>NC_090269.1:168867961-171367961 GCF_040414725.1 Anabrus simplex | reverse complement strand
TTTCTGCATAAAATTGAGCCAAAGTTAGAATGATACATGTTCAAGTAAAATTTATTAAAAGAATTTTATTCAGTCAATAATTATATAAATGATATAATTGTGGAAAGGAAAGTCTAGGGAAGACTTGCTAATCATAAATTAATGAATTAAATAATTTTTAATAATTTAAATAAGGAGAAGAAAATAATCATTTTCTTGGAAAATAATTAAAACCCAGAGGGAAGATTTTAATTTTAATTATCATAGGAGAAGGATATCAGATATTATTTTGTTTTCAGTCAATTTTTCAGTAAGTTAATGATTTTTATATTTATTATTGCAGAAAAGAACAATCATTGAAAATTTATTTGAGCGAGATCCCTCACGAATGAAAGCACGAGGAGAAGATGTTATTCAAGAATTCAACCCAGATTTTGTTAATTTACTTGTTTTCTTTAAAAGAGTGTTAGTTTAATAAATGTGAAAACCTAATTTAGTCTCCTTTCATTTGTCGCTAGTCCTTTATCTATCCCTGCCTTTAAAATTTTCTGCGCAGCCGATAGCGAACGGTCCACGACTGAGACCCTCGCTCTCCGGCGAGCTGAGCCCGGCATGAAGGGGGCAGGGCAGATTTTACACAAGGCTTACATCTAAAACCAAAATATTACAGAAGGGGCAGAATGCCTTAAAAGTGAAACTCAAAAAAAAAAAATATAACCTTCATATCCTTTCAAAATGATATGAAGCAAGTTAACACAGAAATTACACCGGTTTCACCTGGGACAGGTGAACTCTAAATATCCTCTCGGTGGCTGGATTACTTAGCAATAAGGTAACCGGCGTAAGAAAATCGAGAATGATGCATGGCCCATGGAATCTGGGGGCAAGCTTGCCCGCGGGAACAAAATTCTTGACCATAACCTGGTCACCTACCTTCAAAGGGGTGGGTCTCCGTCCACGATCATACCTTTCCCTAACCTTTTCATGAGACACTTTAAGATTGGCTTTAGCCTTCTTCAAAAGATCTTTAATGTTGTCCGGATCTATTATCTCGGGTAGAATGTCATTCAGAGACCAGAGGTTAGAGAGCGGCGAGTTGGGAACAAACTTGAACATTAAAGAAGCTGGAGTGAACTTGTGAGATTCATGAACCGCCGAATTCAAAGCAAAAGCTATCCAATGCAGGGACGTGTCCCACCTGGAAGGATCTTCATGATGATAGGCAATGAGTGCGGACCTGAGATTACGGTTAACCCGTTCAGCCAGAGATGGTTGAGGGTAATAAGCAGAAGTGGTTACATGAGAGATGGACAAGTCAAAACAGAATTTACGAAAAAGATTTGATGTGAACGCCTTAGCATTATCAGATACAATATATTGGCACGGACCAAAAGAAGCAAAAATAGAATTTAGACAGGTAATGGTGGACTGAGCGGTAGCCAGCTTAGTCGGAAATAACCAAGAAAATCTGGTAAAACCATCTACACATACAAAGATGAATTTGTTGGCATTTCCCTTCGACTGGGGGAAGGGTCCTACATAATCAATATACAGGCGTTCCATGGGGCGCGACGCTTGATGAGAAGACAAAAGGCCTACTTTAGTGGACATGGTGGGTTTACTGATCAAACAAGATTTACAAGATTTTACAAGTTCCCGAATTTCACCGTCCATACCTTTCCATATGAACATTTCACGAATCTTTTCACGAGTCTTAAAGATTCCAAGATGCCCCCCCCAATGGGGTCTCATGATAGTATTTGAAGATCATAGGTACAAGAACCGCTGGAACAACAACTTTCATCAACTTATCATGCCTCGAAGGGCAACATAGAACACCATTCCTCAGAACATAAGGGACAGCATGTTCCCCAGAAGAAAGGGTTTCCATTATCGGAGCCAGCGTCGGATCTTCACGTTGGTATTTCTCAATATCCCTAAAAAGCATGGGAGCATCTGTTAAGATGGCATTAACACCAGATAGTATGGACTCGGAAGGTGATGAACTGTCGACCGGTTCGTGGGTCTCTACGTCGTTATGAAACATACGGCTGAGTCCATCAGCAACAACATTTTCGGTACCTCTGATATGTCTAACATCAAACTGGAAGGCGGAAATACGAATAGCCCAGCGGGCTATACGACCAGTACGACGCGGCCTACCTAAGACCCAGCTTAAGGCTTGATTATCTGTCTCCAGGTCGAATTTAACGTGTTCCAGATAGAGACGGAACTTTTCTAAGGCAAATAAGACTGCCAAACCTTCGAGCTCATAGATGGAATACTTGGCTTCTTGAGCCGACAATGTCCTAGACGCATAGGCGATGGGTCGCCTCCCTAGTTCAGTCTCTTGAAGAAGGACTGCAGCTACTGCTGACGACGACGCGTCGGTTTGGACGATGAATTTCTTCGAGAAATCAGGCATAGCAAGTACAGGGGCATTACAAAGAGCTAATTTAAGGTCTTCAAAAGCGGCTTGTTGAGAAGGTCCCCACTCGAATTTGATGCCTTTCCTACGAAGAAGGTTTAAGGGCGCCGCTCTATTAGCAAAGTTAGGAATGAACTTTCTGAAGAAATTCACCATACCAATGAACCTGGCGATACCTTTAATGTCCTTGGGAGGTTTAAAATCACGGATGGCCTGTGTTCTAGAATGATCGACTGCTACACCATCGGGTGACACAATATGCCCTAGGAATGACATAGAGGGCTTAGCAAAGGCAACCTTGGACAACTTAACAGTTAACCCAGCCTTACGAAGGCGATCGAGAACTTCTCGCAGATGATCTAGATGTTCTTCAAAAGTCTCTGAAAATACTACGACATCATCTAAGTAGTGATATAAGTACTCGAATTTGATGTCGGAGAAGACCCTATCTAGTAGCCTAGTGAGCACAGCTGCCCCCGTGGGGAGCCCGAAAGGCACGCGGTTGTATTCGTATAAATTCCAGTCCGTGGCAAACGCTGTAAGGTGTTTAGACTCTTCGGCAAGGGGAATTTGATTATAGGCCTGATTTAAGTCCAAGATGGTGAAGAACTTGGCCTTACGAAACCATGAAAAACAAGAATGAAGGTCGGGAAGGGGCACAGATTGTAACACCACCTTCCGATTGAGAGCCCTGTAATCAATGACAGGCCTGAAACCTCCTTGAGGTTTCGGTACTAGAAAAATAGGCGAAGAATACGCTGACTTAGAGGGCCTAATAATACCGTCCTTCAACATCTGAACGATGATTTCCTTCAGAGCCTTCATTTTAGGTGGAGATAGCCTATACGGTGGAAAACGGACAGGAATCGAATCCGTAACCTCAATTTTGTATTCAATAAGGTCAGTGACACCAAGAGTATCAGAGAACACCTCGGGAAACGACTGACACAGTTTGCGAATACTATCAGCCTGCTCCTCAGGTAGATGTCTAAGGTCTAACAACATCTCATCCTGGGTAGGCGAAATAGAAGCACATGACACAGAATTACACTTTAATAGTGGAATTTTACAACTAGAAGCAAATTTGAATGTGCACTACCTAGACTGCAGATCGAGCACAAGACCAGTGTGAGAAATAAAGTCAGCTCCCAATATAATGGGGCAAGACAATTGCTTGGCCACAAACAATTTAACTTTCCATGTAAACTTAAAAACACGAATTTTGACCAGTAAGGAACCTAGAATTTCTAATGGAGATGAATTAGCCGAAACGTATTGAACAGGAGAAGAGACATAGTCAGGAAGTTTACAAACCGTTTTCAATTTAGAATACCATTCAGCCGCAATAATCGAACAAACACTACCTGAATCTAAGAGAGCTGTTATAGGCTCGTTATTTACCTCAATCTTAAGAAAAGGAACAGGTGCGGGGGTATCCGCCGCAATCCTAAGACATTCTTTAGGGCATTCAAAAGATGAACTTGAAGGCTGATCGTTCTCTGCATTTACAATCTGTTTACTAGGGGCTGAGTCTCGGGAAGATTGATTAGTCGACTCAGCCGAAGCCACTAGTCACTTTTTATTATTGGCATAGGTGGAATTTGCACCAGAAGTTGAGCAGGAGGGGGTGCTATTTGAGTTTGGGCAATTCTTGGCGATATGTGAGAAGGCCCCACATTTAAAACAGCCTTGTGCTGAACCAGCTCCATTATTTGCCCTACTACTTTTGACTAATGGACATTTATTGCGAAGATGGTCAGGCGACCCGCAAGCATAACATTTACGGGGCGTGACTGGTCGGCGAGGTGGAGGCCGAGTGTTACTAAAGGAAGGCGGGGGTTCTTTCGCTACACGCAAAGAATCGGCATATCTAACTCCTTCCGCTGAGACGGCCAACGCTTCAAGTTCAGAGAAAGTTTGCGGGCACGCCGCAAAACACAAGTATGACCTATAAGATGGTGAAATGCCTTCCACGATAGCTTGTACAATTTGATCCTGAGGGAAGTGAAGAGCAAACACCCTGGTATAAAACTTAACGTCTTGTATGAAATCAGCCAAGTTTTCATCCAACCTCTGTACTCGATAATAGTACTTTTGAATCAGAGATGACCTCGCGCGGGCGGGAATAAAGTTTGCAAGCAAGTGTGCATGAAAATCTTCAATAGATGACTGTTCAGCTATGGCTCTTACTATTTTGTCGGAGAGAATACCAATAGCATACGGATAGATAATTTGCAAGATTTGACATGGAGACAGAGAAAAAACCAGGGCATGATCCTGAAATTCCACTAGAAATCTTAAAAATGAAATTACGTCACTGGTGGTATTAACAGAAAACTTGGATATACCTCTGAGCAACATTGCCAATGGATGAGGCAAGCTACTAAATCCGGGTGACATAGTAGATAAAGGTTTCAATGGCAAGGAAGTCAATTCAGAACGGATGTTACTCAATGATGCACGACGTTCAGATTCGTTGTCCAATGGGGCAGGGATAGTTTGAGCAGCAACGGTTATCCTATTAACTTCTCCCTTGGGAGGCGCTTCCTCACTACCTGGATTCACTATAGTGGGTTGATCAGATTTGGGAGGAACTTCCCCAGTTAACAATTGAGTGACCTTACTAGATAACTCGGAAATATTTTCCAGGAGCGTACTAGCTTCCTTCCTCTGAACGTCATTCAGTTTTAGAGACAACAGATCGTTAACCCTATTCGAAAAATGATATAGCCTGCCTTGCACACGCTTAATTTGATTTGGAGACGGATCATTTTCATCAAAAAAACTAACTACAGAAGCTAGCCCAGTAATATTCTCCGTGATCGTGGAAAGAGAGTCGTCAATTTCTTTCTCTCCCAAATTGGGGATGGAAATGGGCAAATCAAGGGACTCTCTAAGCTTGTTAGTGTCTACTGCAACCGTGCCTCCAGATTGTACATTTCTAATAGTCAATTCATAGATCAACTCCTCCTTGCGCAAATAGTTAAGAAGGAGAACATCGCGAGGGCCGGGCATGTGACAGAACAACTTGAAAAAAATCAAAAAATTCCAGCAACTGAGAAAATGGTTAGAGTTCGGAACAAACAATGTTTAGCCGTCAAAAGGGGCTAAATTGAGACCCATTCAACCACGCTCTGCTACCACTTGTTACCGAGTTTTGGTGGTAGGTAGAGGTGTAAGAAGGTGCGGGCGTGAATGGGTCTCAAACTACGGAATCAAAGTTAATGTAAAAGTTAACAAGGTTATATTTCCTTTTCAATATTAAGTAATAACAAAGAACAGGTACTTAGTAGCCGAAACACAATTTGAAATGTACAATTACAGGGATTACAGAGTTTGGGCTTCGAGCCCTGAGTTCACAATTTTTGAGCAACTAGCCCAACTTTCCGATATACAAATTTTAACAAAGGGGCAGAAGACCCCAATCAAACCCTGGAGCACTTGCTCCAAATTACACAGTAAAGCCTCCTCGAGGCATACAACACTCCGTTTCCAAAAGAGCCACACACTCTTTAATTTAAGCCTCTCCTAGGCCACACCAAACTCCACCTTCAAGTTGTCCTCAACGGACATAAACACAGGGGTAAAATACCCAATCTACTGAGGTCTATTAAATGAAAAGCAGGTTAATTGAATGACCTCTAAAACAATTTGAGAGGAGGCGAACTTGCACTCCTAATACACTTTGATTTTAAAACCTACTTTGGCACTAGGCCGTTATTACAAGGGCTAATCCCATACTACAGAGGTGACTTAATAGCAATTTACATTACATTACGGAAGAATTGGTTGAGAGAATAAGTTCACCTCAAGACGATGTGAGTGGGAGCTCGAGAGGGTTAAGCACTCTCTATCCCGATATGTCGTTTTAAAATAGAATAGATACCAGTTGTTTTTACATTTTAGGAAAAGGTTACATGGTTGAACGCTTAGAACCCGCCCCGAAAGTTAAACTGCTGAGCAAGAAAAGAAAGAATTTATTAATCGGCCATTACCTTATTGTTGACCGCCGCCGAGGAAAGAGGCGCTTCCCGCCTCCTGCTATGTACTTAATACACTGAAAGATGGAACAGAAGTGGCCCGGAGACCCTAAAATCAGCAGTTTATATACTCTCGCGGAAGTTTCTAGGCGTTAGGGGAATGAAAACACCCGCCCACAATGTTTTTATTGGATAGGACCCCGCAACAGATACAAGTTGGGGGAAGATACACCAGATTGGTCAGAAATTACTAAAAGAAATTCGGGATTGGATAAATCTAAAACAAGGGGAAAAAGAGGGGTATACAGCCAACTTAAGCAATAACAGAAAGAAATTTAACAAGAAACAAACTTTTGAAATAAAATTTTCTCCAACAAAATAGTTCTTTGACTCCGCACTAGGGTGCGCTATTGTTGATCTTCAGTAGTGTCCTCTAGAAGAGAAAGTTCACACTTCTTACTTCAAGCGAAACAAAAACACATCAAAAGTGACACAGTTCAAAAACTCAAAATTTTCCACGTGGTGACATCTTCTGAGAAAGTAGAGAATTAATAGAGTAGATAAAGTTCAACCTTCCTCCAGAAGAGGAGTTTCAACTGGCGCAACTTTTAAATAAACGGTGTAGAGGTGTACCGCCCGGTACAGGAACAAACATAAACACCCCGTTCCCGAGGCAGAAGAATTAACTGGAGACGATCAAAATCCCTGATCTGGCCGGAATTAGCACTTTCTCATTCTTCCGTCGCCGAAAACCTTCTCTGTGTTAGCGCGACGTTAAAACAAGTAGCAAGAAAACAAAAAAGGGTTTGTCCTAACGTCTGGCAGTCAAGGTTTACCCGACGTTTATTCAAATCTATTTCACTGCAACAGCTAAATAGGAATACTTTTCCATTCCTTCTACTGATTATTCATACGTAACTCAAGAACATGTCCGCGTCTGTGGTGTAGTGGTTAGCGTGATTAGCTGCCACCCCCGGAGGTCCGGGTTCGATTCCCGGCTCTGCCACGAAAATTTGAAAAGTGGTACGAGGGCTGGGACGGGGTCCACTCAGCCTCGGGAGGTCAACTGAGTAGAGGTGGGTTCGATTCCCATCTCAGCCATCCTCGAAGTGGTTTTCCGTGGTTTCCCACTTCTCCTCCAGGCGAATGCCGGGATGGTACCTAACTTAAGGCCACGGCCGCTTCCTTCCCTCTTCCTTGCCTATCCCTTCCAATCTTCCCATCCCTCCACAAGGCCCCTGTTCAGCATAGCAGGTGAGGCCGCCTGGGCGAGGTACTGGTCATTCTCCCCAGTTGTATCCCCCGACCAAGAGTCTGAAGCTCCAGGACACTGCCCTTGAGGCGGTAGAGGTGGGACCCCTCGCTGAGTTCGAGGGAAAAGCCGAACCTGGAGGGTAAACAGATGATGATGATGATGATGAACTCAAGAACATAATCGGATGGTTCGCAAAATCTGGTCGACGCGGGCGAAGCTTCGGGTGAAAGCTAGAGTATGAATAAAGTAAACAATATTAACTATAAATTATTTTATCATGCAAAAATTAATTATACAAGAACGAAATACTACCATCAAGTGCAAATTAAAAGAAAACAATTCTCAGTTTGGCTTAAAAGTTAATTTCACCGAGGACCTTGTTGTTGTTGTTGTTATTGTAGTTGTTGTTCGGCACGAATAATATGAAGCTCTGGATTGGTCTTCGACAAGGCAACAATCATGTTATCTTTGAAACCCAGTCGAAGTAAACTTGTAATGTTTGTAGAACTTGGAGCTATCACTAGAAATAGTGCTTATTTGAGAAAGGAAGTACAACTGACTGAATAAGCAAAGAGGATGCGTTTGGATGTGTTAGGAGTTAATAATGCTCGGGTGACGGGAGACTAAAGAATTATCTTTTCCTTAACAGGTAGGAAAGGGGAAAGCCAGTATGTGGGGTAGGACTGTTCTCCAGGACACCATAGCACGCAGCATAAGTTACTTTCTGTTAGACATGTGATGTAAATGAGCGAATAATGTGGAAAAGATTGACCCATCGGAGGAATTAGGACGAGAATTGTCTCAGTGTATTCACCACGTGAGGGACCAGTCTTTGCAAACAGTCCTGCACTCTATCTTAGGTCACTTGCCGCAGGATGAGGAGGGACAGGTATGGTGTGCTGGAGCGTTGTCGTCACAGAAAACTCAAATTTGTCCCTTGCCACAAAATATGAGATATTTTAAGTCGCAATGCATCACGAAGACGCCGAAGAATAGCGTTATATGTCTCGTTAAGATCCGGGCTGATTGGCTCAGACGGTTGAGGCGCTGGTCTTCTGACCCCAACTTGGCAAGTTCGATCCTAGTTCAGTCCGGTGGTATTCGAAGGTGCTCAAATACGTCAGTCTCGTGTCGGTAGATTTAATAATAATAATAATAATGTTATTTGCTTTACGTCCCACTAACTATTCTTTTACGGTTTCCGGAGACGCCGAGGTGCCTGAATTTAGTCCCGCAGGAGTTCTTTTACGTGCCAGTAAAGCCTGGGTCACACTAGGCTGGTTGCCAGCCGCGAATTAAGGAAGCTGCTACTATCAGCGTGATGTGACCATAGAACTCGCAGCTGGCACAAGCAGCTGGCGAGTATTTGTCAGCGGCTGGCGAAGTAGGACATGTTCAACTTTGGTAGCAGGTAGCGGCTTCAGGAAGGTCACGTGATTCAACTCGCATCCGCTGGCGCCAGCTAGCAGCCCAGTCTCACCACTCCAGTTGCTCACCAGCCGCGAATAAAACAACGCCTGGTTCCAATTTAAACGGTACAAATGGCTGATTTGAAGTGGTCGGGGAAGGAGATAATTGATTTTTTAAATTTATTTCAAAATTATCCGTGTTTGTGGGACGTTTCGTCCAAGGAATATCTTAATAGGAATGTGAAAGAGGAAGTTTACAATAAGCTGTTACAAAACCTAAAGGATGCTGGGATGCCTGCTACTCTTAACTCAGTTAAGAAGAAGATTAAAAGATTAAAATCTGAAATTAATTATTAAAATAAACCCCAAAGATATTCAACGAACAGTTTATTTGCCAATTTTCAAGTTTTTCGTGTTAGACAGTTTTATACTAGGGAATTGTCATCTGGTTTCATACCAATTGATGTCCTCTGCCACGGAACAGATAAAGTTGTCATGAACTGATGCATGTACCATTTCCGTACCTGCTCCCCAGCGCGACCACAATTATTTGATTAATAGAAACGGTCTACCGGGGACATGAAAGTCGCTACAATACGCCAAGCTCCTGGAATTATCACACCTGTGTTTAAGTCTTCATCATCCACTGAACCTGAAGGGAAATATGTTCTAGAAGAGGTCTGCCTGAGCCAGTTGTGGATAGCACAAGTTGATTTCACTAGAGTTTCTATTGTGTCCACGTTCAGTGGTATGGGCGTGTTAAAAACGCGAAATCTAGCTGCTAAAATGCCAAATGCATTTTCAGCAACGCGCCTTGCCCTGGATAAACGATAATTAAAGACTCTCTCTTGCACTGTTAGTCCTCTGTGTGAAAATGGTTTCAAACAATATGGTGTCAGGCAGAAGGCATCATCTGCTACACAAAGTCCTCCGTTTGGCCAATTAAGAAGATTTTTCTCAAGGGCTATCTTTAACGTAGAGTTCTTAAATACCGTGCTGTCATTAGCTCTGCCATCATGTCCAGCATCTATATACCTGAAACAATAGTCCGCATCTACCATGGCAAACAAAATAATACTGTAGGTTCCTTTGTAGTTGAAAAACGATGATGAATTAGGAGGCCGTTTAATTCTAATATGTTTTCCATCCAAAGCACCGCAACAGTGAGGAAAGTTCCATTTATATTCGAATCATTTTTGAATCTCATTCCACTGGCTTGTTGTGTCAGGTACCTGAAAGTAAAGTATAATACTAATGGATAATGAGAATTATACACTCAACTAGCCTGCTAATTGTAATATTTATTATGAATTTCTTTGCAAACCTACCGTTAAGCATTCAAACCAGAGTGTTAAATATATTTTAAACAAAAGTCATGTTTACTTGCACTCTGATAATCCTGTGCTTAACCATAGGTCTACAAATAATTTCTCTCAAGTATTTAATTGAGAAATTATTGTAGGTGTATATTGTTTTCAGGATATACCGCAGCGATCGATGTGTGAAGGTGAACGATATTCAAACAGTGACACTGTGAACATGGCTGAACAGGGAGCATCACAAGTAGTGGAATCACCTGTACAGTCTGCGTCTGCTATATCTTCGTCATCGACAAAGCGTCCATCCACAAACATGGATCCACCACAACGCGCAAAGGAGTTTAAAAGACGCAAACCGACTAGATTTGAAAGTGCAGTAAATAAATTGCAATCAATCGCAGAATTAACCACTAATGACACGGAAGACCAATATGACAAATTTGCTAAGCATATTGCATCCCAGATGCGAGAGCTCCCTCTCAGAAGTTTCATTATACTTCAAAGCAAGTTTCAAAACCTCATCACTGAAGAGAGACTCGCATCTTTAAATTTCAACAACAGTGAACCACTATCACAAAGTGTTTGCCATTACGACGTTGATGACACAAGTCTTTCAAACAGCACTTCCAATAATGAATTCGATCAAATATACTCTGAACTATCTGATAAAACATGCTTGGACGAGGAACAACCTCCACATGGTTTAGATGTTCTCTCTAAATCATTGGTTGGCATCTGCCCTTTAGAACACGATGCTTAGATGCCAATAAGAACACAAATCGCTGCCCACATTATATTAAATATTGCATTTCGTTCCAAATATTTCATTTCTCGTGTGTAATATTTTATTTATCAACATGTTTTAAATTCTAAATAATATACAATTATTTGTAGTGCATATTCTTATTTAACAAACAGTTTTACAATACTCTTTCCATTAATATTGTTTAATGTTAGTTGTATGTATTCTAATTCTACTGTATTTTTAGTTTATGAAAAGTTAGGAGTTAATGTTAAACGCAAGCAGCGAAAAATAAATAAATAATATCAGTTAATAAAATATGTTGTACAACTTTAGTTAATACCGTACTTGTAATGATGTTTGTCCATAAAAAGTGAAGATCATAATTAGAAGCTATGATTAGCGTATCCAACAGCTATTACAATAAAAAAGAATTAGCGACAGGATATTATTGTTAAAAATACTGATAACTACTTAAAGCTGAATAAAAACTTAATCATGCTTACCTTCATAAATGGTTGGAGAACTTCACAAATAGCAGCAAGAACTTCAGGTAAAAACACAGAGATTGAATTGTGCGGCACTCTAAACAATAAAGCCAGAGATCTAAAACTATCTCCAGTTGCGAGATACCGTAAGGTAATTTCCAATTTTATTTTACATGGAATCGCCTCTCTCATTTTAGTATCTTGTTTTTTAATCAGCGGTTCTACTAATTCCAGCAACTCTTGGAATTTAGAAGGAGACATTCGTAAAACATTTCTGTATGTTTCTGGGTCCTCTTCTTTTAACTCCTGGAAAAGTCTTGAAGATGCTCCTAACTCTTCCCTTCTTTGAATCCAAGGTCTACTCCACCATCGTCTCTCCTTGCGGTGACGAAGCATTTCCAAACAAAGCTCCGTCACAGCCATCCTTAATAACCTCCTAATTTCTCGTTTACGTGGACTCACGGACGACATGCTAACTAGAACTAAAAAGCCGCTGCTTGCTGGGTGTGTGTGACCGGATTGCCAGCCGCTGCTTGCTGGTGCTACTGCAAGCCGCTGGTGATCAGCGGCTGGCAACCAGCCTAGTGTGACCCAGGCTTTAATCTACCGACACGAGGCTGACGTATTTCAGCACCTTCAAATACCATCGGACTGAGCCAGGATCGAACCTGCCAAGTTGGGGTCAGAAGGCCAGCGCCTTAACCGTCTGAGCCACTCAGCCCGGCCTAGTCGGTAGATTTACTGACAAGTAAAATAATTCCTGCGGGACTAAATTCCGGCACCTCGGTGTCTCCGAAAGCCGTAAACGTAGTTAGTGGGACGTAACGCAAATGATATT
This sequence comes from Anabrus simplex, assembly GCF_040414725.1. NCBI lineage: Eukaryota > Metazoa > Arthropoda > Insecta > Orthoptera > Tettigoniidae > Anabrus > Anabrus simplex. The sequence continues at coordinate 171,355,523 of NC_090269.1, read as the reverse complement.
ACCTTTGCCTGCTTACTGACAGTTCGACCTTTAGGAGTGTATTCGAAATATACCAGTCCCCGGAATCGAAGAAGACTTCTAGCTTAACTTTTCGCTTTCGCCTGGGGCAATAGTCTGAACTCCACGAAGGCAAGGTGTCTACATAGCAGAGTGGGACAGTCACTATTTAGTTGCTTTTTGACTTGACTGGTACAAAGCAATATTGTGAATTTCTACTTGAGGAGAGTAAAATAAATCGCATTTCTTAAGTTATGATATGACGATCATTGAGTTTTAAGTGGCAGAATAACGAGATTGTCAGCCCCTAATTACATTATTCGATGGAGAAAAGGGAAGAGACTTACACTCTCAAAGAATGGAGGTATCAGATAATGAAGTAAAAGAGCTATTAAGTGCAAGCAAATGAATGATTTCTTAGGCCTCTTAAAACAAATACTATTGGAGAACAAGTGTTGGTCAAGAGAGACCGGACAGGAAAGATGACGGAAGGAATTCAGTTATGGAAACTGTACCGGGCGGTACACCTCTACTCTGTTTATTTAAAAGTTGCGCCAGTTGAAACTCCTCTTCTGGAGGAAGGTTGAACTTTATCTATTCTATTAATTCTCTACTTTCTCAGAAGATGTCACCACGTGGAAAATTTTGAGTTTTTGAACTGTGTCACTTTTGATGTGTTCTTGTTTCGCTTGAAGTAAGAAGTGTGAACTTTCTCTTCTAGAGGACACTACTGAAGATCAACAATAGTGCGACCTAGTGCGGAGTTAAAGAACTATTTTGTTGGAGAAATTTTTATTTCAAGAGTTTGTTCTTTGTTAAATTTCTTTCTGTCATGGTTTAAGTTGGCTGTATACCCCTCTTTTTCCCCTTATTTTGGATCTAGCCAATCCCGAATTTCTTTAATTAATTTTCCACCAATAATGTGTTTCTTCTTCCTCTATGTAGGGGTTTCTTTTCCCGAACCAATAAAGATTTTGTGGGAGGGTGTTTTCTTTCCCCTAACGCCTAGAATCTTCCGCGAGAGGATATAAACTGCTGATTTTGGGGTCTCCGGGCCATTTCTGTTCCATCTTTCAGTGTATTAAGTACATAGCAGGAGGCGGGAAGCGCCTCTTTCTTCGGCGGCGTCTACAACAAGGTAATGGCCAAGTAATAACTTCTTTCTTTGCTTGCTCAGCAGTTTAATCTTCGGGGCGGGTTCTAGGCCTTCCACCATGTAACCTTCCTTTAAAATGTAAAGACTACTGGTACCTATCCTATCTTCTAAACCACATATTGGGATAGAGAGTGCTAACCCTCTCGAGTTCCCACTCATATTGTTTTGAGGTGGACTTATTTTTCAAACCAATTCTTCCGTGATGTAATGTAAATTGTTATTTTCTGAAGTCACCTCTGTAGTATGGGATTAGCCCTTGCGTTAGCGGCCCAGAGCCAGATTAGGTTTTAAAAACAAAGTGTATTAGGAGGGCAAGTTCGCCTCCTCTCAAATTGTTATTTTAGAGGTCATGTAATCAACCTTCTTTTCATGTAATAGACCTCCGTAGTTTGGGTATTTTACCCCTGTAAATACGTCCTTAGAGGACAGCTCGAAGGTAGAGTTTGGTGTGGCCTTTGAGAGGCTTAAATTTTGAGAGCGGATCGCTCTTTTGAAATGGAGTGTCATATGCCTCGTGGAGGCTTTTCTGTGTAATTCGGAGCCAGGGGCTCCTAGGGATGAACGGGGTTTTCTGCCCCTCTGTTAAAACTTGTGTTTGTGGTAAAACCGAGCTGATCGCTGAAGTTAGGGCGTGAAGCCCAAAACCTGTAAATTTTGTAACTCCCCTTGTTTTGCTACATGGTACCTGCCATGTCTGTTATTGCTTTGTTTTTGAAAAGAAAATATAACCTTGTTAAATTTTAAATTAATTTTACATGCACTATAATTTCGTAGCTTGAAACCCATTCACACCCGCACCTTCTTTCACCTCTACCTACCACGGATATCTCCGTAACAAGTGGTAGCAGAGCGTGGTTGAATGGGTCTCAATTTAGCCCCTTTTGACGGCTAAACATTGCTTTGATTCGAACTCTAACAATTTTCTTAGTTGCTGGAATTTTTGAGTTTTTTAAAATTGTTCTGTCATCATGCCCGGCCCTCGCGATGTTCTCCTCCTTAACTACTTGCGTAAAGAGGAGTTGATATATGAGTTAACTATCAGAAACGTTCAATCTGGAGGCACGGTTGCAATAGATACTAACAAGCTTAGAGAGTCCCTTGATTTGCCCATTTCCATCCCCAATTTGGGAGAGAAAGAAATTGATGACTCTCTTTCCACGATTGTCGAGAATATTACTGGGCTAGCATCGGTAGTCAGCTTTTTTGATGAAAACGATCCGTCTCCTAATCAAATTAAGCGTGTGCAAGGCAGGCTGTATCACTTTGCAAATAGAGTTAATGATCTGTTGTCTCTAAAGGTGAATGACGTCCAGAGGAAGGACGCTAATACGCTCCTTGAAACTATTTCTGAATTGTCTAATAAGGTCACTCAATTGCTAACCGGCGAAGTTCCTCCCAAAACTGATCAACCCGCCACGGTGAATGTAGGTAACGAGGAAGAGCCTCCTCAGGGAGAAGTCAATAGGATAACCGTTGCTGCTCAAACTATCTCTGCCCCATCGAACAACGAATCTGAACGCCGTGCGTCATTGAGTAACATCCGCTCTGAATTAACTTCTTTGCCATTGAAACCTTTAACGACTATGTCACCTGGGTTCAGCAGCTTGCCTCATCCGTTGGCAATGTTGCTTAGAGGTATCTCTAAGTTTTCCGTCAACACCACCAGTGACGTAATTTCATTTTTAAGATTTCTAGTGGAATTTCAGGATCATGCCCTTGTGTTTTCTCTTTCCCCATATCAAATTTTGCAAATTATCTATCCTTATGCTATTGGTGTTCTATCTGACAAAATAGTTAGAGCCATTGCCGAGCAATCTTCTATTGAGGATTTCCATGCCCATTTGCTAGCTAACTTCATCCCGGCTAGGGCCAGGTCCTCCCTTATTCAGAAATACTATTATCGGGTACAGCGCTTGGATGAAAACCTGGCAGACTTCATCCAAGATATTAAGTTTTATACTAGGGTGTTTGCTCTCCACTTCCCTGAGGATCAGATCGTGCAAGCTATTGTCGAAGGGATTTCACCACCCTACAGGTCATATTTGTGTTTCGCGGCGTGCCCGCAAACCTTCTCTGAACTGGAAGCATTAGCCGTCTCTGCGGAAGGAGTTAGGTATGCCGATTCCTTGCGTGTGGCGAAAGAACCCCCGCCTTCCTTTAGTAGCACTCGGCCTCCACCTCGCCGACCAGTCAATCCCCGTAAATGTTATGCTTGTGGGTCGCCTGACCATCTGCGGAATAAGTGTCCTCTGATCAAGTCAAGTGGGACAAGGAATGGAGCAGGGTCATCACAAGGCTGTTTTAAGTGTGGGGCCTTCTCACATATCGCCAAGAATTGCCCAAACTCAAATAGCACCCCCTCCTGCTCAACTTCTGGTGCAAATTCCAGCTATGCCAATAATAAAAAGTGACTAGTGGCGTCGGCTGAGCCGACTAATCCATATTCCCGAGACTCAGCCCCTAGTAAACAGGTTGTAAATGCAGGGAACGACCAGCCTTCAAATTCATCTTTTGAATGCCCTAAAGAGTGTCTTAGGATTGCGGCGGATACCCCCGCACCTGTTCCTTTTCTTAAGATTGAGTTAAATAACGAGCCTATAACAGCTCTCTTAGATTCAGGCAGTGTTTGTTCCATTATTTCGGCTGATTGGTATTCTAAATTGAAATCGGTTTGTAAACTCCCTGACTATGACTCATCTCCTGTTAAATATGTTTCGGCTAATTCATCTCCATTAGAAATTCTAGGTTCCTTACATGTCAAAATTCGGGTTTTTAAATTTACATGGAAGATCAAATTGTTTGTGGCCAAGCGTTTGTCTTGCCCCATCATATTGGGAGCGGACTTCATTTCTCACACTGGTCTTGTGCTCGATCTCCAGAGTAGGTCGTGCACATTCAAATTTGCGTCCAATTGTAGAATTCCCTTGTTAAAGTGTAATTCTGTATCATGTTCATCTATTTCGCCTACCCAGGATGAGATGTTGTTAGATCTTAGACATCTACCTGAGGAGCAGGCTGATAGTATTCGGAAACTGTGTCAGTCGTTTCCCGAGGTGTTCTCTGATACTCTTGGTGTTACTGACCTTATTGAATACAAAATCGAGGTCACGGATTCGATTCCTGTTCGCTTTCCACCGTATAGACTATCTCCACCTAAAATGAAGGCTCTGAAAGAAATCATCGATCAGATGTTGAAGGATGGTATTATTAGGCCCTCTAAGTCAGCGTATTCTTCGCCTATTTTTCTAGTCCCGAAACCCCAAGGAGGCTTCAGGCCTGTCATTGATTACAGGGCTCTCAATCGGAAGGTGGTGTTGCAATCTGTGCCCCTTCCCGACCTTCATTCTTGCTTTTCATGGTTTCGTAAGGCCAAGTTCTTCACCATCTTGGACTTGAATCAGGCCTATAATCAAATTCCCCTTGCCGAAGAGTCTAAACATCTTACTGCGTTTGCCACGGACTGGAATTTATACGAATACAACCGCGTGCCTTTCGGGCTCCCCACGGGGGCAGCTGTGCTCACTAGGCTACTAGATAGGGTCTTCTCCGACATCAAATTTGAGTACTTATATCACTACTTGGATGATGTCGTCGTATTTTCCGAGACTTTTGAAGAACATCTAGATCATCTGCGAGAAGTTCTGAATCGCCTTCGTAAGGCTGGGTTAACTGTCAAGTTGTCCAAGGTTGCCTTTGCTAAGCCCTCTATGTCATTCCTAGGGCATATTGTGTCACCCGATGGGGTAGCTGTCGATCATTCTAGAACACAGGCCATCCGTGATTTTAAACCTCCTAAGGACATCAAAGGTATCGCTAGATTCATTGGTATGGTGAATTTCTTCACGAAGTTTATTCCTAACTTTGCTAATAGAGCGGCGCCCTTAAACCTTCTTCGTAGGAAAGGCATCAAATTCGAGTGGGGACCTTCTCAACAAGCCACTTTCGAAGATCTGAAATTAGCTCTCTGTAATGCCCCTGTACTCGCTATGCCTGATTTCTCGAAGAAATTCATCGTCCAAACCGACGCATCGTCGTCAGCAGTAGCTGCAGTTCTTCTTCAAGAAACTGAACTAGGGAGGCGACCCATCGCCTATGCGTCTAGGACATTGTCAGCTCAAGAAGCAAAGTACTCCATATATGAGCTTGAAGGTTTGGCAGTCTTATTCGCCTTAGAAAAGTTCCGTCTCTATCTGGAACACGTCAAATTCGATCTGGAGACAGATAATCAAGCCTTAAGCTGGGTCTTAGGTAGGCCGCGTCGTACAGGTCGTATAGCCCGTTGGGCCATCCGTATTTCTGCCTTCCAATTCGATGTACGGCATATCAGAGGTACTGAAAATGTTGTTGCCGATGGACTCAGCCGTATGTTTCATAACGACGTAGAGACCCACGAACCGGTCGACAGTTCATCACCTTCCGAGTCCATACTATCTGGTGTTAATGCCATCTTAACAGATGCTCCCATGCTTTTTAGGGATATTGAGAAATACCAACGTGAAGATCCGACGCTGGCTCCGATAATGGAAACCCTTTCTTCTGGGGAACATGCTGTCCCTTATGTTCTGAGGAATGGTGTTCTATGTTGCCCTTCGAGGCATGATAAGTTGATGAAAGTTGTTGTTCCAGCGGTTCTTGTACCTATGATCTTCAAATACTATCATGAGACCCCATTGGGGGGGCATCTTGGAATCTTTAAAACTCGTGAAAAGATTCGTGAAATGTTCATATGGAAAGGTATGGACGGTGAAATTCGGGAACTTGTAAAAGCTTGTAAATCTTGTTTGATCAGTAAACCCACCATGTCCACTAAAGTAGGCCTTTTGTCTTCTCATCAAGCGTCGCGCCCCATGGAACGCCTGTATATCGATTATGTGGGACCCTTCCCCCAGTCAAAGGGTAATGCCAACAAGTTCATCTTTGTGTGTGTAGATGGTTTTACAAGATTTTCCTGGTTATTTCCGACTAAGCTGGCTACCGCTCAGTCCACCATTACTTGCCTAAATTCTATTTTTGCTTCTTTTGGTCCGTGTCAATATATTGTATCTGATAATGCTAAGGCTTTTACATCAAATTTATTTCGTAAATTCTGTTTTGACTTGTCCATCTCTCATGTAACTACATCTGCTTATTATCCTCAACCATCTCTGGCTGAACGGGTTAACCGTAATCTCAGGTCCGCACTCATTGCCTATCATCATGAAGATCCTTCCAGGTGGGACACGTCCCTGCATTGGATAGCTTTTGCTTTGAATTCGGCGGTTCATGAATCTCACAAGTTTACTCCAGCTTCTTTAATGTTTAAGTTTGTTCCCAACTCGCCGCTCTCTAACCTCTGGTCTTTGAATGACATTCTACCCGAGACAATAGATCCGGATAACATTAAAGATCTTTGGAAGAAGGCTAAAGCCAATCTTAAAGTGTCTCATGAAAAGGTTAGGGAAAGGTATGATCGTGGACGGAGACCCACCACTTTGAAGGTAGGCGACCAGGTTATGGTCAAAAATTTTGTTCCCGCGGGCAAGCTTGCCCCCAGATTTCATGGGCCTTGTATCATTCTCGATTTTCTTACGCCGGTTACCTTATTGCTAAGTAATCCAGCCACCGAGAGGATATTTAGGGTTCACCTGTCCCAGGTGAAACCGGTGTAATTTCTGTGTTAACTTGCTTCATATTATTTTGAAAGGATATGAAGGTTATATTTTTTTTTTGAGTTTCACTTTTAAGGCATTCTGCCCCTTCTATAGGATTTTGTTTCTTATGTAAGCATGTTTGTGAAACCTGCCCCGACCCATTAAACTGCCATCCTGTTCTTGCCACGGCCATTACCACGCTCCCGTCTCCTGCTCCACCTTACACTGTGGCTTCATAATAGTAAATGCCATGGATATCTACACGCCGCTGGCCCCTCAACCTCTCCACAAGCCTGTACCCTCTAAGAAAATGATTGTCCAACACAATTCTGCCGCCTAGCTTTAATGTTTCAGCGCCCCCGCAGCCGCGCAGCGCCGTGCAGCAACTGGGGAGGGGGATGGGCCCCCTCCTCTCCAGCGAGGACGACATGTGCACGGCGAGCCGGAGCTCACCTCCCGGCCAAGGCTGATGTGCGGCGCACGACCTGCTACATGCCCGCAGCCTGTATCTGTTCACCGCGGGCGCGGCGTACTTCAACACCTCTGCTCCCCTCATAGTGCGGGCGAGCGGTATCTCAGGGTACTTAAGGGGTCCGAGCGGCCTCCGTTGGACGCAAGCTGCAACGGCCGGTCTGGCCATCCGACTCAATCTACATCAACTACATGGACAGTTACTATAAGAGATAACTACATTTGGGAATTTAACAACAATATTTGGTGGACATTGCAAAACTTTTCTTCACTTTTAAGCATTAAAGGTTTATCTTCAGAAATTCAACTACTACAACAGAAATACTTTACTGCACCTGCAACAACAAAATTTTGAAATTGCAACCAACCAAATTACTAAAATCTTATAAATGCTTCCGCAATTAATCTTAACATCAACATCAAAACTTGGACCTTATTTTGGAAACAAAACTTATGTTCTTCTGTGTTACCCCTTGGAGGAACTTTTGGGGGGGGAGGTCTGTACCGGGCGGTACACCTCTACTCTGTTTATTTAAAAGTTGCGCCAGTTGAAACTCCTCTTCTGGAGGAAGGTTGAACTTTATCTATTCTATTAATTCTCTACTTTCTCAGAAGATGTCACCACGTGGAAAATTTTGAGTTTTTGAACTGTGTCACTTTTGATGTGTTCTTGTTTCGCTTGAAGTAAGAAGTGTGAACTTTCTCTTCTAGAGGACACTACTGAAGATCAACAATAGTGCGACCTAGTGCGGAGTTAAAGAACTATTTTGTTGGAGAAATTTTTATTTCAAGAGTTTGTTCTTTGTTAAATTTCTTTCTGTCATGGTTTAAGTTGGCTGTATACCCCTCTTTTTCCCCTTATTTTGGATCTAGCCAATCCCGAATTTCTTTAATTAATTTTCCACCAATAATGTGTTTCTTCTTCCTCTATGTAGGGGTTTCTTTTCCCGAACCAATAAAGATTTTGTGGGAGGGTGTTTTCTTTCCCCTAACGCCTAGAATCTTCCGCGAGAGGATATAAACTGCTGATTTTGGGGTCTCCGGGCCATTTCTGTTCCATCTTTCAGTGTATTAAGTACATAGCAGGAGGCGGGAAGCGCCTCTTTCTTCGGCGGCGTCTACAACAAGGTAATGGCCAAGTAATAACTTCTTTCTTTGCTTGCTCAGCAGTTTAATCTTCGGGGCGGGTTCTAGGCCTTCCACCATGTAACCTTCCTTTAAAATGTAAAGACTACTGGTACCTATCCTATCTTCTAAACCACATATTGGGATAGAGAGTGCTAACCCTCTCGAGTTCCCACTCATATTGTTTTGAGGTGGACTTATTTTTCAAACCAATTCTTCCGTGATGTAATGTAAATTGTTATTTTCTGAAGTCACCTCTGTAGTATGGGATTAGCCCTTGCGTTAGCGGCCCAGAGCCAGATTAGGTTTTAAAAACAAAGTGTATTAGGAGGGCAAGTTCGCCTCCTCTCAAATTGTTATTTTAGAGGTCATGTAATCAACCTTCTTTTCATGTAATAGACCTCCGTAGTTTGGGTATTTTACCCCTGTAAATACGTCCTTAGAGGACAGCTCGAAGGTAGAGTTTGGTGTGGCCTTTGAGAGGCTTAAATTTTGAGAGCGGATCGCTCTTTTGAAATGGAGTGTCATATGCCTCGTGGAGGCTTTTCTGTGTAATTCGGAGCCAGGGGCTCCTAGGGATGAACGGGGTTTTCTGCCCCTCTGTTAAAACTTGTGTTTGTGGTAAAACCGAGCTGATCGCTGAAGTTAGGGCGTGAAGCCCAAAACCTGTAAATTTTGTAACTCCCCTTGTTTTGCTACATGGTACCTGCCATGTCTGTTATTGCTTTGTTTTTGAAAAGAAAATATAACCTTGTTAAATTTTAAATTAATTTTACATGCACTATAATTTCGTAGCTTGAAACCCATTCACACCCGCACCTTCTTTCACCTCTACCTACCACGGATATCTCCGTAACAGAAACAATACCGCATTCAGTTGGAACCCAGTGATTTACCGCACATGACTCACAAGATGTAAACCTCTGAGGAGATCAAAGTTATTCAAGTATCTATTGCAAGGTTCATTCCTCCCAAGGCGAGTCATATGAGGCCGGTGTCAAAACTTTCCGATCATGCAGCTAGCGCGTGGACTATGATACAACTGGACGCAAACAATTTTCTGAAACAATTAGTATCGTATGTAGTAAACAAGGTCGTAGTAGTGTGCGGCATTAAGCAGTCAAGAACGTTCCCACATTTCGAGCCCCACAAATATGTACGTACAAGGTGCTTTTATTCTGGTGTTGCTGCTGACACTTGCTGGTGGTGTCATCACCCAGGATTGTCATTCGTCGGGTTCATTCGTAAGTCTACATTTTGATAGACATCAGTGATGTCATAAAATTGTGAATATTATACCTAGAGCTAGAATTAGATATGCGCAATTCAGTGGGGTTCAAAAAACTAGATTTTCATTTTTACCATATTAAACTGAAATTGATTTTTACCTTCATATCTGTGGAAAAAATCTTATAAAACAGTCCAAGTTATGAGTTGAAGTGTACTCCCGTACGATGAGAATGGATGGGCAGCCTTCTTTCTTTCTTTCTTTCTTTCTTTCTTAATCCGTTTACCCTCCAGCGTTGGTTTTTCCCTCTGCCTCAGCAAAGGATTCCACATCTACCGCCTCAAGGACAGTGTACTGGAACGTGATACTTATGGTCGGGGGAGTCAACTTGGGAGGAGGACCAGTACCTTGCCCAGGCGGTCTCGCCTGCTATGTTGAACAGGGGCCTTGTGGGTGAATGGGAAGTTTGGAAGGGATAAGCAAGGAAGAGGGAAGGAAGCGGCCGTGGCCTTAAGTTAGGTACCATTCCGGCATTTGCCTGGAGGAGAAGTGGGAAACCACGGAAAACTTCGAGGATGGCTGACGTAGGAATCGACCCCCACCCCCCCCCCCCTTCCCTTCTCAGTTGACCTCTCGAGGTTGAGTGGACCCGGCTCCAGCCCTCGTACCACTTTCCAAATTTTGTGGCAGAGCCGGGAATTGAACCCGGACTTCTGGGGGTAGCCAATCACACTAACCACTACATCACGGAGGCGCGGGGCAGTCTTCTGCCAGTGCTTTTAGTCGCCTGTTGGAGTATCGCTTGTTTTCTGAAAACTATAGTTTAAAAACCATTTACATCATAACTTCTGCAGTTTTGAAGATAATTACAAGGCATTTTGCATGACTGTCCTTTCTAGTGCTGCATATAATCTGAACTTCAACCATTAGTATATCGTCCCTGTTCTGCCAAAACGGCGAATGTTACAATGCTCTTCCTATCCATTATTTCCCTTAAGACTGGTCACGCCTTCCAGCCACATATTGATATTCGGTCCATCAGAACAATTTCCGTTGAGTTCATTTTCCTATGTGAGTGTGTAAAGGAAAATGAACCTTACTGTACCATTCTGAAGGAATGTATATTTGCATGACATTTACCCACTCCTAGAGTGTGATGTATTTAAGGTTCATTTTCCTTTACACACGCGCATAGGAAAAAGAACTCAACTAAAATTGTTCTGATGGACCGCATTTCAATATATAGCTGGAAGGCGTGACCAGTCTTAAGGGAAATAATGGATAGGAAGAGCATTGTTACATTCGCCGTTTTGGCAGAAAAGGGACGATATATATTTAAGAAAGATTTTAATGAAATATGTTTCTAATTTAAAAAATATTCCGTGACTGAATGGTCAGCATAGTGGCCTTCGGCTCACAGGGCTCCGGATTCAATTTCCGACTTGATCGGGGATTTTAACTGCATACAATTACTTCCTCTAGCTCGGGAACTGCGTGTTTATGCTTGTCTTAATGCACACGTCTTCTTTATGCATTCAACACATCACACTACCAACCACAGAAACATGATATTGAGAAAACGTCCTTCCACATAGGATTGGCAACTGGCCGTAAGACCGGGCCTATTCTACACGAAATGCTGGCTCCAAGAAAATGGGGGAAAAGGCCAGGAGGACAACAAGATTTTAAGATAAAACATGATCATACTTTCAAAATTGCAAATATTTATTTTCTTTCTCTTCGCCTACAGTGCAAATATCTTAATCTGACTGTTCACTTTAGAACCAAAATTAAATCACTTCAAAATATTGAAATTTTGTATGTAATTTTCAAAATGGTGATTTAGTGCAAATTTGACAATAAGAATTATAAAACACTAGTAATCTTCTTCTTCTCCTTAATCTGCTTACCCTCCAGGGTTGGCTTTTCCCTCGGACTCAGCGAGGGATCCCACCTCTACCGCCTCAAGGGCACTGTCCTGGAGCTTCAGACTCTGGGTCGGGGGATACAACTCGAGATGATGACCAGTACCTCGCCCAGGCGGCCTCACCTGCTATGCTGAACAGGGGCCTTGGTGGGGGATGGGAAGATTGGGAGGGATAGACAAGGAAGAGGAAGGAAGCGGCCGTGGCCTTAAGTTAGGTACCATCCTGGCATTTACCTGGAGGAGAAGTGGGAAACCACGGAAAACCACTTCCAGGATGGCTGAGGTGGGAATCGAACCCACCTCTACTCAGTTGACCTCCCGAGGCTGAGTGGACGCCGTCCCAGCCCTCGTACCACTTTTCAAATTTCGTGGCAGAGCAGGGAATCGAACCCAGGCCTCCGGGGGTGGCAGCTAATCACACTAACCACTACGCCAGAGAGGCGGACTAGAACACTAGTAATCAAAAACATTAAAAAGATTATACATTTTTCTGTTGATTGAAGAGCAGTTTGAAACATGAGGTATAGTGAATTTCAAGGTGATAGGACTAATTGCCGCCATTGCTGGTGATAACCTAGTGTTTACAGTGTTGTATGTCTTCTGATTTGGGTTGGTACGCCGGGCTGCGTGGCTCAGACGGTTGAGGCGCTGGCATTCTGACTTCAATTTGGCAGGTTCGATCCTGGCTCAGTCCGGTGGTATTTGAAGGTGCTCAAGTACGTCAAGATCGTGTTGGTAAATTTCTCGACACGTAAAAGAACTCCTGCGGGACTAAATTCCGGTACCTCTGCGTCTCCAAAAGCCGTAAAAGTAATTAGTGGGACGGCTGGGCTGAGTGGCTCAGGCTGTCGAGGTGTTGGCCTCCTGAACCCAACGTGGCAGGTTCTATCTTGGTTCGGTCCGGTGGTATTTGAAGGTTTGGCAGACAAATGTAACAGCAACTCCTGCCTTTGTGAGGAAAGTAACGGTAAACTACCTCTCACCTCATGTCTCAAGTATGCTTCTTCAGTGATATCTACGCCATCTATGATAGCTGATGGTGGTGCTGTTGAGGATAGAGTCAGCCCTCAGGCTGAATATTTAACGCACATACATATTGCGCCGTTCCCGCGTCCAGGCATGGACACAAGAGATCCTGACTTGCTCTAAATTCAATTGGTTCAACGACTAAGTTTTATGGGTATGGGTACCGTAAGAGAAAAACGTTCAGGTCGGTTAATGGTAGATTCTAACTAACGTTGAAAGACGTCTCTTACCCGTTACTAGTTAGATACCATACTCTTATTAGCTTATAGAGAAGTTGTCGTCAACTGAAGATACCACTATCTTATAGCTAATACTTATTCTAGGAACACATAGAAAGAATGCTGAGGTTATACTATCTCACATTTATTTAAATATTAAGTTAGACATTATAAGAAAAATCATCTTAAATTCGACCAATGAAAACTTCTTGAAGTGAGTAATTCGTTGTTATTCCTACAGTCTGTATTCTTCACCAACATCTCAGAAAAATCATATCCTCCGAACTCATCGTAAATAAACGCATTCTAGGATTCTACCATTTCATTTCATGAGCCCATTGATCTCTCAAAATTATAGAATATTAGAAGAAATATTACATAACCTTTGGGAATTATAAAGAAACATATGTTTTCATTCGTAGGCAATTCACTTACGAAGTTGGGCGATAATGAATTAAACTAATATGAAGGAAATTAATTATATTTACATGTGCCGTACTGGCAAGAAAATAAACATTAAAATCAAGAATATTAAGAGTGTTGGATGCATCCTTAAAAAAAAATTGTACCAATTACTATTTACAATATCTCTGATTAAACTTTCTTGAGAAATAAAGAACGCTTATGGAATCATCGAGTTGGTGTTCAGATAAGAATTGGAGTTCAAATTGCCTGATTATCAGTTATTCTTCGGATAAATATGAAATTCAGTTCGTTACTACCTATTCCTTACTCACAGGACTGACACATATTTCAATTTACACTAACTGTCTGTCACGGTTTAAATATTCACATTCGCATGCTCAATTGCCTCTTAATTACTCATATTTCCCTGTGTCACTCACCATAAGCTAAGATATGTCCAGTGTAAGTCGTAATCACCCTCTAAGTAACGTTATCATAAGATTTAACTTATAAACTTAAGGTAATGTGACCTTAATTTTAGTGATAAGTATTAGTCTACGTGCGTATTTGGTTGTAAGAAACGTCATCATACATACCCTATGAAATTATCATCACACCTACTACTAACGGAAAATCTACTTGGTCAGAAGACACTATCTTCGACTAAAAATAATCCTTTTTGAATAGCTATGTCACCAGTGATTAGTCTAGTAGGTTGAATGTTGTTCAGAATAATATTATACACAGTGAGAGTTTCAAAATCATCCGAAATAATTCAGTGAAGGCTTAAATATTATCATGACTACATGTATGACTCTCTAGACAATCCTAACATGGATAAAACATTGCTCTATCAATCTCGAGATCGTATCCTAAGCTATGTAAAAATGCATAGGATTAAGAATTATCATATGGAATTGGCAAGAATTCACTGACACTCTCAGAAACATCACTTGAAAATCACATCATCTCAACTTAGAACAACTATGACTATCTGTCTCAAAGAAATAATAAAAATGACCATCATAAATCACTATCATCCTTATACCATATATATAACGCGTCAATTATTACTCACATTTCACGTATAATAAATCTCTCTCTTCATCATATGCTAAACACTTCATTAAACTGCACGTCAACGTGCCGTGACTTTCTTAAAATGCCCTCTTTACTTCCTATCGTCATAGTGCCAAATTTAACATCATAACTCTGAGTAATCTACTGCCTTATTCCTTCATAAACACTTCCTATATACGATCTCGCACCGAGTAACTTTGATTAAAATAGTATACACTGGTGTTAATGTCAACTTCACACTTTACTCTTCACTGATAATAATAATAATAACACTAACTATTTACTCTCACATATCACTGGAAACATTACGATCGGAATATCACTTGGTGACCACGCCTACTAATGAAATTGACATTTTATATAGATGAATACCTACTTCCAATCATCTCATCTAGACGTTTATCTAGCACTGTCTTCGCACAAATACACATATCAACATATAATTATAAGAGGTAATATTCTCTTACTTACGAAAACGACTCAGATAATGGACTTAGCTTTGCTCAAGGTGGTCTCGATGTCTCCTCATCTCCGGTCATCTGAGATTAGGATCTCGTCATCTGGTTCCTCCACGAGTGATCGGGTTCATCGTAGCTCTCCCTAATTGATTACTGGTCATCTGGGATGATCAACATCGTATCGCCTCATCAGGATCCAAATAGTGTTGCCTTGCTTCTTTACAGGCTCATAGTGGAATCTCGTACGTATGTAACAGAATAATAACAAGATATGTGATTCATTGCTGTCATTCTTCAACTAATATATCCCTTGTGAAGCTCAAATTGTATGGATTTTGCTATGGTACATTTAGTCCAATATGCTAGCTCCAAATCGACTAGGATACTTATTAAGTATTTATTCCAATTTGAAAAGGAACTTCTTTCCTCTATATTTTTATTAGTGCGAACGCACTCAACAGCTGATCAATACGTATTCTTTTTACTATTAAGCGGTATCGGGCAAATTTATTTAAGCTCTGCGCCACTTCGTGACGTAGCTCTATTGTAATCTGGTTTATCTCCTTTTATAGTATCTTTCGCGCAGCGATTAAATCTTGATAACAAGTGTTGGGCGTGTAGCCGCGAATTATATTTCCTTCCAAATTACGGTATTTACTCCAGATGAACAATCTCTTTCAGTCTAGTCCTACGTCTTCTTACTGCTTCAAGGTCTGATTATATAGTGAGTGATGAGCAAATTTTTTTCTTAAATAATAGGTTTAAATAATGTCCATTTGTCATTCTTTTCCTGCGCCTTCTATACATGGTTCTTTCCATAACTGGCTGATGAAAATAATTATATTTCGGCCCGTATTGACGTTAAATGCATTTATTTTAACATTTTGATCGCAGAGACTCCATGTTTGTTCCTACCAGCTCGCATAAAGAACTGTGAAACGGCACAATATATACGTAAAAAGCTAACGTAATACGATTGGGGGAACAATATTTATGTAATAGTCAAATTTTCAACTGTGAAAGCTGTAGGCCTATGTGCCCTCTTAAGTTACATGCTGTAAATCCTAAGCATACTTTTTCGATCGTACTTCAGATTTAATATGAGGATGATTTAACAAATACATCCACTAACAATTCTCGTACACTTTGCTTCACGTCCAAAATCAGAAGAAGTTTCAAGGAAATAGCTCAATTATATTATATAAAATAGAATGAACCGTATTATATAACACCGATACTGCATTGTATAAACAGGTGAATCAGGTCCATAGCATTTTTCTAATTAAAGGGCCAAATACATTCAGTAAGGTAAGCATACATATTATTCCTTTCGTATATATTTATTTAACACCTGCTGTTGTACCCGTTGTAGATGGAACTATCTCTTAATATGTAAATGTTTACATTTCTGTTCTCGAGACTCATATTGGTGCTGACAATCTGGAGCACGTAGTTGGGCAGCCTCTGCTTGTCAGCGGCATGTGATGCACTTGTCCCGCCCTCCTCTGGCCCTGTACAGTTCATGTTTGATCTGTTCCTTTCTTAATCAGTTTACCCTCCAGAGTTGATTCTTCCCTCGGACTCAGCGAGAGATCCCACCTCTACCACCTCAAGGGCAGTGTCCTGTAGCGTGATACTTTGGGTAGGGGTGATAAAACTGGGGTGAAGGACCAGTACCTCGCCCAGGCGACCTCACCTGCTATGCTGAACAGGGGTCTTGTGGGGGATGGTAAGATTGGAAGGGATAGACAAGGAAGAGGGAAGGAAGCGGCCGTGGCCTTAAGTTAGGTACCATCACGGGATTTGGCCGGAGGAGAATTGGGAAACCACGGAAAACCACTTCGAGGATGGCTGAGGTGGGGATCGAACCCCATCTACTCAGCTAACCTCCCGAGACTGATATAACCCCGTTCCAGCCCTCGTATCACTTTTCAAATTTTGTGGCAGAGCCGGGAATCGAACTCGGACCTCCGGGGATGGCAGTTAATAACGCTAACCACTACACCACAAAGGCGGACTTGATCTGTTCCTTCTGGTGTAAAAACGAAGTAGCCTATCGGGTTAACGTTAAAAAAGTACAGAGAGTTGTACAAAGCCTTCTCTACATATGAACACTTGAACATAAACTTACAAACCTCCACTGATATCTCCCTCATTTTTCACTGTATTAGACAAAAGTTAGAACAAAATGTGTGTAAGTAGCCTTAGATTTTAAATCAATTTTATTATGAGAAAAGTTGTTCTTAAACCAACCGTTAGAGAGATACATCGAGTTTTATGTTTTAGGCCCCCTCTGGACCACACAACCTCCCTGTCCTGCTGAATACTTTTGTGAACAACTTATAGCTAAGATCCCACTCATCCTTATTTTAAACCTAAATACCAAGCTTCATGAAAATCCCTCAAACATGTTTTCCCTCAAAAAAAATGAAATGGCATATGGTTTTTAGTGCCGGGAGTGTCCGAGGACACGTTCGACTCGCCAGGTGCAGGTCTTTTGATTTGACTCCCTATGCTGATGAAAACGACGCATACACCCAGCCCCCATGCCAGTGGAATTAACTAATGACGGTTTAAATTCCAGACCCCGCCGGGAATCAAACCCGAGACCCCCGTGACCAAAGGCCAGCATGCTAACCATTTATCCATGTAGCCGGACATCTATTTTCCTGTGATGCTGTAACAGACAAGCAAACAAAAATATAAAACTGAACCCGACATGGGCTATAATGTCCCGTACGGTGTAGAAACCAGGTATTCAAAACGTACAGACAGAAAGACTAGTTTATTTATAATATAATAGATATACAGATAATCGATAGTTAGATAGATAGAGAGATAATCAGAGATGTGTTATCAAATTTAATGTGGTAATGTTTTAAACGGTCCGCTTCTGTGGTGTAGTGTTTAGTGTGATTAGCTGCCACCACCGGAGGCCCGGGTTCGAATCTAGGCTCTGCCACGAAATTTGATAAGTGGTACGAGGGACAGTCAGCCTCGGGAGGTCTGCTGAGTAGACGGGGGGTTCGATACCCACCTCACCGGGCGAGTTGGCCGTGTGGTTAGGGGCGCGCGCCCGTGAGCTTGCATCCGGGAGATAGTGGGTTCGAATCCCACTGTCGGCAGCCCTGAAGATGATTTTCCGTGGTTTTCCATTTTCACATCAGGCAAATGCTGTGGCTGTACCTTAATTAAGGCCACGGCCGCTTCTTTCCAACCCCTATACCTTTCCTATCCCACCGTCGCCATAAAACCTATCTGTGTTGGTGCGACGTAAAGCCATAGCAAAAAAATCCCACCTCAGCCATCCTTGAAGTGGTTTTCCGTGGTTTCCCATTTCTCCTCCAGGCAAATGCCCAGATGGTACCTAACTCAAGGCCACGGCCGCTTCCTTCCCCCATCCTTGTCTATCCCTTCCACTCTTCCCATCCCCCAACAAGGCCCCCCCATAAAAAAAATGAAGGATGTTATAAACGGACAGAATAGCGTATTACGTTCTCTGGGTTGAGGCTATCCTCTCTGCCCTCCTTCCCTTCCTCTCGGATCACACAATTCTGGTATAAAAAATCAAGTTTCAAAGTCTGCGATACGATGTTCGGTTTCGGCTCTCAAGCCAGCCAGCTCCCTGGTTGCTATCGCTACGGAAGGCGGACTTCAGAGGGAGTCTGAAACATAAAACTCACTGTATCTTTCTTAAGATTGGTTTTCCAGGAAAATTTCTCATGACAAAATGTATTTATGAACTTTTTGTCCTATACTTCTCTCGATAGAGTGAAAAATAACATCTTATGGGGCCCGGTATTTCAACATTGCTGCGCCGTTGGAAAAATGGCAGTAATAACAAATTGTAAATAGTTACAAAAATAAAACAATAACATCCGAGCTTAACCGCTTGCTACTTGATACTCTAAAAGCAAGCGAGTAACGTCGGATAATAATACGTTACCTTATAGGCCTACATTTATTATGTCATTTACACATTTGCATCATTTTATTCTTTTAAACATCATATTCTTCGCATGATATCTTCATGAAAATTGTTTTCTGATCAGGTTGCCAAGTTGTTCCTCTTAAAACAATGATCTCAACATAAAAGAAATTGGGGTCAAGTGCCTTCCTTACACATGACACCTACCCCACTGTCGGCAGGCCTAAAAATGGTTTTCCGTGGTTTCCCATTTTCACAGCAGGCAAATGCTGGGGCTGTACCTTAATTAAGGCCACGGCCGCTTCCTTCCCACTCCTAGCTCTTTCCTGTCCTATCGTCGCCATAAGACCTATCTGTGTCGGTGCGACGTAAAGCAACTAGCAAAAAAACAATACATGACACTGTTTTTCAGTGTCAGCCCATATTGTCCATAGGACTTCAAAAGATCATTAAATGTTTTAATAACCGTCCTAAGTCAATCAAGCGTTGTTTGTTCTTGTGGCAGTTGCTGTTAGTTAGCCGTTACTTCGGTGTGCAAACTTCCTGTGATCCGGTGTCATCGAAAAAGTTGTCAAATAACATGGTACATTTAAATTCTTTTCTTCATCGAAAAAGAAATTGCTTATCTAAGTTATGGCTGAAAATAAAATTTGTATGTTTCATAAGACAAGTAAGAATTGCAAATGAAATTGGCACCATCAATGATATTGTGGATTTGAAGATTAGTGCACTTGTTGATTATCAGTCTTTTAAACCCTTCTTTGAAAGAGCTTATGACACGGAGTGAGTTGGTCGCGTGCTTAGGGTCACATAGCTGTGAGCTTGCATTCGGGAGATGGTGGGTTCGAATCTCACCTTCGCCAGCACTGATGATGTTTTTCCGTGGTTTCCCTTTTCCACACGAAGCAAATGCTGGAGCCGCTACCTTCCCAATTTTAGTCCTTTTTTTCCTTGCATCAGCGAAAACTTTAGAATTGTAATATGTCGTTAAACCATGAACAAAAACAGGAGGGTGGGGGTCTTTTATAAATTTATTCATCTGAAGGGCTTTTATATAGCAATAAAAACACAGCTAATGTTGGTGATTGATTCACACAATTATATCTTCATTATAGACTGTTATGGCTTTCACATTCAATCTGCAAGCGTTTGTGATTTTACTACAAGCAGTCGTACTACTAGATCTGAGGCCTCGTTTAGATCCGTATCTCTGATCTTTAAATAATTAGAAACCGATAAACCGTGTCTAACCATCGTCGTCTTGGTCTCCCTCTAACCCTATTACCCTCCATGACCGAGTACATTATTCTCCTACGTAACCTGCCCTCCTCGATTCGTCTCACAAGACCCCACCACCTAAGCCGGTTTATGTATAGAGCTTCATCAACAGAGTTAATTCTTAACTTAGCCTTTATCTCCATATTCCGAGTAGGTCTACCCCCTTGCCATTGTTCCCACCTGTTAGTATCAGTGATCATTCACGCTACTTTCTTGTCTATTACTTCTAACTCAAGAATAAGGTATCCTGAGTACACTCAGCTTTTGCTCCTGTAAACCAAAGTTGGTATGAAACAGACTGGTGTAAAGAATGTTTTGTCCGGTGTCCGGAAGATGACTTCTTTCTTACAGAATACTGTTGATCACAACTGCAAGCTCACGGCATTAGCTGATTCCTTCTCGCTTACTGGGAGAATACACATCCTCAATACATGAAATGATCTGCCTGTTCCAGCTTTGTATTCCCAACCTCTTAGGTTTCTCACCTCCTAGCATCACTTTAGTCTTGGAAAGGCTCATTTTTATATCATACACATCACACCTATTTTCAAGTTTGAAGATATTAGACTGCAGGCTTCTAGCAAAGTCTGCCATTAAGAACAATTCGTACTAACCATATTTTCACTGAAATGAATCCCTCCCTGTAACTTTATACCTTTCAGTAGATGATCCATGCAAACTATGAAAAATAAAGGTGAAAAATTGCAGTCTTGTCTAATCCCTGTACGTACCTTAAACAAAGAACTCATTTTACTATCAATTCTCACTGCATCCCACACTGGTTTTCATCCAACTTACTCTCAACCACTGATCGCTCCCTCCCTTCCAAAATGCCAGGGAACATCTCGCCTGGTATACTGATCAATGAAATATCTCGACAAGTGTTGCA
The DNA here is from genome assembly GCF_040414725.1 of Anabrus simplex. NCBI lineage: Eukaryota > Metazoa > Arthropoda > Insecta > Orthoptera > Tettigoniidae > Anabrus > Anabrus simplex. The sequence goes on along the minus strand of NC_090269.1, from coordinate 171,334,707 downwards.
ATGTTTCCTCTTCCCTTGCTTATAGATAGGTGCAATTACTGCCTTCGTCCAATCAGAAGATACCTTACTGACATTCTATGCTAATCTTATTACTCTATGAAGCCATTTCATCCCTGTCTTCCCAGTATATTTCACCACTTCAGGTCTAATTTCATGTATTCCCGCTGCTTTATGAAAATGGAGTTTTATTTACTATTATTTCCACTTTCTCATGCATAATTTCACCAACATCATTGTCCTCATTCCCATGAGCTTGGTTGTTCATGACATCACCAGAAAGAATTCCTTTTACATTGAGATTATTTTCAAAATATTCCTTTCACCTGTTCATGTATTCCTTGGGGTCTATTTTGAGTTCACCTGATCTTCCCAAAACACTATTCATTTCCATTTTCCCATCCTTTCCAAGATTCTTTATTATTGTCCAGATAAGTTTCCCTGCCACCTGACCTGTCTTTTCCAGGTTATTACCAAAACCTTCCCACGACTTCTTAGATTCAACAGTTATTTCTTTTGCCCAGTTTCATTCATCTACGTATAATTCCCTGTCTGCATCACTCCTTGTTTGGACCCATTTCTAATACACCTCCTTTTAATGTTTTGATCGTTCTTTTTCCCATTTTTACACGCAGTTGTTACTAGGCTTTCACAGTCTAACCTAGTCAGCGATGAGTTGAGGTGCCAGTAGAGCCGGTGTGGAGTGTGACCGGTGAGTGGAAAAGTAAGACGGGAGGGAAGAGGAAGATGATAGGCGTGGATCAATATAGTGTAGCTATTGGAAGATGGCAGGGGAAATGGAAAAAGGAAACAGCTAGAAATTAAGGAGGTAAAGTGGAAACAATAACGATGGGCGAGATCACACTGGTGGCAGTGGTGATTATGGTACTACTAGCTATAGGAGGTGTGGAGGTGAACCCCGGCCCGACTTCCAGTGGCAACATGAACTGGGAAGACGTGGAGGTCATAAGAAGAGTGGTGAAAGAAGTGGTGGAAGAAGTATGTCCGTTTGAGCAGATTAAAAATATGATGAAGGAACAAATGAAGGAATTTGAACATATGAGGCTTTGGATACAGGGAAAAACAGACGAGACAATGAACAGAGTGGAAATCAGCGAGAGAGAAATTATATCACTCAAGGCAAAAATAAAGGAGATGGAGGAAGTGGTGGTGAAGCGGAAAGCAGAAATTGAAGACAGTAACCGAGAACGCAGGAAGAGATGCTTATTTATATGTGGAGTGCCGGAAGACAAAGGGGAAGACAAAGTGCTGACAACCTACAAAGTTGTGGAAGTCATCCAGAAAATGATGAGAATTAACTTTAGTGAAGTTGATATTGATGATGTGGAAAGGATAGGTAAAAAACTGGGTGATAGGCCGATAAAACTGAAGTTGTTCTCCACCCTGATGGCGGAAGTAGTGATAAGAGGCGCAGATAATATACGTAGCACAAAAATTTGGATTAAAAGAGACATGGGAAGAGAAGGGGTAAAGAATATAAACACTCTGAAGAAACATTTGGTCAGGGCTAAAATACAAGGGTTAAGAGCCTACTTTAAGAGTCAACAATTAGTAGTAACCAATGGACTATGGACCAGAGTATGGACAGCGAAGAAATTACGGGAAATGGAAGAGAATAGGAAGGGCGAAGGGGTAGTGGGGAAGAGAGTGGAAGAAAGGCAAGTCAGAGACAGTAAAATGGGTGGAGACGGACCTGGAGACAAAGAAAGAACCAAAGAAAATAAGGCACTGGATCCAAGCTCGCAGCAAGAAGAAATTAACTTTACAGAAGAAGATGTGAATGCTATTTCCAAATCGATCGAAGAAGGAGCCAGGGAGGTAGCAAATGAGATGAGGAGGGAGATAACGAAGGGGACCAGGGAGACCAGGGCATTAATTAAGGAGCTGAGGACGGAGGCCTGTGTGAGAGAAAAAAGGAAGATACAGGGAGTGATTGTGGGGGCGGAAACACAAGATGTTACAAGAGCACACAAACTAAGTGAAAATACGGCTGGGAGGCAGGAAGAAGAAGCAAGAGGTGCCCTGGCGAAAGGGAGAAGTTTGAGCCTAAGAGAAATATGGGGTAAGAAGAACAAATTGGACGAAGGCATAGTGACAAGAAGCAAAAAAGGCAATCTGCAGTAGAAATAAATTGCTGTACACATGAGAATAGCGGAGTTTGTGTGTTATTCGTAACTATGACAAAAGTGATTAAATAGTTAAATTAGTAGGCGGTAAAGTGTGTAGTGAATGAGGAAGAGAGTGATTGTAAATTGGATAGGTGTTAAGGATAAAGCTAGTATGTGGAGATGGATGGTATATGAGCTGAGGGTCCAAGTTAACTGTGAGTGAATATGGTTTCAATTAATGGGGTGAGTTGTCTGGATTCTAGAGATAATAAATATAGTGAGATAATAGAGTTTAAATAGTAGTCAACAGTAACGAAACGTAAAGGTGAAAAATTGCACACCGGCACTACAGTGGAGATAATACGAAGCCAGGTTTGCAACTTAAGTAGAAAAACAGAGAGTTCAATGTTCAAGAAAGAATGCGCTGAGTGCGAACCCGGCCGGAAGTGATATACTCTTTGTTTAAAGTACAGATGCAATCCGACACACCATTGTAGTCTACACAGTAATATGTTACCAGTTTAGTTTCTCATTGCCATACTGCCATTCTGCCTTATACTAGGGCCAACAGACCATTCTTCCTCATTGACATTTGATTATTATTATTATTTACATCAATATTGCTTTTTCCCTTGTTTTGGTGTTAGTTATGTTTATTTTACGAGAATTATTATATGTGTATGTGAGCTTAAGCTGCCTAGGTTGGGCATTATTTTTTTCTCCTTTAATAGATCAATAAGGTTTCAATGCTGTAGATCTGGAGGAAAATAAAGACATTTATTTATTTATCTATCTATCTATCTATCTATCTATCTATCTATCTACTAGGCTTTCTCTTGCTGTTTCTACTGAAGCATTCCTGTATGCCAACCATTCCTTTTCTATATCCTGAACCTTCTCACTCTCCATTTGGAGCTCTTCACTAATCATATCAATCTACAACTGTCTAATTTACTCGTCCTGGAGACGTTAAACTTTCAGTTCTAGGAGCGATCGATATATTTAACACTTTGCATCATGTATTCCAGTGTGGTGACGACTACTCTTGCTGTGGAGGATGCTGCAGGAATAACCGATGTATCGATAGTAAGTACATCTGAATATTCTTCACATATATTCTATGAAGTCTTATCATTCTGTTTTCATTACGAAAATATTAGTTTGATAGATAGCTGCATTCTATTCTACCAACCACCATAGAGATACCTACATAGATATCGTAGAGATTCATAAGGTGAATAGTTCCCTCCACATACGATTTGCATCATGCAAGGCATCCGGTCATAAAATTGGGATTTGTCAGGCTGAGTGGCGCAGACAGTTCAGCTCTGGTTTTCTAAATTCAAGTTCAATAAGATGTTCAAATTCATCAAGAATTCCGCGGGACAAATTCCAGTACTTCGGTGTCTCCGGCATCTGGAAAAGTACCTGGTAGGTTATAAAAAAATACCGTACTATTATTGTTACGGGGTACCTGTGGAACGCAGAGGAGAAAGAAGGTGCCGGGGTTAATGGGTCTAACTACAATGTCAAGAATAGATCAAAACTTAAACTGAACGTTATACTTTCAGAATTTTAAACTTAACAATTTTTTCTTGCCAATATTACAGGTACAAGTAGCAATCATTAAACCAGATTGGGAAAAATCCAAGATTCAGAACCTTAACACTTTGGGCTTTAAGCCCCTAGCTTTACATTTCCTGAGCTACAAGCTCGAATTTACAAAGAGCACAAATTTATTCAAGGGAAGAAATCCCCTAATTCATGAAGCACTTTCACCAGAAATACAATATCTAGCCTTCCAGAGGCACTCGTTACAATAAAAAATTTGAAAAAGAGCTAACAGGCTCTCAGTTTCTTACTGCCCACTCAAGGCAACATTATATCACTCTCTGGTCTCTGAAACCACCATTTACAAAATTGAACTTACTTTTACAGGGGTATCAAATACCCAACCTACTGGGGCTTCGTGGAATAAGAACACAAAATGAATGGAGGCGTATATTTGCACTCCTAGATATGAACACAAAAAAATAAGGGGGTCTAGGCCGATGCAACAGGGGCTATTACCAAACTACTGAGGTGACTCGTATAGAAATTACATTAACACATTACAGAAGGAAAAACAGTTAGAGAAAAACGTAGTCACCTCAAACCAAGATGAAGGGGAGCTCGAGAGGGTAATTCACTCTCTATCCCCGATTTACAGTTAAAGATTTTATGAAGTTTTTACATTAGCCGGCAGAAAGTTACATTTTTAGAAAAGTAGGTTATATAGTTAACTATTCGGACCTTTCCCTCGGGTTAAACTGCGGAGTTAGCAAGAAAGAAATATGTTATGTGGCCACTACCTTGTAGATGTACTGCTTACCGATGAAAGAGGCCGCCCGCCTCCTGCTTTGACGCACACACTTAGTAAGATGACGATCAATTGGCTAAGAGACGAGAAAAGCCGCAGTTTATAAACCCTCAGGAAAGGTTCGAGAGAATTCAAGATGAATCAGGTCACGCCCTCTTGATTTTATTGGTTAAACACAAGGTGAGGAAGAAATACGGGATTGGTTGGAAATTAATTACAAAAATTAGGGATTGGCTAGATTCAAAACTGGCGGAAATAAAAGGAAGAATTGCCAACCAAAAAATAAATGAGCATCAATCAGTTACCAAAAACCTGGAAATACGAAACTTCTTTAAATCATAAGTTCTTTCACTTCGCACCAGGGTGCATGATCATAGTTTTTGTAGTGTCATCTTTGAAAAAAAGTCCAAACTTCTTGATGAATGGCAAACAAAACAAGGAGAGATTCACTCAGGTTATGCAACTGCATAATAACAAAATTACATAATATTTTAGTGGTGACACATTCTGATTAAAATTCCAAGTTGGTGTAGTTTCAGTTCCCTGATTTACCAATAGAGGAGTTCGTTTAGGCGCTAGTTTTGAATGCGCGGCGTTGAGGTGTACCTCCCGGTACAGACCGCCCCTCCCCCCCCACCCCCCCACCCCCACCCAATGTTCTTCCTTGGGGTGACAGAAGAATTTTGAGAAAACATTTTCAGTGTAGAGAAAAAAGTTGACACATAGAAACTTGTTTAACTCCAGCTTAAGAGTGTCCTTGTTATAGTAGAATTTTAAATACATGTTGATAGATTTGACGGCCAGACCTGCCGCCGCTTGCCGATACCCAGGTGAAGGTCGCCCGGACCCCTCGAGTACTCTCAGATACACCTCTCACGGTATTATGAGAGGGGTAGTCGTGGTGAAGGACGCCGCCGATTAGAAGTATATGTACAGTCCCCAAATGAGTCGGTGGTAGGGTCACCGCACTTCAGCCTTTGCCGGGAAGATGCACTCCGACGCGCCGTTCAGAAGGAGGCCTTACGAGAGCGAAGAGGGCCCTTTCTTCTCTCTTGTGTCCCTCACAAAATGTTACAGTACGGCGGCGACCAGCTGAGTGGGCACTGAAACAGTAAGATCACGACGACAGAGAAGTGTTGTTGCAGACTTGAGAGTACGATCTTTATTGGTGATGCAAAGGGGCGGGCGGCGTAGAAGGTTCTTGTATGCCAATAGTGCGGATATGCAGGAGACGGGGGCTTGGTAATGCCCACTCAGGAATTGACAGCAGGAAAACCAGAGGGGAAGATCGTACATAACATGTCATATACATAATTACATACAGTAATAGTGCAGAAGTCCTCAAAACGTCAAATAAGTATAACCTTCCAACTCCTGCTAAAATTTCAATGGCAAAAAGGTACTTTAATAATACAGGTTTTACTTGTGAGAGGTGGACTCTATAGATCCTCTCCGTGGCTGGATAGCTCACTAATAATGTAACAGGAGTCAGAAAATCCAATATAATGCACGGCCCATGAAATTTGGGGGGCAAGCTTGCCCGCGGGAACAAAATTCCTAACCATGACTTAATCTCCGACTTTTAAATTGGTGGGCCTCCGTCCACGATCATATCTTTCCCTAACCTTTTCACGAGAAACCTTCAGGTTGTGCTTATCCTTTTTCCATAGATCTCTAATATTATTGGGATCTATTGTCTCTCGTAAAATATCATTGAGTGACCAAAGGTTAGAAAGTGGCGTGTTAAGAACAAATTTAAGCATCAGAGAAGCTGGAGTGAACTTATGAGATTCATGAACCGCCTAATTCAAAGCAATGGCCAACTAATGCAGGAACGTATCCCACCTGGAATGATCTTAATGATGAAATGCGATGAGAGCCGATCTAAGGTTACGATTGACCCGCTCAGCCAGAGATGTTTGAGGACAATACGCCGATGTAGTTACATGTGATATAGACAGATCAAAACAGAACTTGCGGAATAAGTTGGATGTGAATGCCTTAGCATTATCAGAAACTATATATTGACAAGGACCAAAAGAAGCAAATATGGTATTTAAACAAGAAATGGTGGACTGAGCGGTTGCAAGCTTAGTCGGAAATAACCAGGAAAATCTACTGAAACCATCTACACATACCAGAATGAATTTATTGGCGTTCCCCTTTGATTGGGGGAAGGGTCCGATGTAGTCTATATATAGGCGCTCCATGGGGCGCGACGCTTGATGAGAAGATAATAGACCTAGCTTAGTGGACAAGGTAGGCTTACTAAGCAAACAAGAATTACAAGCTTTTACCAATTCCCGAATTTCGCCGTCCATACCTTTCCAAATGAACATCTCTCGGATCTTTTCCCGAGTATTGAAGATGCCTAAATGCCCCCATAATGGGGTCTCATGATAGTACTTTAAGATCATAGGTACAAGCACGGCTGGAACCACTACTTTTATATTCTGATCATGCCTTGACGGGCAACAAAAAACCCCGTTCCTCAATACATAAGGGACGACATGTTCCCCAGAAGAAAGGGTCTCAATAATAGGGGCCAGGACGGGATCTTCACGTTGATATTTTTCAATATCCCTAAACAACATGGGGGCATCAGTTAGAATGGCAGTAATGCCCGAATGTATGGGCGTGGGAAGAGAAGAACTATCATCCTGTTCGGCGGTCTCCACATCATGAGAAAACATGCGGGTTTGCGCATCCGCCACGGCATTTTCAGTTCCTCTGATATGCCTTACTTCAAATTGGAAAGCAGAAATCCTGATTGCCCAGCGGGCTAGACAACCAGTATGACGCGGCCTAACTAAGAATCAACTTAAAGCTTGATTATCTGTATCCAGGTCGAACTATTGCATAGTATTTCGGTGGTGACATCTTCTGATTAAAGTTCCAAGTTTGTTTAGTTTCAGTTACACTGTTTTACCAATAGAGGAGTTCATTTAGGCGCTGAATTTGAATGCGCGGCTTTGGGGAGGTATTATTATTATTATTATTATTATTATTATTATTATTATTATTATTATTATTATTATTATTATTATTATTATTACTATTATTAAAATGGGTCTAATTGATATGTTGTGTTGACCCAAAAAAATTGGGAACGTGCCCGAGCTCGCTACTGCAATGACAAGGGGGAACATTCCACTGAGTTACGTGTTTTTCGCTGGTGCTCCCGGTGGGTGCGACTACTGGACTACAAATTCACTCTACAACTGCACTACATCTGCCAAGCTGCTCTGCTGGTCCCTTTATTGAGACGAGTATATTAGAAGTGTACCGGCTGGTACACCTCTAAGCCGTACATTTGAATTTTCCGCCTTAAAGTACTCCTCTACAGGAGAAACTGTGAACTTAAAACTGGATCTACTTAAACTTTTGCTCTGAACATGTCACTGTGTTAATTTCGTCGTGTTTTTGTTTACTATTTATCAAGAAGTTTGGACATTGTCTCATAGATGTCTCTACTAAAAAACTATGATCATGCAACCTGGTGCGAAGTGAGGGACTTTCTTGAAGATGATTTGTACTCATAAGTTTTCTTATTACTAAATTTCGTTCTTTCATTTGTGGGTTGGCAATATTAATCTTTTCTTTCCGCCAGTTTTGAAGTTAGCCAATCAATTATTTCTGTAATTAATTTTTAACCAATCGTGTCTTTCTTCTTCGATTTTGTGTGTAACTGTGTACGGTAACCAATAAACTCCTGTGGGTGTGGCTTAATTATTCATGAAAGGTCTCGAACCTTCCCCGAGGGTATAAAAACTGCTGATTTTCTTGTCTGTCGGCCACATCATCAACATTTAGTATATGGACGTGTAACAGGAGGCGGGAAGCGCCTCTTTCTTCAGGCAGCAGCTTTTCAGTAAGGTAATGGCCACTTCACATTTTTATTTCTTGCTAGCTCAGCAGTTTACCCCGCGGGGAAGGTCCGAAATTTTTACTATGTAACCTATCTCTTAAAAATGTAAATTTCTTCCTGTTTATGTAAAAACTTCATATATCTTTAACTGTAAATCGGAGATAGCGAGTACTTTACCCTCTCGAGCTCCCCTTCATTTTGATTTGAGGTGACTACGCTTTTGTAACCGATTTTCTTCTCTTCCTTAATGTGTTAAATTTATTCAGTATACGAGTCACCTCCATAGTTTGGGAATAGCCCCTGTTTCATCGGCCTAGTGCCTCTTAGGTTTTACGAAGTTTCATTTAGGAGCCCAAATTCACGCCTCCATTCATTTTGCATTTTGGGCCATTAACTCAACCTATTATTTTTCTACTAAGGCCCAGTAGGCTGGGTACAAGATACCCCCGTTTCATGTTGTGTAAGTTGTGCCCTGATGGCAATTTAGGGTTGAGTCTGGTATTGCCTTTCATAGGCATGGAAAACTGAGAGCGGGTCAGCTCTTTTAAGTATTGGAAATGTGCCTCTAGGAGGCTTGACATTGCTTGGTGGGAGCAAGTGCTCCATATTATTTGGGGATTTCTGCCCTGTGTTAATTATGTGTTTGTGAGCTGAAAGGTCAGGAATTGTAAAACTTGGGGCTTGAAGCCCAGATTGTTAAATTGCCTCTAAATCTTGGCTTTTCCTGGCCTTGTACCTGATTGTCGGTTGTTTGTTGAATTATTGTTATTTGTTAAACTTTGAAATTCTATGTGAATATTGTTAAGTTTTGCTATTTTCGAAAATATAATCTTTAATGCAATTTTAATTCATATCTCGGCCTTGTAGTTAGACCCATTCACCCCGGCACCTTCTTTCACCTCTGCTAATCCACCAAACTATAGTAACAAGAAGAACAATCAGAGTTTCAATAGGCCTCGTCGTCGGCTCCTCATTTTCGCGGCCATTATAAACAACCACTGTTCGTGGTTTGCGTGTGGCCCCAATCACGTGAAAAAATCGCCCTGACACAACAGTGCCAACAAATTGGGTAACCGGCGTCCACTTTCGGGTGTTGGATGCAGCTTCGCCTCCAACGATATTCGCTGAACATATTGTGTTCATTCTGACTGCATTTCTGTTGGTTAACTACGACCGCATCACTGACCGCGTACCGCGTTTTTAAGACTCTACCCTCCTCGTACGCCCGGATGCCTCTAAATTTAACTTCATTCTTATTATTTGCGAATTGACCACTGAGGATCACGCTACAATTTCTTAGTTTGTCTGACGTTTCCTCTTCCTCCATTACTACTTCATACTGGCGCTATGGTGTTTCTACATTTCATCCGTCCAGGCTCTTCCCGTCTTTGCAGATCTTTCGACTCGAAACCCCTCCAAATATTCAATCATGGTCCGAAATATTTTCGTGTCTATCATCTGAACTTCCTGGATGTTGCACTTCTCTAGATCTTTACGAACTTCCTTAATCCATGCCGTCATATTATTATTATTATTATTATTATTATTATTATTATTATTATTATTATTATTATTATTATTATTATTATTATTATTATTATTATTATTATTATTATTATTATTATTATTATTATTGTTACCGTGTTTTAGTGGTAGGTAGAGGTGAAAGAAGGTGCGGGCGTGAACGGGTCTCAAACTACGGAATCAAAGTTAATGTAAAATTTAACAAGGTTATATTTTCTTTTCAAAAACAAAGAAATAACAAGCATGGCAGGTACAAAGTAGCAAATCAAACGGGGAGTTACAATATTTTCAGGATTTGGGCTTCGCGCCCTGACTATACACTGCTTGGGCAATCAGCTCAGTTTTACCCCAAACACAAGTTTCAACAGAGGGGCAGAAAACCCCATTCATGCCTAGGAGCCCTAGCTCCAAATTACACTGAAAAGCCTCCACGAGGCATACAACACTCAATTTTCAAAAGAGCCACCCGCTCTCAAATTTAAGCCTCTCCCAGGCCACACCAAACTCCACCTTCAAGTTGTCCTCACTGGACATAGACACAGAGGTAAAATACCCAACCTACTGAGGTCTATTAAATGAAAGGGGGCAATTACATGACCTCTAAAATAACAATTTGAGAGGAGGCGATCTTGCACTCCTAATACACTTGTTTTTAAAACCTAATCTGGCTCTAGGCCACTAATGCAAGGGCTAATCCCATACTACAGAGGTGACTTTAGAAAAGAGCAATTGGGTTTTACATTAACGAAGAATAGGTTGAGAAAATAAGTTCACCTCAAAACAATGTGAGTGGGAGGTCGAGAGGGTTAGCACTCTCTATCCCAGTATGTAGCTTTAAAAGAGAATATATGAAAAGAGTAGTTACATTTAGGAAAAGGTTACATGGTGGAACGCTTAGAACCCGCCCCGAGAGTTAAACTGCTGAGCAAGCAAAGAAAGAAGTTATTAATCGGCCATTACCTTGTTGTTGACCGCTGCCGAGGAAAGAGGCGCTTCCCGCCTCCTGCTATGTACTTAATACACTGAAAGATGGAACAGAAGTGGCCCGGAGACCCAAAAATCAGCAGTTTATATCCTCTCGCAGAAGTTTCGAGGCGTTAGGGGAATGAAAACACCCTCCCGCAAATTCTTTATTGGCTAGGGTACAGAAACATATCCAAGTTGGGGGAAGATACATCGGATTGGTCGGAAATAACTCAAAGAAATTCGGGATTGGATAAATCTAAAACAAGGGGAAAAAGAGGGGTATACAGCCAACTTAAACAATAACAGAAAGAAATTTAGCAAAGACAAACATTTGAAATAAAAATTTCTCCAACAAAATAGTTATTTGACTCAGCACTAGGTTGCACTATTGTTGATCTTCAGTAGTGTCCTCTAGAAGAGAAAGTTCACACTTCTTACTTCAAGCGAAACAAAAACACATCACAAATGACACAGTTCAAAAACTCAAAGTTTTCCATGTGGTGACATCTTCAGAGAAAGTAGAGAATTAATAGCGTAGATAAAGTTCAGACTTCCTCCAACAGAGGAGTTTCAACTGGCGCACATTTTGAATTAGCGGTGTGGAGGTGTACCGCCCGGTACAATTATTATTATTATTATTATTATTGTTCCGAGGTATCTGTGGAACAGCAGAGGTGAAAGAAGGTACGGGCTGGAATAGGTCTCAACTACGAAATTAAAGTTAATTTAAAATTCAACAAAGGTTATATTTTCTTTTCAAGATCAAGAAATAACAAGTATAACAGGTACTCAGTAGCATATCAACAAATTAAGAATGTACAATTACAGTTTATTACTGGATTTGGGCTTCGAGCCCCGGACTCACACAATCCTTGAGCAATTAGCCCAATTTTACCTATGTACAAAGTTCAACAAAGGGGCAGAAAACCCCAATCATGCCAAGGAGCACTTGCTCCCAATTACCCAGTTAGGCCTCCTCGAGGCACACAGAAAATCCACTTTTAAGAAAGAGCAAACCCGCTCTCAAAATTCAAGCCTATTCAAAAGCCACCCCAAACTCCACCTTCAATCTGCCCTCCAGGCACACAAGAACAGGGGTAATAATACCCAACCTACTGATGCCTATTCATTAAAGAGACAGGTCAATTACATGGCCCAAAATTCTGAGTTGAATGGAGGCGTAGCTTGCACTCCTAATACACTTTTAAAACCTACTTGGCACTAGGCCGCTAACGCAAGGGCTAATCCCATACTAAGAAGGTGACACGATAAGAAAACTTTATTACATTACGAAGAGAAGAAAAACGGTTATGAAAACGTAGTCACCTCAAAACAATATGAGTGGGAGCTCGAGAGGGTTAGGCACTCTCTATCCCAATTTATAGTTAAAGAGCCAAAATTTTACCAAATGTCTATTACATTTTAAAGATAGGTTACATGAGAAAAGTTTCGAACCTGCCCCGAAGGTTAAACTGCTGAATTAGCAAGAAATAAAGTAATTAAATGGCCATTACCTTGTAGAAGAGCAGCTGCCCGAAGAAAGAGGCGCTTCCCCCCCCCTCCCCCTGCTACATAATCACACACTAAGCAAGATGTCGATGAAGTGGCCCCGAGACAAGAAAATCAGCAGTTTAAATACCCTCGTGGAACATTCGAGACCTTTCAAGAATGAGTACCCACACCCCCCTAAACTTTATTGGATAGCTTAAAGCAACATATCCATATCGGAGAAGACATACGTTATTGGTCAAAAATTAATTAGAGAAATTCGGGATTGGCTAAATTCAAAACAAGCGGGTAAAAATTATAAATGTTGCCAACCCACAAACCACAGAACAAAATTTAGTAGACAAAACTTATGAATACAAAATTTCTTCAAAAAAAAAAAAAAATACAGTTCCTTCACTTCGCACTAGGGTGCACAATTATAGTTCTTAAGTAGTGCCATCTAGAAGAGAATGTCCACACTTCTTGCTTCAGAGCAAACAAATACAAATCGAAACAGACATAGTTCAGAACACTTCAAAATTTACAGTAGAGACATCTTCCGAGAAACCTTAGAATTAATATGGTTGTTAAAGTTCAGGCGTTCTCCTGTAGAGGAGTTTCAACTGGCGCAATATTTGAATTAGCGGCGTGGAGGTGTACCGCCTGGTACAATTAATATTATTATTATTATTATTATTATTATTATTATTATTATTATTATTATTATTATTATTATTATTATTATTATTATTATTATTATTATTATTGTACCGGGGGTACACCCGCCCCGTGCATTTAAATTAAGCGCCTTGGAGAATGGTATCTAAAATATAAAACTCGCAACAACAAGCGCAAGAAGTTTAAACATTGCTCAACAAATGTCGCTACTATAAACTTTCGTTATGCCCTCTGGGGTGTAGTGAACTATTAAAATTGTAGAGTAATTTTGTATGTTAATGTTTACTAAATTGAATTGTTTATTATTTGTTTTCGGTGTGTTAAAGTTTACAACACCTCTGTCTCTTCCCGCCAACTTAAGATGCTGGCCAATGAAAAAATTTGTACGTTTATTTATCGGACAATCAAAATTTTCTGGTATTTATTTGTTTATCCAATAAGAATTGGGGGTGTATCAGGGCCTTATCCTAGAGTTTTCTGGAACTTTCCCCTCGGCTATGAAAGCTGGCAAATTTTCGGACGAGGTTTTCTTAGTGATCGATCCAGCTTAGAGTGTGTTTATAAAGGAGGCGGGGGTGCCTCGTCCATCTTCGGGAGGTCTACCAGTTCAAGGTGATGGCAGATTCAGTATAACCATGTGATAGTCTTTGAAAACTATCTCGAGGAGAAGGTTTCCACTCTAAGTAATGTAACTTTTCTTTTCTCCAGTGTAAATTTCTAACCTTAAATGTAAATTCCAAACCAGTCGAATGAACTTAACGGAAATCAGGGAACAGAGATTGAGGTACCCTCTCGAATTCGCTTTCAACTGGCTTTTGAGGTGACTATGATTTTGTAACCTTTTCTATGTTGTAAATTCCGTAACGTAAATATATTTCTCCACCTAGTTGCCTCAGTAGTATAGGTTTAACCTTTGGAATGTCGAGCTATAAGCCCAAATAGGGTTTTATGCATACAATTGTAAATTTCTAGGAGTGCAAGAGATCGCCTCCGTTCCATTTTTTGTTTTTGGACCAGTAGGTTAACCTTTTGTTTTTCACCAAAGGCGTGGGTACGTGCTGCCTCAGTTACAATCAATGTCATTCCTTTTCATGTTAAAGCTATCAGACTGTTGAGCATTTTTAAGACAGTGAATACTGTTTGATTTTGTTAAATGTGAGTTGGTCCTTTGATAGGCCTGGAAAGTTTGAACTTCCGAAAATAGATTCCTAAGTGTAAATTTATAGAGCAAAGACGCTCTTCTTATTAATGTAAAGTTTGAATGGTGACTTTGTAAGACTGGAATGTTATAATGTTCGGAGGGTAGTCTCCTAGATCATTTTGTGGAGGAAAGGTGCTCTGGTAACAGATACTATAGAATGGAGCAGTTGTCGCTCTTGTCACTTTGGCAAGGTTGGAGCTTCAAGCTCGTATTCTCAATTAATGTCCTTTAATTGTTCTATGAATTCATAATATTACGTCTCGAAATCATGTTGTACCTGAGATTTTGTTATTCGCTTAGCGAATTCTTTTTGTAAAAAATTAACATCTGAAAAGAGAAAAGAAAAAGGGGATATAAATAAAACTGCCAGTTTTGAAGTTTTAAATAAATCAATTTTCATATATTCACCCATTCATGCCCACACCTTCTTTCATCTCGGTAAAGCACGGCATCCCCGTAGCAATTATTATTATTATTATTATTATTATTATTATTATTATTATTATTATTATTATTATTATTATTATTATTATTATTATTATTGTTACCGTGTTTTGGTGGTAGTTATGCATGAAAGAAGGTGCGGGGTGGTGAACGGGTCTCAAGCTACTAAAGTGAAATTAATTTTACAATTTAACAAGGTTATATTTTCTTTTCAAAATTAGGTAACAACAAATAGAACAGGTACTTAGTAGCCGAAACACGATTGACAAATACATTTACATAGGTACCCCATTTGGGGCTTCAAAAGTCAGAAACATAATTCTTGAGCAATGAGCCCAACCTTACAATGAACACCATACAACAAAGGGGCCGAAAACCCCCAAACATGCCAGAAACATCTGCTTCCAATTACATCCAAAAGCCTCCTTGAGGCAGAAACACAATTTTCAAAAGGGCAACTTCCCCCTAAAATACAAGCCTATCATAGGTCACTCCGAACTCCACCTTTAAGCCGTCCTCAAAGGACATATACACAGGGGCAAAATACCCAACCTACTGAGGTCTGTTAAATGACAAGAAGATTAATACATGACCTCTAAAATATAATTTGGGAGGAGGCGAACTTGCACTCCTAATACACTTTGCTTAAGACCTACTTGGCCTTAGGCCGTTAGTGCAAGGGCTAATCCCATACTACAGAGGTGACTTAAGAAAATAACAATTTACATTACCTTACGGAAGAATTGGTTGAGAAAATAAGTTCACCTCAAGACAATGTGAGTGGGAGCTCGAGAGGGTTAGCACTCTCTATCCCAATATGTCGTTTTACCAGAGAATAGATGAAAAGAGAAGTTACATCTTAGGAAAAGGTTACATGGTTGAACGCTTAGAACCCGCCCCGAAAGTTAAACTGCTGAGCTAGCAAAGAAAGAAGTTATTAATCGGCCATTACCTTGTGTTGAACGGCTGGAGAAGAAAGAGGCGCTTCCCGCCCCCTGCTATGTACTTAACACACTGAAAGATGGAACAGAAGTGGCCCGGAGACCCGAAAATCAGCAGTTTATATCCTCTCGCGGAAGGTTCTAGGCGTTAGGGGAAAGAAAACACCCTCCCACAAACTCTTTATTGGGTAGGACCCCGCAACAGATTCAAGTTGGGGGAAGATACACCAGATTGGTCAGAAATTAATAGAAGAAATTCGGGATTGGATACATTCATAACAAGGGGAAGAAAGGGGTAAATATTGCCAACTTAAACAATGACAGAAAGAAATTTAACAAAGAACAAACTCTTGAAATTAAATTTTCTCCAAAAAAAATAGTTCTTTGACTCCGCACTAGGTTGCACTATAGTAGATCTTCAGTACTGTCCTCTAGAAGAGAAAGTTCACACTTCTTACTTCAAGCGAAACAAAAACACATCAAAAGTGACACAGTTCTAAAACTCCAAAATTTACAGGTAGTGACATCTTCTGAGAAGGTAGAAAATTAATAACGTCAATAAAGTTCAGACTTCCTCCAGCAGAGGAGTTTTAACTGGCGCGCATTTAAATTAGCGGCGTGGAGGTGTACCACCCGGTACAGACATCTCCCCCCAAAAGTTCCTCCAAGGGGTAACACAGAAGAACATAAACTTTTGTAAGGTCCAAGTTTTGATGTTGATATTAAAATAAATTGCAGAAGTATTTGAGAAATTTCTTAATTCAGTTCCAAAATTATTGTTGTAATTGGTAACGTAAGGTATTTATGTTTGTAGAAGGCGAATTTCTGAAGATAATCTTTTAAAAGGTGATGAAAAATTTTGGAATGTCCACCAAATTTGTTGTTGAATTCCCAAGTGTAGTCATCTCTTATAGTGACTGTCCATGTAGTTGATGTAGGCTAAGTTGGATGGCCAGACCGGCCGTTGCAGCTTGCGTCCAAAGGAGGCCGCTCGGACCCCTCAAGTACCCTGAGATACCGCTCGCCCGCACTATGAGGGGAGCAGAGGTGTTGAAGCACGCCGCGCCCGCGGTGAACATATACAGGCTGCGGGCAAGTAGCAGGTCGTGCGCCGCACATCAGCCTTGGCCGGGAGGAGAGCTCCGGCTCGCCGTGCACACGTCGTCCTCGCTGGGGCCGAGGGGGCCCGTCCTCTGCTCCAGTAGCTGCACGGCGTCGCGCGGCTGCGGGGGCACTGAAACATTAAAGCTTGGCGGCAGAATTGTGTTGGACTACCATCTTCTTTGAGGGTACAGGCTGGTGGAGAGGTTGAGGGGCCAGCGGCGTGCAAATATCCATGGCATAAGTTAAGCCACTGTGTAAGGTGGAGCAGGAGACGGGAGCGTGGTAATGGCCGAGGCAAGGACAGAATGGCAGTTTAACGGATCGGGGAAGGTTTTACAAGAGGCTTACATATAAGACAAAATATTATAGAAGGGGCAGAAAGCCTTAAAAGTTGAACTCAAAAAAAAATATAACCTTCATATTCCTTTCAAATTATATGAAGCAAGTTGACACAAAATTTACACTGGTTTCACCTGTGACAGGTGAACCCTAAATATCCTCTCGGTGGCTGGATTGCTTAATAACAACGTAACCGGGGTGAGGAAATCGAGAATTATACAAGGCCCATGAAATCTGGGGGCAAGCTTGCCCGCGGGAACAAAATTTTTGACCATTACTTGGTCACCTACCTTTAAAGGGGTGGGTCTCCGTCCACGATCATACTTTTCCCTAACCTTTTCATGAGACACTTTAAGATTTGCTTTAGCCTTCTTCCAAAGATCTTTAATGTTATCCGGATCTATTGTCTCGGGTAGAATGTCATTCAGAGACCAGAGGTTAGAGAGCGGCGAGTTGGGAACAAACTTAAACATCAAAGAAGCTGGAGTACACTTGTGAGATTCATGAACCGCTGAATTCAAAGCAAAAGCTAACCAATGCAGGGACGTGTCCCACCTGGAATGATCATCATGATGATAGGCAATCAGTGCGGACCTGAGATTACGATTAACCCGTTCAGCCAGAGATGGTTGAGGGTAATAAGCAGAAGTAGTTACAAGAGAGATGGATAAGTCAAAAGAGAATTTACGAAATAAATTAGATGTAAAAGCCTTAGCATTATCAGATACAATATATTGGCACGGACCAAAAGAAGCAAAAATAGAATTTAAGCAAGTAATTGTAGACTGAGCGGTAGCCAGCTTAGTCGGAAATAACCACGAAAATCTTGTAAAACCATCTACGCATACAAAGATGAACTTGTTGGCATTTCCCTTTGACTGGGGGAAGGGTCCTACATAATCAATATACAGGCGTTCCATGGGGCGCGATGCTTGATGCGAAGACAAGAGGCCTACCTTGGTGGACATGGTTGGTTTACTGAGCAAACAAGATTTACAAGCTTTTACAAGTTCACGGATTTCACCGTCCATACCTTTCCAGATGAACATTTCACGAATCTTTTCACGAGTTTTAAAGATACCCAGATGCCCTCCTAATGGGGTCTCATGATAATACTTGAAGATCATAGGTACAAGAACCGCTGGAACAACAACTTTCATCAACTTATCATGCCTCGAAGGGCAACATAGAACACCATTCCTCAGAACATAAGGGACAACATGTTCCCCAGAAGAAAGGGTTTCCATTATCGGAGCCAGCGTCGGATCTTCACGTTGGTATTTCTCGATATCCCTAAAGAGCATGGGAGCATCTGTTAAGATGGCATTAACACCAGATAGTATGGACTCGGAAGGTGATGAACTATCGACCGGTTCGTGGGTCTCGACGTCGTTATGAAACATACGGCTGAGTCCATCAGCAACAACATTTTCGGTACCTCTGATATGTCTAACATCAAACTGGAAGGCGGAAATACGAATAGCCCAGCGGGCTATACGACCAGTACGACGCGGCCTACCTAAGACCCAGCTTAGGGCTTGATTATCTGTTTCCAGGTCGAATTTGACGTGTTCCAGATAGAGACGGAACTTTTCTAAGGCAAATAAGACTGCCAACCCTTCGAGCTCATAGATGGAATACTTGGCTTCTTGGGCCGATAGAGTCCTAGATGCATAGGCGATGGGTCGCCTCCCTAGTTCAGTCTCTTGAAGAAGGACTGCAGCTACAGCTGACGATGACGCGTCCGTTTGGACGATGAATTTCTTTGAGAAATCAGGCATAGCAAGGACAGGGGCATTACAGAGAGCTGATTTCAGATCTTCAAAAGCGGCTTGTTGAGAAGGTCCCCACTCGAATTTGATGCCTTTCCTACGAAGAAGGTTTAAGGGCGCCGCTCTATTAGCAAAGTTAGGAATGAACTTTCTGAAGAAATTCACCATACCAATGAACCTGGGGATACCTTTAATGTCCTTGGGAGGTTTAAAATCACGGATGGCCTGTGTTCTAGAATGATCGACTGCTACACCATCGGGTGACACAATATGCCCTAGGAATGACATAGAGGGCTTAGCAAAGGCGACCTTGGACAACTTAACGGTTAACCCAGCCTTACGAAGGCGATCGAGAACTTCTCGCAGATGATCTAGATGTTCTTCAAAAGTCTCTGAAAATACGACGACATCATCTAAATAGTGATATAAGTACTCGAATTTGATGTCGGAGAAAACCCTATCTAGTAGCCTAGTGAGCACAGCTGCTCCCGTAGGGAGCCCGAAAGGCACGCGGTTGTATTCATATAAATTCCAGTCCGTGGCAAACGCTGTAATGTGTTTAGACTCTTCGACAAGGGGAATTTGATTATAGGCCTGATTTAAGTCCAAGATGGTGAAGAACTTGGCCTTACGAAACCATGAAAAACAAGAATGAAGGTCAGGAAGGGGCACAGATTGCAACACCACCTTCCGATTGAGAGCCCTGTAATCAATGACAGGCCTGAAGCCTCCTTGGGGTTTCGGGACTAGAAAAATAGGCGATGAATACGCCGACTTAGAGGGCCTAATAATACCATCCTTCAGCATCTGATCGATAATTTCTTTCAGAGCCTTCATTTTAGGTGGAGATAGCCTATACGGTGGAAAACGAACAGGAATCGAATCCGTGACCTCAATTTTGTATTCAATAAGGTCAGTAACACCAAGAGTATCAGAGAACACCTCGGGAAACGACTGACACAGTTTGCGAATACTATCAGCCTGCTCCTCAGGTAGATGTCTAAGGTCTAACAACATCTCATCCTGGGTAGGCGAAATAGAAGAACATGACACAGAATTACACTTTAATAGTGGTATTTTACAACTAGAAGCAAATTTGAATGTGCACGACCTAGACTGGAGATCGAGCACAAGACCAGTGTGAGAAATAAAGTCCGCTCCCAGTATGATGGGGCAAGACAGGTGCTTAGCCACAAACAATTTAATTTTCCATTAAACTTAAAAATACGAATCTTGACCAGTAAGGAACCTAGAATTTCTAATGGAGATGAATTAGCCGAAATGTATTGAACAGGAGAAGAGACATAGTCAGGAAGTTTACAAACCGATTTTAATTTAGAATACCATTCAGCCGAAATAATCGAACAAACACTCCCTGAATCTAAGAGAGCTGTTATAGGCTCGTTATTTAACTCAATCTTAAGAAAAGGAACAGGTGCGGGGGTATCCGCCGCAATCCTAAGACATTCTTTAGGGCATTCAAAAGATGAATTTGAAGGCTGATCGTTCACTGCATTTACAACCTGTTTACTAAGGGCTGAGTCTCGTGAAGATGGATTAGTCGACTCAGCCGGAGCCACTAGTCACTTTTTATTATTGGCATAGGTGGAATTTGCACCAGAAGTTGAGCAGGAGGGGGTGCTATTTGAGTTGGGACAATTCTTGGCAATATGTGAGAAAGCCCCACATTTAAAACAGCCTTGTGATGACCCGGCTCCATTCCTTGTCCCACTTGACTTGATCAGCGGACACTTGTTGCGCAGATGGTCAGGCGACCCGCAAGCATAACATTTACGGGGATTGACTGGTCGGCGAGGTGGAGGCCGAGTGTTACTAAAGGAAGGCGGGGGTTCTTTCGCGACACGCAAAGAATCGGCGTATCTAACTCCTTCCGCTGAGACGGCCAATGCTTCAAGTTCAGAGAAGGTTTGCGGGCACGCCGCGAAACACAAATATGACCTATAGGGGGGTGAAATTCCCTCTACAATAGCCTGTACAATCTGATCTTCAGGAAAATGAAGGGCAAACACCCTAGTATAAAACTTAATGTCCTGTATGAAATCAGCCAAGTTTTCATCCAAGCGTTGTACACGATAATAGTACTTCTGAATAAGGGAGGACCTGGCCCTAGCCGGGATGAAGTTAGCTAGCAAATGGGCATGGAAATCCTCAATAGAAGATTGCTCGGCAATGGCTCTTACGATTTTATCAGAGAGAATACCAATAGCATACGGATAGATAATTTGCAAGATTTGACATGGAGAAAGAGAAAAAACAAGGGCATGATCCTGAAATTCCACTAGAAATCTTAAAAATGAAATTACGTCACTGGTGGTATTAACGGAAAACTTAGAAATACCTCTGAGCAACATTGCCAATGGATGAGGCAAGCTACTAAACCCGGGTGACATAGTAGGTAAAGGTTTCAATGGCAAAGAAGTTAATTCAGAACGGATGTTACTCAGCGATGCACGGCGTTCAGACTCGTTGTCCAATGGGGCAGAGATAGTTTGAGCAGCGATGGTTTTCCTATTTACTTCTCCCTTAGCAGGTTCTTCCTCGCTACCTACATTCACTATGGTGGGCTGATCAGATTTGGGAGGAACTTCCCCAGTTAACAATTGAGTGACCTTACTAGATAATTCGGAAATATTTTCCAGGAGCGTACTAGCTTCCTTCCTCTGAACGTCATTCAGTTTTAGAGACAACAGATCGTTAACCCTATTCGAAAAATGATATAGCCTGCCTTGCACACGCTTAATTTGATTAGGAGACGGATCATTTTCATCAAAAAAACTAACTACAGAAGCTAGCCCAGTAATATTCTCCGTGATCGTGGAAAGAGAGTCGTCAATTTCTTTCTCTCCCAAATTGGGGATGGAAATGGGCAAATCCAGGGACTCTCTAAACTTGTTAGTGTCTATTGCAACCGTGCCTCCAGATTGCACATTTCTGATAGTTAATTCATAGATCAACTCCTCCTTGCGCAAATAGTTAAGAAGGAGAACATCGCGAGGGCCGGGCATGATGACAGACCAATTTTGAAAAGGTCAAAAAATTCCAGCAACTGAGAAAATGGTTAGAGTTCGGATCAAAACAATGTGTAGCCGTCAAAAGGGGCTAAATTGAGACCCATTCAACCACGCTCTGCTACCACTTGTTACCGTGTTTTGGTGGTAGTTATGCATGAAAGAAGGTGCGGGGTGGTGAACGGGTCTCAAGCTACTAAAGTGAAATTAATTTTACAATTTAACAAGGTTATATTTTCTTTTCAAAATTAGGTAACAACAAATAGAACAGGTACTTAGTAGCCGAAACACGATTGACAAATACATTTACATAGGTACCCCATTTGGGGCTTCAAAAGTCAGAAACATAATTCTTGAGCAATGAGCCCAACCTTACAATGAACACCATACAACAAAGGGGCCGAAAACCCCCAAACATGCCAGAAACATCTGCTTCCAATTACATCCAAAAGCCTCCTTGAGGCAGAAACACAATTTTCAAAAGGGCAACTTCCCCCTAAAATACAAGCCTATCATAGGTCACTCCGAACTCCACCTTTAAGCCGTCCTCAAAGGACATATACACAGGGGCAAAATACCCAACCTACTGAGGTCTGTTAAATGACAAGAAGATTAATACATGACCTCTAAAATATAATTTGGGAGGAGGCGAACTTGCACTCCTAATACACTTTGCTTAAGACCTACTTGGCCTTAGGCCGTTAGTGCAAGGGCTAATCCCATACTACAGAGGTGACTTAAGAAAATAACAATTTACATTACCTTACGGAAGAATTGGTTGAGAAAATAAGTTCACCTCAAGACAATGTGAGTGGGAGCTCGAGAGGGTTAGCACTCTCTATCCCAATATGTCGTTTTACCAGAGAATAGATGAAAAGAGAAGTTACATCTTAGGAAAAGGTTACATGGTTGAACGCTTAGAACCCGCCCCGAAAGTTAAACTGCTGAGCTAGCAAAGAAAGAAGTTATTAATCGGCCATTACCTTGTGTTGAACGGCTGGAAAAGAAAGAGGCGCTTCCCGCCCCCTGCTATGTACTTAACACACTGAAAGATGGAACAGAAGTGGCCCGGAGACCCGAAAATCAGCAGTTTATATCCTCTCGCGGAAGGTTCTAGGCGTTAGGGGAAAGAAAACACCCTCCCACAAACTCTTTATTGGGTAGGACCCCGCAACAGATTCAAGTTGGGGGAAGATACACCAGATTGGTCAGAAATTAATAGAAGAAATTCGGGATTGGATACATTCATAACAAGGGGAAGAAAGGGGTAAATATTGCCAACTTAAACAATGACAGAAAGAAATTTAACAAAGAACAAACTCTTGAAATTAAATTTTCTCCAAAAAAAATAGTTCTTTGACTCCGCACTAGGTTGCACTATAGTAGATCTTCAGTACTGTCCTCTAGAAGAGAAAGTTCACACTTCTTACTTCAAGCGAAACAAAAACACATCAAAAGTGACACAGTTCTAAAACTCCAAAATTTACAGGTAGTGACATCTTCTGAGAAGGTAGAAAATTAATAACGTCAATAAAGTTCAGACTTCCTCCAGCAGAGGAGTTTTAACTGGCGCGCATTTAAATTAGCGGCGTGGAGGTGTACCACCCGGTACAATTATTATTATTATTATTATTATTATTATTATTATTATTATTATTATTATTATTATTATTATTATTATTATTATTATTGTTCCGAGGTATCTGTGGAACAGCAGAGGTGAAAGAAGGTGCGGGGATGAACGGGCCTCAAAATACGAAATTAAAATTAAGATAAAATTTAACAAGGTTATATTTTCTTTTAAAAATCAAGAAATAACAAGCATGGCAGGTACAGAGTAGCAAGGCAACAAAAGTACAATTACAGTATTTACAGGATTTGGGCTTCGAGCCCCGGACTCACAATTCTTGAGCAATTAGCCCAACTTTACGATATACACCATTCAACAAAGGGGCAGAAGACCCCTATCATGCCCAGGAGCACTTGCTCCCAATTACACGGTAAAGCCTCCTCGAGGAAGGAAACAAAATTTTTAGAAAGAGCAATCTGCTCTTAAGTTCGAGCCTATCCAAGGCCACACCAAACTCCACTTTCAAGTTGTCCTCCAAGGACACGAAAACAGGGGTAAAATACCCAACCTACTGAGGCCTATTAAGTAAGGAAAGGTTAATTACGTGGCCTCTAAAATACCAACTTGAGAGGAGGCGTTCTTGCACTCCTAACACACTTTATATAAAACCTACTGGGCACTAGGCCGTTACTGCAAGGGCTAATCCCATACTAAAGAGGTGACTTTAGAATGAAACAATTTACATTACGTTAAAGAATGCAATATGAGAGGGAGCTCGAGAGGGTTAAGCACTCTCTATCCCAATATGAAGCTTAAAAGATAGAATAAATACAAAGATTCTTTACATTTTAGGGAAAGTTACATGGTGGAAAAGCTTCGGACCCGCCCCGAGAGTTAAACTGCTGAGCTAGCAAGAAAAGAAGTTATTAATCGGCCATTACCTTCTTGTTGAACTGCTGCCCGAAGGAAGAGGCGTTTCCCGCCCCCTGCTACGTACTTTACACACTGAAAGATGTTACTGAAGTGGCGCAGAGACCCTAAAATCAGCAGTTTATATACTCTCGCAGAAAGTTCGAGGCGTTTCAGGAAGGAAAACACCCGCCCACAATCATTTTATTGGTGGATAAAGAAAAACCCTACACCAGATGAAGAAGAAACACATTATTGGTGGAAAATTAATTAAAGAAATTCGGGATTGGCTAAATTCAAAACAAGGGGAAATAAAGGGTTATACAGCCAACTTAAACAATAACAGAAAGAAATTTAACAAGGAACAAACTTTTGGAATAAAAATTTCTCCAAAAAACAGTTCTTTCACTTCGCACTAGGGTGCACCATTGTAGTTCTTCAGTAGTGTCCTCTAGAAGAGAATGTTCACACTTCTTACTACAGGCAAAACAAAAATACATCGAAAACGACCCAGTTCAGAAACTTCAAAATTTCCAAGTAGTAACATCTTCTGAGAAACTTGAAAATTAACACATTAGATAAAGTTCAGACTTCCTCCAGTAGGGGAGTTTCAACTGGCGCAAAGTTTGAATTAGCGACGTGGAGGTGTACCACCCGGTACAATTATTATTATTATTATAGTTATATTTTTGTTGTTGTTGTTGTTGTTGTTTTACGGGAATTCCGTGATTTACAGAGGTGTAAGAAGGTCCTGGTGTGAATGGGTAGACAGAAAAAACCAAAGGATAATTTAAAACACTAAATTTTGAATTTTTTTCTGAATTAAAAATTTGACATGTATTATCAATAAGTAACCATAAGTAACAGTAAGAGATTCTCTGCTCGTAAAACAAGGTTGGACTCTAAGTCCAAAATCAGGTACAATATGGAAATTATTGGCACAACAATTTACAAAGATTGAGCGTTGTATCTCTAAAGGTACACAGATTCGAAGGGCATAATTACTCCACTCAATTACACTTTAGGAGACTGAGCTTCAAAATTTACTACAGTCCAGCCTTTCAAAGGCACATGTTTCGTATCCAAATTGTACACTAGATGAACTTCGAAAATAGTGTTTACTGTCATTTCTGCTCGACAGTCTGATCCACACTTGTCTATAAACAACTAGAATTAAAACAGGGGCAATGAGTGCCCATTCTAAATTACCTAAATGTAAAAAAGAAAAGGTTTAAGAAAATCGGCCATGAACAAAATGCTAGGAGACGAGATACTTGCACTCCTTTTGAAACCTTTTGAAAACACTTGAAAATCCTGCATGGGCGTATGGCCCTAGTTTGGAGAAGCTAAGCCTACAGTATACTACAGAGGGTGACTAGATAGCGAGAATGGTTTGAAGAATTACAATTTTAGAAAATCATAGTCACTCCCATACCAAGTTGAATTGGAATTAAAAGCGGGTAAATACTCTTTATTCCCTAACTTAAAAATTTCCCAGCAGGGATTTGAAAGAGTCCTTAGACTTGCTTAAAATTTACATTTAAAAGATGATATTAAACTTTATAAATTTACATTAAAAATGAATTTTGAAACCTTCCCCTTCAGTGAACTTTTTGGAGCTGTCACATATTTAAAAGATGTCTACCATTACCTTGGGCCATGTTGTCTTCTTCATCGGTCCAGTCTAGAGTGCATACGGTGTTAATGGAGGAAGGGACAGTCTTGCCTGTCGTCGGAAGGCGCACCAGCTCCCAGCTTTTATATCAGAGGGGAAATTTCCAGAACTCTCTAGGCAGAATGCTTGTACACACCCTCACCCCTAACTGGCTGCAAAAATATATACAAAAATTTCTGATTGGCTAATAACTTAAGGAAGGAGGAAGTAGAAGAAGTGCTGACAACGTCAGCACATAAGAAAACAATTTACAAGCACATAAGGTTTACTAACTTAAGCACTAGCAAATCCCCTTCGAAAAATTGTCTTTCCTCCCACCAGAGTGGGCACATAGGTCGATAGTACCCCCTTTGTAGAGACATCCGAAGATTAAAGGTCCAAGGTGTACCTCTTCTTCCCCTTTCAGTCTTCTATGGACCACGCTATTTCCCACTATCTTTCATATTTGCCCAGTGTTCCCGCATTCTTCTTCGGTGAGCATCCCTCCGTCCTTCAGTACACTTCTTGCCAGTTTTCATTTTGGTTTTTGGCTGAAAACTCTGTACTTCCCCAAGTTTCTTCTTCAAAGAGTCACATTCCAAGATGTCCTCATGTGAGATCCCCAGTTCTTGTAGATCTTTTTTCACCTCTATAAACCAGATCCCTGTGGTTTTCTTTCCCGAAAAGTAGGCACAGATTCGACTGGACAGTCTTCCGGAGCTCATTTGTGTCAAGCAGCCATAGAAAGAGATTCTCATTTTGCGTATGGTGCCCGTTATCTTCTCCACTTGTTGATACAGTTCATCGGTGTGCCGTCTTCTGTACTCTCCTTGTTCTTCGACCGGGCCCAAGATCTAACATCTTCCTCTCTTTGGCTTCCAGTTGTTCTGCCAGGCCTTTCCTATTCATCGCAAGGCATTCTGATGCATATAGAGACTCCGGTCGAATAACGGTACAGTAGTGCCTGAGCTTGGCCTTGAAGGACACTGATCGTTTATTGTAGGTGTCTTTGGTTAGATGGTAACCCATTTCCAATTTGTTGTTCCTTGACAGGCAAGTTCCCTTTTCATGAATGTTGGGCTCTATCCACTCACCCGGGTATTTTTGTTGCTATTTGCTTTACGTCGCACCGGCACAGATAGATCTTATGGCAACGATAGAACAGGACAGGCCTAGGAATGGGAAGAAAGCGGCCGTGGTCTTAATTAAGGTACAGCCCTAGCATTTTCCTGGTGTGAAAACGGGGAAACCACGGAAAACGATCTTCAGGGCTGCCGACAGTGGGGTTCGAACCCACTAACTCACGGATACGAGATCACAGCTGCGCACACCTAACCGCAGAGCCATCTCGCCCGGTCACCCAGGTATTTGAACTTCTCTGCCTTTTTAATTTTTCCTTCGTTCACCCTAAGTTATCTGGGTGCTGACTCGATGTCCGTTATGAACTGTGCTTTCTCGAACGAAATCTTAAGCCCTGCCTTTGCTGCTTGCATCTGTAGTTGACCGATTTGATGTGTGGCCGTGTCAAGAGAATTAGAGAGAATTACAAGGTCATCTCCGAAGGCTAAACAGTAGATTGTCAGGTCCTCGTTCTTACAACCTAGTCTGACCCTGTTTTCTACACCGTCCTTACACAATTCTTTACGCCACTCGCGAATAATTTTCTCCAGAACACAGTTGAATAACAGAGGTTAGAGCCCATTTCCCTGCCTCACCCCTATCCGTATTTCGAAGGACTCAGAAATCTCTCTCCTGAATTTCACTTTGGGGGTCGTGTCCAACAGGGTTTTCTGAATGAGTGTTCTTGTCTTATTATCTAAACCCAATTATTTTAGAACCTGGATCAGGGTACTTCGATCCAGCAAGTCGTAAGCCTTCTTGAAGTCAGCGAATGTCACTACGAATTTCTTACTTCTCAGTTTCAGTACAAAATCGCCCTTTCCTAAACCCTCTTTGGTAATCTCCCAGTTGCTGATCTAGTTGTGCTTCAGCTTTCGTTTGAAGTGTTTTCGCGAGAATCTTGTATGTTATCGAGAGGAGTGATATGCCACGATAGTTGTTTACTTCCGCTTTGTCACCTTTCTTGTGCAGGGGGTGAATCAGGGCCAATGTCCAGTCACTTAGCAGTTTCGCTGTTTCCCTAATCTCCCGGATGATATCCGTAAACTTGTCAACTGCTTTATCACCTGCATACTTCCAAAGCTCGGCAACTATTGAGTCCTCACCTGGTGCTTTATTGTTCTTAAGTGATTGAATGATCTGCCTGATTTCTTCTCTGGTTTGTGGACTTTAGTCTGGATTAACGGGCATATTTTCTTGAAAGGAAAATGTTGATGTTTGAGCCTCACAGGGACTCAAAGTATTTCGCCAGGATCTTACAGTTGTCTTTGTCACTGCAAGCAACTTTCTCATTGGAATTCCTAAACTGAAGACTGGGCGGTGTGTATTTGCTGAGATTCTGCTTGAAGGTTTTGTAGAAGTCGCGAGTGTTGTTATTTTTGAAATCTTGGTCTATCTCTGCCAAATGATGTTTGTGGAGTGCTCATTTTACCCTGTATATGGTTTTGCCAGCCTGCTTTCTCGCGATCAGGAACCTCTCTTTGTTTTCTTCGTTCTTCCGTTTGTTCTATTGCAGCCAGGCATGTCGCCTTTGGTTTATGGCACCGTTGCATTCATTGGTCCACCGAGAATGCTTCCTCGATTTTGTCAGTGGGATGTTTTTTTTGCCGTTTTAACTATGGCTTCTTTGAGTTGTTATCAATTCTGTGGCTCAAGTGATTCAAGTTTCTGACTGAATTCTCTTTGAGTCCTTCATTTTTCCATATAAAACCTATTGATCTTTATTCCCTGAAATCTCTTGGTGAATCTTGAAATAAGCATTTCTATCTTTGAGGGATAGTGATTAGAATCAAGATTAGTGCTTCTTAAGACTTTTACATTCTGGATTTCTCTCTGATATTTACGAGAAATAGCAGCGTGGTCAATTTGGACTTAGCCGAGATGGGGATTTAGGGATGTCCATGTTTTCTGTTTCTGTTTTATTATTACTAACTGCTCTTTGGGTTTATCATTTTCTTTTTTACTGATTTTAACTACTAAACATGCCTAGAAACGGCCCCTTGCAGGATACTGGAAAAACTATCAGAGTTATTCACCCTCGCCTCCTGCTATCTTACCGCCATTCTCCCTGCAGTCGGCCCACCAAGAAAGTACAATACCGGTATCTACATCAGATGACGATAGCAGAATCATTCCCATTGCTAAATCACCAGGCTCCTCGGTGATTTGGTGTCGTCGGCATCTTCCTGTCCTAGCTCTGGCTCAGAGGACGAGTCGCATTCTGGAGGCGAAGGAGATTTCAAACAACAGAGGAAGCGCGCCCCAGTTCGGTTGCTCACGAAACACTGTCCACTTGTACTGACAAACAAGAACGGTAATTTTAATGTCATACCGTAAACCGCACCAACATTTCCACCCAGACCGCGACCCCCAAACCCTAACATCAGATCAAGCAGACCGCCTCATTTCAGCATGTGTCCAATCACTGCTGCTAACCCCCTCACTCTACTAGCCGATTCAGGGACCAGAGACTGAACCCAGGACTCTCAGGAAACGTATTAACACCCCGTACTGTTTATATCAGACAGGTGTTAGACGTCAACAAACTGACCGCTCTATTCAAGGAGGACCAGATTGTATATAGTATAAAAGTTATTTTTGACGGAGTTAAAATCAGTCAGGTATCGTAAAATAGTATCCGCAAGACCCGAAAGCTATCCTTACCAAGCTTGTAGCCAAGGGCTACGGTACGACTAAGCTCTTGCCGCAGTAGGCGAAAGCTACCCATGTTCCTCGTCAATAATAGTGGCGCCATTTCGGACGAACACAGCATCTGTAAAAGGCCGGTACTTTCAGGACATGCATGTCCAAATTGAGAGATATGGAGTCCCGGTTGGCCCTAATCAATGCTACCAGTGCCAGAGATTTGGGCACACTTCCGGCGAATTGTATTTTGCCTCCAAGTGCGTCATTTGTGGTGAGACACATAACTCCAGGGAATGTCCTAGGAAGGGAAACCCTGCTGTGCTAACTGTGGAGAAGAGCACACAACCAGCTACCGGGGCTGTGTCACCTACCTCCATTTGCTCCAACAACATCAGAATCACCTCACGTCATCGAGGAAAAGCACTGCAGGCCCCACACCCGCTTGCCCAGCCTGACTGCTGGACAACGTCACTTTTGTCGCAGCGGTAAACCCCTCTGCCTACTTTCACAAATAGCGAATTCCCGGCACTCACAACTGCCTCCTTAGTATGTAACACCATCCCAGTCCCAAGCTTCAGAGTTTCTGGAGTTTATTAAATTACTAAGAGAGAGACTCCCTTAGAAAGTCATCAAAACCGTCAGGGTGACACTCCAGAAATTCTCCCGAGCATCCACCTCCCAAGACAAACTTGAAATTGACCGCTGTTATGTCTTTCTTCGACGGCGCACATCTATAGTTCAGTACGACCGAAGCAATTGAGAGTTCTCCTCTGGAATGCCGAGGGTATTCAGTGGGATCACCTAGAATTCTCTGAATACCTCGCAGACGAGAGCACAGATGTCACTCTCGTCGGGGAAACCTGGCTGAAAAGACCTGGAGGGTCTTGTCACATAGCAAATTATAACTCTTACAGGGACAACCGTATAGGCCAAAAAAATGGGCAGCACTGCCATATTTCTCAAAAACAGTTTAACGCATCACGGAGTCCCGACCTCTGATAATTTCCCCTCGGTCGAAGCCACGGCCCTCAGGTGTCAACCCATAAGGGACCGCTCAATTAAACGAAGTGCTACATGTCAGCCACGTTCGAACCAAAATACCTGGACTGTATCATCGTAAAAGGTGTGCCGACTGTCCTAGCGGGGGATTTTAACTTTAAAACCTCCTCTGAACAGTCGCACGTCTTACTCAACTTGCCCGGTACTGCAATCGTAACCACCTCACAACGATCGGCCTTGAACGCCACACCTACTAAAGTAATCCGCATGTGAGACACTGGATACTTCCATTTCCAACCGCCTCAAACATTTTCTAGAACACCGTACCCAAGACCTGTTCGACGCGGATCATATGTCTGTTTTTATGACAGTGCACTCCTCTCCAAAATTCATCCCTACCCATATTTCCATCTACAATGGCAAGATTGACTGGAACTCCTACCGCACCAACATTTCCTCCTAATGATATGGTAATCCCAGCGTTAAAAGCCCGTTCGAGATAGACAACCTAGCGGAGCGGATCTCACCTGCTATCGTTAGAGCTGCAGAATCGGCCGCCGTGGGACCGAGCGCAGTCCAGCGCAAGAAGGTGACGCCCCCAGCAGAAATAATCTTACGAACTAAAATAACGAACCGAGTACTTAGGCTGTGGCGACAACCCAGAGAGCCCCCCCTAGTCGGGTAAGTCAAACCAGTGCAAGAGGAACCACGGGAGAGAGGCCTGGCGGTCTATACTCGCAGAAGTGAACGTGGCTGACAACTCCCTCCACGGGCTGGCTCGGAAATGAAATAATAATAGGACTGGCATACCCATCCTCCACGGTAGGAATGGAATGGCGTATTTAGACAAAGAAAAGGCCGACACGTTCGAGAGCACGTGTATCCCAAAGGACGAACCTTGCGACGACAAATCGTAGAATTCGTCGAAAACGAACTTCACGAGACTGACGAAACAAACCTTCCTCCTCCCCCACACCGACTTTAAATTTGTTACGCCGTCGGAACGTTTCACTGCCATTAAGAGACTCAAGAACAGGCAACCGCCTGGCCTTGATAGTGTGTCAGCGGCTATTCTTAAAAACCTGCCGAAAAATGTTCTGACATGCCTGATTAAACTTTTTAGTGGAATTTTCCGGTTTGGTCACTTCCTGACTTGCTGGAAAATTGTTAAAGTAACTATAATTCCAAAACCGTTAAAAGGCAAGACGTTCCAACAGAAGTACCACCTTAGTTCCTTTCTAAGCATCATATCCAGGATTTTTCGAGACTCTCTTCCTTATCCGACTAAACACAATTATTGACGACCGTAACTTAATGAACGGCGCACAGTTCGGATTTAGGGGAGGCCATTTCAACAACCACCAGTTGACCCGCCTCACTGAAGAAATTACCAAGAGCTATAATGATCGTAGATACACAGGAGGAAGAAGTAGTGAGCAGTCCAATAGGCCTGACTGACTACCAGTCCCGTCACGTTACGATAACCCACCGAACGTACAGCCCCGGCATCGCAGACCACATTAGTGTTGGCTACTGAATGCATGATTCGAAGCAGTGTATCGATTCATTTAAGTGTCCGAGTGAATCGATTCACAGGAACGGCGAGCTCACGGCACACGATTCAGCTTACTACCAGCGGGCAGTGCTGAGTGGCGCACTCACTGGACGTTGACGGGGAGCCAAGCTTCCGCTGTAGCGAGACAGTGAATCATGGCACATCGAAAGAATCGTGAACGAGCGCGGCTCAGTGAGACATATGATACACACGGCTCCTTATCGGCTCACTGGACGCGGAGAGCCGAGCTTCCGCTGCAGCGAGACAGTGAATCATGGCACATCGAAAGAATCGTGAACGAGCGCGGCTCAGTGAGACACATGATACACACGGCTCCTTATCGGCTCACTGGACACGCGGAGAGCCGAGCTTCCGCTGCAGCGAGACAGTGAATCATGGCACATCGAAAGAATCGTGAACGAGCGCGGCTCAGTGAGACACATGATACACACGGCTCCTTATCGGCTCACTGCAGCGAGACATACAGTGAGCCATGCTACACTGAAAGAATCGTATGCTATAATGGACTCTCGAGCTCAGCTCATTTGAAAATAATACCCATTTGCATTCACTGTCCTCTTCTTACAGGGAGGTTTAAATAATAGATGGATTTATTTGCAGTGTTAAAAAGATAATCACAACATAATTCTGAAGTAGCTAGTAAGTAGGTAGGCTATTAGGTTATACTATTTATTAGTTTAATGAATCTTAGTATTATAACTTAGTTGACATTTGACAATTAAACTCGACTCTAGCCTGCCCTATGACTATGAGTCATGCTCATGACCTTTCAAAAGTACCTGTTGTATATTGGGAAGAACGGCTCAGTATTCTCTCAGTTCATATGTCACATCGTTGCACAAGACTTCAATCATATGTAGACAGACGCAATAACAGTATGTTAAATCAGAAAACCAGCGGGCTACTGTACATCTCGGGTAGCCTATACAAAATATGACGATTTAAAAAAATCCTCAGCTGATAGAAAAATACATATTTTCAAAAATGCTGAGCGAGTTGTTGTGCGGTTAATATCGCGTGGCTATGCGCTTGCATTCGGGGGATGGTGGGTTCGAATCCCACCATCGGCAGCCGTTAAGATGGTTTTCCATAGTTTCCCCATTTTCACACCAGGAAATGCTGGGACTGTACCTTAATTCAGGCCATGGCTGCTACCTTCCTAATCCTAACCTTTCCCATCCTGCGTCGCCGGAAACCTTCGATGTATTAGAGTAACTAGCATTTTTTCTAAGAAAGGAGTTCATAGTATGAAGACCAGATGGCAGCTGCGAGCACTGAATGCTGTTGCTGCTGTCTTACCAGCACATACTACACAGTTGCAGTAGGAGCGGTGACCAATGAGCCGTGAATCGGATCACTGTATCGATTCAGTAACGTGAACGGAATCAAATGAATCGATTCAGTAAAATGAATCGAATGTCCCATCACTAGACCACATTATGGATAGTCGTTTCATCACACTCCCCCGATGAGAAGAACCTGACGATATTCTATATGGAGGGTCGGATGAAGCTGATGTTTGCAACTTAAACTTGATCAAGCCACTCGTCTTATTTCATCTTTGTCGATGAGTGTTTGCAGTGTTAACGTCTTTCTAACCCTGTCCTTTGCAAGTAGGGGTTGGCTATGGGTCGAACTCAACTTGTAGTTGTGTCAAGTGATATACGTTAATTTATATGATCAAGTTTCACTGCATTCAGAGGTCAGAATTTGACCACATTGCGAAAAGCTCAAGTTATGGAAGTGAGTTTTATCACATTTTATAAAGTTTGTTGTACAAATTTTGTGTAAAATATTGTGCAGTTTTAAAAGAAACCGCACTCAATGTTTCCTTATACTTATGATGCTTAGACGCTTACGTATGAATGATAATGCCTGTGCAGGACGCTTTCTCAATAGTTAATGTTTAGTTCCTTTTCCATGGTCGGTAAAGAACTAGTTTTTCGAATGATTTGTAAATTAAACCCTATTTAAGCTTTTATCTTTGTAATTCAAAAATTTGTTGTTATAAAGATTATCCTTGTTCCTTTTCTCAAATACCTAATATCTCTTGAAAATAATGTATTAGTATTAGGACCTAAGTGTGTAAGTAATTCTCTGCGATCTTCTTTTATGAGGTTGCAATATTCGAAAGTTGAACTATCTCCTTCTTCATGAGTGTTTCACCTTCTTATAATTGCAATTTGCTATTATGAGTTATGCTATAGCAATATACTCACTAGCTTAAATGTTATGGTATTTTCGCCTTACCCTTCTCATGTACCCTTTGGTATTCCGGAAGAAAATAGGTGATTTTGGATTAAAATGTATCTCAAAAAAGTTCAATTAAAAGTTCATCTGTGCTATCCATGGATGCCTCTGCACTTCTTGCACGCAATCTTAGGGGTACACACGGTGCTATCTCTGCTGTTTTGAGAAAATATTTCTTGCGCCAGTTGGTCCAAATTCTTGTTAGCAAATAGTTCCCGTTTTATTTCTTCTGGTGCTTGCTGCCACCGTCACATCATCCGTATATCGAAAGGATATTTATTGTTAATGGTTTTTCAAGTTTCTGATTTTACACCATTACGTAATCTTTCATCCTATATTATTAATACTATATTGAAGGACCAATTCTACTATATTATTGGACTATCAGAATATTTAGTCCCTGACAATGCTACCATTTTCACAACTAATCTCTTTCAAGATATGTGTTTCCCTCAGGGCACCAAAAATATTTTCACATCCCCATACCCATCTATAAAGTAATGTTGTGGAGCGTTATCGTATAAATTTAAAAATTTTCCTATCCATCTTTCATTCGGACCACCAAAAATAATGGGACCCGGAAGTATCATCTTTGGCCCAAGCCTTTAATTAACGATGCCACTTCTTTTTTTCTCCTGCTCTTCTGTATTTTAGTAGAGAGCCTCAAACTCCATTATCTCTCCAATGGGATTTGCCTTCATTAATTGAATCTGATAACGGAAAGATTTCTACAGTCAGTTGCAAAGCAGCCCTCCAAAATTTGCATCGTACCTACAATATCCACCGAAAGGTTCACAATATAAAAGGCGGATATCTAAATTCAAAGTTACTGGTTTACTGTTGTTGAGAAATCATCCTGAAAGCTCTGCATCTCAACAACATTCTACTGAACTTCGTACACTCTGGACTGGACCATACAAAATTATCGCTTTAACTTTGAGGCCACCAATAAATGCCTTATTGCTTGGAGTTTATGACCCTTACAACATACAAATATCTCATGTGCTCCAACTGGAAACAGATTTCTCCCCTGTTGAATAACTGTGCGATTTTCTTTCGTCCCTGTTGACGCATTTTTTCTCCCTCACTTCCTCACTTCTTCAGCGCTGGACACGAACTCCCTCCTAAGACATTGTAATCTTTCTTGTAATGGGAGTAGTAATTATTTTTCCAACCATAATTTGATAACTGTCATCATTATTAGTAACTTGGTACAAATTGAAATTGTAGTACAAATGTAATATTCCCCCATTAATTCCTTGCATCTGGAATACCCTCCATCTTCCTCCATATATCGTTTATAGGAAGGGGAGTTAGGGATTAGAAGAACTTACCAAGGGAGATGTTCAATAAATTTTAAAATTTCTTTTAAATCATTTAGGAAAAGCCTAGGAAAACAACAGATAGAGAATCTGCCACATGGGCAACTGCCCTAAATGCAGATCAGTATTGATTGATTTCATACTTGTCTATATATTCAATTTTTGGAATTTTAAAGTAATGTAAAAACGTGTCTAAATATTCCTAAGCATTCTTTTTCTGGTAAACACCTTTCTTCGCCAGTTTATTGTTTTCTTTCAGTTTACATCTACTACCATCTGGCCACACTGCTCATACAACTGGGATGCTTGGATTTCTTCACCAAGAAGGCACCCCCGTGCGAAGATGGTTTCAAGAATGGTATTGGTTTTTTATCTTACTGGATTTATGATCATCATCATGGGATGTATTTCAGATAAAAAGAAAATATGGCTTTTACTCCGGCAACCGATAGATGGTTTTACAGTTTGATATCTCTTCACCGTTCATCCACAAGCAGTCTTCAAGTTTGCCATAGAACGCAACTTATCTCGTACTACAGGTTACGACCTGCTATTCTGCCCGTCTACAGCCAAACTTATCACCAGACTCTGAGCATGGCTTCTGCCGTGACGCCATCTGGTCATCCCTTAGCACAGGGCCTCTCAAACGGTCATAATCACACGCGTGCAGACAGCGGCGCTGAGTCCTGTGCGCAGTGCATCGGTCCCGGTCGGCTCGGCTCGGACCAACGTTTCGTCTCTGGGCTACTCGGCTAAGCTTGGCTCAACTCGGCTCAGATTTGGAGCGCTACGGAGCAAGTGAGGAAAATAGGAGACAGGGGGAGTGAGTGAGACAGGCGTGGGGAAAGAGAGAGACAGCGCTATTGCTCCAAATCGAGGAGTGGGGTCTGCACTCTGGTCAACCAAGCGAAGTCGTCTTTTGCACCGTGCATGCACACTGGATATGTTGTTAAATTGTGACATCACCTTCCTTTAAATCTAAAAAAAATTCCTCTGTTTCAGCAATGGAGTCCTGTACCATACAAGCAGACCCGTGTGAGACTCACTACTGCCCTGCGGATTTCCAATGTTACATATACCAACCTCAAAACTGTCAGGGATGCAGCTCCTATCCTGACTGTAGAAAATCTCCTTCAGAATGACCGAAGTGCTGTTTTAGGTGAGTAATGCTCTACGAGGGAAACTTTAAAACGTTTGTTTATATGTCAGACAGCGGTTAATAATATAGATACTTTATCAAAAAATTCCAGAACTGACACCGTAAAGCGTAAAATATTAAAATTACTCACTACTTAAACCCTTCAGTGTGTATTCATTTGCAACTGAATCACAAGATATAGAAAGGGCATATCTAAAAAAAGTATTTTGAAGAGCAAGAGATAACTGTAAAGGTCGTTTCCGTTTCAAGATATTCATGTTTTACTTAGTTCAGACGTTAAAAGTACCCTTTTAAAAGAACTGAAAGCAAAAAGTGTACAAATGTGTAACCGCGAATTGGCTTGATTACACAAATATTATAATAATAATAATAATAATAATAATAGTAATAATAATTGTTGCGGGACTACCCGTGGACCAGCAGAGGTGAAAGAAGGTGCCGGGATGAA
This sequence comes from Anabrus simplex, assembly GCF_040414725.1. NCBI lineage: Eukaryota > Metazoa > Arthropoda > Insecta > Orthoptera > Tettigoniidae > Anabrus > Anabrus simplex. Next base: position 171,297,216 of record NC_090269.1, on the reverse strand, counting down.
TGGGTCTAACTACAAAGTCAAAGTTTATTTAAAATTTGAACAAAGGTTATATTATCGAAAAACAACAAAACTTTAACAACTCTTCACTTAGTGAGATAACAATGACATAGCAATTTAGAAACAAGACTTAGAAAGATCCAAGATTCCGGAACTTTAACATTCTTGGGCTACAAGCCCCTAGTATTACAATTTTGAGTTCCCAGCTCAAATTTTACAGACAAGCCCAAATTTGTTCAAAGGGCAGAAACCCCCTAATACCTGGAGCACTTGCTCCCAGCTTCAAATATCGAGCCTCCCAGAGGCACTTTTACAACACTTAATTTAATTTAAATTTAATTTAATGTTATTTGTTTTACGTCCCACTAACTACTCTTTTACGGTATTCGGAGACGCCGAGGTGTCGGAATTTAGTCCCGCAGGAGTTCTTTTACGTGCCAGTAAATCTACCGACACGAGGCTGACGTATTTGAGCATCTTCAAATACCACCGGACTGAGCCAGGATCGAACCTGCCAAGTTGGGGTCAGAAGGCCAGCGCCTTAACCGTCTGAGCCACTCGGCCCGGCATTACAACACTTGAAAAGAGCTGACACGCTCTCAGCTTTTCAAGCCGATTCAAGGCAATATCAGAAAACTTACATTACTTGCCACCAAGGCACAAATTACAAAAAATGATACGGGGGTATCTTGTACCCAACTTACTGGACCTTCATGGAACACGAATAATGGTTAAGTAAATATCCCTACACACAAATAGAATGGAGGCGAGTACTTGCACTCCTGGAACAGATTTCTTAAAAACCTAAGGGGCACTAGGGCGATGACACGGGGCAATTCCCAAACTACTGAGGTGACTCTAATAAGAAAAAATTAAGACTTTACGGAAAGAAGAAAACCAGTTACAAAACGCAGTCACCTCAAACCAACACGAAGGGGAGCTCGAAAGGGTGCATCGCTCTCTATCCCCGATTTACAGTTAAAGATTTATGAAATGTTTACATGAGCCGAAAGGAGATTTACATTTTTAAGAAGTTAGTTACATAGTAAAGTTTCTAACCTTTCCCTCGGCTTAAACTGCGGAGCTAGCAAAAAGTGAAGATGTTAAGTGGCCATACCTTGTCGGAGTACTGCTGCCTGATGAAAGAGGCACCTCCCGCCTCCTGACTGACACACACACTAAGTTATATGTTGATCAAATGGCCAAGAGACGTGAAAATCCGCAGTTTATAAACCCTCGGGGAAAGTTCGAGAGCTTTCATGAGTAATCAAGATACACCCACATAATTTTTTGGTCAAATTTAAAAGTGGCCCTCAGAATCGAAGAAGAAATACAGGATTGGTAGGAAATTAATTACAAAAATTAGGTATTGGCTGGATTTAAATCTGGCGGAAAGAAGAGATAAATATTGCCAACCCAAAAATAAATGAACATCAATTAGTAAAAAAACTTATGAATACAAAACTTCTTCAAAAAAGTTCTTTCACTTTGCACCAGGGTGCATGATCATAGTTTTCTAGCAGTGACATCTATGAGAGAATGTCCAAACTTCTTGATGAACGGAAAACAAACAAGTTGAAATTCACACAGTACTGGAAACTTCACAATAACAAAATTACGTTGAATTACAGTAGTGGCATCTGAGAAAAAGTGTTTGTAGGTCTAGCTTGCAAGTTCACTATTTCTGCTGTAGAGGAGCTCTTTTAGGCGCAAGATTTAAATGTGCGGCGTAGAGGTGTACCTCCCGGTACTGTAATAATAATAAGAAGAAGAAGAATTTCTTACCGTGTTTTAGTGGATCAGCAGAGGTGAAAGAAGGTGCGGGCTGGAATGGGTCTAACTACAATTCCGAAAGAAGAATTAAAAATTTTAATAAAGGTTATGTTTTCAATAGACAACAAGATTTAACAAATTTTCACTAGGTGAAATAACAATGAAGAAAGTCAGGTACAATTATAATATTACAAACGAAAGCACAAGTTAAAGGGTCCTTACAAATCCTGGGCTTCGAGCCCCAATTTCACAATCCTTGAGCTCTCGGCTCACAACCACCAAATACCAAAGGGCAGAAAGCCCCTAATTCTATGGAGCACTTGTTCCCACCTAGTAATGTGAAGCCTCCTCGAGGCACCTTACAAAATATCAGAAAGAGCTGACCCGCTCTCAATCTTTCCAGCCTTTAAAAGGCAATACCAGACTTTACAATTAACTGCCCTCAAGACAGAACTTACAAATATAAACAGGGGTATCTCGTACCCAATCTACTGGGCCTTCGCAGGGAGGAAAACAAAACGGGTTAAGTTAATAGCCCAAAAAAATCAAAGCTGAATGGAGGCGAGTACGTGCACTCTTACATGAAAGCTTGTTAAAACCTAAGTGGCGCTAGGCCGATTCCACAGGGGCTATTCCCACACTAGGGAGGTGATTGGTATAAGAAAATTTTAATACATTAGGAAAGAGAAGAAAATCGGTTATGAACGTAGTCACCTCAGATCAAAATGCAGGGGAGCTCGAGAGGGTAAGGCACTCTCTATCCCCGATTTACAGTTAAAGTAACATGAAAATTTTTACATCGAAGTGGTATAGGTTATATCAAAATGGTTTCGAACCTTCCCCGAGGATTAAACTGCTGAGCTAGCATGAAATTAAAGATGTTAAACGGCCATTACCTTTTTGAAGGGCTGCTGACTGATGAAAGAGGCGCTACCCGCCTCCTGCTATTCTTCCATACACTAAGCTAGATGTTGCACGAGTGGCCGAAAGACCAGAAAAGCAGCAGCTTTTATACCCTCGTGGAAGATTCGAGACCTTTCATGAATGATTAAGACACACCCACATGCGTTTATTTGGTCAGCTAAAAGTTACAAGTCAAAAATGAAGAAGAAACCTGTGATTGGAGGAACATTAATCACAGAAATTACTGATTGGGTAAATTCAAAACAGGCGGAAAGAAAGGATTAATATTGCCAACCCACCAACGAAAGAACGAAATTTAGTAAAGACAACAACTTAGGAATACAAAATATCTTCAAGAAAATTTCCTTCACTTCGCACCAGGGTGCATGATCATTGTTTTTGGTAGAGACCTCTGTGAGAGAATGTCCACACTTCTTGATAATTAGTAAACAAAAACAATTCGAAATTAACACAGAGACATCTTCAGATAAACGGTTGAATTAATTCAGTTTTAAAGTTCAGAGTTTCAGCTGTAGAGGAGAACTTTAAGGCGGAAAATTCAGATGTGCGGCGTATAGGTGTACCAACCGGTATAATAAAAATAAAGAATGAAATTTTAAACACAGTAATAATAATAATTTCGTGTGGCTATTTCTAGCCGAGTGCAGCCCTTGTAAGGCAGACCCTCCGATGAGGGTGGGCGGCATCTGCCATTTGTAGGTAACTGCGTGTTATTGTGGTGGAGGATAGTGTTATATGTGGTGTGTGAGTTGCAAGGATGTTGGGGACAGCACAAACACCCAGCCCCCGGGCCACTGGAATTAACTAATTAAGGTTAAAATCCCCGACCCGGCCGAGAATCGAACCCGGGACCCTTTGAACCGAAGGCCAGTACGCTGACCATTCAGCCAACGAGTCGGACTTTAAACACAGTAAAAGAAATCTTTAGGTTCAAGCAACCATCGCAGCACAAACTATAAACAAACAAGTTAAGAAATCTGACACATAATGGATGTGGAAAGCGGCATGGTATCCTGAGAGGTAATGGAACGTAACCTTTTTCGAAGGAAGAAAACGTAGAGGATAATTCCCTTTGGATTACACATATTTATTTTAAGAAAAAGCTGACAAATCAAAACTCATAACAGAAAGGAATAAATCAAAAATTCAAAATATAAAGATCTTTACAAGGTAATTTTGGATTTTACCGTACCTGCAGACATGCGCAGTGCACTAAAATAAATTCAATCACCGAATTTGAATCTAGAAACACTATTCAACGATACATGTCAATTAAAATGAGGACTAATCCCAATCTACACCCAAGTAGAAATAAAACCGAACACAGATTACACAGATTTACAGAAAACTTGCTTCACTATCTAAAACACTCCAGGTAATGTGTGTGACACAGAAATACGGGGAGGCAAACATTATAAGGTACAAAGTTAATAAAAATAGTATTCCTCCGAAACCAAATTACAAGTTCTTAGCTGAAAAACTAAGTCATTTCCAGAAATTTAGCGGTGAACGTGAAGCTCAAGGATAAACTCCTGTGCAAGAAAAGGAATTATTACATTTAAATGAAGCTGACAACCGAAATAAACGTAGAAACAGTGCTTACCCTGAAAACAGGTTTTCCCACGGCGGGACCGAAGGAGGAGCACGGCCGCTCGCTACGATGGCCAGATGATCAAGGACACAGATCCTACTTCGCTCCCACAGAAGGAGCGGGGTAAGATTGAGAGACAGGAAATGGAGCAACCACCAAAAAGAACCAATCAGAATACGGAATTCATGCTCGACTTTCACATTCACCAATTACATTAACTCTTATTTTCTCCAATAATAAGTCTCTTCATTCTTGCTGACACATTGATAAATTTTCAAGAAAAGTCTTCGTATATTCAACGGGAAACGGGCTTCTAAAGCTGCAAGTGTAGGTACGTGCCACTTCACAAATTTTGACAAAAAAATTGAAATTCACAGATAAATGATAATATTGATACAATACATGAAGAAGTGTGTCTAAAACTTAATTCTTCCTAGTCCAAAGGTCCAAACAAAATAAAATCTTATACAACAACAACAACAAAATTTAAAACAATAAATTAAGAAATTTCGATCAATTCCCACTGCCGGCTTTATACTGCCACAGAATATAACATGATAATATAACTATAGACAATTTTGCATTTAGTAAATATGCCCTTTCTGCAAAAGTATGACGTATTGAAATATTCAATTTGAAATTGAAACCAGGGGCTGCCTGGCCGAGGCGGTAAAGGCGTTCTCGGTTCGCCCGGAAGGACATGGGTTCGAATCCCCGTCAGGAAGTCGTAAACATTTAAGAAACGAGATTTCCACTTGCGGAGGTGCATATGGCCCTGAGGTTCACTCAGCCTACACCAAAAATGAGTACCAGGTTAATTCCTGGGGGCAAAGGCGGCCAAGCGCAGAGCTAATCACTCCACCCCACCACGTGCCGAGGTTACGAATGGTGGAAGCCTTTACCTTCCCCCCATCCAAGGGCCTTTATGGCCTGTACGGAGATGACTTTGCTTTGTTTTGCTTAGTATTGAAACCAACACTGTAAACTAACACAAACTGTTTCCATCACAGTCTTCAATAAATGTGACTACAGAACACATAATATAAATTGACAAAATATAATAATATAATTGTTATGTGAAAGTAGAGTTATCGAAGGAGCCTGAGGAAATTACGCAATTCGCCTCTTTTCCTTCATTAATCCATATTTTTCCCATCGTTTGTCGTTGGCCAGTTTAACAGAATGTTGTAGAATCCGCTGTATCATGTAGGGATATGTTGTGCAACTTTCTGTAGATCATCCCTGATCATTTTCATATGTATTGGGACTAGCGCCAGTGGTGTATGATTTCGCAAGGGGTAGATTTGGAGGATGGTTGTAGCATTTAAGGGTGAATGTATGTTTGATTTACCCATCATTATACTCAGCAGCAACAACTTACCCTTCCATTTCTGATTTGTATGCAGTGCGTTTCATTTTGGACAGTTGTAAGTACACCTTGTCTTCCTTAGGAATGCCTCTTCCGGATGTCTCATTCGACAGACAGACTTTTTTGTTGCAGGGACTACCATTTTTTGAATGCCAAAATATATTCTGTCTTCGCGTCTTTGATCGTAAATCGTCCAGGTAAACTGCTCTTCCCCACGATCTCGCAGAATTTTTCCACTGTAGACTGAATAATGAAAGACATAACAACAAATAACTACAAATTATTGTCAGGGACACGTAATATTTTGTATATTAGTACATAAACCACAAGAATGTGTTTGTAATCCTAGGTTATGTCTTCAACTTACCCAGTGTTATGTCCTGTCTTACTTCCTGCTACTTTATTTCCATTGCAATGAATCTGTTCTTCTCCTACAACGCTTGCCTTTGTGATTATATTTCTTCTGTAATTCTACGATTTTTTTTTCATTCACTACAATGTTCTTCTTCTTCACTACCTGATACTGTGTTAATAAAACAAGAGCGGGAAAATACCTCACACCAACATCTGATCCAAACATTTAACTCTGTCATAATGAACATTCCCTGCTTTGCAGAAATTGAACAACTATGTAAGATTTGTCCACTCTGCATCTTTCTAGAACTTTAGCAGGCATAATAACCAAATTAGATTGGCACTATATGCGTTCTTTCTTTTCGTGCCATGCAGCTATTCATTAAGGCAAGAAAACGTATTTTTCAGTGTTTGTCAGATATAATCTTCCTGCATCCTGTGATTCACTGATACTCTCTTCGACAGTGTGCGTGTGACACCTCGAAACTCCAAAAATGAAATTTTACAGAAGACGCAAGAAACGAAATAGAATAAAAAACACTTTCCCAAGCTTTTAATTTTAAAGTTACGTTTTTTTTACAATAAATTATATTTTTTGGTATTTGTACCTTACTTTTAATAACCACGTGCTTGTCTAGTGGACGCTGCTTAACAAACAAGTGGTGTGGTTCTTTGCCTTTCCTAGACAATTTTCCTGAAACGATAAAAATGAATACAAGTTCGTAACAATAACATGTTCCACAATGAAAATACTGTGTATATACCATATATAATTTACATTATAGGCGAAGATGACAAGCAATAACGTGTTCAGTTGCTAAGTGCATCACACTGCGCACTACAGATATCCTTTATTTTCATAAAAATTGTTTCTACACATTATTTCATTATATTTAAAACCCCAATATGAAGTCATTAAAAATGAAAGTCCAATCAGTCCAATGATTATCATGACGATCGTGATGGTGATAACACAGATCAGAACAAAATGTCTTTCCATCAACTATTCGGATATTTTATCTCACAGAGTTTGTCCCAATACACTACTATAGACACACGCAGCAGTTGATACATCCTTCTGCATACGGTTGGCGTCAGATAGAACATACATCTCTTAAAACAAGGCTAAATACACTCCTGTAGAACACAGCTCACACCCGCAACCGAACCAGGGAAGAAGTAGTCTATATTAACGTGTAAAACATTAGTCACACTAAACTTGTACAGAGATCATCGTGAAACTCAATTTTTCATCGAGGACAAGTGTGTCATATGCCAGTCTGCTGGCATGACACTTTTCAGTTCCGTTATGTGCTGGAACTTCCTGTGCTGATATTTTCCTTCTTTCCTTGTCAAATATAGGATATTTGTGGTTTAACCTTGGTTTGTTTCTCTGGGGAAGAATGATCCACTGGTCACCGAAATTGATTTGAAAGTGTATCCCACTCTCGGAACTTTACATAAGAGACTTGATCTGAGTTACTTTCTACTTTCCAGGCCTAATACCGTGGTACCTGTAAATCAGACACAATGCATGTACACCAAACGTGAGTAGAATTGTATGTTGCAACCAACGGATGTCACCGTATATGATTATAATTTCCTTATCTTTGGAATCCTTGAAATCGAGTGAACGGGACAAATCAATGTAAAATCTTCCTTATTCCCTTAATGATAGTTTAGTTATATTTTACTAAAAAGATTTAGGATAATCCTATTCACTTCAAAACCCAAAGTTCTTTGAAGGTTCCCTTACATATTAATATTATTCAGTGGTATTTCCTATATTATTATCAGAGGGACGTATAGATTATTAGTAATCATATTAATCAGTGGTTGACAGTACAGTAGTTGAGATGACTCATTCACAAATACCAGTCAGCCCAGCTCTTGACTATCAATATACTGTATTTACATTAATGCTTACTTCTAGAGTTCATCAAGGCCGATTATAACAGTGTTTATGTTCTTCTAAAGCTTTAGCTGATTGGATTCCAGAAAAAAGTCTTTAAAGTGTCAGGTTTCCCGGAAAAATCCACGGAAATAGAAAAACTCTAACTTCTTACTATTTACTTTACGTCGCACCGACACAGGTAAGTCTTATGGCGAAGTCATTTTATTTTCTACAAAAACAATCAATAATAATTGAATGTGATAGTAATTAATAATAAATTAACTTAATAACCCTAATAATAATTTAAAATTTATTTCCTAAACAGTATAATATATATCCAAATAATTATATTAGTATTATTAATTTATCACAGTTCTTCCGTTTCTTCCAGATTTTTCCCTACTGCTTTATGTGATTATGAGCACGTAGTTTTGATTTGAGTATTTCTGGCAATGACATAAATCTGTACGAGGATTATGATTATGAGTAATATGATTCCTACGCATTTAACCTTGTTGTAGAATGTAATGATCACTTGATTACACTTGTCAAGTCATAGAAGAATTTAGTTTATAATGTTCACCTAATCATCAGTTACAGTAATTTACCCTTGGCACTTCCAGCACTTCACACTTACAGAACACTAGTTAGCTGCTCTACATATTCTTACAACCGCTTCTTCCTGTTCGGGCACTGAATGCACATGAAAACATAGTCACTTATCTCGGACAGTCCTTTGATTCAACTGTAAGGCTCAGAAAATTCCAGCACACAGTCGACATAACAACACGGTGGCAGTAGGCCAAATGTAGAGCGGATCACGCGTTCAGGTGCGATATGAGTGTTCGGACGTCCGATGGTGCACTGCAGCATCTGTTTAAATTTATTCCATATCGGTCGAATCTTCGCACAAATTGTAGGTCGGTGTTATATTGTATCTTTATGTTGACAGAAGTTGCACCAATCCGTCTCCATCATATATGATGAAGTCTGCTGTTTGTCGGTATAATGACATGGATTAATTTATACCAACTTTCTTTTACTGCTTCTGAAAGTATGCGATTGGAGATATTCATCCATACTCAATTCCAGTTGATTATCATAGCCGCTTTCGTTATGTTAGGGGCTAAATACTGTTGATACAGGATACAGTTATAAACCTTTTTTTGTTGAGACATCTGGAGATGTGACGACGTCCTTTGGCATATAACTTAACTCGACTGTCTTGCGTGAGGTGCATGGTGATGGATGTCGGAATAAGCTGGTCAGTTAATGCACTGTTGAAGACTGCACCATCTCGTAAGGAAATTCTTCTTAGATTTATGATCCCCTGCTTTGTGAAACAGCTTTAAGTTTCTTGTTAGAAATAAGGTTTTCGCTTTCTCTTTGACGTCGATTAGTCCCAACCTACCCTGGGATTTACATCAGGTGAGTGTACTTCTGGCAAGACATATTAATGATCCTTGCCAAATGAACCAACCAACAACCGAAATTATACGTTTACCTATCATCCTTGGCATGGGAAGGATTTAGTTCAGATTTTACTTAAGTTGTAGGCCTGCATATTAACATACATTATTCTTTGTTGCAAGGGGAACGATCTATACGTAACCTGTTGTAATATGCGCCTTACAGAATGCAAAGCATCGGCCCATTTCCCTTCGATCATCTTTTGCACACTGTTAAAGAGGGCTATATCCAGAATTGTAATTTCTTGTGGTAATGTTACATACGCTGGAAGTGCCCATTGGACACGGCCCGTTCTCCTAATCCACATCGCGTTTGTCTTTTTTGGGTTCAGCTGATCCCAGGAATATCTCGCATAATCCTCAATTACGTTGAACAAGTGCTGGATATCAGCTACCTATGCGAAAATGTCTAGATTACTGGTACTGAAAGTGTGGTGCAGATTACTAAGAAGGCGTTCTAGGGAGGGAACAAAGTTCAACATAGACAGCGGACGTACACCCCTGTGAATGTGGATCGGCCTTGTTAAGTGACCATTTATGTTTACCTTTGAAGAGCCTCCATTAAGAATTTTACCCATGAGAGTTGTGAAACGAATGTCAAAGCCAAGGACTTTTAATGTTTCAGTTATATAAATGTTGTTTACCCTGTCAAATGCGTGGTTCTAGTGATATTAGAAGTTTCTTTTTATGATTGACCAATGACTCCCGAAACACACATAGAGAATTCATTATACATCTTTCGGGTACCACACCAGATTGGTGTCCTCCATGAACGCATTTAGTCTCTTTTTTACACATTTAATTAATAGCTTATAGTTAAAATTTGAGAGCGTTATGGGCTGAAAGTCACATAACTTGGTTGGATTTGTAATCTTCGGGAGAAGGGCCACAAGGTCTTCTTTCACCTTGTCGATGTTCCTTTCTGGATTATAGGCATCATTCATTGCAGCAACAATTTCATCTCTAATGATGGACCAAAATGTCATGTAAAAAGCTCTTCCTAGACCACCGGAACCGGGAGATTTGTTCGGTGCATTTTGTAGTATTGTCTGCTGGATTTCTACTAAGGTGATGTCTTGGGCCAAACTTTCCTGTATTGGGCGAGTAGGCCGTGAGGTTTGATACGCACAGCTGTGAGCTTGCATCCGGGAGATAGTGGGTTCGAGCCCCACTGTCAGCAGCCCTGAATAGGGTTTTCCGTGGTTTCCCATTTTCACACCAGAAAAATGCTGTGGCTGTACCCATTTTCACACCAGGAAAATGCTGGGGCTGTACCTTAGTTAAGACCACGACCACTTATTTCTCACTCCTAGCCCTTTCCTATCCCATCGTCTCCATAAGACTTATCTGTGTCGGTGCGACGTAGGACAAATTGTAAAAAAAATAGGAAAAGAAAATACCTTCGTTGTTCCCCTTGCTCAATTCTCCCTATTATATGTCCGGGTCCACGGATAATTGGTTAGCGTGCTGTGTTTTGTCACAGGGGTCCTGAGTTCTATTCCCGGCAGGGTCGGGAATTTTAACCATCATTGGTTACTTTCTCTGGCACGGGGGCTGGGTGTATGCGTCGTCTTCATCATCATTTCATCCTCATCACAACGCGCAGGTCGCCTAAGGGAGTCAAATCCAAAGACCTGCACCTGACGAGCCGAATATGTCCTCGGACACTCCCGCACTAAAAGCCGTACGCCATTTCCTTTTTATATCATCAAAGAATGGGTGTTGGTAATTTATGATGTTGGGCGAATCTTCTTTATACAAGGAGTGAAAAAAGCTCTCCGCTCTTTCTTTTATTATTTCGAGGCTATCCGTTATTTGTCCATTAGTTGTTGCAATGCGATGGATGAATCTTTGACGTCCTTTCCTGCAATTCCTTATACGGCGGTAACTGAAAGAAAACTCTTTGGCAAGATTTTGTTCTTGCTCTTGAATTTTCAGACCTTCCATTTCTTTTCGCTGTATCAGCAGTAACTGTGCTCTTGTTTTCTTCATTTTTCGATGTGTATCAGGGTGTGTAGGATCCTCCGTATATAACTGTCTTCAGCATTTTTAATAGAACTCTGTCGTTTGGTTTAACTGCCTTCTCCTCTCGGCACTGTGTGTCTTTAATAGCCAGATCGTGCGAGGTTTAGTGTATATCAGCCACCAGTCAAGAGTATATCTATATCGGGCTATGTATGTTTCCCATTTTTACCATTCAGCGAAAAGTCTTTCTTGTAAGTCCATGTTCTTCAAAATATATATATTAATTCAACCTCCAATTTCCTCGCTTGCGTTTTAGTCCCCACTCTGGTTGTCGGATCTTACAGATATATGCAAAATGGTTTGAAAATTCCACTGGGCATACATCTGTTTCCCTCACTTGGTCTTTGAGGCCCCCGTTGACATATATTATATCTAGTCGAGAAGCGCCATCTTGATAATAATACGTATACCCTGCTGACCCCTGTTGCTTCATTTCCCATGTGTCTTTTAGACGTAGCCCTTTTATTAAATCAGATAGCGCGGGGCATCCCTGGAGCTGTCCTGTTTAGTCTCTGGGTGATAATACTGCGTTAAGATCACCTCAAAGGATCATATTGTCTCTGTGTATGTACTGTAAATACGTGGAAGGATTTCTATAGTATAGAATTAAAAAAGCAAAGCTATCTCCATACAGGCCATGAAGGCCCTTGGACGGGTGGAAAGTAAAGTCTTCCACTATCCGCAACCTTGGCAGTTGATGGAGTAGAGTGGTTAGCTCCACGCCCGGCCAGCTTTGCCCCCAGGAATTAACCTGGTACTCATTTTTTGTGTAGGCTGAGTGAACCTCAGGGCCATGTGCACCTCCGGAAGTGGAAATCTCGTTTCTTAAATTTTACGACTTCCTGACAGAGATTCGAACCCACTTCCTTCCGGTTGAACCGAGCACGCCTTTACCGCCTCGGCTAGGCAGCCCCTTGTGGTATAGAATAGCCGTCTTTTTGTCCTTGCCAGTGAGCCTGATGGGGCATAGATGTTTACAATTAGTAAGTCTCGAATACATATGCGGATTCCTCGAGAATTTGGTAGAAGTGCTGAGGCCGAGTACGGTATATTGTCCTATATGTAGATGGCTCTCCAGCGTTTGTGCTCGTTAACATTAATAATTTTATGGTATCCAGGAATGGTAGCAAGGTCTTCGGTTGGCACTTCTTGCAACATAACTACATCCACGTCCTGGTCACGAATAATATGTTTAAGAAGCGACTGTTTACTTGCAGTTTGTATACAATTTATATTTAGTGTAACCAATGTGTATGTTAACAGCATCTTCATGAGAGTATGCATGTTTCTTCTCCTAATAAATTTGACGGAGATGGGGGAGACACTCTATCGTCTATCTCCTACTCTACTCCCCTGTAGCCGCGGGTCTGTACCGTTGTACGGCTTCTGTGTTTCCTTCCTCGAGGGTCGATGTGTTTTTACTTTTGTTTTGTTTGTCGAAATGGCAACTTCTTGAATTGGTGTTTCATTTGTCTTCATGCTTTCTTGATCCCCTGACCTCGTCTCTTGTATTTCCATATGATTTGATATTTCCGCTTCGATCTCATCGGCCCTGTTACGGAGTTCTCCGTGGTTGTTAGAGGTGAAAGAAGGTGCTGGGATGAACAGGTCTCAACTTACGAAATTAAAGTTAATTTAAAATTCAACAAGGTTATATTTCCTTTTCAAGATCAAGAAATCACAAGTACAACAGGATCTTAGTTATATAGCAACAAAATAAGAATGTACAATTACAGTTTATTAATGTATTTTGGGCTTTGAGTTCCAGAAACACAATCCCTGAGCAATGAGCCCAACTTTACTTATGCACAAGGTTTAACAAAGGGGCAGAAAACCCCAATCATGCCTAGGAGCACTCGCTCCCTATTACTCAGTAAAGCCTGCTCGAGGCACACAGAAATCAAATTTAAGAAAGAGCAATCCGCTCTCAAAGTTCAAGCCTATCAAAGGCCACACCAAACTCCACCTTCAAGCTGTCCTCCAAGCACATGAAAACAGGGGTAAAAATACCTAACCTACTGAGGCCTATTCAATAAAGAAACAGGACAATTACATGGCCCCCAAAATACCAACTTGAGAGGAGGCGTAACTTGCACTCCTAATACACCATTTTAAAAACATATTTGGCTCTAGGCCGCTTATGCAAGGGCTAATCCCATACTACGGAGGTGACACGATTGAAAAATGTTATGACATTACGAGTAGAAGGGAAACTGTTATAAAAATGTAATCACCTCAAAACAAAATGAATGGGAGCTCGAGAGGGTTAGGCACTCTCTATCCCAATTTGTAGTTACAGAGACAGAACTTTATACCAAGTGTCTCTTACATTTTAAAGGAAGGTTACATGATAAAAGTTTCGAACCTGCCCCGAGGGTTAAACTGCTGAGCTAGCAAACAAAGAAATTAAAAGGCCATTACCTGATGGATGAACTGCCGCCTGAAGAAAGGGGTGCTTCCCACCCCTGCTATATAATCACACTAGGAAAGATGTTACTGAAGTGGCCAGGAGACAAGAAAATCAGCAGTTTATATATCCTCGCGGAAAATTCGGGACGTTTCAAGAATGAGAACCCACACCCCCCTCAACTTTATTGGATAGGGTCAAGCAACATATCCATATCGGAGAAGACACACATTATTGGTTAAAAATTAATTAAAGAAATTCGGGATTGGCTAAATTCAAAACAAGCGGAAAGAGAAGGGTTATACTGCCAACCCAAAAATGACTGAAAGAAATTTAACAAAGAACAAACTTATGAATACAAAATTTCTCAAAAAACAGTTCCTTCACTTCGCACCAGGGTGCACAATTGTAGTTCTTCAGTAGTGCCCTCTAGAAGAGAATGTTCACTTCTCACTACAAAGAAAACAAATATAAATCGGAAAAGACACAGTTCAGAACTCTTCAAAATTTACAATAGACATCTTCTGAGAAACTTTAGAATTAACATGGTGGTTAAAGTTCAGGCTTCCTCCAGTAGAGGAGTTTCAACTGGCGCAATGTTAGAATTAGCTGCGCGGAGGTGTACCGCCCGGTACAGGCCCATTGCTTGTTACTGGTCGTAGTGTCTCGAATAACGTTTTTGCTGAATGTTTGAGTACTTGTGCCCCCTCTCCTGATTTCTCTAGCGTCCTAGCGTTTATTATATTCTCCATTTCAGAGTTGACAGGTGTGCTTACAGTTTCCTGCTCGAGGTTGTGTTCTGTTCCTACATGACCTTCATTCTTGTGTTGGCTATTATCAGATGTTTGTTGTTGCTCGTGTTCGTCCTGTTTTGATATTTGTGTTTGCTGTTGTGTGGATATTTCATTCGGTGAAGCTGCCTGACTGACTTGTGTCGGCGATTAGGCATTGGAGTGAGTAAGTTACTCATCCAATTCGTGTTTGTACTGTTGCACGTTTCTCTGTATGGGGTATACTTGTGGTTCGCATATACCAGGTGAATCAGTGTGACGTTCTGTGTTAGCAACTATCTCACTGAGTAATCTGGGCCCTGTTTTGTTTTCGTTCTCGCCTCGCCCTGGGGCATTCTCATCTAAAATGATCCGTAGCGTTGCAGTAAAAGCAAGATTTAGGTTGCCCTTCATATATTACCTGCGCTTTATATCCCTCTATGGCCAGGATTGGTCGTATGGCAGTTTTAAGTTATATCTACCACAGTAAATGTTATAGAAGTAATGTAAAGGCCATCGTTCATTTCTGATTTCCCTTACTTACCCATACTTTCTAAAATTGACATTATTTTCTCGTTCGGCATTTCTGTTTGTAGGTTCATTATTCTGACCAATTTATTATCAATATCTGGACATGTTAAAACAACATCAGAGAACGAACCATTACATTTTCGTACCAGTAATTTTCCGTTTGTAGTTAGTATTATCTTCTCCGTCAGTAGTTTACTGGTTAGTCCGATATAAACAGCAGTTTCCAGATTGTCGAGTTGGATGGCTTCCAGTTGATCAACTTTAAGTTTTAAGGTTTACAGAATCCACACATGAATTTCTGCTGGCCCTGGTTTATTTGTCTTGTCGGTAAATGCACATTTGATTGTATTTCTTCTAATACTACTGGTGGCCATTATCACTTCACTTCACTTTACTGGAAAATATTAACGCACCAACGTCACACGCAATGAAGGCAGCGTGCAGCGAACCGCTCTCTGCCACAGCTCTAGCCGGACTCATCGGTGGGATAGAAAAGGGGGCTGGAGTGGAAAGGAAGCGGCCGTGGCCTTAATTATGGCACAGCCTCAGCATTTGCCTTGTGTGAAAATGGGAAACCACGGTAAACAATTTTCAGGGCTGCCTAAGTGGGGTTCAAACGCACCATCTCCTGAATGCAAGGTCACAGCTGCGCGCCCTAACCGCACGACCAACTTACCCGATGAAAACCCGTAACTCCTAAACCATTAAAAAATGCAGCCCCATCTCTCAAGGAAAAGAGGGCAGAGAGCAAGCTCATCACGAATGGGCATTGAGATACTATTAGAGTGCGCAGCAGCGGATACGTGTACGGTTTTGGCTTGTGCATTGCAATATTAAAAAACGCGATGACATTCTAAAATACATTTCTTTCTTAATCCGTTTACCTTCCCGGGTTGGTTTTTCCCTCAGACACAGCGAGGGATCCCAACTCTACTGCCTCAAGGGCGAGACTATGGGTCGGCGTATACAACTGGGGTGAAGGGCCAGGACCTCGCCCAGGCAGCCTCACCTGCTATACTGAATAGGGGCCTTGTGGGAGGATGGGAATATTGGAAGGGATAGAAAAGGAAGAGGGAAGGAAGCGGCCGTGGCCTTAAGTTAGGTACCATCCCGGCATTTGTCTGGAGGGGAAGTGGGAAACCACGGAAAACCACTTCGAAGATGGCTGAGTTGGGAATGGAGCTTACCTCTGCTCAATTGACCTCCCGAAGCTGAGTGAACCCAATTCCAGCCCTGTACCTTTTTACAAATTTCGTGGCAGAGCCGGTAATCAAACCCGGACCTCCGGGGTGGGGCGTGGCAGATAATCACAATAACCACTACACCACAGAGGCGAACTTGAAACATTTTACTCCACTGTATTCAGTTTTCTTTTCCCTTTCATGTTAAGAACAACAGGCAGGTAGTTGGTATAATTGCAAGAATGAGTTAGATCATTTTAAAATTTAATAGACCGAGCTCGATAGCTGCAGTCGCTTAAGTGCGGCCAGTATCCAGTATTCGGGAGATAGTAGGTTCGAACCCCACTGTCGGCAGCCCTGAAAATGGTTTTCCGTGTTTTCCCATTTTCACACCAGGCAAATGCTGGGGCTGTACCTTAATTAAGGCCACCGCCGCTTCCTTCCCACTCCTAGCCCTTCCTGTCCCATCGTCGCCATAAGACCTATCTGTGTCGGTGCGACGTAAAGCCAATAGCAAAAAAAAAAAAATTATAGGAGGTAAAGTTGTTGAATTGTTAATGAAGAAAGCATTTTATTTATTTATTTATTTATTTATTTATTTATTTATTTATTTATTTATTTATTTATTTATTTATTTATTTATTTATTTATTTATTTATTTACAAGAATTACAGTTATAAAATAATAATTTGGTTGATAGTGAAAGTATTTCGTTTTGCAATAATTTGACTTTGTATGACTCTCTGCGTCCATTTCAAAACTACCCACGTTGAATAAATGTATTGGTTCTTATTTTGGCTTTCTGCTTTTCACTGAGGAAAATTTGTAATATCTGAAGCCATCTCTTTTCAGTTTCGACTCTGTTATAAAATATTGAGGAAAACACATCAATTTAGTATTCCAGGGTGAAGTTCAAAACTACTGCTGATTGAATTGTATGTACCACTCATAAATTGTAATAATTTACCCGATTCAGCCGGGAATCGAACCCGGGAGCATCTGGTCACTACAATGACCAGTCAAACAAGGAGCCGGACTGTTAATCGAACGGCAGTAGATCTTGAATATTTAAGCGTAAATGAGCCACACTAATTTTTCTTACATTGTAGCTGCAGGCAGTGAAGAGCGACACACGAACAGTACCTCAGAGCAGACGTCCCTCTCCAACTTAATGGCATAATTCACATCGACGCAACCTTGACTCGCGTATTTATTTATTTAATATTTGGAATATTCCTGACGCTTCTCGGACACGATGTGCACACTCAACGATCCGGACAGACGGAAGGACACAAAAAAGACAAGGAGGGTCGCGCGGATAGCGCTTCAGTAAAAAGAGTATGGCTCGTTTGCGCTCGAGCGCCTGGGAGGCAGGCAGCCGAAACCATTACTTCCGTTCACGATACTTGTGTACTCACTAACACTCATTTGATTTAAGAAACAAAGCTTGCCCGCATCCTGTAGACGGTGTGCCGTACATAATAGTACTTGAACAGACCGTGGAAGTTTCGGCTCTAAGAAGTCGGTCTTCTTGGCATTGCTCTGTCTGTCATGTCGATAACTACGATCTCAATAAATATTACAAGTGATTGAAAGACTAAACCAAATTTCTGTTGTTTCTTTTCCAGGTCCTTGTAAGCAGCGCTGAGTGGCTCAGATGGACGAGTGCTGACCTTCTGAGCTCAAGTTGAGGAGGGCGTTCATGCCTCAATCTAATTGTATCTCAAGGTGCTGAAACACGCCAGTCTCATGTCGATAGATTTACTGGCATATATAAAATAATTGCTGTGGAAAAAATCCTGGCTCGTTGCCATCTCTGAATACCTCAACAGTACTTAATGGGACGTAAAACCAGTACCACTATTGCTCCAAGACCTCCAAGTGTAAATATCCCTTCATCTCTGCAAATCAGCCAGCCTTGACAAAGCCAGTGGCGACTGTGTTTATAGTGCAACACATGGAGAACCAAGTTACGTTTAACAAATGTTCAAAAGGTTTTCTTATTCTTCCTAACCTTTTCTAAACTTTTTGGAGTTGGCACGGCTTGTAAATTTGGTCCCATTACATAGCTCAGTGTCCTTCCAGAAGCCAACCCTATCTGGAGAGATGTATTACATTGCGTGTTTCTTTAGTGGTCGACAGTGCGAAGTATTTCGTATAGATGAAGAGATGTTAATTGAGATGAACACAAATACTCAGCCCCTGAACTACATGAATTAACGTACTCACTTGCAATACCTGACTCAATCTTGAGACCCTCTGAACCGAAAGTCACTACGCTGAACATTCAATCAACCACTGAGCTGGACAATTGGAAGATACGGAACACCCTTTCCTAGTCCGTGAGACTACCCTTTCATCCCCATCTGGATTTCAGTGTTCCTTGGGACAGTACCGGTACTGACGAAGTCATCATTTCACCGGCTATCCATCGACAGTTGAGAATATCGTGTTTCCTGCGATCTACACTTCCTGGCAATCTTGTGATTATATTTTATATTAAATATATACAAACAACTGTATATTGGGATTAGCCCTTATTTAATGGGGTATACCATGAACCCCACATAGGTTGACTTGTTATTACCTAATTTTCCCCATTTTTTGTCCTTGTAAGCAGCGCTGAATGGCTCAGATGGAAAAGTGCTGACCTTCTGAGTTCAAGTTCACGGCTCAGCCCAATGGTACCTGAAGGTGCTGAAACACGCCAGTCTCATGACGATAGATTTACTGACATATATAAAAGAATTGCTGTGGCAAAAATCCTGGCTCGCGGGCATCTCTGAATACCTCAACAGTAATTAATGGGGCGTTATTTATTCTGAGCCACACTTAAAATTGTCGATTGTTTGAAGAGTGTTTTGCTGTAAACCGTCAGCAGACCTATCAGATCTTACATACGAAAAATATAAAGTGGTTCGTTCTTCAACAAATCCTTCTTTAGTTGTGTGGCACAGAATTGCAGCCATTAGCGATTTCATGGAAACAGCAGAGCTCTCATCGAAAATCGGCGCCACAAAGGGGGCTTCTGATACCTCTTTCTTAATTGTTTTAGGAATGACTTCACAAACTGAAGAAATCAAATCATTCTGAATAAAAGACTGCGTACCACGAAAGAAAGTGACTTGAGTGACCCATCTATCCTGGAAAATTCATTTAACAATCCAGAAAATTACCTTTATTTTTAGAATTAATTTCATCGTGCGCTCTGAATGCTAGGCCTTGTTTACCGAGAAAACATGCTACAGAAATAAGATGACCAAGTATTTCCCTATTCTGTTTAATATTCTGATTATGCTGCTCTACTGAATGTCTACACTGTTCACTGAGGGAAAATCCTATCCTTTCCCCTCTACCAAACATGTGTAGTTCCTTTTCGTGATAAGCAGAGTCCTTATGCTGTTTACTAGATACTGTATATAAATACTGTTCAAGTCCACGGTACCATCCATCGACTGTACTTTGTAAGAGTTATTATCCAAACTTTGTATAATCCTGTACGGCCCTATATATAGTTCTGCAAACTTGTGATAATACTTTCGTGGAGGATCAGAGACGGCGGGACGTTTCACAAAACAAGTTCTCCTACACGAAGAGGTCGGTGAAATCTTCTGTTTCTCTGGCGCTTTAACATCTTGTCAGCTTGCTCTCGAAGATGTTCCAATGTGTTCCTTACCCGCAATTCCATTGACGGTCTTGGATCTTCAGGGCATGGTATAATACCCTTCCAAGGTCTATCAGGTTCTTCATTGAAGTGAAGAAGGCTGGGGATTTGTCCGGTTGATTCATGGACCGTGGAGTTGATGCATTCCATAATGATTGGTATGACATCAACCCAGCGCCAATGTTGTCGGGGGCAATAGATCCGACTGTAACCGTTAGGGCATATGTCGTATGAACCCGCCCTGAGCACATCGGGCGACAAAATGAAACTGGCCCCATTAGTTGGGCAACAAAATGAGGCTTACCCTTGGTATAATTAGGGCAATATTACTTAATTTGGTTTTACAAACAGATGTACAGATGGAATATTTGGATGAGAACCGCCAGAAGTCACTTACCACGCTTGAAGTCTCATCCTCCCTACTTTCATAGCATCACCGGCTGAATTCGGAGAGCAATACGGGTAATGGAATGTTCGATAAAGAAATAAAATAGGTACTATCTAAAATAATGAAAGTAGGATTCTATAATATGAGAGGAATATGCTAATATTGTTAAATGAGAAGAATCTCCATTTAAGTATATATTCTAAACCTTTTTATTATACTGATGTGAACCATACAAATAATGTTCTATTTCAACATATAAGCAAAGGAAACAATTAAACTGGCACAATTATATACATTGTATGCCTTCTTTTCTTGAAATTGTCCTGGCATAATTAGTTCTTGGCGTACATCAATTCACTCGATTAACACACACTGATATATGAGTTTATTTATTTATAAAAATGGATATTGAATGGTATCCTTTACTTATTAAACTCTCGTCATAGATGGATATTAAATAGTATCCTTTGTTTTACTGCTCATAAATGGATATTAAATAGTATCCTTTGCTTTTCCGGTCATGTTTTGGAAAGAGAAGGAGAAAAATTATAACACAATATAAGCACATCTGTTATACACACGAGATTGCATCGCCGAGTATCAAACATGTGATCCATTTGACCACGACAAATGTATATTTACATTGAACACTTACGATGAACATACACACTGAACATATATGTGCGTATCCTGGGTTCCTAACAAATTATATATTCAAAGAAAATCAGCCAAAGCTGGAATCTAACCCATCACCATAGAACACTTTGGGAAATAATAAAACACACAGAAACATACATTTAAAATATCAAATATATTTACACAACACATCTTGAAGATATGGCTTAACCAAGCCATAATATCTGGTTAATTCTTCGCTCCAGCATCGTTCGAACCCACAGGCTTCGGCTTCCAACGTAAAAATTTTTGAACTCCAATCAGAGGCTAATTTAATGCCTAAGCATGAGAAGGGATCTATCCTTCACAAAATCAGAAAATTATCCGTGTTACTCGCAACGTATAATTAGAATAGGATTGAGACTACTTTGGTGAATGAAAAGAGCTTGGCTCGTTAACATCGCTTTGCTAGAAAATGCAAAGGTTCGCTCGGCCTACAGTCGACCGGCCATATACTTGTCAATCACGATAAGAGCTGTGTAACCAGCCCTAGGCTGCGGACACCATAAATCGTCCTTCACTCTTTCTTTCATTTTCCTTACATATCATCTCGGCTTATTGTCAAGTATGTACTCACTTGAAAGCCATTATTTCTTATTATTCATTATTTGGCTATATATTCAGCCCAATTCAATATCTCACAACAGCTATAATGATTTATTATTCCTTACTACTCCAACAACATAACATGTTACTGCTTCGCCCTCTCATATCATGCCATCGTATCTCAATCCGTTCATTTAATTCACAGAGAAGACTCCATTATTTCAGGCTATTTAATTCTTCTCACATTTTCATATATAATTATAAATTAATTTATACCTCGGTTTGGATCAACTCCAGTGATTATCTAATATTATCCGGGATTACAAGTACCTGAATCACAAACGTATAGTTTATATACAAACTACTCTGAAGATCTTTACCAGATAAAAAACATTACGAAGAAATATAAGTCTAGCTAAATTGCCGTCCTTCCCAAAGGTGGTTCATATAAGCTAAGAACTTTGGAGTGTATATAATAATTCATGCAAATGAATTTGTTAAATATCAATGATTATCTTGAAAATCACTTGACGATCCTAACTAATAATAATAAATCTTTCCCAGTCATACGCGCATAATGTTCCCTACATTTTTAATGTTTAATTATGACATTATAATATTTACAAAATAAAATTATTACTGGCATGCATCTATGCAGGTATATAGATAACATTGTGAGTAAGGTTTGCTCTCATCTGGGGTACATCTTAGATCTTTACACGACCATGATGAATATTCTTGTTTCTGGTAGTCCTCGGTTCCTCTTCATACGACGATCCATGACTCGAACTGTTGTCTTCTCAGTTGAATTTCTGGACGTTCCCTGTAAATCTGATCGCAGGCACTCAGGCGCGACTCTTGTAGGCTCCGAATCTTGGGGTCGACGATCACTCACGAACATACAGAAAAATGGAGAATGAGTTATTAAATACTGTTTATGCACTTTCAAATGGAGGCCAACTTGTAACAAGATCCATTCTTAAGTTGAAATAGATTAACGCAAGTAGTGATAAGTTTGTAAGAATCACAGTTCATTTCCCTGACCGTCACACAGACTATCAGAACGAATGTCCCTGGAGGATGCGAACATTAATTTTGTCAAGAACAGTTATTTATTTATTTTTTGCTAAATGTCACTCGTTCTTAAATGCTCAGGACCGGTGATAATTAACACTTGTATATATTAATTAACTGTCTCACCATGCCACATAACCTGAAGCGTTTGCCCTCCGTTGGTGATTGCACCATAAGTCATCACTGACTGTCTTTAACAATTGAAATGTTAAAATGCCAAAATAAGGTTTATTATGCAATTATGTGCATTAACTTGTACCACACGGCTTATTCCGTAAAAATATTTACATCACATTGATGTGTTTCTTCAATGGCACAACACTTTGTACACTGATATCCAGGTCCACTTCTAATGTGTTGGGCTGCAACTACACAGACGACAATGAGGTAACGTGTTACCACTGCAGCTACACGGATGAGAATGAGATACAGTATCTGGGTCCTAGCTATACTTATAGCCTCCGGACAAAATGGTCAGGGGGGAGATGAATTATGTCCCTGCTGAAAATAACGGTCCGGTAATCGGAGTCTTTGAACGACGTGATAACAATCGAATTAAAGCTTATGACCTCTACTTTCTACTGAACATATGTGAAACCAAAGCGATCAGTAGGTCATTCATAATCTCCAAAGCGTCCTTTTGGAAAATCACGCGTCATGTTTCATCATGCAATATCTCCCACTTTTTTCCACATGTCAGATTTCAGTAGTCACCTTTGATCTGCGTACTACTGTATGATAGGCGTCATTACTGATCCATTATTAAAGTATTGTATTTATATGCATTGACAGTCAGCATAAAATACATTGGTTTGAATGAGACCTGACTTTAAAATTTAGAAAAAATTATTTCATATAGAAGTATTCTTCTTCCTCTTTTTAGTAAATTATGGTGAAGTGGTACTAATGAATGCGGTGTTGAATTTATAGTAGGCATTTATTTTTCAAAGGTTAACACACCTTAACCCTGTCCAGTCTCCAACAACCTCCATCTCCGTGCGTAGCGTCATCATCTCTTCCCACTCGCACCGAGTGAGAGCGCGATTTCAAGGTTTAGCAATACTGCGCTGTCCTCTTCTCGTTACAGCGTAGGAAACTGCTCCCTCCGGACTGGCGTGTCGCGGATCATACCCCGGTTCGGCATACAGAATGCTAACTACTGCATTATATGTCACAGGATGTTGGGGAAAACGGCATATATAATTAGCCAGTCCTCCTAACATGTCCATGGCATGATGGTGAACGGTTACAATTCCAAACACATTTTCACGAGAAAACAACAAAAAGGCCGACAGAAAAGTTTATTTAATATTTCACATCCACTAATCCAATGGTCTGTTTTATAAATATTTCTGTTGAAATGACGAAGACACGACTTAAGTTGTGTAGTTACATTCAGAGTTGGACGCTGTTGTTCTGCTGTTCTCCGTAAAAGGAAGTGTACTAAACCTTGGCGCTCCTACACCCATGCCTGCTGAACTGCTCTCTGATCGGCGTGATGTCATTTCAAAATTGCATCATTCCCGCATTTTCTTTGTTTAGTATTTACACTACAAGCACAAGAAACTACTGTAAATCATTTATATTACTAAACACACATTTGTCATATATCATAAGCTATAGCCCAAGAAAAGAACCATTCAGAAGCAAAAACTCCAGTATTTCACGAAATAGCAAATAAATACCGACCACACGCGACCTACAACAGGATTCCGGCTTTCACCGCCCTCTTGACGGATGTGACTGTTTATTTCGCATTCCAACCCCACGAAAGAGATCAACAGCCAACAAGTGTCCAATGCTCGTGCTGCAATCTCTGGAGTAGTTTGGCAATTAGTATCAGTCACTAGTCAGCAATCCTCATTTCATCCAACTTTGAGTATCGATGACCGTGCGCTTGTATTTTATATAAATAACTTTCATTAAAATATGAACAACCTCTATTTATTGTTCGTTAAAAATACAAGGGATGTGACAAATCAATCGTATGTATGGGAAATTCGCCACTGGCAAAGCCTACTGCAAATGATGGTGAAGGGTCACCCACTCACCAACCAAGGACACGGCACAACATTCTCAGGCACCACGGTAATTAATTTAATTTCGTGTGGCTATTTCTAGCCGAGTGCAGCCCTTGTAAGGCAGACCCTCCGATGAGGGTGGGCGGCATCTGCCATTTAAAGGTAACTGCGTGTTATTGTAGTGGAGGATAGTGTTATGTGGTGTGTGAGTTGCAGGGATGTTGGGGACAGCACAAACACCCAGCCCCCGGGCCATTGGAATTAACCAATGGAGTTTAAAATCCCCTACCCGGCCGGGAATCGAACCCGGGACCCTCTGAACCGAAGGCCAGTACGCTGACCATTCAGCCAACGAGTAGAGTAGGCACCACGGTTAACAGCAATAACATGTTATTATTATTATTATTATTATTATTATTATTATTATTATTATT
Organism: Anabrus simplex; assembly: GCF_040414725.1. Classification (NCBI taxonomy): domain Eukaryota; kingdom Metazoa; phylum Arthropoda; class Insecta; order Orthoptera; family Tettigoniidae; genus Anabrus; species Anabrus simplex. The sequence goes on along the minus strand of NC_090269.1, from coordinate 171,272,129 downwards.
ATTATTATTATTATTATTATTATTATTATTATTATTGTTGTTGTTGTTATTTCGGTGTATCTGTGGAACGCAGAGGTGAAAGAAAGTGCCGGGATGAATGGGTCTAACCACAAAGTCTAAGTTAATTTAAAATTTTAACAAAGGTTACATTTTCAGAAGAAAAAACAAAATTAGAACAACTTTTCACTTGATGAAATAAAAATTTGGAAACAAGACTTAGAGAGATCCAAGATTTCAGAATTTTTACACTCTTGGGCTACAAGCCGCTAGTTTTACAATTTTGAGCACCTAGCTCAACATTACAAAACACTAATTTGTTCAAAGGGCAGAAATCCCCTAACACATGGAGCACTTGCTCCTAATTACAATATCGAGCCTCACAGAGGCATTCTTATAATACTTGAAAGGAGCTGAGGTGCTCTCAGTGTTCCCAGCCTACTCAAGGCAACCAAACCAAACCAAACCAAACCCCATGGCACTACAGCCCTTGAAGGGCCTTGGCCTACCAAGCGACCGCTGCTCAGCCCGAAGGCCTGCAGATTACGAGGTGTCGTGTGGTCACCACGACGAATCCTCTCGGCCGTTATTCTTGGCTTTCTAGACCGGGGCCGCTACCTCACCGTCAGATAGCTCCTCAATTCTAATCACGTAGGCTGAGTGGACATCGAACCAGCCCCAAGTCCAGGCAAAAATCCCTGACCTGGCCGGGAATCGAACGCGGAGCCTGCGGGTAAGAGGCAGGCACGCTACCCCTACACCACGGGGCCGGCACTCAAGGCAACACCATGTGAAAATCTAGTAATTACTGGCCTTACAAGGCACTTTTTACAAATAGCAATCTTATTACACTGAGGTAGCTAGTACCCAACCTACGGGGCCTTAGTGAAAAAGAACAGATTCAATAAACGGGTCAAGTACAACTGGAATGGAGTCAAAGATTGAGCTCCCAAAAAGAAATTTAAAAACCCATAGGGCACTTGGCCAACGAAACAGGGGCTAATCCCACACTACTGAGGTTGCTCGGGTGGAGATAACTTTAATACATTTTAGAAACGAATGCGGTACCTCAAACCAAGATGAAGGGGAGCTCGAGAGGGTGTATCACTCTCTATCCCCGATTTACAGTTAAAGAATGTATGAAATTTTTACATAAGCCGGCAGAAAATTACATTTTAGAGAAGGTGGTTACATATTAAAGTTTCGGACCTATCCCTCGGGTTAAACTGCGGAGCTAGCAAAAGGTGAAGATCTTAAGTGGCCATACCTTGTCGAAGTATTGCTGCCTGATGAAAGAGGCACCTCCCGCCTCCTGCTTCACACACACACTTAGTTAGATGTTGATCAAATGGCCAAGAGACGTGAAAATCCGCAGTTTATAAACCCTCGGGAAAGGTTCGAGACCTTTCATGAATAACCAAGACACACCCACGGAATTTTATTGGAGGACACAAAAGTTACACACAAAATCGAAGAAGAAATATGTGATTGGTTGGAAATTAATTACAGAAATTCTTGATTGGTTGGATTCAAAACAGGCGGAAAGAAAAGATAAATATTGCCAACCCAAAAATGGATGAACGAAATTTACTAAGGAAAAACTTATGAATACAAAATTTATTCAAAAAGGTTCTTCCACTTCGCACCAGGGTGCATGATCAAAGTTTGTTAGTCGTGACATCTATCGCAGAAAACTTCTTGATAAATGGTAAACAAAACACGTAGAATTTTATACAGTACGGGAAACTTCAAAATAACCAAAATATTCGGTAGTGACATCTTCTGAGGAAAAGTTTAAGTAGGTCTAGTTTCAAGTTCAGTGTTTCTCCTGTAGAGGAGGTTTTATTAGGCGCAACATTTAAATGTGCGGCGTAGAGGTGTACCTTCCGGTACAATTATTATTATTGATATGGGGATACCGTGGTGGACAGAGGTGTATGAAAGTATGGGCATGAATGGGTGGATGGAGAGAAGATCAAATTTCAATTTAAAACTTTAAAATTTGGAATATTACTTATTCGCTTTTTTCTTTCCTTTTCAGATTTTACACGTTAAGCAAATAACAATGGACTAGATCAGGTTAGCTCATGAGCTTAAGAAACAATTTTAGAAAAACGATCAGACAACAACTATTTAACAAATGAGCTTGTAGCTCCCTGGTTACAATTTTACAAGAGCACCATTGCTCCCTTCAATAGATCAACAAGGAGACTAAGTTCCCAATATTTACTATATCCACACGGAGCGTCTTTGCTTCACAGAATTAAGTAGGAGGCTATTTTCTGAAGTTTCAAGTCTCTCCAAGGCACATACTACATTTTACAAAACAAACCGTATTCACTGACTTATTTGCTCAACTGTCGAATTTACATAGGAAATAGAATAATAGCCGTTACCTTTAACAGGAGTAACAAGTACCCATTCCACATGGCCTTAGTAAAAGATAAAAGATTAACGTTATTCGCCGAAAATCAAAATGTTAGGAGGCGAACTCTTGCACTCCTTTCAAATTCACCAGAACATCATTAAAACCCTATTTGGGCTTATGGCCCGACGTTACAGAGGCTAAGCCTATACTACGGAGGTGACTAGATGGAGAGAAATTCTTAAGTTACAAAATTACGAGATACATTTTAAAGTTACAAAATCATAGTCACCTCAATACCAAGATGAAGGGGAATAAATGAGGGTTGGCACTCTTTATTCCCTAAGTTTGTCTAAGGTCTTAAACCTGCTGTAAAGATTTACAAAGTTATATTAATAAAAGATTTTGAAACCTTCCCCTCGAGCTAGCTTTCTGGGATGATTATATGATTAAAAGATGTCTGCCATTATCTTGAGCTTCAGGGCCCTCCGGAGATGGGCGAGGCGCGTCCTCTGCCTCCTCTATGAAAGTCTACTGGTGGACTGGAGCGATAGAAAGAGAACATGGCCCGATATATCCCAGCTTTTATAGCGAAGAGTAGGGTTCCGGGAATCTCTGGGCCGAAGCCCTGGACACACCCCAATTACCATTGTAAAATCCAATATATATAAAAAAATTCTGATTGGTTGATTAAATAAATGTACAAAATTCCCTACTGACTACAAATTTAAGCCGGCGGGCAGAGATAGAAGTGCTGGTAACCTTAGAACACCAAAAACAATCTACAAACAAGACAGTTTAGGAAACCATTGATTACAAAATTTGTCCTTGAAAATTAATTTTCCATCATCTCACCAGAGGGAGCATATAAGACGATAGTAGAGAGATCTGTCGATAAATGTTCAAACTTCTTCCGAAATGAGTTTCATTGTTCATGTTACAGATGACCTTCTAAAAGGCGCTTAATTTAAATGCACGGAGCGGGTGTACCTCCGATACAGACCTCCACCCCTAAAGTTCTTTCACGGTTGACACAGTTTTGAAATTTTACATTTTAGAAGATTTTGAATTTCAAGACTGAAGTCAGAAAATTTCTTGATGGAGAGTTCAATTATAAGTTATTTACAGCATAAGTCTTGAAGTGTTTGTGAAGTAGTAGAAGTCCGGTAAGTAATGTCGAAGTTTGACGGCAAGAGCGGCCGCTACTACCTATGCCGGGGTGGGGCCCCCGGACCCCCCGAAGTACCCTCAGATACGTATCTCCCGCTACCTTGAGAGAGGTAGCCATGGTGATGGTCGCCACGGACCAAATATTGAAGCACTGTCCCATGATGAAGTGGGCGGTTGTAGATCCGCACCTCAGACCTTCCCGCTAACGATGTTGCTCAAGTTTGCCGTCGTCGTGAAGCACACTTGACCCGAGAGGGTGGGTCCTTACCCCGTGCCAGCATCTCATGCCAGTTGTTGTGATCCGGCTTCGGATGATAATTAGGGCACTGAAACAATAATTTTCTGGGCGACAGTGACTGTTTTTATGAGAGAAAGTTTGTTTCACTTATTTTTGTGTTGGTGGTGCAGTGAAGGCGGGCGGCATCGAAGATGAGTGTGTGGAATACAGGTTCAGTTTTGGAGGCAGGGGCAAGGTAATGGCAGACGGGAAATGGAAGCAAAAACAAAACATTCCTAAAGGGGAAGTTTTGCCACATGAAAAATAACATCATAGATATATTTTAACAGGGCAGAAGGCCTCAACTTTCAACTTACATACGAAAATTCAAGGTTCTAGGTTCTAAGCTGTTAAGGAAATAAATATAATTACATTCTCAATGCCATGACTTGGTGGCCTACACTGAAAAACAGAGAATGGTGTCATACGGGTTTTACTTGGGACAAATGAACCCTAAAAATTCTCTCACTGCCTGGATTGCTCACCAAGAGGGTGACCGGCGTTAAGAAATCCAGAATAATGCACGTTCCATGAAATCTGTTTGCAACCTTGCCTGCAAGAACAAAATTCTTCACCATGATTAGATCTTCAACCTTTAAATTGGTGAGTCTCCATCCACGATCATACGTATCTTCTTTTAACTTTCTCATGAGAAGCTTTAAGATTACTTTTGGCCTTCTCCCACAGGTCCCTAATATTATCGGGATCTATTATCTCTGGCAAAATCTCACTGATGGACCATAAATTAGACAATGGCGTGTTAGGAACAAACTTGAACATCAGAGAAGCAGGTGTGATTCATGAACATCCGAATTTAACGGAAAAGATAAACACTGCAGAGAAGAATCCCACTTAGAATGGTCGTCATGATGAAAAGCGATCAAAGTGGATAGAAGATTACGTTTAACCCACTCAGCAAGAGATGGTTGTGGGTAATAAGCAGGTGTTGTGACATGTGAGTTGGATAAGTCAAAACAAAATTTACGGAATAAATTAGAGGCATTATCGGTGACTATGTATTGACAAGGACCAAAAAGAACGAAAATAGTATTAAGGCAAGACATTTTAGATTGAGCGGTGGCCAGCCTAGTCGGAAGTAGCCATGAAAAGAATTGTCCTTGCCAGAAGACTTACTAAGAGATCGGCAAAGGAATACTTCTTTCAGATGTGATTCTGTCTCTAAACATCGCTTGGAACAGCATACGGCTTTTCTCCAAAAAGAAGTTGTTAGTGAGGGAAGAATTTCATTAGCAGTGAAAGGGTTCAATATTAGTACATCCCAAGGGCACAAAATTAAGGGAGGCAAAAATCCAAGGGAAGCTTCTGAACCGAATGTCCCCACCGCTTCTGCTTTGTTGTCTACTGATATTTCTAAACGACGGGAGTGTGTGTTTTGTCTTAAACCTCGTTCCAGTTCAGAATGCATTAAATGTCAACAAATGACTGTAGAGGAAAGAAGGAAAATCTTGAGTAACAAGCACTGTTGTTGTAATTGTTTAAAGAGGGGTCATCAGAGTAAAGCTTGTAAATCCATAATCAGACTATTGTTTGTGGTGGGAAGCAATCTGTTTTAATGTGTTGTAACTTGGTAACAAAGACAAAGAAAGTGTTTCCAAACATAATTTTGAGAAAAAAAGAAAGTCGATTAGTGACACTCATGTAGATAAGACTATGGCTAACGTCTCTTTTTCTCCTGAGGTATATTTACAAACCCTGGCTGTTGTTGTTATGGTAAAGGGTAAACAAAAAACAGTGCAAGCGATCATTGAAACCGAGTCTACTAAATCATACATTGTGCGTGGCCTAGTTGAACAAATGGGGTACCAGTCAATCGGAAAGGGAACTCTAATACACTCTTTGATTGGTGGAGTACATTCCCAAGAGACAATGCATGACTGTTACAACACAAGTTTAAGGAGATTAGAAGGAAATTATTCCAAGAAACTGCAAGTTTTGAAACAAGAAATAATTTGTGAAGATGTCCTATATGTTAGGAATGGTACTTGGAGTGATGAGATAAAGGATCTGAAGATTTGTTTAACAGATGTACAAGACCGAGGACCCATACAGATTATACTGGGGGCAGATGTCGCAGGTGAATTTCTTACTGGGAGGACACATCAACTAAAGTGTAGTCTAGTTCTAGTTGATACTGTTCTAGAGTGGACACTAATGGGAAAAATTATAAGTAGTAAACCCAGAAGGGATGCAGCGTCACTGTTGGTGACATCGTTGTTTTCAAAACAAACAAAACATTTCCGATCTCTATGACTTAGAAATTCTTGGAATTACTGATCCTCCAGAAAAGGAATCTACTATCGGGAAGAATGAACGGGTTCAGAAGAATTTCCTTGAGATTGTGAGGTTGGATGAAGACAACAGATATGAAGTGTGTCTACCTTGGAGTGAACAACATCTGCCTCTTCCGGACAACAGCGAAATAGCTCAGCACAGATTGGAGACAGTCACCAAGAAACTACTAACTGAACGACATTAAGAAGGATACGATAGCGTTTTACGAGATTGGATGGGGCAAGTAATTATTGAAAGGGTACCCAAAGAAGAGCTGGTGAATGGTGGGCACTATTTACCACATCGACCTGTCTTAAAAGAGAACAGCACCACCAAGATAAGACCCGTTTTCGACGCCACTGCGAAATGATTGTATTATAGAGTTGATTCCTAGTTCATTAGTGAAGTTCTGAGAAAATTATATTGGAGTGACTTCAGAATAGAAAAGGCATTTCTCCAAAAAAGCGTCCATCCTAGAGACGTGAATTCTAAGATTTCTTTGGTGGGATGAGTAAAGTACAGGAAAGATGAAGTGTTTCGTCACAATAGGGTTGTTTTAGGTCTTGCATGTTCTCCTTTCTTGTTGTCAGCAACAATATAATTCCATTTGAACGAGATGAATAGAGAGGCAGTTGATAACGATCCCTACTTGATTCCGACAATAGAAAGGCTGAGAGAATGTTTCTATGTAGATAATTGCACTGCAAGTGTTATCAATGAAAGTGAACTCAATTCATTCATGAATGAGGCAAATATAATTATGGAGAGGGCACCCTTCAATCTGCGAGTGTGGAAGTATTCTCACGACATAACAACTGAAAACTTGTCACAAGTATTAGGACTCTTTTGGAATAAATAAAACGATACTATTGAGTTGAATCTGACACATGCCATTGATTTCATACCGGTACCTGACGTGATAACAAAGAGGACAATACTAAGAGCTGCTCATAGAGTATTTAATCCTATTGGTTTTTCATGCCCGGTATATCTCTGCACTAAATTAATTCTACTGGAACTTGAGCTTCCGATCTCGACTGAGACACTGAAGTAAATGAATCATCACAGAAAAAGTTTCTAAAATGGTTGGTAGAACTACATCACCTGGCTGAGATTAAGATTTCTAGATGTCTGAATGGAAGGCTGTCATCGGTTGAAGATATCTCTGTACATATATTCTGCGATGATAGTCAAACCGCATATGCCGCAGTTATACTCTTGCGAGTACAGAGGATTGATAAGGTGGATCTACGACTTATACAAGCAGAAACACGCCTGGCATCCAAGAAGTAGGTCACCATACCACGTCTGGAACTGTTAGCAGATACTGTAGGTGTTAGACTTGCCACATCAGTGTTACCATCATTAACGTCAAAATAAGTTACTGTTCATTATTGAAGTGACTCATCGACGTTGTTTTCTTGGATAATATTAGACGAACCTCAGAGAACTTTCGTATGGAATAGAGTTCAAGAAATCCGAATATCATCCAGAATTGAACAGTGGTGAATGATCCTGGAACCATTAATACAGCCGACCTGGCATCAATAGGATGCGATCCAAAGCATTTACTGGAACAGAGATGGTGGGAGGGTCCAAAATGGCTGAAACAATCCCCTACGCAATGGCCCTGCTCCAAAGTTACAAGAAAATCTAAAGAAGTGTTTGAAAGAAAAAGAAAAAGAAGAAAAGTTAACAGTATAACCGCATTAGAAAATAATTCGAATACGCAAGAGTGGAACCTCGACTATTTCTCGAATTTTCGGAAAACAGTTCGTATGATGAGGTGGATCTTGAGATTTCTGCACAATTGTCTACAGCAATAATTGACTAGAAAATATTCAGAACTAACAGTTAAGGAGATGACAAGAGGGGAGAAAATTCTAATGAAGTTCATACAAAAGGAGTGTTTTGTTCATGTAAAGGACGAGAGATTTAGCACACTCCGTATTTTCACTGATGACGAGAGCATGATGAGACGGAAAACAAAGACAATAGCACGTCGGGGTGATTACCCTTTCCGCTGTCATATTATCCTGCCTGAAAAACATGCTTTAGTTCCTGCTCTCATTAAGGAAAAACACAAAGTTATGTCATACTAGAACACAGATTATACTCAGTAGGCTGCGACAGAAATATTGGATCCTTGGTGGAAGAAGAACGGTGAAGAGTGAAATCACCTCATGTGTTCTCTGCTGAAGATACCATGGAAAACATCTTGAAGCGGAACAGGCTCATCTACTCGTTGACAGAGAGAGAGAGGGTTCGGTTTTTGAGATATCAGGGGTAGACTTTTCAAGACCCTTGATTTTGAGAGGAAGAGAGAAAGCCTGGATCTGTTTGTTCACGTGTGCTGTTTCTCGTGCGTTCCATCTGGAGCTTGTGACATCTTTGGCTACCTCAACATTCCTCGAAGCCTTTCGACGCTTTGTATCCAGACGTGGAACGCTAGCAAATAGTCTACAGTAACAATGGGACGTCTGTAATGCCCTGGAGACGATTGAGTGGGATAAAATTGCTGAATATAGTTCTGTAAATGAGATTGAATGTAAATTTAATCCTCCCGCTGCCCCATGGTGGGGAGGTTGGTGGAAGAGGTTGATTGCTCTTCTCAAGCAAATACTCAGGAAAGTTCTGGAAAATTCGTACCTGTCGTACCAAGAAATGATGACAGTTTTGTGTCACATCGAAGCTGTGATGAATTCTCGGCCGCTTACTTACCTGTCCAATGATGGAAGTGACATGATGGCAATAACCCCTGCAATATTTGTGCAACAGGTCAAGGAGATCGGAATACCCGATGTCGACATGATGGAAAATGTAAGATTCGGTAAAAGATACACGTATAGACAGAAAATAAAAGAAACTTTAAAAGTTAAGATTTAGGAATGAATATCTTGGACAACTTATTCAGAAGAACCACTCTACAAAAAATCAGTACAAACTCTTCGTGGGTGAAGTAGTACTAGTAGATGACAACCCCAAGAGACTGAATTAGCCATTGGCAAGAGCGAAGGAAGTTATCCCTGGCAAAGGTGGTGTTGTGAGACTTGTTCGCCTGAAGACTGCAAGAGGGGAACTCGTGAGACCGGTGTAGAGGGTATACCCACTCGAAGTGTTACCTGAAGTAGACCACGCCTTCGGACTATTTAAGCAGTGTGAAAAGAAAGTGATCTCAGGACAATTAAATCATCGACCAGTAGTTCCTAAGTGAAAACTAGTAGTGGGAGATTGATGATTAAACCACAAAGATTTGAGGATTGAGTGATATTTTTCTCACGTGTTCTTTTATTTTGAGTTACAAAAGAGGAGAGGTAATCTTGCTGTTCTGAATTTTGTACAGTAAATTCAACTTTTTTCTCCTTAAATGATGTCATTTTGTATTGATCAAGTGGAAAAATTCTAATTGTAATGTGGATGTGCTGAGTTGTTCCCACAACTCAAGGTGGGAGGATGTTGAATTGGTAACATATTTCAAATTTATTTTAATATGACAGGTTTGGCAACAGAGAGAGATGTATGGGTTAGAGAGTAATGTGTGTGTGTGTGTGTGTGTGTGTGCGTGTGTTTTGAAAATGAAAAATGGATGACGTATATAAGTGCCTGTTTTTCTCCTGAATAAATAGTGAAAACATATTATTACAACGGGGTGTTCTGTAATTGTTAACTGGTGAACCTAACAGCTACGATTTGAATATAAAGTGCTGTTTATGTTCCGTAGAGCTCGAGAGTCATATGACAGAGTACCGAGGGAAAATATGCACGCCGTTCTGGAGGACTATAGGATTAAGGGTAGATTATTAAAATCAATCAAAGCATTTATGTTGTAAATTGGACTGCGGTGAGAAATGAGGTTGAATGAGTTAGTGATTTAAGATATTACATGTGTTGACAAGGCTGTAATCTTTCACCTTTGTTGTTCGTAGTTTACATGCTTAAAGGTATAACGTGGCAGGGAGGTATTCAGTTAGGTGAAAATGTAGTAAGCAGTTTGGTGTATGCCGACGACTTCAGTTTGATATCGGATTGTGCCGAAAGCCTACAGTCTTGGCACTTGAAAATAGATGCAATAAGTAAAGACTAAGTGATGTCAATAGGTATGGAACTTAGCAGAACTGAATATCAGGTTGGGAATTCAAAACTGGAACAGGTAGATAACTTCAAGTATTTATAATGTGTTTTCTCCCAGGATGGTAATATTGTAAGTGAGATTAATTCAAGGTGCAACAAAGTTGATCCAGTGAGTTCGCAGTTGCGATGAACAATGTTCTGAAACAAGGAAGTCAGCTTCCGGACGAAACTATCCTTACACCAGTCTGTTTTCGGACCAACTTTGTTTTACGGGAGTGAAAGCTGGGTGGACTCAGGATATCTTATTCACAATTTAAAAGTAACAGACATCAGAGAAGCGATAATGATCACTGCTACAAACAGGGGGAACAATGGCAGAGGGTACACTGAATTAGGAAATAAAGGCTAAGTTAGGAATGAACTCAACTGATGAACCTGTACGCATAAACTGACTTAGATGGTGGGGTCATGTTAGGCGAATGGAGGAGGAGATGTACCTAGGAGAATAGTGGACTCGGTCATAGAGTGTAAGAGAAGTAGAGGGAAACCAAGACGACGATGGTTAGACTCAGTTTCTAACGAATTAAAGATAGAACTAAAGGAAGCTACAGAGTTAGTTAGGAATAGAAGATTGTGGCGGCGTTTACTAAATTCACAGAGGCTTGCATACTGAGCGCTGGAAGGCATAACAGTCTATAATGAAAGTGTATGTATGTCTTACATTAAACTGCAAAGAGTTTATTTTTTAAATGTAGCCTAAATCACAAAGCATTTTCTATAATTGTAGGCCCATCTGTAAGAATTTGTATTTTGCAAGGTTGGACGTGTATCTTTAAAATAGTTTTTCTCCGAGGCTTACTAACAGTTAATATATGTACGTTTCCCGACATCTCAGATAAACATAAATTTAACTGTATTTAGACTGTTTTATCACTCTGTCTCATCAGCAGTCTCCAATGTTGAATAAACATGTTATGGCAGTACAATAGTCCGTTAAACTATATAGTTGTGAAGGTAAGCAAATATTCACGAATCCCTATCTCACGGTAGGAAACGCGCGCAAGGGCAATTATCATCAGTTGAATTCGTACCATCAGGAAAGAAGGAAACTTTGCCATCCTTTTGTGAGCTCCTTCTAGATTTTCGGTGCTGAGTAGTGATTACTTGGCGACTGCAGGAGGTTATCTGCTTAAGCTAAAGCAACGCATTATATCTATTTATTTATTTATTCGTGTCAGTAGCACAATATAGATTACAGATGCAAATTAGGTAAGATATATGAAATTACAATATTACATAAAATTAAACAGTCATTTACAAAATATCGGCCCCGTTAACAGCACTGATACTGGCCTGTGCCAGATCAACAGGGCAGAGAGAGCAATTTGTACCCGCCGCATTCACATAGGGTCTGATCCCCGTTCAGGAGGCCCCATTTCTTCATATTGTCCTTTGATCTCCCAACGCCTGCGCTTAGTCTGTTCAGTGCATTCTATGTAGTCCCGGTTTATTCGTGACCAGGCGGAAGCTTTTCCACCAATTTTAAGCGTTCTGGATGAAAAGGGATCTTCTTATTCCAGAGTAGAAGTCTGTTCTTCCTTGCATCTGCACTAGCGGGGGATGAGGAATGCATAAAACTTTTCCTGGACTTCAATCGAGTTGGTGGTAGTTTTTGTCCATGTAGGGGGTGGGCTGAGCTGGTAGAAGCCCTTAATCTCTCCACATGCAGACATATTACAAGATGTCTGAAACCAACAACAACGGACAAACTGTACTCCCTTGCAGGATTTTTTTTCTAGTTGCTTTACGTCGCACCGACACAGATAGGTTTTATGGCGACGATGGGACAGGAAAGGGATAGGAGTGGGAAGGAAGCGGCCGTGGCTTTAATTAAGGTACAGCCCCAGCATTTGCCTGGTGTGAAAATGGGAAACCACGGAAAACCATTTTCAGGGCTGCCGACAGTGGGGTTCGAACCTACTATCTCCCGAATACTGGATACTGGCCGCACTTTAGCGACTGCAGCTATCGAGCTCGGTTCCTTGCAGGAATAGCCCCTCCTGAGATAACACGCGAAGTAGCTGTAAATGTGGAAAGGGGGGAGGGGAGACATGAGAGAAACCACCCAGAAGGGTGTATTTACATGTGATATTGTCATACATCCGGGTGTGTTCTGTGCAACGGACGAGGACTATTCCTAGACGGCTGATTCTCTTACTACAGTAGCACTATTGCATACTCAGTATGGTTAATAAATATTATATCTATGAATGTCGCGCATATATTGTTCCTGATGATCGCAACCAACGTGTTTTACGGTTACCTAAAACGTTGTGCGTCTCAAGCACTCTGTATAATGAACCCAGCGTGATCTGAGTTAGCATTCCATGGGGGTATCGTGCGTCATTCACGGTCATTCAGGCCAATCTCACGGCTCATCAATATCATAATAGTATCCCTCCAACACACTATGAAGCCGTAGTAGATGTATGAACGGCAACTCACGTACTGTACATGCAGGCATCATCATTGCATCATGAGCATGCATGGGGTCGTGGAATCTGCAACAGTTACTCTGGATTGCCAATGAAGGTTGGGACGAATTAGACCAAAATTTGGGTTGATCGGCTGGTGAATAATATTCCAATACATGTACAAACATGTAATGGGACATTAAGTGTCAGTGGAGCTGTAGTTTGTGTATGTTGTGACGTGTCAGCCCTGTGGTAAGCCCTGGAAAGGGCTAGTGAGTCAGACGACCGGGGATCTCCCAGCCGGCGTGGCCTTTCCGTGTAATGCTCTCGTCGGCTGGTTTACCTGTGAGTTTCTGAGAGATGCACGTCTCGAATATTCTGATACACATCACCCGAGCTATAGAAAGAAAGGCTAGCCGCGGACAGTCGGTCATAGTTGGACTCCGTGGTGAAGTCAATGTTAGCCACTGTGGGACTCAGTGTTGGAAGCAGTGTGAGACTCGTTGTGTTGGGGTTCGGTGGCTGGGCTCACGGCGACAGGAGTGTTGGCTGTTGCTAGTGACCCACCGAGGTCTGAACGAGGAGATGTTGTTGTTGTTGTGTCGTAGTGTCCAGTGAGTATCTGGACTAAAAGGAGCGTACGGGACACAAGACCGTGTGTGTGGACTGAGGACCGCCGTGAGTGTAATTGGATCTGTATAGTCGTTGTTGTGAAGAGTACTCTCCTGCTGTTTAACACTGTTAAGCTCTTGCTGTTTAGTTTTCCATTACCTGCGACTGTCTGAATAGGGAACATGCATGATCCGGGGTTTTAATTAAAAATATGCTAATCTGATTCAAAATTTCATGCAGAATTCAAAAATGTGATCAGAATGTACAAATAATAACTCCAAACGTGATAAAAATCTACGAAAATGTCACGTCACGCAAGCACGCGATCTCATTGGTCTGACGTCATCGTACAGGTTGACTGAATTAGCAGACGAAGTAACACATAGTGTGCTGTGAGAAGCAGGATACACCTCGCGTATTTCTACTTTACGTTAGTGTCTAGTATGGTTAAATTCGAGGTCTATACATTGGATAATAATCTGAGTGGTATATTTTAGAATTAAAATGAATCCTGCGCAGACAGTGAGGCAGAAAACTTATAAATGGTGTAGAGTTCCGATGTGCACCATCGCATACCATACCAAACAAATTGTTTATAAATGTTCCAAAGACGCTAAAACTAGGGAGAAATGGATTTTAGCGAGCCGGAGAAATGCTGGTGATATATCGGAAAAGTCTACAGTTTATTTTTTTTTTTTGAAGATTTTAACGTAAGATGAATTTGTTTGAATTTTCAAATCACTTTTCCATGTCAGCTGTTCTAGTGGTAAAACTTTAAATTTTAATGTATGATGCTTTATTTAAATGCTTCAATTACATCTTGGAATATGAAAGTAAAAAACAGTGCATTAAATAATGCTGATTATTAAAGTATTCTCCAAACCTAACCTATGTTTTGGGTGATCCATGTCAAGATAATAAATCAAAGGGGTTATGAACCAGTTTGACAGCTCTATTTCTACCAAAATATCTTGGCATGGGACAGTTATGTATGTCTTTATTGAGGAACTTAATTGGTAAAGAAATTAAGGCTATATCTAAATACTCTATAATGTAACAAAGAATAGGCGTGTACATCATGAAAGGAAACAACGTGAATTTAACAAATGTATAACTCTACACAAAACCAATGCTTGTCTGTTGGGGTCTTATAAGTTAACAATGCTCAATTATAATAATTATCATAATATTAATGAAATAAATAACATAATTGCACACAGGTGAAAATAGTGATGTAGGTGTTTAAAATATTATCCAACTTAGCCTAAGTTTTAGGTTATACAAGCCAAGTCAATAAACCGAAGGGTAAAAATACCGCGCGAGTTGGCCGTGCGGTTAGAAGCGCGCAGCTGTGAGCTCGCAACCGGGAGATAGTGGGTTTTGAACCCCACTGCCGGCAGCCCTGAAGATGGTTTTCCGTGGTTTCCCATTTTCACACCAGGCAAGTGCTGAGGCTGTACCTAAGGCCACGGCCGCTTTGTTCCCATTCCTAGGCCTTTCCTGTCCCATCGTCGCCATAAGACCTATATGTGACGGTGTGACGTAAAGCAAAAAAAAGTCGCAGCACCCAAAGACATTCCTGTATTGAGCGACTAAAATGTCACCAGGACACTTTTCTTTCCTGATATGCTCAGCTTGTTAAAAGCCAAATGTAATTAATGTTATTGGCTTCACGCCCCGCTAACTACTTCTACGATTTTCGGAGACGCCGATGTGCAGGAATTTAGTCCTGCAGGAGTTCTTTTACGTGCCAGTAAATCTACCGACACGAGGTTAACGTATTTGAGCACCTTCAACTACCACCGGACTGAACCAGGATCGAACCTGCCAAGTTGGGGTCAGAAGGCCAGCACCTCAACAGTCTGAACCACTCAGCCCGACTTGTGAAAACTAGATGAAGTCATATTTATCTTTATCATGTTTAACTTTTTCCCTCCACAAAGATATTTAATTCTCTTTCATGGGCCCCGGAAGTGGGTAGGCCAGTTGTCCCAACCATAAATATATATTTTTTTGGGAATGATAGATTATAGCCCTATAGTACTATGATCTTTCTTTCTTTCTTTCTTTCTTTCTTTCTTGATCAGTGTATCCTTCAGGGTTGGTTTTCTCTCGGACTCAGCGAGGGATTTCACCTCTACCACTTCAAGGGCAGTGTCCTGGAACGTGAGACTTAGAGTATGGGATGAAACTGGTGAGGAGGGCCATTAGCTCGCCCAGGCGGCCTCACCTGTTATGCTCAACAGGGGCCTTGTTGGAGGATGGGAGGATCGGAAGGGATAGACAAGGAAGAGGGAAGGAAACGGCCGTGGCCTTAGGTGCCTGGAGGAGAAGTAGGAAAATACGAAAAACCACTTCGATGATGGCTGAGGTGGGATTCGAAACCCTTCTACTCAGTTGACCTCCCGAGGCTGAGTAGACCCCGTTCCAGTCCTCGTACTATTTGTTTTCAACTTTCATGGCAGAGCCGGGAATCGAAACCGGGCCTCCGGGAGTGGCACACATTAACCACTACACCACAGAAGCGGACTAGTACTATAATGCTACCTATATGTTTATGTTAGTGCTGAAATCCGATTTCTTACTTTACTAATGCTGAAAGCCCGAAAATGTAATGTTCTTCTTTAATAGGGGAATCAGTCTAGAAGGAAATGTTGAAAGTGATGTGATATCTATCCAGGTTCGTTGTTATCCTAATACTATGGGTTACAGTACATTGCACGTATATAAAAGACGCCACTTACAAACTTGCTTGTTATCCGCGAATTTCTGCGGCCACAAAAGTCACTATTTTTCAAGAATGATGACATCTACACATGGTAGATTGTTTGACTGTGCTGTTTCGAACCTTTCTTCTGTCATTTCGAAGTTATTCGCGATCGTGAATAATAAACAATCGGCTTTTAGCAACGGCTGATGCACAACGGCTGATAGAGCTCCATGCGGTACTGGATCGTGACGTCACAGCGCGCCGCTTACGTCAGAGGCCGTTTCACTCGCCTTGCGGAAAGGCACTATTAAATATTTTTTTAATGGTAGAAAACAAGGCAACATACCACAATGTAATACGTTTACGTACTATTTCATTGGTGTACTTTTCAAAAAAAATATTTTTGAAAATGATGCATGTTCCCAATTACTGAACTATCTGTGGAGTCGAACCAAGGAAGAGTATCGTGTGTTGTGTAGCCAGCGGTCGGTCTGCACGCAGTTGCTGTATATGGTGACTGGATCTGGAGAAGTAAAACCAAGGTGAGGTTGTGAAAATGATTACAGTCCTCTCAGGTAATTCCAACGAGCCGTGACTCGCTGCTGTGTGTACGGAATGGTGACTTGTAAATAGAGCAATTAGTAAGTGTGGCCACGATAGACTGTGTGTGTGTGTGTGTGTGTGTGTGTGTGTAAATGAGTGCATGCATTTGTTGGGTCATCCTGAAATAAATTAGAGTAATAAAGCAGACGGTGTTTTATTCGTAGCAATACAATACAAACTGAGAAAGCAACAACATTCTCTGGTGGTGAGTTATAGGTACAGAAAATATGCTGTATTATCTCCAATACTGTGACTGTTCAATGCATAGTTTATGTAAATCTCTTTTATATTTATGCGCCTTGGTTTTGATAACAATTTCAGATTCGTCTCTTAATTTTATCAGAGGTTTACCATGACTTGTATTTGATATCCTCCTCACTGGTTCTTGATTGTAGCGCTCTCCGTAGCATTGTTTGGTACAGGAGTTGGACTGCTTATTCTCATTTGCAGGAGTATCACAAGATCAGACACAATGCTGGAACAGAACTGGAGACAGAAAAGTTATTAAAGGAATCGTTAGACACGCACATTTTAGAAAGCTTCATCCTTAAATCCTTGAAAACAAAGAATACAAAAAAGATAGCCTTTCTAACAGAGGAAGAAATCTTTCTTGAACTTCCAACTTCCTCTGATAAGAGTCGCCAAATGACAAAGTACGATAGCAGAATATAACAAATTAGTGTGACGTACATTTTAAGTTATCGCAATGTTAAAAAGATTCTTAATTGAAATTTATGAAACTTTAAAAGTGTTAACAGTATCAGATATTAAATTTAGATTATTTTTTACACCTTAAAAGTGTCTACGAAGCATTTCGGAATTTGTCTCCGAGCGCCAACAACCATCCCCCCAAAATCTCGGTATAACACCTTCGAACTAAATTACGATTGATGTTCCTTAAATGTTTTGCATGATGACAAAATCCAAGAATATGCGAGAGGGTTTCAGAATCTGTACAATGTCTGTGACGGCATCCATCATGATATCAGCCTGGGAGAACTTTTTTATAGGTACAATATTTGCTGACATATTAATAGCAACTCTCTACTCAGAAAAAGTTAGGTTTCTCTTGTCAAACGGTACCGATACCAGTGGTACGTACATCAAAATACCACCCCAGTATCTTTTTTCTAAAGGTCTAAAAAAAATTTTTGTACAGGGTCGCTCTTATGAACCCTGACCGAGCTCTGCGCTACGGCAGCTGTTGCGCGCGGCCGCCCTGCTTTAAGCGTGTATACAGTCTTATACAAGATGCTGGAAGTGTCGTCCTTCATAATGAGGGACTTCATAAACACCACTAGGATTTCCTGCACACCAATAGCGAGAGCACGACCATTAAGATGAAACCAGGCCTCATCCGAATGTAAGATACTACTCACAACATCTCGCTCTTGTTGCTGGATCGGAGATTTTAAACAACGGGCCCGTGTAAACCTGTACCCTACGGTTTGATGTGTAACAGCTTTGCAGCTCTGTGTACAGAGGAAACCGAAACCCCTACTTGTTGTGCTAACCTTATGAGTGACCGTTCATGATTCACACCAGTGTCTCTGTTAAAACAGTTCGTATGCGCGCATGATTTTTATTGAGCACTGAGCCAGCAGTTTCAAATTTATTTACAGTTACGTGAATCTGTGCTCATGAAGGTGGCACTTCACCAGGAAATTGCTGAACAAATGCATCGCGACTCCTACTTAAAATAACTTTAACATACGAAAATACAGTGTTGTAATGCTAAATGTCTCACCATGTTGAGCTGAAATTCAACTGGCTATTGAACACGTGCACGCTCATTGCAATGCGCGCGCCTCCCGTACAACTGCTTAGGTCTCGCAGAGTAGAAACGCCACTTGATGGTCTGGGTTTATCCCCTTGAGGCCCAGAATTTTTTTCGAAATGTATTTTCTTCTAATCATACTCAAATACAGGTTTTAACTATTCTATGATGACACATACCAATAATAATGATAGAAGTTCACATTGTTCAACAGCAACACTGATTTAAATTGAGGACATCTGGTCTGAAATGATACTTAACATTAACGCTAACCATTTAGCCATGGAGCCGGACTGACGCTTGTTGATACACAGGAACAGAACAAAGCAGTTTTCACGCTTGCTGAAATGAAAATGGCGTACGGATTTTAGTGCCGTGAGTGTCCGAGGACAAGTTCGGCTCGCCAGATGCAAGTCGTTTGATTTGACACCCGTACGCGACCTGCCTGTCATAATGAGGATGAAATGAAGATGAAGACGACACATACACCTAGACCCTGTGTCAGCGATATTAACCATCTATGGTTAAAATTCCCGACCCTGCCTGGATACAAGTCCGGGACCCCTGTGAGCAAAGGCCAGGACGCTCACCATTTAGCCATGGAGCCGGACTGACGCTTGTTGAGACACAGGACACTTTATACTTGATACAACGCGTTATGCTCTTCCCATACCGTCCTTCATGACGGCAACGTTGTGGGTTAAATACTTCCACAACTTCATGAAGATGAACCGTCCCCTTTTTCCTTGCTTCTTCACACGGAACATTAACTACTTTCCTGGGTGGCTCGTCGTCATCATCTTCACTACTCGCTTCGTTTGTGCTCTCCTTTTCTGTGATTAGTTCTTCAGCAAGAAGAATGCAAAATTTCAAGAACTGCATTATGTTCTTTTGAGCAATTCCCCGTAACTTGCAATTTTCTCGATACTGGAACCTGGCGTTAACACAAAAAAGTTCGATGAAATGGAGAATTCTGCGGAGAGTCCACCAGTTTGTGCGATATTTATTGCGACAATATGCAATCATGTGGTCATTCAAGTCAACTCCTCCCATGAAATAATTATAGAACATAATATTTAACATTATTTTCTTTTTTGCACCATCTCCTGCACTTCAATCAATCACTCACTACTGATCTGCATTTAGGGCAGTCGCCCAGCTGGCAGATTCCCTATCTGTTGTTTTCCTAGCCTTTTCATAAATGATCGCAATGAAATTGGAAAATTATTGAACATTTCCCTTCTAATTTAGTGTTCAAGGCCATAGTTTCACAAATCTCTTCAGTCATATATTGTTGAAGCTGGTTAATGGCAGACCACCCGTCCTATTATGAAGGACGAATATCATCCCCAGTTTATGGATTTTGAAACTGGTATCCATTTGTGAAGACGTAAATCACCTTTGGAAGAAACAGATGGCTGGATAATATTCCCTTCCAACTCATTTTCAGCAATTTTAGATGGAACTCCATCTACATTATCCTCCCCTTGAACCACTTCCCGATTCTCAACATCAACCTCATACGATACAACGTGAGGAAAGGTATGGTCTGAAATGCTGCATTCAATATCATTGCTATCTTAAAAATCAGAGACATTGTCATTTCAATCAAATCCAGAATTTTATTTTCAGATAATGCATTCCTCAGTGATAATTTCTCTGTAAATAAAATCAAATTGTAAAAACAAAGATTAGATTTCCCATTCTAATCAGTAAGAGAAAAGACTGAATGAAATAAGTAAATACTTTGAAATTACCAACTTGAAGCCTTATGTCCTCATTTGAGGACAAATTCTATGATGACGAATAGAGATCAGAATGTCTTCCATCACCTTTCTGTAAATAATCAAGAACTGAGAGAAAACTTCAAACACACTATATCAGTAGAGAAATATTGAGTACTAACAATCGTACAAAAACCATATCAATAATTTGCTGTGGAGTTCCTCATAGGTAAGCAATGCGACTTGTGGTGTAAAATAAACAGATCCCGCCTATTCCACTTAAAATTTCTGTTACCAGAGGGCAGTCTAATTGTCCTTAAATGAGTGCAGTTGATGTGGAATATTGTAAATGGATTTAACATGGAAAATTATGATAAAACTCAATGTCCTCAATTGAGGACATTTCGACCCTGTATTCACGTCTTCTCAGAGGTTCACGAGATATTTGAACCTTAAGATATTGGAGTTATATGTTAGTTGTGGTTTATACAATAATCCGATATCTCATTGTTGTGTGGTCTAATGGCGATTACACGAGATTTTCCTGTCTTAAGTATTGTCTTGCAATAGTTGCCTGTAGGCTTCCTATCTCGACCTAAAGAGACCGAGCTCTTAATTTCTTTCTGTGCACAACACTGGATCTGCTGTGTAGCCAGAAAAGCGGATAATTTACTTGTCCCTCGCCAGGCCATGATTCCAATTGGTAAAACTAATTTTCATATTAGACGATTTTCCGTTGTTTTCCATTTTACACGAGGCAAATGCTGGGGCTGTACCTTAATTAAGGCCACGGGCGCTTCCTTCCCAATCCAAACCCTTTCCTATCACATCGTCACCACAAGACCTATCTGTGCCGGTGCGACGTAAAGCAAATAGTAAATATTTGTACATATACAAACTATATTTCTTGAGTTTTCTAAATAACTCTTTGCCAGATATCTTCTACTCCTTGTGTTACGGGATTTCCGTGGTTTACAGAGGTGTAAGAAGGTGCTGAGGTGAATAGGTGGACAGTGAAATGATCAGAGTATAAGTTAAAGCACCAAATTTTGAAATTTTGTTTCCTTTTTTTTTTTTTTAGTTTAAAATTTGACAGATACTCTGAATACGCAAAAACAAGCAACAGTTAACGATGAGCTCATTAGATCCTACAATAACTTTGACATAAAGTCAAAAACAGGTACAATAGAGAAAATTATTCATACAATAACTTGCAAGTGTTAAGCAATCTTCGAGTAGTTCAAAACAGGTACACTTTTACAAGAGCATGTTAGCTCTACTCATTTTCATTCTAGGAGACTGCGCTCCAAAGTTACTACAGTCCAGCCTCTCAGAGGCACAAGCTTCTAACACAATTACACCTTATAAACTTCAAAAACTTTATTTACTGGCATTTCTGCTCGACAGGCTGTTACACGCTCGTCTATAAATAATGACAGTTTATACAGGGGCAATGAGTGCTCATTCCAAATGGCCTTAAGGTACAAAATAAAAGGTTTAAGACGATCGGCCATGAACAAAATGCTACGAGGCGAAATTCTTGCACTCCTTTTTAAAAACACTTAAAATCCTAAATGGGCTTATGGCCCGAAATTGCAGAGGCTAAGCGTACACTACAGAGGGGTGACTAGATGCGAAATATTAAGCACCAAAGTAGTGTGAAGAATTTAGAGCTTTAGAAAATCTTAGTCACCCCCTACCAACAGAGGGTGAACAATCTTTATTCCCTAAATTACATGTTTCCCAGCAGGGATTTGAACCAAGTCCTCAAACTTGCCGAAAATTTACATTTAAACAGAGACTTCAGAGCTTTACATTAATAAAAGAAGTTTGAAACCTTCCCCTCAAGTTATCTTTCTGGAGCTATCACACTTTGGAAACGTTATTTTCATCTGTATAGGTTGGTTAACGGGTCAGGATGTTCTGCACAAGCTATTTTGCGTAAGGGTGGTAAATATTGCACTTTTTCAAGGTCATCAACCGCTTCTTCATTCATTGAAAGTTGTTGGGCCTTCCGACGACGGCAAGGCTGCCCCTGCCTCCGAAAACATGCCGTACACACACACTAGACCGGAGCAATGAAGATGACAATACGGCCCTAAAGCATCCGGCTTTTATAGCAACTCAGAGGGGAAAGTTCTAGGATTCTCTTGAGCTATGCAGAAAGCCTGTACACAACACCAATTTTAATTGGCTAGAGAAAAATACACCAACATTCCTGACTGGTTAATAACTGAAGGAAGAAGGAAGCCGTAGGGGTGCTGACAACGATGACATATGAATAAAACAATCTGAAAAACTTAAGGTTTATAAACTTTGAAAATTGAAAATTCCCTTAATGGTTAATTGTCCGTAATCCCGCCATAGGGGACACATAGGCCGATAGTGGAGACTTCTAAGGGTTAAAGGTCCGTTATCTTGTGATACATAGTTTAGGATTCACGGCACAGATGGCTTTCGGAGAAGATGTACCCCGGTACACTTTGGAAACGTTATTTTCATCTGTATAGGTTGGTCAACGGGTCAAGATGTTCTGCACAAGCTATTTTGCGAAAGGATGGTAAATTTTGCACTCTTTCAAGGTCATCTACCGCTTCTTGATTTGTAATTTTCTACACTTCTTCCGCAGATAATATATTATCTCTGTGAACCTAGAAAAGATATGTACATATGATTTGAAGCTTCATTTTCATGAATAACATCTTATTCGA
Source organism: Anabrus simplex (assembly GCF_040414725.1). Classification (NCBI taxonomy): domain Eukaryota; kingdom Metazoa; phylum Arthropoda; class Insecta; order Orthoptera; family Tettigoniidae; genus Anabrus; species Anabrus simplex. Next base: position 171,249,346 of record NC_090269.1, on the reverse strand, counting down.
CCATCAGTTTATAAAAGGGAATGACGTTGATCAAAGAGGTTATGATTCCAACTGGAATCAATGGGCTTTTTCAGTGCGTGGTATTGTAATTGTTAAGAGTTTTATGTGGAACTGCAGAGGTGAAAGAAGGTGCCGAGGTGAATGGGTCTAACTACAAAGACGAGATATGAATTAAAATTTCATTAAAGGTTATATTTTCGAAATTAGCAAAACTTAACAATTTTCACATAGAATTTTAAAATTTAACAAATAACAACAAGTCAACAAATAACCGACAATCAGGTACAAGACCAGGAAAAGCCAAGATAGAGAACAATTCTGGGCCTTACGCCCCTCACTTTACAATTCCCTTGAGCTCATAGGTCAAATATACCAAGCACAAGACCTTCAAGGGCAGAAAACCCCTTCATTCAAGGAGCACGTGCTCCTAATTACAATATCAAGCCTCCTAGAGGCACTTTTCCAACCCTAGAAAAGAGCTGACACGCTCTTAGTTTTTCAAGCCTCTTCAAGGCCGTATCATACTTTACAATCACTTGCCATCAAGGCACAAATTACACCACTGAAACGGGGGTATCTTGTACCCAATCTACTGGGCCTTAGCAGAAAAAAACAGGTTAAGTGAATGGCCCGCAATACCAAAGGAATGGAGGAGAGTACTTGCACTCCTAAATACACGTTTTAAAACCTAAAAGGCGCTAGGCCGATGAAACAGGGGCTATTCCCAAACTATGGAGGTGACTCGTATAATGAATAAATTTAACACATTAAGGAAGAGTAGAAAATCAGTTACCAAAACGTAGTCGCCTCAAGTCAAAAAGAAGGGGAGCTCGAGAGGGTAAAGCATTCTCTATCTCCGATTTACAGTTACAGATATATGCAGTTTTTACATAAGCCGACACAAGTTTACATTTGTAGAAAGGTAGGTTACATTGTAAAAGTTTCGCACCTTTTCCGCGGTTTAAACTGCTGAGCTAGCAAGAAATAAAGATGGTAAGCGGCCATTATCTTGCTGAAGAACTGCTGCCAGATGGAAGGAGCGCTTCCCGCCTCCTGCTACACGTCCATACACTAAGTTAGATGTTGATGAAGTGGCCGAGAGACAAGAAAATCAGCAGTTTTTATACCATCGGGGAAGGTTCGAGACCTTTCATGAAAAATTAAGACACACCCACCGGCGTTTATTGGGTAGCTTACAGTTACACATCAAAATCGCACGATTGGTCAAAAATTAATTACAGAAATAATTGATTGACTAACTTCAAAACTAGCGGAAGGAAAAGATTAATATTGCCAACCCACAAATGAAAGAACGAAATTTAGTAATAAGAAAACTTATGAGTACAAAATATCTTCAAGAAAGTTCCCTCACTTCGCACCAGGGTGCATGATCATAGATTTTAGGCAGTGACATCTATGAGAGAATGTCCAAACTTCTTGATAAATAGAAAACAAAAACAAGTCGAAATTCACACAGTGACATCTCCAGAGCAAAAGTTTAAGTAGGTCCAGTTTTAAGTTCAGTGTGTCTCCAGTAGAGGAGTACTTTAAGGCGGAAAATAAGAATGTGCGGCTTAGAGGTGCACCACCCGGTACAGACCTCCCCCCACCAAATGTCCTTCCACGGGGTTACACAGAAGGAGATTTTAAACAAACATTAATCGCCAATTGAAGAAAATGTCTGCTTCCTTGCAAATAGGTTTGTGGAAAAACATGGAAGAGACATTAAGAATTTCCGAAGCCCTTTAACGTTGATTTGTAGAAGAATTTTGAAGAACGTAGGAAAAGGTTTGAAGGTATGGTTTTTAAGTAGATAGGTAGGAGTTAGTTGAACTCCGGCTTGAGAGTGTCTTATTTGCTGTATGCATGTGAAATACATGCTGTTCATTTTGACGGCAAGTCCTGCCGCCGCTGCCGGTATTCAGTCGAGGCCTCAAGTACCCTGAGATACACATCTCCCGCTAATATGAGGGGGGTAGTCGTTGTGAAGGATGCCGCAGACCAAAGGTACATGTATAGACCCCCAGATGAGCTGGCGGTCGGTGCGCCGCACTTCAGCCTTTGCCGGGAGATGGACTCCGGCGCGTCGTACACAGGAAGACATCACGGGAGTGGAGTGGGCCCTTACCCCACTTCGGTGGCTGTACTGCGACGAAAGGCTGCGGGGCACTGAAACAGTCAGATCTCGGTGACAGAATTGGTTGGTGACTTTGTTGGTGAGGTTGAGGGGCCAGCGGCTTGGAAAATGTTTGCCACAGGAGTTGTTTTGCAGGAGTCGGGGGCTTGGTAATGGCCGCAAGGCGAAGGACAGCAGAATAACCAGAGGGGAAGATCGCACAAACGTATACAGTGACATCTATGAGAGAATGTCCAACTTGCTTGATAAATAGAAAACAAAAACAAGTCGAAATTCACACAGTGACATCTTCAGAGCAAAAGTTTAAGTAGGTCCAGTTTTAAGTTCAGTGTTTCTCCAGTAGAGGAGTACTTTAAGGCGGAAAATACGAATGTGCGGCGTAGAGATGTACCATCCGGTACAGTAATTAATGTACATGTTGTGTTGTCAATCTCAGTTACTTCCTCCTGTCACAGGAGATGCCGTATTTTATTTGAAAGGATGCATTATTTTGTTATTTCACACAGTAAACTTGTAAGATTATTATTTAAAAGATGGCGGACAGTATGGCAGAGCGAATCCAATGTGCTCTAAGAAGTTTAGTGAACGTCGCGGAAGCAGGAGGCTACCTACGGAAAAACGTAAAGGAAAACATACATCAAGCGGTGAGTGTCATCAGGGACTATTTAATAGCAATGAAATTTGCTGTAGGCCATAAGAACGAGGATAAGTAAATACCACATAATGAGGTTAAGAAAAAACAAACCTATCATATAGAAGGGGGAATAGACAGCCAGTCAGAGGGACAAGTAGCGACATCTGTTCGCTCAACGCATGAAACTACAAGGAGTAGCAGCCTGAGCCTGACCAAGACCGTCTCCAATCATCAGGCCGAAATATAAAAAAACATGGCGGCTGAAGTAGCCGGATTGCTGCGATTGGCTAACGCATAAATATCATGTAAAATGGCAGTAATTTAACATAAAAAATATAACATCACAGGTAAAACCACTGTGTCACGTACAAAAACGCATCGGCAACAACTACCCATCACATATAATCAACTAGAATCACATATACTCTACTAGAAAAGAGAACATATAAATAAAGTTTCAATTAGTCAAATAACGTTTTATCTTATATTTCACTTCGCTGGATAGATGAAAATACATTATGAAACCGTTAAAATTATATTTTAACATCATTTTTGATGTTTCAAAATAATTTAAGGTGAGAAATTCCTCTATTTATTCGCTCTCATGAGAACTATGAGACATGATTTGCTGCCTTAGTTTTCAAGTGGTTGACAATTTCTTATATTCCGCACTCAATGAAAGGGAAGTGCACCTCAAATAATAATGTTATTGGCTTTAGGTCCCACTAACTTTTTACTGTTTTCGGAGATGCCGAAGTGCCGGAATTTAGTCCCGCAGGAGTTCTTTTACGTCCCAGTAAATCTACCGACACGAGGCTGGCGTATTTGAGCACCTTCAAATACCACCGAACTGAGCCAGGATCGAACCTGCCAACTTGGGGTCAAAAGGCCAGCGCCTTAACCCTCTGACCTACTCAGCCCAAGTACACCCAAAATAATTATGTTAACCCAGAATTGTAACGCTAATATAATGTTGGCATATGGCATAGCTGCATTTCACAGAATGATGGTAACCTTAGTAATGAAACGTTCAGACACTAAAGATATAATAGGTTTTTACCCATTAAAGGACATGAGTACAAAAACGCTATTGTCTCTAAATATTGATATTAACCACATGGACAAACTTCAGTTCGGTGTAGTCTGCTTGATAACAGATAAGCACAGCATGAATAGGAAGGTGCTGGTAGTGTAAACCCTGCGTTACAAACCAAGCTAATCCCTCCAAGTCCCTATTTCTTCTGTGTAACAGTATACAGATTGCTCCATCTGTCGCACTTATAAGTTTTGTTATGTTCCAAGATCCAGCCAAACATTTCCACAGGCAAGCATAGATTATTGTAAAATACACTTGCATCTAAATCACTCGATACATTGAAGCACATAGACATTGATGAAATATCGCAATATCAATTATATTCTATGTAAATTCATATTTTTAGAGGAACATGAATAGGTTCACCGTTTGGAATTAGAGAAAAGTCTTCCCTAACCTCAGACTTATTCTCAAAATGATGCATACACACTGCAGTTTTATCACCGACTTCAAAATAATCATGATATATATTTCTAATCCATTTCTCTCTTAATGATTTGTTCCGTATAAAACTCAAGAACAGTTGTATGAGAGGCATTCAGAGTTAGACTTAAACCTGGTTCACAACATGATCAAAACGAACACATTCTCACATTAAGGGGTATAATTACACATCCTAAACTAATATCTATCGTCAACATTAATGAAATTACACCGACTACATACGATAACAACAAACCAAAACAAACCCATATTTCCAACATATCTTGCTACTCGATTCGCCATCTTTGAACGATCGAGAGTAGCATTAAGGTCTGAGGATTGGAGTCGGGCTTGGCCTGACACCTAGCACCCAATCAGAACAATTAGCGACATCTGTTGCCCCAACGTATGAAACTACAAGGAGTAGCAGCCTGAGCCTGACACCTAGCACCCAATCTGGACAGCTAGCGACATCTGTTGGCTCAACGCATGAAACTACAAGGAGTAACAGCCTGATCCTGACACCTAGCAGGAAAATCCAGTACGGAGCAGACAGTCGATCAGAGGAACAGTTAGAGAAATCTACCGGCCCACCTCAAGACACTGCAAGCGGCAGCAACCCGAGCGTGACACCTAACGGGGAAAATCAGTATGAAGACGACAGATGAGCGAAGAGACAACTAACATCATCTATTGGACCAATACGGGAAGCTGCAAGTAGCAGCAACTAAAATCCGACACCTAGCGGGGAGAACCAATACAGACAGGACGGCAGGAAGGCAATCACCCGGCAAGAAGGACAGATAGTGACATCTACAGACTCAGCGCACGAAGCCACAAGCAACAACAATACAAACCCGACATCTAACGAGGGAATACAATACGGAGAAGATAGCCGCGAGAAATCAAGCGACAACCGATATACCAACAACGCGCTTGAAACAGATCTCAATACCTTGAACGCACCTGTTACCACAGATACAGCACAGACTAGAGGGAGCAATGGCAGCAAGTCAACGGCAAACATAGAGCAAAACAGAGACGACAATAGTGACAGGTTGGAGACGCAAGTGGGCCAAGTAAGCAAGGGCGACAAAGTACTTAAGGACGAGGAGTTGGAAGAAAATATTATGGAAAAAAATCAGTCGGCAACTAGAAACCATGATAGAAGATATCACTAACAGATTAAGGCGTTAATAAAAGAGGGAATAAGGAATGAGACCCGATGATCAATGACATCACAACAAAAGGATGCAAAAACACTGGAAGCAATAAATCCTATCACGGAGGAAGAGAGAGCAGAGGAGAGAGAATACGATATCAGAGAAGAAGAACGCAAGACAAGGCAAAAATACCCAAGAGGAACGACGGAATCCGAGGAGGAAATAGAAATTGAGATGGTTACCGGAACCGAAAGAAATTCTAAACCCGGTGCAGATGAAAATGTAAAGCGGAGGGAAGAAGAACAACAGTGGACGAGAGTGATGAGAGGAAGAAAGTGACCCAGGAGTGGACGAGTATCATAGAGGGAAGGAGAATAGGAAACAATAGAAAGAATAAGGGGCACAAGACAAGGGCAAAACAAGTTAAAAGCATTACAGGGAGCCGCGTGGCTATATCTGAGAAATCTGATCCCGGAAACCACGGAAGAAAGGAGAATACCTAAGGGAAAATGGCGTGTCTGGAACAATAAATTGTCGAATGGTTAGTGATACCATTACCAGGAGAGCATTCAAAATAGGCATCCCTATGAAAGAACATGACAAGTATATGAGGCGGCATTTTGGCCAAAGGACATCATATGCCGGCCTTTTCGAGATCCCTGAAGGTACAGGAATAGATCATAAGTTGGAACCGGATCAAGTGAAAATTCTCAACTGGAAAGTAAAAGGACTAGAAGGTGTATTAAGACAGATGCCGAGAGACATTTTCAGTGAGTTCGACATCTGTATACTGACAGAACATTTATTACCGTGGAATCAAATGAGAAGTGAAAGGATTCTACAAAATTTACGCATTTGCGAGGAAAAGCGATAGAGGAAGGCCGCCAGGTGTAATAACATCCCTAATCAACTACAATATAACTCGTTTGAAACAATTCTCAAGGAGGAGAAACAAAAATAGGAGCATTAGTAGGCGTATACTACAGACCAGAGTACAGCGCAGTGGACGGTATACAGAGAACATTAGACACTATACAGACGAATGAAAGAGTGATAATTGCAGGCGACCTGAACTGCCCAATAAATAAAGCAAATAACAAAGCGGAAATAGTACTGGACTATCTGCTAGGGGAAGAGCTCACATTACTGAACGACAAAAAGGCACTCACATACATATGCCACAACCGAGAAAGCGCCATAGACCTCACACTCAATAGAGGCTTCATGCATTAGAACATAACGTCCTAATAAGAAATGAGGCAGCGTTAATCAGGAAACATATACCATTAAGGACGACACTCAAGACAAACACACACATGAATAAACTGAGAAAGTTGGACTCACACATGCTCCAGGAGAACACTGGTAAGATACCACGCCTACTACAAGTTATCAGCGAGGGAAATCCGGATAAGGCCATGGCAGGAATAACTAAATTCATCGAAAAAGGAAATTCAGCAAGGGAGAACACCAGGAAAGCATAAAAATGGTTTGACAATGAGTGTTACCTTGAAAGGCGAATTACACTAGAAAAATTGCACAAAGCTAGAAGAACGAAAGACAAAAGAGATATGGAATGCTACCAGACAGCGAGGAAGAAATTCAAGGCGCTACTAAAGCTGAAAAAAGCGGCAAATTAGGGCAAAGGAAGACGAAAAGCTTGTAAAGGATGCTGAGAAGGACCCTTATAAGGCACTTAGATCACGGCAGACATACCCATGGAGACGTGTGTTTGCCCTTAAGGCAACCAGACCGAAGTTAGAGGAGAGAAAAGTGGTATAAAGGACTACAATATTCACAAGTGAGGAAGTGAGAAAGGCCATCTCAACAAGCAAGGTAAAAAAGGCACCGGGAATAGACGGACTTTGCGCAGAACATCTAAAAGCTACACTACCCTACCTAGAACCAGTGTGGAAAATTCTAATGAACAAGTGCGTGGAAGCCGGTAACATACCAAATGCATGGCGAAAGGCAGTCATGAAGCTGCTATATAAACTGTACCGGGCGGTACACCTCCACGCCGCGAATTCAAATATTGCGCCAGTTGAAACCTCTCTACAGGAGAAAGCCTAAACTTTAACAAACTGCATTAACTCAATGGTTTCTCGGAAGATGTCTCTACTGTAAATTTTGAAGTGTTCTGAACTATGTCTATTTCGATTTGTATTTGTTTGCTCTGTAACAACAAGTGTGGACATTCTCTTCTAGATGGCACTATTTAAGAACTATAATTATACACCCTAGCGCGAAGTGACGGAACTGTTTTTTGAAGAAATTTGGTATTCATAAATTTGTTCTTTGTTAAATTTCTTTCATTCATTTTTTGGGTTGGCAGTACAAGCCTTCTCTTTCCGCCAGTTTTGAATTTAACCAATCAGTAATTTCTGTAATTAATTTTCCTCCAATCATAGCTTTCTTCCTCAGGTTTCCATGTGTAATTCCTAGTCTACCAATAAAGTTGAAGGAGTGTGCCTATTCATTCTTGAAAGGTCTCGAATTTTCCACGAGGGTATAAAAACTGCTGATTTTCTTGTCTCCGGGCCACTTCAGTAACATCTTTCGCAGTGTGTGAATATATATAGCAGGGGGCGGGAAGCGCCTCTTTCTCCAAGCAGCAGTTCATCTACAAGGTAATGGCCTGTTAACATCTTCATTTCTTGCTAGCTCAGCAGTTTAACTCTCGGGGAGGGTTCGAAACCTTTAGTACGTAAACTACGCTTTTAAAATGTAAATTCTTTTCTGTCTATCTATAAATTACAAATCTGTAAAGCGGGGATAGAGAGTGCTTCACCATCTCGAACTACCCTTCATTTTGAATTTGAGCTGACTATGTTTTCGTAACCGTTTTTCTCTTCCTTCTTAAAGTCCTAAACGTATTTGCCAACTAGTCACCTCCCCAGTATGGGATTAGCCCCTGTATAACTGGCCGAGTGCCACCTAGGTTTTAAGAAGTTTCATGCAGGAGTGCAAGCTACGCCTCCAGTCAATTTGCTTTTTGGGCCATTTAATTAACCCAGAGTTTGTTTTCTTCATGTGAAGACCCTGTAGGTTGGGTACAAGATACCCCTGTTTCACTGTATGTGTGCCTTAAGGGCAGTTAGGAATGAAGTTTGCTGTAGCCCTTGATAGGCTTGTAAAATTGAGAGCGGGTCTGCTCTTTTCCTCTTAACATTGTAATTAGGAGCAAGTGCTCCTCGTACTTAGGGGTTTTCTGCCCTTTAGCTATTGTGGTGGTGAGCTGAGAGCTCAGAAATTTATCTTGGGGCTCGAAGCCCAAATCTTGTAACAATTGTAATTTCTTAACTTGTTTTCCTGCTACTTGTTACCTGTTACTCTGTTGTTGTTATCTGTTGATTTTGAAAAGAAAATATAACCTTTGTTAAAGTTTTAAAATTAACTTTAATTTTGTAAGTTGAGACCTATTCCCGCCCGCACCTTCTTTCATCTCTAACTACCACGGATAATTCCGTAACATAAACGACAAGGGGATACGAGCAAACCAGAATCTTACAGAGGTATTGCCCTGGAATCGGTGGCAGTTAAAATACTCACCAAACTATTAACACAGAAAATAAGTAACCTGATGGAACCACTGTTACATGATGAACAATTTGGATTCCAGAAAGCGAGATCCACCCTGATAACGGTGACTGTCTGCTAAAGGATATACAAGAAAGAACGCAAGCCCACGGGGAGAAGTAAGTAATCTTCATTGATTACACCAAAACGTTTGTTACACTATCAATAGAAGGAAATTAATCGAGAAACTGGAAAGGCTCGTAGGACGCTCCGATATGACGAATTTGATAGCAAACATACTAGCGGCAAACCAAGTGAAAATCGGTGACGGCCTATCCCAATCAGACTGGATAGATCAAACTATCGGAGTGGTGCATGGGGACCCATTGAGCCCTTTATTGTTCTATGTGCTGACCCCGGATCTCCTTTCAAAAATCAAAGAGGGAGCACAAAATGTAAGCATATACATATATGCGGATAATATGGCACTAGCCGCTGATAACATAAAAGATTTGCAAAACGGAATTGAGCTTATGACACAATGGGCCGATTACAATGAGCTAAGGATGAATCTAAAGAAAACAGAATTGATGGTATTCAGGAAAGGAGGCCGCTTATCGAAAGAGGACTGCATTGTATGTAACACCGAAAAACCAGTTCACGTATCTAGGGATCACACTACAAGTCTCCGGGACGACCTTCTCAGTACACATAAAGAAGAGACTAGCTGCTGCACTTAGAAGCATACGTGACATCAAACATCTACAAAGAATGTCACTGGAGACGGCCATGAACCTTTTCCAAGTCAAAGTGCTACCAACGCTTACATGGGGATTAGAAGTAATGTGGGAGTACCTATCACGTAAAGAGCTACGAGAACTGGAAAGCATGAAACGGAGATACCTTAAGAGGGTTCTAGGGATATCTAAATTCACCCGATCCCGGTATGCATATGTTTTAGTCCGGGAAACCTTATTGATAGAGGATTTAAGACTACAAATGCCTCTACATTAAACTCCGGCATACGAGGAAATGTTATTCCGAGAACTACGAGAGAAAATGGACTCGAACGAGGAAAGCTTTTACAGTACAGACGCACTGATAAATAAGGATTGGATGAAAGAGGAATATGAGTTGAGACATTTGGTGACACGCTTTGCAATACATGGCTTTCTCCACCTTATCTGTGCCAAGAAATCCTACCACCAGGCCAGCCAGGAGTGTGTATGTGTATTGTGCAGTGAACAGTGTGATACATGTCACGTAATGAAGTGCAAGAAGAGAACAGTCTCTCTGACTCAATTTTGCTCTGAACAAAGTTCTCCTTGAGTGAAATGTAAATTACTTGATGTAATATGGAAATTTTGCACAACGTGCGCAATAAAATATGTTATTAATATTTTGTTATTTATTGTTTATAAGTACTTCTTATAAACAACAGACCTTTTAAATTTTCAATTTAATATTTGTATTATATAATCAACGTTGTAAATTTGCGTTATACGTCCCACTCCACTGTTATCCTGTAAACGAATGAACTATTAGACATTCTCCGTTGTATATCTTGAAAACGGTTTGTTGTCTAGAAAATGCACGTGAACTGTCTTGCAGAAAAATGTTTTCTCTACAAATATCACAATAACTTTATTTGGCGTACAGTGCATAGGAAGTGCTATATTCACGAGAAATCAGTTTTTGTGACCTTTGTCCTTTAATATCTCGAAACGTACGTGATATCGATGGGACTTTTCACTCCCTTACCAAAACATCAAAACAGAGGTCTCTGCAAAAATTCAGCGAACTAGGATATTTTTTTTCAAATGAAAGCTAATTCAAATGAACTATGCATATCAATTCTGTTCGTGGCTTCACTGTACAGTTTTGGTCATGCAAAGTATTCGTTTGCTCCAACAAACGTTTTGTAAGTGCATTAATGGACGATACATGTAATATCCCGCATATTATTAGTCCTGCTCGTTAAGAACATAGCCAAAGATATTTATGTCACAGTATTTGTGTATCAACGGGACCGATGAGCTCAGGTTGGACTATAAATTGTGGGTTCCATTAAATCACAAAATAAGGGACGGGTGACTCCCCTGCTATAGTAACTTGCATTCGCACATCACAACATTCGACGACTTCGTTGAGTGGGGTGCTATTGAATATGATAGTAAACTATGTCCAGTTTCCATTATCACGAGTATGCAGCTCTTCAGGGATATTGAAACACTTGGTACCAAGCCTTCTCGGTAGAATTAGAACTGTGAGAAAGGGGAAGGTTGAGCCAACCTGCACAATATTTCCTAAAAACAAAGCTGGTAGAAAGTCTCCCCAGAATTAGAGTTGTCAGAAAGACAAAGGGTGAGCCACCCCCTATTATTAAGTCTTCTTGGCAACGTTACCAACCGGGAAGTATAAGAGAGACCCATCCCTTATTAATGCCCTCTACATACATCTGTTAGAAAATACGGCTTTCTCGGTAGAAAAGCCGTCAAAAATTCATTTACATTACATTGAGCTTTAGGTCACAGCGACACAGACAGGTCTTATGGCGACGATGGGACAGGGAAAGGCTAGGAGTGGGAAGGAAGCGGCTGTGGCCTGTTGTGAAAATGGGAAACCACGGAAAACCATCTTCCGGGTTCGATAGTTGGGTTCGAACCCAGTATCTCCCGGATGCAAGTTCGTAACTGCGCACCCCTAACCGCACGGCCAACTTGTCCGGTGCCAAAAATTCAAAGAGTGAGACACGCCGTATTAATGTCTTCTACAAATACCTGTTAGAAAGACTTTTCGGTAGAAATATAGCTGTCAGGAAGTCAGAGAAATCCCGTTTTACGCGAACTGTGGCCTCTCCTGTAATTAGTCTACCCTTCTTACTCTTATTCTGCTCGCCATCTAGCCGTAACTTCTGAAGCTGTGTGTTGTCGTGATATATTTCATTTTAGAGTTCGGTACCAATTTTTCTGGATTATTAAGATGGCACTGTGTTCAATCAGCTTCTGGTTAGGTGCCTATAAAAGAGCGATTCAGTTTCTCTGTGGTCGCCTTCCCTGCGTGTGAAAGTGAACTTGTACCATCGTGTGTGCTCGTTGGTAGCAAAGTAAGGGCAAGATGTAAAGACTTTCTTAGATCTTCGTGACTCCTCTCCTAGTTGGGGGAGATATATTGTAGATTTTATATTGTACGTCATTGTTAGGTTAGGACCTTCGGGCGTTTCAATTACAATAATGTAGGAAATATCTGTGTCGTTTCATGAATTATAGGGCTAATATGGGTTCACCTTATATGATTACACCATGCGAGGCTAACGTAAGCATGTAATGTAAATTTTTATTAAGGATATTCGTGTGATTTATCTTCGGTATCATCTCTTTTCTCATACTGTACCTAGGTATTTATGGAATTAAGACCCTTGTTGTTCGTTTAGGATTCTAATTTCTTGTTCTCCTAGTCACAGCGTAGTTTGGGCTTATCCCCTGATTAAACTGGGGAATCATCCCCAGTAGGTTTTTCCTAATTTCTTTCTTCATTGGGATTAACTGTGACATCGGAATCCCTAGCCATTGCTATTTTGGGCCTTTATTAAATTTATTATTACTTCAAGCTAAATTTTCCCTTTGGCCACTTACATTACGTGAGATTAGCTCTTGTGTATGAAGGAGGAAGTTCCGATTAGGTTTACATTTGTCTAGAACTTGTTTCATGGGCCTAATTCTCCGTTAGAAGTGCTGAGAATTTTTTTTACTGGCTTTACGTCGCACCGACACAGATACGTCTTATGGCGACGATGCGATAGGAAAGGGCTAGGATTGGGATGGAAGCGGCCATGGCCTTAATTGAGGCACAGTCCCAACATTTGCCTGTTGTGAAAATGGGAAACCACGGAAAACTATCTTCAGGACTGCCGACAGTGGGGTTCGAACTCACTATCTCCCGAATACTGGATACTGGCCGCACTTAAGCGACTTTTTTCTTGTTGAATGATTCTTTCAAAAAGAGAAAGTTAAATGTTGTTAAATACATTGTACAATTTGAGGAGTTTTCTTCTTCCTGCAACTACCCCATCCATGCTTGGGGCCCTGTTTTACTTAAGCCTATCCTCTGCTGTTACACCCGTATTAATATCCTCTACAGACAACTGTTAAAAGCTTTATCGGTAATATCTACCAGAAAGTCAAATGATGAACCGTCCCGTATAATAATTTGCCATATAATTAATATTACTCACCGCAACAAGAAAGGTTCTATCCAAATCAACTAGTCCATGAAGAGTGACCGTAGGTGGTTTTGCCTTCATGACGTGAAGAAATTCTCGAATCTGGAATTAATTACGGATACTGTAATTAAAAAACGAACCATTTATGTGGTTGCGATAATTGTTTTAAGAAGACGTACAACAGGATAAACATTAACTCTTAACACATAAATCAGAAGAGAAAAAGGAAGTGATCAAAAACTCCGAAGAGTGATATTGATTAAAAGAAGTACAACTGGGCTACAATCCTCTCTCCAATTCATAGGAAAAAATTGAAGATTTCCGACCCTTCAAAGAAAAACTGTACTGCAAAAGAAATAGTGGGCCAAAAAGATAGTGAAACTGAAAGACTCCCTAGAGCCAGTAAGTTTAATAACATCGGGGTCCCAAAAATCAAAAGTTGACCAGTGGGACAGGTTAGGAGAGGTGCAAGTGAAAAGCCTAGCAAAGTGGAAGACGGTAGTGCGCTGGCATTCTGAACTCAATATTGTGGTTTCGAGCAAAAGGGAAAGCAGAAAAATTTAGAATTTAAAACTTAGTACTCATAAAACAAAGTGAAGAAGGGGAACGAGGGTACACAATCGTGCGTCCTTGCATTTTACAAAATCCCCATTAGGGGAGATAATATTACGGCCGAAGAGAAGGTGCGCAGTTTAAATAGCCGGGGAAGGTGTACCCCTGGTACAATTATTATTGTTGTACCGTCCGTCCAGTTAAACTGCGCGCCTTCTACAAAGCCATCTACGTAACTGAACATGAACTAATGTTATATAATAAACATTGAGCTATATAAGTGAAAGCCATACGAGAACGCTGTCATCACAAATGGCTAACGACGACACTAGGTCTCGTAAGTTTCACAGTTTTTTATTTGTGTGTGAAGGAGTAAATTGCAGTTAAAACACTAAATTACAACACTAGCAGCTTTTGGATACTTCCAACTTTCCATGAAACTAAACTAGAAATTTTGAGGTTATAAACGTTTTGATCCGTTTTCAGGCTCCTTAGCTGAATGGTCAGCCCCATCATCTTGAGTTCAGAGAGCCCCCGCTTCGATTCCCGGCCGGGCTGGAGATTTTAACCACATGTGGTCAATTCCTCTAGCTCTGGAGCTGGATGTTTTTGTTCTTCTCAATACACTTCTTCTTTTCTATACAACACATCACACTACAAACAACTAGATAACACACTATAGTGAATGCATCCCTCCGTGTAGGACTGGCGTCACGGAAGGCATCCGGCCGATAAAACTTGGCTTAATTCACACTTAATAGTTCGGAAAAGACCAGGAAGGAGAAGAAGGAACATTTTGATCCGTTATTTGGTTTGCAAAATTAAGAGGGATTATGAAGAAATCAGGGGCGATTTCTTCGAGCATGCTACGCTTGCTGCGTAAGTGCAATATTTTTCTAAAGCAGGCGAGTTAAAAAAATTACAATATGTGCCGTATCTGTAATAGATCTGCATTATACAAATCGCATGTTGCATATATCTTGGCGAGTCCAGCGAGGCTTGCTCGTGCCTTAGGAGCTTCAGCGGAGCTGTCGACACAGCGAGAAATGTATGCGCGCGCAGGTTTCTTCTCTCCAAGGCCGGTTGCAAGCTGTCACGTTTATAATGTGTAGTTGGAAGCTCTGGTCTGAGAGCTACAGATCTAGTGTGTTGTGTCAGTGAGTAGTGTACTGTAAGTTCCTGATCATCTATTCTGAATGATTTGACGTGCTGCAATGGGTTCCGAACCGTGCATTATTGACAGCTTGTTATCAAATCCATTTTCTCGGAGGACTATCCAAGAGAAAACAGACATTATTAAGAATGGCAGGCCCTGTCCGGCGCTGCCAGATTTAAAGACACAGCACAGGGAGAAAAACAGAGAATATGTACGTTCGTTCTCTGTATCTCAATATAATAATACGCACTGGTTGATAGGGTCCAAGAAACTGAATAGACCGTTTTGCTGGCCGTGTTTACTATTTTCTGCTGATAACGGTGTATGGTGTAAAAGTGGCTTTGACAATTTGAACACCTTAACACTGTCCATTACAAGGCATGAGAAATCTGCAAACCATATGAAGTGTTTCTTGCAGTTAAATAGCTTTGGGCGTACAAGGATCGACCACCAGCTGGATGAACAGAAACGCATCAATGACCAACTTTATAATGAAATGAAAAGAAAAATTGTGACATACTTAAACGACTGATCGATGCAGTGTTGTTTCTTTAGCAAAACAGGAACTACCATTTCGCGGACGAGACGAATCTGCAACTTCCGTAAACAGAGAGAATTACATCGAACTTCTACAAATTATAAGTGAATTTGATCCCCTTCTGGCAGTTCATCTGAAAGACTCCACCATTTTTAGAGGGACGTCGTCTGCAATCCAAAATGATTTAATAGCAGAAATAAGTTCAGTAATTGTGAGAAGAATAAAGGAAGAGCTTAAACAAGCAACTTTTGTGGCAATAATGTTGGACGAAACGTCCGATATTATTAAAAAGTCACAACTCTCTACTTTACTCCGTTTTGTAGATGAAAGTGGTGAAATTCAAGAGAGGTTTCTTCGTTTTGCTGACGTTAGTAAAGATCGCACTGCTGGAGCCCTCTTAAATCCTGTTCGTGTTTTTTTTAATGAGTTCAGTTGTGAGGAAAAGATTGTGGCTCAATCATATGACGGTGCTGCTGTCTTAGCCGGTCATGTGAATGGGCTTAATAAACTACTTCAAGACCAGTATCCATATGCGACATTTGTGCATTGTTATAGCCACGTATTGAATTTAACACTACAGCAGTCTGCTTCAAAAATCAAAGAATGTACAATTTTCTTCCAAACAATGTCTGAACTTGCTGGGGTTTTTTTTTTTTTTTTTAAGTCTACAAAGAGAACAGCTGCTCTTCGAGATTTTGTTCAGAAGAAATTGCCAACAGTAGCACCAACGAGATGGAATTTTGCTTCACGTCTTATTAATACTGTGAAGGAATATTATGATACGCTGGTGAAATTCTTTCAACATGTACAGGATACTTCAGACGACTGGGATGAAGACACTACATTGAAATCACACGGATTTTTTGTTCTTCTTACTTAAGTTCAACACTAGATGTCTGCTGAGAGTGTTCTCCAAGAATTTTTCATTCTCCGATACTGTATTCAATATTTTACAAACAAAAAGTCTGGATATTCAGTACTGTGGCAAGAAGGTTGAGGAGCTCTTTTTAAATATCCAGTCTATGAGAGATGAAGATTTTGATAGTTTGTATGGACATGTTGATACTGAAATTGATGTTTATGGAGGACAGCCGTGCTCTAAAAATCGAAGAATTAGGGATGAACCAGAAAAATCACAGTACAAACATCTATTCAATGAAATTATTGACAATGTACTTGTCCAAATAAGAGAGCGTTTTAAATGCATAAAGAAATTTGTGCTCTTCTCGCTGTTGGATTGTGATTTGTTTGAGAAGCACAGAAATAGGTTTCCAGACAGTGATGTTACTGCCCTAGAAAAGACCTATGGGTCATTTTTCGACATTGTTCGCTTAAAAACCGAATGAAGTGTGATGTATTCATCTTCTGATTTTAAAGAGAAAAGTGTTTCAGACTTAATGCAGTTCATGCATACTAATAAATTGCACATGGGTATGCCAGAAATTTTCCAGCTCATCAAACTTGTAGCAACAATTCCTGCTACTACATCCTCTGCAGAACGTTCTTTTTCAACACTGAGACGCATTAATACATATTGCAGATCGACTCAAGGTCAGGAGAGGCTATCATCATTAGCTATGTTGTCGATTGAAAAAGGATTGCTTGCAAAAATTAGATTACAGTCCTCTTTCTATGATGAAGTTATTGATGATTTTGTAAAGAGAAGTCGCAGAGTAGAGTTTGTTTTCAAGTAGGAAGATCTAATAAATAGTTGCAATTTTTCTGTGTACATAGTTTGACGTTTACTTATTTAAATTTAAATATAATCACTGGCTTGCCATGTTTTGTTAATAATTATAAAATGTGTCTGATTGTTATTCTTTTGGCCATTCTTGAAGGTGTGACGTAACGAGTTTGAATGCATGTTCATGTAACCGATGATTAAAATGTTCATGTGATTTAGCGATTATTGGGTTTATAAATTTTATTCATTCAGAACTATGCATGTCCCACCCCACCAACTTTTACGAATGGAAAGCAAGCCTGACT
Source organism: Anabrus simplex (assembly GCF_040414725.1). Lineage (NCBI taxonomy): Eukaryota > Metazoa > Arthropoda > Insecta > Orthoptera > Tettigoniidae > Anabrus > Anabrus simplex. The sequence goes on along the minus strand of NC_090269.1, from coordinate 171,231,917 downwards.
TTCATGACCAGCATTCGCCCCTGGAAGAAATAGTGAAAGGTCTCGACTTGCAGCCCAATCGTGTTTATGGAAGTTTAACCATGTTAAGTTTTAAAAAGAATTCGGACACACTACTACACTTCAATCTATTCTGAGATAAATAGTAATGCGTATAGATTGACACCTGATGAACTCAAAACAAAATCCATTGTGTTATAAACACCTATACTCAGGAAGATAGAGAAAACAAAAGTCTGGTAGTGACACGAAAGGAATTTATAAACCGGCCACTCCCTATTTCAACATTGTTGATTCCTTCTTGAGAAAAATAGCTTCCATAATGGAAATTAATTCAAATGTAGTATGATTTATTACCGTTTACAAGGTATCACACTAAAGATTTTTATCGCCGATAAGCTGATGGCTGGAGTGGTCGGGCTGACATTCTCCACGATGCCGTTGGCCGAGCAAGTATAGCTTCCGTCGTCGCAGTCTACCCGCGCTCGCGTACCATCAACTCTCTCAGAACATCCTATGTAGCCATCCCCTACTCCATATCCGTTTGATTCTTCCTTTCTCGGCCTTTAGTGTCACTAACATCTCTGCCACAACGCTAGTTGCTGGGCTGAGTAGCTCAGATTGTCTTCTGTACTCAAGTTGGTGGGTTCGATCCCGGCTCATTCCGGTGGTATTCGATGGTGCCCAAATGCGTCAGCCTCATCTCGGTACGTAAAAGAACTCCGGCTGGACAAAATTCCGACAACTCGACGCCCCCAGCCTTAAAATAACCCTAAAAACGAGCGAGTTGGCTGTGCGGTTAGGGTCGCGCAGCCGTGAGCTTGCATCCGGGAGCTAGTAGGTTCGAAGCTCACTGTCAGCAGCCCTGAAGATGGTTTACCGTGGTTTCACATTTTTACAGCAGACAAATGCTGAGGTTGTGCGTTAATTTTTTTGCTAGTGGTTTTTACGTCTCATCGACACAGATAGGTCTTATGGCGACGATGGGATAGGAAAGGGCTAGTTGGAAGGAAGTGGCCGTGTGGTCTTAATTAAGGTAAAGCCCCAGCATTTGCCTGGTGTAAAAATGGAAAACCATCTTCAGGGCTGCCGACAGTGGGATTCGAACCCACTATCTCCTTGATGCAAGCTCACAGCTGCGCGCTCCTAACCGCACGGTCAACTCAGAGGGTGTGTACCTTAATTAAGGCCTCGGCCGATACCTTCCCACTTCTAGCCCTTTCCTGTCTCATCGTCGCCATAACACCTACCTGTGTCGGTGCGACGTAAAGCGAATGTAAAAAAACAATAACCCCAGAAATTACTTCAGTGTTGTCAAAATCTTTATGTAAGTGAAGAATATATCAATGTTTTGTTAAGTCGCAGGAATTCACAGCCACCTAATTGAGTCAATCTATTCACTGTGAGTGGGGCGGACTGGATGTGTAGTTTAAACAACGACACTAGGTTTGGCAATTAATTTCATGAAAGAAAACACAGGGATGATTATTTACATTGAGACACTCTTGAACAGTGTAGTTTTATTATATCATCTGCATTTTGTTTCATTATTATCAATTTATTATGGACGCTCACATCCTTGTGGCAACTAGAGTTGTAATAATGGTATTGGTTTTACGTGTCACTAACAAATTTTTTAAACCTGGAGGTTGAAGTGCAATGATAATGCAAGTGATAAGGAATTGAAGTGGGGAAGGAATGAGCAGGTGAGCTTCACGGGTTTTAACTCATTTACGAGATCAGCTGCAGTGGAATATTCTTGAAATATGTGCGAAAGTGTGTCGCAAACATGTTACGCTCCGTTTCAATTCAGAATACGATGGGACTTTTTTTCTTACTCAACATCATTATGCACACTGATGTATCAAAGTGAAATTTGCAAATAGGAAACCCAAATCACATTTAATAATATTCATATTCAGTAGACTGAGTGAGTTTTCCGTTCTGTGAGCTTGCATTCGGAAGATGGTGGGTTCATCGGCAGCGCTGAAGATGTTTTTCCGTGGTATCCCGTTTTTACACCGGACAAATGCTGGGATGTACGTTAATTAAAGCCACGGTCCCTACCTTCCCAACCTTGCATCGCTGAAAACTTTCGATGTGTTAGATAGAATAGTCAGTACGTCGTGTTCGTTCATTAGACTTTAATAATACAGTTTAACATCGAATTAAGATATTTACTTTCGATTAATAGTCTGTTAGTAAAGGAGCGATGGGTACCAGTGTTCAAAAAGAGATCAAGGAAACCACAAATTAATGTTTCAGGTTGAGGACTTCGTGTGTTGTATTCTCTCAGTACCTTCCTATACATTTTCCTATTTGTTTTGAATAATTCTGGCAACATTCAGAGAATGATTGTTTGGACACCTAATTGGATCAATTCGACCATTGTGCAGTGATGCGATTTGAACTTACATGTTCCACGAATCTTTTAAAGCTTGGCATTATTTTCAATGGGCTGAGATACCCTGGTTGTTCGGTTCAATTCCATGATGTAAAGAAAGGCAATGATAAACTAGCCAAAGTATAAGTGAGGAAAAAATCCATTTAGACTATTAAAGCACCTTGTTGTGATGACAATAGGGGCATTCAGATTAAAACGGACGGATTTAGTATCAAGGCATTCAAACAGTCACTTAATCAAACAACAGTATTCTATACATATAACTATCATATTCTACAGCATACTTACTCCATATTTCGCAATCTTTTGAGATCGAGGTATTGTGAAGTATAATTTGTGGAGTTCTCGTCTAAAGCGTGGACCCACCTGCAACAGTTCACAAGTTCAGAGTTTGGAAACAAAGGTATAACACTAAGAACACAAAAGCAGTGACAAGAAAGGATACATAGGCCGCTAGTTTACTGACTGTAGGTTTACTTTCTCGGATGGAGGCCACTGAATTACGTATTACTAGCGCAACTTTTAGTGATACATGGGCTCCCTAGTGCTGAATCGGTAGACCTCCCTTATCTTCGAGATTCGTACTGGCAAACTTTGAAACACAAAATGAATCGCTTATCCATCGCCGTGAAACATCTGGCGTACACATTACGTACTAGTACTGATGCTTACACAGCGAAGCCAAACTATACAATTCATGTTAGGAACAAGATTCGCATCAAGAAATGTTATATAATGTGCGTGTGTGACACAGTAGTGTAGAAAGGGGCATTGAGAAACAATGGGAGCTGAATCAGCATTTTCCAAGAGGTCATTGACCCCTGGCAAGGTCATTGACCTCTAGTACCACGTGCTATTGTTTACGAACAAGACCACGTACTTTTTTTACAAACATAAGCACGTGTTAGGAGCGGAATTCGAATAAGAGAACAACCCTAACCTCACAGACGTCATCTTGAAGGTCCTAACCTCTCTCCACGCGCTTTTAAGACCACGTACTCTTGTTTTGACAGGTGTGACGCGCGGAATTCGAATAAGTGTGCAAGGCTAACCACACAGACGCCATCTTGGAGGGGTGTAACCTCACTCCACGTGCTTTTGTTTACAAAACACGACCACGTGCTCTTCTTTGACAGGTGACAACACGACCGCGGCGCTCTTGTTTTGACAGGTGTGTGGCGCGGAATTTGAATAAGAATGCAAGGCTAACCTTACAGACGTCATCTTGGAGGGACCTAACCTCACTCCACGTGTTTTTGTTTGACAGGTGTAAGGCGCGAAATTTGGAAAAGATTGCAAGGCTAAGCTCACATACACTATCTTGGAGGAGCCTAACTACACAGGGGCTAGTTTTATGACCAGATGCTCTTCCCGACGCCATCTCGCGAGATGCCCTTCCCGATGTCATTGTGAAAATAGGAAACCATGGAACGCTATCTTGCTAGATGCCCTTCCCGACGCCATCTTGGAGGAGCCTAACCTTACAGCGCATAGTTTTACGGCTAGATGCCCTTCCCGACGCCATCTTGCAAGACGCCCTTCCTAATGTCACCTTATTTGCCTGATATGAAAATGGGAAACCATGGAACGCCTTCTTGCAAGATGCTCTTTCCGACACCATCTTGGAGGGACCTAACATTACAGCACATAGTTTTATGGCGAGATGCCCTTCCCGACGTCATCTTCTTAGATCCCCTCTTCCCGACACCATCTTCGCGGCTTTACGTCGCCATCCGACGGACAAATAACTATGAACGGCGAGATTTCCTTCCCGACACTATCTTTCAGGCTTTTCGTCTCCATCCGGCGGATGAATAACTATAAACACTCCGGCTCTTCCTTCTCGTAAATCAAACCCGAGATTTTCTAAACCGAAGGCTTGAACGTTAGCCAATCATTTAATGTAATGAACAATATTGTACATCTACTTTTACGGTTTTCAAACAAACGAAATCATAATTGTTTTTGTTAATTATCAATACAATTGAAGAGCTATCTGATGTCGATTCCGGTCTAGTTTGCAAGAATAACGGATGAGAGGATCTGTTATTCTGACTACACGTCACCATGTAATCTGCAGGTCTTCAGACCAAATAATTTAATAAATTAACATTACATGATATCTATACATTAATAACACCCATCACCCCGTTTGACTAGAGATTTACTTATGTTATTGTTATGTTCTCAAATTGGTAAGCATGGTGTTCTCTTGTTCTTTTCACCTCCTAATAAGACGTGATGGATAAGTTTTGCAATTTTTTACATATCTTTTTTTCTTTTTTTTAACTTGTCGTTACATACAAGATGAGGACGGAGTGGTAGGTGAATGAGGATGGTGCGGTAAGGAGAAGGTGATAGATTTTTTATTTTCAATTTTTTTGCTCATTTATAACAGGGTTTTTGCCATATAATTAGAAGGATATAAGCAGAGGAATAGAAGTGTGATGGTAATCTATTATAGTAAAAATAAAACTATATAGCTTTTTTGTATTCATCATCCTCATCATTATTAGTGATTTTTTGAGTATTGCAAACAAACATTGTTATCACAGATATAAACATAGAAATGTTATAATTTTCTGAAACATTTTTTCATAATCATTATTTTTCGCAAATAAACATAATGTTACACATTCAATATGTGAATGAAATTAGAAATTAAAAAATAATTGATAAACACTATTAGTGATTTTTTCGTATATTGCAAACATATAATTAATGTAGAAATAATGAAAAATTTATTTTCATTTTTAATAATGCAGATAAATGTAAAAATCTAGAGAATATTTTATTTTACATACAGCGTAATACCACATCTTGAATATAGAAATGAAAATATAATTTAAAATGAACGATGATGTAATAATCTTCTTCATTTTTGTATTTACATACATTTTCAGTATTTTTAGACAATCTTTCCCCTTCTACACATAATCATTATATTTACAATAATTAAAGTTTCATGAATATTATTTGCATTAAAAAATCATGGCATAACAAATAGCTATATGTTTTTGAACCCCCATGGTACCCTCGTAAGAGAATCACTATTCAACTGACGTTTATTATCAAATGCAAATAAAGAAAATGTATCATGTTCAATAGAAAAAACGTGACGCCTGCCTGAAAGTATTCCCATCTGTCTACAAAAAGCAGCATTTTTAGATGCCAGTACATTACGATAGTGCTGAACATGTAAATGACTAACTACACTTGGAAGTACGCCTTTTGCCTTTTTTTACAAATCGTGAATTTTATGTCTCATATGCATACATTTTTGGCACTCTGTCATACTATTCACACTACATTCATCTTTCATAAGACTGAGGTAATGCACTCTGGTGCAAGGTAAAAGAATTAGTGCTTTAAAGAAGTTTTGTGTTCTTATGTTTAATCAACTAAATTAATGTTCATTTATTTTGTTATTTCAAGGTTTGCAACACTTCTTTCGCATTTCGCAGGTTTGAATCTGGCCAATCACAAATTTTCTGTAATTATTTTTCAGCCAAAAATAGGTTTCTTGTAACTTTTGAAATTGCCAATAAAATGAGAGGGTGTGTCCGGGTTTAGTCCAGAAACCTCTCGAAACGTCCCCTCGGGTATATAAGCTACGTCATGAAATGCAACTCACTAACTCAAAATATGAATAATTAAACACCAAAAGTAGCTTTATCGCGTATTGTAAGTCTAAATGAAATTTCAGAGAGGAAAATAACGAAGGGGGAATTATTGTATCAATGTCCGGTTGAAACAAACACAGAGTATAAGAATATTTAAATCTCCGGTCAGCAAATACGATATATAACTCAGACGTCAACATTATTAACCTTAAATGAAATACTATGTAACACCACCATTAACCACAGCCAATTATATTTAAAAAACGCAAACAAATTTCTCCAACAAAATTTCAACCCTCCAAAATCCACCTATATTGTTGAGTAGGTACAAGCTCTATTTGTATGATAGACTTGACCAACTAAAGCACTCGTCACCTTAAAACTTGATGCCATAATATTATTTTATATAAAAAAGAACATAATCTTCATGTTCACTCACGGGAAATGGGGTTAGGTTTAGTTTACGCATGTTCATTGTAAAACGTTGAAAATTAATTACATTCTTGCACCATCGTTCAAGATTAATTTAGTCTCTAAAACGTAAATCTTGGTCATGATTTTCCTGATCTTTCTGGACTTATTTAATTTTCTTTGTAGTAAGGTACCTACGTTGGCTGATAGGGCAAATGCTAGGATAGGCATCATTAGTTTTAACTTCGGAAATTTGTGCGGCACTCGAATTAGATCACCACCTTCTATGGGTATATAATATCTTCCCTCACAATACATTTAATTTCAAAAATGATAAAATGATTAATGCACACAACATTATTAGTCTATGATTCGGTTCTAAGTTTTCCTTACGAATGCTCTTAACCCAATTTTGCCTTAATACTAGGTCTTTTGGAAACGGGAACACTGAAGCTCTTACTTACATCCAGGCACACAGCACATTAAACTATAAACATATTGCATAGGTAACTAAAAATTAAGAAAATACTTTCAGCGGAGAACACGAGAATCAACATTAATCTAATCACCACCGATATTGTTGGAATAAATAAGCTCTTTGAGAACAAACAGATTCTTACGACACTGAAAGAGAATCTATAATCTTAAGACTGTAATTAAATATAATGCACGATTAATAATATCCAAATTTCCGTACATATTTGGTAATAACACGGCTTACACAAATCAAAACAAACGCACTCCAGCTGCCGCCATTATGGACAGTTTCGATAGGTCAGTTAAGGTCTGAGATATTTTAGTTTGTCTTGCTTTACCTGTTGTTGTGTTTGTAAATTAATCGAGTATCGAAAAAATTCGAGAAGACTTGACTACTCTCCCAACTAACTGCAGTGAAAATTTCGAGAAATAACTTCACAACTCTCCCAACAGACTGCGTGCGCTGTTGTGTCAACTAATCGACCATCGTAAATTTTGAGATAACTTTACAATCTCTCCTACGAGAGAGCACAAATATCAGCAGACGGTGCTGCACGCGGACTACTCCCTCTACTGTTCACGGATCTCCCACTCTACAGCGCACCCCCTACCCGCTCAATGATGCAATAAATAGAGATGCGCAAGGCGGAAACTCTTTGTCGCCTCGGGAGAGGTGTCCATGCCCTTGATTCTTAACCGGGGCATATTATTAGTGGATGACTCATCGACAAAGCGATGGACCTCTAGGGAGAGAGAGGGAGCACATCTCTCACTCACCCATCCCCTATTTTTGGTAAGGGGGCTGGGAGGAGGGGAATACCCTCTACCCTCCCCGCACGAAATCAACAAAGTAAAATCTTCGGTTCGCTAACCTAACCTAGCCCCTGAGGTTAGCCTTGCACTCTTATTCAAATTCCGCGCCACACACTTGTCAAAACAAGAGCACGCAGTCAAACAAGAGCATTGCAAATTCCACGCTCCACACCTGTCAAAACAAGAGCACGTGGTCTTAAAAAGCACGTGGAGTGAGGATAGGACTCTTCAAGATGATGTCTGTGAGGTTAGGGTTGTACTCTTGTTCAAATTCCGCGCCTAACACGTGCTTATGTTTGTAACAAAATCATGTGGTCTTGTTTTTAAACAATAGAACGTGGTACTAGCGGTCAATGACCTCGTGGGAAAATGCTGATTCAGCTCCCATTGTTTCTCAGTCCCCCTTGCTACACTATTACTGTTGTTGGCTTAAGATAATAAAGGTTTAGAAAATTCATACCGATCGATCATATTATCGATTCAATTCAGATTTCATTTCCTTTCATTTGGCAGTATTGCCGGAACCAGGAGAGCTCCCTCCTTACTCCTCACCCCCGTAACACCAGGTATCACTAAAAGTTGCGCGAGTAATAGATTAGTCACTTGTAATGGAATGTCCACTATTGATACTTACTAAACAGTAAACAGAAGTATTTCGTAATTTGCACTTATTATTATTATTATTATTATTATTATTATTATTATTATTATTATTATTATTATTATTATTATTATTTATTTCCATTTTGTACTTTCGTCTGTCTGTCGTTCATTTCTTTGATTTATGAATTAATAAAATATCATACCTGCTGAATTGCTTCATAAGCAGAATTAACTATGATGAAAACATTCATGACTGAGCATAGTCCACCTCCTAGCATACACAAACCGGTACCATCCAGACCATCGTAAATGCTGGATAACACCTTGTAAGCGATCGTGCATATGACGATAAACACGGAGGCGAAGTACATGAGGCCAGCATATCCAAGCGTTTGTCCTGCGAGATGAACCATTGCGTTCAGTTCCAGCCAGAGTTTCCTATATTCTGATAGAATGGCCACTGGCAAGAAAGGGGCAGAACATAACTGGAAAGAAAACATTTCTTCATTCAAAACTTTAGTATTATCAAATTACAGCATGATAATCAGGCTTCAGGACAGTCCCCAATACAAGTGAAATCCAAAATACAGGGTGGGTGATATATGAAGACATGAAATTGTGCGCCCCCTGCTATGTGCGAATTTATTGTATTACTTTTACTTTCTCAGAACTTCAGCGTTAGATTATTATAAAGGCAGGCACGCAGTGGTAGTTATAATACACAAAGGCACGGCGATTTTGAAATTGCACGGTTTTAACGTAGTCTAACGTACTTCGACAACCGGTACATGGAAAGAAAATTTTAAGACGCTTTTAGTGTTTGGGTAGAACAAGTATTTAACTTACTATTATGTTTAATGCCTCAATTGACAGAAAATAAAAGAGGATACCTGTTGCAAACAAAACTGAAAATCTGAAGCCCATTTCCAGAGACCTCCAGGCACAATCTGCACTGTGGTGTACGAGTACATTCGATGTAGTAGTATGAGTTTATATTGGCTTACACACAAGAACAATGGCTGCTCCCAGCAAAGTGATTACCGAACAAGTTAAAAAGTCTAAGACTCGGCCTGTTCTGTTTTACTTTTTTTATTTCCGTGAAAAGACATTTATACCAGAAGAAAAAAAGACCAGGACAAATGACAGGTGGTTACATGGATATAGGCTACTAATAATTTCTCCCATGTTTCGCAAGCCAAATTTCCCGCAAGTATGATGGTTTTAGTGGCCTTTGGCTGCTTGATGCTGGCTACCGTGAGATGCTGGAGAGAGTTGTAAAGCCTTGGACAGAAAGCGTACTGTACGGTAGGCCATATGCCAGCACCACTTTTCACCTACATTGAGAGTAAGACGTATTCGAACATTAACGATTTGTGCTAGAAGGGCAATATCTCCCCTAGCATATCTGTAATTTTAGCTACTATACAATATAAATATTCCTTTAAGTGTGAAGTTAGATTTTTATGAACAACTAAGCAGAGATATTATCCTGGCCGCGCAACAAGAAATACAAATTCATATCTGCACCATGAAAAATGAAATGGCTTATGGCTTTTTAAGTGCCGGGAGTGTCCGAGGACAAGTTCGCCTCGCCAGATGCAGGTCTTTTGATTTCACGCCCGTAGGCGACTTGCACGTCGTGATGACGATGAAATGATGATGAAGAAGACACATACACCCAGCCCCCGCGCCAGTGGAATTAACCAATTATGGTGAAAATATCCGACCCTGCCGCGAATCGAACCGGAACCTCTGTGACCAAAGGCCAGCACGCTAACCATTTTGCCACGGAGCCGGACATCCGCACAATTATACAGGTGAAATAAGAATTCGAACAGTACAACTGTATGCACGATTCTCGGCTCTTGCTTCCTTCAGTGCGGCTTTCGTCCAGTATTGTACCTGTCTAATGTTTCAGTTGCTGCAAATTAGCGTGTTATAGAGATATAGAGAACATCCCTCTAAATTTGGTCGGAAGGCGAAATAAACGCCTTTGGTAGAAAAGGTTAATTATAGATTTAATAACCAATTCAAATCATGGCGAGACATTTCTTGGATAGTGCATCGATCAACCTATAACAGCAATTCATAATGCCACTGACCGGTTCGGTAAACGAAAATCGTTACAAAATTTGCTACGAACTGGATGGTCAATAAAATTAAGTGACGGTGATGATCGAGCTATTCTCAGAAAAATCGAACGATGTACAAAGATCAGAACACACACTATCCCAGTGGAGTTCAAACCAATTTCAACATAAATTTATATTACAGTAGGGTTCTCAGTTTCCTTAGAAAAAGCGACTAAAATGGACAAGTTGTCCGCAGAAAGTATTATGTCACTGAGATCAACAGGAAGAATAAGTGGCAGTTCGCAAAATCACATGTAAAGTCCTGCATGGATCTGTAAAATAGAGTTAGTTTTACTGATGAAAGCAAATGGAATGTTTTGATTCCGTTGGGGAATTTAAAATGCACATGAGATTGGAAATGTTATCCTCTACAACTTTTGTTTTATTGCGTTTATCAATACGAGAAGTATTAACGGAGATATTGGAGGACTTTTTTTTACAATTTCCTTTACGTTGTATCGACACAGACAGGTCTTATGGCAACGATGGAGCACGAAAGGGCTAAGAGTGGAATGGAAGCGACCGTGGTGTTAAGTAAGCTACAGCCCCACTATTTGCCTGGTGTGAAAATGGGAAACCACGGAAAACCATATTCAGGGCTGCCGGCAGTGGGATTCGAACCCACTATCTCCCGAATACTGGACACTGGCGGCACATAAGCGACTGCAGCTATCGAGCTCGGTGAAATAATTAAGACCTTCCAATAAACTACTATTTCGCCAAGCGAGAATATAATTAATTATTATCAAGATTGTAGTGACTTCTTCCCTGTTCATAATTACCGATTTCATTAAAATCTGTTCTGTCGTTTTTTCGAGATTCACGTACATACATACTGTATCCGGTACAGGCATGAGCCAAGGATAAAAGGATACATCAGAAAATTTATTCCATTGTCTACGGGCAAGTTGGCGGGGACTTGAAGCGTGTAGCGTTTGTTAACGTCACTCAAGATATCCGAGCAGGGAGAAAGGGAGATACCGCGAGTCGAACCAGGGAATCCCCGAGGCCAGTAGGAGGAGGTTAACCCCAATCACAGGCTCACAGATCACGAAGGTGGAGGCGTATTTTCTAACAAGAAAACTCTCCAACCCACCCGAAATCAGCATAATCAACATTGTTTTCACTGCGTTCATTTCAAGGATTTTTATTAAATACGGCGTCGAACATGAATCAAATGATCAGAACATCAATAATTGACTCATAAGGACCTGTGGCACACTTTATTGTACTAAAATGAAGAGGAATTAACTTACTTAATGTGTTATATAAGAGCGGAAAATTAATTTAGCCATTTGCAAACGTCTGGGAGATGCTTGAAACCGGGAAACTACCATCGAGGGAAGAGCACAAGTATCAGCGATCGGATCTTTCTATGGATTAATCTCAATCTGATTACCACACTATTTCATTCATAGCAGCCAGTGGGGAAAATTATCCTGAGTTACGCCATTTTGTAGCTGAAGTCATAAAAGGAACCAGACACCTTTACTAGGGACCACTTGAGTCTTGTACCCAGGCCGTGAAACACGTACGTGAATGTTCCGGGAACTTCTCCTTTGTGAGACTAATTTTGGGTGAACACTTGAGAAATAAACATCATTTAATAACACCTATTCATGATGTAGTACACAGTAAAAATAAGACGTGTGCCGGAAGTGGATACTTAACCAATTTTTCGGGATGACTAAACTTTGGTTATTGTTACTGAGACGGGACTTTCGTGGTTTATAGAGGTGTAAGAAGTTGCCGGGGTGAATGGGTGGACAGAGAAAAGATCAGAATATAAATTAAAACACTAAATTCTAAAATATTTTTTCCTTTCCTTTTTATTTTAAAATTTGATAGATAATCTGAATAAGCAACAACAAACAACAGTTAAAGAGCTGGTCAGCTCATATAACAAGGTTGGACTGTAAGTTCAAAAATCAGATACTATAGGGAAAATTGCCGGCACAATAATTTGCAAAGTGCACCGGAGGTACAACTTCTCTGTGCATTTGAACTAAGCGCCTCTTAGAAGACCATCCCTGTTATGAATCTGAAACCACGTATTGGAAGAAGTTTGGACCTTTAACCTTCTGTTATCTCTACTAACGACTTATGTGCCCCCTCTGGCGGGAGGACGGACAATTATTTTTTACAGGAAATTTCATATTGTCTAAGTTTTGTGAACATGAAGTGTTTGTGGATTGTTTTTGTATGCTAAGGTTACTAGAACTTCTATCACTTCCTTCGTCCTTCAGTTATTAGCCAATCAGAAATGTTTTATATATAATTGTAGCCAATTAAAATTGGGGCTGTGTACCGGCATTCTGCCTAGAGAGTTCTGGAAATTCCCCCTCTTCTATATAAGCTCCTCGCTCTTGGGCCAGTTTGTCTTCTTCATCGCTTCAGCCTAGAGTAAATACGGTGTTAGTTGAGGCAGAGGTAGTCTTACCCGTCGTCGGAAGGCCCACCAGCTCAAGGTAATGGCAGACATCTTTTAAATATGTAATAGCTCCAGACAGTTAACTTGGGGGGAAGGTTTTAAACTTCATTCTTAATGTAAATTTCCAAAGCGCAATATCTCCTCTTAAATTTACATTTTCAGGCAAGTCTAAGAATTCTATTCAAATCCCTGCCAGGAAATATGTAACTAAGGGAATAAAGAGTGTTCACCCTCTTTTAATTCCCATTCAACTTCGTATGGGGGTGACCATGATTTTCTAAACTGCAAATTTTGAACACTACTTTGGAACTTAATATTCCTCCATCTATTCGCCCTCTGTAGTATAGGCTTAGCCTCTGTAACATAGGGCCACAAGCCAATGTAGGAGTTTTAAGTGTTTTACAAAAGGTTTCAAAAGGAGTGCAAGGGCTTCGCCTCCTAGCATTTTGTTAATGGCCGATTTTCTTAAACCTTTTCTTTCTGTACATTTAGACCATTCAGTAAACTATTGTGTACCTCAAGTTTGACGTAAGTCATTCCTGTTATCTTAGCTGACGATCTCGTCACTATTCTATTAAACTGCTATCTGTTGTTGTTCATTCAGATTATTTATCGAACTTTAAACTCAGAAAAAAGAAAGGAAATAAATAAAAATTCAAAATTTAGTGTTTTAAATTACGCTTTGATGTTTTCTCTGTCCACCCATTCATTCCCCTACCTTCTTACTCCACTGAAATCCACGATATTTCCGTAACAATTAGTAGCAGAACGTGGTTGAATGGGTCTGTACAAAGCCCATTTGGATGGTTTTCGTAGAATCTGGCATCGAACTCTAAAAAAAAGTGTCCGTTTCCGGATTTTCCAAATTTTGCCAAAGTTATCTCTCATTATGTCTGGTACTAAAGAAGTCCTTTGTCCATGGTATCTGCGCAAGGAAGAACTAATTTAAGAACTGTCTATTAGAAAGGTCCAGTCTGGTGGCACGGTTGCAACAGACTCATCTAGGATTAAGGATTCTTTAGAGTTACCCATCAGTATTCCGGAGAATGGGAAGAAAGAAATTGATGATGCTCTATCCACAATCACTGCTAATATTATTGAACTTACCTCTACCGAGCTCGATAGCTGCAGTCGCTTATGTGCGGTCAGTATCCAGTAATCGGGAGATAGTGGGTTCGAACCCCACTGTCGGCAGCTCTGAAGATGGTTTTCCGTGGTTTCCCATTTTCACACCGGGCAAATGCTGGGGCTGTACCTTAATTAAGGCCACGGCCACTTCCTTCCCATTCCTAGCCATCTCCTATCCCATCGTCGCCATAAGACCTATCTGTGTCGGTGCGACGTAAAGCAAATAGTAAAAAAAAAAGAACTTACCTCTGTTCTTAGCTTTTCTTTTAAGGAGGTGAACACTCCGGAAATCAACTTAAGCATGTTCAAGCTAGGTTATTCCATTTTATAATATAGAGAGGGAGCTATTGTCTCCGAAACATAATTATGATCATTCTAGTATTGCTAAATCTCTGGTTCAACACATTTCTGATTTGCCGAATAAGGTTAATAAATAGTTGTGCGGATACGCTTGTGGAAAGAGTCACTATCCTACCGCATTAAATGTACAGACAGAACAGGATACAAATAAGTCTTCCGAGAGAGGGGAACCAATCAAACCACAACAAGCTTCAGCCCCATCCGAACAAGATATTAGTAATCGACAACAACTTACACCTCCTTCAACACTAACGCAGCTTTCAAACCTCCTCAACATCTAGCGCCCTCTCCGGTCATATCACCAGGTTTCCGTAGTTTGTCTCACTCCTTAGCCATGTTGCTTATGGGCATTTCGAAACTCTCGGTCAATTTTACTACGACGTAATAGCTTTTCTAAGATTTCTTGTGGAATTTCAGGACCATGAATTAGTGTTTGCTCTCTCGTATTCCCAAATTTTACAATCATTTACCCATACTCTGTCGGTGCCCTCTCAGACCAAATCGTCAAGGCCGTAGTGGATAGAAGTTCTATCGAAACCTTTCATATTCATCTCTTAGCTAATTTCATCCCTGCCGATCCTCGTCATCATTAGTGCAAAAATACTACTTCCGAGTCCAAAGGATAGACGAGTATTTAACAGATTTCATACTGGATATAAAATTTTATACAAAGATATTTGCCCTCCACTACTCTGAAGGTACAATTGTATAGACCATTGTTGAAGGGATTTCCCCATCTAACCGGTCTTATTTATGTTTCGCTTACCGGTTGCAAACATTTTCAGAACTCAAGGCTATGGCAGTGTCCGCGGAGGATGTTAGATACACAGATACACAGCGAGTCGCTAGGAAACCTCCACCATGGTTTAATAGTTCCCGGCCACTACCTCACCAAACCTTCTCGCCCCGCAAAAGTTATGCGTGCGGATCGGCGGACCATCTTCGAAATGAATGTCACCTTGTGAAATCTAATGGATCTAGTAATGAAGCAGGGTCGTCTCAAGGATGTTTTAAGTGCGGATCATTCTCACACCTTGCTACAAACTTCATCGAACAGCACACATTCTTGTTCTGTTTCTCGTGCTGCCTCCGCTAATCCAGGCAATAGAATGTGATTAGCGTGTCCGGCTGAGTCACCACGTTCAGCTAGTCGAGGCTCGGACGACGAGTTTTCTGAGGAGGGAAGACTCTCTAATAAATATTTTGAAGGTCCTAGAAAATGTCTCAAAATCGCCTCTGAGACTCCAGGAATTGTGCCCTTCCTCAAAATTGAAATAAATGATGGTCAGTTCACGGCACTGTTGGACTCAGGAAGTGTTAGCCCTATTTTTTCTGAGGATTGGTATGCCAGATTAAAAGTTTATTGTAAATTTCCAGAATATAATTTTTCTGGTGTTAAATTTTTTCGGCGAATTCTTCCACCTTAGAAATCTTGGGATTTATTCATGCTAAAATCATGTTTTTAAATGTACATGGAAGTTTAAAATGTATGTTGCAAAACATTTGTCATAGTAGGGGAAGATTTCATGCCACATTATGGTCCTGTGCTCAATCTTCAAAGTAAATTTTGTACATTCATATTTGAGGGTAATTTCCATATTCCCCTCTTAAAATGTAACTCTGCATCATCTTCTGTGATTTCGCCTACCCAGAGTTAGACGTCGTTAGACCTCAGACATCTACCTGAGGATTAGGCTAATAGTATTCGAAAGTTATGTCAACCATTTCCTGATGTGTTTTAAGAAACTCCTGGTGTCACTGATTTCATCGAATATAAAATCGATGTGACGGATTCGGTTCCTGTACGGTTTCCTCCATATAGGCTATCTCCACCTAAAATGAAAGCCCTGACGGAAATTATTGATGGTATTATTCGGCCTTCAAATTCGGCGTATTCATCGCCGATCTTTTTTGTGTCGACAACTCAAGGTGACTTCAGGCCAGTCATTGGCTACAGAGCGTTAAACCGTAACATTGTATTACAATATGTACCCCTTCCTGACTTACGTTCATGTTTTTCTTGGTTTCGTAAGGCTACGTTCTTCACCATCCTAGATCTTAACCAGGCGTACAATCAGATACCTATGACGGAAGAATCGAAACATCTGACTGCTTTAGCTACAGACTGGAACTTGTACGAATACAGCCGTGTGCCTTTCGTGCTGCCCACGGGCGCGGCTGTTCTTACTAGACTGCTAGATAGGGTACTCTCCGACATTAAATTTGAATATCTGGAACATTATCTAGATGATGTCGTTATTTTCTCTGAAACATTTGAAGAACATTTAGCTCAACTAGAGGAAGCCCTAAATCTCCTTTGAAAGGCTAGATTGACAGTCAAGTTATCAAAGGTATCTTTTGCTTAGTAATCTATGTACTTCTTAGGTTACATTGTGTCAAATGGCTGAGTTTCAGTCGATCATTCCAGAACGCAGGCAATTCGTGACTTTAAGCCTGCCGAAGATGTTCATCGGCATAGTGAATTTCTTTAGGAAACTCATCCCTAACTTTGCTATTAGGGCGGCGCCCCTAAACCTCCTCCGTAGGAAAGGTGTCAATTTGAACGGGGGCCACAGCAGTGAGCTGCCTTCAAGGACTTTGAAGTTAGCTCTTTGTAATGTCCAGTCCTGGCTATGCCAGATATCTCTAAGAAATGCATTGTGCAGACAGACGCCTCATCACCCGCGGTCGCTGCAGTTCTTCTTCTTCAGGAATCTGAACTCGGAAGGTGGCCAATTGCCTATGCGTCTAGAACATAATCATCTCAAGAAGCCAAGTGCTTCATATACGATTTGGAAGGAGTGGCTGTCCGATTTGCCTTGAAAAATTTCCGCCGTTACTTTGAACATGTTAAGTTCAAATTAGAGACTGTCAATTTGTTAATATATTGTTTCTGATAACTTCAAGTCATTCACCTCTAATTTATTTCGTAAATTCTGTGTTGTTCTCAATCCCACATGTCACAACGTCAGCCTACTACCCACAATCATCTCTAGCCGAGTGGGTTAACCGTGATCTTCGATCTGCCTTGAAAATGTTCATCATGAAGGTCATTCTCGTTCGGAGACTTCATTGCATTGGCTATCTTTTGCATTCAATTCGGCGATTCAGGGGTCACATATGTTTTCTTCCGCATATCTTATGTTTAAGTTCGTTCCAAACACACCGTTGTCCGATTAGTGGTCAATCAATGGGATTTTATCGGAGACAATAGACCCCGTTAATATCAGGGATCTGTAGAGAAAGGCTAAAAATAACCTTAAAGCCTTTCATGAGAAAGTGAAAGAGAGATATGGTCGTGGACGGAGACAAATTTAAAGATCGGAGATGAAGTCATGGTAAAAATGTTGTCAATGCAAGCAAGCTTGCCCCCAGATATCATGATCCTTGTGCTATTCTAGATTTCTTAACGCCGGTCACTCTCTTGTCGAGTAATCCCGAAAAAGGACGTATTTTTCGGCTTCATATGTCCCAGGTAACACCCGTGTTAACTCTGTGCTTTCCTGTATAGATCACCAAGTGATGGCATTGCCAATTTAATGATATTTCTTTCCTCAGCACCTTAGTAATGTAAGTTTTAGGCAAGGAGGCGTACTGCCCCTATTAATGGTGAGCATTTGTATGTATTTAAGTTATTGTTTATCTCTATCTCATTTGTAACTTTTCTTGTAAACTTCTTCCCTTCAATAATTTATTTTCCTATCTGCCATTACCTGCCCATTCCTCCAAACCTTAGCCTGAAATTCCGTGCACTTGTCCTACATGTCACCAACCTCAACAGCTCCAAATTAATAAAATCACTTACTGTCGCCCAGAAATTAATTGTTGCAGTGCCCTAATTTCAATTGAAGCCATGTCTTAACAACTGGCGAGAGGTGCCAACGCGGGGTAAGAGTCCGTCTCGTTCCGACCAAGTCTCCTACTCAACAGCCATCATCAGGAGTAATGGCCAACCGCCATCATAGGGTGGAACTATCCTAATTGGCCCTTAGTGACCATCACCATGGCTACCACTCTTACTGTTGCGGGAGAGAGGTATCTCAGAGTACTTGCGGTGTCCGGGGGAACTCATACTGACATCGGCAGTGGATGCCACTCCTACCCTCAACCTAGGGCATAACTGACCGGAATTCCACTGTTTCATAAATTACATCAAGTATTATTTGCTTCAAAATACCTTATGAATGGACCCTCCATCGAGAAATGTTCTAACTTGACTTCTAATTTCAAAATTTCTACAGTTCTTAAATTCCAAATTTCAAAAGGGTACCGACTATGGTAAAATATTAGGGGGTGGAAGTCTGTACCGGAGGTACACCTTCTCTGTGCATTTGAACTAAGCGCCTTTTAGAAGGCCATCTGTGTTATCAATCTGAAACTATGTAGTGGAAGAAATTTGGTCCTTTAATCTTCAGCTGTCTCTACTATCGACTTATGTATCCCCTCTGGCGGGAGGACAACTATTTTTTTACATGAAATTTCATATTGTTTAATATTGTGAACCTGAAGTGTTTGTGGATTGTTTTTTTGTGCTAAGATTACTAGCACTTCTATCACCTCATTCTTTCTTGAGTTATTAGCCAATCAGAAATTTTGTGTATATTTTTTCAGTCAATTAAAATTGGAGGTGTGTACAGGCATTCTACCTAGAGAATTCTGGAAATTTCCCCTCTGCTATATAAACCGGGCACTTTTGGGCAGGTTTGTCTTCTTCATCGTTCCAGTCGAGAGTGCATACGGTGTTAGTGTAGGGAAGGGTAGTCTTACCCTCATCGGAAGGCCGACCAGCTCAAGGTAATGGCAGACATTCTTTAAATATGTGATGGCTCCTTGAAGGGAACTTGAAGGGAAGGACTTAAATTTCATCCTTAAAGTAAATTTCTAAAGTTCAATATCTCCGTTTAAATGTATGTTTTCAGGCAATTTTAAGGACTCTATGCCGGGACTGTTCACCCTCTTTCAATTCTCATTCAGCTTGGTATGGGGATGACTATGTTTTCCTAAAACACAAAATTTTGAACACTATTTTGTAACTTAATATTTCTCCATGTATTTACCCTCTGGAGTATAGGCTTAGCGTCTATAACTTAGGGCCATATGCCCAAGTAGGATTTTAAGTGTTTTCAAAAAGGTTTCCAAAGGAGTGCAAGTGCTTTACCATTCAGTATGGGCACTTATTGCCCCTGTTTAAATTCTAGTTATTTATAGACAATTATGGATCAGACTGTAGAGCAGAAATGATAGTAAGTACTGTTTTCAAAGTGATCGAATGTTATATTTGAATAAGATACTAGTGCCTTTAAGAGGCCGGACTGTATTAAATTTTGGAGCTCAGTCTCCTACAGTGTAAACTGAGTGGAGCAAAAGTGCTTTTTGAAATAGTGTAACTATGGATCTTGTACCGGGCGGTACACATCCACGCCGCTTGTTCAAATATTGCGCCAATTGAAACTCCTCTACCTGAACTTTAAAAAACTGTATTAACTGAACTCTTTCTCCGAACATGGCTCTGTGTGAATTTTGATGCGTTTTTGTTTGTCATTGATCAAGAAGTGTGGACGTTCTCTACCAGATGTCTCTCCAAAAAAACTATGATCATGCACTCTGGTGCAAAGGAATGAACCTTCTTGAAGAAATTTTGTATTCAAAAGTTGTTGCCTTTACTAAATTGTGTTCCTTTATTTTTGGGTTGGCAATATTAATCCTTCCTTCCGCCGGGTTTGAACTTAGCCAATCCCGAATTTCTTTAATTAATTCTCAGCCAATCATGTATGTCTTCTTCGATATGGATATGTAGCTCTAAGCTATCCAATAAAGTTGATAGGGTTGTCTACTCATTCTTGAAAGGTCACAAATTTTCCACAAGTGTATAAAAACTGCTGTTTTTTTCGTCTCCGAGCCACTAGTATAACATCTAACTCAGTGTGTGGATATGTAGCAGGGGGCGGGAAACGCCTCTTTCTTCAAGCAGCAGCTCTTCAACAAGGTAATGGCCTCTTAACATCTTCATTTCTTGTTAGCTCAGCAGTTTAACTCTCGGGGAGGGATGGAAACCTTTAATATGTAACCTACCATTTTAAAATATAAATTCCTCTTCTGTCTATGTGAAAACTACAAATCTCTTTTACTGTAAAGCGGGGATAGAGAGTGCTTTACCCTCTCGAGCTCCCCTTCATCTTGAAATTGAGATGACCACGTTTTCATAACCGTTTCTACGCTTCCTTAATGTGTTAAGTTTCCTCATACGAGTCACCTCCATATATTGGGATTAGCCCCTGTATTATCGGCCTATTGCTTCTTAGGTTTTAATAACTTTTGTGTAGTTGTGCATGTATTCGCCTCCATTCAATTTTGTATTTTGGTCCACTTAATTAACCCGATGTTTTGTTTTCTTCGTGTGAAGGCCCTGTAGGTTGGGTATTAAATGCCCCTGCTTCTTTGTGTGCATTGAGGGCAGTTAGTAGTAAAGGTTGTTGTAGCCCTTGATAGGCTTGTAAAAATCGAGAGCAGGTCAGCTCTTTCTGGTATTTTGGAAGGTGCCTCTAAGAGGCCTGACATTATTAAGCGGGAGCAAGAGCTCCATGTAATGAAGGGGTTTTCTGCCCTTTGTTAAATTGTGGGTGTGAGCTGAGAGCTCAGACTTTGGGGCTTGTAGCCCAGAATTTGTAAATATGCTGTGTACCTGATTTAACTGTTGTTATTTGTTGTACGCTCAAAATTCTATGTTACCATTGTTAAGTTTTGAAAATATGACCTTATTGAAATTTTAATTCATCTTTCGAACTTTTGTAGTTGAGACCTATTCCAGCCCGCACCTTCTTTCACCTCTACTGTTCCACAGATGCCTCGGAACAGAGCTATAAGCTTTTTTTGTAAATTATTGTGTACCTGAAATTTTAAGTAATTCCTGTTATCTGAGCTGAGGAGCTCATGGCTATTTTATTCAACTGTTTTTTTGTTGTGGTTCATTCTGATTATTTATCAAATATCAAACTCAGAAGAAAGAAAGGAATGAAATAACGTTTCATTTTAGTGTTTAAAATTATGCTTTGATCCTTTCTCAGTCCACGAATTCACGCCCGCACATTCAAGAGGACAAATTGGGGCAAATATTCGTTTATAGGAAAGGGAGTTAGGGATTGGAATAACTTACCAAGGGAGATGTTACATTTCTTGCCAAATTTACACTAGGAAAAGTTCAAAAACAGTATTTACTGTCAATTCTACTCGACAGTCTATTACGCACTCTTCTATAAATAATGACAATTTAACTGGGGCAATGAGTGCTCATTCTAAATGGCCTAGAAGTACAAAGAAAAGTTTTAGGAGGATAGGCCATAAACTAAATGCTAGGAGAAGGAATACGTATCCTTTTGAACGACACTTAAAATCCTACATGGGCTTATGGCCCGATGTTGCAGAGGCTAAGCCTTTACTACAGTGGGGTGACTACATGTGAAATATTAAGTTACAAAATGGTTGAAGAATTTAAAGTTTTAGGAAATTGTATTTACCCCCATACCAATTGAACAGGAATTAACAGAAAGTTAACACTCTTTTATTCACTAAGTTACATATTTCCCAGCAGGGATTTGAACAAAGCCTTCAGACTTGCCTGAAAATTTACATTTAAAAGGTGATATTAAACTTTAGAATTAACATTATGAAAGAAGTTTGAAACCTTCTTGTCAAGTTAACTCTCTAGAGCTATTATATGTTAGATGTCTGCTATTACCTTGAGTTGTTGGGCCTTCCGACTACGGCCAGGCGGCCTCTGCACCCAATAGGCCATACACACACTTAGGCCGGAGCGATCAAGATGACAATGCGGCTAAAAACCGCCAGCTTTTATAGCTCCTCAGAGGGGAAAGTTCCGAAACTCTCTTGAACTAGGCAGAAGGCCTGTACACACCCATAAGAGTATTTGGCTAGAAAATTATACGCACAAATTTCTGATCGGTTAATAACTTAAGGAAGAAGGAAGCCCTAGTAGTGCTGACAGCCTCAGCACATAAAAGACAATCTACAAATACTAAAGGTTTACAAACCTGGAAAAGTGAACAACCCATTCAAATTTAATTGTCCGTCCTCCCGTCAGAGGGAGCACATAGACCGATAGTAGAGACATCTTGATGTATCCACAAAATGCTGTCAATTTTGTACACTGTTCTATTTACAAGTTATTTACACATATTCTACACACACGCACTAATGAACCGCCATCTTGACCAATATTTGACTGTTACAGTAGCATGTAAACAGAATCATTGCACGAGTTCACGACTTCCACACAAGTCTCATTAAAATAATTCTACTCCTAAGACTGCCTCTTTATATACGTTGCCTGGCCAGGCTTTTAGAAGAATATGACACAACCTTTTTTCTCGTAATTTCGAGAGTCTCCAATAGGCTATTTACAATGAAAATAATTTTCTATACAATTCTAGTGACACATTACCTTGTTCTAGACTTGTTACATTGTGTTGCACAACGTTGCATTGGATTACACATCATATATAAAGGTAATAATTAATTATATACTATTAATTACGTGTTCTTACATTAAATAAACTCATATGAATATACTTACAGCAGATGTTTCATGATATAACCCTACAAATAATGCGAGCACGATTTATACCAAATAAAGTTCGTACGCATCTAAGTAAATAATAATAATACAAATAGGTGTAGACAATTTCATAGCCATACCTCACAAGTCATAACAAACGATATTTCCATTATTTACCCATTGGTCAGAGAATTGTTTCCAAGTTATACCAGCCCATTACACTTGCATCACTATCTCCCTTATAACTTGAAACAATTTCAACAGTCTATTACACTCGTCGACTTTGCCTTCGTTGTAGATTATATCTTCTCTCTTCCTCAATGTCGCTGGGTGTGCTCTCCTCCTCTTGACCGGGTCGTGCCATGTCGAGGATCGGTGTCGCCTCGCTCCCAGCCTCTTCCTCGGTGGTATCGATGTGTTCTCCTCCTCATGACCAGATTGTGTGGTGTCATCACTAGCCTCTTCTCCGGGTGGCAGTACCAGGCTTACTCTGTATACTCAGTGTTTGGGTGACTCGCCGCAACTCGGATGCGTGGGCCTTGACATGAGAGTTGCTCTTTAGTAAGTAGAGCCCATAGCCCAGCTGCTTATCCACTTCGAAAGGACCAACCCACTTAGGTGCGAGACCTGAGTGAAACTCTCCAATCTTGTTACTGACTGGGTGGTTACGTCGCAGCACTTGTTGGCCTGGTAGGAAGATCTGGGTCTCTTCAACATCTTGAGTCTTGGCCTGGATAAGGGATGTCTTCTCGGCCAAAGGTTGCTTTTCCTTGATGTCATGCTGCTGCTTATGCTGCCATTCTGCTAGGGAAACAGCTGCATTACCTTGACCAGAAGTGGACGGTGGACGAATCTTCCAATCCCGGTGCCGTATAGCTGTCGACCAAGGAACAGATCCGCTGGGGAATAGCCAGTGATACGGTTGATGGGTCGTCGCAGGGCAAAGAGTGACTGCGGTATCTGAAGGTCCCACAGTCGACGTTCTTTGTCTATTAGGCGGACCCGCAGCATTTTTTACCTCTTCGTTCCGTCGTTCCGTTGGATTGGCCCTTGGATTGTAGATAGGGGTGGTCCCGTGCTCCACATCACATTCAGTTATCATTTGCTGCCACTTCCTTGACGTGAACTGACTACCGTTGTCTGACAGAATGCACCTCGGATAACCGTAGCGGCTGAATATCTCACCTTGTAGGAGACTGGTGATGCATCCCGTCGTGGCTTCTGGTATCGGAAAGGCCTCAATCCATCTTACTAAGAGGTCGGTGATTACTAGTAGTCCTGTTTTAACCCTCGGTACTGTAGGGTACGTACCCATTCAAGTCCAGGGCTATGACCTCCCAAGCGCGTTGCGGCCGTCTTCCTCGCTGACTGGAATCTGCCTTCCTGTTGCTCGCCTTGGTGCAGTTGCACATGTAGCACACACTGTCATAATCAAGGATGTCTTTCCGCGTGTTGACCCAGAAGGATCTTTGTCGGATAGACTGGTATGTCTCTTCACCCTCATGGATGTCCGGCTTCAGTGCTGTCGTGGAACTTCTCGAAGATGTCTATCGTGTGTTGTCTAGGGATCACCACTATTGCAGGCGTATCGGGGAGGTGGGATCTGTACATTAAAAGTCCTCCGTCAACACGGAAGTTATTGTAGCACATCCTGAATTCCCTCGGGACGAGTCGACTATCGGTGTTCTTTCTGCTAATCCACTGCGGCATGGTCCTACAGGGCTTGTCTTGTTCTTGCCTTTGCTTGATTACTCCCAAATGAAATTCCTTCTTGATGGTTATAAGAACAAGTTCACTAGGTTCATTCCGGTGTTTTTGTGGAAACTCCCTTTCGATAATGGTGCTCCTAACTTCAGCTTCCATCGCCGGGTGCATAGATAAACTGCCTGCTCCTATGTTCGTCGGTCCATGGACGTGATATAAATTGAAATCAAATTCTGCGATTAACAGAGCCCATCGCATCAGTTTAGATTTTGAGCCAGAGACCGAGTTCAACCATATGAAAGCTGCGTTAGTAGTGTACAGCTGGAACTTCCTTCCCTCCAAGTAGTCTCTGAATTTGCCCATGGCCTACACCACGGCTAAGGCTTCATTCTCGGCAGTGCACTAGCGTTGTTCGGTGGGAGATAGCTTTCTGCTGGCATACTCGATGATGACCCTTCCGCCATCACTCCTCTCCTGGAATAACACTGCTCCTAGGCCGGAATCGCTGGCGTCCGTCTGCAGGCACATCTTCCGTTGAGGGTCGGCATGAGATATATCGGGAGCGTTACATATCGCAGCCTTAATACCTTGGAATGCTGCCCTCTTCCTTGCTGGTCCTTCGGAACGGCTGGCTGTTATGGAGTAGATCGGTTAGTGGTATTGCCTTCCTTTCAAAGTGTGGCACAATGCTGCTATACCATCCTCACAAGCCAAGGAACTGGCGTACTTGTTGCTTGGTCCGCGGACCTTCAGCTTCCTCGATAGCTCCATTCTTCTCTAGTTGCCTTTCTAAGCCTTCAGATATTAGGACATGGCCAAGATATTCTACGCAGGACTGGGCGAAGTGGCACTTCTCCAGTTGGCAGGTCAGTCCATGAAATTTCAGTCGTTCCAGCACTTCCTTCAGGTGTACAAGGTGTTCTTGAAAATTCTTGCTGTGTATTAAGATGTAATCGAGATACTCTTGGCAGAAATTTCCAACATATCCCATCAGTCGCATGAAGGTTGTAGGAGCATTCTTTAGTCCTAAAGGCACTACTGTAAACCGGTACCATCCTCTCGGTGTCATGAAGGCAGTCAGTGGCCTGGAACTTTCCTTGACCTCCACTTGCCAGTATCCGGAGTTGAGATCCAGTGTGCTGAAAATCTTAGACCCACTTACTTTTTTCAGTGAATTTTTCAGGTCAGATATGAAGTAGGCGTCACTAACGGTCTTCTCCTTCAATTTGCGCGGGTCCACGCACAATCTATACTCCCCATTCTTCTTTTTCGGTAAGAAGTTTGCGAAACCCAACAGGATGTAGGGGGTTCGATGAGACCTTGCCCTTCCATCTCTTGAATGTTCTGCTTGACGAAGTTGCGTTTATACGGGTTGATTGCGTAAGGGCTTTGCTTGAAGGGTGAGAAAGTGCTGCATTCAACAGTGTATTTTACAGTGGTAGTTCGGCTTATTTTGTTGGTGATCACTTCCGGAAAGTCATCTAAGGCACGTCTAAGCTCATCTTATTCCTCTGGTTGAAGATTCGTTAACTGTATCTGTCCTTTCCTAAAAGGATTTCATGAGCTGCATAGTCTAGAATCACCTTGTATTGTACCAGAAAGTCATGGCCTAATCTGATGTAGGGTATTAGGTTCTGAATCACCGCAACGTTAATGACAATAGAAAGGTCCACGCATTTAGCGGTCGGGTTAGTCTGTCCTTGGATGGAATAGGTTACCCAGTCCGCTGCTCCCACTACCCTTCCGAGATGATGCGACTTCATAGGCGGTAGTAATCTGGCAAAAGTCCCATTTACAAATAAGTGGCTTGCTTGGCTGTCGAGTATGGTTGAAAATTTCTCGTTACCTATCCTCAATATGATACCTGGGCGAGGTTCGCCTGTTCTGCTCACAATCTGACTAATCCCTTTGCTACTTGACCAGGGTTGCTTGTCTGTCAGGTCTTGAGGCACCTCTGTTCCTGGTCCCATCCCCCTTAATCCAAAATTGGCCGGACTAGTCTCTCCGACGCCAGAGTGGGGCATTTGTTCTTCAGGTATCCCGTTCTCCCACACTGGTAGCATTTCATAACCAAGCTGGTCTCTTCCGTGGTTGAGCTCTTGTGTTCTTCTTGGCAATGATTCTACGCAGATCATCAAAGGATCTTGGTTGTGATACTTTCACCAGTGGTCTATTCTTATCATAGGGTAGCTTTACTATGACTGGTAAGATCTTGTTCCCACTTCCTTCCGGGGCAGCCGCTTGAAGAGCTGGTACTTCTGGAGGACGAACGCGCTAGTTCTCATACCGTTGGGTTGTGCCTCAGTCAGTAGCTTCCTTTTCACAGAGCTCTTCACCCCCTTCGGAATTAAACCTAGCAAGGACTTCGCTCTTGAAATCAGTCCAGTTTAAATTTAAGCCCGTCAAGTTATTCCACGAAGTAGCGGCTTGCTCCTTTAACCGCGGTGTGATGAGTTGAACGAATATGTTCTCCGGTAGATTAGTCCTTCCTATTAGACTGACCGATCCCTCGATGAAGCTAGTCCGGTTCTCTTCCAGTCGTCCGTGGAATTTTGATAGGCTCTCTACATTCACCTTCAGGTCTAGGTGTCCTGCATTGCCGGTTAGGTTTGAGGGGTTGGAGGCGTGGCGATAGGTCATTTTCGAGTTCATCTATCTTCTACCGCGTGAATGATGCTTTCTCTTATAGTCTACATATCTCCCTTGATGGTCGAAAGTCTGTTTTTAACCTTCCTTCAATGGCAGAAATGCGGCTCACAAAATTTTCCTCAACGGCAGAGATATTACTTTCAGAATTTCCCTTGACGGTAGAAATTCTCCCCTCAAAATGCTGTTTTACGCCGGAAACCTGAATTTCCAGCTCCTTCTTGAGGTTCGAGATGTCCCCTTCCAGCGGGCTTACTCTGTTATCGGTCTGCTCAACCTGTCCCAGTTTTCACCTGATGTCCGATATCTGTTGTGTTAATTGATTGGTGACGTCTCCGATTTGGGATGAAATTTTATCATCTACTATTGAAATTTTCGATTCTAGACAGTGTTCCACTTTGTAAACCTGCGTGTACACTTGTGATATTTGTCTAATTAAAACTGTATTAACTTCGGAAATCTTGTCATCTACCTTCGAAATTTGTTCTGAAATCTATTCTGTCAGCCCGCAATTGACGTCTGAATTTTTTCTGAAAGTTTGTCATACATTTTCGAAATTTGTTATGAAATATTTTCTGTTAGGGAGGAATTGACGTCTGAAATTTTTGTCTGAATGTTTGTCATTCTGTTTCGTTAAGGTGGAATTAACTCGTGAATCAACGTCTGAGATTTTGACACTGAGTGCCTGCAGCATGCTCATTAAGTTGGAAGAGATTTTGGTTATATTCACCTCTTCTTCCGATGACGAGTCCGGATGTTTGTCCACGTTCGCCTTTTCCGACGAGATCTTCTCGTAACCGCGTCTTGAGTAATTTCACCTTGCCGTTCGTCGGAAGATTTCTCTCTGCGAGTTCGTCTTTAAGTTGTTGAACAGACATATCTTCCAGTATCACTTGCATTTTTTTCTGATACACTTACACTTGTTCTTCAATCCTTGTTGTTACGGAGTTATCCGTGGAAGGCGGAGGTGAAAGAAGGTGCGGGTTGGAATGGGTCTAAGTACAAAGCTGGAAGATGAATTAAAATTTCAATAAAGGTTATATTTTCAGAACTTAACAATTTTCATATAGACTTTCAAAATTCAACAAGTAACAAATCAACAAGCCAAAATCAGGTACAAGTTATAATTTATAAACCAGAGCACGAAAGCACAAGTTTTAGGGGATCATTACAAGGTCTGGCTTCGAGCCTCAGTTACATAATCGTTGAGCTACTAGCCCAACATTACCAAGGTACACTCATTTATTCAAAGGGCAGAAAACCCCTTCATTCAAGGAGCACTTGCTCCCAACTTTTAATCTCGAGCCTCCCAGAGGCACTTTTCAGACATAAGAAAGAGCTGAGCCGCTCTCAGTTTTTCAAGCCTATTAAAGGCAATACCAGACTATTACACAAATTGCCATCAAGGCACCGCTTACATCAAATGAAACGGGGGTATCTCGTACCCAACCTACTGGGCCTCAGTGGAAAAGAACAGATTAATTAAATGGCCCAAAATACCAAGGTGAATGGAGGCGTTGCTTGCACTCCTACATGAAACCTTATAAAACCTAAGGGGCACTAGGCCGATGATACAGGGGCTATTCCCAAACTAGGGAGGTGACTCGTATAAGAAAATTTTAATGGGAGTAGAAAATCGGTTAAGGAAACGTGGTCATCTCAACTCAAAATGAAGGGGAGCTCGAGAGGGTAAAGCACTCTCTATTCCCGATTTACAGTCAAAGTAATAAGAAATGTTTTCATAAACCGGCACTAAGTTACATTTTTAGAGAGGTAGGTTACAATTGAAAAGGTTTCGGACCTTCCCCGAGGGCTAAACTGCTGAGCTATCAGGAAATAAATATGTTAAAAGGCCATTACCTTTGTTGAAGAGCTGCTGCCCGAAGGAAGAGGCGCTACCCGCCCCCTGCTATAATTCCATACACTAAGCTAGATGTTGTTGAAGTGGCCGAGAGACAAGAAAATCAGCAGTATTTATACTCTCGGGGAAGATTCGAGACCTTTCATGAATAATTAAGACACACCCACAGGCGTTTATTGGCTAACTAAAATATACACATCAAAAATTGGGGAAGAAAGACACAATTGGCTGAAAATTAATGACAGAAATTATTGATTGGCTTACTTCAAAACTGGCGGAAAAAAAGATTTATATTGCCAACTCACAAATGAAAGAAAGAAATTTAGTTATAGGAAAACTTATGAGTATAAAATATCTTCAAGAAAAGTTCCATCACTTCGCACCAGTTTGCATGATCATCGTTTTCGGTAGAGACATCTGTGAGAGAATGTCCACATTTCTTGATAATTAGTAAACAAAAACAATTCGAAATTAACACAGTGACATCTTCTGATAAACGGTTGAATTAATTCAGTTTTAAAGTTCAGAGTTTCAGCTGTAGAGGAGTACTATAAGGCGGAAAATTCAAATGTGCAGCATATAGGTGTACCAACCGGTACACTTGTCACGGTCGCCAATGCTGTATCCACAAAGACGCACACCAAATGCTGTCAATTGTGTACACTGTCTTATTTACAAATTATTTACACATATACTACACACACGTACTAATGAACCGCCGTCTTGACAAACATTTGACTGCTACAGTAGCATGTCAACAGAATATCAACACAAGTTCACGACTTCCACATAAGTCTCGTAAACACAACTCTACTCTACTTCCAAGGCTGCCCCTTTTTATACGTTGCTTGGATAGGCTTCTAGAAGGATATGACACAACAGGTTTTCTCGTAATTTCGAGAGACTCCAACAGGCTATTTACAATTAAGAGAATGTTTTGTACAATTCTAGTGACACATTGCGTTGTTCTGGGCTTATTACCGTGTGTTGAACAATATTGCATTAGATTATACATCATATATACAGGTAATAATTAATTATATACTATTAATTACATGTTCTTATATTAAATAAACTCATCAATATACAATACATACAGCAGATGTTTCATGACATAACCTCACAAATGATACGACCACGATTTATACCATATAAAAATCGTACACAACTACGTAAATAATAATACTAATAGATGTAAACAACTTCATAACCACACCTCACAAGTCATAATAATAATTATGAAAATAATCGATATTTCCATTAATTACCCATAGGTTAGAGAACTTTTTCCAAGTTATTCTAGTCCATTACGCTTGCATCAATAGAAAAGTGAACATTCCATTAAAATCAATTGTCCGTCCTCCCGCCAGAGGAGGCACAGAGGCCGATAGCAGAGACACCTAAAGATTAACGGCCCAAGTAACTTCATACATAGTTCAGGGTTCACAGCACAAATGGCCTTCTAGAGGACGCTCAGTTCAAATGGACGGAAAAGGTGTACCCTCGGTACAGACCTCCACATCCTAAAGTTTTACCACAGTCTGAACAGTTTTAAAATATGGCGGCTAAGAATTTTTGAAAATTTTAAAAATTTGAAAATTATCTTCATTGAGAGTCTATACCAATTGTTTATGAATGAAGTATATCTTGATATAGTTGGCGAGATCGTAGAAGTCCGGTCAGTTATGCACAAGGTTGACGGTAAGAGCGGCCGCCACTGCCGATGTCAGTATGGGGTCCCTCGGAACCCCCAAGTACCCTCGGATACCTATCTCCCGGTCTCTTGAGAGGAATAACCATGGTGATGGTCACTAAGTACCAAGTAGCATAGTTCCGCCCAACGATGGATTGGACGGTTGGGGTTCAGCATCCAAGCCGTTTCCAATGATGACGGTGCCCACGTTGGCCGCTGAGAAGGAGACTTGGCCGGAACAAGGCGAAAGTTAAATTTCTGGGTGGCAGTAACAGATTTATGGGCTGTGTTGTACATGGAGCTCTTAAGGTTGGAGGCCTGTAGGAAGAGTGCACGGAATTTCTAGCTCAGGTTTGTAGCCAGGGGCAGTAATGACAGACAGGAAGGAAATTACTGAAGGGAAGGTTTCCACAACGTGATTTTACAAATATTATTTGCAACAAAGTTTGGAAATACCGGTAACTCAAATATCTACCAAATTTCATCACCGACAGGGCCAAAAGGCCTCCTTATTTAAAATTACTTAGACAACAACTTAAAATAATAACATGCTAAGGAAAGAAATATAATTAAATTGGCAATGCCATCACTTTGTGGCCTATACTGGAAAGCAGCAGTGTTCACACAGATTTTACTTGGGACAGATGAACACGAAAAATGATTTTTGTTTCGGGGTTGCTCATCAAGAGGGTGACCGGTTTGAGGAAATCAGGTAAATGCAAGGTCCATGAAATCTGCGGGCAAGTTTGCCTGCTGGAATAAATTTTTTAACCATGACCTCGTCTCCGAAATTTAAATTAGTGGGTCTCCGTCCACGATCATATCTTTCTTTCACTTTCTCATGAGAAGTTTTAAGATTAATTTTGGGCTTTATCCAGAGATCCCTGATATTATCTGGGTCTATTGTCTCTGGTAAAAGCTCGTTGATCGACCACAAATTGGACAAAGGAGTATTGGGAACTAAATTAAACACAAGAGATGTGGGAGAAAACTTGTGTGACTCGTCAACAGTCGAGTTAAATTCGAAGGATAACCAGTCAAATGACGTGTCCCACCAAGAATGGTCTTCGTGGTGAAAGCGACCAGGCCAGATCCAAGATTGCGATTAACACGTTTAGTTAGAGATGGCTGTGGTAGTATGCTGATGTCGTGACATTTGCGACGGATAGGTCAAAACAGAATTTACGAAATAAATTAGAGGTTATCATAAACAATATATTGACAAGGTCCAAAGAATGCAAAAATAGTACTGAGGCAAGAAATAGTGGACCGAGCGGTAGCAAGCCTAGTCGGAAACAGCCATGAGAACCGTATGAAACCATCTACACACACAAGGTTTCCCAGATAAACATTTTTATTATTTACTCTCTAGTTTGAAAATGCCGAGATGCCCCCTAATGAGGTATCATGGTAATTACTTGAAGATCATAGGCACAATAACAGCTGGAACCACAATTTCCATCTTCTGGTCGTGCCTCGAAGGGCAACACAGAAACCCCTCCTCAGAACATAAGGGACAACGTGTTCCCCAGAACATAAGGGACAACATGTTCCCCAGAAAAAAGAATGTCCATAATAGGAGCCAGCACTCGATCTTCACGTTTATATTTTGCTATATCGTGAAATAGCGTCGGAGCACCAGTTAAAATGGCATGGATACTAGGAGGCATGGAAATAGAAGCTGAAGGACCTTCATCCGGGTCAACAGAATCGAAATCGCCAGAAAAAATTCGGCTTAACCCATCTGCGACCACATTCTTGGATCTACGAATGTGTCGCACGTCAAATTGAAATACAGAAATTCGAATATCCCGACGGGCGATTCTCCCTGTACGACATGGCCTAGCCAAAACTCAGCTCAGAGCCTGATTATAGATTTCTAATTCAAATTTCATATTTTCAAGATAAAGGCGAGAATTTTTGAAGGCAAATAGGACGGCCAATCCCTCCAACAGGTATAAAGAGTACTTGGCTTCCTGAGATTATAAGGTTTTGGACGCATGGGCAATTGGCCGCCTTCCGAATTCAGATTCCCGAAGATTAACCGCAGCGACCGCAGTTGACGAGGCGTCTCTCTGTACAGTGAATTTCTTTGAGAAATCTGGGATTGCCATGACTGGGGCGTTACAAAGAGCTAATTTCAAATCCTCGGACGCAACTTGCTGTGATGGGCCCCATTCAAACTTGACACCTTTCCTACGGAGAAGATTTAGGGGTGTCTCCCTATTAGCGAAGTTAGGGATGAATTTCTTAAAAAAAAATTCACCACGCCGATCGATCTGGAAACCCCTTTGACGACTTTGGGAGGCTAAAAGTTACGAATTGCCTGCGTTCTGGAGTGATCGACTGAAACTCCGTCAGGAGACACAATATGCATTAAAATGAACATAGGTGGCTTAGCAAATGACTTGACTGTCAACCCATCCCTACGAAGGCAATTTAGAGCTTTCTCTAGATGAGCTAAATGTTCTTCAAATGTCTCAGAGAAAATAACAAAATTATCTAGCCAATGGTACAGATATTCAAATTTAATATCGGAGAAGACCCAATCTAGCAGCCTAGTAAGAACAGCCTTGCCAATGGGGAGTCCGAAATGCACGCGATTGTATTCGTACAGGTTCCGGTAGCGAAAGCAGTCATATATTTCGATTCTTCCGCCAGAGGTATCTCAATATATGCTTGGTTGTGATCTAGGGTGGTGAAACCAAGAAAAACATGAATGCAAGTCAGGAAGGAGTATTTATTGTAATATGATCTTCCGGTTTAACGCCCTGTAACCAATTACTGGCTTAAAGCCGCTTTGAGTTTTCGGCACCAGAAAAATGGGTGAAGAATACACTGAATGTGAAGGTCGAATGATACTATCATTCAACATTTGATCTATGATTTCCTTGAGGGCCTTCATTTTAGGTGGAGATAGCCTAAATGGAGGAAACCTTACAGGAACTAAATCCATCTTCTCGATCTTATATTCAATTAAATCAGTGACACCAAGATTTTCCGAAAATACATCTGGGAGTGACTGACATAATTAAAGAATGATATTAGCCTGTTCCTCAGGGAGATGGCTGAGGCCTAATGACATCTCACTCTGGGTAGGCGACATCATAGAAGACGATGCAGAACTACATTTTAAAAGGGGTATATTAAAATTACTCTTAAATTTGAATGTGCAGTATTTACTTTGAAGATCGGCCATAACCTGAATATGACATGAAATCTGCCAGTGTTTCCACAGGACATGACAAATGTTTAGCAACAAACTGCTTAAACCTCCATGTAAATTTGAAATGCGAATTTTAGACTGAATAAATCCTTAAAATTCTAGAGGGGAAGAATTCGCCGAAACACATTTAACAGAAGATGAACTACATTCTGTAAACTAACAGCAAACTTTAAATTTGGAATAATGGAGCTAACACTTCTTTTGTTTAAAAGGGCCGTGACCGGTTCATTATTTATTCCAAATTTGAGAAAGTACACAAACCCTGGAGTCTCGGAGGCTATTTTGAGACATTATCTAGGGCCTTCAAAAGATGATTTAGAGGGCCTTCCCTCCTCAGAAAATAAGATTCCGGAGTTAGATTTGGCTGAGCCTTGGATAGCTGACAGTGGTGACTCAGCCGGACACGCTAGTCACGTTCTTTTTTTTTTCTTTTTGCTAGGGGCTTTACGTCGCACCGACACAGATAGGTCTTATGGCGACGATGGGATAGGAAAGGCCTAGGAGTTGGAAGGAAACGGCCGTGGCCTTAATTAAGGTACAGCCCCAGCATTTGCCTGGTGTGAAAATGGGAAACCACGGAAAACCATCTTCAGGGCTGCTGATAGTGGGATTCGAACCTACTATCTCCCGGATGCAAGCTCACAGCCGAGCGCCTCTACGTGCACGGCCAACTCGCCCGGTAGTCACGTTCTATTGTATTGGTTAGCAGGGGTTGAACCAGACGTAGAGCAAGAAGGTGTACAATTAGATGATATATATAGTTTTTTAGAGAGGTGTGAGAACGTCCCGTAATTGACACATCTTTGAGACGACCCTGCTCCATTCCTAGGTACATTCGTTTTTACAAGAGGACGCTTATATCTAAGATGATTCGCCGATCCACACGCATGACATTTGCGGGGAGAGAAGGTTCAGCGAAGTGGTCGCCGAGAACTATCAGAAAACGGTGTGGGTTCCCTAGCGACTCGCAGGCTATCTGCGTATCCAACTCCTTCCGCGGACACTGAGATAGCCTCGAGTTCAAAAAATGTTTGTGGACGGACAGCAAAACATAAATAAAACCTGTAAGATGGAGAAATCCCTTCAACAATGGTCTGCACTATTTGACCTTCAGAATAATATAAGACAAACACTCCTGTGAAGAATTTAATGTCATGTGTGAAATCTGCTAGATTTTCATCCAGCCTTTGGATTCGGAAGTCGTATTTGTGCACTACTTATGACTGTACCGGAGGTACACCTTCTCCGTGCATTTGAACTGAGCGCCTTTTAGAAGGCCATCTGTATCGTGTACTTCCAGCTGTGCACTGGAAGATGTTTGAACATTTATCGTCAGACATCTCCACGGTCGACTTATGTGAACCGTCTGGTGGGAGGATGGACAGTTGATTTTCAAGGGAATTTTTGTATTCATAAGCTTTCTAAACTAAATTGTTTGCAGATTGTTTTTGGTGTTCTAGCGTTACTAGCACGTCTATCTCTTCCCGCCTGCTTAAAATTTCAGCCAATCAAGAATTTTGGATATTTAATTAACCAGTAGGATGTTTGGGTGCGTAAAGGGCTTCGGCCCAGATAATTCTCGAACTCCCCTCTCCGCTATAAAAGCTGGGACATTTTGGGCCAAGTTGTCTTTTCCAACGTTCCATTCAAGAGGTTTAGAGTGTGTCGAAGGCAGGGGGAAAGCCTCGCCCATCGTCGGAAGGCCCACCAGCTCAAGGTAATGGCAGACATCTTGTAATCATGATAGTCTCAGAAAGCTAAATTGAGGGAATGTTTCAAAATTATTTCGTAAGGTAAATTTCAATCTTTCAATGTAAATATTCAAATAAGTCTAAGAACTTTAGTTTAACTTAGGGAATAAGGAATGTAAACCCTCTTTCAGTTCCCATTCAGCTTGGTTTTGGGGTGACTATGATTTCGTAAACTTTAAAATTTATCTCTTCCTTTTGTAATTTAAAACTTTTTCTACACCTAGTTGCCTCCGTAGTATAGGCTTAGCCTGTCACTTCGGGCCATAAGCCCGCAAACGGATTTAAGAATTTTCAAGTGAACTTCAAAGGAGTTCAAGGGTTCACCTCCTAAATTTTGGTTTACGGACATCATACTGTATTACATCTTTTCTTTTTCACTAAGGCCATGTAGAATCGGCACTTATTGCCTCTGTTAATGTTTAACTATTCTTATTCAAATATAACTTAGACTGTCGAGCGAATAAGACAGTGGAAACTGGTTGTATTTGACCAAATGTAAAAGTTAAACTGTGCAGTTGAGAGACTTGATCTTGTAAATGTTGGAGAGTAGTCTCCTAGGTAATTGTGAAGAGCAAAGACGCTCTTTCTAATGTGGTAAATTTTGGAGTCCTGTGTCCTTACTTGTGATTGATTAGAGCAGTAATGCTCTTGGTAATAGTGTGACGTCTGAGCTACATAACTCATCTCTTTAAAATCATTATGTTTATTGTTCATAGGTTTAAAAAAACTTTGTTATAAGTGCTGAAGCGCTCCCCTTCTGTCTATCCAACTGTTATTTGTTATTGTTTAACAATAAAATTTGAGAAGAAAGAAATAAAATTTCAGTTTTTAGAGTTTTAAATTAAGATTTGATATTTTCTCTGTCCACCCATTCATGCCCACACCTTCTTACACATCTGAGCTCCTCGGTATTTCCGTATCTATTATTGTTATTGTACCGGGCGGTACACCTCCACGCCGCTAGTTCAAATATTGCGCCAGTTGAAACTCCTCTACAGGAGAAAGCCTGAACTTTAACAAACGGTATTAACTCAACGGTTTCTCGGAAGATGTCACTACTGTAAATTTGGTGATTTTGAAGTGTTCTGAACTGTGTCTATTTCGATTTGTGTTTGTTTGCTCCGTATCAAGAAGTTTGGACATTCTCTAACGGATGTCTCTACCAAAACTAATGATAACGCACTCTGGTGTAAAGGAATGTACTCTCCTGAAGAAATATTGTATTCCTAAGTTTTGTTTTTACTAAATTTTGTTCTGCGGTTTGTGGGTTGGCAACAGTTATCCTTTCTTTCCGCCTGTTTTGAATTTAACCAATAACTAATTTTTGTAATTAATTTCTGACAAGTAGTGTCTTTCTTTTTCGATGTTGATGTGTAACTTTTAGCGACCCAATAAAATTGAGGGGGTGTGTCTACTCATTCTTGAAAGGTCTCGAATTTTCCAGGAGGGTATAAAAACTGCTGATTTTCTTGTCTCGGGGCCACTTCAGTAACATCTAACTTAGTGTGTGGATATGTAGCAGGGAGCGGGAAGCGCCTCTTTCTTCAAGCAGCAGTTCTTCTAGAAGGTAATGGCCTTTTAACATCTCTATTTCTTGCTAGCTCTGCAGTTTAACTCTCGGAGAAGATTCAAAACCTTTAATATGTAACCCACCTTTTTAAAATGTAAATTTCCTTTCAGTCCATGTAAAAACTACCTATTTCTTTCACTGTAAAGCGGAGATAGCGAGTGCTTCACCCTCTCGAACTCCCCTTCATTTTGAAATGGAGGTGATTACGTTTTCATAACCGTTCTTCTCTCCTTTAATGTAGTAAAGTTTTCTCATACGGGTCACCTCCCTAGCTTGGGATTGGCCCCTGTATTATCGGCCTAGCGCCACATAGGTTTTAAGACAAAAAGTTTGTGTAGGAGTGCAAAATTACGCCTACATACCTTTCGCTTTGGGCCAGTAACTTAACCTGATGTTTTGTTTTCCTCATGCGAAGGCCCCGTAGGTTGGGTATTAATTACCCCTGTTTCCTGGTGTGCAATGAGGGCAGATAGAAGTGAAGTTTGTTGTGGCCTTTGAGAGGCTTGTAAAATTGAGAGCGGGTCTGCTCTTTTCCTTAACATTGTAATTAGGAGCTAGTGCTCCTTGGAATGATGGGGTTTTCTGCCCCTTTGTTCATTTGGTAACCTGGTAAAGTTGAGTTAATCGCTCAAAGCGTGTGGGGCTCGAAGCCCAGAACCTGGTAAAGAAAAAAACCCTGAACGGGAAAAATTATTTTGCAACTGCCTTTCGTTGTTATTTCGCCTAGTGGAAATTGTTGAATGTTGTTATCTGTTTTTTTTTATTTTGAAAAGAAAATATAACCTTTGTTAAAGTTTTAAATTAACTTTAATTCTGTAGCTGAGACCTATTCCAGCCCGCACCTTCTTTCACCTCTGCTGTTCCACAGATACCTCGGAACAGTTATTACTATTATTATTATTATTATTATTATTATTATTATTATTATTGTACCGGGCGGTACACCTCCACGCCGCTAGTTCAAATATTGCGCCAGTTGAAACTCCTCTACAGGAGGAAGCCTGAACTTTAACAACTGTATTAACTCAACGGTTTCTCGGAAGATGTCACTACTGTAAATTTGGTAATTTTGAAGTGTTCTGAACTGTGTCTATTTCGATTTGTGTTTGTTTGCTCCGTATCAAGAAGTTTGGACATTCTCTAACGGATGTCCCTACCAAAAACTATGATAACGCACTCTGCTGTAAAGGAATGTATTCACCTGAAGAAATATTGTATTCCTAAGTTTTGTTTCTACTAAATTTTTTTCTGTGGTTTCTGGGTTGGCAATATAAATCCTTTCTTTCCGCCTGTTTTGAATGTAGCCAATCATGAATTTCTGTAATTAATTTTCCACCAATAAGGTGTTTCTTCCTCGTCTTGTGCATTAGTTTTTGCTGTTATCCAATAAAAATTTGTGGGCGGGTTGTTATCATTCATGAAAGGTCTCGAATTTTCCACGAGGGTATAAAAACTGCTGATTTTCTTGTATCGGTGCCACTTCAGTAACATCTTTCTTAGTGTGTGGATAGGTAGCAGCGGGCGTGACGCGCCTCTTTCTTCGGGCAACGGATCTCCAACAAGGTAATGGCCTGTTAACACCTTTTTTTCTTGCTAGCTCAGCACTTTAACTCTCGGAGAAGGTTCGAATCCTTTAATATGTAACGCATCTTTTAAAATGTAAATCCCTTTGTCTGTCTATGTAAAAACTACTATTTCTTGAACTGCAATTCCTGGATAGAGAGTGCTTCACCCTCTCGAACTCCCCCCTCATTTTGAAGTTGAGGTGACTACGCTTTTCTAACCGTTTCTACTCTTCCTTAAAGTGTTTAAGACTTTCAGACGACTCACCTCCTTAGCTTGGGACTAGCCCCTGTATATCGGCCTCGAGCCACTTAGGTTTTTAATATTGTATTTTTAGGAGTGCAAGTCAAGCCTCCAATCCCATCTGTACTTTGGGCCAGTAACTTAACCTGATGTTTTGTTTTCTTCATGCGAAGACCCCGTAGGTTGGGTATTAATTACCCCTCTTTCCTTGTGTGCCTTAAGGGCAGATATAAATGAAGTTTGTTGTAGCCTTTGACAGGCTTGTAAAATTGAGAGCGGGTCTGCTCTTTTTCTTAACATTGTAATTAGGAGCAAGTGCTCCTCGTACTTAGGGGTTTTCTGCCCTTTAGCAATTGTGATTGTGAGCTGAGAGCTCAGGAATTAAACTTGGGGCTCGAAGCCCAAATCTTGTAACGTACTGTAATTTGTTAATTTGTTTATCTGCTACTTGGTACCTGTTATACTCTGTTAATTGTTGATTTTGAAAAGAAAATATAACCTTTGTTAAAGTTTTAAATTAACTTTAATTTTGTAGTTGAGACTTATTCCAGTCCGCACCTTCTTTCACCTCTAACTACCACGGATATCTCCGTAACAAGTGGTAGCAGAGCGTGGTTGAATGGGTCTCAATTTAGCCCCTTTTGATGGCTAAAAATTGTTTCCGATTCGAACTCTAACAATTTTCTCAGTTGCTGGATTTTTTTTTTTTTCTAAAATTTTTCTGTCGACATGTCCGGACCTCGCGACGTCCTCCATCCCGGCTATTTGCGCAAGGAGGAATTGATCTATGAATTAACAATTAGAAGTGTGCAATCTGGAGGCGCAGTTGGAGTAGATAACAATAAGCTTAAAGAATCACTTGATTTGCCTATTTCCATCCCCACTTTGGGTGAGAAAGAGATTGACGACGCTCTCTCCACGATCACTGACAATACTACTGAGCTAGCATCTGTAGTTAGGTTTTTTGAAGAAAATGATCCGTCACCTAATCAACTTAAACGTGTGCAAGCTAAATTGATTCATTTTTACAATAGGGTCACTGATCTATTGTCTCTAAAGTTGTATGACATTCAAAGGAAGGAAGCTAGTGTCGTTGTCGAAAATCTTTCGGATTTGTCCAGTAAGGTTATCCTTTTGTTAACTTGGGCAGTCCCCCCCAAAACAGACCAACCCACTCTGGTAAACGTTGTCAGCGAGGAGCATTCTCCCGCGGGGGAAGAAAGTACAAAATCTGTAGAAGCCCGACAAACTTCTGTTCCATTAGAAACTGAGTCCGTTCGTCGCACATCCATTCCACCCTTTGTGTTGAATAATGCACCTTCTGAAGCTGCTTCTCCCCCACTTAGGTCCCTTCCTACCACGTCACCTG
Organism: Anabrus simplex; assembly: GCF_040414725.1. Taxonomy (NCBI): domain Eukaryota; kingdom Metazoa; phylum Arthropoda; class Insecta; order Orthoptera; family Tettigoniidae; genus Anabrus; species Anabrus simplex. The sequence goes on along the minus strand of NC_090269.1, from coordinate 171,191,340 downwards.
GTTTTAACAGTTTGCCCCACCCTTTAGCTATGTTGCTCAAAGGGATTTCTAAGTTTTCTGTTAACTCTACCAGTGATGTTATTTCATTCTTAAGATTTTTTGTTGAGTTTCAGGATCATGCTCTTGTTTTTTCTCTTTCGCCGTGTCAAATTTTGCAGATCATTTATCCCTATGCAATTGGTGTTCTCTCAGACAAGATAGTTAGGGCAATTGCTGAACAATCCTCCATAGAAGACTTCCATGCCCATCTGTTGGCAAATTTTATCCCCGCTCGAGCTAGGTCATCGCTCATTCAAAAGTACTACTACCGAGTACAACGGTAGGATGAAAACTTGGCAGACTTTATCCAAGATATTAAATTCTCTACCAGGGTGTTTGCCCTACACTTCCCTGAAGATCAGATTGTAAAGGCCATTGTGGAAGGTATCTCTCCATCATACAGGTCATACTTGTGCTTTGCGTCGCGTCCGCAAACTTTTGCCGAGTTAGAGGCTATGGCTGTATCAGCGGAAGGAGTTAGATATGCCGATACCTTGCGTGTCGAGAAAGAACCCCCTCCATCCTCTAGTAATTTTCGGCCCGCACCAAGCCGAACGTTCACTGCCCGTAAATGTTATGCTTGTGGGTCGCCTGACCATCTTCGGAACAAGTGTCCATTAATTAAATCTAGTGGGATAAGGAATGGAGCAGGGTCATCCCAAGGCTGTTTTAAATATGGAGCGTTTTCACATATTGCCAAGAACTTCCCTAATGGTAACAGCACACCCTCCTGCTCAACATCGTGTGCAACTTCCACCAACAATCATAAGTGACTAGTTTCCTCGGCTGAGTCGGCTAACCCCCCTTCACAAGGCTCAGCCCCGGTTAAACCTGACGAAAAAGCAGGAAAAAGTCAGAACTATTCGACATTACCATCTGAATGTCCCAAAGAATGTCTTAGGATTGCGGCAGATACTCCCGCACCTGTCCCATATCTCAAAATTGAATTGAATAATGAGCCTGTAACGTCTCTTTTAGACTCAGGCAGTGTTTGTTCCATTATTTCGGCCGAGTGGTACACCAAATGGAAATCTGTTTGTAAACTTCCTGATTTTTGTTCGACTTCGGTTCAATATGTTTCGGGAAATTCCTCTCCATTAGAAATTTTAGGTTTTCTCTATGCCAAAATTCGTATATCTAAACTTATTTGGAAATTTAAACTGTTTGTGGCCAAGCACTTGTCTTGCCCCATATTATTGGAAGCTGATTTCATGTCTCACACCGGTCTAGTGCTCGACCTTCAGAGCAAGTCGTGCACTTTCAAATTTGATAGTAATTCTAAAATCCCGTTGCTAAAATGTAGTTCTGTGTCATGTTCATCTATTTCGCCTACCCAGGATGAGATGTTGTTAGATCTTAGACATCTACCTGAGGAACAGGCTGATAGTATTTGTAAGTTGTGTCAGTCATTTACAGAGGAGTTCTCTGATACTCTTCGTATTACTGACCTTATTGAATACAAGATTGAGGTTACGGATTGGATTCCAGTCCGGTTTCCGCCTTATAGGCTATCTCCACCTAAAATGAAGGCATTGAAAGAAATCATAGATGAGATGCTAAAAGATGGTATTATTCGCCCTAGTCGGCATATTCTTCGCCAATTTTTCTAGTTCCGAAACCCCAAGGTGGCTTCAGGCCTGTGACTGATTATAGGGCTCTCAATAGGAAGGTGGTATTACAATCTGGTATTACAATCTGTGCCCCTTCCACACCTTCATTCTCGTTTTTCTGGGTTTCGTAAAGCTAAGTTCTTCACCATCTTAGACCTCAATCAGGCTTATAACCAGATTCCGCTAGCAGAGGAATCCAAACACCTGACAGTCTTTTAGCTTATTGGTATCTACCGCAACCGTGCCTCCAGATTGAACATTTCTAATGGTTAATTCATAAATTAACTCCTCCTTGCGCAAATAGCCGGGATGGAGGACGTCGCGAGAGCCGGACATGATGACAGAAATATTTTTGAAAGATAAAAAAAATTCCAGCAAGTGAGAAAATTGTTAGAGAACGAAACGAAAGCAATGTTTAGCCATCCAAAGGGGCTAAATTGATACCCATTCAACCACGCTCTGCTACCACTTGTTAAGGAGTTATCCGTGGTAGTTAGAGGTGAAAGAAGGTGCGGGCGGGAATAGGTCTCAACTACAGAATTAAAGTTAATTTAAAACTTTAACAAAGGTTATATTTTCGTTTCCAAAATCAACAAATGACAACAAATAACAAAGATGTAACAGGTACCAAGTAGCAGATCAATAATTTAAGAATTTACAGAGCCCCAAGTTTAATTCCTGAGCTCTCAGCTCACAACCACCATAGCTGAAGGGCAGAAAACCCCTAAGTACGAGGAGCACTTGCTCCTAATTACCAAGTTAAGAGGAAATGAGCAGACCCGCTCTCAATTTTACAAGCCTTTTAAAGGCTACAACAACCTTCAATCTTAACTGCCCTTAAGGCACACATACAGTGAAACAGGGATATCTTGTACCCAACCTACAGGGCCTTCACATGAAGAAAACAAACACTGGGTATGGCCCAAAAAAAACAAATTGACTGGAGGCGTATCTTGCACTCCTACATGAAACGTCTTAAACCTAGGTGGCACTCGGCCAGTTATACAGGGGCTAATCCCATTCTAGGGAGGTGACCAGTTGGCAAATAAGTTTAAGACTTTAAGAAGGAAGAGAAAAAATGGTTACGAAAACATTGTCACCTCATATTCAAAATGAAGGGTAGTTCGAGAGGGTGAAGGAATCTCTATCCCCGCTTTACAGATTTGTAATTTATAGATACACAGAAAGGAATTTACATTTTAAAAGGGTAGTTTTCATACTAAAGGTTTCGAACCTTCCCCGAGAGTTAAACTCCTGAGCAAGAAATGAAGATGTTAATAGGCCATTACCTTGTAGATGAACTGCTGCTTGGAGAAAGAGGCGCTTCCCGCCACCTGCTATATACATTCACACACTGCGAAAGATGTTACTGAAGTGGCCCGGAGACAAGGAGATCAGCAGTTTTATACCCTCGTGGAAAATTCGAGACCTTTCAAGAATGAAAAGACACACCCCTTCAACTTTATTGGTAGACTAGGAATTACACATGGAAACCTGAGGAAGAAAGCTATGATTGGAGGAAAATTACTTACAGAAATTACTAATTTTTTAAATTCAAAACTGGCGGAAAGAGAAGGGTTATACTGCCAACCCAAAAAATGAATGAAAGAAATTTAACACAGAATAAACTTATGAATACCAAATTTCTTCAAAAAAATAGTTATTTCACTTCGCACTAGGGTGCACAATTATAGTTCTTAAGTAGTGCCATCTAGAAGAGAATGTCCACACTTCTTGCTACGGAGCAAACAAATACAAATCGAAATAGACATAGTTCAGAACACTTTAAAATTTACAGTAGAGACATCTTCCGAGAAACCTTTGATTTAATACAGATTTTAAAGTTCAGAGTTTCTCCTGTAGAGAGGTTTCAACTGGCGCAATATTTGAATTCGCGTCGTGGAGGTGTACCGCCCGGTACAATTATTATTATTATTATTATTATTATTATTATTATTATTATTATTATTATTATTATTATTATTATTATTATTATTATTATTATTATTATTATTATTATTATTATTATTATTATTAACGTGTTTTGGTGGATCACCAGAGGTGAAAGAAGGTGCGGGCTGGAATAGGTCTCAACTACAAAAGTTCGAAAGATGAATTAAAATTTCAACAAAGGCTATATTTTCAAAATTTATCAATGGTGACATAGAATTTGAAAACTTAACAATTCAACAACAAGCCAAAATCAGATACAAAGAAATTACAAGTGTTAGGTTATTATTACAAGGACTGGGCTTCGAACCCCGCAATCACAATTCTTGAGCTATTAGCCCAACTTTACCAAGGTACAAAATCGAACAAATGGGCAGAAAACCCCATCATGCCTTGAGGGCAGTTAGGAGTGAAGTTTGTTGTAGCCTTTGATAGGCTTGTAAAATTGAGAGCTGGTCTGCTCTTTTCCTCTTAACATTGTAATTAGGAGCAAGTGCTCCTCACACTTGGGGGTTTTCTGCACTTTAGCTATTGTGGTGGTGAGCTGAGAGCTCAGAAATTTATCTTGGGGCTCGAAGCCCAAATCTTGTGACAATTGTAATTTCTTAACTTGTTTCCTGCTACTTGGTACCTGTTACTCTGTTGTAGTTATCTGTTGATTTTGAAAAGAAAATATAACCTTTGTTAAAGTTTTAAATTAACTTTAATTTTGTAAGTTGAGACCTACTCCCGCCCGCACCTTCTTTCACCTCTAACTACCACGGATAACTCCGTAACAAGTCGTAGCAGAGCGTGGTTGAATGGGTATCAATTTAGCCCCTTTTGAAGGCTAAACATTGTTTTCGTTTCGAACTCTAACAATTTTCTCAGTTGCTGGAATTTTTTTTTTTCAAAAAAATTTCTGTCATCATGTCCGGCTCTCGCGACGTCCTCCATCCCGACCATTTGCGCAAGGAGGAATTGATCTATGAATTAACGATTAGGAATGTCCAATCTGGAGGCACGGTTGCGATAGACACCAATAAGTTAAAAGATTCCCTTGATTTGCCTATTACCATCCCGACTTTGGGAGAAAAAGAGATCGATGACACTCTCTCCACGATCACTGATAATGCTACTGAGCTAGCATCTGTAGTTAGTTTTTGAAGTAAGTGATCCATCTCCTAATCAACTCAAAAGAGTACAGGCCAGATTGTACCACTTTTATAATAGGGTATGTGATCTATTGTCCCTGAAGTTAAATGACCTTCAGGGGAAGGAAGCTAGTGCTGTTGCTGAAAACCTGTCTAAAATGTCTAGTAAAGTTAGCCATTTGTTATCTGGATCTGCTATTCCAAAAACCGACCAGCCTATGGTAGTAAATATCGTAAGTGGGGAGGATTCCTCTAAAGAGGAAGGAGGTAGTACTGCGGAGGCTATACAACGAACATCTGCCCCATTAGAAACTGTGTCCGATCGCCGCACGTCCATTCCACCCTTCGTGTTAAATAATGCTCCTTCTGAATCTGCTTCACCGCCACTTAGCCCCTTCCTACTACGTTCCCGGTTTTCTGCAGTTTGCCCTATCCCTTAGCAATGTTGTTCAGAGGTATTTGTAAGTTTTCTGTTAACTCTACCAGTGACGTAATTTCATTCTTAAGGTTTTTAGTTCAGTTTCAGGACCATGCCCTGGTTTTTTCTCTTTCTACGTGTCAAATTTTGCAGATCATTTATCCCTATGCAATTGGTGTTCTCTCAGACAAGATAGTTAGGGCAATTGTTGAACAGTCATCCATAGAAGACTTCCACGCCGATCTGTTAGCTAATATTATTCCAGCTCTAGCTAGCTCATCTCTAATTCAAAAGTACTAGTATAGAGTGCAGCGACTTGATGAAACTGAGACACCTCATTTCCTCTTCAATAAATTATTATCGATACCATTCATCATCCTGAATCAATATTAGGTTTTTCAAGTCCAATCATCCGAATATAAGTGAAGAAAATAAATAAAATATATTTTTTAAATGAATTAATTCAAAATTACTTAAATCCTAATAATATTAGCCTATCTCCTAAAATAATAACATCTAAATTGGGTAATCTATAATTTATTTCTTGATTCCGGAATCATAAAAGAAAATCTACTAATAATTATTATCATCAATTATCTTCTTCTTCTCTAACAAAGAAAATAAAATTTAAGTTAACTTCAATCTGATTCAACTATTCTTCTCCATTAGTTAAGCGCATCACAAAAATAAGGATAAGTTTTCTTGATTATAAAGTTGAAAGTACATTTTCTTTCTATTGACAAAAAAATTGTAGTATCATATTTTTAGGTTGGAAATAAATCTAAGTCCCTAATCCTAATTAAACTTCATAATAAAATTGTATAGTTTGAATCCATCAGTTCTTGTTTCTTTCTTTTATAAAAAAATGCTTATTTTCATCATTATAACATCAACATTCTGTCACTATGATTCACTTGTTTTGATGTTATAACGTTAGCAATCACAAGAAATTTCCAAATATATCGGCCCAAAAATGGCTATTTCAAATATATATTGTTCTTTAAATGAGAAATATTGGTCATCTCGACCATGTCATTTAGTTAAAATATTCAAATAACACCTTAAAACTAAATGTAGGTATCGTACAAAGACTAATTATAATCGTTGTTCATATAGAAATTGTACCTAACATGTTTTATGGTTTAGCAATATTTAATCAGGTATCTATAATTCCGTAGGAATGTATTTGGTATCCTATTTTATTTAATTGCGGTAGAGATTTTAAATTATGGGATTGTTCTATGAATTAAATTCATTCTTGACAACATGCTTCCAATAATATTCAGTACAACGTTGATATATATTATCTATGAAGACAACAAGTTTCCCTTCTTTTATTTATTCCCTACTTGGATATTTCCTTTGAAGACAGTTTATGGTAACCCATGTATGAAATCCGCGATGTATTTCATTGTACTCGTGTACCACTAACCCAATATATCTCGCATACCATATATATATTTTGCCGCGTATGGCAAACATCATCCTCGGCCCACATTACGCCGTATTTACCGCCACAATTATCCATAATATGTCATTATTCATTCTCATAAACATATCACAGCGAATAATTATTCATAATCCCACATTAACATGCCACTCAAATCATAATTTCTCTACGTAAACATTTATCATCATCAACATGACGGCAAATCAACTTAACACCACCTTACTGTACTATAACGGTACTCTTTTGGGTTAGAATTCATATGTTATGCGCATAAACACATTAGCCTAAAAATGAAATGCATATATAAATCAAATAAGTTAATATGTACTCACATTTCATTGCGTCGTATCAGCAAACACATATAGGTTATTCAGAAATCAACTATCTTCTTCAAGAATATAAAATTAGGGTTACGTCACTTTAAATACGATGTTTTTGTCCCATAATGGTTAAAAATTACATTCTGAATCTCTCCATGCTCAGTTATAAGCATTCCTATCTTATGGCATTGATTGTAACTCCTGAAGAAATACCTATTCCCACATTAATAATAATAAGTCAACGAGGACAATTTCATTGCGAAGATGGTAACGACTGTGATTTTATCACGAAGAACTACGTAAAAACAACATACCAATGTTCACTATAATTACAACTACTATATTTACTGCATATTAATTTCAAGAAAATAAAATAACTCTTTGGAACTTATCTTGCGATCACTGACGTTAGATGACTGGCTCTGGCTTCGACGTTGTCATCTTAGGATTGTGTAGAACGACTCCATCCTTCGTTATGTCACCATCAGGTTGTAGTTCTGGGACTCGGGATAGTAGAAACAGCTGGGCGGTTTCCGTCAGACAGCCGGCTCCATCTCCGATTTAGCCTCTCATCACGTTGTTGCAGTCAATCATAAAAGAAAGAAACATTTCCAAATCGGGAGTTAATTTCATATCCATACTCTCAGGAATGTATATCAGGTTTGTATCTAAGATCAGGTTTTTAGGACAGTAATCCAAGGTTAATTCTTTGTAGCAATTTAACAGTTAGAATATATCAAGTTAGCTCTCTAAAAATTTCTTTTGTTCGGCTAATCAACCTATACTGCGTTATATTCAACTTGATTCCTCGTGCGGTCTTGAGAATATACTCCGACTACTGTTTGGGTATTTTCTAACTCGCTCTTCACGATATTCCTTCGTATATATTTGATTTCCAAATATTCTTTCGCTTCGAAGGTTCTCCAGCCGGAAATTACTGCAATATCTCCCTTCTTATTTACTCAAAGATTGGCTTTACTTCTCGAGGATAAATTTACGTCGTTTTTCGTAACGGACATTTTTTTTATTGTTCAGCTACTTCTTCTTGTTTTAACAATCTTGAACGTCTTCTATTATTTTATCACGGCCGCATGGATCCTTTATAACTTTCCGTCTCAGTCCGTGATCTAGGCATCTTTAATTCATCAAATAAATATCTTTGCCGTCACGTGCATGGCCTTCTTGTATATATACGTTCGTAAAATGTATACACTTCGAAATCACGGCCTATTTTACTTAATATATGCATTCTTTTCTGACGTATGGCCCAATTACGTAATCTTCGTGATCATTACCGTGCATGGCAAACTTATAATTTCGTACGACGACCTTTATTCCGATCTCAGGAAGATGAAAACGGTACAATACCAAGGCTGCTTTAAATGCGGCGCGTTTTCACATATTGCCAAGAACTGCCCTAATGCTAGCAGCACCCCTTCCTGCTCAACTTCTGGTGCAACCTCTACCAAGGCCAATAATAATAAGTGACTAGTGACTTCGGCTGAGTCGGCGAACCCATCTTCCCAAGGCTCAGCCCCAAATAAACATATCGAAATTTCAGGGGAAACTCAGTCTTCAAATGTATCTTTTGAAGGTCCTAAAGAATGTCTTAGGATTGCGGCGGATACCCCCGCACCTGTCCCATTTCTCAAAATTGAATTGAATAATGAGCCCGTAACTGCTCTTTTAGATTCAGGCAGTGTTTGTTCAATTATTTCGGCTGAATGGTATTCCATATTAAAATCTTTTTGTAAACTTCATGATCTTGGCTCGACCTCGGTTCAATATGTTTCGGCTAATTCATCTCCATTAGAAATTTTAGGTTCCTTAAAGGCCAAAATTCGTATTTCTAAATTTACTTGGAAGGTGGCAAAGCACTTGTCTTGCCCCATTATATTGGGAGCAGACTTCATGTCCTATACTGGTCTAGTGTTCGATATTCAGAGCAAGTCGTGCACTTTCAAATTTGACAGTAATTCCAAAATCCCTTTGCTAAAATGTAGTTCTGTGTCATGTGCATCTATTTCACCTCCCCAGGATGAGATGTTGTTAGATCTTAGACATCTACCTGAGGAGCAGGCTGATAGTATTCGTAAATGTGTCAGTCGTTTCCAGAGGTTTTCTCGGATACTCTTGGTGTTACTGACATTATTGAATACAAGATTGAGGTTACGGATTCCATCCCCGTCCACCTTATAGACTATATCCGCCTAAAATGAAGGCGCTGAAGGAGACCATTGATCAGATGTTCAAGGATGGCATTATTCGGCCACTAAGTCGGCGTATTCATCGCCTATTTTCCTTGTTTCGAAACCGCAAGGTGGCTTCAGGCCCGTGATTGATTATAAGACTCTCAATCGGAAGGTGGTGTTACAATCTGTGCCCATTCCCCACCTTCATTCTTGTTTTTCATGGTTTCGTAAAGCTAAGTTCTTCACCATCTTAGACCTCAATCAGGCTTATAACCAGATTCCGCTAGCAGAGGAATCCAAACACCTGACAGCTTTTGCCACAGATTGGAACTTGTACGAATACAACCGCGTGCCTTTTGGACTCCTCACGGGAGCAGCTGTACTCACTAGACTGCTAGACAGGGTCTTCTCCGACATCAAGTTTGAGTACTTGTACCACGATCTTTATGATGTCGTCGTATTTTCGGAGACCTTCGAAGAACACCTAGATCATCTGAGAGAAGTTCTCAATCGCCTTCGTAAGGCTGGGTTAACTGTGAAGTTGTCCAAGGTCGCCTTCGCTAAGCCTTCCATGTCATTCCTAGGGCATATTGTGTCGCCCGATGGTGTTGCAGTCGATCATTCTAGAACACAGGTCATCCGTGATTTTAAGCCTCCCAAGGACATCAAAGGTATTGCTAAGTTCATTGGTATGGTGAATTTCTTCAGGAAATTTATTCCAAATTTCGCCAATAGAGCGGCGCCCTTGAACTTACTACGTAGGAAAGGCGTAAAATTTGAGTGGGGACCTTCTCAGCAAGCCGCTTTTGAAGATCTCAAATTAGCTCTGTGTAACGCCCCTGTTCTGGCTATGCCGGATTTTTCGAAGAAATTCATCGTCCAAACCGACGCGTCGTCGGCGGCAGTGGCTGCGGTCCTTCTTCAAGACACCGAACTAGAGAGACGACCCATCGCTAATGCATCTAGGTCTCCTTCGGCTCAAGAAGCCAAGTATTCCATCTATGAACTTGAGGGTTTGTCTGTCTTGTTTGCACTAGAAAAGTTCCGCCTTTATCTGGAACATGTCAAGTTCGACTTGGAGACTGATAACCAAGCCTTAAGCTGGGTCTTAGGTAGGCCGCGTCGTACTGGTCGTATTGCCCGGTGCGCCATCCGAATTTCTGCCTTCCAATTTGACGTCAGGCATATCAGAGGTACTGAAAATGTTGTGGCGGACGGACTCAGCCGTATGTTTTCCAATGATGTAGAGACCCATGAACTGGACGATAGTTCTTCACCTCCCGAGTCCATACTACCTGAGTTTAATGCCATTTTAACTGATGCTCCCATGTTGTTTAGGGATCTTGAGAAATATCAACGTGAAGATCCGACGCTGGCCCCTATCATGGAAACCCTTTCTTCTGCGGAACATGATGTCCCTTATGTGCTGAGGAATGGTGTTTTATGTTGCCCTTCGAGGCATGATAAGGTGATGAAAGTTGTCGTTCCACCTGTTCTTGTACCTATGATCTTCAAGTACTATCATGAGACCCCATTAGGGGGGCATCTAGGCATCTTTAAAACTCGTGAGAAGATTCGTGAAAGGTTCATCTGGAAAGATATGGACGGTGAAATCCGTGAACTAGTAAAGGCTTGTAAATCTTGTTTGCTTAGTAAACCAAACATGTCCACCAAGATAGGCCTTTTGTATTCTCATCAAGCGTCGCGCCCAATGGAACGCCTGTATATTGATTATGTAGGACCCTTCCCCCAGTCAAAGGGAAATGCCAACAAGTTCATCTTTGTATGTGTAGATGGTTTTACAAGATTTTTTTGGTTATTCCCGACTAACCTGGCTACCGCTCAGTTCACCATTACTTGTTTAAATTATATCTTTGCTTCTTTTGGTCCGTGTCAATATATTGTGTCTGATAATGCTAAGGCTTTCACATCTGATCTATTTCGTAAATTCTGTTTTGACCTGTCCATCTCTCATGTGACAACTTCTACTTATTGTCCCCAACCATCTCTTGCCGAAAGAGTCAATCGTAATCTCAGGTCGGCCCTTATTGCCTATCATCATGAAGATCATTCTAGGTGGGACACGTCCCTGCATTGGTTAGCTTTGAATTCGGCGGTTTATGAATCTCATAAGTTTACTCCAGCTTCTTTGATGTTCAAGATTGTTCCCAACACGCCGCTCTCTAACCTCTGGCCTCTGAGTGACATTCTACCCGAGACAATAGATCCAGATAATATTAAAGATCTTTGGAAGAAGGCTAAAGCCAATCTTAAAGTGTCTCATGAAAAGGTTAGGGAAAGATATGATCGTGGACGGAGACATACCCATTTGAAGGTAGGTGATCAGGTGATGGTCAAGAATTTCGTTCCCGCGGGCAAGCTTGCCCCCAGATTTCATGGGCCGTGTATTATTCTCGATTTCCTTACTCCCGTTACCTCATTGTTAAGCAATCCAGCCACAGATAGGATATTTAGGGTTCACCTGTCACAGGTGAAACCGGTGTAATTTCTGTGAAAACTTGCTTCATATAATTTTGAAAGAAATATGAAGGTTATATTTTTTGAGGGGTTTCACTTTTAAGGCCTTCTGCCCTTGGAATCTGTTTCCTTGTATGTAAAAATTTTGTAAAACCTTCCCCGAACCGTTAAACTGCCATCCTGTCCTTGCCATGGCCATTACCATGCTCCAATCTCCTGCTAACATAAAACTGTGGCTTATAGGATTGAAATAAATATCTCCACGCCGCTGGCCCCTCAACCTCGCCACAAAGACTGTACCCTAAAATAATTATGGTCCAACAAAATTCTGCCGCCGAGCTTTAATGTTTCAGTGCCCCCGCAGCAGCGCGGCGCCGTACCGCCACTGAGGTGGGGTATGGGCCCGCCCCGCTCCAGTAAGGCCAACCAGGGTACGGCGAGCCGGAGTCCTCCTCCCGGCCAAGGCTGATGTGCGGCGCACAACTTGCTACTGGCCCGCGACTTGTATGTTCGCCGCGGGCGTGGCGTGCTTCCACACCACTAATCCTCTCATAGTGCGGGCGAGCGGTATCTCAGGGTACTTGAGGGGTCCGAGCGGCCTCCTCTGGACTCAAGCGGCGGCGGCTGGTCTGGCCGTCAAAGTCATCGGCAACTGATGTACTCAATCAGCTACATGGACATTTCACATCAACAATTACTACATTTTTTGGATTTTACTGCAATATTTGGTGGACTTAGAAAATTTTTCTTCCCCTTCAAGAATTAAAAGTCTCCTTCTGAATTCAACCTCTACAAGCATAAAGACTTTACATCTAAAGTAACTAAAAAGTATTTTGAAACTGGATCCAATCATTTAAGTAAATTTGGTTGTTAAAGACTTCTGCAATTGACTTCTATATCAACATTATAACTAGGACCTTATTTTAAAACAAAGGTTTATGTTCCCCTGTGTTACCCCTTGGAGGGACTTTTGGGGGGGGGAGGCCTGTACCAGGTGGTACACCTCCACGCCGCTAATTCAAACTTTGCGCCAGTTGAAACTCCTCTACTGGAGGAAGCCTGAACTTTATCTACAGTGTTAATTCTCAAGTTTCTCAGAAGATGTCCCTACTTGTAAATTTTGAAGTTTCTGAACTGGGTCGTTTTCGATGTATTATTGTTTTGCCTGTAGTAAGAAGTGCGGACATTCTCTTCTAGATGGCACTACTGAAGGACTACAATTATGCACCCTAGTGCGAAGTGAAAGAACTGTGTTTTTGGAGAAATTTTGGGTTCATAAGATTGTTCTTTGTTAAATTTCTTTCAGTCATTGTTTAAGTTTGCAAGATTAACCCTTTCTTTCCGCCAGTTTTGAATTTGACCAATAAGGAATTTCTGTAATTAATTTTCCACGAATAAGGTGTTTCTTCTTCGTCTAGTGTAGTAGTTTTTGCCATTATCCAATAAAATGCTTGTGGGCGTGTGTTATCATTCACGAAACGCCTCGGACTTTCCACGAGGGTATATAAACTGCTGATTTTCGGGTCTCCGGGCCACTTCAGTAACATCTATCAGTGTGTAAAGTACGTAGCAGGGTGCGGGAAGCGCCTCTTTCTTCGGGCAGCAGTTCAACCACCAGGTAATGGCCTTTTAATAACTTCTTTTCTTGCTAACTCAGCAGTTTAACTCTCGGGGCAGGTCCGAAGCCTTTTACCATGTAACTTTCCTCTAAGATGTAAAGACACTTGGTATCAATTCTATCTTTTTAATTTACAAATTGGGATAGAGAGTGCTTAACCCTCTCCAGCTCCCACTCATATTGCTTTGAGGTGAACTTATTTTCACAACCGTTTCTTCCCTTCTAATGTAATGTAAATCGTTTTCTTATATAAGTCACCTCTTTAGGATGCGATTAGCCCTTGCAGTAACGGCCTAGTGCCAAGTAGGTTTTAAATAAAGTGTATTAGGAGTGCAAGAACGCCTCCTCTCAAGTTGGTATTTTAGAGGCCATGTAATTGACCTGTTTCTTTACTGAATAGGCCTCAGCTGGTTGGGTATTTTTACCCCTGTGTTATTTGTGTTTGGAGGTCAACTTGAAAGTGGAGTTTGGTGTGGCCTTTGATAGGCTTGAACTTAAGAGCGGGTTGCTCTTTCTTAAAATTTGTTTCTGCGTGCCTTGAGGAGGCTTTACTGTGTAATTGGGAACAAGAGCTCCTGGGAATGATTGGGGGCTTCTGCCCCTTTTTTGAATCTTGTATATCATAAGGTTGGGCTTATAGCTCAAGAATTGTGTGTCTGGCTCTTGGAGCCCAAATCCTGTAACTCTGTAATTGTGCTCTCTCGAATTCTTGCTAGGCTACTGAGTGCCCGTTATAATTGTTATTTTTTGATCTTGAAAAGAAAATATAACCTTGTTAAATTTTATCTTAATTTTAATTTCGTATTTTGAGACATGTTCACCCCAGCTCCTTCTTTCACCTCTGCATATCCACAATACTACGTAACAATTATTATTATTATTATTATTATTATTATTATTATTATTATTATTATTATTATTATTATTATTCTTATTATTATTATTATTATTATTATTATTGTACCGGGTGGTACACCTCCACGCCGCTAATTTAAATGCGCGCCAGTTAAAACTCCTCTGCTGGAGGAAGTCTGAACTTTATTGACGGTATTAATTTTCTACCTTCTCAGAAGATGTCACTACCTGTAAATTTTGGAGTTTTAGAACTGTGTCACTTTTGATGTGTTTTGTTTCGCTTGAAGTAAGAAGTGTGAACTTTCTCTTCTAGAGGACACTACTGAAGATCTACAATAGTGCAACCTAGTGCGGAGTGAAAGAACTATTTTTTTGGAGAAAATTTAATTTCAAGAGTTTGTTCTTTGTTAAATTTCTTTCTGTCATTGTTTAAGTTGGCAATATTTACCCCTTTCTTCCCCTTGTTATGAATGTATTATGACCTTTCAATGACCTGTAGCAATATGTCGGCCGGTCATTGAAAGTCATAAGTGAAATGAAATGTGAATCAATGACTTGGAAAAAGGTGTAACGTGTCAATGTGCGGCTTACGCGCATATTTATAAAAGAACCGATACAACTCGTAAGTGTAGAATAGACATAATGGATGAGAGCCGGTGGATCGAACTCAAGACCCCGTGGTATATGTCGAAATTACGTCAAGATCAGCTTTATCTACAAGCAAAAGCTCAGTACAATGTCAGCATCAGCTGAGAAGAATGTGGCTAGACATGATATCTAGTTGAAGTTGTAAAGGGGGCCATGGATTAGCATGAAACTTCATATGGCAAATCATCTAATGGGCCCGTGTTGACGTGTTTCATAGTAAGAAGAAGAACAATAGTGTGTGTTTTCCTTTAGCAACTTCTATGATGAAGGTTAGAGTTGTTATTCAGTTCCTCAAATGTCAAAAACACATGTATAGCTAGCATAGGATTTCTCTGCTTATGGAAAGCAACTTGTTATTATTGTAAAATAATAATGAAAGGAGTTCGTGTTTTACTTACTGATTACTGTATGAAGGAAGATAATTGAAGCAAGCTTAAAGATCTGGTTCTATAATTGATAAACATAAAGAATAAGCCCAGATATAAGTTATATAATAGCCAAAATCATTTGCAAACCTCGAATTATATGTTTCCTTAGGCCAGTATCAAACTGGAATAGTGAAGATACAATTGGTGTGAAATTGTATTTCTAATAATATTGTACAAGTTTCAGGTGGCGGCCGGAGATGTTAAATCACTATCTGACCAGGGAATGTAAATGAACAACATGAAGTGCTAAACCAATATAGTGCCCTGGCGAACTCGGGCCTCTGCCGGAATGGACGGAATTACAAAAATGATGATTAAATCGCTGCGGAATTACCATGAAGAAGCCAGATAAGTTATTGTACTTGTCTATCTTTTGCTTTCCTAGAATGCTTTAGTAGCGTTAGTCCATTTGTCAATGTCATGTAGGTGACAAGGGTGTGTTAACTTGAACGATCTAACAGATTTTCGGTTGTATTTGTCGGGTTGCGATTGATCATACGTGGGTAAATATTTGTATGCCGTCAATTACCGTGGATGTGACGTTTTACTGTGTTGTGTCTGTATTATTAATCGCTGTGAAACACAAATAATATCATTTACTACAGGTAAGTTGCAGTGTGACAGTGTGTGTGAAATATTGGTGCGTGATCTTGGTATAATTCCACGATGTGATATGGATGTTTATTAAGGTGTATTGGGTAATGTTCATGTATAATGTTAATAGGACTCTTCCTTAATATTGCTTGTGCAGTTAGGAGGTGATGATTTTGTGCGGTATACAATGAGATGACGAGCGTAGGGTCGTCATAAAGCGAGGCGGACACGAGATAATTTAGGTTGATTTTTATGGCTTGCGTGTCGAATTATATTGAGTTTCGAGACGGGTTAAGTTGTTAATGGTGTTGTTAATAGAAATTTCCACCGCATAATTGTGAGATGATTGAACAAGCTAGTCCAGCGTTAGGCACTGGTATTGAAGAGAGTTGTCAAGTACATGAATTAATAAATTAAGATACGTAGTTGCAAGTAATGAAGTGTTGGAATATGTGCACGGTTAGGGTCTTAAAATGCAATTCAGTGATAGTTATGTTTAAGATCAGAGTCACCTATTGCGATCAATGTACATGTAGTAGATGCTCATAGTAGATTCATGCTGTAGTAGCATTTCAGCTGATGGTGAAGGCAGACCTCGACGCAGTCCAGACGGCACCAACTTATTTTTTTTTTTCATGCCAGTAGATAAAGATTCATTTCAGGTGCAGCCCAGCAGCTCGATGGGTGGAAACGACGTGCATTTTACTCATTTATGTGTATTGTGTTGTCATGTGTGATCATTTATAAATGCTGAAATCTGTTGGGGGGTTCAAGTTAACCGATATTTAGTTAGTCAGATAGGAAAAATGATAACTATGAAAGGCAAGGCGGAGTAGACAGGTACAATTAACATTTGCGACAGCGAGTGAATGACATAATATGACCCGATAGACTTTTGGTATATCCATAAGATTCTACATTTCTGTGAATTTGTGTTAAATAATTATTTCCGGTTTATGATGGACAATGCAAGATGGACTCGGTCTCTATTTAATATTAATGTATGCATATGAGTTATTTTACGTTGTTCATTTCAGTTGTTCATATTCAATCAGTTGATTTTTTTTTTTTTTTTCATTTTATTAAAATGTGATCCTTCCAATTTCTGTTGCGATTTATTTGAAAACTTTGCCTTAGTGTAGAATTTACATTTTATGATTGGCAGTATCTATAGCTCAGTCGTCGTTATTTGAATGTGACCGAATACTCTTCGAAGGGCCATGCCCTGAGTGGAGTATCATGCGAACCTTCTGAATACTAGTCGGCAAATAATTTGATAGTTCATGGTTATCTACAAACCACGGCGTCCACGAACGGTCACATAGTGAATAAGTGTTTTTGGTCGCCCACCGTTGGGCTGAGTATTGACGAGTGAGCAGGTTAATATATTATATTTTGATTGTCAATCGCGAGGCATTGAACGAAAATAATGATGTATTTTGTCCGCTCGATGATGATGCGTATAGTAGGCAACGGAGCGATGATGGTAAAGACTTAGTTTGGCAATGGGAAGTTGGAAGGATAAATTAATCAGGGTCAGATTATTCGTTCATTCATGTGAGTATGGTAATTATTCAGTCATTTCGGTATGAGCTTGGGTTCGTCAGGGCTTAATCAGTGAATTTTGTGGCTGCTAAAGCAATAGTGATAGGTTAGGTGATATTTGAGGAACGTAGGATAAAGACATTTACTGCTTGAATATCAGTGTTATTAGTAATGGCGTCATTAGCGCAAGTAAAGTTACTGCTAGAAGAGTTAGCGGGTAGATTGACGAAAGTGCAGGAATCCCAGGAAGCGACCGTTAATGAAATGCGGAAAGAAATTAGAGAGTCGCAGGGAGTCGCATTAAAAGAAATTAGGGAATCGCAGGAAATGTCGGCGAGCGAAATGCGAAAGGAGGTTAGAGAGTCACAGGAAGCAGTGGCAAATGAGATGCGAAGAGAAATACGAGAAAGGCAGGAGGAGACCAGTAGAGAGATTAAAGAGAATCAGCGTGTTGTTTCAGAATTAGTCATGCAGAACTCAAGGGTGATGCAGGAAGAAATATCAGCACTAGGGTCGCGGATAGCCGAAATACAGGCGGACATACAGGAGGACATGAAAAGCTTGAGAAGTGAGGTGACAGTAGCAATAAATGAGAATAGGAAAGAGATTAACGAGAGGTTCACCGAACTTCAAGCTGAATTGAAGGTCAACGTGAACGATATTCAAACACAAGTTGCCCGTGATATTAATGAATTAAAAGAAGAAGTAATTATTATGCAAGGGAAAATTATCGAATCGGATACTAGTTGGGACGATAAGAAATCAATAGAGGAGTTCATGAGGAGATGGATACGGCGAAAGAACACATTAATAGTAAATTTCAGTCCATTATTGATGAGACAGATAGAAACAGGACCCAAACGGATCAGCAGATAAAGAAATTAAGTGACGAGTTGGAAAATGTACAGAAGAACATCCAGAATATGAGGATTGATTCTGAAACAACCAAGAAACTTGTGTTGACGACTTTGGAGAAACAGTCATCGGTCGATAATGAAAGGAAAACTGAGCTAGACTATCAGTTTGAAATACCGGTATATAACACTGACAGTAGTGAGAATAGTGTTGCGCATACGGCGAACGGAACCCAAATAATAAATGTAATACGCACAAATGAAGATAGACCAAAAAAGTTCACCGGAAACATAAAGTCGGGGATGACTCCTCGAGGGTTCATTCGAGAAATCGAGGAGTATTTCCGCGAGGCAAAAATAATGCCGGAGAGGCAATTAAAGGCAGTGGAACGACATTTGGACGGAGCACCACTGATATGGTACAAAGCGTTCAGGTACATTTTTGAAGACTACGCCGGATTTAAGAGCGCGTTCTTAGAACGTTTTTGGGGAATTGACGTTCAACAAAATGTCAGATTGGAGCTGTATTCAAAAAAATATTCTATCAGCGGACTGAGTTGTTTCTCGGACTATTTTACCATGCAGTTTCACCGTTTGAAAGAGCTTGACTCACCCCCAACGGAACTCGAAATGGTGCGAGCCATAATTAAACAATTTCCATCTGATGTTCAACGGTTGATGACAACAGCGAACGTACAGTCCGCGGTGCAAGCAGAGGCAATTTTGAGGCAGCTTGACAGCACAAACACGCAAGTCGGAGATAGAATAATAAGGCATGTAGATCCAGTGGTAAACGTCGCAACAACAGTGGAACAGGAAAATGAATGTCGGGGGAATAATCAATGCTACTGCATGAGGAGAGAGAAGCAGGAGAGACATGATAATTCAGAAGACAACCAACGCGACCGGAGATGGACATCATGTCAGAATGGTAATGGAAGATATCCACGGTTTAGAAGAGGAACACGTTGGGGTTACCAACGAGATAGATGGCCGTACCGGAGGAATAGAAGTCAAGGAAGGATTGGATATAGAAGTGAAAATCGAGAAGGAGACGTTGACCAAGAAAAAAGGAAATATGTAGAAGAATTAAAACGCCAACAAGAGACTAAACGTTGGGAAGAAGCGATAAGGAGTCAAGAGATGAACGCAGATTGCATTGGTGCGTCGAGTCTCGAGTATCAGCGGCAACAAAGAAAGGATGCTGCAGACCGGATACTCAATCCTAATGCAACCTCATTTGATGATAACTCCCACGAGAGGAATGGGGTGAAAAAAAAACGCCAAATTAGAATTTAAGGAGAATAAGATAGATTTCAAGCAGCAACTGAATGAGCAACGTAAAGGGGTGATTGGAAACATAGAATCTTGGGAATTTGAACCCGAAGAGTTGTTGGAAGACCGCCAATTGGGCGAATCTGAAATTAAAAGAGGACTTCCGGTCATATGGGTCACAATATTAGGTATTAAAATTTACTCGTTGTTGGATACAGGCGCCAGTATTAGTATTATTTCAAAGGTATTATTAACAGAACTCCAACGCAGAGCACGAGTCCCCATAATGCCAGTAGCCAACATAAAGATAAGAGGGATTATTCCAGATAAGGTTGCCAATTGTAAGATGCAGACGATACCTTGAGTGGAAACGATCTCACGAGCGAGGAAGTAGATGTTCATAAAGCTGATACCAATGCATACTTCTGAAGATGAATGATGAGACGTAGCAAATAAATACACGGGTTTTGATCTGAGTGATAAGCACGAGTTGTTCGGAAATGAGGCTTGGAAGTATTGATATTTTAAGAAAGGAAGGATTTAGCCAGTCAAAGACAGATATAATAAGAAATTTCTCCCCATGTTCGAAATTTCTTCTCCAAGTAGAGGGGGAATATGACCTTTCAATGACCTGTAGCAATATGTCGGCCGGTCATTGAAAGTCATAAGTGAAATGAAATGTGAATCAATGACTTGGAAAAAGGTGTAACGTGTCAATGTGCGGCTTACGCGCATATTTATAAAAGAACCGATACAACTCGTAAGTGTAGAATAGACATAATGGATGAGAGCCGGTGGATCGAACTCAAGACCCCGTGGTATATGTCGAAATTACGTCAAGATCAGCTTTATCTACAAGCAAAAGCTCAGTACAATGTCAGCATCAGCTGAGAAGAATGTGGCTAGACATGATATCTAGTTGAAGTTGTAAAGGGGGCCATGGATTAGCATGAAACTTCATATGGCAAATCATCTAATGGGCCCGTGTTGACGTGTTTCATAGTAAGAAGAAGAACAATAGTGTGTGTTTTCCTTTAGCAACTTCTATGATGAAGGTTAGAGTTGTTATTCAGTTCCTCAAATGTCAAAAACACATGTATAGCTAGCATAGGATTTCTCTGCTTATGGAAAGCAACTTGTTATTATTGTAAAATAATAATGAAAGGAGTTCGTGTTTTACTTACTGATTACTGTATGAAGGAAGATAATTGAAGCAAGCTTAAAGATCTGGTTCTATAATTGATAAACATAAAGAATAAGCCCAGATATAAGTTATATAATAGCCAAAATCATTTGCAAACCTCGAATTATATGTTTCCTCAGGCCAGTATCAAACTGGAATAGTGAAGATACAATTGGTGTGAAATTGTATTTCTAATAATATTGTACAAGTTTCAGGTGGCGGCCGGAGATGTTAAATCACTATCTGACCAGGGAATGTAAATGAACAACATGAAGTGCTAAACCAATATAGTGCCCTGGCGAACTCGGGCCTCTGCCGGAATGGACGGAATTACAAAAATGATGATTAAATCGCTGCGGAATTACCATGAAGAAGCCAGATAAGTTATTGTACTTGTCTATCTTTTGCTTTCCTAGAATGCTTTAGTAGCGTTAGTCCATTTGTCAATGTCATGTAGGTGACAAGGGTGTGTTAACTTGAACGATCTAACAGATTTTCGGTTGTATTTGTCGGGTTGCGATTGATCATACGTGGGTAAATATTTGTATGCCGTCAATTACCGTGGATGTGACGTTTTACTGTGTTGTGTCTGTATTATTAATCGCTGTGAAACACAAATAATATCATTTACTACAGGTAAGTTGCAGTGTGACAGTGTGTGTGAAATATTGGTGCGTGATCTTGGTATAATTCCACGATGTGATATGGATGTTTATTAAGGTGTATTGGGTAATGTTCATGTATAATGTTAATAGGACTCTTCCTTAATATTGCTTGTGCAGTTAGGAGGTGATGATTTTGTGCGGTATACAATGAGATGACGAGCGTAGGGTCGTCATAAAGCGAGGCGGACACGAGATAATTTAGGTTGATTTTTATGGCTTGCGTGTCGAATTATATTGAGTTTCGAGACGGGTTAAGTTGTTAATGGTGTTGTTAATAGAAATTTCCACCGCATAATTGTGAGATGATTGAACAAGCTAGTCCAGCGTTAGGCACTGGTATTGAAGAGAGTTGTCAAGTACATGAATTAATAAATTAAGATACGTAGTTGCAAGTAATGAAGTGTTGGAATATGTGCACGGTTAGGGTCTTAAAATGCAATTCAGTGATAGTTATGTTTAAGATCAGAGTCACCTATTGCGATCAATGTACATGTAGTAGATGCTCATAGTAGATTCATGCTGTAGTAGCATTTCAGCTGATGGTGAAGGCAGACCTCGACGCAGTCCAGACGGCACCAACTTATTTTTTTTTTTTTCATGCCAGTAGATAAAGATTCATTTCAGGTGCAGCCCAGCAGCTCGATGGGTGGAAACGACGTGCATTTTACTCATTTATGTGTATTGTGATGTCATGTGTGATCATTTATAAATGCTGAAATCTGTTGGGGGGTTCAAGTTAACCGATATTTAGTTAGTCAGATAGGAAAAATGATAACTATGAAAGGCAAGGCGGAGTAGACAGGTACAATTAACATTTGCGACAGCGAGTGAATGACATAATATGACCCGATAGACTTTTGGTATATCCATAAGATTCTACATTTCTGTGAATTTGTGTTAAATAATTATTTCCGGTTTATGATGGACAATGCAAGATGGACTCGGTCTCTATTTAATATTAATGTATGCATATGAGTTATTTTACGTTGTTCATTTCAGTTGTTCATATTCAATCAGTTGATTTTTTTTTTCATTTTATTAAAATGTGATCCTTCCAATTTCTGTTGCGATTTATTTGAAAACTTTGCCTTAGTGTAGAATTTACATTTTATGATTGGCAGTATCTATAGCTCAGTCGTCGTTATTTGAATGTGACCGAATACTCTTCGAAGGGCCATGCCCTGAGTGGAGTATCATGCGAACCTTCTGAATACTAGTCGGCAAATAATTTGATAGTTCATGGTTATCTACAAACCACGGCGTCCACGAACGGTCACAGTATCCAATCCCGAATTTCTTCTATTAATTTCTGACCAATCTGGTGTATCTTCCCCCAACTTGAATCTGTTGCGGGGTCCTACCCAATAAAGAGTTTGTGGGAGGGTGTTTTCTTTCCCCTAACGCCTAGAACCTTCCGCGAGAGGATATAAACTGCTGATTTTCGGGTCTCCGGGCCACTTCTGTTCCATCTTTCAGTGCGTAAGGTACACAGCAGGGGGCGGGAAGCGCCTCTTTCTTCTCCAGCCGTTCAACACAAGGTAATGGCCGATTAATAACTTCTTTCTTTGCTAGCTCAGCAGTTTAACTTTCGGGGCGGGTTCTAAGCGTTCAACCATGTAACCTTTTCCTAAAATGTAACTACTCTTTTCATATATTCTCTTTTAAAACGACATATCGGGATAGAGAGTGCTTAACCCTCTCGAGCTCCCACTCACATCGTCTTGAGGTGAACTTATTTTTCTCAACCAATTCTTCCGTAATGTAATGTAAATTGCTATTAAGTCACCTCTGTAGTATGGGATTAGCCCTTGTATTAACGGCCTAGTGCCAAGTAGGTCTTAAGCAAAGTGTATTAGGAGTGCAAGTTCGCCTCCTCTCAAATTGTATTTTAGAGGTCATGTATTAACCTTCTTGTCATTTAACAGACCTCAGTAGGTTGGGTATTTTACCCCTGTGTATACGTCCTTGGAGGACAGCTTAAAAGTGGAGTTCGGAGCGGCCTATGATAGGCTTGTATTTTAAGGGGAAATTGCCCTTTATTGAAAATTGTGTCTCTGCCTCAAGGAGGCTTTTGGGTGTAATTGGAAGCAAATGTTTCTGGCATGTTTGGGGGTTTTCGGCCCCTTTGTTGTATGGCGTTCATTGTAAGGTTGGGCTCTTTGCTCAAGAATTATGTTTCTGACTTTTGAAGCCCCAAATGGGGTACCTATGTAAATGTATTTTTTTTCAATCGTGTTTCGGCTACTAAGTACCTGTTCTATTTGCTGTTACCTAATTTGGCAAAGAAAATATAACCTTGTTAAATTTTAAAATTAATTTCACTTTAGTAGCTTGAGACCTATTCACCACCCAGCACCTTCTTTCATGCATAACTACCACCAAAACACGGTAACAAGTGGTAGCAGAGCGTGGTTGAATGGGTCTCAATTTAGCCCCTTTTGACGGCTACACATTGTTTTGATCCGAACTCTAACCATTTTCTCAGTTGCTGGAATTTTTTGACTTTTTCAAAATTGTTCTGTCATCATGCCAGGCCCTCGCGATGTTCTCCATCTTAATTATTTGCGCAAAGAGGAGTTGATCTATGAATTAACTATCAGAAATGTGCAATCTGGAGGCACGGTTGCAGTAGACACTAACAAGCTTAGAGAGTCCCTTGATTTGCCCATTTCCATCCCCAGTTTGGGAGAGAAAGAAATTGACGACTCTCTTTCCACGATCACGGAGAATATTACTGGGCTAGCTTCTGTAGTTAGTTTTTTTTATGAAAATGATCCGTCTCCGAATCAAATTAAGCGTGTGCAAGGCAGGCTATATCATTTTTCGAATAGGGTTAACGATCTGTTGTCTCTAAAACTGAATGACGTTCAGAGGAAGGAAGCTAGTACGCTCCTGGAAAATATTTCCGAATTATCTAGTAAGGTCACTCTATTGTTGACTGGGGAAGTTCCTCCCAAATCTGATCAACCCACCATAGTGAATGCAGGTAGTGAGGAAGCGCCTCCCAAGGGAGAAGTTAATAGGATAACCGTTGCTGCTCAAACTATCCCTGCCCCATTGGACAACGAATCTGAACGTCGTGCATCATTGAGTAACATCCGTTCTGAATTAACTTCTTTGCCATTGAAGCCTTTACCTACTATGTCACCCGGGTTTAGTAGCTTGCCTCATCCATTGGCAATGTTGCTCAGAGGTATATCTAAGTTTTCCGTTAATACCACCAGTGACGTAATTTCATTTTTAAGATTTCTAGTGGAATTTCAGGATCATGCCCTTGTTTTTTCTCTTTCTCCATGTCAAATCTTACAAATTATCTATCCGTATGCTATTGGTATTCTCTCTGACAAAATAGTTAGAGCCATTGCCGAGCAATCATCTATTGAGGATTTCCATGCCCATTTGCTAGCTAACTTCATCCCGGCTAGGGCCAGGTCCTCCCTTATTCAGAAGTACTATTATCGTGTACAGCGCTTGGATGAAAACTTGGCTGATTTCATACAGGACATTAAGTTTTACACTAGGGTGTTTGCCCTTCATTTTCCTGAAGATCAGATTGTACAGGCTATTGTAGAAGGCATTTCGCCATCTTATAGGTCATATTTGTGTTTCGCGGCGTGCCCGCAAACCTTCTCTGAACTTGAAGCATTGGCCGTCTCAGCGGAAGGAGTTAGATACGCCGATTCTTTGCGTGTTGCGAAACAACCCCCGCCTTCCTTTAGTAACACTCGGCCGCCACCTCGCCGACCAGTCAATCCCCGTAAATGTTATGCTTGCGGGTCGCCTGACCATCTGCGCAACAAGTGTCCGCTGATCAAGTCAAGTGGGACAAGGAATGGAGCCGGGTCATCACAAGGCTGTTTTAAATGTGGGGCTTTCTCACATATTGCCAAGAATTGTCCCAACTCAAATAGCACCCCCTCCTGCTCAACTTCTGGTGCAAATTCCACCTATGCCAATAATAAAAAGTGACTAGTGGCTTCGGCTGAGTCGACTAATCCATCTTCCCGAGACTCAGCCCCTAGTAAACAGGTTGTAAATGCAGAGAACGATCAGCCTTCAAATTCATCTTTTGAATGCCCTAAAGAATGTCTTAGGATTGCGGCGGATACCCCCGCACCTGTTCCTTTTCTTAAGATTGAGTTAAATAACGAGCCTATAACAGCTCTCTTAGATTCAGGCAGTGTTTGTTCGATTATTTCGGCTGAATGGTATTCTAAATTGAAAACGGTTTGTAAACTTCCTGACTATGTCTCTTCTCCTGTTCAATACGTATCGGCTAATTCATCTCCATTAGAAATTCTAGGTTCCTTACTGGTCAAAATTCGTATTTTTAAGCTTACAAGGAAAGTAAAATTGTTTGTGGCCAAGCAATTGTCTTGCCCCATTATATTGGGAGCTGACTTTATTTCTCACACTGGTCTTGTGCTCGATCTCCAGTCTAGGTCGTGCACATTCAAATTTGCTTCTAGTTGTAAAATACCACTATTAAAGTGTAATTCTGCATCATGTTCTTCTATTTCGCCTACCCAGGATGAGATGTTGTTAGACCTTAGACATCTACCTGAGGAGCAGGCTGATAGTATTCGCAAATTGTGTCAGTCGTTTCCCGAGGTGTTCTCTGATACTCTTGGTGTTACTGACCTGATCGAATACAAAATTGAGGTCACGGATTCGATTCCTGTTCGTTTTCCACCGTATAGGCTATCTCCACCTAAAATGAAGGCTCTGAAAGAAATTATCGATCAGATGTTGAAGGACGGTATTATTAGGCCCTCTAAGTCAGCGTACTCTTCGCCTATTTTTTTGGTCCCGAAACCCCAAGGAGGCTTCAGGCCTGTCATTGATTACAGAGCTCTCAACCGGAAGGTGGTGTTGCAATCAGTGCCCCTTCCTGACCTTCATTCTTGTTTTTCATGGTTTCGTAAGGCCAAGTTCTTTACTATCTTGGACTTAAATCAGGCCTACAATCAAATTCCCCTTGCCGAAGAGTCTAAACACCTTACAGCGTTTGCCACGGACTGGAATTTATATGAATACAACCGCGTGCCTTTCGGGCTCCCCACCGGAGCAGCTGTACTCACTAGGCTACTAGATAGGGTCTTCTCCGACATCAAATTTGAGTACTTATATCACTACTTGGATGATGTCGTCGTATTTTCAGAGACTTTTGAAGAACATCTAGATCATCTGCGAGAAGTTCTCGATCGCCTTCGTAAGGCTGGGTTAACGGTTAAGTTGTCCAAGGTTGCCTTTGCTAAGCCCTCTATGTCTTTCCTAGGGCATATTGTGTCACCTGATGGTGTAGCAGTCGATCATTCTAGAACACAGGCCATTCGTGATTTTAAACCTCCCAAGGACATTAAAGGTATCGCCAGGTTCATTGGTATGGTGAATTTCTTCAGGAAGTTTATTCCTAACTTCGCTAATAGAGCGGCGCCCTTAAACCTTCTTCGTAGGAAAGGCATCAAATTCGAGTGGGGACCTTCTCAACAAGCCGCTTTTGAAGACCTTAAATTAGCACTTTGTAATGCCCCTGTACTTGCTATGCCTGATTTCTCGAAGAAATTCATTGTCCAAACCGACGCATCGTCGTCAGCAGTAGCTGCAGTCCTTCTTCAAGAGACTGAACTAGGGAGGCGACCCATCGCCTATGCATCTAGGACTTTGTCGGCTCAAGAAGCCAAGTATTCCATCTATGAGCTCGAAGGTTTGGCAGTCTTATTCGCCTTAGAGAAGTTCCGTCTCTATCTGGAACATGTCAAATTCGACCTGGAGACAGATAATCAAGCCCTAAGCTGGGTCTTAGGTAGGCCGCGTCGTACTGGTCGTATAGCCCGTTGGGCCATCCGTATTTCTGCCTTCCAATTTGATGTCAGGCATATCAGAGGTACCGAAAATGTTGTTGCTGATGGACTCAGCCGTATGTTTTCTAACGACGTCGAGACCCAGGAACCGGTCGACAGTTCATCACCTCCCGAGTCCATACTATCTGGTGTTAATGCCATCTTAACAGATGCTCCCATGCTTTTTAGGGATATTGAGAAATACCAACGTGAAGATCCGACGCTCGCTCCGATAATGGAAACCCTTTCTTCTGGGGAATATGTCGTCCCTTATGTTCTGAGGAATGGTGTTCTATGTTGCCCTTCGAGGCATGATAAGATGATGAAGGTTGTTGTTCCAGCGGTTCTTGTACCTATGATCTTCAAGTATTATCATGAGACCCCATTAGGAGGGCATCTTGGTATCTTTAAAACTCGTGAAAAGATTCGTGAAATGTTCATCTGGAAAGGTATGGACGGTGAAATCCGTGAACTAGTAAAGGCTTGTAAATCCTGTTTGATTAGTAAACCAACCATGTCCACCAAGGTAGGCCTCTTGTCTTCGCATCAAGCATCGCGCCCCATGGAACGCCTGTATATTGACTATGTAGGACCCCTCCCCCAGTCGAAGGGAAATGCCAACAAATTCATCTTTGTATGTGTAGATGGTTTTACCAGATTTTCCTGGTTATTTCCGACTAAGCTGGCTACCGCTCAGTCCACCATTACTTGCCTAAATTCTATTTTTGCTTCTTTTGGTCCGTGCCAATATATTGTATCTGATAATGCTAAGGCTTTTACATCTAATTTATTTCGTAAATTCTGTTTTGACTTATCCATCTCATGTAACTACTTCTGCTTATTACCCTCAACCATCTCTGGCTGAACGGGTTAATCGTAATCTCAGGTCCGCACTTATTGCCTATCATCATGAAGATCATTCCAGGTGGGACACGTCCCTGCATTGGTTAGCTTTTGCCTTGAATTCGGCGGTTCATGAATCTCATAAGTTCACTCCAGCTTCCTTGATGTTCAAGTTTATTCCCAACACGCCGCTCTCTAACCTTTGGTCTCTGAGTGACATTCTACCCGAGACAATAGATCCGGATAATATTAAAGATCTTTGGAAGAAGGCTAAAGCTAATCTTAAAGTATCTCATGAAAAGGTTAGGGAAAGGTATGATCGTGGACGGAGACCCACCCCTTTAAAGGTAGGTGACCAAGTAATGGTCAAAAATTTTGTTCCCGCGGGCAAGCTTGCCCCCAGATTCCTTGGGCCATGTGTTATTCTCGATTTCCTCACCCCGGTTACGTTGTTATTAAGCAATCCAGCCACCGAGAGGATATTTAGGGTTCACCTGTCCCAGGTGAAACCGGTGTAATTTCTGTGTTAACTTGCTTCATAGTATTTTGAAAGGATATGAAGGTTATATATTTTTTTTTTTTTTGAGTTTCGCTTTTAAGGCATTCTGCCCCTTCTGTAATATTTTGGTTTTAGATGTAAGCCTTTTGTAAAACCTGCCCCGATCCGTAAAACTGCCATCCTGTCCTTGCCACGGCCATTACCACGCTCCCGTCTCCTGCTCCACCTTACACAGTGGCTTAACTTATGCCATGGATATTTGCACGCCGCTGGCCCCTCAACCTCTCCACAAGCCTGTACCCTCAAAGAAGACGATAGTCCAACATATTCTGCCGCCTAGCTTTAATGTTTCAGTGCCCCCGCAGCCGCGCGGCGCCGTGCAGCAACTGGGTCCGAGGACGGGCCCCCTCGGCCCCAGCGAGGACGACGTGTGCACGGCGAGCCGGAGCTCTCCTCCCGGCCAAGGCTGATGTGCGGCGCACGACCTGCTACTTGCCCGCAGCCCGTATATGTTCACCGCGGGCGCGGCGTGCTTAGACACCTCTGCTCCCCTCATAGTGCGGGCGAGCGGTATCTCAGGGTACTTGAGGGGTCCGAGCGGCCTCCTTTGGACGCAAGCCGCAACGGCCGGTCTGGCCATCCCACTTCATCACCATCAACTACATGAACGGTTACTATAAGTAATGACTACACTTGGGAATTTAACTGCAATATTTGGTGGACTATGCAAAATTTTTCATCACTTTTAAGTATTAAAAGTTTATCTTCAGAACTCAACTTCTACAAACATAAAGACTGTACTTCACCTGCAACAACAAATGTTGAAATCTTATAAATGCTTCTGCAATCAATCTTCATATCCACAGCATAACTTGGACCTTGTTTCAAACAATTTCATGTGTCACCCCTGGAGGAACTTTTGGGGGGGAGGTCTGTACCGGGTGACCTCCACGCCGCTAATTTAAATGCGCGCCAGTTAAAACTCCTCTGCTGGAGGAAGTCTGAACTTTATTGACGGTATTAATTTTCTACCTTCTCAGAAGATGTCACTACCTGTAAATTTTGGAGTTTTAGAACTGTGTCACTTTTGATGTGTTTTGTTTCGCTTGAAGTAAGAAGTGTGAACTTTCTCTTCTAGAGGACACTACTGAAGATCTACAATAGTGCAACCTAGTGCGGAGTGAAAGAACTATTTTTTTGGAGAAAATTTAATTTCAAGAGTTTGTTCTTTGTTAAATTTCTTTCTGTCATTGTTTAAGTTGGCAATATTTACCCCTTTCTTCCCCTTGTTATGAATGTATCCAATCCCGAATTTCTTCTATTAATTTCTGACCAATCTGGTGTATCTTCCCCCAACTTGAATCTGTTGCGGGGTCCTACCCAATAAAGAGTTTGTGGGAGGGTGTTTTCTTTCCCCTAACGCCTAGAACCTTCCGCGAGAGGATATAAACTGCTGATTTTCGGGTCTCCGGGCCACTTCTGTTCCATCTTTCAGTGCGTAAGGTACACAGCAGGGGGTGGGAAGCGCCTCTTTCTTCTCCAGCCGTTCAACACAAGGTAATGGCCGATTAATAACTTCTTTCTTTGCTAGCTCAGCAGTTTAACTTTCGGGGCGGGTTCTAAGCGTTCAACCATGTAACCTTTTCCTAAAATGTAACTACTCTTTTCATATATTCTCTTTTAAAACGACATATCGGGATAGAGAGTGCTTAACCCTCTCGAGCTCCCACTCACATCGTCTTGAGGTGAACTTATTTTTCTCAACCAATTCTTCCGTAATGTAATGTAAATTGCTATTAAGTCACCTATGTAGTATGGGATTAGCCCTTGTATTAACGGCCTAGTGCCAAGTAGGTCTTAAGCAAAGTGTATTAGGAGTGCAAGTTCGCCTCCTCTCAAATTGTATTTTAGAGGTCATGTATTAACCTTCTTGTCATTTAACAGACCGCAGTAGGTTGGGTATTTTACCCCTGTGTATACGTCCTTGGAGGACAGCTTAAAGGTGGAGTTCGGAGCGGCCTATGATAGGCTTGTATTTTAAGGGGAAATTGCCCTTTATTGAAAATTGTGTCTCTGCCTCAAGGAGGCTTTTGGGTGTAATTGGAAGCAAATGTTTCTGGCATGTTTGGGGGTTTTCGGCCCCTTTGTTGTATGGCGTTCATTGTAAGGTTGGGCTCTTTGCTCAAGAATTATGTTTCTGACTTTTGAAGCCCCAAATGGGGTACCTATGTAAATGTATTTTTTTTCAATCGTGTTTCGGCTACTAAGTACCTGTTCTATTTGCTGTTACCTAATTTGGCAAAGAAAATATAACCTTGTTAAATTTTAAAATTAATTTCACTTTAGTAGCTTGAGACCTATTCACCACCCAGCACCTTCTTTCATGCATAACTACCACCAAAACACGGTAACAAGTGGTAGCAGAGCGTGGTTGAATGGGTCTCAATTTAGCCCCTTTTGACGGCTACACATTGTTTTGATCCGAACTCTAACCATTTTCTCAGTTGCTGGAATTTTTTGACTTTTTCAAAATTGTTCTGTCATCATGCCAGGCCCTCGCGATGTTCTCCATCTTAATTATTTGCGCAAAGAGGAGTTGATCTATGAATTAACTATCAGAAATGTGCAATCTGGAGGCACGGTTGCAGTAGACACTAACAAGCTTAGAGAGTCCCTTGATTTGCCCATTTCCATCCCCAGTTTGGGAGAGAAAGAAATTGACGACTCTCTTTCCACGATCACGGAGAATATTACTGGGCTAGCTTCTGTAGTTAGTTTTTTTTATGAAAATGATCCGTCTCCGAATCAAATTAAGCGTGTGCAAGGCAGGCTATATCATTTTTCGAATAGGGTTAACGATCTGTTGTCTCTAAAACTGAATGACGTTCAGAGGAAGGAAGCTAGTACGCTCCTGGAAAATATTTCCGAATTATCTAGTAAGGTCACTCTATTGTTGACTGGGGAAGTTCCTCCCAAATCTGATCAACCCACCATAGTGAATGCAGGTAGTGAGGAAGCGCCTCCCAAGGGAGAAGTTAATAGGATAACCGTTGCTGCTCAAACTATCCCTGCCCCATTGGACAACGAATCTGAACGTCGTGCATCATTGAGTAACATCCGTTCTGAATTAACTTCTTTGCCATTGAAGCCTTTACCTACTATGTCACCCGGGTTTAGTAGCTTGCCTCATCCATTGGCAATGTTGCTCAGAGGTATATCTAAGTTTTCCGTTAATACCACCAGTGACGTAATTTCATTTTTAAGATTTCTAGTGGAATTTCAGGATCATGCCCTTGTTTTTTCTCTTTCTCCATGTCAAATCTTACAAA
This sequence comes from Anabrus simplex, assembly GCF_040414725.1. Lineage (NCBI taxonomy): Eukaryota > Metazoa > Arthropoda > Insecta > Orthoptera > Tettigoniidae > Anabrus > Anabrus simplex. The sequence continues at coordinate 171,159,571 of NC_090269.1, read as the reverse complement.
TTATCTATCCGTATGCTATTGGTATTCTCTCTGACAAAATAGTTAGAGCCATTGCCGAGCAATCATCTATTGAGGATTTCCATGCCCATTTGCTAGCTAACTTCATCCCGGCTAGGGCCAGGTCCTCCCTTATTCAGAAGTACTATTATCGTGTACAGCGCTTGGATGAAAACTTGGCTGATTTCATACAGGACATTAAGTTTTACACTAGGGTGTTTGCCCTTCATTTTCCTGAAGATCAGATTGTACAGGCTATTGTAGAAGGCATTTCGCCATCTTATAGGTCATATTTGTGTTTCGCGGCGTGCCCGCAAACCTTCTCTGAACTTGAAGCATTGGCCGTCTCAGCGGAAGGGGTTAGATACGCCGATTCTTTGCGTGTTGCGAAAGAACCCCCGCCTTCCTTTAGTAACACTCGGCCGCCACCTCGCCGACCAGTCAATCCCCGTAAATGTTATGCTTGCGGGTCGCCTGACCATCTGCGCAACAAGTGTCCGCTGATCAAGTCAAGTGGGACAAGGAATGGAGCCGGGTGATCACAAGGCTGTTTTAAATGTGGGGCTTTCTCACATATTGCCAAGAATTGTCCCAACTCAAATAGCACCCCCTCCTGCTCAACTTCTGGTGCAAATTCCACCTATGCCAATAATAAAAAGTGACTAGTGGCTTCGGCTGAGTCGACTAATCCATCTTCCCGAGACTCAGCCCCTAGTAAACAGGTTGTAAATGCAGAGAACGATCAGCCTTCAAATTCATCTTTTGAATGCCCTAAAGAATGTCTTAGGATTGCGGCGGATACCCCCGCACCTGTTCCTTTTCTTAAGATTGAGTTAAATAACGAGCCTATAACAGCTCTCTTAGATTCAGGCAGTGTTTGTTCGATTATTTCGGCTGAATGGTATTCTAAATTGAAAACGGTTTGTAAACTTCCTGACTATGTCTCTTCTCCTGTTCAATACGTATCGGCTAATTCATCTCCATTAGAAATTCTAGGTTCCTTACTGGTCAAAATTCGTATTTTTAAGTTTACATGGAAAGTAAAATTGTTTGTGGCCAAGCAATTGTCTTGCCCCATTATATTGGGAGCTGACTTTATTTCTCACACTGGTCTTGTGCTCGATCTCCAGTCTAGGTCGTGCACATTCAAATTTGCTTCTAGTTGTAAAATACCACTATTAAAGTGTAATTCTGCATCATGTTCTTCTATTTCGCCTACCCAGGATGAGATGTTGTTAGACCTTAGACATCTACCTGAGGAGCAGGCTGATAGTATTCGCAAATTGTGTCAGTCGTTTCCCGAGGTGTTCTCTGATACTCTTGGTGTTACTGACCTGATCGAATACAAAATTGAGGTCACGGATTCGATTCCTGTTCGTTTTCCACCGTATAGGCTATCTCCACCTAAAATGAAGGCTCTGAAAGAAATTATCGATCAGATGTTGAAGGACGGTATTATTAGGCCCTCTAAGTCAGCGTACTCTTCGCCTATTTTTTTGGTCCCGAAACCCCAAGGAGGCTTCAGGCCTGTCATTGATTACAGGGCTCTCAATCGGAAGGTGGTGTTGCAATCAGTGCCCCTTCCTGACCTTCATTCTTGTTTTTCATGGTTTCGTAAGGCCAAGTTCTTTACTATCTTGGACTTAAATCAGGCCTACAATCAAATTCCCCTTGCCGAAGAGTCTAAACACCTTACAGCGTTTGCCACGGACTGGAATTTATATGAATACAACCGCGTGCCTTTCGGGCTCCCCACCGGAGCAGCTGTACTCACTAGGCTACTAGATAGGGTCTTCTCCGACATCAAATTTGAGTACTTATATCACTACTTGGATGATGTCGTCGTATTTTCAGAGACTTTTGAAGAACATCTAGATCATCTGCGAGAAGTTCTCGATCGCCTTCGTAAGGCTGGGTTAACGGTTAAGTTGTCCAAGGTTGCCTTTGCTAAGCCCTCTATGTCTTTCCTAGGGCATATTGTGTCACCTGATGGTGTAGCAGTCGATCATTCTAGAACACAGGCCATTCGTGATTTTAAACCTCCCAAGGACATTAAAGGTATCGCCAGGTTCATTGGTATGGTGAATTTCTTCAGGAAGTTTATTCCTAACTTCGCTAATAGAGCGGCGCCCTTAAACCTTCTTCGTAGGAAAGGCATCAAATTCGAGTGGGGACCTTCTCAACAAGCCGCTTTTGAAGACCTTAAATTAGCACTTTGTAATGCCCCTGTACTTGCTATGCCTGATTTCTCGAAGAAATTCATTGTCCAAACCGACGCATCGTCGTCAGCAGTAGCTGCAGTCCTTCTTCAAGAGACTGAACTAGGGAGGCGACCCATCGCCTATGCATCTAGGACTTTGTCGGCTCAAGAAGCCAAGTATTCCATCTATGAGCTCGAAGGTTTGGCAGTCTTATTCGCCTTAGAGAAGTTCCGTCTCTATCTGGAACATGTCAAATTCGACCTGGAGACAGATAATCAAGCCCTAAGCTGGGTCTTAGGTAGGCCGCGTCGTACTGGTCGTATAGCCCGTTGGGCCATCCGTATTTCTGCCTTCCAATTTGATGTCAGGCATATCAGAGGTACCGAAAATGTTGTTGCTGATGGACTCAGCCGTATGTTTTCTAACGACGTCGAGACCCAGGAACCGGTCGACAGTTCATCACCTCCCGAGTCCATACTATCTGGTGTTAATGCCATCTTAACAGATGCTCCCATGCTTTTTAGGGATATTGAGAAATACCAACGTGAAGATCCGACGCTCGCTCCGATAATGGAAACCCTTTCTTCTGGGGAACATGTCGTCCCTTATGTTCTGAGGAATGGTGTTCTATGTTGCCCTTCGAGGCATGATAAGATGATGAAGGTTGTTGTTCCAGCGGTTCTTGTACCTATGATCTTCAAGTATTATCATGAGACCCCATTAGGAGGGCATCTTGGTATCTTTAAAACTCGTGAAAAGATTCGTGAAATGTTCATCTGGAAAGGTATGGACGGTGAAATCCGTGAACTAGTAAAGGCTTGTAAATCCTGTTTGATTAGTAAACCAACCATGTCCACCAAGGTAGGCCTCTTGTCTTCGCATCAAGCATCGCGCCCCATGGAACGCCTGTATATTGACTATGTAGGACCCTTCCCCCAGTCGAAGGGAAATGCCAACAAATTCATCTTTGTATGTGTAGATGGTTTTACCAGATTTTCCTGGTTATTTCCGACTAAGCTGGCTACCGCTCAGTCCACCATTACTTGCCTAAATTCTATTTTTGCTTCTTTTGGTCCGTGCCAATATATTGTATCTGATAATGCTAAGGCTTTTACATCTAATTTATTTCGTAAATTCTGTTTTGACTTATCCATCTCTCATGTAACTACTTCTGCTTATTACCCTCAACCATCTCTGGCTGAACGGGTTAATCGTAATCTCAGGTCCGCACTTATTGCCTATCATCATGAAGATCATTCCAGGTGGGACACGTCCCTGCATTGGTTAGCTTTTGCCTTGAATTCGGCGGTTCATGAATCTCATAAGTTCACTCCAGCTTCCTTGATGTTCAAGTTTATTCCCAACACGCCGCTCTCTAACCTTTGGTCTCTGAGTGACATTCTACCCGAGACAATAGATCCGGATAATATTAAAGATCTTTGGAAGAAGGCTAAAGCTAATCTTAAAGTATCTCATGAAAAGGTTAGGGAAAGGTATGATCGTGGACGGAGACCCACCCCTTTAAAGGTAGGTGACCAAGTAATGGTCAAAAATTTTGTTCCCGCGGGCAAGCTTGCCCCCAGATTCCTTGGGCCATGTGTTATTCTCGATTTCCTCACCCCGGTTACGTTGTTATTAAGCAATCCAGCCACCGAGAGGATATTTAGGGTTCACCTGTCCCAGGTGAAACCGGTGTAATTTCTGTGTTAACTTGCTTCATAGTATTTTGAAAGGATATGAAGGTTATATATTTTCTTTTTTTTTTTGAGTTTCGCTTTTAAGGCATTCTGCCCCTTCTGTAATATTTTGGTTTTAGATGTAAGCCTTTTGTAAAACCTGCCCCGATCCGTAAAACTGCCATCCTGTCCTTGCCACGGCCATTACCACGCTCCCGTCTCCTGCTCCACCTTACACAGTGGCTTAACTTATGCCATGGATATTTGCACGCCGCTGGCCCCTCAACCTCTCCACAAGCCTGTACCCTCAAAGAAGACGATAGTCCAACATATTCTGCCGCCTAGCTTTAATGTTTCAGTGCCCCCGCAGCCGCGCGGCGCCGTGCAGCAACTGGGTCCGAGGACGGGCCCCCTCGGCCCCAGCGAGGACGACGTGTGCACGGCGAGCCGGAGCTCTCCTCCCGGCCAAGGCTGATGTGCGGCGCACGACCTGCTACTTGCCCGCAGCCTGTATATGTTCACCGCGGGCGCGGCGTGCTTCAACACCTCTGCTCCCCTCATAGTGCGGGCGAGCGGTATCTCAGGGTACTTGAGGGGTCCGAGCGGCCTCCTTTGGACGCAAGCCGCAACGGCCGGTCTGGCCATCCCACTTCATCACCATCAACTACATGAACGGTTACTATAAGTAATGACTACACTTGGGAATTTAACTGCAATATTTGGTGGACTATGCAAAATTTTTCATCACTTTTAAGTATTAAAAGTTTATCTTCAGAACTCAACTTCTACAAACATAAAGACTGTACTTCACCTGCAACAACAAATGTTGAAATCTTATAAATGCTTCTGCAATCAATCTTCATATCCACAGCATAACTTGGACCTTGTTTCAAACAATTTCATGTGTCACCCCTGGAGGAACTTTTGGGGGGGGAGGTCTGTACCGGGTGACCTCCACGCCGCTAATTTAAATGCGCGCCAGTTAAAACTCCTCTGCTGGAGGAAGTCTGAACTTTATTGACGGTATTAATTTTCTACCTTCTCAGAAGATGTCACTACCTGTAAATTTTGGAGTTTTAGAACTGTGTCACTTTTGATGTGTTTTGTTTCGCTTGAAGTAAGAAGTGTGAACTTTCTCTTCTAGAGGACACTACTGAAGATCTACAATAGTGCAACCTAGTGCGGAGTGAAAGAACTATTTTTTTGGAGAAAATTTAATTTCAAGAGTTTGTTCTTTGTTAAATTTCTTTCTGTCATTGTTTAAGTTGGCAATATTTACCCCTTTCTTCCCCTTGTTATGAATGTATCCAATCCCGAATTTCTTCTATTAATTTCTGACCAATCTGGTGTATCTTCCCCCAACTTGAATCTGTTGCGGGGTCCTACCCAATAAAGAGTTTGTGGGAGGGTGTTTTCTTTCCCCTAACGCCTAGAACCTTCCGCGAGAGGATATAAACTGCTGATTTTCGGGTCTCCGGGCCACTTCTGTTCCATCTTTCAGTGCGTAAGGTACACAGCAGGGGGCGGGAAGCGCCTCTTTCTTCTCCAGCCGTTCAACACAAGGTAATGGCCGATTAATAACTTCTTTCTTTGCTAGCTCAGCAGTTTAACTTTCGGGGCGGGTTCTAAGCGTTCAACCATGTAACCTTTTCCTAAAATGTAACTACTCTTTTCATATATTCTCTTTTAAAACGACATATCGGGATAGAGAGTGCTTAACCCTCTCGAGCTCCCACTCACATCGTCTTGAGGTGAACTTATTTTTCTCAACCAATTCTTCCGTAATGTAATGTAAATTGCTATTAAGTCACCTCTGTAGTATGGGATTAGCCCTTGTATTAACGGCCTAGTGCCAAGTAGGTCTTAAGCAAAGTGTATTAGGAGTGCAAGTTCGCCTCCTCTCAAATTGTATTTTAGAGGTCATGTATTAACCTTCTTGTCATTTAACAGACCTCAGTAGGTTGGGTATTTTACCCCTGTGTATACGTCCTTGGAGGACAGCTTAAAAGTGGAGTTCGGAGTGGCCTATGATAGGCTTGTATTTTAAGGGGAAATTGCCCTTTATTGAAAATTGTGTCTCTGCCTCAAGGAGGCTTTTGGGTGTAATTGGAAGCAAATGTTTCTGGCATGTTTGGGGGTTTTCGGCCCCTTTGTTGTATGGTGTTCATTGTAAGGTTGGGCTCTTTGCTCAAGAATTATGTTTCTGACTTTTGAAGCCCCAAATGGGGTACCTATGTAAATGTATTTTTTTTCAATCGTGTTTCGGCTACTAAGTACCTGTTTTATTTGTTGTTACCTAATTTGGCAAAGAAAATATAACCTTGTTAAATTTTAAAATTAATTTCACTTTAGTAGCTTGAGACCTATTCACCACCCAGCACCTTCTTTCATGCATAACTACCACCAAAACACGGTAACAATTATTATTATTATTGTACCGGGTGGTACACCCCCACGCCGCTAATTCAAACTTTGCGCCAGTTGAAACTCCTCTACTGGAGGAAGTCTGAACTTTATCTACTGTGTTAATTTTCAAGTCTCACAGAAGATGTCACTACTTGGAAATTTTGAAGTTTCTGAACTGGGTCGTTTTCGATGTATTTTTTGTTTTGCCTGTAGTAAGAAGTGTGGACATTCTCTTCCAGATGGCACTACTGAAGAACTACAATTGTGTTCCCTAAGTGCGAAATGAAAGAACTATGCTTTTGGAGAAATTTTGAATTCATAAGTTTGTTCTTTGTTAAATTTCTTTCAGTTATTGTTTAAGTTGGCAATATTAACCCTTTCTTTCTGCCAGTTTTGAAACTGGCCAATCATAATTTTCTGTAATTAATTTTCCACCAATAACGTGTTTCTTCCTCATCTAGTGTAGGGGTTTTCGTCGTTAACCAATAAAATTCTTGTGGGAGGGTGTCCTCATTCCTGAAACGCCTCGAACTTCCCACAAGGGTATATCAACTGCTGATTTTCGGGTCTCCGGGCCACTCCAGTAACATCTATCAGTGCGTAAAGTACGTAGCAGGGGCCGGGAAGCGCCTCTTTCTTCGCGCAGCTGTTCAGCCATCAGGTAATGGCCGTTTAATAACGTCTTTTCTTGTCAGCTCAGCAGTTTAACTCTCGGGGCAGGTCCGAAGCTTTTCCACCATGTAACTTTTCCCTAAAATGTAAAGACACTTAGTAGCAATTCTATCTTTTAAACTACATATTGGGATAGAGAGTGCTTAACCCTCTCGAGCTCCCACTCATATTGCATTGAGGTGAACTTATTATCACAACCGTTTCTTCCTTAACGTAATGTAAATTGTTTCCTTCTAAAAGTCACCTCTTTAGTATGGGATGAGCCCTTGCAGTAACGGCCTAGTGCCAAGTAGGTTTTATATAAAGTGTATTAGGAGTGCAAGAATGGCTCCTCTCAAGTTGGTATTTTAGAGGCCATGTTATTGTCCTGTTCCTTTACTTAATAGGCCTCAGTAGGTTGGGTATTTTTTACCCCTGTTTTCATGTCCTTGGAGGACAACTTGAATGTGGAGTTTGGTGTGGCCTTTGATAGGCTTAAATTTTGAGAGCGAGTTGCTCTTTCTTGAAAATTGAGTTGTTGTATGCCTCCAGGAGGCTTTACCGTGTAAAGAGGAGCAAGTGCTCCTAGGCATGATTGGGGTCTTCTGCCCCTTTGTTGAATTCTGTATATCGTAAGGTTGGGCTTATAGCTCAAGAATTGTGTGTCTGGCTCTCGGAGCCCAAATCCTGTAATCACTGTAATTGTACATTTTCGAATTGTGTATCGGCTACTGAGTACCTGTTCTATTTGTTATTTCTTAATCTTGAAAAGAAAACATAACCTTGTTGAATTTTACCTTAACTTTAATTCCGTATTTTGAGACCTGTTCACCCCCGCACCTTCTTTCACCTCTGCACATCCACTATACTCCGTAACAAGTGGTAGCAGAGCGTGGTTGAATGGGTCGCAATTTAGCCCCTTTTGACGGCTAAACATTGCTTTGATTCGAACTCTGACAATTTTCTCAGTTGCTGGAATTTTTTTTATTTTTCTGATGCATTGTCCGGCCCTCGCGATGATCTCCATCTTAACTATTTGCGCAAGGAGGAGTTGATCTATGTATTAACTATTAGAAACGTGCAATCTGGAGGCACGGTTGCGGTAGACACAAATAAGCTTAGAGAGTCCCTTGACTTGCCCATTTCCATCCCCACTTTGGGAGAGAAAGAAATTGACGCCTCTCTCTCCACGATCACGGACAATACTACTGAGCTGGCATCTGTTATTACATTGTTTGAAGAAAATGATCCTTCTCCCAATCAAATTAAACGTGTGCAAGCCAGGTTATTTCATTTTTCTAATAGAGTTAACGATCTGTTGTCTCTGAAGTTGAATGACGTTCAGAGGAAGGAAGCTAGTGTGGTTCTTGAAAATCTTTCTGAATTGTCCAGTAAGGTTACCCAATTGTTAACTGGGGAAGTTCCTCCCAAAACTGATCAACCCACTACGGTGAATGTAGGTAGCGAGGAAGAGCCTCCTAAGGGAGAAGTCAATAGGAAAACCGTTGGAGCTCAAACAATCTCTGCCCCATTGGACAACGAGTCTGAATGCCGTACCTCGTTGAATAATGTACGTTCTAAACTAACTTCTTTGCCACTTAAACCTTTACCTACTATGTTACCTGGGTTCAGCAGCTTGCCTCATCCATTAGCAATGTTGCACAGAGGTATCTCTAAGATTTCTGTTAATACCACCAGTGAAGTAATTTCATTCTTAAGGTTTTTAGTTGAGTTTCAGGACCATGCTCTTGTTTTTTCTCTTTCTCCATGTCAAATTTTTCAGATAAATTATCCTTATGCAATTGGTGTTCTCTCAGACAAAATAGTAAGAGCCATTGCCGAACAATCATCTATTGAAGACTTCCACGCCCACTTGCTAGCTAACTTCATTCCGGCTAGGGCAAGGTCCTCACTTATTCAGAAGTACTATTATCGTGTACAGCGGTTGGACGAAAACTTGGCAGATTTCATCCAAGATATTAAGTTCTATACTAGGGTGTTTGCTCTTCACTTCCCTGAAGATCAGATTGTACAGGCTATTGTGGAAGGTATTTCACCATCTTATAGGTCATATTTGTGTTTCGCGGCGTGCCCGCAAACCTTCTCTGAACTTGAAGCATTGGCCGTCTCAGCGGAAGGAGTTAGATACGCCGATTCCTTGCGTGTCGCGAAAGAACCCCCTCCTTCTTTTAGTAATCCTCGGCCTCCACCTCGCCGACCAGGCACACCCCGTAAATGTTATGCTTGCGGGACACCTGACCATCTTCGCAATAAATGTCCATTGGTCAAATCTAGTAGGGCAAATAATGAAGCTGGTTCATCACAAGGCTGTTTTAAATGTGGGGCTTTCTCACATATCGCCAAGAATTGCACAAATTCGAATAGCACCCCCTCCTGCTCAACTTCTGGTGCAACTTCCACCAATGTCACAAATAATAAGTGACTAGCGGCTTCGGCTGAATCGACTAATTCAGCTTCCCAAGGCTCAGCCCCTGGTAAACAGGTCGAAAATTCAGGGAAAATTTATTCTTCAAATTCATCTTTTGAATGCCCCAAAGAATGTCTTAGGATTGCGGCGGACTCCCCCTCACCCGTACCTTTCTTTCAAATTTGAGTTAAATAATGAACCTGTAACAGCTCGTTTAGATTCAGGCAGTGTTTGTTCAATTATTTCGGCTCAATGGTATTCGAAATTGAAATCTATTTGTAAACTTCCTGACTATTGTTCATTGTCTGTTCAATATGTTCCGGCTAATTCTTCTCCATTAGAAATTTTAGGTTCCTTATATGTCAAAATTCGTATTTTTAAATTTACTTGGAAAATTAAATTGTTTGTGGCAAAGCACTTGTCTTGCCCCATTATATTGGGAGCTGACTTCATTTCTCACACCGGTCTAGTGCTCGAATTTGCTTCCAATTGTAAAATCCCCTTGTTATAGTGTAATTCTGTATCATGTTCCTCTATTTCGCCTACCCAGGATGAGAGGTTGTTAGACCTTAGACATCTACTTGAGGAGCAGGCTGATAGTATTCGTAAGTTGTGTCAGTCGTTTCCAAGGTGTTCTCTGATACTCTTGGTGTTACTGACCTTATTGAATACCAAATTGAGGTCACGGATTCGATTCCGGTCCGTTTTCCACCTTATAGGCTATCTCCACCTAAAATTAGTAGTATTTATTAATGAACAAAACAGGCGTTCAGCCCCGAATACATGTTCACAATAATAATAATAAATAACTAATAAGATTAATAAACGTAGTCCAACCTGAGCCACCCCTCTCCACCATATACAAAATAACATAAAATGAAATGAACAATAACGCCCCGGTTTTATACCAGAACCAACTCCATCTACATCAATTCACAACAGCCTGGTCAATGTTTACATTCTACTGCTGGTGTTACAACTTCCTGCTTGTTATCACTCACACGTACGCAACCTTCTTGCTTCAGCATTTTCATCACCTCTATTGTTCCCTGACCTACTCCAGAATAAGCTACAACAGCAGCATTACCAGATTGCATTCCAAACCAGCCATATTCCGTCATTGCATTCCAATCCATCATACCACAGCTTTTACCAATCCGCGTTAACATTGCTTCCTTTCATTTCATTCCGCCATAACACTCCATAATAAAATTTACCTCTCCATCTCCCAACAGTTTCGGCAATGAATAACAAATACCAATCACGCATATTCCAACACCTCTCCAACCTCATATGTCTTCCTCCTCTCCATACAAACAAACCAAAATTTACAAATTGATAGTAAACTCACCTCTTTCTAGCTCCAAAAATTAAATACTCATTCCAGACACAAATACATACCCGATATAACACTTATCCAACACCACATTTACCACCACTCCTCCAACTCCAAATATCAACAATCTGCCATCCACCATCTTATACCACCACTTCTCCAACACCACATTTCAACCCTATAACATATCATAATTTATATGCCACTTCTCCATCACAACATTTCAGCCTCCACAAATAAATACCATAATAATAATAATAATAATAATAATAATAATAATAATAATAATAATAATAATAATAATAAACCACTCAGATCACCAAAAAAAGAAGAGAAAATTATCGTATCCCCTGGTCATGTCATAAGGCTCGTTTGAACACTCCGGAAACGTGAAACCCCTAAAGTAAAGCCACCACAGCAGTCATCCTCAGAGCCTCGTGCCATGCCCCTCATTCCGTAGAATTAACACCCCAGAATCAATAGAGTAAAACTAAAAAAGAGAATCATAATTGTTACGGAGATATCCGTGGTAGGTAGAGGTGAAAGAAGGTGCGGGTGTGAATGGGTTTCAAGCTACGAAATTAACGTGCAATGTAAAATTAATTTAAAATTTAACTAGGTTATATTTTCTTTTCAAAAACAAGAGATAACAATCATAACAGGTACAGAGTAGCAAAAATGTAGGTACAATATTACTGGATTCGGGCTCAGTGCCCTTACTTCATAACTCTTGGGCAATCAGCCCCGCCTTACTCCAAAAAAAAATTTTAGCCAAGGGGCAGAAAACTCCATTCATGCCCAGGAGCACTGGCTCCAAACATTACACATAAAGCCTGCACGAGGCATACAGAAACAAATTTCAAAGAGCGATCCGCTCTCAAAATTGTAAGCCTATCACAAGGCCACACCAAACTCTACCTTCAAGCTGTCCTCTAAGGACGTATTCACAGGGGTAAAATGCCCAACCTACGGAGGTCTATTACATGAAAAGAAGGTTGATTACATGACCTCTAAAATAACAATTTGAGAGGAGGCGAACTTGCACTCCTAATACACTTTGTTTTTAAAACCTAATCTGGCTCTGGGCCGCTAACGCAAGGGCTAATCCCATACTACAGAGGTGACTTAGAGAAGAACCCTTTACATTACATAAACGAAGAATAGTTTGAGAAAATAAGTTCACCTCAAAACAAATGTGAGTGGGAGCTCGAGAGGGTTAGCACTCTCTATCCCAATATGTAGCTTTACAAGAAAAAGATGAAAAGAGTAATTACATTTTAGGAAAAGGTTACATGATGGAAATGCTTTGAACCCGCCGCGAGTGTTAAACTGCCTACCTAGCAAGAAAAGAAGTTATTAATAGGCCATTACCTGGTGTTGAACGGCTGAAGAAGAAAGAGGCGCTTCCCGCCTCCTGCTATGTACTTAATACACTGAAAGATGGAACAGAAGTGGCCCGGAGACCCCAAAATCAGCAGTTTATATACTCTCGCGGAAGTTTCTAGGCGTTAGGGGAATGAAAACACCCGCCCACAATGTTTTTATTGGATAGGACCCCGCAACAGATACAAGTTGGGGGAAGATACACCAGATTGGTCAGAAATTACTAAAAGAAATTCGGGATTGGATAAATCTAAAACAAGGGGAAAAAGAGGGGTATACAGCCAACTTAAACAATAACAGAAAGAAATTTAACAAGAAACAAACTTTTGAAATAAAAATTTCTCCAACAAAATAGTTCTTTGACTCCGCACTAGGGTGCGCTATTGTTGATCTTCAGTAGTGTCCTCTAGAAGAGAAAGTTCACACTTCTTACTTCAAGCGAAACAAAAACACATCAAAAGTGACACAGTTCAAAAACTCAAAATTTTCCACGTGGTGACATCTTCTGAGAAAGTAGAGAATTAATAGAATAGATCAAGTTCAACCTTCCTCCAGAAGAGGAGTTTCAACTGGCGCAACTTTCAAATAAACGGTGTAGAGGTGTACCGCCCGGTACAATAATAATAATAGTAATGAAAGTAATAATAATAGTAATAATAATAATCTATGTATAAGAGTATTATTCGTGACAGTCATTTGCTGTAGCAGTCTCCATAACTTACATCACCTAGTCATAAATACTAAGCCTTCAATACTTCCAACACCACATTTCAGCAATACAACCAATACTTCCAACACCATATTTCAGCAATAAATAAACCATCTCAATACCAAACCATACATCACCTAATCCTAAATACTAAGCCTTCAATACTTCCAACACCACATTTCAGCAATACAACACCAGCTCCACATTATATACCACCTCTACTTATATCACCACTTCTCCCACACCACATTCCAACGATATAACACTTATCCAACACCACATTTACCACCACTCCTCCAACTCCAAATATCAACCATCTGCCATCCACCATCTTATACCACCACCTCTCCAACCCACATTTCAACCCTATAACATATCATAACTTATATACCACTTCTCCATCACAACATTTCAGCCTCCACACCCTTAATTACTTACTTACTCGCTATATTATTGTTTTTGCTTCTTGTTGCAATACCCTCATTACTTTTCATAGCTCTCCACATGTCTGTATAGTTTCTATTTCTCCCTCCGCTCCGACTCTGATTCTGCTCGAAGCTCTCACGGGTTAACTCTAACCTTACTTTCTTACCCTGATCTTGCCTTACTACACCACTACACTCCACTCTCTCAGCTTCTTGTTGCTCCCTCTCCTTGCCCCCCTCACCCATTTGTTCTTCAGCCTCTCCCCTGCACTGTCCGTCCACTGCTCTTTCCTTGCCGTTATTCATACTTCCACTTAGCACCTCGCTCTGCCTCTCTTGACACTTTTCAGTACTACTTCCGATAATTACACTTCTACCCTCGTTATCTTTCACTTGCCTATTGCCTTCCACTCGTTTGTCTTCTCCATTATTCACTACACTTCTCTTAGCCTCCTCATCTTGTTTCATCCTCCGTTCTAGATCCATCAGTCTATTCACCGACCATATTCTCCTCCAGTTGTTGCCTGTCACCACTAATTCCTGTCCTCTGATGACTGCATTCAACCCCTGCTGCCTAGCTCGTATCATGTGTTTTTTAAGGGTTCTTTCATTCCTCCACGTTTCAGTTCCAATGTCCCTCCTTATCCATATTTTTTCCCTTTGCACGTGTCCTGCATTACGCACCACTGTGTCAGCCATCAATGTAGAAAATAATTGCACTTTGATAGGCCTATTACCTCTAAATCTTCCCACTCTTGTCACATCATCAATGTCCACTTCACTGAAATTTATTTTCATTTTATCATGAATTATGTCCACTACTTTACAAATTATACTCGTCTTATCTTCCTTCTTCCCCTCTTGCACTCCATATATAAAAAAGCATTTGTTTCTGCGACTTCGGGTGTTAGCAACTACGTCGGCTTTCAGTTTCGACATCTCCTCTTCCAATCTCCCTATCTCCTCTCTTAATGCTGAAACTTCTGCACCATTTCTTCTCACCTGTGAAGCTGTGTCTTCTACCTTTTCTTGAAACCACCCTTTCATTTTTTCAAACTCCCTCGTTTGTCCCTTGATCATGTTTTTAATTTGTTCGAGGGGACATGCCTCTGCTACCACCTCTTTTACGATTTTTCTGATTGTTTCCATGTCCTCCCAGCTCATATTTCCCCTGGAAGTCGGACCTGGTTTGAGTTCTACTCCCCCGATCCAAAGCAATATCAAAATCACCGCTGCAGAAAGCATAAAGTATCCTATTTTATCCAGTTCTATTCTACATCCTCTTGTCTTCACTTCTTCTTTCTTCTTTCTTCCCTCCCAACCACCTATGCTCGCCCTGTACTGTTCTACACCAATCATTGAATGTAAGCATCTCGCTGACTTCCAACACTCCGCACTTACACTACCTTCTCCCACTCCAGGGACCCTCCACTCCGTACGTCTGCACTCGCCGGTGGCTCTAGGTGGACTGTCTCCACCTAAAATGAAGGCTCTGAAAGAAATCATTGATCAAATGCTGAAGGATGGTATTATTAGGCCCTCTAAGTCGGCGTATTCTTCACCTATTTTTCTAGTCCCGAAACCCCGAGGGGGTTTCAGGCCTGTCATTGATTATAGGGCTCTCAATCGGAAGGTGGTGTTACAATCTGTGCCCCTTCCTGACCTTCATTCTTGTTTTTCATGGTTCCGTAAAGCTAAATTCTTTACCATCTTGGACCTGAATCAGCCTACAATCAAATTCCCCTAGCCGAAGAGTCTAAACACCTTACAGCGTTTGCCACGGATTGGAATTTGTGCCTTTCGGGCTCCCCACGGGAGCAGCAGTACTCACTAGACTGCTAGATAGGGTCTTCTCCGACATCAAATTTGAGTACTTGTATCACTATCTTGATGATGTCGTATTTTCGGAGACTTTCGAAGAACATCTAGATCATCTGCGAGAAGTTCTCAATCGCCTTCGTAAGGCTGGGTTAACTGTGAAGTTGTCCAAGGTTGCCTTCGCCAAGACCTCCATGTCATTCCCAGGGCATATTGTGTCGCCCGATGGTGTTGCAATCGATCATTCTAGAACACAGGATATCCGTGAAAATAAACCTCCAAAGGACATAAAAGGTACTGCCAGGTTCATTGGTATGGTGAATTTCTTCAGGAAATTTATTCCAAATTTCGCTAATAGAGCGGCGCACTTGAACTTGAACAAGTGTTTATTTATATATCCACCTATTCAATACAAAGAGATCTTTTTAGCGAATGTGTTATGATAAGATAACAGTGGTCGGACAGGGAGGGAGTCAAATTCGAGTGGGGGTCTTCGCAACAAGCCGCTTTTGAAGACCTGAAATTAGCTCTCTGTAATGCCCCTGTCCTTGCTATGCCAGATTTCTCGAAGAAATTCATCGTCCAAACCGACGCGTCCTCGTCGGCGGTAAATGCAGTCCTTCTTCAGGAGACCGAGCTAGGAAGGCGACCCATCGCCTATGCATCTAGGACTATATCGGCTCAAGAAGCCAAGTATTCCATCTATGAGCTCGAAGGTCTGGCAGTCTTATTTCCCTTAGAAAAGTTCCGTCTCTATCTGGAACATGTCAAATTCGATTGGAGACGGATAATCAAGCCTTAAGCTGGGTCTTAGGTAGGCCGCGTCGTACTGGTCGTATAGCCCGTTGGGCCATCCGAATTTCTGCCTTCCAATTTGACGTTAGGCATATCAGAGGTGCTGAAAATGTTGTAGCAGACGGACTCAGCCGTATGTTTTCCAATGACATCGCGACCCATGAATCGGTCGATAGTTCATCACCTCCCGAGTCCATACTATCTGAGGTTAATGCCATCTTAACAGATTCTCCCATGCTCTTTAGGGATGTCGAGAAATACCAATGTGAAGATCCGACGCTGGCTCCGATAATGAAAACCCTTTCTTCTAGGGAACACGTCGTCCCTTATGTACTGAGGAATGGTGTTTTATGTTGCCCTTCGAGGCATGATAAGATGATGAAAGTTGCCGTTCCTGCTGTTCTTGTACCTATGATCTTTAAGTACTATCATGAGACAGCATTAGGGGGCATTTAGGCATCTTTAAAACTCGTGAAAAGATACGTGAAAGGTTCATCTGGAAAGGTATGGACGGTGAAAACCGTGAGCTAGTAAAGACTTGTAAATCCTGTTTGCTTAGTAAACCCACCATGTCCACCAAGGTAGGCCTTTTGTCTTCTCATCAGGCTTCGCGCCCAATGGAACGCCTGTATATTGATTATGTAGGAACCTTCCCCCAGTCAAAGGGAAATGCCAACAAGTTCATCTTTGTATGTGTAGATGGTTTTACAAGATTTTCCTGGTTATTTCCGACTCAGCTGGCTACCGCTCAGTCCACCATTACTTGTCTAAATTCAATCTTTGCTTCTTTTGGTCCGTGTCAATATATTGTGTCTGATAGTGCTAAACGCTTTTACATCTAATCTATTTCATAAATTCTGCTTTGACCTCTCCATCTCTCATGTGCCAACTTCGGCTTATTACCCTCAACCATCTCTGGCTGAACGGGTTAATCGTAATCTCAGGTCCGCGCTTATTGCCTATCATCATGAAGATCATTCTAGGGGGGACACGTCCCTGCATTGGTTAGCTTTTGCTTTGAACTCGACTGTTCATGAATCACATAAATTTACTCCAGCTTCGTTGATGTTCAAGTTTGTTCCCAACACGCCGCTGTCTAACCTCTGGTCTTTGAGAAACATTCTACCTGAGACAATAGATCCCGATAACATTAAAGATCTTTGGAAGAAGGCTAAAGCCAATCTTAAAGTGTCTCATGAAAAGGTTAGGGAAAGATATGATCGTGGACGGAGACCCACCAATTTGAAGGTAGGCGACTAGGTGATGGTCAAGAATTTTGTTCCCGCGGGCAAGCTTGCCCCCCGATTTCATGGGCCGTGTACTATTCTCGATTTCCTTACTCCCGTTACCTTATTGCTAAGCAATCCAGCCACCGAGAGCATATTTAGAGTTCACCTCTCACAGGTGAAACCGGTGTAATTTTTGTGTTAACTTGCTTCATATAATTTTGAAAGAAATATGAAGGTTATATTTTTGTTTGAGGGGTTTCACTTTTAAGGTCTTCTGCCCTTGGAATCTGTTTCCTTTGTGTGTAACCATTTATTGTAAACCTTCGCCGACCAGTTTAACTGCCATCCTGTCCTTACCACGCCAATACCACGCTAACGTCTCCTGCCCAACAACACACAGTGGCTTTCAAATGAAATAAATATTTCTACGCCGCTGGCCCCTCAGTTCCACCACAATGAATGTACCCTAAAATCATTCTGGTCCAACGAAATTCTGCCACCGAGCTTTAATGTTTCAGTGCCCCCGCAGCAGCGCGGCGCCGTACTGCTACTGAGGCAGGGTATGGGGCCGCCCTTCTCCAGTGAGGCCAACCAGTGTACGGCGAGCCGGAGTGCTCCTCCCGGCCAAGGCTGATGTGCGGCGCACAACCTGTAAATGGCCCGCGACCTGCATGTTCGCCGCGGGCGCGGCGAGCTTCAACTCCACTACTCCTCTCATAGTGCGGGCGAGTGGTATCTCAGGGTACTTGAAGGGTCCGAGCGGCCTCCTCTGGACACATGCAGCAGCGGCCGGTCTGGCCTTCTAACTTAATGAACCTTGGATATATGTAATCAGCTACATAGACGTTTAATATCAACAATTACTACAGTTTTGAACCCAAATGCAATATCTGGTAGACTTAGAAAATTTTTCCTCAACTTTAAAAACGGAAAGTTTCCTTCTGAATTCTACCTCTACAAGCATAAAGACTTTACATCTAAAGTTACTATGAAGAATTCTGAAACTGAATCAAACCAAATTTAGAAAATTTTTATAAATGCTTCTGCAATTAATTTCTATATCAACATCATAACTTGGACCTTATTTTGAAACAAAAGTTTATGTTCTTCTGTGTTACCCCTTGGAGGAACTTTTTGGGGGGGGGAGGTCTGTACCGGGTGGTACACCCCCACGCCGCTAATTCAAACTTTGCGCCAGTTGAAACTCCTCTACTGGAGAAAGTCTGAACTTTATCTACTGTGTTAATTTTCAAGTTTCTCAGAAGATGTCACTACTTGGAAATTTTGAAGTTTCTGAACTGAGTCGTTTTCGATCTATTTTTGTTTAGCCTGTAGTAAGATGTGTGGACATTTTCTTCCAGATGGCACTACTGAAGAACTACAATTGTGTTCCCTTAGTGCGAAATGAAAGAACTATGTTTTTGGATAAATTTTGAATTCATAAGTTTGTTCTTTGTTAAATTTCTTTCAGTTATTGTTTAAGTTGGCAATATTAACCCTTTCTTTCTGAAAGTTTTGAAACTGGCCAATCATAATTTTCTGTAATTAATTTTCCACCAATAACGTGTTTCTTCCTCATCTAGTGTAGGGGTTTTCGTCGTTAACCAATAAAATTCTTGTGGGAGGGTGTTCTCATTCCTGAAACGCCTCAAAATTTCCCCAAGGGTATATAAACTGCTGATTTTCGGGTCTCCGGGCCACTTCAGTAACATCTATCAGTGCGTAAAGTACGTAGCAGGGGGCGGGAAGCGCCTCTTTCTTCGGGCAGCTGTTCAGCCACCAGGTAATGGCCGTTTAATAACTTCTTTTCTTGTCAGCTCAGCAGTTTAATTCTCGGGGCAGGTCCGAAGCCTTTCCACCATGTAACACTTAGTATCAATTCTATCTTTTAAACTACATATTGGGATAGAGAGTGCGTAACCATCTCGAGCTAACACTCATATTGCATTGAGGTGAACTTATTTTCACAACCGTTTCTTCCTTAACGTAATGTAAATTGTTTCCTTCTAAAAGTCACCTCTTTAGTATGGGATTAGCCCTTGCAGTAACGGCCTAGTGCCAAGTAGGTTTTATATAAAGTGTATTAGTAGTGCAAGAACGCCTCCTCTCAAGTTGGTATTTTAGAGGCCATGTAATTTACCTGTTTCTTTACTTAATAGGCCTCAGTAGGTTGGGTATTTTTACCCGTTTTCATGTCCTTGGAGGACAACTTGAATGTGGAGTTTGGTGTGGCCTTTGATAGGCTTAAATTTTGATAGCGAGTTGCTCTTTCTTGAAAATTGAGTTGTTGTATGCCTCGAGGAGGCTTTACCGTGTAAAGAGGAGCAAGTGCTCCTAGGCATGATTGGGGTCTTTTGCCCCTTTTTTTGAATTCTGTATATCGTAAGGTTGGGCTTATATCTCAAGAATTGTGTGTCTGGCTCTCGGAGCCCAAATCCTGTAATCACTGTAATTGTATATTTTCGAATTGTGTTTCGGCAACTGAGTACCTGTTCTATTTGTTATTTCTTAATCTTGAAAAGAAAATATAACCTTGTTAAATTTTATCTTAACTTTAATTCCGTATTTTGAGACCTGTTCATCCCCGCACCTTCTTTCACCTCTGCACATCCACTATACCCCGTAACAATTATTATTATTATTATTATTATTATTATTATTATTATTATTATTATTATTATTATTATTATTATTATTATTATTATTGTTACGGAGATATCCGTGGTAGTTAGAGGTGAAAGAAGGTGCGGGCTGGAGTAGGTCTCAACTACAAAATTAAAGTTAGTTTAAAACTTTAACAAAGGTTATATTTTCAAGACTTAACAGTGGTAACATAGAATTTGAAAACTTTACAAGTCAATAACAAACCAAAATGAAGTACAAATAAATTATATGTGTTAGGGGATAATACAAGATCTGGGCTTCTAGCCCCACAATAACAATCCTTGAGCTATGAGCCCAACTTTATCAATGTACCCAGTTCACACAAAGGGGCAGAAAACCCCAATCATGCCAAGGAGCACTTGCTCCCAATTACCATGTTAAGCCTCCTAGAGGCACGTTTCACACACAAGAAAGAGCAGATGCGCTCTCAAAGTCTTCAGGCCTATTTAAGAGGCAATAAACTGACTTTACATTAACTGCCCTCAAGGCACACATACAGTGAAACAGGGGTATCTAATACCCAGTCAACTGGGTCTTCGCAGGAAGGAAAACAAAACGGGTTAAGTAAATGGCCCAAAATACAAAATTGAATTGAGGCGATAACTTGCACTCCTACACCAAGTTTTTGTCTAAAACCTACGTGGCGCTAGGCCGATCATACAGGGGCTAATACCAAGTTAGGGAGGTGACACGTATGAGAAAACTTTACTACATTAAAGAAGAACGGTTATGAAAACGCATTCACCTCCTATTCAAAAATGAAGGGGAGTTCGAGAGGGTGAAGCACTCTCTATCCTCCCTTTACAGTAATTTATAGATTTTACATAGACAGAAAAGAATTTACATTTTTAAAAGGTAGGTAGCATACTAAAGGTTTCGAACCCTCCCCGAGAGTTAAACTGCTGAGCTAGCAAGAAATGAAGATGTTAACAGGCCATTACCTTGTAGATGAACTGCTGCTTGAAGAAAGAGGCGCTTCCCGCCCCTGCTATACATTCACACACTAAGAAAGATGTTACTGAAGTGGACCCGAGACAAAAAAATCAGCAGTTTATATACCCTCGTGGAACATTCGAGACTTTTCAGGAATGAGTAGACACACCCTTTCGTTTTTATTGGATAACAGCAAAAACTAATACACAAGACGAGGAAGAAAACACCTTATTGGTGGAAAATTAATTACGTAAATTCTCGATTGGTTACTTTCAAAACGGGCGGAAAGAAAGGATTTATATTGCCAACCCACAAACCACAGAACAAAATTTAGTAAAAACAAAACTTGGGAATACAATATTTCTTCAAGAAAATTCATTCCATTGCACCAGAGTGTGTTACCATAGTTTTGGGTAGAGACATCTATTACAGATTGTCCACACCTCTTAATCGTTGATAAACAAAAGGCAAATAAAAAAACACTCAGTGACATCTTCTGAATAACCGTTGAATTAGTTCAGTCGTTAATGTTCCAAGTTTCTCCAGTAGAGAAGTATCAATTGGCACAATATTTGAATTAGCGGCGTGGAGGTGTACCGCCCGGTACAGACCTACCACCCCACCAAAAAGTCCTCCCTAGGGGTGACACCGAAGAAAACAAAATTTTATTTTAAAACAAAGTCCAATTTATTTTATTTATTTCTTTTTTTTTTTTTTGCTGAAGAGTTGAAGAATTTAGAAGAGAAACATATAACATTTCAGTAGGTGGAGGTCTCAGAAGTTGTTTGATATAGGTGTGATCTGGTTTTAGAATTTCTTTGTAGTAGCTTTTGATGAAAGGTCTCTATGTTTGTAGTAGTTGAATTCAGAAAATAATTAATTCTTGAAAGAAAAAAAGTCCACCAAATTTTGATTTGAAGGAGTATTTAATTGCCGAATAGAGAGTCCACGTAGCTGAAGAAGAGCATTATCTGTCGCTTAATTTTGACGACAAGACCTGCCGCCGCTGCCAGTGTCCAGAGGAGGATGCTCGGACCCCTCAAGTACCCTGAGATACCACCCTCCCGCACTATGAGAGGGAAAGTCGTGCTGCACGCCGCAGATGCTACGTTTGTTTACAGTCCACAAGTGGCTTGCGGGTGGTGCGCCGCACATCAGCCTTGGCCGGAAGGAGGGCTCCGGCGCGCCGTACACAGGTTGACCTCGCTGGAGTGGAGGGGGCCCGTACCCCACCTCAGTGGCGGTACGGCGCCGCACGGCTGCCGGGGCACTGAAACAGTAAGATCTCGGCGGCAGAATTTTGTAGCAATATAATGTTTAGGGTACTATCTTGTAGTTGAGGCTGAGGGGAAAGCGGCGTGGAAACATTTATTATTTTGCCACAGGTGTGGTTTAGCAGCAGACGGGAGCGTGGTAATGGCCATATGGAGGGGACAGCAGAGTAACTTCAGGGAAGGTTTCACAAAATTTATACAAAGCAGATTCAACCAAATGTAAAACAATAAGAGGCAGAAGGCCTTAAAATGAAACTAAAAATATAACCTTCAGGATTCTTACGAAATTATAAAGACAAAGGTAGCACGGAAATTATACAGGTTTCACCTGCGACAGGTGAACCCTAAATATCCTCTCGGTGGCTGGATTGCTTAGAAACAACGTCACCGGGGAAAGGAAATCTAAAATGATGCACGGCCCATGAAATCTGGGGGCAAGCTTGCCCGCGGGAACAAAATTCTTCACCATAACCTGGTCGCCAACGTTCAGATTGGTGGGTCTCCGTCCACGATCATATCCTTCCCTAACCTTTTCATGAGAAATTTTAAGATTGGCCTTGGCCTTCTTCCAAAGATCTTTAATATTATCTGGATCTATTGCCTCTGGTAGAATGTCACTAAGAGACCAAAGGTTAGCGAGCGGCGTGTTGGGTACGAACTTGAACATCAAAGAAGCTGGAGTAAACTTATGAGATTCATGAACTGCCGAATTAAAAGCAAAAGCTAACCAATGCAGGGACGTGTCCCACCTAGAATGATCTTCATGATGATAGGCAATAAGAGCCGACCTCAGATTACGATTGGCCCCCTTCAGCTAGATATGGTTGAGGATAGTAAGCAGAAGTAGTCAAATGAGATATGGACAGATCAAAACAGAATTTACGAAAGAGATTGGATGTGAAAGCTATAGCATTATCTGAAACAATATATTGACACGGAACAAAGGAAGCAAAGATAGAATTTAAACAAGAAATAGTGGACTGAGCGTTAGCCAGCTTAGTCGGAAATAACCAAGAAAATATTGTGAAGCCATCTACACACACAAGGATGAACTTGTTGGCATTCCCCTTTGACTGGGGGAAGGGTCCTACGTAGTCGATGTAAAGACGTTCCATGGGGCGCGACGCTTGATGAGAAGACAAAAGCCCTTGCTTAGTGGACATGGTTGGTTTACTAAGCCAAAAAGATTTACAAGATTTTACCAATTCACGGATTTCTCCGTCCATACCCTTCCAGATGAACATTTCACGGATCTTTTCACGGGTTTTGAAGATGCCTAAATGCCCCCCTAGTGGAGTTTGGACGATGAATTTCTTCGAGAAATCCGGCATTGCAAGAACAGGGGCATTACACAGAGCTAATAAGATATCTTCAAAAGCGGCTTGTTGAGAAGGTCCCCACACAAATTTGACGCCTTTCCTACGAAGTAAGTTAAGGGCGCCGCTCTATTGGCGAAATTTGGAATAAATTTCCTGAAGAAGTTCACCATACCAATGAACCTGGCAATACCTTTGATGTCTTTGGGAGGTTTGAAATCACGGATGGCCTATGTTCTAGAATGATCGACTGCGACACCATTGGGTGACACAATATGCCCCAGAAACGACATGGAGGGCTTAGCGAATGCAACCTTGTACAACTTCACCGTTAACCCTGCCTTACGAAGTCGATTTTGGACCTCTTTCAGATGACCAAGATGTTCTTCAAAGGTCTCAGAAAATACGACGACATCATCCAGATAATGATAAAAGTACTCGAATTTGATGTCGGAGAAGACCCTGTCTAGCAGTCTCGTAAGCACGGCTGCCCCGCGGGGAGCCCGAAAGGCACGCGGTTGTACTCATACAAGTTCCAATCCGTGGCAAACGCTGTCAGGTGTTTAGATTCCTCTGCTAGCGGTATCTGATTATAAGCCTGATTAAGGTCTAAGATGGTGAAGAACTTGGCTTTACGAAACCATGAAAAACAAGAATGAAGGTCTGGAAGGGGCACAGATTGTAACACCACCTTCCGATTGAGAGCCCTATAATCAATCACAGGCCTGAAGCCCCCTTGGGGTTTCGGAACTAGAAAAATAGGCGACAAGTATGCCGAAATAGAGGGGCGAATAATACCATCTTTTAGCATGTGATCTATGATTTCTTTCAATGCCTTCATTTTTGGTGGAGATAGCCTATAAGGTGGAAACCGGACAGGAATCCAATCCGTAACCTCAATCTTGTATTGATAAGGTCAGTAACACCAAGAGTATCAGAGAAAACCTCTGGAAACGACTGACACGACTTACGAATACTCTCTGCCTGCTCCTCAGGTAGATGTCTAAGGTCTAACAACATCTCATCCTGGGTAGGCGAAATAGATGAACATGACACAGAACTACATTTTAACAAACGGATTTTGGAATTACTATCCAATTTGAAAGTGCACGACTTGCTCTGAAGGTCGAGCACTAGACCGGTGTGAGACATGAAATCAGCTCCCAATATAATGGGGCAAGACAAGTGCTTGGCCAAAAACAGTTTAAATTTCCAAGTAAAATTAGATATACGAATTTTGGCATACAGAGAACCTAAAATTTCTAATGGAGAGGAATTTGCCGAAACATATTGAACCGAAGTCGAACAAAAATCAGGAGGTTTACAAACAGATTTCAATTTGGAGTGCCACTCGGCCGAAATAATGGAACAAACACTGCCTGAGTCTAAAAGAGCAGTTACAGGCTCATTATTCAATTCAATTTTGAGAAATGGGACAGGTGCTGGAGTATCCGGCGCAATCCTAAGACATTCTTTGGGACATTCAGATTGTAATGTCGAATAGTTCTGAGTTTTTCCTGAATTTTCGTCAGGTTTAACCGGGGCTGAGCCTTGTGCAGAGGGGGTAGCCGACTCAGCCGAAGCCACTAGTCACTTATGATTGTTGGTGGAAGTTGCACCCGAAGTTGAGCAGGAGCGGGTGCTGTTAGCATTAGGGCAGTTCTTGGCAATATGTGAAAACGCGCCGCATTTAAAACAGCCTTGGGATGACCCTGCTCCATTCCTTATCCCACTAGATTTAATTAATGGACACTTGTTCCGAAGATGGTCAGGTGACCCACAAGCGTAACATTTACGGGGAGTGACTGGTCGGCGAGGTGGAGGCCGAGGATTACTGAAAGAAGGAGGGGGCTCCCTCGCCACCCGTAGTGTGTCGGCATATCTAACTCCTTCGGCTGAGACAGCCATAGCCGCTAACTCGGCGAAAGTTTGCGGACGCGACGCAGAACACAAGTATGATCGGAATGATGGAGAAATACCTTCCACAATAGCCTGTACAATTTGGTCTTCAGGGAAATGTAGAGCAAATACCCTAGTGTAAAACATAATATCTTGGATGAAGTCGGCAAGGTTCTCATCCAGATGCTGTACTCGGTAGTAGTATTTTTGAATTAGTGAAGACCTAGCTCGGGCCGGAATAAAATTTGCTAACAGATGGGCATGGAAGTCTTCTATGGAAGATCGTTCAGCAATTGCCCTAACTATCTTGTCTGAGAGAACACCAATTGCATAGGGATAAATGATCTGCAAAATTTGACACGGAAAAAGAGAAAAAACAAGGGCATGATCCTGAAACTCAACTAAAAACCTTAAGAATGAAATAACGTCACTGGTAGAGTTAACAGAAAACTTAGAAATACCCCTGAGCAACATTGCTAATGGATGAGGCAAACTGCTGGACCCTGGTGACATAGTAGGTAGAGGCCTAAGTGGCGAAGAAGCTAATTCAGAACGTGCATTATTCAAAGAGGTACGGCGTTCAGACTCATTGTCTAATGGGGAAGAGGTTTGTTGCAGTCCTACTGATTTCCTATTTTCTTCTCCTTTAGAAGAGTCTTATTCGCTAACTAAGTTTACCGTACTGCCCCAGTTAATAATAGGCTAACCTTACTGGACAATTCTGAAAGGTTTTCGAGAACAACACTAGCTTCCTTCCTTTGAATGTCATTCAACTTCAGAGACAACAGGTCGTTAACTCTATTAGAAAAATGAAATAACCTGGCTTGCACACGTTTAAGTTGATTAGGAGAAGGATCATTTTCTTCAAAAAACTAACTACGGATGCCAGCTCAGTAGTATTGTCAATGATCGTGGAGAGAGAGTCGTCAATTTCTTTCTCACATAAAGTGGGGATGGAAATAGGCATAATCAGGGAATCTTTAAGCTTATTGATATCTACCGCAACCGTGCCTCCAGATTGAACATTTCTAATGGTTAATTCATTGATCAACTCCTCCTTGCGCAAATAGCCGGGATGGAGGACATCGCGAGGGCCGGGAATGATGACAGAAATTTACCAATTTAGAAAAAATCAAAAAAACCAGCGACTGAGAAAATTGGTAGAGTTCAAACAAAAGCAATATTTAGCCGTCAAAAGTGGCTAAATTGAGACCCATTCAACCACGCTCTGCTACCACTTGTCACGGAGATATCCGTGGTAGTTAGAGGTGAAAGAAGGTGCGGCCTGGAATAGGTCTCAACTACAAAAATAAAGTTAATTTAAAACATTAACAAAGGTTATATTTTCAAAACTTAACAGTGGTGACATAGAATTTGAAAACTTAACAAGTCAATAACAAGCCAAAATGAGGTACAAATAAATTATAAGTGTTAGGGGATAATACAAGATCTGGGCTTCTAGCCCCACAATAACAATCCTTGAGCTATGAGCCCAACTTTACCCATGTACCTAGTTCACACAAAGCGGCAGAAAACCCCAATCATGCCAAGGAGCACTTGCTCCCAATTACCATGTTAAGCCTCCTAGAGGCACGTTTCACACACAAGAAAGAGCAGATGCGCTCTCAAAGTCTTCAAGCCTATTTAAGAGGCAATAAACTGACTTTACATTAACTGCCCTCAAGGCACACATACAGTGAAACAGGGGTATCTAATACCCAGTCAACTGGGTCTTCGCAGGAAGGAAAACAAAACGGGTTAAGTAAATGGCCCAAAATACAAAATTGAATTGAGGCGATAACTTGCACTCCTACACCAAGTTTTTGTCTAAAACCTACGTGGCGCTAGGCCGATCATACAGGGGCTAATCCCAAGCTAGGGAGGTGACACGTATGAGAAAACTTTACTACATTAAAGAAGAACGGTTATGAAAACGCAATCACTTCCTATTCAAAAATGAAGGGGAGTTCGAGAGGATGAAGCACTCTCCATCCCCGCTTTACAGTAATTTATAGATTTATAATTTATAGATTTTACATAGACAGAAAAGAATTTACATTTTTAAAAGGTAGGTAGCATACTAAAGGTTTCGAACCCTCCCCGAGAGTTAAACTGCTGAGCTAGCAAGAAATGAAGATGTTAACAGGCCATTACCTTGTAGATGAACTGCTGCTTGAAGAAAGAGGCGCTTCCCGCCCCTGCTACATATTCACACACTAAGAAAGATGTTACTGAAGTGGCCCCGAGACAAGAAAATCAGCAGTTTATATACCCTCGTGGAACATTCGAGACCTTTCAGGAATGAGTAGACACACCCCCTCGTTTTTATTGGATAACAGCAAAAACTAATATACAAGACGAGGTAGACACACCTTATTGGTGGATAATTAATTACGTAAATTTCCGATTGGTTACTTTCAAAACGGGCGGAAAGAAAGGATTTATATTGCCAACCCACAAACCACAGAACAAAATTTAGTAAAAACAAAACTTAGGAATACAATATTTCTTCAAGAAAGTTCATTCCATTGCACCAGAGTGTGTTACCATAGTTTTGGGTAGAGACATCTGTTAGAGATTGTCCACACCTCTTAATCGTTGAAAAACAAAAGGCAAATAAAAAACACTCAGTGACATATTCTGAATAAACGTTGAATTAGTTCAGTAGTTAAAGTTCCAAGTTTCTCCAGTAAAGAAGTTTCAATTGGCGCAATATTTGAATCAGAGGCGTGGAGGTGGTCCGACCGGTACAATTATTATATTTATTATTATTATTATTATTATTATTATTATTATTATTATTATTATTATTATTATTATTATTATTATTATTATTATTATTATTATTATTATTATTATTATTATTATTATTATTGTACCGGGCGGTACACCTCCACGCCGCTAATTCAAAATTTGCGCCAGTTGAAACTCCTCTGGTGGAGGGAGTCTGAACTTTATCTAATGTATTAATGCTCAAGTTTCTAAGAAATGTCACTACTTGGAAATTTTGAAGTTTCTGAACTGGGTCTTTTTGACGTATTTTTGTTTTACCTGTAGTAAGAAGTGTGAACTTTCTCTTCTAGAGGACACTACTGAAGAACTACAAAAGTGCACCCTAGTGCGAAGTGAAAGAACTGCTTTTTGGAGAAATTTGTATGTCAAAAGTTTGTTTCTTGTTAAATTTCCTTCTGTTATTGTTTAAGTTGGCTGTATAACCCTTTCTTTCCCCTTTTGAATTTAGCCAATCCCGAATTTCTTTAATTAATTTATTACCAATCAGGTGTATCTTCCCCAAAGGGGATATATTGCTTAACCCTAGCCAATAAAGTTTTTGTGGGAGGGTGTTCTCATTCTTCAAACGCCTCGAACTTTCCGCGAGAGTATATAAACTGCTGATTTTAGGGGCTCCGGGCCACTTCAGTACCATATTTCAGTGTGTAAAGTACATAGCAGGGGGGAGGGAAGCGCCTCTTTCTTCGGGCAGCAGTTCAACAACAAGGTAATGGCCGTTTAAGAACTTATTTTCTGGCTAGCTCAGCAGTTTAACTCTCGCGGCGGGTCCGAAACCTTTCACCATGTAACTTTCCTCTAAAATGTAAAGACACTTAGTTTCAATTCTATCTTTTTAAACTAAAAATTTGGGATAGAGAGTGCTTAACCCTCTTGAACTCCCACGCACATTGTTTTGAGGTGAACTTGTTTTTCACAACCGATTCTTCCTTAACGTAATGTAAATTGTTTCTTTCTAAGTCACCTCTTTAGTATGGGATTAGCCCTTGCATTAGCGGCCTAGAGCCAGTTTAGGTTTTAAACAAATGTATTAGGAGTGCTGATTGCCTCCTCTCAAATTGGTATTTTTGAGGCCATGTAATTAACCTTTTCTCTCTTAATAGGCCTCAGTAGGTTGGGCATTTTACCCCTGTTTTCGTGTCCGTGGACGACAACTTGAAAGTGGAGTTTGGTGTGGCCTTCGATAGGTTTAAGGTTTGAGAGCGAGTGGCTCTTTCTTGAAAATTGAGGGTTGTATGCCTCGAGGAGGCTTTACTGTGTTATTTTGGAGCAAGTGCTCCTGGGCATGAATGGGGTTTTCTGCCCCTCTGTTAAAACTTGTTTTGGGGTAAAGTTGGGCTAATTGCCCAAGAATTGTGAGTTCGGGGCTCGAAGCCCAAATCCTGTAAATACTGTAATTGTAATTTGTTACCTTGCTACTCTGTACCTGCCATTATTGTTATTTCTTGATTTTGCAAAGAAAATATAACCTTGTTAAATTTTATCTTAACTTTAATTTCGTATTTCGAGGCCCGTTCACCCCCGCTCCTTCTTTCACCTCTGCTAATCCACCAAACCACGGTAAAAAGTGGTAGCAGAGCATGGTTGAATGGGTCTCAATTTAGCCCCTTTTGACGGCTAAACATTGCTTTGATTACAACTCTAACTATTTTCTCACTTGCTGGAATTTTTGCTTTCTCCTTTTTCAAAATTGTTCTGTCATCATGCCCGGCCCTCGCGATGTTCTCCATCTTAACTATTTGCGCAAGGATGAGTTGATCTATGAGTTAACTATTAGAAATGTGTAATCTGGAGGCACGGTTGCGGTAGACACAAATAAGCTTAGAGAGTCCCTTGATTTGCCCATTTCCATCCCCACTTTGGGAGAGAAAGAAATTGACAACTCTGTTTCCACGATCACGGACAATACTACTGAGCTAGCATCTGTAGTTAGTTTTTTTGAAGAAAATGATCCTTCTCCTAATCAAATTAAGCGTGTGCAAGCCAGGCTATTTCATTTTTCAAATAGAGTTAACGATCTGTTGTCTCTAAAGTTGAATGACGTTCAGAGGAAGGAAGCTAGTATGGTTCTTGAAAATATTTCTAAATTATCTAGTAAGGTTACCCAATTGTTAACTGGGGAATTTCCTCCCAAAATCGATCAACCCACCACGGTGAATGTAGGTAGCGAGGAAGAGCCTCCTAAGGGAGATGTCAACAGGAAAACCGTTGCAGCTCAAACAACCTCTGCCCCATTGGACAATGAGTCTGAACGCCGTAACTCATTGAATAATGTACGTTCTGAATTAACGTCTTTGCCACTTAAACCTTTACCTACTATGTCACCTGAGTTCAGCAGCTTGCCTCATCCATTGGCAATGTTGCTCAGAGGTATCTCGAAGTTTTCTGTTAACACTACCAGTGAAGTTATTTCTTTCTTAAGGTTTTTAGTTGAATTTCAGGATCATGCCCTTGTTTCTTCCCTTTCTCCATGTGAGATTTTGCAAATCATCTATCCCTATGCAATTGGTATTCTCTCAGACAAAATAGTAAGAGCCATTGCCGAGCAATCATCTATTGAAGACTTCCACGCCCACTTGCTAGCTAACTTCATCCCGGCTAGGGCAAGGTCCTCACTTATTCAGAAGTACTATTATCGTGTACAGCGCTTGGATGAAAACTTGGCAGACATCATCCAAGATATTAAGTTTTATACTAGGGTGTTCGCTCTTCACTTTCCTGAGGATCAGATTGTACAAGCTATTGTGGAAGGTATCTCACCATCGTATAGGTCATACTTGTGTTTCGCGGCGTGCCCGCAAACTTTTTCTGAACTTGAAGCATTGGCTGTCTCAGCGGAAGGAGTTAGATACGCTGATTCCTTGCGTGTAGCGAAAGAACCGCCTCCTTCTTTTGGTAATCCTCGGCCTCCACCTCGCCGACCAGTCACACCTCGTAAATGTTATGCTTGCGGGTCGCCTGACCATCTTCGGAACAACTGCCCATCAATCAAATCTAGTAGGGCAAATAATTGGGCTGGCTCATCACAAGGCTGTTTTAAATGTGGGGCTTTCTCATATATCGACAAGAATTGCCCAAATTCAAATAGCACCCCCTCCTGCTCAACTTCTCGTGCAACTTCCACCAATGTCAATAATACTAAGTGACTAGCGGATTCGGCTGAGTCGATTAACCCATTTTCCCGAGGCTCAGCCCCTGGTAAACAGGTTGAAAATTCAGGGAACGATCAGTCTTCAAATTCATCTTTTGAATGCCCCTAAGAATGTCTTAGGATTGCGGCGGATACCCCCGCACCTGTTCCTTTTCTTAAGATTGAGTTAAATAATGAACCTGTAACAGCTCTATTAGATTCAGGCAGTGTGTGTTCGATTATTTCGGCAGAATGGTATTCAAAATTGAAATCTGTTTGTAAGCTTTCTCACTATTGTTTGTCTGCGATCCAATATGTTTCGGCTAATTCATCACCATTAGAAATTCTAGGTTCTTTACATGTCAAAATTCGTATTTTTAAATTTACATGGAAAATCAAATTGTTTGTGGCTAAGCACTTGTCTTGCCCCATTATATTGGGAGCCGACTTCATTTCTCACACTGGTCTTGTGCTCGATCTTCAGAGTAGGTCGTGCACTTTGAAATTTGCGTCTAATTGTAAAATCCCATTATTGAAATGTAATTCTGCATCATATTCATCTATTTCGCCTACCCAGAATGAGATGTTGTTAGACCTTAGACATCTACCTGAGGAGCAGGCTGATAGTATTCGTAAGCTGTGTCAGTCGTTTCCAGAGGTGTTCTCGGATACTCTTGGTGTTACTGACCTTATCGAATACAAAATTGAGGTCACGGATTCGATTCCTGTCCGTTTTCCAACATATAGGCTATCTCCACCTAAAATGAAGGCTCTGAAAGAAATCATCGATCAGATGTTGAAGGATGGTATTATTAGGCCCTCTAAGTCGGCGTATTCTTCGCCTATTTTTCTAGTCCCGAAACCCCAAGGGGGCTTCAGGCCTGTCATTGATTATAGGGCTCTCAATCGGAAGGTGGTGTTGCAATCTGTGCCCCTTCCTGACCTTCATTCTTGTTTTTCATGGTTTCGTAAGGCCAAGTTCTTTACTATCTTGGACTTGAATCAGGCCTATAATCAAATTCCCCTTGACGAAGAGTCTATACATCTTACAGCGTTTGCCACGGATTGGAATTTGTACGAATACAACCGCGTGCCTTTCGGGCTCCCCACGGGAGCAGCTGTACTCACTAGATTGCTAGATAGGGTCTTCTCCGACATCAAATTTGAGTACTTGTATCACTACCTGGATGATGTCGTCGTATTTTCGGAAACCTTTGAAGAACATCTAGATCGTCTGCGAGAAGTTCTCAATCGCCTTCGTAAGGCTGGGTTAACGGTGAAGGTGTCCAAGGTTGCCTTTGCTAAGCCCTCCATGTCATTCCTAGGGCATATTGTCTCACCTGATGGTGTTGCAGTCGATCATTCTAGAACACAGGCCATCCGTGATTTTAAACCTCCCAAGGACATCAAAGGTATAGCCAGGTTCATTGGTATGGTGAATTTCTTCAGGAAGTTTATTCCTAACTTTGCTAATAGAGCGGCGCCCTTAAACCTTCTTCGTAGGAAAGGCATCAAATTTGAGTGGGGAACTCCTCAACAAGCCGCTTTTGAAGATCTTAAATTAGCTCCCTGTAATGCCCCTGTCCTTGCTATGCCTGATTTCTCAAAGATATTCATCGTCCAAACCGACGCGCCATCGTCGGCGGTAGCTGCAGACCTTCTTCAAGAGACTGAACTAGGGAAGCGACCCATCGCCTATGCATCTAGGACTCTATCGGCTCAAGAAGCCAAGTATTCCATCTATGAGCTCGAAGGTTTGGCAGTTTTATTTGCCTTAGAAAAGTTCCGTCTCTATCTGGAACATGTCAAATTCGACCTGGAGACAGATAATCAAGCCTTAAGCTGGGTCTTAGGTAGGCCGCGTCGTACTGGTCGTATAGCCCGTTGGGCCATCCGTATTTCTGCCTTCCAATTCGAAGTCAGGCATATCAGAGGTACCGAAAACGTTGTTGCTGATGGACTCAGCCGTATGTTTTCCAACGACGTTGAGACCCATGAACCGGTCGATAGTTCATCCCCTCCCGAGTCCATGCTATCTGATGTTAATGCCATCTTAACAGATGCTCCCATGCTCTTTAGGGACATTGAGAAATACCAACGTGAAGATCCGACGCTGGCTCCGATAATGGAAACCCTTTCTTCTGGGGAACATGTCGTCCCTTATGTACTGAGGAATGGTGTTTTATGTTGCCCTTCGAGGCATGATAAGATGATGAAAGTCGTTGTTCCAGCTGTTCTTGTACCTATGATCTTCAAGTACTATCATGAGATCCCATTGGGGGGCATCTTGGAATCTTTAAAACGCGTGAAAAGATTCGTGAAAGGTTCATCTGGAAAGGTATGGACGGTGAAATCCGTGAACTAGTAAAGGCTTGTAAATCCTGTTTGCTTAGTAAACCAACCATGTCCACCAAGGTAGGTTTTTTGTCTTCTCATCAAGCGTCGCGCCCCATGGAACGCCTGTATATTGATCATGTAGGACCCTTCCCCCAGTCAAAGGGAAATGCCAACAAGTTCATCTTTGTATGTGTAGATGGTTTTTCAAAATTTTCCTGGTTATTTTCGACTAAGCTGGCTACCGCTCAGTCCACCATTACTTGTCTAAATTCTATCTTTGCTTCTTTTGGTCCGTGTCAATATATCGTGTCGGATAATGATAAGGCTTTCACATCTAATCTTTTCCGTAAATTCTGTTTTGACCTGTCCATCTCTCATGTGACAACTTCTGCTTATTACCCTCAACCATCTCTGGCTGAACGGGTTAATCGTAATCTCAGGTCCGCGCTTATTGCCCATCATCATGAAGATCATTCTAGGTGGGACATGTCCCTGCACTGGTTAGCTTTTGCTTAAATTCGGCGGTTCATGAATCACATAAATTTACTCCAGCGTCTTTGATGTTCAAGTTTGTTCCCAACACGCCGCTCTCTAACCTCTGGTCTCTGAGTGACATTCTACCTGAGGCAATATCCCGGACAACATTAAAGAACTTTGGAAGAAGGCTAAAGCCAATCTTAAAGTGTCTCATGAAGAGGTTAGGGAAAGATATGATCGTGGACGGAGACTCACCAATTTGAAGGTAGGCGACCAAGTGATGGTCAAGAATTTTGTTCCCGCGGGCAAGCTTGCCCCCAGATTTCATGGGCCGTGTGTCATTCTCGATTTCCTTAATCCCTTTACCTTATTGTTAAGCAATCCAGCCACCGAGAGGATATTTAGGGTTCACCTTTCACAGGTGAAACCTGTATAATTTCTGTGTTAACTTGCTTCATATAATTTTAAAAGAAATAGGAAGGTTATATTTTTTTGAGGGGTTTCACTTTTAAGGCCTTCTGCCCTTGGGATCTGTTTCCTTTATGTGTAATTATTTTTTGTAAACCTCTCCCGATTAGTTAAACTCCCATCCTGTGCTTGCCACGGCCATTGCCACGCTCCCGTCTCCTGGTCCACTATACACAGTGGCTTATAAATGCCATGAATATCTGCACGCCGCTGGCACCTTAACCTCTCCACAAAGCCTGTGCCCTCAAAAGATGATGGTCCAACAAAATTCTGCCGCCGAGCTTTAATGTTTCAGTGCCCCCGCAGCCGCGCGGCGCCGTGCCGCGACAGGGATAAAGGAAGGGCCCCCTCTACTCCAGCGAGGTCGACTTGAGTACGGCGAGCCGGAGTCCTCCTCCCGGCCAAGGCTGATGTGCGGCGCACAACCTGTAACTGGCCCGCGACCTGCATGTTCGCCGCGGGCGCGGCGTGCTTCAACTCCACTTCTCCTCTCATAGTGCGGGCGAGCGGTATCTCAGGGTACTTGAGGGGTCCGAGCGGCCTCCCCTGAACTCAAGCAGCGGCGGCTGGTCTGGCCGTCAAATTCATCAACGTTTAAAGTACATATTCATCTACATGGACATTCCAGTTCAACATTACTACCTTTTCTTGGATTTTACTACAATACCTGGTGGACTTAGAAAATTTTTCCTCAACCTTAAAAACAAATTTTCCTTCTGAATTCAACTTCTACAAACATAAAGACATTACTTCAACAGTTACTACAAGAATTTTGAAACTGGATCAAACCAACTTTAGTAAATTTTTATAAATGATTCTGCAATTAATCTCCATATCAACATCATAACTTGGACCTTGTTTTCAAACAAATTTCATGGGTCACCCCTGGAGGGACTTTTGGGGGGGGAGGTCTGTACGGGGCGGTACACCTCCACGCCGCTAATTCAAAATCTGCGCCAGTTGAAACTCCTCTGGTGGAGGGAGTCTGAACTTTATCTAATGTATTAATGTTCAAGTTTCTCAGAAGATGTCACTACTTGGAAATTTTGAAGTTTCTGAACTGGGTCGTTTTTGATGTATTTTTGTTTTACCTGTAGTAAGAAGTGTGAACTTTCTCTTCTAGAGGACACTACTGAAGAACAACAAAAGTGCACCCTAGTGCGAAGTGAAAGAACTGTTTTTGGGAGAAATTTATATTTCAAAAGTTTGTTTCCTTCTGTTATTGTTTAAGTTGGCTGTATAACCCTTTCTTTCCCCTTGTCTTCAATTTAGCCAATCCCGAATTTCTTTAATTAATTTATTACCAATCAGGTGTATCCTCCCCAAAGGGGATATATTGCTTAACCCTAGCCAATAAAGTTTTTGTGGGAGGGTGTTCTCATTCCTCAAACGCCTCGAACTTTCCGCGAGAGTATATAAACTGCTGATTTTAGGGGCTCCGGGCCACTTCAGTACCATATTTCAGTGTGTAAAGTACATAGCAGTGGGGCGGGAAGCGCCTCTTTCTTCGGGCAGCAGTTCAACAACAAGGTAATGGCCGTTTAAGAACTTCTCTTCTTGCTAGCTCAGCAGTTTAACTCTCGGGGCGGGTCCGAAACCTTTCACCATGTAACTTTCCTCTAAAATGTAAAGACACTTAGTTTCAATTCTATCTTTTTAAACTAAAAATTTGGGATAGAGAGTGCTTAACCCTCTTGAACTCCCACGCATATTGTTTTGAGGTGAACTTGTTTTTCACAACCGATTCTTACTTAACGTAATGTAAATTGTTTCTTTCTAAAGTCACCTCTTTAGTATGGGATTAGCCCTTGCATTAGCGGCCTAGAGCCAGTTTAGGTTTTAAACAAATGTATTAGGAGTGCTGATTGCCTCCTCTCAAATTGGAATTTTTGAGGCCATGTAATTAACATTTTCTCTCTTAATAGGTCTCAGTAGGTTGGGTATTTTACCCCTGTTTTCGTGTCCGTGGAGGACAACTTGAAAGTGGAGTTTGGTGTGGCCTTTGATAGGTTTAAGGTTTGAGAGCGAGTGGCTCTTTCTTGAAAATTGAGGGTTGTATGCCTCGAGGAGGCTTTACTGTGAAATTTTGGAGCAAGTGCTCCTGGGCATGAATGGGGTTTTCTGCCCCTCTGTTAAAACTTGTTTTGGGGTAAAGTTGGGCTAATTGCCCAAGAATTGTGAGTTCGGGGCTCGAAGCACAAATCCTGTAAATACTGTAATTGTAATTTGTTACCTTGCTACTCTGTACCTGCCATTATTGTTATTTCTTGATTTTGCTAAGAAAATATAACCTTGTTAAATTTTATCTTAACTTTAATTTCGTATTTCGAGGCCCTTACGATATATAGAATTCAACAAAGGGGCAGAAGAACCCTATCATGCCCAGGAGCACTTGCTCCCAATTACACAGTATAGCCTCCTCGAGGCACGCAGAAAACAAAATTTTAGAAAGAGCAACCTGCTCTTAAGTTCGAGCCTATCAAAGGCCACACCAAACTCCACTTTCAAGTTGTCCTCCAAGGACATGAAAACAGGGGTAATAATACCCAACCTCCTGAGGCCTATTCAGTAAAGAAACAGGTAAATTACATGGCCTCTAAAATACCAACTTGAGAGGAGGCGTTCTTGCACTAGTAATACACTTCATATAAAACCTACTTGGCACTAGGGCGTTACTGCAGGGCTAATCCCATACTAGAGAGGTGACTTATAGAAGAAGACAATATACATTACATTAAGGAAGAAACGGTTGAGAAAATAAGTTCACCTCAACGCAATATGAGTGGGAACTCGAGAGGGTTAAGCACTCTCTATCCCAATATGTAGTTTAAAAGATAGAATTGATACTAGGTGTCTTTACATTTTAGGGGAAAAGTTACATGGTAGAAAGGCTTCGGACCTGCCCCGAGAGTTAAACTGCTGAGCTAGCAAGAAAAGAAGTTATTAAACGGCCATTACCCGGTGGCTGAACTGCTGCCCGAAGAAAGAGGCGCTTCCCGCCCCCTGCTACGTACTTTACACACAGATAGATGTTACTGAAGTCACGGGGAGACCCGAAAATCAGCAGTTTATATACCCTCGTGGAAAGTTCGAGGCGTTTCAGGAATGAGAACACCCTCCCACAAGAATTTTATTGGCTAACCACGAAAACCCCTACACAAGATGAAGAAGAAACACATAATTGGTGGAAAATTAATTACAGAAATTCCTTATTGTTTAAATTCAAAACTGGCGGAAAGAAAGGGTTAATATTGCCAACTTAAACAATAACTGAAAGAAATTTAACAAAGAACAAACTTGTGAACACAAAATTTCTCCAAAAATATAGTTCTTTCACTTCGCACTAGTGTGCACAATTGTAGTTCTTCAGTAATGCCATCTGGAAGAGAATGTCCACACTTCTTACTACAGGCAAAACAAAAATACATCGAAAACGACCCAGTTCAGAAACTTCAAAATTTACCAGTAGGGACATCTTCTGAGAAACTTGAGAATTAACACAGTAGATAAAGTTCAGACTTCCTCCCGTAGAGGAGTTTCAACTGGCGCAAAGTTTGAATTAGCGGCGCGGAGGTGTACCACCCGGTACAGACCTCCCCCCTCCCAAAAGTCCCTCCAAGGGGTAACACAGAAGAACATAAACTTTTGTTTCAAAATAAGGTCCAAGTTATGATGTTGATATAGAAGTTCATTGCGGAAGTATTTGCCAACAAGTTTTCTTAAAATGATTGGATCCAGTTTCCAAATACTTTGATTTCTATTGATGTAATGTCTTTGTGCTTGTAGAAGTTGAATTCAGAAGGAAAAAGCTTTAATTCTTGAAAGTCGAGAAAATAATTTTTTGAGTCCACCAGATATTGTCGTTGAATTCAAAAATAGTAGTAATGTTGAAATTAAATGTCCATGTAGCTGATTACATATATCGAAGGTTGATTACGTTAGACGGCCAGACCGGCCGCTGCTGCTTGTGTCCAAAGGAGGCCGCTCGGACCCCTCAAGTACCCTGAGATACCGCTCGCCCGCACTATGAGAGGAGTAGTGGAGTTGAAGCACGCCGCGCCCGCGGCGAACATGCAGGTCGCGGGCCAGTTACAGCTTGTGCGCCGCACATCAGCCTTGGCCGGGAGGAGGACTCCGGCTCGCCGTACATTGGTTGGCCTCACTGGAGAAGGGCGGGCCCATACCCTACCTCAGTAGCGGTACGGCGCCGCTCTGCTGCGGGGGCACTGAAACATTAAAGCTCGGCGGCAGAATTTTGTTGGACCAGAATGATTTTAGGGTACATTCATTGTGATGGAACTGAGGGGCCAGGGGCGTAGAAATATTTATTTCATTTGAAACCCACTGTGTGTTGTTGGGCAGGAGACGAGATCGTGGTAATGGCCGTGGTAAGAACAGGCTGGCAGTTTAACTGGTCGGGGAAGGTTTACAATAAATGGTTACACACAAAGGAAACACATTCCAAGGGCAGAAGGCTTTAAAAGAGAAACCCCTCAAACAAAAATATAACCTTCATATTTCTTTCAAAATTATATGAAGCAAGTTAACACAGAAATTACACCGGTTTCACCTGTGACAGGTGAACCGTAAATATCCTCTCGGTGGCTGGATTGCTTAGCAACAAGGTAACGGGAGTAAGGAAATCGAGAATAGTACACGGCCCATGAACTCTGGGGGCAAGCTTGCCCGCGGGAACAAAATTCTTGACCATCACCTGGTCGCCTACCTTCAAATTGGTGGGTCTCCGTCCACGATCACATCTTTCCCTAACCTTTTCATGAGACACTTTAAGATTGGTTTTAGCCTTCTTCCGAAGATGTTTAATGCTATCTGGATCTATTTTCTCAGGTAGAATGTCACTCAGAGACCAGAGGTTAGAGAGCGGCGTGTTGGGAACAAACTTGAACATCAACGAAGCTGGAGTAAATTTATGTGATTCGTGAACAGCCGAGTTCAAAGCAAAAGCTAACCCATGCAGGGACGTGTCCCACCTAGAATGATCTTCATGATGATAGGCAATAAGCGCGGATCTGAGATTACGATTAACCCGTTCAGCCAGAGATGGTTGAGGGTAATAAGCAAAAGTAGTCACATGAGAGATGGACAGGTCAAAGCAGAATTTACGAAATAGATTAGATGTAAAAGCCTTAGCATTTTCAGACACAATATATTGACACGGAACAAAAGAAGCAAAGATTGAATTTAGACAAGTAATGGTGGACTGAGCGGTAGCCAGCTTAGCCGGAAATAACCAGGAAAATCTTGTAAAACTATCTACACATACAAAGATGAACTTGTTGGCATTTCCCTTTGACTGGGGGAAGGGTCCTACATAATCAATATACAGGCGTCCCATTGGGCGCGAAGCCTGATGAGAAGACAAAAGGCCTACCTTGGTGGACATGGTGGGTTTACTAAGCAAGCAGGATTTACAGGCCTTTACTAGTTCACAGATTTCACCGTCCATACCTTTCCAGATGAACCTTTCCCGAATCTTCTCACGAGTTTTAAAGATGCCTAGATGCCCCCATAATGGGGTCTCATGATAGTACTTAAAGATCATAGGTACAAGAACAGCTGGAACTACAACCTTCATCGTCTTATCATGCCTCGAAGGGCAACATAAAACACCGTTCCTCAGTACATAAGGGACAACATGTTCCCCAGAAGAAAGGGTTTCCATTATCGGAGTCAGCGTCGGATCTTCACGTTGATATTTCTCAATGTCCCTAAAGAGCATGGGAGCATCTGTTAAGATGGCATTAACCTCAGATAGTATGGACTCGGGAGGTGATGAACTATCGACCGGTTCATGGGTCTCGACGTCGTTAGAAAACATACGGCTGAGTCCGTCTGCGACAACATTTTCGGTACCTCTGATATGCCTAACATCAAATTGGAAGGCAGAAATTCGGATGGCCCAACGAGCTATACGACCAGTACGACGCGGCCTACCTAAGACCCAGCTTAAGGCTTGATTATCCGTCTCCAGATCGAATTTGACATGTTCCAGATAGAGACGGAACTTTTCTAAGGCAAATAGGACTGCCAAACCTTCGAGCTCATAGATGGAATACTTGGCTTCTTGAACTGATAGAGTCCTAGATGCATAGGCGATGGGTCGCTTCCCTAGTTCAGTCTCTTGAAGAAGGACTGCAGCTACCGCCGACGGCGACGCGTCGGTTTGGACGATGAATTTCTTCGAGAAATCTGGCATAGCAAGGACAGGGGCATTACAGGGAGCTAATTTGAGG
The DNA here is from genome assembly GCF_040414725.1 of Anabrus simplex. Lineage (NCBI taxonomy): Eukaryota > Metazoa > Arthropoda > Insecta > Orthoptera > Tettigoniidae > Anabrus > Anabrus simplex. The sequence goes on along the minus strand of NC_090269.1, from coordinate 171,118,975 downwards.
TCTTCAAAAGCGGCTTGTTGCGAAGGTCCCCACTCGAATTTGACGCCTTTCCTACGGAGTAAGTTGAAGGGCGCCGCTCTATTAGCGAAATTTGGAATAAATTTCCTGAAGAAATTCACCATACCAATGAACCTGGCAATACCTTTGATGTCCTTGGAAGGTTTAAAATCACGGTTGGCCTGTGTTCTAGAATGATCGACTGCAACACCATCGGGCGACACAATATGCCCTAGGAATGACATGGAGGGCTTAGCGAAGGCAACCTTGGACAACTTCACCGTTAACCCAGCCGTACGAAGGCGATTGAGAACTTCTCGCAGATGATCTAGATGTTCTTCGAAAGTCTCCGAATATACGACGACATCATCAAGATAGTGATACAAGTACTCGAATTTGATGTCGGAAAAGACCCTATCTAGCACTCTAGTGAGTACAGTTGCTCCCGTTGGGATCCCGAAAGGCACGCGGTTGTATTCATACAAATTCCAATCCGTGGCAAACGCTGTAAGGTGTTTAGACTCTTCGGCTAGGGGAATTTGATTGTAGGCCTGATTCAGGTCCAAGATTGTAAAGAATTTAGCTTTACGGAACCATGAAAAACAAGAATGAAGGTCAGGAAGGGGCACAGATTGTAACACCACCTTCCGATTGAGAGCCCTATAATCAATGACAGGCCTGAAGCCCCCTTGGGGTTTCGGGACTAGAAAAATAGGTGAAGAATACGCCGACTTAGAGGGCCTAATAATACCATCCTTCAACATTTGGTCAATGATTTCTTTCAGAGCCTTCATTTTAGGTGGAGAAAACCTATAAGGTGGAAAACGGACAGGAACCGAAAACGTGACCTCAATTTTGTATTCAATAAGGTCAGTAACACCAAGAGTATCAGAGAACACCTCTAGAAACGACTGACACAACTGACGAATACTATCACCCTGCTCCTCAGGTAGATGTCTAAGGTCTAACAACCTCTCATCCTGGGTAGGCGAAATAGAGGAGCATGATACAGAATTACATTTTAACAAGGGGATTTTACAATTGGAAGCAAATTTGAATGTGCACGACTTACTCTGAAGGTCGAGCAATAGACCGGTGTGAGAAATGAAGTCAGCTCCCAATATAATGGGGCAAGACAAGTGCTTGGCCACAAACAATTTAATTTTCCAAGTAAATTTAAAAATACGAATTTTGACATATAAGGAACCTAAAATTTCTAATGGAGAAGAATTAGCCGAAACATATTGAACAGACGATGAACAATAGTCAGGAAGTCTACAAATAGATTTTAATTTCGAATACCACTGAGCCGAAATAATTGAACAAACACTGCCTGAATCTAAAAGAGTTGTTACAGGTTCATTATTTAACTCAATTTTGAGAAAAGATACGGGTGCGTGGGAGTCCGCCGCAATCCTAAGACATTCTTAGGGGCATTCAAAAGATGAATTTGAAGACTGAAGTTTCCCTGAGTTTTCGACCTTTTTTACCAGGGGCTGAGCCTTGGGAAGCTGAATTAGTCGACTCAGCCGAAGCCGCTAGTCACTTACTATTTGTGACATTGGTGGAAGTTGCACAAGAAGTTCAGTAGGAGGGGGTGCTATTCGAATTTGGGCAATTCTTGGCGATATGTGAGAAAGCCCCACATTTAAAACAACCTTGTGATGAACCAGTTCCATTATTTGCCCTACTAGATTTGACCAATGGACACTTATTGCGAAGATGGTCAGGCGACTCGCAAGCATAACATTTACGGGGTGTGACTGGTCGGCGAGGTGGAGGCCGAGGATTACTAAAAGAAGGAGGAGGTTCTTTCGCGACACGCAAGGAATCGGCGTATCTAACTCCTTCCGCTGAGACGGCCAATGCTTCAAGTTCAGAGAAGGTTTGCGGGCACGCCGCGAAACACAAGTATGACCTATAAGATGGTGAAATACCTTCCACAATAGCCTGTACAATCTGATCTTCAGGGAAGTGAAGAGCAAACACCCTAGTATAGAACTTAATATCTTGGATGAAATCTGCCAAGTTTTCGTCCAACCGCTGTACACGATAATAGTACTTCTGAATAGGTGAGGACCTTGCCCTAGCCGGAATGAATTTAGCTAGCAAGTGGGCGTGGAAGTCTTCAATAGATGATTGTTCGGCAATGGCTCTTACTATTTTGTCTGAGAGAACACCAATTGAATAAGTATAAATTATCTGCAAAATTTGACATGGAGAAAGAGAAAAAACAAGAGCATGGTCCTGAAACTCAACTAAAAACCTTAAGAATGAAATTACTTCACTGGTGGTATTAACAGAAAACTTAGAGATACCTCTGAGCAACATTGCTAATGGATGAGGCAAGCTGCTGAACCCAGGTGACATAGTAGGTAAAGGTTTAAGTGGCAAAGAAGTTAATTCAGAACGTACTTTATTCAACGATGTACGGCGTTCAGACTCGTTGTCCAATGGGGCAGAGGTTGTTTGAGCTCCAACGGTTTTCCTATTGACTTCTCCCTTAGGAGGCTCTTCCGCGCTACCTACATTCACCGTAGTGGGTTGATCAGTTTCGGGAGGAACTTCCCCAGTTAACAATTGGGTAACCTTACTGGACAATTCAGAAAGATTTTCGATAACCACACTAGCTTCCTTCCTCTGAACGTCATTCAACTTCAGAGACAACAGATCGTTAACGCCATTAGAAAAATGAAACAACCTGGCTTGCACACGTTTAATTTGATTGGGAGAAGGATCATTTTCATCAAAAAAGGTAATTACAGATGCCAGCTCAGTAGTATTGTCCGTGATCGTGGAGAGAGAGTCGTCAATTTCTTTCTCTCCCAAAATGGGGGGGAAATGGGCAAATCAAGGGACTCTCTAAGCTTATTTGTGTCTACCGCAACCGTGCCTCCAGATTGCATGTTTCTATTAGTTAATTCATAGATCAACTCCTCCTTGCGCAAATAGTTAAGATGGAGAACATCGCGAGGGCCGGGCATGATGACAAAGCAATTTTGACAACAAACGGAAAAATCAAAAAATTCCAGCAACTGAGAAAATTGTTAGAGTTCGAATCAAAGCAATGTTTAGCCGTCAAGAGGGGCTAAATTGAGACCCATTCAAAAACGCTCTGCTACCACTTGTTACCGTGGTTTGGTGGATTAGCAGAGGTGAAAGAAGGTGCGGGGGTGAACAGGTCTCAAAATACGAAATTAAAGTTAAGAAAATTTAACAAGGTTATATTTCCCTTTCAAGATTAAGAAATAACAAATAGAACAGGTACTCAGTAGCCGAAACCACAATTCGAAAATGTACATTTACAGTGATTACGGGATTTGGGCTCCGAGAGCCCGACACACATTTCTTGAGCTATAAGCCCAACCTTACGATATTTAGAATTCAACAAGGGGGCAGAAGACCCCCATCATGCCCAGGAGCACTTGCTCCCAATTACACAGTAAAGCCTCCTCGAGGCACGCAGAAAACAAAATTTTAGAAATAGCAACCTGCTCTTAAGTTCGAGCCTATCAAAGGCCACACCAAACTCCACTTTCAAGTTGTCCTCCAAGTACATGAAAACAGGGGTAAAAATACCCAACGTACTGAGGCCTATTAAGTAAAGAAACAGGTAAATTACATGGCCTCTAAAATACCAACTTGAGAGGAGGCGTTCTTGCACTAGTAATACATTTCATATAAAACCTACTTGGCACTAGGCCGTTACTGCAAGGCTAATCCCATACTAGAGAGGTGAGTTATAGAAGAAGACAATTTACAATGCATTAAGGAAGAAACGGTTGAGAAAATAAGTTCACCTCAACGCAATATGAGTGGGAGCTCGAGAGGGTTAAGCACTCTCTATCCCAATATGTAGTTTAAAAGATAGAATTGATACTAGGTGTCTTTACATTTTAGGGGAAAAGTTACATGGTAGAAAGGCTTCGGACCTGCCCCGAGAGTTAAACTGCTGAGCTTGCAAGAAAAGAAGTTATTAAACGGCCATTACCTGGTGGCTGAACAGCTGCCCGAAGAAAGAGGCGCTTCCCGCACCCTGCTACCTTTTTACACACAGATAGATGTTACTGAAGTGGCGCGGAGACCCGAAAATCAGCAGTTTATATACCCTCGTGGAAAGTTCGAGGCGTTTCAGGAATGAGAACACCCTCCCACAATAATTTTATTGGCTAACCACGAAAACCCCTACACAAGATGAAGAAGAAACACATAATTGGTGGAAAATTAATTACAGAAATTCCTTATTGGTTAAATTCAAAACTGGCGGAAAGAAAGGGTTAATATTGCCAACTTAAACAATAACTGAAAGAAATTTAACAAAGAACAAACATGTGAACACAAAATCTCTCCAAAAACATAGTTCTTTCACTTCGCACTAGTGTGCACAATTGTAGTTCTTCAGTAATGCCATCTGGAAGAGAATGTCCACACTTCTTACTACAGGCAAAACAAAAATACATCGAAAACGACCCAGTTCAGAAACTTCAAAATTTTCCAGTAGGGACATCTTCTGAGAAACTTGAGAATTAACACAGTAGATAAAGTTCAGACTTCCTCATGTGGAGGAGTTTCAACTGGCGCAAAGTATGAATTAGCGGCGTGGAGGTGTACCACCCGGTACAATTATTATTATTATTATTATTATTATTATTATTATTATTATTATTATTATTATTATTATTATTATTATTATTATTATTATTATTATTGTACCGGGCGGTACACCTCCACGCCGCTAATTTAAAATTTGCGCCAGTTGAAACTCCTCTGCTGGAGGAAGTCTGAACTTTATCTACGCTATTAATTCTCTACTTTCTCAGAAGATGTCACCACATGGAAAACTTTGAGTTTTTGAACTGTGTCATTTTTGATGTGTTTTTGTTTCGCTTGAAGTAAGAAGTGTGAACTTTCTCTTCTAGAGGACACTACTGAAGATCAACAATAGTGCAACCTAGTGCGGAGTCAAAGAACTATTTTGTTGGAGAAATTTTTATTTCAAATGTTTGTTCTTTGCTAAATTTCTTTCTGTTATTGTTTAAGTTGGCTGTATACCCCTCCTTTTCCCCTTGTTTTAGATTTATCCAATCCCGAATTTCTTTGAGTTATTTCCGACCAATCCGATGTATCTTCCCCCAACTTGGATATGTTTCTGTACCCTAGCCAATAAAGAATTTGCGGGAGGGTGTTTTCATTCCCCTAACGCCTCGAACCTTCTGCGAGACGATTTAAACTGCTGATTTTAGGGTCTCCGGGCCACTTCTGTTCCATCTTTTCGTGTGTAAAGTACATAGCAGGGGGCGGGAAGCGCCTCCTTCTTCTCCAGCCGTTCAACACCAGGTAATGGCCTCTTAATAACTTCTTTTCTTGCTAGGTTGGCAGTTTAACTCTCGGAGCGGGTTCGAAGCGTTTCCACCATGTAACCTTTTCCTAAAATGTAACCAATCTTTTCATCTATTCTCTTTTAAGCTGCATATTGGGATAGAGAGTGATCTCGAGCTCCCACTCACATTGTTTTGAGGTGAACTTATTTTCTCAACCTATTCTTCGTTAATGTAAAACCAATTGCTCTTTTCTAAAGTCACCTCTGTAGTATGGGATTAGCCCTTGCATTTGTGGCCTAGAGCCAGATTAGGTTTTAAAAATAAGTGTATTAGGAGTGCAAGATCACCTCCTCTCAAATTGTTATTTTAGAGGTCATGTAATTGCCCCTTTTCATTTAATAGACCTCAGTAGGTTGGGTATTTTACCCCTGTGTCTATGTCCAGTGAGGACAACTTGAAGGTGGAGTTTGGTGTGGCCTGGGCGAGGCTTAAATTTGAGAGCGAGTGGCTCTTTTGAAAATTGAGTGTTGTATGCCTCGAGGAGGCTTTTCAGTGTAATTTGGAGCAAGGGCTCCTAGGCATGAATGGGGTTTTCTGCCCCTCTGTTGAAACTTGTGTTTGGGGTAAAACTGAGCTGATTGCCCAAGCAGTGTAAAGTCAGGGCGCGAAGCCCAAATCCTGTAAATATTGTAACTACCCTTTTGATTTGCTACTTTGTACCTGCCATGCTTGTTATTTCTTTGTTTTTGAAAAGAAAATATAACCTTGTTAAATTTTACATTAACTTTGATTCCGTAGTTTGAGACCCGTTCACGCCCGCACCTTCTTTCACCTCTACCTACCACTAAAACACGGTAACAAGTGGTAGCAGAGCGTGGTTGAATGGGTCTCAATTTAGCCGCTTTTGACGGCTAAACATTGTTTTGTTCCGAACTCTAACAATTTTCTCAGTTGCTGGAATTTTTTTTTGACTTTTTCAAAATAGTTCTGTCATCATGCCCGGCCCTCGCGATGTTCTCCATCTTAACTATTTGCGCAAGGAGGGGTTGATCTACGAATTGACTATTAGAAATGTGCAATCTGGAGGCACGGTTGCAGTAGATACAAATAAGCTTAGAGAGTCCCTTGATCTGCCCATTTCCATCCCCACATTAGGAGAGAAAGATATTGACGACTCTCTTTCCACGATCGTCGAGAATATTACTGGGCTAGCTTCTGTAGTTAGTTTTTTGATGAAAATGATCCCTCTCCTAATCAAATTAAGCGTGTGCAAGCTAGGCTATATCATTTTTCGAATAGGGTTAACGATCTGTTGTCTCTAAAACTGAATGACGTTCAGAGGAAGGAAGCTAGTACGCTCCTGGAAAATATTTCCGAATTATCTAGTAAGGTCACTCAATTGTTAACTGGGGAAGTTCCTCCCAAATCTGATCAACCCACCATAGTGAATGTAGGTAGCGAGGAAGAACCTCCTAAGGAAGAAGTAAATAGGAAAACCATCGCTGCTCAAACTATCTCTGCCCCATTGGACAACGAGTCTGAACGCCGTGCATCGTTGAGTAACATCCGTTCTGAATTAACTTCCTTGCAATTGAAACCTTTAGCTACTATGTCACCCGGGTTTAGCAGCTTGCCTCATCCATTGGCAATGTTGCTCAGAGGAATCTCTAAGTTTTCTGTTAATACCACCAGTGATGTAATTTCATTTTTAAGATTTCTAGTTGAATTTCAGGATCATGCACTTGTGTTTTCTCTTTCTCCATGTCAAATTTTGCAAATTATCTATCCGTATGCTATTGGTATTCTCTCAGATAAAATCGTAAGAGCCATTGCCGAGCAATCATCTATTGAGGATTTCCATGCCCATTTGCTAGCTAACTTCATCCCGGCTAGGGCCAGGTCTTCCCTTATTCAGAAGTACTATTACCGTGTACAACGCTTGGATGAAAACTTGGCTGATTTCATACAGGACATTAAGTTTTGTACTAGGGTGTTTGCTCTGCACTTCCCTGAGGACCAGATTGTACAAGCCATTGTAGAAGGCATTTCACCATCTTATAGGTCATATTTGTGTTTCGCGGCATGCCCGCAAACTTTCTCTGAACTTGAAGCGTTGGCCGTCTCAGCGGAAGGAGTTAGGTACGCCGATTCTTTGCGTGTGGCAAAAGAACCCCCTCCTTCGTTTAGTAATACTCGGCCTCCACCTCGCCGACCAGTCACACCCCGTAAATGTTATGCTTGCGGGTCGTCTGACCATCTTCGCAATAAATGTCCATTGGTCAAAACTAGTAGGGCAAATAATGGAGCTGGTTCAGCACAAGGCTGTTTTAAATGTGGGGCTTTCACACATATTGCCAAGAATTGTCCCAATTCAAATAGCACCCCCTCCTGCTCAACTTCTGGTGCAAATTCCACCTATGCCAATAATAAAAAGTGACTAGTGGCTTCGGCTGAGTCGACTAATCCATCTTCCCGAGACTCAGCCCCTGGTAAACAGGTTGTAAATTCAGGGAACGAGCAATTTTCAAATTCATCTTTCGAAGGTCCCAAAGAGTGTCTTAGGATTGCGGCGGATACCCCCGCACCGGTCCCCTTTCTCAAAATTGAGTTAAATAACGAGCCTATAACAGCTCTCTTAGATTCAGGCAGTGTTTGTTCGATTATTTCGGCTGAATGGTATTCTAAATTGAAATCTGTTTGTAAACTACCTGACTATGTCTCATCTCCTGTTCAATATGTTTCGGCTAATTCATCCCCATTAGAAATTCTAGGTTCCTTATTGGTCAAAATTCGTATTTTTAAATTCACATGGAAAGTTAAATTGTTTGTGGCCAACCTCTTGTCTTGCCCCATTATATTGGGAGCGGACTTTATTTCTCACACTGGTCTTGTGCTCGATCTTCAGAGTAGGTCTTGCACTTTCAAATTTGCCTCTAATTGTAATATCCCTCTATTAAAGTGTAATTCTGCATCATGTTCTTCTATTTCGCCTACCCAGGATGAGATGTTGTTAGACCTTAGACATCTACCTGAGGAGCAGGCTGATAGTATTCGTAAGCTGTGTCAGTCGTTTCCAGAGGTGTTTTCTGATACTCTTGGTGTTACTGACCTGATCGAATACAAAATTGAGGTCACGGATTCGATTCCTGTCCGTTTTCCACCGTATAGGCTATCTCCACCTAAAATGAAGGCTCTAAAAGAAATCATCGATCAGATGTTGAAGGACGGTATTATCAGGCCCTCTAAGTCAGCGTATTCTTCGCCTATTTTTTTAGTCCCGAAACCCCAAGGAGGCTTCAGGCCTGTAATTGATTATAGGGCTCTCAATCGGAAGGTGGTGTTGCAATCTGTGCCCCTTCCTGACCTTCATTCTTGTTTTTCATGGTTTCGTAAGGCCACGTTCTTCACTATCTTGGATTTGAATCAGGCCTATAATCAAATTCCCCTTGCCGAAGAGTCTAAACATCTTACAGCGTTTGCCACGGACTGGAACTTATACGAATACAACCGCGTGCCTTTCGGGCTCCCCACGGGAGCAGCTGTACTCACTAGGCTACTAGATAGGGTCTTCTCCGACATCAAATTTGAGTACTTATATCACTACTTGGATGATGTCGTCGTATTTTCAGAGACTTTTGAAGAACATCTAGATCATCTGCGAGAAGTTCTCGATCGCCTTCGTAAGGCTGGGTTAACTGTTAAGTTGTCCAAGGTTGCCTTTGCTAAGCCCTCTAGGTCATTCCTAGGGCATATTGTGTCACCTGATGGTGTTGCAGTCGACCATTCGAGAACACAGGCCATCCGTGATTTTAAACCTCCCAAGGACATTAAAGGTATCGCCAGGTTCATTGGTATGGTGAATTTCTTCAGGAAGTTTATTCCTAACTTCGCTAATAGAGCGGCGCCCTTAAACCTTCTTCGTAGGAAAGGCATCAAATTCGAGTGGGGACCTTCTCAACAAGCCGCTTTTGAAGACCTTAAATTAGCTCTTTGTAATGCCCCTGTACTTGCTATGGCTGATTTCTCGAAGAAATTCATTGTCCAAACCGACGCATCGTCGTCAGCAGTAGCTGCAGTCCTTCTTCAAGTGACTGAACTAGGGAGGCGACCCATCGCCTATGCGTCTAGGACATTGTCGGCTCAAGAAGCCAAGTATTCCATCTATGAGCTCGAAGGTTTGGCAGTCTTATTCGCCTTAGAGAAGTTCCGTCTCTATCTAGAACATGTCAAATTCGACCTGGAGACAGATAATCAAGCCCTAAGCTGGGTCTTAGGTAGGCCGCGTCGTACTGGTCGTATAGCCCGCTGGGCCATTCGTATTTCTGCCTTCCAGTTTGATGTTAGACATATCAGAGGTACCGAAAATGTTGTTGCTGATGGACTCAGCCGTATGTTTTCTAACGACGTCGAGACCCATGAACCGGTCGACAGTTCATCACCTTCCGAGTCCATACTATCTGAGGTTAACGCCATCCTAACAGATGCTCCCATGCTCTTTAGGGATATCGAGAAATACCAACGTGAAGATCCGACGCTGGCTCCGATAATGGAAACCCTTTCTTCTGGGGAACATGTTGTCCCTTATGTTCTGAGGAATGGTGTTCTATGTTGCCCTTCGAGGCATGATAAGATGATGAAAGTTGTTGTTCCAGCGGTTCTTGTACCTATGATCTTCAAGTATTATCATGAGACCCCATTAGGAGGACATCTTGGTATCTTTAAAACTCGTGAAAAGATTCGTGAAATGTTCATCTGGAAAGGTATGGACGGTGAAATCCGTGAACTAGTAAAGGCTTGTAAATCCTGTTTGCTTAGTAAACCGACCATGTCCACCAAGGTAGGCCTCTTGTCTTCTCAGCAAGCGTCGCGCCCCATGGAACGCCTGTATATTGATTATGTAGGACCCTTCCCCCAGTCAAAGGGTAATGCTAACAAGTTCATCTTTGTATGCGTAGATGGTTTTACCAGATTTTCTTGGTTATTTCCGACTAAGCTGGCTACCGCTCAGTCCACCATTACTTGCCTAAATTCTATTTTTGCTTCTTTTGGTCCGTGCCAATATATTGTGTCTGATAATGCTAAGGCGTTCACATCAGTCTTTTTCGTAAATTCTGTTTTGACTTATCCATCCCTCATGTAACTACTTCTGCTTATTACCCTCAACCATCTCTGGCTGAACGGGTTAATCGTAATCTCAGGTCCGCACTTATTGCCTATCATCATGAAGATCATTCTAGGTGGGACACGTCCCTGCATTGGTTAGCTTTTGCTTTGAATTCGGCGGTTCATGAATCTCATAAGTTCACTCCAGCTTCCTTGATGTTCAAGTTTGTTCCCAACACGCCGCTCTCTAACCTCTGGTCTCTGAGTGACATTCTACCCGAGACAATAGATCCGGATAACATTAAAGATCTTTGGAAGAAGGCTAAAGCCAATCTTAAGGTATCTCATGAAAAGGTTAGGGAAAGGTATGATCGTGGACGGAGACCCACCACTTTGAAGGTAGGTGACCAGGTGATGGTCAAGAACTTTGTGCCCGCGGGCAAGCTTGCCCCCAGATTTCATGGGCCATGCATTATTCTTGATTTCCTTACGCCGGTTACGTTGTTAGTAAGCAATCCAGCCACCGAGAGGATATTTAGGGTTCACCTGTCCCAGGTGAAACCGGTGTAATTTCTGTGTTAACTTGCTTCATATTATTTTGAAAGGAATATGAAGGTTATATTTTTTTTTGAGTTTCACTTTTAAGGCTTTCTGCCCCTTCTATAATATTTTGTTTTATATGTAAGCATTTGTGTGAAACCTCCCCCGATTTGTTAAACTGCCATTCTGTCCTTTCCTCGGCCATTACCACGCTCCCGTCTCCTGCTCCAATATACACTGTGGCTTGATTGCATTAAATGCCATGGACAACTGCACGCCGCTGACCCCTCAACCTCGTCACCAAGCCTGTGCCCTCAAAAAGATGATGGTCCAACACAATTCTGCCGCCTAGCTTTAATGTTTCAGTGCCCCCGCAGCCGCGCAGCGCCGTGCAGCAACTGGGGCAGAGGACGGGCCCCCTCTTCTCCAGCGAGGACGTCAGGTGCACGGCGAGCCGGAGCTCTCCTCCCGGCCAAGGCTGATGCGCGGCGCACGACCTGCTACTTGCCCGCAGCCTGTATATGTTCACCGCGGGCGCGGCGTGTTTCAACACCTCTGCTCCCCTCATAGTGCGGGCGAGCGGTATCTCAGGGTACTTGAGGGGTCCGAGCGGCCTCCCTTTGGACGCAAGCTGCAACGGCCGGTCTGGCCATTCAACTTAATCAACATCAACTACATGGACAGTTACGATAAGCAATGACTACACTTGGGAATTCAACAGCAATATTTGGAGGCAATTGCAAAATTTTTCTTCACCTCTAAGTATTAAAAGTTTATCTTCAGAAATTCAACTTCTACAAATATAAAGACTTTACTTCACCTGCAACCACAAAATTTTGAAACTGAATCAAATCAAATTAAGAAAATCTCATAAATGCTTCTGCAATCTATCTTCATATCCACAGCATAACTTGGACCTTGTTTCAAACAGATTTCATGTGTCACCCCTGGAGGTACTTTTGGGGGGGGAGGTCTGTACCGGGCGGTACACCTCCACGCCGCTAATTTAAAATTTGCGCCAGTTGAAACTCCTCTGCTGGAGGAAGTCTGAACTTTATCTACGCTATTAATTCTCTACTTTCTCAGAAGATGTCACCACATGGAAAACTTTGAGTTTTTGAACTGTGTCATTTTTTATGTGTTTTTGTTTCGCTTGAAGTAAGAAGTGTGAACTTTCTCTTCTAGAGGACACTACTGAAGATCAACAATAGTGCAACCTAGTGCGGAGTCAAAGAACTATTTTGTTGGAGAAATTTTTATTTCAAATGTTTGTTCTTTGCTAAATTTCTTTCTGTTATTGTTTAAGTTGGCTGTATACCCCTCCTTTTACCCTTGTTTTAGATTTATCCAATCCCGAATTTCTTTGAGTTATTTCCGACCAATCCGATGTATCTTCCCCCAACTTGGATATGTTTCTGTACCCTAGCCAATAAAGAATTTGCGGGAGGGTGTTTTCATTCCCCTAACGCCTCGAACCTTCTGCGAGACGATTTAAACTGCTGATTGGGTCTCCGGGCCACTTCTGTTCCATCTTTCCGTGTGTAAAGTACATAGCAGGGGGCGGGAAGCGCCTCTTTCTTCTCCAGCCGTTCAACACCAGGTAATGGCCTCTTAATAACTTCTTTTCTTGCTAGGTTGGCAGTTTAACTCTCGGAGCGGGTTCGAAGCGTTTCCACCATGTAACCTTTTCCTAAAATGTAACCAATCTTTTCATCTATTCTCTTTTAAGCTGCATATTGGGATAGAGAGTGCTAACCCTCTCGAGCTCCCACTCACATTGTTTTGAGGTGAACTTATTTTCTCAACCTATTCTTCGTTAATGTAAAACCAATTGCTCTTTTCTAAAGTCACCTCTGTAGTATGGGATTAGCCCTTGCATTTGTGGCCTAGAGCCAGATTAGGTTTTAAAAATAAGTGTATTAGGAGTGCAAGATCGCCTCCTCTCAAATTGTTATTTTAGAGGTCATGTAATTGCCCCTTTTCATTTAATAGACCTCAGTAGGTTGGGTATTTTACCCCTGTGTCTATGTCCAGTGAGGACAACTTGAAGGTGGAGTTTGGTGTGGCCTGGGCGAGGCTTAAATTTGAGAGCGAGTGGCTCTTTTGAAAATTGAGTGTTGTATGCCTCGAGGAGGCTTTTCAGTGTAATTTGGAGCAAGGGCTCCTAGGCATGAATGGGGTTTTCTGCCCCTCTGTTGAAACTTGTGTTTGGGGTAAAACTGAGCTGATTGCCCAAGCAGTGTAAAGTCAGGGCGCGAAGCCCAAATCCTGTAAATATTGTAACTACCCTTTTGATTTGCTACTTTGTACCTGCCATGCTTGTTATTTCTTTGTTTTTGAAAAGAAAATATAACCTTGTTAAATTTTACATTAACTTTGATTCCGTAGTTTGAGACCCGTTCACGCCCGCACCTTCTTTCACCTCTACCTACCACTAAAACACGGTAACAATTATTATTATTATTATTATTATTATTATTATTATTATTATTATTATTATTATTATTATTATTATTATTATTGTTATTATTATTATTATTATTATTATATGCAGACAAGGGAAGTCGGGGACTGTGAATAATACGGGACTGAATAATCTGTTACGAGACATAGTGAAATACATTAGAACGTTTAAAACATTTATTAAGCCCGTGTTCAGAATAGTGTTACGTTAAGTTAAAAGTCCTGGCATCGCAAGGTGCGCATGAATTGTGACGTTCGAGAATGGGAAGTATTTTTGTGTGTTTGTTCGCAGCATTAGCAGTGGGTAGCGAAGAAGCCAGTGCCATAAACTGCCGTGGGATGAACAAGGATTGCAACCAGGACTTTCCACAGTTCGAATTGAGACTTGGAGAAGGCTAAAGGCTGAGTCATGATACCAATTAAATTCATAACTTGTAAATATCAGGTATAGGGTTAGATAAAAATGTACCTAAAAAATAGGTCACATAGGTAATGTTAGGTACGATCTGAGGGGGTTATATTTTCTTTTAATTTGTGTAAATATCATGCGGAATTCATGGGAATTTATCATTCTTCTTTGGGGTATTTTACCATATATTTGTAACTAATTTTCTCTGAGGAAAATGGCCACTACTTTGTTTTATTCAAAGTCACTTTGTAGGATACGTTTGAGCTTTTCTTGAACATTTGAGATAGGACAGGCATTTGATGTCTTAAAAGTAACATGCATGTGAGTCATTAACAGTAGAATAGTCCTATGTGTAATCATGACGTGAAGAGGAGCTGTGACCAAAGGTTCTAACATCTCCCACCCAATAGCTAGGCGAGAGGTATTGAGTTTAAGGCAATTTCTAAGGACAGAATTGAAGTCTGTGAATAGAAAAATGTGATAGCTTCACCCTAAATACCTTAGAAGAATGAATTTTAAGAAGAAATTAAGATATCTCTGAGGATAAAGGAATAACTTTCCTAGGGATATCGCAGGTTTGGAAACCAGGACTCTGGGGTGGAGAGATTTTATGTACGCTATGCAATGGATGATGATATATTATGCCTTAATGAATCAGATGAATTAAGGGGCTGAGTTTGATTATGTGAGCGACGAAGATCTAAAAACCGAGAAGGTAGATTTGTGTATTTGAGAATGAAAACACTTGAGCCCATGTGTGAAGAAGGTTTGTGGCGACGGATTCCAGGGAGAGAAACAACACCACAAGTTATTTATGAGCCAAGGCACGGCCCTAGGTCAGTTTGATCCCCCTTCAGTGGAAAGGGAGCGATAATTTTCGTTAGGAAAAGACATAGCGGGGATAGATTGCATTGAGACTGGTTTTCGAAACAAACTATATTTTTGTGTGATTCATGAGATAAGGTTATTATTTCCTCATGTTAAGTTAATCAGGGTAGGGACATTGATCAAGTGTAATACTGAGCCCATCTTCGGAGTGGGGAAACCGCTTATTCGTACCTCGGTGGCCGCAGTTTGGTGTGGTTACCGATAGGGAATGTTGCCTTGCTAGACTGGATCTACCACTTCAATGTTTGTGTGTGTGATGGTGATGCAAGTTCCGCCTTGTGGTCATGTTGTGTGTTCTGTCCTGGGTTTGTGTCCGAACCAGGGTGTTATTCAAGATTTTATGTGTGCCCATTTGGTGACAGTTCAAGCTGCTTTCGAGTTGATTATGTGTTTAATACAGGTCCCACTCAGATACGCATAATGTTCCAGTGTATAGGGATCTATCTTAAATAATGTGTGCCGCGCACGCATGGTCATTGCAAGAATCTTTACCAATATTTCACTCGGTCTAGCCTTCGAACTACAAAATTCACTACCAAATCTAAAAATAAATTAACTTTGTTAGGCTAAGAGTAAATCTTGTGCGATAATGTCCAGCGGACAAGTTAACATGTATGTATTCATTCGAGATAGTGTTTATTTGTTTTTATGTTTCATATCCCATTATCACCAAGCGTCAACGAACCTTTACCTTTAGCCGATATTGATTCTCATTCGTTGAAGTTAGTTACAATTTTTCTCCTGCCCTCGTTGGCCCATAATTTTTATAATACCATCCAGCCTGACTGAATACGATCCTGAGTAAAATGCCGATGAGGGGCAGGTAGACGTGTACAATACAGATTGACAAACACCAGCAAAGTTTAAAATAATTTCATTTCCTTCTTATTCTGGACGTGATTGGCACACAAATACCAACTTTTACAAATTATGACCAAATCACTTATTTTATTTGTGTAGATTAATCCTTGACACAAAGGAGCCAGGAAATGGCCATTTTAGTGAAGCATATCAAGCAAGTAAGGGCCATCCGTGCGCTTTCTTGGCTTACACTGCCTAAACCGTTAACAATAGACTCCAAACACGTGTAGAAGAATAGTTGAGCTTGAAGAGCTCTAAAAAGAAGTCACTAACAGTACATAGTCTGCCTATATGTATACGGTACCCCTCAATAAGCGTTTTATGTTAGGCTATAGTTTGCAGCAATAAAGCAACCTTAAAATTAAAAACCAGATTTCGAGATTAATCACGAAATCATTACCAGTGAATTACATCATTATTATTATTATTATTATTTTTGTACCGGGTGGTACTCCTCCACGCCGCTAATTCAAACTTTGCGCCAGTTGAAACTCCTCTATTGGAGGAAGTCTGAACTTTATCTACTGTGTTAATTTTCAAGTTTCTCAGAAGATGTCACTACTTGTAAATTTTGAAGTTTCTGAACTGGGTCGTTTTCGATATATTTTTGTTTTGCCTGTAGTAAGAAGTGTGGACATTCTCTTCCAGATGGCATTACTGAAGAACTACAATTGTGCACCCTAGTGCGAAGTGAAAGAACTATGTTTTTGGAGAAATTTTGTGTTCACAAGTTTGTTCTTTGTTAAATTTCTTTCAGTTATTGTTTAAGTTGGCAATATTAACCCTTTCTTTCCGCCAGTTTTGAATTTAACCAATGAGGAATTTCTGTAATTAATTTTCCACCAATAATGTGTTTCTTCTTCATCTTGTGTAGGGTTTTCGTGGTTAGCCAATAAAATTATTGTGGGAGGGTGTTCTCATTCCTGAAACGCCTCGAACTTTCCACGAGGGTATATAAACTGCTGATTTTCGGGTCTCCCCGCGACTTCAGTAACATCTATCAGTGTGTAAAGTACGTAGCAGGGGGCGGGAAGCGCCTCTTCCTTCGGGCAGCAGTTCAGCCACCAGGTAATGGCCGCTTAATAACTTCTTTTCCTGCTAGCTCAGCAGTTTAACTCTCGGGGCAGGTCCGAAGCCTTTCTACCATGTAACCTTCCCCTAAAATGTAAAGGCACTTGGTATCTATTCTATCTTTTAAACTACATATTGGGATAGAGAGTGCTTAACCCTCTCGAGTTCCCACTCATATTGCATTGAGGTGAACTTATTTTCACAACCGTTTCTTCCTTAACGTAATGTAAATTGTTTCCTTCTAAAAGTCACCTCTTTAGTATGGGATTAGCCCTTGCAGTAACGGCCTAGTGCCAAGTAGGTTTTATATAAAGTGTATTAGGAGTGCAAGAACGCCTCCTCTCAAGTTGATATTTTAGAGACCATGTAATTGTCCTGTTTCTTTACTTAATACTCCACAGTAGGTTGGGTATTTTTACCCCTGTTTTCATGTCCTTGGAGGACAACTTGAAAGTGGAGTTTGGTGTGGCCTTTCATAGGCTGGAACTTAAGAGCGGGTTGCTCTTTCTAAAATTTTGGTTTCTGCGCGCCTCGAGGAGGCTTTACTGTGTAATTGGGAGCAAGTGCTCCCGGGCATGATAAGGGTCTTCTGCCCCTTTGTTGAATTCTGTATATCGTAAGGTTGGGCTTATAGCTCAAGAATTGTGTGTCTGGCTCTCGGAGCCCAAATTCTGTAACTCTGTAATTGTACATTATCGATTTGTGTTTCGGCTACTGAGTACCTGTTCTATTTGTTATTTCTTGATTTTGCAAAGAAAATATAACCTTGTTAAATTTTATCTTAACTTTAATTTCGTATTCTGAGACCTGTGCACCCCGCACCTTCTTTCACCTCTGCTAATCCACCAAACCACGGTAACAAGTGGTAGCAGAGCGTGGTTGAATGGGTCTCAATTTATCCCCTCTTGACGGCTAAACATTGCTTTGATTCGAACTCTAACAATTTTCTCTGTTGCTAGAATTTTTTGATTTTTTCTTTTTCAAAATTGTTCTGTCATCATGTCCGGCCCTCGCGAGGTTCTTCATCTATTTGCGTAAAGAGGAATTAATTTATGAACTATCTCTTAGAAATGTTCAATCTGGAGGCACGGTTGCAGTCGACTCCAATAAGCTAAAAGATTCCCTTGATTTACATATTACCATCCCGATTTTGGGAGAAAAAGAGATTGACGACGCTCTCTCCACGATCAATAATAATACTACTGAGCTAGCATCTGTAGTTAGTTTTTTGAAGTAAGTGATCCATCTCCTAATCAACTTAAAAGAGTACAGGCTAGGTTGTACCACTTTTATAATAGGGTATGTGATCTATTGTCTCTCAAGTTAAATGACCTTCAGGGTAAGGAAGCTAGTGCCCTTGCTGAAAACTTGTCCGAAATGTCTAGTAAAGTTAGTCAGTTGTTATCTGGACCTGCTATCCCTAAAGTCGACCAACCTATGGTAGTAAATATTGTTAGTGGGGAGGATTCCTCGAAAGAGGAAGGAAGTAGTACTGAGGCGACTACACAACGTACATCTGCCCCATCAGAAAATATGTCAGATCGTCGCAAGTCCATTCAACCCTTTGTGTTAAATAATGCTCCTTCCGAATCTGCTTCTCCGCCACTTAGGCCCCTTCCTACTACGTCTCCGGGTATCAGCAGTTTGCCGCGTCCATTAGCAATGTTGCTTAGAGGTATCTCTAAGTTTTCGGTTAACTCTACCAGTGACGTAATTGCATTTTTACGGTTTTTAGTTGAGTTTTAGGACCATGCTCTTGTTTTTTTCTCTTTCTCCGTGTCAAATTTTGCAGATAATTTATCCCTATGCCATTGGTGTTCTCTCGGACAAAATTGTTACAGCAATAGCTGGACAGTCATCTATTGAAGATTTTCATGCACACCTTCTTGCAAATTTCATTCCTGCTCGTGCGAGGTCATCCCTGATTCAGAAGTACTATTATCGTGTACAGCGGTTGGATGAAAACTTGGCAGATTTCATCCAAGATATTAAGTTCTTTACCAGGGTGTTTGCTCTTCATTTTCCGGAAGATCAGATTGTACAGGCTATTATAGAAGGTATTTCACCACCTTACCGATCATACTTGTGTTTTGCGTCGCGTCCACAAACTTTCGCTGAGCTTGAAGCTATGGCTGTATCGGCCGAAGGAGTTAGATACGCCGATTCCTTGCGTGTCGCGAAAGAACCCCCTCCTTCTTTTAGTAATCCTCGGCCTCCACCTCGCCGACCAGTCACACCCCGTAAATGTTATGCTTGCGGGTCGCCTGACCATCTTCGGAACAAGTGCCCATCAATCAAGTCTAGTGGGACAAGGAATGGAGCAGGGTCATCTCAAGGCTGTTTTAAATGTGGGGCTTTCACACATATCGCCAAGAATTGCCCAAATTCGAATAGCACCCCCTCCTGCTCAACTTCTGGTGCAAATTCCACCAATGCCAATAATAAAAAGTGACTAGTGGCTTCGGCTGAGTCGACTAATCCATCTTCCCGGGACTCAGCCCCTGGTAAACAGGTCGAAAATTCAGGGAAAACTCAGTCTTCAGATTTAACTTTTGAATGCCCCAAAGAATGTCTTAGGATTGCGGCGGATTCCCCCGCACCTGTGCCCTTCCTCAAAATTGAGTTAAATAATGAACCTGTAACAGCTCTTTTAGATTCAGGCAGTGTTTGTTCAATTACACTGACTGACAGAGCAAATGCAACACCAAGAAGGAGTGGTTCGAAAGGGATGAAAGTTGGGGAAAAAACAGAGATGGCACGGACGAATAATTGATGTTTATTTCAAACCGATATGCAGATTACACAATGCGCACGGCATCGACTCAGTAGGATGTAGGACCGCCGTGAGCGGCGATGCACGCAGAAACACGTCGAGGTACAGAGTCAATAAGAGTGCGGATGGTGTCCTGAGGGATGGTTCTCCATTCTCTGTCAACCATTTGCCACAGTTGGTCGTCCGTACGAGGCTGGGGCAGAGTTTGCAAACGGCGTCCAATGAGATCCCACACGTGTTCGATTGGTGAGAGATCCGGAGAGTACGCTGGCCACGGAAGCATCTGTACACCTCGTAGAGCCTGTTGGGAGATGCGAGCAGTGTGTGGGCGGGCATTATCCTGCTGAAACAGAGCATTGGGCAGCCCCTGAAGGAACGGGAGTGCCACCGGCCGCAGCACATGCTGCACGTAGCGGTGGGCATTTAACGTGCCTTGAATACGCACTAGAGGTGACGTGGAATCATACGCAATAGCGCCCCAAACCATGATGCCACGTTGTCTAGCGGTAGGGCGCTCCACAGTTACTGCCCGATTTGACCTTTCTCCACGCCGACGCCACACTCGTCTGCGGTGACTATCACTGACAGAACAGAAGCGTGACTCATCGGAGAACACGACGTTCCGCCATTCCCTCATCCAAGTAGCTCTAGCACGGCACCATGCCAGGCGTGCACGTCTATGCTGTGGAATCAATGGTAGTCTTCTGAGCGGACGACGGGAATGCAGGCCTCCTTCAACCAATAGACGGGAAATTGTTCTGGTCGATATTGGAACATCCAGGGTGTCTTGCACATGCTGAAGAATGGCGGTTGACGTGGCGTGCGGGGCTGCCACCGCTTGGCGGCGGATGCGCCGATCCTCGCGTGCTGACGTCACTCGAGCTGCGCCTGGACCCCTCGCACGTGCCACATGTCCCTGCGCCAACCATCTTCGCCACGGGCGCTTCACCGTGGACACATCCCTATGGGTATCGGCTGCGATTTGACGAAGAGACCAACCTGCCCTCCTCAGCCCGATTACCATACCCCTCGTAAAGTCGTCTGTCTGCTGGAAATGCCTCCTTTGACGGCGGCCTGGCATTCTTAGGTATACACGTGTCCTGTGGCACACGACAACACGTTCTACAATGACTGTCGGCTGAGAAATCACGGTACGAAGTGAGCCATTCGCCAACGCCGTGTCCCATTTATCGTTCGCTACGTGCGCAGCACAGCGGCGCATTTCACATCATGAGCATACCTCAGTGACGTCAGTCTACCCTGCAATTGGCATAAAGTTCTGACCACTCCTTCTTGGTGTTGCATTTGCTCTGTCAGTCAGTGTATTTCGGCTCAATGGTATTCGAAATTGAAATCTATATGTAAACTTCCTGACTATTGTTCATCTTCTGTTCAATACGTTTCGGCTAATTCTTCTCCATTAGAAATTTTAGGCTCCTTATATGTCAAAATTCGTATTTTTAAATTTACTTGGAAAATTAAATTGTTTGTGGCCAAGCACTTGTCTTGCCCCATTATATTGGGAGCTGACTTCATTTCTCACACCGGTCTAGAGCTCGACCTTCAGAGTAAGTCGTGCACATTCAAATTTGCTTCCAATTGTAAAATCCCCCTGTTAAAGTGTAATTCTGTATCATGTTCCTCTATTTCGCCTACCCAGGATGAGAGGTTGTTAGACCTTAGACATCTACCTGAGGAGCAGGCTGATAGTATTCGTAAGTTGTGTCAGTCGTTTCCAGAGGTGTTCTCTGATACTCTTGGTGTTACTGACCTTATTGAATACAAAATTGAGGTCACGGATTCGATTCCGGTCCGTTTCCCACCTTATAGGCTATCTCCACCTAAAATGAAGGCTCTGAAAGAAATCATTGATCAAATGTTGAAGGATGGTATTATTAGGCCCTCTAAGTCGGCGTATTCTTCACCTTTTTTTCTAGTCCCGAAACCCCAAGGGGGCTTCAGGCCTGTCATTGATTATAGGGCTCTCAATCGGAAGGTGGTGTTAAAATCTGTGCCCCTTCCTGACCTTCATTCTTGTTTGTCATGGTTCCGTAAAGCTAAATTCTTTACCATCTTGAACCTGAATCAGGCCTACAATCAAATTCCCCTAGCCGAAGAGTCTAAACACCTTACAGCGTTTGCCACGGATAGGAATTTGTATGAATAAAACCGCGTGCCTTTCGGGCTCCCCACGAGAGCAGTTGTACTCACTAGACTGCTAGATAGGGTCTTCTCCGACATCAATTTCGAGTACTTGTATCACTATCTTGATGATGTCGTCGTATTTTCGGAGACTTTCGAAGAACATCTAGATCATCTGCGAGAAGTTCTCAGTCGCCTTCGTAAGGCCGGGTTAACTGTGAAGTTGTCCGAGGTTGCCTTTGCTAAGCCCTCCATGTCATTCCTAGGGCATATTGTCTCACCTGATGGTGTTGCAGTCGATCATTCTAGAACACAGGCCATCCGTGATTTTAAACCTCCCAAGTACATCAAAGGTATCGCCAGGTTCATTGGTATGGTGAATTTCTTCAGGAAATTTATTCCTAACTTCGCTAATAGAGCGGCGCCCTGGAACCTTCTTCGAGGAAAGGCATCAAATTTGAGTGGGGAGCTTCTCAACAAGCCGCTTTTGAAGATCTTAAATTAGCTCTCTGTAATGCCCCTGTCCTTGCTATGCCAGATTTCTCGAAGAAATTCATCGTCCAAACCGACGCGTCGTTGTCGGCGGTAGCTGCAGTCCTTCTTCAAGAGAATGAACTAGGGAGGCGACCCATCGCCTATGCATCTAGGACCCTATCGGCATAAGAAGCCAAGTATTCCATCAATGAGCTTGAAGGTTTGGCAGTCTTATTCGCCTTAGAAAAGTTCCGTCTCTATCTGGAACATGTCAAATTCGACCAGGAGACGGATAATCAAGCCTTAAGCTGGGTCTTAAGTAGGCCGCGTCGTACTGGTCGTATAGCCCGTTGGGCCATCCGAATTTCTGCCTTCCAATTTGATGTTAGGCATATCAGAGGTACCGAAAATGTTGTAGCAGACGGACTCAGCCGTATGTTTTCCAACGACGTCGAGACTCACGAACCGGTCGATAGTTCATCACCTCCCGAGTCCATACTATCTGAAGTTAATGCCATCTTAACAGATGCTCCCATGCTCTTTAGGGACATTGAGAAATATCAACGTGAAGATCCGACGCTGGCTCCGATAATGGAAACCCTTTCTTCTGGGGAACATGTTGTCCCTTATGTACTGAGGAATGGTGTTTTATGTTGCCCTTCGAGGCATGATAAGATGATGAAGGTTGTAGTTCCAGCTGTTCTTGTACCTATGATCTTTAAGGACTATCATGAGACCCCATTAGGGGGGCATCTAGACATCTTTAAGACTCGTGAAAAGATTCGTGAAAGGTTCATCTGGAAGGGTATGGACGGTGAAATCCATGAACTAGTAAAGGCTTGTAAATCCTGCTTGCTTAGTAAATTACCATGTCCACTAAGGTAGGCCTTTTGTCTTCTCATCAGGCTTCGCGCCCAATGGAACGCCTGTATATTGATTATGTAGGACCCTTCCCCCAGTCAAAGGGAAATGCCAACAAGTTCATCTTTGTATGTGTAGATGGTTTTACAAGATTTTCCTGGTTATTTCCGACTAAGCTGGCTACCGCTCAGTCCACCATTACTTGTCTAAATTCAATCTTTGCTTCTTTCGGTCCGTGTCAATATATTGTGTCTGATAATGTTAAGGCTTTTACATCTAATCTATTTCGTAAATTCTGCTTTGACCTCTACATCTCTCATGTCACAACTTCTGCTTATTACCCTCAACCATCTCTGGCTGAACGGGTTAATCGTAATCTCAGGTCCGCGCTTATTGCCTATCATCATGAAGATCATTCTAGATGGGACACGTCCCTGCATTGGTTAGCTTTTTCTTTGAACTCGGCTGTTCATGAATCACATAAATTTACTCCAGCTTCGTTGATGTTCAAGTTTGTTCCCAACACGCCGCTCTCTAACCTCTGGTCTCTGAGTGACATTCTACCTGAGACAATAGATCCCGATAACATTAAAGATCTTTGGAAGAAGGCTAAAGCCAATCTTAAAGTGTCTCATGAAAAGGTTAGGGAAAGATATGATCGTGGACGGCGACCCACCAATTTGAAGGTAGGCGACCAGGTGATGGTCAAGAATTTTGTTCCCGCGGGCAAGCTTGCCCCCAGATTTCATGGGTCGTGTACTATTCTCTATTTCCTTACTCCCGTTACCTTATTCCTATGCAATCCAGCCACCGAGAGGATATTTAGGGTTCACCTGTCACAGGTGAAACCGGTGTAATTTCTGTGTTAACTTGCTTCATATAATTTTGAAAGAAGTATGAATGTTATGTTTTTGTTTGAGGGGTTTCACTTTTAAGGCCTTCTGCCCTTGGAATCTGTTTCCTTTGTGTGTAACCATTTATTGTAAACCTTCCCCGACCAGTTAAACTGGCATCCTGTCCTTACCACGGCCATTACCACGCTCCCGTCTCCTGCCCAACAACGCACAGTGGCTTTCAAATGAAATAAATATTTCTACGCCGCTGGCCCCTCAGTTCCACCACAATGAATGTACCGTAAAATCATTCTGGTCCAACGAAATTCTGCCGCCGAGCTTTAATGTTTCAGTGCCCCCGCACCAGCGCGGCGCCGTACCGCTACTGAGGTAGGGTATGGGCCCGCCCTTCTCCAGTGAGACCAATCAGTGTACGGCGAGCCAGAGTCCTCCTCCCGGCCAAGGCTGATGTGCGGCGCACAAGCTGTAACTGGCCCGCGACCTGCATATTCGCCGCGGGCGCGGCGTGCTTCAACTCCACTACTCCTCTCATAGTGCGGGCGAGCGGTATCTCAGGGTACTTGAGGGGTCCGAGCAGCCTCCTCTGGTCACAAGCAGCAGCGGCCGGTCTGGCCGTCTAACTTAATCAACCTTGGATATATGTAATCAGCTACATGGATATTTAATATCAACATTACTACTATTTTTGAATTCAACGACAATATCTGGTGGACTTAAAAAAAATTTCTCGACTTTCAAGAATTAAAGGTTTTTCCTTCTGAATTCAACTTCTACAAGCACAAAGACATTACATCAATAGTAATCAAAGAATTTTGAAAATGGATCCAATCATTTTAAGAAAATTTGTTGGTAAATACTTCTGCAATTAACTTCTATATCAACATCATAACTTGGACCTTATTTTGAAACAAAAGTTTATGTTCTTCTGTGTTACCCCTTGGAGGGACTTTTGGGGGGGGAGGTCTGTACCGGGTGGTACTCCTCCACGCCGCTAATTCAAACTTTGCGCCAGTTGAAACTCCTCTATTGGAGGAAGTCTGAACTTTATCTACTGTGTTAATTTTCAAGTTTCTCAGAAGATGTCACTACTTGTAAATTTTGAAGTTTCTGAACTGGGTCGTTTTCGATGTATTTTTGTTTTGCCTGTAGTAAGAAGTGTGGACATTCTCTTCCAGATGGCATTACTGAAGAACTACAATTGTGCACACTAGTGCGAAGTGAAAGAATTATGTTTTTGGAGAAATTTTGTGTTCATAAGTTTGTTCTTTGTTAAATTTCCTTCAGTTATTGTTTAAGTTGGCAATATTAACCCTTTCTTTCCGCCAGTTTTGAATTTAACCAATGAGGAATTTCTGTAATCAATTTTCCACCAATAATGTGTTTCTTCTTCATCTTGTGAAGGGTTTTCGTGGTTAGCCAATAAAATTCTTGTGGGAGGGTGTTCTCATTCCTGAAACGCCTCGAACTTTCCACGAGGGTATATAAACTGCTGATTTTCGGGTCTCCCCGCGATTTCAGTAATATCTATCAGTGTGTAAAGTACGTAGAAGGGGGCGGGAAGCGCCTCTTTCTTCGGGCAGCAGTTTAGCCACCAGGTAATGGCCGCTTAATAACTTCTTTTTCCTACTAGCTCAGCAGTTTAACTCTCGGGGCAGGTCCGATGCCTTTCTACCATGTAACTTTCCCCTAAAATGTAAAGACACTTGGTATCTATTCTATTTTTTAAACTACATATTGGGATTGAGAGTGCTTAACCCTCTCGAGTTCCCACTCATATTGCATTGAGGTGAACTTATTTTCACAACCGTTTCTTCCTTAACGTAATGTAAATTGTTTCCTTCTAAAAGTCACCTCTTTAGTATGGGATTAGCCCTTGCAGTAACGGCCTAGTGCCAAGTAGGTTTTATATAAAGTGTATTAGGAGTGCAAGAACGCCTGCTCTCAAGTTGATATTTTAGAAGCCATGTAATTGTCCTGTTTCTTTACTTAATACGCCTCAGTAGGTTTGGTATTTTTACCCCTGTTTTCATGTCCTTGGAGGACAACTTGAAAGTGGAGTTTGGTGTGGCCTTTGATAGGCTGGAACTTAAGAGCGGGTTGCTCTTTCTAAAATTTTGTTTTCTGCGCGCTTCGAGGAGGCTTTACTGTGTAATTGGGAGCAAGTGCTCCCGGGCATGATAGGGGTCTTCTGCCCCTTTGTTGAATTCTGTATATAGTAAGGTTGGGCTTATAGCTCAAGAATTGTGTGTCTGGCTCTCGGAGCCCAAATTCTGTAACTCTGTAATTGTACATTATCGATTTGTGTTTCGGCTACTGAGTACCTGTTCTATTTGTTATTTCTTGATTTTGCAAAGAAAATATAACCTTGTTAAATTTTATCTTAACTTTAATTTCCTATTCTGAGACCTGTTCACCCCGCACCTTCTTTCACCTCTGCTAATCCACCAAACCACGGTAACAATTATTATTAACGTTTATATTTAATTCGAATGATTTGTTTAAAAGTTATCTTTGTTTTATTGAAAACGCAGGAATGATTTGAATTACGCATGGGGAGAAAGGAGCGAGCTTACGGGCAGGCGGTCGGATGGGCCTTGGAAAAACGCAGCACTGAGCTACGTGCATTAGGTGGAAAAACGACTATTTCGCCTACAAACCTTATAAATCCCATCACTATAAACTTCTCACGTTTAAAACCGTGGCGGGTCGCTGGTAATAAATAAATTTATAATAGTTATTCATGTATCAACAACGAAAACAAAACTTTAGCACGGACGAGTCCAGTGTATCCGAACGAAACGCTCGAATCCGGGTGACTTCGCTAAGATGCTTTGTGCACGTGGTATAGAATAGTACAGAATAGAGTACTCCCATCCCCTAGTGCCTTTTATTACAATTCATTGAAGTTTGATGCATGCATTACATTTTCCTCTTATAATTATTTGGCCATTCGTCTTCTTCTTCTTCTTCTTCTTCTTCTTAATCTGTTTATCCTCCAGGGTCGGTTTTTCCCACGGACTAAGCGTGGAATCCCATCTCTACCGCCTCAAGAGCAGTGTCTTGGAGCTTCAGACTTTGGGTCGGGGGATACAACTGGGGAGAATGACCAGTACCTCGCCCAGGCGGCCTCACCTGCTATGCTGAACAGGGGCCTTGCGGTGGGATGGGAAAATTGGATGGGACAGGCAAGGAAGAGGGAAGGAAGCGGCCATGGCCTTCAGTTAGGTACTATCCCGGCATTTGCCTGGAGGAGAAGCGGGAAACCACGGAAAACCACTTCTAGGATGGCTGAGGTGGGAACCGAACCCACCTCTACTCAGTTGACCTCCCGAGGCTGAGTGGACCCCGTTCCAGCCCTCGTACCACTTTTCAAATTTCGTGGCAGAGCCGGGAATCGAACCCGGACCTCCGGGGGTGGCAGCTAATCACGCTAACCACTACACCACAGAGGCGGACTTATTTGGCTATTACTACACGAAAGATAATTTATTTTGTCCTGGACGTTAACGATGCTATATTGTCTAGGGCAACATGTATCTTCCCTTTCCTTACCTTATTGAATGTTTACTTTCATGTCACAAGTCTCTTGGAGTATCCTACCATTAACAACATGCCTTACTTAACAGCTGAATTATGAACAGAAGGTGATGACACGACAGTACAACAATTTATATATTACTACATTTGATATATTTAACCTACTAGTAATTATATTCATCATATTCATTATTCTAGGACACGTAAGCCTCTTATCCATCTTATACTTATCCTTCATTACTCTCGTTTGTAATTGTTTTGATTTTTTATCCACATACGTATCAAAATATAAAAAAATTGCTATTCTTCCCGGTGTAATACACTCTTTAATTAATAGTTTGGAAATTGTATAGAATTTTCTCTCACTTTTTGCTTTTAATTTACATTAGTTGCCAAGATGCAAAGAGCCTTAAATCCACAAAAAATTAAAAGTGAAATAGGACCACCATTTCCTTCTTCACATCATTTAGCATTGATTAACACTAACGTAGAGCTTTAAAATGCCCTCTACGTTGCTTAGTTTGTAGGTTAAAAATCATGGACTTCTGCAAAGACCCGTATGTCCACTGCCAAGCTTGCTGCATAGATCCTTATGTCCAATCACTAAAGAGAGATGCAAGTACCATTATGTCCACATCCATAAGCCTCTATATACTAGTGGAAATGCAGCAAACACCATTATATCCACGAAAGTTATTTTTGCTCTTGTTCTTGAAATTAATGACTAGATCGATAGAAAGCAAATACATACATGCATACATCATCATTATAGACCGTTATGCCTTTCAACGTTCAGTCTACAACCCTCTGTGAATTTACTAAACGTCCCCACAATCCTATATTTGCAACTAGTGCTGTGGCCTCATTTAGTTCTATACCCTTATCTTTAAATCGTTAGAAACTGAGTCTAATCATCGTCGTCTTGGTCTCCCTCTACTTCTCTTACCCTCCATAACAGTGGTCATTATTCTCCTAAGTAACCAATCCTCTTCCATTCGCCTCACATGACCCCACCACCGAAGCCGGTTTATGCGTACAGCTTCATCCATTGAGTTCATTCCTAAATTAGCCTTTATCTCCTCATTCCAAGTACCCTCCTGCCATTGTTCCCACCTATTTGTACCAACAATCATCCTTGCTACTTTCATTTGTGTTACTTCTAACTTATGAATAAGATATCCTGAGTCCACCCAGCTTTCGCTCCCGTAAAGCAAAGTTGGTCTGAAAACAGACCGATGTAACGATAGTTTCGTCTGGGAGCTGACTTCCTTCTTACAGAATACTGTTGATCGCAACTGCGAGCTCACTGCATTAGCTTTACGACACCTTGATTCAATCTCACTTACAATATTACCATTCTGGGAGAACACACAACCTAAATACTTGACATTATCTACCTGTTACTGCTTTGTATTCCCAATCTGACATTCAATTCTCTAGTATTTCTTACCTACTGACATCAATTTAGTCTTCTAAAGGCTAATGTTCATACCATACTCATTGCACCTATTTTCAAGTACCAAGATATTAGACTGAAAGCTTTCGGCACAATCTTTCGTTAAGACCAAGTCGTGAGAATAGGCCAGACTGCTTACTACATTTCCATTTAACTGAATCCCACCCTGCCACTTTATACCTTTCAACAGATGATCCATGTAAACTACGAACAACAAAGCTGAAAGATTACAGCCTTTCTAACCCCTGTAAGTACCCTGAACCAAGAACTCATTCTACCATCAATTGTCACTGCAGATCAATTGTCAACATAAATGCCTCTGATTGATTTTAATAATCTACCCTTAACCCCATAGTCCCCCAGTATGGCGAACATTTTTTCCCTCAGTACCCTGTCATATACTTTTATACGGCCTGAAGAATAACAACTAGGTGAGCTGAAACTTGACAGTTCAAACTAATGTAAAGTGCCTGCTGCCCCTTAAGTTAATATTTTGTGAAATATTGTTTTGTTTTCTGTCACAAAATAACGGAAGTATAAGCAGAATGAAACAAATAGAAATAGTATATAGTAATTGAATGATTTTTCAGTTTTTCTTCCTTCCTCCAGTCCACCTAAGTTTATGTTCCCAGTACTGTAGCACATGGAATTAATTACATTAAGCAGTTTACTGTTGCAAATACCGTTATGTACAATGCCTTATGTCCACACTAAATGTTCAAATATCTAGAGAATCATAGAAATTTCATTACCCTCGCACACGAATCAAATATATTTTTTCTAATTTTATGCTGAAAGAATTGTGATCCTATCTCTTGCACATAAAAAATGACATGTTTGTTTGTGAAAAATAATTTATAATGGACTTAAGGCTCTTTGCATCTTGGCAACTCATATTCACTTCTCAAATAGTTTACTCTCAGTGCTTCGGTTGCCCTACAAACTCTTAATAAATGCGCTTCTTCCATTTCTTCTCCAGAGAGTAGACACTGATTCTCTCTCTCTCTCTCTCTCTCTCTGACCCTTACTTTTATAAATTCCCATTAGCCACCACACCATTCCTCTCACTTCTCTGTTAGGAAGCCTTTCTCTCCTTATTGTCATATTGTGGATAATTTTACAAAATTCCAGCACCGTTCGTTTAGTTCCACATTCTTCCATAGTCGTCTGTTTCTCATCAATATCCTTCACTCTGACCATTACTTTCTTATTGATTTCCTTATCTTTATACTGAACTCTTTGTCCCAATAGCTTCCCATACCTATTCTGTTGAGCATACTTTTCACTTTTGTTAGCCAGTAATCATCTTTTAAGTGTCCCATCTGTTGTTTTTATGCTGAATTCTGCATTTCCCTCCCTTATCTCCTTCTTAATCTTAACAAATATTTTATTACTTTCCTGGCCATATCTGCGCGAATGA
Source organism: Anabrus simplex (assembly GCF_040414725.1). Classification (NCBI taxonomy): domain Eukaryota; kingdom Metazoa; phylum Arthropoda; class Insecta; order Orthoptera; family Tettigoniidae; genus Anabrus; species Anabrus simplex. Next base: position 171,088,805 of record NC_090269.1, on the reverse strand, counting down.
TTTTATCCTCACATAGTCTTCTAACTCCACAATTGGCCGTGCAATCTGGAAGCCACATAATTATTTTGCAGAATTTATTATTTATTACATCTAATTTTTCTCTCTACTCCAGTGACCCATATTTCTGTCTGATACAATGCTTTTGAAATCACTAGGGCATTTAAAACATTTTTATGTAACTTGTATTTAGTATTAGGCATCTTCCTCTCTAAACACCTCGTGCTGGATAAAGCGGCCAAACCCTTCATTTTAGTACGTCTTATTTGCTAATTTACTTCCCATTCAATGCCATAATAATTCCTAGATATTCTATTTTATTGACAACTTCTAGTTCTATTCCCTCTAATCTCCAGCCTCTTTCATTTTTCTTCAATTTGTTTCCTTTCCTACATATAATTACTTTTATTTTCTTAATATTTATTTTCAGATTCCATATTCTGCAATATTCATCAGTGTTATTGTTGTGCCCGTGGTACATACAATACTGTATGAGCGATTTAATGTTGTTCAGAAAGTAAAAGTAAATATAACTTTTTGTACATTTAAAATGAAATTGTGTAATGATATATAGCAACCAGTTTGTTTATCAAGAACGTCTTATGAGGTACATTATTTTATTCAATAATCCACTAAACCGTTGTTATGCCAACAGACCTTCGGGCTGAGCAGCGGTCGCTTGGTAGGCCAAGGCCCTTCAAGGGATGTAGTGCCATGGGGGGAGGGGGGTTGTTATGACAAATTTATTGCCCTAGACTGCGAAAGCCCAATTCGGAATAGCAAATGTTTAATGAGCATGTACTAAAACATTATATAGTTTTTCAGACAGCCGAATTTTAATAGTGACTTTCGATACCACTCCTAATTTCAGCTTTCATATTATGTTATGTTTTACGCACAGTTGCTTTAAAATGGGAATATTCATATTCATATAAATATTCATTTCTTAGATACATAAGTGCTTTCGCAGCATTTTACATGTCGGAATTTCCGAATTCGCTCTTTTATCAACAGAATCATGAATCTTCTCCCTTTCTACAGTGCATAAATTTGAATAACTTGTCGAGCATAACAATCTACTCAAAGCAAGTCCATTAGAAACATTACTACTGTAATAATATCTGAACAAAAATTTATATCAGTTTTTATTTAATGAAATTCTGTAACTATTTTAATGCGGCTGTCTAAAATATGGCGTATGAATGGTGTTCGATAAGTTCGCCAAACCTTCATATATACTGTAGGTAGGTACTTGTTAGATAAATAGCTACTAATAATCCAAGTTTTACCTTCTGCAGTTTTTCAGTCATGCGCTGAGCTGCCTGCCGCAATGCCATCATGCATAGTGTCCAGTATGCTGGGAGACTGAAGACGACGAGAAAGGAATAACCGAATGGTATACAGTGCCACATTTCGTGGAAAACATCTATCAGAATGCAGCCCGCTACCAAGACCATGGAAGTCGTCAACAGTACAGCAAGTAACACTCGGCAAATGTGGCGAATAGACAGTCGCAAAGGACTTCCAGTTATTCTGTTGTAGCTGTGCTGATGGAACAGAGAAACAGTTCGATTATTAGGCATATAAGTCACATAACCCGCAATCCAAAACGTCATGAGCACTCAAACTTTGTACATGGCTGGCCAAATAGAACAATTAATAAGATGATGCAAGACACATAAGCTGTTTAAGGATAATTATTTCATTTTTATTACTTCTAGACCTACCAGTCGTTTTGTAGAGTTGTATAAAACGTAGTAGTGTGAAAAGTACAATAGATAAATTTGTGTGAAAGACAGTAGAGGCCAGAAGGAAAAGAACATGACTATGTCCCATCTACAATGCCTATACAAATAAGCAAATTTGGAGGAGTTGTACAAACGACCAGAAGAGCGCTGATAGACGGTAGGTCCGATTATCTACATAAAGTAAAAGGTAGGCTGCAGAAAACAGAACTATGGCAAATAATCCTTTGAGTGACATGAATAGGGCATCTCCCTAGAGTCAGGCAGCACTTTTAACATCTACCTATTGGGTGTTGTGAATGAAAATGAGCACACACTTTTAACTCGCGAATTTAGAGCGAGCACTTGCAATGAGGTAAATAAAAACCGCTGGTCGGAAGCAGACACTCACAGCAGACCTGTGACCTTGAGCACACACTCCAGTCGCTCGAGTAGCAGAGTGGGCGCTCCAGATTTCTGGTGAATAAAGATAAAGCAAGCACTCATTTCCGTTACGCTTTGCTCATGTTTCCTTGAGCTAAGTCAGTAGGTGACTCAAAGCGATAGTGTCAAGTTCAGTAGCATGGCACTGGTTAATCGGAAAAGGAAATTATATAAACTTCGCAGAGAATCATCTCAAATTGATTACAAAGTGTTATATAGGTTCAATAAGGAACATAATGAAAGGTAACGCTGCATTTCCTTGGGTACTCCGAAGAAACAAGAGGCGATGCACTAACAAACGAAGAAAAAATGAGAATCTTCTTGTGTTATATTGGTGACCCTGGGTTTCAGAGTGGAGTTGGTGTAGACGTTGGTGTAAGTCGGAGCACCATGTCAAAAATATTTTCGCAGGTTTTGAATTCATTAGAAATGAAAGCAGATTACTGGATAAAATTTCCAACAAATGTTGCTGAGATGCAGGAAGCACAGGCTAAGTGGCAAGAATGTTTTTCCTTTCCTTATGCTATCGGAGCTGTGGACTGTATCCATGTACAAATTAAGAAGCCACATGTTCATGGGGATGAATACATTAACATAAAAGGCGTCCCTAGCATTAATGTGCAGGCCACTTGCAGTGGAAAGAAAGAGTTCACCAGTGTAGATGTATCGTGGCGTGGCTCTGTCCACGACTCCCGAATTTCGAGAAACTCCGATGTTTGCAGAGTTATGGCCAGACGTCATGGAAATGCACTCCTGCTTGGTGACGTAGGTTATGGCATCTCTCCTAACATGACCCCACCACCGAAGCCGGTTTATGCGTACAGCTTCATCCATCGAGTTCATTCCTAAATTATCCTTTATCTCCTCATTTCGAGTACCCTCCTGTCATTGTCCCCACCTATTTGTACCAGCAATCATTCTTGCTACTTTCATGCATGTTACTTCTAACTTATGAATATCCTGAGTCCACCCAGCAGAATCTAAGTGTCACCAACAATAATTTGAGTTTTATCGGGATTTATTTATAAGTTTTATTTTCACAGTTAGTAAGATGTTGAAGACAAGAGTCTATTCTAATAATTGCTGTATCTGTACCACTTCGTCTTGAATGGTAGTCAATCTGTACATCATCTGTATACGCTTGTAATATGCAAAGTTTAAGAGCTTTTGATGCATCATTAATTTGGATGATAAATAACAGCGGTTCGAGGATTAAACCCTGAGGAAACCCCGAGGGACTTGCTTTGCCATCCTGAACTCACATATTTTCCCACTGACACGCATTTCCAACGATTTTCAAGAGAAGAGTGAAAAATCCAAGTGGCACTAAGTTAACATTTTTTTCTCGAAATTTCTGCAGTATTAACTGAGGGTTGATAGTCCAACTCCGTGGCTGAATGATCAGTGTAATGCCCTTCGGTTCAATGAGTCTCGGGTTCGATTCTCGGCCGGGTATGGGACTTAAATCGCCTCTGATTAATATTTCTGACTCAAGTACTGGGTATTTATACCTGTCCCAACACTCTCCTCTTCATATTCAGACGGCATACCACACTGCCAACCATAACAGAAATACGCAATAGTGATTACATCCCTCCATACGGGGTTGCAGTCAGGAAGGCCATCCGGTCGTAAAATAGGGTCAAATTCGCATCTGCTACCCGGTTCCCACCCGCGGCCCACAGGTGTGCGATAAGCGGCGGAAGTAGAAGAAGAAGAAGAAGAAACTGAAAGTTAACAGTATCGAAGTCACGTTCCGTTGGTCCATTACACCTCTGATATCATCTGTCATTCGTAGATAAGCTGTCGGAGTGCTACGTCCTCTTCTGAAACCTGATTCAAAAGGGTTGAGGAGGCAATGCTTGGTAAGGTCTTCAGTAACTTGTGAGTGAACTAGACGTTCAAGCATTTTGGATAAAATTGATAGGATGGCTAATGGACGGGAGCAATGATATATAGTTTGTACTCTGTGTAGAAGAATCAAAGAAGAAAACATGGCATGTTTTCAAGTTTCAAAATAGAATCTGCGTTGTCCCTAGACACTCATTGAACTTCACATGTCCTCCACCATTCTTTAAATCTGTAAATTGGTATATGTCCATACAGAAAAGTACTATTAGGCCCTACCTGAAAGCTGAACCAAGCTGCAAGATATTCGACATGCCTTCTCGCCTCATACCAGCACATGGGCGTCAAAGAGAGACCATGAAACAGAAAGACGATGATAACGGCTTCTGTAATAATATCATCAAAATTTCCTTTCTCGTACAGGCTCAGGAGTAACGGTATTCTTGCTCGTAGAACCAGCACCGACACGGCTACGATAGCTCCATACATCAGCACTGAATAGATCCCAGCGCCGACGGCACGGAGTCTGCCTGTGGACAGAGGAGACAGGATTGATACAGGGCATGACTGTTTTGTTATCAGGGCAGAACAACAAATAATAATCAGGGTCACTTGTCGTAGTTTTATGGCTTGAGACTTATTAATCTACATATATACAGTCCTGTATAATTAAGACGTGTGTGTTTTAAACTGTACCGCTAGCGAGTGAGTGCGCTGACGTTTGTTGGCATGTCTTGCAAAGCATGCACGTCACTTCAAGATACTACAAAAAGAGTAGTGATTATCAGCAGGCTGGAAATGCAAAATATGGATCTCATGCAATGTTACTACTAAAAGTAAACTCGTGTCCTCATCCCGAGGTGGTGCAGCTCTTTTCAGGAACACCCCCGATTGAGGTGAGCTGCATGTACCATTTCAACCACATACCAGCCCTCCTGCCATTCTTAAATTTCCGGCAGTACTGGGAATCGAACCCGGGCCCCCGAGGACGGCAGCTAATAGTGCTACGGAGGCGGACATTTTACTGCTCATACGAATATTATAATATATTAAACATATAACTTTATTCATACAGACGTTTTCGTCATCCACTAACGTGCAGCCGTACATGAGCCGTGTCTGTCGGACTACCATCAGTGTCACACTCACAATCTTACATTTCTTCCTCACTACTTTCCAAACTTTCATCTATCACAAATCACAATCCTTTCAAGTTTTGCTTCCATTTATGCGGCATGATCCAGTAGTTCTTTATATTTTCAACGTGGCAGCACACCTTCATCCAGTCTTCTCTAGACCTTCACTTATGCAACAATGGGTCAATTCCTTCAATGCTGAGAGTAAAAGATGGCTGGCATCGCTTGCGACAATTTTTGTTTCACTAAATTCCATATCACTTCGATAAAATTCATGTCGCAGTGATATGGAGGCAATCGTAGATCAGAAATACCACATTTTGAATCCTGTCCACGGTGTATACAGGCTCAGATTTGTTTTCTTTTACGAATTCTACACATTCTTTGTCGTGCCAAGTGACACTGTAATATAACACTTTTCTTGCCCTGTATGGTGGGTTGCATTGCCAAGGACACATATTTAACCAATGAGTCACCCCTGTAACCAATGACTAAAAAGCAAAGGAAAGTCACCTCCGTACAGGACATGAAGGCCCTTTGTGGGGTGGAAGGTAACCTCGGCTCTTAGTGGCGTAGAGAAGTTAACTCTACGTCTGGCCGTTGTTGCCCCCAGGAATTAAACTGGTACTCATTTTTGGTGTGAACCTCAGGGGCATGCGCACCTCCGGAAGTGGAAATCTCGTTTCTTAAATTCTTCGACTTGCTGACGGGGATTCGAACCCACGTCCTTCCGGGTGAACCGAGCACGCCATTACCGTCTCGCCCAGGCAGCCCCTACCAATAACTGTAGTTCGTCCTATTTATTTCCTCGTTATAATCTTGTGACTGAGACTTGGAATCATAAATCAGCCCAGACCCTTGAATGAATGCCAATTAATTCCCCGAATGTACCACAAGAACTCTCTGTCCCGCACTTTGTTAACCGTAACTCCAGGAACTTCTCGTGCTATCTGCACTTCTTCCCTCCGAGGGATATGAGCCCATGTTTCTTCAGAACATACAACGGATTTCTTTGGCCCATTTCTGTTTTGCGTCAGTCGTGTAGATTCATCGAATCGAAGTCCGGCTCCATGGCTAAATGGTTAGCCTGCTGGTCTTTGGTCACAGGGGTCCCGAGTTCGATTCCCGGCAGGGTCAGGAATTTTAACTATGATTGGTTAATTCCGCTAGCACAGGGGCTGTGTGTATTCTTCGTCTTCATCATCATTTCATCCTCATCACGGCGCTAAGATCGCCTACGGGCGCGAATTCAAAAGACCTGGCGAGCCGAACTTGTCCTCCGAAACTCCCGGCATTAAAAGCCATACGCCATTTCATTTTTTATCGAATCGAAGACTCTTATCGAATCTAGGATACTGCAAATACCATCTTCAACTCTACACAGAGTACACAGCAGGAGACCTTCACAAAAATATCGACTTATTGAACAAGGACTTACAGGTTGGTCTGCTGCTGCTCACGGCCTGAAACCGAACCCTATTAAGTCACAAGTAATCATTCTTGACTATCAAAGTCAAATGACAACGATAAATAAACGTCCGTTACCTAGAGTAATTTTTCAAGGCGTTCCAGTTCCTTTTGAATCACAAGTGAGTTATCATGGACGAACGCATGACTCGGTCTTCACATGTCATGCATATCTGCCAAAACATTTTCTCATTTCTACATTCAATATATAAATATAAACATATCATTCCAACAAAACTTAAAAAGAAATTATTTGAAGCTCTTGCAATGCCATGTCATGCTAGGTCAGAATTGTCCCTGAGGTTGCAGCGCGCACGTCTGAGATGAAAACCTACAACCTGTTTTCCAGTCTTCGACCGGGTCAGGGATGTAATGAATGAACCATACACCACCATAGGCTATTAGTACAAAGGGGTCGCCACTCCCAAAGTGATTTATTAATGACTGAAATGATACTGGAGAGTGTTTCTGGAATGAAAGATGATAGGGAAAACCGGAGTACCCGGAGAAAAACCTGTCCTGTCCCCGCTTTGTCCAGCACAAATCTCACATGGAGTGACCGGGATTTGAACCACGGTATCCAGCGATGAGAGGCTGACGCGCTGCCGTCTGAGCCACGGAGGCTGTACGTCTGAGATATGCATACAATTTAAGAAAATGTTCTATGTTCGTCGGAACCATCATACTTTGTCTCTCCTCCACCGACTTCTTGCTAAATGTTCCCCATCTTACTTTTCACCGCGTTTCCATTACTTTTCTAATTTTTATAACAAAGATACAAGATCTTTTTTTTTAAGTAGAGTTTTTCATTGATACACACATTCGTTTACAAAATCATCAAAACAAGTTCATTTTGAACAAACTCAGCAAATTAAATGAAATACTGACACACACATTTGTTTACAAAATCTGCACATGGATTAATTACAGATAAATACAGTTGTTTACGAACTCCGCATTTTTTGTTTTGTTTCTGTTTTTTACATAATTTAATTAAGTTCAATGATTTGAGAAATATTGTAAGAGTATGGAACTTAAGGTAACTATCTGTGTTGTAAGTTGGTCAGTTTCATGTTCCCAACAACCTTCAGTGTCACTCGGACACGCAATCTATGGGATATCCTTGGTAACACTAATGCACTTTCACTGAAAACCTGGAACTTATGTTCAGAACTGATTTAGACACCTATCGAAAGCCGGGATTAAACGTTTACTTTGTATCAAGGACCAGCGTTCACGCCTGGTGTAAGAGAGGAATCCAGTGACTGTTGTCTGTGTGGGCTGGTTCCTCTGATGAAAGATGCAGTACACACTCGCTGCTGTCATCCACACTATGGTGTAGTTTGTGGTGCTGGGGGTAAAGGAAAATTCCAACGTCAGGATCCTTTCTTGTAAGGTTGGTTGCAGTGTGATTTTTAATAGACGACAGATCCTTGGATAAATCCATCTCCATACATCTGCGGCTCTGATGCAGGATGTAATGCGGTAATAGAGGGTAACCGTTTATGTGCAGTATTCGCAGACGTTGGTGTCCCGGGAGGGGTGTACTTCATTAACTAAGATATATAGTGTCTCCTTCCAGTGCAAAGGTAACCACTTGTTATGCACGTTACGCCATACTATATTTTATCGCCGTAAGGGGTATTTAACCTGTATAGCAGGTGACCTTGTGTGTTGGGTCATTATGTATGCGCATAATTCCCTCGTTGTTGTTTCTGCTTTGCGAGCCTGGTGGTTGTGTTGAGGAAGTCCTTCTAAGAAGGCGATAAATCGTCTGAAAGGTGCCGTTGTTTGACCGGCATGTGGGAAACTGTCATTATCACTCAGAATCAAATTCAAGACTGATTTTGCGTAGTTATTGTTGCTGCTAGTAAGGCAGTGCATTTGGATTCGATGCAGACAAGACCTAGTCCTCCTTGCGAGGTTTCTCGGTATGGTTGCGTTCTTGCTATTCTGTAGGGTTGTCCTTTCCACAAATAATACCCTACGCTCAACGTCATTTGCTTCAAAATAGCTGTGGGTGCTGGAAGAAGTTGAGTGAAGTACCACAATTTACTGGGTATGAAGGTGTTAATAACCCATACCTTTAGTATTACATTTTAAATGTCGGAGGTGGTATACATTTTATCACTGTCCGCACTATGTGTAGCTGTCTGCTCCAATTCTCCGTGATCATGACTTGGAAGTTGTTGCAAAAAGTAATGCCTAGTATTTTGATCCTGTTGACGGTGGGTATCCATGTTGTTACTCGTGGCCAGGCGTCAAATGGCAACAGTGCCGATTTTCGGACATTTAATTGGGCACTAGAGTGTAGTTCATAAGTATGGATGATGTTTTCTAGTGTGTCGGTCGGAGACGTCACCTGCATACACTTGTGCACTGATCTTTGACTGTCCTAGCTGTATTCCTGGAAGTTGATCCACTAGTTGTCTTAAAAGGGTTCTATGCTAAGTGCGAATAAAATGGTTGACAGCGGACATCCCTGTCGTATGGACTTCTTAATTTGTGTCAGTTTGGTTAGGTCACCATTTACTTGTATTCTAGAAGTAGTTCTTGTTGCTGTTAGTCTGCGGGGGAAGGAGTACTGACCACAAGTATTTATGTGAAACTCTATCAAATGCCTGGGAGAAGCGTGGCTTGTGTTGTCTATGCTCATGTGTAAAATGAAATTCCGTAGATTGTTGAGCCCAGTGACAATGTTCGATTTTTCCATGACGCTGTGTTGCTCAGGACCCAAAATGTTCGGCAGTACTGATTTGATGCGCATGGCTAATATTTTTTAAGAAGCTTATAGTCTGTATTAATTAGGGTGAGTGGTCTGTAGTCGGATAGGGATTTAGGGAATTTAATTTTTGACACCATGACGACAATTCCCTGTGCTAATTCCAAACACTGAATATCTCTCTTAAACAGTTCCTGAAAAAGTGATAGCAAATCAGTTTTCAATAGATCATAGTACTGTTTATAAAATTCAAATGATACTCCACCTGGACCAGGGGATTTATTTTTACTGGCTGCGAATACTACGTGCCGCAATTCTTCATCTGTGATATCAGCTTCTAAACGCACCGAGCTCGATAGCTGGAGTCGCTTAAGTGCGGCCAGTATCCAGTAATCGGAAGATAGTGGGTTTCGAGCCCCACTGTTAGCAGCCCTGAAGATGGTTTTCCGTGGTTTCCCATTTTCACACCAGGCAAATGCCGGGGCAGTACCTTAATTAAGGCCACGGCCGCTTCCTTCCAATTCCTAGGCCTTTCCTATCCCATCGCCGCCGTAAGACATATCTGTGTCGGTGCGACGTAAAGCAAATAGCAAAAAAAAAAACCTTCTAAACGCTCGACGTCTTGGAGGCTAACGTGTAGCTAGGTAGCGTTGAGAAAAGGGGAAGGGTCGGCTGTGGGCAACTCGTTATTCTGGGCAAAGATAGTTGTATAGTGGGCAGTGACTTCGCGAAGGATTTGTGTTGCTCAACTGACAATCCCACTTGCTGTTTGTAACTGAACAATAATTTTCTTTTTATGGCGGTTGTCGTCTTTGGCGATGTGGTAAAGAGATGTGCGTTCTTCATCGGTGATCGAAGGGTGATGTGTTCGAATTTTAATACCTTCTAGTATCTGTTGCTATTTTTTGCAGATGATATGTTTGATTTATGTTAGTCGATGGTGAGCAACGTGGCCTTGTTGTTGTAGTCGACTGTAATTGTGTAAGTCTTCTTGCTAGAAGTGCGATGTGTATCGTTGTTCTTCTGACATCGTGTATTATAAGTTGCGGAAAAAGTGACGTATGCCGGGTTTTTATGCAAGAGTGTTGGATAGTAGTTTCTCCGCCTGGTTATTTGGGCCCATTTTTGTGGAAATTCTTCCATTGCTTCTGGCGAGGTAAGAAGTCTGTTATTCAGTTTCCAGTAACCTCTTCCCATTAATTGGACTGGCGTGCGAGATTTTAGTGTGAGGACGACCGTGTGATGGTCAGTAAAAGGAACAAGAATAACACTGAGTTTATGAGTACTGGAGTATAAAGTTTGGGAAATGTATACCCTATCCAGTCTGGATGCGGATGTGAGTCTATGGAATGTAAATTCGACGTAGTCTTTGTGTTTGTATCCCCATGCGTCTACCATATGCAAGCGTTTGACTATTTTGGATAGTGTTGGAGACAAGTTGGGTATTTGCCCTCGTTGATCTTTCAGGTGTAACATACAATTGAAATCCCCACCTAATACTATATCGGTTACACGAGTAAAATGGACAGTTAGTTCCACCATAAAAAATAATAATAAATAATAATGTTATTTGTTTCACGTCCCACTAACTACTGTTTAAGGTGCCGGAATTTAGTCCCGCAGGAGTTCTTTTACGTGCCAGTAAATCTACCGACACGGGGCTGTCGTATTTGAGCACCTTCAAATACCACCGGACTTGAAGGATCGAACCTGCCAAGTTGGGGTTAGAAGGCCAGCGCCTTAACCGTCTGAGCCACTCAGCCCGGCTCCATAAAAAAAATCTCTCTCTCCGTTCAATTTTGTGAGCCTGAAGGACTGTAGACATTGCTGTATACTGTGTTATCTAGGCTGATATGACTCGATAACTATGAACTCAGTCATTGTTAATCCTGGTCGATAAACGATCGCTGTTCCCCTTGAGACATGCCCTATGTTAACAAAATACTCATATGGATGGAGGATATCAAAATTTGTTAAACAAACCTCTTGTAAGAAAAGTATGTCTATGTCATTCTCGGTTAAAAACTTCTTAAGGAGGGTCAACTTACAACGACTGGTTATTACATTTATATTAGCTGTAGCAATAGTGCCCAAAGGCACAAGTATGTACAGTAGTAGATATAGTCCGCACTGTAGCAAGAGATTATCATGTTTGGGATATAGCATATGGGGGTAAGGCGTCCCTATTAAAGCATCTATAAATTCCTGTGAGCGGTTTTCATAAATTGTAATTTAGTTCCTTCAGTACAGATATTAACTGTGTTTCGAACATCTGTGGGGAGTCTGGTGAATGTGTTGTACTTGGCACGCATGATATTTAGAAATTCAGGAACGTGTTCATGCAATCCTGTTCGAAGGCACGCTCTCAGAACAGAGAATATGGGCCTTGGCTGGGAGCTGTATTCATGTGGCAGAGATCGTTCCTTATTCTACGTACTTCTTCACAATTGGCATCCTGTACTTGGGCCTGATAACAGGTCGCAGTCTTTTGTGTTTTAGATCCAGAGTCCTTGGTACTGTTTGTAGTCTGTGACGTTTTACATGTTTTAGTGCGTTTCTTGGGGTGTTGTCTCAAACTTTCCGGAGTTTGTGACGTATCAGAGTCCTCGGCTGAGGGACTGATCATCATTTCTTGAATGTCTTTTTCACACAGTTTCGGTTTCTTACGGTTAGCAATTTGGCTCGTGTTTGTGCTGCTCGTTATGGGCAAGTTCGTTCCTGATGAGCTAAGAATCTGATGTCCACTTGCTACGTCATCTGGTGTAGTGTTTTCCTGCACGAGCACGGAAGCGGCTGGTACACTCGACTGGCCTAGGGTTTGCCTGCCTTCCTACTAGTAGAGGTGGGGACGGAGCGAGTAATACCGATGAGTAATCCGGTTGTAGCGGTGGAGCGCACCACCGATCCCCTCCGCTTACAACTGCGAGTACTCGCGGAGGACCTGAGTACAGTGTAGCGCACAACACACGTACGAAAGTACCTGTATTCAATCTGTGTTGTTTCGAATGTACGTATATATTTCCTACGCTTGTTATGTTTTGTAGATAATGTAAAGTCTGTTAGATTATATTTGTGGTGTTAGTGTGATATTTAAACATATTCGTAGATAGTAGTTATATTTTTAGAACATTTAAAGGAATTTAAAGAAATGTTTACAGAAAGTTGTTCCACAATGGCCACGAAAACCGTCGGATGCCTGGCAGTTTTTTGACATCACTGACAATAGGAAACACGCAAAATGCAAATTTTGTGGCCGCACATACGCGACGGGTGGTGGCACATCAAATATAATATAATATAATATAATATAATATAATATAATATAATATAATATAATATAATATAATATAATATAATATAATATAATATAATATAATATAATAACTGTATTTATAGAAGCATTCTACTGATAGCTGTTTGGCATTGGGACGTGTAGTAGTATGTTGTCAGATATGTTTTTTAATCACATTTGCAAAGAAGGACATTCCAGTCAACGTTCATTTACGTAATTACTTTTGTCATCCTCTAGATGAAATTATGTCAGTGTTTTCATTATATTCTGATAAGATTCTTTATATTCAGGTTATTCTTCTCATTAACAGTGTACCGTATCACATGAATTTACGAAATAATGGTTAATACATTACTTTTCTGTTAACTTCCAATCCCCTTGTATACAAACCCTTTCGGTAGGTATGCGCCATACTTTGTTTCACTATTCGAATGAGTTAACTATACGAGTAACTAACATTTATTCCACATACTACCTCCTACTCCCTAGCAGTTACGTATATAACAATTGTAGTGAATATATATATGCAGTTATTTACAGTTGTTACGTTGTGAGAGAAGGGTATTAATAGAGGGATGCAATACCTTCGCAGTGCATACCTATAACGTGTTTAAACGTCCCGCGTCAGGACATTTACTCGGTAGTTCACTCGGTACTACCGGGTGATGACGTCACAACAACTGCTCCGCTCCGCTCCGCTCCGTCCCCAGCTCTACCTAGTAGGGATGGGCTGCGAACGGAGTCGCGAAGAGTCGAGACTGCTACCTCTGGAACCGACACTCTCGACTCCAGTGTCGACTCCGCTGATGCAGTAACGCCATCTATCAACTGTTGTCGGAACGGCTTCGAATTATAGTTCCACGTTCCTCCCTTGGTAGACCTATAACTCGTGATACGATGAATACAAGATGATTATTAGCCAGCAAACATTAAATATTGTTTCCGGATTTTATCAACGTTGGTGTTAATGTTGTAGGTCTATTTTGGCGACGATGACGATAATTGTAGTGGTAAAAATAATCTGACAGTATACCTTTACATACTTGCCAATATAAACTTGAACGAGTTCAGCTGCGCGGTGTAGGGGGCAACGCGTGCGCCTGTCACTCGGCGGTCCCGGGTTCGTTTCTCGGCCGGGTTAGGTTTTTTTTATTATAAATGATTAATACCCTGGCCTGGGGCATAAAACAGAAAAAAAAAGAAGCGAGTGCTTAGAGTATGATTTTACAACAAATATTTTACTAAACATTGTGCGTCGTGATCACGTTGAGGTAGAGACCGGGTCTAGAAAGCCAAGAATAACGGTCGAGAGGATTCGTCGTGCTGAACACACGTCACCTCGTAATCTACTGGCCTTCGAGCTGGGCAGAGGTTACTTGGTAGGCCAAGGTCTACCAGGACTGTCGCGAAAAGGAACTTTTGTGTATACTACTACTATTGATAATAATAACAATAATAATAATAATAATAATAATAATAATAATGCAACAAGACTTAATGTGGTCCTTGAATTATAATGATAACCTACAACCTGTTTTCCACTCAGTGACCGGGTCAGGAATGGAATGAATGAAGCCCCCATCCTGCGGCGAGGATAGGAATTGTACCGGTTGCCGAGGCCTGTCGCACTCCTCTGGGGCAATGATGAATGACTGACAGATAAAATGAAATGATGTTGGAGAGTGTTGCTAGAATGGAAGATGACAGGGAAAACCGGAGTACCCGGAGAAAAACAAATCTCACGTGGAGTGAACGGGATTTGAACCACAGATTCTAGCGGTGAGAGGCCAACGCGCTACCGCCTAAGCCACGGAGGCTTTTAATGGTGTAATCTATGTTCGAATTATGTTAGAGGATTTACCCATATTAGATTTGTTTTCATCGTTCATGTACAAACCCAATGGGCAAATGAGCAGCAACATGTATGATATTCCATGTTATTTTCCGCACCTCGACACGCTAGCGGCCCCGCAATGAGAGTCAAGTTCGCTTGGAGTCGCAAGGCTTCATGCGAAGCGACCGTGCGGCCCCGCAATGCGCATCAAGTTAACTTGGAGTCGAGAGGCTTCATGCGAACCGAGACCGGTGTTCGGAGTCGATGGAGTCGACGCTCTCGATTCCAGGCTTCAGTCGCTCCCATCCCTACTTCCTAGGGACGGGTACTTCGCATTGTACTGTTGTTGCTGTACTTCTGGCGTGCTTACGGCTGGCTGTTCGCCTGTCTCTGTGCGGATATTTTCTAAACGTGTCATTGATACGTAGCGACGCGGACAGTCAATTCTGAGATGGTCACCAGAATTACAAACAGCGCAAGTTTTCTCTTGGCCGTCATAAACAACTTGTCCCTTAAACCCTTCTATGACGATAAAGGATGGAATTTGATTCTGGAGATCTATTTGTATTTGCTTAATCCCGTTTGCAACTGGCAATTTATAATAATGTGACCAGTATTCATTTGTAACCGATTTAACGGTACCATATTTTGCGAAGTATGTCGGAATTCTTTCATTTGGTACTTCCGGGGGAATGTTAAATAGCCTTACTCTTGTTGCCTCAATGCCAGCTGCGGTAATTTCGATTGGGACGCGTTCGCCAGTAGATAGTGTGACACTGTTTTGTCCAGAAAAGTTAGTCAATAGCCTAACAAAAATGTTGCGTGAAATTACCTTTATGTAGACAAAATTCTTTGAGGCGTCTAGCTGCAGGGCTTCCAGTTGATCCACAGTGATCTTCAATATGTCTGCTACCCGCTGAAGGTCGAGTTGTATTTCGTTGGAAGGAGCACCTCAAGGTGTTTTTCCTGGTATGTTGCATGTTTCATTCTTGTGTTTACATAAACACAGTGAGCGGCACACTTAACTGGATTTCATCATCATCATCATCATCATCTGTTTACCCTCCAGGTTCGGTTTTTCCCTCGGACTTAGCGAGGGATCCCACCTCTACCGCCTCAAGGGCAGTGTCCTGGAGCTTCAGACTCTTGGTCGGGGGATACAACTGGGGAGTATGACCAGTAGCTCGCCCAGGCGGCCTCACCTGTTATGCTGAACAGGGGCCTTGTGGAGGGATGGGAAGATTGGAAGGGATAGGCAAGGAAGAGGGAAGGAAGCGGCCGTGGCCTTAAGTTAGGTACCATCCCGGCATTCGCCTGGAGGAGAAGTGGGAAACCACGGAAAACCACTTCGAGGATGGCTGAGGTGGGAATCGAACCCACCTCTACTCAGTTGACCTCCCGAGGCTGAGTGGACCCCGTTCCAGCCCTCGTACCACTTTTCAAATTTCGTGGCAGAGCCGGGAATCGAACCCGGACCTCCGGGGGTGGCAGCTAATCACGCTAACCACTACACCACAGAGGCGGCCTCTTAACTGGATTTACCGATGGTTAATTCCACTAAACACGTTCTGTAAGCAAGTGAGCTGTATCGGACAACCTTCTCCGGCCAGTGCTTGGACGGTCTCAAACACCAAACCTGCTCGTCGTTCTTAGCCATCGAAACCGTCACATATAACAACTCATTTCCTGTTTGCCGCGCGAGATGGAACAGTTTACCAGTCGACGTCAGAGGAATGCCAACAGCGATGTCATTTAAAAGAGCGTTGAGAGGTACAGTACATCAGGATGCGAATGAACTATGCAGTTCCAGTCTTTCGCTGATCTACTAGTTATTATTATTATTCTTACTGTGAGTTCCGTGCTGTTAGGGGCAGCTGTGAGTTTGCATATGGGAGATAGTGTGTTCGAACCCCACTGTCGGCTGCCCTGAAGATGGTTTTTCGTGGTTTCCCATTTTCCTACCAGGAAAATGCTGTGTTGTGCCTTAATTAAGGCCACGGACGCGTCCTCCCCACTCCTCGCACTTTCCCATCCCATCGTTGCCATAAGACCTATCTGTGTCGGTGCGACGTAAAGCAAATTGTAAGAAAAAAGTTAATCTAACAATAAGAAGTTAAAACCACCCTTTATACCCATCCCTCTTATTACCCAACGAAACTTTCAATTTCTGTTATGATTTATTTGTACGCTATGTAACTTACCTGTTTGGCGTGGCATGATGCCAATTACTCGGAAGAGCCATAGCATTTCTCGAACTTCACGGAGGAAATCGTTTTGCTGTGTGCTCCGCTTAACTCTTACTTTCTTTGTACTCTTTAAGAACGTTTGATCAACATTTCTGTGTCGTATGTAGAGCATCTTCATAGGGAACGGCATCAACATTCCTGAAACAGAAGAATCGTGGTTATTTTTTCAAGATCTCGCTGGTCATTAGACTCGGGTATTTTCATGTTTAGATTGTTAACCTAAGTTGCTGTTGTACCTGTGCTGGTCAACTTGCTATTGCTACCAACAGTGGCATAGGTTGATATGAAATTTGGATAGTATAGGCCTACCTATCTTTCTTCCACCTCCACCTCGATCGGATTAATTTACTTGTACATGAAGTCCATTCTCCTTCTTCCTGTCCTTTCCCTTATTTCCTGTTATCAACATTTTGTATGGGTTCAGCCCAGTTATACGGCCGGATGTCTTTCCTGACGCCAACCCTTTGCAGAAGAATTTTTTCAATATTGCATGTTTCTGTGGTAGTATGTGCTACGGTAAATGAAGGTGTGCATTAGGACGAACACAAACACTGATCCCCCAAGCTAGAGGAATGGACCAAATGAAGTTAATATCCGCGACTCAGCCGGGAATCGAACCAGAGTCCCTCTTGAACCAAAGGCCACTCCGCTGACCATTCAGCTAAGGAGCCGGGCGAAGTCCACTCTCCTTTTCGGCTACCGAATCCATAAGTGTGACTCTTGCGTCTTTTCTTAGTTTCTCCCACAGCTCACAAGTTCATTCAGTCTCCCTTGTGCCTGTAATTCTTCATTCTTCCCAATGTTCAACGGTACCTGAGGTTGCCGGGATTGTGAAATTCAACTATCTAAGTTTATAAGTTGCTGGAATGTCTAAGAATGTTTTTGTGCGTGTATTCTACTACAAGGCTGGCCCTACAGTATAGGGGTAGCGAGCCAGCCACTTACCCCGAGGCCCCTCTTTCGATTCCAGGTTAAGACAGGTAGACTTACCTGGATCTGACGTCTGGTTCAAGGCGCACTCAGCCTACATGAGCTTTCTGATGGTGAGATAGCGGTCTCGGTTTAGAAAGCCAAGAATAACGACCACGCGTCACCCCGTAATCTGCTGAGCAGCAGTCACTCGGTAGGCCAAGCCCATCAGAGTTGAAGTGCCATGAGTTATTATTCTGCTAAATGATGCAGTGGTTCATGCATCTCGCTATTTCGGTGTATTTCTCTCATCGAATTGCAATCAAGAAGAGTTTATAATGATATAAAAATTTGTGTGTAAGGTGGATGAAGACATTTTCTATTGTTCCAGGGCTCTGTGTACTGTTTCTTGATCTTTGCGCCCACGCTTTCTCAGTGTTTTCAGACTGAGAGAAATTTCCCACGGACGAGGAAAAATGAATACGGTTGAAGAACCGTGGCAAACAGGGAAATTTTAAGCATGTTTTAAAAATATGAGAATTTTAACATCAGCACGCTCAATTTTTATAAAATAGTGCACAGATTCTTCATATTCTTAGACAAATTAGCTGACTTCCCATAGTACAATACGATATATAGGTACCGGTACTGATTTTCTTGCTCAAACCCTGACAATGTGGTGAGTTGCAGAACAGTTATTATAATTACATGTTTCAAATTCTCAATGAATTTATATTACTCATTAGTAATATTCAAATGAATGTATACGTTTAATAGCATAATGAATGCTATTTTTTTTACAATTTGCTTTACGATGCACCGACATAGATAGGTCTTATGGCGACAATGGAATGGGAAGGAATCGACCGTGGCCTTATTTAAGGTACAGCCCCAGCAATTGCCTGGTGTGAAAATCGGAAGCCACGGAAAAGCATCTTCAGGGCTGCCGACGGTGGGGTTCAAACCCACTATCTCCCGGATGCAAGCTCACAGCTGCCCGACCCTAACCGCACGGTCAACTCGCACGGTGAATGCTAAATATGAGCGATAATAAAATTCTCAAAATATTCTGAACTGCCAATAACTTTGGGTATTATGATACTGTAATGGTTACCGTGTCCGCCATGTTGGAATTTGAGAGAGTCTGGCGACGTCACCAACTGGTCCGCCCGTTTACTCTTAGACTCTGTGATCGGAAAAACAGAGAGAAGAAAAAAAAGGAACAGCAGAAAGTGTCGTAGCGTCGAGAGTAAACAAACATTGCGTGAAAAAAAGAGATCAAAAGAAGCGTATAGTAGGGAATCCTGACTGTGTACCGAGGTGTAAGTGATTTACTAGCATTAGTTAATAAATTTTAGTATAGAAGCTATCAGCCTTGTGTTCATTTATCTTACTATTCCGCCAACTCGTCACAATACGTATTGCTGTGACCGATAGTCATTTGTATTTTCCACGGCAGTAAAGCATATATGAAGGCCGAAGTTTTGTGAATAGTATAAGTATTATTATAAAACGAAAAGAAGGTTTGGGGCTGAATTTTCGCATGAGGAAGTGGAAGAACAGCTGGTATATTATAGAACTTAATGTTTGTGTTTAGTTTGCATCGGTGTCAGTCATATCACCGCGCTTTGTTTTAATTTTTGACAGGAGTAAAGCTTGACTTGATATTGTGCCAGTTCACTGCCCTAAATTGATAGGTTATTGGAACTAAAATGGACGCAATTGTCACGACATGAGTAAATACGGCATATAGACTCAATCATCTATGTCAATAAAATACACTGTATGGCGTGATCGAGGCAGGAAAGATCAAGGCGGCAGTGAATAATACAAAATAATGCCTGGAATTGTTACTGTACCGCGAGGGTACACCCACCCCGTGCATTCAAATCAAGCCCCTTGTGAACTGACAACTACTTCTAAAACTTGAAACCACTAGTGCAAGAACTTCGAACATTGGCCAATAGATGTATCTAATAAAGTGATAAAGTAATTTGTTATTTTAAGGTTTCCTAAACTGAGTTGATTATCTTTTGTTTTTTGGTATGTCAAAGTTGTCAATCCTTCCATCTCTCCCCGCCAACTTGTGATGCGGGCCAATAAAAATTCCCTGTGTTTAATTTTCAACCAATCAGAACTTTCTTCTACATATTTAATTATCCAATAAAAATCTGGGGGGGTGTCGGGCATTAGTACAGATCTCTCTCAAACCTTCCTCTCGGGTATAAAAGCAGGTAATTTTTCGAGCTACCTTGTCTTCTTGATTGTCGAGTGTACTGAGTGTGTGCTAATAGTGGAGGCGGCGGTGTTTTCGCCCTTCATAGAGCAGTCCAGCGCAATAAAGTAATGGCAGCCAGTTAATCATTGGGTGTTAGCCGCTGAAAGCTAACCCGAGGGGAAGGTTTCTTATTTTTAATTATGACCTTTAACTTCCAATCTTCAATGATGTAAACATCCTCAAAGGTAAATCTCAAAACTAGCCTAAAACTCAGCCGAAATTCGGGAATAGAGAGTGTGACACCCTCTCGAAGTCCCTATCAACTTGTATTTGAGGTGACTATGTTTTGTAACCGTTTTCTTTATGGTCTTGTAACTTAAATTTTCTCCATCAGTCACTTCAGTAAAATGGGATTAGCCCCTGTAACTTCGTACCAGGAGCCCAAATAGGGTTTTTATTTGTGTGCAGATTTCAAGGAGAGCCTCCGCAGCATTTTGATTTTGGGCCAGTAATTTTGTCCTGTGTTTTTTCTCCCAAGAAGGCCCGGTAGAATGAGTATTCGATACTCCTGTAGAAATTCTTTAGGTTAAGTTGTTAGACAATTGAGAGCTTAAGATAGTGAATTCTGGTTGTATTAAAATGTAGGTTGTGACTCGAGTGGCCTAAAAGTGTAAATTTTAGTGAGCAAACGTGCTCTGGTTGTTGAAGGTTGCCGTGAGAAGGCAGTATAAGTAGAAGTTTTGGGAGCATAGTCTCCTAGATGTTCGTAGAACATTGACGCTCTTTCCATTTTGTAGAAGTGTTAGCAAACTTCTGTAAATGATGTGGGAGACCTGTCTCATTGACTGTATGGAGCAAGGATGCTCAAGTAACATTGTGAAAAATTGGGGAGCCTCAAGCTCACAAAATTTTGTTGATTTCTCCTATCTTGTATTTAAATTACCGTACCTGAAATCTTGTTCCGTCGCTGAGCGACACGTTTGTTAATTGTTTGCAGTTGAAAAAAGGAAAAAAGGAGAAAGGAAATATAACCTTGATTTTTAAAAATTTTAATTAATCTTTTGATTGTAGTAGATAGACCCGTTCATGCCCACACCTTATTTCACCTCTGTGATCCACGAAAACACCGTAACAGTAAAAACACTACTATTAAAGAAACTGCAAAATAGAACAGCAATTATAACAAGTAGCTGAATTAAGAACAGACATCTTGGTAATCTACAAGCGGAATTAGAATTGAAGTTAAAATACGTTACACTTGATATCGAAATTACCATATTAGAAGGCTACGAAATCCCTATGATGGCGAAATTTACTTCATCTGTATTTATTTCTGTTGCACTTGCAAGAAATGGCTGTCATGATGTGCTATGAAGACGTCGGCCTCATGTCCGGAGCAGGCTAACCTGAGATGACGGCAAGGGAAACCAGACCTCCATAACATCCCATTAACCAGCGAAAGATGCAGCGGTCGTGTCTGATTTATAGATGTCCCAGCACATCTAATGCAAACTCCATTGGAGCAGATGGAAGAAGATAAGTCATAAATATTAGTGCAGTAAGTAGATAAATCTTTTTGGAATAAAATTATTTGTATGTGTGTGGTGAACAAATAATGAGGCATTGAGATCTTCAACTTAGCTCAGAAATGGTAAATTCTCGCGAATTAATAATATAAATGTGTCGAAGTGAATGGATGATAGGTAATCATCTATACAATATAACTAATCCTTGGCTAGGATGTATGTGAAATAGATAACATGTAAGTGCGTTCGCAATGACATTTAATCAAATGATAAGGTTATCATGTGTGAATCATAAGACCTATAACGACATAATAGGTATTGTACCGGGCGGTACACCTCCACGCCGCTAATTCAAACCTTGCGCCAGTTGAAACCACCCCCCCCCCCCTACTGGAAGAAGACTGAACTTTGTCTTATGTGTTAATTTTCAAGTTACACTGAAGATGTCACTACTTGGAAATTTTGAAGTTTCTGAACTGTGTTGTTTTCGACGTATTTTTGTTTTGCTTGTAGTAAGAAGTGTGAACATTCTCTTCTAGAGGACACTACTGAAGAACTACAACGATGCACCCTAGTGCGAAGTGAAAGAACTGGGTTTTTTTTTTTTTTTTTGGAGAAAATTTAATTTCAAAAGTTTGTTCTTTGCTGAATTTCTTTCAGTCATTGTTTAAGTTGGCAATATTAACCCTTTCTTTCACCTTGTTTTGAATTTAGCCAATCCCGAATTTCTTTCATTAATTTTCCACCAATAATGTGTTTCTTCTTCATCTTGTGTAGGGGTTTTCTTTATCCACCAATAAAATGATTGTGGGCGGGTGTTTTCCTTCCTGAAACGCCTCGAACTTTCTGCGAGAGTATATAAACTGCTGATTTTAGGGTCTCTGCGCCACTTCAGTTACATCTTTCAGTGTGTAAAGTACATAGCAGGGAGCGGGAAGCGCCTCTTCCTTCGGGCAGCAGTTCAACAACAAGGTAATGGCCGTATAATAACTTCTTTTCTTGCTAGCTCAGCAGTTTAACTCTCGGGGCGGGTCCGAAGCTTTTCCACCATGTAACTTTCCCTAAAATGTAAAGAATCTTTGTATCTATTCTCTTTCAAGCTTCATATTGGGATAGAGAGTGCTTAACCCTCTCGAGCTCCCTCTCATATTGCATTGAGGTGAACTTATTTTCACAACCGTTTCTTCCTTAACGTAATGTAAATTGTTTCCTTCTAAAAGTCACCTCTTTAGTATGGGATTAGACCTTGCATTAACGGCCTAGTGCCAAGTAGGTTTCAAACAAAGTGTATTAGGAGCGCAAGTTCGCCTCCTCTCAATTGGTATTTTAGAGGCCATGTAATTAACTTTTCTCACTTAAGAGGCCTCAGTAGGTTGGGTATCTTTACCCCTGTGTTTATGTCCTTAGAGGACAACTTGAAGGTGGAGTTTGGTGTGGCCTTTGATAGGCTTAATCTTTGAGAGCAGATCGCTCTTTTGAAATTTGTTTCTGCGCGCCTCGAGGAGGCTTTATGATGTAATTGGGAGCAAGTGCTCCTGGGCTTGATTGGGGTCTTCTGCCCCTTTGTTGAATTCTGTATATCGTAAAGTTGGGCTAATTGCTCAAGAATTGTGTGTCTGGCTCTCGGAGCCCAAATCCTGTAATTGTACATTCTCGATTAGTGGTTTTGCTACTCTGTACCTGCCATCATTGTTATTTCTTGTTTTTTTTTTTTTGCTAAGAAAATATAACCTTGTTAAATTTTAAATTCACTTTAATTTCGTAGCCTGAGACCTGTTCACCCCCGCACCTTCTTTCACCTCTAACTACCACGGAAAACTCCGTAACAAGTGGTAGCAGAGCGTGGTTGAATGGGTCTCAATTTAGCCCCTTTTGACGGCTAAACATTGTTTTAATTCGAACTCTAACAATTTTCTCTGTTGCTGGAAATTATGATTTTTTTCTTTTTCAAAATTGTTCTGTCATCATGCCCGGCCCTCGCGATGTTCTCCATCTCAACTATTTGCGCAAGGAGGAGTTGATCTATGAATTAACTATTAGAAATGTGCAATCTGGAGGCACGGTTGCGGTAGACACAAACAAGCTTAGAGAGTCCCTTGATTTGCCTATTTCCATCCCCACTTTGGGAGAGAAAGAAATTGACGACTCTCTTTCCACGATCACCGAGAATACTACTGGGCTAGCATCTGTAGTTAGTTTTTTTGACGAAAATGATCCTTCTCCTAATCAAATTAAGCGTGTGCAAGCCAGGCTATTTCATTTTTCAAATAGAGTTAACGATCTGTTGTCTCTGAAGTTGAATGACGTTCAGAGGAAGGAAGCTAGTACGTTGCTTGAAAGTATTTCTGAATTATCCAGTAAGGTTACCCAATTGTTAACTGGGGAAGTTCCTCCCAAAATCGATCAACCCACCACGGTGAATGTAGGTAGCGAGGAAGAGCCTCCTAAGGGAGAAGTCAATAGGATAACCGTTGGAGCTCAAACGATCTCTGCCCCATTGGACAACGAGTCTGAACGCCGTGCATCGTTGAATAATGTACACTCTGAATTAACTTCTTTGCCACTGAAACCTTTACCTATTATGTCGCCTGGGTTCAGCAGCTTGCCTCATCCATTGGCAATGTTGCTCAGAGGTATCTCGAAGTTTTCGGTTAACACTACCAGTGAAGTTATTTCTTTCTTAAGGTTTTTAGTTGAATTTCAGGATCATGCCCTTGTTTTTTCTCTTTCTCCATGTCAGATTTTGCAAATCATCTATCCCTATGCAATAGGTATTCTCTCAGACAAAATAGTAAGAGCCATAGCTGAACAGTCATCTATTGAAGATTTTCACGCACACTTGCTTGCAAATTTTATTCCTGCTCGCGCGAGGTCATCTCTGATTCAGAAGTACTATTATCGAGTACAGAGATTGGATGAAAATCTGGCTGATTTCATACAAGACATTAAGTTTTATACTAGGGTTTTTGCTCTTCATTTTCCTGAAGATCAGATTGTACAGGCTATTGTAGAAGGAATTTCACCATCCTATAGGTCATATTTGTGTTTCGCGGCGTGCCCGCAAACCTTCTCTGAACTTGAAGCATTGGCCGTCTCAGCGGAAGGAGTTAGATACGCCGATTCCTTGCGTGTCGCGAAAGAACCCCCGCCTTCTTTTAGTAATACTCGTCCTCCACCTCGCCGATCAGTCACACCTCGTAAATGTTACGCTTGCGGGTCGCCTGACCATCTTCGGAACAAGTGTCCATTGATCAAATCTAGTAGGGCAAATAATGGAGCTGGCTCACCACAAGGCTGTTTTAAATGTGGGGCTTTCTCACATATCGCAAAGAATTGCCCAAATTCAAATAGCACCCCCTCCTGCTCAACTTCTGGTGCAACATCCACCAATGTCACTAATAATAAGTGACTAGCGGCTTCGGCTGAGTCGACTAATTCTACTTCCCAAGGCTCAGCCCCTGGCAAACAAGTCGTAAATTCAGGGAACGTTCAGCCTTCAAATTCATCTTTTGAATGCCCCAAAGAGTGTCTTAGGATTGCGGCAGATACCTCCGCACCTGTTCCTTTTCTTAAAATTGAGTTAAATAATGAGCCTATAACAGCTCTATTAGATTCAGGCAGTGTTTGTTCAATTATTTCGGATCAATGGTATTCAAAATTGAAATCTGTTTGTAAACTACCTGACTATGGCTCATCTCCTGTTCAATATGTTTCGGCTAATTCATCTCCATTAGAAATTCTCGGTTCTGTAAATGTCAAAATTCGTATTTTTAAATTTACATGGAAAATCAAATGTTTGTGGCTAAGCACCTGTCTTGCCCCATCATATTGGGAGCTGACTTTATTTGTCACACTGGTCTTGTGCTCGATCTTCAGAGTAAGTCGTGCACATTCAAATTTGCGTCCAATTGTAAAATCCCCTTGTTAAAGTGTAATTCTGTATCATGTTCATCTATTTCGCCTACCCAGGATGAGATGTTGTTAGACCTTAGACATCTACCTGAGGAGCAGGCTGATAGTATTCGTAAATTATGTCAGTCATTTCCAGAGGTGTTCTCTGATACTCTTGGTGTTACTGACCTTATCGAATACAAAATTGAGGTCACGGATTCGATTCCTGTCCGTTTTCCACCTTATAGGCTATCTCCACCTAAAATTTAGGCTTTGAAAGAAATCATCGATCAGATGTTGAAGGATGGTATTATTAGGCCCTCTAAGTCGGCGTATTCTTCGCCTATATTTCTAGTCCCGAAACCCCAAGGGGGCTTCAGGCCTGTCATTGATTATAGGGCTCTCAATCGGAAGGTGGTGTTACAATCTGTGCCCCTTCCCGACCTTCATTCTTGTTTTTCATGGTTCCGTAAGGCCAAGTTCTTCACCATCTTGGATTTGAATCAGGCCTACAATCAAATTCCCCTAGCGGAAGAGTCTAAACATCTTACAGCGTTTGCCACGGATTGGAATTTGTATGAATACAACCGCGTGCCTTTCGGGCTCCCCACCGGATCAGCTGTACTCACTAGGCTGCTAGATAGGGTCTTCTCCGACATCAAATTTGAGTACTTGTATCACTACTTGGATGATGTCGTCGTATTTTCGGAGACTTTTGAAGAACATCTAGATCATCTGCGAGAAGTTCTTAATCGCCTTCGTAAGGCTTGGTTAACTGTTAAGTTGTCCAAGGTTGCCTTTGCGAAGCCCTCTATGTCATTCCTAGGGCATATTGTGTCACCTGATGGTGTTGCCGTCGATCATTATAGAACACAGGCCATCCGTGATTTTAAACCTCCCAAGGACATTAAAGGTATCGCCAGGTTCATTGGTATGGTGAATTTCTTCAGGAAGTTTATTCCTAACTTTGCTAATACAGCTGCGCCCTTAAACCTTCTTCATAAGAAAGGCATCAAATTCGAGTGGGGACCTTCTCAACAAGCCGCTTTTGAAGATCTTAAATTAGCTCCCTGTAATGCCTCTGTCCTTGCTATGCCTGATTTCTCGAAGAAATTCATCGTCCAAACTGACGCGTCGTCGTCAGCAGTAGCTGCAGTCCTTCTTCAAGAGACTGAACTAGGGAGGCGACCCATCGCCTATGCATCTAGGACTCTATCGGCTCAAGAAGCCAAGTATTCCATCTATGAGCTCGAAGGTTTGGCAGTCTTATTTGCCTTAGAAAAGTTCCGTCTCTATCTGGAACATGTCAAATTCGACCTGGAGACAGATAATCAAGCCTTAAGCTGGGTCTTACGTAGGCCGCGTCGTACTGGTCGTATAGCCCGTTGGGCCATCCGTATTTCTGCCTTCCAATTTGATGTTAGGCATATCAGAGGTACCGAAAATGTTGTTGCTGATGGACTCAGCCGTATGTTTTCCAACGAGGTCGAGACCCATGAACCGGTCGACCGTTCATCACCTCCCGAGTCCATACTATCTGATGTTAATGCCATCTTAACAGATGCTCCCATGCTCTTTAGGAATATCGAGAAATACCAACATGAAGATCCGACGCTGGCTCCGATAATGGAAACCCTTTCTTCTGGGGAACATGTCGTCCCTTATGTTCTGAGGAATGGTGTTTTATGTTGCCCATCAAGGCATGATAAGATGATGAAGGTGGTCGTTCCAGCTGTTCTTGTACCGATGATCTTCAAGTACTATCATGAGACCCCATTAGGGGGGCATCCTGCAATCTTTAAAACTCGTGAAAAGATTCGTGAGAGGTTCATCTGGAAGGGTATGGACGGTGAAATCCGTGAACTAGTAAAAGCTTGTAAATCTTGTTTGCTTAGTAAACCAACCATGTCCACCAAGGTAGGCCTTCTGTCTTCGCATCAAGCGTCGCGCCCCATGGAACGCCTGTATATTGATTATGTAGGACCATTCCCCCAGTCAAAGGGAAATGCCAACAAGTTCATCTTTGTATGTGTAGATGGTTTTACAAGATTTTTCTGGTTATTTCCGACTAAGCTGGCTACCGCTCAGTCCACCATTACTTGCCTAAATTATATTTTTGCTTCTTTTGGTCCGTGCCAATATATAGTGTCTGATAATGCTAAGGCGTTTACATCAAATCTTTTTCGTAAATTCTGTTTTGACTTGTCCATCTCTCATGTGACGACTTCTGCTTATTACCCTCAACCATCTCTGGCTGAACGGGTTAATCGTAACCTCAGGTCCGCGCTTATTGCCTATCATCATGAAGATCATTCTAGGTGGGACACGTCCCTGCATTGGTTAGCTTTTGCTTTGAATTTGGCGGTCCATGAATCTCACAAGTTTACTCCAGCTTCTTTGATGTTCATGTTCGTTCCCAACACGCCGCTCTCTAACCTCTGGTCTCTGAGTGACATTCTACCCGAGACAATAGATCCGGATAATATTAAAGATCTTTGGAAGAAAGCTAAAGCCAATCTTATGGTGTCTCATGAAAAGGTTAGGGAAAGATATGATCGTGGACGGAGACCCACCAATTTGAAGGTAGGTGACCAGGTGATGGTCAAGAACTTTGTTCCCGCGGGCAAGCTTGCCCCCAGATTTCATGGGCCGTGTATCATTCTCGATTTCCTTACGCCGGTTACGTTGTTATTAAGTAATCCAGCCACCGAGAGGATATTTAGGGTTCACCTGTCACAGGTGAAACCGGTGTAATTTCTGTGTTAACTTGCTTCATATTATTTCGAAAGAAATAGGAAGGTTATATTTTTTTTCTCTGAGAGGTTTCTCTTTTAGGCCTTCTGCCCTTGCAATCTGTTTCCTTTAAGCGTAATTATTTTTTGTAAACCTCCCCCGATCAGTTGAACTGCCATCCTGTCCTTGCCACGGCCATTACCACGCTCCCGTCTCCTGCTCCCCACACACAGTGGCTTATAAAATGCCATGGATATCTGCACGCCGCTGGCCCCTCAACCTCTCCACAAAGCCTGTGCCCTCAAAAAAATGATGATGGTCCAACAAAATTCTGCCGCCTAGTTTTAATGTTTCAGTGCCCCCGCAGCCGCGCGGCGCCGTGACGCGACTGGGATAGAGGAAGGGCCCCCTCTACTCCAGCGAGGACGACATGTGCACGGCGAGCCGGAGCCCTCCTCCCGGCCAAGGCAGATGTGCGGCGCACAACCTGTAACTGGCCCGCGACCTGC
Source organism: Anabrus simplex (assembly GCF_040414725.1). NCBI lineage: Eukaryota > Metazoa > Arthropoda > Insecta > Orthoptera > Tettigoniidae > Anabrus > Anabrus simplex. Next base: position 171,060,309 of record NC_090269.1, on the reverse strand, counting down.
ATGTTCACCGCGGGCGCGGCGTGCTTCAACACCACTGCTCCTCTCATAGTGCGGGCGAGCGGTATCTCAGGGTACTTGAGGGGTCCGAGCGGCCGCCTTTGGACATAAGCTGCAACGGCCGGTCTGGCCATCCAACTTAATCAACATCGAAATATTTAATCAACTACATGGACATTTACTATCAGCAATATTACTACACTTGGGAATTCAACAGCAATATCTGGTGGACTTAGAAGATTTTTTTTCTCAACTTCAAAAACTAATATTTTCCTTCTGAATTCAACTTCTACAAACATAAAGACATTACTTCAACAGTTACTACAAGAATTTTGAAACTGGATCAGACCAAATTTAGAAAATTTTTATAAATACGTCTGCAATTAATCTCCATATCAACATCATAACTCGGACCTTGTTTTTAACGAATTTCATGTGTCACCCCTGGAGGGACTTTTGGGGGGGGGGAGGTCTATACCGGGCGGTACACCTCCACGCCGCTAATTCAAACCTTGCGCCAGTTAAACCCCCCCCCTACTGGAAGAAGTCTGAACTTTGTCTTATGTGTTAATTTTCAAGTTACACTGAAGATGTCACTACTTGGAAATTTTGAAGTTTCTGAACTGTGTTGTTTTCGACGTATTTTTGTTTTTCTTGTAGTAAGAAGTGTGAACATTCTCTTCTAGAGGACACTACTGAAGAACTACAACGATGCACCCTAGTGCGAAGTGAAAGAACTGTTTGTTTTTTTTGTTTTTTTTGTTTGTTTTTTTTTTTTGGAGAAAATTTAATTTCAAAAGTTTGTTCTTTGCTAAATTTCTTTCAGTCATTGTTTAAGTTGGCAATATTAACCCTTTCTTTCACCTTGTTTTGAATTTAGCCAATCCCGAATTTCTTTCATTAATTTTCCACCAATAATGTGTTTCTTCTTCATCTTGTGTAGGGGTTTTCTTTATCCACCAATAAAATGATTGTGGGCGGGTGTTTTCCTTCCTGAAACGCCTCGAACTTTCTGCGAGAGTATATAAACTGCTGATTTTAGGGTCTCTGCGCCACTTCAGTAACATCTTTCAGTGTGTAAAGTACATAGCAGGGGGCGGGAAGCGCCTCTTCCTTCGGGCAGCAGTTCAACAACAAGGTAATGGCCGTATAATAACTTCTTTTCTTGCTAGCTCAGCAGTTTAACTCTCAGGGCGGGTCCGAAGCTTTTCCACCATGTAACTTTCCCTAAAATGTAAAGAATCTTTGCATCTATTCTCTTTCAAGCTTCATATTGGGATAGAGAGTGCTTAACCCTCTCTAGCTAACACTCATATTGCATTGAGGTGAACTTATTTTCACAACCGTTTCTTCCTTAACGTAATGTAAATTGTTTCCTTCTAAAAGCCACCTCTTTAGTATTGGATTAGCCCTTGCATTAACGGCCTAGTGCCAAGTAGGTTTTAAACAAAATGTATTAGGAGCGCAAGTTCGCCTCCTCTCAATTGGTATTTTAGAGGCCATGTAATTAACTTTTCTCACTTAATAGGCCTCAGTAGGTTGGGTATCTTTACCCCTGTGTTTATGTCCTTAGAGGACAACTTGAAGGTGGAGTTTGGTGTGGCCTTTGATAGGCTTAATCTTTGAGAGCAGATCGCTCTTTTGAAATTTGTTTCTGCGCGCCTCGAGGAGGCTTTATGATGTAATTGGGAGCAAGTGCTCCTGGGCTTGATTGGGGTCTTCTGCCCCTTTGTTGAATTCTGTATATCGTAAAGTTGGGCTAATTGCTCAAGAATTGTGTGTCTGGCTCTCGGAGCCCAAATCCTGTAATTGTACATTCTCGATTAGTGGTTTTGCTACTCTGTACCTGCCATCATTGTTATTTCTTGTTTTTTTTTTTTTTTTGCTAAGAAAATATAACCTTGTTAAATTTTAAATTCACTTTAATTTCGTAGCCTGAGACCTGTTCACCCCCCGCACCTTCTTTCACCTCTAACTACCACGGAAAACTCCGTAACAGTTATAATTGTGAGTGAATAAGGGTTAATATCTTGTAAGATGGATATAGTACAGTGCTATATATAGGTCATAGTTGGATTATATGAGAATATGAGAATGATATGAAGTGAAACAAAAATTGATCAAGAAGAAATGGAATAATCAAGTAGGTAGATGTTGGTTACAGAATTCTATGCGTCAAGTCAACGTGTATATGAAGGTTATTTGCAAATGAAAGAAGAAATATGATAATGAGATATGAAGGAAATGGTATATGAATGTTGAATGAATATGAAGAAGAAGAATGAAAGTTATATTTATTGTTTCGTCTGTAAAAAAGAAAATGATTTATTGTGAAGATAAAAATAAGAGGGTTGACGCAATTCAGGGTTAGTACTGTTCTTGATTCTATGATAAGTGATATTTCTTAGATATTCCATATCCAACATATTTAAAATACATTATGTACCGGGAGGTCCACCTCAATGCCGCGCATTCAAAATAAGCGCCTTAATGAACCCCTCTATCGAACAAAAGTGGAAACTACTACAACAGGAACTTAGAACTTTAATCAGAAGATGTCACCACTTAAAAATTAGGAATTGTTTTGTTGTGAAGTTTCCTAAACTGAGTGAGATTTTCCTTGTTTTGTTTGCCATTCATCAAGAAGTTTGGACACTCTTTCACAGATGACACTACCAAAAAACTATGATCATGCACGTTGGTGCAAGGTATAAAAACTTATAACTTAAAGAAGTTTCGTATTCCTAGGTTTTCCATAACTGATCTATGTTCATTTATTTTTGGGTTGGCAATACTTCCTTTTCTTTCCGCCAGTTTTGAATCTAGCCAATCCTGGATTTTTGTAATTAATTTTCAACCAATCCCGCATTTCTTGTTCACCTTATGTTAGCCATTAAAATTTAAGAGGGTGTGTCCTGATTAATCTTGAATGCTCTCGAACCTTCCCTGAGGGTTTATAAACTGCGGCTTTTCACGTTTCCTGGCCAATTGATCGTCGTCTTTCTGAGTGTGTGTGTGTTTAAGCAGGAGGTGGGTGGCCTCTTTCTTCGGTCAGCAGAACATCTAAAGGTAATGGCCACATAACTTCATTCTTTCTTGTTACCTCCGCAACTTATCCCGAGGGGAAGGTCCGAATTTTTACTATGTATCCTACCTATTCTAAAATGTAGCTTTCTTTTGGCTAATGTAAAAACTTCATAAAATCTATAATTGCAAATTGGGGATAGAGAGTGAGTTACCCTCTCGAGCTCTCCTTCATCTTGGTTTGAGGTGTCTGCGATTTTGCAACATTTGTTATTGATTACAGTAATTTCTATGCGAGTCTCTTCAGTACTTTGGGAATAGCCCCTGTTTCATTGGCCTAGAGCCCTGTGGGTTTTTAAAGTTTCATTATCTTGGAGCGCAGTGTACGCCTCCATTCCTTTTGTGTTTGGGCCAGTTATTTAACCTGTTCTTTTTCCATGAAGGCTCCCGTAGGTTGGGTATTAAATAACCTTGTATAAAATTATTTTCAATTTGTAAGTTGTGCCTTGAGAGGCCAGTGATTGTAAGTTGATGTTGCCTTGAGTAGGCTTGGATAACTGAGAACCTGTTAGCTCTTTTTCAAAGTTTGTAAGTGTAAAGGTTGCCTCTGGGAGGCTAGATATTGTGATTTAGGGAGTAAGTGCTCTTGAATTAAGGGATTTATGCCCCTAACTAAACTATACCACTTCCATTCGTAAAACTGTAAAACTAGGGGCTTGAAGCCCAGAATCTGTAAAAATCACTAATCTTGGATTTTCCAAGTCTTGTTTCAAGATTGCTTTTGTACCGGATATGTTGTTATGTTCACTAAGTGAAAATTGTTAAGTTGTTGTTTTCTGAAAAAATATAACCTTCAGTTCAAGTTTTAAATTAATGTTGATATTGTAGTTAGACCCATTCACCCCGGCACCTTCTTTAACCTCTTTCTGCTCCACGGGTATCCCCGTAACACATTATATAGGTTATATATTGAGTTTAGGCACCTGTAAATCATCACGATGACTCACTGTAAGGAAAGTTGAGTAGGATATTAATACAAAAATTAACCCAGATCTCTACCATAATGATTATTATTTGCTAAACAAGTACATGGCACTTCTTTAATTTCTTTAATAAATGGATGTGATGCACAGGTATGACAAGTTTTTCACATATAATTGCAGAAGGTAATGATTGTTAGATTCTTCATAAATAATACTCTATACCCGTTTTTATAAAAAACAGTGTGTGAGGTGTTGGAATTTAATTAATTACCTGATGACAGATTTCGTGAGACACGTTTATACAGTTAATCTAACTTGTAAGTTTTATGAGAGGAATGATATCCAGTATAGCTATATCATGATAGTAGATATTAATCTAGAAGAGAGCACAAGATGTGATTGACTTAATACTTATCTTTTTCCTGATGCATCCATGAAAGCCAGTCCCTAAGTAATAAATTTATCCTCATCCTATATATTATAAATATTTAAATATCTAAAGTTTGTGGATTACTGTAGTCACGTCCTAGTTCGTGAACCATGGGCAACAGCAGAGTGGCCTGGTAACTGGTCCTGAGAGTCGGGATACCAGTTGCTATGGAATGGGAGTGAGCATCTCGGACATATTCTGAGTCGTGGCCCTCCTTATGCTCAGGCGGCTAGAACTATACAATTCACCGGTGGTCCATAACCCGTTAGAGGAGAGATCCTCACTTGGACTATGTGAAAGTAGGGTAGCATCCTGCTTCATGAATTTACCGAGCTCAGAACACTTTAAGCAAGCCTCGGACCTATGGGAGTATCGGAGTCCCACTCCCATTTGACAGGCGAGGGACTCCTTGGAAACAACTTGGCGAACAAAATGGAATTCGATGGGGAGCTATCAATATTAATGGGGCTTATGGAAGAAAGAAAGTAGAACTGGCTGAGTCAGCAAAGAGGATGCATTTGGATGTGCTAGGAGTAAGTGATATTCGGGTAAGGTGAGATAACGAGGAAGAGATAGGAGATTATAAAGTGTACTTGACGGGTGTTAGAAAGGGAAGGGCAGCGTCTGGGTAGCGCTCTTTATTAAGAATACGATTCACGCAACATAGTTTCTGTTAGGCACGTAAATGAGCGAATGATGTGGGTGGATTTGTCAGCTGCAGGAATTAGTACTAGAATTGTGTCCGTGTATTCACCATGTGAGGGTGCAGATGAGGATGAAGTGGAAAAGTTTTATGAAGCATTGAGTGACATCGTGGTCAGGGTCAACAGCAAGGATAGAATAGTGCTAATGGTTGATTTCAATGCGAGAGTTGGGAATAGAACTGAAGGATACGAAAGGGTGATTGGTAAATGTGGGGAAGATATGGAAGCTAATGGGAATGGGAAGCGTTTGCTGGACTTCTGTGCTAGTATGGGTTTAGCTGTTGCGAATACATTCTTCAAGCATAAGGCTATTCACCGCTACACATGGGAGGCTAGGGGTACCAGATCCATAATAGACTATATCTTAACAGACTTCGAATTCAGGAAATCTGTTAGAAATGTACGAGTTTTCCGCGGATTTTTCGATGATACAGACCATTATCTGATCTGTAGTGAACTAAGTATCTCTAGGCCTAGGGTAGAGAAAGTGAAATCTGTCTGCAAACGTATAAGGGTAGATAATCTCCAGGACGAGGAAATTAGACAGAAGTACATGGGTATTATTAGTGAGAAGCTTCAAACAGTAGACAGTAAGGAGGTTCAGGATATAGAAAGTGAATGGGTAGCATACAGGGATGCTGTAGTAGAAAGGGCAAGGGAATGCCTGGGAACAACTGTGTGTAAAGATGGGAAAAGGCGAACATCTTGGTGGAATGATGAAGTGAGAACAGCTTGTAAACGTAAAAAGAAGGCTTATCAGAAATGGCTCCAAACAAGGGCTGAGGCAGACAGAGATTTGTACGTAGATGAAAGAAACAGAGCGAAACAAATAGTTGTTGAATCCAAGAAGAAGTCATGGGAAGATTTTGGTAACAACCTGGAAAGGCTAGGTCAAGCAGCAGGGAAACCTTTCTGGACAGTAATAAAGAATCTTAGGAAGGGGGGGGGGGAAAGGAAATGAACAGTGTTTTGAGAAATTCAGGTGAACTCATAATAGATCCCAGGGAATCACTGGAGAGGTGGAGGGAATATTTTGAACATCTTCTCAATGTAAAAGGAAATCATCCTTGTGGTGTTGCGAGCAGCCAAGCTCATGAGGAGGAGGAAAATGATGTTGGTGAAATTATGCTAGAGGAAGTGGAAAGGATGGTCAATAACCTCATTGTCATAAAGCAGCAGGAATAGATGAAATTAGACCTGAAATGGTGAAGTATAGTGGGAAGGCAGGGATGAAATGGCTTCATAGAATAGTAAAATTAGCATGGAGTGTTGGTAAGGTACCGTCAGATAGGACAAAAGCAGTAATTGCACCTATCTATAAGCAAGGGAACAGGAAGGATTGCAACAACTATCGAGATATCTCACTGATTAGTATACCAGGCAAAGTATTCACTGGCATCTTGGAAGGGAAGGTGCGATCAGTCGTTGAGAGGATGTTGGATGAAACCCAGTGTGGTTTCAGACCACAGAGAGGCTGTCAGGATCAGATTTTCAGTATGCGCCAGGTAATTGAAAAATGCTACGAGAGGAATAGGCAGTTGTGTTTATGTTTCGTAGATCTAGAGAAAGCATACGGCAGGGTACCGAGGGAGAAGATGTTCGCTATACTTGGGGACTATGGAATTAAAGGTAGATTATTAAAATCAATCAAAGGTATGTATGTTGACAATTGGGCTTCAGTGAGAATTGATGGTAGAATGAGTTCTTGGTTCAGGGTACTTACAGGGGTTAGACAAGGCTGTAATCTTTCACCTTTGCTGTTCATGGTTCACATTGATCATCTGCTGAAAGGTATAAAATGGCAGGGAGAGATTCAGTTAGGTGGAAATGTAATAAGCAGTCTGGCCTATGCTGACGACTTGGTCTTAATGGCAGATTGAGCCGAAAGCCTGCAGTGTAATATCTTGGAACTTGAAAATAGGAGCAATGAGTATGGTATGAAAATTAGCCTCTCGAAGACTAAATTGATGTCAGTAGGTAAGAAATTCAACAGAATTGAATGTCAGATTGGTGATACAAAGCTAGAACAGGTCGATAATTTCAAGTATTTAGGTTGTGTATTATCCCAGGATGGTAATATGGTAAGTGAGATTGAATCAAGGTGTCGTAAAGCTAATGCAGTGAGCTCGCAGTTGCGATCAACAGAATTCTGTAAGAAGGAAGTCAGCTCCCAGACGAAACTATCGTTACATCGGTCTGTTTTCAGACCAACTTTGCTTTACGGGAGCGAAAGCTGGGTGGACTCAGGATATCTTATTCATAAGTTAGAAGTAACAGACATGAAAGTAGCAAGAATGATTGCTGGTAAAAACAGGTGGGAACAATGGCAGGAGGGTACTCGGAATGAGGAGATTAAGGCTAATTTAGGAATGAACTCGATGGATGAAGCTGTACGCATAAACCGGCTTCGGTGGTGGGGTCATGTGAAGCGAATGGAGAAGGATATGTTACCTAGGAGAATAATGGACTCTGCTATGGAGGGTAAGAGAAGTAGAGGTAGACCAAGACGACGATTGTTAGACTCTGTTTCTAACGATTTAAAGATAAGAGGTATAGAACTAAATGAGGCCACAACACTAGTTGCAAATCGAGGATTGTGGCGACGTTTAGTAAATTCACAGAGGCTTGCAGACTGAACGCTGAAAGGCATAACAGTCTATAATGATGATGTATGTATGTATGTATTGCCCCCATTTTTCCCGAGCTAAGCCCAGCCATCGAGCGAGAGATCCCAAGGTGGACCGTTCGATCGTTGGCTATCACTTTCTAGAGGCATTTAAGGGATGTTAGGGATTGATGACCAAGCAGGATAAAAAGAAATGTTAAAACAACACTCTGACATTTATTCACATAAGCAAACAAACAAATGAAAACATTCTGGCTGATATTTCTTTTTATAACAGAGAACTTTCATAATACTGCATTTCTTCCTCGATTTAGAGTGACACGTGTTCTTAATCTCCAGCCTTACTGTGCTGTAATGAAACCAAAGAAAAATTAGGCCTCTTGCCTTTTCAAATCAAAATATTTGACTGAAAGAATTAAATAAATTAACATAGAACTTCATAAAATCATAAACAGCTGTCTTGCTAACGAGGGTTTTACAATAAATGTGTTCAAAGCTTTACCAATTCAAAGTAGTCTCAACACGTGGTTTTAAGATGTACTCAACTGAATTTGTCATTTACAGTATTTAATAATGGTCAATGACACCAACATGAACTTCAGTAGAAAATGAAAATTGATTTCAAAATTCTCAAAATTAATTAATTGTTATTCTGATTATTATTATTATTATTATTATTAACTTCTCATCATTTAATTAGCCCATGTTTCATTGTCACACGATCGTGTTCTTATTAATTTTCCACTGCATTATTTACCTAATGATCGTCATTAGCATTTCAGAATAATTATTTTGAATTGATTATCAATGACTTATTTTCACCATAACTCCAATTAATCAAGCGGCTAACAAATTTCTACCTCTGATCTTTGTATTTCATTTCTATTCAAATTAATCTTAAAATATTTCAAATTTTAGAAATTCGCATTACCAACGTGTGAGCTAGTTAAAAAAATTTATTTACAAATCGAGTGCCTTCATAAAATAACGAGATGTTCTTTCCTTTTAAATCTCGCTAATTAAGAAAATAAATTCTTCCTAGTCTTCCTCGACTTAACTTAATCAAACTTTCCCTTAAGGGCATGAAAATTATTTCTTAAGGCAACACACAACGATGAATGTAATCTGCGTCACAGCGAGTGCGTGACCAGATCAAAATTAAATGAAACCAACATGACACAAGAGAAATATACATATTCACACACACACACACATTCACACTAGGGAAACACGTTTTTATGTACATTATTTACATCGAATCCTGTTTTGGCAAGTTTATTTATGATTTTTAGAGTTGGTGGTCGGGACGCGTAATGTCTAGCAGAAATAATCCGTGTACTGAAATTATCATTCATTTATAGTGGCTAGTGATCGAAGTCATGGGTATCACTTGGTAGAAACACATTTCACATATCAATGTAAGTTCATCTAACTCATGAAATTATAATGGAAGATTCTAGTAAAATCCATAAGCACTACCATCATTTGGGCTACAGGTTGAAATTACCGCAAGCGTGAGCCTTACTTGTATTACTTTTATTTCCTACCTGTGAAATACACTCGCAACACGTGCTCCAGTAATTATAATCTATCTTGCGCTCCCAATACACAAGAATAAGTCAAATATCATCATTAATTCATCAACTGCACAATTATACAACAAGTATCCCTCAGGATTGGTCATATTCCAGACCCTTCATGAACAGAGCACATTCAATCTCACATATAAGGACTCTACAGTAATTTTATGGCTCACGAGCGTTTACTTCTGTTTTACCCGATCTTTAGTTAATATTATTATTATTTAAGTGATTATTACATCTACTGATCCTCATGGAATATCGTAAAATTAGATGACTTCATCATAACTGCAACAAGTGATCTTGAAAGACACTAGGTTCGACCCTATTCACTCAAAATGTACACGTAAATTTCCATCCAGTAACTTTCAACATTACAAGGAAAGTAGATTTACCGCGTGGTCAGTGATTATTAAATATAAAGCTCCTTAAGCATGGGAAATCATTCAAAGACAACCTACATGTCTACTCTAATAGATTCCAAAATTTCATTCACACGTACCTAGTCTACCACGACACCTTAAGAAGTGGAAAAATGAAATATTTCTAACTACAACAAACTAATAGATCTACGACTTAAGAAGAAAGACCTCTAGTTGTACAAAAGGTAAGACAGATAAATTAAATTAAAAAGGTACTCAAGTTTTGATGGGGTTCGATCTCGTCGACAGTCAGTTATTCCAGCATACTCCTCCGGTCAGTCTCCTTCCAATTACCAGATACGCCTCACATTTTACAGCTCCGTGGAGGCTCTGCAACAGGTGTCCCTCGATGAAATGATGTAGTCGGTGGTTGCGGAATTATCCATCTTGAGATGTTCAATTCTACGACGACTTCCGTAGAGTGCCGGTCACAAGCTGTAACTGAGATGACAAAATTAAGTATTTTGCACAAGCACACGCCGAATATAAATATCTCGTCTACACTATCACACTTAACTTGGCTCCTAGGCGTCTTTATTCCATAGAATTCACTAATGGTTTCTCTAAGTTCTAGCAGAACGGCGTCGACTTGGATTGAAATTACTTCTCCACGTGGTCTAAGAATGTGGTGCAGCACGACGAAGGATATTCAGAGTAAGAGTTCCAAGAACATTAAGAGCATTAAGAGAGCACGAAGAGCATTAAGAGAGCGATTTACTCAAAACAAGGCCTTTTATCTAATTAGCCAGGGAGATGTGATCTTCAGCGAGGACGGTAATTGGCCGATGGTCTCCTTTAATTGGCGCAGACTATTCCAGAAACAAGCTGGGTTGCGCGCGTGCGAAGGCAGTCACGTGGTTTGCTCTGAACTTGGCACAGTCTTGCCGGTGTGTCTCCCCTCTGAACGACGAAAAAAACTCGTTCTCAGCTCGCCACAACTCCCCAAATGATATACTGCAGTTACAAGCAGACAATAAACTTTTCACTTCCCACTTGTTAAAATATTCGTAATATCGCCAATTTTAACGGGGACATCATAAATGGATGAATGAATACTTTAATAGTTAAATAATTAAAAGAACGTATTAATTTAGGAAGGCAAGTGATTGATGCTGAAATGAATGATTTCCCAGGAAGACCTGTAAATATTTTTATAACCTGAACTAAAGTAGGAATATTAACTTTTACACAAATGAAAAAAAAATGAAACAAAAAAGTGATTTCAATTTTCGTGGGTAGAATTTTTCTGAATGATTCCATTTTTTTTTTCTATTGTACATAATTATTAATATGTTAACATAATCAAAGATCTTTGATGAAATGATAGAAGATAATTAATCAATTTTAAATTAAGATAATCATTTTTTCAAGGATTTTCATTCTCTTTTTCAATTTTCTAGATTTCTTTAATAAATGGATGTGATGAAACGTTATTGGTATTTATATTCATATGTTAATGTAAGCATTATAGTCACATAGTCATCTTTAATTTAAGATTTGCGGAACTATTTTACAACAAAGGTTAGTTGATAAGGTGGAAACGTCCATCGCATTATCGATAGAGGAAATAGCTGTCAAGCATAATATCGTTTGCAATTTCTCCGCATACACGACAACAAGACAATGTTTGACTGGAAATTAGACATAAACGAGCTAGTCTGGATTTATTCGCGACCCGCCCTGGACGCAGGAACGGCGCAGTATTTAGGATTATAAATGTTACGGAGTTATCCGTGGTAGTTAGAGGTGAAAGAAGGTGCGGGCGGGAATATGTCTCAACTACAGAATTAAAGTTAATTTAAAACTTTAACAAAGGTTATATTTTCTTTTCCAAAATCAACAAATGACAACAAATAACAAAGGTGTAACAGGTACCAAGTAGCAGATCAACAATTTAAGAATTTACAGATTACAGTCGTTACAAGATTTGGGCTTCGAGCCCCAAGTTTAATTCCTGAGCTCTCAGCTCACAACCACCATAGCGGAAGGGCAGAAAACCCAAAAGTACGAGGAGCACTTGCTCCTAATTACAATGTTAAGAGAAAAAGAGCAGACCCGCTCTCAATTTTACAAGCCTATCAAAGGCTACAACAAACTTCATTCCTAACTGCCCTTAAGGCACACAAACAGTGAAACAGGGGTATCTTGTACCCAACCTACGGGGCCTTCACATGAAGAAAACAAACTCTGGGTTAATTAAATGGCCCAAAAAACTAAATTGACTGGAGGCGTAGCTTGCACTCCTACATGAAACTTCTTAAAACCTAGGTGTCACTCGGCCAGTTATACAGGGGCTAATCCCATACTAGGGAGGTGACTCGTAGAAAAATAATTTATTACACTAAGAAGATAGGAAAATCGGGTATGAAAACGTAGTCACCTCAAAACAACGTGAGTGGGAGCTCGAGAGGGTTAAGCACTCTCTATCCCAAATTGCGGTTAATTTACATGAATATAGTAAGGTTTACATTGAAAAGGATTCGAACATTCCCCCGCGGGTTCAAACTACTGAGCTAGCAAGAAATAAAGATGTTAACAGGCCATTACCTTGTTGATGAACTGCTGCCCGAAGAAAGAGGCGCTTCCCGCCCCCTGCTACATAATCACACACTAAGCAAGTTGTTGATGAAGTCGCCCGGAGACAAGAAAATCAGCAGTATTTATACCCTCGTGGAAAATTCGAGACCTTTCAAGAATGAAAAGACACACTCCTTCAACTTTATTGGTAGACTAGGAATTACACATGGAAACCTGAGGAAGAAAGCTATGATTGGAGGAAAATTAATTACAGAAATTACTGATTGGTTAAATTCAAAACTGGCGGAAAGAGAAGGGTTATACTGCCAACCCAAAAAATGAATGAAAGAAATTTAACAAAGAACAAACTTATGAATACCAAATTTCTTCAAAAAACAGTTCCTTCACTTCGCACTAGGGTGCATAATTATAGTTCTTAGGCAGTGACGTCTAGAAGAGGACGTCCACACTTCTTGCTAGATAGTAAACAAAATACGTCGGAATAGACACAGTTCAGAAAATTTCAAAATTACACCATTTACCGTAGTGACATCTTTTAAGAAATAGTAGAATTAGTTCAGTTTTCAAGGTTCCAAACTTCTCCTGTAGAGGAGTTTAAATTGGCGCAATATTTAAACTAGCGGCGTGGAGGAGTACCACCCGGTACAATACATATCAGAGTTGTGGGAAGAATCTGGTAGATGAGGAAGAGAAATGCATTCATTGGTTCCCTAAACTGAATTGTTTGTAGATTGTTTTTGTTGTTCTAAGGTTGCTAGAACTTGTATCTCTTCCCGCCTGCTTAAACTTTTAAACAAGCAGGATTATTTGATATTTATTTAATTATCCAATGGGATTTAGGTGTGTGTTCAGGGCTTCGGCCCAGAGAATTCCGGAACCTTCCTCTTCGCTATAAAAGCTGGGACCTTTCTCGCCATGTTGTCCCTTCGATTGCTCCAGTCCAGTCAAGAAGTAGAGTGTGTGGCCCATCTTGGGTAGGCTCAGCAGCTCAAGGTAATGACAGACATCTTTTAATCATGTAATAGCCTCAGAAATCTGAACTGAGTAGAAGGTTTCAAATTATTTCGTAATATGAAATTCTATCCTGTAAATTTTCAAAGACCGTAGTCTAACGTAGGGAATAAAAACTTAACAAATTTCCACAAAGGAAAAATCAGGTACAGTGCCAAACTAGAAAGCAGATTAGGAAAATCCAAGATTCAGAACCTTAGCACTTTGGGCGTTAAGCCCCTAGTTTTACAATATTACAAATGGAAGAAGAATTATTTGGTTAAGGGCAGAAAACCCCTAATTCAGGGAGCACTTACTCCCAAAATAGAATATGCAGCCTTCCAGAGGCACTCTTCACAATTACAAAATTTTGGAAAAGAGCTAACAGGCTCTCAGTTTCTCAAGCCCACTCAAGGCAACATCAGCTCCCAATCTCTGGCCTTTCAAGGCACAACTTACAATTTGAAACAGGGGTATCTCGTACCCAACATATAGGGCCTTTGCGGAAAAGAACAGCTTAAGTAACTGGCCCGAAACACAAAATGAATGGAGGCATACATCTGCACTCCTAGATATGAACACCAGAAAAACCCAAGGGGCTCTAAGCCGATGAAACAGGGGCTATTCCCAAACTACTGAGGTGACTCGTAGAGAAATTACATTAATCAATCACAGTAGGAAAACAGTTGGAAAACGTAGTCACCTCAAATCAAGATGAAGGGGAGCTCGAGAGGGTACTTCACTCTCTATCCCCGGTTTACAGTTAAAGATTTTATGTTTTTACATTAGCCGACAGAAGGTTACATTTTTACAAAAGTAGATTACATAGTTAACGATTCGTACCTTTCCCTCGGGTTAAGCTGCGGAGATAGCAAGAAAGAAATAAGTTATGTGGCCATTACCTTGCAGATGTTCTGCTGACCGATGAAACAGGCCGCCCGCCACCTGCTTTGACACACACACTCAGTAAGGGGACGAGCAATTGGCCAAGAAACGTGAAAAGCCGCAGTTTATAAACCCTCAGGGAAGGTTCGAGATCATTCACGACTAAACCAGCCACACCCTCTCAATTTTATTGGTTAAATCCAAAGTGAAGAAGAAATACGGGATTGGTTGGAGATTAATTACAAAAATTAGGGATTGGCAAGATTCAAAACTGGCGGAAAGAAAAGGAAGAATTGCCAACCCAAAAATAAATGAACATCATTCATTTACAAAAACCTAGAAATACAAAGCTTCTTTAAATTATAACTTCTTACAACTCGCACCAGGGTGCGTAATCATAGTTTTTAGTAGTGTCATCTGTGGAAGAATGTCCAAACTTCTTGAATGAATGGCAAACAAAACAAGGAGAAATTCACTCAGTTTAGGCAACTGCACAATAACAAAATTACATCATATTTCTGTGGTGACATCTTCTGAGTAAAGTTCTAAGTTGGTGTAGTTTCAGTTTCACTGTTTTACCAATAGAGGAGTTCATTTAGGCGCTATTTCTGAATGCGCGGTGTTGAGGTGTACCTCCCGGTACAGTTAGAATAAAAAACGTTTTCATAACTTACCGACGATGCTCATAGTTTTGGCTTCTTTATGAAAAACGGTCAATCTTCAAAAAAGTATTTATATGGCACAAAATGAGTAACTAACGTGCAGCTCACAATCCTGTCACAGTTTTCTCAACGTTGCAACGTAAAAAACAGCTCATCTCTCAAACATAGTACAACCCCAGGATCCCTAGGACATTGTTGTTTCCCGGAACCGATGTGCAAAAGCTGACACGATGTTGTAATCTTGCAAATGTTTCTGGTCGTGGCCCCCGTTATCTCGATGGCCACGTTCCGGCCCACTACTGAGTAATCCCTTGCTAATTGCCCTTTTCCTAATCTCATGATATTTATCACCACACGGTTATATTCCCAATACTGAGGCCTCTACAGGGAAATATCCCTGCGCATCACAATCCTAAGTGTTTTCCTTTCATTCAAGCAGTACAAATCTGGAGAAATATGTATGGCCCTATTGAGCCTTGCTGGTAGATTCTTTGTCGCTACGTTAATTTAACATTTCGGCGTAAGTTTTAAGTTGTTCGTACCGTACGTAAAACTACACCTGATCCTCGCTCTAGTTTCAGGAAACATTTTAGGGAGGCCCGGACCCCTGCCCCCCTCTTGGCTACGCCAGTGGGACAGCTTAGTCACTTTTCCATTCGTGGACCCAGACAACAATTGATTAACTTTATTAAAGAACACAGAATTATTTTGAGCCAATGAATTACCCATACTTGAATGTTCATCACTGATTTTAATAGATCCCCTTCTCTATTATAGAAATGAAAGAGTCTAGCCTGAACACGTTTAAGCTGGTTACCCGAGGACTCGCCTTCTTCAAAGAAACTCAAAACAGAAGCAAGGTCTGCAATGTTGGTGGTGATCGTGGATAAAGCGTCACCAACTTCCTTCTCTCCATGCACAGGAATACTAATAGGCAAATCCAAAGAATCTTTGAGTCGAGATGCATCTGTTGCTATCGTTCCACCAGACTGAACCTTTCTAGTGGCTAGTTTATACATGAGTTCTTCCTTGTGCAAATACCAAGGAGCCATAACCTCTCTAGGACCAGACATGATAAAGGAATTTTGCCAAAATTTGGAAAAATCAGAAAACCAGAAAATGTCTTGTGTTCAATTTCAAATTTTACGAAAAGCCGTCAAAAGGGGCTTTGTCCAGGCCCATTCAACCACGCTCTGCTACCACTTTTTCCGGAAATTCCGTGGCTTACAGAGGTGTAAGAAGGTGCCGGGGTGCATAGGCGGACAAGGAAATGATCAGAGCATAAGTTAAAACACTAAATCTAAAAATTTTATTTCTTTCCTTCCCTTTTTTAAATTAAAAATGTGATAAATAGAAGATCTGAATAAACAGTGACAATATAATAATGAGCTCGTCAGCTTCAACAACAGTGACTTAAAATCCAAAAAACAGGTGAAGAACTCGAGAGAATTATCAACACGGTAACATACACGGAAAGAATGTTATAGTTCTGAACAAGTACACTGTCTTATAAGAGCATGTTTGCTCCACTAATTAACATAGCCTAGGAGTCTGAGCTCCCAAAGTTAATGTAGTCCAGCCTCTCAGAGGTTAAGTCTCTTACAGCGCACAAGGATATACTTGACAATCTTCATGACAGGCTATTTACAGTCACTTAGCCCTATTTTGGGCCTATCTTCTGCTCAACAGTTTTCCACTTTCTTTTACAGGAACATAAACATGGGCACTTATTGCCCATACTAAATGGCCTTAATGTAAAAATAAAAAGGTTGAACATGATTGGCCATGAACAAAAGGGTAGGAGACGATACACTTGCACTACTTCTAGACTAAATGAAAAACATTAAATTCCAAGAGAGTGTTAAGAATTTTAGATGATTAGAAACTTTAGTCACCGCATACCAAGTTGAATGGAAATGAACAGAGGAAAAGCACTCCTTGTTCCCTTACATTATATGTTTCCCAGCAGGGGTTTGAACAGAGTCCTACGACTTGTCGAAAATCTACATTTAAACCATGAAATTAGAACTTAACATAAATAAAAGATGTTTGAAACCTTCTCCTCAAGCTATCTGCCGGAGCTATCACATGTTAAGAAATTCTGCCATTACCTTAAGTTGCTGGGCCTTCCGAACGCCGACCTGCAGCCCAGCTTTTATAGCATTTCGAGGGGAAGTTTCTAGAATTCTTTACAGATAGGCTGGATGACTGTACACACCCCAAATTTTGATTGGATAGAGAAAATATTCACCAAATTTGTGATTGGTTGCTAGATAGAGGAGTTGGAGGGGACAGAGGCGTTGACAACCTTGACACAAGAACGAATCAATTGTCTTTGTTACCGTGTTTTTGTGGATCACGGAGGTTAAAGAACGTGCGGGCATGATTGAGTGGATTTACAGTACGAGAATCGAAAGATTGAATTAAAACTTTAAAATTGGCAGTTTTATTTCTTTTCTTAACCTTTCCCGTTTTTTCTTTTCAAATCTTAATACTTTGCCAAGTTATTAATAATTAGTTACAAAAGTTAGCTCGTAAGCTTGAGAAACACTTTTATGGAGGTCCAAAATAATCAGATAACAATTTTACAGGCTGAGCTTGAAGCTCCCAATTACAATTTCTACCTGAGCACTACTGCTCCTTTAAATCAATAGTCAAGGAGACGGATCTCCAAATTTCTTTTACACCACTAGTAAGAGCATTTTTCCTCTAAAAATTTACACTTAAGAAACGATTTCCGAAAATTCACACTTTCCAGGCCTATCAAAGGCACGACCTACATTTAACAAAATTAAACAATATTCACTGTCTTAAATGCTCAACAGTCTGATACTTTTAACATGAAATAAATGAAATAGAGTTTAACAGGGGTAACCAGTACCTAGTACAAGGCCTTTGGTAAAAACAAAAGGTCAAATTTACTGGCCCAACAACCAAAATGGTGAGGAGGTGAACACTTGCGCTCCTTAAAATTTAGATTGAATGCATAAAACCCTATTTGGCCTTATGGCCCGACGTTACAGAAGCTAAGCCTATACTACGGTGGTGAGTAGATGGAGACAAATATTTAAATTACAGAAATAACAAGATAGAAAAGGTTCCAAAATCATATTGAGCCATTCCCTGAATGCCTCAATATACGTAATATGGTAATATTAGCAACGCATCAATTATTCGCATGCAAGAAACAGGGTACGAACTCTGAAGTTCCGTTATAGGCAAGCTGGGAGCGGTACGGAGTGGAATTTTCCAGAGGGTAGCTCTCCAGTTTGAATTCGAAGCGAGTCGTTGCCATGGTTACTATGCACGCTACCCGCGTTCAAACTTTCAAACTTTACAGATTTGTGTGTGGGAGTGGCTAGATTCAAACGAAGAGACCTCTACAACAAGGTGCCAGGATGAGCAACTTCGAACTCGCAGTAATGCATCTCAAGATTGTCAGCGGTTATTTCCCCATTAAGCTAGGATTCCACAGTTCCAAACTAAATATCACCTGCAGTCATAACTATCATTCACTCTTGGATCCTAATAATGTCATATCGAGTCTCTATTTAATAATTTCATTTGAACGAGAAGTCGTTGACAAGGAGAAAGCCGGTCAACCGTCAACCAGCCACCGTTAGCCGTGGGTGCGCCTCGTGACACCAAGGGGTAGGTGGTTATTTAAGGAGGCCTGGTGGGGTAAGCGTTCTCATTCTTCTGAACTTGGTGGTGCGAGTAACACGCTGTCCGCGAACGGGAGACTTTCTTTGTATTAACAAAGGACTGTTATACAATTGTGCGCGTGTATAGTTTACTTTATTTTCATCTCGAGCAAGACAATTACAGGACAGTTTAATGTCCTAAGTTATAATTCGCCGTGTTCATAGACCACGAGTTGGTCACGCGAAGATTTTACTTAGAAATTCAAATTAATTAAAGCTCGAGCTCTGCGCGTGAGATTAATGAACACCCGAACTGTGACCGGTATCTCACAGCGGTTTTTGAACGGGTTACATGTGTCGTGTGCGTCTCGTACATTTAGCCGCTACATAAACTTATGTCGATTGGGTTTGAACCCTTAAACTGATGACACATACTTCGGACTAATATTTATGTGTAGGCTAAGCCAATTACAGCCTAACATCAGGATCGGCATCGTATATAGTGTACACGTTAAGCGGTGAAGAAGTTGGTATTAATCTACTTGTATTCTGCAGAAACCCAGGAGAGAATCATGGAGGAACGTGGTATCAACGTCCGGACCTGCCAACCATTGTGTAGCACCGGAATTATGAGCAGCTAAACAGCCTACACATGTGGCTGTGGAATCCGGGGTGAATGACGACTGACTACGAAAGATATGTACCAAAATCCAATGTTAAATGGCATGATATACGTGTAGGGAAAGTACATTCAGGTTAGGGAAATTATCTACTATTTAGTCTTGTTAAATAACAGCTATTACAGCTGTAGTCTGGTTTGTTTCATGTAACGGTAAATATTTGGCAAAGGGGGTGTGCATGCTCTTCACCTATGCAACTTGTACATATTTATTTTAGTTAAAAGGGTAGAGGGCCACGCCTTAGGATTATTTAGTCTGTTTGTGTTCGTTTTTTTCTTGTGTGTATTTATGTTATTCCACGTTTGCTGTGGTTATTTGGGGAAGAGAGTCATTGATATGAACAAAGGCTACCCGCCAACAGCGTTGGGTAATTCACGTACTTAGCAGCATAACGTTAGTTAGGTAATTCTCTGCATGCTATATAATATTATTTCAGCTGTCTCGGAAATTGGTGTGGGAGCTTGTCCTTCGTTGAGATAGTTAGTTTCTTTTAAAATTGCGGGAAGGCAAGTCAGCGATACCATTTGGGGATGAACCCAGTATCGTTGAGATGAGAGGCTTGACATGCTTGAGGCTTGAAATGAGGCCTAATATATGTGTTAAGGCGAGATATGGCTTTGAGAATTGAGGGAGCCTTAAATACGTGAGTGCTAAATTAGCCAGCAGAGAGAGGTAAAGAATGTATCGGCTAAGTAGTGAATGTGTTTGTCGTTTGTTTTGCCTCGAGAATATTTGTGTAGCAGGCCAAGACCTGGCCACTTGCAGTACCGTTAGTTCAGTGAACCACTGGCAGAGAATCATGTCTCCCCTACTGCGTGAAAGTGAAAGTCGCCTTGAGGGTGCCTTCCCTCGACAGCTCAGTGTTTATTTTCCTTGACAGCTGATTGTTACAGAGCCGAGATTACTGACAACTTTGTCTCTGTAAGACGCAAAACCTGACGCCATCTGTATATCACGAGGTTGACTCCCCAGATATCATCATTAGTGTATATATATATATTTATTTATATATATATATTTGTATATATATATATTTGTATGTAGTTCTTTCCACAGGTGTGATTTTCGCATTGTTTATGTGATTTGATGTCTTGTTGTGTCAATTTTGGTGCATGGCAGCTCGTCGGCTGATTTCATTGATATCCAATTCCGCCTGGACTGCTTTGGTGAGCCCGCGAGCCCACGGTCGAAGCTGTGTAGTACATAAGGTAATTAGGGAACCCCCTATGCCATAGTGTCTTTATATGTTTGTATCCGCAATTTAGACGGACTGTAAATATTTGTATTAGCTATTTCACGAATGTATTAGTCCTACCGGTTCATCACAGAGACGTTGTGTTACAACACTGCCTACGGGCAATCATATTGGATTGATGGTCCTTATCCGGAGTAGTCAACCATTAAAATAAGATGGGTCAAATAATTTAGTCGTCAAATAATTTAATCGTCAATTAATTTTGTCGTTAGAGGTTTTATTCGTAATTTTTAGGTCGTTGACCGTTTGTATGTCAACTGTTATAACGTCAGCTCATAATTAATTAACCTGTAATTGCTAAAATCAGCTTAATTATATTGACGACTAATTCCCCTGTATAGTCACGAGGATTCACTGTAATTCATTGGGCCTGAACCCGATCTTGTTTGCTTGTTTAAATTGTAATATTTCTTGTAAGCGCTTTACGAAGTGTAATTAATTATATTTACGACTGGTTTGAGGTCGATTTCGGTTATTATTATAATATTCCATTTAGCATGAACCATTTATATGTTTTTCTCGGGATTAATAAATCCATTTTACCCCATAAGCGTTTCTCATTTCAATATATATGTCCATTCTTCCTGTCAATATACTCATTAGTATAAGTTTAGATTAGTTTTAAGTCGCCCAAAATTCAACGAACAGGACCACCGCTTTACCGAACCCTGAGTCTAGTCGGCAATAAAGACAGGAAATGGTACAATATAGTCACCTCGAAACCAAGTTGAAGTAATACGAGAGGGTATCTCATTCTCTATTCCCTGATTCCTGTTAAGTTCTTTCGACTAGTTTAAAATTTGCATTTAGAGTTTGAAATTTACCTTTTAAAATATAAAGTTACCTTACTAAAGATTTGAAACCTTCCCTTCGAACTAGCTTTGAAGGACTGTCAGAATTTAAACTGGATCTGCCATTACCTTGAGCTGGTGGGCCTCCCGAAGATGGATAAGGCGGCCTCCGCCTCCGTTACGACCACACTCAAGACTGGAGCTACCACTAAGACAACCTGGTCCGAAAGGTGCCAGCTCTTCATATTCAAATATTGCATTGTTGGCTACAGTCGTGAACAAAGGGTGTAGTAAAGTCAAGATCAGCTGATCTTGTATTCCGATCATTTGTAGTTCTTAGTAGAAAGTTATAATATCCGTTATTTATATCTCGCTCCCTCGATCTTTCAGAATTTATGAGCGGTTAGCTAATAATAATAAAGTCCCTGTATCCCAATAATTGCAATTCAAGTCCTTGGAGTAGTAGGAGTAGATTTTGACAGAAATATTTTTGAGAAATTATTGTAGACAACGTCATATCTTACAGTAACAAGGACACATTTATTCTCCGTCCCGTGGAGTAGGGACAATAATAGTAATCCACCAGCTGTAATAATCACATAACCACATTTCAGTTGAGAATTGTACTGACGATACGGTATATTAGATAGTATCTTGCCGGTTATATTCGTGTTTTTCTTTGCGTACGGTAACCCTTTCGATACTTTAGCATTTAACCAAACGCAAAGTTTCATTTCTATTATAGCATAGTAGGATAAAGAAGTACTAATAATAATATTCTGTCTACGCGCTTAACTTTGTTGGACCGAGCTCGATAGCTGCAGTTGCTTAAGTGCGGCCAGTATCCAGTAATTGGGAGATAGTGGGTTCGAACCCCACTGTCGGCAGCCCTGAAGATGGTTTTCCGTGGTTTCCCATTTTCACACCAGGAAAATGCTGGGGCTGTACCTTAATTAAGGCCACGGCCGCTTCCTTCCCATTCCTAGGCCTTTCCTATCCCATCGTCGCCATAAGACATATCTGTGTCGGTGCGACGTAAAGCAAATAGCAAAAAAAAACAAAAAACTTTGTTGGTAATCCTTGAATACGGTAGTTCTTGCGAAATTCAAACTTAGGCCTAATTGCAGTTTTCATTCCTATTTGTGCTTAGTAATAACCTATTGTAATTAGGATACGTCTGAACGTAACGTAGTTTAAACACTATTGTAGTGTATTGTAGTAACTTATTAGAAATTAGAGTGCTTATTCTATTATTTTTGAGTAGTATTGCGAATTCCAAACTTAAATTGTAATTTCCACTTCTGTTTGTGCTTAGTAATAACCTGTTGTAATTAGGATACGTCTGAACGCAGTTTAAAATTATTGTAGTGTATTATAGTAGGCATCTTATTATAAATTAGTGTGGTTATTCTATTACTGTGAAATATTTATGTAGTATAGTATCCGTAGTATCTATAGTATCTGCAGTATCTGTATTAACTCTCTTACTAGAATTCTGTTGCAGTAATTAGGGTAGCCTTAACTGCAGTTTAGAATTTTGTAGGTCTAATTCTTGAGTATTACTTTCGGTTTTCAGTAATTAACTGCAATTTTCATTTTGTTAGGTTGTTGTAGGAAAAACGTCGTTAAACTAAGTAGGATTGTAGTATAGTAGTAGCTTATATTAATTACTTTGTTGTTGTGTGATCCTTGTGAACTATCCTAGATAATATTTCTTTCCTTTCATTTTTTTAGACAATATTACTTTCCTTTCATTTCTATTTTGCACAGAATAAGTAATTTTATTTTTCCATTTCTTCTCATTATTCCGTAAGAAATGGCTAAAGAGTGCTAGTGTAAGAACTGTGGGTGTGGCCAGGCATTAAGGAGTAAGAGGGAGGAGTTGGAGAGTTTGAGGGAGGTTATTAGGATTCTCACAGAGGACAGGAAGGAAAGTAGGCCTCCCTCAAAAAAATACAAGATACAGTATGTGTAAAAGAGCTATGGAAAGGAAAGGGGGGAATTGTAGAAGACAAGTGGTCTAATATTTTAAGGGGAAGGAGATTGAAGACTAAGGGCTCTATTCAGAATCAGAATTCAGGACAGGTGTCTTTGAGAAATCGGTACGAGTCACTGCAGGTAGAACAACCGAGGGAATATGAGGAACAGGGAACTGTTGCTGAGATGTGTGGAAGTAGGCGGAAGTGAAAAACTTAGGAAAGGGAAATGTAGAGTAGTGGATAGGAAAAGACAAGTGGAACAGGGTCCTGGGAGGGAGAAAAGAGAGAAGGAATTAGCTTCTGCAGCAGTGAGAGAAGATAGGGCTAACCAGGAGAGGAGGGGATCAAATGAGGTGGGTAGGGTTGAGGCTCTGGTCATGGGGAAATCCATGGTTAGACCTGTGGGGGAAGTGTGTGGAGGAAAGGTAACCAGGATAGAGTGTTATCCAGGAATTAGTTTGAGGCAGATGTTGAGGAAAGTGGAAGACGAGGAAAAGGGAAAGGAGAAGGTGGTTAGTGTTTCACGTTAGTACTAACAACATAAGACAAGCAGGTATAAGTACCAACATAGTTGGGGATGTGTGGGATCCGGTAAATGTAGCACGGGTGAAGTTTAAGGAAGCGGAGATTGTTATCAGTGGAATATTGTGTAGGAGGGATACTGACTGGGAGGTGATAGGGGATTCAAATGAGACTATGGTATGTGGGAAACTGGGAGTGAGATTTCTGGATCCTAATGAGTGGGTAGGAGATAGGGATCTGCGCTCACATGGCCTTCATTTAAACCGCAGTGGTACATAGAAGTTAGGAAATTTGTTTAGAAGGGTTATAGACAGGTACATTCAGGGAAACGGGGTGACCATTGTAGCGGTGATAAGGGTACTAGGAAATCAAGTAGGAATGACATAAAAATGTTAGTGCTCAACTGTAGAAGTATTGTAAAGAAAGGAATTGAACAAAGTAATTTAATATATATATATATATATATATATATATATATATATATTATACCAGGAAAGCCTATGTCCTGGCCCATATCAATCGAAAGAAACGTTATTCCAGCATAAAATATCCGTCCCACGTACGAACATTTAAATAAAGGAATGTTCCAGCAGGTGCCAGACTTCACGAGTGCACTAGGCGAAGTCAAGTGACGTCACCAGTCGCTCGAAGCTCACCTCCCCTAGAGATATTTCTCGAAAAGAATTTTCTTTTCGCAAGCTTGTCAACGCCTTAACCAATTTCAACGGGACAAACGCTGAATTGTAACGGACGTCATAAAAGTTAATCCCTGTGAATTTCGAATTAATCCATCCCATGGTTGTTGAGTTATAATAATGTTAAGTCTAAGAAAAATTATACACTCACGGTCACATGGCCAAGAGAAACCACCCCTCCCAGCGCCGGCATATATATGTCAAGGCTAACAAGCAGAGCAGCGCAGTACAAGGACGAGTACACAGATGTGTGTGAGTGAGACAGAGGAGAGACCGACCCTCGTACAGTATGTCCGCGCAGTCACAGTGAAAGTACTTGCCGTCGCGTTTCCGGAACACGAAGTTATGTCGCCGACAAAATTATAAAAGACGTCGCACTGTATTTAGTACATCGCGTCGCGACTACAGTCTAATTCTAAAGACTTTTGAGAATATAATACGAGTGAACTTATTGAAGTGCAAATACCAAATATTTAACGTTCACAGAATATATCATTACGTGTAGACTTAGTTTACTTCACATGATATTGAACTTCTACAGAAACTAATGTGTAGAATTACCAGAACTCATTTCTTTTCGAGTATTGAACTGTATTTCTTTATTCACGCCATATTAGTGTACGACTTACAGTGGTAATCTGGGTGAATACTAAGAACTTTTTCTGAGGTAATATGACGTTATAATAACAAGATAATCAGAAAATAATCCTTAATGACCGTGTTCAAAGACTGTGATTATAGACTATGATTTGCCTTTTTCAAGTGTGAACTGTGTAATTATGGACGTTTCAGTAACGACTTTAAATAGTATTTCATACAGGAAGGACTGTGATTATTCATTTAACGTCTTAAAGTTCAATTACGCCATAAACTGTGTTCAACAGTAAATGACAGTGTCAGTGATAACTACTCGCACTAAGTGAATTTTTCGTGTGCGAAAAATCACCTTAACGAGCTATAATTCTACACGATCCAGTTCCAGCCGTCATCGCCTCATCGGGGGACGTCAACATGGTGTGTTAAGGGAACATCGCCGATCCTGATTCTCCACGGAACATTCCAGATGTCCATCCTTCAACATTTGTAGCAACATTTCTTTCATTAAGTGAGTAGTAACAAACTGACTAAAATGTTCTCATTAATTTTGAACAGTGGAAACTTCAGTGCCGCGTGTGAACAAATATTTCAGAGTTCTCATAGTTTCTCAGAAGTGATTAATTTAATTTTCAAATTTAATTTTCATATCTCATAGAAAGACTTTAGGCTTTTCAAGTGTGCTATGCATCAAGGTTTACAAACTGAAAAACTGAAAACTTTTAATAGAAATTTATCATGTCAATTTGCAATTACAAGTGTGTGCTCATATTTAGAAACACTTTAGGTGGAAATCTAATACCTCGTCTTTTCACATATGAAAGACTTTGGAATCAGTGATATTCATTTAATTTTCATGACAAAATTCAGGAAGATTACGTTCAAACTTTTAATTTCAATGCCAGATTTGAGTCCAATAATCATATTGCAGGGTGAAGAATTAATAAAATGTTTTACAAAAATTTATAACCATCTATTATTCGCTCTGCGAGTCTATCCTAGTCTGTATCGGCTCCAAAACCAAGTTCCATTCCCCGAGGTCCTACTCATGCCCTTTCCCAAAAAACCTTTCCTGGTACAATATATATATATATATACCAGATATTGTAATAGGAGTTGAATCATGGCTGAGAAATGCTATAATGGATGCAGAAATATTCTCACGGAACTGGAGTGTGTATCCTAGAGTTAGCATAGGAATGGTAAGAGGGGGAGTATTCATTCTGGTGAAAGAAGAATTTGTAAGCTACGAAAAAGTTAAAGATGACAAACATGGAATTCTAGGTGTAGGGCTCATCTCTAAAGATAATAGGCAACTTGATTTATTTGGAGTGTACAGACCAGGAAAGGTGAGGCTGACGCTGATTCAGAATTTCGATAAGATAATCAGCTATGGTGGAAACGATATGGAAACGAATGTGATAGTAGCAGGTGATCTCAATTTACCTAGTGTCAATTGGGAAGGTATGCGAACGACAGGAAGCATGAAAAACAAATAGCAAACACATTAATATGGGAAGAGCAGCTGATTTAGAAAGTGATGGAACCAACTAGAGGGGAGAATATTTTGGATGTGGTGCTAGTAAAACCTGATGAGCTCTATAGAGAAACCGAAGTAATAGGTGGTATTATTGATCTCGAAGCTATCTTTGTCGTAGTTAAAAATAAATGGGATAGAAAGGAAGGTTTTAAAAGTAGGCCTATTAGGCAGTACCATATGGCTGATGAAGCAGGTATGAATGAGTTTTAAAAAGTAACTATGATCGGTGGAAAACTGTAAATAAAAACGCAAACAGACTATAAGATTGGTTTAAAGCAATTGTTGAGGAATGTTAAAACAGGTTTTTACATTTAAAGGTGGTAAGGAATGGTAAAAAAAACCCTTATTATAATAGACAAATAAAGAGACTAAGAAGGAGGTGCAGATTGGAAAGAAATAGATTTAGAAATGGTTATGGAAGTAAGGAAAAATTGAAGGAACTTACTTGGAAATTGAATCTAGCAAAAAAGGTAGCTAGGGAAAACATGATGGCAAGCATAATTGGCAGTCATACAAATTTTAGTGAAAAATGGAAGGGAATGTATAGGTACTTTAAGACAGAAACAGGTTCAAAGAAAGACATTCCAGGAATCATTAATGAACAAGGGGAGTGTGTATGTGAGGATCTTCAAAAGGCAGAAGTATTCAGTCAGCAGTATGTGAAGATTGTTGGTTACAAGGATAATGTCCAGATAGAGGATGAGATTAATGCTAAAGAAGTATTAAAATTTACCTATGATAAGAATGACACTTACAATAAGATACAAAAGTTGAAACTAGGAAAGCGGCTGGAATTGATAAGATTTCTGGGGATATACTAAAGACAATGGGTTGGGATATAGTACCATATCTGAAGTACTTATTTGATTATTGTTTGCATGAAGGAGCTACCGTATACTAAATTAAGAGAGAGTTGCTATAGTAGCCCTTGTGTATAAAGGAAATGGTGATAGACATAAAGCTGAAAATTACAGGCCAGTAAGTTCGACATGCTTTGCATGTAAGCTTTGGGAAGGCATTCTTTCTGATTATATTAGACATGTTTGCGAAATTAATAACTGGTTCGATAGAAGGCAGGACTCCAGCGAGATATAGCAGATATCTTGGATTCAGGAGTCAAATGGACCGTATCACGATCGACCTGTCTAAAGTATTTGATAGGGTGGATCATGGGAGACCACTGGCAAAAATGAGAGCAATTGGACTAGACAAAAGAGTGACTTAGTGTGTTGCTATATTTCTAGAAAATAGATCTCAGAGAATTAGAATAGGCGAAGCTTTATCCGACCCTGTAATAATTAAGAGGGGAACTCCTCAAGGCAGTATTATTGGACCTTTATGTTTCCTTATATATAAAAATGATATGAGTAAAGAAGTGGAGTCTGATGTAAGGCTTTTTGAGGATAATGTTAGTCTGTATAGAATAATAAATAAGTTACAATATTGTGAGCAACTCCAACATGAGCTCGATAATGTTGTGAGATGGAGAGCAGGCAATGGTTTGATGATAAACGGGGTTAAAAGTCAGGTTGTGAGTTTCACAAATAGGAAAAGACATCTCAATTTTAATTACTGCGTTCATGGGGTGAAAGTTCCTTTTGGGGATCATTGTAAGTATGTAGGTGTTAATATAAGGAAAGATCTTCATTGAAGTAGTCACATAATTGGGATTGTAAATAAAGGGTACAGATCTCTGCACATGGTTATGAGGGTGTTTAGGGGTTGTAGTAAGAATGTAAAGGAGAGGGTATATACGTCTCTGGTAAGACCCCAACTAGAGTATGGTTCTAGTGCATGGGACCCACACCAGGATTACTTGAAAAAACCAAAGAAAAGCAGCTCGATTTATTCTGGGTGATTTCCGACAAAAGAGTAGCGTTACAAAAATGTTGCAAAGTTAGGGTTGGGAAGAATTGAGAGAAAGAAGAAGAGCTGCTCGACTAAATGGTATGTTCCGAGCTGTCAGCGGAGAGGTGGCGTGGAATGACATGAATAGACGAATAAGTTTGACCGTCGTCTTTAAAAGTAGGAAAGAACACAATATGAAGATAAAGTTGGAATTCAAGAGGACAAATTGGGGCAAATATTCATTTATAGGAAGGGGAGTTAGGGATTGGAATAACTTATCAAGGGAGATGTTTAATAAATTTCCAATTTCTTTCAATCATTTAAGAGAAAGCAAGGAAAACAACATATACTGAATCTGCCACCTGGGCGACTGCCCTAAATGCTGAGCAGGATTGATTGATTGATTGATTGATTGATTGATTGATTGATTGATTGATTGATTGATTGATTGATTGATTGCTTGATTGATTGATTGATTGATTGATTGATTGATTGATTGATTGATTGATTGATTGATTGATTGATTGATTGATTGATTGATTGATTGATTGATTGATTGATTGATTGATTGATTGATTGATTGATTGATTGATTGATTGATTGATTGATTGATTGATTGATTGATTGATTGATTGATTGATTGATTGATTGATTGATTGATTGATTGAAATCATAGATGAAATGTTGAACGATAGTATCATTCGACATTTAAAGTCGGCGTGTTCATTACCCATTTACCTAGTGCCGAAACCTCAAGGCGGCTTCAGGTCAGTAATTGGTTACAGGGCGTTAAACCGTAAGATTATATTACATTTAGTAGCCATTCCGGATGAGCAGTCATGTTCTTCTTGGTTTCGTAAAGCTAATTTCTTCACCATCCTAGATCTTAACCAAGCTTAGCCTCTGCAACTTCGAGCCATAAGCCCATGTAGGATTTTACGCGTATTTCAAACAGTTTCAAAAGGAGTGCAAGTGCTTCGCCTCCTAGCATTTTGTTCATGGCCGATCCTCTTAAACCTTTTCTTTTGTACTTCTCGGCAATTTAGAATGGGCACTCATTATCCCTGTTAAAATTATCGTTATTTATTGACGAGTATGTAATAGACTATCGAGAGGAAATGAGAGTAAACACGGTTTTTGAAGTTTGCCTTGTGTCTATTTGGATAAGAAATTGGTGCCTCGAAGAGGCTAGATTGTATTAATGTTTGAAGCTCAAAGTAGCCTACTATACGATGTAGGTGACTGGAGCAAATATGCTCTTTGAAATAATGTACCTTTAGAGGTACCTTGCTCATTCACTTGTAAACTATTTTGTCGAAAATCTTCTCCATTGTACCTTATATTTAACTTTAAGTCATTGCTCTTAGCGGAGCTGTTGAGCTCATCGTTATTCCATTTAACTGTGATCTGTTATTGTTCATTCAAATTACCTATTAAATTTTGAAATGAAAGAGAAAAGGAAAGAAATAAAATTTCAAAATTTAGTGCTTTTACTTATACTTTCATGTTTTCTCTGTCCACCCATTCACCCCGGTACCTTCTTACACCTCTGTAAACCACGGAAATCCCGTAACAGGGACAATGCTGCCTCTTTCCCTGGCTGCCCCTGCATATAAAAGGCGATAATAGCCCAATAGAAGCAGCATTTCTCACAACCAATACACGATCCCTCTCCATCAGTTAGTCCCGGCACTTACCATGCCACAAACATCATCGAACCCACAACCACCAACCTACCACAAATTTACCAAGACGAAAACCTCCCACAAGTAATTCTACTACCATTGCTAGCCAAGTTCTCTCCCGCCACTAACCAAGTTACCACAACTCCAATCCAACTTCCCCCTCCACCGCCCCCACTTCCAAAACAGTTCTAAAACTACCCACAGCCCAGAGCCAGTATAGCTCGGTGGACTGAGTAGCTGGGCGACTGGCAGTCAAGAAATATCCCATTCACAAGCCAAGATTTACCCTTCTCTCCCCTAAATACTGCAAGTCCCCAGTGAACACACTCCCCTCACAACACCCTCCCCCCTCTATCACCCACCCCCCCAAACTCTCTGCACCGAGTATCGCACCTTCCAAACTCAAGGATATGCCCTCGAATTTACCGAGCTCAAGTACCCGTCTCGGAACATTGTCAATAACGGCATTAATACCAACAAACCAATCCCTTCGAAACTACCTCAAAATAGATTACCAAACAACAATCCCATCCACCTCAATACCTAACCTCCACGCTCCACGAGCTCCACGTGAACACGGATTTAAAGACCAAATAGGGCGGGAATTTCAATCATCGTACCCCAGCTGCCGCTTTTCGAACGAGGCTCAGGCGTATCCTTTTAATCACACAGCTGGCACCTTTTAAACCAACAACCATGTGTGTCCTGTGACTTTTGGTTACATAGCGCGTTTCACAAGGTTAGAAACCGCGAAGAGAGTAAATAAGTGACATTTTATAAATTCTTAAAATAAAATAAAAATACTTACATATCTTTCAGGTCATAACACTAATAAAAGTTTTCTGACATTTCTTCCGAGTACGGTATAGTGAAATTCAAACGAAATTATCGACACAAAAGTAAACTTATAACTTGGATGATACCACGACGTACTCTGTAGTTATAGGTACTTTAAATACCTGTGCCTGTCTTCAAGGGAAAACACAAGGGAATAATAAGTACTCCACGTGTTTTCAGATTACCTTGTCTTTTATGATGATCCCTCAACTGGTAATTTATATTTATGTTAATTAAAGTAGGTTCATTATAATATGTATTCCATCCTTCTTCAATAGCATGGGAAAAAGTGTTTACGGCATATGCTATTCTCTTGAAGAACAGCGCATCGTAAATAGATCTCACACTCTGACAGGCGATAATTAGGGAGGCGCATTGTCATTTTAGGCTGAGCAATTAATTCCTCTTCTTATCAATCGCTCCATCACTCACTATATCGCGTGCCCGACTATAGCTGCCTTATCAGACCTGACTAAATGGCTTCAAATGGGGTCATCTAATATGTGTATGAGCTAGGCCAATCGAGAATCGATGTAATCGTAGTCCATCCTTCTTCAATATCATTCGTAAATCTGAACATTACAGTTTCGTGACAGTATTCCAGTACGTGTAAGTGCAGTACTTACCGTGTGAATAAGCTCCCTCTGTAGATTAGTAGTAGAGTGTCGGCCTCCGGATCCCAAGCTAGCGGGTTCAAACCCGGCAGATGTGGTCGGATTTTTGAAGGGTGGGAAAAAATCCATTCGACACTCCATGTTGTACGATGTCGGCATCTCTGGTCACACTTTTGGTGTTTCCCGGACAAAATTCACTAAAACTCAGCCATAGACGCCTGAGAGAGATTCGGTTTACTCTGCCGTCTAGTGCCTTAGGGTCCGGCTCCCTGACTAAACAGTTAGCGTGCTGGAGTTTGATACAGGGGGTCCCGGGTTCGATTCCCGCCCGGACAGGGATCTTCTAATGGCTCGGAGCTAGGGATGTGTGCTGACTTCAGCATTAGAATTCTTCATAGGTAGGGCCCCATTCTCACTGACGCGCAGGTCGCCTGTACGGCGTCGACTTGAAAGACCTGCACTAGGCCTCTTCGGAGTTCACACGCCATTATTAACACCTAAGAGAATGCCAAGGCGAGGTAAAGGCACGGGTCACCCGACTCCTCGACAGGAACGAGACTTCCACTACAAGCAAACAGCGCTGGAGTACACTCAGCGAAATACTTTCATTCTTCCCTAAGCTTAATACAGGCATGCCAAGGTAACAATTCTGCGCACACGAGAAACAGCTGTTAAGAGCTCCAACCCAGCGCAAGGCTGGAGGGGTGTACATTGCACGTTCATAACTACGGTACTCGCGTACAATACATGTACGTCGGCGAATCACTTCCAAGTTATGGCCATTTATGAAACCACCTACACCAGTGGCGTATACTGAGGGCTACCAAGGCCATCAGTGAAGCCCAAACCTCAAATGAGAATTATGGAAGTCTGAAGCACATTATAATGTAAGCATTTGACACATCGTTCCATTTACAAAACTTGAAAGCAGTGAGGAGAAACGTCGCACGTATTTCTGAGAGCAAGGCATCGTAGACTGATATTGCAGCCCAGACTCTCGTCTCTCTCCCCTCGACTCTCCCCGCACGGTTTGCTTCTGTTTATCGGATAGAAGCGGGGACCGGGAAGTGTGCTAGGCTTCGGTCCGTCAGATCGCCACTACTATCAACCATGCGTTACTCAGCGTATATATTTCTTCACCTCATATTTCTATTTATCCCATTACAGACTTTGTGGGCTTGCAGTGGGGACCAAGACGGTTAAGTTTAGCATAGGAACTTGTGTCCGGAAATGTACCGTCTTGCCGCTACCCGAAAAAAAACATCATAGCACATATTCAAATTGTACGCGTCACTGACTAGAAAACGTACGTCATTGAACGATCACGTGATGTCTCATTCCCCTACAGGTTTGTTGACATCCCATGCCATTCAGTTGAGTGTGTGGTCCACACGGAGACGCGTTGTACCTGCTGCTGTGCTTGTGATCTTACAGCAGTGATAATTTACTACGTACACAGCAGTAAGCTGTACGTACAGTACTGCACCAAAGATTTGTGCAAAAGTGGATAGGTCGTAGTGGCCCGATTGCTTGGCCCGCACGTTCACTACTAGACTACTGACTGTGGGGTCACAAGAAAATTTGATTTACAAGACCCCTATGGAATCCTCGGAAGACCTACTGGCGCGGGTTATCGCTGCGGCGGGTTTTGGAGGACCAGGACCGTGTGTACGAGAACATGATACGTAGGCACCGTGTCTGTGTTGACGTCGGTGGTAGTCACATTGAGCCCCACCTGTAATTGGACCCAGACGACAAGCAGTAGGAGTCGGATAGAGCGCCGAAAATGTTGGAGCTGTAAACGTGTGTTGTGGTGGTTTCTTGCGGATAGGGGGAAGACGGTACATTTCCGGACACAAGTTCCTATGATAAATTTAACCGTCTTGGTCCCCACTGCAAGCCCTCTAGGTCTGTATTGGGAACTTAGAAACACCCTGTATAGATAAGAGTGCTGGTTTTCCACTCCCGTTTACTTCTACATCATTGTAGGAAGACACTGCAGGGCTGCTGTTATAGAAGCAATATAGTTTTCTTTTTATTGGTAGATCTGCTTAACTGAAATGCAATCTTTCAGGTTTATTGTTCTCTTTTTTTTTGGTTGGAATCGAACCAAAAAACCCTCGCATGCACTTTTGTACATTTCAAAAAGGCTTACGATTCGATCGGCAGACCCCCACTGCTCCAAATTCTAGAAGAGAGGGGACAAGATCCCAAAACTCGAGAACTTATAAAACTGTACCGGTAGGTACACCTCCACGCCGCGAATTCAAATATTGCGCCAGTTGAAACCTCTCTACAGGAGAAAATCTGAACTTTAAAAACTGTATTAAATCAAAGGTTTCTCGGAAGATGTCTCTACTGTAAATTTTGAAGTGTTCTGAACGATGTCTATTTCGATTTGTATTTGTTTGCTCTGTAGCAAGAAGTGTGGACATTCTCTTCTAGATGGCACTACTTAAGAACTATAATTGTGCACCCTAGTGCGAAGTGAAGGAACTAGTTTTTTATTTTTATTTTTTTGAAGAAATTTGGTATTCATAAGTTTGTTCTTTGTTAAATTTATTTCAGTCATTTTTTGGGTTGGCAGTATAACCCTTCTCTTTCCGCTTGTTTTGAATTTAGCCAATCCCGAATTTCTCTAATTAATTTTTGACCAATAACGTATGTCTTCTCCGATATCGAGATGTTGCTTTAAGCTATCCAATAAAGTTGAGGGGGTGTACTCATTCTTGAAAGGTCTCGAATGTTCCCCGAGGATATATAAACTGCTGATTTTCTTGTCTCGGGGCCACTTCATCGACATCTTGCTTAGTGTGTGATTATGTAGCAGGGGGCGGGAAGCGCCTCTTTCTTCGGGCAGCAGTTCATCCATAAGGTAATGGCCGTTTAATAACTTTATTTCTTGCTAGCTCAGCAGTTTAACCCTCGGGGCAGGTTCGAAACTTTTCTCATGTAAACTATCTTTAAAATGTAATAGACATTTGGTAACAATTCCGTCTCTTTAACTACAAATTGGGATAGAGAGTGCCTACCCTATCGAGCTCCCACTCATATTGTTTTGAAGTGACTACGTTTGCATAACCGTTTTTCTTCTCTTCATAATGTAATCAAGTTTTATTATCGTGTCACCCCCTTAGTATGGGATTAGCCCTTGCGTAAGCGGTCTAGTGCCAAGCAGGTTTCAAAAGTGTATTAGGAGTGCAAGCTTGGCCTCCATTCTATTTTGTATTATGGGCCAGTAACTTAACCTGATGTTTTATTTTCCTCATGTAAAGGGCCTGTAGGTTGGGTACCAAATACCCCTGTTTCTTGATGTGCCTTAAGGGCAGACAGAAATGGAGCTTGTTGTAGCCTTTGATAGGCTTATCAAATTGAGAGCGGGTCTGCTCTTTTTCTTAACACTGTAATTAGGAGCAAGTGCTCCTAGTACTTAGGGGTTTTCTGCCCTTTAGCTATTGTGGTGGTGAGCTGAGAGCTCAGAAATTAATCTTGGGGCTCGAAGCCCAAGTCTTGTAACTATTGTAATTTCTTAAATTGTTTTCCTGCTACTTGGCACCTGTTATTCTATTGTTGTTATCTGTTGATTTTGAAAAGAAAATATAACCTTGGTTAAAGTTTTAAATTAACTTTAATTTCGTAAGTTGAGACCTATTCCACCCAGCACCTTCTTTCACGTCTGCCAATCCACAAAACATCGTAACAAAAACAAACACTGATTGGCACGAAATCTTAAGTGAAATTTATGGGGGAAATCTCAGAACCCTTCGACATTCAAACAGGCGTGAGACAAGGTGATGGACTCTCTCCTATTCTAGACAAGGTCCTAGGCAAGGTTGTGGAAGAATGGGAGAATGGTAGATTGCGATATAAGTTCTCTCGTGGGTTGTTGAAGGGTATTTACTATGCTCTTATTGAAAGCCACATCTCTTATATGATACATGTCTGGGCATGCTGTAATAAAGAATTATTTGAAAAGGTAGGGGGTCCTTAGGAAGAGAGCACTAAAAATAATTTTCAAACTGCCCATTCGGACACAGACTAAAAATCTGTATAAACATTGTAATATATTAACACTTCCAAACCTCCGCATAAAGGCTTCTATAATTATGATCTATAAAATTCAAAACAAATTGGTCCGCTCAAACACATCAGTAATTACTAATTCACAGATTCATAATTATGAAACAAGAATTATTCATAATATTCACTACAATCAGATTCATTCCACTAGTTATGGTCAAAATTCTCTTTGGCATTTTTCTATAACTATGTATAACTCGCTTCCAAAAAGTATAAACATGTTACCAACTTTATCTATCTTCAAGAGTAATGTAACTAAATACTTGAAGTAGTATGATAATTTTGGTTAGGAAGCTTTGTCCTATCTTATCTATTACATCATGTTAAATTATATACTTACTGTATTTCATTTTGTAATTACATTGTGAATATAGCTGGCCATTGTAATTTATTTGTATTGCACCAAGAAGAGCCTTGGCTCAGGTGCCCATATTGAAATGAAATTTTAAAAAAACTCAAGAAATCTGAGCCAAATTATTTTTAGTGCTCTCTTCCTAAGGACCCCTACCTTTTCAAATAATTCTTTATTACAGCATGCCCAGACATGTATCATATAAGAGATGTGGCTTTCAATAAGAGCATAGTAAATACCCTTCAACAACCCACGAGAGAACTTATATCGCAATCTCAAGAAAGCCAATCCGACTAGGCTTTCCCAAAGATAGCCTCTACATATCACACCTCGCTTTTGCAGATGATCTGGCGATACTAACAGAAGATGAGGAGACTGCCATTAAACAGCTCGAGATAGTTAAAGGAAGTGGAGAAAGGTGGGACTACAGATATCGTTCGAGAAAACTAAATTCTTATGTTCAAAGACAGATATCAAGAGCCTGAGAACAAAATATGGTAAAATTGACAGAGTCCCTTACTTTAAATACCTCGGAGAATGCATCGAACCGACAGGCCTTGAAAAGATTTCACAACAAACTCGTCTCTAAAAAGTTAAAAGAGCATTAGGGTTAGTCCAAAGCTACAGCAAAAAATGCATGTCAAGACATACAAAAATTCGGCATTACAACACAGTCATAAAACCAACCGTCCTTTACGAAAGTAAAACATTGGCACTCAACAGAAAACAAGAACTTGGAGAAATCAACAAAGAGGAGAGGAAGATCTTAGGAGTGAGATACACCCAAGAAGGTTACAAACAATCAAAACAACAGAAAATTCTCAAACATCGAAACTGACATTAGGAAAAGACTAATTAAATTATTCGCCCATCTGACTATATTACCAGAAAATCGATTGACAAAAAGGGTAGTGGATTATATAACCTCGCTTAAGAACTCAACACCCTGGCTTAACGAACTTCGAAAGGACCTCAAAAACCAGACAGAGACATCTTTAGGCTCAAAGTAAGCAATTAGGAAGCGACATCTGAGCAACCAGCAACAAAAACAGTACAGACCAAAGTAAACAAGCCTTCTCGGAAAGAATGAAAATCTATTGGAAAAACAAGAAGAACCCACAGAAAAACTGATGGAGTTATTTGCTTAAGATCATCCAATATTGGGAGAATTCGCTGCTGCTGCTACTACTACTACTACTACTGGTGCATGGCATCTGTATAGGCTTGGTGGTGACCTAATGAGGATAAAATGAATGGCGAAGACGTCATAAACACCCAGTCCCCAAAGCAGGAGAATTAACAGTATGAGGGGGTTGATTCAGGAAATTAATCCGGGGCCATGGACCAAAGGCAAGCATTCTATCAATATAGCCACAAAGCCAGACTTTAATTTGCTAAACCTTAGGCTCCATCTCCACTGATCAGCTGTTGATTATTGACAGTAGCAGAGGCCAGGGCAGTAGCTTGTGAAACAGTCTTGACAACACAGCAGGCTACTCCGTTGGCTATTGGCTGCAGCTCAAAACGCTTAAGGTTTGACGTTCACTAAACCAACCACCGAAAAGGGGTAACCACTGATCTCTATACATGGATCGCTGATGGCAGGTCTCCGCTGCAGGAGAAAGTACGCCAAGTTGAACGCGCGGTTCGCCATGTTGGCGTACCCAACCTCGAGCTCTCCTTATGGGGAAGCAATGATAATATAGTCAATTTTAAGTCGCAATTAATGGCGCATTGGAATAATTAAAAATATAGAGACATGTTCACTCAAAGCATAAGGACATTGGGATCACTGACACGTCATTCCGAGGTCAGTAAATCTCCGGGATAGCAATAAAAATGAGTGTATAATAACGGCCGGCAAATATTAACTTAGGTGCTGAGTACATGCAATTAGCGATCGGTAACACAATACGAGTGAAAACCAGTTTCTCGAAACATTGCTGTAAATTGTATACATGTATGCCACGAAATTATGCATTTTTAAAATGATGTACCTATAAACGTAGCTCAATCTACAGGCCTAGATTCGACATATCGTAATCGGTGCTTGATAATGAATTTCTGTTTCCTGTTTCCAAGAAATAACGCGCATATTATCAAATTAAAATATCATTGAAGCAAATGTACACATTTATAAAACCAGCAAATATTCAAAACTAGTCAATATATCACATTACCTGCAGCTTAATGTACTATTACAGACCTCTTTAATTAAATTCAGCTAGCAAAGCGATATTGATAGTCATCATCAGAAATATGTAACACCAGTTAAAAGAGTCCCAAATACCACGAATAGTATAATGGAATAGCCCCAAACACCCACCACACTTTCCCTTCTCCCACCACTCCAGTGTCTGAAACCCATAATTATTACTGATGTAAATAAGGTCTAGAATTCCTCCAGACTTAATTTTCTAAGATTGTTATAAGGTCACGTCAATTATTTAATCGAAACCGTCAGTTTAATTATGAGAAATAAAAAAATATATATAAGTAAATCTTTACTTGCAGTTAATGTTCAGCAAAATTGAAAACAGTTGGCTGTACATCACTTCTAAGGTGTACAGTTTGTCCATTTCTATCAAAACAGTCTTCCTCTAAGTGATCCGAGCAGAGAACAGCTGTTTTAGAAGGCTGCCAATTCTCCCGCCTGATACTCCTAATCGATGATCTTAGATGTTCGGGTCTCGAGAAAGGAAACCTACAAAAATTAATTGCCATTTTGTTCCCGGAATATGCGAAATAAGATACAATAAACCTAAAACTCAAAACACTACCCTAGGAAGATTCTTATGTACAGTATAAAACTCCCCGAGCCGGGCTGAGTGGCTCAGAGGGTTAAGGCGCTGGCCTTCTAACCCCAACTTAGCAGGTTCGATCCTGGCTCAGTCCGGTGGTATTTGAAGGTGCTCAAATACGACAGCCCCGTGTCGGTAGATTTACTGGCACGTAAAGAGAACTCCTGCGGGACTAAATTCCGGCACCTCGGCGTCTCCGAAGACCTTAAAAAAGTAGTTAGTGGGACGTAAAGCAAATAACATTATTATTAAAACTCCCCGATGAAATGATTTCTCCTTCTGCTGATCGGTTCTGTTTGTACATCCATAAGCTGAATACTGCGGTATGTTAATACCCCGTAGAATGTTTCTTCATTCATATTTCAGAAAAACATATACATATTTAAATTTAATCTTGTAATTCACAAGCATACTACAAGGCAACGAACCTAAATTCGTAAAATACACTACTATTTACTTTGCAATAACACAGCACAGAACACTCGTGGAACTACAATCAAGAGGCCTGGCGTCACCACTGAACTGTAGGTATTACCTATAGTTCAATGGGCGTCACTGAACTAAGCATAAACAAAGCAAGCGCGCTCCTCGTGGTATATTGCACCATGCGCTCGCTGCCATCTTACGACGCCAGTCATCTTCTATTCGGCTTACTGCTACCACTGCCTTCGTGATGTCCAGGCCGTAGTGTAACGAGCGCGGGAAAGCAATCAGCTGATCATTAGGGGGGAAGTTTAGCACTTGAGTTAGTAGAGTTAAACATAGATTTTCGCAGTTTTATTGAAATTTTTAACGATGGCCGCGTGTTCACTCAGATATATGTGAGAATGAGTCGTCATCGACTGCATTATTAAGTGGAAAGTCGTTAATTAGTGAAGAAAACTTAGTGTCAGCGTGCATTTATGTGAAGCTATAGGTTAAGAAGATCGTTCTTCAGTGTTTTAATTTTGTAGTTTATTAGCGTAAAGTTATATTCATAGTGTAAAATTAATTGAGTTAGTGCATTCTGTGGTTTATTATTAACCACGAATTGTATATACTTAAATTAAGATGATCAGTGAGGGAAATCACCATGCCTAAGCGTTGCTGTGTGTCTGGCTGCAAAGCCAATTATAAACAAGGAGAGTACACTCCGGTATTAGTGTTTCCTTCTGATGAAGAACGAGTTAAGTTATGGAAGAAGGCTATTCCCAGGGAGAATGTAATAGTTAATCACAACACAGTTGTGTGAAAACACATCCTGAGAGAAATAAGAGTGTCCCGTCCAGATGGTGAGTTAATTTTTTTTATTATGTCATAAACATGGGTAACATTAGGTAGGCCCTATATTTTTATGTACTCAGACCTACGGCTTATCTGAATTTGGTGTATTTGAAAATGCAAGTCTTATTTATGAGTATCACCGAGCTCGATAGCTGCAGTCGCTTAACTGCGGCCAGTATCCAGTATTCGGGAGACAGTGGGTTCGAACCCCACTGTCGGCAGCCCTGAAGATGGTTTTCCGTGGTTTCCCATTTTCACGCCAGGCAAATGCCGGGGATCTACCTTAATAAGGCCAAGGCCGCTTCCTTCCCATTCCTCGACCTTTCCTGTCCCATCTTCACCGTAAGACCTATCTGTGTCGGTGCGACGAAAAGCAAATAGAAAAAAAAATGAGTATCAAACAGCAGTGTGATTTATGTAAATCGTATCTTCTGACAGATTCAGATCTTATTTATGAATTGCCTCCAGAAGTAAGATATCTGAATTTCTTAAATCGAGGGAGCTTAAAGTATCCATCAGACATGTCAATAGAACTTGGAATTGAGGTGTACAAAGTATTTTG
Organism: Anabrus simplex; assembly: GCF_040414725.1. Classification (NCBI taxonomy): domain Eukaryota; kingdom Metazoa; phylum Arthropoda; class Insecta; order Orthoptera; family Tettigoniidae; genus Anabrus; species Anabrus simplex. The sequence continues at coordinate 171,019,726 of NC_090269.1, read as the reverse complement.
TGTGTTGGTGTCAGATATAATAAGATGGTATTTCTAAATTCAGACAATCCTAAGTGTGTCAAAAAATCCCTGGCTTTGGAGTCAATGCAGTTGGCTGATTCCCTAGTCATTTGTGACTGCGGGAAGAAATTGGAAGACCTGGCCGAACAGTGTAGGCATATAAATATTTGGGTGAATATATTCTTAAGTAACTTTTCCAAAATTCACACCGACTTGTGTATTCAACAAAGTGCTTCAAAGAGAGCAGACCTACTCCATACTGGTGTAACTTCCTGTAAGAGATCCAGGAAAGCTTATTTGTAATAAATAGTAATGGTAATTGGCTGCATGTTTTCTGTCAGTGTGTATGATGTGAATGTTCCAGTTGACCAGAAAATGAATAAAATCGCAAGAATATGTCTCAAAGTGTTAGGCTGTACTCACGCGAACGAACGTATATACGCGAGAAATGAACGTTACGGAGAAGGATATGCATTGTATGTCAGAATTAACAAATGTTTGAGGATAGATTTTGGTTTTATAAGGTGTTAACAGTTCTTTAAGTAATTTAAACGAGTGTGTTATTCAAGCGGAGCGTATGCGTATCGCCTTCAAGTTCCCCCCAAAGCGTGACGTCATCAGAGGTACAATACGGCCTGGACATTACGAAGGCAGTGCTGCTACCCAAGCTACCAGCCATCCAGGTATAGAGATCAGTGGGGGTAGCCCACATCTTGATCCCAGCATACGTCACTGACCTACACATAGGAAACACGGCTATGGCAACATACAATGTAAGTTCAATTTTCCACATAGTCCCCAAGAGACCGTAAACATTTCTCGGGACGGTCAACCAACTTTTAGATTCCGGATGCGTAGAGATCACCTCCAGCGCTATGTAACCACATGGAGACAGCTGCTTTCACCTCCTCATCGTTTCGGAATTGTCGTCCACCGAGATCCTTTTTTCAGCTTACACGATAACACAACACCTCACACGGCCTGCTTACAGCGAATCAAGTGGGAGGTATGGCGACATCCTCCATACTGTCCAGACTTAGCGCCAGGTGATTATCATGTGTTCGGTAAGCTGGAAAGGATATGTTCAACTCGGCGTTTGCATAAAATGCGTGAAACATCATACTTTGTAATAATCGTGTACTAGGATAATAAATAATTGCTTTAAAGATTGCCATAAAGTATGAAGTAAAAATAAAAATGGCGATTATTTGCTTAGGGGCTTAACGTGCTCAACTCTCCTACAAACAATTATGAAGCACAATAATGCCGAATACTATGCTACTTCTATATCGCTTCTATAGCAAAACGACATGTTTTCATAATCTTAAACAAAGGAAATGATAAAAGTAGCAACTCTTCAAGGAATCAAGTTGATACATGAGTACACAAATATAAACACACACACACAAATGACTGTGTCAATCCTTATGCCACAGTATGTTTCAATCATTACGTGTAGATCAAAACAAGTAACTGGAGCCTGTCATCTATAGACGTGTACAGCCTTGAGTCAGCAACGCGGAGAAGTACAAACCGACTGAAGGGAAGCGACTTGCGCCCTCGTGCACAGGTATTTCTAGCACGGGCACTGCGCTAAAGGTGGGCTGACACTCGTGGCTTAACGTATCGCAATATCAGTCCTAGGTAGGACCCCATCCTCAGACGTGCAGGTCGCATGTACAGCGTCAACCTGCACCAGGCCTCTCCGGAGGCTACACGCCATTAGACCAGACTGGATGATCACTAAGTATGGGAAGGTTAGACGAGTCAAAAATGTCAGTAAGTTGGTTGAAGTGACTTAAGAGAATGGGTCAAGATATGAAAGTTAAACCGGCATACCATCTCACGAAGAGCACATACAACAAAAGGACAATGAGTATAGGAGCCAGTCTCAGACACTACAACACAGTTGTTAAAAAGGCAGGATTACATGTGTCAAAAATCTTGACTATGAATAAATAGGGATAAGTCTCTCAACCGAAAATAAGGGAACGCCGGGTCTTAAGGAAGATCCTACGTAACATATGGGCCGATGGACAGGTATGATTGAGATCTAATAAAGAGGTGTACTGCAGGAGAGAACCAATCACAGCATCAATTAAGAAGAAAAGTCTGCTATTCTACAGACACGTTTTCAGGATGACAGATGACCGAATAACATTTCTTTTGCTAGTGGCTTTACGTCGCACAGACACAGATAGGTCTCATGGCGACGATGGGACAGGAAAGGCCTAGGAGTTGGAAGGAAGCGGCCGTGGCCTTAATTAAGATACAGTCCCAGCATCTGCATGGTGTATGAATGGCAAAACACGGAAAACCATCTTCAGGGCTGCCGACATTCGGATTCGAACCCACTATCTTCCGGACGCAAGCTCACAGCCGCGCGCCCCTAACCGCACGGCCAACTCGCCCGGTGACCGAGTAAGTGTAAGGGCACACAGGAAGCGGCGCGGCGCGGGGCGGTCCGGGCCGGGCCGGGGCGATATGAACAAGTACGTACTAAGCTATGGGACTGCACAAACAAATAGCGATTTGAAGCGAGCCGGAGCGGGGCGACGCGGCGCGGGCTAACTTGGAACAGTCGAGTTTGTTTTCTTGAGGCGGGTAGACGCGGGCTGCACGTTGTACCATGGACGGCGAACTACTTATCAACGAGGTATTTGCTAGACCGCCTATTTGGCAATCGAGGCACAAGCATTATCGCAACAGAGGTGTGATTGAGAAGCTGTGGGATGAAATAGGAAGAGCAATGAATACAACAAGTAAGTACCTAGCTATATTTCGTAAAACAACACAGAATATATGGTTATATATGTTGATGTTAGACTCTTTTAAAGAAATTGTTTTCAATTCAAGTCAGTTCAGTTCAGTTCAGTTCTATTCTGAGTATTATATTTTATGAAATTATAAATTTAACCACACTTTTAGACACTATAGTCTCCTTTCAAAAGTCTTTGTGGTTTTAAATAGTTGGCAAATTTATCTCTGATCTCTTGTGCTCGAGATGTGTATCTATTATTTCTCCTATGTTTGTGTAGAGTTGTGACTGGAATTGCATTAAAACGCACTTCTCTGAATACGGGATCATTTTCACCGTCTTTGTCCCTCACAACATTGTGGAGAACACAAGCACACTTTATTATTGTTATAGCGTGGGGTACTGTCGTTTCAATGTCTTTCTGAAAAATGCGCCATTTTGAGTAGAGTATGCCGAAAGCACATTCAATACACCTCCGAGCTCGTGACAATCGATAATTAAAGGTTGTTTTTGCAGGAGTCAGATCTTTCCGCGCATATGGCTTCGGCAGGTACGTTTTCAGTGGATATCCTTCATCTGCAATGAGAACGTTCGGTAATATTTCGGAAGAAGTAGGAAGTTCGCAGTCTGGGGGCATGTTGAAAGCGTTGTTTTCGAGGCTTGCGTATAGTGAAGAAGCAGCAAACGTACCGCCGTCATTTTGGCTACCTTTCGCACCTACATCAATGGCTAAGAATTTGTATTCCGGATCAGACACACCTTACAGGACTACTGAGAAAACCTTTTTGTAGTTATTGAATTTCGATCCAGAATGTGGAGGACATTTTATTCTGCAGTGCTTTCCATCAAGTGCTCCTATACAATTTGGGAAGTTCCATAAGTCCCAAAACCCCGCTCTTGATTGCTTCAATTTTTCAGTAATGGGCACGGGCATATGATCTTCCACTAGGTTTTTCCACAGTAATTTGCACGTCTCTATCACAATAGACTTCACGGTTGAATATCCCATTCGGAAGGAATAAGCCAGCGTTTTAAACGAAGCACCTGTGGCTAAATACCTAAAACAAAAGCAAATTAATATATTAGCAGCAATAGTTGTAATTTGTTATCAAAATATATGTAAAAATCATTTGGTAGATTTTATAGTAACAGGGTGGCAGCAATTGCCGATTCCCTTAAAAATAAAATAAGTTATGACATTAAATAAAACACTAAGAGATAAGGACACCTACGCTGCCAGTTCTAAAGATAAATTTATACATCTCTACTACATAGTATAAAAATGGGGGTAGTGTCTGTTACTCTTTAACTGAAACCCAGCTTGACCTACTATTTTGGGTCTCTTCCCTTAACATATTACACGCTACTTTCCAAATGCATCCCCCGCCACGCTCATACCAAGCTACCCCATTAGCTCAGAAAACGAGTTTGTTGCAGAAATGTTTTTACTTTTTTCAGAGGATGAAGCTCGGAGTAAATGGAAGAACATGAGAGATCATTACAGAACGGAACTGAAAAAGACGATGCAATACAAATCTGGTGATGCTGGCGGTAAAACGCAACTTTCAACCTGGCCATTTTTTGAGTTGCTCTACTTTTTGAAAGATGAGATGAATCCAAGTACAACTTCTGGAAACCTGAACCCGTCCCCTACGATTTCATCGCCGTCTGGCAACGACATGAACTTCGATGAACTTGATGCTAGCGGCGATGGCACGCAGTCACAAAAACAGGACGGTTTGGAGGAGGTAGAAGGCGAGTGTTCGACTGTTTCATCACGTTCTGAAACTCCCTCAAGTATGTCCCACCCTAGCTCAAGTTTCGGTTCTCAAAATCCCCGTAAGAGAAAAGTAAATGTGCAAGATGTCGTGGCAAAGAAAATGTTACTGGTAGAAGAGCAAAAGGTCGAACTCCTTAGAAAAGGTAGTGAACAGTGTGAAGATTATCACTTTTTAATGAGCTTGCTGCCTCATTTTAAAGATATGTCAGCTTTAGAAAAGTTAACAATGAGAAATAAAATTACGCAGCTTTTCATTGATGCGAAAATGACTAAACCAGATCATGGTGGTGCTTCTGAAACATTTCACTACATCGACGAAGGACGCATACCTTCTAACTATGAGACTTCACAACAGCAGAGGTAAAATATAAAGTAAAATATCTACATGAAAACAGTTTGTGTTGTTTTACATAGTCATTCCAAAATGTTTGTTTTTTTTTTGTTTTTTTTTGGAGAGGATCTTTAATTCTGATTTCATTTGTTTTATAAAATGACATAGCTTCAATACATTAAGTATACTTTTAAAAGGATGTACTCTAACCTTTATTTACCACCTCTACCGGCTCATTTATTTTCAAATGCAAAAGTTATGTTAATATAATCCATATGAAACTGACTTACCTCAGACAAACAACTAGTCTCTCCTCTGGACCGATAGGTTTTCTCCAGTTGGTTGTTTGTTTTTCCAGATCGTCTTTAACTTTACTAAGAATATAATCAAATGTTGAAATTGACATTCTTGTGTAACGTACAAAGTGTTCCTCGTGCCTCCTCAAAACTGGAAATAAGTGATGATACTCTCCATAAATAGCTCTCCTCAAACACACTTCATTCACCCACTCTCTACTCCGCCGTCGTTTCAAAATTGTCGATTTTAGAAAGTTATTTTCACAAAGGATACTTATACGTGCAGCTTTGGACAGCGCCATGTTGTCGACTACCGCCTGTACGTTATCGCGTCCTGTGTGTGCAATACCCGCGCAGACGACGCGCCGCCCCTGCCCGGCACGCCCCGCGCCGCGCCGCGCCACTTCCTGTGTGCCCTTACACTAACAAAGAGAATGTGGAATCTCATCAAGCCGAAGTCTACAAGGCCCAGGTGGTTCCACGAATATAAAAAGGATCTCAGACATATCGCTATCCCAGAATGTAAAATTAATGACAGGGTCAGATTTAGACAGATATTAAAGAACTATCAAGGTTTTAAGGTGGAATCAAACCCCAAAAGACGGAGAGGACCTCTACCTGAAGAGCACAAGAAGACGCTGGCTTATGGGCTCAAGCCAGATAAATTAGGCTGTCAAATCCGGAAGAAGAAAAAGACCTAGAATTTGAATTGATTGTTATCACGCAGTCCATAGAGGCTCAACTCGACATGCAAAATTTTATGTCTTTGGAGTGTACAGACCGGGAAAGGGTAGCGCTGACGCTGATTCATAATTATTTGATAAGATAATCAGCTATGTGGGAAACGATAAGGAAAGGAGCGTGATTGTAGCGGGTGATCTCAATTTACTAAATGTCAATTGGGAAGGTAATGCGAACGACAGGAAACATGACCAACAAATGGCAAGTAAGCTGATATGTGAAGGACAGTTGATTCAGAAAGTGGTGGAATCAACTAGAGGGAATAATATCCTGGATGTGGTGCTGGTAAAACCAGATGAGCTCTATAAAGAAACTGTAGTACCGGTAATAGATTGTATTAGTGATCACAAAGCTATTTTTGTGGTAATTAAAAATAAATGTGAAAGAAAGGAAGGTATTTAAATTAGGACTATTAGGCAGTACCACATGGCTGATAAAAAAAGGTGTGAATGAGTTTTTTTAAAGTAACCATGATCGGTGGAAAACGGTAAATAAAAATGTAAACAGACTCTGGGATGGGTTGAAAGCAATTGTTGAGGAATGTTAAAACAGGTTTGTACCTTTAAGGGTGGTAAGGAATGGTAAAGACCCACCTTATTATAATAGAGAAATAAAGAGACTAAGAAGGAGGTGCAGACTGGAAAGAAATAGAGTTAGAAATGGCTGTGGAAGTAAGGAGAAATTGAAGGAACTTACTATAAAATTGAATCTAGCAAAGAACAAGACGGCAAGCATAATTGGCAGTCATACAAATTTTAGTGAAAAATGGAAGGGTGTGTATAGGTATTTTAAGGCAGAAACAGGTTCCAAGAAGGACATTCCAGGAATAATTAATGAACAAGGGGAGTGTGTATGTGAGGATCTTCAAAAGTCAGAAGTTTTCAGTCAGCAGTATGTGAAGATTGTTGGTTACAAGGATAATGTCCAGATAGAGGATGAGACTAATACTAAAGAAGTATTAAAATTTACCTCTGACAACAATGATATTTACAGTAAGATACAAAAGTTGAAAACTAGAAAAGCGGCTGGAATTAATAACGTTTCGGGGGATATACTAAGGACAATGGGTTGGGATATAGTACCATATCTGAAGTACTTATTTGATTATTGCTTGCATGAAGGAGCTATACCAAATGAATGGAGAGTTGCTACAGTAGCCCTTGTGTATAAAGGAAAGGGTGATAGACATAAAGGTGAAAATTACAGGCCAGTGAGTTTGACACGCCTTGCATGTAAGCTTCGGGAAGGCATTCTTTCTGATTATATTAGACATGTTTGCAAAATTAGTAACTGGTTCGATAGAAGGCAATTCGGTTTTAGGAAAGGTTATTCCACTGAAGCTCAACTTGTAGGATTCCAGCAAGGTATAGCAGATATCTTGGATTCAGGAGGTCAAATGGATTGTATCGCGATTGACCTGTCTAAAGCATTTGATAGGGCGGATCGTGGGAGACTACTGGCAAAAATGAGTGCAACTGGACTAGACAAAAGAGTGACTGAATGGGTTGCTATATTTCTAGAAAATGGATCTCAGAGAATTAGAGTAGGCGAAGCTTTAGCTGACCCTGTAATAATTAAGAGGGGAATTCCTCAAGACAGTATTATTGGACCTTTATGTTTTCTTATATATAGAAATCATATGAGTAAAGAAGTGGAATCAAAGCTAAGGATTTTTGCGGATGATGTTATTCTGTATCGAGTAATAAATAAGTTACAAGATTGTGAACAACTGCAACATGACCTCAATAATATTGTAAGATGTATAGTACGCAATGGTATGATGATTAACGGGGTTAAAAGTCAGGAAAACTCCTCTCAGTTTTAATTACTGCGTTGATGGGGTGAAAGTTTTTTTAGGGGATCATTGTACCTAGTTGTTAATATAATGAAAGATCTTCATTGGGGTAATCACATAAATGGGATTGTAAATAAAGGGTACAGATTTCTGCACATGGTAATGAGGGTGTTTATGGGTTGTAGTAAGGATGTAAAGGAGAGGGCAACCGGGCTGAGTGGCTCAGACGGTTGAGGCGCTGGCCTTCTGACCTCAACTTGGCAGGTTCGATCCTGGCTCAGTCCGGTGGTATTTGAAGATGCTCAAATGCGTCAGCCTTGTGTCGGTAGATTTACTGGCACGTAAAAGAATTACTACAGGACTAAATTTCGGCACTTCGACGTCTCCGAAAACCGTAAACAATGAAGTTATTGGACGTAAAGCCAATAACATTATTATTTCGGGTGTACTTCCCATTCATTGGGTGCTGAATTTAAGAAATTGTCCACCACTTCAAAACTAAGGCAACGAATTATGTTTCACAGTTCTCATGAGAGCGAATAAAACAAGAAATTCCTCCACCTTATTTTGAAACATTCAAAATGATGATGGAAATATCATTTTAACAGTTTTATCATGTATTTTCATCTAGCCAGCGAAGTGAAACCTAAGAGAAAACGTTATTTGATGAATTGAAATTTCTAAATAATCACCTTGTTGGGCTCTTTTCTAGTAGAATATATGTGATTCTAGTTGATTATATGTGGCGCGTACTTATTGGCGAAGCTTTTTTATACGTGTAAAAGTGATTTTCCCTATGATGTTACATTTATCATGTTAAATTACCGCCGTCTATATAATATGTACGTGATATTTTCGTGTTAGCCAATAACAGCAATCCAGCTACTTCGGCCGCCATGATTTTTTATTTGTTTTTTTATATCACGGTCTGAGGATTGGAGTCAGTCAACGAGCTAGAAAGAGGACTATAGAGTGGCTATTGGACCACCATATTTGAATCTACTTGAAAGCCACGTCCGCCATATTGTAAGCGATCAAATCGAGTGGGCTTGTGATGAAGCAAGTACAGAGGCTGCGGGAATAAATACCGTTTCACAGTTTTCTTTATTAGGGAAGCACTCAAAGATGCGCAATGTCTGTTTAAAAGGACATTAAAAATACAAGATACAGGCTACGTACTTACATATTGTATAAAGAAAGAAAATTAGCGCATTTCCAGTAGTCCGAATTACAAAACAAATCACAAGACATTGCCAAAATGTAGACCCACTTACAGGGAATGAAAATATAGAACAGAAAACCTTGAGCAAAGTAATATAACATCGAGAAATAATTCATATAACTTTAATAATAATAATAATAATAATAATAATAATAATAATAATAATAATAATAATAATAATAAATCCTAGTATCTTTCCATTTACCTGAAATTGGAATTTTGTATGGATTTAGCCTAATTTTACGATCGGATACCCTTCCTGACGACGCCAACCCTAGGTGGAGTGATGTATTTACTATTGCGTGTTTCTGTAGTGGTTTGTAGTATGTTCTGTTGTGTGTAGATGAAGAAGGTTATCCAGTCCCGGATCCAGAGTAACTAACTGTCGACTACCCGGTTAAAATCCTCAACCCGGTCGAATCCGGTGTCCTCTGACCAGCACGCTGATCATCCAGCCAAGGAGCCGACACTAAACAACTGGCAGGTTCGATCCTGGCTCAGTACGATAGTATTTAAAGGTGCTCATATCCCTCAGAACTCCTGCGGGACAACATTACGGCACCTCGGCTTATCCGAAAAAGTAGTACTAGGACGTAAAACTAATAATAATTTACAAAAAATATGTATTCTAGAGCCGTGGGGTACAAGGTTTGAAGTGAACAATGGTGTAATAAAGTACCCCTTAATAATAATAATAATAATAATAATAATAATAATAATAATAATAATAATAATAATAATAATATAACAAGAATTTGTAGGATAAACAATTTGAAATAATTGTTGAAAAAGAGAACAGTTCTTCTTGTGATAATGATCTTAAATCACATAAGTTAACTTTCCTGAATAATTCACTTCGATTATCTTTGGAAGAAGATTATGGTAACGCCGATTTTTATTTGCCTTATGTAGCACCCTCTCAGACACGCCTTATAGCCACGATGGGATAGGGAAATGCTAGGACTGCGAAGGAAGTGTCAGTGGCATTAAGGCACAACAGCCCCCGTATTTGCCTGATGTGAAAAGGGGAACCACGGAAAACCAGCTATCACTGCTGTCGGCAGTGGAATTAGAACTCACTATATCCCGAATGCAAGCTAAGAGCTATATACCGCGAAGCACGTAGCCAACTCGCTCAGTAGTAGTGGTGATGTAGGACTGAAAGTCCTCATATTACTCCGTATCGTTGGCAGAGGGGATGGGGTGACTAGGAAATTCTAAATATTGTAGGTGTGGCGTTGGACAGCAGGCGTCTTGTAACACCGTTGTTCACTTTATATTTATTTTCAAAATGCTGGGGAAATGTGCTCAGTAGGATACAATGTAATAATAAATAGTGGTCTTGGTTTTTCGTCCTACCGACTACTTAGTACGGTTTTCGGAGAAGCTGAGGTGCCGGAGTTTTGCCCCGGCGGAGTTCCCTTACGGGCCGGTAAATCTACTGACACAAAGGTGACCTATCTGAGCACCTTCAAATACCAAATATGGCAACTTGGGCTCAGAAAGCTAGCGCTCTACCGTCTGAGCCACTTAGTCAGGCAGGATACATTTTTATCGTGTTTGGCTGCCAGTTCCTACAAGAAAATAAAAGTAGGCCTAATGTACACGTGCTGGATTGTGCTACACAGGCAACGTAATTCTGCTAATCGCCCAAAACTGTGTACTTTAGCAAAAGAAAAGAAAATCTTATCTGAAATATGATATTTATTCTTCGTGTTTTCTCTACAATTTATGCAGTTGCATGCCACACACGTAGAGAGCATAATTTCTTCGATCTAATCTGTTAAAAGTATCGCACCGTATGCGGAAGAAATTATATGAATGGCGCTTAAACTATGGAGTCGCTATTTCGTCTTGGCACCACCCAGAGCGCTGTAGCAGCCATGTTAGCCACTCTATAGTCCTCTTTCTAGCTCGTTGGAGTCAGTCTTGGTACAATATGATCAGACCTTGAAAGCATACATCGATACGTGACAAAATGGCCGCCATATTGGGCGACTGGCCATGTTTACATTCAGTTTGTTTGGTTTACTCTGCCTGCGCACGCGTCTGGTTTGTTGAGTTTGTCTTGCTACTGGAATTCGAGGTTTAATTATCCATCGAATATTTGTATATGTATTCTGAGTTCTTCAAAAGTTTGGGCCGTCTTGACCATTAAAAGCTCCGTCCAAATTGGTAGAAATCATCTTTATTGTAACCGCATACAAGAAAGGACAAACTCCAGAAGCTCTCCATGGTTAAACATGTATTAAATATTTGAGTGTTATGGTATACTTCGTCAGATTTAGACAACCGATTATTGTAGGAAGTATAAATAAATAAAAATAGCATTTCAATGTTTTTATTGGTTATCTAGTTACTGTATTGTTAATGTGTTAGTGATATATTTATAATAATAATAATAATAATAATAATAATAATAATAATAATAATAATAATAATAATAATAATAATGGTCGTATCGCCTCAGCTACCGCGTGCGGACATTTTTGCTTAGTGCCATCTGGCTGTCTGATCGTTAATTTCGAATTTCCGTTTTACTCTAGGCCTTCTAGATGGCAGAGTAAACCGAATCTCTCTTGGGCGTCTATAGCTGACTTTAAATTAATGTTGTCGGCTAAACATCAAATATGTCGCCTGCCTGGTGGCCATGATCGTTAAGGCGTTGAAGTCTAAACGGTCTGAAACCGTGGTTAGCCGGTTCGAGTCCCTTTGGTCGAAAAAATGTTTGCCATTAGAATGTTGGCCGGCAGGGTAGGGGAGGTGGTGGTATACAATTTCTAATCCCTAGAATGCGTGTCAAAAGCCTGAATTAAATTCCAAACCTCTCCGCAGTGTCCTTATGGAGTGAGGGCATATGACGCTGTTGATGGTGATTCGTCCGTCGGATGGGGACGTTAAGTCTTGAGCAGGAGTAGGCTATGTGCCGGCACCGGGTTTCACCCTCTCCTTTCCTATTATCATATATCACGTCATTCATTTCAACTCATTAACTCCTCTGAAGAGGTTGATGTCAGGAAGGGCATCCGGTCATATAAACCCGTCATGACAGATTCATCTTACCTCATACCCGAGCCCGTAGAGAAACGAGACAAGGGTTGGATAAACAAACATCAAATAAGTCACCAGAGATTTCTTACATGCGGACATCGTACGACATGGAGTGAGTGTCGCATGGACTTTCTTCCGCCCTTCAGACATCCAACTACCGTACCTCTGCCGGATTTGAGCCCCCTACCTTGATTCCGGAGGCTGACACTCTAACACGGATCGACAGATGCAACACTGTCAGAGTGTAACAATGCTCTAAACATGTCACATTCATTTAAGGTACAACAAAGCTTTCTCGTGATTTTACACAAAATATTTTGATCATTATATCTGATTCTCTTCATTATCATGATTTTCTTGGAACTACCATAATCGGGTTTTATATAACTTAAATATAATTTCAAATCCTTGTATTTTGGAAAAAATATCATTTGATATCGAGAGATATCGATATTTTGTTTTGATAATATCGACATGTCTATACTTTAATTAAGTATCGACGTCAAATGAAATATCAATATTTTAGTATATCGGAACGTCTGGGTGCTGCATTTTCCACTGTTTGTATTCGAATTCTAGTCCAGCCTATCAGAGGCTCAGAGCAAGGTATTGATTGGATATTTCCAGGTTGCAATTCCACCTTCACTAGCACCATCTCTTACAGAATTATCGGAGTTCTCTAGTGTGGATATTGTTATTGATAATAATAAATCAAAGTAAAACGATACATTTATAGAAAAACCTATATATTATGCGATAAAATGAATCAAAATTTCGGTATCGATATATCGATAAATCGAAAGAAAAATAGGCCTATCTGTATTTCGTAAAAACCGATATATCGTTCCCATCCCTAAGGATTTATTATTTCTAAATTCTGACCACGTTTTTGAATTCTGCATGAAATTTCGAATCAAATTGACTTAAAATGTCAGACTTGCACCGGCTGACGTTGTAACGAGAAATCCAATAGGGCAGCCCGATACCTGTCCTCACCCGCATTTTTCTATTTTAAGTTAAATCTCAGATCTCATTTTTACTTTCTTTCTTGTTTAGTTCTGGGTCCAAGAACCATTTCGGCTGTTGAATGAATCAAAACCCCAGTATCTATCTATCCTCAAACTTTAACTTCATCTTCTCCTCTCAAGAACATAATACACGATCGACTTCTACACTTGCAATGCCCCTGTGCATCGTTCATCAACATATAACCGCTCCGTTCAAGTGTCTAGTGTCAGGCTATGAACTTGCCTTTCCTGTTAGTGTTAAGAACTGCAAATATTTAGCTTCTTTTAAGCGGACTTGCGGAGATTACCTAATAAATATAGACTATGTATATATAGCTTGTGTAAATATCGGTATGAATGAAAAAATGCATATGGTTAAATGTAAGAGAGGGCCGTGAGCCCTAACTTTGCCGCAAATGAAGCCATAAAATAAATAAATAAATAAATAAATAAATAAATAAATAAATAAATAAATAAATAAATGAAATGAAATAGCGTACGGCTTTTAGTGCCGGGAGTGTCCGGGGACAAGTTCGGCTCGCCAAATGCAGGTCTTTTGATTTGACACCCGTAGGGGACCTGCGCGTCGTGATGAGGATGAAATGATGATGAAGACGTCACAAACACCCAGCCCCGTGCCAGCGAAATTAACCAATGATGGTTAAAATTCCCGACCCTGCCGGGAATCGAACCCGGGACCCCTGTGACCAAAGGCCAGCACGCTAACCATTTAGCCATGGCGCCGGACAATACCGATAAATAACTACAAGAAGTCCTATGACGCTCGGCCATCTTAACTTTTAAGATACGTTTGTTTTTTTTTTTTTTTTTTTTTTTGATGCTCGATATGGGGGATTTTAGATTTTTTGGAATTCTGATAATCCTCTTTACCCTCTCGAATACGTTTTTGATAATGTTGAAGACATTTTTTGTCCATATGTCGCAGCATTTTGAAAAGTAAAGAAATATTTCTCAGTTCTTCACACCACAATTTTCTCAGATGTTCATTATATGTTATTAATGTTTAAAAATGAATATGGCCCCAGTAATTAATTATAAGCCCCAAAATACAATGATGTATCATTAATAATCTCTTGACTTTTTATTTATAAACTTTAAATAAAAACTGATTGAATGAACAAACAGGGGATAGGCCTAACCCCCTATAGAATGGTTGCTGGAGTCACGCTTTCCTATTCATAGCACTGAATGTTTTCTCCAGTTCGAGCAATAACATTTTACTCTCTGACAACCAGAATTCCCCATTGTTACTCATCACCAACCAACAGAGGAAGTGTGTCCACATCCATTTCGGCCTATTTTTTCTAAATTTGTCAGTGAATCTCATCTGACTATAAACTACAACAAGATGCGTGGTGGTGATAAGTAAGAAATCAGATATACTTATTTTGTATTACTACTATAGTAGCACTGATCCCAGAAATAACTGGGATAAGCTGAAGAAAGGTGTTTTTATATTTTAACTGATCATATAGGCTTGCTGTAACTAAGGTACACCATCAATAGTAATGTATACATTGTATGGCAGCGCAATACAGAATAGGCCCTAATAAGGTTTTTTGTAGCAGTAGGCTCCATATCCTGATATCTACATATCAGAATAACACGAAGAACGATAAGAATATTCATATTTGTTAGTACATCAGCACGGCATACAACTCGTCAAACGCAGCCATAGATTATTTCTTGTAAAAAATCCACCAATGCAATACGTTAACACTAAACTTATTGTTACTTTGTTTTCTTTCTTTCTTTCTTTCTTTCTTTCTTTCTTTCTTTCTTTCTTCGCTTTCCTCTTACGAATAGAATGCGATTCCAAACGGTAGTTTATGAATATTACACATCCACCCTAGTGATATGCCTGCCGGAGTCACGCTTTCCTATTCATAGTAGGCTACTATTGAATGTTTTCTCCAGTTCGAGCAATAACATTTTACTCTCTGACAATTTTTTTTTTTCCTAATTGCTTTACGTCGCTCGGAAACAGATAGGTCTTATGGCGACGATGGGATAAGAAAGGGCTAGGAGTGGGAGGGAAGCGGTCATGGTCTTAATTGAGGTACAGCCCCAGCATTTGCCTGGTGTGAAAATGGGACAACCATCCTCAGGGCTGCCGACAGTGGGGTTCAAATCCACTATCCCCCAGATGCAAATTCACAACTGCGCACCTCTAACCGCACGGCCAACTCGCCCGGTCTCTGACAACCAGAATTCTGCATTGTTACTCATCACTAACCAAAAACTGGTACTGCATTCATTAGAACGATTTACAGTTGCCAATTGATCGAACAATCGTTCGTATAACATTACCATTATCATAATTATGTTAAGTAAACGAGGTTTACTTATGCGGCCCTATGCTCTACAATGAGACTTGAACATACTAATCGATTGATCACAAAGATTTTATCGTCTTGTATAGAACATTAATGGGATAGTTCTAGCTTGGCAACTAGTATAAATACTACCGACAGTGCACTCCGCAGTGTATCCAGAAGCATCGAGATGATACTTGGTGATACTCTCTGTAACGAAACCCGTAGGTTGCAGTTCTTGTGAATATGTGCGGCAGGGCGAAGTTTGTCTGCTTCACTTCATTTGTGTTCATAGCAGGTGTTAGAAATAAATTTGGATCTACGTTTGTTTGTTTTTCTCCTTGCGTGACATTCGTACGCTGATGTTTGATGTTCTTGTTAGGTTGTTGCTTAGAAGTAATTTTCTGACGAATTCGGTTTCAGGTAATAGGAATCGTCATTGTTGTTTCAGGTAGACGCGGGGCTCTTCTTACGCACACAGCTTCCACTTCTTCTAGTCTATTTAAGGTTGTTCAGCTGTACTTCCTCTTAAAACAATAATAACCATTTAGCCCGTTTAGGTTTGCGGGTGTGAGGTATGTCTACATCAATTTCTTTTCTTTTTTAACAAATTGCTTTACGTCGCACTGACACAGATAGGTCTTATAGCGACGACTCCCTGTGAGTGGGAGCGGTAGAACAACACCTACGATACCCGCGACTGTCATAAGAGACGACAAAAGGAGTCTCAGGAGCTCTTAACTTGCGAGGGTAGTTTGGTGACCATGGGGTTCTTAGCTGAGTGCTGGTATTGTTTCCACTTACTTGTAGGACCTACCAGGCTCCTAACTTTTATCTATCCTATCCGACCTCTCTTAGTCAACTCTTGTTCTTATTTCGACCCCGACGATATTAGAGCACTCGAGGCTAGAGAGTCTTTAATTTTCGCTTCCTTTGTGGTAGCCCATGTCTTTCTTCGACTGATTCCTTCATTTTTCGAAGTGTTGGATCCTTTCTATTTTCCCCCCTCTGATTAGTGTTAATTGAGGATGGTTGCCTAGTTGTACTTCCTCTTAAAGCAATAATCACTGAGCTCGATAGCTGCAGTCGCTTAAGTGGGGCCAGTATCCATAGGGATAGGAAAGGTCTAAGAGTGGGAAGGAAGCGTTCATGGCTTTAATTAAGGTACAGCCTCAGCATTTTCCTGGTGTGAAAATGAGAAACCAAGGAAAATAATTACTCAGGGCTGCCAACAGTGGAGTTTGAACCCACTATCCCCCGAATGCAAGCTGAAAGCTGCATGACCCAAACCGTGCAGCCACTCGCTCAGTATATCCATATCTTGTTGAGCGCATAGCTTGCTAACGGTAGGTTAGATATCCATCATGCCAAGGCTCAGACAACCTTACAATTCACTCACCAGGCTTGTGAACGTTGGCGCATTATACAGAGCTAAGAATGAATTACTCGTATTTTCTTGTCGTACGGACAGCATGCGCTGTGGCCATAGAAAATAACCTCTCGAGGGGAATCTGTTTCCGTGAGAGGGATTGGCGTGGCATTCTACAAAATGACAAATATGAAAGAGATTAGAGATGCACTCACATCAAAGATACATCTAACACAACCAGCACACACCATGGTTTCAAAGATTACGGTTTTCTTATTTTTACCAAATGTGGCAGCCCTGTGGCCACACAGGATGTGGTCCCAGTGTATGGAGCCCACACCAGGATTACTTGATACGAGAAGTAAAGATCCAAAGAAAAGTAACTAAGTACGATTTGTTCGGGGTAGTTTTTGACAAAAGCATAGCATAGCAGCGACTGCTGAGGGAGACTGGCGGAGAGGAACTACTGAACTACTTCACAAATTTACGTTCTTACTAGACACACATAAGTAAACAAGTGCATATCCAGACACATATTCATCATCACCATCAGCCAATTCTATCATTACATGATGTGGCCTCTTTAAGTCATGAACTCAGGTAAGTCTTTAGCAGAACTCTCCAGGTGGAACGGTCTCGAGCAGTTTTCTGCCAGGCAGCACCAGCTAGTCTCTTGATATCTTTGTCCCCTCTGTCTGGCAGTCTTCCTCTAGGCCTTTGATGATCTCTTGGACTCCATTCTAACACCAGCTTCGTCCATCTGTAATCTTCCCTTCGAGCAATATGTCCAGCCCATTGCCATTTAAGGTGGCTATTCTCTCAAGAATGCCATTAACTTTAGTGAATGATCTGATGTCATCTGCTTTCTTATATTTTCTTGTAAAACCCAACATTGACCTTTTCGTGCCTCTCTGTGCTGTCCTAAGTTTCCCTTTCACAAATTCATTCAGTGTCCAGGTCTCACAGCCACAAGTCAGCACAGGTAGAATGCACTGATCACAAACTATTTTCTTCAGATTTATTGGCATATTTGATCTGAAGACAGTTGAGTTTCTTACATACACCTGCCATCCTAGCTTAATGCGTCGAAAAATTTCTGGTCTTATATCACCTTTCATATTCATTAATTGACCCAGATAGATATATTCATTGACCTTCTCTAACAGCATGTTGTTGATGTTCACATTTCCTGCTGTGACCCACTTGTTGGACATGACTTTTGTTTTGGAAAGGTTCATCTTCAAGCCAACTGACACATTGCATGGCAAGATCAGCAACTAATGTCTGGAGTTCATCATTGTCGTTTGCCAGTAATGCAATGTCATCAGCAAATCTCAAGTTGTTAAGCCTTCTGCCATTGATTCTTATACCCTTTCCTTCCCAATTTCGACATTGCCATCTCCAAAATACCTGAGAACTGCTTTGGAGAGATTGGATCACCTTGTTTAACACCTCTTCCGATAGGGAATTCTGAAGTTGCTTCACCGACATTAACAAGGCTGAAGAGAACTGTGATATAAGCCACTTCAACGCCCTGCTCATCTGAGGCTTGTAAGAGAGCTGAATGGCTGATTGAATCTAATGCCTTTTCAAAATTGACAAAGGCTATGCACAGAGGCATCTGGTATTCATTTGCTCTGCTAATCACTTCACGCAGAGCCAGAATGTGGTCCATTGTGCTAAAGCTGCTGCGGAATCCTGCTTGTTGAACCAGCTGGGCTGAGTCAAGGGTAGAGCTGATTCTGTATAACAAGATCTTCATAAAAAGATTATACAAAACAGAGAGCAAGCTTATAGGGCGATAGTTTTGGATATTGTGAATACTTCCTTCTTTATTCAGCAATACTATCTTTGCTTTATTCCATGATGCTGGGATTGAGGCATTGTGTAAACAAGAGGTGAAGATTTTAGCCAAGTGGTTTACTGTTTCATCACCTGTAAGCTTCAGAATATCAACAGAGAGATCATCATTACCGGCAACACTTCTTTTCTTCATGTTGTCTATAGCACGTCTGACTTCTGAAGGAAGTATATCTGGAACTTAAGTTACACTTTTTAGGTCAGGTACTATCGAAATTTCCTTTGTTTTACTATACAGATTGCTATAAAAGTCTCTAATAAAATTCAAAATCTCCTCCTTTTCAGTAATTCGACCATTGTCTCCATCAATTGCTATTATCTATTTTTTACCTATTGTGAGCTTACGTTTAGCTGCCTTTAAACTTGTCTTGTTCTCTACACTTGTTCTTAAGGTTTCTTCATTGAACTTCACTATATCAGCTTCCATTTCTCTTCTTAAGGTCCTACATAGCTCAGAATATTCTATTGTGCCCGATCAGTTCGAATTTTCAATTCTCTTCTCCTCTGTAGCAGGTCTTTGGTTTTGTCACTGAATTTATTTGGTTGGTCGTTATTCTTAGATAAGCCACCTACTTCTTGTGAACTTACAACTAACTCTTTTGCTAGGTCTTCTTCCTTTGTTACCTGAAA
This sequence comes from Anabrus simplex, assembly GCF_040414725.1. Taxonomy (NCBI): domain Eukaryota; kingdom Metazoa; phylum Arthropoda; class Insecta; order Orthoptera; family Tettigoniidae; genus Anabrus; species Anabrus simplex. The sequence continues at coordinate 171,000,550 of NC_090269.1, read as the reverse complement.
CTTTCTTTGGATGACTTTTTGGAATTCTTCTTTGTTTTCTTCAACATTTTTGAGATTGAGTACGTTTCTCTTCCTTTTTAAGAGTTTTGTCTTTCATCTCTTACATTGATTTCAGTTCTTGTTCTTACAAGTCGGTGATCACTGCCAGTATTGAATTTGTTTAAAACTGAGACGTCTTTCACAATATGATGCGTATTTGACAGAATAAAGTCTATCTCGTTTTTAACACTGAAGTTGGGGCTTCTCCATGTCCATTTTCGGTTAGGATACTTTTTGAAGAACGTGTTCATTATTAGCATGTTGGTATATTCTGCAAAATGGACTAGTCTCTCTCCTTGGTCGTTCCTGTCATCAATCCCATAGTTACCCACCACTGAGTCGCCAAGTTTATAGCTGCCGATTTTTGCATTAAAATCACCAATCAGTTGGAAATGGCAATCTCTTCCCTTTTCATAGAATTTTCAAAACTCGCATAAAAGGACTCAACTTCTTCATTCGAATGGCTTGAAGTGGGAGCATAAACTTGTACAATCTACACTTTGTACCTTTTCGACACATTCAGAACCAGTCGAGCTATTCTGCTGGATACTGCTTCTAATACCGACATCTTGTCAGTGATGATCCTGTTTACTAAAAACCCAACTCCGTTCAGTTTTCCTTCTGGCTCGCAACAGAAATAAAACAAATTTCCAGATTTTAAGAGGAGACAGTCTTCTCCTTTCCAACGTATTTCACTTAGACCAACAATACTCCAGTTGGTCTTCCCAATTTCTTCTTCAGTCTCTTCTAGTCTGTCATTACCCAGCAATGAGCGACAGTTATAGGTACAGACATTGAATATTTGAGGTTTCTTTGTAATAGATATTTGTTTCTGAGGCATCAAAGCTGCTCCCAACCCGAGATCCGATTCTGGGAATATTTTACCTTCGGAGAATTTATTAACCTTAATGTCATTCGTTATTTGACTTAAAGGGTGTGAAGCTTAATCACCACGCCTGCTTCAATGACGGATTGGTGATCCTTCCGCACTGATCAGCTCATCGATCCAGTTTCCCGCTGGGGTTGGGTACCCTAACCTTCCACTGGGTTGCTCGGCTTAACAGGGGCACCTCTTGTAGGTTATGTGCTTGGAGTTGTAGTGAGAGAGGCTAGAGAAATCAGGCTTGCAGAGTCCTTATGTTATTGTTGCTAGATGGATTGCAACGACGCATTTCACTCCCATTTGTCAGAGTCAAAAAGACTCTTCACAGGTCAATTCCCAGGACAAACATTATGCAATGTTAAATACATTTTACTCTCTTCTTCTTCTTCTTCTTCTTTTAAGACCACATAGGATCACTTTAGTCAGTCCGTCATTCAGGTCTCTTTGAAGGGATTGTTCGGGCTTTGCGGTCCTCCCAGTACTTCTTCAGACGCTCCGATCTTCGTGCCCTTTCCTCAGTTGAAAATGTGCGTGTTGTTGGTTTGTTTTGTGTAAGGGTAAAGCGGAGGTTTGTATTCTTGAGTTTTGTATTCAATTTTATCTTATTTTTGGTGTCTTCTGTTGTAAGGCCTATTTCCTTCAGATCCTCTCTTACTTCTCTGATCCATTTACATCCTGTTGTGGTAATTTTTGAGACGAGATTGTGTTGTACTAGTTGTTTCAGAAGTCTCGAGTCCTGCATCCTCATGATATATCCAAAGAATCCCAGTCTCCTCTTACGCATAGTATCTGTAATGGGTTCTAGCTCTTTGTACACGACTTTGTTAGGTATTAACCGCCACTGTCCATCTTTCTGATATTTTTTGTTGATACAGGTTCTTCCAATCCTCCTTTCAATTTTCTGAAGTCTGTCAGTCTTTGATTGTTTATTCAGGTAAAAGAGTGTTTCTGCTGCATAGGGTAAACTGTACAGTTATTGGCACTTTAAGGACACTAAGCAATTAAATGAATAATTTTGAACAGAAAATCTGCTGTTGTTTGTTTCATTTATTTTTCTCATATTCTGTACATAATGAATATTGATTATAAATATTAAGAAACTAAATATAGAACCTTAACATATTATAAATCGGTTATGAAATATAAGTGAGCAAACAGACAGTACTTGGCACCTAAATTTAGTTGTTGGCACCTTGGTCAGGTACAGTTCTTGGCACCTTTCTTTTCTTTGGTGTGCCTCCTGAGAAAAATAAATAGAAAGAAAGAAAGAACATGAAATAATATATTTCTACCCAATACAAATAATACCCTATATAAAGGGTCTATTCATCTTCAGTTAACCTTAATGAAGTCCGAAAAAATAAATGAAGAATAATTGGATTATCAATCAAGAGACCAATATAGGCCTAAATTTAAATGAAAATCAATTAAGTTATAGCAGACACAGTTATTAGCCTAATTCGTTCATTCTAAAACAGTTGCCTCTTGGCTTGTTCATAGAGTTCATCATCAGAGCTAACACATAACTCACTAGTCGAACATGATTTGCAAAGGTACACATTAGGATCATTTTGTTCGTCGGAATATTCATGCTGATCAGCAGTTACGCAAGTCCTGTGGAACATTTCCCCACATAAAAAACATTCCAAATAATTATTCGGTTGGGCAACAACTGATTTGCAAACATGACAAGAAACTTTTAGGCTCTTGGCACTGTTCATAGGAACAGCACATCCTGTTGAAGTGGTTGGAACGGATTGCAATGTAAGAGGTTCAGAAGTCTGGGACATTTTTTAATTTATTTCTTGTCTGTTCATGCTGACACTCCTCCTCTTCTCTGCTCCCTTCACTGCTTTCTTTTCAATTTTCTCCTTTTCTTTTAGTGTTTTCTTTTCAAGCCTTATCCTCTTTCGATTTTGCTTTTCATTCTCCTCTGCTTGTTTTTTGTCTTTTTTGTTTTGACTCAAAAGTTTCCAGTCTCTGCACGTGATGACAAATGGCATTCTCTCAGTCGATTTTACCCCTTTTCTTTTCGGTGATTCAGGCCAGTGAAGCACATCTGCCAACGGAGAAATGTTATCATGGGCTATTGAAGGCGTAGGCTTGGCTGGAGTGGTTATCAGAATAATTTCACCAGTACCGTCAGGGACATCATCCACAACAGGACACACCGCATCAATGAGCACATTCTCTTCAGTCATTTCCTCTCTATCAGTTACTTCTGAATTTCTGGTGGTACCGGTACAGAATGTTTTGTATATTTCAAATAGTTTTCTCATTGGCTCACTTTCCTTCGCAATTGCTCCCTCATCCATGTCATTGAAAACTTGAAGCATTTCAGGTCCAACAATGTCTTTAAATTTTGACCACTCAAGAGAAGCTGGTTGACTGATTTCTTCATGCTCCTGACTCAACTGCCCAGATGAACTCGTGTCCTTTCCAAGGCATTTGGTGTAGTCAACCGCATTTGGGTCCCAGGGATAAATGCCACATGCTTTGAAGCCACTGATCAGTGTTTCCTTCTTAACGTGTTTGTCTATTACACTTTTCAACAAAGGAGCAAAGTTCTCTTTAGTTATGACATCTGTTGGATGATCTCTTCGCCACTGTTGAACTCCTTGCTTCCAACCATCTTTCAGTGGTTTGAAAGCGGCAACATCTGCGGGCTGCAAAATTCTGGTGGCATTTGGGTACAGGGACACAAGAACAATCTGCAGTTCAGTACATAGCTCACTTAACTGGCATGTTAGATGGCTCTTGTGGCCATCTACGAACAATATCACTGGTCTCTGAATGTTGTGTTTGGTCAAGTAAGGTGAAAATATGTTGGCGATGTACTCATAGAATAGTTCTGCTTTCATCCATCCATTATCACTACGACCTATCCCCCACTCGGGATCAGGAATTGAGTTCTGAATCTCTGCACGAATCCGTTGGTTCGGGTAAATTATCATGGGTGGCACTATGCACCCTGAGGCTGAAAATGTGAACATCACTGTGATGCTAGCTTTTGCCAGCCCTCTGTCTATTTCATACACGTTCTTTACCGCCTTTTCTGCAAGTACTTTTCCATTATTGGGGCATAACAGGAAATTAGTTTCATCCCCATTAAAGACACGTGTGGGATCCTGTAAAATTTGAAAACTACCTTCCTCAGTAAGGCAAATTTCGATAGAAGAAAACCATTTCCTCACATCACTTTCACTCAGGCAACTGCTCGCTGCAGTGATTGCCTCGCATGTTCGCAGCCGTATTTGTGGGTGGCGCTTTAGAAATGCTTTATACCAGCCATCACCAGGCATATTATCTTTAAAAGGATTAGGTCTGTCACTGAGACGTATAAATTCATGGACACTCACTTTAATATCGCCTTTCCTTCTCGGGAATCCTTTCTTACTGCACTCCAGTAACCATTTCACAAGCAAAGACTCTTCATCATGAGTAAGAATAGGTGCTGGTCCTCGTTCTGTCTTTTGAAAGCGGTCACTCAAACGAAACTGCAATGTCGCCCTAGGGATCCCGTGTTTTCTAGCAGCGGCCTTTTTCGAAACACCATTTTTGACGTCCAATACGGCGGCTTCTAATGCAGCCTGAGTATAGCGAGAGCTTTTCACCCCCTTTCTACTTGTCTTCTTCCTCTTCTTTTCGCCTTTCCCCTTATTAGGAGAAGTGTTCACTGGAACCATATCAACAAATCCTGGAAAGAACATATTCATTAGCTCAGAATAATGGAGCCAGAGTGCAATTATGCAAGAAGATAATTACTATTTGGTAGGCTAATTTAATAGAAAAAATCCTAGATTGACTATGAAATAATTAGAAAGTCAAACATTAGTCCTGACAATGTTCATTCCTCAACCAGTAATGATTTTTAAGCCTGTGCCAACCACTGTATGAAGCTGCCCCGTTCTGATATTGGCACCCGTGCCAACTACTGTTAGAAACTGTTTTATAATTCAAACATGTAGAACAATATTCTTTCCCACTTGAAACGCATTGATCAAGACCTTAAACATGGAACAAGACTGTGAAACCCAAAATCGCAGTTATTGGCACAGGGTGCCAAGTACTGCATTTCATCATTATTTTTAATACAGTAATTGGCACCCCCATTACACGGAATAATTTTAGGTTAGAGTGCTTCATAAACACGGAACAAGTACATTAAGCCGTATTCAACATGTTTTCACACTTACCCTTAAAATATAGTTTGTATACTGAGCTCCGGGCATCGAAGTTTGGAACTAGTAACCTTAACAAAACTGTAAGTTATCAACAAAATAACAGCAGTGATGAACAACACCAACTTGTTCCAACATCCACTTCAAAACTGTTCACCTGGTGGCAGTAAGGTGAAGTATAGAGGCCAAGGAGTAATGAAATGGAAAGATAAAACACTCTGTGGCAATGTTATTGTTGTAAAAATACTATTATATATTCAAATAAATGCAAGGAGTGCCAATAACTGTCAGAGTGCCAATGACTGTACAGTTTACCCTATGTAGCTTCCGGTTTTATAACTGTGTTGTAGTGTTTTATTTTTGTATTTATTGATAGACATTTCTTTTTGTAGATATCCCATGTTAATTTTTGTGCTTTAGCTAATCTATTTGTTCTTACTTGGATTGAGATTTTTTCATTTAAGTTATGTGTTATTACTTCTCCAAGATATTTAAACTGAGTTACTATTTTGATTTTATTACCATTTATGGTGACTTCTTTTAGCTGTGTTGGTTTTTGGGGCATAATTTCTGTTTTTTCAAATGATATTTTGAGGCCAATTTTATTTGCAATGTTTTGAAGTTCTGATATCTGGGTTTTTGCTTCTTTTATGTCCACTGTTAGTAATGCTAAATCGTCAGCAAAACCCAGGCAATTTGTTTTGATTTTTCGGCCAATCTTTATTTTGGGGGGACATTTTCTAAACCATTCCCTCATTACCATTTCTAGAGCACAGTTAAATAATAGTGGTGAGAGCCCATCTCCCTGCCGTAGTCCAGTTTTAATTTCAAATGTCTCTGATGTTTCACCGCTAAACTTCACTTTTGACTTGGTATTGGTGAGAGTCAATTTTATCATGTTTATTAATTTGGGGTGTAGTCCAAGGTGTCTTAAAATTTTAAACAGAGATTCTCTATGGATGCAATCATAAGCTTTCTTGAAATCTACAAATGTTATCACCATATCTCTGTTTCTTCTCCTGTTATAGTCCATTATCAACTTAAGACTCATGATCTGATCAGGACAGCTCCTCCAGGGTCTGAAACCTCCTTGATATTCTCCTAGTTCTTTCTCAAGTTGTAAACTTATCCTATTAAGGATGATTATTGAAAATATTTTGTATGTTATGTCTAGGAGAGAGATTCCCCTGTAGTTATTAGGGTCGGTTTTGTCCCCTTTTTTGTGCAGAGGATGAATGAGGGCTGTTGTCCAGTGTTCTGGTAGTTCTTCTTTAATCCAGATAGAGACAAGTTGTTGATGGAGGGCAACTTTTGCTGAGGTTCCTGCATATTTCCAGATTTCCGCAAAGGTCTGATCTTCTCCTGGTGCTTTGTAGTTTTTAAATTTATTCAGAGCTTGGTAGACTTCCTTTATTGTGGGGGGATTGATGTTTTCTGGTGATGTTTTTATCGGGGTGTTAGTGTCCAAATGAAGGAGTTCTGTAGGTTCCTCACAATTTAAAAGCTTGTTGAAATGTTTAGCCAGAATTTCTGCATTATCTTTATTGTTATGGGCCAGCTTACCATCTTCATCCTTCATCAGTAGGGTCGGGGGTTCATATTTTTGGAGCTGCTTTCTGAAGGTTTTGTAGTAGTCCCTTGATTTAGTTTTACTGAACTGTTCTTCAATTAACTGCAGGGTGTCCTTATGATGTTGTCTTTTTATTCTTCTTAAGACTTGGGTAGTTTCTTTTCTCTGTTTTACTAGCTTTTGATAGGATATTTCTGTCTTTTGGGACTGATGTAATAGCCATGCCTGATGTCTTTTCTCCACTGTTTCATCACATTCACTGTTCCACCATTGGTGTTTTTTACGTGGTTTAATTGGAGCTAGGTCTTCTGCAATTTGTTTAAGGTTGTGTACTAAGTCTTCAAGTTTGTCTGTGATTTTTATTTTTTCAGTTGCTTTCTGGTAATTTTTGTTGTTGATTAGCTGGGTAGGATCTATTTTTCTTTTAGTTTTAAGGGCTTGCTTTTGTTGTCTCCTCTGGGGAGTGAGTTTAATTTTAATTTTAACTACATAGTGATCTGAACCTGTGTCTATTCCTTGGAGGACTTTGACGTTATAGATCTCTTTGTGGTGGTATTTGTCCATGCAGACGTGGTCCAGTTGCCATTCTCCTTTAGTGTAGTCAGGGTGTTTCCATGTTTTGAGTTTTTGAGGTTTCCTCTTAAAACATGTAGATTTTGAGATTAAATTATGGTTTCTACACAGGTCAACTAGTCTCTCTCCATTTTTATTTGTTTTCTTGTGTGCTGGCCATTTTCCGATGATGTCACGGTATTTTCTTTCTCTGCCTAGTTGAGCGTTGAAGTCGCCTATTAATAATTTTATATGGTGTTTGGGGATGTTATCTATGGTCTGGTCCAATAGGTCCCAAAATTCTCCTGTTTCCTCCTGGTCTTTTGAAGAGTTGTTTTTATCATTAGTGGGAGCATGGGCATTTATTATAGTATTTTGCCTTTGCTGGCGGGACCTAGTGTTTACAGTGCACTATGTCTTCTGGTATGGGCTAGAGCAATCTTGTTACTTTCATTGATCTGTCTCAGCTTTATCCTTGGCTTTGACAAAATGAAAGTGACTGAGGTATGAGTGATGCTAGTAATGCCATTCCTTCTGCAGCCAGTCCCTGCTATGAATGGTGTGAAAATATTGCTCATAGGGTCGGTTGGTGCATGCATTTCAGTTTGCTTGGCAGACTGATATGTAATAGCAACTTCTGGCTCAGTGAGGAAAGCAACGGGAAACTACCTCATTCCTCATTTCCTTAGTACGCCTCTTCAGTGATGCCTAGGCCATCTATGACAGCTGATGGCGGAGCTGTTGAGGATCCAACCAGCCTTAGGGCTGAGGACTAAACATACATACACAGATTTTATTAGATGCCTTTAAGGTGAGCGTTGAGAGTCGTGGAGACTGTGATCTGAATTCTTGAACTGAGTTTATTATTTTAAGGCTGACCAAAAATCCTGTTCCAAATTGTGGGACATTCTTCATCACTCTCTTCCCGGGTATACCTTTATAAAGTCTGTACCCTTGAGATTCCAAGGCATCCTGGTCAGTGTTTCTAATTTCCTGTAATCCCATCATTTTAAGAGAAAATATGTAATGAAATATTGGTGTCCATTCGAAGAAGGCAGCGATCAAGATTCTTAGAATTGTTTAAATGTAGCCTACCTACTATCACTGAAGTATACTGAAATATGTCCACAGCGCTATACAGTATACATTATCGAACAAACTACCGTTGGATGGCCGGGAAATCCATAATTCCATTCAAATTTCGCTACTGTACCTACTGACAGGCTTACTACTGACGACATCACAACGAGTCTACTCGTCCCACATAAGTTATACAAATGAAGACTACGGTAGAGGCTGTGCATTGTTCGACGATGGCTGTGTCATTCCTTTACTTAACACTGTGTCATTCGTTTACTTAACACGAATTCCATTCTTCTGTGCCGTAAGTCCACAAACTTAGAAATGACTTTACCTATCATCAAAGTCAGGCATATCGTAAGTGAGGTATTTCACTATAGAAATCATTGCCAGAGCAGGGAGTCGTTCTTCGGTCGTTGTATTGCGTAGAAATGTCTTCATACTAGCCAGTGCCGCACAGTGGGCCAGAATGGTATTCTAACGGGACAAAATTTCTTAGCATGAAAAGTTTGTACAGTTACTGTGATGGTTTAATATTGTACGGTGTGAATAAACACGGCAAGATAACATAAAAGTCACTCAAAAGAACAAAAGAGACGGAAAATCGACCAATTATCCTGAGCACAGTAGTCAGCCATAACAAATGTTACTTTTTAGAAGCAACCAAACTTACTTACTTGAAATTGTGGTAGACGTCTGTGACACTAGTCATTTGTAGAATGATCAACTACCTCATCACTGTTCTGGTCATCATAACATTTATCATCACCAAGCATGTCATCTTCCTCCTCTGATGCGGCCGTGGTTACTCTTGGTTCATTCAGCAAACAATGGAAGTCCAATGTTAATGAACCCTTCTTCTTGCTCCTTGATACTGCAGTTAGCTGATAAATTACGGGGTCAGAACTTACTAGTAAAAGGTTAAAAATATTCAGTATGGTAGACCTTCGCAAGAACTTTCCCACATGGCTCCCCTTGTACTTTCATGCTTCTAGAGCTTCTTCTGATAGCATTCCAATCGCCAAGATAGCAGCTTGTATTACTCTTGCTTTATGAATTAGAATTTTATGGTCAGAAGGAGTCATGTAAAACCATAATAATTTCATGTGGCTATTTCTAGCCAAGTGCAGTCCTTGTAAGGCAGACCCTCCGATGAGGGTGGGCGGCATCTGCCATCTGTAGGGAACTGCGAGTTATTGTGGTGGAGGATAGTGTTAAGTGTGGTGTGTGAGTTGCAGGGATGTTGGGGACAGCACAAACACCCAGCCCCCGGGCCACTGGAATTAACCAATGAAGATTAAAATCCCCGACCCGGCCGGGAATCGAACCCGGGACCCTCTGAACCGAAGGCTAGTACGCTGACGATTCAGCCAACGAGTCGGTCATGTAAAACCATGAATACATATCTAAACATAATTTTGCGGTTTCCATAGCATATTTGTTGAAAGCTTATAGATTTACTTCGTAGCCACTTGATATGGTCTGTAATAATTTAAAAAACGTTTGATAAGTTCTTCACTGATACCTGTAATTTCATCCAATAACGCATAGTTCCCAATGGCAAGCCGGCGTTGCTGTCGTTTGAAGTGCCACTGCCTCCTGCCTCAGACTGCAATCTGATCAATTATCAGTTCCATTTTGGATCAAAATCCCTGTTGAATTATGCACTTTTTCTCTACAACTATTGATTTTTCTTCAGTTTTCCTTGCCTGCTACTTTCTAATATCACTCCTGTATGCAATGTGTGAAATGTACTTAAACAATCAGATACAGGCATGCAAAGGAGAAATTCCAAAAGAATACTTCATAATGTTAACGCTACTGCAGTCCAATAAATTCATTTCATTGTTTATGGATTAATGAAGTATAATTATGTCACTATGGAGTTGGAAAAACTATCTGTACCACTGAACGCATCTGACAACTTCCGCTTATATTCACAAAGTCTACTGCTACCATCACAGCCCCGTTTGTAAATCACGCAGTCTGATTGAGGTATATAATTAATGCTTGTAAACATTTATTGTACAGATACAAGTAGTATAACTATGAGATCTAGCAGTGACTGTAAACCAGGGGCGTAGCCAAGGGGGTTAGGGGGTTAGAACCCCCGCCCCCATGGTATTTTTACAAAAGAAAATGAACTGAAACTGACAATAAACAAGCAAAATTCGACTTAATGGGTTGGCTCTTTTGAAATTCACAGTGACATACTTGTAAAACTAACAGATCTCTTGGATCTTCTCTTCTAAGAAGCCTTGAAAGTGGGATTTTAGATTGTAATCTGAACATACCATTCACTGTAAAACTGTTGACCATGATCTTATTGTTCTTGTTCTGTATTTTAATGTAAGATTTTTTTAGTGTACTGCAATCTGAATATCAACATAATTCACTTATATCAGTGTCCTTATAATAACACTTACGCATGCGCGCACCACACACACACTCCCCCCCACACACACACACACACCTGTTGATCCTAACTATGCTACTGCTGTAAACCTACTTCGGATGAAAAATCCGTGATTTTGAGGTTTTCCTTCGATGGATAACATCTAAACTTCACTTCCCTAACTGTGTTGTACGGTGAATATATGTCACTATGCCTCTTAAGTATATTGTTATACTGAAATTTAAATAAATTATTTTCTACCAGAAATTATAAAGCCTCTTCTGGACAATAAGAGAGGGTTGGATCATTTCTTCCAAATACTTAAACTTTTCTACTCTTCTAATCTTTCCGCACTTTGCGTCCATGCTTATCGGTACTCCATGAACTTCGTCTTTTCACAGGAAACTTTGAGGCCTGTTTTCTTCGCAATGTCATGAAGAAGCTCCAGCATCTTTTGGGCATCCTCTCTGTTTTGAGTTAAGAAAGCAACACCATCAGCAAAAGCCAGAGACAGTGAACGATATGATGAAGATAGTCGTGGACTTTTCCCTTTCTGCAATAATGGTACCAAGTTTAAATGATGGAGGATGCACTCTTTGGAACCATATCATGTTCATCAGCTTAAGTAGTTTCTTATGCCCAGCACTGGACATGTCCAATAACATTGGGTAGTGGATGTTATCCCGGCCTGGGGCAGTATTATTGCTCGTCTTTAAGGTGTTAATAACTTCTTGAAGTTCAAAGGGATAACGTAGTGGATGTAAGTTATCTTCATGACCATTGCGTGGTGTATAGCCTATATGAGCTGAAACAGGTATCATTTGTCTCAGTATGTCTTATTTTATTGGTATCGTACATGAAGATGTAAATTGAGGGCAGTTCTGCGAGTTTTGGAAACGACGAATATTCCGCCACATCGTAGCAGGAGAGATAGAGGAGTTGAGTAAATTATAAGATTGATGCCAACCCTGTCACTCTTTAAGCTTGAATAAGCGGTTTGCTTTCACTTGAGTTTGTTGTACGGTGAGGAATTTAACTTCTGAAGCGTCCTGTTTATACTGACGGAGTTCTGAACATCTGCCATGCAACGCAGCTTGACATTCATTATCCCACCAGGGAGTTGGCGTTTCGTTTGCTGTATGCATATGGTCTGTTTTGTGGAATTGTAAGGTAGGCTGCTCGATTAATGGAGTCACAGAATGTTTTGTAGCCTCTGACAATGTCATTTGTTTCATGATATTCTTCCAGAACGAGACCTATTGCCTCGTTGTAACTTGGCCAGTCAGCCTGTCGAATTTTCCAAGGATATGTTGGGTAGATGGTAATGAGAAGTGGTTGATGAATTGGTCAACGTTAATAATATTAGAAAGTGGTCAGATCCTGGAGTGTCCTGTACAACCTGCCAGGAGTAAGAGATGCAACAGCAACATCAACTGCTGAAGGAGCTTGATTAGGTCGGGAAACTCGGGCAGGGAACCCATCATTCAGTAGCACTAAGATTTCTTCTTGAGCTACACCCATTAGTTGTGTTCAATATGAGTCAGTAGAAGAACTTCTCAAATTCAAGTGGTGTGAATTGAAGTCTCCGAAGAAATACGGGTCCGCATTGAACATGCGAGAAGCATCTTCATGCAGATGAAGAAACTGCTCAACAACCGCAACCTACAACTAAACCTAAGGCTCCATCTGGTCGTGCCTACATCTTTCCCATGTTACTTTATGGGATGGAAGGCTGGACACTTATTCAAGCCCTCTGTAAAAGACTGGAAGCATTCGAAATATGGGTGTACAGACAGATGCTTCACATTTCATGGACAGACAAAATCTAGAATTCCGAAGTGTTGGATCGACTTGGAAAGAAGACTGAAGTCATGCTGACCATTAAAAGGTGGAAGCTGGAATACTTCGGCCATATAATGCGGAATGATAAGTACAGAATCCCGCAGCTTGTTATACAAGGAAGAATAGAAGGACGTAGGAGTCCTGGTAGACCACGAACTCTGTGGATGAACCTCATAGACTGGTATGGGTTGGTCACGATGGCTCTGTTCTGTGTCGCTGCATCCAAATTCAAGATCGCCATGTTGATCGCCAACCTTCGCTAGAAGATGGCACATTAAGAAGAAGATTAGTACAGGCTGTAAAAGTTGGGAAACAAGTCGACGCAGTTCGTGTAGAGTTACCAATTGGTTAGGTGGTCAGTATACGGGAACAATAGTTAACGGTGAACATCTGTAATTAATTGTAGTGGCATATGTTTCCAATCTAGTCCCTCTAAGATCGAGTTACTTGATCATAAATGATGTTCTTCCTGAGGAGAATTCCAACCCCTCCATATCAATCATCACGATCACTTCTTATAAAATTGTAGCCTGGAAGCTGAAAAGGGGTAGTATCCTTCAGCCAGGTCTCACTAACTACACACATTGAAATGGAGTAATCTTGCAGTAGAGTCTGTATGCTAAGTTTATGCGCTCGTATTGAGTGGCAGTCCCATTGTATTCAGTTGAGGTGCGGTATCCATGGTCATTCTGATTCAAAAGTAGTGAAACAACGTCACGTATATGAGAGGGATAAATTTCCGAGGAGGCCGTGTTTTGAAATGTCAAGATAAGTTGGACAATGTTTTCAAGCAATGGAGTTATAGTTAGAGCCTGTGTTGTCATTTGAGGCTGTTGTCTTGGTTGAAATTGTTGTGAGGGGTATATAGGTCCAATGAAGTTGACAGGAAGAACGCTGCCCCCGTTATAGTATGTTTTCCACTGTTTGAGAACTAGAACTCTAGACTTTTGGGTGGAAGGATGTTTAGGTGTAAAACAAGAGGACACCTTAGAGGTGTTGGAAGTGGCACAAGTGCAGGTGAAGAAAGGGGTGGAAATTCTTTGTGGTAAGATTTACTTGCTGGAGGAGTGTTATTTTGCTTCACAGTATTAGCATATGTGCTTGTGGATTCCATTTCGAATGCTTGCTCAATAGTGATATTTAAGTGAGCAATATTATTGTTCCAGGGATTCTGTAGAACGCAAAGGTGAAAGAAGGTATGGGCATGAATGGGTGGGTATAAAACAATCAGGGGATTATTTTAAAACTTTAAAATTAGAGCTATATTTGTTTCCTCTTTTTTTTGGTTTCTTTTCAGATGTCAAAGTTTAACAAAACAATTCGCTAAGCAAAAAACAAGATTCCAGGTACCGGTACAACAACGAGATGTAGAAGTAATATAATAAATGACAAGAGCTCCTTTGCTCCAGGAAATTATGTAGGAGACTACTCTCAAAACATTATACCCTTCCAGCCTTCCAATGGCACTATCCAACCTTTACATTAATAGGAAGAGCATTATTGCTCTATCAATTTACACTTAGAAATCTATTTTCAAAATTTTCCAGGCCTATCATAGGCACAACCTACAGTTTACACAATAGAACAGTATTCACTATCTTAAATGCTCAACAGTCTAACATCCTTACATGAAAAGAATAAAATAGAGTTTAACAGGGGTATTGAGTACCCTTTCTACCAGGCCTTTGTGAAAAACAACAGGTTAAAGTTACTGGCCCAGAAATCAAACTGGTGAGGAGGCGGACACTTGCGCTCCTTGAAAATTGAAATGAAAAGCTTAAAACCCAATTTGGGCTTATGGCCCGAAGTTACAGAGGCTACTGAGGTGACTAGATGGAGAAAAATATGTAACTTACAGAGATTACAAAATGAAAAATTTACAGAATCATAATTCCCTCAAAATCAAGTTGAGAGCAAACATGAGAGGGAAGCTCACTCTCTATTCCTTGGTTTTGGTTAAGTTTGAAATTACGTTTAGATTTTGAAATTTGCATTTTATAAAATAAAGTTACATTACTTTCCCTCAAGCTAGCTTTCAAAGTCTATCACATAGTTCAGTAGGAACTCATATTACCTTGATGTGGTGAACCTCTCAAAGATGGACGAGGTGCATCTGCCTCCTTTGCAAACACACACATTAGACTGGAGCAATAAATAAGACAACCTGGTCAGAAAATGTGCCTGCTTTTATACCCAAGGGGAAGGTTCCAGAAAACTCTGGGCTAAGGCTCGACACACCCTCAATTCTTATTGGATAAATAAATACCAGAAACATTTTATTGGCTGCAAAATAAATGTACAAAATTTTCTATTTGCCAACATCTTAAGTTGGCGGGAAGAGGTAGAAGTGTTGTAAACTTTAACACACCGAAAACAAAGAATAAACAATTCAGTTTAAGTAAACCTTAGTATACAAAATTACTCTACAATTGTAATAGTTCATCTTCACACCAGAGGGCATAACGTTAGTTTACAGTAGCGACATCTGTTGAGAAATGTCCAAACTTCTTGCTCTAGTTGTTGCAAGTTTTATATTTTAGATGGCTTTCTCCAAGGCGCTTCATTTAAATGTACGGGGCGGGTGTACATCCTGGACAATTATATTTAATCCTACGCTGCCGTTCGTATTCTGGACAGGATCGGTCATCTGTATGATGGGGGCCAGAGCAGTAAATACATCTAAGCGGATCTGGAGTAAGGCAATCTGCAGTGACGTGACTGTCGCTGCAGCATGCACAGCATGGTTTGCTATGACACTGTTTATTTACGCGGCCGTATTTAATAGTATGGTAGCAAAGGGTTACGTTCTGGACATACGGCTCTACACCACATCGAGTGTTAAATATATACACATAAAGAGATAACGTGCCACCTTCAAATACAACACACAACAGTTGCCGAGGCACTGGTACAGTCTGTCCATCTTGCACAAGTTTACGGTGAAAGCGATGTACTTCTAATATTTTCTTATTTGACTGAATTCCTGAAAGTAATTCTTCCTCCGAGAAGGACGTATCTACTGCACAAATTAGACTTGTCTTCACCGTTAGGTGCCTTGGTATGTAAAGACTGAGTGAGGGGAATTGTAACTGAGCAAGCCTGTTTGCACAGATAGCAAAAGAAAGTTCTATTTCAACTCTATTGCGCCCATCTGTAGTAATGTTCATTATAGCAGTATGCATGCCTGGTATTAAGGCTCTAATACACTTTCCCAAGGACATTGAATGTAACCGGCCGATATGTTTAGTTGCCATACAGCCTCATGCGAGGCATACACAATGAATGAATTTTCATCATCTAACGTATAGAAGTATGACTCAGGCTGAGGGCTGTTTCGTACCTGTTGACTTGGAGTGAACTGGCCATGCCTCAAGTCTCAAACAGAATTCGGGTGTGCCATTTCTGTTGAGGATTTTAGCCCTCCAACCATGTAGTGGTCTTGGGTGCTATTTTATGACATGTTTATCTGGAGCTGTATTGATGTGAGGTGAGGAGACCTGTTGAAATGGAATCGGAACTGGTCAGAATGTGACTAGCGCCCTTTTAGGAGCGACTAATTTAGAATTATCTTGGGACACTTATAGCGGAGGACAAGGGTGCCATAATTGCCCAAAGTAGTGATGAGGGGATTGGGCTTACGGATTTGTCCAGAATAGAATTTCTGGGACGTCTTCATTATTCTGGTTCTAATCTCATCAATCTTTAGGGATGGATTCTGTTCAAACCAGTGTGCACCTGAGATGAGACGCAGCACACGGTTTTGGATGCGCTGCACCTTATCCATGTGTGTTTTGGCTGCCATTCCCCAGAGCGGATTAGCATACTCTAGTATTAGTCGAAGGGATGGCTTGTACAGCGTGAGCCTGTTTTCTATATTAAGGCCTTGATCGGCTTTCATAAGGGAGATAAGCGACCATTCGTTTGGGCTGAAATCAAATTAATATGATCTTTGAAAGTAAGTCCTCCATCTAGGATAACACCTAAGCATTTAGTTGCATTTCTCCACCGGATCACTTCGCCAAAAGAGACCAGTGGGAGAGGGTTAGTCCTGGTACGTTTTGAAAATAGAGTTGCATTGTTTTTGTTAACATTAATTTTGATTCTCCACTTTCGAAGCCACGGTTTCTTACCACGTATCAATATAACACATATCAGCCATAGAACAATCTCGAAGATTGCCTCATATAACTAAATCAGCATGATACAGAAGCACAGGAACCACAAGGAGGATTGAAGAATGAAATCCACACAACATGAACTCAAATTTTAATAAGCGTAAATTTCCTGAACTTTTGGATGGGACACTTCAGTTGTTCTTGTCATTCGCCATTTCATATCTGTGTGAAAAGGGAAAGCAAGTACTGAAACAGATTTGATGTAAACTCATTTTAATCGTACCTACTTCAACCCAATCTAGACCAGCTTATGAAAAAAATGCCAGACCTAACTGCCATGTTAGTTCAGAGTACCTGTTTTCTGGAGAAACAGGGAAAGCACAGGGGAATAAAAATGCTGAAAATATACAGGGGAGACACAGGGAAAACAGAATTACACCATATTTCCTTGACACAGCATAAGCCCAAAAGCCTATATCATGTCCACAAGGAAATCGTACATCATGTCAAAATGAAGCTTTCTGTCCAAGATTGGACCGAGCAGAATGATGAGCGAGACTGATATATAGAATAATACCGCACTGAAAGTCCGTTTTGTCAATACAATGAAAAGTTATTTAGTCTGTATCAATAAAATGCTCTTAACTTCTTAATGTTCCTTGTATCCATGTAATTTACATAACACAGAGGTGCTAATTATTATGGATTGCCAATAATTATTATGGGTTTTGCTTCACTACTAAATTCTCAAAGAAAGGAATGTGTCAATGGGACTTCTTTCTATGCACAATAGTTGACTAGCATACGTATTCGAACATCACTTCCATTTGCTACAGGACTTGGGATCTTATTCCTGAGTTTCAGAACACTAACCCATATGTTTTTGTTTGGAAACTGGCATGCTTACTCATGCCAATTTCGAGAATATGGTCCCTGATGAACACAGGCATTAGGTTGGAGAGAGAGATTGACTGATGGCTTGGTGTGATTAATGTAGTTAATTTTTATTGGTTGTAGTGTTTCTGAGATTACTGCTAACCCACTTCAGTGATTGACACTTTGTGATAAGGTGTAGCTTGTTAGACTTATGATATATTTATTTCAAGTTCTTTTGAACATACATATATGCCACTGTAAGTATTCATGCAAAACATGTTTCAAGATGATGATTCCAGAGTATGGTAAACATACTCGAGCATCACTTGTAAGTACCATATCCCATTAAATTTAATGCAGGGAAAACTGTAATATGCCAAGGGAAATCACAGGAAAAAACATTTAAAATAGATTTAGGTTACTAGCGGGCGCCCTGTAGTTATGTGAGTGCCAAATGTTGTAACCGAATTTCAGCGTATGTCTAATTAGAATTGTTCCAGAGATTTCCATGGAGCAAAGGGGGAAAGAAGCAAATCAATATAAATGGCCTATTATTGGACATTATAACACAAGAGAGAAAGGACTCTCAATTCAAACCAGACTAAGAGTCAAGATTAGAGCAACAGATCTCATAACATACAATCTTAAAGTGATTTAATGCGGCACTAGCCTTTACAAATTAAGTTCCATAGCAAAGGAAATATAGCACTTATATTTACACTATTCTAGAGAAGAAAGAGGGGAATCAAACCCTCAAATTTAACTCTTTTGCTGCATTATTTTTACAGATTTCATATTTTCCAAATGAACTGAAACTTTTTTTTTTTAAAAGGTTAGTGACATTCAGTACCATTGCACCATTTTTAACTCAACTTTGGCAAACTAGCAGTGACATTTGACCTTGAAACACACATTATTGTGATACATCTCCGAACATGGAACTGGACACATAGCAGGCTGTTCTGGGCAATTCTTACAAAGAAATACCGTCTGTTTTCTCTTGCACAGTCCCTTTCCTTTCTTTGAACATTTTGCTGGTAATATGGAACAAACAACGCAATTAGTTTTGTGACCCTTGTCCTGCTGCTCCCCAAGAAAATGCCTCTCCATCAGGCGCGCTTGAGGTATGTAATCAGAAGATCTTCCTCGTTTTGCCGGCGGACTGCGCTGATGCTCTCATAGAAGTCCCAATATGACAGAATTTCTGAAGTCAGGAGCACTAATTGCCCTTTTTTGAAGCTTATTGTACAATATTCCTCAATTCATTAGTGCAATTTCAATGTCATCATTAATATCCCGCTAGTCCGATACAAAATGAAGATCTTTCTTGTTGGAACTTTCTTCCAAACAATCACTATCTACATCATCCATCACTTGTTTCATTGTCCAAATTTACTGAACAGTCTGATTCAGAATCGGCCACTAAAAGATTGAAGATTTCTTCAGTCATTACTAGAGCTGGGATTTCTAAGTAATTACACATTTTTTTCCCTTGCTATTTAGGTGCTGGGAAAGGTCATATGTTCACAAAACACTATGTTAGGGTTATTATTACTGAATTTCATTTTATATATATTTTTTTATTTGTGGGTTTTTTACATATTCTTAGTGATATTACATAAAATTACATATTTTAGCATTTTCCTCTTTTCATATGACATAAATTGCTGAATGGAAGTTTCACACTTAATGTGGGGCTGTTGTAGATCCTCTCAACAGGGGGATTAAGGTAATTATTAGTGACAGGTATTTGAGAGGATGATAGGTGCAGGTAGAGACCCTTGCAAAGTAGGTTTTTCTAAAGGTTCCAATTAGCTGCAGAAAAACTGTTACTTTACATGTGCCCATCTTAAATTTTTCATCCCTTTTAGAGTTAATTGCTTTACAAGTAGCCACTTTCATGTTGGAGTTTCCAGGAATATTTTTCTAAACACATTTCTGTGACCTCTTTGTTATGTACTTAGGAATTTCCAAATCTATTCTTAGAGCTGTCTTCCTTTGAAATGTCTCACTCAGGTTTTAGTTTCTTTTGAACAGCTGAAGAACAAAGTTCATGAACAACAGTTTCCTCTAGAGTCAATATGGCACCATTTGTGTCCTTGCTGGCTTCAAAGTTAAACTCATGGATTGCAGTTGACGAGTTCTTTGCAACTGATGGCAAGGTAGTGATTTGCCAAGCATGCAACAAACATATCACATGTTCCATGAAATCCCAGCTTGAGCTCCATGCATAGTGCTCTGCATAGAAAAAAACCAACAGTTAGGTCTACAAAAGAAACAAATCCTTTTAACACAGATGCAGCCTTCACCTTCAAGTAACCCTTTTTATAAAGACTTATGAAGTGCAATGATTGCAGCCAATATTCCATGGTATAAACTTGAAGTGCCTGAATTCACATCTTTTCTGGAAAAATACTGCAAGTAACATGTTCCTAACCAATCAACGCTACGCAAGACTTATCTTCAAGTCTGCTACGACAAGGTAATGCACAACACAAGACAGCATATAGGAAATTCTTTCATATGGATTGCTGTTGATGAAACAACAGATGCTAAGAGTAGATTTATTGCAAATCTTGTGGTGGGGAAGCTACAACCTGACAGCACCTCAAAACTGTGTTTGATCTAGTGTAAAGAGCTAGACTATACAAATCACTCAACTATTGTGAGATTTGTGAATGATGGATTAAGAGCTCTGTGGCTGACTGAGATGAAAGAGGAAAAGGTATTAGTGATGTATTCTGATGCTGCAGCATATATGCTTAAGCCTGCAACTACTTTGAAGATGTTTTATCCCAATATGTTCCATTTCACATGCTCATGGACCGCAATGTGTTGCTGAAGATATTAGAGCTAAGTTTCCACAAATGAATAGATTAATTTCAGCAACAAAAAAGGTTTTTTCTAAAAGCTCCACAACGGGTGCTATCTTACAAACAGCAATTGCCAGAGATACCACTGCCAGTGGAACCAGTGTTAACGAGGTGGGAGACATGGATAGAAGCAGTTAACTTCTATAGTGAGCATCTAGATGCTATAAAGACTGTGGTAGATTCTTTTGATCCAAAAAATGCTGGATCTATTAGTGAAACACAAATTGCATTTAGTGACTCCAAAGTGGTCTCCTCAATCACCTACATCAGGGGCAAATTCTGCAGGCTTCTAGAAAGCATCAAACGTCTAGAAACATCAGGACTGCTTCTGCAAGATTCTATTGCCATCATAGAGGATGCTATTGAAAAACTAAGTGCTGTGCATGGGGAAACTCTTGCAAGTTTATTGAGTAAACTGCAAAAAGAGCTGAAGAGAAATGCTGGTTATTCAACATTTCACAGTGTGTGCCGAATTCTAAATGGAGATGATGTTGATCCTCCCGAGGACATTTCTCCAGCAAAAATTCCTCTCCTAAAATTTGCCCCAGTTACATCATGTAATGTTGAAAGATCTTTCTCTGCATATAAGAACATCCTAAGTGATAAATGCCTTTCCATGGCCCCAGAGAACAACGAAAAATACTTAATCGTTTGCTGTGCTGCAAAATTTAAGGAATAAACATGCTTTGAGTGTTGAAAATAAAAAGTTTCTATTGAATATGTGTGTGATGTATTCATATAATATGACTCCAAAGAACATTGAAAAGTACTTCATTGTTAATTGTGCTACAAAATGTAATATAAAGAATGTTTAGTGTGTTGTAACTGACAAAATGGTAAGTTTATATTAATTACATGATATTACATATCTTGCCCATTCTACATATTCTGCTAAATATTTTGGTGCTTTTTGTTACATATTTATGTACATATTATGCCACTTGATACTACATAAAAATCCCAGCTGTAGTCATTACTAATGTTCTGCGCACTCATAGCTAATGAGTGAAGCCTGCTATCTGCCAGACAGCTGACAGGAATGTTGGCGGGTGGGTGGGTGAAAGATAACAAATAAACACAGGTCGAGTATTGGAGGCAATGTTTTCAAACAATGCTTAGTACATAGTCAATACATGACTATATATGTTTGTATTATTAAATTCACCTTTATTAAAGAAGCGGGTGGAAACCATAGCAGGAAAGTACCAAGTAGACAAAAGTCAATTACTGCAGCGAATGCTATAGGGAATTAAGTCGACAAAAGGACTTCCGCAGCAAAAGAGTTAAAATTATATTACATTAGGTCTCGAACACCAACCTTCAAGAAACAATTTACAATTTATAATTCCCATAGGGTCTTTAACCCTGAATAAGAATTTAGTTTACAAATTATTATGCCCTCATGGCTTCGAAGTCACATAGTATAATGAGTTCACATTATTGACAACACGTCAAACTCCTCTAATTACATTCAGCAAAATACCCTTTCTGCTTTTAAAAGCTTGAATAGCTTCTACACTCATTACCCTTATTTCATAGAGAAACCATATTTGGAAGATGGTTCAAAAGATCCAGAAAATACAGGAGCAAAGCCCATACTACATAGCCAAGAAAAGAGGAAAAAGCAAACAAGATTTAATGGAAAGGCTGAGAGCAAAATGTAAACGGAGGCTGAAACCACTCAAGAACTGCTCGATAAAGACTTGAGATACAAAGGGTACTAGGAAAGTTTTGCAATGTGAGTGACGCTTCAGACTTTTTCAAAAAATTTCCACCACACTCAATACAATTCTCCATACTTCAAAACCAGGGAGGGTGATCGAGCACAGTCAACCCTGATCTGGCAAGAAAATCCATTGTTACATTAGCATGATGTGCTAGAGCATTGTCGTGATGCAAGAGTCAAGTGCTGAGCTGTGATCTTGGACGGAGTTGCTTGAGAGCCTGGATGACCTGAGGCAAACAAGTCTCACTGTACCACTTCGCAATAACTGTCCTTTTTTTGTTTCTAGCACAACCCGAGTCAGGATGCCCCGTTTAGTGAAGAATACTGCAATCATCCTTTTCTTCACTGACCTTGACTTTCACACAGTCACAGGAGTACCCTCATCTTCAAACAGCCACACCTTGTTCTGGGATTTTGTTGGGACATCGTAATAACAAAGCCAAGTCTTGTCACCTGTAATGATGCTACTGAGGTTACACAAAGTCCCATTTTCAAACTGTTTTAGCATTTTTTGGCACCATTTCAGTCGATGTGCCCTTTGTTCCTCTGAAAGTGAATGGGGCACCCAAAGGGACATGGAGATGGTCATGTAGAACTGAATGAATAGCTGGTGCAGGGATGTGGAGGATCTTTTCTATCTGCTGATATGTCAAGCACCTCTCTTGCTGCAACATTTTCTTCACAGCTTCAATGTTTTCCTCAGTCGCTGATTCAGGCGGTCGCCCAGAACGAGGATCGTCTTCAACCCCAAAATTTCCCCTCTGGAACTCTTTGTACCAGCGTAAACTTGTTGTCCGATGTGGACAGTCTTTCCCAGCACAGGAGTCATTTCCTCCAGGCACTGGTCAACAGTTAATCCATGAGCAAAATTATAGCGGATAATTGCGCGATATTCACCTTTAGACCATACTGACATCTTAACTTGCTTTCAATCCCACTGCTTGGTAACAACTGGTATGAAGGTCGCACCTTGCTGTCTTCTAGACCAGTTTTCACCCCTCTTTTCATCCCTCACCATAACAGGGGTGTCCAGCCAACCGTTTTTGCATATTGCAAAACTTTCCTAGTGCCCTTGTAAAACCTAATAGGGCTTGAGGGCCGGTGACACAAAGGATAAGCCATGCTACTTGGTGACTACGAAGGAAAATTTAACGTCCAAAACAGGGTAGAAAAAATTTATAAAATAGAAAACAGTCACTGGAAAACAAAATGAATAAGGAAAACAAGGGTACACACTTGGTCATCCTTACATTTTAAAAGGTTCCCATGAGGGGTGATTACATTAAGTCCATAAACTGCCTAGAAATTCTGCAGTTTAAGTCCTAACAAAGAAGAAAACCCTAATTAAATTTAGGAAATGCTGATCAACCTAACAGTTACATGTTAAAGGAAAATGCTGGAATCTTCCTTTTACCACACATAGTTAAAGTTTACATAGATAAAGTTCTGCTTTACCTTATGTTGCCACCTATTTACGCCAAAGCTAGTCCCAACCTCGTCTGACCTACAGAGAGAGACCTCCTCAGTTAACATAGCACTTTCTAAGTTTCGATGAAGAATGATCGTTAGGTTAAAACTCACGGCCATATATAGTGGTCTGGCTGACTGTTCTAGAACAATGACATCCAGTACTTCTGGATTGGTGGAATCTTATGTCATTAGGCAGTAATTTGATTAGTTGATAAAGTTTCAGACAGTGGCAACAACTTCAAACTAAGTAAAAATATACAACTGAAGAGGGATCAGGTTATCAAATCTCAAAACATGAACATTCTCCATCAAGTTAATTACACTACAGAACACTAGGTGGCTCTAGAAAAATCACCAGTTACCAGTAGTGACATCTAGTTACAATACATTTAACTGCACTGCAATGTAAAGTTCAGATAATCACCGATAGATTCCACTGATGTCACTAATATGGTGGGGATTCAAACTCCAGTAGCTGTTTGTAACTAATGGCACAAGAATAATTTAGCTTTCTTAATAACTTAAGTTATGGGTCCCGTGAAGTTTATTATCCTTCAAGTTGGGTCCTGGACTTTAAAAGGTTGATCTATTGCTGTAGATTATTGACCTCCGATGATCTGGTATCTTCCCACAAAGTCCCTTCACCTCGTTCAGGTGGCACTCATGTGCTGTCAGTGATTTCAATGTTATTCTGCAGGTTCCTAGGAAAAGATTTTTTTTGTTCTTTGTTTTTGCTCCTGAATTGGTTTGAACCAGTAGTTGAGTGTCTTGCTTCCACTTACTTCCACCAGGCTCCTCACTTCCATTTTTCCTATCTGACTTCCCTTGGTCAACTATTGTTCTTTTCCAACCCCTTAGGTTTTCGAGGCCTAGGGAGTCTTTCATTTTTACATCCTTCATGGCCTTTGTCTTTCTTTTGCTGATATCTTCATTTTTACAGTTGCACTTCCTCTTAAAACAATAATCACCACCACCAACTGACATTACTTCCACTTAGTTGTACTCTAAATCTTTCCTATATGACCTCACTTGGTCTACTCTTGTTCTCTTCTGACCCATCGGCATTAGGTTTGAGAGACCTAGGGAGTCTTTCATTTCCACTTCCTTCGTGGCCCTTTCCTTTCTTTTTCTGATGTCCTCAATTTTTGAAGGTTCAGACCTCTTCCATTTTTTCTCTGGATCATGTTAAGAGATGATGGTTGCCCTGTCAGTACTTCTACGTTTTACATGGGCAACTCAGAGATTATCTTGTACATTCTCTTGAAGAAATAAACATCACCACTATCTGAAATGTTTGCTACCTTCATTGTTTGTTTAAGCCAGCCTTTATAGGGTTTCAAAGGAGCACCTCGAGGTCTTACGCTGGAGCAAAGTTCACTATAAAAGATTTGCCAAGAAGTATTATTTCTATGGCATACATGCCCTGTCCATCAAAGCCGATGGGCAATGATAATGGCTTCCAACTGTTAAGACATACCTTCTTAAGAAATGTAAGAACTGCCACTTGATGTTCCTGATTGAACAAAGTTTCCGTTAGTGACAGAGCTATATTCTTTGACATCACGGTGCTACAGGCTTGAGATTACATTACTCGGTACACTATAAGTTTGGTATGAACTGTTAGATCCTTTCTTCTTAAGATCCAATGGGATAGTCGTCCAAATGTAACGTGGCCAGCTTGGAAATGATCTTGTATATCATTCTGAAGAAATAATTATCACCACAACTTCAGATTATTGAAGAAGAAGAAGAAGAAGAAGAAGAAGAAGAAGAAGAAGAAGAAGAAGACCACCTGGTTGCCATACTTGTTAAGGCACCCAGTCTATATAGTCTGACACTGTGCACAGTGGGCCAGAACTGTAATGTTTGCCCCAAACCCACCATTTTCTTCTCTCCATTTCTTCCTTCCCAAACTGTAGACAGATTACCAGGGCTAATGACTTTTAGTCCTAGTGATGGCTTATAAACAGATATGACTAGATATAACGTTCTGTATCTCCCCTTCCTGAAAGAGGCTGTCTGGGTCACTGTTAGTTGTGTTTTAGCAGTGAACTTCATCAGTCACTAACGTAGTATCAATGGACGATAGCGAATATCTGAAGTATCGGTATGGAAAACAAAGCTACATGTACGCAAATTCATATTAATTCAACTGAAATATAACAATTTTCATCACTATTTCACACTAAAGACTTATATTATGTAATGTGAATAGCGGATGAAATTCTAACTTTACAATATTTACGCAGAGTTATAAAAATGTAACCGAACATTTCTGCCTGAACTTTTGTACCATAATATGGAGAAGTTCATGAATATTAAGGCCAATATCTCAGTACATGCACTTTCTTGCACTATTCGAAGAAAAGTCACTTTATTTGCAGTGGTGCGTTCCACCGTGACCTATAACACACCATGAGCTGTGTGAAGTGCTGTGGGACAAGAAAGAGATTGGAAATGAGCTAGTGGATTATGTATTATCTAAGATGAACATTCAAGACTGCTCTTCAGTTGTTTTATGGTACCTTAAATTGACAATGATTGCATTCAAATACAAATTTCAAGACCGATGAAAACAAAGTTATAGGGTGAAAATCCAACAGGCTAGCAAAATGTTTACATATTTCTGAAGATGTGCATCAAGCTGCACATCTAATATTCAAACAAATGTTCATTTCCATCAACCTTGAGAGCTGGAAGACTAGAAAACTTTTCGAAGATAGTGCATTGAGAACTAAACGGAGAAGGTTAGATTAATTAAAGAACGATCACAACAGCTCAGATCACACCTCACGCCTCCGGTAAAAGGTACGATATAAAAGTAATTAAGCATATTACTGAGATTACACCTTGCAGGCCTTCTAGATATAGAAAAGCATGAGTCCCAGCAATCACTACCCATCTCATATTCTCCAGAAGAGGCTTTGTCATTTCTTGTAGAAAATGATTGATCTAAATTTCAGTATAACAATATATGTAAAAGGCATAGTGACATACTGTATATTCATTAAACAATACAGTTAGGGAAGCGAAGTTCAGATGTTATGCATTGAAGAAAAACCTCAAAATCACAGATTTTTCAGCCAAAGTAGGTTTATAGTCATTACCAGATCTCACACTTAAATGACTTGTATCTGTTCAATAAGTGTTTACAAGCATTAATGATGCACTCAATCAGATTGCGTGATTTATAAATGGGGCTGTGATGGTAGCAGTGGACAGCAGAAGTTGTCAGATGTGTTCAGTGATACAGACAGTTTTGCATCTCCAGTGACATAATTATACTTCATTAATCCATAAACAATGAAATGAATGTATTGGACTGCAGTAACATTAACATTATGAAGTATTATTTTGGACTTTCTCCTTTGCATGTCTGGATCCGATTCTTTGAGTGCATTTTACAGATTGCATACAGGAGTGATATTTTAAAGTGGCAGGCAAGGAAAATCGAAGAAAAAGCAATGGTTGCAGAGAAAAAGCGCATAATTCAAAAAAGAGATTTCGATCCAAAATGAGACTGATAATTGATAAACCAAGAGCAGAAGGCAGTGGCATTTCAAACAATGGCAACACCACTTGTCATTATTATATATATAGGCCTATGTATATTGTGAGAACTATGCATTATTGGCCAAAATTACAGGTAACAGTGAAGAACTTATCAAATGTTTTTTACAATATTAGAGACAATATCAAGTGTTTACAAAATAAAGTTAGAAGCTTTCAACAAATATAAGCTACTCTGGAAACCACAAAGTTATATTCAGGTATTCATGGTTTTACATGACTCCTTCTGACCTTAAAATTTTAATTCATAATGCAAGAGTAATACAAGCCGCTATTTTGGCGATTGGAATACTATAAGAAGAAGCTCTAGAAGCAAGAAATAAGCTCTTATGAAAGTACAGGGAGAGCCAGTTCTTGTGAAGGTCTACCATACTGAATGTTTTTAATCTCTTACTAGTAAGTTCTGACCCTGTAATTTCTCAGCTAACTGCAGTATCAAGGAGCAAGAAGAAGGGATCATTGTCCATTCTTTGCTGAAGGAACCAAGAATAACCAGTGCCGCATCTGAGCAGGAAGGTGACAGGCTTAGTGATAATGAATATGAATGATGATGATGATGATGATGATGATGATGATGATGATGATGATGATGATGACCAGGACAGTGGTGAGGTAATTGATCATCCTACAGTTGACTAGTGTCACAGATGTCTATCACAATTCCAAACAGGTAAGTTTGGTTGCTTTTCTGTCTTTTCTTTTAGTGACTTTTATGTTAACTTGCTCTATTCAATCACACTGAACAATATTAAATCATCACAGTACCTTTTCAAACTGTATTTCATGCTAAGAAATTTTGTCCTTCTAGAATAGCATTCTTGCCCACTGTGCTGTGGTTAGCTGGTTTGAGTTAATGAAAAATTTTTACCATTAGCATATTGGCCAGCAGGGCAGGAAAGATGGTTGTCCATCGGATGGGGACCTTAAACTTGGCGTTATTATATGGAAGCAGGCTATGTGACAACACTGGGTTTCACCCTCTCTCTCCTTTTCCCTCCTGTTGGTGGGGGTAGTAGTAGGTACATTCTCAAATCACTAGATTGGATACCATAAGTCTCGATTCAATTCCAAACCTCACCACAGTGTTCATATAGAGTGAGGGCATATGATGCTGTTGATGGCGAATCATTCATCGAATGGGGACTTCAAGCCTTGGTGTTATTATATAGAAGTAGGCTATGTGACAACACTGGGGTTTGCCCTCTCTCTCCTTTTCGCTCATGTGGGTGGGGGTAGTAGAATAGCATCTATGGTACCCCCTGTTGTTGTAAGAGGTGACCAAAAAGGGAGTCCAGGGTCTGCTAACTTATGAGTGTGGGTTGGCGACCATGGGGCCCTTAGCTTAGTCCTGGCATCACTTCCACTTATTGTACCAGGCTTCTCACTTTCATTTCTCCTACCCAACCTCCCTTGATCAAATCTTGCTCTTTTCTAACCCCAACAGCTTTAAGGCATTCAAGGCCTAGGAAGTGCTCCATTTACACACCCATGGCCTTTGTCTTTCTTTGACAAATACCTTCAGTTTTCAAATTGTTGTATCCCTTCCATTTTTTCTCTCTGATTAGTTTAATAGAGGATGGTTGCTTAGTTGTACTTCTGCTTAAAATAATAATCACCACCACCATCAACTCTTGTTCTCTTTCAACTCCAATGGTATTAGATTTGTGAATCCTAGGGTGTCTCTTAATTTCCACACCCTCCCCTATATCCCTATTCTTCAAAGGACCTTTCCTTTCTGTACCGGGAGGTACACCTCAACGCCGCACATTCAAAATAAGTGCCTTAATGAACTGCTCTATCGAGCAAAAGTGGAAACTGATACAACAGGAACTTAGAATTTTCATCAGAAGATGTCACCACTGAAAAAATTTAGTAATTATTTTGTTGTGAAGTTTCCTAAACTGACTGAATTTCACCTTGTTTTGTTTGCCATTCATCAAGAAGTTTGGACATTCTTCTATAGATGACTCTACCAAAAAACTATGATCATACACCCAGGAGCAAGGTGTAAGAACTTAAAACTTAAAGAAGTTTTGTATTCCTAGATTTTCCATAACTGGACTATGTTCATTTATTTTTGGGTTGGCAATACTTCCTTTTCTTTCCGCCAGTTTTGAATCTAGCCAATCAGGAATTTTTATAATTAATTTTCAACCAATCCCACATTTCTTGTTCAATTTGTTAGCCAATAAAATTTAAGAGGTGTGTCCTGATTAATCTTGAATGCTCTCAAACCTTCCCTGAGGGTTTATAAATGCAGTGTTTCACGTTTCCTGGCCAACTGATCGTCGCCTTACTGAGTGTGTGTGTTTAATCAGGAGGCAGGCGACCTCTTTCTTCAGTCAGCTGAACATCTATAAGGTAATGGCCACATAACTTCATTCTTTCTTGCTACCTCCACAAATTATCCAGAGGGGAAGGTCCGAATCTTTACTATGTAACCTAATGCAAACCTTCCTTTTGGCTAATGTAAGAACATAAAATCTTTAATTGTAAATTGGGGATAGAGAGTGAGTTACCCTCTTGAGCTCCACTACATCTTGGTTTGAGGTGTCTGCGATTTTGCAACCTTTGTTATGGATTACAGTAATTTCGATGCGAGTCATCTCAGTAGTTTGGGAATAGCCCCTGTTTCATCAGCCTAGAGCCCTGTAGGTTTTTAAGTTTTCACTATCTTGGAGCGCAGTGTACGCCTTCTTTCAGTTTGTGTTTTGGGCCGTTTATTTAACCTGTTCTTTTCGCAAAGGCCCTGTAGGTTGGGTACGAGATACCCTGTGTAAGGATATTTTCAATTTGTAAGTGTGCCTTGAGAGGCCTGATATTGTAAGTTGATGTTGCCTTGAGTAGGCTTGGAAAACTGAGAGCCTGTTTGCTCTTTTTCAAAGTTTTTGTAAGATTAACGAGTACTTCTGGAAGGCTAGAAATTGTGTTTCGGGAGCGAGTGCTCTGTGAATTAGGGGATTTCTGCCCTTGAATAAATTTGTGCTCTTTTGTAAATTTGAGCTAGGAGCTCAGGAAGTTTAAAGTGAGGGTCTTGAAGCTCAGGACCTGTAAAGTTCACTAATCTTGGATTTTCCTAGACTTGTTTCAAGATTGTCATTGTACCTGATGTTTCATTGTTATGAAAAATTGTTAAGTTTGAAATTCTAAAAGAAATATAACCTTCAGTTCAAGTTTTAAATTAATTTTGATATTGTAGATAGACCCATTCACCCCGGCACCTTCTTTAACCTCTTTCTACTCCACGGGTATCCCCGTAACACTTTCTTTTTTGAAGATTCAGACCTCTTCCATCTTTTCTCTAATTAATGTTAAGAGAGTATGATTGTCCAGTTATACTTCCTCTTAAAAGAATAATCACCATCACCACCACCACTTCAGATGTTGACTTTCACAATATTTTCCAACTTTGCCAACTGTTTCAGTAATCAAAGTGTTATATCATTACTAAGTGTGTACATTATACCAAGTTCTCATTCTTTGCTCTTTCTTTTTTTTCCAGCTGTAAAGGTAATTTAAGCTGTCCACCACCATACTGCCGACATCCGTGTGATCCAGCCCCACCCTGTCCACCACTTCAATGTCCACCACCATGCTGCCCTCCTTGCAGTCCCTGTGGCCCCAACCCTGTCTCATGTGGACCTTCATGTGGACCTTACTACTATGGTTATTATCCCCCATGCTATCCGGGAGACTGCTGCCGCTAATTGAGATTCTCGTCCACAAGGCTCGACGAAAGGATCACCCTACTATGGATTCAGGATACTCAAACATCATAAATTATTTTAAAACAGCTATGTATACATAATTTTTAGTTCTATAAACTTACAAACTTTGTCACAACAGAATGCTGAAGAACCATGTAAAACAATACCAGATTGCTACGATTGTGAAGCTTTTCTTACTGATACATTGTACAAGTTTCTGTTTGCATATGTGATGTTTTCACAGTAACCAACATTTCTATAACAGAAAAATAAAGCAATAAAAAAATGCTGACTCTACTAATTATTCACTTAATTTTGACAGGTGAAAGTCATAATGAAATATACCGTAAAATGCAATGTCATTCTGTATAGAGATGAATTTGTCAAATGAAGTCTGTGCAGTACTTCTAGGCTGACAAGAAATACAGTTCTTGTTTAATAATGTAATCCTATGGGTTTGTCTTAGGAAACGCAGGAGTACCTAAACATTGCGCTGAAAAGAGGCTGTTCAACATACCCATGAATCTACTGGCATGGTTCATTCATATTTAGATACCTTAAATGCCAACTGATTGTGCTAGTGTATGATATCACATCTTTGAGCATAGAAGACAAACGACTACCTATACCATGCAGCGGATTATAATCAACAATTATTACAATATAATATTACAATTATTATATATATTACAATTATATTGTCTGAAGAAAAAAATCAGCCCCTAGAAATAGTAAATAATAATAATATACATTCAAAGAGAACCTAGTCTGCCTGGTGGCCATAATCATTAAGGTGTCAGGTCTATATGGTTTGACACTGTGGTTAGCTAGTTCAAGTCCCATTCATCGAAAAAATTTCTCCATCAGAATGTTGGCTGGCGGATGTAGGAGAAGTGGTGGTATACAATTTCTAATCACTACCTTGCATGAGGGCATATGATATCGTTGATGATGATTCATTCGCTGGATGGGAATGTTAAGCTTTGAGCAGACCCCTTGGTGCTATTTGACAGGAGTAGGCTATATGCTAGCACTGTACTTCCTCTTTAAACAATAATAACCACCGCCATCCTCTTCCTTCCTACTATCTGATATCACATCATTAATTTCATCATTAACTCGTCTGATGGTCCAGCCCTGCAGTGTAGGGGGCAACGCGTCCGCCTGTCACCCGGTAGCCCCGGGTTCGATTCCCGGCTGGGTGAGGGGTTTTAATTGTAAATGATTAATATCCCTGACCTGGGGACTGGGTGTTTGTGTCATCCTGAACATTCTTTTCCTCACATTCAACACTTTACACTTCCACAATTACACTTACACGCAGGTTCCTATCATATGGTGAAAGTAGTGGCAAACTTACATGCAGGTTCCTATCATAATTATGGTGAAAGTAGTGGCAAAAGACCTGAAGAGGCCAACGCCACAAACAAATATCTTTTTTTTTAACTCCTCTGATTCTGATGAAGCTGACATCAGGAAAGCCACCTTATTGTAAAAGTCACTACAAAGATTCATCTCACTTCATACCCAACCCCATAGAGGAAACAGGACAAGAGTTGGACACTCAATAGACAGTTTTGTTAGGGAGGATTCTCTAAAATCCTTTGACCTGGTATTTTTCATTTATGCAAGTTCTGATGATTCTTCTTTCAGTTTTGAGAAGCTGATCAGCTCTTCTTTTGTTTTTAATTTGGAACAGGGTTTCACAAGCATAAGTGGCTTCTGGGAGAGTTATGGTATTGGATCTTAGTGTCTACTGACAGGCATTACTTAATGTATGTACAGGTAGTATTAATAATATCATATGACCTCAGGATACAAAGTGGGGTGGTAACTACACATGGTCTATAGCTGAGCCTTGCATTGCTTCTACTTAATAGTACTAGGCTCCTGATTTTAGTCTATCCTATTCAACCTTTCTTCATCAACTCTTGTTCTTTTTCCAACCCTGATGGCATTAGTTTTGTGAAGCCTCAGCAGTCTTTCATTTTCATGCACTTCATGGCTTTTTCCTTTCTTGTGCCTATACCTTCATTCTTTGAAAGGTTGGATCTTCCCCCTTTGCACTTTTGATTAGAGTTAAGAGGGAATGGTTGCCTAGTTATACTTTCTCATAAAATAACTAGAACAACCACTACAAAGAGTTCACAAGAAGAATTATAGTGCGTCAAGGAAAAATTTACCCTAGCACTTGGCCAGAATTAGTGGTTCAGCTAGTAGAACTCAAGCTTTCTGTGCACAAAGCAGTGGGTTCGATCCCAGCTCAGTCCAGTATTTAAAGATTCTCAAATATCCCAGCTTCATGCTAAGGTGTTGAGATTACCAGGATGTCCCAATTTTCTGAGGTCAGTCCTCGAATTTCACCTTTTATACCCCAGATGAAGTTCTTCCTTGGATTGTCACCGGATTTAATCATATGTTCCCAGATATCCCCAGATTTTCAGTGTATCAGTAATGTTAACACTAAATCAAGAATAACATTGCATGCCTATCTATTAACCCACTAATGCCCACTGTATGATATATCATATGCAAAATAGTGCGTCAGGGATGCCAATAATGTTTCTTAGCTAATGGCATTATTGTTTTCCTCTAGTTACGATGTTAGTTGGCAAGAAAGTGTGGGTAGCGCAGCAGGCTGACAAGAATGATGCGTCGGTGAGTATTTATATTTGTAATTATTGTGGAATTGAGCTACGAAAAATTAATCATATTTTGGTATATTTGTTACAGGAATAGTATGAGGATTTGACCTTGTATGATAGTTACTATCTTCACTGATCGAGATGGCATTCAAACACAAATATCGTTTAACGTATCAAATGTCATACGCTGGGCATCCACAAGATGAAAATTTGTCAATTTCAGATACAATACAATAACAGATGGGGAGGCCATTCTGAAGATTCTAGACAGCTTAGAAAATGATGATGACCCCTTTTCAGAAGCAGATGAAATAGAATTAATGCTTATGGGAGCTGATGATGGCTATGACAGTGATCAAGACGATGGACCTAGTGATGATGATGAGTGTGGTACAGCTTGGGGCGTAGGGAAGGGTGTACTTAGACAGGAAATCAACGTCAAAGATGTAAAGAAAACTCCATGTGGCTTAGATGAGAGACGCAATATATGCACTTCTGAAAATTCAGAGAGAGTATTTACTGCAGCTGATGAGAATCGAATACCACTACAGAGGTTCCTACAACTACAGAATCCATTGATATATCTTCTGAATGGAATAAATCCAGGAATCCACAGAAGAAGGTAAGAAACAAGGAGTTTAAAAAGTCACTCAAGTTTACAAAGAGAGATGTGCCAGAACCATCATGCATTCAAGAGTGGCGAGTCAGTAAGTACGCTCCAGTTGATATATTCCGTCTGTTTTTCAGCCACAATTTTCTCAATAAAATTTCCAAGTGAACTGTTATTTATGCTTTGCAAAAAGGTCATAGTATTGATTGTTCCCCTGATGATATCCTCAGATACTTTGGTATTTTGCTTTTATCTGATTATGTTCCTGTTATGCACAGATGAATGTTTTGGGAAACCTGTGCAGATTTTCACAATGCTTTCGTTCCTTCCGCAATGACAAGGAATAGATTTGAATTCACAGATTTTTCATTTGACAGACAACTCGAATAATGAAACCACACATCGTATTTACAAGATAAGTGTTTACTGGAACATCTCAACAAGAAATGTCAAGAATTTGCTGCTCCTCTAGGGGATAAGTTTTCCCTTGATGAGGCCATGGAGCCTTATTATGACCATCACTATGCCAAGCAGTTCAATAGAGAGAAGCCGGTACAATATGGATTCAAATTTTGGTGTCTTGCTACCTCAGAAGGATACCTGTTGAAATTTGAACCACATACGGGTGCATCAGGGAATAAAAATCGGGAAATGACTCTTGGTTTGAGTGTTAGTGAGAGACTGTGTGTGGGATGTCTACCACATCAGAGTACAGTATTCATTATTTCAATTTCAATTCTCTACTTTTATTGGAATTGTTTAAAGATAAAGGGATAAAATGTATAGGAACAATAACCAATCGGATTGAGAAAGCAACCCCAGAGACTTGAAAAAAGAGCCAAGAGTAACACTTCATGCCATACAAGGCGAACAAAGTTCACTTTTATCAGATGGCATGACAACAGCCAAGTTACCATGACAACTAACATTGAAGAGGCTGCAGTACTTGGGGAAGGCTAGTGTCGATGATGGATTCGTCAGGACAGGAAACACAAGTATGTACCACAGCCAACTTTGATACAGGAATACAATGGCCATACGGGTGGTGCTGATATTTCTGACAAGTTGAGAGGAGCACACTGACTGACAACTAGAAGCAAGAAATGGTACTGGCTGCACATTAGATTATGTATCTACAGTGCAGTAGTCAATGCCTGGCTCCTGTATCACTGGATTGAGAATATGCCTTTACTGGAATTTACAAGACGCATAGTAATGGCTTTGCTCATAGGACTAGAATATTTCAGACCATGAAGAGTGCATCTTAGCACAGGTAAGAGGAATGTAACTGTTTCATATATTGAAAATCCAATTGTTAAAGTATAATGTGGAGTATTTACTGTAGTATCTGCTTACAGGTTCTTGATAAAATCCGGTACGATGGATGTAACCATCCGGTAGATACTACTGATGGTTGTCAGCGATGCTGTAGAGCATGTGAGAAATGTGCCAAGTTAGAATGCATCAAGTGCAATGTTGGACTTCATCCGAAAAAAGTGCTTTGTTCAGTTCCATATGATCAAGTGATTACTAAATGGTAATGGAGAGAATCATGAAAATAAACAATACAGTGTTTTCTGTGGTTATTGTTACTAATAAACTTCTGTTGTATTACAAAACAACAGTAGACTTCAAAGTTCATTTCAGATCATGCTAATACATGACATTCCGCGCGAGTATTTATATTGCAATTTTTTTTTTTTTCTTTTAGTAAATCATAAATATGTTTGGTGTAATATGTTTACCCCCTACTGACCAGCATATGATATACTGTATCATAGCCTAGAAAATGGTCCTTAAAACTGAAATATTCAGATTTTGTTAATATCCTTGCCTCAAGGATTGGTTACAGAAGTAATGCTGAAAAAGGTACAAGAAAACTTGAAAGAAATATTTTCTGGGCATTAATGGTAACCATCATGCTATTTTCAACAACTCCAGATGTTAGTTGACTTACTCGAAGTGGAGAGAGTTTCTTCTTCAATAAATATCATGTGGACATCCCAAAATTCCAGGATGATTGTATAAACTGCTCAAGACATGCTTGCCATCTTAACTAACTTGAACATAACCTGTCAGGAATTTTCTGAAAAATTGGGATTCTGAGAAGAAGTGCTTAAAAATATTGGCTCTTCTCACAAAAATCAGAAAATTCTGTAGCGTGTAAGTAGAATGAAAATTCTTAGTGTGTAATTAGAAAGTGTAATTTAGTGCTTTCAAACAGTTGTGGCTCAAGAGCTCAATGACAGGTGAAGCTTTTTGGAAGTGGTGATTCTGTGATAACCCCTCCCACCTACCAGATGAATTTACGTAAATAAAGATCAGCCTAAAGTGCTTTCAATGTTGTTTGAAGTTATGCTTTATACAGTATGATGAAAGCAATAATAATACTAAGCTTGTGTGGCTATTGCTAACTGATGCTTGCTAGGCCATCAGATGTTACAGAAATCAATTCCCATAGGGAACCTGAAATTTTAAACGATAGACAAGGTCTCTTATAGTGTACTGGCACTGCCGGTGGTGTGATGTTTGGGACATCACTGTATATTTTTTTTAATTATTGAACTATATATTTAATTGATAAGATGTATATATTTAATCACTGATAGGTCATTTTAAAATTAATATGTATATATATATATAGGGTTTTTATCATCCATTTCAATCATCATTTCATTTCTTTGTATCGCGGCTATAATGTATTCTGAACGAACAAATTATTGGGTAAAGTATTTCAACATTACGCATATTTATAACTTGCAGTAAACTTTCCAATAGCCGTTGTGAGGTGACCAGAGTCAGCAGGCTAATTTCAGCCCAGTTCCAGGAAAAGTACGTCATCGAGGTTACGAGAGACCTTACCCTCTCCACCTCATGATGAGACAGTTGATATATTATTAACACCCACTTTTCAAACTATGCTTGGGGACGCTCTATTTCAGCGGGAAAGTTCAGCCTATGTGAATGAACGTAATGAAGCAACGTGATGGATGCACAGCTATACATCGGAGAAGGGATGAGACCTCGAATCTTACTGGACCATGTGATATGGATGATGGAAGGAGACTTTTGAACCGATAAATACCACCGACAAGGGCTGGAGAGGACATTCTCATTCAGACTCACATTCAGATTCGGAGATTCGGACATTCTGATTCTGATTCTCACGCTTGGAAGATACTCTTACTACGATTCTACGTCTACACATCGGAGAAGATTTTAACTTAGTTCACTTCGCATCTGAGTATATTCTACTCAAAAGTTACTCTCATTGGGACTTGTTATCTCAATGACGAGAGGTAGTCAACGGGAGACCGGTTCTGACTGGTATAGGGGAGGAGAGCTTTTATTATGAATTTAGCTACGCTACTGTTCCGTAATACGGAAGAATACGAATGTATTATCTCCATGAACATAACCCATGGTGGTTTTGCACTTAAAATTAGGACTCATTACGACTTTATGTAAGGAGTACAATAGGAAGTGTTAAAGACAGGAAATGTGGATGTAGGACTGGAATCCAACAACAGATGAGGCAGCCTGTACGAGAGATCCACCCATCTTCAGCTTCAAGACAACAGAGTCTACATTTGGTGAGCTTATGGCATAAGTTACTGCAAGTCTTCGCACAACAGTTCATTTTCTTAAAGTTAATTTCATTCACTTTTTCTTTTGCTTCCGTAAGTTCAGATTTCGTTAATACGCCGTTACGTCACGTTTTCATCTTAATAAATAGCTGTTTTAATTTGTATTTTATGAAATGATTATTAATGATCCTTAAATTCCAAGTTACTGTACTTAATGATTTGTGTTCCGTTCACCCCACCCCTGGGAGTTTTTTGAGTCTCATTACGTATTTTTATTTTTTATTATTATTATTATTAATTATCTACTTTTGTTTTCAAGCCATAAGCTTGAAGACTGGCACCCTTGGGATACTGTTTCTGGAGAAACAATAACATATCATTTATTTATTTTAATATTAAAGTGACCCGACACGTTATAAATTTGTCATACATCTGTGGGCAAAGTGGGTACGTCACATATTGTCGCCACAACTGAGGGGCTCGTAAATCATTAAGTACTGGTATAGAAGGATAAATTCAGTAGTTTGGGGGTAACTGTTGTGTATCCACAGTATATTTTTCTTGTGTGTTTGATTTTGGGGGTAACATGGCCGAGCAAGAGGAGAAAGACATGACGCTGCGTAGTGGACACGTGCTGAAGGGTAGTACTTTAAGTAATTCTAAGGAAGACTTAGATAAATGTGTAGAGGAGGAAACTGATATTAGGAGCGAAGATAGCGAAGGGAATAAGAGTAGGAATAACGAAGTTACGTTAGATTCAGACAACAGTATGATGGGGGGCGAGGCGGATGTTAGCCCTAACAGTGAGGGTAATAATAATCAGTTACTTGAAATGATGCAGTTAATGTTAAGTAAGATAGAGGATAGTAAATCTGAAATAAAATATGAAATGGAACAAAATAAATCTGAAATAAAAAATGAATTGGAACAAATTAAAACAGATGTAGAACAAACTAAATCAGAAATTAAAAATGAAGTAGAACAAACTAAACGAGAATTAAGTAAGGCATTGTATGAACACAAGGTCAAAGCTAATAAAAGGATGGACGAACATAGCAAACAGTTACAAGAATTATTTAAGCAAAATGAAAGATTTAACAAGCAGATAGAGGAACAGAAAGGGACAACTAAGCAAAACAAACAAGAGGTTGAAAAGAAATTTGTAGAGCAGAGGAGTGAGTTGTTGGGATTAATGGAAAAAGAAAGCAACAACACCAGAAAGGAGTTAGAGACACAGGTGACAAGTATTAATAATAAAGTTGAGACCCAAAAGGAAGAAATAAGAGAATTTAAGCAACAGGTACAAAACAATATTGATACCGTTAAGTGTATAATAGAAGACAACACTAGGGAACAAAGAGAAAAGTTTGCGATAGTAGAAGGCAATACAGTGGAAATTAAGACATTGAAAGAAAAACAGAACACTGTAGTGAATGAAATTGAAAGAAGAGATAAAGATGTAGATAACCGCATAGCGATGGCAGAAGCACGCATACAACGAGAAGTAAGAGAAAGGCAAGGTAACACTGAGAGGCAAAGTCATGGAGGGATTTACAGTAAGGAAATCGAATTACCGAAGTTCAATGGGAAACAAACTAACCCATTAGAATTTCTTAAAATAGTAGAAAAACGGTTTGGGAAACGGATTGAGGAAGGGTTTATGGACTGGGAAGAGGTGATCGACATTATTGATCATGCTTTTGTGGGAGAGACGTGTTCCTGGTTTTCAGTCTATAAAAGTAACATGAAAAGTCTGAAGGAATTTAAGACGAAGTTCACAGACAAATACTGGAACGAAAACGTTCAAAGCTGTGAAAGAGAAAGGGTAGTATTCGGGAAATTCAAACATAATGAATGTGTCTCTATGACTGAGTATTTTTTGTCACATGTTATGATTTGCCAGAATTTAGACGGAATCACGGCTGATTCAGATGTAGTCAGATTACTGTTACGACATTTTCCAGACAGGGTACGCGAAGCAGGGTGTATGCAAAGTATTAAAACTATTCAGGAAATGGAGCAGTTATTAGGGAGTTTTGATGCACTAGGAAACATTGGGCATAGAACAGGAAACGCACATAGTTTTGTTCCTCATAGTGAACCAAGGGACAATAGGAGACAGCCAAACTAGGAGAATCGTAATCAGTTTCAGCCAAGGCATAACGGTAGGGGTGGCGCACCTGAAAATAGAACGGGAAATACCCAACAAGTCAGTGGACAAGGTACTAACGAGCCAAGTGTAGGTACACGATCGCAACCTTTAAACTAAATGCAGGCTGTAATGATGGGTCAGAATTCCAGCCTTACCAGGAAG
This sequence comes from Anabrus simplex, assembly GCF_040414725.1. NCBI lineage: Eukaryota > Metazoa > Arthropoda > Insecta > Orthoptera > Tettigoniidae > Anabrus > Anabrus simplex. Next base: position 170,960,515 of record NC_090269.1, on the reverse strand, counting down.
TAGTTAGGAATTGTGTTATGAAACTATTTCCATATGATCTAGATGTTAAGGAAGACCTTATGTGTGAACCAGATAATAATTATTTAGATTCAGGTGATGAAGTGATTAATCCTGTGGTTCAATTAGAAGTTTGGGGGGTGTATGTTCACGCGTTAATTGATACTGGAAGTCAGAAATCATGTATTAGTTCAGAATGGTATGACTCTTTAGTTAAACAGGGTATTATGATGGAAGAGATGCCTGTTAAGTCTACATTCATTATTACAGCTGTTGGTAAAAAGTCGAAACAAATATGCAAGCAGGTTGCGGTGCCGATTTGTATAGAGGGTTTTATTTCAGTACAGGTATGTTTGGTTATTCCTCACCTTGTATTTGATCTCATCTTGGGATGTGACTGGCTGACTTTAAAATCGGCTCAGCTAGATTACGATGATGCAACGGTAAATCTGAAGTGGGATAATAAGTATGTCAAACTCGAACTGAGAAATGAAATTCAGAGGAAAACGAATGTTTGTTCTATGTGGAGTGTTATTGAGGTTTCTAGATATGAGGAGAAACACAGTGAGGGGTTTAATTTATGCCAGTTGTGGTTGAAAGAGGATCAGAAGGATGCCTTATTTGAAGCTGCGAGTAACAGTAAATTAGAGGAAGTCCAGAGGGACGAATTGTTGGCAGTGTTATGTGAACACGCTGAGATTTTTTCTAAGAAACCCGGTAAAACACATGTTTATGAACATTCTTTTTCAGTGCTGGATGACAGTCCTTTCAGCGGGCCACGGTATGCTATCCCACACAAATATGCCAAGGCAGTTGACGATCAGATACAAGCTATGTTAGCTGATGGGATAATTGAAGTGTCTAATAGCCAGTATGTAAATTCTTTAATCGTTGTGCCTAAGAGTGATGGGAGCATCAGACTTTGCATTGATGGGAGAGATATGAATAGACGTATTTGTACTGACCAGTTAAAATCACAGACTATTGAAAAGTTAATTCAGGGCTTTGAGGGTAAAAAATGGTTTTCATCTGTTGATTTAAGAAGTAGTTTTTGGCAGATTCCTTTGAGAGTAGAGGACAGGCCTCTGACAGCATTTAGTCATAAGTACAGCTTGTATCAGTTTCAGCGCATTCCCTACGGTATGAAGACTAGTTCTGAAGCCTTAATTAGAGCATTAAATATTGCATTAGGTGATGATACAGGTGATTTCGCCACAGTTTATATTGATGATCTGGTAATTGCGTCTAGGACCTTTGAAGAGCATTTGTGTCACTTAGAGAAGGTGTTTACTAAGTTAGAGCATGCTGGTTTTACTTTGAAGTTAGATAAGTGTGTTTTTGGTAGACAGGAGGTTACATTTTTGGGACACCGTGTATCTGCAATAGGGGTTACGCCTGAGAGTGCAAGGATTGAGAAGATATTGAATACCAGTACACCTAGAAATATCAAGGAATTAAGGTCGTATATTGGAGTATGCAATTTCTTTAGATGCTTTGTACTAAGATTTGCAAACTTACTTGAGCCGTTTAGAGACTTGTTAAAAGCCAGAAGTAAGTGGAAATGGACAGAAGGTCACCACAAAGCTTTTAATGATTTAAAGGAAGGTTTCAGGCAAGCAGTTGTTCTTAAGTACCCCGTGGCAAATAAGAAGTATGTGTTACTCACTGACGCATCTCACTATGATCTGGCTGGAGTATTATGTCAAGAGGATGACAACGGAGACTTAGGAATTGTGTCATTAGCGTCTAGAGGTTTAAGTGGACCGGAGAAACGGTATTCCATTACGGAGCTTGAATTCTTAGCTATTGTGTATTCCTTAAGTAAATTTAGGATGTATGTTTTAGGTGTTAAATTTGAGATTAGGACTGATCACCATGCTCTTTCATTTATACCTACATGTAAGCTATCATCCAATAGGGTTAGTAGGTGGATACTGGCCTTACAGGAGTACGATTTTTCTGTTGTGCATATAAAAGGAAAAGACAATGTCCTTGCTGATCTGTTGTCCAGAGATCAGAAATTGTGTGATGAAGGAAGTTTCCTGAAAACACAGGAAGGCATTTTAATTTGTGCATGCCTTAGTAAGGACAATAAGCCTGCTCTAAACAGATTACGCAACCTGTTGGTGGAACAGTCTGTGGACGAAGAATGTAGGGAACCTTTGTCTGTACTTCAGGGAGGTGAGCAGGTTACTGTGACTCACGGTAGACACGTTTTTAAATTGTTAGATGGATTTCTAGCTAGAAAATGTAGCGAACATAAATGGGCTATATGTGTACCCAAATCGCTACGTGTGGAGTTAATTTGGTTCATCCACAGGGAATTAGGGCATTATGGTGCTAATAAGTTTCTGTTTGAAATCCAACAGAATTTTATCTGGGACAAGATGGGAAGAGAAATCAGAAAGGTTCTTGCCACTTGTGATCTATGTCAGAGAAGTAAGATACCGAACCGTTATTTAGAGGGACCTCGTCAGGCAGTAATTGCAGAAAAATCTGGTGACTTGGTGTGTATCGACCTTTTCGGTCCTATTGTAAAAGGACAATACGGCTTTCAATATATTTTCGTTTTGATAGACGCTTTTTCTAAACTGGTCAGATTATACCCTATGAGGAAAGCAACAGGAAAATCCTGTAGTCGTATAATCCAAGAGAAGTATGTCCCTGAATTAGGTACTCCTCAGAGAATATTGTCAGACAGTGGACCACAATTTACATCGAAGAAGTAGAAAGCCGTAATTAGTGAATTAGGTATTACTCAGGTCCAATCATCCATCAGAAATCCTCAGGGGAACATGTGTGAACGGGTGATGAAGGAACTAGCGCGCATGTTTAGGTCACTAGTTCACGAGAGGCATTCCGCTTGGGTAGCTAAATTATCCCTTATTGAGACATGGATCAATGCCGTTCAGCACGAAAGTACTAGATTAACACCTTTGCAAGTTCATTTCGGTACTAAGCCACAAAATGAATTGGTGAGAGTATTGGGTATTACTGAGGTGCTGCAGCGTAATGCTGAATTTTATGTTAGATTGGCCAGAGAAAACCTAGTAAAAGCTGGCAACCTTCGAAAGAAGCAGCAAAAATGTAAGGTATTGGATGAATTTGAGGTAGGTGACCTTGTTCTTTTGAGAGTTCCCATGTTATCTCACAGCGAAGATAAAGTCACAAAAAAGTGTTTCCTTTTATATCAAGGACCTTATCGTATACATAAGAAACTAGGACCTTGTGCTTATAAATTATCTGACGGCGATTGCATTTTAATGGGTACGTACAACATTAGAAGTTTACGTAAATATATTACGAGTCCGCTGGATTTTCCATAGTGCTGGAATATAGGTCAGTGAGCCAGGCCACGCTTATCTCTTATATAATATACACCTGTCGCAGCGTGGAGTGACTGCTCTCTGGTAGGTAGAGTTTCCCAAGTTTTGTTTTGCTTGCTACACAATGTGTGTGTATACGATTGACACGAGTTCATTACCAAGATTATGTCTGTTCTCTTTACGTAACGCCATGTATGGGTAATCTAGTATTTGATTTTATATAACGAGGGTCATTAATATTGCAGTTTAAAATTTGTAAATTCCCCGTAGACAGTAAGAAGTCATCATAAAGACTTGCAATAATTTTACCCTAGGCTAAAACCACGTGAATGTGTTAGCGTGTGTGAAGTGATAGTCATACAGCAACAACGTATAAACACTTGAAAGAGTAATACGATGCATTTTGTTTGTGTAAATTTTGTACAGATCTAAATTGAATTGTCAAGTATTGCATACACTGGATTGATAAAATCAGCAATAGGTGATGAACATTTGAGAAAGTGAGACATCAGAAACTTGCTAAGTTGTAATATTGTGTTTTAATGGAAATTTTGAAGTGTTATATGTTATTTGTTATTAAGTTGTAGGTGGAATCATCAAGTTGTAATTTTGTAAAATAGTGTTATGTTGTATACAGTAATGAATGAATGTACAGTGGTTTTGAAAACAAGTGAAACGTAAGTGGCAAAGTGTAAGTGTGAGCCCTCAACGGAAGTACTACTTGTTTCAGGCTCAGAGGGGCGAATGTGATGTTTGGGACATCACTGTATATTTTTAATTATTGAACTATATATTTAATTGATAAGATGTATATATTTAATCACTGATAGGTCATTTTAAAATTAATATATATATAGGGTTTTTATCATCCATTTCAATCATCATTTCATTTCTTTGTATCGCGGCTATAACGTATTCTGAACGAACAAATTATTGGGTAAAGTATTTCAACATCACGCATATTTATAACTTGCAGTAAACTTTCCAATAGCCGTTGTGAGGTGACCAGAGTCAGCAGGCTAATTTCAGCCCAGTTCCAGGAAAAGTACGTCATCGAGGTTACGAGAGACCTTACCCTCTCCACCTCATGATGAGACAGTTGATATATTATTAACACCCACTTTTCAAACTATGCTTGGGGACGCTTTATTTCAGCGGGAAAGTTCAGCCTATGTGAATGAACGTAATGAAGCAACGTGATGGATGCACAGCTATACATCGGAGAAGGGATGAGACCTCGAATCTTACTGGACCATGTGATATGGATGATGGAAGGAGACTTTTGAACCGATAAATACCACCGACAAGGGCTGGAGAGGACATTCTCATTCAGACTCACATTCAGATTCGGAGATTCGGACATTCTGATTCTGATTCTCACGCTTGGAAGATACTCTTACTACGATTCTACGTCTACACATCGGAGAAGATTTTAACTTAGTTCACTTCGCATCTGAGTATATTCTACTCAAAAGTTACTCTCATTGGGACTTGTTATCTCAATGACGAGAGGTAGTCAACGGGAGACCGGTTCTGACTGGTATAGGGGAGGAGAGCTTTTATTATGAATTTAGCTACGCTACTGTTCCGTAATACGGAAGAATACGAATGTATTATCTCCATGAACATAACCCATGGTGGTTTTGCACTTAAAATTAGGACTCATTACGACTTTATGTAAGGAGTACAATAGGAAGTGTTAAAGACAGGAAATGTGGATGTAGGACTGGAATCCAACAACAGATGAGGCAGCCTGTACGAGAGATCCACCCATCTTCAGCTTCAAGACAACAGAGTCTACATTTGGTGAGCTTATGGCATAAGTTACTGCAAGTCTTCGCGCAACAGTTCATTTTCTTAAAGTTAATTTCATTCACTTTTTCTTTTGCTTCCGTAAGTTCAGATTTCGTTAATACGCCGTTACGTCACATTTTCATCTTAATAAATAGCTGTTTTAATTTGTATTTTATGAAATGATTATTAATGATCCTTAAATTCCAAGTTACTGTACTTAATGATTTGTGTTCCGTTCACCCCACCCCTGGGAGTTTTTTGAGTCTCATTACGTATTTTTATTTATTATTATTATTATTATTATTAATTATCTACTTTTGTTTTCAAGCCATAAGCTTGAAGACTGGCGCCCTTGGGATACTGTTTCTGGAGAAACAATGACATATCATTTATTTATTTTAATATTAAAGTGACCCGACATGTTATAAATTTGTCATACATCTGTGGGCAAAGTGGGTACGTCACAGTGGCTCTAAGTAGCCTGCGCAGTGGCCTCCACGGTATCCACTAGCTATGCATTTTGGTTGGTATGCTAGTTAGCAGCTGATGAACCCAAATGGGCACACTGAGGTGAAACATTAGCAACAGGAATAAGTTAGTTGAAAGATTTATAATGTCCAATAACAGACCAATTATATTGGTATTATAAATTTACTCATTCGGGACAAATATTTCAGGTTTCCTATGGAAACTGATTTCTGTAACAACTGCAGGAAACACTCAAACTCAAACTAGCCAATGACGAGAACGCTGATGATCTCCTCGTCTACTTTATCTGTGAGAGTGAATCGATCAAACGCATTTAAATGTTAAAGGGACACTCTGGAGATAAAAATCGGTATTTTGGTCATTTTGGTGAAATTTTTTAATGACTGAAAAATTGAAAGGATTGAGTTTCTTTTTTCTTGTCATGAAGTTATTCCGCTGAATTCTAAGAATTTATCACTGTAATAATGCTTTGTTTGCCAATTGTAATTTTACATTTAAATGCCGTTTTTCTTCCATAATATTCTGCCAAATGTAACAAAATTTTTATGGTATATGTATCACAGCTATACTAAGAAACCTGCCTATGGAATTTTTGATTGCATAATTTTTTCAAGTAGTAGGGATTTTTAAGTCCAAAATTTTAGAACGTAAAAATTACACAAGTACAACATACAGTATCTACTTATATAAATTATGTACAGAAAAATTGATATGTAGTGCTTTTAAAAGAAGTATTATCTACCTAAGTATGAATTTACATTAACATGTTAGTTAAATTTCATGAAAAATATGGAATTAAAAATTTCAAAAGAAAAAATTAATTTGGAAAAATTATTAATTGTATATGAAAGAAATGTTTGTGATATGTCTACTTTTATGTAGGTGACATTCCCACAAAGTTTTGTGAAAATCCATGCATTAGGTAAAAATATCTTTCTATCTCCAGAGTGTCACCTTAAGTGTTCTGTTACTCAGGAAACCTATATTTCCTTTTGGTGTATTTGTGTCCATTTTGGCTTAATAAAACAATTTTTTCTTTATTTTTAACCATTTTTCAAATTCATCATTGAATAAATACTGTAGTTTTTTTTTTACAGTATATTCATTTTTGTTTCCACTTAATTTATTCAGATAGGATGGTTACCTAGTTGTACTTCCTCTTAAAACAAAAATCACCACCACCATCTTTCCTATCTGACCTTCCTTGATCGTCAGTTCTTCTCTTCTGACCCTGATAGTATCAGGTTTGTGAGAGTCGGCCCGCTTCCGGTCTTTCCTGTGGTTAGTATTAACAGAGGATGATTGCCCAATTGTACTTTCTCGTAAAACAATTATCACTATGACCAACAGCACTAATATTTTGCCTTCAATATATACATGGAAAGGATAAAAGAAATCAGTTTTACATCAAACTGCTACTGATGGACAATAAGGGTGTCTCAAATCTTTTGGGTCAAACTGAAACAGGTGATACTGGGTCGACAACCGATTATTTGAGATAGAGAACCAATGGTCGGAAATGCATATTTATTGTGTTATGGACATACACAGCGTACCCCGCATAACGACAACATAGCTCATAGTAATTGTTCAAAGTAATGACCGCCAGTCTCACTGCATGTGTTGCAATGACACAAGCAGTTTAGCCGTACTCTCATAAAGATCCTGAGTGTATGCTGTACACTGGAACATGCAGCGGATGATAAACACATAGTCAAAGATGGAACGTTACTCGTCACGAGAGTTGGCAGACGTGCATTTAATATATGGTTCAGCAGGTTTTAGTGCTGGTAAAGCAGCACAAATGTACAGAGAACGCTTTTCCAACAGGCATCATCTTAATTGGAAGAAGTTTATCTCCGAGGATACCAACTTACGAGAGACGGGGTCATTCACACCACAGAGAACCGGCCAAGATTTACAAGGAGTTTATCTCCATGGATACCAACTTACGAGAGACGGGGTCATTCACACCACAGCAAACCGACCAAGATTTCCACCAAAGACAAGTCTGAACGCCAGACTTTGAGGAGATGGTGTTGGATTATGTGGCCGACCACCCAGCAATAAGCACCCGTCAACTTGCGATTAAAATCCACACATCATAAAGAATGTGTGCAAGCAATGGGACCAATGGATTTCGAGCCCCCCGCTCACTTCTGTCAATGGATTATCCACCGCAGTGCTGTAGTGCCGAGCTTTGTACAGTTTATATTGTTCACGGATGAGGCCTCATTCACCCATGATGGTATTTTCAACAGCTGCAACAGCTATGTCTGGAATGAGGTCAATCCCCACGCCACCCACATTGGTGGCCGCCACAACCAATGATTCTCTGTCAACGTATGGGCGGGCATTATCCAAGTTCACCTAATAGGACCTTATTTGCTGCCTCCCATTTGACTGGTCCACGTTACCTGGTGTTCCTGCGAGATATGCTGCCACAGCTTGTGGAGACTGTACCCCTTGTTGTCCGCAAAAGGATGTGGTTTCAATACGACGGTGCACCAGCCAACTTCGATGTTAATGTCTGCGATCACCTGAACAACACGTACCCTCATCATTGGATTGGAAGGGGAGATCCTGTCCCATGGCCAGTGCGATCACCAGATCTTGCACCTCTGGACTTTTTCCTTTGGGGTTACGTCAAGTCGTTGGTGTATGAAACCCTCGTAGAAATTGATGATGACCTGCTTGCTAGGGTCCAAGCTGCCTGTCTCCTGGTACAACAGACCTCAGGGAACTTTGACAGAGTGCGGCAGAACTTCATGCGCCAATGCCATGCATGCACTGAGACTGGCGGTTGTCACTTTGAACAATTACTATGAGCTACATTGTTGTTATACGGTGAACACTGTGCATGTCCGTAACACAATAAATATGCATTTCAGACCATTGCACAGTGGGTAATTTCTAGCATCCAGCCGGCCAAAAATAATATTTTCCACCCCTTGGGTACAGTAATTAAGTACTGAAATGTTGCGCTGTCTGGTTATCTTAACTCACCGAAGGCCTAAAATGGCTCTTCTCTGTTAGAGGATAATATTCTGGCGAGATGAGTGCACAGTTGTTTTTATGCGAGGGCTCAGTAAGGACGTCAGAACTAAACATTTCTTTAACGTGCAGTGTGATTATATGAGATGAAGGTATGTATTTTATATATTATGTATCATTTGCTGAAAATTACTATATTATTGTCTGGAATGAGCGCTTAAAATTCAGGTACAGGGTGTCCAAGCCTTCGATTTCTGTAATGAAAGTTTTTGGATGAGTTATCTATACTTTAATGAATAGAAAACTCTGATTTTTTGCTGCGACCAGGCATGACCATGAAAGTAATTTTTTTCAGAAGCCATATACTCTGTAACCCTGAGGTAGGTTTTCGAGCTGTGGAGGAACAGCAAGGAAAGCGAAACGATGATATTGTGAGTGTTGTAATTGAACATTTAGGCCTTGAAGATTGTTCCGAGGATATATCCAAGTCAATAAGGAAATTGGTCAGTATTTTGTGTGCTAAAATTTGATCACGCTGGACAAGATATAGTAGAAAACGGGACAAATTCTTGAAGTACAACAAAAGTCGGTTGGACCAGAAAGTGAGCCTTGCAGAAGGACATACATCAGAACAACAATGTCAGGATGAACCTGCTAGTACTAGCACTTGAGGACGTCCGCGTAAACTGTTCGCAGAATTGAGCGAACGGTCTAAGAGAAGGAAAACTAGATCACTTCTTTAAGAAAAATCACAAGAAGAGATAGTTTCTGCCACTCATATGAGTCTTCGAGCTTCTGGGAAAAAGGATGCTGCTGATATTGTTGGTGAACTTTCATTTCCCTCTCCTCAACGTATGACAAAAATGAAAAGGTCACAATTTATTTTTGCAGGAACAACCGACAATGTCACCTGATCAGACTCTCGCTATGATAATTGATTTCCAGTTGTCATCTAATCAGTACAAGGAATTGAGGGAAAATGCTAAAACATATAGCTGTAACTTGTACCCTCCATATTATCTAGTGAGAAAAAGTAAATACAAATGTTACCCCAGTTAATCACTGATTCATCTGCAGAGGTCCGATTACAAGAGATTCTTGACCATACAGTATGCCGAATTTGCAAAATACAAGAGAATATGTTGAATTTGGCAGATCAAGAATGTAAATATCACTATAAACTTGTAACGAAGTAGGGCTGTGATGGCACTTCAGATCAATATATAAGTAATAATAATAACAACGTAAACGTTTCCACCTTTTCAATACTAAAATATATTCACAAAATTATAAATTACACGGTACTAGTTTCAACCCATCTAGGGGTCATCATCAGCCATATTGGAGCAAAGATCACTTTTGGCGAAATCCTAAGAAAATGTTATTCTTTAGAATGCTGCTGATATTGTTGGTGAACTTTCATTTGCCTCTCCTCAACGTGCGACAAAAATGAAAAGGTCACAATGATCAATGCTAAGTGACTTGGTGAACTTGCCCTTGGATACCAAGCACCCAGGAGACCAGGAATAATAGGCGTTTCAGAGAAGTATTCACCAGGAAAACCTCCAGAAAGGACACAAATAGTGACCTTTTCCATAGGCTGCTTATATCCTCGGACCCTTGTATTACCAGCTTAGGGAAATCAAGGAAGAGGAAGTTGATTCCTCTTTCACAAGAAGTGCTCAACTTACTGTCTGAGCCTCCTGTATCTGGTTCTGCCCAAGGAGATAATGACAGTGAAGTTAGCAATTCTGATGGAACTGCATCTAATGACTAAATTGTTTGGTAAGTACATGTATTCCTGAATCTGCTTTTAAACATTCTAAACAGCATGTAAGACTAATTAACATCTATTTAATTTCTTAAAGCTATAATGACAAATGATTCAAATTACTAAAATTACTAATTCTATTCTTGGCATAGTAATTTGTTTTTTGTACTTGATTGACCATATCCTTAATTATCTCCAATAATAGCAGTTACATACTAAGTTTTATGTAAATCGGTCCATTAGTGTCCAAGATACAATTTTTGGCCAGCTAGATTCCTGAAATTACGCACTGTGCATTGGTTCCCTACCTCAAAGTAATCAGCTGTAGACCCACTATCACCTGTTGCAATTTGATCCAAAAGATCTGAGACACCTTGTGTAGTAAGGTAATGGGAACAACTGCAACTGGCACAGGTTTCTGATTAGGCAATCATTGTAGGAATAACCCTCTTACTTCTGGGCTCCTCATTTTCATCTTTCCTATTCAACCTCCTTTGATGTAATCTTATTCTCTTCTGATCTAATATGGTCTAGAGTGATTCATATAAGATATATGGCTTTTAATACTCTCATTTCTGTTTGGTGATAGCTGCAAACATGCAATAAGTTTCATAATATACAGTATCTGTGAAAGAATTGCTTACCCTCACAGTAGATGCTGAAAATGACATCCTCCTGCCTGTAAGCACATCTATACCCATCACTGTGCATTTCTTGCAGTTTCCTGCATTACCTCTGGGTTGGTTTCAGTGACAATATTCTTCTCCAAATCATCAATTGTCATTGGCTAATTATAATAAACTTGATCTTCAAGGAAACCCTACAAGAAAAAATCTGGTAGCTTGAGGTCGGGTGATATGGCAGGCCATAACGTCTGTGAAATATACTCAGATACTTCACAGAACTTAATTTCCGTAGTTTCAATGTTGTTTAAAACCAAAATCACCACAATCCATGCATTATAAACAAAGATATGCTATTTTCAAAACCATACATTTTATATGGATCAGTCTGTACAGCCGAGCTGAGTGGCTCAGACGGTTGAAGCGCGGGCCTTCTGACTCCAACTTGGCAGGTTTGATCCTGGCTCAATCTGATGGTATTTTAAGGGGCTCAAATACGTCAGCCTCATGTTGGTAGATTTACTGGCACATAAAAGAATTCCTGTAGGACAAAATTCCAGCACCTCAGCATCTCTGAAAACCACCATAAAGGTAGTTAATAAGACATTAAAAAATACCATTAATTATTATCATTCTGTACTAGATTTGCAAGGACTAAGGATTCTTTTAGTTTTGCATACTTTGCAGCCCTTCCCCTTTTTTTACCAACATCTTCATTCTTCGAAGGATCAGATCTCTTCCATTCTCATTAGTGATGAGAGGATGGTTGCCTAGTTGTAATTCATCTTAAGAACCAACACCAACATCACACAGTACTCCGTCGGGTGGCCATGGTTATTAAAGTATCAGATCTCTATGGTCTGACACCATGATTAGCCGCTTCAAGTCCCGTTGGTGGGGGGGGGAATCACGATCAAAATGTTGACCAGCAGGAGAGGAGAGGTGAGTATACAATTTCTAATCATTAGATTGCTAGCCAAAATCCTGGATTTGATTCCAAACTTCTCCACAGGGTTCAGATGGAGTGAGGGCATATGACACTGTTAATGGTGATTCGTCTGTCTGATGGAGGTGTCAAGTATTGACCAAACCGTTTAATGTTATTCGACAGGTGTAGGCTATATGCCAACACTGGGTTTCACCCTCTTCCTACCTCGATTATCATCATTGTCTCACATCCAGACATGCAGGTCGCCCATGGGCATCAAATAGAAAGACCTGCACAAGGTGAGCCAAACATGTCATTGGACACTCCCATCACTAAAAGCTATATGCTAAATAAACTAACGTAATAATAACAACCATCATATTACAAACAGCCGACTTTCAGTAAAACAGCAGAGAAAGATATTACAAGTTCTGCATAACCACTCTTTCAGAACATGTACTGAATTACCACACTTAACAAATATGACCGTCCTGAACGGTTAGCTACATAGAAGCAGGCCCCGATTTCAAGTAGTTAGCACCCTGGACAAACAATATTTAGCCCCCCCCTCTGCTCGTTTTCCTGTTCCTCTAAAAAATAATTGTTTACAAATTAAATATAACAGTTTTCAAGATTATGAGTTTATGCAAATACAGTTAATTCTCATAATTAAACTTATCAAGCCAAATAAAGGTAACAGCCAAATAAGAATCAGGCTGTTTTTATTTTTACTTAAAAAGCCGTTGGTTCAATTTGATAGTTTGTATATAAGTAAATAATTTTGGAAATAAGATACATTTTCTTCATAAAATTTAAATATATAAATTAAATTCAGGTTTTAAAGTTAGAATAGTTTAAAGGTTTTATATAGGCTAATAAAATAATTGGAATAATTTGTGGAATGTAAAAGTAATTTGAGTGGAATTAATTTAAGACGTAATTCACGCAGGCCATAATTACTCGATCCGCCGGCCGCCGCCCCTCAAAAACTGGCGCCCTGGACAAATACCCAGTCTGCCCATTTGTAAATCGGGGCCTGCATAGAAGGAATTCATGACATAATGAACTTTTGTGATCAATACAGTGACTCATTCTTCATTTCAGCAAGTTAAAAGTCTGTTGATCAATTTGTGAAAGGTAACTCCTATCTCCTACAGTTCATTTTCCTTTTCCAAGGCAGGTGTTTCTTTGCACCAGTCAAAGGTAGGTAAATTTTCCATTGTTCTCCTGTGGACAAGGTTTTCCATTAGCAACTACTATTGTAAATATGAACAGGATGTTGAGTATGAGAGCACTTCCAATAATATCAACAACCTCGTGCTTTCACAACCTAGAAGTGGGATAGGTTTCTAATAAGGAATGCTGGGGCATGATGTCACAGAGTGCTTCCAATATTTCACTGAAAAATGAAAAATGGCTTAAATGGAAAAGATTTATTTCATAAAGCATCTAGAATACAAAATATTTAAATCAATAAACAATACTTCAGAAACCAGCTGATAATAATGATGTTACAGCTAATAACAATATTTCAAAAACTCTTAGAAATATAAAGATCTAATAATGATGTTACAGCTAATAACAATATTTCAAAATAAACTCTTAGAAATATAAAAATCTAATAATGATGTTATAGCTAATAACAATATTTCAAAATAAACTCTTAGAAATATAAAGTTTCAAAGATCACAAAACACATCTCCTTCAAAAAAAAAAAAAAAAAATGGGCCTACAAAATTGAGTATAACTGGTCCAACAGATTATATATATATATATTTTTTTTCAATATCTTCCTCCACTTGGAGGATGCCTATGACAAAGAATACACATACAATTTCATTCAAAAATTTAAGGAAAGTAAATTATGTCTCAGTCTGGCAAATATAAGTTGTGTCTGAGTATCAAAAGAGAACCCCTGAGCACTTTCAGCCATCAATCGATGAACTCCTTGGTCCCGATGTTGAAGGTCTTCATCACTTCTTTCGTCTTCACACCAATCATCAGACCCCTCACTTCTATGTCGTCCAGTTCATATTTATTCTTATAATACGGCACTGTAGGCAGGTAGATAGACTTCTTTTCTTGGTCCACTACGTCTGGTTGGTCGGAGTGTGTTTCAAATCTTACTGTGGGGTCCAATATGTATCCTTTCTTCTCTTTAATTGCATTCATATCTATCCTTTTCGTGCTACCATTTACTCCAATGCTGTGGACTTCCTCATGCACTTGAAATTCTTTCTCATGGAGCGTCCGTCTGTGCTATGGATGACTTGATGTTGTGATGTCTGGTGTTTCGAAGAGCTTCACAGAAGGCACAGGAACCCAAGACGTGAGGTAATGTTTCAGTCTCACTACATCTTCTGCAGCAGTTACCCTTCCCGGTACAGCTCCTACAGGTGCAACGTTACATGCCATTTTCAACATATCTCTCCACTCCATGCTAGAAAGGCCATCATGGTTTCTAACCCAGCGGTTTGTAGGAGGGAACTCCTTGTACAGACACACTCCCTGACCTTTGCTTCTCAACTGGTACCATTTCTCAAATTCAGATTCTCATAATTTATTTCTTAGTTTCTTGGTATCGTACTCACTCTGCCTATTCTTCATATCCTCAGTTTTATTATTTCTGTTTAACTCAGTTAAGCATCTGTTAATTTCACCTAGATTTCTAGTGGCTTCAATATATTGGTTCCCCTCCCATTTCAGAATGTTGCAGCTGTTTATATTCTGAAACAAGGCTTCCCAGCTTGCCCAAAAACACCTGGCCCTTTGTACTGTTTTTCTGAGTAAATCATAGAATCCGGAGTGTCATTAGGAAGGGATAAGATTTCCTTTAGTGTACTCTTAACAAGTTTATCAGCATCCTCCATAAACTGCCATGGTATTTTACCTGTGGGAACCCAGAGGAACTGATAAGTCAATGTAGGGCAAACTGAACAATTGAGAATTGAACATTTCTGGTCCGGATGAAGCCAGGGACAGGATGATAACAAGGCGAGTTTCTGCTGAAGGAGTGTCATTGATTTCTTGGAATCAAATAACATAGTATCTCCATAATTTACCTCTTCGTTCCTCAAAGTACATTTAATCTCCATACCTTCTTTGACTGTAGTAAGTCTTTCATTTATTTCTCCTCTACTGATATTAATAACTTTAGATTTTTTATTGTTAGACCAAATTCATAAAACCTTTGTAAAGCTAGTTTTGTCAGTTCTTCTGCAGAGTCTCGGTTTTTCCTGCAATAACCGTATCATCTGCAAAGCCTAATATAGTTAGACATTACAGTCCATTGGTAAGAGAATGTCACATAGTTCTTTTCCACCGATTTCTCGAAAAATGTTATCTGTTGTGAGATTGTATAAAACTGGTGACAATGAGGATCCTTGCATTACACCACGGCGTAATTTAATGGGATTAGTTTTCTTGAAATTGGCCTGGATCTGAGTTGTATTATTCTCCTGAAGCTTGCAAATTATATTGCTCAGCTTGCTTGGCACAATTGATGTAGCTAACATTTTCTTTAAGTGTAAATAGCTCACGTTGTCAATAGCCTTGCTTATGTCTAGGAAGACCAGAATAAAATCTTATTTGTTGTTTTTTGCTAAGTTTAACACAGATCTGAGTAAAGCGGTGTTTATGATGGTGCCAGGTGATTTGATGAATCCTCTTTGATGTTTGCTACATTGGATGTAACTCCTTAATCTTACATCAAAGACCTTCTCGATGACACAACAAAGGACTGAACATATAGTGATTGGCCTTCAATCTGACAGTTCTGTTGAATCTCCATTTTTAACTTTTAAAAATGGTGCGCACCTTTGTGAACAGTAATGGAATGTGCCCAGTCTGTAACATTATCGTAGCAGATCTGTACAATTAAACTGAGATTAATAACACTATACATAGACTGTGTAATACAATAACCAGGCGTACAGACAATTCGCGTTCCCTAAGCTTAAAATTTGTTACTATAAAATGCTATCAACACTTCTCTGTAAAGTCACAGATTAGAAAAACAGAACCAAAAATAGTTGATACCATATCATCTTTGACAGCTCTGACTAGAACTCTGTCAGGTCCAGCTGATGTGTCCATAGCCAGGATTACCTCGTCCTTGTGCCCCGTTTCATACAGCACATTCCCTTTCAGTTAACAGGTCGTAGTAATGTTCACGTTTACAGTTGTTAGGTGTGGCCAAAATAGAAGAGAAATTATTCTCAATATCAACCGTACAATGAGTTGTTTGGTTGTTCAGAGCATTTTTGACGGCTTTTCTTCATTGGTTGTAATAGAAATACTGCATTTCTTGATAACAGTACTTATTACATCTCTTTTCTTTATCTCTATTTGTTGCCCTCTGCAGATTTGAGTGTTGCTTGTAAGTTCTCTGTAGCTTTGAACCTGGTAGGAGGTCTATGGCTTCAGTTTTAAAAAAATAATAATAAAACAGCAAATTCGTCGACAGACTTGTCGAACTGATCTGTGCTCATTTCATAAGAAAACTTATAATTCCATGCATACAAGCTCTTTTTATATTCGTCTATTGGTCCCACCGGTTTTCTACTCTCATTTTGAGAGTGAAATTCTTCGTTACTGATGTTTCGTCACCTTGTGAAGTGGCAGAGTGGTTTATGGTAGGCTGTCTCTGTACTATTATTTTGCGATGGATATCAGGATGAGATCCACTTATGTGCGTATTGAGTTTTATGTAGTGCTTGCCGCAGTGGGGACAGGGTAATCGTGGTTTTCCATTCGAACTTAAGTTATTTTGGGAGCTTGCAATATAATCTACAACACTCAAAGAATCTGCTGTTTCATTACTGGATTTCACGAATTCCGTCTCCACATCATAAAATGTAATACGATGTTGTTAACAAGCTTTGCAATTTGTTGATTTGAATTTCCTTATCAGGTTATGCTCTTATAATTTATTAACTACCAAGTCTGTACGGATAAACTGAGATTAATAACACTATACATAGACTGTGTAATACTACAACTGGGCGTACAGACAATTCGCATTCCCTAACCTTAAAATTTGTTACTATAAAATGCTATCAACACTTCTCTGTAAAGTCACAGATTAGAAAAACAGAACCAAAAATGCTTCAACATTTAGCTTAATGGTTCTTAATCAGTGGGTTCTGAACCCCAGGGGCTCAAAGTAAAAGCACCAAGGGAGTCACTGGAGACTTTCATAGAAATGTTTGTTGTTATTTTTACAGAATATTCCATTAAAATGAGCCTCCGTGCTTCAGGCGGCAGAGTGCCGGCCTCTCACCACTGGGTTCCATGGTTCAAATCTCGGTCACTCCATGTGAGATTTGCGCTGGACAAAGTGGAGACGGGACAGGTTTTTCTCCAGGTACTCTGGCTTTCCCTGTCATATTTCATTCCGGCAACACTCTCAAATATCATTTCATTTCATCTGTCATTCATTAACCATTGCCCCAGAGGAGTGCGACAGGCTTCGGCAGCCGTCACAATTCCTATCCTCACTACTAGATGGGGGATCCATTCATTCCATTCCTGACCTGGTTGAATGACTGGAAACAGGCTGCGGATTTTCAATTTTCATTTCGTTCAAAATTAGAATATTGATATAATTTTAAAATATTACACAATATTAAATAAACCTATTGAAAAATATCTAACCACAAATCAATGCAACCAGAGAACAAACAAACTTAACTTTTAGTCATTAAAATTAGTTGTACAGTTTTCTTCAAACTAGATTTGGAATATCTGATTCAGTTTTTGCATAACAAATAATATAGTGAACTGAGTCAGGCTACTTCACATGTTCTGTCGCTGTAGGATGCCAGTTTCGTTGGTAGGCAATTCTTCTTCTTCCTCATCCATTCCCTTTTCCAGATTCTCTCTGGGTAGGGTACCAAAGTGTACCAAAGCCCTCCACCTTACTTGATCCTTCCACCATTCCTCTTCTAGTACTTTATTCTATCAACTCCTCTATTTGTAATACACTCCACAACAGAGCTCCTCCATCTTATTCTAGGCCATCCCCTAGGCCTCTTAGCAATCTCAGTATCCATGAATGTTCTTTTTGGTATTCTCTCTCCTGGCATTCTCATCATGTGACCGAACCATTTTAGCTTTGCTATATCAATCTCTTCTTGAAGTTTACACACTCCCAAGCATCTCCTTATTTCCTCATTTTGTATTCTATCTAGTCTTGTCTTTCCCAGTATGCTCCTCAACAACCTCATTTCAGCTCCTTATATCTTACTATGGTTCAACTTAGTCAACATCCAAGCTGCTGAAGCATAGGTCAGTATAGGTTTATAATAGGACGAGTATAAAACCGTCATGCACTTCATTGGCACATCTCTGTTCCATACAATGTCACTCACACACTGGTAGAAACTTGCAGGCTGCTGTATTCTTAAATCAATTTCTCCATTCAAATTTCTATCTTGTGACATCATGCTGCCCAAATATTTAAAATTTTTCACTACTTCAAGAGGTTTTATCACACCCATGGATTTTCTGTTACCTCTCATCATAATCAAAGTCTAGCTTTTCGCAGTACTAATCTTCATTCCAAAATTTATTATCTCCTCATTCCATAAATCAACTTGTGTCTATACTTCCTCTTCATAATCTCCCCAAACTACAATGTCATCAGCAAAGAACATAGACTTTACTTGCTCGCCCATCATCTTCTCCTTGATATTATGTAAAATTTTATCCATGATGATAAAGAAGAGTAAGGGAGACAATACACTTCCCTGTCTTAAGTCTGTCTCAACTTTGAACCATTCAGTTTAACCCACTTTGATTCTAACACAGCTTTCACAATTTTGATATAATGCTATAAAGTACCACTCGCATTGTTTCATTTCCAGTCTGTGCCTCTGTCAATGTTTTCCATACCCAGTTCCTTGCGACACTGTTGTATGCCTTTTCAATATCTAGAAACATTACTACCATGCCTTTCCATATTCCCAATACCTTTCCATCATTTGATGGTAGGCAATTACTGAATATAAACACATGACGGTCATATGGCATAAGGTCATTTAAATTATTGACACAAATTTAGTGAGTGCTTCTTAAAGAATGTTTTTGTTACGCGACAGTGTTTATGAACTTATTTAGAAACATATGATGGAGTTTCATTTAGGAAGTGTTCACGAAAATATAAATCATTTTTGTGATTGAGACTGACATCAGAGATACTTGCCAATGAATATTTTACAGTGAGTTGTTAATTTATTCAGTAATATTTGTTCAGTAATATTGCTTCCTCTGTTCATAAAGCAACTTATTTTTGCTTGTTTTGAACCACATTCTTCATCATAATATTTGTGCAAAAATAGCCAGGACACAAGTAACTGTTAACATCATAACCTAAAAGTGAGGGGGCAAGTGCGCAAATACTGACTAGGCATTTTATAGCAAGGAGATATCTGAAGCCATCTCTCTTCAGTTTTGACTCAGTTAATTTAGATCTATGCTAGAGTGGAAAGATGGTAAGTTCCAAATTTTAAGGTTTTAAGGATTTAACCAGAAATAAACATAAATGTTCATATATTTCTAAATAATTTGAGTGTGATTTGATGGAATATGATGATGTTCTTTAAAGAACGAAACATGTCAGTCTACTTTAATTGAGCGTTTCTTTGTCAGGTATAATTATGTTACCATATGTTTTCTTTTTCAGGTAGTTTATAAATTTATCTATTCAAAATTAGTTTTGGCAGACTGAAGAAACCAACAGTTATAAATTTATGTGAATTAAATCATTCTTCAAACACAACATACAAATACAGCATGCTTAAATTCATGCAGATCTTACTGTTCTTGAGTAAATTAAATCTTACGAGAATCTAGGCCTGTATTAGATTTGCTATTATAGCAAGCATACCCTGCTCTAAGCCCCAGGATCTCTTCATATCGGTGACTGGGTCCAAATGGAGGCTACTACCCCCTGTTGACCGGATAGTTCAAGCCTGCAAGAACGAATTTACACTGCTGCATTCAAACTCATGTAACGCAAAACTATTCTAGATATCGACCTCAAACTTTTAAATAATGAACTTGATTATCTTTTAGAAGCTGCTGACTGTATCTATAACTACTGTACCGGGCGGTACACCTCACGCCGCTAATTTAAAATTTGCGCCAGTTGAAACTCATCTGCTGGAGGAAGTCTGAACTTTATCTACGGTATTAATTTTCTACTTTCTCAGAAGATGTCACTACCTGGAAATTTTGGTGTTTTTGAACTGTGCCATTTTCAACGTATTTTTGTTTTGCTTGTAGTAAGAAGTGTGAACTTTCTCTTCTAGAGGACACTACTGAAGATCAACAATAGTACACCCTAGTGCGGAGTGAAAGAACTGTTTTTTTGGAGAAAATTTAATTTCAAAAGTTTGTTCTTTGCTAAATTTCTTTCAGTCATTGTTTAAGTTGGCAATATTAACCCTTTCTTTCCCCTTCTTTTGAATTTAGCCAATCCCGAATTTCTTAAATTAATTTTCCACCAATGATGAGTTTCTTCTTCATCTTGTGTAGGGGTTTTCTTTAACCACCAATAAAAGATTGTGGGCGGGTGTTTTCCTTCCTAAAACGCCTCGAACTTTCCGCGAGAGTATATAAACTGCTGATTTTAGGGTCTCTGCGCCACTTCTGTTCCATCTTTCAGTGTGTAAAGTACATAGCAGGGGGCGGGAAGCGCCTCTTTCTTCGGCAGCGGTCAACAACAAGGTAATGGCCAATTAATAACTTCTTTCTTTGCTAGCTCAGCAGTTTAACTCTCGGGGCGGGTCCAAAGTTTTTCCAAAATGTAACCTTCCTTAAAATGTATCTATTCTATCTTTAAACTGCATATCGGGATAGAGAGTGCTTAACCCTCTCGAGCTCCCAACCATATTGTTTTGAGGTGAACTTATTTTTCTCAACCTATTCTTCGTTAACGTAAAGCAAATTGTTCTTTTCTAAAGTCACCTCTGTAGTATGGGATTAGCCCTTGCATTAGTGGCCTAGAGCCAGATTAGGTTTTAAAACAAATGCATTAGGAGTGCAGATCGCCTCCTCTCAAATTGTTATTTTAGAGGTCATGTAATTACTTTTCTTCTCATTTAATAGACCTCAGTAGGTTGGGTATTTTACCCCTGTGTATATGTCCTTAGAGGACAGCTTGAAAGTGGAATTAGGTGTGGCCTTTGACAGGCCTGAAATTTGAGAGCAAGTTGCTCTTTTCCCGAAAATTTTGTTTTCTGCGCGCCTCGAGGAGGCCTTACTGTGTATTTTGGAGCAAGTGCTCCTAGGCAGAAATGGGGTTTTCTGCCCCTCTGTTGAAACTTGTGTTTGGGGTAAAACTGGGCTAATTGCTCAAGAATTGTGAGGCTGGGGCTCGAAGCCCAAATCCTGTAAATATTGTAATTGTATTTTTATTGCCTTGCTACTCTGTACCTGCCATGATTGTTATTTCTTTATTTGGAAAAGAAAATATAACCTTGTTAATTTTACATGCACTATAATTTCGTAGCTTGAGATCCGTTCACACCCGCACCTTCTTTCACGCCTAACTACCACAAAAACACGGTAACAAGTGGTAGCAGAGCGTGGTTGAATGGGTCTCAATTTAGCCCCTTTTGACGGCTAAACATTGCTTTAATTCAAACTCTAACAATTTTCTCAGTTGCTGGAATTTTCTGATTTTTTCAAAATTGTTCTGTCATCATGCCCGGCCCTCGCGATGTTCTCCATCTTAACTATTTGCGCAAGGAGGAGTTGATCTATGAGTTAACTATCAGAAATGTGCAATCTGGAGGCACGGTTGCGATAGACACCAACAAGCTTAGAGAGTCCCTTGATTTGCCCATTTCCATCCCCAATTTGGGAGAGAAAGAAATTGACGACTCTCTTTCCATGATCACCGAGAATACTACTGGGCTAGCATCGGTAGTTAGTTTTTTTGACGAAAATGATCCTTCTCCTAATCAAATTAAGCGTGTGCAAGCCAGGCTATATCATTTTTCAAATAGAGTTAACGATCTGTTGTCTCTGAAGTTGAATGACGTTCAGAGGAAGGAAGCTAGTACGTTGCTTGAAAGTATTTCTGAATTATCTAGCAAGGTCACTCAATTGTTAACAGGGGAAGTTCCTCCCAAAATTGATCAACCCACCACGATGAATGTAGGTAGCGAGGAAGAGCCTCCTAAGGGAGAAGCCAATAGGATAACCGTTGCCGCTCAAACTATCTCTGCCCCATTGGACAAAGAGTCTGAACGCCGTGCATCGTTGAATAATATACGTTCTGAATTAACTTCCTTGCCATTGAAACCTTTACCTACTATGTCACCCGGGTTTAGCAGCTTGCCTCATCCATTGGCAATATTGCTCAGAGGTATCTCTAAGTTTTCCGTTAATACCACCAGTGACGTAATTTCATTTTTAAGATTTTTAGTTGAATTTCAGGATCATGCCCTTGCTTTTTCTCTTTCCCCATGTCAGATTTTGCAAATCATCTATCCCTATGCAATAGGTATTCTCTCAGACAAAATAGTTAGAGCCATTGCCGAGCAATCATCGATTGAAGAATTCCACGCCCACTTGCTAGCTAACTTCATCCCGGCCAGGGCAAGGTCCTCCCTTATTCAGAAGTACTATTATCGGGTACAGCGCTTGGATGAAAACTTGGCAGATTTCATCCAAGATATTAAGTTCTATACTAGGGTGATTGCTCTTCACTTCCCTGAGGATCAGATTGTACAAGCTATTGTGGAAGGATTTTCACCATCCTATAGGTCATATTTGTGTTTCGCGGCGTGCCCGCAAACCTTCTCTGAACTTGAAGCATTGGCCGTCTCAGCGGAAGGAGTTAGATACGCCGACTCTTTGCGTGTCGCGAAAGAACCCCCTCCCTCTTTTAGTAATCTTTGGCCTCCACCTCGCCGACCAGTCACACCCCGTAAATGTTATGCTTGCGGGTCGCCCGACCATCTGCGCAATAAGTGTCCACTGATCAAGTCGAGTGGGGCAAGGAATGGGGCTGGTTCATCACAAGGCTGTTTTAAATGTGGGGCTTTCTCACATATTGCCAAAAATTGCCCAAATTCAAATAGCACCCCCTCCTGCTCAACTTCTGGTGCAAACTCCACCAATGCCAATAATAAAAAATGACTAGTGGCTTCGGCTGAGTCGACTAATCCCTCTTCCCGAGGCTCAGCCCCTGGTAAACAGGTCGAAAATTCAGGGAATGTTCTATCTTCAAATTCATCTTTCGAATGCCCCAAAGAATGTCTTAGGATTGCGGCGGATACCCCCGCACCTGTTCCTTTTCTTAAGATTGAGTTAAATAACGAGCCTATAACAGCTCTATTAGATTCAGGCAGTGTTTGTTCAATTATTTCGGACCAATGGTATTCAAAATTGAAATCTGTTTGTAAACTACCTGACTATGTCTCATCTCCTGTTCAATATGTTTCGGCTAATTCATCTCCATTGGAAATCCTAGGTTCTGTAAATGTCAAAATTCGTATTTTTAAATTTACATGGAAAATCAAATTGTTTGTGGCTAAGCACTTGTCTTGCCCCATTATATTGGGAGCTGACTTCATTTCTTACCCTGGTCTTGTGCTCGATCTCCAGAGTAGGTCGTGCACATTCAAATTCGCGTCCAATTGTAAAATTCCCTTGTTAAAGTGTAATTCTGTATCATGTTCATCTATTTCGCCTACCCAGGATGAGATGTTGTTAGACCTTAGACATCTACCTGAGGAGCAGGCTGATAGTATTCGTAAATTATGTCAGTCATTTCCAGAGGTGTTCTCTGATA
Organism: Anabrus simplex; assembly: GCF_040414725.1. Classification (NCBI taxonomy): domain Eukaryota; kingdom Metazoa; phylum Arthropoda; class Insecta; order Orthoptera; family Tettigoniidae; genus Anabrus; species Anabrus simplex. The sequence continues at coordinate 170,936,787 of NC_090269.1, read as the reverse complement.
CTCTTGGTGTTACTAACCTTATTGAATACAAAATTGAGGTCACGGATTCGATTCCTGTCCGTTTTCCACCATATAGGCTATCTCCACCAAAATGAAGGCATTGAAAGAAATCATCGATCAAATGTTGAAGGATGGTGTTATTAGGCCCTCTAAGTCGGCGTATTCTTCACCTATTTTTCTAGTCCCGAAACCCCAAGGAGGCTTCAGGCCTGTCATTGATTATAGGGCTCTCAATCGGAAGGTGGTGTTGCAATTTGTGCCCCTTCCTGACCTTCATTCTTGTTTTTCATGGTTTCGTAAGGCCAAGTTCTTTACTATCTTGGACTTGAATCAGGCCTATAATCAAATTCCCCTTGCCGAAGAGTCTAAACATCTTACAGCGTTTGCCACGGACTGGAACTTATACGAATACAACCGCGTGCCTTTCGGGCTCCCCACGGGAGCAGCTGTACTCACTAGGCTGCTAGATAGGGTCTTCTCCGACATCAAATTTGAGTACTTGTATCACTACTTGGATGATGTCGTCGTATTTTCGGAGACCTTTGAAGAACATCTAGATCATCTGCGAGAAGTTCTCGATCGCCTTCGTAAGGCTGGGTTAACTGTCAAGTTGTCCAAGGTGGCCTTTGCTAAGCCCTCTATGTCATTCCTAGGGCATATTGTGTCACCTGATGGTGTTGCCGTCGATCATTCCAGAACACAGGCCATCCGTGATTTTAAACCTCCCAAGGACGTTAAGGGTATCGCCAGGTTCATTGGTATGGTCAATTTCTTCAGGAAGTTTATTCCTAACTTCGCTAATAGAGCGGCGCCCTTAAACCTTCTTCGTAGGAAAGGCATCAAATTCGAGTGGGGACCTTCTCAACAAACCGCTTTTGAAGATCTTAAATTAGCTCTCTGTAATGCCCCTGTACTTGCTATGCCTGATTTCTCGAAGAAATTCATCGTCCAAACCGACGCGTTGTCGTCAGCAGTAGCTGCAGTCCTTCTTCAAGAGACTGAACTAGGGAGGCGACCCATCGCCTATGCATCTAGGACTCTATCGGCTCAAGAAGCCAAGTATTCTATCTATGAGCTCGAAGGGTTGGCAGTCTTATTTGCCTTAGAGAAGTTCCGTCTCTATCTGGAACATGTCAAATTCGACCTGGAGACAGATAATCAAGCCTTAAGCTGGGTCTTAGGTAGGCCGCGTCGTACTGGTCGTATAGCCCGTTGGGCCATCCGTATTTCTGCCTTCCAATTCGATGTCCGGCATATCAGAGGTACCGAATATGTTGTTGCTGATGGACTCAGCCGTATGTTTTCCAACGACGTTGAGACCCATGAACTGGTCGATAGTTCATCTCCTCCCGAGTCCATGCTATCTGATGTTAATGCCATCTTAACAGATGCTCCCATGCTTTTTAGGGATATCGAGAAATACCAACGTGAAGATCCGACGCTGGCTCCGATAATGGAAACCCTTTCTTCTGGGGAACATGTTGTCCCTTATGTTCTGCGGAATGGTGTTCTATGTTGCCCTTCGAGGCATGATAAGATGATGAAGGTTGTCGTTCCAGCTGTCCTTGTGCCTATGATCTTCAAATACTATCATGAGACCCCATTAGGGGGGCATCTTGGAATCTTTAAAACTCGTGAAAAGATTCGTGAAAGGTTCATCTGGAAGGGTATGGACGGTGAAATCCGTGAACTAGTAAAAGCTTGTAAATCTTGTTTGTTCAGTAAACCAACCATGTCCACCAAGGTAGGCCTTCTGTCTTCGCATCAAGCGTCGCGCCCCATGGAACGCCTGTATATTGATTATGTAGGACCCTTCCCCCAGTCAAAGGGAAATGCCAACAAGTTCATCTTTGTATGCGTAGATGGTTTCACAAGATTTTCCTGGTTATTTCCGACTAAGCTGGCTACCGCTCAGTCCACCATTACTTGCTTAAATTCTATTTTTGCCTCTTTTGGTCCGTGCCAATATATTGTGTCTGATAATGCTAAGGCGTTCACATCAAATCTTTTTCGTAAATTCTGTTTTGACTTGTCCATCTCTCATGTAACTACTTCTGCTTATTACCCTCAACCATCTCTGGCTGAACGGGTAAACCGTAATCTCAGGTCCGCGCTTATTGCCTATCATCATGAAGATCATTCCAGGTGGGACACGTCCCTGCATTGGTTAGCTTTTGCTTTGAATTCGGCGGATCATGAATCACATAAATTTACTCCAGCCTCTTTGATGTTCAAGTTTGTTCCCAACACGCCGCTCTCTAACCTCTGGACCCTGAGTGACATTCTACCTCAGACAATAGATCCGGACAACATTAAAGATCTTTGGAAGAAGGCTAAAGCCAATCTTAAAGTGTCTCATGAAAAGGTTAGGGAAAGGTATGATCGTGGACGGAGACCCACCCCTTTGAAGGTAGGTGACCAAGTAATGGTCATGAATTTTTTTCCCGCGGGCAAGCTTGCCCCCAGATTCCATGGGCCGTGTGTCATTCTCGATTTCCTTACGCCGGTTACGTTGTTATTAAGCAATCCAGCCACCGAGAGGATATTTAGGGTTCACTTGTCGCAGGTGAAACCTGTATAATTTCTGTGCTAACTTGCCTCATATTATCTTGAAAGGAATATGAAGGTTATATTTTTCTTGAGTTTCACTTTTAAGGCTTTCTGCCCCTTCTATAATATTTTGTTTCATATGTAAGTTTTTTGTAAACCTTCCCCGCGCGGTTCAACTGCCATCCTATCCTTGCCATGGCCATTACCACGCTCCCGTCTCCTGCTCCACTACACACAGTGGCTCGCATCTGAAATGAATTTCTGCACGCCGCTGGCCCCTCAATCTCTCCACAAGCCTGTGCCCTCAGAAAATGATGATGGTCCAACAATTCTGCCGCCTAGCTTTAATGTTTCAGTGCCCCCGCAGCCGCGCGGCGCCGTGCTGCGACTGGGATAGAGGAAGGGCCCCCTCTTCCCCAGCGAGGACGACATGTGCATGGCGAGCCGGAGCCCTCCTCCCGGCCAAGGCTGATGTGCGGCGCACGACCTGCTACTGGCCCGCAGCCTGTATATGATCACCGCGGGCGCGGCGTGCTTCAACACCACTGCTCCCCTCATAGTGCGGGCGAGCGGTATCTCAGGGTACTTGTGGGGTCCGAGCGGCCGCCTTTGGACGCAAGCTGCAACGGCCGGTCTGGCCATCCAACTTAATCAACATCAACTACATGGACAGTTACTATCAGCAATTACTACACTTGGGAATTCAACAGCAATATTTGGTGGACCTTGCAAAATTTTTCTTCACTTTCAAGTATTAAAAGTTTATCTTCTGAATTCAACTTCTACAAACATAAAGACTTTACTTCACCAGTCACAACAAAAATTTTGAAACTGAATCAAACCACATTAAGAAAATCTTATAAATACTTCTGCAATTAATCTCCATATCAACATCAAAACTTGGACCTTGTTTCCAAACAAATTGCATGTGTCACCCCTGGAGGAACTTTTGGGGGGGGAGGTCTGTACCGGGCGGTACACCTCCACGCCGCTTATTTAAAATTTGCGCCAGTTGAAACTCCTCTGCTGGAGGAAGTCTGAACTTTATCTACGGTATTAATTTTCTACTTTCTCAGAAGATGTCACTACCTGGAAATTTTGGTGTTTTTGAACTGTGTCATTTTCGACGTATTTTTGTTTTGCTTGTAGTAAGAAGTGTGAACTTTCTCTTCTAGAGGACACTACTGAAGATCAACAATAGTGCACCCTAGTGCGGAGTGAAAGAACTGTTTTTTTTGGAGAAAATTTAATTTCAAAAGTTTGTTCTTTGCTAAATTTCTTTCAGTCATTGTTTAAGTTGGCAATATTAACCCTTTCTTTCCCCTTGTTTTAAATTTAGCCAATCCCGAATTTCTTAAATTAATTTTCCACCAATGATGTGTTTCTTCTTCATCTTGTGTAGGGGTTTTCTTTAACCACCAATAAAAGATTGTGGGCGGGTGTTTTCCTTCCTAAAACGCCTCGAACTTTCCGCGAGAGTATATAAACTGCTGATTTTAGGGTCTCTGCGCCACTTCTGTTCCATCTTTCAGTGTGTAAAGTACATAGCAGGGGGCGGGAAGCGCCTCTTTCTTCGGCAGCGGTCAACAACAAGGTAATGGCCAATTAATAACTTCTTTCTTTGCTAGCTCAGCAGTTTAACTCTCGGGGCGGGTCCAAAGTTTTTCCATAATGTAACCTTCCTTAAAATGTATCTATTCTATCTTTAAACTGCATATCGGGATAGAGAGTGCTTAACCCTCTCGAGCTCCCAACCATATTGTTTTGAGGTGAACTTATTTTTCTCAACCTATTCTTCGTTAACGTAAAGCAAATTGTTCTTTTCTAAAGTCACCTCTGTAGTATGGGATTAGCCCTTGCATTAGTGGCCTAGAGCCAGATTAGGTTTTAAAACAAATGCATTAGGAGTGCAGATCGCCTCCTCTCAAATTGTTATTTTAGAGGTCATGTAATTAACCTTTTTCTCATATAATAGACCTCAGTAGGTTGGGTATTTTACCCCTGTGTATATGTCCTTAGAGGACAGCTTGAAAGTGGAATTAGGTGTGGCCTTTGACAGGCCTGAAATTTGAGAGCAAGTTGCTCTTTTCCCGAAAATTTTGTTTTCTGCGCGCCTCGAGGAGGCCTTACTGTGTATTTTGGAGCAAGTGCTCCTAGGCAGAAATGGGGTTTTCTGCCCCTCTGTTGAAACTTGTGTTTGGGGTAAAACTGGGCTAATTGCTCAAGAATTGTGAGGCTGGGGCTCGAAGCCCAAATCCTGTAAATATTGTAATTGTATTTTTATTGCCTTGCTACTCTGTACCTGCCATGATTGTTATTTCTTTATTTGGAAAAGAAAATATAACCTTGTTAATTTTACATGCACTATAATTTCGTAGCTTGAGATCCGTTCACACCCGCACCTTCTTTCACGCCTAACTACCACAAAAACACGGTAACACCTACTAAGGACCAAAAGCACTGTCATAATCACTCACATAATTAGAAATACCTAATTCACTGTCTCTAGTTACATCTCATAACCGTCGGTATATCTGAAAACCGGTCTGAACGTAATTCATCACAAATATGCATATCTGTTAGCAACTGCATTCGCCGTTCCATGTTGACAGTTGCACTGAAGCCCTGAGGAATAGCTTAACATTTCTGATATTATTTTGTTATGAAGGTTTAAAGAAAAGAAGACGATGGGGCAATAGTTGCCTTATACTATTTATTCCATGACTACACCGTCCAAAACTTATAATTTTGCCACTAGATTGCAGCAGCGATCAAGGAAACACGCGGTCCATAAAAACGAGAATTCTCATAGCCCGTCATGTACAGTCAGTGGAGAAACTACGGGAATTCTCGTGGCCCATCACCAATGTGTTAACTTGGGAGCATGAGTTGGTGACCACAGGGCCCTTAGCTGATTCCTGGCATTGCTTCCATTTATTTGTGCCAGGCTCCTCACTTTCATCTATCCTATCAAACCTTTGTTGGTCAACTCTTGTTCTTCTTCCGACCCTGATGGTATTCAAAGCCAAGGGAGTCTTTTATTTTCATGCCCTTCATTCCCCTTGTCTTTCTTTGGCCGATACCTTTATATTTTGAAGTGTTGAACTCCTTCCACTTTTCCCTCTGATTAGTGTTAATACAGGACGGTTGCCTCAATGTACTTCCTCTTAAACAATATTACCACCACCACCACCCATGCTCTAAATATATGTGCATTATTGAAATAAATCACCACTGACATAAACACATATTTCTTAAAATCCATAATATACAACTGCCCCATTAATGCAACTAAACAACATTCTCAGCTTTATGTAGAATCTTACCTCGCTTCAGTATATCATTGACTGGAAATCTTTGACAGTTATTGGGATGCTTTAGAGGATCTTTTTGTTAGTTCTTTCATTCAGAGGAAAAAGAAGCATCTGATGTACCGGTAATGGAAAATAAGTTGTGAAATAATGTCCAACATCTCCCAAATACAAGCGTGCAGCTATATGGCTCATGTCACATAGCTAACTTGCTCTCTATATGTCTGAGAGTGAATACTAGCTTTCCTTATTAGAAGTTGCAGGAAAATGAGCATCTTTGACGTATCAACTATGTTTTAACCATTTGTTTAAATATAATTTAGAATCGTTGTAATGAAATATAACATATTCTCTAAGCAGAGACAGATTTGTGTAGAGTTTATTTTTTGCTGGTCCTCAGCCCAGGGATATCGTGGACTTGATAAATGCACGCACAAGAAAGCTACCAAGAGCAAAATTTATGTGTATACCAATGTATGAAACAGAAAGCAGTGACTTAACTATATAACCACTGATCACAAGTATACAAACCGTCTCAAGTTACTTAATCTCCAATTGATTGCACCACAGTTTTTTAGACTGGCCGTACTGTTTATTTCTGCTGAGTGTACTCAGTCAGGAACCAAGACTTACCTTCCCCATACTGCTCACCCTACAACACCACGGATCTGTTACCACTTTCGCCCCGTGTGTGACCAAATGTATGCGTCAGTTTACGGTACACAAGTATGAAGGATGAGTTTTCCTCCTAATCAATACTTTATTTTACAAAATGTTTAGAATTATTTACATTAAAACAGTACCGGTTTCAACCTATAACTAGGTCATCATCAGCTGTTGGTGAACCTGCTTAATACTGATTGTACATAATAAAACATTACTAAAATCTAATTAAACAAGAATGCCTTATTCTAATATAATACTAATGTTTATATATATATACATATGGTACAGTTATAGGGCTTTGACTTGTTGGAGTCCCATTCAAATATCTATACTGTTACCAACATTACGACAAACAAGATACATACATATGGTACAATGAAGGGCTTTGGCATGCTGGAGTCCCATGAATGCCACATATTCCAAAAACTGTATAGCTGAGGTTAAAAATAGGGTATAGTTCTTGAGAGAATAAAGGGTCACTGAGGATTTGGTATCAAGTTCAAATATCTATGCAGTATGCCATCATTATGTCTAACTGTTGTATAGATAGAAACAGCCATTCCCATTCTAAAAGACACATATTTAAAAATCAACAGACACAAACCCACACACAACCCAAAAGACACACTCCACTCCACTCCTCCCCCTCCAGAGGCTGCTTCCCCCTCCCCACCACCTCTCAATCTGAACACTACAACAGCCACACGACATACGCGCAACAGTGTGCAGCACACTCCCGACTTTACTTAAGGACATATCCATCCCACACGTAAGTAACACACACTCTATAGCACACAAACCATTTAGCAGGCACTCTCTATCAGTTATTCTAATTCCTACTTCCTTTTTCTTTCTCAGATTTTTTAATTTACGTGAGCGTAAATACAAGTATGAAGAGAGGAGCTCTATCAACCTAATTTCTTTAATTTCAATATGTCATACATAGCATGATATGCCTCAACAAGGATCCTGAAAACTAGCACGTATCAGCAACAACATAGAATAAGAATGAACATAGTACCTGTTAAACAAGCTACAGATCCTCATTCTACTGGACGCAATATTCCCCGCAAAATTGCGGCCCAACAATGCACCTTGATTCTATCTATACAACAGTTAGACATAATGATGGCATACTGCATAGATATTTGAACTTGATACCAAAACCTCAGTGACCCTTTATTCTCTAAAAACTATACCCTATTTTTTACCTCAACTATAAAATTTTTGGAATATTTGGCATTCATGGGACTCCAGCATGCCAAAGCTCTTCATTGTACCATGTGTATATATCTTGTTCGACGTAATGTTGGTAACAGCATAGATATTTGAATGGGACTCCAGCAAGTCAAAGCCCTATAATTGTACCATATGTATATATCTTAACATTAGTATTATATTAGAATAAGGCATTCTTGTTTAATTAGATTTTAGTAATGTTTTATTATGTACAATCACTATTAAGCAGGTTCACCGACAGCTGATGATGACCTAGTTACAGGTCGAAAATGGTACTGTTTTAATGCAAATAATTCTAAACATTTTGTAAAATAAAGTATTGATTAGGTGGACAACTCACCCTTCATACTTGTGTGCTTAAATTATCAGGATGGACAATGAAGTGGATAGAGTAGTCACTTTACTGTGTAAAGATTGTCGAATTTATGTGCAGTTTTATTTCTTTTTCCATCTATTGACTGTTAGTTGCAGTAAAATGGATAAAAGGGAAGAGGAGTGGATCAGGGAAATATTTCTAGAATCTCATTCAGACCATAAACATTCTGCTGAAAAGTTATGATGGATATGGAAATATGGTAAGATCATGATACAGATACTGAGCAGTTAGAAGATGAGGATAAACAGTCTTTCCCAATATACGCCATGAACAATCAGTCCAATTTTATTTTGGGAAAAGATAATGAAACTAAATGTTATTTGTGCTTTCCACCTCAAGCTGTGATGCGATCGCCACATAAAATTTTACGCATGGATTCATCAGGTGTTTGAGGACCCACAAGAAGTGTATTTCAGGTTTCGGGATGTTGGAATTTATTTTTTTAAAAGCAAATGATCGAGAAAATCGTTTGATATACAAATATAGAGATTGCAGAGATTAGGAGCAAGTATGACCAAGAGAGGGATGCCAAAGACCCTAACTTCATAAAAATGAAGGCATTTTTCTTACTTTTATACATCGCAGGTATCCTAAAATCATATTGCATACATCTTGAATATCTGTAGCAAACTGATTTCACAGGAGCTAAGTATTTCAAGACAACTATGCCTCAACGGAGGATGAGGTTTCTACAGAGGTGCATACGACTTGACAATATGAAGGGTGTCAATACGATAAATTAATAAATTTGTGAAGAGTTTGAACAATTTAATAATAACTGTAAACAACATTACTCTGTTGGTGAATATAGGACAGTTGATGAAACACTGGAACAACTTCAAGGATGTTGCCCTTACCGACAATACATGAAATCGAAACCAGCTAGATATGGTATCAAGGTGTACTGTTCGGTCGATGCAAAAAAGTTTTATGCCTCAAATACAGAAGTTTATTGTGGGATGCAAACTATAGGGCCATACCAACTTAGCAACTCTGCAGAAGATGTTGTTTTGAAAGTGATTGATCCTTGGGAAAAGAGATTATGATAGACATTTTTCTTTTCTCTTGTTTTTTCTTATGTTCCTACTATGGATAGTGTATCTGCATTGCCCACTTGTTAGCTAAGGGTACTCCACTGTCAGTATGCACCTAGCATAAGTAATGGCCATTAAGTAATAGGGATTTTTTATTGGTGAACAAACTACTCTTGTATCATACAAGTCCAAACCAAGTAAAGTGGTTTTGTTGCTGTCGACTAAACACCGTTCTGATTCCATAGATGAAGAAGGTGGTGATAAATGCAAACCCCAAATTCTAACACATTATAATGGGATTAAAGGTGGTGTAGATACCTTTAAATAAATTGAAGGAAACCTACAGTGAAACAAGAAAAACAAGTAGGCCTAGGTGGTCTCTTTTCTTATTTTTTCTTAGATGAATATTGCTGTAGTGCACTCGCATATTATTTAACTGGGAAATACCTGACAAAGCATACGTAGATGCAGATTCTTAATTAAAAGCTCTCTCATGAGAACTGTGCTTGGATTACTAAACATACAGGCCAACTTTTGAAAATGTACCACGTCAACTAAAATCAAAGTAAGACAGCTTGCTGGAATCAAGGAGGAACAATGTCTCTGTTATCCAGGTGCTCCTGGCCATTGTTCTTACAGTTCGTGGCAGCAAAATTGTAAGACAAAGGTCACTTGTTCTTCTTTTGTAAGTACATACATTTTTTTAAATTTCATGTGGCTATTTCTAGCCGGGTGCAGCCCTTGTAAGGCAGACCCTCCGATGAGGGTGGGCGGCTTCTGCGATTTGTAGGTAACTGCATGTTATTGTGGTGGAGGATAGTGTTATGTATGGTGTGTGAGTTGCAGAGATGTTGGGGACAGCACAAACACCCAGCCCCCAAACTACTGGGAATAACCAATGAAGGTTAAAATCCCCAACCCGGCTGGGAATCGAACCCAGGACCATCTGAACCGAAGGCCAGTACGCTGACCATTCAGCCAACGAGTCAGACAGTACATACATAAAGAGCACACAACAAACATTTGTAACACCTGTTCTGCAGAGAACAGAAATGTTGAGGACAATAATGATGCAGATGTGTAATTCAGCAAACCTGTCTGATTCTAAAATTGAGTGCAAGATTCATTATAATTAGTTACTTGTTGGTTGCTCAAATGTAAGCAGATGAAAACAGTTGTCACTCTCTGACTTTTGAGATATATTATCACATTATTTCATTTGTAGTAATTTAACCTCAAGAGGATTACAGTATTTCATTATATTTTCTATAACAATATAAGTGATATGTTTCCACAAATGTCTTTCATAACACCAAGATTTATTATCTCAGTTGTTCTAACGTTATGGACCCTGAATTAAAAATAAAAATTGTTACGGGGTTACCCGTGGATCAGCAGAGGTGAAAGAATGTGCTGGGGTGAATGGGTCTAACTACAATATCAAAGTTAATTTAAAACTGTAACAAAGGGTATATTTTTTCTCTTTTCAAACAAAACCAACAAGTAACAATGTCACAGGTACCGGTAGCAAAAATATGTCTAGTAAAGACAAGATTGGTGGTATAAACAGAACTTGGACTTCAAGTCCTCACTTAACAATTCCTGAGCTACACACTTAGCTTTACAAAGATCACCTTTTTATGCAAGGGCAGAACACCCCTCAATACATGGAGCACTTGCTGCCAATTTTTAACATCAAGCCTCCCATAGGCACTTTTACAACACTAGAAAAGAGCTGACACGCCCTCAGTTTTTCAAGCCTATTCAAGGCAATATCAGAACCTTACAATTACTTGCCATCAAGGCACAACTTACAAAAATGAACCAGGGATATCTCGTACCCAACCTACAGGGCCTTCATGTAAAAGAAATAACAGTTAAATAAATGGCCCGAACACAAAATGAAAGGAGGCGAATGCTTGCACTCCTCGATGTAACTTCTTAAAACCTAAAGGGCACTAGGCCGATGAAACAGGGGCTATTCCCAAACTATGGAGGTGACCCATATAAGAAAGAAATTTAAAACATTAAGGAAGAGAAAAAAAAATCAGTTGCCAAAACGTAGTCACCTCAAACCAAAATGAAGGGGAGCTTGAAAGGGTGCATCACTCTCTATCCCCGAATTACGGTTACAGATTTTATGGAGTTTTTACATAAGCCGGCAGAAAATTACATTTTTAGAAAAGTAGGTTACATGGTAAAAGTTTCGGACCTTTCTCGTGGGTTAAACTGCTGAGCTAGCAAGAAATAAAGATGTTAAATGGCCATTACCTTGCTGAAGAACTGCTGCCTGATAAAAGAGGCACCACCCGCCTCCTGCTTCACATACACACACTCAGTTAGATGTTGATCAAATGGCCAAGAGACGTGAAAATCTGCAGTTTGTAAACACTCGGGGAAAGTTCGAGACCTTTCATGAATAATCAAGCCACACCCTCTCACTTTTATTGGCTAGCTTAAAGTTACACACCAAAACGACGAAGAAGCCTGTGATAGGCCAAAAATTAATTACAGAAATTAGGGATTGGCTGAATTCAAACTTGGCGGAAAGTAAAGTTCAATATTGCCAACCCACAAATGAAGGAAGATAATTTAGTAAAGAACAAACTTAAGAATACAAGATTTCTTCAAAAAGGGTTCCTTCACTTCGCACCAGGGTGCATGATCATTATTTTTGTAGTGACATCTGTTGCAGAAAGTCCCAACTTCTTGATAAATGATAAACAAAACGCGTAGAATTTATACAGTACTAGAAACTTCACAATCACAAAATTAAGGAGGTGACATCTTCTGAGGAAAAATTTAAGTAGATCTAGTTCCAAGTTCTGTGTTTCTCCTGTAGAGAAGGTCTAATTGGCGCAAGATTTAAATGTGTGGTGTAGAGGTGTACCGCCCGGTACAAAAATAAAAATGTTTCAGAAACTCTGACCTTGTTTCAAATGCCTACAAAGGGTTTCCATATTAATAATAACACCAATTCACCATCACTGATAAGTTTGTGCAACATAAATAATTTTATACATAATATAATACTGTATATGCACAGTTATAAGTGATTCGTTAGAATCTGAGGATGTTCTTGTAGAATGAAACATGTCATTCCACTTATAATTGTTCACATTTTTTAAAAGTATTTCATAGTATTCAAAGTGTTTTATTCGTGTTTGACATACTGAAAACCTTTTAAGTTGTTATATCTTGAGTGTTTGTGAAACAAGGTGCCCAGGACATGAAACACAGATAATTTCAGAGTTATTCACAGTAGTAGTGAGCAAGCTGGCAGTAACAGAGTTGCTGTCATACTATGTGGGAAATTGAGAAATAATGTGATCAACACCTCCCACATAAATGATGTTTTGATGATGATAAAAGTAAAAGCCCTCCCTGTGAGCCTGGTAATCATACAAGTTTACTGTCTCATATCAGCAAGCACTGATGATGATGTAAGGCTCATTTATAGAAAATTGATGGATTACTAGAATTAGCACAGTCTGGCCAGGGTATCCTGCTATGGTAATGAAGCAGACCGTACAGCCAGCGACTCAATGCTCAAGGACAGAAACTAGTCCTAATATAATAAAATAGAAGTTTTAACATAATTTGTATAGTGCTGATTAAGAGGAACATTGCAATAAGGCCTGTTATTGAAATTAGGAAATCATCAACACAGAACAGGAAGATTATAAATTATGACTGTTGGGCAGAGGGAAATACCGCGACCCCCCATGGCGACCAACAGCTTCAGGTGGATAAGGCCCCTTAGGTGGGGTGGTGGTCCCCTCTGTACCGGGAGGTACACCTCTAAGCCGCACATTTAAATCTTGCGCCAATAAAACTCCCCAATATAATGGTCCGTTATTGGACATTATAAATTTTCCAGCTAAATCATTCTTGGTTGCCTGCGTTTCGCCCTCGTGTGCTAAGTTAGGCTCATCAGTTGGGACTTAGCACACCACCCAAGACGCAAGGCTAGTGCATACCATGGAGGCCACTGCATAGACTATTTGAAGCCACCAGCAGTGCCAATGCACTATGAGAGCTATGTCTCATTTCCAAAAATAAATGCCTGCCTGGCCATTAGATGATATAGATGTTGATTCCCAAGGCAAGGCTAGTGCATACCGTCTTGGGTGGTGTGCTAAGTCCCAACTGATGAGCCTAACTTAGCATACGAGGGCGAAACGCAGGCAATCAAGAATGAGTTAGCTGGAAAATTTATAATGTCCAATAATGGACCATTATATTGGTATTATAAATTTACTCATTCAGGACAAATATTTTAGGTTCCCTATGGGAATCAACATCTATATCAATAAAACTCCCCTACAGGAAAAACTCTAAACTTAAAACTAGACCTCCTTAAACTTTTGCTCAGAAGATGTCACTACCTTATTTTCTGATTATGAAGTTGCCAGTACTGTGTGAATTTCAACTTGTTTTGTTTTCTGTTCTTTAAGAAGTGTGGACACTCTCTCATAGATGTATCTACCAAAAAAAAAAAACTATGATCATGCACCCTGGTGCGAAGTGAAGGAACTTTATTAGAAGAAATTTTGTATTCATAAGTTTGTTCTTTACTAAATTTCATTCATTCAGTTGTGGGTTGGCAATATTTATCTTTCTTTCCGCCAGTTTTGAATTTAGCCAATCCAGAATTTCTGTAATTAATTTTTAACCAATCACGGGCTTCTTCTTCGATTTTGTGTGTCTAAAGCCTTTCATTGACACGAAAGTTCCATTAGAAATTATCACACCCCAGCATTATCTATTCCTCCTACATTTCAGGATTCGTGAGGATGGTTGCCCAGTTGTACTTCCCTTTACAACAATAATCACCAGCACCACCACCACCACCACCACCACCACCACCACCACCACCACCACCACCACCACCACCACTTTCAGGATTAACCTGGATATTCACATAAAAACTCTCAAGACCACAGACAAATGATTTTGTGGTGGAAATTCAACCAGTACCATGCACAGCTAAACACCTTGAGCCAGTCTCCTCACTTTCATCTATCCTATTCAACCTTCCTTGGTCAACTCTTGTTCTTTTCTGACCCCCAATGGTATTAGGTTTCAGGAGCTAGGAAGGCCTTCATTTTCATGCCACCCCTTGTGGGTGTGAGCGGTAGAATATATCTACAGTATCCCCTGCCTGTCATAAGAGGCAAATAAAAGGGGCCCCAGGGGCTCTTAACTTGAGAGCATGGATTGGTGACCACAGGGCCCTTAGCTGAGTCCTGGCATTTCTTCCTCTTACTTATGCCAGGCTGCTCACTTTCATATACCCTATCCGACCTCCCTTGGTCAACTCTAGTTCTTTTCCGACCCTGACAGTATTAGAGCATTCGAGGCCTAGGGAGTATTTCATTTTCACGCCCTTCGTGATGCTTGACTTTCTTTGGGCAAAACATCTGACCGCTTCCATTTTTCCCTCTAATTAGTATAAATAGAGGATGATTGCCCAATTGTATTTACTCTTAATACAATAATCACCATCACTTCCTTTGCTATATCTTTGAAAGGAAAACTTCTTGGCAAGAGGGGAAGAGTATGAACAAGAGAAATCATGGCCACCAGAATGACCTGCAGCTCTTATTTAGTGCTAAAACGAACTGCTCAAGACAGAAGTCTGTGGTTGCAGTGAGAAGGCTTAGCCTTTAGAACATGAGTAACATCATGAATGCAGTGCACAGAATAATTCTTTCATTTTTCCTGCATGATTTTATAGGAGAAGAAACACACATATATGTGTAAAAGATAATACTAATGAATTGAACTTCCTTGAATCAAACTTCCTCTGAATTATGAACTGGTGATTTAAAATTACAGTCAAATATTTTTGTACCGGGAGGTACACCTCAACCCCGCACATTTAAAAGAAGCGCCTTAAGAAACTCTATCTATGGAACAACTCTTGAAACAGCTAATACATAAAGTTGGGACATTGATCAAAAGATGTCACAACGGAATAACTGAGTAATATGTTATTTCGAAGTTTCCTGAACTGACTGGATTTATTTGTTTTAGTTTTGGTGTACATCAAGAAGTTTGAACTTTTCTCCATAAATGCCTGTACTACAAAAACTGAGGTCATGCACTCTGGTTCAAGGTGGAATAATTAATGATTTGAAGAAGTTTTGTGTTTATAGGTATTCTCAACTAAATTGACTTTCATTTATTTTGGTGCTTCTAGGCTTGTAACACTTCATTCTCTCCCTGCCACCTTTTGAGTCTGACCAATCACAAATTTTCTGTAATTATTTTTCAACCAATTATAGGCTTCTTGTAGCTTTTGGTTCGGCCAATAAAAATGAGAGGGTGTGACCGGATTTAGTCCAGAGCCTAGTTACCTAGTTACCTTGTCTTATTGATCGTTGGAGTTCTGAGTGTGTGTGTTAAGACAGGAGGCGGGGTGCCTCATTCTTCGGCAGGCAGTACATCAGCCCAGGTAATGGCCACCAGTTTTATATCTCTGTAGCTATCTCCGCAAACTTACCTGAGGGGAAGGTTCTGATCTCTAACTATGTAACCACCTGTTTTCTAAAATGTAAACTTTCTTTCGGCTAATGTAAAATTTCATAAAAGACTTAAACAGTAAATTGGGGATAGAGAGTGTGTTATCCTCTCGAGTTCCCCTTCAATTTCTCTTGAGGTGACTACGATTTTGTAACCATTCTTCTCCTGTAAATTACCCAGTAACTTGTTCTTCTAGTCACCTCAGTACTGTGGGATTAGCCTTTGCATCTTCGGGCCACAAGCCCAAGTAGGGTTTTAAAAATGAGTTTTCAAGGAGCGCAAGTGTATGCCTCCATATATTTTGAGTTTGAACCAGTAATATTAACCTGTTCTTCTTCATGAAGGCCCAGTAGTATGGGTACTAGATACCCCTGTGTAAAGGTATTGTAAATTTCTTTTTTTTTTTTTTTTTTTTTGCTATTTTGTTTTACGTCGCACCGACACAGATATGTCTTATGGCGACGATGGGAGAGGAAAGGCCTAGGAAGTGGAAGGAAGCGGCCATAGCCTTAATTAAGATACAGCCCCGGCATTTGCCTGGTGTGAAAATGGGAAACCACGGAAAACCATCTTCAGGGCTGCCGACAGTGGGGCTCGAACCCACTATCTCCCGATTACTGGATACTGGCCGCACTTAAGCAACTGCAGCTATCGAGCTCGGTGTTGTAAATTGTAGGTTGTGCCTAGAGAAGCCAGAGCTTGTGAGGTTTTGTGTTAAGTTGCTTTGAGTAGGCTGTAAAAAATTGGGAGCCAGTCTCCTTTGTTGAATTCGGAGAGCTTGTAAACTCTTTCTGGTTTTTGTGTAATACTGAGGGGTGCCTTTCGAAGGCCTTAAATTGTAATGGTTGGAGCAAAGTGCTCTGGAAGTTTGTGTCTAATTAAACGCTACATCAGCGTCATTGTAAATTTGTAAATATGGAACTTGAAGCCCGAAACTGTTAAATTCTCTATTCTGGGGTTTTCCATTCTGGTATCAAAATTGTCATTGTACCTGATACATTGGTTTCTCTTCACTAAGTGAAGAATGTTGTTAAGTTTGAGATCTGAAAAGAAATATTACCTTTATTTAAAGTTTTAAATTAATTTTTGGTATCATAGTTAGACCCATTCAAGCCCACACCTTCTTTCACCTCTCTCTGTTCCACGGAAACTCCGTAACAATTTTAATTACTATAAAAGATTTTTCTGAGTGACAACTGTTTAAGCCTGTCAAGTACATTTTAGATGTGATCACTTACTGCATTCTTGCTATTATAATTAACCTTCAGTGAAAGAATTTTTGAGAGATTGGCCCAGTATTGAATATTATAATATTAAAGGATGCATCATATGAACCCTCTATCAACAGCATGCTTCAGAATGTCAGTTAGACGCAATCGTCCTTGTTTGGACTTAATAGGTTTTACCACCATAACATCTGCAATTGACACTGCTTCCTCACCCACTATCAGATCTAAATCTGGAGCTTCACTCTCTTCCATAACTGAAAATGGTACAGCTTCTAAAGACATGCCAAGCCCAAATGCAAAATATGCTGACACTTCATTTTGAAAATTTCTGTATGGAAATATAGATTCTGGGGAAGAACACAGATCTGAAAGAAATTCACAAACACATTTATAATAATACTGAAGTAAATCATCAAAATAAGATGCACGTAATTCTTTAGTGGTACACGAATATATCATGAAGGATAGATCTAGAATGGGAGAACCATATCGAGCCAGTTGAAAGTCTATCATACGAGCGGCTTCAACTCTGCACTTCTCATCACCACTACATTCACTATATTGGAACAAAAAATTAGGTGCCCAAGCATCACCCTGACCAATTACAGCAAATGGTTCTTCAGCTTTTGCCATATTAATCATCTGGTCATAAAAACCACTATCAGTAAATTTCTTCAACTTTTCTTCATATATTGTGTCAGGCACTTCCTTAGAAACAGCATCCATAGCAACATCTGCAAGTTTTCTGAAGAAATCAGCATACCAATGTTTGTTCTCCAGATAGTAGTATGTTTCCTGAAAAAAGAAAAAGAAAATGTACGTAACTATATTATTGTTGAAATAATAGAATTTAAAGAACTCTCAATCAGAAAGTCTCAAAATACAGAGTGATAATCTTCTAGTTTATCATTCTAATATAGGGTGTGCGTCATGCAAGTTTTCAAATGTAACATTTTTAAGCTAACTCCAGGTATCTATTGCACAAAGCAATAATTGAAAAAAGGAGTGTATATTTTTTTTTTGTTAGTGGTTTAACGTTGCTCTAACATATCTAATGATTTCTGTGACATGAGGATGGAAAAGTATTAGGATTAGGAAGGTAGCAGCTGTGGCCTTAATTAAGGTACAGCCCCAGCATTCGCCTGGTATGAAAATGGGAAACCACGAAAAATCATCTATAGGGCTACTGACAGCTCACAACAACGTGACCCTACCACATGGCCAACTCGCTCGGTAGGAGAATATAAAAAAATAGTTAATGATATTATTCGTATTGATGTTTGACATTGGTGGGTTAGGAAATAACTCTGTCAAGATCTTCTTGAAGTAGCTTTGCCAGCATTTTCTCACTTTTATCCAATCAAACAACAAAATTGCCTGTTTTGTCATTGATGTCATAGAAAATTTGGATGTCTTCCAATTCCAAATTTCTCACTTGCTTTTACAAGTGTCGTTTTTTATGACTTTCTTCAAGTTTGGTAATGGTTAATGTTATGATG
Source organism: Anabrus simplex (assembly GCF_040414725.1). NCBI lineage: Eukaryota > Metazoa > Arthropoda > Insecta > Orthoptera > Tettigoniidae > Anabrus > Anabrus simplex. The sequence continues at coordinate 170,918,355 of NC_090269.1, read as the reverse complement.
TCAGCCTCTTTCTCTCTGAAATGTCACCATTTGATTATTGCAAATAGTTTGTCCTAGGTGACCTGTTTTCAATGGTTTGCTAGTTGCTTTACATCGCATCGACACAGATAGGTCTTATGGTGATGATGGGACAGGAAAGGCCTAGAAATGGGAAGGAAGCACCCATGGTCTTAATTAATAAATTCAAACACCATTCCAAGACCACCTTAACAAAAGAAAAACTTAACACCTCGGCATTTTCCACCTTTACTTTTAACAAAGATGTTTATAAAGTTATCAACATCTTCAAAAATAATAATAATAATAATAATAATAATAATAATAATAATAATAATAATAATAATAATAATAATAATGTTATTTGCTTTACGTCCCACTAACTACTTTTACGGTCTTTGGAGACGTCGAGGTGCTGGAATTTAGTCCCACAGGAGATCTTTTACATGCCAGTAAATCTACCGACACGTGGCTGTCATATTTGAGCACCTTCAAATATCACCAGACTGAGCCAGGATTGAACCTGCCAAGTTGGGGTTAGAAGGCCAGCACCTTAACCGTCTGAGCCACTCAGCCTGGCATCTTCAAAAAACATAATGTTAAAATATCTTTCAAAACCAACAACAGGAATATTGGTCTTTTACATAACTCTACCTCGGTCAACAAATCTAGTGTTTTTTTCAAAATCAGGAGTTTACAGATTTAAATGCAACAACGGCAATTCCTCGTATATAGGCCAAACCAGACGTAACTTTAGTATTAGATATTTAGAACATGTTAATGCTTTAAAATATAATAGATTCTCTGCTGTAGGACAGCATATACATGACTCTAAACACACTTTTACTAATATAAAACAAGACATACAAATAATAGAAATAATAAATAAAATAAAGGCCCTCTTCTTTCCACAACCAAAAATTGTTTCATCCATCTCTACCAATACTACAATCCCAATTTCAATTTAAATGACATTTCAGAAAAACCAAACATTCTTCTCATTTTAATTTTTTAAAACGTTTCTTCTTTAACCCAGAGCCTCCATGGCTCAGGCGGCAGCATGCTGGCCTCTCACCGCTGGGTTCCGTGGTTCAAATCCTGGTCACTCCATGTGAGATTTGTGCTGGACAAAGCAGAGGTGGGACAGGTTTCTCTTCGGGTACTCCAGTTTTCCCTGTCATCTTTCATCCCAGCAACACTCTCCAATATCATTTCATTTCATCCATCAGTTATTAATCATTGCCCTAGAGGAGTGGAACAGGCTTCAGCAGCCAGCATAATTCCTATCTTGGCCACTAGATGGGCCTTCATTCATTCATCCCTCCCATTCTTGACCCGATCGAATGACTGGAAACAGGCTGCAGATTTTCATTTCCATCTTTAAACCCAAATACAATTTTCCATGCTTTACATAGTTTCTATCCATGTCTTTTGCCCCAATTACCTCAACCACCTGACCCAACTTAGATCCACTCCCCCTTACTTCCTTTCTTTTATCTCTCTTTTAAATCTACTATCTTCTTTTTTTCCCCTCCTTCTTCTTACTCATTGTTATCCCTCACTGCATGTCAAAAACTCTTCGCTCTTTACAATATGAAATTTTATATTATATTTTCTCATCCATTTTTACTCCTATCCACCTCATAAATTGATTTTTACTTTCTATAAATGTCTCTATTTCCGCATTGAACTGAGAATTATTCTCAAATATGGTTCAGATTGACTTGACCTTCAAATTGACCACTTTGCCTCGATATGAACTCTTTGAGCATTCATTTAATGATACCTTCAGTCGTCTTCTGTGATACTTCTGTGATAAGACCTGTTTGACACAATGCGTGTTTAGTGCGTTGGTTCTGAACTGTGAACAGGAACAAAAATGACCATAAGATCAATGTACAATTTTGTTTTAAGCTTGTCAAGACACTGAAAGAAACGCATGCGATGCTGGTACATGTTTATGAAGATCAAGCACTGTCCTTGAAGTGTATGTACGAGTAATTCGCCCGATTTCAAGGAGGCCGGAAAGTGTTTCTGACAACCCCCGTAGCGGAAGAACGCCGTCAGTGACGAAAACATTGAAAAGGTAAGGATATTAATCACAAATGATAAGCAATTAACTGTGCGCATGATAGTGGATGAACTGCAGATTAACCATGAATTTGTGCGTCCAACAACATGTGACAAGGCTTTTGGACACCATCCCAAATGAAGACTTCTTGCAGAGTTTTCAGGACATGTATCACCGATCTCAGCAGTGCATAGTTATAGGAGGGGACTATTTCGAAGGACAGTAAGGTCACTGTCATGCATTGTTCATCTATGTTGATAGTACAGGACTATTCACCGAACTTTATTGTCACAGGTTGTATCACTACAAGATCCAACATCGAGATAATTATTTATCTCCACATTAAGATTTATAACACCTTTGAATACCCAATGCATCTTTTTTATATGTGCAACTTCACAGCTCTAGTAACAGGAACTGGCAGTTCACTTCTGGACAAACACAACAGAGGATGTGCATAGAGATCTTGCCCCGTTTAACCTTAGCGCGCAATGTAGTGTACGTTACAGAGTTCGGAACACATGTCTGTACCCGTCTTAAGGCATTACATTTTCCAAGTACTGTTACCAAATGCCAGCAGTAGACTTAAAACCAAAATCACGTATATGCAAAATCTCAGATAACGAATCCGCGTATATGCAAAATTGTGGATAACGAATCCGCATATAATGGTGTTTATCTGTATATCCAAACCCATTGCCTTTAATACGTAGCATGTTTTTTAAGTAAGTAACGTTTTTAAATATGGTCACTGCAGTGCTTCGATCATCGTTCAGAGCATTTGCGTTCCGTACGTACATCTGTAGGCTAGCTACAAAGGGCATTACAGAAGCATTCGCCCATATTTACATTTGTCTGTGCATATGGAAAATGTCTCTGACAATTAACGGTTCCACCGAGTGTGAAGTACGCGTTGTGATTTGATTTTTGAATGAAAAAGCGTGAAAGCTATTGAAATTCATTGGCAGTTTAGTGAAGAGTATGGAGAATACACCATGAGCAAAGGAATGGTAAGAAAATGGGTTAGAGTATTTAGAGAATGGCCGTACTTGTGTCCATGATGAGAAGCGTAGTGGGTGACAGTCTGTCAATACTGAAGGCTTGGTACAAAATGTTGATGCACAGGTTCGAGAAAACAGATGCTTTACGATTTCATCAAGTTGTCTGAAATTTCAAGGAGCGTTCTTTATGAAATTGTCTCAGGACACTTAGGTTATCGGAAGTTGTGCTCACACAATCCAAAACAAACAGCTTGCCATGCTCACAAGGGGGATTCCTTTGCTTCATGACAATGTGCGACCTCACATGGCTAATCGAACCCGAGACCTCATCGCTTCATTTGGTTGGGGACAATTTTATCATCTTCCGTATAGTCATTAACTACTGTCTAGTGACTACCACTTGTTCTTGCACCTGAAAAAAAAATTACAAATTACAAAGTCAACGCCACGATGGTGATGACCTAAAAACGACTGCGCGGCAGTGGTTGACACATCAGGTGTTACAAGTTTTCGATCGCTATGAGAAAGGTGAGCATATTGTTGACATTCAGTGTGCTTTGGGACTTAGAAGATCCACTGAAAGAAATATTCATGACAATACAAAATCAATTCGAAAAACTGCTCAATCTTCTACTAATATAAGTGTGACTAGAGTGATCAAATCTCGCTCGGAGGTGATGGAAAGAAATGCTTAGCCATTGGATTGAGCATCACAACCACAACACATGCCTCTCTCTGGAGCTGCTTTTCAAGATAAAGCCAAGAGATTGTATGCAGAGTTTAGTCTTCTCTTATTCTCTGCAGTCGTGGGTTTTTATTTATTTTTTTTTTTTTTTTATGATGGTAGCTGTTATGTTATGTGTGTATAATGTGAAAATAAGTTCTAATAAATAAGTGTACACAACTGACAGCATTTTGTGTACACCTTGTGAATACATCAGCCTGTAAAAAAAAAAACGTATTCATTAGAAACAAAGTTACAAGTTTGGATTAAGCATCACAACCAACAACACATGCCTCTCTCTGGAGCGGCTATTCAAGCTAAAGCCAAGAGATTGTATGGAGAGTATAGTCTTCTCTTATTCTCCGTAGTGGTATTTTGTTTATAATGTGGGTTTCAGTGTTAAATTTTTAAGTGTATAAAATTTGCATTAAAATGTGTTTCAGAAATATGATAATGGTTATTTTTTGTAAAAATACCAAGAATCTCTGCTATTTAAACTTAATATGTGAGTAAACAGAAACCTGACCCAATATTTTACATATAAAATAACTCTCGATTTATGCAAATTTGGTATGCGCAGCAATTCCGCGGAACATAACTATCGCGTATAACGAGGCCTACCTATAGTACCATATCTGAAGTACTTATTGGCGTAATGTTTGCATGAAGGAGTTATACTAAAAGAATGGAGAGTTGCTGTAGTAGTCCCTGTGCACAAAAGAAAGCATGATAAACATAAAGTGGATGATTACAGGCCAGTCAGTATGACAAGTTTTGCATGTAAGCCTTGGGAAAGTATTGTTTCTGATTTTTTTTTGTTTGCTAGTTGCTTTACGTCGCACCAACACAGATAGGTCTTATGGCGACGAAGGGACAGGAAAGGCCTAGGAATGGGAGGGAAGTGGCCGTGGCCTTGATTAAGGTACAGCCCCAGCATTTTTCTGGTGTGAAAATGGGAAACCACGGAAAACCATCTTCAGGGCTGCCGACAGTGGGTATAAACCCACTATCTCCCGGATGTGAGCTCACGGCTGTGCGCTCCTAACCGCATGGCCAACTCGCCCGGTCTGATAATTTCAGGCACGTTTGCAAAATTACTAACTGGTCTGATTCGGGTACAAGGCCGATTTTAGGAAAGATTATTCCAATGATATCAACCTGTAGGATTCCAGCAAAATATAGTAGATATACTGTAGTAGACAGGAGTCAAAAAAGCATTTGATATTATATCTAAGGCTTTTGATAGGACAGATTTCAGAGAATTAGATTGAGTGAAGCATTACCGATCCTGTAATGATTACAAGGCAGTGTTATTGGATATTTATGTTTCTTACATACCGGGTGGTCCACCTATCCCTTGCAATCTAGTTTTATGCAACCTACCAGGTTTACTACAATTCTGAAACTGGGATAATATAATGAGATGTATGCTTATGGACTTGACAGCAGGAATAGTGAGCACAACTATTAATTCATTATCAGGGTCTGGATTTCAATGACATGTCATCTTTTAATTGGTGCATCACAGAAGATTTCAGAAATGTGTATTTATTAAGTTTTTTTCGTCATGTTTTGAAGTATTTTATTTTTAGGTCTCTTTTGGTTTTTGAGTCATTATTTGTCATTTTTAGTTATTTTATTTTTCTTATTTGTTATTTTTAAATAATGCACATTTTACGTCACCAACCAACCAGTTCCTATATCTTGACGTACTTGAAGGTTTACGTGAAGGTTCATCTTCGAAAGTTACTGCACTCAGTTGTGAGCTGAGTACATAGCTTTGTACATCCCTCACCTTTGTGTCTTAACAATAGGTGAGGGCTAAGCTATTCTTGGTTGACCTTCAGACGAGGGCTAAGCCTTTATCAGTTCACCAAGGCAGTGTGTTCACAGTGTGACGTCAGCAGTGAGGTATTTCTGCCAGTGCACTCTATTTCCTTGTTCCTTCAGGTCAGTTTTAGTTGCATAGTTTGTAGATGTCAGTTGTGTGTAACCATTTCGAGTGCATGTTAAAATGCCAAAGGTAAAACCATCCAAGGCAAGTCATTTGAGACAAATTGTCTCTGAATTCAGGGAAGATAGGTACCTTTTCTACAGATGATGAAATACTATTCTGTCAAGTGTTTGAAGTGAAAGTGGCAGCAGCAAAAAGATTCACTGTTCAACAGCACGACAGTCACGACAAACATGTGCGCGGTATTCAGAATATCAGCAGAAAGAAAAGTACTCAACAGTTACTCATGCAAAATGCATAATCAAGCAGAGGTACAATCTTAGCCTTTTTTTTAATGAACTGTGTGAAGTTTTTGTCACAGCAAATATTCCTCTTCATAAACTGTTCCTAAAATAAAGCAGTTCCTAGCACAGTATACAGGTCATTCCATTCCGGACGAATCTATGCTAAGGAAAAATTACATACCACTTTGCTATGAAAAAACACTTTAAAGAATACGGGAAAGAACAAGCGGAAAGAAGATTTTTGTCGCAGTAGACGAAACTACTGATGTTGAAGGTCATTACGTAGCTAATGTAATTGTAGGAACTCTGGAAATAGATAATTCCGGATAAATATTTTTGCCAACTTCTGAAGTCCTGGAATCTCTCAATCATTCTACAATATGTCGAATGTTTGACAGGGCCATGGTTCTGCCATGGCCCGACGGTGTGAAGTACGATGACGTTTTACTTTTCTTGACCTTAGCTCATCTTACATAGTTAAAGATGGTAACGCTATCAAAGCTTTTTATTCAAGAATGGTGCATGTAACTTGTCTATCTCATGCTTTCCACAGAGTGGCAGAAGACGTGAGGAAGAATTTTTCTGACATTGATAGACTTGTGTCGCAAGTAAGAAAGGTATTTATAAAGGCCCCATCATGTAGGAAACTCTTTAAAGTCACTAGCTCTCGACATCTCACTACCTCCGCTGGCTGTAGTCACACGTTGGGGATCAATGCGTGCGAGTACTACAGCAGCAACTTTTTAGCAGTGAAGCGAGTGATAAACTCTCTAGAAGCCCAAGACGCCAGGGCTATCGAAATCACCCAAGAGATGTTTCCAGCTGACGATGTGCAGGGTAAGTTGGCATACATTAAGGCAAATTTTAGCTCCCTGCCGTCAGCTATTACACGACTTCAAGAGAAAGGTGTGGCTATCGAACAAGCGACAGCTTTGGTGAGCGCAATGCAGGAAGCTTTGGAAAATGTGCGTTGTAAAGTTGGCGAGCCGGTATTTCGGAAACTAACATTAGTTCTTGATAAAAACACAGGATACTGTACTCAGTCATCCGGGTACTCACTGGGAAAGATTTCAGAATAGTGGATATTGAAGAAGAGCTGTCACCAGTGAGTTAGTGCACTTCAAGTACGCACCCCTTGCATCTGTGGACGTTGAAAGGAGCTTTTCGATGTACAAGAACGTTTTGGGCGACAATCGACGTTCTTTAACCTTCGAGAATCTACGGATGGTCACAGTTACCTATTGCAACATGGTCTGAGGTAAATATTAAAACCTACATAATATTGCATTATAACAGCTTTACAGTTAAATCTGCAACAGACACCAATTACAATTATCGTTGTACCGGAGGGTACACCTCAAAGCCGCGCATTCAAAAACAGCGCCTAAATGAACTCCTCTATTGGAAAACAGTGAAACTGAAACTACACCAACTCAGAACTTTACTCAGAAGATGTCACCACTAAAATATGATGTAATTTTGTTATTGTGCAGTTTCTGAACCTGTGTGAATTTCTACTTGTTCTGTTTGCCATTCATCAAGAAGTTTGGACACTCTCCCATAGATGACACTACCAAAAATCTATGATCATGCACCCTGGTGCGTGGTATAAAAACTTATAATTCAAAGACGTTTTGTATTCATAAGTGTTTTTTGGGGGTTGGGAATATTTCCTTTTTATTTCCGCCAGTTTTAAATCTAGCCAATCCCTAATTTCTGTAATTAATTTTCTACCAATCACAGTCTTCCTCTTCGATTTTGAGTGTAACTTTTAAATTGACCAATAAATTGAGGGTGTGACTGGTTCATTCGTGAAAGATCTCGAACCTTCCCTGAGGGTTTATAAACTGCAACTTTGCACGTCTCTTGGCCAATAGATCATCATCTTACTGGGTGTGTCTGTCAAAGCGGGAGGCGGGCGGCCTCTTTTGTCAGCTGCTAGAACTTCTACAAGGTAATGGCCACATAACATCTTTCTTTCTTGCTAACTCCGCAGTTTAACCAGAGGGAAAGGTCCGAATCGTTAACTATGTAACCTTCTTTTCTAAAATGTAACTTCTGCCGGCTAATGTAAAAATTTCATAAAATCTTTAACTGTAAATTGGGGATAGAGAGTGAAGTACCTTCTCGAGCTCCCCTTCATCTTGGTTCGAGGTGCCACGTTTTTGTAACCTTTCGTTTCTGCAATGTATTAAAGTTATTTCCATGCGTGAATAGCCCCTGTTTCGTCGGCCAAGCGCCCTATAGGTTTTAAATTTTTGGAGCTCATTCTTCAACTCCATTCAAATTGTACTCGGGCCATTTATTTAACCTGTTCTTTTTCACTAAGGCTCTGTAGGTTGAGTACTAGATACCTCTGTATAATAAGATTTATATTTGTAAATAGTGCCTTGTAAGGCCAGAGATTATTAGATTTTCATGCAATGTTGCCTTGAGTAGGCTTGGAAAACTGAGAGCCTGTTAGCTCTTTTTCAAAGTAAGATTACAATATGCCTCTTGAAGGCTAGAGGTTGTAATTTTATGTGCAAGTGCTCTTTGAATTAGGGAATTTCTGTCCTTGTATAAATTTGTGCTCTTTTGTAAATTTGAGCTAGGAGCTCAGGAAAAGTGAAGCAAGGGCTTGAAGCCCATGATCTGTGAAAATTACTAATCTTGGATTTTCCCAATCTTGTTTAATGTTAGCTACTTGTACCTCTAAAAATTGTTAAATTTTGTGTTCTGAAAATATACCCTTCAGTTTAGTTTTTTAATTAATTTTGACATTATAGTTAGACCCATTCACCCCAGCACCTTCTTTAACCTCTTTCTGCTCCACGGGTAACAACATAACAAGTGGTAGCAGAGCGTGGTTGAATGGGTCTCAATTAAGCCCTTTTGACGGCTAATCATAGTATCCGTTTCGAACTCTAAGAATTATCTCAGTCGCTGGAATTTTTTTCTTTTCAAAATTTGTAAATTTCTTTCATCATGTCTGGTCCTCGCAAAGTCCTCCATCCCGGAGGAATTGATTTACGAATTTCTTATTAGAAATGTTCAATCTGGCGGCACGGTTGCGGCAGATACAACCAAACTTAAGGAATCTTTAGAATTACCAATTAGTATCCCAACTTTGGGAAAGAAGGAAATTGATGAGGTTCTCTCCACTATCACAGATAACACCACCGAGTTAACATCTGTAGTTAGCTTTTTTGAAGTAAGTGATCCATCTCCCAATCAACTTAAAAGAGTACAAGGTAGATTGTTTCACTTTTACAATAGAGTAAGAAACTTATTGTCTCTCAAACTAAAAGAAGACCATGCTAAGGAGGCTAGCAACATTGTTGAACACCTTTCTGAGATGTCAAATAAAGTTCTTCAATTGTTGACTGGGGCAGCTACTCACAAAACCGATCAACCCACTGTGGTAAACATCGTAAGTGAGGAGGAATCTTCCAAGGGCGAAGAAAGCAGAAAAACTGTAGCAGCGCAACAAACATCGGCCCCATTAGGGAATGAGGCTGATCGTCGTACATCCATTCCACCATTCTTTTTTTAATAGTGCTGAGTCTGAAGCATTTTCACCCCCTAGGCCGTTACCTACTACGTCACCCGGGTTCAGTTGTTTGCCTCATCCGTTGGCTATGTTGCTTAGGGGAATTTCTAAGTTTTCCATTTTCCACTAACGATGTAATTTCATTTTTAAGATTCTTAGCTGAATTTCAAGATCACGCTCTAGTGTTTTCTCTCTCTCCTTCTCAAATTCTTCAAATTATTTACCCTTACTCCATAGGTGTCCTCTCGGACAAAATAGTCAGAGCAATAGCTGAACAATCTTCTATAGAATACTTCCACGCCCATCTGCTAGCTAATTTCATTCCAGCTCGAGCCATGTCCTCCTTAATTCAAAAGTACTATTACAGAGTAGGCCAACATTAACTGGATGAAAATCTCGCCGACTTCATTCAGGGCATTAAGTTCTACACCAGGGTATTTGCTCTTCATTTCCCTGAAGATCAAATTGTGCAGACGATTGTTGAAGGAATTTCCCCGCCCTATAGGTCGTATTTGTGTTTTGTGTCGCGTACTCAAACTTTTGTAGAATTGGAGGCTATGGCGCTATCAGCCGAAGGAGTGCGGTATTGCGACACCTTAAGAGTCGCTAAGGAGCCCCTCCATCCTCTAATAGTTTTCGGCCTTCACCTCACTGAACTTTCACCACCAGCAAATGCTATGCTTGTGGGTCTACGGATCACCTGCATAACAAGTGCCCAGTAATAAAATCTAGTTGGACTAAGAATGAAGCAGGGTCATCACAAGGATGTTTTAAATGTGGCTCGTTTTCTCATATCACCAAGAATTGCCCTAACGCCAATAGCACCCCCACCTGTTCAACTTCTGGTGCAACTTCCGCGAACTCTAATGATAGGAAATGACTAGTGTCATCGGCTGAGTCGGCACGTTCATCTTTTCTAGGCTCAGCCCATGTTAAACCCAGCAAAAGCTCAGGTACGGATCTAGGTTCTTCTAATTCTTCTAATTTATCATTTGAAGGTCCTAAAGAATGCCTTAGGATTGCAGTGGAGTCCCCCGCACTGGTACCTTTTCTCAAAATTCAGTTGAATAATGAACACATTACCGTTCTATTAGAATCAGGGAGTGTTTGTTCCATTATTTCGGCTGAATGGTATTCAAAATTAAAGTCAGTCTGTAAATTTTCTAATTATTATTGGTATTACCAATAGGTTTTGGCTAATTCCTCTCCCTTAGAAATTTTAGGTTTCCCATTCGCCAAAATTTGTATTTCTAAATTTACGCGGAAAATAAAACTGTTTGTGGTTAAGCATTTGTCTTGCCCCATAATATTAGGAGCAGACCTCATGTCTCATACCAGTATAGTGCTCAATATTCAGAGTAAGTCGTGCAATTTAAAATTTTCCAATAATTGTAAAATTCCTTTGCTTATGTGTAATTCTGTATCATGTTCATCTGTTTCGCCTACCCAAGATGAGATATTGTTAGATCTTAGACATCTACCTGAGGAGCAGGCTGATAGTTTTCATAAGCTGTGTCAGTCGTTTCCGGATATATTTTCCTATACTTTTGGCGTTACTGACCTTATTGAATACAAGATTGAGGTTACGGATTCGATCCCAGTCAGGTTTCCACCTTATAGGCTATCTCCACCTAAAATGAAGGCTCTGAAGGAGATCATTGATCAGATGTTAAAAGATGGTATTATTCGACCTTCTAAGTCGGCATATTCATCGTCCAAATTTCTGGTGCTGAAACCCCAAGGCGGCTACAGGCCTGTCATTGACTATCTCTTTATAGGTCTTTGGGATATTATCTTCCCACCTCGTATATACGTAACGGTTTTAGGGAGATTATCTTCCCAGCTGTTTCAGAGCATGCAGTTCCACTTGCTAGTGTAAGAGGGCTGCACAGTTTCATTTCAAACTTAATATTCTGATCGCTACTATGACCTAGATCACTAGGTGGGAAGTATATATCCCAATGGTTCCTAACGTACGTACAGTGGCAGTATCGTAGTGTTCACCTGCAATAAAACAGTTTTTTTTTTCTTTTTTTTTTTTCTAGGGGCTTTACGTCGCACCGACACAGGTCTTATGGCGACGATGGGATAGGAAAGGCCTAGGAGTTGGAAGGAAGCGGCCATGGCCTTAATTAAGGTACAGCCCCAGCATTTGCCTGGTGTGAAAATGGGAAACCACGGAAAACCATTTTCAGGGCTGCCGATAGTGGGATTCGGACCTACTATCTCCCGGATGCACGCTCACAGCCGCGCGCCTCTACGCGCACGGCCAACTCGCCCGGTAACAGTATTTGTAGGAAGAAGGTGTGGAATACTGAAGACAGAAGATTTCTAAAGGTTAGTATATACTTCAGAGATGCAGTTTATTATGTTTTATACAAGGAGCAAATCTATTTGTGCCACAGATATAAGAATGATCCATTCGTTGTGTCATTCAGGATACTGATAACAGAATCAATGATAATTTCATAGTTTCTCTGCAACTTAGTAAGATGCTATTTCAAAATTATTTACATATTTTTCAAACCTACTGCAATTCATTACTCTAAAACTGTTTTAAGTTTCCCCTTATGACGACAGACAAAGACGTTATAGTCAATTGCACTTAGTCAGTACTTGGGTTTTATGTAAGATCTAGACCTAATTTTGGTTGGACTGAATTTGTGCTATTTAAACGTCCTAATAAGTGGTTTCAAATCATAAACATAGGTAAAGCATCTTACCTCTAATAGTATCTCGGTAATAATAATAATAATTGTACCGGGCGGTACAATTCCGCTCCGCTAATTCAAACATTGCGCCAGTTGAAACTCCTCTACTGGAGGAAGCCGGAACTTTAACTTCAACTTTATTTCTCTGAGTCCTCAGAAGATGTCTCTACTGTAAATTTTGAAGTGTTCTGAACTATGTCAGTTTCGATGTGTATTTATTTGCTCTGTAGTAAGAAGTGTGAACATTCTCTTCTAGATGGCACCTCTTAAGAACTACAATTGTGCACCCTAGTGCGAAGTGAGGGAACCTTTTTTTGAAGAAATTTAGTATTTATAAGTTTGCTCTTTATTAAATTTCTTTCAGCCATTGTTTAAGTTGGCAATGTTAATCCTTTCTTTCCGCCAGTTCTGAAATTGGCCAATCGCAAATTTCTGTAATTATTTTTCCACCAATCCTGGTTTCCTTCTCCAGTTTTGACATGTAATCTTTTGGTTGTCCAATAAAAAGCTTGTGGGCGGGTGTTATCATTCATGAAAATCTCGAATGTTCCACGAGGGTATATAAACTGCTGATTTTCGGGTCTCCGCGCCACTTCAGTAACATCTCTCATTGTGTAATTATGTAGCAGGGGGCGGGAAGCGCCTCTTTCTTTGGGCAGCAGTTCAACCACCAGGTAATGGCTGTTTTATAAATTATTTTCTTGCCAGCTCAGCAGTTTAACCCTCGGGGCAGGTTCGAAACTTTCCTCATGTAACCTATATTTAAAATGTAAAAGACACTTGGTATAAATTCTGTCTCTTTAACTACAAATTGGGATAGAGAGTGCCTAACCCTCTCGAGCTCCCATTCATTTTGTTCTGAGGTGACTACGTTTTAATAACAGTTTCCCTTCTACTCATAATGTCATAAAATTTTTCAATCGTGTCACCTCCGTAGTACGGGATTAGCCCTTGCATAAGCGGCCTAGTGCCGAATAGGTTTTAAAGAAATGTATTAGGAGTGCAGTTACGCCTCCTCTCAAGTTGGTATTTTGGGGGCCATGTAATTGTCCTGTTTCTTTATGGAATAGGCCTCAGTAGGTTGGGTATTTTTACCCCTGTTTTCATGTGCTTGGAGGTCAGCTTGAAGGCGGAGTTTGGTGTGGCCTTTGATAGACTTGAACTTTGAGAGCGGGTTGCTCTTTCTTAAAGTTGGTTTCTGTGTGCCTCGAGCAGGCTTTTCTGAGTAATAGGGAGCAAGTGCTCCTGGGCATGATTGGGGTTTTCTGCCCCTTGGTCAAACCTTGTATTTAGGTAAAGTTGGGCTAATTGCTCAAGAATTGTGTGTCTGGGTCTGGGAGCCCAAATCCTGTAACAACTGTAATTGTACATTCTTGATTTGTTGCTAGGCTACTGAGTACCTGTTATATTTGTTATTTCTTGATTTAAAGTTAAAAACTTCATGATTGTTCCGTATTGAATAGAGAAAATAAGATGTACAATATTATAGGGAAGGATCCACCTTTCAATACTCCGTAGTAAAAAGTGGTTACAACCTGTTTAATGGGACTGGTTTCAACACATTTAGAGTGTCATCATCAGCCAATTAGCGAAGATCTTAACAATAACTAACATATTAAACACAGGCAAAATATTAACATTGTATCACATCGTGGCAATTCATGAACTGAATTAACTGAATTGCCACGATATGATACAATGTTAATATTTTGCCTGTGTTTAATATGTTAGTTATTGTTAAGATCTTCGCTAATTGGCTGATGATGACACTCTAAATGTGTTGAAACCGGTCCCATTAAACAGGTTGTAACTACTTTTTACTACGGAGTATTGAAAGGTGGATCCTTCCCTATAATATTGTACATCTTATTATTTCTTGATCTCGAAAAGAAAATATAACCTTGTTAAATTTTAAATTAACTTTAATTTCGTATATTGAGATCTATTCATCCCAGCACCTTCTTTCACCTCTGCTGATCCACCAAAACACGGTAACAAGTGGTAGCAGAGCGTGGTTGAATGGGTCTCAAATTAGCCCCTTTTGATGGCTAAACGTTGCTTTGCTTTCGAACTCTAACAATTTTCTCTGTCGCTGGACTTTTCTTTTTCATTTTTTAAAGCTGTTAAATTTTGGTCATCATGCCCGGCCCTCGCGATGTCCTCCATCTTAACTATTTGCGCAAGGAGGAGTTGATTTATTATGAATTAACAATTAGAAATGTGCAATCTGGAAGCACGGTTGTGGTAGACACCAATAAGATTAGAGAGTCCCTTGATTTGCCCATTTCCATCCCCACTTTGGGAGAGAAATAAATTGACGACTCTCTTTCCACGATCACTGATAATACTACTGAGTTGACATCTGTGATTACCTTTTTTGAAGAAAATGACCCTTCTCCTAATCAAATTAATCATGTGCAAGCCAGGTTATGTCATTTTTCTAATAGAGTTAACGATCTGTTGTCTCTGAAGTTGAATGACATTCAGAGGAAGGAAGCTAGTGTTGTTCTTGAAAATCTTTCTGAATTGTCCAGTAAGGTTACCCAATTGTTAACTGGGGAAGTTCCTCCCAAAACTGATCAACCCACTATGGTGAACGTAGGTAGCGAGGAAGAGTCTCCTAAGGGAGAAGCCAATAGGAAAACTGTTGGAGCTCAACAAACCTCGTCCCCAGTGGACAACGAGTCTGAACGCCGTACCTCATTGAATAACGCACGTCCTGAATTAACTTCTTTACCACTGAGGCCTCTACCTACTATGTCCCCTGGGTTCAGCAGTTTGCCTCATCCATTAGCAATGTTGCTCAGGGGTATTTCCAAGTTTTCGGTTAACTCCATCAGTGAGGTAATTTCATTTTTGAGATTTTTGGTTGAGTTCCAAGATCATGCCCTAGTATTTTCCCTCTCTGCTTCCCAAATTCTTCAAATTATTTATCCGTATGCCATAGGTGTCCTCTCAGACAAAATAGTCAGGGCAATTGCTGAACAGTCATCTATTGAAGACTTTCATGCACACCTTCTTGCAAACTTCATTCCGGCTCGAGCTAGGTCATTGCTTATTCAAAAGCACTACTATCGAGTACAGCGTCTGGAAGAAAGTCTTGCCGACTTCATCCAGGACATCAAATTTTATACCAGGGTGTTTGCTCTTCATTTTCCTGAAGATCAAATTGTTCATGCTATTGTGGAAGGCATTTCACCATCCTATAGGTCATATTTGTGTTTTGCGGCATGCCCGCAAATCTTTTCTGAGCTGGAAGCATTGGCCGTATCAGCCGAAGGGGTTAAATATGCCGATACCTTGCGTGTCGTGAAAGAACCCCCTCCATCCTCTAGTAGCTTTCGATCTCCGCCACGCCGACCATTCTCACCCCGTAAATGTTACGCTTGTGGGTCGCCCGACCATCTTCGGAACAAGTGCCCATCAATCAAGTCTAGTGGGACAAGGAATGGAGCAGGGTCATCTCGAGGCTGTTTTAAATGCGGCGCGTTTTCCCATATCGCCAAGAATTGCCCAAATTCTAATAGCACCCCCTCCTGCTCGACTTCTGGTGCAGCTTCCAACAATGCCAATAATAATAAGTGACTAGTGGCGTCGGCTGAGTCGGCGAACCCTTCTTCTCAAGGCTCAGCCCTAAGTAAACATACCAAAATTTCAGGGAAAACTCAGGCTTCAAATTTATCTTTTGAAGGCCCTAAGGAATGTCTTAGGATTGCGGCACCTGTACCTTTTCTTAAAATTGAGATGAATAATGAGCCTATAACTGCTCTTTTAGATTCAGGCAGTGTTTGTTGAATTATTTCGGCTGAATGGTATTCGAAATTGAAATCTGTTTGTAAATTTCCTGACTATTGTTCGTCTTCGGTTGAATACGTTTCGGCTAATTCTTCTCCATTAGAAATTTTAGGCTCCTTAAAAGCCAAAATTTGTATTTCTAAATTTACTTGGAAAGTTAGATTGTTTGTGGCAAAGCACTTGTCTGGCCCCATTATATTGGGAGCGGATTTCATGTCTTCTACTGGTTTAGTGCTCGACATCCAGAGCAGGTCGTGCACATTCAAATTTGCTTCTAATTGTAAAATCCCTTTCTTAAAGTATAATTCTGTATCGTGTTCATCTATTTCGCCTACCCAGGATGAGATGTTGTTAGACCTTAGACATCTACCTGAGGAGCAGGCTGATAGTATTCGTAAATTATGTCAGTCATTTCCAGAGGTGTTCTCTGATACTCTTGGTGTTACTGACCTTATTGAATACAAAATTGAGGTCACGGATTCGATTCCTGTCCGTTTTCCACCTTATAGGCTATCTCCACCTAAAATGAAGGCATTGAAAGAATCATCCATCAAATGTTAAAGGATGGTATTATTCGGCCCTCTAAGTTGGCGTATTCTTCGCCTATTTTTCTAGTCCCAAAACCCCGGGGTGGCTTCAGGCCTGTGATTGATTATAGGGCTCTCAATCGGAAGGTGGTGTTACAATATGGGCCCCTT
Source organism: Anabrus simplex (assembly GCF_040414725.1). Taxonomy (NCBI): domain Eukaryota; kingdom Metazoa; phylum Arthropoda; class Insecta; order Orthoptera; family Tettigoniidae; genus Anabrus; species Anabrus simplex. The sequence continues at coordinate 170,901,588 of NC_090269.1, read as the reverse complement.
CCAGACCTTCACTCTTGTTTTTCATGGTTTCGGAAGGCTAAGTTCTTTACCATTTTGGATCTAAATCAGGCCTATAATCAAATTCCTCTGGCTGAAGAATCTAAACATCTTACAGCGTTTGCCACGGATTGGAATTTGTATGAGTACAACCTAGTGCCTTTTGTGCTCCCCACGGGAGCAGCTGTGCTTACGGGGCTACTAGACAGGGTCTTCTCCGACATCAAATTCGAGTACTTGTACCACTATCTTGATGATGTCGTAGTATTTTCGGAGACATTCGAAGAACATCTAGATCATCTGAAAGAAGTTCTCAATCGCCTTCGTAAGGCGGGGTTAACTGTGAAGTTGTCCCAGGTCACCTTCGCAAAGCCCTCTATGTCATTTCTAGGGCATGTTGTGTCACCCGATGGTGTTGCAGTCGATCACTCTAGAACACAGGCCATCCGTGATTTCAAACCTCCCAAGGACATCAAAGGTATTGCCAGGTTCATTGGTATGGTGTATTTCTTCAGGAAATTTATTCCTAACTTTGCTAATAGAGCAGTGCCCTTGAACCTTCTTCATAGGAAAGGCATCAAATTTGAGTGAGGGCCTTCTCAACAAGCCGCTTTTGAAGACCTGAAATTAGCTCTTTGTAATGCCCCCGTACTTGCTATGCCACATTTCTCAAAGAAATTCATCGTTCAAACCAACGCGTCGTCGTCGGCAGTGGCGGCGGTCCGTCTTCAAGAGACCGAACTAGGGAGGCGACCCATCGCCTATGCCTCTAGAACTCTATCGGCTCAAGAAGCCAAGTATTCCATCTACGAGCTCGAAGGCTTGGCAGTCTTATTTGCTTTAGAAAAGTTCCGTCTCTATTTGGAACACGTCAAGTTCGACTTGGAGACAGATAACCAAGCCTTAAGCTGAGTCTTAGGTAGGCCGCGTCGTACTGGTCGCATAACCAGGTGGGCCATCAGAATTTCTGCCTTCCAATTCGACGTGGGGCATATTCGAGGTACTGAAAATGTTGTGGCAGACGGACTAAGCCGTATGTTTTCCAATAATGTAGAGACCCATGGACTGGTTGATAGTTCTTCACCTCCTGAGTCCATACGGCCCGAGGTTAATGCCATTTTAACTGATGCTCCCATGTTGTTTAGGTATCTTGAGAAATATCAACGGGAAGATCCGACGCTGGCTCCCATTATGGAAACCCTTTCTTCTGGGGAACATGTTGTCCCTTATGTGCTGAGGAATGGTGTACTATGTTGCCCATCGAGGCATGATAAGAAGATGAAGGTAGTGGTTCCAGCTGTTCTTGTGCCAATGATCTTCAAATACTATCATGAGACCCCATTAGGGGGGCATTTAGGCATCTTCAAAACCCGGGAAAAGATCCGTGAAATGTTTATCTGGAAGGGTATGGACGGTGAAATTCGTGAACTAGTTAAAGCTTGTAAATCTTGTTTGCTTAGTAAACCAACCATGTCCACCAAGGTAGGCCTTTTGTCTTCTAATCAAGCGTCGCGCCCCATGGAACGTCTCTACATTGATTACGTAGGACCCTTCCCCCAGTCAAAGGGGAATGCCAATAAGTTCATCCTTGTATGTGTAGATATTTTACAAGATTTTCTTGGTTATTTCCAACTAAGCTGGCTACCGCCCAGTCCACCATCACTTGTTTAAATACCATTTTCGCTTCTTTTGGTCCGTGTCAGTATGTTGTGTCTGATAATGCTAAAGCTTTCACCTCCAATCTCTTTCGTAAATTCTGTTTTGATCTGTCCATATCTCATGTGACAACTTCTGCTTATTATCCTCAACCATCTCTGGCTGAAAGGGTTAATCGTAATCTGAGGTCCGCGCTGATTGCTTATCATCATGAAGATCATTCTAGGTGGGACACGTCCCTACATTGGTCAGCTTTCGCCTTGAATTCGGCGGTTCATGAATCCCATAAGTTTACTCCAGCTTCTTTGATGTTCAAGTTTGTTCCAAACACGCCGCTCTCTAACCTTTGGTCTCTGAGTGACATTCTACATGAGACAATAGATCCTAATAATATTAAAGATCTTTGGAAGAAGGCTAAAGCCAATCTTAAAGTGTCTCATAAAAAGGTTAAGGAAAGATATGATCGTGGACGGAGACCCACCCATTTGAAGGTAGGTGACCAGGTGATGGTCAAAAATTTTGTTCCCACGGGCAAGCTTGCCCCCATATTTCATGGGCTGTGTATTATTCTCAATTTCCTTACACCCGTTACCTTATTGCTAAGCAATCCAGCCACCGAGAGGATATTTAGGGTTCACCTGTCGCAGGTGAAACCTGTGTTACTTCTGCGCTAACGTAGCTGATTTTATATATGTTTTAACATTTTGAAAGTATTCGGAAGGTTATATTTTTTTGGAGGTTTCATTTTGAGGCCTTCTGCCCTTGGAATCTGGTTCTTTGTATTTAAGCACTTATTGTAAAACCTTCCCCAACCAGTTAAACAGCCATCCTGTCCTCGCCATGGCCATTACCATGCTCCCGTCTCCTGCTCATACAAAACAGTGGCTAAGTAATATGAAAAACAAAACCTCCATGCCGCTGGCCCCCCCTCTTCACCACAAAGTCTGTACCCTAAAATCATTACGGTCCAACAAATTCTGCCGCCGAGATCTTAATGTTTCAGTGCCCCCGCAGCCGCGCGGTGCCGTGCCGCTCCTGGGGTAGAGCACGGGCCCGATCTACTTCAGGGAGGCCAACCAGTGCATGGCGAGCCGGAGCCCTCCTCCCAGCCAAGGCTGATGTGCGGCGCACAACCTGCAACTTGCCAGCGGCCTGTAAACGTTCGCTGCGTGCTTCAACACCACTACCCCTCTCATGGTGCGGGGGAGCGGTATCTCAGGGTACTTGAGGGGTCCGAGCGGTCTCCTCTGGACACATGCAGCGGCGGCAGGTCTGGCCATCAAACTTAATCAACATTGAATGTACTTAATCAGCTACATGGACATTTCATATCAACAATTACTACATTTTTGGATTCAACTGCCACATTTTGTGGACTTAGAAAATTTCTCTTCACTTTTAAGAATTAAAAGTTTTTCCTTCTGAATTCAACTTCTATAAGCATAAAAACATTACATCAAAAATTACTACAAAGAATTTTGAAACTAGATCAAACCAATTTGAGAACGTTTTTGTGAATCCTTCTGCAATTAATTTCTAAATCAACATCTTAGTTTGGACCTTGTTTTAAAACCAAATTTGGTGTTCTTCTGTGTTACCCCTTGGAGGGACTTTTGGGGGGGAGGTCTGTACCGGGCGGTACACCTCCGCCCCGCTAATTCAAACATTGCGCCAGTTGAAACTCCTCTACTGGAGGAAGCCAGAACTTTAACTTCCACTTTATTTCTCTGAGTCCTCAGAAGATGTCTCTACTGTAAATTTTGAAGTGTTCTGAACTATGTCAGTTTCGATGTGTATTTATTTGCTCTGTAGTAAGAGGTGTGAACATTCTCTTCTAGATGGCACCTCTTAAGAACTACAATTGTGCACCGTAGTGCAAAGTGAGGGAACCTTTTTTTTTGAAGAAATTTAGTATTTATAAGTTTGCTCTTTATTAAATTTCTTTCAGCCATTGTTTAAGTTGGCAATGTTAATCCTTTCTTTCCACCAGTTTTGAAATTGGCCAATCGCAAATTTCTGTAATTAATTTTCCACCAATCCTGGTTTCCTTCTCCAGTTTTGACATGTAATCTTTTGGTCATCCAATAAAAAGCTTGTGGGCAGGTGTTATCATTCATGAAAAGTCTCGAATGTTCCACGAGGGTATATAAACTGCTGATTTTCGGGTCTCCGCGCCACTTCAGTAACATCTCTCATTGTGTAATTATGTAGCAGGGGGCGGGAAGCGCCTCTTTCTTCGGGCAGCAGTTCAACCACCAGGTAATGGCCGTTTTATAAATTATTTTCTTGCCAGCACAGCAGTTTAACCCTCGGGGCGGGTTCGAAACTTTCCTCATGTAACCTATATTTAAAATGTAAAAGACACTTGGTATAAATTCTGTCTCTTTAACTACAAATTGGGATAGAGTGTGCCTAACCCTCTCGAGCTCCCATTCATTTTGTTTTGAGGTTGTTACCGTATTTTTGTGGTAGGTAGAGGTGAAAGAAGGTGCGGGTGTGAACGGGTCTCAAACTACGAAATTAAAGTTAATGTAAAATTTGACAAGGTTATATTCTCTTTCCAAAATTCAGAAATAACACGAAAGACAGGTACAGAGTAGCAAGGCAATAAAAGTACAATTACAATATTTACAGGATTTGGGCTGCGAGTCCCAACCTCAAAATTCTTGAGCAATTAGCCCAGTTTTACCCCAACACAAGTTTTCAACAGAGGGGCAGAAAACCCCAATCATGCCCAGGAGCACTTGCTCCCAATTACATCATAAAGCCTCCTCGAGGCGCGCAGAAACAAATTTCAAAGAGCGATCTGCTCTCAAAGATTAAGCCTATCAAATGCCACACCAAACTCCACCTTCAAGTTGTCCTCTAAGGACATAGACACAGGGGTAACATACCCAACCTACTAAGGCCTATTAAGTGAGAAAAAAAAAGGTTAATTATATGACCTCTAAAATAACAATTTGAGAGGAGGCGATCTGCACTCCTAATGCATTTGTTTTAAAACCTAATCTGGCTCTAGGCCATTAATGCAAGGGCTAATCCCATACTACAGAGGTGACTTTAGAAAAGAACAATTTACTTTACGTTAAGGAAGAATCGGTTGTGAGAAATAAGTTCACCTCAAAACAATATGAGTGGGAGCTCGAGAGGGTTAAGCACTCTCTATCCCAATATGTAGCTTTAAAAGATAATAGATGCTAAGAGTAGTTACATTATAGGAAAAGGGTACATGGCGGAACGCTTCGGACCCGCCCCGAGAGTTACTGCTGAGCTAGCAAGAAAAGAAGTTATTAAATGGCCATTACCTGATTGAGCTGCTGCCCGAAGAAAGAGGCGCTTCCCGCCCCCTGCTACGTACTTTACACACTGAAAGATGGTACAGAAGTGGCCCGGAGACCCTAAAATCAGCAGTTTATATACTCTCGCGGAAAGTTCGAGGCGTTAGGGGAATGAGAACACCCTCCCAAAATCACTTTATTGGTGGATAAAGAAAACCCCTACACAAGATGAAGAAGAAACACATTATTGGTGGAAAATTAATTAAAGAAATTCGGGATTGGCTAAATTCAAAACAAGGGGAAAGAAAGGGTTAATATTGCCAACTTAAACAATGACTGAAAGAAATTTAGCAAAGAACAAACGTTTGAAATTAAATTTTCTCCAGAAAAACAGTTCTTTCACTTCGCACTAGGGTGCACCGTTGTAGTTCTTCAGTAGTGTCCTCTAGGAGAGAATGTTCACACTTCTTACTACAAGCAAAACAAAATACGTCGAAAACAACACAGTTCAGAAACTTCAAAATTTCCAAGTAGTGACATCTTCAGGGTAACTTGAAAATTAACACATAAGACAAAGTTCAGACTACTTCCAGTAGAGGAGTTTCAACTGGCGCAAATTTTAAATAAGCGGTGTGGAGGTGTACCGCCCGGTACAGAGGTGACTACGTTTTAATAACAGTTTCCCTTCTGCTCGTAATGTCATAAAATTTTTCAATCGTGTCACCTCCGTAGTACGGGATTAGCCCTTGCATAAGCGGCCTAGTGCCGAATAGGTTTTAAAGAAATGTATTAGGAGTGCAGTTACGCCTCCTCTCAAGTTGGTATTTTGGGGGCCATGTAATTGTCCTGTTTCTTTATGGAATAGGCCTCAGTAGGTTGGGTATTTTTACCCATGTTTTCATGTGCTTGGAGGTCAGCTTGAAGGTGGAGTTTGGTGTGGCCTTTGATAGGCTTGAACTTTGAGAGCGGGTTGCTCTTTCTTAAAGTTGGTTTCTGTGTGCCTCGAGCAGGCTTTTCTGAGTAATAGGGAGCAAGTGCTCCTGGGCATGATTGGGGTTTTCTGCCCCTTGGTCAAACCTTGTATTTAGGTAAAGTTGGGCTAATTGCTCAAGAATTGTGTGTCTGGGTCTGGGAGCCCAAATCCTGTAACAACTGTAATTGTACATTCTTGATTTGTTGCTAGGCTACTGAGTACCTGTTATATTTGTTATTTCTTGATCTTGAAAAGAAAATATAACCTTGTTAAATTTTAAATTAACTTTAATTTCGTATATTGAGACCTATTCAACCCAGCACCTTCTTTCACCTCTGCTGATCCACCAAACCACGGTAATAATAATAATAATAATAATAATAATAATAATAATAATAATAATAATAATAATAATAACAACAACAATAATAATAATAGTACCGGTTGGTACACCTATACACCACACATTTGAATTTTCCGCCTTAAAGTACTCCTCTACTGCTGAAACTTTGAACTTTAAAACTGAATTAATTCAACCGTTTATCAGAAGATGTCACTGAGTTAATTTCGAATTGTTTTTGTTTACAATTATCAAGAAGTGTGGACATTCTCTCACAGATGTCTCTACCCAAAACTATGATCATGCACCCTGGTGCGAAGTGATGGAACTTTTCTTGAAGATATTTTGTATTCATAAGTTTGTTCTTTACTAAATGTTGTTCTTTCATTTGTGGGTTGGCAATATTTATCTTTCTTTCCGCCAGTTTTGAAATTAGCCAATCGTAAATTTCTGTAATTAATTTTCAGTCAATGGCGTCCTTTACCAATGTCGATGTGTAACTGTAAGCTACCCAATAAACGACTGTGGGTGTGTCTTAATTATTCATGAAAGGTCTCGAATCTTCCCCGAGAGTATAAAAACTGCTGATTTTCCTAGCTCTCGGCCACTCGTACAACATCTAGCTTAGTGTATGGAAGAATAGCAGGAGGCGGGAAGCGCCTCTTTCATCAGTCAGCAGCCCTTCAAAAGTTGATGGCCGTTTAACATCTTTATTTTCTTGCTAGCTCAGTAGTTTAGTCCTCGGGGGAGGTCCGAAACCGTTTTTTGATGTAACCTATACAATTTTGATGTAAAATTTTCATGTTACTTTAACTGTAAATCGGGGATAGAGAGTGCCTTACCCTCTCGAGCTCCCCAGCATTTTGATCTGAGGTGACTACGTTTTCATAACCGATTTTCTTCTCTTTCCTAATGTATTAAAATTATCTTATACGAGTCACCTCCCTAGTGTGGGAATAGCCCCTGTTGAATCGGTCTAGCACCACTTAGGTTTTTAACAAGCTTTCATGTAGGAGTGCAAGTACTCGCCTCCATTCATCTTTGTATTTTGGGCCTTTAACTTAACCCGTTTTGTTTTCCTTCCTGCAAAGGCCCCGTAGATTGGGTATGAGATACCCCTGTTTATATTTGTAAGTTCTGCCTTGATGGCAGTTAATTGTGAAGTCTGGTATTGCCTTCAATAGGCTTGAAAGATTGAGAGCTGGTCAGCTCTTTCTGGTATTTTGAAAGGTGCCTCTAGGAGGCTTGACATTATTAGGTGGGAGCAAGTGCTCCATGGAATTAGGGGTTTTCTGCCCTTTGGTATTTTGTGGTTGTGAGGTGAGAGCTCAAGGATTGTGAAAGTGGGGCTGGAAGCCCAAGATTTGTAAGGACCCCTTAACTTGTGCTTTCGTTTGTAAAGTTATAATTGTACCTGATTTTCTTCATTGTTATTTCACCTAGTGAAAATTTGTTAAAAATTGTTAAGTTTTGAAAATATAACCTTTATTGAAATTTTAATTCATCTTTCGGCCTTTGTAGTTAGACCCATTCCAGCCCGCACCTTCTTTCACCTCTGCTGTTCCACAGATACCTCGGAACAATAATAATAATAATAATAATAATAATAATAATAATAATAATAATAATAATAATTGTTACGGAGTTATCCGTGGTAGTTAGAGGTGAAAGAAGGTGCTGGGTGGAATAGGTCTCAACAACAAAATTAAAATTAATTAAAAATTTAACAAAGGTTATATTTTCTTTTCGAGATCAAGAAATAACAAGTATAACAGGAACTCAGTTGTATATCAACAAATTAAGAATGTACAATTACAATTTGTTAATGGTTTCGGGCTTCGAGCCCCCAGACACACAATCCTTGAGCAAAGAGCCCAACGTTACTTATGTATAAGGTTCAACAAAGGGGCGGAAAACCCCAATCATACCAACGAGCACTAGCTCCCAATTACCCAGTAAAGAATCCTCGAGGCACACAGAACCCAAATTTAAGAAGGAGCAACCCGCTCTCAAAGTTCAAGCCCATCAACGGCCACACCAAACTCCACCTTCAAGCTGTCCTCCGGACACATAAAAACAGGGGTAAAAATGCCCAACCTACTGAGGTCTATTCATTAAAGAAACAGGACAATGACATGGCCCCAAAATACCAACTTGAGTGGAGGCGTACACAGCACTCCTAATACACTTTATTAAAATCTAATTTGGCCCTAGGCTGCTTATGCAAGGACTAATCCCATACTACGGAGGTGACAAGAAATAAAACTTTATTACATTACGAAGAGATGGGAAACTGTTATAAAAATGTAGTCACCTCAAAACAATATGAGTGGGAGCTCGAGAGGGTAAGGCACTCTCCATCCCAATTTGTAGTTAAAGAGACAGAACTTTATACCAAGTGTCTTTTACATTTTAAAGGAAGGTTACATGGTAAAAGTTTCGAACCTGCCCCGAGGGTTAAACTGCTGAGCTAGCGAACAAAGAAGTTACTAACAGGCCATTACCTGATGGATGAACTGCCGCCTGAAGAAAGGGGCGCTTCCCGCCCCCTGCTATATAATCACACTAGGAAAGATGTTACTGAAGTGGCACCGAGACCAGAAAAACAGCAGTTTATATATCCTCGTGGAAGATTCCAGACGTTTCATGAATGATTACAACCCGCCCACAAAATTTTATTGGTTACCGAACACAGTTACAGAGCAGGTTGGGCAAGAAAGCCCCGATTGGTCGAAAATGAATTTAAGAAATTCGGGATTGGCTAATTTCAAACTGGCGGAACGAACGGATTAACATTGCCAACTCAAACAATGACAGAAAGAAATTTAACAAAGAACAAACTTATGACTACAAAATTTCTTCAAAAAAAAGTTCCTTCACTTCACACTAGGGTGCACAATTGTAGTTCTTAAGTGGTGCCATCTAGAAGAGAATGTTCACACTTCTTGCTACAGAGAAAACAAAAATGAATCAAAACTGACATAGTTCAGAACACTTCAAAATTTACAGTAGGGACATCTTCTGAGAAATCTTAGAATTAATGTGGTTGTTAAAGTTCAGGCTTCCTCCAGTAGAGAAGTTTCAACTGGCGCAATGTTTGAATTAGCGGCGTGGAGGTGTACCGCCCGGTACAATAATAATAATAATAATAATAATAATAATAATAATAATAATAATAATAATAATAATAATACATGGTTAATTATTATTAATACAGTATTATTTTGGAACTAATTGTAGGCCGATTACTACTGTTCTGAATATGGAAGTAAATAAAGTCTGGCTGGATTAAATAGGGGAAGAACAAGCTGTGGACTCGGAAGAAGGTGGAGACTGTGATGCTGAAGACTATGTCCAGTTCTCTGGTAAGAAAAAACAATGTTCAACCCACACAACCCATTATGTTTGGAATTCCTGTACATAGTGTCTTATAGGTTCATATTATCTTTTGTTGGCAGGTCAAGAAGTCAAGAAGATGGGTGGCTCAAGAGTTTTTATTATTTTCTGGACAGTATGTTTGTCAATTCATACGTAGCGGAAATGAAAGAGAAGAAGACGAAACGTACGTCACACCTGAATTTAGATCACAACTAGTAAATGAACTGATACAGTCATTTTCGAGCAAGAAACGCCTTGGTTATTTCCTTGCGAACGGGCATGGAAGGAAGAGAAACGAGTCTGATGGACAAGCAACGATTGAAAATACGGTGAGATAATCAGGTATCAGCAGCCATCTACCTGAGCTAATAAAAACATATCGTCACTGTACACATTGTAGTACCGAGCAGTAACATGAAATGTAATGTTGCGTTATGTAAATTATGCTTTGAACCATTTCACTAATCATAGACAGTATTTTCAATATTTTCTAAAACTAAAGTAAAATTAGGTTTGAGAGTTTTCATTATTTTTTATTCCATAGACCATGTAGTATGTTATGTTATTATATTATATTGATGTCAATAAAGTAATTAATATGTAATGAGTGCATTATCATAAATATTTTAAAGTCGGAAATTATTATCCCACTGCCCACATACAAACATTACCTATCTGGAACAGTCAGTGGGATAATAATTTCCCACCCCATATTTTATGAAATAAGATGTAAATCCATAAACCAGTTGTAAATCCCTAGTCATACATATATTTCATGTACAAATTAACCATAAAATACATTTTTTTAATACCCCCGGTCTTTTGCCCTATAAAGGGCTATAGGGCATCATATCTGAAGGTGGTGTTACAATCTGTGCCTCTTCCCGACCTCCACTCTTGTTTTCCATGGTTTTGGAAAGCTAAGTTCTTAACCATCTTAGACCTTAATCAGGTATACAACCAGATCCCTCTAGCCGAAGAATCGAAACATCTAACAGATTTGCCACGGATTGGAACTTGTATGAGTACAACCGCGTGCCTTTCGAGCTCCCCACGGGGGCAGCCGTACTCACAAGACTGCTAGATAGGGTCTTCTCCGACATCAAGTTTGAATACTTGTACCATTATCTTGATGATGTCATCTTATTTTCTGAGACCTTTAAAGAACATCTAGATCATCTGAAGGAAGTACTCAATCGCCTTCTTAAGGCTGGGTTGACCGTGAAGTTATCTAAGGTAGCTTTTGCTAAGCCTTCCATGTCATTCCTAGGGCATAATTTGTCACCCTATGGTGTTTCCATCGATCATTCAAGAACACAGGCCATCAGTGATTTCAAACCTCCTAAGGACATCAAAGGTATTGCCAGGTTCATCGGCATGGTGAATTTCTTCAGGAAATGTATTCCCAACTTCGCTAATAGAGCAGCACCCCTGAATATACTCCGTAGGAAAGGCGTCAAATTTGAGTGGGAGCCGTCTGAACAAGCCGCTTTTGAATAACTGAAATTAGCTCTTTGGAATGGCCCGGTCCTTACTATGCCTGATTTTTCCAAGAAATTCATTGTTCAAACCGACGCTTCATCATCAGCGGTGGCTGCTGTCCTTCAAGAAAATGAACTCGGAAGGCAAACCATCGCCTATGCATCTAGGACATTATTGGCTCAAGAAGCCAAATATTCCATCTATGAACTTGAAGGATTGGCTATTTTATTTGCATTAGAGAAGTTCCACCTCTATCTGGAATATGTCAAGTTCGACCTGGAAACAGATAATCAAGCCTTAAGTTGGGTCTTAACTAGGCCGCGTCGTACTGGTCGTATAGCCCGTTGGGCCATCAGGATTTCGGCCTTCCAATTTGATGTTAGGCATATCAGAGGATCCGAAAATGTTACTACGGATGGACTAAGCCGCATGTTTGCTCATGTTAAGGAGACCTCCGAACAGGAAGATAGTTCCTTTCTTCCCGCGCCCATACTTTCGGCTGTTAATGCCATTCTAACTGATGCCCCCATATTGTTTAGGGATATTGAAAAATATCAATGTGAAGATCCTGTACTGGCCCCTATTATGGAAACCCTTTCTTCAGGGGAACATGTCGTCCCTTATGTATTGAGTAACAGGGTTTTATGTTGCCCGTCGAGGCATGACCAAAAGATGAAATTTGTGGTTCCAGCTGTTCTTGTACCTATGATCTTCAAGTACTATTATGAGACCCCATTAGGGGAGCATTTAGGCATCTTCAAAGCATGAGAAAAGATCCGAGAGATGTTTATCCTGAAAGGTATGGACGGTGAAATTCGTGAATTGGTAAAAGCTTGTAAATCTTGCTTGTTTAGTAAGCCCACCTTGTCCACTAAACTAGGTCTATTTTCTTCTCATCAAGCGTCATGCCCCATGAAATGCCTCTATATAGACTACGTCGGACCCTTCCCCCAATCAAAGGGGAAAGCCAACAAATTCATTCTAGTGTGTGCAGATGATTTCACAAGATTTTCCTGGCTATTTCCAACTAAGCTGGCAACCACTCAGTCCATCATTCCTTGCTTAAATACAGTATTTGCTTCCTTTGGTCCTTGTTTATATATAGTTTCTGATAATGGTAAGGCATTTACCTCCAACCTCTTCCATAAATTCTGTTTTGATCTGTGTACACTGACTGACAGAGCAAATGCAACACCAAGAAGCAGTGGTCAGAACTTTATGCCAATTGCAGGGTAGACTGACGTCACTGAGGTATGCTCATGATGTGAAATGCGCCGCTGTGCTGCACACGTAGCGAACGATAAATGGGACACGGCGTTCGCGAATAGCCCACTTCATACCGTGATTTCTCAGCCGACAGTCATTGTAGAACATGTTGTCGTGTGCCACAGGACACGTGTATAGCTAAGAATGCCAGGCCTCCGTCAACGGAGGCATTTTCAGCAGACAGACGACTTTACGAGGCGTATGGTGATCGGGCTGAGAAGGGCAGGTTGGTCGCTTCGTCAAATCGCAGCCGATACCCATAGGGATGTGTCCACGGTGCAGCGCCTGTGGCGAAGATGGTTGGCGCAGGGACATGTGGCACGTGCGAGGGGTCCAGGCACAGCCCGAGTGACGTCAGCATGCGAGGATCGGCGCATCCGCCGCCAAGCGGTGGCAGCCCCGCACGCCACGTCAACCGCCATTCTTCAGCATGTGCAAGACACGCTGGCTGTTCCAATATCGACCAGAACAATTTCCCGTCGATTGGTTGAAGGAGGCCTGCACTCCCGGCGTCCGCTCAGAAGACTACCATTGACTCCACAGCATAGACGTGCACGCCTGGCATGGTGCCGGGCTAGAGCGACTTGGATGAGGGAATGGCGGAACGTCGTGTTCTCCGATGAGTCACGCTTCTGTTCTGTCAGTGGTAGTCACCGCAGACGAGTGTGGCGTCGGCGTGGAGAAAGGTCAAATCCGGCAGTAACTGTGGAGCGCCCTACCGCTAGACAACGCGGCATCATGGTTTGGGGCGCTATTGCGTATGATTCCACGTCACCTCTAGTGCGTATTCAAGGCACGTTAAATGCTCACCGCTGCGTGCATCATGTGCTGCGGCCGGTGGCACTCCCGTACCTTCAGGGGCTGCCCAATGCTCTGTTTCAGCAGGGTAATGCCCACCCACACACTGCTCGCATCTCCCAACAGGCTCTACGAGGTGTACAGATGCTTTCGTGGCCAGCGTACTCTCCGGATCTCTCACCAATCGAACACGTGTGGGATCTCATTGGACGCCGTTTGCAAACTCTGCCCCAGCCTCGTACGGACGACCAACTGTGGCAAATGGTTGACAGAGAATGGAGAACCATCCCTCAGGACACCATCCGCACTCTTATTGACTCTGTACCTCGATGTGTTTCTGCGTGCATCGCCGCTCGCGGTGGTCCTACATCCTACTGAGTCGATGCCGTGCGCATTGTGTAACCTGCATATCGGTTAGAAATAAACATAAATTATTCGTCCGTGCCGTCTCTGTTTTTTCCCCAACTTTCATCCTTTTCGAACCACTTCTTCTTGGTGTTGCATTTGCTCTGTCAGTCAGTGTATATCACATATAACTACTTCAGCGTATTATCCGCAACCATCTCTGGCTGAGTGGGTCAATCGCAATCTTAGATCAGCTCTCATCGCATTTCATCATGAAGATCATTCCAGGTGGGATACGTCCTTGCATTAGTTGGCCTTTGCTTTCAATTCGGCAGTTCATGAGTCCCATAAGTTCACTCCAGCTTCTCTGATGTTTAAATTTGTGCCTAACACGCCGCTCTCTAACCTTTGGTCACTCAATGATATCTTACCAGAGACAATAGATTCCGATAATATGAGAGATTTATGGAAGAAGGCTAAGGCCAATCTAAGGTGTCCCATGAAAAGGTTAGGGAAAGATATGATCATGGATGTAGGCCCACCAATTTAAAAGTCGGAGATAATGTCATGGTTAGGAACTTCGTTCCCATGGGCAATCTTGCCCCCAGATTTCATGGGCCGTGCATTATATTGGATTTCCTGACCCCCGTTACATTATTAGTGAGCAATCCCGCCACGGAGAGGATATTTAGAGTTCACCTATCTCAGGTGAAATCTGTGTAATATCATTGTTAGCTTAGACATCAATGGTCAGCAGCAGTTTTAAGGTTATATTTTTTGGACATTTTGAGGACTTTTGCACTATTATGTACAGTATATGATCTGTATGTACGATCTTCCCCTCTGGTTTTCCTGCTGTCAATTCCTGAGTGGTCATTACCAAGCCCCTGTCTCCTGCATATCCGCACCATTGGCATACAAGCACCTTCCACGCCGCCCGCCCCTCAGCATCACCAATAAAGATCATACTCTCAAATCTCCAACAACACTTTTCTGTCGCCGAGATTTTACTGTTTCAGTGCCCCCACAGCCGTTCGCCGCCATACTACAACTGAAGTGGGGTATGGGCTCACTCCAGTCCCGTGAACACTCCTTGGCAACGGTGCGCTGGAGTCCATCTCCCGGCAAAGGCTGAAGTGCGGTGCCCCTACCACCAACACATCTGGGGATTGTATATATACCTCTAATCTGCGGCGTCCATCACTACGACTACCCTCTCATAGTAGCGGGAGAGGTGTATCTGAGGGTACTTGAGGGGTCTGGGCAATCTCAACTGGATATCGGCAGCGGCGGCAGGTCTTGCTGTCTAAATTATTAACATGTATTTTACCTTCTTTGACCACAAGGACACTCTAAAACTGAAGTTAAATAAGTTTTCAACTATCAAAAAAAAAAACCAGACTTAGAAATTTTCTTCAACTGGAAATAATTTTTTCACAATTCCTCTGTGTCACCCCAAGGAAGGACATTTGGGAGGGGGGGGGGGGGGGGGGCTGTACCAGGAGGTTACACCTCAACGCCACGCATTCAAAACTAGCGCCTAAATGTACTCCTCTATTGGAAAACAGTGAAACTGAAACTACACCAACTTAGAACTTTTCTCAGAAGATGTCACCACTAAAATATGATGTAATTTTGTTATTGTGCAGTTTCCGAACCTGTGTGAATTTCTACTTGTTCTGTTTGCCATTCATCAAGAAGTTTGGACATTCTCCCATAGATGACACTACCAAAAATCTATGATCATGCACCCTGGTGCAAGGTATAAGAACTTATAATTCAAAGAAGTTTTGTGTTCATAAGTTTTTTTTCTGATTGAAGTTCATTTATTTTTGGGTTGGCAATATTTCCTTTTTATTTCCGCCAGTTTTGAATCTAGCCAATCCCTAATTTCTGTAATTAATTTTCTACCAATCACAGTCTTCTTCTTCTTCTTCTTCTTCTTCTTCTTCTTCTTCTTCTCCTTCGATTTTGAATGTAACTTTTAAATTGACCAATAAATTGAGAGGGTGCGGCTGGTTTATTCGTGAAAGATCTCGAACCTTCCCTGAGGGTTTATAAACTGCGGCTTTGCACGTCTCTTGGCCAATTGATCATCATCTTACTGAGTGTGTGTGTCAAAGCGGGAGGCGAGCGGCCTCTTTCATCAGCTGCTAGAACTTCTACAAGGTAATGGCCACATAACATCTTTCTTTCTTGCTAACTCCGCAGTTTAACCAGAGGGAAAGGTCCGAATCGTTAACTATGTAACCTTCTTTTCTAAAATGTAACTTCTGCCGGCTAATGTAAAAATTTCATGAAATCTTTAACTGTAAATCGGGGATAGAGAGTGAAGTACCTTCTTGAGCTCCCCTTCATCTTGGTTTGAGGTGCCACGTTTTTGTAACCTTTCGTTTCTGCAATGTATTAAAGTTATTTCCATGCGTGAATAGCCCCTGTTTCGTCGACCAAGCGCCCTATAGGTTTTAAATATTTGGAGCTCCGTCTTCGAAACCATTCAAATTGTAAGGCCGTTTATTTAACCTGTTCTTTTTCACTAAGGCCCTGTAGGTTGGATACTAGAAACCTCTGTGTAATAAGATTTCTATTTGTAAATAATGCCTTGTAAGGCCAGAGATTATTAGATTTTCATGCAATGTTGCCTTGAGTAGGCTTGGAAAACAGAGCCTGTTAGCTCTTTTTTGAAGTAAGATTACTGTATGCCTCTTGAAGGCTGGAGGTTGTAATTTTAAGAGCAAGTGCTCTTTGAATTAGGGGATTTCTGCCCTGTATAAATTTGTGCTCTTTTGTAAACTTAAGCTAGGAGCTCAGGAAAAGTAAAGCGAGGGCTTGAAGCCCATGATCTGTTAAAACTACTAATCTTGGATTTTTCCCAATCTTGTTTAATGTTTGCTACCTGTACCTGTAAAAATTGTTAAATTTTGTGTTCTGAAAATACAACCTTCAGTTTAAGTTTTTACTTAATTTTGACATTGTAGTTAGACCCATTCACCCCAGCATCTTCTTTAACCTCTTTCTGCTCCATGGGTAACCCCGTAACAATCTTTATAGGAATGTTGTTTTCTTTTTCATATCATTTCTCTTTACGGAGTACCTGGTGTCAGAAGATCTTCGTACCGGTTCATTTTGTTTCTAAGGAAAACCGAGATTCCGAAACAACGAACAGACATATTAATGTGTAAAAATTAGAGAAAATGTCAATTATCAATATTGTTCATGTACCGGGCGGTACACCTCCACGCCGCTAATTTAAAATGTGCGCCAGTTGAAACTCCTCTGCTGGAGGAAGTCTGAACTTTATTGACGGTATTAATTTTCAAGTTTCTCAGAAGATGTCACTACCTGGAAATTTTAGAGTTTTTGAACTGTGTCATTTTCGACGTATGTTTGTTTTGCTTGTAGTAAGAAGTGTGAACTTTCTCTTCTAGAGGACACTACTGAAGATCAACGATAGTGCACCCTAGTGCGGAGTGAAAGAACTATTTTTTGGAGAAATTTTTATTTCAAAAGTTTGTTTCTTGTTAAATTTATTTCTGTTATTGTTTAAGTTGGCTGTATACCCCTCTCTTTCCCCTTGTTTTGTATTTAGCCAATTGACTGGTAGATACTTCTGGAATGCTGACGTTCAGTTCAGTACTGGAATTTTAATCCAGGTACCTATGCAGGGGCACCACGAGCAGGAATCAGCTTCACCCCCATGGACCAGTCCATGCAAATGTTACGGCAAACCAAATCGCAAATCAGCTTGCCATCAATGGGAAAACAAATCACCCAATAAGGAAGATGGAACATAATATCCTAAAAAGCGAGGTAATGAAGTCCAGTAACCTATCCCGGCCATTTGAAATAACGGAATTACAGAAAGCGATTCAATGCGCCAAAAATGGAAAAGCGGCAGGATTAGATGATATCACAATAGAACAAATAAAACACTTCAGTTCAACCACACAGGCATGGCTTTTAAAATTCTTCAACAACTGCTTTACTTCCCTAAAAATTCCAAAAATATGGAGAAAATCCAAGGTGATCGCATTTCTGAAACCTGGAAAGGAACCTTCGAACCCTAAAAATTTCAGACCAATCTCCTTACTCTGCCACCTATACAAAATAATGGAAAGAATGCTGCTCAATCGCTTAATGGGAGTAGTAGACCAAGTCCTAATCCCTCAGCAATGTGGCTTCCGCCCAGGAAAGAGTTGCACAGCACAGGTTTTACATCTAACCCCGCATATCGAGGACGGGTTTGAAATGAAGAAGATTACTGGTGTGGCTTTTGTGGACCTCTCAGCCGCCTACGATACAGTAAATCACAGGATATTATTACACAAACTTTATAGAATGATTACAGACATCAAGGTAACCAAGATGATAGCTACTCTCCTGGAAAATCGTCGCTTTTTTGTCGAATTCCAAGGACGCCGAAGCAGATGGAGGAATCAAAGGAATGGACTACCTCAAGGCAGTGTACTGGCTCCTGTTCTTTTCAACATCTACACTAATGACCAGCCATTACCAGAAAATACTAAAAGCTTTATCTATGCCGATGACCTTGCACTTACTACTCAAACTGATACCTTTGATGAAGCAGAGATCTCTTTAACTGCTGCATTAGAAGAGCTAGGTAACTATTATGAGAAAAACCAACTCAAACCAAATCCAGCTAAGACTCAAATCTGTGCGTTCCATCTGCGGCATGCGCAGGCCTCTCAGAAACTCAAAGTACTATGGAAGGGGAACTTACTGGAACACTGCTTTACGCCAAAGTACCTGGGAGTTATGCTGGATCGCACATTAACATATAAGAAACATTGCCAAAACCTGAAACAAAAGATAGCTGCCAGAAACAACATTCTACGAAAGTTATCAGGAACAAGTTGGGGAACACAACCACAAACAATTAGAACATCAGCTCTAGCTCTATGCTATTCTGCAGGAGAATATGCCTCCCCAGTTTGGTACAGGTCAGCTCATACGAAGCAGGTCGACATAGCTTTAAACGAAAGCTGCAGGATCATCACTGGATGTTTGAAACCTACACCCATTGAGAAGGTCCAACTTTTAGCTGGTATTGCTCCCGGTGAGATTCGTAGGGAGGTAGCAGCTAACAAAGAAAGGCTCCAGGCATCTTCTTCAGAAGCACATCCTCTCTATGGATACCAACCAGCCACACAGAGGCTAAAATCTAGGAAAAGTTTTCTCCGCACATCAGTCAACCTTGAGGGGAAAGCAGAGAATGCTAGAGTCAAAATGTGGAAAGAAAGAATCCACCACCTTTCCAACTGGATAGAGCCAAAGGAAAGTCTTCCATGTGGACACCAGGAGAAGTGGACAGTATGGAAAGCCCTTAACAGACTCCGTACAGAAGTCGGCAGAACCAAAGTAAACTTGCGGAAGTGGGGCTTCTCAAGTGATTCATCACTTTGTGATTGCGGAGAGCAGCAGACGATCCAACATCTATGTCAGTGTGTTTTATGTCCTTCAATGTGCACTATGAAAGACTTAATTGCAGCCTCCCCCAACGCTATTGACGTCGCCCAATACTGGGCAAGCATCATCTAGCTCTTGAATATTGTTGCTCTATCTGTGATTGTATAATAGACTTGTATATTTGTATAGTAGAAATGTAGATGTTGCTTTTTGTTAAATATCTATAAGTTGATACTTCTGACACGAATAAAGAAAGAAAGATTTAGCCAATCCCAAATTTCTTTTATTAATTTCCGACCAATCGGATGTATCTTCCCCCAACTTGAATATGTTGCTGTATCCTACCCAATAAAGAGTTTGTGGGAGGGTGTTCTCATTCCCTTAACGCCTCGAACCTTCCGCGAGAGTATATAAACTGCTGATTTTAGGGTCTCCGGGCCACTTCTGTTCCATCTTTCAGTGTGTAAAGTACATAGCAGGGGGCGGGAAGCGCCTCTTTCTTCGGCAGCGGTCAACAACAAGGTAATGGCCAATTAATAACTTCTTTCTTTGCTAGCTCAGCAGTTTAACTCTCGGGGCGGGTCCGAAGTTTTTCCATTATGTAACCTTCCTTAAAAATGTAAAGAAACTTGTATCTATTCTATCTTTTAAACTACATATTGGGATAGAGAGTGCTTAACCCTCTCGAGCTCCCAATCATATTGTTTTGAGGTGAACTTATTTTTCTCAACCTATTCTTCGTTAACGTAAAGTAAATTGTTCTTTTCTAAAGTCACCTCTGTAGTATGGGATTAGCCCTTGCATTAGTGGCCTAGAGCCAGATTAGGTTTTGAAACAAATACATTAGGAGTGCAGATCGCCTCCTCTCAAATTGTTTCTTTAGAGGTCATTGTAATTACCCTTTTTCATTTAATTGACCTCAGTAGGTTGGATATGTTACCCCTGTGTCTATGTCCTGAGAGGACAACTTGAAGGTGGAGTTTGGTGTGGCCTTTGAGAGGCTTAAAGTTGAGAGCGAGTGGCTCTTTTTCGAAAATTGAGTGTTGTATGCCTCGTGGAGGCTTTTCAGTGTAATTTGGAGCAAGTGCTCCTGAACATGAATGGGGTTTTCTGCCCCTCTGGTAAAACTTATTTTGAAGTAAGGTTGGGCTGATTGCCCACGAATTGTGAAGTAAGGGCGCTGAGCCCAAATCCAGTATATATTGTACCTACATTTTGTTGACTTGCTACTCTGTACCTGCAATGCTTGTTATTTCTTCATTTTAAAAAGAAAATATAACCTTGTTAAATTTTACATTAACTTTGATTCCGTAGTTTGAGACCCGTTCACCACCCCGCACCTTCTTTCACGCATAACTACCACAAAAACACGGTAACAGTTCATATCTAATTTGTTAGGCCATCAGCCCAGAGGCTGGCGCAGTTATAGGGACACCGCAAAAATGAATGGCAGAGCCCAAATGAGACGTACTAGGCAAGATAAGGAGTGAGGTAGTTTGCCATTGCTTTCCTTGTTCATATCTAGAAATATGTATAATTTAGTTTCAAACAATAAATACTTGGTATTTTTAAGTCAATTTTTGTTTGCTTTTAGGACATTATTTGGTCATTTTAAGGTCATTTTTTAGCATTTTTAGGTCAACAAAATTCGGGCTCTGTTCATTATGAATACTCCAAATGAACCCGTAAAATGAGCACAAATACAAAGAACACATACCTTACAACAGGAGGTGCACAACAGACCAGAAATAGGTACTGTATAGGCTGGGCAGGGGCACAGTCAGAGATGTGACAGTGAACAGTGCTCGAAGGTACAGAGATTCGAATCGTACAGCAAGATTGTTTTTAACTGCCAATGTGGCAAGGTTGCATACTTAATAATTTTTCACAGGGTGATTTATTTATTTGGCCCTGAATTAGACCATTAATATCGTGGCATAGGTTATGGAGCTGGGTTTGACGAGGTTGTGGAGATGATGGTCTGTGGTTAGGACACAGGCAACCAGTTAGCTAAGTCATACATGTTCCAACCTTCATAGACTGCGAATTTCCTACTGCATGTTCAGCCTCACAATAGCTCACTTGGTAGGGGCGCAGTAGGCGATGTGACAGTGGACAGTACTCGAGGGTACGGAGGTTGGAATCTATCAACAGTAATTTCCTTTTTATCGCGAATTGCCTGTGATGTGGCAAGATTGCATTCTTAATAGTTTCCACAGACTGATTTGTTTATTTGGCCCTGAAAAGGGCTGTTGTAAAATTTATATATTTTATGAGGATTTTTCAAGATTTTAATGCACATCATGATAGTAACATGCATACATGAATGGTATAGCTGAAGAAGGTCTATATTATACTGTTGACCAAAACATGTACTGTTTTTCGTATTTCAATTTTAGAGTTGAAATTTTATTATACTGAATAGGTGGCACAAGATACTATTTTCCAATATAGGAAAAACAATTTTTGTGAGTTTTTTTTATACCTGTAAGATGGGTTGATTAGATAGGGACACTTGTTTGAAAGTCCTAATTCGAGGCTTTGCAGCTGGTTAAATATCGATCAGCATGGCAAAAACTCACCAACTGTTAGCGACATGTCACCACGTCATGTCAAGGGTAAAAAAAAAAAAAAAGGAAAAAAAAAAGAGAGATGTAAGAACTGTTTTATGTCAAAGAACCGGTAGTGGTAGTAGTCTGAATTGTTGCAAGGACAAGGAATATAGGAAAATGGAAAATCTGCAGTGCCCATGTCCAATATTATGCACCAATTTCAATACATTTTTAAAATACTGAAACATATGTATGAGGACACTGAGCAACAACAATGCATGGTTATCCAAGAATTTTAAAATTATAGATTCAAAACATTGAAACATATGACGGACAATTCCATTAAGTTTCAACAAAACAAGCAACGAATCTGAGAACACAGTACATCAACCACTGTACACATGATAAAGTGCTGCTGCGCAATGGCTTGCTTAACCTTCACATCTCAGTTTGGTTTCCAAAATAATTCAGAAGAATCTGTTGCTGAACATATTACTGATGAGTTACTGTAGTCGGCACAGCATCACTTGAATTAGATTGTAAAGCAATCAGTCCCTCCAGACCGAATCATATGCGGCTGAAATTTACAGTTTTTGTTGGATGCCTGGTTTGAGACTCTACAGAGATTTTATGCATATCAAATAGATCAGCAACAAACAGGGGCTAGTGTTAAATAATAAAATAAAAAGAAGATCAGCAACAGATGGAAGACTTATTCTACGCGTTTAGTGAATGAGGAAATTCCTAGACAAGCCCCTTGGGAGGGAGTAGCAGACTAAGGACTAGTAAATATAAGGAAGGAATTGTTTTGGCTTTGCAGAAAACGAAGAATGAAAAGGCAGCTTGCCAAGATGAGATACCAATGGAAGCTTGGAGATGTCTTGGGGAAGAAGGCACTGAAATACCTTGATAGCTGATGCAGGATATTCTCAGAGAAGAGAGGATGCCCAATGAGTGGAGAAAAACAACAACTGTAACAATATAAAAGTGATAACAGTGACATCCAAGACTGTGCGAACTACCAAGATTAAAACTAACATCACAAACTTGAAGATATGTGAGAAAATAACTGAGAGTCGGATGTGAAATCAAACAACAGTTAATGAAGACCAGTTGAGCCACCACTGCATTAGGTAAATTTTGATCCTAGCTAGAGAACAAATATGCACAATTTTAACAGTTGAATACAGAAACATGTTTTGTAAGAACTTGCAGCTGAACTCAGTTGAATTTAAACCACGGATCCTTAGCACTTCTTCTATAAAATAGAAGATTTCATTTAGATGGCCCTCAAAGAAACGAAGCATACGGCAGAAGGTACGATGTTGATTCTCTCATTGAGATGATGCGCATTCATTATCCTCTTATTGACTGTCTCACTTCATCGAGCAACACAGATTTCCACTTTTTAAAAAAGGACTAGCAAGTTAAGAGCCTCCGTGGCTCAGGTGGCAGTGCGCCGGCCTTTCACCGCTGGGTTCCGTGGTTCAAATCCTGGTCACTCCATGTGAGACTTATGCTGGACAAAACGGAGGCAGGACAGGTTTTTCTCTCGGTACTCCGGTTTTCCCTGTCACATTTCATTCCAGCAACATTCTCCAATATCATTTCATTTCATTTCATCTGTCATTCATTAATCATTTCCCCAGAGGAGTGCGACAGGCTTTGGCAGCCGGCACAATTCCTATCCTCGCTGCTAGATGGGGGCTTCATTCATTCCATTCCTGACCTGGTCGAATGACTGGAAACTGGCTGTGAATTTTCATTTTCAAGTTTTATGTTAACCAGAAGAGTTTGGAGGATATTTCTGTCTTAACATTCACACGTGTTTTTAATATGTTAATCATGGTCATTATCTTTTAATTCCACAAATTTTTCAGTGTTTTTATTTGTTTGCATATACAAGTAACATTTTAGCTTCTACTGAAGATGGCCTTTAGATAGCCTGAAACATGTTTAGACATTATTGCATCCAATAGAGATGCAGTTTTTTGTATTGAAAAGGACAGTATAAGACTTTCTAATTTGTAAAGTGATAGTCGTCAATACAGAATGAGATTTATAACGTGCAATTGGGAGTATTCTCTTGACATGTTGTACCTCAGAGATGGAAGTAGAAAATAGAATACAAGCTGCGATGCAAGTGTAATGGAAACAATTCTCTAAATCCATGGGTAAATATTGGAAATATTGAGCTTGATTAGTAGGTATTGTTGTTGTTATTATTACTATTATTTACTTGTGAGGTGTGTTATGAAGTTGTTTACGTCTATTAGTATATACGGCGTTATATACGGACTTTACTGAGTATAAATCATGGTCGTATCATTTCTTATTTGTGTCTTATGTAGCAAAACATGTGACGTTATGTCACGACATGTCTGCTGTATTTATATAAGTAAGAGTTTATTTAATGTAAAAACACATCATTAATAGTATATAATTTATTATTACCTGTAAATATGATGTATAAATCCAATATAATGTTGTGCAACACAGGGAAATAGTCCAGAACAACATATCTTTGTCGCTAGAGAGTTACAGAACATTTGATCCATTTGTAAATAGGTTATTGGAGACTAGAAATTACAAGAAAACATGTTGTGTCATACTTTTCTCAAAGCCTGGCCAGGCAGTGTATATAAAGAGGCAGACTTGGGAGTTGGAGTAGAGTTGTTAGCTAGAGTTGCTAGTGAAAGTCGTTAGCTAAGTGAACTCGTGTGATTTTTTTGCATTGGTAATCGGTTGACATCCTAATGTAGCAGTCAAATGTTTGTCAAAATGGCGGTTCATTAATGTGTGTGTAATGTGTAAATAAAGTAGTGTACACAACTGTCAGCATCTTTGTGGTTACAACAATGGCGACCGTGTGACAGGATTAAAGAATAATTTCAGTAGTGAATACAAGTGTAAAAGGAAATCAGAACAAAAAGCAAGTGATACTGGAAAACATGTCTGTACAAGAACTTCAAGACGAACTCGAAAAATGAAATCTTTCGATGAACAACAATAAGAAATCATTGAAGACACGGCTACAAGAAAACATCATTAAAACAGTGAAGATCCCAAAAAATTTTTTTATTGAGGTGGACAAACAACCGGACTCATCATCAGAAGAGGAGGTAAATATGACTATAATGTGTTCCAACTAATGAGCATGATACAGACACTCAATTCCACCATAACAGAACAAATTTGGAGAGTGAATGAAAAAATTTCAGACGAAATTTCTCAAGCTAATACAGTTTTAACTGGACAAATATCTCAGGTATACATGCAGGTTTACAAAGTAGAACAATGCTCAGAATCGAAAATTTCAACCGTAGATGATAAAATTTTATCCCAAATTAGCGACGTCACCAACCAATTAACACAGCAGATATCGGACATCAAGACAAAACTGGAGCAGGTTGAGCAGATTGATAGTAGGGTAAGCCAGCTGGAAGGAGACATCTCGAACCTCAAGGATGAGCAGGTGGAAACCTAGGTTTCCGACATCAAACAACAGGTTGAAGGGAAAATTTCTACCGTTGAGGAAAATTTTGGAAGCCGTATCTCTGCCGACGAGGGAAATTTTGGGAGCTGTATTTCTGCCAATGAAAGAAAGTTAGAAAACCAGATCTCGACCATCGAGGGAGATTTGCACAATATGAGAAAGAGCATCCTTCATGTAGCAGAAGATAGATTAACTTGAAAAGGACCTATCGCCATGCCTTCAATCCCTCAAACCTAACCGCCAATACAGGACACCTAGACCCAAAGGTGCTTATAGAGAGCCTTCTGGAATTCCACAGACGACTGGAAGAGAACCCAACTAGCTTCATCAAGGGTCAGTCTACTAGGAAGTACTAATCTACCGGAGGACATCTTCATTCGACTCGTCACACCACAGTTAAATGACAAGCCGCTACTTGGTGGAATAACTTGAAGTGCTTAAACTTAAACTGGACTGAATTCAAGAGGGAATTCCTTGCTAGGTTTACTTCCGAAGGGGTGAAGAGCTCTGTGAAAAGGGAGCTACTGACTGATGCACAACCCACCTGCATGAGAGCTAGCGCACTCGTCCTCCAGAAGTACCAGCTCTTCAAGCGGCTGCATCCTGAAGGAAACTAGAACGAGATCAAAACCAGACATTGTAGAGCTACTCCACAACAAGATTAGACCCCTAGTGAAGGTATTGCAACCGAGATCCTTTGATGATCTGCGTAGAATCATAGTCCACTTGGAAGAAGAACACAAGAGTTAAGTCACAGAACAGACCAGCTCGGTTAGGAAAGGCTACCAGTGTGGGAGAATGGGACACCTGAAGAACAAATGCCCCACTTTGGTGTCGGAGAAACTAGGTCCGGCCCATTCTGGATTAAGGGGGAATGGGACGGGGAACTGGAAGGTGCCTCAAGACCCGACAGTCAAGCAGCCCTGGACAAGTAGGAGAGGGATTGGTCAGATTGTGAGTAGAACGCACCAACCTCTCCCAGCTATCATCTTGAGGATAGGCAACGAGAATTTTTCAGCCACAGTCGACAGTCAGGCAAGCCACTCATTCGTGAATAGGACTGTTGCCAGATTACTACCGCCTATGAAGTCTCACCATTTCGGAAGGGTAATTGGAGCAGCGGATGGGATAACCTATTTCATCCAAGGACAGACTAACCTAACCGCTAAATTCATGGACCTGCCTATTGTAATTATTGTTGCAGTGATTCAGAACCTAATACCTGACATCATATTAGGTCATGACTTTTTGGTAGAATTAAAGGTGATCCTAGACTATGCAGCTTATGAAGTCTTTTTGGGAAAAGACAGATGGCTGAGGGTTGCCTGGCATGATGGAAACCTCCGGACTAACAAGGATGTGGAAGTTGATGTAGACCTGGGTGATATCCAGTTAATGCATCTTCAAGGCAAGGCATCTTCTAGGCACCTGGCAATGGAACCTCAAGCTAGCAGCACCACTGTCGAGAGGGAGTTTCCATAAAAGCATCAGAGCAAACCCAATGAACCTGTTCTTATGACCATCAACAAGGAACTTGATCTGGGAGTAATCAAGCAATGGCAAGAACAAGACAAACCCTGCAGGACCACGATGCAGTGGATTAGGAGACCCGATAGTTGACTCGTCCCGAGGGAATTCAAGATGTGCTACAAGAACTTCCGGGTTGACGGAGGACTCTTGATGTACAGATCTCACCTCTCCAACACACCTGCAGTAGTGGTGATCCCTAGACAGCACACGATGGACATCCTTGAGAAGTTCAACGACAGCACTGAAGACGGACATCCAGGAGATGAAGAGACATATCAGTCTATCTGATGAACATTCTTCTGGGTCAACATGCAGAAAGACATCCTTGACTATGTGAAAGAGTGTTACATTTGTACTTGCACCAAGGCGAGCAACAGGAAAGCAGATTCCAGTCAGCAAGGAAGACGACCGCGGTGCTCTTGGGAGGTCATAGCCCTGGACTTGATGGGTTCTTACCCTAGAACACCAAGGGGTAAAACAGGACTCCTAGTAATCACTGACCTCTTCACAAGATAGATTGAAGCCTTTCCAATACTAGAAAACACGATGGGACATATCACCAGTGTTCTACACGATGAGGTATTCAGCCCAGTCATTATGGTTATCCGCAGTGCATTCTGCCAGACAACGGGAGTAAGTTCATGTCAAGGAAGCAGCAGCAAATGATGACTGAAAGGGGTGTGGAACACTGGACCACCCCTATCTACAGACCAAGGGCAAATCCAATGGAATGACAGAACCAGGAGCTAAAAAGGATGTCACAGGTCCACCTAATAGAAAGGCAACATCGACTGTGGGACCGTCAGATACGGCAGTCACTCTTTGCCCTGCGACGACGCATCAATCATGTCACTGGTTATTCCTCAGCAGAGCTGTTCCTTGGTCGACAGCTATACAGCACAGGGGATTGGGAGATTCGTCCACCACCCAATTCTGGTCAAGATGATGCAACTGTTTCCCTGGATGAGTGGCAGCATAAGCAGCAGCAGGACATCAAGGAAAAGCAAGTTTTGGTCGAGAAGATATCCCTTACCCAGCCCAAGGCTCAAGATGTCGAAGAGACCCAGATCTTCCTACCGGACCAATAAGTACTGCGACGTAACCACCCAGTCGGTAATAAGATTGGAGGGTTTCACGCAGGTCTCGCACCTAAGTGGATTGGTCCCGTCGAGGTCGATAAGCAGCTGGACCATAGGGTCTACTTACTAAAGACCAACCCTCCCGTCAAGGTCCACGCATCAGAATTGCGGTGAGTCACCCAACCGCTGCACATACAGTGTAAGCCTGGTACTGCCACGGGTCCACCTGGAAGAGAGGCTACTGGTGACACAGCACAATCTGGTCACGAGGAGGAGAACGCATCGATTACCAGCGAGGAGGAGGCTGGCAGTGAGGCGACAATGACCCCCGACACAGCACAATCCGGTCAAGAGAAGGAGAGCACATCGGGCAACGTTGAGGAAGAAAGAAGATATAATTTATAACCCAGGCAAAGCCGACGAGTGTGATACACAGTTTAAATTGTTTCAAGTTATAGGGGGGATAATGCCCATTCTTGGTTGTCAGCATTTTGCCCGTGTGCCAATTTGAGCTCAACAGTTGGTAACTAGCATACCTACGCATGGCTAGTGCATATAGTGGAGGCCACTGTGTAGGCTTGTCGGTGGGCATGGTAGATTAACATCTACGGTAGCCCCTGCCTGTCGTAAGAGGCGACTAAAGAGGACCCCAGCGGCTTTTAATGTGGGAGTGTGGGTTGGTGACTACGGGGGCCTTAGCTGAGTCCTGGCATTGCTTCCACTTATTTGTGCCAGGATCCTCACTTTCATCTATCCTATCTGACTTTCCTTGGTCAACTATTGTTCTTTTCTGACCCCGACGGTATTACGCATGGAGACCAAGGAAGTCTCATTTTCACGCCCTTCGTGGTCCGTATCTTTCTTTGGCTGAAACCTTCATTTTTCAAAGGGTCAGAGCCTTTCCATTTTTTTCCTCCGATTAGTGTTAATAGAAGATGATTGCCCGGCTGTACTTCCTCATAAAACAATCGCCACCATCACCACCACTGCCATCAGCTTCATAGTCCATTTTATGTGCAATGAGTATGGTCATCCTGATAAAAAAATAATGTAGTATAATTAAATTATTGACCACCTGTATGTAATATACATAAAACATGGTCCAATCCAGATAAAGGAAGTAACAGAAGTTTGTTTTTTAAGTTTCCAGGCAATTTCTTTTGAATGCCAAGAGACACTTCCAGTTTTGAAACTGTAAATATTTTTTATAAGTCTTGTATCTATGCAAGCAACATAGCACAATTTACAATATTAGTAAACCAGCTCTGAATCAGCCTTAATGTAATTAGGCCTAGTTTCCTATTTTGCTGAAATGAAGAAAATACAATTTTGAAAAATAAAATTTTACACGGGTAATCCCAAAAATAAGGTCTCCTATTTTTTTATAAATACAGAACTCTGTTTGTGTGGCTGTTGGTCACAATATTGTGAAGAGTGTTTCCTGCGCTCGCATATAAACATGTGCACGCTATGCTAAGGCACTCAGTCTTGGCTTGGCAGCCGTTGAGAATGCAGCTCTCGTTGGATGTTACTGCCAAGTACGAAGTGCGTGCAGTTATTCGGTTTTTGAACACAAAAGGTACTGAAACGATTGAAATCCATCACCAACTGACAAACGAAGGATCAGGAGACCATCAATTTCCGTTGAGAAAGTCGTGAAGGTTGAGCAAATCATGCGTGAAGATCGGCGAATACCCCTGGATGATCTCTGCACTTTGGTTCCTGAGGTTTCCCGAAGCGCCGCTCACAGAATTTTAACGGAAAAGTTGAAATACTGGAAGGTGTGCGCAAGATGGGTGCCACGCATGCTGACTGAAGACCACACTTCCTGAACAGCACGGCAGCGAGCTGGTATGACAAGGGCATACAAAAACTGACACAGCGTCTACAAAAATGCATCGACCAAAATACTGATTATGTAGAAAAATAGCTAAATGTTCAAGCTGTAAAATGATGTAAACCATTGTAGAAATAAACAGGTCTATGTATTTATAAAAAAATAGGAGACCTTAGTTTTGGGATTACCTTCGTATATGATAGTTTGTTGGTTTTATACCATGTGAAATGAGATAAATTGCAGGAATGCTTTATATCTGAAGCCTTTTCTTGGAACTATAACCATTCTAATACTGCTAAAAGATTGTAAGGTCTTCCAGAACTGTAAGATTTTCCTGCTGTTTGTCTTATTTCACACAGCACAAATCCATAAGGCACCCATATCTATTATTAATTTGTGTAAAATGCCCATTTGTATGGAGCACATTGTATTAATGGAACCAAAAACTGGACATCAGGAAAACAGAACAGCTGCCTCAAAGCAGTAGAAATGTGGATACAACACATGAGGGAGTTGGGCTGAAGGAATAAACAGTTCAAGAACTATTAAAGAAGTAAAGGAAGACAGAAGAATATTAAAAGAAATGGGAATTATGAAAATTAAATTTATCGAACATACCTATTGTTAGACACAACAGCTTCATTAGAAATATTTTCAGTGTTGGGAAAGAAAGAGAGAGTTTAAGGAAAAAGTATCTGGGGGGCAGCACATGGAGAACAAGATGTGAAAGTTACATGAAGACTAATTGAGTTTATATCCTTGTAAATATGCTAAAAAAAGGTCTCAAAGTCAGCATTGCTAGGTGGAAATAATAAAATAAAAAGCATTACGTTAGAGATTCTGTCATTTTTAATAACACCAGTTGATTGCATCTGTCTTGCCAGTGCCAACTAAACATCAATTCTCTCCAGCTACTTAAAGAATGAGGAAATACCTGGGATTTTCAAAAAATACAGGAATACTAAATCTGTTCTCAAAATTGGGAGATAAGTCTTTGTGATCAGGAAAGAGGGAGGAAAAACAAAAAATAGCAAGTGTCTTGCTTAAATTGTGGGATTTGCCACGTCTGGATTCATTACTAGTAATTGTACTGACAAGACGTAGCCTTTAGAACATGAGTAAATGAGTGTGCAAATGCTTAAAATTTCTTTCCATCCTCAATATTGTAATTTGGTATCTCCTAAAGTAGTCTTCTTTCTGGACTTTTCTTCAAGTACTTTGGGTTGCACTTTCTATGGATCAAGCCCAATTTTACAGCTGGATGTCTTATTTGATGCCAACTCTACGAGAAGGGCTGTATTCACTATTGCATGTTCCTGTGGTGGGTTGTATGTAATGAAGTGGAGAATATTAAAACTAATACAAATACCCAGTCCCTGAGCAAAAGGAATTACTGTTGATAATCTTAACCATAATGGTTAAAATGATTGTTTGATCTGTATTGACTAGTTTGAATGTAGTACAAAAATATTTAAATAGTTATATTTGAATCAGCCTTGTTAACACACTTATTAATGAAAAAAATTATTTATTCAACCAAACATGTTTCAGGAATTTAACCATTCCCTTCATCAGTGGTCAGATCAGAGAATAAAAGATAGCGAGTATCTTGCTTAAATCGTGGGATTTACCACATCTGGATTCATTACTACTAATTGTACTGACAAGACGTAGCCTTTAGAACATTCTTTGATCTGACCACTGATGAAGGGAATGGTTAAATTCCTGACATTTTTGGTTAAATGAATAATTTTCTTTCATTAATAAGTGTATTGACAAGGCTGATTCAAATATAACTATTTTAAATATTTCTGTACTACATTCAAAAGGAATTAGACGTAACTAAAATTCCTGGTCCAACTGGGGATCAAATCAAAGGTTCTCTGAATGAAAGGCTGCTACAGTGACCATCCAAGCCAAGGAGCAAGACAATTAAGTGCTGGGTGAAATCTTTCCTGAAAAGAGTTCTACAACATCAAGAGTTTGGGAACCATGATTAACAAAATAATATCCCCAATAAGATTATTTTGAGCAAGGAAGAGCTAGAATGAAAGAGAAAAGAGACTGCAACTAGTTAGATTTTATTCTTTAAGCAAAACAAGCATTTTAACATAAAATCACTGTTTAACAAGCATTAGTTAACAAGCCAGATTAACAAACTACGCACATTGAACATCACCATTAACTGAGCATTAAACAGTTAACCATATCATCATCATTAATGTCTAAAGGCAATGCCTTGTCTATGAAACCACTGTTCTCTGTCCTCAGCTTCTCATTTCATTTCATAGTAGGAACCATAATGAAGATTCTGTGCTAAGTCTTGAAAGAAAAAATAAAAATTCTCACATCATAAATCAGAAAGATTAATGGCAGGCTTATGTTAACAATAAATCTCTATTAAATAAATACTGGTCTCAGTTACTGTTACTTGTACCAAGCTCAAGAAATAACTTACATAATCATTAAAACACATACATTCCTAACATAGTTGAACATAGTTTCTTCAACATATCCATTATAATCTGTACTTGCAGATAAGATATCATACAGTGGATCCAGATCGACTTTTGTAGCAATGCAATGGTCTCCACACTCCCCTCAACCACCCCAATTTACTGTCAGTACAACAGTACGAGTCACTGCCCAATTACCGCTGATTTTCAGTAGTCCAGTACGCTAGTGCATGTGCCCCCACTGGTGTATTGGGTTGTGAGTGAAAATGTCAACAAAACTCAAACACAACAGTTACCACAATTGTTTGGTGTTGGAACTACCATTTAATAATAGGAGTAATGCACACAATAGTACATTAAAGATTTTGTTCTCTTAGTGCACTGATGGGCATACCATTCAGGATCTGGAGAGCAGTAACTTACACTTTTATTATATAGATCATAAGGTGGAAACCACGAACTGCAAAATGCATCACTGTATGCCATTTCCTTTATAATTCTGAAGACATCATGGTAGCAGTAGAGTAGAAATCAATCTGGAATTTCTATTTTTAAGAGTAGTTAAGAGTATTGGTCTTAAGATGATGACTGTTGTCCATTACAGACCTTCTATCAAGAAGGTTCACCTGCCAATTTGTATGTTAGCTGCAATGGGCTATATTTCAATATGTAGAATAGATATTTTTAGGAAGATGGCTTTTATCTTTTCTAGTTTTGTAAGACTGTTTTTGCTTAGGTCACACCTCTACCATTTCAGATATAACGAAAAACAATTCTTCAATTTTAAACTCTGTATCTGGCCTTGCTCCATGCACTTATTTTTAAGTTCATCACCATGAAACCAAACTTTAACTAGATTCTATTGTATATTTTTGCAGAACAATCAAGTCTTGTGAGTCCCCCTTTGCAAATAGCCCTCAAATTTTCTGTTAGATTAATGTCAGGGTAATAACCTGGCCACTCTAAAATCCCATGGCACAACAGCCCCGAAGGGCCATGGCCTACCTGGCGACCATTGCTCTGCCAAACGCCTGCAGATTATGAGCTGTCGTGTGGTCAGCACAATGAATCCTCTCAGTCATCTTCCTCCCTTCCCTTCCCTTCCCTTCCCTTCCCTTCCCTTCCCTTCCCTTCCCTTCCTTCTTACTACTCATTAGACTGGACAAAAATCCAGCTCATGAGAACTTCTGTTAATGAAAACCTGCAGCTTGTTTAAAGTCATTTGGCTGGGTCAGGAATGGGATGAATGAAGCCCCATCTAGTGGTGAAGACTGGGATTGTGCCGGCTGCCGAAGCCTGTCGCACTCCTCTGGGGCAATGATTAATGACTGACAGATGAAGTGAAATGATATTGGAGAGTGTTGCTGGAATGAAATATCATAAGTCTGTACAGAGTTCTCCTCCATTTTCACAGACACTATACATAGGTGTACATAAATGCATGAATGAGGGTCTTTTTAATGATTACATGACCGAATAATATTGTCATGCATGCACGAATAAATGAATGAACACTTCCCTCCCAGTCACGGATAGCCACCAACTGAGGAGAGAGCATTCGGTTGGCAGGATAAATGCACGGATGGGATTATGCATGACTACTGCCCGGTCGTGTTATCCACCCCTGGTGAGAAAAAGGAGCCACCTTCCCAAGGATAACACGTCCGGCCCTTTCCCTTGAGGCCCAAACAGAAGACCCCACCTGATCTAATAGCTGTCAAACACTAATTTCTCACCATTCCCTAATTTCTGCGAAGCACACGTAAGCGGAAATCCCGCACCTCATGTGCCCCCTCCCTATTCTTCTTTCTCTGTTGCATTTAGATCACTCTACATATTCGATTGGGATAGGCCTGTCCTATCCCGTCCTACTTCGGTTATAGCCTTACATAAGTGTATGAATTAATGAATGAATTAATTAATTGGCTATGATTCCCTATCTAAAATAGTGCCCTTTGCACAGGCGGATCGCCATTCCACATGCAAGGGCCACGCCTACGATTATCTACATGAGTGTATGAATAAATAAATTAATTAATTAATTACCAATTCCCTAACTGTATTGAGAAAACACATATGGATGGATTTATGAATGGGTATATGGATATTCATGCATGCATGTTAGGAAAAAAATACTCATCCCTCCCAGTACGGATAACCAGTAACTGGGGAGAGAGCCCTTGTTATGAATTAAATAAATGATTGAATGAATAATATGTGGAATGAGTAGTGAATGAATGAGTGAATGTTATCAACCTACAGCCACGGATCGCCAGCAGCTGAGGATGAAACATAATATCCATTGGGCCCTGTCTCATTACAAACAGTTTGACAGTTAATTGCGTTATGGCTTACTAACATATCGACTTTACAGTGCTACATATACTAATATTCCTTTTACTACATAGCCCTATTGGTAATTTCTTAACTAATCGGTTCGCAACACAATCATCCATCCGTAATATGACCTACCCTCATTGTAGGCTCTTTCAACACTCTTCTACATGAATTTCTAATTACAATTAACAGTTTACTGAAATTACCAGGTTTATACCATTCTTTGCTTATCATCTTAATAATCCTATAGCCATTCTCATCCTCATTTATCATATATTGTTCCTTGTTATTCAAAAATTTCCTTCTCACCGCTATGGTTTCTTTACATGATTTCAACATGTGAAAGTCTTCTATGTTTTCACCACAGAGAAGGCACCTTGTTGCATCTTTCACTTTAATCCATCCCCTATTCTTGTAAATTCCCATTAACCACCATATCAAACCCCTGATTTCTCTTCTATTTACACTCACAATATTTATGTTCATATCCTGCCTTATCCTAATAAACTCTGAGAGGGTCGCCTTGCTTCTACACTCGGATACCAACCACTGTCTTTGAATATCTCTGAGTCGTCTAATGATTAGTTTATTCGTTGATCTTTCCAACCTCTCCCAATAACTTCCATATCCCAACCTATCTAATATACTTCTGATTTTCGTTAACCAATACTCTCCCTGGATATTATCTCTCTGATATGCGATCTGCAGAAGCTCGCCACCCTCTCTTCCTTTAAATCTCAACAGATATTTCAGAACTCTCTTAAGAACATCTACTTGGATATTTTCTTCACATATTAATCTTACTCCACAATTTGCTGTACAATTTGGTAACCCCATTACAATTTTACAGAACTTACTTATAACCTGATTCAGCATCTCACACTCTTTCTCTACACCCCATAGCTCAGCTCCATAAAGCATTCGATTTTTAACTACGGCTTGCAGGACATTTCTCTGAATCTTATAGTCTATATTTGGGAATTTATTTTCAAGAATTCTAATTACTGATAATGCTGCAAGACCTTTCCATTTGGCTTGTTTTATTTGATGGATCCACTTCCCGTTGATTGCTATATATATTCCCAGGTACTCTAATCTATTTGTGACCTCAACTTGACAACCATCAATCGTCCATTGTTCATTCTTCGCTCGTTTACAGCCTTTCTTACAGATCAGAACTTTCGTCTTGGAAATGTTAATTTTTAATGACCACGTTTTAGCAAACTCTGTCACAGCATTAATGCTCTTTTGCATGCCTCCGGCCGTTAACGTCATCAGCAGGACATCGTCCGTGAAAATTAGGCCTGGTAATTCTTGATTTACTAAAACTGGACTCATCCAGTTATCACCTCCATGTCCGTTTAATATATCGTTTATAAATAACAGAAATAAAATAGGAGATAGCTTACATCCTTGTTTCAAACCCAATAAAGAATCTATTTGACCACATGCTACCCCATCACCTACCCTTATACTGCATTGCACCCTTCGGTAAACTGCCTCCAATGCTTGTACCATCTTACTAGATACCCCTAATAGGCGTACTTTTGCGAACAATGCACCCCTGCTGACTGTGTCAAAGGCCTTTTCAAAATCTATAGCCGATATATATAATTTTCCTGCTTTCGGTTTTATATACTTATCTATTATTGTTTTTACAATCATGATGTTATCTATTGTTCTTCTGCATTTTCTGAAACCACTTTGATATTTCGAGAGGATGGAGAATTCTTCCGCCCATTTCATCAGTCTATTTGCCAGAATTCCTGTATATAATTTACTTAGGGTGTCCAATAGTGTTATACCTCTGTAGTTGTTTGGATTACTTCTCTCCCCACGCTTCTTGTAAATTGGACATATTATACCTGTCTGCCATGCCTTAGGAAACTCCAAAGAATCAAATATCCTATTGAACAATTTTACTAATATTTGCTGGAATGAAATATGACAGGGAAAACCGGAGTACCTGGAGAAAAACCTGCCCCGCCTCCGCTTTGTCCAGCACAAATCTCACATGGAGTGACCAGGAATTGAAGCACAAAATCCAGTGGCAAGAGGCCGACGCAGTGCCGCCTGAGCCACAGAGGGTCTTTAACTTCTGTCGCCAGGCTGAGTGGCTCAGACGGTTAAGGCGCTGGCCTCCTAACCCCAACTTGGCAGGTTCGATTCTGGCTCAGTCCGGTGGTATTTGAAGGTGCTCAAATACGACAGCCCCGTGTCGGTAGATTTACTGGCACGTTAAAGAACTCCTGCGGGACTAAATTCCGGCACCTCGGCGTCTCCGAAGACCTTAAAAAGTAGTTAGTGAGACGTAAAACAAATAACATTATTATTATTAACTTCTGTTAATACAATGACTGAGCATATGTCATGGGATAGTGGAACACTGATACGCAGGTGTGT
This sequence comes from Anabrus simplex, assembly GCF_040414725.1. Taxonomy (NCBI): domain Eukaryota; kingdom Metazoa; phylum Arthropoda; class Insecta; order Orthoptera; family Tettigoniidae; genus Anabrus; species Anabrus simplex. The sequence continues at coordinate 170,864,958 of NC_090269.1, read as the reverse complement.
TGTCTGCGCACCACATACCCCCTGTACCAGCGGCAGTTGTATAGGAGACCTTGTGAGCAGTGGCTGTGCATGTGACAGATGTAACATGGAACGTCGTCGTGAGCTGACACCGTTTGAATGGGGTATGGTGGTCGGTGCCCAACAGATGGGAAGTGCGATTTTGGAAGTGATGCGGGAATTCGGCTTCACACGATCAACTGTGTCCAGGGTGTTTTGTGAATGGTTGAATGCGGGTGTCACCGTCCACAACAGACCAACGACCGGCTGTCCAGCCACCCTCGATGACCGTGACCAGTGACATCTGAGACGGATTGTCAATAGTGACAGATGGGCAACCGTGCAACAAATCATGGCTCAATTCAATACAGGCCATACTAGATACGTCTCCCAGTGGACAATCTGTAGGAACATGGGTTCTATGGGGTATGGGAGCCGGTGCCGCACATGGGTGCCACTGTTAACCCAACGTCATCGGGCACGACGACGCGCATTTGTCGCCAGTCACCAGGGATGGACACTGGAACAATGGTGTAACATGATATGGTAGGACGAATCACGATTTCAACTGCACCATGCTGATGGGAGGCACCGTGTATGGCGCAGACCACAAGAAGCGATGGATCCTGCCTGCCTCGAAGGTGTGGTCCAGGGCGCTGGTGTCTGTTATGGTCTGGGGTGCATTTTCCTGGTATGGAATAGGCCCCCTAGTTGTTCTGGAAGAGAGTTTGAATGGTACGCGGTATGTTGAGCTGCTCGGAGACCATGTCCACCCATTTTTGGCCTTCCCATGCCCAGACAGTTCTGCAGTGTTTCAAGATGATAACTTGCCGCCACATCGCTCCCACGTCACCCGGGAATGGTTCCAGGAACATGCAGCGGAGGTCCAATGACTGCCATGGCCACCCAGGAGCCCCGATATGAACCCTAATGAGCATATCTGGGATGTCCTGGAACGCAGGCTCCATGCCATGGATCATGCAACCACGAACAGACCAGCATTGGTGGTCGCTCTGCAAACGATTTGGTGTCAGCTGCGTCCAGAGGACTACCAGGGACTTGTCGACTCACTTCCACGGTGTCTCACTGCAGTTCGCAGGGCCAGAGGAGGTCCCACACGCTATTAGGTGTTTATCCCATAACATTTGCTAAGTCAGTGTAATAACAATAATAATCATCAGTGGCCTATGACAGCAAATGATTCTGATTAAGACATCTATGGACGCTCTTAGTACTTTCTTAGAAACTGTAGGCTGCTTTCGAGAAATGTTGACATTTACTTTCAATTCTTATGCACGACGCTTAAAAGAAAATATTGATAGGTTTACTCACATGCTCTGGATGTGTATTGTAAGTTTTACAGATTTCAAACTGACGTTGACTGATATATCGAACTAAAGAACACCCCATGCCGTTCTTAGTTATTCACAAGAATGTTAATGAAACTTAGTTTAAAATAATCGTCTTGTTATTTGTGCACTTTCATATTTGTTGAATAATTAACCTTACTGGCGAGAGTTGGAGAAGACGTGGAAGGTGAACATACAGGGATTATAATTTAAGACTTTGCACTTCACTCACAGGCCGCAGGAATTCTCAAGCGAGCGCCACATGGCTTGTGTCAAGTTTGGAGCGATTAGAAGTCTTGATATAGCAAACACAGGAGTTTGGTAGTAACTACTGGAGCTTTAAGGTATGTTGTGAGATTATTATCACAATGGTTAAGTATTCTACAGTGCAGAGAATATTTTTAATCCAAGTGTTTTATGCATAAGAAGAAACCAGTTAAAAGGTGCCTTTGAAAATTCTGTAGACAGTTTCCCAGTTCTATAATACCATCAAAGCATTACATGCAACAACTCGTTCACAAGTGGCATAGTACTGGATCCATAACTGATAAGAAAAAACAGAAGGAGAACAGCTCTCATACAGGGGAGGTGAGAAAATATACAGGCAAGACTGCAAGACAGTCCAAATAAGCTGCTTCGGAGAGGAGCTCTAGAAACTGGTATTTCACATTCATCAGCACTTAATGCAACAAAATTATTAAATTTATGATCTTACTGGACTCCTTCAGTTCATAACATACAGCCTACAGATTTCATCGCAAGAATAAGATTTTGCAATTCACTAATGAATAGTGTCTGGCCCGCGGTCTAGGGATAGTGTGCCTGCCCCTCGCCCAGAGGCCTCGAGTTCGATTCCCAGACAGGTCAAGGATTTTTACCCGGGTTGGTTCGAGGTTCACTCATACGTGATTACAACTGAGGATCTATCTGATGGTGAGATGGTAATCCCAGTCAAAAAACCAAGAATAACGACCGAGAGGATTTGTCGCACTGACCATGCATAACCTCATAATTTGCAGGCCTTCGGGCTGAGCAGAGGTTGCTTGTTAGTCCAAGGCCCATCAGGGCTGTAGTGCTAGGTGGATTTTGCTTAATGAATAGGACCCAAAATTTATTTTTATGAGTGACAAAACATAGTTTCATATGAGTGGATATGTCAATTTACAGAACAATAGGATCTGGGATACAGAGAACCCACACATTTTACAGCCGAGACATCTGCACAATGAGAAGGTGGGTGTATGATGTGCTATTAGTGCCCGATGAATTATTGGTCTGACATTTTTCAGGACACGATTATTTCCGGCTGTCATGTTCACAACTTTCTCAAATCATTTTTGCCAAACTGACTGAAGAAGAAAAAAAGGTAAGGCTATTTCCAGCAGGGTGGTGCGACGACGCATACACCTTTTCCCAGTTTGTAATCAAACTGTAGCATTTTTATTTTTAAATTCCATCTTGCATAACAGCAGCAAATATATATTATGAAGGTTTATATCCAGTCATTACGGAATCCACTGTCTTCTGTAACTAATTACCATACCAATCTTTGTTAGTACAATCAAAGGACTTACTAGCCAAAGTCGAATTAGAATTATAACAACTCATATTAACATTTTGATCATGCCTTTATGTTAAAATCACAGATAATAAAAATCTACACATAAGAATAAAAATCTTACTACTGGTAACTTCCCGACAAGAGACATTTGTCGTAACAGACATGCCATGAACGAAATTTAGGTTCCATATTCATATAAAAAATATATACTATAAAATTTCAGTAATAACAAGTAAGTAGATGTTAAAGTTTCTTCATAATGAGGGATATTACCAAAGATAGCAGGATCAAAGGAATCCATGGTCGACACCATGCTTAAAAATGTTAGATAAACGTAATCGCCCCTCTTTTGTCTTAATAGGATGTACAACCCATGCATCTGTAATTGGTACAGCTTGATCACCCTTTATCAGCTCTAAATCTGGTGCTTCACTATTATCAACTAAGGATAATGGCACAGATTCTAGAGACATACCAAGACCAAAGAGAAAATAGGCTGACACTTCACTCTGAAAATTCTTATAAGAAAATATAGTTTCAGGGGAAGAACCAAGATCTGTAAGAAATTCACACACAGATTGATAATAACACTGAAGTAAGTTGTCATAGTGAGAATTAAGTAATTCCTTAGTAGTACAAGAGTAGATCATGAATGACAGATCAAGAACAGGCGAACCATATCGAGCCAACTGGAAGTCTATCACGCGAACATCTTCAATTTCATTCTTCTGATCACTACTGTCATATTTCTTGTATCGGAATAGAAAGTTAGGGCACCATGTATCTCCATGTCCCACTACAGCATATGGTTCTTTAGGTTTCACTAGATTTGTAAGTCGATCATAAAAGTCATCATCAGTAAGCATCTTCAGTTTCTCTTCATAAACTGTGCCAGGTAATTCCTTGGAAACAGCATCAGAAAGTATATCCGTAAATCTTCTAAGCATATCAGCATACCAGGGCTTGTTCTCCGAATAATAGTAAGTTTCCTAGAATTTAACAAAAAAGAAAAAATGATCAACTGATGTAAATCAGGCAGTGATTATGTGTGTGGGCACATATATCCAGACACTTATCTACAAAATAAAACCTAATGAAAACTATTTATTCCTGTAGTACTGTATATGACAAATAGGGTAACACCCAACAAGAATATAACTCCACAGAATACTATAGTTCCCAGTATTCTTCTGTTATAAGAGAGTAGAGCCACCAATCTTTAGGGTGTTTTTTTTTTTTTTTTTCTCTCCTAGATCCCTAACTTGAAAGTAACAGGTTTTAAAGAAAACAATTTATGGCAAATGATTCTGCATTTCAGGAGGAAAAAACAATGATATTAGTTACATGTTACTCAAGGTCAACTCAATTTTTGATCAGATTCTAGTTTTATGCATAAAAGCAAATATTTGTCTAAAACTTTTTTATTAAAGTGTTATAAAATATTTAAAAGGTTGAAAAACATTATTCCATGCTAATACTTTGAAAGATTAACTTCAATTTCATTTGTTTGAATTTATCAAAACCCAGAAGTTAAGTTTCTTTTGTTTACTTTTCTTATAAACAGTTAACAACAGTGTAGGATAAAGTCAGAAGTTGGCATTGATAATTTAATCCAACATAAACTTGCTTTCCATGAGAAACAGAATAATTCACAAGTGATTTGCATGCATGTGTAATAAAGTTTTGAGTCATAGATTCTTTAGTGAAATTTCAAGTGGTGTGACATCCGTACGAATGTTCTGACAATTTCTACTGAAAATTTCATTAAGGTTGTTACAATCTGACACTTAGTATGTTTCCTTCCAGTTTACAAATCCTTTGGAAATCATTTCTCTTGCTCCAAAGAACAGGCCTTCTACAGTGATTGTTGACATTATATGATCTTTGAAAGACTGGAATTGCTGGCTCATATATTTTTTTTATTTTCTCTGTGGACCTCCTCAGGTGGAATCTATTATTTTAGCTGAACGTTTGCTCTGGTCAATGGCAATTATGTCTATGTGATGACTGCTATCACCAACTGTTATGCAATGGACTTCCTTGCAGATCTCAAAGTTTCTTGTATCTTGGACTGTTAGCTATCATGGCTCTGACAGAGTTGTGACATTTCATGCATCATATTTCCTGAGCATGTGTGCGAGAATTTCATACTCGCTACAGTGTCCACAGTGGGCTGTGCCCATGCAAAATTAAAGGAGGGAGTGCATTGGAGTTACCATTGCCATTATTTAAACAGATCTCGCCATTCAGAGCTTGAGAGTCCATTACGATTTATTACCCAAAAATTAGCCGATGGGAATTGCACAAACAATGGAACCTCTCCCCCTTTATGAGGATAGTTACACCAGGCCCCAAATTCTCAGGATTTTTTTTAGAATCTCTCTAAATTTCCTTACTGTAACTGATCTGTCTTCACTATTAATTTGGAGATCGTTAAAACAAAAGGTTTTTACTGCATCGTAGTTTTGAACAGCATTCACGTTCTGATTATTTGTAGTTTGAAGTTTGTTACTGATATATAACAATTGCAAGTAGGCTTCGTTCATGCATGATATACATTCAAAATTGTGAGGTATGGGGATCCACCTAATTCAATACAAGAAATAGTGATAATTATAAAGTCATCACATATTAATTTTATTTGGGACCAGTTTCCACAAAAGTGGAATGAGCTTTTTTCACATTGTAAGAACAATATGAGTCATTAGCTACTTAGTAGTCATAATGATATGAAATTGAGTTTCTTAGTTCAGTAATAATATTTGTATTCATTATAGATAGGCTGATGGACTAATTACAAAAACCAGTTGCTTACTTAAAGTTTCTCGTAGATGTTTAATAATTATTCAACTGGGATATAGCAATGTGTGAAGTTTAAATAAATGTCTTATACAGGTAAAATATAGTAATAGTATATATAGTATATAATAATAATAATAAATATAAATATATAATTCGCTGGGGCCATCAAGGACCACGTTAAGTCTTGTTGCATTTGACACTGAACTTGGCCTTCTTTAGAGCCCAAATTTCCCTCATTCTTTGTGAGTGGGCCTGCTTACGCTCCTCTGTCCAAGGGGCACCGTGTCTTCTCTTCGGTTGCTCGTCTCGGTTTAGCCCGTTCGTCAATATTTTCTTGCGGAAGAGATCTCTGTTAAGGGCGTCCTCAGCTGAGATATATAGCATTTGCAGGTCTTCTTTGGTATTTCTAAACCAGGGAATTGTGGTTTTGGGGTTTGAATTAAAAAAGTGAAATATTTCTTTAGTTAACTTTCTTTCGTCCATTCTTTTCAGATGACCGTAAAATCGTGCCCGTCTTTTTCTAACTGTGTCGGTAATTTTCTCTATTTTGCTGTAGACTTCCTTGTTGGATCTCTTTTGATGGATTCCATTTCTGTACTTTGATCCCAAGATTCCTCTCACAATTTTGCATTCTCTTTTCTCCAGTTCTTCAAGGAGTCCTTTGTTGGCATTTAGAGACAGGGTTTCGGCTGCATATAGAACTACTGGCTTCAGAACTGTTTCATAGTGACGTATCTTGGTGTTTTGGGAAAGGCATTTTTTGTTGTAGATTGTGCAGGATGTTTGGTAGGCTATTTCCAGTTTGCGTACTCGCTCCTGAAGTGCTTCTTTGTCCAGTCCATTTTTCATGATGATCTCACCCAGGTATTTGAATTTGACTACTCGGGTGATGTCCCCGTATTTTATATGGAGTTTTGGTGGAGCCTCTTTGATGTTAGTCATTACTTCTGTTTTCTCAAACGATATCTGCAAACCAGTTTGTTCAGCAATTTCCTTTAAAATTTCAACTTGAGCTCTAGTGGTTTCTATGTCGTTTGAGAGAACAGCAATATCATCGGCAAATGCTAAGCAGTCTGTTGCGATCCCCTTGGATTTGGTTCCTATTCTCAATGGACTGTAGTTGGTTGGTTTCCTGTAATCTCACCCGCCAGGTTCTGATGATCTTTTCAAGAACACAGTTGAAGAGTATCGGGGATAGCCCATCACCTTGTCCGACTCCTGTTTTGATGTCAAAGGAATGCGAGAGACATCCGTGGAACTTCACCTTGGATTTTGTATCGGTCAGAGTGGCTCTAATTAATGCCAGCAGTTTCAAATCAACTCCAAATTCATTTAAGATGTTTAGCAGGACTTCCCGGTCAATGAAGTCGTACGCTTTCTTTAAAGTCCACAAAGACAGACACATACTGCTTGGACCTTAGTGCACAATATCTGATGATCGTTTTGAGATTTTGGATCTGTTCAGCTGTTGAGCGACCTTTTCTGAACCCTCCTTGGTATTCACATATTTGATGTTCGACTTGTGCTTCCAAACGCTCCAGGATGGCAAGTGATAGAATTTTGTAAGTCACGGGTAGCAAAGATATTCCTCTGTAGTTGTTGATGTTCTTCATGCTGCCTTTTTTGTGTAATGGATGGATGAAAGCTATTTTCCAATCTTCGGGTAGGGTCTCCTTGTTCCAAATTTCTTCTATTTGCTTTTGCAAGATATCAAGTGATTCCTCTGGGGCATATTTCCATAGTTCTGCTACTACTGAGTCTTCCCCCGGCGCTTTGTTATTTTTGAGACGAGCAATGTGGCGTTTGATTTCATCTCTGTCAGGTGGTCTGGAATCTGGGTACCCGAGTAAGGGTTGCTTGGTCTCAATGGCGCTTCGCGGTTTAGAGCAATTAAGTAAATTATTATTATTATTCAATTAACAAATCCCCAAGTTACTCACTAATTTTGATATAAATCATAATAATTTCTCAATAATTTTCAATTATAAACCTTTAAATATCCTTCCAGTTGTAATAACAGATTCCACCTTACCCCCTCCCCATAATATAACTCCGCCGCCAACTTCTAGCGCTCTCATTGTTGCGCCTACCCCTCCCCTCCCGACTTGCTCTCTGCCCAAGCAAGCATATCGATACAACACATGCAGCAATGGGCAGACGTTTACCAGGACCCCTCGAGTGGCTAATGTGACCAGTCAGTGCTCTTCCAACATAAGAGGTAAGCGATCCTAGACTCTCATTTTGAACACTCTGTTTTCAAGGCACAGAGTACATCTTTATCCTTTACCAATTTTTCAGACTTCAGTTCACATACATTACGTCTTATTTTCTCCATATATGATCTTGAACTCCCAGTAAAAATAAAACACCTGTTTTCGGCTTTAACCATTATTTTAAAGGAACTGGATATTGACCTCTACCTATAAGCAGCTTTAGGTGTGATCAATCCTGTCTGAAGTATTACTACTCAAAGTCAACTACAATATGTGATTTCTCATACCCAACTCACGAGTCTATGCAAGAATGAGATTTAATTAGTTAACAATTCTAATTACCTTCTTCATTCCAAAGAATATAATAATCATTTTTATGAATGAACATTCTTATTGACTGACAGATAGCAATGATTTTAATTACTTCATTACCAGCTCTAAGTTGTACTTTGTTTTTAACCTCTGTCAGCATGATTCTGTGTTTTTCTCTTAAACATGATGAACATTCTTATATGTTTTCACACTAGTTTTAAGCCTATTTGATTTTCTATAATGTAAATGTCGAATATTAGGTACCATATATCTTAAGGACACTAGGCCCTGACCTAACTTTAGGCTACGATTTATTTTTGGCTGATGATGCTTAGGACAGTTAAGTGAAACATGTCCCAACTTACAACACCAGTTGTAATGTTTATATCCTAAATATAAGGAAAGGTAAGTATTGGAAAGGTGGTGCAAATTATTATTCTTATTTTAATGTTCATACTCACACTCTCCTGCAAGCCCCGTCCCATTTCCCCACTCCACTTCTTCGTAGCAACAAGTCTTGCGTCTCGACTGCGGGAGCAAGTCAGTCGTGAGCTGGACTCCATAGTCAGAGAACAAGGGTGATACAAGCGAGCCACGTAACATAAGTTAATTTTCGTTCTTTGTGACTTACTTTAAATGTTTTTCCTGTTAGTAACCATTTTTCAACTTTTATTTCGATTTGTTTTATTAATTTTACAGACTAAAAATTAGACAGTTCAACTTCAATAATGCTTATGTATGTCAGCGCATGTCGGAAAATAACAACTAAGCCAACAGTTTACAGATACTAGTTGAACCACACTAAGGTACAACAAAAACATTGAAACAGAAAGACCTCCAGCTCAAGACTGTTTTAACGATCACCATCTCACAGTTTTTAACTTTCATCTTGCTTTTTAAGAAAACATTTTTTGAACTAACATTTCATTTTGTGTGTGCAATGTTTTTAATTCTTTATATATGTTTTACTAAGGATGACCCAATGCTGGGTCGAAACATGTCTATGTTGATGTAAAGTTTCGTCTTAATTGGATGTAATTTCAAAATAATTTTGTACAATTTTGTAAGAATTATTAGTATGTTAAAAGGTGGAAATCAAGCCTTATGCATAGACAACTCACAGTTTTTGCTGGAAAGTGAGATAGAATATAGAGACTTGATGTTGTAGAACCATGTAAGGTGGCTGAGTGCAGGAAAGTGCCCTGAACGTTCTTTAATTGCGATTCGCAAGGGAATCCCTAAACTCCTTTAAAAGTTTGTCTCGTCTGATACCTCAGAAATAGAAGTGAGAAATTCAAAGTCCAGATTTTTTATAGTAGTCAGATTTTCTAACAGATATGACAAGTCAGCTACCGACAGACACAAAGGGAGATTAAGAAGGAAATCAGATTAGCCAAGGAAAGATGGATGATAATGAACTGTGAAGAAATAGAAGAACTAAATAAAGACCATGATAGTTTCAAGTTATACAAGAAAGTAAAAGAGATAGCTGGGCTGTACAGAAAACAGACGCCAGTGACTCTCTTTGATGACACCAGCAAACCCATCCTAGATGAACAAAAAGTCATACAGACCTGGACAGAATACATAAACGAATTGTTCAGTGATGACAGAGGTGAAATTGTGTACTTACACAGTGCGAAAGGTCCAAAAATAACAAAAGAAGAAGTATTACATTCCCTCACAATATCACCTAATGGTAAAGCAGTAGGTCCAGACCCGATACCAGCCAAGGTTCTAAAACTAATAACTGAAGAGAATGTTAACCAAATTGGTAAACTTTTCAATACAATTTATGATACTGGAATAATCCCAGAGGACTGGTTGCAATCGACATTCATCGCAATACCTAAAAAGTCTCATCCAAAGAAATGCAGTGACTACCGTCTCATAAGTCTGATGAGTCATATGCTAAAAGCATTCTTGCGTATAATACACGCATGCATTAGAACAAAGTGCGAAATAGACTTGGATGACAACCAAATGGGTTTCAGAAATGCCTTTGTCACACAAGAAGCCTTATTCAGCATCAATGTCCTGCTCCAAAAATGCCGCCAACTACACAAAGATGTATTTGCATGTTTCATTGACTATGAGAAAGCTTTTGATAGAGTGAAATATGAAAAATTGATAGAGATTCTCCAACGAAAACATCTCGATGGAAAAGTCATACATATCATACAGAATCTCTACTGGGGCCAACAAGCAACAGTCAAAATCAACCAAACCAAAACATCAGATGTGAAAATCAGAAGAGGGGTACGCCAAGGTTGTATTCTCTCGCTGCTCCTTTTTAATATGTATTCTGACATCATTTTTAAAGAAGCTTTAAATGATGTTGAACTGGGGGTGAAAGTAAATGGTGTTTTGATCAATAATATTAGATATGCAGATGACACTCTGATTCTGTGCAACACTATAGAAGGCCTTCAAGAACTCCTGAACAGAATCCATGTCAGAGGTTTACAGTATGGTCTCAATATAAATGTAGAAAGAACTAAGTTAATGGTATTTAACAGAAATAGTAATGCAAATGTCACCTTGTCATTAAACAACCGTAAAATAGAACAAGTCCACCAGTTCAAGTACCTCGGCAGCATAATAACGGAGAGTATGGATCCAGATAAGGAAATCAGATGCAGAATTGAGAATGCTAGAGCTGCATTTCGCAGGATGAGCTCTTTGTTCTGTAATAATCATCTAAATCTGAAGCTCAGACAGAGATTAATGAAGTGCTACATTTGATCAGTACTGTTATATGGAGCAGAAACATGGACCTTAAAAGCCGCAAGTATCAAACGACTTTCCGCCTTTGAAATGTGGTTGCACAGAAGAATGCTTAGAATACACTGGACAGATATGATAACAAACGATGAAGTCCTAAGGAGAGCTAGGACAAAGCAAGAACTAATAACAACTATAAAAGTTCGCAAAACAGCTTATCTAGGTCACATATTAAGAGGAAACAAATATGGCCTCAAAAAACTCATTCTCCAAGGCAAAATAGAGGGCAAACGGCGAGTTGGCAGACCAGAGATAACATGGTTACACAACATCAAGCAGTGGACCGGTATTGAGACAACTGAGAGACTCTTCCGACTAGCAGAAGACAGAAAAATTTTCTCCAGAGTAATCGCCGACGTCTGGGCAACCGGATATGGCACATGAAGAAGAAGAAGAAGAAGATGACAAGTCAATCTTCAACATGAATCTTCAAGGAAGAAACCAGGTGGTGACAGATGGTGGAAACTATGAATGGATTTCGCCAAGTTAAAAGTTTTCAAACATTCTTTAGAATACAACAAACTGACGCATTTTCTTTGCTGTCTACAATTAGTGGGGGAAGACCAGGAAACTATAGATTTTTCAGAATTCAGTGCATACACGTTCAAGAGATCATTGAAGAATTCAACACACGATTCAAGGAAACTGAAATTCTCAAAAGCAGTATACAACTTGGAGCTACAATCGAGGAACGAGTACCACATCTACAACTTGAACTGTGCGATCTACGAGCCAATAACTACCAACAGACAAGACAAGAAAAGGTTTCACAAATTTTTAAACTGCTATCCAGCAAAAAAAAAAAAATTAAGACAATTTGGACTAAAATTACTTCAATGTTTGGGAGCATGTATACATTGAAAGTGTTTTTTCTTCTATGAAATTCATTAAAAATCAGTACAGAAGTTGACTTTCAGATTCTTCCTTGCTGCATCTTTTGAGAATAGTAACAACAGAGCTGGAGGTAGACATTTGTTCACTGGTAGATGCAGCTGATCGACCACACTACTCTCACTCAATTGTCCTTCTTTAAGTTTTGTTTTGGCTACATTATTCATTTCACGGTTTTCTTTTTCTCTTTTGTCATTTGCCATCATTAGGAGCTCATCAAAATTCAATTGTCTTGGGTATAATAGTGTTTATTTTTAATTATTTTATGAAATTGTAAAACAGTGTTTTAAGCAATTAAAATTAACAAGCCATCATTTCAATTGAACTATGCATATTATTTCATACTGGTACCTCTGTTCTAGTTGCAGAATTTTATGAAAACTGGCGTATTATTAAAGTGCAGCTCACAATCATACCCAAGGTTTCCAATGTGGCCCTCGAACTCTTACATGATGATGATGATGATGCTTGTTTAAAGGGGCCTAACATTGAAGGTCATCGGCCCCCGAGCCCTTACAAATTGGAAACCCCTGTTCTAAAGGAATCCCTGGACAACATTCCACAACATCGTACCACCATACTGATGGGTGATTTCATTGTGCAAATCAGCAAAGAGAAAAAAATATTGTAGGATAGTGGGCGATTACCCAGCCCATAAGAAGACAAATGGGAACGGAGAACGCCTCATAAACCTTTGCACCAAATATGACTTGGTCTTGAACTCAACACCCTTCAAACACTTACCTAGGAAATCCAAGATCTGGAAGAGCCCAAATCCCATGTGAGGGGAATTCCAGATAGATCATGTGGCTATAGACAAGAGGCAACACATGAAGATACAGAATGTTAAAAGTAATAAGAGGAGCTAACTTAGACTCTGACCACTACCTCTCCCCAGCAAAACCCAACTTAAAAACCACTGAGGAGATAACCTAATACCACAAAAAGCTAAGATACCTAAAGTCAACATCCTACAACTACATGATGATGAGTGTAACTTCAACACCGTCCTAAGGAAAAACATGAAGAAACAAGGGTGACATCCTACAAAAGGCTCTACTGGATGTCGCACAAGAAACCATCCCTGCTTCATCCAAAAAAGGAAAGCATCCTTGGTGGACCGCAGAACGTGACCAGACTATAAAAGAAAGGCGCAAAGCCAGGGTCTGGTGGAACCAGAACAAAAATGAGATAATTACTAGGCCTTTCTTATGCAAAGAAAAATAACTGCCTACACCATCCCCATAACCCAGAGGAACTAAAACAGGACCCTGATACAACAGGCAGAGGAAACTTTCAAGAGCAGCAACTCACGGGACTTCAACAGGGAACTATAGCAGCAGATGATGCAGTATACGGTCCCCACCGTTCATCTTGATGAACCTGATGGAAGGCTTCAGTTCAATACTAGGAACTGCACCAGTATTCTTGCAGGGTACTTCCAAAAGCTTCTCAATGCAGAAGAACCTAAAGACAAACTCGCCTTCTATAACCCCTTTGCTAAGAATCCAGATTACATACCACCAACCAGGGAACAAATAGATGGCATTATCAAGAACCTCAGGAACAACAAGACCTCAGGTGAAGACAACATAGTAGCAAAGAAGTGGAAGCATGCAAACGAACAATCTCTACAGATGATCCATCAGATCATTCAGGACACATGGGTAACAGAGACCTTACCTTTAATATCTGTCATATACCAGATTCACTCTAAAGCTCAGCAAAACTAGAGTTACAACCAACTGGATTCCCAGCTGGGTGAATATCAGGCAGCTTTTCATACTGGTAGATCTTGTACAGAGCAGTTACAAAACCTCAAGACCATCCTTGCACACCAGAGTCATGGCAGACACCCCTGGGTATTCATCTTAGTGGATTTTTAGAAGGCATATGATTTCATACATACACAGACAATCTTCTCCAGCTTATGGAAATTCGGTCCAGATGAGAAGACCTCCAGACTAATCCAGGCTACTCTGAGGAACATCACTTTCAAAGTGAAGTTCACAGGTGAACTCTCCAAAAACTTCCCCATCCAAATTGGAGTGAGACAAGGTGACAGCCTCTCTTGCATCCTATTCAACTGTGTACTAGAGAAGATTATCAGGGAATGGACTACCACACTACCATCACGAACTGGACTACACACTGGATATAGGAAAGACAACCTCACTGTATCCTACCTAGCATTTGCTGATGACATTTACCTTGTTAGCCAACAACTTAGAGGACGTTACTCACTAATAACAGAACCTTTATAACATTGCAGCTAATGAAGTACCTAGCAGAGTGGATATCAGCCAAAGAGAGTGAAACATTGGCAACAGACAACAGTTATGCCAAGTTGGAGAGGGTGTCCCACTCCTGTAAGAGCAATTATACAGCCACATACCTTTCCAAAAATCTTAAAACGTTACAAGTCAGTAATAACACCTTCTGTGCCTTATGGCTCCGAATGTCTCTTGATGTCCAGCAAGGGCCCATTCAGGAAAACAGAGCTCAATAAACTAAAAATATAATGTCTTAACAACGTCCAAGTATGAACTCTCATTTCCCTTGTTCACTTTGCTTTTCGGTGACTAAACTTTTCTAAATTTCTATTTCTTTATCTTGCATTTCAATTCTGTAAATTTCTTTTTCGTCTTAGCCACCAACGAAGTATGACCTATCCTCTCTGTACCGGGCGGTACACCTCCACGCCGCTAATTTAAAATGTGCACCAGTTGAAACTCCTCTGCTGGAGGAAGTCTCAACTTTATTGACGGTATTAATTTTCAAGTTTCTCAGAAGATGTCACTACCTGGACATTTTGGAGTTTTTGAACTGTGTCATTTTCGACGTATTTTGTTTTGCTTGTAGTAAGGAGTGTGAACTTTCTCTTCTAGAGGACACTACTGAAGATCAACAATAGTGCACCCTAGTGCGGAGTGAAAGAACTGTTTTTTTTGGAGAAAATTCAATTTCAAAAGTTTGTTCTTTGCTAAATTTCTTTCTGTCATTGTTTAAGTTGGCAATATTAACCCTTTCTTTCCCCTTGTTTTGTATCTAGCCAATCCCGAATTTCTTTAATTAATTTTCCACCAATAATGTGTTTCTTCTTCATATTGTGTAGGGGTTTTCTCGGTTAGCCAATAAAGCTTTTTGGGGAGGGTGTTCTCATTCCCCTAACGCCTCGAACTTTCCGCGAGAGTATATAAACTGCTGATTTTAGGGTCTCCGGGCCACTTCTGTTCCATCTTTCAGTGTGTAAAGTACATAGCAGGGGGCGGGAAGCGCCTCTTTCTCCGGCAGCGGTCAACAACCAGGTAATGGCCGATTAATTACTTCTTGTCTTGCTTGCTCAGCAGTTTAACTCTCGGGGCGGGTCCGAAGTTTTTCCATTATGTAACCTTCCTTAAAATGTAAAGAAACTTGTATCTATTCTATCTTTTAAACTACATATTGGGATAGAGAGTGCTTAACCCTCTCGAGCTCCCACTCATATTGTTTTGAGGTGAACTTATTTTCTCAACCTATTCTTCCTTAACATTATGTAAATTTGTTTCTTTTCTAAAGTCACCTCCGTAGTATGGGATTAGCCCTTGCATCAGTGGCCTAGAGCCAAATTAGGTTTTGAAACAAATACATTAGGAGTGCAGATCGTCTCCTCTCAAATTGTTATTTTAGAGGTCATGTAATTACCCCTTTTTTTTCATTTAATAGACCTCAGTAGGTTGGGTATTTTACCCCTGTGTCTATGTCCAGAGAGGACAACTTGAAGGTGGAGTTTGGTGTGGCCTTTGAGAGGCATAAAGTTGAGAGCGAGTGGCTCTTTTTCGAAAATTGAGTGTTGTATGCCTCGTGGAGGCTTTTCGGTGTAATTTGGAGCAAGTGCTCCTGAGCATGAATGGAGTTTTCTGCCCCTCTGTTAATACTTATTTCAAAGTAAGGTTGGGCTGATTGCCCAAGCATTGTGAAGTGGGGGCGCGAAGCCCAAATCCTGTAAATATTGTAACTACCTTTTTTGACTTGCTACTCTGTACCTGCCATGCTTGTTATTTCTTCATTTTGAAAAGAAAATATAACCTTGTTAATTTTAAATTAATTTTACTTTCGTAGCTTGAGACCTGTTCACCACCCCGCACCTTCTTTCACGCATAACTACCACAAAAACACGGTAACACTCTCTATCACAGGGCCTTCTGTCCCATCAGGTTTTTTTTTTTGTTATTTGCTTTACATCGCACCGACACAGATATGTCTTATGGCAACGATGGGATAGGAAAGGCCTAGGAATTAAAAGGAAGCGGCCGTGTCCTTAATTAAGGTACAGCCCCAGCATTTGCCTGGTGTGAAAATGGGAAACCACGGAAACCATCTTCAGGGCTGCTGACAATGGGGCTCGAACCCACTATCTCCCAATTACTGGATACTGGCCACACTTAAGCGACTGCAGCTATCGAGCTCGGTCCATCAGGTTTTATGGCAAGTCATATCACAGGGTTGCTTGAGTACGTTCAGCATCCCATTTTGTTCTTAGCCTTTCTATTAACCTTTGTTTTTCTCCTTAGCCATGTAGGATGAACTTCTGCTCCTGCTTCTTCAGGATCCTTCTGATCCGTATGTTGAGTGTTGCTTCCCTCAGTATTAAGGGCAGCGAGTGTCAAATCAGTGTCAAGTTTGTCATGCTTTTAGTGGACTAAAAGGTACGCTGATGTAAGAGTCAGGCCTATTCACGCCAATGATAGTGAAATTTAGGAGTTCTATCTCCTTTTGTTTTGTATAACTGAACTATTGGAAGCCTCAGCTTCTTAAAACCAAAGATTCCCTTACCAAAAACTAGCAAGTCTTGTAAAATGGGAGATCATTCTCCAATCTTGATGATTAAGCTCTAAAGCTTATAATTGTAAATATCCCTATCTAAATTGTTATTCTGGTTGTTCTAATTTGTTACATTGTTGTTGCTGTTTTGAAAAATTCAAACAGTAAAAGAAAAAGAAAGGTAATTTAGGAAAATATCTTAAAAATTTTAAATTTTTGTGTAGTCATTTGTCCAGTAGCCTAGGCCTTGCCATTTCTTCCCCTCTCCTGCCCTGTTGGAATAATAATAATAATAATAATAATAATAATATAATAATAATAATAATAATAATAATAATAATAATAATAATAATAATAATAATAATAATAATTGTACCGGGCCGTACACCTCCGCGGCGCTAATTCAAACATTGCGCCAGTTGAAACTCCTCTACTGGAGGAAGCCTGAACTTTAACAACCATGTTAATTCTAAAGTTTCTCAGAAGATGTTGCTATTGTAAATTTTGAAGAGTTCTGAACTGTGTCTTTTTCGATTTATATTTGTTTTCTCTGTAGTGAGAAGTGTGAACATTCTCTTCGAGATGGCACTACTGAAGAACTACAATTGTGCACCCTGGTGCGAAGTGAAGGAACTGTTTTTTTGAGAAATTTTGTGTTCATAAGTTTGTTCTTTGTTAAATTTCTTTCAGTCATTTTTTGGGTTGGCAGTATAACCCTTCTCTTTCCGCTTGTTTTGAATTTAGCCAATCCCGAATTTCTCTAATTAATTTTTGACCAATAACGTATGTCTTCTCCGATATGGATATGTTGCTTGATCCTAGCCAATAAAATTGAGGGAGGTGTGGGTTCTCATTCTTGAAAGGTCTCGAATGTTCCGCGAGGGTATATAAACTACTGATTTTCTTGTCTCCTGGCCACTTCAGTAACATCTTTCCTAGTGTGATTATGTAGCAGGGGGCAGGAAGCGCCTCTTTCTTCGGGCAGCAGTTCATCCATAAGGTAATGGCCTTTTAATAACATCATTTCTTGCTAGCTCAGCAGTTTAACCCTTGGGGCAGGTTCGAAACATTTATCATGTAACTTTCCTTTAAAATGTAAAAGACACTTGGTATAAATTCCGTCTCTTTAACTACAAATCGGGATAGAGAGTGCCTAACCCTCTCGAGCTCCCTCTCATATTGTTTTTGAGGTGACTACATTTTCATAACTGTTTTTCTTCGCTTCATAATGTAATTAATTTTCCTATCGTGTCACCTCCGTAGTATGGGATTAGCCTTTGCATAAGCGGCCTAAGAGCCAAATAGGTTTTAAAAAGGTGTATTAGGAGTGCAAGTTAGGCCTCCTCTCAAGTTGGTATTTTGGGCCCATGTTATTGTCCTGTTTCTTTAGTGAATAGGCCTCAGTAGGTTGGGTAATTTTACCCCTGTTCTTGTGTGCCTGGAGGGCAGCTTGAAGGTGGAGTTTGGTGTGGCCTTTGATGGGCTTGAACTTTGAGAGCGGGTTTGCTCTTTCTTAAAAGTAGATTTTCTGTGTGCCTCGAGGAGGCTTTAATTGGGAGTAATTGGGAGCAAGTGCTCCTGGGCATGATTGAGGTTTTCTGCCCCTTTGTCAAACCTTGTGTATAAGTAAAGTTGGGCTCATTGCTCAGGGATTGTGAATCTGGGGCTCGAAGCACAAAATCCATTAATAAACTGTAATTGTACTTTCTTAACTTGTTGATATACAACTGAGTTCCTGTTATACTTGTTATTTCTTGACCTTGAAAAGAAAATATAACCTTTGTTAAATTTTAAATTAACTTTAATTTCCTAAGTTGAGACCTGTTCATCCCAGCACCTTCTTTCACCTCTAACTACCACGGATAACTCCGTAACAAGTGGTAGCAGAGCGTGGTTGAATGGGTCCCAATTTAGTCCCTTTTGACGGCTAAATATTGTATTTCATTCAAACTCGAACAATTTTCTCAGTTGCTGGAAAAAAAAAATTTCTTCAAAATTTTTCTGTCATCATGTCAGGCCCTCGCGAGGTTCTTCATCCTTTCTATTTGCGTAAAGAGGAATTAATTTATGAACTATCTCTCAGAAACGTTCAATCTGGAGGCACGGTTGCAGTCGACTCCAATAAGCTAAAAGATTCACTTGATTTGCCTATTACCATTCCGACTTTGGGAGAAAAAAGAGATTGATGATGCTCTCTCCACGATCAATGATAATACTACTGAGCTAACATCTGTAGTTAGTTTTTTTGAAGTAAGTGGTCAATCTCCTAATCAACTCAAAAGAGTACAGGCTAGGTTGTGCCATTTTTATAATAGGGTGTGTGATCTATTGTCTCTGAAGTTAAATGACCTTCAGGGTAAGGAAGCTAGTGCCCTTGCTGAAAACTTGTCTAAAATGTCTAGCAAAGTTAGCGATTTGTTATCTGGATCTGCTATTCCGAAAGTCGACCAGCCTATGGTAGTAAATATTGTAAATGTGGAGGATTCCTCTAAAGAGGAAGGAAGTAGTACTGAGGCGACTACACAACGAACATCTGCCCCATTAGGAACCGAGTCCGATTGTCGCACGTCCATTCCACCCTTTGTGTTAAATAGGGCACCTTCGGAATCTGCTTCCCCGCCACTTATGCCCCCTTCTACTATGTCACCTGGTTTCAGCAGTTTACCCCATCCATTAGCTATGTTACTTAGAGGTATTTCCAAGTTTTCTGTTAACTCCACTACTGATGTAATTGCTTTCTTAAGGTTTTTAGTCGAATTCCAAGATCATGCCCTTGTTTTTTCTCTGTCTCCATGTCAAATCCTTCAGATAATTTATCCTTATTCCATTGGTGTTCTCTCCGACAAGATAGTTAGGGCAATCGCTGAACAGTCATCCATAGAAGACTTCCCTGCCCATCTGTTGGCAAATTTTATCCCCGCTCGAGCTAGATCATCGCTCATTCAAAAATACTACTACCGAGTACAACGGTTGGATGAAAATTTAGCAGACTTCATCCAAGACATCAAGTTTTACACTAGGGTATTCGCCCTTCATTTTCCCGAAGATCAAATTGTTCAGGCTATTGTAGAAGGTATTTCACCACCTTACAGATCATACTTGTGTTTTGCGTCGCGTCCGCAAACTTTTGCTGAGTTAGAGGCTATGGCTGTCTCAGCCGAAGGAGTTAGATACGCCGATACCTTGCGTGTCGCCAAAGAACCCCCTCCATCCTCTAGTAGTTTTCGGCCTCCACCTCGCCGACCCATCACACCCCGTAAATGTTACGCTTGCGGGTCGCCCGACCATCTTCGCAATAAATGTCCATTGATCAAATCTAGTAGGACTAATAATGGAGCAGGTTCATCCCAAGGCTGCTTTAAATGCGGCGCGTTTTCACATATTGCCAAGAACTGCCCTAATGCTAACAGCACTCCCTCCTGCTCAACTTCGGGTGCAACTTCCAACAACAATCAAAAGTGACTAGGGGCTTCGGCTGAGTCGATCAATTCTTCATTCCGAGGCTCAGCCCCAAGTAAAACGGCCGAATTACCAGGGAAAACTCTGTCTTCAAATTTATCTTTTGAAGGTCCCAAAGAATGTCTTAGGATTGCGGCGGATACCCCCGCACCTGTGCCTTTTCTCAAAATTGAATTAAATAATGAACCTGTAACAGCTCTATTAGATTCTGGCAGTGTTTGTTCTATTATTTCGGCTGAATGATACTCCAAATTGAAAACTGCTCGTAGTCTTCCTGATTTTTGTTCGACTTCGCAAATTCCGCAAATTCCTCTCCATTAGAAATGTTAGGTTTTTTATATGCCAAAATTCGGATTTCTGAATTTACTTGGAAAGTTAAATTGTTTGTGGCAAAGCACTTATCTTGCCCCATTATATTGGGAGCCGACTTCATGTCCCATACTGGTCTAGTTCTCGATCTTCAAAGTAAGTCGTCCACATTCAAAATTGCTTCTAATTGTAAAATCCCCTTATTGAAATGTAATTCTGTATCATGTTCATCTATTTCGCCTACCCAGGATGAGACGTTGTTAGATCTTAGATCTACCTGAGGAGCAGGCTGATAGTATTCGTAAGCTGTGTCAGTTGTATCCAGAGGTGTTCACAATTAAGTATTTATTTATTTTCCACCTAGTAGATACAATGATTGCTTAAGGCAATTTTTAATGGTCAAAAGTGGTTTAAGGACACTTCCTCTAAAGCATTACTTTGTCAATTTTATATATTTTTCATCTAAACAGTGTTATGTGGCTGAAGATGTTGATAATATACGAAACATGCACCACTTTTGACCATTAAAAATTGCCTTAAGCAATCATTGTATCGACTAGGTGGAAAATAAATAAATACTTAATTGTGAATCTATTGAAGTGCGATACGGACCATGAAGCTGATTTTATGTAATCCAGAGGTGTTCTCGAATACTGTTGGTGTTACTGACATTATTGAATACAAAATTGAGGTCACGGATCCGATTCCTGTCCGTTTTCCACCATATAGGCTATCTCCACCAAAATGAAGGCATTGAAAGAAATCATCGATCAAATGTTGAAGGATGGTATTATTAGGCCCTCTAAGTCGGCGTATTCTTCACCTATTTTTCTAGTCCCGAAACCCCAAGGAGGCTTCAGGCCTGCGATTGATTATAGGCCTCTCAATCGGAAGGTGGTGTAACAATCCGTGCCCCTTCCAGACCTTCACTCTTGTTTTCCTTGGTTTCGTAAAGCTAAGTACTTCACCATCTTAGATCTTAACCAGGCGTATAATCAGATACCGTTAGTAGAGAAATCCAAGCACCTGACAGCGTTTGCCACGGATTGGAATTTGTATGAATACAACCGCGTGCCTTTCGGGCTCCCCACGGGAGCAGCTGTACTCACTAGACTGCTAGACAGGGTCTTCTCCGACATCAAGTTTGAGTACTTGTACCACTATCTTGATGATGTCGACGTATTTTCGGAGACCTTCGAAGAACACCTAGATCATCTGCGAGAAGTTCTCAATCGCCTTCGCAAGGCTGGGTTAACTGTGAAGTTGTCCAAAGTTGCCTTCGCTAAGCCCTCCATGTCATTCCTAGGGCATACTGTGTTGCCCAATGGTGTTGCAGTCGATCACTCTAGAACACAGGCCATCCGTGATTTCAAGCCTCCCAAGGACATCAAAGGTATTGCTAGGTTCATTGGTATGGTGAATTTCTTCAGGAAATTTATTCCAAATTTCGCCAATAGAGCGGCGCCTTTGAACTTACTTCGTAGGACAGGCGTCAAATTTGAGTGGGGACCTTCTCAACAAGCCGCTTTTGAAGATCTCAAATTAGCTCTGTGTAATGCCCCTGTTGTGGCTATGCCCGATTTCTCCAAGAAATTCATCGTCCAAACCGACGCGTCGTCATCGGCGGTAGCTGCAGTCCTCCTTCAAGAGACTGAATTAGGGAGGCAACCCATCGCCTATGCATCTAGGACTCTATTGGCTCAAGAAGCCAAATATTCCATCTATGAGCTCGAAGGTTTGGCAGTCTTATTTCCCTTAGAAAAGTTCCGTCTCTATCTGGAACATGTCAAATTTGACTTGGAGACCGATAACCGAGCCTTAAGCTGGGTCTTAGGTAGGCCGCGTCGTACTGGTCGTATAGCCCGGTGGGCCATCCAAATTTCTGCCTTAAAATTTGATGTTATCAGAGATACTGAAAACGTGGTTGCTGACGGACTAAGCCGTATGTTTTCTAATGATGTGGAGACTCCTGATCTGGATGATAGTTCTTCACCTCCCATGTCCATACTATCTGACGTTAAATGCCATCTTAACAGATGCTCCCATGCTCTTTAGGGATATTGAGAAATATCAACGTGAAGATCCGACGCTGGCTCCGATTATGGAAACCCTTTCTTCTGGGGAAAATGTCGTCCCTTATGCATTGAGGAATGGTGTTTTATGTTGCCCGTCGAGGCATGATCAAAAAATGAAAGTCATAGTTCCAGCTGTTCTTTTACCAATGATCTTCAAGTACTATCATGAGACCCCATTAGCGGGGCATTTAGGCATCTTTAAAACCCGTGAAAAGATTCGTGAAATGTTCATCTGGAAGGGTATGGACGGAGAAATCCGTGAACTGGTAAAATCTTGTAAATCATGTTGGCTTAGTAAACCCTCCATGTCAACTAAGCAAGGGCTTTTGTCTTCTCATCAAGCGTCGCGCCCCATGGAACGTCTCTACATCGATTACATAGGACCCTTCCCCCAGTCAAAGGGGAATGCCAACAAGTTCATCCTTCTTTGTGTAGATGGTTTTACTAGATTTTCTTGGTTATTCCCGACTAAGCTGGCTACCGCTCAATCCACCATTACTTGTTTAAATTCCATTTTTGCTTCTTTTGGTCCGTGTCAATATATTGTGTCTGATAATGCTAAAGCTCTCCCATCCAATCTCTTTCGTAAATTCTGTTTTGATCTGTCCATATCTCATGTGACTACTTCGGCTTATTATCCTCAACCATCTCTAGCTGAACGGGTCAATCGTAATCTGAGGTCGGCCCTTATTGCCTATCATCACGACGATCATTCTAGGTGGGACACGTCCTTGCATTGGTTAGCTTTTGCTTTGAATTCGGCGGTTTATGAATCTCATAAGTTTACTCCAGCTTCTTTGATGTTCAAATTTGTTCCCAACACGCAGCTCTCTAACCTTTGGTCTCTGAGTGACATTCTACCTGAGACAATAGATCCAGATAATATTAAAGAGCTTTGGAAGAAGGCTAAAGCCAATCTTAAAGTGTCTCATAAAAAGGTTAGGGAAAGATATGATCGTGGACGGAGACCCGCCAATTTGAAGGTTGGTGACCAGGTGATGGTCAGGAATTTTGTTCCCGCGGGCAAGCTTGCCCCCAGATTTCATGGGCCGTGCATAATTGTAGATTTTCTTACGCCGGTCACGTTGTTATTAAGCAATCCAGCCACCGAGAGGACATTTAGGGTTCACCTGTCCCAGGTGAAACCTGTGTAATTTCAGTACCAACTTAGCTCGTTTTTATTTTTTTTGTTACATTTTGAAAGAAAACTGAAGGTAATATTTTTGGTTTCATTTTGAGGCCTTCGGCCCTTGGAATTATGTTCTTTGTTTCCTAATGTTCATTGTACAACCACCCTGGACCAGTTAAACTGCTATCCTGACCTTGCCATGGCCATTACCACGCTCCCGTCTCCTGCTCAAACACACAGTGGCTAATTTAAATGAAATAAATATTTCCACGCAGCTGGCCGCTCAGCTCCACCACAAGTACTGTACCCGAAAATCATTATGGTCCAACAAATTCTGCCGCCGAGATCTTAATGTTTCAGTGCCCCCGCAGCCGCGCGGCGCCGTGCCGCTACTGGAGTAAAGCACGGGCCCGAGCTACTTCAGTGAGTTCAACCAGTGTACGGCGAGCCGGAGCCCTCCTCCCGGCCAAGGCTGATGTGCGGCGCACCTCCTGCAACTTGTCCGCAGTCTGTAAACATTCGCCGTGTGTGCGGCGTGCTTCAGCACCACTACCCCTCTCATAGTGGGGGAGAGCGGTATCTCAGGGTACTTGAGGGGTCCGAGTGGCCTCCTCTGGACACAAGCAGCGGCGGCTGGTCTGGCCGTCAAACTTAATCAACATTTAATGTACTTAATCAGGTACATGGACATTTCATATCAACAATACTACATTTTTGGATTCAACTGCAACATTTGGTGCACTTAGAATTTTGGTTTCCTTTCAAGAATTAAAAGTTTTTCCTCCTGAATTCAACTACTACAAGCATAAAGACATTACATCAAAAGCTACCACAAAGAATTTTCAAACTGGATCCAACCAATTTAAGAAAACTTGTTTGTAAATCCTTCTGCAATTAATTTCTATATCAACATCATAACTTGGACCTTGTTTTAAAACAAAATTTGGTGTTCTTCTGTGTTACCCCTTGGAGGGACTTTTGAGGGGGGAGGTCTGTACCGGGCGGTACACCTCCGCGCCACTAATTCAAACATTGCGCCAGTTGAAACTCCTCTACTGGAGGAAGCCTGAACTTTCACAACCATGTTAATTCTAAAGTTTCTCAGAAGATGTCGCTATTGTAAATTTTGAAGAGTTCTGAACTGTGTCTTTTTCGATTTATATTTGTTTTCTCTGTAGTGAGAAGTGTGAACATTCTCTTCGAGATGGCACTACTGAAGAACTACAATTGTGCACCCAGGTGCGAAGTGAAGGAACTGCTTTGAGAAATTTTGTGTTCATAAGTTTGTTCTTTGTTAAATTTCTTTCAGTCATTTTTTGGGTTGGCAGTATAACCCTTCTCCTTCCGCTTGTTTTGAATTTAGCCAATCCCGAATTTCTCTAATTAATTTTTGACCAATAACGTATGTCTTCTCCGATATGGATATGTTGCTTGATCCTAGCCAATAAAATTGAGGGGGGTGTGGGTTCTCATTCTTGAAAGGTCTCGAATGTTCCGCGAGGGTATATAAACTGCTGATTTTCTTGTCTCCTGGCCACTTCAGTAATATCTTTCCTAGAGTGATTATGTAGCAGGGGGCGGGAAGCGCCTCTTTCTTCGGGCAGCAGTTCATCCATAAGGTAATGGCCTTTTAATAACTTCATTTCTTGCAAGCTCAGCAGTTTAACCCTTGTTGCAGGTTCGAAACTTTTATCATGTAACTTTCCTTTAAAACGTAAAAGACACTTGGTATAAATTCCGTCTCTTTAACTACAAATTGGGATAGAGAGTGCCTAACCCTCTCGAGCTCCCTCTCATATTGTTTTTGAGGTGACTACATTTTCATAACTGTTTTTCTTCGCTTCATAATGTAATTAATTTTCCTATCGTGTCACCTCCGTAGTATGGGATTAGCCTTTGCATAAGCGGCCTAAGAGCCAAATAGGTTTTAAAAAGGTGTATTAGGAGTGCAAGTTATGCCTCCTCTCAAGTTGGTATTTTGAGCCCATGTTATTGTCCTGTTTCTTTAGTGAATAGGCCTCAGTAGGTTGGGTAATTTTACCCCTTTTCTTGTGTGCCTGGAGGGCAGCTTGAAGGTGGAGTTTGGTGTGGCCTTTGATGGGCTTGAACTTTGAGAGCGGGTTTGCTCTTTCTTAAAAGTAGATTTTCTGTATGCCTCGAGGAGGCTTTACTGCGTAATTGGGAGCAAGTGCTCCTGGGCATGATTGAGGTTTTCTGCCCCTTTGTCAAACCTTGTGTATAACTAAAGTTGGGCTCATTGCTCAGGGATTGTGAATCTGGGGCTCGAAGCCCAAAATCCATTAATAAACTGTAATTGTACTTTCTTAACTTGTTGATATACAACTGAGTTCCTGTTATACTTGTTATTTCTTGACCTTGAAAAGAAAATATAACCTTTGTGAAATTTTAAATTAACTTTAATTTCCTAAGTTGAGACCTGTTCATCCCAGCACCTTCTTTCACCTCTAACTACCACGGATAACTCCGTAACAATAATAATAATAATAATAATAATAATAATAATTGTTCCGGGGTATCTGTGGAACGCAGAGGTGAAAGAAGGTGCCGGGATGAATGGGTCTAACTACAAGGTCGAAGTTAATTTAAAAATGTTAACAAAGGTTATATTTTCAGAAGAAACAACAAAATTATAAAAATGTTTCACTGAGTGAAATAACAATTTGGAAACAAGACTAAGAAGGATCCAAGATTTCTGAATTTTTAACACTCTTGGGCTACAAGCCCATAATTTTACAATTTTGAGCTCCTAGCTTGACATTACAACAAACTAATTTGTTCAAAGGGCAGAAATCCTAATTACAATATCGAGCCTCCCAGAGGCACTTTTACAACACTAGATAAGAGCTGACCCGCTCTCAGTTTTTCAAGCTTATTCAAGGCAATATCAGAACCTTAGAATTACTTGCCATCAAGGCATAACTTACAGAAATGAAACAGGGGTATCTTGTACCCAATCTACTGGGCCTTAGCGGAAAAAGAACAGCTTAAGGAAATGGCCCGAAACACCAAATTGAATGGAGGCGAGTACTTGCACTCCTGGATATGCATTCTAAAACCTAAAAGGCACTAGGCCGATGAAGCAGGGGCTATTCCCAGACTATGGAGGTGACTCGTATCAGAATAATTTAAGACATTACAGAAAGGAAGAAAACCAGTTTCAAAACGTAGTCACCTCAAACCAATGTGAAGGGGAGCTCGAGAGGGTAAATCACTCTCTATCCCCAAATTACAGTTGCAGATTTTAGGAAATTTTCACATTAGTCGGCAGAAACTTACCTTTTAGAGAAGTAGGTTACATATTGAAGTTTCGGACCTACCCCTCGGGTTAAACTGTGGAGCGAGGAAGAAAAGAAAGATGTTAAATGGCCATTACCTTGCTGAAGGACTTCTGCCTGATGAAAGAGGCACCTCCCGCCTCCTGCTTCACATACACACACTTAGTTAGATGTTGATCAAGTGGCGAAGAGACGTGAAAATCTGCAGTTTATAAACCCTCGGGGAAGGCTTGAGACCTTTCATGAATAATCAAGACACACCCACAGAATTTTATTGGAGGATACAAAAGTTACACACAAAATCGAAGAAGAAATATGTGACTGGTTGGAAATTAATTACAGAAATTCTTGATTGGTTGGATTCAGATCAGGCGGAAAGAAGAGATAAATATTGCCAACCCAAAAATGGTTGAACAAAATTTAGTTTAAAAAAAACTATGAATACAAAATTTCTTCAAAAAGGTTCTTTCACTTCGCACCAGAGTGCATGATCAAAGTTTGTTAGTAGTGACATCTGTTGCAGAAGGTCCAAACTTCTTGATAAATGGTAAACAAAACACGTAGAATTTTATGCAGTAAGGGAAACTTCAAAATAACCAAAATATTCGGTAGTGACATCTTCTGAGGAAAAGTTTAAGTAGGTCTAGTTGCAAGTTCAGTGTTTCTCCTGTACAGGAGGTTTTATTAGGCGCAACATTTAAATGTGCGGTGTAGAGGTGTACCTCCTGGTACAACAACAACAATAATAATTGTACCGGGTGGTACACCTCTATGCCACATATTTGAATTTTCCACCTTAAAGTACTCCTCTACAGGAGAAACTGTGAACTTAAAACTGGATCTACTTAAACTTTTGCTCTGAAGATGTCACAGTGTTTATTTTGACATGTTTTTGTTTACTATTTATCAAGAAGTTTGGACATTCTCTCATAGATGTCACTGCCTAAGAACTGTGATCATGCACCCTGGTGTGAAGTGTGGGAACTTTCTTGAAGATATTTTGTACTCATAAGTTTTCTTATTACTAAATTTTGTTCTTTCATTTGCGGGTTGGCAATATTAATCTTTTCTTTCCTCCAGTTTTGAAGTTAGGCAATCAATTATTTCTGTAATTAATTTTCAGCCAATCCTGTATGTCTTCTTCAATTTTGTGTGTAACTGTGTACTGTAACCAATAAACGCCTGTGGGTGTGTCTTAATTATTCATGAAAGGTCTCGAATCTTCCCCGAGAGTATAAAAACTGCTGATTTTCTTGACTCTGGGCCACTTCATCAACTTATAACCTAGTGAACGGACATGTAGCAGGAGGTGGGAAGCGCCTCCTTCATCAGGCAGCAGCTCTTCCATAAGGTAATGGCCTTTTAACATCTTTATTTTCTTGCTAGCTCAGCAGTTTAACCCTCGGGAAAGGTCCAAATCCCTTTACCATGTTAACTATCTTTTCGACATGTAAATTTTGCCATTTGATGTAAAAATTTCATTAAAATCTGTAACTGCAATTCGGGGATAGAGACTGCTTTACCCTCTCGAGCTCCCCTTCATATTGATTGGAGGTGACTACGTTTTCTTCCTTTCTGTAATGTCTTAAAATTTTCTTATATGAGTCACCTCCATAGTTTGGGAATAGTCCCTGTTTCATCGGCCTAGTGCCTCGTATGTTTTAAAAAGGCTTCGTGTAGGAGTGCAAGTACACGCCTCCATTCATCTTGGTATTTTGGGCCATTTACTTAACCTGTTCTTTTCTCCTAAGGCCCAGTAGGTTGGGTACAAGATACCCCTGTTTCTTTGTTAGTGTGCCTTGAGGGCAGTTAATGGTAAAATCTGTTGCGGCCTTTGATAGGCTCAGAAAATTGAGAGCGGGTCAGCTCTTTTATTTGTGGTAAAAGTGCCTCAGAGAGGCTTGATATTCAAAGTTGGGACTAAGTGCTCGATGTATGGAAGGGTTTTCTGCCCTTTGGTAAATATGTGGTTGTGAGCTGAGAGCACAGAACTTGTAAAAAATTGGGGCTTGAAGCCCAGATTGTTAAATTATCTCTAAATTTTGGCTTTTCCTAGTCTTGTACCTGATAGTCTGTTACTTGTTGGCATGTTGTTATTTGTTAAACTTTGAAATTCTATGTGAAAATTGTTAAGTTTTGCTATTTCGAAAATATAACCTTTAATGAAATTTTAATTCATATCTCGGCTTTGTAGTTAGACCCATTCCCCCCGGCACCTTCTTTCACCTCTGCCGATCCACCAAACCACGGTTACAACAATAATAATAATAATAATAATAATAATAATAATAATAATAATAATTGTTACCGTGTTTTGGTGGTAGTTATGCATGAAAGAAGGTGCTGGGTGGTGAATAGGTCTCAAGCTACTAAAGTGAAATTAATTTTAAAATTTAACAAGGTTATATTTTCTTTTCAAAATTAGGTAACAACAAATAGAACAGGTACTTAGTAGCTGAAACACAATTGAAAAATACATTTACATAGGTACCCCATTTGGGGCTTCAAAAGTCAGAAACATAATTCTTGGGCAATCAGCTCAGTTTTACCCCAAACACAATTTTAACAGAGGGGCAGAAAACCCCATTCATACCTAGGAGCCCTTGCTCCAAATTACACTGAAAAGCCTCCTCGAGGCATACAATATACAATTTTCAAAAGAGCCACTCGCTCTCAATTTTAAGCCTCTCCCAGGCCACACCAAACTCCACCTTTAAGCTGTCCTCAAAGGACATATACACAGGGGTAAAATACCCAACCTACTGAGGTCTATTAAATGACAAGAAGGTTAATACATGACCTCTAAAATACAATTTGAGGGGAGGCGAACTTGCACTCCTAATACACTTTGTTTAAGACCTACTTGGCCTTAGGCCGTTAGTGCAAGGGCTAATCCCATACTACAGAGGTGACTTAAGAAAATAACAATTTACATTACATTACGGAAGAATTGGTTGAGAAAATAAGTTCACCTCAAGACAATGTGAGTGGGAGCTCGAGAGGGTTAGCACTCTCTATCCCAGTATGTAGCTTTACAAGAGAATAGATGAAAAGAGAAGTTACATTTTAGGAAAAGGTTACATAGTGGAACGCTTAGAACCCGCCCCGAAAGTTAAACTGCTGAGCTAGCAAAGAAAGAATTTATTAATCGGCCATTACCTTGTTGCTGACCGCTGCCGAGGAAAGAGGCGCTTCCCGCCTCCTGCTATGTACTTAATACACTGAAAGATGGAACAGAAGTGGCCGAGAGACCCAAAAATCAGCAGTTTAAATACTCTCGCGGAAGTTTCTAGGCGTTAGGGGAATGAAAACACCCTCCCACAAACACTTTATTGGGTAGGACACAGCAACATATTCAAGTTGGGGGAAGATACATCTGATTGGATAGAAATTAATTTAAGAAATTCGGGATTGGTTAGGTTCAACACAAGGGGAAAGAAGGGGTGAATATTACCAACTTAAACAATGACTGAAAGAAATTTAACAAAGAACAAACTCTTGAAATTAAATTTTCTCCAACAAAATAGTTCTTTGACTCCGCACTAGGTTGCACTATTGTTGATCTTCAGTAGTGTCCTCTAGGAGAGAAAGTTTACACTTCTTACTTCAAGCGAAACAAAAACACATCAAAAATGACACAGTTCAAAAACTCAAAATTTTCCACGTGGTGACATCTTCTGAGAAGGTAAAGAACTAACAGCGTAGATAAAGTTCAGACTTCCTCCAGCAGAGGAGTTTCACCTGGCGCAATTTTTAAATTAGCGGCGTGGAGGTGTACCGCCCGGTACAGACCTCCCCCCCCAAAAGTTCCTCCAGGGGTGACACATGAAATCTGTTTGAAACAAGGTCCAAGTTATGCTGTGGATATGAAGATTGATTGCAGAAGCATTTATAAGATTTCTTAATTTGGTTTGATAGAGTTTCAAAATTTTGTTGTTGCAGATGGAGTAAAGTCTTTATATTTGTAGAAGTTGAATTTATGAAGATAACTTTTTATACTTGAAAGTGAAGGAAAAAAAAAATTTTCAAAGTCCACCAAATATTGCAGTTGAATTCCCAAGTGTAGTCATTACTTATAGTAACTGTTCATGTAGTAGATGGTGATGAAGTGGGATGGCCAGACCGGCCGTTGCGGCTTGCGTCCAAAGGAGGCCGCTCGGACCCCTCAAGTAGTCTGAGATACCGCTCGCCCGCACTATGAGGGGAGCAGAGGTGTTGAAGCACGCCGCGCCCGCGGTGAACATATACAGGCTGCGGGCAAGTAGCAGGTCGTGCGCCGCACATCAGCCTTGGCCGGGAGGAGAGCTCCGGCTCGCCGTGCACACGTCGTTCTCGCTGGGGCCGAGGGGGCCCGTCCTCTGCTCCAGTTGCTGCACGGCGCCGCGCAGCTGCGGGGGCACTGAAACATTAAAGCTTGGCGGCAGAATTGTGTTGGACCATCATCTTCTTTGAGGGTACAGGCTTGTGGAGAGGTTGAGGGGCCAGCGGCGTGCGGATATCCATGGCATTTACTCAAATCAAGCCACAGTGTGTATTGAAGCAGGAGACGGGAGCGTGGTAATGGCCGAGGCAAGGACAGAATGGCAGTTTAACGGATCGGGGAAGGTTTTACACGAGGCTTACATATAAGACCAAAATATTATAGAAGGGGCAGAAAGCCTTAAAAGTTGAACTCAAAAAATAAATATAACCTTCATATTCCTTTCAAATTATATGAAGCAAGTTGACACAAAATTTACACTGGTTTCACCTGTGACAGGTGAACCCTAAATATCCTCTCGGTGGCTGGATTGCTTACTAACAACGTAACTGGCGTAAGAAAATCGAGAATTATACAAGGCCCATGAAATCTGGGGGCAAGCTTGCCCGCGGGAACAAAATTCTTGACCATCACCTGGTCACCTACCTTCAAAGTGGTGGGTCTCCGTCCACGATCATACTTTTCCCTAACCTTTTCATGAGACACTTTAAGATTGGCTTTAGCCTTCTTCCAAAGATCCTTAATGTTATCCGGATCTATTGTCTCGGGCAGAATGTCACTCAGAGACCAGAGGTTAGAGAGCGGCGTGTTGGGAACAAACTTAAACATCAAAGAAGCTGGAGTAAACTTGTGAGATTCATGAACCGCCGAATTCAAAGCAAAAGCTATCCAATGCAGGGACGTGTCCCACCTGGAATGATCTTCATGATGATAGGCAATAAGTGCGGACCTGAGATTACGGTTAACCCGTTCAGCCAGGGATGGTTGAGGGTAATAAGCAGAAGTAGTTACATGAGAGATTGATAAGTCAAAACAGAATTTACGAAATAAATTAGATGTAAAAGCCTTAGCATTATCAGATACAATATATTGACACGGACCAAAAGAAGCAAAAATAAAATTTAAGCAGGTAATGGTAGACTGAGCGGTAGCCAGCTTAGTCGGAAATAACCAAGAAAATCTGGTAAAACCATCTACGCACACAAAGATGAACTTGTTAGCATTACCCTTTGACAGGGGGAAGGGTCCTACATAATCGATATACCGGCGTTCCATGGGGCGCGACGCTTGATGCGAAGACAAAAGGCCTACCTTGGTGGACATGGTGGGTTTACTGAGCAAACAAGATTTACAAGCTTTTACAAGTTCACGTATTTCGCCGTCCATACCTTTCCAGATGAACATTTCACGAATCTTTTCACGGGTTTTAAAGATTCCAAGGTGCCCTCCTAATGGGGTCTCATGATAATACTTGAAGATCATAGGTACGAGAACCGCTGGAACAACAATTTTCATCAACTTATCATGCCTCGAAGGGCAACATAGAACACCATTCCTCAGAACATAAGGGACAGCATGTTCCCCAGAAGAAAGGGTTTCCATTATCGGAGCCAGCGTCGGATCTTCACGTTGGTATTTCTCGATATCCCTAAAAAGCATGGGAGCATCTGTTAGGATGGCATTAACCTCAGATAGCATGGACTCGGGAGGTGATGAACTGTCGACCTGTTCATGGTTCTCAACGTCATCTGAAAACATACGGCTGAGTCCATCAGCGACAACATTTTCGGTACCTCTGATATGCCTGACGTCAAATTGGAAGGCAGAAATACGGATGGCCCAACGGGCTATACGACCAGTACGACGCGGCCTACCTAAGACCCAGCTTAAGGCTTGATTATCTGTCTCCAGGTCGAATTTAACATGTTCCAGATAGAGACGGAACTTCTCTAAGGCGAATAAGACTGCCAAACCTTCGAGCTCATAGATGGAATACTTGGCTTCTTGAGCCGACAAAGTCCTAGATGCATAGGCGATGGGGCGCCTCCCTAGTTCAGTCTCTTGAAGAAGGACTGCAGCTACCGCTGACGACGACGCGTCGGTTTGGACGATGAATTTCTTCGAGAAATCAGGCATAGCAAGTACAGGGGCATTACAAAGTGCTAATTTAAGGTCTTCAAAAGCGGCTTGTTGAGAAGGTCCCCACTCGAATTTGATGCCTTTCCTACGAAGAAGGTTTAAGTGCGCCGCTCTATTAGCAAAGTTAGGAATGAACTTCCTGAAGAAATTCACCATACCAATGAACCTGGCGATACCTTTAATGTCCTTGGGAGGTTTAAAATCACGGATGGCCTGTGTTCTAGAATGATCGACTGCTACACCATTGGGTGACACAATATGCCCTAGGAATGACATAGAGGGCTTAGCAAAGGCAACCTTGGACAACTTAACAGTTAACCCAGCCTTACGAAGGCGATCGAGAACTTCTCGCAGATGATCTAGATGTTCTTCAAAAGTCTCTGAAAATACGACGACATCATCTAAGTAGTGATATAAGTACTCGAATTTGATGTCGGAGAAGACCCTATCTAGTAGCCTAGTGAGCACAGCTGCCCCCGTGGGGAGCCCGAAAGGCACGCGGTTGTATTCGTATAAATTCCAGTCCGTGGCAAACGCTGTAAGGTGTTTAGACTCTTCGGCAAGGGGAATTTGATTATAGGCCTGATTCAAGTCCAATACGAAACCATGAAAAGCAAGAATGAAGGTCGGGAAGGGGCACAGATTGTAACACCACCTTCCGATTGAGAGCCCTGTAATCAATTACAGGCCTGAAGCCTCCTTGGGGTTTCGGGACTAGAAAAATAGGCGATGAATACGCCGACTTAGAGGGCCTAATAATACCATCCTTCAACATCTGGTCGATAATTTCTTTCAGAGCCTTCATTTTAGGTGGAGATAGCCTATAAGGTGGAAAACGGACAGGAATCGAATCCGTGACCTCAATTTTGTATTCAATAAGGTCAGTAACACCAAGAGTATCAGAGAACACCTCTGGAAACGACTGACATAATTTACGAATACTATCAGCCTGCTCCTCAGGTCTAAGGTCTAACAACATCTCATCCTGGGTAGGCGAAATAGATGAACATGACACTGAATTACACTTAAACAAGGGAATTTTACAATTGGACGCAAATTTGAATGTGCACGACTTACTCTGAAGATCGAGCACAAGACCAGTGTGAGAAATAAAGTCCGCTCCCAGTATGACGGGGCAAGACAAGTGCTTAGCCACAAACAATTTAATTTTCCATGTAAATTTAAAAATACGAATTTTGACCAGTACGGAACCTAGAATTTCTAATGGAGATGAATTAGCCGAAACATATTGAATAGGAGATGAGACGTAGTCAGGTAGTTTACAAACAGCTTTCAATTTAGAATACCATTCAGCCGAAATAATCGAACAAACACTGCCTGAATCTAAGAGAGCTGTTATAGGCTCGTTATTTAACTCAATCTTGAGAAAAGGAACAGGTGCGGGGGTATCCGCCGCAATCCTAAGACACTCTTTGGGGCATTCAAAAGATGTATTCGAAGACTTATTGTTCCCTGAATTCTCGACCTTTTTGCCAGGGGCTGAGCCTTGGGAAGCAGAATTAGTTGACTCAGCCGCAGCCACTAGTCACTTTTGATTGTTGTTGGAAGTTACACCAGAAGTTGAGCAGGAGGGGGTGCTATTCGAATTGGGACAATTCTTTGCGATATGTGAGAAAGCCCCACATTTAAAACAGCCTTGTGATGAACCCGCTCCATTATTTGCCCTACTAGACTTGATCAGAGGACACTTGTTGCGCAGATGGTCAGGCGACCCGCAAGCATAACATTTACGGGGATTGACTGGTCGGCGAGGTGGACGCCGAGTGTTACTAAAGGAAGGCGGGGGTTCTTTCGCGACACGCAAAGAATCGGCGTATCTAACTCCTTCCGCTGAGACGGCCAATGCTTCAAGTTCAGAGAAGGTTTGCGGACACGCCGCGAAACACAAATATGACCTATAGGGAGGTGAAATTCCCTCTACAATAGCCTGTACAATCTGATCTTCAGGAAAATGAAGGGCAAACACCCTAGTATAAAACTTAATGTCCTGTATGAAATCAGCCAAGTTTTCATCCAAGCGCTGTACACGATAATAGTACTTCTGAATAAGGGAGGACCTGGCCCTAGCAGGGATGAAGTTAGCTAGCAAGTGGGCATGGAAATCCTCAATAGATGATTGCTCGGCAATGGCTCTTACGATTTTATCAGAGAGAATACCAATAGCATACGGATAGATAATTTGCAAGATTTGACATGGAGAAAGAGAAAAAACAAGGGCATGATCCTGAAATTCCACTAGAAATCTTAAAAATGAAATTACATCACTGGTGGTATTAACGGAAAACTTAGAGATACCTCTGAGCAACATTGCCAATGGATGAGGCAAGCTGCTAAACCCGGGTGACATAGTCGGTAAAGGTTTCAATGGTAATGAAGTTAATTCAGAACGGATGTTACTCAATGATGCACGACGTTCAGATTCGTTGTCCAATGGGGCAGGGATAGTTTGAGCAGCAACGGTTATTCTATTAACTTCTCCCTTGGGAGGCGCTTCCTCACTACCTGCATTTACTATGGTGGGTTGATCAGATTTGGGAGGAACTTCCCCAGTTAACAATTGAGTGACCTTACTAGATAATTCGGAAATATTTTCCAGGAGCGTACTAGCTTCCTTCCTCTGAACATCATTCAGTTTTAGAGACAACAGATCGTTAACCCTATTCGAAAAATGATATAGCCTACCTTGCACACGCTTAATTTGATTCGGAGACGGATCATTTTCATCAAAAAAACTAACTACAGAAGCTAGCCCAGTAACATTCTCCGTGATCGTGGAAAGAGAATCGTCAATTTCTTTCTCTCCCAAATTGGGGATGGAAATGGGCAAATCAAGGGACTCTCTAAGCTTGTTAGTGTCTATTGCAACCGTGCCTCCAGATTGCACATTTCTGATAGTTAATTCATAGATCAACTCCTCCTTGCGCAAATAGTTAAGAAGGAGAACATCGCGAGGGCCGGGTGGTGACAGAACAATTTAGAAAAACTCAAAAAATTTCAGCAACTGGGAAAATAGTTAGAGTTCGGAACAAACAATATTTAGCCGTCAAAAGGGGCTAAATTGAGACCCATTCGACCACGCTCTGCTACCACTTGTTACCGTGTTTTGGTGGTAGTTATGCATGAAAGAACGTGCTGGGTGGTGAATAGGTCTCAAGCTACTAAAGTGAAATTAATTTTAAAATTTAACAAGGTTATATTTTCTTTTCAAAATTAGGTAACAACAAATAGAACAGGTACTTAGTAGCCGAAACACAATTGAAAAATACATTTACATAGGTACCCCATTTGGGGCTTCAAAAGTCAGAAACATAATTCTTGGGCAATCAGCTCAGTTTTACCCCAAACACAATTTTAACAGAGGGGCAGAAAACCCCATTCATACCTAGGAGCCCTTGCTCCAAATTACACTGAAAAGCCTCCTCGAGGCATACAATATACAATTTTCAAAAGAGCCACTCGCTCTCAATTTTAAGCCTCTCCCAGGCCACACCAAACTCCACCTTTAAGCTGTCCTCAAAGGACATATACACAGGGGTAAAATACCCAACCTACTGAGGTCTATTAAATGACAAGAAGGTTAATACATGACCTCTAAAATACAATTTGAGGGGAGGCGAACTTGCACTCCTAATACACTTTGTTTAAGACCTACTTGGCCTTAGGCCGTTAGTGCAAGGGCTAATCCCATACTACAGAGGTGACTTAAGAAAATAACAATTTACATTACATTACGGAAGAATTGGTTGAGAAAATAAGTTCACCTCAAGACAATGTGAGTGGGAGCTCGAGAGGGTTAGCACTCTCTATCCCAGTATGTAGCTTTACAAGAGAATAGATGAAAAGAGAAGTTACATTTTAGGAAAAGGTTACATAGTGGAACGCTTAGAACCCGCCCCGAAAGTTAAACTGCTGAGCTAGCAAAGAAAGAATTTATTAATCGGCCATTACCTTGTTGCTGACCGCTGCCGAGGAAAGAGGCGCTTCCCGCCTCCTGCTATGTACTTAATACACTGAAAGATGGAACAGAAGTGGCCGAGAGACCCAAAAATCAGCAGTTTAAATACTCTCGCGGAAGTTTCTAGGCGTTAGGGGAATGAAAACACCCTCCCACAAACACTTTATTGGGTAGGACACAGCAACATATTCAAGTTGGGGGAAGATACATCTGATTGGATAGGTTCAACACAAGGGGAAAGAAGGGGTGAATATTGCCAACTTAAACAATGACTGAAAGAAATTTAACAAAGAACAAACTCTTGAAATTAAATTTTCTCCAACAAAATAGTTCTTTGACTCCGCACTAGGTTGCACTATTATTGATCTTCAGTAGTGTCCTCTAGGAGAGAAAGTTTACACTTATTACTTCAAGCGAAACAAAAACACATCAAAAATGACACAGTTCAAAAACTCAAAATTTTCCACGTGGTGACATCTTCTGAGAAGGTAAAGAATTAACAGCGTAGATAAAGTTCAGACTTCCTCCAGCAGAGGAGTTTCACCTGGCGCAATTTTTAAATTAGCGGCGTGGAGGTGTACCGCCCGGTACAATAATAATAATAATAATAATACCGAGTGGTACACCTCCACGCCGCTAATTCAAATATTGTGCCAGTTGAAACTCCTCTACAGGAGAAAGCCTGAACTTTAACAAACTGTATTAACTCAACAGTTTCTCGGAGGATGTCACTATCCGGCAAGTTGGAAGTGTTCTGAACTGTGTCTATTTCGATTTGTGTTTGTTTGCTCCGTATCTAGAAATTTGGACATTCTCTAACAGATGTCTCTACCAAAACTATGATAACGCACTCTGGTGTAAAGGAATGTACTTTCTTAAAGAAATTTTGTATTCATAAGTTTTGTCTTAACTAAATTTTGCTCTGTCAGTTGTAGGTTGGCAATATAATCCTTTCTTTCCACCTGTTTTGAATGTAGCCAATCAGGAATTTCTGTAATTAATTTTCCACCAATAAGGTGTTTCTTCCTCGTCTTGTGTATTAGTTTTTGCTGTTATCCAATAAAATTATGTGAGCGGGTTGTAATCATTCATGAAACGTCTCGAATTTTCCGCGAGGGTATAAAAACTGCTGATTTTCTGGTCTCATGGCCACTTCATCAACATCTGGCGTAGTGTGTGATTATGTAGCAGGGGGCGGGTAGCGCCTCTTTCTTCGGGCAGCAGTTCATCAACAAGGTAATGGCCATTTAATAACTTTATTTCTTGCTAGCTCAGCAGTTTAAGCCTCGGGGCAGGTTCGAAACTTTTCTCATGTAACCTACCTTTAAAATGTGAAAAAAACATTTGGCGAAAATTCCGTCTCTTTAACTACAAATTGGGATAGAGAGTGCCTTACCCTCTCGAGCTCCCACTCATATTGTTTTGAGGTGACTACGTTTTCATAACAGTTTTCCTTCTCTTCTTAATTTATTAAAGTTTTCTTATACGTGTCACCTCCTTAGTATGGGATTAGCCCTTGCGTAAGCGGTCTAGTGCCAAGTAGGTTTTAATAGTGTATTAGGAGTGCAAGCTTCCCCTCCATTCCATTTTGTGTTATGGGCCAGTAACTTAACCTGATGTTTTATTTTCCTCATGTAAAGGCCCTGTAGGTTGGGTATCAAATACCCCTGTTTCTTGGTGTGGCTTAAGAGCAGGTAGAAGTAAAGTTGTTGGTGCTTATAAAATTGAAAGCAGGTCAGCTCTTTCTGGTTTCTTTGAAAAGTGCCTCTATGAGGCTTGATACTACTAAGCGGGAGCAAGAGCTCCATGTAATTAAGGGTCTTGTGCCCTTTGATATTTGTGGTTGTGAGTCGAGAACTCAGACTTTGGGGCTCGTAGCCCAGAATTTGTAAATTTGCATTGTACCTGAGTGTTCTTTGTTATTTCACCTAGTGAGAATTGTTAACCATTGTTATCTGTTGATTTTGAAAAGAAAATATAACCTTGTTAAAGTTTTAAATTAACTTTAATTTTGTAGTTGAGATCTATTCCAGCCCGCACCTTCTTTCACCTCTGCAAATCCACAAAACTCAGTAACAAGTGGTAGCATGGTTGAATGGGTCTCAATTTAGCCCCTTTTGATGGCTAAACATTGTATTTCATTCGAACTCTAACAATTTTCTCAGTCGCTGGAATTTTTTTTATTTTTCAAAATTTTTCTACCATCATGTCCGGCTCTCGTGAGGTCCTCCATCCTTTCTATTTGCGTAAAGAGGAATTACTTTATGAACTATCTATTAGAAACGTTCAATCTGGAGGCATGGTTGCGTTGGATGCCAATAAACTTAAAGATTCCCTTGATTTGCTTATTACCACCCCAATGTTGGGAGAGACAGAGATTGATGACGCTCTCTCCACGATCAATGACTATACTACTGAGCTAGCATCTGTAGTTAGTTTTGTTGAAGAAGGGAACCCATCCCCTAACCAACTTAAACGTGTGCAAGCTCGACTATTCCATTTTTATAATAGGCTTAATGATCTATTGTCTCTCAGGTTGAGTGACATTCAGGGAAAGGAGGCTAGTGCCCTCATTGAAAACATTTCTAAATTGTCCAGTACTTACATAAAATCAGCTTCATGGTGCGTATCGCACTTCAATAGATTCACAATTAAGTATTTATTTATTTTCCACCTAGTCGATACAATGATTGCTTAAGGCAATTTTTAATGGTCAAAAGTGGTACATGTTTCGTATATTATCAACATCTTCAGCCACATAACACTGTTTAGATGAAAAATATATAAAATTGACAAAGTAATGCTTTAGAGGAAGTGTCCTTAAAATTATTAAAATTAATTATTAAAATTAATTTTAAGGACACTTCCTCTAAAGCATTACTTTGTCAATTTTATATATTTTTCATCTAAACAGTGTTATGTGGCTGAAGATGTTGATAATATACGAAACATGTACCACTTTTGACCATTAAAAATTGCCTTAAGCAATCATTGTATCGACTAAGTGGAAAATAAATAAATACTTAATTGTGAATCTATTGTCCAGTACTGTCGGTCAATTGTTATCAGGGGTAACGGCTCCCAAAACGGACCTGCCCATGGCGGTAAACACTGTTAGCAAGGAAACTTCTTCCAAAGGGGAAGAAAATAGAACATCTGCGGTTACTCAAAAGACACTTGCCCATTTAGAAACCGGCCCTGATTGTCGGCCCTCAATTCCGCCTTTCCTTCTGAATAATGCTCCCTCCGAGCCTCCGTCACCTCCTAGGCAGTTCCCTACTATGTCACCGGGCTTCAGTAGTTTGCCTCATCCATTATCAATGTTACTTAGGGGTATTTCCAAGGTTTCGGTTAACTCCACCAGTGAGGTAACTTCATTTTTGAGATTTTTGGTCGAGTTCCAGGATCATGCCCTAGTATTTTCCCTCTCTGCTTCCCAAATTCTTCAAATTATTTATCCGCATGCCATAGGTGTCCTCTCAGACAAAATAGTTAGGGCAATTGCGGAACAGTCATCTATTGACGACTTACACGCACACCTTCTCGTAAACTTCATTCCGGCTCGAGCTAGGTCATCGCTTATTCAAAAGCACTACTATCGTGTACAGCGTCTGGACGAAAGTCTTGCCGACTTCATCCAGGATATCAAATTTTATACCAGGGTGTTTGCTCTTCATTTTCCTGAATATCAAATTGTTCATGCTATTGTGGAAGGTATTTTACCATCCTATAGGTCATAGTTGTGTTTTGCGGGCGCACCATCCTATAGGTCATAGTTGTGTTTTGCGGCGCGCCCGCAAACCTTTTCTGAGCTTGAAGCATTGGCCGTATCAGCCGAAGGGGTTAGATATGCTGATACATTACGTGTTGCGAGGGAGCCCCCTCCGTCATCAAGTAACTTTTGGCCTACACCTCGCCGAACCATCACTGCCCGTAAATGTTATGCTTGTGGGTCGCCTGACCATCCTTGGAACAAGTGTCCATCAATTAGATCTAGTGGGACAAGGAATGGAGCAGGGTCATCCCAAGGCTGTTTTAAATGCGGTGCTTTTTCCCATATTGCCAAGAACTGCCCTAATGCTAACAGCACCTCCTCCTGTTCAACTTCAGGTGCAACTTCCACCAACAAGCATAAGTGACTAGTGGCTCCGGCTGAGTCGGCAGACTCATCTTTCCAAGGCTCAGCCCAGG
The DNA here is from genome assembly GCF_040414725.1 of Anabrus simplex. Taxonomy (NCBI): domain Eukaryota; kingdom Metazoa; phylum Arthropoda; class Insecta; order Orthoptera; family Tettigoniidae; genus Anabrus; species Anabrus simplex. The sequence continues at coordinate 170,823,411 of NC_090269.1, read as the reverse complement.
TTAAATCCGGCGAAAGATCGGGGAAATGTCAGTCTTCTATCATGTGATGGCCCTAAGGAATGTCTAAGGATTGCAGCGGATTACCCGCGCCAGTACCTTTCCTTAAAATTGAGGTGAATAATGAGCCTGTAACTGCTCTTTTAGATTCAGGCAGTGTTTGTTCCATTACTTCGGCTGAATGGTATTCCAAATTGAAATCTGTTTGTAAATTTCCTGATTATTGTTCGTCTTTGGTTCAATGCATTTCGGCAAACTCCTCTCCATTAGAAATTGTAGGTTTTCTGTATGCAAAAATTAGAATTGCCAAATTTACTTGGAAAGTTAAATTGTTTGTGGCTAAGCGCTTGTCCTGCCCCATTATATTGGTAGGAGACTTCATATCTCACACTGGTCTAGTGCTCGATCTTCAGAGCAAGTCGTGCACGTTCAAATTTGCTTTGAATTGTAAAATTCCCTTATTTAAATGTAGTTCTGCATCATGCTCATCTGTTTCGCCTACCCAGGATGAGATGATGTTAGATCTTAGACATCTACCTGAGGAACAGGCTGATAGTATTCGTAAGCTGTGTCAGTCGTTTCCAGATGTTTTCTCTGATACTCTTGGCGTTACTGACCTTATCGAACATAAGATTGAGGTTACAGATTCGATTCCTGTGAGATTTCCACCGTATAGGCTATCTCCGCCCAAAATGAAGACTCTGAAAGAGATCATCGATCAAATGTTAAAAGATGGTATTATTCGGCCCTCTAAGTCGGCGTATTCATCGCCTATTTTCCTTGTCCCTAAACCCCAAGGTAGCTTCAGGCCTGTGATTGATTATAGGGCTCTCAATCGGAAGGTGGTGTTACAATCCGTGCCCCTTCCAGACCTTCATTCTTGTTTTTCATGGTTTCGTAAAGCGAAGTTCTTCACAATCTTGGACCTCAATCAGGCGTATAATCAGATCCCTCTAGCTGAAGAATCTAAACATCTGACTGCTTTTGCAACGGATTGGAACTTGTATGAGTACAACCGCATGCCTTTCGGGCTCCCCATGGGAGCAGCCGTGCTTACAAGATTGCTAGATAGGGTCTTCTCTGACATCACGTTTGAGTACTTGTACCACTATCTCGATGATGTCGTCGTATTTTCGGAGACTTTCGAAGAACATTTAGATCATCTGAAAGAAGTTCTTAGTCGCCTTCGTAAGGCTGGGTTAACTGTGAAGTTGTCCAAGGTTGCCTTCGCTAAGCCTTCCATGTCATTCCTAGGGCATATTGTAACGCCCGATGGTGTCGCAGTGGATCATTCCATAACACAGGCCATCCGTGATTTCAAACCTCCCAAGGACATCAAAGGTATTGCCAGGTTCATTGGTATGGTGAATTTCTTCAGGAAATTTATTCTAAATTTCGCCAACAGAGCGGCGCCCTTGCACTTACTTCGTAGGAAAGGCGTCAAATTTGAGTGGGGATGTTCCCAACAAGCCGCTTTTGAAGATCTCAAATTAGCTCTGTGTAATGCCCCTGTTCTGGCCATGCCCGATTTCTCAAAGAAATTCATCGTCCAAACCGACGTGTCGTCGTCGGCGGTAGCTGCAGTCCTTCTTCAAGAGACTGAATTAGGGAGGCGACCCATCGCCTATGCCTCTAGGACTCTATCGGCTCAAGAAGCCAAATATTCCATCTATGAGCTCGAAGGTTTGGCAGTCTTATTTGCTTTAGAAAAGTTCCGTCTCTATCTGGAACATGTCAAATTCGACTTGGAGACCGATAACCAAGCCTTAAGTTGGGTCTTAGCTAGGCCGCGTCGTACGGGTCGTATAGCCCGGTGGGCCATCCGAATTTCTGCCTTCCAATTTGATGTTAGGCATATTAGGGGTACTGAAAATGTTGTGGCAGACGGACTAAGCCGTATGTTTTCCAATGACGTCGAGACCCAAAAAATGATTCACAATTAAGTATCTATTGAAGTGCGATACGGACCATGAAACTGATTTTATGTAACCCACGAACTGGTCGATAGTTCTTCACCTCCCGAGTCCATACGACCTGAGGTTAATGCCATTTTAACTGATGCTCCCATGTTGTTTAGGGATCTTGAGAAATATCAACGTAAAGACCCGACGCTGGCCCCTATCATGGAAACCCTTTCTTCTGGGGAACATGTTGTCCCTTATGCATTGAGGAATGGTGTTTTATGTTGCCCGTCGAGGCATGATCAAAAAATGAAAGTCGTAGTTCCAGCTGTTCTTGTACCAATGATCTTCAAGTACTATCATGAGACCCCATTAGCGGGGCATTTAGGCATCTTTAAAACCTGTGAAAAGATTCGTGAAATGTTCATCTGGAAGGGTATGGACGGAGAAATCCGTGAATTGGTAAAATCTTGTAAATCTTGTTGGCTTAGTAAACCCACCATGTCCACTAAGCAAGGGCTTTTGTCTTCTCATCAAGCGTCACGCCCCATGGAACGACTCTGTATCGACTACGTCGGACCCTTTCCCCAGTCAAAGGGGAATGCCAATAAATTCATCCTTGTGTGTGTAGATGGCTTCACCCGATTTTCATGGTTATTTCCGACTAAGCTGGCTACCGCTCAGTCCACTATTTCCTGTTTAAATTCCATTTTTGCTTCGTTTGGTCTGTGTCAATACATTGTGTCTGATAATGCTAAAGCTTTCACGTCCAATCTCTTTCGTAAATTCTGTTTTGATTTGTCCATCTCTTATGTGACTACTTCTGCTTACTATCCTCAACCATCTCTAGCCGAACGGGTCAATCGTAATCTGAGGTCGGCTCTTATTGCCTATCATCATGATCATTCTAGTGGGACACGTCCCTGCATTGGTTAGCTTTTGCTTTGAATTCGGCGGTTCATGAATCCCATAAATTTACTCCAGCTTCTTTGATGTTCAAGTTTGCTCCAAACACGCCGCTCTCTAACCTTTGGTCTCTGAGTGATATTCTACCTGAGACAATAGATCCTAATAACATTAAAGATCTTTGGAAGAAGGCTAAGGCCAATCTTAAAGCGTCTCATAAAAAGGTTAGGGAAAGATATGATCGTGGACGGAGACCCACCAATTTGAAGGTAGGCGACGAAGTAATGATCAAGAATTTTGTTCCCGCGGGCAAGCTTGCCCCCAGATTTCATGGGCCGTGTATTATTCTCGATTTCCTCACACCCGTTACTTTATTATTAAGCAATCCAGCTACCGAGAGGATCTTTAGGGTTCACCAGGCGCAGGTGAAACCTGAGTAATTTCCACGCTAACTTGGCTGGTTTTTATTTTTTTACCTTTTGAAAGAAATCTGAAGGTTATACTTTGGTTTCATTTTGAGGCCTTCTGCCCTTTGAATTATGTTCTTTGTATTTAAATATTCATTGTACAACCTCCCCTGTCAGTTAATCTGCTGTCCTGTCCACCCAGGACATTACCAAGCTCCCGTCTCCTGCTCAAACACACCAGTGGCTTTATGAGGAAAAGCAAATGGTACACCGCTGACCCCTCATCCTTAACTACATGAACGTACCCTAAATACTATGTCTCCAACAACATCTTTCTGCCACCTAGATCTTACTGTTTCAGTGCCCCTGCAGCCGTGCGGCGCCGTACCACCACTGGGGTGGGGTACGGGCCCACCCTACTCCAGTGAGGTCAACCAGTGTACGGCGAGCCGGAGCCCTCCTCCCGGCCAAGGCTGATGTGCGGCGCACCACCTGCAAACTGCCCGCGGTCTGTAAACAATATCCGCGTGTGCAGCGTGCTTCATCACCACTACCCCTCTCATAGTAGCGGGAGAGGTGCATCTCAGAGTACTTGAGGGGTCCGAGCGGCCTCCTCTGAATACAAGCAGCGGCGGCTGGCCTGGCCGTTAAACTTAATCAACAGCTAAGGCTCTCCCTCAGTTACATGGACACTTTATTTCTACGCTCAATAATTTTTTGCTTCAAATCAACTGTTGGTGGACTTAGAAAAGTTTTTCTCTTTCAAGAATTAGAGTGTTTTTGAATTCCACTCCTATAAATATCGAGACGTTTCATCAAAATCTACTATAAAAGTTTAAACTGGACTTAAGCTAGTCGCACCCACCAATACCAAACCTATTAAGTGATCTCTGACTTCTGAAAAATTGGTATTTTCTCTGCTCAAATTTTCTTCATTCAATCTGCAAAAAACTTGGACTTCGTTTTAAAACAAATTTTTTTATGGTGTCACCCCTTGGAAGGACCTTTGTGGGGGGAGGTCTGTACCGGGTGGTACACCTCCACGCCGCTAATTCAAATATTGCGCCAGTTGAAACTCCTCTACAGGAGAAAGCCTGAACTTTAACAAACTGTATTAACTCAACGGTTTCTCGGAAGATGTCACTATTGGGCAATTTGGAAGTGTTCTGAACTGTGTCTATTTTGATTTGTGTTTGTTTGCTCCGTATCAAGAAATTTGGACATTCTCTAACAGATGTCTCTACCAAAACTATGATAACGCACTCTGGTGTAAAGGAATGTACTTTCTTGAAGAAATTTTGTATTCATAAGTTTTGTCTCAACTAAATTTTGCTCTGTCAGTTGTAGGTTGGCAATATAATCCTTTCTTTCCACCTGTTTTGAATGTAGCCAATCAGGAATTTCTGTAATTAATTTTCCACCAATAAGGTGTTTCTTCCTCGTCTTGTGTATTAGTTTTTGCTGTTATCCAATAAAATTTTGTGGGCGGGTTGTAATCATTCATGAAACGTCTCGAATTTTCCGCGAGGGTATAAAAACTGCTGATTTTCTGGTCTCATGGCCACTTCATCGACATCTTGCGTAGTGTGTGATTATGTAGCAGGGGGCGGGTAGCGCCTCTTTCTTCGGCCAGCAGTTCATCAACAAGGTAATGGCCGTTTAATAACTTTATTTCTTGCTAGCTCAGCAGTTTAAGCCTCGGGGCAGGTTCGAAACTTTTCTCATGTAACCTACCTTTAAAATGTGAAAAAAACATTTGGCGAAAATTCCGTCTCTTTAACTACAAATTGGGATAGAGAGTGCCTTACCCTCTCGAGCTCCCACTCATATTGTTTTGAGGTGACTACGTTTTCATAACAGTTTTCCTTCTCTTCTTAATTTATTAAAGTTTTCTTATACGTGTCACCTCCTTAGTATGGGATTAGCCCTTGCGTAAGCGGTCTAGTGCCAAGTAGGTTTTAATAGTGTATTAGGAGTGCAAGCTTCGCCTCCATTCCATTTTGTATTATGGGCCAGTAACTTAACCTGATGTTTTATTTTCCTCATGTAAAGGCCCTGTAGGTTGGGTATCAAATACCCCTGTTTCTTGGTGTGCCTTAAGAGCAGGTAGAAGTAAAGTTGTTGGTGCTTATAAAATTGAGAGGTCAGCTCTTTCTGGTTTCTTTGGAAAGTGCCTCTATGAGGCTTGATACTACTAAGCGGGAGCAAGAGCTCCATGTAATTAAGGGTCTTGTGCCCTTTGATATTTGTGGCTGAGAGTCGAGAACTCAGACTTTGGGGCTCGTAGCCCAGAATTTGTAAATTTGCATTGTACCTGAGTGTTCTTTGTTATTTCACCTAGTGAGAATTGTTAACCGTTGTTATCTGTTGATTTTGAAAAGAAAATATAACCTTGTTAAAGTTTTAAATTAACTTTAATTTTGTAGTTGAGACCTATTCCAGCCCGCACCTTCTTTCACCTCTGCAAATCCACAAAACTCAGTAACAATAATAATAATAATAATAATAAAAAACAATAATATAATTTTTGACACTCCGCACATGCCTGATGATACTATCCCTATGATTATGGTGGTACCATTAATACACAGTGGTGGCTATTTTTATAGATATCACTGATTATCGCAACTAATAATGTACACACCCATCCACAATACATCCAAACTGAACTATTCCATCAAGGTACATCTTGATGTATTTGTGACGGCCAATATGTGCTAATAAATAAATTTTAAAAATACCTTCACACTGCTAGCTGCTTTCTTGAATTCTTCAGGTTCCTGATCCTTCATTGCTAATGAAAGTGCATGGAATCTTCCCATAATCTGCAGTACAGCACAGCAATGTTCATAGTCAAAACCTTCTTGTCTTTTAGGAGCCACAAATCCAGAGTGAGAAACATCTTCCATTATGACAAAATCATTTTCACCATCAGCAAAAGCTTCATAGCACCTTAAAAGTGGTATTATATTAATTTTTCAGTAGTAGGCAACATTTTAAAATGCCAGCATGAATTCATTCAAAGTACAGCAATAATTCTTACCGGGGAATTTCAACGAATGGTTTTTGTAGTTTCTTCTTTTCTTGAAATGTTAAGAAACGAGGGAGAACCTGGAAGCAGAAAATATTTTCAATCTGAAAATGTAAATGTAAGGAAATAGTGTTTATCAACATTCATTAAGGCTAGCAAGACAATTGGACAAGAATGAATGAATTTGTTACCTGTGTTTGAACAGTCATCAAGAGAGGACAGCAAAATTTTATTTTGGGTTCTAAAAATTGTGTATGTGTGTATATATATAGTTTTTTTCATTATTTATTAGCTTTATTTTCTATTTGATGATGTACTTTAGGTTTTTAATACATTTGCACTTAAGGGTGGTTGCTGCATGTTTCCCTTTCCCCACAATGAGATACAATCTCATGGCCTAGTAGGGTTCCTTCCACGTTTCCACATCCTTTTTCTATTTGCATTATTTCTTTATTATTATTATTATTGCACCAGGAGGTACACCCGCCCCGTTCATTTAAACAAAGCGGCTTGAGGAATGCCATCTGATATACAAAGGTTGCAACTAGTACAAAAAGTTTGGACTTTTCTCTACAGATGCCTCTACCAGAAAAAAACTTATGTTATGCCCTCTAGTGTGAAGAGGAACTATTAAAATCCTAAAGTAATTTTTTATTGTAAGGCTTCCTAAACTGAGTTGATTATTCTTTGTTTTTTGTGTATAACAGTTTGCTACACTTCTATCTCTTCCCGCCAACTTGAGATGTTGACCAATAGAAAATGTTGTGTACGGTATTTAATTTTCAACCAATAAACATTTTCTTGTATCTATTTAATTATCCAATAAAATTTGGGGGTGTGTCGGTCCTTAGCCCAGAGCTCTCTAGAACCTTCCTCTAGGGTATAAAAGCTGGCACTTTTTCAAGCCACTTTTTCTTATTGATCGTCCAGTCTACTGAGTGTGTGTTAATAGAGGAGGCGGGGGCGTTTCGCCCATCATCGAGTATTCCATCAGATTAAGGTAATGTCAGCCATTTTATAACTATGCGATAGCCTCTGAAAGCTAGCTCAAGGGGAAGGTTTCCAATCTTTAATACGAAAACCTACAACCTGTTTTCCAGTCACTGACCGGGTCAGGGATATAATGAATGAAACATATATAGGCTGTTATTACAATGGGGTCGCCACTCCCAAGGTGATTTATTAATGAGTGATAAATGCTATGAAATGATAATGGAGAGTGTTGCTGGAATAAAAGATGACAGGGAAAACCAGAGTACCCGGAGAAAAACCTGTCCCACCTCCACTTTGTCCAGCGCAAATCTCACATGGAGTGACCGGGATTTGAACCACGGTATCCAGCGGTGAGAGGCTGCCGCCTGAGCAACGGAGGCTCTCCTAATCTTTAATAATGTAACCTTAAATTTCTGAAACTGTAAATTTCTACTTCTAACATAAATTTCAAACAAGTCAATAGAACATAGCTGAAATCCGTGAATAGAGAGTGTGTTACCTTCTCGCGTTCACTATCAACTTGATTTTGAGGTGACTATGGTTTTGTAACCTGTCTCACTTTGAAATCGTTCTAATTTAAGTTTTCTCTCTATCTAGTCACCTTGGTAGTTGAGGCGTAGCCTCCGTAACTTCGGGCCAAAAGCCCAAATAGGGTTTTAATCTTGTAATTGCGAATTTCAAGGAGTGCAAGTGTCAGCCTCCATTTCATTTTGATTTTTGGACCAGTAACTTTAGCCTGTAGTTTTTCCACAGAGGCACAGTAGAATGGGTACTCGATATCCCTGTATCATTTCTTTTGTGTAAATATGCAAACTGTTGAGCCTAGAAGACAGCTAATATGGTCTTGTAAAATGTAGGTTGGGCCTAGAGAGGCCTGGAAAGTATAAATTTTATCGAGCAAAGATGATCTGGTTATAAATGTAAAAGTTGAAGGTTGCCTTGAGAAGGCTGTATAAAGGTATAAGGTCTGGAGCGCAGTCTCCTAGATAAATTTATAGAGCATAGATACCTTTCTATTCATGCAGAGATGTTAGTGTGAATATTGAATGGTGCCTTTTGGAAGGCAGTAACGTTGTGGTCTCCTAGATAATTTTGTAGAGCAAAAGGTGCTCTTGGAAGATTGTACATTGTGAATAGTCTGTAAATTAAATTGGGAGATCTGTGTCCTTGACTACTGAGTGGATGGAGCAATAGTGCTCAAGGCTTTAAGCTCAGATTGTTAATGGGCAATTTTTGTTGACTTTTCTGATTTCTCCAACTTTGTACCTAAGCTAACGAGCTAGTTCTGTACCTGAAATCTTGTTCTGTCGCTGAGCGACTTGTTTTGTTAAAATTCAGCATCTGAACAACAAAAAACAGCAGAAAAAGAAATATACCTCTGATTTTAAAGTTTTAAATTCATCTTCTGATTGCCTCATATAGACCCATTCATGCCCGCACCTTCTTTCACCACTGTCCACCAAGGTATCCCTGTAACAACTATTATTATTATGTGTACGCACGCAAATGCAGAGCATGGGTTGTGTAAGAAAGGGAGCCTGCGGTGATTATTCTCAGCTAAATTTCAAAATTTTATGTAAACTTGCATAATCTTGTAATATTGTCTCTATATTTCAAGTGGTTTGTCACGCGGTGGAGAATCCGAGAAAAGTATTTAATTGATGACGTGTTTCTTTCATAGGTTGTGACTGTTACGTGTGCATTCCTAATTCCTATTTATCTGTGAATTTTTTTTCATGATGTTTGCTCGAGAGATACCTTTTATCTCTAAGAAGGCATTTGAATGCGTTCGGCTTTTTGTCCGTCATGCGGAATCTGTGCTTTGCGGTTTGTAACCTGTAATTGCCTGAACTGCTGGAGGAAATAGTAAGTCACTGCCTGTAACAAATTCTTTCAGTTTTATTGTCAATTTTCATTAAAGTTTTGTTTGTGGTAGGCCTTGTGTTAACCATGTGTTTTTCTTGGTAAAGTTATATTATCACATTGTGTGTGCCATGTTTTAATTTATAAGTATTCAGTGATAAATTTCAGTGCATGTTCATTACCTTAGATTTTTGATCTGTGATTTCTATCACAAAGCTTGTGTGATCACCTGTTGCTTTGGACTATGTCATTAAATTATGTTGGGTGCTGTACTTCCTTGTCTGACTTCACATTTATCTCTCGAACAGCTGGCATTCGTAATAGTGGGAGACAGCTGATTACTGACCTACTCTGAGTCTGTGAGCGCTCAATTCCATCTTATAAATTTACTTGTGTCGTGATTTTCTTGTTCTTCCAGATCACGTAAATTGTAGTGTTGATTGTCATACTAATCATCGTGTTCGGGTTAATTTTTAGCATGGAGTCTCATTAGATTTTTCTGAAACATCTGTTTGCGTACATTTTTGGCAACAAATTTTAGGTTAATGTTTGTAATTTTTTTTGCGATGTTTTTGTTTTGCAAATCTCGTGCTTTGGCTAATTATTTTCAAATTTCATTTCTTGTCACCTGCTGTGTTCTGTTTGGCATCATTCTTCGTATGTGATCTTTTAAAATACTGTAGAAGTGCTGTGGTGTTTCAGTCTTCTACTGCACCTGGGTTCGTTTCCAAGTAGCAGCTTGGGGCAGCTCCTCGCCAGTTGCTAACTTCTTCAATCAGATAAGAGAATATGGGGGTCTCTGGATCTGTATGAAAATGTTCATTTGTTGAGCTTTTCCATCGTGCTATTTTTTGTTTCCTTGTGTGATAGTACATACATCACACCCTCACACTATATGTAGAAGTGAGAGATATTATTGTCAGTATTTGATTTATTATTATTATTATTATTATTATTATTATTGTCTGTATTTCAGTTGTATATTTTGTCACTAATATTTGTAAGCTGGGAGGTCTCCATATATATAGTATGAGTAATTTGTTTTGTACCACGGCTGGGAAAACATTGCTATGTTGAACTCTGGTAATTTGGATGAGTCATGTGTCTACCCCAGTGTTGGATGAGATGTACTTGTTGTTGTCATCGGGAAGTTCTATTACTCATGTGAAACGCCCCAGAGTTTGTTTATGTCTTGGGACCAAGAAGAAGTTCAGGGCATGGTCTTGACAAGAAGATCACTCATGATTGGCTGGCTAGGATGAATCTCAGCGTATCATGTGAGAGGAAGGGGAATGCTGATGTCTATAAAGGTTGATCAAACGGCAGGAACCAGACACTGTACAAGAAGGAAGGAGAAGAGACTGTACGGGAAGGAAATGGTGCTAACACGATACGGGAGTGAAACTGGATATACGGTACTGGAGTGACACTGCTGCACTATACTGGACTGGACTTCAAACGTTCGTGGAACGTTGTCTGTGCTTACGCATTAAGTATTGTAGCACTTGTGGCGGCCTGGCATTATATGTTGGTGAAAGCTATCTCAAACTTTCCATAATTTATGTTCAGAATCGACAAGCGTGTGTTGCTCAAATGTATATATCTTTACAAGTGTTAAAGTCAGTGAACACAGTATTACGAGGTACAGTATCTGTGTGATATTTTAAGTGCTGATTATGAGAATCAGCAAGTCGTGTTGATACAGAGACAGTGAAGGGTTCTTATCTACATATATGTACATTGTTCAACAGACTAGCTACAAATGGCGGCTTAGTTCTCGCTTTCATTTTTCAACTGTTTTCATTGTTGTTGTTGTAAATATGGAGTCTTCCAGCAATCTTTTGTTTGTGAATTGTAAGTGTATTTTGGTGTGTTGATGAGGTGCTCATGCACGGATTTTATTGACAATATAGTTAGATATTTTAGAATCAGTGGAGTTATTGATGAACCTAGGTGCAGTTCCTACCTATTTAGTCGTTTTCAGAAGGTTAGGTAAGGCCTGTAGCAGATGCACCAGTATGCAGCATTATGTACATGCCCTGAGAGATAAAGAATCATCATGCTCTATCTAAATTCGAGGGATCCATTTTGGTGAACTCTGGCACCCATACCACGGACATTTCAGTTAATTATGCATATTAATTTAATTATTAATTAATTTATTTATATATTTCATTTATGATATTTTATTATGATTTTATTAATTATTATTCTAAAACTGTTACACTTGTCATGTATTTTTCTATTTACCCATGTATTCCCTTACTTGCTAGAGAAGGCTCTATGAGGACTGGGATAATCTCATAGGGTGACATGTGTTCACCATATATATAGAACAGCTAATGCTGAGGCCGTAATGGCAAATTTTGATGGGTTATGGATCTGCAGTTGTGCTCACAACATATTTGAAATCTGGTGTGCATCTGATATGAGATTCTTCTGTAATATTTGGCCCAATATTAGGTGAGTAGATGGAGAATAATGTTGATTGTTATTGTAAATTACGTACTAGTAAGATTTTCTTCAAATGTTTATTTCAGTATCATTATGCTGAGCTATTCATTTCAGTTAAATCTGTTGTTGCTTTGTAGGTCAACAAAATTTTGTTTCAATTATTCTACATTTGTCATGAAAAACTGGTAATGAAATTTTGCGTTTGGCAAAAATTGATTACCTTTAACTGATCTTTCTTAATTTAATTTTCTCGGTGTGTATTTTCGTTCGTTTCTGGTTTTGTGTCTTCTGAATATTTGCCCAGTTTGCTTGATTATGGGATCCTGTGGACTGAGTAAAGTTTTCAAAATTCTGTAATGAGCCTTGTCATATCTGTCCATCGATTTTGTAAATATTTGTAAATATTAGATGTCATTTGTGTTTGTCTTGGGTGCCTTGCGAAGGCATTTGTGTGTTACCTGAGACTTAGGACTTAAGGTGCTGAGAGCCCATTCCTCTCCTGGGAGTACGATACTGGTTCTAATATAGTCTCATTGTCGTGTGATGAAAACATGAGTACTTGAGGTTATGTATTGCCCTTTTCTTTTATGGGTACTGCTTGATTTAGGGGTCATCGCACGGGTATCTTTGTGTGTATTGTGTTCTTGTACTGTCGTGTGATGGAAGCAGTACAGTAGTATTGAGGTCATGTTGTGCCTTTTCATTAGTTGGTACTGCCTGATTCAGGGGTCATCGCACTGGTGTTTTGTGGGTGAACTTGTAGTATCATGTGTTGGAGGACAGGTACGCTTGGTGATCTTGGTGTGTCATGCTGTAATCTGATAGTCCCTGGTATGAAGGTATTATCTGTGCCTTTTTTAATTTCTTGTATCAGTGAGTTGGATTTCTGTATGCACACTCTTGACCTATTTTCATTGTTCCATTTGGATATTTTATCAGTAAAGTTTACATGATTTTTAATCCTGTATTCTTGGTCTTAATTGCATTTCAATTTGACTGGTGTGACACAGGATACGTAATGTGAGTTTTATCAGTCTTAAAATTTTAAAGTAATGAGTACATGGCATGGTAAATGAATAGTGACTTACTAGCCTCATTTCAATGGATGTAGTAACGTTACAAGCTAACTTAATAAATGTAACTATCACTCTGTTTTGAATTCCCTTGCCTCCATTTATTTGTTTTTTTAAATGTTGGATAATTAAGAATGCACATGGTAAATTAATTTAATGTAATATTTTAAAGAGGATATGGGTAATACATTATGTGCCCTAATGGTAAGGTTGTATGTGTGTAGTACTTCAGTTAATGAAGGTCTAGTTTGGATGATTTATTACTTGGAGGATGTTTTCTCTTTTATGCTGACCTGTCATACCTGTAGTGCTTGAAAAGGTTGATTGTGAATTGTGTATAATAGAATTGGGTGAATTGTAATGTGTCATGCTGTATCCTCAGCAACATATGTTTTAAAATTTATTTTCCTGGTAAATTTCCTTTCTTTAAATTTTGGGTTTGTAAAATCTTGGTTTCTTCCAGAAATATGTGGGTCAAGGGTAAACTCCAGTAAATTTTTATTTTTCTATCCTTCCTCCTTTCTTTTGAAATGTGAAATAGCGCTTACCATGGGAGCCGGGGAATCCCAAGGTCATAACGGGGGCGGGAGGGACCTGCCCATGGGATTGGTGAAGTCACCGGTTTGGTGCCTCTAATTAAGTTATAAGTTAAATGAAGAAAAATAGAAAACCCACCCTTCAGCCCTTCGTTTATTTTAAAAAGCTCTGCTGTATGGCCGGACGATGGCTTTTCCTTATGCCTTCCTTTTTCTGCTGTGGACTGATCTCTGTTACAGTGACTGCGATAACCGGGTCCATCCAAAGGAGAACCTACCGTGCCTGTGGGAAGGGTACTATGAATTTCCTGGCCGATTAGCATCCGACCCTGGAGTTGTGTGACCAAAAGTTCCTGGTGGTGGCAGTTGCTCTGTAATGTGCCAGGCTTCGCTACTTGCTTATTGTAAGTTCACTACACGGGTGAGCTGAAATGAAGCTTCGCTGGAGGCCATGATGAGACTGAATGTGGATTCAGTTGTTGGCAGCCAGCCGATGTGACTCTATAAACTGCAAAAACAGTGGTCAAACTTGGAACACTCTGATCCAGAAAGACGTTCCCGAGGAGAAAGAGTCCAAAAGGAAGTGTTATTGTGTGACAGATAGGATGTGTGGTCACAATCCCCTCAGTAAAATTAAAATGTATTTGTTTCAAGCATAGCTAGAGTTTAAAGGTGGGGGGGGGAGGAACGTGACCTGTGTTTGAGCAGTCATCAAGAGAGGACGGCAAAATTGTATAGGGTTATAAAAATTATTGTATTTATATTTTTTTATGCATTTCCGGAAGGCCTCAAGAAAAACATTAAGAAGGACAAAAGTCAGTCATTTTGATATTGTAAAATCTGTTTATTCTGTTTGACTTCAAAATTGGCTGAGTATGATATTTAAAATTATTAATTTGGATTTGGACTGGAGAAGAAGAACGTTAATGATTGGACAAAATTATTACTACTATTATTAAGATTTCAAATTTACGCCTATGAAGAACATGAACTCTAAAGAAGAATTACTGAACTAAATTGTATTGTCATATCTAAAATGTGTGTGTGTAACTAGAATTTGAAAAATTTAAAAGGGTGTTTATTTTTGAGTCAGCCGGTAATGCACGTGCAGTTTCCGCTTATGAAACTTTTGTGTTGCAATTGAAATATTCGAGAACTTGTAAAAGCTTTATCATCATAAATGTAGAGTTTTTATTGGTTACAATAAGAACTATTTCAATTGGTTAAAATAACAACCATTTCAATTGGTGAATATGGAGATCTAGGGAAATTCCATGTTTTCAATGATATACTTGTGATCGGCACTATTTCCGGTCTTGGGCTCCTCATGTGAGAGAGGCAACTGTCTGCATCTTTTCCATCTGACGGATCTAGCGAGCGCACACGCTTGGGGTCCACCCTGCCACGGAGTACCTGGTCTCTTACGGCAAGCATTATGTTATTGCTTTTCACTTAATTTAAATTAATTCTTATGTTTCAGCCTTTTCTTATTTAAAGTAACTTCTGTGATAATGTGAATTTTGTTTTGCATATCGGAGGTTTCTCTAGACTTCCACATTCACCAATATTATTATTATTATTATTTTTTTTTTTTTTTTATTTTTTTTTAATGACTGTGCCTCAATGGACAGTCATAGCTGCATTTGTGTTTTCGGAGGCAACTCTTATTTTGTTCTAACTTTGTAACCTGTGTAAATTTAACTTTCTTTGAGTTCGCCTCCAGTAATCCTGAGACTATTTCTGTGTTAAAGTTTGTATAACCCACCATCTGAAGAGCTGTAGTATTCAATTGTCCATTAGTACGTATTCCTGTTCAGTGTTAAGTTTTTTTTTTTACATTATTTGTTGGCCTTATTTTCTATTTGATGTTGTACTTTAGGTTTTAATACATGTGCGCTTAAGGGTGGTTGCTGCGTGTTTCCCTTTCCCCACAATGAGATACGATCTCATGGCCTAGTAGGGTTCCTTCCACGTTTCCACATCCTTCCGTAGTTGTCGTTGTTTAACCTGTAAGTTAAAGTTTTTCACATCTCGAACCATGGCATAAATTTGGAATTTAATTTCATATTCTTCTATTTTCATTTTTTCTTTATTATTATTATTATGTGTACGCACACAAGTGCTCCATAGTTAATTAATAAATTCAGAAAGCAATCAATATGTTTGCATATCTACTGATCAGTCTTATAAATACATCATCATTATAGACATTTATATGCCTAGATGCATTCATATCTCTCTTTATTATAGATTGTTATGCATTTCAATGTTCAATCTGCAAGCCTCTGTGAATTTACTGAACAATGCAAAAATCCTCCATTTGTAACTAGTTCTATATATCTTATCTTTAAATGGTTAGAAACTGAGTCTAACCATCATCGTCGTGGTCTCCCTCTACTTCTCTTACCCTCCATAAGAGAGTCCATTATTCTCCTAGATAACCTATTCTCCTCCAGTCGCCTCACATGACCCCATCACCAAAGCTGGTTTATGCATACAGTTTCATCCATCAAGTTCATTCGTAACCTGTCATTCCAAGTACCCTCCTGCCATTGTTCCCACCTGTTTGTACCAGCAATCATTCTCACTACTTTCATATCTATGTAAAATTCACTGCCTGCATCAGTCCTTATTTGGAGCCATTTCTGATACGCCTTCTTTTTAAGTTTATAAGCTGCTCCCACTTCCATCATTACACCATTATGTTTGCTTTTTCCCCATCTTTACATACAGTTATTCCTAGGCATTCCCTTGTTTCTACTACAGTATCCCTGTATGCCATCCATTCTCTTTCTATATCCTGAACCTGCTTACTGTCCACTGTTTGGAACTTTTCACAAATCATATCCATGTACTTCGGTCTACTTTCCTTGTCCTGGAGATCTTCTACACTTATTTGTCTGCAGGCAGACTTCATTTTCTCTATCCTAGGCCTAGAGATACATAGTTCACTACACATCAGATAGAGATCCAAATCATCAAAAAGTCTCTGGAAAACCCACATATTCCTGACAGATTTCCTGAATCCAAAGCAGGTTACAATACAGTCTATAATGAATCTGTCCCTATCCTCTCATGTGTAGCTGTGAATAGCCTTATGCTTGAAGAATGTATTCATAACTGCTAAACTCTTACTGGTATAGAAGTCCAGTTCCTATTACCCTGCATATCTTCCTTCAGTTCTATTTCCAACTCTCACATTAAAATTGCTCATTAGCATTATCCTATCCTTGTTGTATACCCTCACGAAGATGCTTCATAAAACTTGTCAACGGCAACCTCATTTGCATCCACAGATGGTGAATACACCGAGGCAATTCTTGTCCTAACTCCAACTGCCAATTTTTTTTTTTTTTCTTTCTTTGTTATTTGCTTTACATTGCATCTTATTTAAAGATTAAAATGTCATTGTTCCGTATTGAAAAGTATCACAGTTAAATTGAAATAATAAATATGGTAATTCAACCTATTCAATACAAGTAAATAAGAGATGTAGAGATTACATTCTTATTTAATTAAAAGTGGAAATGGTACCGGTTTTGACCCCAGTCTGGGTCATCATCAGCTGATTATAACTCGAAAAACAATGCATAAGTAAGAAAGAAGTTAACGGTCAAGCCCACACAATATCAGTTGAAGAGGCGATATAAAAATGACGGGGGTAGGCACTGTAAAATTTAGACGAAGTGGAATGTAAGTCACTTAAAAGAAGTAATGCGTAATCTTCCGAGCATCAGCACGGCACACGCAATGTTTGGCACTGTCTCACAATGTTCACGAAAAGCAGAGAACAGTTAAATTAGCCAGACTGCATACACCGTCAGGCACAAAGTCACAACACAATCTAAATATGAAGATCTAAAGTCGTGAAGAAGCCGAAGACGAGCAGCTCAACCGAAGTAACTTGCAAGCTCCAGAAAATCGGCACGGTGTTTACAATGTCAGGTGCTGTAGTTTCATACGCTGACGGAGATTGAAAAAAAAACTACATTGCCACCTTCATTTTGGGCCCTCACTTTCAAATTTAAACTTATGCCTTGCGTCCGCCAACTTTGGCTACTTCAATCACGACCTGAATATTTTTATATTCAAGAAATAGCGCACTGTGCATACACGTTTTCATTTGTTTCCAGTATTGCGCTTTTTACCATTTTTTCTATTCACTATTCTTTCACGTCAACTGTTCTAAAAATCTTCAAGATCATAATTACGTATTCAATTATATTGAATCGTATTATAAGTATATATATATAGGTACATTTTCGTGAACTAAGCAAATACTTGATCATTAATCTATCCTTCAATCTCCGTCAGCGTATGAAACTACAGCACTTGACATTGTAAACACCGCGCCGATTTTCTGGAGCTTGAAAGTTACTTCGGTTGAGCTGCTCGTCTTCGGCTTCTTTATGACTTTAGATCTTCATATTTAGATTGTGTTGTGACTTTGTGCCTGACGGTGTATGCAGTCTGGCTAATTTAACTGTTCTCTGCTTTTCGTGAACATTGTGAGACAGTGCCAAACATTGCGTGTGCTGTGCTGATGCTCGGAAGATTACGCATTACTTCTTTTAAGTGACTTACATTCCACTTCGTCTAAATTTTACAGTGCCTATCCCCATCATTTTTATATCGCCTCTTCAACTGATATTGTGTGGGCTTGACCGTTAACTTCTTTCTTACTTATGCATTGTTTTTCGAGTTATAATCAGCTAATGATGACCCAGACTGGGGTCAAAACTGGTACCATTTCCACTTTTAATTAAATAAGAATGTAATCTCTACATCTCTTATTTACTTGTATTGAATAGGTTGAATTACCATATTTATTATTATTTCAATTTAACTGTAACCGGGCGAGTTGGCCGTGCGCGTAGAGGCACGCGGCTGTGAGCTTGCATCTGGGAGATAGTAGGTTCGAATCCCACTATCGGCAGCCCTGAAGATGGTTTTCCGTGGTTTCCCATTTTCACACCAGGCAAATGCTGGGGCTGTACCTTAATTAAGGCCACGGCCGCTTCCTTCCAACTCCTAGGCCTTTCCCATCCCATCGTCGCCATAAGACCTATCTGTGTCGGTGCGACGTAAAGCCCCTAACAAAAAAAAAAAAAATTTTAACTGTAATTGCATCTTATGGCGACGATGAGGGAGGAAGGGGCTAGGAGTGGGAAGGAAGCGGCCATGGCCTTAATTAAGGTACAGCCCCAGCATTTGCCTGGTGTGAAAATGGGAAACCACGGAAAATCACCTTCAGGGCTGCCGACAGTGGGGCTCGAACCCACGATCTCCCGAATACTGGGCGCACTTAAGTGACTGCAGCTATCGAGCTCGGTACTGCCAAATCTACCCTCTTCACTTGCTCATTTATGTGCCTAACAGAAATTATGTTGCATGCAATAGTATCCCTGATGAATAGTCCTACCCCACACTCTGCTCTTCGCTTTTTAATAATAATATTTGCTTTACGTCCCACTAACTACTACAGTTTTCGGACATGCCGAGGTTCTGGAATTTAGTCTCACAGGAGTTTTTTAAGTGCCAGTAAATCTACCAACACGTGCTGACATATTTGAGCACCTTCAAGTACCATCAGACTGAGCCAGGATAAATCCTGCCAAGTTGGGATCAGAAGGCCAGCGCCTCAATCATCTGAGCCACTCAGCCCAGCCATTCCCTTCTTTTAAATAAATCACAAATACACTTTATACTCTCCTCTCTTCCTCGTTATTCTCCCCTTACCCGAACATCATTTACTCCTAACACATCCAGATGCATCCTCTTTCCTGACTCAGTCAGTTCTACTTTCTTTCTTTTTTCTTCCATAAGCCCCAGTGATATTGATAGCTCCCCATCGAATTCCATTTCATTCGCCAAATTGTTTCCAAGGAGTACCTCGCCTGTCAAAAGGGAGCAGGACTCCATTACTCCCACAGGTCCGAGGTTTGCTTAAAATGTTCTGAGCATGCTCGGTGAAAATTCTGTGAAGCTGGATGCCACCCTTACTTGCACATAGTCCAAATGAGGATATCACCTCTAACGGGTTAGAAACCACCAGTGGATAGTTCGAGCTGCCTGAGCACAAGGAGGGCCATGACTCAGAATTCATCCAAGATGCCCACTCCCATTCCATAGCAACTGGTATTCCTACTCTCAGGACCACTTACTAGGCCACTCAGCCATTTCCCATGGTTCAAGAACTAGGACGTGATTAGTAACCCACACCATGTGTCATAGATGAAACGTATAAATATTGACAGTCTTTGTTACTAACACTTTTATTGTTACTGTTACGATGTTTTGTGGATTTGCAGAGGTGAAAGAAGGTGCTGGGTGGAATAGGTCTCAACTTACGAAATTAAAGTTAATTTAAAACTTTAACAAAGGTTATATTTTCTTTTCAAAATCAACAGATAACAACAACAGAGTAACAGGTACCAAGTAGCAGGGAAATAATTTAAAAAATTACAATATTTACAGGATTTGGGCTTCGAGCCCCAAGATTAATTTCTGAGCTCTCAGCTCACCACCACAATAGCTAAAGGGCAGAAAACCCCTAAGTACAAGGAGCACTTGCTCCTACTTACAACGTTAAGAAAAAGAGCAGACCCGCTCTCAATTTGACAAGCCTATCAAAGGCTACAACAAACTCCATTTCTGTCTGCCCTTAAGGCACATCAAGAAACAGGGGTATTTGATACCCAACCTACAGGGCCTTTACATGAGGAAAATAAAACATCAAGTTAAGTTACTGGCCCATAATACAAAATAGAATGGAGGCCAAGCTTGCACTCCTAATATACTTTTGAAACCTAGGCCGCTTACGCAAGGGCTAATCCCATACTAAGGAGGTGACACGATAAGAAAACTTTATTACATTATGAAGAGAAGAAAAACGGTTATGAAAACGTAGTCACCTCAAAACAATATGAGTGGGAGCTTGAGAGGGTAAGGCACTCTCTATCCTAATTTGTAGTTAAAGAGACGGAATTGTTACCAAATGTCTATTACATTTTAAAGGTAGGTTACATGAGAAAAGTTTCGAACCTGCCCCGAGGGTTAAACTGCTGAGCTAGCAAGAAATAAAGTTATTAAACGGACATTACCTTGTGGATGAACTGCTGCCTGAAGAAAGAGGCGCTTCCCGCCCCCTGCTACAAAATCACACACTAAGCAAGATGTCGGTGAAGTGGCACCGAGACAAGAAAATCAGCAGTTTAAATACCCTTGTGGAACATTTGAGACCTTTCAAGAATGAGTACCCACACCCCCCTCAACTTTATTGGATAGCTTAAAGCAACATCTCGATATCGGAGAAGACATACATTATTGGTCAAAAATTAATTAGAGAAATTCAGGATTGGCTAAATTCAAAACAAGCGGAAAGAGAAGGGTTATACTGCCAACCCAAAAAATGACTGAAAGAAATTTAACAAAGAACAAACTTATGAATACCAAATTTCTTCAAAAAAAACAGTTCCTTCACTTCGCACTAGGGTGCACAATTATAGTTCTTAAGTAGTGCCATCTAGAAGAGAATGTCCACACTTCTTGCTACAGAGTAAACAAATACAAATCGAAAAAGACATCGTTCAGAACACTTCAAAATTTACAGTAGAGACGTCTTCCGAGAAACCTTTGATTTAATACAGTTTTTAAAAGTTCACAGTTTCTCCTGTAGAGAGGTTTCAACTGGCGCAATATTTGAATTCGCGGTGTGGAGGTGTACCGCCCGGTACATTTACCAAAAAAGAAGTATCTACAAGCTTATACTTCACTTAGTTTAGTCCCAACGGCAAATGGCACTCCCTGCCACATTCAAAACTCAACATCCTCCCCTACCCTGGTCGATTTCAAGAGGAGTGACAGCTGGACAGGGCAAGTAAGTTGGCTTCTGTCCTAGGTGCAAAGCATAACCGTTCTAGTCCGCCCATCACGTAATTCTTCGACAGGTGCCCTCTTCTGCATGTCTTTGGCATGTGTCCTCTTGTAGTATAACCAGGTCATCAACTCTATTTCTTGTACTATGTTCTTGAGACTGATGAACTTTGAGGAATTTCCGAAATATTAGCAGGTACTCTTTACTCCAACGTTTCCAAAAGTCGTCAGCCATTTGTTGGCGTAGTCTGAAGGCCCGTACAAGGTCATTCCCACATGATTCATGGTTCTGGTCCTATGGGTATCATGGTGAGTCAATCACCAACGAGAAAGTGGGCTGGTGTCATTACGCCACCATTGTCATTGTCTCGCGTTAGAGGTCATATTTAATCCGACTTCTATGCTGATCAAAACAGTCCATAGTCCATCATCAATAGTACAATAGTAGTAAATAAATAAACTAATAAATAAATAAATAAATAAATAAATAAATAAATAAATAAATAAATAAATACGGTAAATAAATGATGGACTCCCACAGGAATCTGAGCTGGATCTACTCCTTTTTAATTTGTACACATACAATCTTCCAAATACCAAGTCCAAGAAATTTATTTACGCTGATATCGCCTTAATAGCCCAGGAACAAAGCTTCCCCAAAGCTTAAGCAACATTAACATCAGATCTGAAGATATTGGATGACTACTTCAAACATAATTCTCTTCGACTGAATCCTCAAAAGACTGTTTTATCAACTTTCCATCTGCGGAACAAACATGCAAATTACAATCCTACAATCAGTTTCAGAGATAAGATTCTCCAATACTGCAGTAACCCTAAATACCTAGGGGGTGACCCTGGACAGATCTCTGACATACAAAATGAATCTCAAGAATGTAGCAGCTAAAATTAAAATCCGGAACAACATAGTACAGAAGTTAACAGGGACCACCTAGGATGCCAATGCAACAGTCCTTAGATCCAAGCTCTGGCTCTTTCATAATCAGTTGCAGAATACTGCTGTTCTACATGGTTAAACAGTGCTGACACTAAAATACAGTAATTGACACGCATCTCAATCAAGCAATGTGCCTAATCACAGGATGTATTCGATCTACTAACACGCACTAGCTATTGGTTCTAAGTAACATTCCACACCACCCCTAAGAAGATCTCAGTCACTGCTCAATGCATGAAAGAAAATTTAAAACAACCCACTGTTGCCAATACAATCAGATTGTCCAGTATTATTACCACAGCAATTAAAGTCCAGACAATCAGTGTGGTGAACAGCAATCAATCTGCATGACAATCACTTCAAACTACTAGATGCCTGGAACAATCAATGGCAGAACCAAAACTCCCTGACACATCATAACTTAATTAAAACTCCTTGGGAGCAGCCCGCAGGCTTTCATTCAGCTCGATGACAGTGGTGTGTACTGAATAGGATAAGGACTGGCCAGGGAAGATGCGGAGCAATACTGAACAAGTGGGGATGGAAGTCCTCTCCTCATTGCGACTATGGTGAAGAGCAGAAAACCATGGATCATATAGTGCTCGAATGTCCCCTCAGAGCATTTAGAGGCTCAATGAAAGATCTCCACAACCTAACACAAGAAGCCATTGAGTGGATTAACCATCCTGACATAGTATTGTGAATATTTTTTTTCCGAACTTGAGAGTGTGCGAGTGTGAATATTTTTGTATATATTTTGTAAATAGCTGATATTTCTCCTTTCATCATACGATAAATAAATAAATAAATAATAGTAGAACATCCAAGTACCTTCTGTAGACATCGCTTGGTGGAACCCATCAATCTTCCCCACCAAAGTAAATTCTCTCTTCAATAAAATTACTGTGTTTACCTATTCAATACAATTATACTTTGTAGTGGTTAAATTCTACATGAAATATAAACACTAGATAGGGACATGTTTCACCCTAGTTTTGGGTATCTTCAGCCTAATACTAATCTTAAGGTCAAGTCTTAAATCTATTGACACTGGAACTTAATACTAAACTTAAATTAATATCAAATACTAAATACAATGGTCTTATGCTTATTACATATTTACATAGTTTACAATATGTACATTAATTAAATGCCAGAATTTGTGAACAAGGAAGCACTAAAATAATTATTTTACAATGACTATAAGACGTTCGCGACGTCTGGATGAAAGTTTATGCAAATGTGTACATATTGGCTAGAGATTGATCACAGCGTGAATTGGAGTATCTCCAACTGTTCTAGAGATTGATGACAGCGTGAATTGGGGCTTCTCAAACTTTATGGATGAACATTAGGTTGAAGGTTTTTTCAAGGGTGGTTATGGTTATTATCATAAGTATATTGTTGCAAAACCGGAACCGTGGTTGAATACGATCGTGTTGGATTTGAACATTCCTTTAGGAAGAAGCATGGTTGGCCGGTAATGTTTAATAGGCTAAAGCATGGAGGTCGGAAACATATTGTTGGTATTGTTCATTGGAGTTTATCTGATTAAATTTTGAATTTTGTGACATTCTTGTCGATTAACATTCCCATTGGTGCACTGTTCAACCTTTGGAGGAATTATGAGATATCTGTAATTATCTTGTCGATGTTAGCTGGAACCGGCTGTTCCGGTAGTGTCTGAATGACTAACCTTATTACTCCTAGTGAAGTGAAGACTTGAATACGATCGTGTTGGATTTGAATATTCCTTTGGAAAGAAGCATGGTTGGTCGGTAATGTTTAATAGGCTAAAGACTTCACTAGGAGTAGTAAGGTTAGTCGTTCAGATGCAACCGGAACAGGCGAATCCAGCTAACATCGACAAGATAATTACAGAGATCTCATAATTCCTCCCAAGGTTGAACAATGCACCAATGGGAATGTTAATTGACAAGAATGGCAAAAAATTCAAAATTTAATCAGATAAGCTCCAATGAACAATACCAACACGTTTCCAACATCCATGCGTTAACCTATTAAACATTACCGACCAACTAGGCTTCTTTCTAAAGGAATGTTCAAATCCAACACGATCGTATTCAACCACGGTTCCGGTTTTGCAACAATATACTTATGATAATAACTGTTACGGGGTTACCCGTGGAACAGCAGCGGTGAAAGAAGGTGCGGGCTGGAATGGGTCTAACTACAAAACTGAGAAATGAATTAAAATTCCATTAAAGGTTATATTTTCAAAACAGCTAAACTTAACAGATTTGATATAGAATTTGAACATACAACAAATAACAACAAGTTAACAAATCAGGTACAAGACCAGGAAATCCCAGATATAGAGATATTTTAATGATCTGGGCTTCGAGCCCTACCTTTTACAATTCCTGAGCTCTCAGCTCACAACCACATATTACCAAAGGGCAGAAAACCCCTTCATTCAAGGAGCACTTGCTCCCAACTTTTAACCTCAAGCCTCCCAGAGGCACTTTTCAAACACAAGAAAGAGCTGACCCACTCTCAATTTTTCAAGCCTATTAAAGGCAATACCAGACTTTTACACATGACTGCCATCAAGGCACAACTTATAACGAAGCAGGGGTATCTAGTACCCAGCCTACTGGGCCTAAATAGAAAATTAACAGGTTAACTTAAATGGCCCTAAACGCAAAAAGAATGGAGGCGTGTACTTGCACTCCTATATGAATACTTGTTAAAACCTAAGGGGCACTAGGCCGATTAAACAGGGGCTATTCCCACACTAGGGAGGTGACTCGTATAAGAAAATTTTAATACATTAAGAGTAGAAAATCGGTTATGAAAACGTAGTCACCTCAAATCAAAAATGAAGGGAAGCTCGAGAGGGTAAAGCACTCTCTATCCCCGATTTACAGTTAAAGTAATAAGAAAATTTTACATAAGCTGGCACTAAGTTACATTTTTAGACAGGTAGGTTACATTGAAAAGGTTTCGGACCTTTCCCGAGGGTTAAACTGCTGAGCTAGCAAGAAATAAAGATGTTTAAATGGCCATTACCTTTGTTGAAGAGCTGCTGCCCGAAGGAAGAGGCGCTACCCACCCCCTGCAATACTTCCATACACTAAACTAGATGTTGTTGAAGTGGCCGAGAGCCAGGAAAATCAGCCGTTTTTATACTCTCGGGGAAGATTCGAGACCTTTCATGAATAATTAAGACACACCCACAGTCGTTTATTGGGTAACTTACAGTTACACATCAAAATTGGAGAAGAAAGACAATTGGCTCAAAATTAATGACAGAAATTATTGATTGGCTAACTTCAAAACTGCCAGAAAGAAAAGATTTATATTGCCAACCCACAAATGAAAGAATGAAATTTAGTAAGGAACAAACTTATGAATACAACATTTCTTCAAATAAAGTTCTACCTCTTTGCACCAGGGTGCATGGTCATAGTTTTGTAGAGACATCTATCAGAGAATGTCCACACTTCTTGATAATTAGTAAACAAAAGCAGTTCGAAATTAACACAGTGACATCTTCTGAGAATCTGTTGAGATAATTCAGTTTTTAAAGTTCCGAGTTTCTGTTGTAGGGTAGTACTTTAAGGCGAAAAATTCAAAGGTGCGGCACTGAGTTGTACCAACTGGTACAATAACCATAACCACCCTTGAAAAAACTTCAACCTAATGTTCATCCATAAAGTTTGAGAAGCCCCAATTCACACTGTCATCAATCTCTAGTCAAACAGTTGGAGATACTACAATTCACGCTGTGATCAATCTCTAGCCAATACTTACACATTTGCATAAACTTTCATCCAGACGTCGCAAACGTTTTCTAATCATTGTATGATTAAAATATTTTATTGTTTCCTTGTTCACAAATTCTGGCAATTAGTTAATGTACATATTCACGCTGTGATCAATCTCTAGCCAATACGTACACATTTGCATAAACTTTCATCCAGATGTCTCAAACGTCTTCTAGTCATTGTAAAATAATTATTTTAGTACTTCCTTGTTCACAAATTCTGGCATTTAGTTAATGTACATATTGTAAACTATGTAAATATGTAATAAGCATAAGACCATTGTATTTAGTATTTGATATTAATTTAAGTTTAATATTAAGTTCCAGTGTCAACAGATTTAAGACTTGACCTTACGATTAGTATTAGGCTGATTTGTTTATATTTCATGTAGAATTTAACCACTACAAAGTATAATTGTATTGAATAGGTGGACACAGTAATTTTATTCAAGAAAGAATTTACTTATTGTATTTTCAATACGGAACAAAACGAGATTAGTTACTTGTAACTTCCCCACCAAGCCGCACATGGGGCAATGAACTTCCACGTTCTACCATGTTGGACTAGATACTGGCGTGTCCTTGTCGCTGAGAGCGCTGTTCATAATTCTGCCAACTCTCTGTTCACCGAGGGAAATGTCTGAGCGTTGTCATTGTAGACCGTGTGATATGGCACGTCGGCCGATGAACCTCTGCAAGGCTTGCAGAAACCTGATATAGATGGTGATTCCCATAGGAAATCTGAAATATTTGTCTGGAGTGAGTAAATTTATGGTATTCCCTATATCTGATAGCCAAGCAGGCATCAATTTTTGGTAAAAGAGACAAAGTCTCTCATAGTGCATTGGCACTGCCGGTGGCTTCAAGTAGCCTACGCAGTGGCCTCCACGGTATGCACTAGCCAGCGTCTTGGTAGGTGTGCTAGGTACCAACTGATGAGCCCAACTTAGCACACAAGGGCGAAACGCTGGCAACCAGGAATGACTTTACAATGGCGAAAAATGAAAGTATCCTCCTGTGATGTACAGTGGTCCTGCGAAGTCTATTCCCGTTACTGCAAATGTTCTATAAGGGTTGATCCAGAGGCAGTGGTGCTTCCAGCTCCTCATATCTCCTCTGGTACGCAACTTTACACAAAGCAAGCATGTAAGACTTTCTTGATTCTTTGGCGTGCCCGCAAGATATATAATTCTGTGCGCAGTTCAGTCTGTACACCCGAGTGGTGAAGTTTTATGTGAGTTGCCTTATCAAGAGCTTACAGAAAGTGTGTGAGCCATCTAGAAGTATGGGGCGCTTCTCACTGCTCATGATGTCTGAAAGTTGTAGTCGACCGACAAGTCTGAGTACTATGCTTAAAGTAAATACAAAATTTTTTAATATTCCACCTTCTCAATACTAGAAAATCATTTGATGTTTCTACAAAACCATTACAATGATATTAATAGGTACTAGTTTCGGTCCACTGTGGACCATCATCAGCCTAGCCAAATTACAACAGTAAAAGACATAGTGATAAAATAAAGTAAAATAATGTGGAGAAATGAGAGAGGATCTAGAAGGATGGGATGGTGGTGGAATGACAAACAAAAGTGAAAAACCGTATTTGCGAATTATGATAAAAGAAACAGAAGTGTTCACATTGACAAGTAAAATCTTTGTGAAGTCACGTAAGAACTCTTGATGAGATAGTCTTTGGTTGGCAGTTACTCCTGTGTTGCACAATTAAAATATATAACTAAGTATATGCTTCTAGAAAGTTCTAGATGTGAGTTCCACTTTAGCATAGAGGGAAGAATTGTCCAATGAGACCAGCATAAGATTAAAAATTGACAAAGTTGGACATGTTCTATGGTGGAATGAAAAGCTTGCTGTGTTAAACAGAAGTAGTCTCAGTTCAATCGGGACCCCAATGAACCTTGCGCTGCGTGGAACAAACAATGAAGTTTATTACTTTGAAAGTCTGAGTACACCATGTTATAAAAAAGGGTTGTAGCAGAAGATCTTTGAAGTTCATGCTAGTGAAAGGTATTTCTTCAAGGCTCACAGATGAGAAGCGAAGCATTGTTGTTGGACTTGCTGTATCTGGCTAAGAACAGTCGGGAGTATTTCATCCCATTGTAGTCCCTTTCACCAAGTGTCTTGAAAGAGGATCTTGCCGGTGATTAGGACGGGGGAGGGAAACAGGCCCAGTAGGCATAAATTCTAGCAGAAACTTGCAGAAGGTGGCGTTTAGTTGTTGGCTAGGCAAGTAGATCTGTTGTCATATTGTCTCGACTTGCAAAGAGGTAGTCCAATTCTGAATTCCAGTTAACACCAAGAATTCTTGTTTCCAATTTTACCTCTCAAAATTCTGCTCTCCAGATTGCTCTCAGTGGCTCTGAATTTGTAAACCATTTCGACAATGGAAGTTTGATGTGTTGAAATAGCCCTGTGAGTTCCTAACAGGCGACAGCGGCCATGTTACCATTCTTGACACTGCCTACAAATGATAAAGATGTTGATTCCCATAGGCAACCTGAAATATTTGTTCCGAATGAGTAAATTTATAATACCAATATAAATGGTCCGTTCTTGGACATAATACATTTTCTAGCTAACTCATTCCTCTTTGCCAGTGTTTCGCCCCTGTGTGCTACGTTGGGCTTATCAGGTGGTAAACAGCACACTCACCAAGACGCATGGCTAGCGCATACTGTGGAGGCCACTGCATAGGCTACTTGGAGCCATCGGCAGTGCCAATGCACTATGAGACATTTTGTCTCATTTTCAAAAACTGATGCCTGCCTGCCCATCTATATATATAAAATAAGAGTTTTGTCTGTACATTGCTCAGAATTTGAAAAGAATGGTATTTCTGTATCGGTCATGTCCACAGTAACATGGAAATGCACTTTTTACTTTTCCGTAATTTCTGTCTGTCTGTATGTATGTATGTACACGCATCACTAGAAAACGGCTAAAGAGAACTTAATGAAAATTGGTATGCAAAGTCGGGGAATAAGTCGCTACAATCTAGGCCATAAATAATTTTATTTACGCCAACAGAAATGGTAGTTTAGGGGAAGGCCTAAAATTTAATTTTCAAATATTTATGTTATTAGTGGTCCTGTCGTAATGAAAATTGGTATTCAAAGCTGAGAAATGAGTCGCTACAATCTAGACTATAAATAATTTTATTCACGCTGAGTGAAATGGTAGTTTAGGGGAAGGTCAAAAAATTTAATTCTTGAATATTTACGTCATGAGTGGTCCTACCGGTCCTATCTCAATGAAAATTGGCATGTGTAGTCGGAGAATAAGCCATTATAATCTAGATTATGAATCATTCTATTCACACTGAGTGAAATGGTAGTTTAGGGGAAGGCCTAAAATTTTTCTCAAATGTTTAAATTATTAGTGGTCGTATCGATAAATACTACATAACCAAAGTTATATAGAATTAAATTTCAGACCATTTACGTATTATACATTTTTACCATACCGAATGTGATAAAACAGATATTCATGAAATTGTAATTTTGTTGCTAAGCCCATATCACCGCCGAGCCACGAGAAAATGGGTTAACAGAATTAATGAAAATCGTTATATAGAGTCGGGGAATGAGAAACAACAGTCTAAGCTATAAACAATTTTATTCACGCTGGACGGAATTGCAGTTTAGGGGAAGGCGCCTAAAATGTAATGTTTAAATACCTATGTTATTGGTGCTATCAAGAATTATTACATAACAAAAGTTATATTGAATACAATTTCTGATCATTTATGTTTTAATCAGTTTTACCGTACCGACTATGGTAAGAGTGGTATTTCAGAGTCGGAAGAAAACTAAATGTGAAGACCTACAATATCAAAAGCGCATAGCATTGATCAACAGTGGCATTACATCGACCATTGTTTGATGTGATGTTCTTTGTCTCTTATGCTGCCTCTCAACTCCAATAGATGGGATTACTGCTGCGTACCAAGTATAACAGCCTTACTGAATATTAGCAGAAAATAGCTGGGAAGATAGAAAACTTTCATCTTTAGCATGCCATTCCTCTGGTTCATACACTTTCTGATACAACTGGTACGTAACACACAGGTACATCATAGTATTCCAGCTATGCGATCCCTAATCTGACACGCTGTTTTGAATGAGCAGCATGCATACTTAAGGCAGAGGCTCATTTAGTAGTAGTAGTAGTAGTAGTAGTAGTAGTAGTAGCAGTAGTAGTAGTATCACCTGGTATAGAAAAACAATTTAGGCCTATTCCAAATTATAGCACCACAATTCACTAAATAACTCAAAATTCGACCCTGAAAAGAGCCGTTTCTTAATTAAAACTTCTTCCTCTTTACTTTTATTAAATTCTACATTTATTTTATTCCAAATTAGCAGTGAAGAGTGGGTTTCTCTTCTTGCTTGGAGGAAAACTTTGTCTCCAAGTCAGATAGATTTTACCGCCGCCAGTGTAGTGAATTAAGATTTTCCGACTCATCGGGCACTCCTAGGAAAAAGATTAGTAGAAGGGCATAGTTTATGCCATGGGAGTCTCCACTATTCGACCCCCTCCCTGCCGAAAAAAGACGAAGGGTGTTCACGGATCACGGCTATCTGTGGCTTTGATCATTCGAGCTCTGGAACTTTGGACTGTTAGATTGGCAGCGTAGTCTGTTCGTTAAAAGTGAGAAGATGTGCGGTTTTTCATTTGATCGAGTATGTTATATGATATCATTGCTTTTAATCGCTACTTTCCTACCGACGTTTTTGTAATGACCTATGTTGACTTCAGTTAGGAAAACCACAAGGCCAGTCTCTCTGAGAATCCAATCCCGTAGCGAAGCACGGGCACATCAGCTAGTCAGATGATAAAGATGTTGATTCCCATAGACAGTGGCACCATATTCCTTGAAGCAAAAATGCATAAACTACGCTCTAATGCTGCATGCTTTTGTTCAGCTACACAGAACATCACAGGAACCACAGAACATCCCAGAAACTACTTTACGATTTAGGACATTCCACCTTTACAATACATTCTAAATATGGATTTCATTAGGAGCTATAAAATGTTACCCAAATAATTCTGGTTGTTACAGAGTTTCCGTGGAACAGAGAGATGTGAAAGAAGGTGCTGGTGGGAATGGGTCCATCTACAATATCAAAGATTTATTTAAAACTTTAAAATAACGGTTATATTTCTTTTCAGAAATTAAATGTTAACAAACAAAATTCTTCACTAGGTGAAAGTATAAAATGTCAGGTACAGAGCAATTTAGAGGCAAGAATAGAAAAACCCAAGGAATGGTAATTTACAAGTTTTGAGTTTCAAGCTCCAAATTTACAAGTTTACAACGTCACTAATGTTGCACTTAGTTAGGTAAGGAGAGATATCTCCCAAGACACAATTTTCAAGAATGCTTTGCTCCAACAGTTACAATTAAGGCCTTCCAAAGGCGCCACTCAATATTACACAAATACCAGAAAAGAGCTAACAGGCTCTCCGAATTCAACCAAGGAGACTGCGCTCCCAATTCCTTACAGCCTACTCAAGGCAACTTTTCACGAAACCTCTGGCCTCCCTAGGCACAACCCACAATATACAATTTAGTTTACACAGGGGCATCTAGTACCCATCCTACTGGGCCTTCGCGAAAAAAAAAACCAGGTTAAATTAATGGCCCCAACTTAAAAATGCATGGAGGTGCACACTTGAGCTCCTTGACAGCCCAGTTTAAAAACCCTACTTGGGCTCGCGACCCGTTGATACAGAGGCTAATCCCAAACTACTGAGGTGACTAGAAGGACAAGTTAATTAATGATTTACAGGAGAAAACAGTTAATAGATCATAGTCACCTCAAGATAAATTGAAGGGGAGTTTCAGAGGGTAACGGACTCTCTATTCCCGATTTACAGTTTAAGTCTCTATGAAATTTTACATTAGCAAGAAGAAAGTTTACATTTTAGAAAACAGACGGTTACGTAGTTAAAGGTTGGAACCTTCCCCTCGGGTCAGTTTGCGGAGATTACTACTTAGATGGTAAAACTGTTGGCCATTACCTTAGCTGATGTTCTGCCTGCCGAAGATAGAGGCCCCTGCCTCCTGCCTTAACGCATACACTCGGTAACTGGACGATCAATAAGACAACTTAACTTGAAAAAGCCGCAGCTTTTATACCCGAGAGGAGGGTTCGAGAAAGCTCTGGACTAAATCCGGACACACCCTCTCATTTTATTGGATAATCAAAAAGTTACAAGAAACCTATGATTGGCTGAAAAATAAATACAGAAAATTTATGATTGGTTAAAAATGAACTCTGGCGGGATGAGAAGGAAGTGTTGCAAACCTTGAAGTATCAAAATAATGAAAGGCAATTCAGTTGAGACAACCTATAAACACGTAACTTCTTTAAATCTCTAATTATTCCAGTTTGCACCAGAGTGCACGACGTCAGTTTTTTAATAGAGCTATCTATGGAGAAAGGTGCGAACTTCTTGATGTACACCAAAACAAAGAAATCCAGTCAGTTTAGGAAACTTTAAAATAACATATTACTCTGTCATTTAGAAGTGAAATCTTCTGCTCAATGTCCCAACTTCATGCACTAGCTGTTTCCAGTTTAGTATGATGCTTCATTTAAATGAACGGGAATGAGGTGTACCTCCCGGTACACTGGTATATCTGCAATAGTTTATGCAACATATTCACAACAATGTACCTCAAAACATGAAGACATTAAACCAATATGAAGATATTTCAAAGCCCCATTCTCTGTAAAATACTCAATAAATGGTTGACAAAAATATAGCGTAATCATACACATGCTAAAGGATTGTCCCATCAACTATAGGTATAACAGCCAGTTCTATAAAAAAACCTTACTACTTTGTCATATTCACATTTCTATGTTACAAGAGGTTTTTGATGCTAAGATTTAATTACAAATTCAGAAATGATTAGACTTCTGATTTTTTCAACAACATAACCCAGACAGTGAGCAGCAATTGTACAAAGAAGGACAGTTGTAAACATCTTTACTCCATTGTTTACTAAGTAAATAATTATGCAGTATGTTCTCATATTGAAGAGTGACCAGGAGTCACATTTCAAATGGGACAGTATTGTTTTTCAAACTGCGGTCTCAGTATCCTGATACGTTTTGTTGGGACACCTATTTGTCCAGTATTCTTAGAAAGAGCAATTTATTCTGTTTTAATTAACATAATATTATAGATTATTACATGCATTCAAATCTGGCTATGTTAAGGTAATTTTTATGTTCATCACTACTAAAAGGGAATGTTACTGATGGGCATTGTGCACAGCTATGAGAATCGATAAATATGGCAAAGCCTCTGTGTGCACTTGATTCCCCAATTCACTTCGGTTTGGGTTCATTCTCTCAGCAGCAACAGTTTCTATCATAGGTTCATTAGGAAAACACAGACCCATTCTGATTTTCATTGAATCATTTGTACTGTGAGTTTTCTGTGTCAAAAAGAGGGAAGAGTGATATTGAATTGGCCCAACGACATTAAAGTCGGGCCCCTCAAAACAAAAACGTGACAATGAACAACACCTGAAATCAGCCTAATATACAAGTAATAATAATAACAACGTAAACGTTTCCACCTTTTCAATACTAAAATATATTCACAAAATTATAAATTACACGGTACTAGTTTCGACCCATCTAGGGGTCATCATCAGCCGTATTGGAGCAAAGATCACTTTTGGCGAAATCCTAAGAAAATGTTATTCTTTAAAATAATATAACAGGGAAACTTGAAAGGATTTTCCACCTCTTTCCCTTTATGACTCCTTGTTTTTTGATTAATTTATTTTTGATTGACTGATTACACCTTATGTGTGATTTAAACATACATTAAATGAAGTGTTCAGAAAGTGTATCAGGACTTCAGTTCAAGAATACAGGACACAGATAATTAGTAGTGAACCAAAGGTGTTATTTTATCATAAACTGTGAGAAGTTAACATACAAGCCCAAAGTACCTTTATGTGCAACAACAATGTTTTCACTCTACAAAGGAAAAAGATTTATTATTATGTCGTCCTATTCAATACAATGTATAGATGAAATAATTCAATCAGACATGTTTCGGCTCATTTTAGAGCCATCTTCAGTGAATATATTAAAAGCTACATAATTAAAGTTAAAAAAATGTTATGGAAAAACACACAATGAAAAAATATATTTAAAAAACATGTGCAACATGATGAGGTTGATAAAATGTAAAGTTGTAGCAAAGCTGAGGACCTCTGAGTCAGAAAGCACTGTAGTTACATTAAGAACGGGGACGAAAATCACAAAACGAAACTTGAGGAATGGTCTGTCTTCAATCAAGTCACATGCTTGAAAAGTCTAAAGGGCAACAGAAGCATACGAACATAATTATGAGGAAGTAGGTGCCAAGTGTCGTGTGTGTGACTCAGGAGTGAAAAACTTCAATAAAATCCAAATGATTGATGTACTTGCTGTTCTTTCAAGCCAGACTGGCTCCTCCTTGATCTCTACTTTCTGGTCCATTTCACACTGTATATGAAGTATTTACATGAGCTGAAGGAGTGAATTACTTTCATTGACCATCAACTCAAGTCATACGATGCTGGCATTCAGGCAGCATTCCATTAAAATTCCTGCACACAGTAGCTGAGATGAACTGGCATGTTAGATGTTATATTCACAGTGAATTGTTTTATTTCTGAACAGTTCATCTGTGGTTTATTCACTGCGAACATAACATCTAACATGCCAATTCACCTCAACTACTATGTGCAGGAATTTTCATTGAAGGCTGCCTGAATGCCAGCATCGTTTGACTTGAGTTGACAATCATCAAAAGTAATTCACTACTCCAGCTCGTGTAAATACGTACGTCATATGCAGTGTGAAATGGACCAGAAAGTAGAAATTAGGAGGAACCAGTCTGGCTTGAAGGAACAGCAAGTATATCATTCATTTGGATTTTGTTGAAGTTTTTCACTCCCGAGTCACACACACAACACTTGATACCTGCTTCCTCGTAATTATGTTTGTAAGCTTCTGTTGCCCTCTATTCTTTTCGAGCATGTGACTTGATTGAAGACAGACCATTCCTCAAGTTTTATTTTGTGATTTTTTTACTCGTTTTTAGTGTGACTACTATGCTTTCCAACTCAGAGGTCCTCAACCTCACTACAACTTTACATTTTATCAACATCATGTTGCACATTTTTTTATATATTCTTTTTTCATTGTGTGTTTTTTTATAACATTCTTTTAACTTTAATTATGTAGCTTTTAACATGGTCACTGAAGATGGCTCTAAAATGAGCCGAAACATGTCTGATTGAATTATTCCATCTAAGATGGATATACATTGCATTGAATAGGACGACGTAATAAAACTTTTTCCTCTAAAGTGAAAACCGTCAATACAGAATGTTTAATATCTTGTAACAACAATATTGTCATACTGCTACGCACCAGAGAGGCTTGGCAAGATCTTATACAGTAGTTACCATGGACAATAAGCAATATCGGCTACTGCTGATGGTTTCTTCAACTACAGCTCCAGCCAACACTTCAGAATGTTTTTTAAAGGATCTTTGTACAATGGTGATCACTTATTTACAGCCAAACCTTAAAAATTCAAAATAATGCCAGCTTCAGATCCTATGTAAGACAAGTAGGCCTATATTTTTCACCCACTTCCCAATTAGTCAATCCTGAGAAAAGTTTTTCTCTCCACTTGCTAAGAAGTTCTGTTAAAGAAGATAAGATCTACACATGCAGTGCTTTGGTAGTGAGTTTGCATGATGGAATCTTAGAAAAATAATGTTTTGCAAAAACTGAAGTAGCATAGACCTAGATCTTCCCAGATACTTGCCAGGGACCGACTGACCCACCCCAAAAATATAAAGTATTCTTACTTATATAGAAGAATTAATACCGAACAGCCTTAAAGTACAAAATACGACCATTTTCTTCGTTGCTACTGGCCAGCTACGATCAGCCCTCTTGAAGGCAACGTTCATATTGTGTCCAATATGCAGTAGTTGTGATTCAAGCAAACCAAGTTGTTCTTTCTTGTGAAGAATATTCCTGGTTTGACCTTTCAGGTTCTTATCTATCAAAATTGTGCAAGATTTGCTTTTCTCTACTAGCTAGGTCAGAAACTTGGTGGAATATCAAGGGTAATAATTAACTTAAAATACTGTGGGAATTTCCACTAAAAGACATGTGCTAGAAACTGTAAAGTAAACCGAGAGCGAATTAACGTAAACAAACAGATAAGTGGTTGACAACATGTATGTAAATTTGGAAACGGTGCAATAGGTAAAATATGAAAAGGATAAAGTAAGGTACAAGCACAAGTAGGTAACACTTTAATAATATTTTTTCATATAAACCAGGCAAATTATATTTGCTAAATAAGTCACACATTATCTTTATGTGCCATCAAATAGACAATCTCTTTGTGCCCAACAAGATGCATAAAAAGAAAATATTCATATAATCTATAATTATCCCTTAAAATTAATTTTTGAATGTGTGTTTTCATACTTGTAGCTGACACCTCATTTTTGCTCATCTCCTAAGGCTGACCCTTTTTTGTACCTATAGCTGACAAAGATTATACTGTATGATACAGTATATCAAAATAAATCACCCTTTAATCAACTAATCATTGTTTATAAGTTACAGCCTAAACATTACAGATATCCTGCACATTATAAGCAGTATACTTCCCTCTAGCCTTGTACAGAAGAGCAGTTTTTGGTACCATTTATTCTGAAGCTGCTGTATTTACTGGCATTCCCTGTTTCACCTCAACTAATGCAGCAGCCATGACTGTGGGTAGGCCTATTTTAGAAATTCACTTTGTTGAGGGTCCATTTTATATCACCACTAGAAAGAGAGGCGTGATAAAATTTGTAAATTATACATACCGTGTATCAGCTTTGAGTTATGGTTTATATCAGCTGCCTACACCTGTGTCACAACATGCCCCTTTTGTATCTCAGTGCCGAGCGAACGGACCCGGGCGAGTCTCGAATCCGTGACCTTCGAGACTAGAGATAGGGAGTATCGATCTAGAGTTTATATGATCATGTAACAGTGGCAAGAAGTTATAGTGCTTTGAGTGTTTGAGTGATAATTTTATTAAGTGAAAAATTCAAGGTATTCAAGGTTTCAAGATTTCATATAAGTTTTACATGAAGCAAGTTGGTGCAACACGAAGCCAATGCATGTGTAATATTGTGAAATAGCCGACAACACAGCGTCAGTGTAAAAAGCAGAAGCGCAGTAGGAAGCTCTGAGGGTATTTCTAGAAGTTAATGGAAGGAAATATCGCATAGATTTTAACGCAGTAGAAAACCACTTGTTCGAGCAGATTCTATGACACTCCACCATCAGCTGTTGGGAGGAACACATGAGCCAATCAGACTTAAACACAACAGATTTCTGGAAGAATAGAGGGGTAAATGTTCTACAAGCCTCGAATTGGGAATACAGGGAGAAGTTGTTCAAGAGACTGGGGAGAATCTAGCCAGCTGCCGTGCAAGCAGGGACGCAGAGAAGAGGTCAAGAAAGAAGACGGATGCTGAAAGAAGGAGAAGCCTTCGAACACAAGCTAAGTAATCACCAAGTTTTGCAGTGTCTGTCTTTACTATATTGAAGAGTGTAAAGAAACTGGATAGGCAAGGACTTGAGAGAGACTATTTCTACCCAAGAGCTATAATTTTACTTGTAAAAAAGGTTCAACTTTTTAATAGTGTATTTGTGCTTGTACAGTGTGTTTATTTAAGATAATACAGGTGAAGGGAATTGAGTGTGCTGGGAAGTTGATCTTGTTATTTCTAAGAATAAGCTTCCGAAAATTCCAAACCCAGTCCTCAGCCTGTCTAATCCTTAGGATCACAATACCTGACACATGGGATCAGCTTCATGTTCCCTTATTGGAGAATCACATAAAAAGAAACATTATATCTAGCTAGTATGTATGTCCAACCTTCGTCCTGTTTCCCTACGGGGTCAGGTATGAAGAGAGTTTTTATGACTGGATGTCCTTCCTGACAACAATCTCATCAGAGGAGTTATCGTGATAAAATGAATGATGTGGTATATGATAGTAGGAAGAGAGAAGGTGAAACCTGGTGCTGGCGCATAGCCTACTCCTGTCAAACAGCATCAAGGAGTCTGCCCCCAGGCTTTACATACCCATCCGATGAATGAATCACTATCAACAGTCATATGCCCTCACTCCATATGAGCACTGCAGAGATGTTTATAATTTAATCCCAGCATTTGGTACACAATCTGGTGATTAGAAATTGTATACCACCTCTCCTACCCTGCTGCCAACATTCTGATGGAACATTTTTTGGACCAATGGATCTTGAAGAGGATAACCACGGTTTCATACCATACAGACTTGATGCCTTAACAATCACTGCCACCAAATCTATACCTTGCTAGTATGAACTGAATGTTTCTAATTCTGACACAAGTACACTATGGTGTACCACTGGCTGACCCTTCATAAATTATGTGAGAATTTATAACATTCACTTCAACCACCATATAGAATTCAGACACATACATTAAACATACTATCAAGCATTTATTTAACTTTCAGAACCCAATAAACAAAATATAATACCTTATTTACTTGCAGAACCTCCTTCTGAAAAATGCTAAGGTTCCCTCCAAACTTTGTTTGCTGATACTCCCCTTCATACAAACTACTTTCAGATCTAGATCATACTTTAATTACTGCCAACTCGTTTTTTCTTCCAAAGAGAAACGTTTAAACTACACACTGATGCAAAAAGTAATTGCGTGGAGTGTAGTAGTATATTAATTACCTTAATGCTGTGTGATATTTGTGTACTATGTAGACAATAATCCTTTCCTTTCATTTTTTTTTTTTTTTTTTTGCACATAAGTTATTTTATTTTTCCTTTTCTTTTCATTTTAGCCAGCCCCGCGGTGTAGGGGTAGCATGTCTGCCTCTTACCCAGAGGCCCCGGGTATGATTCCCGGCCAGGTCAGGGATATTTACCTGCCTACATGATTAAAATTGACTGTGAGATAGCAGCGCCGGTCTAGAAAGTAAAGAATAACGGCCGAGAGGATCTGTAATGCCGAACACATGACACCTCTTAATCTGTGCGCTTTCGACCTGAGCAGCGGTCGCTTGGTAGGCCATAGTTCTTCAGGGCTGTTGCGCCACAGGATTTGGTTTTCCTTTTCAATTTTCCGTTAAGAATGGCTAAGGAGTGCAAGTGTAGGCACTGTGGGTGTAGCCCAGCATTAAGGAGTATGAGAGAAGAGTTGGAGAGTTTGAGGGTGATAATTAAGATTCTCTCAGAAGTCAGGAAGGAAGGTAGGCCTCCCTAAAACAATGTACAGGATACAGTAGGTGTAAAAAAGGGATGGGAAGGAAAGGGGGAAATTGTAGAAGACAGGTGGTCTAATGTCTTAAAGGGAAGGAGATTGCTAAGGGCTCTATTCAAGATCAAAAATCAGGACAGGTGTCTGTGAGAAATCAGTATGAGTCACTCCAGGTAAAACAACAGAAGGAAGATGAGGATAGGGAATTGCTACTGAGAAGTGTGGAAGCAAGAGGAAGAGAAAAGGTAGAAAAGGGAAATATAGAGTAGAAGATAGGAAAAGACAGGTGGAACAGGGTCAAGGGAGGAAGAAAAGGGAGGAGGAAATAGCTTCAGCAGCTGTCAGGGGAGGGGAACAAATGAGGTGGGAAGGGTTGAAGCTCTGGTCATGAGGAATTCCAGTGTTAGACATGTAGGGAAAATGTGTGGAGGAAAGGGAACCAGGGCAGAGTGTTATCCAGGAATTAGGTTGAGGCAGGTGTTGAGGAAAGTAGAAGAGGAGGAGGAGGAAAAAGAGAAGGTGGTAGTGTTTCATGTTGGTACCAACAACGTAAGGCAAGCAGGTATAAGTACCAACATAGTTGGGGATGTGTGGGAACTGGTAAACGCAACACAGGTGGTGAAGTTTAAGGAAGCGGAGATTGTTATCAATGGAATACTCTGTAGGAGGGATACTGACAGGAAGGCGATTGGGGATTTAAATGAGAATATGGAATGGGTATGTGAGAAACTGGCAGCGAGATTTCTAGATTCTAATAGGTGGATAGGAGATAGAGATCTGCGAGCAGATGGCCTTCACTTAAACCACAGTGGTATAAGTTAGGAAATTTGATGATAATGATGCTTGTTG
Organism: Anabrus simplex; assembly: GCF_040414725.1. Lineage (NCBI taxonomy): Eukaryota > Metazoa > Arthropoda > Insecta > Orthoptera > Tettigoniidae > Anabrus > Anabrus simplex. The sequence continues at coordinate 170,783,390 of NC_090269.1, read as the reverse complement.
TTTAAAGGGGCCTAACATCAAGGTTATCCGCCCCTAATGGACGAAATGAGATGAAATGTAATGCCAATTTAAAAGTCAAAATAACCCACTGACCAGAATTCAAAACGATGGATGAATATGAATTTAAAACAATCAGTGGATCCAATCTGCAATGCCCCACATTCCCAGAAACTATTGTGAAACAATAGTATTACAAACCCAAAAACCAGGTCACCGGCCCCTCATACTAGTACTCATCGATAGTAAAGTACAACCATGGTATTTGTTATGCTGCGGTTCTAATCAAAAGTAGCGTAGACTCATGGTATTCCACATATTATGGTACTACTCACCGGTATCGTAATACGAACATTTAATGCAGACCTATGGTGTTTCTCACATTGCTGCGCCACTTACAGGCAACGCAAACCTATGGTGTTCCCCACATAGGTGTACTGATCACAGGGACTCGTACTATCAAATGCTGTTCCTCACAAAGTGGGTACTAATCATAAGCAACGTATACCCACAGTGTCACTCATAGTGGTACTAATCACAGGCAACGTCCGACCCGTGGTGTTTATCACATAATGGTATCAATTACAGGCAATGTAAGCCCGTGAGGATGCGCATGTAGTGGTACTAATCACAGGTACAGTAAACCTCATCCTGATTCACACTCTGTTGCTACTAATCACAAACCTATTGTGTACCTAACATAGTGGTACTACTCGCAAGTAAAGGCCCGCACGATGGTACTAATTACAAGTAGTCTCATGGTTCTAATTTGATGATCCCTTGGTCGCACCTTACGACGGGCAGGGGATACCATGGGTGTATTCTTTGTCTGCATCCTCCACCCACAGGGGAATGTGTGTTTGGTGCACGAGACCTATTTTATTTCACTCAAGTCCTCCAGCAACCTGCTTAGGACCCCCCCTCCTATCCGCCACCTGGGACGTGGCATGTGGGAGAATCACCTCTCCCCCTGCTACGCTAGTGTAGTAGGTTCGTGGTAGGAATTTTGTTTGGAGAAGGGTTATAGGGAGGTACATTCCAGGAAGTAGGGTGGTCTAGGGAGAGGTGATAAGGGTACAGGGATCTTGAAGTCAAGTAGGGATGACATAAGAATGTTAGTGTATAACTGTAGAAGTATTGTAGAGAAATGAATAGAATTAGTAATTTCATATATATATATATATATATATATATATATATATATATACTTGCCAGATTTTTTTTTTTGCAAGTGGCTTAACGTCGCACCGACACAGATAGGTTTTATGGCGACGATGGGATAGGAAAGGCCTAGGAGTTGGAAGTGGCCGTGGCCTTAATTAAGGTACAGCCCCAGTATTTGCCTGGTGTGAAAATGGGAAACCACGGAAAACCATCGTCAGGGCTGCCAACAGTGGGACTCGAACCCACTACCTCCCGGATGAAAGCTCACAGCCCCACGCACCAGATATTGTACCGGTAATAGGAGTTGAATCATGGCTGAGAAATTATATAATGGATGCAGAACTTTTCTCACGGAATTGAACTGTGTATCGTAGAGATAGGATAGGAATGGTAGGAGGAGGAGTATTCATTTTAGTGAAAGAAGAATTTGTGAGCTAAAAAAAAAAGTTAAAGATGACAAACATGAAATTCTACAGAACGAGAATGTGTGAGTACTGGGGAAGAATTAAAGCTCAAGGATGCAACCGGTTGAAATAACGTGGTCCACAGCAGGCCGAAACGAAGAAAGAAGAAGAAATTCCAGGTGTAAGGCTCATTTCTAAAGATAATAGGCAACTTGATCTCTTTGAGTGTACAGACTGGGAAAGGGTAGAGCTGATGCTAATTCAGAATTATTTGATAAGATAATCAGCTATGTGGGAAACATGGAAAGGAATGTGATTGTAGTGGGAGATCTCAATTTACTAAATGTCAATTGTGAAGGTAATGTGAACGACAGGAAGCATGACCAACAAATGGTAAATAAGTTAATGTGGGAAGGACAGTTAATTCAGAAAGTGATGGAACCAACTAGAGGGAAGAATATTCTGGACGTGGTGCAGGTAAAACCAGATGAGCTCTATAGAGAAACCAAAGTAATAGATGGTACAAGTGATCATGAAGCTGTATTTGTTGTACGGTAGAGTCCCAATTATCCGACCTAAACGGGACCTGGAGTATGTCGGATCACCGAAAATGACGGATAATACAGAATAACTTCGAAAAAGGAACTAAAACAAAGAGGAAGGCTATACTGTATTACTAAAACAATGACATGTTTTACAGTACTCATTTTATTGAATTATCAATTCAACTGTACAGTATATGCAGTATTGAACGAAAACATTCCAAATGTCTTACGGAAAGAAAATTGTTAACAATGTCTGATTGCCTACTGATTCACATTTTCTTGCTGCGAGATCCCATCATTAACGAAAAAACACCTTCATTGGGATTGCTTCCGGCTGTTGCTCGCGTAGGTTAAAGCCATTTCCAATGCACTTACTCCTTCACTGTGAGTCATCGTTTTCTCCTTTTGTTCCACAATGCCTCGTTCTTCTTCCTCATTTGCATTAGCATTCTCAAATTAATAATATCAGGGTCAGTTAGTTCAAACAGCTGATCTTGTGCACATCACATAGCCACATCTTGAGTCGTCGTATCCTCACAGCCAGGAATGCAATTCAGTAACGGAACAATGTTTTTCCACTGGGCAAGTTGGCCATGCGCGTAGAGGCGCGCGGCTGTGAGCTTGCATCCGGGAGACCGTGGGTTCGAGCCCCACTGTTGGCAGCCCTGAAGATGGTTTTCTGTGGTTTCCCATTTTCACACCAGGCAAATGCTGGGGCTGTACCTTAATTAAGGCCACAGCTGCTTCCTTCCCACTCCTAGCCCTTCCTTGTCCCATCGTCGCCATAAGACCTATCTGTGTCGGTGCGACGTAAAACAGATAGCAAAAAAAAAAAAAAAAAAGTTTTTCCATGTCTTCTTTTACCACCTTCTGTCGATGTTCAACCTCACTCAACAATGTTCCAAGACTTTGCTAATGTCGTTTCAACTTCTTCCCAATGCTGCGCTATCCAGTATGTCACGTCTTTCATGATGATTCGTTTTAAAATTTCTATCATGTCGTTGCCAAGGTCCATTTCCTCTATTAGGGATGAAAGGAGTTTACGCCGATATTTCCTCTTCAATGTTTCCAGCACACCTTGGCCCTTTGGCTGGCATAATGACGTCATGTTAGGAGGGAGGAACATGACTTCAATGTCACCACTTCTAAGTAGCTCTTCATTCGGGTGTGATGGAGCGTGGTCTAGTAGAAGAAGGGCTTTTCTAGGGAGATTGTTTGAAGCTAGAAATGTTTCTACATCTGGAACAAACTGTGTAAGAAAACAGTCTTTACAGATGCCAGCAGACATCCAGGCAAGCTTCTGATTCGTGTAATGGACCGGAAGAGCATTAACAGAAATGTTTTTAAATGCCCTAGGCTTCTTAACTTTACAAATTATAAGCAATTTTTTCTTTCAAGTTCCCAGTAACTTTACTGTAAGCAAGAACAGTAACCAGGGGTAGAAAAAAGTAGAAATATTTCAGTAGCCAGCACCTTTTTATCAGGAGCCAGCACATTTCTTGCAAATAAACATTACAAAAACCACAGGTTAGACTAGGATTAAGCTATGTATTGTTTTTGAAGTGTGTCAATAAATAGTCTAGTCTATTAATTCATATAAGAATGGAATAGAAACAGTTTATATTTTAAGAAATACTAACCCAAATAGTCACCAGTTGCCTTCAAGGTCAAGATCTTTTGAAATTATACTACATGTGCCTGTTTGATTTCCCACCAACATACCAACGATCAATACATTTTGTTGCATCAAAGTCCTTTATAGATGGTCCATTCAAAGATATCATCATGAGATCACTTAAGTTCTTCACAGCAAGCTTGGTTCGCAGTTTGTGTTTAATTATATTCATTATACTGAACCCTCGTTCACATGATAAGGTCGATACAGGAATTGTTGCCACTATACTGAGGAGCTTTCCTAAAATCAGAAATCGTCCTTTCATAGTCCACGATTTTTCAAGTAGATCACTCAGTGGAAGATCTTTCCCGATTATTTTGAACTCGCACCACTCGCTCAGTATGTCTTCTACGTTGTTCTCCTCAATTTGAAGGTGTTTTGAAAAATGAGTGGCAAGAAGCTGTATTTCACTGTTGCCATAATTTTCCAATTGTTTTCCTGAAGGCCAGGAATATGTGTCAAAAACACCAGTGGTACTTTGAATATCTTCATTTTGAAGAAATGTGTCTTTCAGAAAGTTAATCCCACTTGCCAAAATATGTTCCTTGTCTGTCGTGAAATTCTTATCTGACACACCTGATAACTGTATTCCATTGAAAACTCCTGAAAGTGTTGTAGCAGAAACAAATTTTTCTTCCATTGGGCCCTTGGTGTTCTGAAGTTGCTGCAATGAATTAATTGCATTATATACATACATACACTCTTATCTGACTTAAAATCAGATCATGCATCTGAAATACAAGTGAAAGTCTTTTGAATATACTCAGATAATCATACAAGTGAATTGTGATGACAAATTTGAAGTCCTTGATCTTCTTTAGAAGACCTTTAGCCGTGATTCCTTCTTCACCTTTCTTTTCAGAAATATTCTCTAAATGCACCACTAGGCATTCCCAGTCTTTGACAACTGCATGCAAAGCTTTTAATTTGCTTGCTACCCATCTAACTTGATGCAAGTACTGCAATTTAGATATTTCACACTCCAGTAACTCCGAAATTTTCTTCAGTTCGCGAAGTCGTTTCGGCGAATGTCGATAAAACTTGTATAGTTTCCTGAGTAGAGAATCAATTTCATCAATGATTTTAAGTTTCACATTTTTCAGTGAGTTAAGAACGGTGAGTTGGAGTTGATGTGCAACACAATGAACGTTTACCAAGTTCTCAAGTTTTTCAGATATTTTTGTTACCAAACCATTACGAACACCAATCATGCATGGTGCTCCATCAGTTCCTATGCCGATTAGTTTTGTACCTGTGAAGAGTTCTCCAAGCCCTAACTGAAGCAATTCTGTTTCCAGAGCTTCCATATAGCCATCACTTGTTGTATCCTCCAATGACACAATAGAAAGAAATGTCTCCTTCACCTTATTTTCTTTTAAAAAACGAACGTAAAGTATGAGCTCCTCATCATCAGATTTATCTGTTGATCCATCGAGTAAGATACTGACATATGAACTTTCCTTAATTTCACATACCAAATCTTCACAAAGATCTGAGGCAATGTATGAAATAAATTCTCTGCATTGTTTATCATTCACATACTTCTCAGAATCAGTAACATTCAACTTGCTCAACAATGCAACCAAACTTTCAAAATCAGTGTAGGGTCTGTTATTTTTTGCAATATGGTAAGATGCCATGAACAATGCGTTCATATGCTGTAACATATTAGCATCCATTTTCTTTACACACTTAGCTAAAGGTGCACATTCGGGATTTTTCTTGAAACTTTCAGCCTCTTGACACTTCGAGTGAGGATAGGATTTTTCGTGTTTTTTAAAAGTTTCCAGTTTAAATGGTCCTGAAAATCCGGATACAACTTTAGAATTTTGGTCGGCAATACTAGGAAATTTACTGAATAATTCACACTTCGCAATTCCTTCTTCATAGCGCAGCCACGGTAGTAATTCAAGCCACGATTGCTGAAATTTCCGTTTGCCTGACTGAAATTTCGACGTATTTTTAATGTTTGACTTATCGTTGTTTTGAACACCACAAATTTCACTCTGGTCATTGTCGTCCTGAACACTACAATTGGCACTTCCATCAAGTGTTTTCTCACATTTACTCTCTTCTGTATCACTTTGTGTTACTTACGAAGAAATCTGAAAGAGAATACTGTTTTTTACTCGCATCAGTCAATTTGTGCGGCTTTGTTCGTTTCATTTTGCCAATTTTCTGAAGTATAACACAGAAACGTAAAACACGTAACAGACTACAATAAATCACCAGAGTTAAATGGCTTACGAGTTCGCGGGCTTCGATGTCTGATGCAACGCTGCCAATTTTCCACCGCCGCACAGGAATGAAAACAACCGTATTATTTTCTAAAATGCAAACCGTTCAATACAAATATGCTGTAATTAAATTAAAAGTGAAAATAATGTTCAGTGAAAATACAAGAATTGATCAATCGTCATTCTGTATGTTTTAAATGCAAAGAATGAATTCCACGGGAATTTATCAGCACTGCTTTGGCGGCAATAGTTTAGGAACGGCTAGGTTGGCTATTCTAGTCACTTTTGTTCTAGCGCCTGACATTCAGGAGCCGTCATCGGCTAAAATCGCGCATTGTCGTCGTGGCAGGATATTTACACATACCCTCCCTTTGCTTGACCTTTTCGAAACTAAGGTTTTTAACTTTCCTCGAGCTCAGAGTATTAAGGAGTATTGTGAACATAATTATACTGTAGGCTCACGCTGACAATGCTACTGCGTGCCCAGTTTATTATCAGTTATAATGCTACTTCGTACACATGCATCATTTCTAACATCCTAAACAGAAAATAAGTGGCTAATATTTTTAGAAATATTACAAATATTCACATTATCATATCGTTATGGTGGAAGCCCATATAATATTGTAGATGCAGAAGTTACATGTAAATATCACTGCTTCACTTGAATGTTTCATCTTAAAATGACGATTCAATTTTCTATAATTAAAGCATGTACAACACATGTTGAGCACACCAATTTATTCACGACTACTTTAGAATTAAATAATACACTAGCTTCATTAATAATTTCATTCAAGAATTCTCAAAGTAGTCGGATGAAGTTTTAACAAACCGCAAGCTACAGGTTGAGAGAAAGCATATTGTTGCGCGGGATCTTCGGGAAAGCATACAATACAAGAAAGGAAAGAAAGAAAGTCTAGTCTGTCTATAATTAAAGGATGTACCGGTAGAACATACTGGGCACACGAAGTTATTCATGACTCTCTTATAATACAATAATACAGATTCTCAAATAATCAAAGGTGAGCGGAACTAGTGACGACATGATGCGTTCGACTCTATGAGCCGAGTAACAACGAATATAGCCGAGACGGCTCCTGAGTGTCAGTCGTTAGACGGAAGTCGGCTAGTCACGGGAACGAAGGCGGTAAAGTGATGTTCGTGGAATTATTTAACGTAGTAGTTCTCTGCATTTCTCGATATGTCCACATGAAAAGCTACTTGTTTGACGGATTACAACGATGTCTCTCATGATCACGAGGCAGCTCTCGCGCAGAACTGAAACGTCAAGTTCCAAAGTACGAAGCGCCAATTACAGAATTCCAAGACTGCCAAAAGCAGTGAAAATGTTTATTGCAGATATTAGAATATATGAGCTACAGTAAACACGAGAAACACCATAAGTTACGACTTGTTACTTTACAAAGTGGTGGGGACGTACATGTAAAGGAGCTCCGGATTTCGGAAAATAATTTTTCAAAACCGAATTTCAAAATTCAGGCGCCAGATAAAAAATTTCAGGCGCCATGGCGACTGGGCGCCCGGTATTTTTCGACCCCTGACAGTAACTCTTTCCTCACTATGCTTGTAACCAGGTGCAGAAGTCTCAGCTTGGGCTGTGAGAGTTTTTGATGGCAGCATCTTGAAATTTAGCCCAGTCTTATTACAACTAAAAATCTGATCACCAGTTAATCATTCAGCAAGAATCATTTCTTGAAATTCATTTTAAAATTTCACAACCTCATCGGATTTAACTGACAGTTTTTCTGCACTGATATTAAGCTGCCCAATGCTGTACCGTTTTTTCCACCGATCAAGCCACCCAGCACTGGCAGTAAAATTAGGGTCCCCTTCATTAAAATCCTTCTGGAAATACACCGTCTTTTCTTGCAGAATGGGGCCAGATATTGGCAGGCCCTATTCCTGGTTTTGAGTGAACCAAAGAAATAGTGCTTCACTTCCTTTTTCGTACTCACTATTTTCATAGTTTTTGTAATTTTCAGTGAGTCACTCTAGTAGAACACCACTTTTCAATTTCTTCCATCTTCTTTTACCCAGTCTCCCACTGTAACACGTCCAACACCATAACCTGAAGCCACTTTGAAGAGTTTCCCCTTTGTCCAGTCTCTTTAACGCACTCGACTTGTCTTCCATAGAAACAATCACTTTCTTCGGTTTAATCGCCATACTCGCAGAGGATACAAAAACTATAACATCTGCACCCAACCAATCAATCAACACAGAACTCGCTGAACCTGTCCTTGAGAAAAAAACCAGTCCTACCGCCAGTAGTCAGGCAAGTGCTTGTCCCACGGTCGCACCCTCCACACAGGATGACCCAAAATTCAGTCTTCACCAAAAGTTCACGGTGAGTCTAACAGTATCGGATAACACGGAATGTTGGATAAGCGAAGGTCGGTTGAGCAAGACTCTACTGTAGTTAAAAATAAATGTGATAGAAAGGAAGGTCTTAAAAGTAGGACTATTAGGCAGTAACATATGGCTGATACCGCAGGCATTACAAAGTTCAATCAATACTGATCTGCACTAAGGGCAGTCGCCCAGGTGGCAGATTCCCTATCTGTCGCTTTCCTAGCCTTTTCCTAAATGATTTCAAAGAAATTGGAAATTTATTGAACGTCTCCCTTGGTAAGTTATTCCAATCCCTAACTCCCCTTCCTATAAATGAATATTTGCCCCAGTTTGTCCTCTTGAATTCCAACTTTATCTTCATATTGTGATCTTTCCTACTTTTATAAACGCCATTCAAACTTATTCGTCTACTAATGTCATTCCACACCAACTGTCCGCTGAGAGCTCGGAACATACCACTTAGTCGAGCAGCTCTTCTTCTTTCTCTCAATTCTTCCCAACCCAAACTTTGCAACATTTTTGTAACGCTACTCTTTTGTCGGAAATCGCCCAGAACAAATCGAGCTGCTTTTCTTTGGATTTTTTCCAGTTCTTGAATCAGGTAATCCTGGTGAGGGTCCCATACACTGGAACCATACTCTAGTTGGGGTCTTACCAGAGACTTATATGCCCTCTCCTTTACATCCTTACTACAACCCCTAAACACCCTCATAACCATGTGCAGAGATCTGTACCCTTTATTTACAATCCCATTTATGTGATTACCCCAATGAAGATCTTTCCTTATATTAACACCTACAGTAGATACTTACAATGATCCCCAAAAGGAACTTTCACCCCATCAACTCAGTAATTAAAACTGAGAGGACTTTTCCTATTTGTGAAACTCACAACCTGACTTTTAACCCCGTTTATCATCATACCATTGCCTGCTGTCCATCTCACAACATTTTCGAGGACACGCTGCAGTTGCTCACAATCTTGTAACTTATTTATCACTCTATAGAGAATAACATCATCCGCAAAAAGCCTTACCTCCGATTCCACTCCTTTACTCATATCATTTATATATATAAGAAAACATAAAAGTCCGATAATACTGCCTTGAGGAATTCCCCTCTTAATTATTACAGGGTCAGATAAAGCTTCACCTACCCTAATTCTCTGAGATTTATTTTCTAGAAATATAGCATCCCATTCAGTCACTCTTTTGTCTAGTCCAATTGCACTCATTTTTGCCAGTAGTCTCCCATGATCCACCCTATCAAATGCTTTAGACAGGTCAATCGCGATACAGTCCATTTGACCTCCTGAATCCAAGATATCTGCTATATATAGTTGAGCTTCAGTGAAATAATCTTTCCTAAACTCGAACTGCCTTCTATCGAACCAGTTATTAATTTCGCAAACATGTCTAATATGTTACATACATACATACAATGCATGTCAAACTTACTGGCCTGTAATTTTCAGCTTTATGTCTATCACCCTTTCCTTTATACACAGGGGCTACTATAGCAACTCTCCATTCATCTGGTATAACTCCTCCGACCAAACAATAATCAAATAAGTACTTCAGATATGGTACTATATCCCAGCCCATTGTCTTTAGTATATCCCCAGAAATCTGATCAATTCCAGCCGCTTTTCTAGTTTACAACTTTTGTATCTTATTGTAAATGTCATTGTTATCATATGTAAATTTTATTACTTCTTTGGCCTTAGTCTCCTCCTCTATTTTGACATTTTCCTTGTAACCAACAATCTTTACATACTGCTGACTGAATACTTCTGCCTTTTGAAGATCCTCACATACACACTCCCCTTGTTCATTAATTATTCCTGGAATGTCCTTCTTGGAACCTGTTTCTGCCTTAAAATACCTATACATACCCTTCCATTTTTCACTAAAATTTGTATGACTGCCAATTATGCTTGCCATCATGTTATCTTTAGCTGCCTTCTTTGCTAGATTCAATTTTCTAGTAAGTTCCCACCCTTAATGGTACAAACATGTTTTTGCATTCCTCAACAATTTCTTTAAACCCATCCCAGAGTCTGTTTACATTTTTATTTACCGTTTTCCACCGATCATAATTACTTTTTAGAAACTGCCTCATGCCTGCTTTATCAGCCATATGGTACTGCCTAACAGTCCTATTTTTAAGACCTTCCTTTCTATCACATTTATTTTTAACTACCACAAAAACGGGCTTCATGATCACTAATACCATCTATTACTTCAGTTTCCCTATAGAGCTTATCTGGTTTTATCAGCACAACATCCAGGATATTTTTCCCTCTGGTTGGTTCCATCACTTTCTGAATGAGCTGTCCTTCCCATATTAACTTATTTGCCATTTGTTGGTCATGCTTCCTGTCATTCGCATTTCCTTCCCAATTGACATCTGGCAAATTCAGATCTCCCACTACAATCACAATCCATGTCATTTCCCACCTAACTGACTATCCTATCAAATAATTCCGAATCCGCGTCAGTGCTACCCTTTCCCGATCTGTACACTCCAAATATATCAAGTTGCCTATTATCTTTAGAAATGAGCCTTACACCTAGAATTTCATGTGTCTCATCTTTAACTTTTTCGTAGCTTACAAATTCTTCTTTCACCAGAATGAACACTCCCCCTTCCACCCTTCCTATCCTATCTCTACGATACACACTCCAGTGCCGTGAGAAAATTTCTGCATCCATTATATCATTTCTCAGCCACTATTCAACTCCTATTACAATATCTGGTAAATATATATCTATTAAATTACTTAATTCTATTCCTTTCCTTACAATACTTCTACAGTTCAACACTAACAATTTTATGTCATCCCTACTTGATTTCCAGTTCCCTGTTCCCTTATCACCGCTCCCTAGGCCATCCCGTTTCCCTGAATGTACCTCCCTATTACCCTTCCAAACAAATTTCCTAACTTATACGTACCACTGTGGTTTAAATGAAGGCCATCTGAGTTTTAAAAAAGTAACTATAATCAGTGGAAAATGGTAAATAAAAATGTAAACAGACTCTGGGATGGGTTTAAAGCAATTGTTGAGGAATGTGAAAACAGGTTTGTACCTTTAAAGGTGCTGAGGAATGGTAAAGACCCACTTTATTACAGAAAATGAAGGAACTTACTAGGAAATTGAATCTAGCAAAGAACTCAGCTACAGACAACAAGATGGCAAGCATAACTGGCAGTCACACAAATTTTAGTGAAAATGGAAGAGTATGTATAGGTAATTTAAGGCAAAAACAGGTTCCAAGAAGGACATTCCATTAATCATTAATTAACAAGGGGAGTGTGTAGGTGAGGATCTTCAAAAGGCAGAAATATTCAGTCAGCAGTATGTAAAGATAGTTGGTTACAAGGATAATGTCCAGATAGAGGAGGTGACTAATACTAGAGGAGTAATAAAATATACCTATGAAAACAATGGCATTTAAAATAAGGTACAAAAGTTGAATTTAACTAGAAAAGCTACAGGAACCGATAAGATTTCAGAGGATATACTAAAGACAATAGGTTGGTATATAGTACCATATCTGAAGTAGTCCTACTTACTTGATTATTGTATGCATGAAGGAGCTATACCAAATGAATGGAGAGTTGCTATAGTAGCCCCTGTGTATAAGGAAAGGGTGATAGACATAAAGCTGAAAATTACAGGCCAGTCAGTTTGACATGCATTGCACGTAAGCTTTGGGAAAGCATTCTTTCTGATTATCCTAGACATGTTTGCGAAATTAACAACTGGTTCGATAGAAGGCAGTTCGAGTTTAGGAAAGATTATTTCACTGAAGCTCAACTATATATAGCAGATATCTTGGATTCAGGAGGTCGAATGGACTGTAACGCAATTGATCTGTCTAAGGAATTTGATAGTGTGGATCATGAGAAACTAGTGGCAAAAATAAGTGCAGTAATGTTGGGCTAGACAAAAGAGTAACTGCATGGGTTGCTATATTTCTAGAAAATAGATCTCATAGAATTCGAGTAGGTGAAGCTTTATCTGATCCTGTATTAATTAAGAGGGGAATTCATCAAGGCAGTATTACCTGTACTGGACATTGACGTTTTCTTATATATATATATATATACATACTGATATAGGCTATATATATGAATAAAAAAGTGGAATCAGAGATGAGGCTTTTTGTGGATGATGTTACTTTGTATAGAATAATAAATAAGTTACAAGATTGTGAGCAACTGTAAAATGACCTTGGCAATGTTGTAATATGGACAGCAGGCAATGGTATGATGATAAACAGGGTTAAAAGTCAGGTTGTGAGTTTCACAAATAGGAAAAGTCCTCTCAGTTTTAATTACTGTGTTGATGGGGTGAAACTTCCTAATGGGGAACACTGTAAGTACCTACGTGTTAACCCGTTCACTCCGGTTGAGTGCTGTAGCAGCCGAGAGGGAGCAGTGCCGCGCATCCGATGGACTGCTGTAGCAGTCGTGCTGGAGCCGTACCTCATATCCGGTCGACTGCTGTAGAATTGCATGTCTTTTGCCTGTTTTCCATTTCTCTACAATAGACTGCTGTGGAAGTTCAGCCTTGGAGGTCTGTCGTTGCTGTCTTGGGAGTCTATAATAGTTACGGCTGTGACCACCAGATGACAGGAGTAACCAGTTTGACGACAAAAGCAATGTGTCCAGTATGGTACTCACTTTACGCCTAGTTGCGCCCCTGTGCTGATGAGCTTGTGCTTCTTGATTTAGCTTTCAATCGCTTTGAAACTGTGAAAGGCCTGATGATGGAGGAAAGGAAGGAGGAGGAATCTCTTGCCCTCATACTGGGTAGTGACTTTGAAGATGATGAAGATAGTGATTAGTCATCTGATTCTGGTGACGGACCGACTTTAATCACACCTTCTACGTCAGGCACGTTTTCTACTTCAGTTAATGCTTCGTCATCTAAAAGGTCGGCCTGCATCGATGATTCAACTGAAGATGAAGATAGTGAGGATGAAGATCAGGTGCATGAACCACCGAGCAGAAAAATAAATTGGGAAAAGTAGAACCTGAATCTGAAGAAATGTAGGCCTAAATTTGACGCAACTAATTCCAGAATGAAAAGTTTAGTGGACAATGCTAGCATGTTAAGATTCTTTCAGCTGTTTTTAACACGTGTATCATAACTCTTCTGTGCGAGGAGGATAAAAGGTGCTAAATCTATATTCATAAGCATTTCACCGAATATGCATTGTAAATAAAATACTTTTAAACTCTGCATGTCCTCTCCTCACGTCATGAGACGAATGCGGATGGGAGAGCAGAGCGAGACAAGTATCCCGTATAGTGGGCTCGGTGAGCCACTTCCTGCTTGCGTCCAGAGGGTCCCGCAACCATACTCGCTATTTCGGAGTGAAAGGGTTAATATAAGGAAAGGTCTTCATTGGGGTAATCACATAGATTGGATTGTAAATAAAGGGTACAGATCACTGCACATGGTTATGAGGGTGTTTAGGGGTTGTAGTACGGATGTAAAGGACAGGGCATACAAGTCTCTGGTAAGACCCCACATAGAGTATGGTTCCAGTATAGTATGCGCACTTTTTAGTGATAGATTTTTGTACTCGTTGGAGAAGTAAGAAGGGTTCCGTTAATACTGCCAACTGAATGGAAATGAAATCTGAATTGAATCGATAATATGATCGATCGATATGAATTTTATAAACCTTTATTATTTTAAGCAAACAACTGTGTCACACACACAATATATCATACTATATAACATTTCCCGTTGCGAAACGTGTTCCTAGCATGAATTCTATAGTTTGGCTTTGCTGTGTAAACAACAACAGTACGAGTACTTAAAGTGTACGCCAGATGTTGTACAGCGATGATAAGCGATTCTTAGTTTGTGTTTCAAAGGTTGCCAAAACGAATCTCGAAGATAACCGAAGTCGACCACTTCAGCACTAGGGTGTAAATCTATCACTAAAAAGTGCGCAGATAGTATATGGGACACTCACCAGGATTACTTGATTCATGAACTGGAAAATAACTAAAGAAAAGCAGCTCGATTTGTTCTGGGTGATTTCCGACAAAAGATTAGCGTTACAAAAATGTTGCAAAGTTTGGGCAGGGAAGACTTGGGAGAAAGAAGACGAGCTGCTTGACTAATTGGTACGTAATAGTTACTGTTACAATTTTTTGTTTTTATATCCAATTTTTATTTAATAAGTTGGATATTTAAAAAAGTAAGGTGGATATAAAAACAAGAAACTGCAACTATTATTAGTTTATTCAATACGGTCAAAAAACATGAAATTGGTCTTATGCAGAAAGTGGTATGTTCCGAGCTGTCAGTGAAGAGATGGCGTGGAAAGACATTAGTAGACGAATAAGTCTATGTGGTGTCTTTAGAAGCAGGAAAATTACAATATGAAGATAAAGTTGGAATTCAAGAGGACAAATTGGGGAAAATATTCGTTTATAGGAAGGGGAGTTAGGTAATGGTATAACTTACCATGGGATATGTTCAATAAATTTCCAATTTCTTTGAAATCATTCACGAAAAGGCTAGGAAAACAACAGATAGGGAATCTGCCATCTGGGCAACTACCCTAAATGCAGATCAGTAGTGATTGATTGATGAGATATTCTCATTATTTTTGTATCTTATGTTAGGCTATCAGCTATAGGTACAGGGTCAGACATAGGTATTATACATCTACCTTAACAAATATTTCTGCGAATCTCACCTCATTATAGAAGTTTACTTCGTTGCGAAAAAATTCGCAGGATCGAAAGGTTTTCCGACGACCAATGTTTGCAGGAAGCCCCTTGACAATTAGTGATAACGTGTGCGTCTTGTTATCCGAAAGTGATAATCCTTCTACTTTCAATCGGGTTACAATGCTCAAATAGCTGTCCCCTTTAGCGGTATCAGAACCTCCGATGTCATATTTTACTAAGTTTATATCCTTTACGCCGGAAGACATCCGGAGATATCTTTGCAGACATTCCTCAGATAATTTCGGAGATATCTGCTTCAAAAGATCCTTGTTTTTCATATTGACAGCCATATGGATACGCGTGATAATGTGCAGCGATAACCAAAACCTAATTATTAATGCACGAACCAGCCTGTCAACGACCCTTGAACTGTTTATTTACGGCTTTTATAGATTAGACACCCAGAACATCAATTATGTAACGTATACATCAACATTCAACACGTACCGACACTACCGGCTTTACTGCACCTGCCTGGCCCTGGCGCCAGGACGCCATATGACACTGACAAGGAAGCAGCAAAACATAGTTATATTTTCGCAGGGAGTTCAGTCCAAAGAGAAAATATTATATTAAACTATTATTATTAAGTAGACCCTACAAGATCAATAAAACTGTCAGTGCCGAAAAATATTGACAGTAATACTGATCGCGTGTGGACTGGAATGATGGAATGAAGGCCAGTACTGAAGCAGATCCGGATTTCCTGATCTGCGAGCGTCAGTACTGTAGAGTGGTGGGGATACTGACAGTTATACTGACCGTGTGAGTGCGCTTGTCATTATTTCTCTTATATGATCCTTGCTGTCAGTATCAACGGAGCAGCGGTGGACGACGACAAATGCGTTTCTCACCAAGGCCAAGTAGTAGAGGTGCTTGTGAAACCGTCAAGCAGGCCTACCGGCATTGCAAACGTTTATCGAGCTATATGAAACGCTGCCAGAATAAACAATACTTTACAACTGCTGTACTGATGGAAACTGATGACATTAGAGCGGAAATCTTCAAAATTTATACCAGTTGTAAGACACCTCACTGTTACCGCTAATCTCTCTGCCACCGATAAAAAGCACCGCATGTTTGTATTTTGCCTTATTACAAAAGGGTCTACCAATCCTTAAAATTTATACCAGTTGCAAGATACCTCACTGTCACCGCTAATCTCTATGCCACCGATAAACAGCACCGCATGTTTGTACCTACTTTGCCTTATTACAAAAGGCTCTACCATTCGTAGTAATTTCGCAAAAGTACCCTCACGCATTCGGCGATAGTTCTGATAATCTTCTGCTTCGGTATATTGTGTTTCCGTCAACACTTCATATGAGAATACACTTCTCTTTTCCTAAGCCAAACTTTAACCCATCGTTTACGTTTAAAACTGCGTTTCGTGCAGTACTAATATGATAGCTACAAAATGCCCGTCTTTTCCGATCCATTTTGATAGAATACCGCAATTGCATGTTATAAATCTCATTCCGTAGTGACGGTTATTGACTTTATTTGTAAAGTGAGAATGCCGCAGTGGTAAGCTAGTGCACTGGTACTGACCAAAATATTGACAGTAATAATGATCGTGTAAGGTCGCTACAATACTGATGCGTACTGTCAGTATTATTGACTCAGTATTACTGATCAGTATTACTGACCGTGTAGGGTCTGCTTATTAGAAAGGGGCACCACAACGAGCTAACATAGAGGGGCGGAAGCGCTGCCTGGGTGGAGCTAATAGAACGAAAGTCCGCCATGTTTCCTGTTGTCACATAAGCAAGGGGGCATGGCCTTTAAATGACGAAAAGTGTAGAAAATACGAATTTTAGAATCACTGGGGAAGAATTAAAGACCGTTGCCGATAGCTTGAAGCATTAAAGCGAATACCGCCACTTCATCATATTGCGGCACGAGGCCAACATCACGATCAGTTGATTGTAGGGTAGTTCGAAATCATCGCAGAGTGACATACGAATAGGCCTTGAAATCGGTACAAGAGCGTTACCCTGATTGGCTGTTGTGGTTAAGCGTAAGTTAGAATAAAAACGATGGACATAAATATTTATGACAGGAAGCCTTAAAATCATAGGGACCTGCAATAGGTTACAACCTCATTCTGTTCATATTTTTAAAATTATTGCATCCTCATGAGTACTGTGTTCCTTTATTAATCTGTTTACCCTCCCGGGTTGAATTTTCCCACGGGCTCAGCGACGGATCCCACCTCTACCACCTCAAGGACAGTGTTCTGGAGAGTGTGAGACATTGGGTCGGGACAACTGTGAGGGAGGGCTGCACCTGCACCTGCTATGCTGAACAGGGGCCTTGTGGGGGGGGGGAGAAGGAAGCGGCCGTGGCCTTAAGTTAGGTACCATCCCGGCATTTGCCTGGATGAGAAGTGGAAAACCACGGAAAATCACTTCGAGGATGGCTGAGGTGGGAGTCGAACCCACTTCTACTCAGTTGACCTCCCCAGGCTGATAGAATCCCGTTCCAGCACTCGTGCTCCTTTTCCAATTTCGTGGCTGAGCCGGGAATCGAACTCGGGCTTCCAGGGGTGGCAGCTGCTCACGCTAACCAGTACACCACAAAGGCGGCCTATGAATACTTTACCACAATAATCGTTTAGTGTAATTGTTTATCATAATATAGGGGGGATATCATGTTTCTCCCATTACCATATCATACTGGGATTACTAGCTGAAAGGTAAGCTTGAAAGTTGTCCATTATGAAGTGTGGCATAGTTTTAAAAACCAAGGCAACAGACATCTACAATAAAGGCTGTATACATTTCAAAAATAGCAGTAAAATACTGTATTTACTGTACCGGGCGGTAACCTCCAAGACGCAAATTCAAATATTGCGCCAGTTTAAACTCCTCTACAGGAGAACGCCTGAACTTTAACAAACTGGTTTCTCGAAAGATGTCACCACAGTAAATTTGGTAATTTTGCAGTGTCTGAACGGTGTCTATTTCGACTTGTGTTTGTTATCGCCGAATCAAGAAATTTGGACGTTCTCTAACAGATGTCTCTACGAAAACTATAATAACGCATTCTGGTGTAAAGGACTGAACTGTCCTGAAGAAATTTAACTTTCATAAGTTTTCTTTTTGCTAAATTTTGTTCTGTGGTTTGAGAGTTGGCAATGTTAATCCTTTCTTTCCGCCAGTTTTGAAATTAGCCAATCCTGAATTTCTTAAATTAATTTTCTGCCAATCGGGGTTTTCTTCCCCAACCTGCTCTGTAACTGTGTTCTGTAACCAATAAACTGCTGTGGGTGTGTCTTATCATTCATGAAAGGTCTCGAATGTTCCACGAGGGTATATAAAATGCTGATTTTCTTGTCTCGGTGCCACTTCAGTAACATCCTTCCTAGTGTGATTATGTAGCAGGGGGCGGGAAGCGGCTCTTTCTTCGGGCAACAGTTCATCCATAAGGTAATGGCCATTTAATAACTTCATTTCTCGCTAGCTCAGCAGTTTAACCCTCGGGGTAGGTTCGAAACTTTTCTCATGTAACCTATCTTTAAAACGTAATAGACACTTGGTAAAACTTCGTCTCTTTAACTATAAATTGGGATAGAGAGTGCTAAACCCTCTCGAGCTCCCACTCCTATTGTTTTGAGGTGACTTTGTTTTCACAACCGTTTCTTCCTTTCTTAATGTAATTAAGTCTTCTTATACAAGTCACCTCTTTAGTATGGGATTAGCCCTTGTGTATGCGGGCTAGTGCCAAGTAGGTTTCAAAAGTGTATTAGGAGTGCAAGTTACGCCACCAGTCAAGTTGGTATTTTGGGCCATGTAATTAACCTGCTTCTTTACTGAATAGGCCCAGTAGGTTGGGTATTTATTACCCCTGTTCTTGGTATGCCTTGAGGGCAGTTTGAAGTATAGTTTGTTGTAGCCTTTGATGGGCTTGAATCTTGAGAGCGGGTTTGCTCTTTCTTAAATTTGGTTTTTGTGTGCCTCGAGGAGGCTTAATATGGTAATCAGGAGCCAGTGCTCCTTGGCATGATTGGGGTTTTCTGCCCCTTTGTTTGAACTTGGTATATAGGTAAAGTTGGGCTTATAGCTCAAGGTTCGTGACAGTCGGGCTCGAAGCCCAAATTTTGTAATGAACTAAAATTGTACTTTCTTATTTTGTCGATCTGCTACTTGGTTCCTGTTATATTCTGTTATTTGTTTATCTTGAAAAGAAAATATAACCTTTGTTAAAGTTTTAAATTAACTTTAATTTCGTAAGTTGAGACCTATTCCACCCAGCACCTTCTTTCGCCTCTGCTGTTCCACAGATACCTCGGAACATTTACCATACTTAGTGTACGTTTGAACGAAATAAGTGTTTTTTTGTGGTTACGTTTTCTTGGTGGTGAGCACTCCATTTCCTTTATTTGTAAATGTGAATGAAAATTAAATAGGGCTGGGAATGTACAGAGCAAAAGCAACTGAATTGAGTGGGATACCATTTATCTCTTTTCGCCCTCACAACGCATTGTTCCGTTAATTCCTTGTTCTTTAAACGAAATCTGAAACAAAATTCGACAAATAAGTACCGTGGCTATCCGTACTTTCGCTAAGTAAACAATAAAATGGATTTAATTACAAACAGAAATTACAAAAAGGAATCTCGTATATAATTCAGTAATACTTACATAAAGTACGATATATCCTTGCTTTTATTACTCCGATTAGAACAAACATACGCTGAGCTTACGGCTGGCATTCTTGAAAGCGAGAATCTATGTTTTCACTTCTTAAAACTTAGGGAATTAAATTGGCTTGCACGATCTCCCTGTCACCTTAACATATGCTCTCACGTCAATTCGCTTTGTTTTGACAACCGTTAACATGGCTGCCCCTTACCAATTTGCTTCAAGCAGGGAGTGCTGATGACAGGCATACAGCCCCTCTATGTTATTCTAGCTCGTTGGGGCACCAGAATGAGCATTAGGATTTACAATATTCACTTACCGACATGATTCTCTTGTTGCAAGTAGTGATGTGATATCTGCCACACTGTTTGCCACATAAAACGCATATACAATTGTCATTTGGATTATGAAAAGACTTCAAAGTGCATTTCTTGGGGTGAAAACCATGAATGGAGATACGAGTTAAGATGCGTCTTTGATCTTGATTTTCTTTGGTCCAATTTCTCACCAACATGGTATCAGTGGCCGGTCTCCACTGATTAACATTTAACAACAACATGTTAAATATTAAAAGTGTTAAATGTTACATGGTGACACCATCAACATGTTAAATGTTAAATACTGTTTCATTTAACACTGTGTCTATACTTAATAAACATGTTAAACTTGACTTCCTTTGTCTATAAACAGGTAGTTCATTATCCGTCTTACAAATAAAAAGTCCTCAAATAGAATTGTTTAAAACTTGTAGAGTTATACAGTGAATAAATCCTGTATAAGCGTTTTATATTTTTCTTACTAATAAACGTGGTATACGCATAGTATTACTCGTTCTATACAGCACGTATACACTCGTTCCAAGGCGTAGGAATTTCTTCCTGCAGTTCACTGGCGTTTTTCGAGTAGCGTATGCGAGTCCAACACTGGGCCACCTGGATTCCTTGCTGCACACCCTCTTTTCTTCACACAACGAGCTAGAATAATATAGAGGGGCTGTATGCCTGTCATCAGCTCTCCCTGCTTGCAGCAAGTTGATAAGGGGCACTCATGTTAACGGTTCTCAAAACAAAGCGAATTGGCGCGAGGGCATATGTTGAAGTGACAGGGAGATCGTGCATGCCAATTTAATTCCCTAAGTTTTAAGAAGTGAAAACATAGATTCTCACTTTCAAGAATGCCAGCCGTAAGCTCAGCGTATTGTTATTCTAATCGGAGTAATAAAAGCAAGGATATATCGTACTTTATGTAAGTATTACTGAATTATAGCCGAGATTCCTTTTTGTAATTTCTGTTCGTAATTAAATCCATTTTATTGTACACTTAGCGAAAGTACGGATAGCCACGGTAAGTATTTGTCGAATTTTGTTTCAGATTTCGTTTAAAAAACAAGGAATTAACGGAAAAATGCGTTGTGAGGGCGAAAAGAGATAAATGGTATCCCACTCAATTCAGTTGCTTATGCTCTGTACATTCCCAGCCGTATTTAATTTACATTCACATTTACAAATAAAGGAAATGGAGTGCCCACCACCGAGAAAACATAACCACAAAAAAAACCACTTATTTCGTTCAAACGTATGGTAAATACAGTATTTTACTGCTATTTTTCAAATGTATACAACCTTTATTGTAGATGTCTGTTGCCTTGGTTTTTAAAACTATGCCACACTTCATAATGGATAACTTTCAAGCTTACCTTTCAGCTAGTAATCCCAGTATGATATGGTAATGGGAGAAACATGATATCCCCCCTATATTATGATAAACAATTACACTAAACGATTATTGTAGTAAAGTATTCATAGGCCGCCTCTGTGGTGTACTGGTTAGCGTGAGCAGCTGCCACCCCTGGAAGCCCGAAATCGATTCCCGGCTCAGCCACGAAATTGGAAAAGGGGCACGAGGGCTGGAACGGGATTCTATCAGCCTGGGGAGGTCAACTGAGTAGAAGTGGGTTTGACTCCCACCTCAGCCATCCTCGAAGTGATTTTCCGTGGTTTTCCACTTCTCATCCAGGTAAATGCCGGGATGGTACCTAACTTAAGGCCACGGCCGCTTCCTTCTCCCCCCTCCACAAGGCCCCTGTTCAGCATAGCAGGTGCAGGTGCAGCCCTCCCTCACAGTTGTCCCGACCCAATGTCTCACACTCTCCAGAACACTGTCCTTGAGGTGGTAGAGGTGGGATCCGTCGCTGAGCCCGTGGGAAAAACCAACCCGGGAGGGTAAACAGATTAATAAAGGAACACAGTACTCATGAGGATGCAATAATTTTAAAAATATCAACAGAATGAGGTTGTAACCTATTGTACTGTAGGTCCCTATGATTTTAAGGCTTCCTGTCATAAATATTTATGTCCATCGTTTTTATTCTAATTTACGCTTTGTACCGGGCGGTACACCTCCAAGCCGCTAATTCAAACTTTGCGCCAGTTGAAACTCCTCTGCTGGAGGAAGTCTGAACTTTATCTACTGTGTTAATTTTCAAGTTTCTCAGAAGATGTCACTACTAGGAAATTTTGAAATTTCTGAACTGGGTCGTTTTCGACGTAGTTTTGTTCTGCCTGTAGTAAGAAGTGTGAACATTCTCTTCTAGAGGACACTACTGAAGAACTACAATTGTGCACCCTGGTGCGAAGTGAAAGAACTATGTTTTTGGAGAAAATTTGAATTCATAAGTTTGTTCTTTGTTAAATTTCTTGCAGTCATGGTTTAAGTTGGCAATATTAACCCTTTCTTTCCCCTTGTTTTGAATTTAGCCAATCCCGAATTTCTCGAATTAATTTTCCACACATAATGTGTTTTTTCTTCATCTTGTGTGGGGGTTTCTTGGTTAACCAATCAAAATTCTTGTAGGAGGGTGTTCTCATTCCTGAAACGCCTCGAACGTTCCGCGAGAGTATATAAACTGCTGATTTTAGGGTCTCTGCGCCACTTCAGTAACATCTTTCAGTGTGTAAAGTACGTAGCAGGGGGCGGGAAGCGCCTCTTTCTTCAGGCAGCAGTTCATCCACAAGGTAATGGCCGTTTAATAACTTCTTTTCTTGCTAGCTTAGCAGTTTAACTCTCGGGGCAGGTCCGAAGCCTTTTACCATGTAACTTCCCTTAAAATGTAAAAACACTTGGTATCTATTCTATCTTTTTAAATTACAATTCGGGATAGAGAGTGCTTAACCCTCTCGAGCACCCACTCATATTGCATTGAGGTGAACTTATTTTCACAACTTTTTCTTCCTTAACGTAATGTAAATTGTTCCTTCTATAAGTCACCTCTTTAGTATGGGATTAGCCCTTGCATTAGCGGCCTAGAGCCAGATTAGGTTTTAAACAATATGTATTAGGAGTGCAAGTACGCCTCATCTCAAGTTGGTATTTTTGAGGCCATGTAATTTTCATGTTTCTTTACTTAATAGGCCATAGTAGGTTGGGTATTTTACACCTGTGTTTATGTCCTTCGAGGACAACTTGAAAGTGGAGTTTGGTGTGGCCTTTGACAGGCTTAAATCTTGAAAGCGATTTGCTCTTTTTAGAAAATTTCGTTTTCTGCGCGCCTCAAGGAGGCTTTACTGTGTAAATTGGAGCAAGCGCTCCTGGGCACGAATGGGGTTTTCTGCCCCTCTGTTGAAACTTGTTTTGGGGTAAAGCTGGGCTAATTGCTCAAGAATTGTGACTTCGGGGCTCGAAGCCCAAATCCTGTGAAAACTGTAATTGTACATTTGTTACCTTGCTTCTCTGTACCTGCCATTCTTCTTATTTCTTGATTTTGCTAAGAAAATATAACCTTGTTAAATTTTACCACAACTTTAATTTCGTAGTTTGAGACCCGTTCACCCCCGCACCTTCTTTCACCTCTGCTGTTCCACAGATACCTCGGAACAAGTGGTAGCAGAGCGTGGTTGAATGGGTCTCAATTTAGCCCCTTTTGACGGCTAAACATTGCTTTGGTTACAGCTCTAACTATTTTCTCAGTTGCTGGAATTTTTACTTTTTCCTTTTTCAAAATTGTTCTGTCATCATGCCCGGCCCTCGCGATGTTCTTCATCTTAACTATTTGCGCAAGGAGGAGTTGATCTATGAGTTAACTATTAGAAATATGCAATCTGGAGGCACGGTTGCGGTAGATACAAATAAGCTTAGAGAGTCCCTTGATTTGCCCATTTCCATCCACACATTGGGAGAGAAAGAAATTGACGACTCTCTTTCCACGATCACTGACAATACTACTGAGCTAGCATCTGTAGTCAGTTTTTTTGAAGAGAATGATCCTTCTCCTAATCAAATTAAACGTGTGCAAGCCAGGTTATTTCATTTTTCTAATAGAGTTACGATCTGTTGTCTCTGAAGTTGAATGACGTTCAGAGGAAGGAAGCTAGTATGGTTCTTGAAAATCTTTCTGAATTATCCAGCAAGGTTACCCAATTGTTAAGTGGGGAAGTTCCTCCCAAAACTGATCAACCCCCCACGGTGAATGTAGGTAGCGAGGAAGAAACTCCTAAGGGAGAAGTCAATAGGAAAATCGTTGCAGCTCAAACAACCTCTGCCCCATTGGACAACGAGTCTGAACGCCGTACCTCGTTGAATAATGTACTTTCTGAATTAACATCTTTGCCACTTAAACCTTTACCTACTATGTCACCTGGGTTCAGCAGCTTGCCTCATCCATTAGCAATGTTGCTCAGAGGTATCTCTAAGTTTTCTGTTAATACCATCAGTGATGTAATTTAATTTTTAAGGTTTTTAGTTGAGTTCCAGGATCATGCTCTTGTTTTTTCTCTTTCTCCGTGTCAGATTTTGCAAATCATCTATCCCTATGCAAGTGGTATTCTTGCAGACAAAATAGTAAGAGCCATTGCCGAGCAATCATGTACTGAAGACTTCCTTGCCCACTTGCTAGCTAACTTCATCCCGGCTAGGGCAAGGTCCTCACTTATTCAGAAGTACTATTATCGTGTACAGCGGTTGGATGAAAACTTGGCAGATTTCATCCAAGATATTATGTTCTGTACTAGGGTGTTTGCTCTTCACTTCCCTGAAGATCAGATTGTACAGGCTATTGTGGAAGGCATTTCACCATCTTATAGGTCATATTTGTGTTTCGCGGCGTGCCCGCAAACCTTCTCTGAACTTGAAGCATTGGCCGTCTCAGCGGAAGGAGTTAGATACGCCGATTCCTTGCGTGTAGCGAAAGAACCCCCTCCTTCTTTTAGTAATCCTCGGCCTCCACCTCGCCGACCAGTCACAACCCGTAAATGTTATGTTTGCGGGTCGCCTGACCATCTTCGCAATAAATGCCCATTGGTCAAATCTAGTAGGGCAAATAATGGAGCTGGTTCATCACAAGGTTGTTTTAAATGTCCGGCTGTCTCACATATCGCCAAGAATTGCCCAAATTCGAATAGCAGCCCCTCCTGCTCAACGTCTGGCGCAAATTCCACCAATGCCAATAATAAAAAGTGACTAGTGGCTTCGGCTGAGTCGACTAATCCATCTTCCCGATGCTCAACCCCTGGTAAACAGGTCGAAAATTCAGGGAAAATTCAGTCCTCAAATTCATCTTTTGAATGCCCCAAAGAATGTCTTAGGATTGCGGCGGATACCCCCGCACCCGTACCTTTTCTCAGAGTTAAATAATGAGCCTAAAACAGCTCTATTAGATTCAGGCAGTGTTTGTTCTATTATTTCGGCTGAATGGTATTCAAAATTGAAATCTGTTTGTAAGCTTCCTGACTATTGTTTGTCTGCGATCCAATATGTTTCGGCTAATTCATCTCCATTAGAAATTCTAGGTTCTTTACATGTCAAAATTCGTATTTTTAAATTTACATGGAAAATCAAATTGTTTGTGGCTAAGCACTTGTCCTGCCCATTATATTGGGAGCTGACTTCATTTCTCACACTGGTCTTGTACTCGATCTTCAGAGTAAGTCGTGCACATTCAAATTTGCTTCCAATTGTAAAATCCCCTTGTTAAAGTGGAATTCTGTATCATGTGCCTCTATTTCGCCGACCCAGGATGAGATGTTATTAGACCTTAGACATCTACCTGAGGAGCAGGCTGATAGTATTCGTAAATTGTGTCAGTCGTTTCCAGAGGTGTTCTCTGATACTCTTGGTGTTACTGACCTTATTGAATACAAAATTGAGGTCACGGATTCGATTCCGGTCCGTTTTCCACCTTATAGGCTATCTCCACCTAAAATGAAGGCTCTGAAAGAAATCATCGATCAGATGTTGAAGGATGGTATTATTGGGCCCTCTAAGTAGGCGTATTCTTCGCCTATTTTTCTAGTCCCGAAACCCCAAGGTGGC
The DNA here is from genome assembly GCF_040414725.1 of Anabrus simplex. Classification (NCBI taxonomy): domain Eukaryota; kingdom Metazoa; phylum Arthropoda; class Insecta; order Orthoptera; family Tettigoniidae; genus Anabrus; species Anabrus simplex. Next base: position 170,757,279 of record NC_090269.1, on the reverse strand, counting down.
TTCAGGCCTGTCATTGATTATAGGGCTCTCAATCGGAAGGTGGTGTTACAATCTGTGCTCCTTCCTGACCTTCATTCTTGCTTTTCGTGGTTTTGTAAAGCTAAATTCTTCACCATCTTGGACCTGAATCAGGCCTACAATCAAATTCCCCTTGCCGAAGAGTCTAAACATCTTACAGCGTTTGCCACGGATTGGAATTTGTATGAATACAACCGCGTGCCTTTCGGGCTCCCCATGGGAGCAGCTGTACTCACTAGACTGCTAGATAGGGTCTTCTCCGACATCAAATTTGAGTACTTGTATCACTGCCTGGATGATGTCGTCGTGTTCTCGGAGACCTTTGAAGAACATCTAGATCATCTGCGAGAAGTTCTCAGTCGCCTTCGCAAGGCTGGGTTAACTGTCAAGTTGTCCAAGGTTGCCTTTGCTAAGCCCTCCATGTCATTCCTAGGGCATATTGTGTCACCTGATGGTGTTGCAGTCGATCATTCTAGAACACTGGCCATCTGTAATTTTAAACCTCCCAAGGACATCAAAGGTATCGCCAGGTTCATTGGTATGGTGAATTTCTTCAGGAAGTTTATTCCTAACTTCGCTAATAGAGCGGCGCCCTTGAACCGTCTTCGTATGAAACGCATCAAATTTGAGTGGGGACCTTCTCAACAAGCCGCTTTTGAAGATCTTAAATTAGCTCTCTGTAATGCCCCTGTCCTTGCTATGCCTGATTTCTCAAAGAAATTCATCGTCCAAACCGACGCGTCATCGTCGGCGGTAGCTGCAGTCCTTCTTCAAGAGACTGAACTAGGGAGGCGACCCATCGCCTATGCATCTAGGACTCTATCGGCTCAAGAAGCCAAGTATTCCATCTATGAGCCCGAAAGTTTGGCAGTCTTATTTGCCTTAGAAAAGTTCCGTCTCTATCTGGAACATGTCAAATTTGACCTGGAGACAGATAACCAAGCCTTAAGCTGGGTCTTAGGTAGGCCGCGTCGTACTGGTCGTATAGCCCGTTGGACCATCCAAATTTCTGCCTTCGAATTTGAGGTTAGGCATATCAGAGGCACTGTAAATGTCGTTGCAGACGGACTCAGCCGTATGTTTTCCAGCGACGTGGAAACCCATGAACCGGTAGATAGTTCTTCACCTCCCGTGTCCATACTATCTGAGGTTAATGCCATCTTAACAAATGCTCCCATGCTCTTTAGGGACATTGAGAAATATCAACGTGAAGATCCGACGCTGGCTCCGATAATGGGAACCCTTTCTTCTGGGGAACATGTTGTCCCTTATGTACTGAGGAATGGTGTTCTATGTTGCCCGTCGAGGCATGATAAGATGATGAAGGTTGTCGTTCCAGCTGTTCTTGTACCTATGATCTTTAAGTACTATCATGAGACCCCATTAGGGGGGCATCTTGGAATCTTTAACACTCGTGAAAAGATTCGTGAAAGGTTCATCTGGAAGGGTATGGACGGTGAAATCCGTGAACTAGTAAAGGCTTGTAAATCTTGTTTGCTTAGTAAACCCACTATGTCCACCAAGGTAGGCCTTTTGTCTTCTCATCAGGCTTCGCGCCCCATGGAACGCCTGTATATTGATTTTGTAGGACCCTTCCCCCTGTCAAAGGGAAATGCTAACAAGTTCATCTTTGTATGTGTAGATGGTTTTACAAGATTTTCCTGGTTATTTCCGACTAAGCTGGCTACCGCTCAGTCCACCATTACTTGTCTAAATTCGATCTTTGCTTCTTTTGGTCCATGTCAATATATTGTGTCGGATAATGTTAAGGCTTTTACATCTAATTTATTTCGTAAATTCTGCTTTGACCTCTCCATCTCTCATGTGACAACTTCTGCTTATTACCCTCAACCATCGCTGGCTGAACGGGTTAATCGTAATCTCAGGTCCGCGCTTATTGCCTATCATCATGAAGATCATTCTAGGTGGGACACGTCCCTGCATTGATTAGCTTTTGCTTTGAATTCGGCGGTTCATGAATCTCATAAGTTTACTCCAGCTCCTTTGATGTTCACGTTCGTTCCCAACACGTCGCTCTCTAACCTCTGGTCTCTGAGTGACATTCTACCCGAGACAATAGATCCAGATAATATTAAAGATCTTTGGAAGAAGGCTAAAGCCAATCTTAAGGTGTCTCATGAAAAGGTTAGGGAAAGATATGATCGTGGACGGAGACCCACCAATTTGAAGATAGGTGACCAGGTGATGGTCAGAAATTTTGTTCCCGCGGGCAAGCTTGCCCCCAGATTTCATGGGCCGTGTATAATTCTCAATTTTCTTACGCCGGTCACATTATTATTAAGCAATCCAGTCACCGAGAGGATATTTAGGGTTCACCTGTCGCAGGTGAAGCCGGTATAATTTCTGTGCTAACTTCCTTCATATGATTTTGAAAGAAATATGAAGGTTATATTTTTTGAGGGGTTTCACTTTTAAGGCCTTCTGCCCTTTCTCTAATATCTCTTTATATTTAGGCATTTATTGTAAACCTTCCCCGCACAGTTAAACTGCCATCCTGTCCTTGCCACGGCCATTACCACGCTCCCGTCTCCTGCTTCACAACACACAGTGGCTTGCATATGAAAAGAATTTCTCCACGCCGCTGGCCCCTCAACCGCACCACAATGAATGTACCCTACTATCATTCTGGTTGAACAAAAATCCTGCCGTCGAGCTTCAATGTTTCAGTGCCCCCGCAGCCGCGCGGCGCCGTGCCGCGACTGGGATAGAGGAAGGGCCCCCTCTACTCCAGCGAGGTCGACCTGTGCACGGCGAACCGGAGCCCTCCTCCCGGCCAAGGCTGATGTGCGGCGCACAACCTGCTACTTGCCCGCAGCCTATATATGTTCGCCTCATAGTGCGGGCGAGCGGTATCTCAGGGTACTTGAGGGGTCCGAGCGGCCTCCTCTGGACTCAAGCAGCGACGGCTGGCCTGGCCGTCAAAGTCATCGGCAACTGATATATTTAGTCAGTTACATGGACGTTTCACATCAACAATTATTACCTTTTTTGGATTTTTTTTGCAATTTCTGTTGCACTTAAAAAATTTTCTTCTCTTTCGAGAATTTAAAGTTTTTCCTTCTGAATTCTACTTCTACAAACATAAACACGTTACATCAGCAATATCTATAAAGAATTTTGAAACTGGATCAAACCAAATTTAGAAAATTTTTATAAATGCTTCTGCAATTAATCTCCATATCAACATCATAATTGGACCTTGTTTTCAAACAAATTTCATGTGTCACCCCTGGAGGGACTGTTGGGGGGGGGGAGGTCTGTACCTGGCGGTACACCTCCACGCCGCTAATTCAAACTTTGCGCCAGTTGAAATTCCTCTGCTGGAGGAAGTCTGAACTTTATCTACTGTGTTAATTTTCAAGTTTCTCAGAAGATGTCACTACTTGGAAATTTTTTGAAGTTTCTGAACTGGGTCGTTTTCGACGTCGTTTTGTTCTGCCTGTAGTAAGAAGTGTGAACATTCTCTTCTAGAGGACACTACTGAAGAACTACAATTGTGCACCCTGGTGCGAAATGAAAGAACTATGTTTTTGGAGAAAATTTGAATTCATAAGTTTGTTCTTTGTTAAATTTCTTGCAGTCATGGTTTAAGTTGGCAATATTAACCCTTTCTTTCCCCTTGTTTTGAATTTAGCCAATCCCGAATTTCTCGAATTAATTTTCCACCAATAATGTGTTTCTTCTTCATCTTGTGTAGGGGTTTTCTTGGTTAACCAATCAAAATTCTTGTGGGAGGGTGTTCTCATTCCTGAAACGCCTCGAACGTTCCGCGAGAGTATATAAACTGCTGATTTTAGGGTCTCTGCGCCACTTCAGTAACATCTTTCAGTGTGTAAAGTACGTAGCAGGGGGCGGGAAGCGCCTCTTTCTTCAGGCAGCAGTTCATCCACAAGGTAATGGCCGTTTAATAACTTCTTTTCTTGCTAGCTCAGCAGTTTAACTCTCGGGGCAGGTCCGAAGCCTTTTACCATGTAACTTCCCTTAAAATGTAAAAACACTTGGTATCTATTCTATCTTTTTAAATTACAAATCGGGATAGAGAGTGCTTAACCCTCTCGAGCTCCCACTCATATTGCATTGAGCTGAACTTATTTTCACAACTTTTTCTTCCTTAACGTAATGTAAATTGTTCCTTCTATAAGTCACCTCTTTAGTATGGGATTAGCCCTTGCATTAGCGGCCTAGAGCCAGATTAGGTTTTAAACAATATGTATTAGGAGTGCAAGTACGCCTCATCTCAAGTTGGTATTTTTGAGGCCATGTAATTTTCATGTTTCTTTACTTAATAGGCCATAGTAGGTTGGGTATTTTACACCTGTGTTTATGTCCTTCGAGGACAACTTGAAAGTGGAGTTTGGTGTGGCCTTTGACAGGCTTAAATCTTGAAAGCGAGTTGCTCTTTTTAGAAAATTTCGTTTTCTGCGCGCCTCAAGGAGGCTTTACTGTGTAAATTGGAGCAAGCGCTCCTGGGCACGAATGGGGTTTTCTGCCCCTCTGTTGAAACTTGTTTTGGGGTAAAGCTGGGCTAATTGCTCAAGAATTGTGACTTCGGGGCTCGAAGCCCAAATCCTGTGAAAACTGTAATTGTACATTTGTTACCTTGCTTCTCTGTACCTGCCATTCTTCTTATTTCTTGATTTTGCTAAGAAAATATAACCTTGTTAAATTTTACCACAACTTTAATTTCGTAGTTTGAGACCCGTTCACCCCCGCACCTTCTTTCACCTCTGCTGTTCCACAGATACCTCGGAACACGCTTAACCCCAACAGCCAAGCAGGGTAACGCTCTTGTACCGATTTCAAGGCCTATTCGTATGTCACTGTGCGATGATTTCGAACTACCCTACAATCAACTGATCGTGATGTTGGCCTCGTGCCGCAATATGATGAAGTGGCGGTATTCGCTTTAATGCTTCAAGCTATCGGCAACGGTCTTTAATTCTTCCGCAGTGATTCTAAAATGCGTATTTTCTACACTTTTTGTCATTTAAAGACCATGCCCCCTTGCTTGTGTGACCACAGGGAACATGGCGGACTTTCGTTCTATTAGCTTCACCTAGGCAGCGCGGAAGCCTCTCTATGTTATTCTAGCTCGTTGTCTTCACAACTTGTAAGCAAAATGAATGCTTGTAAGGAGCGGTAAGAAGTCTTAATTTAAGTAATAGCCGTGTGAGCGCCAGAGTTTTGCTTTTTATGTGCCATCTGTCAGCAATCAACTAAACTATTAGAAAGACGGTAATAGCTGTCAATTTGAATTTCTGTCGCCGTGTCGTGTACAACTTCCTAACGAATTTTGATTTTTACCGCGTTCTACTCCCTAGCGTTTGGCGGCAAGGGTCGATGATTTGAATTTTTTGAGGGACGTACTTCGTAGCGTTGCGCAATAACCTGCCAGAACAGATTAAGAGCTTCCAAAGTGAATTCATGTATATATCAATCGGTAAAACTTTCTTTACCCACTGGGCGAAATTTAGGTTAGAGATCGAACATACCGCGGACGCCACCTTTAAATAATTATAAAATATTGTTCAAGTATGCTATATGTAGCATATACTATTTTTTTAAATTTAATTTCGACAGTTTCTTTTAACACCGCAGATGGATCTGACATGGATATTTCCTTCCTGTCAACATCATTAGGAATTATGTATATACCTAACCTCAAATTGTGTTGACAACACCTTTCATAACAATTAGAAATACGTTCAGCAAGAAGCCTATGAAAGTACGAGTTCGGTAAAGTATATATGGTAATAATAAGGCAGAGGAAAAAAAATAACATAAATAGGGTCATTATATTCATCGTATTCTTACAGTTGGACTGGATAACATAATATATATATGGTATTTTTCCCGGCTATTGCAGCCATTCCAATAGTTAAGTACCGGGCGAGTTGGCCGTGCGCGTAGAGGCGCGCGGCTGTGAGCTTGCATCCGGGAGATAGTGGGTTTATACCCACTGTCGGCAGCCCTGAAGATGGTTTTCCGTGGTTTCCCATTTTCACACCAGGAAAATGCTAGGGCTGTACCTTAATTAAGGCCACGGCCGCTTCCTTCCAACTCCTAGGCCTTTCCTATCCCATCGTCGTCATAAGACCTATCTGTGTCGGTGCGACGTAAAGCCCCTAGCAAAAAAAATAGTTAAGTTGAATACTACACCGACAGATGGCACATACAAACCACACCTTTAGCGCTCACACTGCTATTACTGAATTCGAGACTCCTTACCGCTCTTTACTAACATTCTCTTTGCTTACAAGTTGTGCTGAAAAGAGGGTGTGCAGCGAGGAATCCACGTGGCCGAGTGTTGGACTCGTATACGCTAATCGTTTTTCGCCCGTTCAACGCCGTTATGATCGCTTATGCTGGTTATCTACGGGAAAATGGTTTTCCGTGGTTCCCAATTTCACACCAGGAAAATGCTAGGGCTGTACCTTAATTAAGGCCACGGCCGCTTCCTTCCAACTCCGGAAAGTCGCGTAGTAGCACAGCATATCGAAAAGGCAATGGAAACACAAAGTGAGTCGGCTGGAAATTGGCTTATACTGATATCAACATTTCTTCAGCTTACTTGTGTAATGAGCGCCAAAAAATAAATGGAAAAGCTTAAGAAAAGATCAATAGCTCCTAACTGGGATAGCACGGAAAACGTAGGCGATTGTAATTGAATCGGCGAGTTGAAAAGTGTACACATTCCAAAAGCTTTACTTTTCAGGAGAAAGGAAAACCTGTTTTCTAGCTAAAAGAAAGGCTTGATCAAAAAGGTTTGTATTAGGCATTTATACATCATATGTCTGCGTATTCAAGTACAAAGTATGAAAATCATATCACGTATGGGTTTCAAGTTATACCATTTTTTATATCGAGGAATATGTCCCTTTTTAGGGTACTCAGATTTGATAAAGATCTTTGTAGAGGCAGATAATGTATAATAAACTCGCAGTTTCAAAAGTCTGTTAAGCAATAACACATTATTACACAACAATACGCCCAACCACCATTTCTTTTATCGTTATTCATTGTCATTCCGTGAGACAGCTGGAAATGGGCTTATATTGATAGGCTATCAACATTTCTTCAGCTCGCTTGTGTAATGAACGCCAAAAAAGAAACTGAAAAGCTTAAGAAAATATCAAAAGCTCCTATCTGGGATATTTAGGGAAACGTAAGCAATTGTAATTGAATCGGCGAGTTGAAAATGATACGGTACACATTCCAAAATCCTTACTTTTCAGGAGAAAAGAAAAAACTGTTTTGTAGCTTAAAAAAATGTTTGATCAAAAAAAAATTATTAGGCATTTATACATCATATTTCTGCGTATTCAAGTACAAAGTATGGAAATCATATTACGTACGGTTTCCAAGTTATAAAATTTCTTTATAACGATGAGTATGTCCCTTTTTAGGGTACCCAAATTTGATAAAGATCTTTTTGAGGAAGATAATGTATAATAAACTCGCAATTTCAAAAGTCTATTAAGCAGTAACACATTATTACACAAAAATACGCCCAACCATCATTTCTTTTATAGTCATTCATTGTAATTCCGTCTCTTTAAAGTGCTTTACTTTACGATGATGTCTAGCCTCCATAGCCTCTGAATGGTACCGTCTTCTATTTTTAAAATATCGTGAAGGTCATCAACGTTATCGTCCATTCTTTCAATGTGTGTTCAATGTTATATGGATAAGTCGAATATTTCACCACGATTATATTACTGTAGACAATAAATACCACGAAAATAAACTGCTCATTCGTTTCTTTTTCACCTCCTCGCTGCTATACAACGCTTATACAAGGGACCTTGTCTGTATAAGCAATTCAATGAATAACTATAACTGATGTATACACCGGAGGCTTATAAGTAGTATAATGGGAGAGTTCTGCGGCGCCTCCGCCGCCGCACGCCTCCTCCTCCGCCGCCCGCGGGAAATTTGAATTTTGGCGGGAAATTTGAATTTTGGCGGGAGATTTGAATTTGTAAACAAAGCCACGTGCTTTTTGACAGCTGCCATCGACAACAACGCATCGCTAACCTCACTGCTGCCATCTTGACGGGCCTAAACCTCACTAGTGCCAACTTAACCTAACTAGCATGAGGTAAACAAAGCCACGTGCTTTTTGACAGCCACGTGCTTTTTGACAGCTGTCATCGACAACAAAGCATCGCTAACCTCACTGCTGCCATCTTGACGGGCCTAAACCTCACTAGTGCCAACTTAACCTAACTAGCATGAGGTAAACAAAGCCACGTGTTTTTTGACAGCCACGTGCTTTTTGACAGACAACAACGCATCGCTAACCTCAGTACTGCCATCTTGACGGGCCTAAACCTCAGTAGTGCCAACTTAACCTCACTAGCGCGAGGTAAACAAAGCCACGTGTTTTTTGACAGCCACGTGCTTTTTGACAGATTTGTAAACAAAGCCACGTGCTTTTTGACAGACAACAACGCATCGCTAACCTCAGTACTGCCATCTTGACGGGCCTAAACCTTAGTGGTACCAACTTAACCTAACTAGCGCGTGGTAAACAAAGCCACGTGCTTTTTGACAGCCACGTGCTTTTTTGACAGCTGTCATCCGCCATCTTTAAACCACAAAGCACTGTGCTGCCCTCTATATCGCAGTAGCTGCAAAATTCATCACCTGTCATCGGCAGTGCTGCCATCTTGACGGGCCTAAACCTTAGTGCTACCAACTTAACCTCACTAGCTCGAGATGAACAAATCCACGTGCTTTTTGACAGCCACGTGCTTTTTTTGACAGCTGTCATCCGCCATCTTTAATCTATAGAGCACAGTGCTGCCCTCTTTAGCTACTTACCTTTGAAATGTGGTGGCGGATAATTTGAAAAATGCTTTTCGACAAGCAGCCATCTTTAATCCAGAGAGAACAGTGCTGCCCTCTATGTTGTGGCGGCAAATTGAAAAATTCCACGTGCTCTTGTTTGAAAACAAACTCACGTGCTTTTTTGACAGCTGTCATCTGCCATCTTTAATCTATAGAGCACAGTGCTGCCCTCTTTGTTGTGGCGGTAAATTCCACGTGCTCTTGTTTGGAAACAAAGCCATGTGCTTTTTCGACAGCTGTCATCCGCCATCTTTAATCAACAGAGCACCGTGCTGCTATCATGCGGGCGATTTCATCACCTATCATCCGCCATCTTTAATCCACAGAACACCGTGCTGCCCTCTTTATGGCTACTACCTTAAGCATGTAGTAGCGGGCAATTTGAAAAGTTCTGTTAGCTATCATCCGCCATCTTTAATCGAGAGAGCACCGTGCTGCCATCTTTAGCTAGATACCTTTGAAATGTGGTGGCGGCAAATTGAAAAATTCCACGTGCTCTTGTTTGGAAACAAACTCACGTGCTTTTTCGACAGCTACCATCCGCCATCTTTAATCAACAGAGCATAGTGCTGCCCTCTTTAGTTTGAAATGTGGTGGCGGCAAATTCCACGTGCTCTTGTTTGGAAACAAAGCCATGTGCTTTTTTGACAGCTGTCATCCGCCATCTTTAATCCAGAGAGCACCGTGCTGCCCTCTTTATCGTAGTAGATGTAAATTCGTCACCTGTCATCCGCAGTGCTGCCATCTTTAGCTAGATACCTTTGAAATGTGGTGGTGGATAATTTAAAAAGAAAAATTCTACAGCAGCCCTCTCTCGACGCTAATTGCATAAGATGGCGGCTATACATGACTCCTTAAGGGTGCTTAGGCAAGATGGCTGCTATACACAGGTTCTTATGAGACGCCCTTGGGATGCTTGCGCAAGATGGCAGTTATACATGGCTCCTTATGAGATGCCCTAGGGATGCTTGCGCAAGATAGCGGCTGCTCTTATGGGACGGCTTAAGGGTCCTTGCACAAGATGGCTTGAAATGCCCTAAGGATGCTTGCGCAAGATGGCGGACACAAGATGGCGGCTATACACAACTCCTTATGAGACGCTTTAAGGGTGCTTGCGCAAGATGGTTGATACTCTTATGAAGAATGCTAGCTTAGAGGCTAACGTGTCGTGCTAGTTCGATTCATTAAATTTAGGGCTTAAATGCAAAATGTTAAATATCTCGAAAACGGTGCATCGTAGAGCAAAACGGACAAAATTTTTCTGCCCAATACCTCGGTTCGCAGTACGAGGAACATGATAGCATAAGTCTAATGATGAGATCGACGGTTCGGTTCCTACTTAGGCCCTTTGGCATTCACTCTGTTTTAGCTTGTATTGAAGCAAGTCTTCGTAACATGATCAGGTCTAGCTATGGTAGAGAGTATAACGTGCCGTGCAGGTTCGATTCATTAAATTTAGGGCTTAAATGCAAAATGTTAAATATCTCGAAAACGGTGCATCGTAGAGCAAAACGGATAAAATTTTTCCACCTGATACCTAGGTTCGCAGTATGAGGAACAAGAAAACTATAGTCTAATGATGGGATCAACGGTTCGGTTCCTACTTAGGCCCTTTGGCATTTGCTCTGTTTTAGCTTGTATTGAAGCGAGTCTTCGTAACATGATCAGGTCTAGCTATGGTAGAGAGTATAACGTACCGTGCTGGCTCGATTCATTAAATTTGGAGGCTTAAATGCAAAATGTTAAATATATCGAAAACGATGCATCGTAGAGCAAAACGGACAAAATTTTTCCGCTTAATACGTAGGTTCGTAGTATCAGGAACAAGAAAAAACATAGTCTAATGATGAGATCAACGGTTCGATTCCTACTTAAGCCCTTTGGCATTGGCAGCTATCTATTTCTACAAGATGGTGGCTGCTCTTATGAGAAACAAGATGCCTTGAGACGTCCTAGGGATGCTTACGCAAGATGGCAGACACAAAATGGTGACTATACATAGCTCCTTATGAGACAGCCTAGGGGTGCTCGCACAAGATGGCGGTTACTCTTATGAAGAAAGCTAGCTTAGAGGCTACTGCGCAAGATAACAGCTGCTGTTATGCATGCGGTGGAGGGTAATTTGAAATTCTATATGTTTAATCAACAGAGCACCCTGCTGCCCTCTTTAGCTGAAATGTGGTGGCGGATAATTTGAAAAATTCTTTTGACAGCTGTCATCTTTAAACAATGGCGACTATACATAGGCTGTTAAGGCCTTATCATTCTCCTCCTCCTCCTCCTCCTCCTCCTCCTCCTCCTCCTCCTCCTCCTCTACCTCCTCCTCCGCCTCTTTTGTCAAGGCATAGCTTTATATCGAACAAGTTTAAACCTGCATCGCGAAGGCAAGCGTGTGCAGCGATAACATTATTGTGCATGTTTAGACTTTCGAAACATAAGAAGAGTAGAATCAAACGCTGTACTCCATACGACATGTGATCAGAACATAGATTGATGCGTTTCAGAAAACAAAATAAGTGATCAAGACTAGATTCGAACACTGTACTCAATACATCATGTGTTTAGAATATGTCAGGGGATACCCTTGTTCTAAGAAGATCAGATTGAAACATAACAAGACTAGAATAGAACACTGTAATCGATGTTGTTAACTTCAACATGTGATCAGAACATTGATTGATGTGTTCAGAACACAAAATAAGTGATCATGACTAGAATCGAACACTATACTCGATACAACATGTGATCAGAACATTGATCGATGTGTTCAGAACACAAAATAAGTGATCAAGACTAGAATCGAACACTGTACTCAATACAACATGTGTTTAGAACATGTTAGGGGGTACCCTTGTTCTAAGAAGATCAGAATGAAACATAACAATACTAGAATCGAACACTGTAATCGATGTTGTTAACCTCAACATATGATCAGAACATTGTTTGATGTGTTCAGAGCAAAAGTACAATTTTGATGATTTGCTTAGTGTAAAATCAAAAACTATGGAAACACACTGTGCACATATCGCGTAGCTAACTCGCTCAGTAAGCAATATTGCAAAACTACAACTTCAATGATTTGCATAGTGTAAAAAATCAAAAAACGCACTGTACCCATACTGCGCAGCTAACTCGCTCGGTAAACGATATAGCCGAAGTATAACTTCAAATTATTTTCCTTCCATCATTCGTCTTATGTGAAAATCAGTCGAACAAGTTATCGCATAAACATGGCTGAAAAAAAATCGTGATAGGGTATGGAACCCAGGGGTTACATCTTATCAGAAGGGCAAAAAGGATGAAAGGACTCTTCCTCCTCCTTACCGCACATTCCTTGTAGGGCTAATTGGCTGAAGGGCTAATGGGCAAAAGGGCTAATGGGCTAAAGGGCTAATGGGCAGAAGGGCTAATGGGCTAATGGGCTAAAGGGCTAAAGGGCTAAAGGAGCAACAACCTCATCGATTGCTATCAGCAAGAACGCTTGTACTTTGTTAAGTGTAGAAAATTAATCTTTATTGGTAAATGGTTTTATGTTCAGAACAAGGAATGGAACCTAGGGGTTACGTCTTACCTAATAAAATCCCTGAGGTGCGATGAGTTACGTTTTTCGAACTAGTGTTTGGAACACTGAACTTTTTCAAGATGGTAAGAGTGAGGTTAGCAATGTTCTGTTGTTGGATTTTAAATTCTACGCTATAACATGCATAAGGTGGCAGCCTTGAGGTTTACCGCCGTAAAGATGGCAAGAGTGAGGTTAGCAATGTTCTGTTGTTGGATTTTAAATTCCCCGCTATAACATGCATAAGATGGCAGCCTTGAGGTTTACCGCCGTAAAGATCGCAGCAGTGAGGATAGCGACGCTCTATTGTCCTCCAAAGTGAGGTTAGGGTTCGTCAAGAAGACAGCTGTCAAAAAAGCACGTGGCTATGTTTTCCAAACAAGAGCACGTAGCTGTGACGTCACGGTCACGTAGTATGCTGCTTCAGCATGTAAAGTTCAATGTCTACACCTACGTAGTTAACACTCTGCTATGTTCACAAGATTTTTACACATAACTATTCTTTATGTTTTAAGTTCGTGTACATAGGTTATGTTAAGATAGCAGCACACGTACAAGCGATGGTCGATCGCTCGCGTAGAAGTTGTTTAGTACGATAGTTGATGTATGCATTATCAAAAGGTGATATGTACACGCTTTTAAACCTTACTATTCTTACTGCTACTATGTTCGCAAGATTTTTAAACATCGCTATTCTTTATGCTTTAAGTTCGTGCGCATAGGTCATGCTAAAGTAGCAGTGCAAACACATGTGAACGTTGTACATTCTAGCGGAATGTGTTTGGTATAATAGCTGATGCATGCAAAATCGATAGGTGTTGTGTACACGCTTTGAAACTTAACTATTCTTCGTGCTTTAAATCCATGCACATAGGTTATGCTAAGATAGCAGCACACCCTAGCGGGAGAAGTTTAGTACTCTAGTTGATGCATGTATAATCGATAGGCAATGCGTACACGCTTTTAAAACATTGCTATTCTTACTGCTGCTGCTATGTTCACAAGATTTTTATACATCGCTATTCTTTATGCTTTAAGTTCATGCGTATAAGTTATACTAAGTTAGCAGCATACTCATAAGGTTGTCGCACGCTCTAGTGGAAGAAGTTTAATACGAAAGTCGATGCATGTAAAATCTATAGGTGATGTGTACACGCTTTGAACTTGGGTATTCTTTGTGCTTTAAGTTCGTGCACATAGGTTATGTTAGGATTGCAGCACACACAAGCGATGATTGCACGCTGTTGTAGAAGAAGTTTAGTACGATAGTCGATGCATACATCATCGATAGGTGATGTGTACACGCTTTGAAACATAGCTCTTCCTTGTGCTTTAAGTTCGTGCACATGGGTTAGGGATACACAAAAGCGATTGCTACATGCTCTAGCCGAAGAAGCCTAGTACGATAGTCAACGCATGCATCATCGATACGTGATGTGCACACGCTATTCTTTATGCTTTAAATTCACGCACATAGGTAGCAGCACACAATTGCGATCGTTGTACACTCTAGCGGGAGAAGTTTATTACGATAGTCGATGTATGCAAAATCGATAGGTGATGTGTACGCGCTTTGGAATATAGCTATTCTTTGTGCTTTAGCTTTATTCACATACGTTAGCAATACACATATGCGATCGTTGTACACTCTGGCGGTAAAAAATAGTCGATGCATGCAAAATCAATAGGTGATGTGTACACGCTGTTAAACATCGTTATTTGTTGTGCTTTAAGTTCGCCGGTATAGGTTATGCTAAGTTAGCAGTACAATCTAGCGGAAGAAGTTTAGTACGAGAGTCGATGCATGCAAAATCGATAGGTGATGTGTACACACTTTGAACTCAGCTATTCTTTGTAGTTTAAGTTCATGCGTATAGGTTATGCTGAGATAGCAGCACAATCTAGCGGAAGGAGTTTAGTACGAGAGTCGATGCATGTAAAATCGGTAGGTGATGTGTACACGCTTTGAGACATGGCTATTCTTTGTACTGTAAGTTCATACGTATAGGTTATGCTAAGATAGCAGCATGATCTAGCGGAAGAATTTAAGTACGAGGATCGATGCATGTAAAATCGATAGGTGATGTGTACGCGCTTTGAAACATGGCTATTCATACTGCTGCTCCGTTCCCAAGATTTTTAAACATGGCTAATCCTAATGCTGCTCTTAACGACGTAGAGCTAAGGATTGATTACGTGACCGTGACGTCACGACCACGTGCTCTTGTTTGGTAAACATAGCCACGTGCTTTTTTGACAGCTGTCTTCTTGACGAACCCTAACCTCACTTTGGAGGACAATAGAGCGTCGCTAACCTCACTGCTGCGATCTTTACGGCGGTAAACCTCAAGGCTGCCATCTTATGCATGTTATAGCGGGGAATTTAAAATCCAACAACAGAACATTGCTAACCTCACTCTTGCCATCTTTACGGCGGTAAACCTCAAGGCTGCCACCTTATGCATGTTATAGCGTAGAATTTAAAATCCAACAACAGAACATTGCTAACCTCACTCTTGCCATCTTGAAAAAGTTCAGTGTTCCAAACACTAGTTCGAAAAACGTAACTCATCGCACCTCAGGGATTTTATTAGGTAAGACGTAACCCCTAGGTTCCATTCCTTGTTCTGAACATAAAACCATTTACCAATAAAGATTAATTTTCTACACTTAACAAAGTACAAGCGTTCTTGCTGATAGCAATCGATGAGGTTGTTGCTCCTTTAGCCCTTTAGCCCTTTAGCCCATTAGCCCATTAGCCCTTCTGCCCATTAGCCCTTTAGCCCATTAGCCCTTTTGCCCATTAGCCCTTCAGCCAATTAGCCCTACAAGGAATGTGCGGTAAGGAGGAGGAAGAGTCCTTTCATCCTTTTTGCCCTTCTGATAAGATGTAACCCCTGGGTTCCATACCCTATCACGATTTTTTTTCAGCCATGTTTATGCGATAACTTGTTCGACTGATTTTCACATAAGACGAATGATGGAAGGAAAATAATTTGAAGTTATACTTCGGCTATATCGTTTACCGAGCGAGTTAGCTGCGCAGTATGGGTACAGTGTGTTTTTGATTTTTTACACTATGCAAATCATTGAAGTTGTAGTTTTGCAATATTGCTTACTGAGCGAGTTAGCTACGCGATATGTGCACAGTGTGTTTCCATAGTTTTTGATTTTACACTAAGCAAATCATCAAAATTGTACTTTTGCTCTGAACACATCAAACAATGTTCTGATCATATGTTGAGGTTAACAACATCGATTACAGTGTTCGATTCTAGTATTGTTATGTTTCATTCTGATCTTCTTAGAACAAGGGTACCCCCTAACATGTTCTAAACACATGTTGTATTGAGTACAGTGTTCGATTCTAGTCTTGATCACTTATTTTGTGTTCTGAACACATCGATCAATGTTCTGATCACATGTTGTATCGAGTATAGTGTTCGATTCTAGTCATGATCACTTATTTTATGTTCTGAACACATCAATCAATGTTCTGATCACATGTTGAAGTTAACAACATCGATTACAGTGTTCTATTCTAGTCTTGTTATGTTTCAATCTGATCTTCTTAGAACAAGGGTATCCCCTGACATATTCTAAACACATGATGTATTGAGTACAGTGTTCGAATCTAGTCTTGATCACTTATTTTGTTTTCTGAAACGCATCAATCTATGTTCTGATCACATGTCGTATGGAGTACAGCGTTTGATTCTACTCTTCTTATGTTTCGAAAGTCTAAACATGCACAATAATGTTATCGCTGCACACGCTTGCCTTCGCGATGCAGGTTTAAACTTGTTCGATATAAAGCTATGCCTTGACAAAAGAGGCGGAGGAGGAGGTAGAGGAGGAGGAGGAGGAGGAGGAGGAGGAGGAGGAGGAGGAGGAGGAGAATGATAAGGCCTTAACAGCCTATGTATAGTCGCCATTGTTTAAAGATGACAGCTGTCAAAAGAATTTTTCAAATTATCCGCCACCACATTTCAGCTAAAGAGGGCAGCAGGGTGCTCTGTTGATTAAACATATAGAATTTCAAATTACCCTCCACCGCATGCATAACAGCAGCTGTTATCTTGCGCAGTAGCCTCTAAGCTAGCTTTCTTCATAAGAGTAACCGCCATCTTGTGCGAGCACCCCTAGGCTGTCTCATAAGGAGCTATGTATAGTCACCATTTTGTGTCTGCCATCTTGCGTAAGCATCCCTAGGACGTCTCAAGGCATCTTGTTTCTCATAAGAGCAGCCACCATCTTGTAGAAATAGATAGCTGCCAATGCCAAAGGGCTTAAGTAGGAATCGAACCGTTGATCTCATCATTAGACTATGTTTTTTCTTGTTCCTGATACTACGAACCTACGTATTAAGCGGAAAAATTTTGTCCGTTTTGCTCTACGATGCATCGTTTTCGATATATTTAACATTTTGCATTTAAGCCTCCAAATTTAATGAATCGAGCCAGCACGGTACGTTATACTCTCTACCATAGCTAGACCTGATCATGTTACGAAGACTCGCTTCAATACAAGCTAAAACAGAGCAAATGCCAAAGGGCCTAAGTAGGAACCGAACCGTTGATCCCATCATTAGACTATAGTTTTCTTGTTCCTCATACTGCGAACCTAGGTATCAGGTGGAAAAATTTTATCCGTTTTGCTCTACGATGCACCGTTTTCGAGATATTTAACATTTTGCATTTAAGCCCTAAATTTAATGAATCGAACCTGCACGGCACGTTATACTCTCTACCATAGCTAGACCTGATCATGTTACGAAGACTTGCTTCAATACAAGCTAAAACAGAGTGAATGCCAAAGGGCCTAAGTAGGAACCGAACCGTCGATCTCATCATTAGACTTATGCTATCATGTTCCTCGTACTGCGAACCGAGGTATTGGGCAGAAAAATTTTGTCCGTTTTGCTCTACGATGCACCGTTTTCGAGATATTTAACATTTTGCATTTAAGCCCTAAATTTAATGAATCGAACTAGCACGACACGTTAGCCTCTAAGCTAGCATTCTTCATAAGAGTATCAACCATCTTGCGCAAGCACCCTTAAAGCGTCTCATAAGGAGTTGTGTATAGCCGCCATCTTGTGTCCGCCATCTTGCGCAAGCATCCTTAGGGCATCTCAAGCCATCTTGTGCAAGGACCCTTAAGCCGTCCCATAAGAGCAGCCGCTATCTTGCGCAAGCATCCCTAGGGCATCTCATAAGGAGCCATGTATAACTGCCATCTTGCGCAAGCATCCCAAGGGTGTCTCATAAGAACCTGTGTATAGCAGCCATCTTGCCTAAGCACCCTTAAGGAGTCATGTATAGCCGCCATCTTATGCAATTAGCGTCGAGAGAGGGCTGCTGTAGAATTTTTCTTTTTAAATTATCCACCACCACATTTCAAAGGTATCTAGCTAAAGATGGCAGCACTGCGGATGACAGGTGACGAATTTACATCTACTACGATAAAGAGGGCAGCACGGTGCTCTCTGGATTAAAGATGGCGGATGACAGCTGTCAAAAAAGCACATGGCTTTGTTTCCAAACAAGAGCACGTGGAATTTGCCGCCACCACATTTCAAACTAAAGAGGGCAGCACTATGCTCTGTTGATTAAAGATGGCGGATGGTAGCTGTCGAAAAAGCACGTGAGTTTGTTTCCAAACAAGAGCACGTGGAATTTTTCAATTTGCCGCCACCACATTTCAAAGGTATCTAGCTAAAGATGGCAGCACGGTGCTCTCTTGATTAAAGATGGCGGATGACAGCTAACAGAACTTTTCAAATTGCCCGCTACTACATGCTTAAGGTAGTAGCCATAAAGAGGGCAGCACGGTGTTCTGTGGATTAAAGATGGCGGATGATAGGTGATGAAATTGCCCGCATGATAGCAGCACGGTGCTCTGTTGATTAAAGATGGCGGATGACAGCTGTCAAAAAAGCACATGGCTTTGTTTCCAAACAAGAGCACGTGGAATTTACCGCCACAACAAAGAGGGCGGCACTGTGCTCTATAGATTAAAGATGGCAGATGACAGCTGTCAAAAAAGCACGTGAGTTTGTTTTCAAACAAGAGCACGTGGAATTTTTCAATTTGCCGCCACAACATAGAGGGCAGCACTGTTCTCTCTGGATTAAAGATGGCTGCTTGTCGAAAAGCATTTTTCAAATTATCCGCCACCACGTTTCAAAGGTAAGTAGCTAAAGAGGGCAGCACTGTGCTCTATAGATTAAAGATGGCGGATGACAGCTGTCGAAAAAAGCACGTGGCTGTCAAAAAGCACGTGGATTTGTTTATCTCGAGCTAGTGAGGTTAAGTTGGTAGCACTAAGGTTTAGGCCCGTCAAGATGGCAGCACTGCCGATGACAGGTGATGAATTTTGCAGCTACTGCGATATAGAGGGCAGCACAGTGCTTTGTGGTTTAAAGATGGCGGATGACAGCTGTCAAAAAAGCACGTGGCTGTCAAAAAGCACGTGGCTTTGTTTACCACGCGCTAGTTAGGTTAAGTTGGTACCACTAAGGTTTAGGCCCGTCAAGATGGCAGTACTGAGGTTAGCGATGCGTTGTTGTCTGTCAAAAAGCACGTGGCTTTGTTTACAAATCTGTCAAAAAGCACGTGGCTGTCAAAAAACACGTGGCTTTGTTTACCTCGCGCTAGTGAGGTTAAGTTGGCACTACTGAGGTTTAGGCCCGTCAAGATGGCAGTACTGAGGTTAGCGATGCGTTGTTGTCTGTCAAAAAGCACGTGGCTGTCAAAAAACACGTGGCTTTGTTTACCTCATGCTAGTTAGGTTACGTTGGCACTAGTGAGGTTTAGGCCTGTCAAGATGGCAGCAGTGAGGTTAGCGATGCGTTGTTGTCGATGACAGCTGTCAAAAAGCACGTGGCTGTCAAGAAGCACGTGGCTTTGTTTACCTCATGCTAGTTAGGTTAAGTTGGCACTAGTGAGGTTTAGGCCCGTCAAGATGGCAGCAGTGAGGTTAGCGATGCGTTGTTGTCGATGACAGCTGTCAAAAAGCACGTGGCTTTGTTTACAAATTCAAATCTCCCGCCAAAATTCAAATTTCCCGCCAAAATTCAAATTTCCCGCGGGCGGCGGCGGCGGAGGCGGCGGAGGAGGAGGCGTGCGGCGGCGGAGGTGCCGCAGAATTCTCCCATTATACTACTCTTATACATGGTTTATTAGTAACGAATTTCACATAATCGTTGTATAAATCTTGTACAGATGTTATACACCGTTTATTAGTAAGACGGTATATCAATTTGTGCTAATACAGTACATTTAGGTGGTGTATACTGATTTCAAACAAGGACAATGGACTCAGATAAAGAGGTTCAATGGACGCGTTGGCCGTGCGTCTAGGGGTGCGCGGTTGTGAGCCTGCATCCGGGATATAGTGAGTACGAATCCCACTGCCAGCAGCCCTGAAGATGGTTTTCAGTGGTTTCCCATTTTCACACCAGGCAAATGCAGAGGCTGTACCTTAATTAAGGTCAATAGCAAAAATAAAAAATGAAGAGGATTAGGCCTTTGTTATTGTCACTGTTGCTTCTTGTTACGAATTAGAAATGCAGTTTTATTAGGCATATTTCCTCCCCTCATTCTGTCCATTGCTTCAAAAGCAAACCATTTTGAAGTATAAACTTCGTCCACTCGCGCCACCGACTTCCGACTTCTGAAATTTTTGCAATTCCCAAATGTACTGGGAGCGGAGGACGTTAGTTTTCTTTTTCGATGCACTCGCGGGAACAATTATAGATCATTTCGAGTTCCTGGAAACTGTCGGCTTTATTTCTTTATTCCTCTGATGAGACATCCCACAAACAAGACCCTTCTATTATTAATGAAGTCCAGAGTATTCTCATTGCTCCACTCCATTTCTGACTATAAATTTTAGTAACGGTGTAGTGCAGGGAGAATGGCATTCGTGCGTGTACTGTATTTGTAGCTTATAACACAGAGAATGAGTATTGCGAAGTGTTGTAACCAGTGGCGGCTGGTGGTATCTGAAGCTGGGTGTTGCACCAACATTTTCAGTGTCACATTTTTATAGCTTACAGAAATAACAAAAACTCTATTGTCGTTAAGTAATGAACTACATTCCCAGCTAAAACAACCCAGAAAATAAGAGGCTAATTATATACTGTAACTACAGTTACTTTTAATAATAATGTTATTGGCTTTTACGTCCCACTAACTACTTTTTACGGTTTTCGGAGACGCCGAGATACCGGAGTTATTTTACATGAAAGTAAATCTTCTGACACGAGGCTGACGTATTTTAGCACCTCCAAATACCACCCGATTGAGCCAGGATCGAACTTGCCACGTTGGGGTCAGAAGGCCAGCGCCTCAACCGTCTGAGCCACTCAGCTTGGCACAGTTACTTTTGTCTCATATGAATTGAAAATTTACCGTCCTGTTTTTCATAGAAGCAAGATGTTGGCAATAGTGTGGGTGGTCCGGTATGGTGTTCAAAAGAAATTACACAGCAAGTTGGCCGTGCGGTTAGGGTCGCGTAGCTGTAAGCTTGCATTCGGGATATAGGTTGTTCGAACATCACAGTCGGAAGCTCGGAAGATGGTTTTCCGCGTTTACCCATTTTCATATCAGGCAAATGCTGTGGCTGCGCCTGAATTAAAGCCACGGTTGCTTCCTTCCAACTACTAGCCCTTTTCTATCCCATCGTCACCGTAAGACCTATCTGCGTAGGTGCAACGTACATGAAATTTGTAAACTTAAAACATGGAAATGAATTACCTTTGCGAGGGGAGAGAAAGTAGGAATGAAGTAATTTACGCAGAGTGGCGCAATCTAAGGGGGACATTTGGAACTGTTTCTCGCCAGAGTCTTGCTAGTCTCGTGCAACTCCCTGAGACCGATACTGGCGAGTATACTACCTGATGCTATGCAGGCTTAGGCTCGTAACTGCTGAGGTACATTGAGCCGCGCTGTCCTCTAGACAGTTGCCGTAGGAAAGCAAACCCCCTGAGTTTGATTCGAATCCAGCAGCGTTTGTTGAACCGTTACGAAGCATTAGTACATCGAACGACCGAAGTTGGTTAATTTTAACATGTTTTTGAATACATGGTAGGTTTATTAAAGTAAAACATTAGAAGAAAGGGCGACAAATGAAGTGCAAAATTATTGGGAGTTGTGCAACTCTGCAACAATACCACGCACCGCCCCTGGTTGTAACTATAATCCTATTTCACGAGAAGCACATCGTTTGCGTCGTTTAGGCTATCTGTTGCTATGAAAACAGCACGGAAGTTGTCGAAGCTGTGCCAACATCTCACGAACAACCAATTGACTTGAAATGTTTTCCACTTGGAGCGGAAAACACGCCAACATGTTAAAAGTGTTAACTTCAACATTCTGAGTTAACATGCAAAGTCAGTTGGAAGACACTATCACAATATATATGTCAATTGTAACATGTTAAATTTAACATGTTGGTGTTAAATGTTAATCAGTGGAGACCGGCCTTAATAATGATCGGGGTAGAAGTCCTTTTTCCTTTCTTCCCTTCTGCTTAGAAGTTCATTATAAGCTCCAGTAGATGGCAAATGGTGTCGCAATCTGAAGCCCTGAAAGTAAAATGCTTCTTTGGCCAATTCCGTTCTCCAATTCATATACTAGACGTGATGGAGCCGATTTTCCATCTGGTAAAGTACATTTAAGAAAGCGTGCTTTTACTTTCTCTGAGTTTGAGACGATCCCAAATTAATTCCAAACCGTAAGTCAAGATAAGTGATGTCAAACTATTAGCAGGATCAATGAGCAAGACCAAGATCAACTATAGTATATCGGACCTTAATGCGGCTATCAATATTACAGTGGTTAAAACGGCACCTTTCCGCTCCTCTTTTCCCTTAACCCCCACCAACATCGCGTGGCAACTCATCCAAATCTTGACCACGCCCAATGTTGCTTAACTTCGGAGATCTCCCGGGATCCGGTGTTTCAATACGGCTACGGCGGTTGGCATCAATACAATAATAATGTTGTTATATAGATGTAATTACAACATACTAATTATATACAGTACTAGTTTCGACACATTTTTGCGTGATCTTCAGCTGTACAAAGAAACGGAAAATAGGTAAATTGTATAAAACTCATGATATACCTTAAATTGCTTAATATAAAACCCTATGATATCTACAATAAAAACAATGACACCTAGTATAAACTTGTTGAACAAGTAGAAGACTTGCGAGTCAAACATATACTGAACAGTCCCTGTGGCCATACAGTACTAAGTTCATTAAATTTGGTGAGCTGTTTACAGTAATAAAACTTTTGGTGTCCATTCAACTGTGGTTCATAAACTGCAGAGTCATTTTTTTTAAATCGTGAATATTACTGGATAAAACTAGGCGTAAAAGAATTTTTATGTATCAAAGGCCTATGAGGTGGAAACATATGAATAGCTCCTTAAGGTGTATATAAGATTTACGTTTCTCAGTTCGAATGTGGAACCTGTGAAAAATAAATAAAAACCTCTATTAACGATTCGAAGCGGAAAGTGTTGAGGCTTTATTCAATAATATAAATGTATGCAAGACTCACCTCATGCGGTCTTAGACTGATCGTAATGCATGTAACGTGCAGTAAACAATGAACAGCTCGCGTCAAGTGTGCATATCTGGACGGAACAAGTGAGGGGCCATAGGGGTAGGCCGAAGGAGGACGTGCGGGGGCGGGCGTGTGGAGGATATTAGGTGGGCGTGGACTCCGAAACGAATGTTGGGAAAACTTGTTGCGTATAATATGTAAAATTAAATTCTTGTTTGGAATTTTAACACTTTTGAAAAATGCTATAAGGAAATCAAAGAGAAATTTCGGTATCTCGGATATATCATTTAGATTGAGATTTGCATTGAAATACTGGTCTAGATGGATGTAACATAATTCAGTAGCATCCAGCAACGGTCCTTTACTTAAAGTCTCTAGTATTTGAATGTCTTGCTCCAAGCTAGTGAAATTATGTTTTAATTCATGGACAAGTTGGCCTACCGCCGATAATCTATTGTATCTCATGGCATTAACATGTTCAGCATATCTTATCTTGAAGTTGCGCCCAGTTTGTCCAAGATAGGCGCTGGCACAGTCATTGCACTGAAATCTATATACTCCTGATCTGAGATAAGGATCGGATTTGTTTATAGTGGCTGCTTTATGTAGGACGTCAGTACTCCTGTTATCAGTACGAAAATATATCTTTATTCTTTTTAAATATATTAGTGACTTTATAAATGTTGGCATTAAATGTGAAGTTTGAATAGGAATTGTGACTGGGTTTATCTCTGCTAAGCGTGGTTTGCGGAGGATGTCTAATCTTACTGATTATACGTTCGATGAAAGAATCTTTATAGCCGTTAGCATAAGCTATAGACCGGATGGTATTCAACTCCTTGTTTAAGTCAGTTTTAGACATTGGGTTCCTAAAAGCACGATCTACTAGACTAATGTATGTAGCTCTTTTTTGGGCTGGTGGGTGTGCTGAATCATGTCTTATAGTAACATTAGTCTGTGTGGGCTTTCTATAAATGTTAAACGCGAAAGCTGAAGGTTGTCTATAAATAGTTAAATCCAAAAAATTAATTGATCCATTAATTTCCGATTCCAATGTGAACTTAATGTGTGGGTCTATGATATTAAGTTTTCCCAAGGTGGCAATCGCATCTGTTATCCGCTCATTTAGAACTACGAAGACATCGTCCACGTATCTAGACCAATAATGAATATTACTAAACATGTTTCTGTTATCTATTACGGAATCCTCCAAAAAATCCAAACAAATTTCTACTAGAATCCCAGAGGCTGGAGACCCCTTTGTTAGCCCATTTTGTTTATAAATTACACTGACAAAGACACAGTAATTATTGTTAATTAGCAACTTTAATATGTTCATAAAATCTTGTATTTCCAATTCGCTTAGGTGACTATGAGTGTTTAAATTCTTATTAATGATCGGTAGTAGTTGACTGATATTTATGCTTGGAAACATGTTAGTAACATCAAACGAATGTATTGTATGATGGGGCTGTAATTTAAAATCCCTCTATAGTATTCTTGATTGACTTGACGTTATTCTCAGCAATTTGTTCCTTAAAGTACATGAAACAAATTATCATTGTGGCAAATCAACGTTGAAATAATCCGTGCAGTCGCGATGAAAGCACGACCAGATTAAAGCACACTGAATAACTAAAAACATGAAAATATTCCTAACTACATCCACACACACACATCACATCCACACAAGGGAAATACATGTTTTATGTACACAATACTTACAACGAATCCTGCCATTATGAATTAATTATTTTTAACAATGTCGCGTCAGTAAGATTCGGTAGATGAACTTATATCTGGTAACGTTCTCAATTCAATTAGTGGCTAGTGATCGAACTACTGTTGTCACTTTGAAATGAAATACTCTTTAAATAACAACGGAGATCCATCTAAATTTCAGAGATTAACTTGAAGATTCTAATAGAATTCAATAATCATCACCATCACATGGATTACGTGTCGCAAGTCTAGCGTTCGTGAGCCTTAATCATATTATTATTATTATTATTATTATTATTATTATTATTATTATTATTATTATTATTATTATTATTATTATTATTATTGTTACCGTGTTTTGGTGGATCAGCAGAGGTGAAAGAAGGTGCGGGCTGGAATAGGTCTAACTACAAGTCCGAAAGATGAATTTAAAAAATTTAAATAAAGGTTATATTTTCAACAGACAACCAAATTTAACAACTTTTCACTAGGTGAAATAACAATGAATATTCAGGTACGATAGTAGTTCTACAAATAAAGCACAAGTTAAGAGATCTTTACAAAATATGGGCTTCGTGCCCAAGTTACAATTCCTGAGCCCTCAGCTCACAACCACAAAATTACCAAAGGGCAGAAAACCCCTAATTACATGGAGCATTGGCTCCCACCTCGTAATGTCAAGCCTCCTAGAGGCACCTTCCAAAATACCAAAAAGAGCTGACCGCTCTCAATCTTTCAAGCCTATCAAAAGGCCATAAACGGACTTTACTACAAACTGACCTCAAGGCACACTTACAAAGAAACAGAGGTATCTTGTACCCATTCTATCGGGCCTTAGTGGACAAATGCTAGGTTCATTAAACCGGTCCAAAACGCAAAAGGAATGGAGGCGTGAATTAGCACTCCTAAATACCCATTTAAAACCTAAGCGGTGCTAGGCCGATACACAGGGTCTATTCCCACACTGAATAGGTGACTTGAATAAGAAAATGTTAACACATTAGGAAAGATTAGAAAAACAGTTACGAAAACATAGTCTAAGGGGAGCTCGAGAGGGTAAAGCACTCTCTATCCCCGATTTACATTTAAAGTAATAAGAAAATGTTTACATAAGCCGGCACTAAGTTACATTTTAAACAGGTAGGATACTTGAAAAGGTTTCGAACCTTCCCCGGGGGTTAAACTGCTGACCAAGAAAGAAATAAAGATATTAAGAGGCCATTACCTTTGCTGAAGAGCTGCTGCTCGAAGGAAGAGGCGCAACCCGCCCTTGCTATACTTCCATACACTAAGCTAGATGTTGTTGAAGTGGCGAAGAGCCGAGAAAATCAGCAGTTTTTTACCCTCGTGGAAGAGTCGAGACCTTTCATGAATAATGAAGACACGTCCGCTCAACTTTATTGGGTAGCTAAGAGTTACACATGGAAATTCGCAGAAGAAACATCTGATAGGTGGAAAATTAATTACAGAAATTACTGATTGGCTAAGTTCAAAACAGGCGGAAAGAAAGCTTAATATTGCCAACCCAAAAATGAAAGAACTAAATTTAGTAAAGACCAAAACTTATAAATACAAAATTTCTTCAACAAAAGCTCCTTCACTTCGCACCAGGGTGCATGATCATAGTTTTTTGGGTAGAGACATCTGTTAGCGAATGTCCACACTTCTTGATCCATAGAAAACAAAACACGTTGAAAACCACACAGTATATACAACTTTGTAATCCCAAAATTATAGTATAGACCTCTTCTGAGAAAACTCATGAATTAATAGAGTTCTAAAAGTTCACAGTTTCTCCGATAGAAAGTAATTTATGGCGGAAAATTAAAATGTGCTGCGTATAGGGGAACCAACCGATACAATTATTATTATTATTATTATTATTATTATTATTATTATTATTATTATTATTATTGTTGTTGTACCGGGCGGTACACCTCCACGCCGCTAATTCAAACTTTGCGATAGTTGAAACTCCCCTACTGGAGGAAGTCTGAACTTTATCTAAGGTGTTAATTTTCAAGTTTCTCAGAAGATGTCACTACTTGGAAAATTTGGAGTTTCTGAACTGGGTCGTTTTCGATGTATTTTTGTTTTACCTGTAGTAAGAAGTGTAAACTTTCTCTTCTAGAGGACACTACTGAAGAACTACAATAGTGCACCCTAGTGCGAAGTGAAAGAACTGTTTTTTCTGAGAAATTTTGATTTCAAAAGTTTGTTTCTTATTAAATTTCTTTCTGTTATTGTTTAAGTTGGCTGTATAACCCTTTCCTTCCCCTTGTTTTGAATTTAGCCAATCCCGAATTTCTTTAATTAATTTTTAACCAATCAGGTGTATCTTTCCCAAAGGGGATATATTGCTTAACCCTAGCCAATAAAGTTTTTGTGGGAGGGTGTTTTCATTCCTCAAACGCCTCGAACTTTCCGCGAGAGTATATAAACAGCTGATTTTCGGGTCTCTGCGCCACTTCAGTTCCATCTTTCAGTGTGTAAAGTACATAGCAGGGGGCGGGAAGCGCCTCGTTCTTCGGGCAGCAGTTCAACCACAAGGTAATGGCCGTTTAATAACTTCTTTTCTTGCTAGCTCAGCAGTTTAACTCTCGGGGCGGGTCCGAAGCGTTTCCACCATGTAACTTTTCCCTAAAATGTAAAGACTCTTAGCATCTATTCTCTTTTAAAGCTACATATTGGGATAGAGAGTGCTTAACCCTCTCGAGCTCCCACTCATATCGTTTTGTGGTGAACTTATTTTTCACAACCGATTCTTCCTTAACGTAATGTAAATTGTTGTTTTCTAAAGTCACCTCTTTAGTATGGGATTAGCCCTTGCATTAGCGGCCTAGAGCCAGATTAGGTTTTAAACAAGATGTATTAGGAGTGCAGATCGCCTCCTCTCAAATTGGTATTTTAGAGGCCATGTAATTAACCTTTTCTCACTTAATAGGCCTCAGTAGGTTGGGTATTTTACCCCTGTGTTTATGTCCTTAGAGGACAACTTGAAGGTGGAGTTTGGTGTGCCCTTTTATCGGCTTGAATTTATAGAGCGAGTGGCTCTTTCTTGAAAAATTGAGTGTTGTATGCCTCGAGGAGGCTTTTCTATGTAATTTGGAGCAAGTGATCCTGGGCATGAAAGGGTTTTCTGCCCCTCTGTTAAAACTTGTTTTGGAGTAAAGTTGGGCCAAGTGCTCAAGAATTGTGAGTTCGGGGCTCGAAGCCCAAATCCTGTAAATACTCTAATTGTAATTTGTTACCTTGCTACCCTGTACCTGCCATTATTGTTATTTCTTGATTTTGCTAAGAAAATATAACCTTGTTAAATTTTAAATTAATTTTAGTTTCGTATTTTGAGGCCCGTTCACCCCCGCACCTTCTTTCACCTCTGCTGTTCCACAAAACCACGGTAACAAGTGGTAGCAGAGCGTGGTTGAATGGGTCTCAATTTAGCCCCTTTTGACGGCTAAACATTGCTTTGATTAAAACTCTAACAATTTTCTCAGTTGCTGGAATTTTTAATTTTTCCTTTTTCAAAATAGTTCTGTCATCATGCCCGGCCCTCGCGATGTTCTCCATCTTAACTATTTGCGCAAGGAGGAGTTGATCTATGAATTAACTATAAGAAACGTGCAATCTGGAGGCACGGTTGCGGTAGATACAAATAAGCTTAGAGAGTCCCTTGATTTGCCCATTTCCATCCCCACTTTGGGAGAGAAAGAAACTGACGACTCTCTTTCCACGATCACTGATAATACTACTGAGCTAGCATCTGTAGTTAGTTTTTTTGAAGAAAATGATCTTTCTCCTAATCAAATTAAGCGTGTGCAAGCCAGGCTATTTCATTTTTCAAATAGAGTTAACGATCTGTTGTCTCTGAAGTTGAATGACGTTCAGAGGAAGGAAGCTAGTATGGTTCTCGAAAATCTTTCTGAATTGTCCAGTAAAGTTACCCAATTGTTAACTGGGGAAGTTCCTCCCAAAACTGATCAACCCATCACGGTGAATGTAGGTAGCGAGGAAGAGCCTCCTAAGGGAGATGTCAATAGGAAAACCGTTGCAGCTCAAACAACCTCTGCCCCATTGGACAACGAGTCTGAACGCCGAACCTCGTTGAATAATGTACGTTCTGAATGACATCCTTGCCACTTAAACCTGTACCTACTATGTCACCTGGGTTCAGCAGCTTGCCTCACCCATTAGCAATGTTGCTTAGAGGTATCTCTAAATTTTCTGTTAACACTACCAGTGAAGTTATTCCATTCTTAAGGTTTTTAGTTGAGTTCCAGGATCATGTTCTTGTTTTTTCTCTTTCTCCATGTCAGATTTTGCAAATCATCTATCCCTATGCAATTGGTATTCTCTCAGACAAAATAGTAAGAGCCATTGCCGAGCAATCATCTATTGAGGATTTCCACGCCCACTTGTTAGCTAACTTCATCCCGGCTAGGGCAAGGTCCTCCCTTATTCAGAAGTACTATTATCGTGTACAACGGTTGGATGAAAACTTGGCAGATTTCATCCAAGATATTAAGTTCTATACTAGGGTGTTTGCTCTTCACTTCCCGGAGGATCAGATCGTACAAGCTATTGTGGAAGGTATCTCACCATCCTATAGGTCATATTTGTGTTTCGCGGCGTGCCCGCAAACTTTCTCTGAACTTGAAGCATTGGCTGTCTCAACGGAAGGAGTTAGATACGCCGACTCTTTGCGTGTCGCGAAAGAACCTTCTCCTTCTTTTGGTAATCCTCGGCCTCCACCTCGCCGACCTGTCACACCTCGTAAATGCTATGTTTGCGGGTCACCTGACCATCTTCGCAATAAGTGTCCATTGATTAAATCTAGTAGGGCAAATAATGGAGCTGGCTCATCACCAGGCTGTTTTAAATGTGGGGCTTTCTCACATATCGCCATGAATTGGCCAAATTCGAATAGCACCCCCTGCTGCTCAACTTCTGGCGCAAATTCCACCAATGCCAGTAATAAAAAATGACTAGTGGCTTCGGCTGAGTCGATTAATCCCTCTTCCCGAGGCTCAGCCCCTGGTAAACAGGTCGTAAATTCAGGGAAAATTCAGTTCTCAAATTCATCTTTTGAATGCCCCAAAGAATGTATGAGGATTGCGGCGGATATCCCCGCACCTGTTCCTTTTCTTAAAATTGAGCTAAATAATGAACCTGTAACTGCTCTATTAGATTCAGGCAGCGTTTGTTCTATTATTTCGGAGGAATGGTATTCAAAATTGAAATCTGTTTATAAGCTTTCTGACTATGGTTTGTGTGCGATCCAATATGTTTCGGCTAATTCATCTCCATTAGAAATTCTAGGTTCTTTACATGTCAAAATCCGTATTTTTAAATTTACATGGAAAATTAAATTGTTTGTGGCCAAGCACTTGTCTTGCCCCATTATATTGGGAGCTGACTACATTTCTCACACTGGTCTTGTGCTCGATCTTCAGAGTAGGTCGTGCACATTCAAATTTGCGTCTAATTGTAAAATCCCATTATTGAAATGTAATTCTGCATCATGTTCATCTATTTCGCCTACCCAGGATGAGATGTTGTTAGACCTTAGACATCTACCTGAGGAGCAGGCTGATAGTATTCGTAAGCTGTGTCAGTCGTTTCCAGAGGTATTCTCGGATACTCTTGGTGTTACTGACCTTATTGAATACAAAATTGAGGTCACGGATTCGATTCCTGTCCGTTTTCCACCATATAGGCTATCTCCACCTAAACTGAAGGCTCTGAAAGAAATCATCGATCAGATGTTGAAGGATGGTATTATTAGGCCCTCTAAGTTGGCGTATTCTTCGCCTATTTTTCTAGTTCCGAAACCCCAAGGTGGCTTCAGGCCTGTCATTGATTATAGGGCTCTCAATCGGAGGGTGGTGTTGCAATCTGTGCCCCTTCCTGACCTTCATTCTTGTTTTTCATGGTTTCGAAAGGCCAAGTTCTTTACTATCTTGGACCTGAATCAGGCCTATAATCAAATTCCCCTAGCGGAAGAGTCTAAACACCTTACAGCGTTTGCCACGGATTGGAATTTGTACGAATACAACCGCGTGCCTTTCGGGCTCCCCACGGGAGCAGCTGTACTCACTAGACTGCTAGATAGGGTCTTCTCCGACATCAAATTTGAGTACTTGTATCAATACCTGGATGATGTCGTCGTATTTTCGGAGACTTTCGAAGAACATCTAGATCATCTGCGAGAAGTTCTCAATCGCCTTCGTAAGGATGGGTTAACTGTTAAGTTGTCCAAGGTTGCCTTTGCTAAGCCCTCCATGTCATTCCTAGGGCATATTGTCTCACCTGATGGTGTTGCAGTCGATCATTCTAGAACACAGGCCATCCGCGATTTTAAACCTCCTAAGGACATCAAAGGTATCGCCAGGGTCATTGGAATGATGAATTTCTTCAGGAAGTTTATTCCTAACTTCGCTAATAGAGCGGTGCCCTTGAAACTTCTTCGTAGGAAAGGCATCAAATTTGAGTGGGGACCTTCTCAACAAGCCGCTTTTGAAGATCTTAAATTAGCTCTCTGTAATGCCCCTGTCCATGCTATGCCTGATTTCTCAAAGAAATTCATCGTCCAAACCGACGCGTCGTCGTCGGCGGTAGCTGCAGTCCTTCTTCAAGAGACTGAACTAGGGAGGCGCCCCATCGCCTATGCATCTAGGACTTTGTCGGCTCAAGAAGCCAAATATTCCATCTATGAGCTCGAAGGTTTGGCAGTCTTATTTGCCTTAGAAAAGTTCCGTCTCTATCTGGAACATGTCAAATTCGACCTGGAGACAGATAATCAAGCCTTAAGCTGGGTCTTAGGCAGGCCGCGTCGTACTGGTCGTATAGCCCGTTGGGCCATCCTTATTTCTGCCTTCCAATTCGATTTCAGGCATATCAGAGGTACCGAAAATGTTGTTGCTGATGGACTCAGCCGTATGTTTTCCAACGACGTCGAGACCCATGAACTTGTCGATAGTTCTTCACCTCCCGAGTCCATACTATCTGAGGTTAATGCCTATCTTAACAGATGCTCCCATGCTCTTTAGGGACATTGAGAAATACCAACGTGAAGATCCGACGCTGGCTCCGTTAATGGAAACCCTTTCTTCTGGGGAACATATCGTCCCTTATGTACTGAGGAATGGTGTTTTATGTTGCCCATCGAGGCGTGATAAGATGATGAAAGTTGTTTCAGCTGTTCTTGTACCTATGATCTTCGAGTACTATCATGAGACCCCATTAGGGGGTCATCTTGGAATCTTTAAAACTCGTGAAAAGATTCGTGAAAGGTTCATCTGGAAGGGTATGGACGGTGAAATCCGTGAACTAGTTAAGGCTTGTAAATCCTGTTTGCTTAGTAAACCAACCATGTCCGCAAAGGTAGGCCTGTTGTCTTCTCATCAAGCGTCGCGCCCCATGGAACGCCTGTATATTGATTATGTAGGACCCTTCCCCCAGTCAAAGGGAAATGCCAACAAGTTCATCTTTGTATGTGTAGACGGTTTTACAAGATTTTCCTGGTTATTTTCGACTAAGCTGGCTACCGCTCAGTCCACCATTACTTGTCTAAA
Organism: Anabrus simplex; assembly: GCF_040414725.1. Lineage (NCBI taxonomy): Eukaryota > Metazoa > Arthropoda > Insecta > Orthoptera > Tettigoniidae > Anabrus > Anabrus simplex. The sequence continues at coordinate 170,724,949 of NC_090269.1, read as the reverse complement.
TTCTATCTTTGCTTCTTTTGGTCCGTGTCAATATATTGTATCTGATAATGCTAAGGCTTTTACATCTAATCTATTTCGTAAATTCTGCTTTGACCTGTCCATCTCTCATGTGACTACTTCTGCTTATTGCCCTCAACCATCTCTGGCTGAACGGGTTAATCGTAATCTCAGGTCCGCGCTTATTGCCTATCATCATGAAGATCATTCTAGGTGGGACACGTCCCTGCATTGGTTAGCTTTTGCTTTGAATTCGGCGGTTCATGAATCTCACAAGTTTACTCCAGCTTCTTTGATGTTCAAGTTTGTTCCCAACTCGCCGCTCTCTAACCTCTGGTCTCTGAGTGACATTCTACCCGAGACAATAGATCCAGACTACATTAAAGATCTTTGGAAGAATATAAAGCCAACCTTAAGGTGTCTCATGAAAAGGTTAGGGAAAGATATGATCGTGGACGGAGACCCACCCATTTGAAGGTAGGTGACCAGGTGATGGTCAAGAATTTTGTTCCCGCGGGCAAGCTTGCCCCCAGATTTCATGGGGCGTGTATCATTCTCGATTTCCTCACGCCGGTTACGTTGTTATTAAGTAATCCGGCCACCGAGAGGATATTTAATGTTCACCTGTCGCAGGTGAAACCTGTATAATTTATGTGTTAACTTGCTTCATATAATTTTGAAAGAAATAGGAAGGTTATATTTTTTTCTGAGGGGTTTCACTTTTAAGGCCTTCTGCTCTTGGAATCTGTTTCCTTTGTGTGTAATTATTTATTTTAAACCTTCCCCGCACTGTTAAACTGCCATCCTGTCCTTGCCACGGCCATTACCACGCTCCCGTCTCCTGCTCCAGAACACACAGTGGCTTATAAATGCCATGAATATCTGCACGCCGCTGGCCCCTCAACCTCTTCACAAAGCCTGTGCCCTCAAAAAAGATGATGGTCCAACAAAATTCTGCCGCCTAGCTTTAATGTTTCAGTGACCCCGCAGCAGCGCGGCGCCGTACCGCTCCTGAGGCAGGGTACGGGCCCGCCCTTCCCCAGTGAGGCCAACCTGTGTACGGCGAGCCGGAGTCCTCCACCCGGCCAAGGCTGATGTGCGGCGCACAACCTCTAACTGGCCCGCGACCTGCATGTTCGCCGAGGGCGCGGCGTGCTTCAACTCCACTACTCCTCTCATAGTGCGGGCGAGCGGTATCTCAGGGTACTTGAGGGGTCCGAGCGGCCTCCTCTGAACTCAAGCAACGGCGGCTGGTCTGGCCGTCAAACTTATCAACGTTTAAAGTACATATTCAGCTGTATGGACATTCCAGTTCAACATTACTACCTTTTTTTGGTTTTTACTGCAATATCTGGTGGACTTAGCAAATTTTTCCTCAACTTTAAAAACTAAAAGTTTCCTACTGAATTCAACTTCTACAAACGTAAAGACATTACTTCAACAGTTACTACAAGAATTTTGAAACTGGATCAAACCAAATTTAGTAAATTTTGGTACATGCTTCTGCAATTAATCTCCATATCAATATCATAACTTGGACCTTGTTTTCAAACAAATTTCATGTGTCACCCCTGGAAGGACTTTGGGGGTGGGAGGTCTGTACCGGGCGGTACACCTCCACGTCGCTAATTCAAACTTTGCGCCAGTTGAAACTCCCAACTGGAGGAAGTCTGAACTTTATCTAAGGTGTTAATTTTCAAGTTTCTCAGAAGATGTCACTACTTGGAAATTTTGGAGTTTCTGAACTGGGTCGTTTTCGATGTATTTTTGTTTTACCTGTAGTAAGAAGTGTGAACTTTCTCTTCTAGAGGACACTACTGAAGAACTACAATAGTGCACCCTAGTGCGAAGTGAAAGAACTGTTTTTTCTGAGAAATTTTGATTTCAAAAGTTTGTTTCTTGTTAAATTTCTTTCAGTTATTGTTTAAGTTGGCTGTATAACGCTTTCCTTCCCCTTGTTTTGAATTTAGCCAATCCCGAATTTCTTTAATTATTTTATAACCAATCAGGTGTATCTTCTCCAACTTGAATATGCTGCTTAACCCTAGCCAATAAAGTTTTTGTGCGAGGGTGTTCTTATTCCTGAAACGCCTCAATTTTCCGCGAGAGTATATAAACTGCTGATTTTCGGGTCTCTGCGCCACTTCAGTACCATTTTTCAGTGTGTAAAGTACATAGCAGGGGGCGGGAAGCGCCTCTTTCTTCGGGCAGCAGCTCCACAACCAGGTAATGGCCGTTTAATAACTTCTTTTCTTGCTAGCTCAGCAGTTTAACTCTCGGGGCGGGTCGAAGCGATTCCACCATGTAACTTTTCCCTAAAATGTAAAGACTCTTAGCATCTATTCTCTTTTAAAGCTACATATTGGGATAGAGAGTGCTTAACCCTCTCGAGCTCCCACTCATATCGTTTTGAGGTGAACTTATTTTTCACAACCGATTCTTCCTTAACGTAATGTAAATTGTTGTTTTCTAAAGTCACCTCTTTAGTATGGGATTAGCCCTTGCATTAGCGGCCTAGAGCCAGATTAGATTTTAAACAAGATGTATTAGGAGTGCAGATCGCCTCCTCTCAAATTGGCATTTTAGAGGCCATGTAATTAACCTTTTCTCACTTAATAGGCCTCAGTAGGTTGGGTATTTTACCCCTGTGTTTATGTCCTTAGAGGACAACTTGAAGGTGGAGTTTGGTGTGGCCTTTCATAGGCTTGAATTTTGAGAGCGAGTGGCTCTTTCTTGAAAATTGAGTGTTGCATGCCTCGAGGAGGCTTTTCTGTGTAATTTGGAGCAAGTGCTCCTGGGCATGAATGGGTTTTCTGCCCCTCTGTTAAAACTTGTTTTGGGGTAAAGTTGGGCCAAGTGCTCAAGAATTGTGAGTTTGGGGCTCGAAGCCCAAATCCTGTAAATACTGTAATTGTAATTTGTTACCTTGCTACCCTGTGCCTGCCATTATTGTTATTTCTTGATTTTGCTAAGAAAATATAACCTTGTTAAATTTTAAATTAACTTTAGTTTCGTATTTTGAGGCCCGCTCACCCCAGCACCTTCTTTCACCTCTGCTGTTCACCAAACCACGGTAACAATTATTATTATTATTATTATTATTGTTATTATTATTAATATTATTATTATTATTATTGTTACCGTGTTTTAGCGGTAGGTAGAGGTGAAAGAAGGTGCGGGTGCGAACGGGTCTCAAGCTACGAAAGTAAAATTAATTAAAAATTTAACAAGGTTATATTTTCTTTTCAAAATAACGAAATAACAAACATGGCAGGTACAGAGTAGCAAGGCAACAAAAGTACAATTACAATATTTACAGGATCTGGGCTTCGAGCCCGCGATCAAAATCCTTGAGCAATCAGCTCAGTTTTACCCCAAACACAAGTTTCAACAGAGGGGCAGAAAACCCCATTCATGCCTAGGAGCCCTTGCTCCAAATTACACTGAAAATCCTCCACGAGGCATACAACACTCAATTTTCGAAAAAGAGCCACTCGCTCTCAACTTTAAGCCTCTCAAAGGCCACACCAAACTCCACCTTCAAGTGTCCTCACTGGACATAGACACAGGGGTAAAATACCCAACCTACTGAGGTCTATTAAATGAAAAGGGGTAATTACATGACCTCTAAAATAACAATTTGAGAGGAGGCGATCTGCACTCCTAATACACTTGTTTTTTAAAACCTAATCTGGCTCTAGGCCACTAATGCAAGGGCTAATCCCATACTACAGAGGTGACTTTAGGAAAGAATAATTTGTTTTACGTTAACGAAGAATGGGTTGAGAAAAATAAGTTCACCTCAAAACAATATGATTGGGAGCTCGAGAGGGTTAAGCACTCTCTATCCCGATATGCAGTTTAAAAGATGGGATAGATACAAGTTCCTTTACATTTTACGGAAGGTTACATAATGGAAAAACTTCGGACCCGCCCCGAGAGTTAAACTGCTGAGCTAGCAAAGAAAGAAGTTACTAAGTGGCCATTACCTTGTTGTTGACCGCCGCCGAAGGAAGAGGCGCTTCCCGCCCCCTGCTATGTACTTTACACACTGAAAGATGGAACAGAAGTGGCCCGGAGACCCAAAAATCAGCAGTTTATATCCTCTCGCGGAAGGTTCGAGGCGTTAGGGGAATGAAAACACCCTCCCACAAGCACTTTATTGGGTAGGATACAGCAACATATTCAAGTTGGGGGAAGATAGATCAGATTGGTCGGAAATTAATAAAAGAAATTCGGGATTGGCTAAATACAAAACAAGGGGAAAGAGAGGGGTATACAGCCAACTTAAACAATAACAGAAAGAATTTTAACAAGAAACAAACTTTTGAAATACAAATTTCTCCAAAAAAACCAGTTCTTTCATTCCGCACTAGGGTGCACTATTGTTGATCTTCAGTAGTGTCCTCTAGAAGAGAAAGTTCACACTTCGTACTACAAGCAAAACAAAAATACGTCGAAAATGACACAGTTCAAAAACTCCAAAATTTCCAGGTAGTGACATCTTCTGAGAAACTTGAAAATTAATACCGTCATTAAAGTTCAGACTTCCTCCAGCAGAGGAGTTTCAACTGGCGCACATTTTAAATTAGTGGCGTGGAGGTGTACCGCCCGGTACAATTATTATTATTATTATTATTATTATTATTATTATTATTATTATTATTATTATTATTCCTACTCATGGAATGTATTCAACATGTACTCCACTTTATTATAATTCACACTGTGTTCCCAAAGACACAAGCAACAAATTATTCAATTTATATCCCGCAGGATCACCAATATTCCAGGCGCATTCATGGACTGAGCACATCAAATATCATATATGATAAAATTCCAAGTCAATTTATAACCCACGACTGTTTAATTACATTTTTATCCCGGTCTTCTACTTAAATTTATTATTATTTTTAGTGATTCATTCCTCCTGAAATGTCGTGAAATTAGATGACACGATCCTAAAGAATTGCAAGTGAACTTAGATGACACTCAATTCGACGCTATTTCACGAACATTAAGTACAACTCCAAATCACGATATTTCCAATATGACACGTAAGCAAATGGAGTTTATGGCGTGGTCAGTGATTTTGAACATATCTAAATCCTACATTTGAGAATTCATTCAAAGACAGACCACAACAACTAGTCTAATAGATTTCAAATTTCAGTCACACACATGTAACTCAACTACCGTGACACCTTGAAAATGAAAATGAAAATGAAAATGAAAGTAACTCAGTTTACTGCAAAAACTAATAGAACTACGATCTAGGGAAGAAAAATTATCTAGTTTTGCATTGATGAGGAAGATACTAGACAATTAATGGTACTCGAGTTTAGCTGAAGTTCGATTCCAGGTTGAGGTCCGTCATTCCGGCATTTTCCCGTCAGTCACCTTCTCCAGCCAGAAATGCCTTACATGCCTAGTAGGTCATGGAGACACAGCAGTAGACGTCCCACGATGAAATTCCGCTGAATCTTGTAGAGGAAGAATCCATCTTGAAGTTCACGTAGATTCGTTGGGATGAGTTTCGCCACGTGCCAGTGATGTAAGCTGTAACTAATGCAACAAATATTAGAATTTGCACACACTCGTCGGAATATTTAATGTTCTCGTGGAGAAATGAACTTAACTTGGATCACTAATTTCGAAGTACACTCTGTGAGACTTTATCCTAAATAACTGCAATAAATTGGCAAAGTAGATGTCCGCCTGCACGGCTGAATTTATTTCCACGTGGTCCCGATGAATATCGTCAGCTGCAGCAGCAGAGTAGCAGAGTAGATTAGCGTAGAGTAGAGGCAGAGTAGAGAGTGATCTAATGTGAACATGAGGTTTTATAGTTTTCGCTTGGGGGGTGTGCCTTTTCTAGAGACGATCATTGGTTCACATGGTCTCTTGTAATTGGTCGTGACTGTTCTCGAAGCTCCACGTAAGTCAAAAAAGATAGCCAGCAAGGGTTCATGCCAACAGCGTGCTAGATTGATATCAGTTACCAAAACGTTAATGGCATCAGTGGCAGGACGACCCGGTAGAAAGGCAAATTGATATTTGGGCAGTAAATTGTAAAAGTCTAGAGACCATTTTAGGCGTTCAAGAATATTTTTTGGAAAATTTTTCGAAGGCGTTGTCCAAGGTGTACGCTCGTCTAACTGTCGGGAAGTACAGGGTTTTCCCCTGGTTTCAAGAGGGGGACCAAATAAATTACATTCCAGGTGGAAGGAATTTGAGCAGACTCGAGGCAACGATTGTATATCTGCAGTAAGTTCTGGCGCGCTAAGGGGGGAAGTTGCTTTAATACTGAATATATGCGAGATATCATCCCGCCCAGGTGTCGAAGTATGGGATGTATTGATGGCCAGTTCACTGGGTCTCTTGTAGTTGGTCGTGACTGTTCTGGAAGCTTGCCGTCTGCTCGTTCGCTGGTCGGCATGCGCGTGCTCCTCGCTTGGGACACTAGCCTGCCACGTGATCAACCCTTGTACTCAATCGAAGACGGATCAATACGTGCTCCCACTGAATTGAAAAAGAAACCAGTTTGATGCGCTCACATAGCCTTCCAAATGACAAAGCCCAACTCTTGGCGAACAATAAAACTTTCAATGTCGACCTGTCGTAAATAATCCAATGATGACCAAATTTGACGGGGACAATATCTTCAGTAATATGCAACATAGAATTAAGACAAGTGATTTACTCGTAGTAGACACATAGAGCTTCCATTTCATATTTTAATAGGAACAGCATATCAAGTATTGCATGAGTTATTAAAACGTGTTCTTAACTTTTTTGATCTTTATAAATCACAAAAAACACGATGTAATAAAAATACTGATCTGCACTGATTTATTCATTTTTCTTGTAAAGAGGACGCTTAAATCTAAAGGATGGAGCACTATGGATGTTATAATGGAAATTATTTTTTCTAAATTTAAACTTTAAATTGTCCCTCAAAAGTTAACAATTTTTGTTTAATTTTCCAAGTATATATTAGTTATTTTAAAATATAACTTCATTAACTTGCTTCATCCTATAGGGATAATTAATATGGATATTTATGCTAAGTTTCATGCAGTTTTCTCAAATAGTTTCATAGATATTGAGTTTTCCCTCCAAGAATACAAACTTTTGGGAAAATAGCTTTGAACGTTCAACACTTTGTATCTGCAAATGTGCTCATTGTCCCTCATAACACGCTATATCTCTGTCAGAATACCGAATTTAGCTATAGAGCTTAACGGATGTATTAAGAAAGGTGTGGTCTTTCATATAAATGCAAAAAAGTGGAAAACGGAAAATTTGACATCTCGCGATGTATGAGCCCCCTTAATATATCTCGGATTTCAGCTTCCTTTCACTATTTCTTGTTTAGTATACCATCCGACAGTTCACTTAGCTGAGTTACTGACACTTTTTTCACGACTGTAATATCACGATTTGATATGGAAGATCCTGCCTCCCTTATTTGTGACCTGGTCATGTTTGTCTATGGTAGTAAATCGCCGTGGTAGATCACACTGGCGTGAAGATGTGTCCCTGTGCTAAATACCTGTACTCTAACCAATGTATACTTGTTCATAACTGTATGTTAGACTCGGAGAATATTCCTAATGTATCTTTCATACACAACCTCTCCCAATACACTAGTGTGTACTTCCGTTTCTCACTACCCTCTAATCTATGCTTTTGAATAGTTCCTTTGATTGGTGATGTCTAAATCAACCCAGTGACTGGACGTAGTGCGCTACGCAGTCCAAGTAAAAACGAAGAAGAGAATGAAACGTTCATTGCTCTCATAGGTATCAATGTTTTGAAAAGATTGAGTGAAGGCCGTGCGAACCAGTTCGCGCTGGTTACCGGTGGTGATTGGACGTGTGTTCCTAGGCGCTAGGGGTTTACTTTGCGTGGTGTGCAAGTCGTTTTCGGATTTGGTGTTGTGTTTAATTCCTTCTCTCTCTTAATTGGGAGTGGTGAGAGAGTTTCGTAATTGTTATATGTGTTGATTTTCTACCTCACTCATGGCGAAGTCGAGTGGGGGAAATAGTATGGAGGAGGAGTCTGTTGTAGTTGAAAGTCGAGAAATACCTATGGAGGAAACTATTGTGCTTAATGACAAAACCCTACCTGAACGTAATTCTGCTGTCCCTACTAATCTCGGTTGCTCTGTTCTAAAATCTGAAGCTCAGGCATACAATGCTCGTCATACTGGCCCATATATAGTATTTGTGGGAGCCTTTGACGAAAGTAAAAAAATGGGTAGTATACACCAATGGATCTTGGAAAAAATGTTATGGCCGGAAATTTGAGGGTGTTACCCAAATCTCTCGTAGAGGTAGACATCGGAACCAAATTAAATTTCAGACCCAAACCAAGGCCAATCTATTCCTAATAAATCCTATTTTAAAGGAAAAGCTTCTTAAAGCTTTTATTCCTTCAGCGTCTCTCTATAAGGTTGGAGTGATCAGAGGGGTAGATAGGGATTTGACCGAAGAGGAAAATTTCAAATTCCCTGAAACATCCACACCTATAGTCGGAGCTCAGCAGATGAACAGACGCTCCATGCAGGACGAAAAGGTCACATATATTCTCACAGGAACCATTAAGATAACTTTTCATAGCCAGAAGCTACCTTCCTTCACATCTATTCATATGGTTCGAACCCCGGTTAAACCTTTTGTGTTTCAACCTACTATTTTCCGTAAATGTCAACGTTATGGACAAACTAGGAAAAATTGTAGAGCTCAAAGCCCTAGATGTGCCAATTGCGCCCAAAATCACGAGACCCAAGAGTGTACTGATTCTCGTAGACAATGTATCAACTGTTCTGGAGAACATTCAGTGGGATTCCTTCACTGCCCCTAACATAAAACGCCAACAAGAATTGAAGAAAAGGCTGGCTATGGAAGTTACTACTTTAAACTCTGAGTCTTTTTTCGCTCCTGTAGAAAATCGATTCGGCCCACTCTTGTCCCTCCAACATTTTCCTCCTCTCCCGCGATCTTCTCAAGTTCTTCAGCCTCCGCCGTCCAGGAAAAGAAAATTCATAGTGGTTGGTACATCGCTTCCTCCTAAACATGATCGTTCCCCGGGTTACTTCGTACGGGGACCTCGTGCAATTCTACGAATGCCTTCCTCCTCCACGAGTGCACTTCCTCCCATGTCTTCTGTATGTGGGAAAAGCATACCGGTTCCTCCCAGACGGGTTGAATCCACTGATACCTCGTCCCAAGAACGGTTTCGGGACACGACCCCGGTAACTGCCCCAAATTACAGCTATTTCAGATAAAATATCTGCTTATGCCCGGGAAGCGGAAAACGATTCTGAATGGCCAAAAATGCTCCTAACCATGTAGGAGGAATTCCTTGCACTTCTCAGTTCATTAGCATTATCTGTCTCCCCTCATGATAATTCTACAGTGGAATGCACGTAGTGTCGTACATAAGAGACACTAACTATTTTTAGTGATTGATTCATATCACCCTCATATAATTTTGATTAGTGAAACTTGGTTGGCTCCGGCCAAACAATTTCAAATACCAAACTATACCTGTATTCACCATGACAACTATGGTTATGATGGGGCTTGTATTTTGGTATCTAACTAACTACAATTATCTTCGACACCTTTGCATTATAGAATACCTGGTACACAGGTGATCGCCATTGCGGTCGCAAACATACATTTTATTTCTATCTATTGTCCACCGAAAATCCAAGGCACTTATTCTAATTGGACGAATATTTTCTTGCAACTTCCGCACCCCTTTATCCTCGGGGAGATCTAAACGGGCACCATCAGAGCTGGGGATGCGAGCTCTCTTGTCCTAAAGGGAATAAAGTAGCTAAAATAGCGGCCTTATATCACTTACGCATTTTGAATTACGGCTCACCTACTCGAGTGACGTCACCTCTTGTAAAGCGGAGTGCTGTCGATTTAACCATATGTACTAGCGATCTGGCTCACAGAATCGAATGGGAGGTAGTCAAAGACACTCATTCGGGTGATCATTTCCCCCAAATGTATTGGGTTTACTGACAGTCAACCAGACGCTATGCCCCCGCTTAAAGTGAGTAGGCGCATGTTCCCCTTCAATACACCCCAGTTTCAACAGTTGTTGGCTCAAAAGTTATCTGATTTTGACGGTCAACCGATGTCCTATAATACCTTTACATCAATTCTCACTGAATATTTAGATCTACATCATCCAAAACAGCCACATTTCCGACCCAAAACTATTCATTATGCACGCTGGTGGGATGCTGAGTGTGCTGCTTTAATATCTCAACGGAAGGCAGCACTTCGCTCCTTTCGACGTTTTGGAACTTACCAAGCTTACTTACGTTATAAAGTATTGGTCGCCCAAACTAGAAAGGTATTTAACGACAAACGCCGCCTGGCTTGGAAAGCCTTCATTTCATCTCTTAATAGACAATCGTCGTCCAAACATATATGGCGAGCAATTGCCGGCCTGTTTAACCGTCTTGTTAGTACTCTATCTACTGTACACTTCAATATGGAGGCTCTTTTACGTTTCTTTCAGCAACTTACTACGGATTTTGTAGTCCCACGTTATAGTTTACATATTCCTCCTAGCTCCAATAAATTTTCTTCGCTCATTAGTCCAGTTGATATCAACGAATTAAATCTGGCCATCAACACATCCCATACTTCGACCCCTGGGCGGGTTGATATCTTGTATTCAGTATTAAAGCAACTTCCCCCCTTAGCGCGCCAGAACTTACTGCAGATATTCAATCGCTGCCTCGAGTCTGCTCAAATTCCTTCCACCTGGAACGAAATTTATTTGGTTCCCCTCTTGAAACCAGGGAAAACCCCTGTACTTCCCGACAGTTATAGGGGCATAACCTTGGACAACGCCTTCGAAAAAATTTCCAAAAAAAATATTCTTGAACGTCTAAAATGGTCTTTAGACTTTTACAATTTACTGCCCAAACATCAATTTGCCTTCCTACCGGGTCGTCCTGCCACTGATGCCATTAACCTTTTTCTGATATCAATCTAGCACGCAGTCGGACAGAACCCTTGCTGGCTATCTTTTTTGACTTACGTGGAGCTTCCAGAACAATTACGACCAATTACAAGAGACCATGTGAACCAATGATCGTCTCTAGAAAAGGCACACCCCCAAGCGAAAACTATAAAACCTCATGTTCACATTAGATCACTCTCTACTCTGCCTCTACTCTACGTTAATGTACTGTGCTATTCTGTTGCTGCTGACGATATTCATCGGGACCACGTGGAAATAAATTCAGCCGTGCAGGCGGACATCTACTCTGCTTCGTCTCTTCGCCGCCACTCCATGCTTGCTTGCTTGCTTGTTTTGACTCTAGGGTGTAATGATGCACCCACGTTTCATCACACGTCACAATATAACGCAAGAAATCCTCTCCTTCCTCCTCATAGAGACGCAGAAGTCCCTGACAAACTTCCTGGCGTTTGAGCACTCATGCCACTTATTCCTACAGCTAAAACAATTTGCAAAATTTTGATTTGCCGATCTTCACCAATAATGTCACGAAAAGCACATTGTTGTCTGCAATGATGCTTATCGGCGTTCTCCTTTCATGAGGTTCATTTTCTTCCTGCCACAAGTTGTTTAGCCCACTCATGCACTCGAGTCTGCAAAAGTGTTCCTTCCCCAAACTGTGTGCGGAGCCGGCTCAAAATTTGGGAAGGTTTGGTCCCGGCTAAATAATCGTAGTTTCCGGTCAAATTGGTATATTCAAAATCTTAGTAAAATTTGTTTCGATTTACACCAATTAGGTAAAATGATTACCTTACTTTGGATTTCGGCCCATTCAAATATCACAGGTAATGAACAGGCTGATGCCTTGGCTCAGGCGGCAGCTCAAGGTCAGGGAGTTGAGTACCATTTGGCGTTACCCTTCGCTGATTATTGGAGCGGCTGTCGAGATGAGACAATTATGGCAGATTGAGTGGAGTCACCCCTCGTGTCGTTCAGGACGGAGTTTCTTTACGATCCTTCCGAACATTCCGCGCTCTCCGCGGTTTACTAAACATTATTACGGTATGCTAAACGTCACATTACTAATATTATCCGTTTGCGGCTAAATCATATGTGCATGCCTGATCAATTATTTCGTATGAAGTTAGTTGAGTCTAACCTCTGTAAATGTCATACTTCGGTTGGTTCAATTAACCAAATCTTGTTTCAGTGTCCGTTGCTCGAATTTAGTAGACTGAAATGGTTACAGCCGTGTTCTCGGAAGCAATTCGCGTTACCCACTGAATTGTCATGTTGAATACTTAATCCCACGCCCACTACGGTCGAAGCTTTATCGAATTTCCTTTCTGACACCTATACTTTCCTTTAATTTATGTCCCTTTGTCCCTTTCTTTTGTGTTGACCCCGGTCATGTTCGTGTGGTAGAACGTCGCCAAAATAGTTCGTTTGGGCGTGAAACTTTGGACCTTGTGTCCTTGTGTTACTCTTGTGTGTTGTAGATTAGTAGTTGAATTCGTAACCTCCCTTTTAACTTCATCTCTTGAGTTTTAGCCTCCTCCATACTTAGAGGTTTCTTGTAGGGTCTGTGACTGGGTATACCACTATTACGCGAAGCCGATCATCATGACGACAAGACAAGACAAGGCAGTGCGAAAGCAGCAGAAGGGAATCTATATCTTCTTCTTCTGCTTTTCTTCTTCTCCTTCTACTGGATGAAATGTCGTTTTGAGCTCCTTGTGATTTTCGCCCAGAGGGGTTATATTTAATTGCTTCGACCACCAATTTATGGTGCTTAAGCTACCATGATCTCTTGGCACGTGCTGCTCCCTATTTGATAGTTGCCCGTTTTGCGTGTGGATGTGCGTGCGGAGTGTGACGTTTTGTTACTTTCTTTGCAATGGCAAGATTAGTTATGTTGTAAATTTATGCATTTAATGTTCACTCTTCCTTTAGTTGTGTAAGTAAGTGAAGAACATTTGCACAGTGTGTAACGGATTGAATTAACCAAAAACGATGGTAAGCAATGTACGACAACCTACAGAACTAGCCTTAGACACTTCACCTTATATCTTACAGTTCTTTCACGTATTGGTTAAATCCTATAGGTTAATATTAAAGGGATTTGTGTTTTAAAAATAGCGGTATAGTTATATTTTTGTAGTGTTAACCTCATTTAATGAGTTTATATGTAGTAGGGTAGCAGTGTGGGTTAGGTTTGTTAACTATTATCATTCTTATTTCATGTTACGGCATATCTTCCGTACTTGCACCATTATTAAGGTGTAATAGAGGTTTCCGGATATATTTCTCTTATTGTGCTAATGATTGAGCAATTATTTCCTTGGAAATTTTAATTTGAGCATTGTTATATATGTGTATAAATCTGCAAGATGTTTTTGTGTGTCTTGTAGTAAGAAAATATTACTCTGCAAAACTTGACAGTCAGTGTGTAGCACCTACCAGGATCGACATTCTTTCTTTCTTTCTTTCTTTCTTTCTTTCTTTCTTTCTTTCTTTTTTTTTTTTTTCCATTTTATCCTATTGTTTGCATACTTTGTATTGTTAGCAATTTCCAATTCTGATTTCTGTCGGTAGTACACAAGAACTCTCCTTTTTCTTCTGTCATATGAGTTCGCTTTCATAGCCCTGAAAACTAGACTTCATAAAGACAAAAGCAAATACTTCTTTTGATGGTGTTTCTTGCTCCTGCAGACGAACACTAAGTTGAAGACGAAGAAGACAACTACATAGTCTGTACGTCTTATTCGGCATCTTTCTATTTAAACTATCCTCTTGTTACTTCATATTGTCATCTCCAACCATTGTTTTGTAGACCTTACCTGTGGGCTCTTTCTTTTCACTTTTATTTCATGTTTTTCCTTGCTGTTGTGGTAGGCTAGATAGTTAATTCTTTACTGAGTACATGATTTTAACTTATAATGCACAGAAGGTTTCTCACTACTCTATGTTACTGTAACTGTGTCCTGTTGATCAGTATTTTTCATTCAGATAATACTTTTAGAAGTATAAATTATTTAGTTCCGTCATGAAATATATTGCAAATTTCTTTTTGATGACTGTCATATCAGCTGTCTTATTGTTAACTGATAATCATTTTGAAGGGGACTATATCATGAAAAGAATATTTTCATTGGTAAACTTACTGCCCGACCTTGCCGGAAATCAAATCCGGGACCCCTGTGACCAAAGGCCAGCATGCTAACCAGTTAGCCATGGAGCTGGACCGATTAAAAAAAAAAAAAAAAAAAAATTAAACAGGTAATAAAAATACGCACTATTAAACCAAGAATGACATCGATACAGACTTTCAATGTAAAAACAAAAATGGCTGTACTTAACATCTCTTCAACACGTACTACATGTACGTAAGACGACCTAATACGTTGAAAGTCTGTTTCGATTACAATGCGGTCGTGAAAATGTAATATTCTAGAATGACATGTTTCTTTCTTGAAAGAAACATCATCAGATTCCATCAAAACATACTCAGGTATTTAGAATATTTGTTTCTGTTTAATACTTAGCAGTAAAATTATTTCACCTCATCTCACCATCCCATTTCCAAAAGTGTTCAGTGGGTCATTGACGACCCATGCATTCATACAGGACCTAAATGAATGAAATATGAGGGCAGATCAAATATAGATAGGAATTACATTTTTAAATTTTATTGCATCAACAAAAAAATACATACATAGAGATCACTTTTCTACATAGTGTCCCGCCTTCGATACATATTTTTTCCATTGGATTGGTAAGTTTTTGATGCCGTCCTGACAGAAGAGGGACGTGTGCAGAGGCAGTTGCGCACAAACTCTTTTACACTTGCATCATCATCATCATCGAATCGCTGTCCTCTTAGGTTTTGTTTGAGTGCTCCAAACAAATGGTAGTAGCAGTGCGATAAATCTGGACTGTATGGAGGGTGTTCCAGAGGTGTCCAATGAATTTCCTGCAGTTTTTCCCATATAAAGTGGCAGTATGCGACCTTGCATTGTCATGGACAAGAATGACGTTTCGGATCAGTCGGCGATTAAAAAAAAAAAAAACTTTTGTAAGGTGGATACAAAAGTTGTATTGTTTTTTTCTTTAATAGACTTTCAATATGGAAAAATGAGGATAGTCAGTTGCCAGTGTCGCTTGTTGCGATACACAGCTTTTGCTTCATCCAAAAGGTGACAGTGGTTATGTGGCGCATACCTATCTACGAAACATCACTGTAATATTTGTCTCAAATGGAACATAATAATTCCTTTTACACCAATTAAGTGAAAAATCTGCGGTAAATTAAGAAATACCGTTGTTACTAGAGAACTATCTAGAGAAATATGTATATGTACTTACGAGTTGTAGACAGGACTCCCTTATGTTGTATTCCGCTGCTCGTGCCGTCTTTTATTTCTTTCTTGAGTTCCAGGGCTAGCACTGATGAATAGGAGTGCTATGTCTGTGAATTCTCATTATCTTTGTCCATATGACTAGCGTGGGCAGTTCAAACAGCAAAATAGCATGATCCCTGGACCAATAAATATATTACCGGTACTTTTTTGTTGAAAGGAAAATAGCATGTTCCCTGGACCAATAAATATACCATTTAATGAATTAGTTAGGGCAAAAAACGAATGAGCAACATGAAGAAAACGACACCTAATTAATGCAAACAACTTCAGTGAGCAAAGTCATCACACACGAAAGTGTTAAAGAAACAAAGCACATACAGAAGCGCTGCGACGTAGCAGAAAAAAATAGTTGTAAGGTAGTAAACTATGTATAATATCCATATCATTCCCTGCAAGTAAAATATTTCGTACTATTTCTTAATTTACCGCAGATTTTCGACTTTATTTGTGTAAAAGCAATTATTATGTTCCATTTGGAACAAATATTACAGTGAGATTTCGTAGATAGGAATGCGCTACGTAACCAGTGACAGTAATAGGCTGCATTAATTGTACTTTGTTCGTGAAGAAAATCCACCAGCAAAATGCAGAGAGCTGGACTCCATAGTCAGAGAACACAGGTGATACAAGCGGGCCACGTAACACTAAAAATCAGGCGGTTCAACTTCAATAATGCTTATGTATATCAGCCCATGTCAGAACACAACAACTAAGCCAACAGTCTACAGATACAAGTTAAACGACACTCAAGGACAACAAAAACAAAAACATTGAAACAGAAAGACCTCCAGTTCAAGACTGTTTTAACGATCAACATTTTAGAGTTTTTTAACTTTCATAATGCTTTTTAAAAACCTTTTTAACTAACATTTCATTTTGTGTGTTCCTATGTTTTTAATTCATTATACATGTCTTACTGAGGATGATTCAATGCCAGGTCGAAACATGTCTATTTATGTGTGAAGTTTAGTCTTAATTGGACGTAAAATATATAGTATTGACTAGGAGGATTAAAATAGTTTTTCTCAATTTTGTTAGAAGCAAAATGCCCGCGGAGTCCCAGAAACAAGCATGTTTTGGTCTTGACCGGACCTGCTTCGTCTCTTCGCCGCCACTCCATACTTGCTTGCTTGTTTTGACTCTAGGGTGTAATGATGCACCCAAGTTTCATCACACGTCACAATACAATGCAAGAAATCCTCTCCTTCCTCCTCATAGCGACGCAGATGTCTCTGACAAACTTCCTGGCGTAAAGTTTTTTGTTCCTAGTTTAGGAGACAAGGAACCCACCTGGCACCTGGCAGACAATTTTCTGAAATGTAGTTCATCTCGGATGATGGTTTGAGCACTTATGCAACTTATTCCTACAGCTAAAACAATTTTCAAAATTTTTATTCGCCGATCTTCACCAATAATGTCACGAATAGCAACATTGTTATCTGCAGTGATGCTTGTCTGCGTTCTCCTTTCATGAGATTCATTTTCCACAGCTTTTCTTCCTGCCACAAATTGTTTAGCCCACTCATGCACTCGAGTCTGCAAAAGTGTTTCTTCCCCAAACTGTGTGCAGAGCCGGCTCAAAATTTGGGAAGGTTTGGTCCCCTCTTTTGGAAGAAATTTGATAATGATGCATTGCGCAACAGACGTGTGCACCTCTTGCTCACTCATGGCATACTGAAGCAGTCCAGCTCTCCACCGTCATTTGCACGTGCAGACCCCTTCTCCAGACACTGCCCACCAACATCCTGGCAAAGCCCCGCCTCAGAATTATTACTAACAGCAGCGGTACGTTCAAATTCCAGTTTATTTTTGATCCGCCTTTGTAATTTTGTGAGTAGCAGAGTCCATAATGAATATCTCGCTTCACAAATTCTCAGTTCCTGAACAAAAAGTAATTTGGGAATTGCATCCCCCCTGATAAGCTAGCATAATTATTATAGTCTTAGAAGAAATAAAATTCTAATGGGGAAAGAATACTGGAATCAAAGGTTATGTTGGGTCCACCTTGTCAGTACACTTTTAATGATTGAAATTTATTCTATCATACATGTTTCTGGAACAATATGCATTCCCTTTATCAGTGAAGTGAATTCAAGGAATAAAAAAACATTATAACACTGTATTTTGTTTATCCCACAATTTAAAGAAGTAGGCCTATTGTATCCTAATTAACCATCTCAATGAATAAACAAACTAGTGAAATATTATGAAAATTATCATTACATGAAATTTTAATATTTCGATGTATTGAATGAGAATAGTAAACAAATTTAAGATCTTCAAGTTTTCTTCTTTTTCCTTAAATGATCAAATGCTAATTTATACAATGGGTTCTCTTCTGTACTTCTTTCATTTGAACTTGATTCAAAGTCCTTTTTTTGAGCAAGATAAATATTTAAACATTCTAAAACATTCACTAATTTACCCTTTTTGGCCAAATGTATTAACTCCATGTCATTAGAAATGTCTGTAAATTTATGATTCTTTTCAACCATATGCTCTCTTTTATGTTTGACTGCATTAACATGTTCTTTGTACAATATAGCCAAACTTCTTCCAGACTGTCCTATGTATCGTTGCCTACATGTTTGGCATGTAAATTTGTAAATTCCTGACTGATTAAATATGGCCTACATTTATTCTCTATTTTATCTGAATTGAAAATTTATCTTATTAGTATTGTTCCGGAAATTCTGTGGAATGCAGAGGCGTAAGAAGGTGCCCGGGTGAATGAGTGGACAGAGAAAAGATCAAAGCATAATTTAAAACATTACATACATAGGAGGTGCCCGGGTGAATGGGTGGACAGAGAAAAGATCAAAGCATAATTTAAAACATTACATACATACACACACGTGCATCATCATTGTAGACCATTGTGCCTTTCAGCATTCAGTCTGCAAGCCTCTGTGAATTTACTAAACGTCGCCACAATCCTCTGTTTGCAACTAGTGCTGTGGCCTCATTTTGTTGTATACCTGTTATCCTTAAATCGTTAGAAACCGAGTCTAACCATCGTCGTTTTGGTCTCCCTCTACTCCTCTTACTCTCCATAACAAAGTCCATTATTCTCCTAGGTAACCTATCCTCCATTTGTCTCACATGACCCCACCACCGAAGCTGGTTTATGCATACAGCTTCATCCACTGAGTTAATTCCTATCTTAGCCTTTATCTCCTCATTCCGAGTACTCTTCTGCCATTGTCCCCACCTGTTTGTACCAGCAATCATTCTCACTACTTTCATGTCTGTCACTTCTAACTTATGAATAAGATATCCCAAGTCCACCCAGCTTTTGCTCCCGTAAAGCAAAGTTGGTCTGAAAACAGACCGATGTAAAGATAGTTTCGTCTGGGAGCTGACTTCCTTCTTACAGAATACTGTTGATCGCAACTGCGAGCTCACTGCATTAGCTTTACTACACCTTGATTCAATCTCACTTACGGTACTATATTACCATCCTGGCAGAACACACAACCTAAATACTTGAAATTATCGACCTGTTCTAGCTTTGTATCGCCAATCTGACATTCAGTTCTGTTGAATTTCTTACCTACTGACATCAATTTAGTCTTCGAAAGGCTAATTTTCATATCGTGCTCATTGCACCTATTTTCAAGTTCCAAGATGTTAGACTGCAGGCTTTTGGCACAATCTGCCATTAAGACCAAGTCATCAGCATAGGCGAGACTGCTTACTACATTTCCACCTAACTGAATCCTTCCCTGCCATTGTATATCTTACATCAGTTCATCACACTTGCATCAGTATGTACCACTGTGGTTTAAGTGAATGCCATCTGAGCGCATATCCCTATCTCCTATCCATTAAGATCTAGAAATCTCACTCCCATTTTCCCCACATACCCAATCCATAGTCTCATTTAAATCCCCAATCACCTTCCAGTATCCCTCCTACACAGTATTCCACTGATAATCTCAGCATCCTTATATTTCACCCGTGCTGCATTTACCAGGTCCCACACATCCCCAGCTATGTTGGTGCTTATACCTGCTTGCCTTACGTTGTTGGTACCAACGTGAAACACTACCACCTTCTCCTTTCCCTCCTCTTTCTCTTATACTTTCCTCAAGATATGCCTTAACCTAATTCCTAGGTAACACTCTACCCTGGTTCTCTTTCCTCCACACACTTTCCCCATATGTCTAACAATGGAATCACCCATGACCAGAAGCTCAACCCTACCCACCTCATTTGATCCCCTCCCTTCCTGATCAGCCTTCTCTTTCCTCACTGCTGCAGAAGCTACTTCCTCCTCCCTTTTCTCCCTCCCAAGGCCCTGTTTCACCTGTCTTTTCCTATCTTCTGTTCTACATTTCCCTTTCCTACCTTTTCCTTTCCTCCTACTTCCACACTTCTCAGCAACAGTTCCCTGTTCCTAATTTTCCATCTGTTCTACCTGCAATGTACAAACAAACTCGCAAAATTTCTTTATGATATTATTCATTCATTCATCATCATTATAGACTGTTATGCCTTTCAGCGTTCAGTCTGCAAGCCTCTGTGAATTTACTAAACGTCGCCACAATCCTCGATTTTCAACTAGTGTTGTGGCCTCATTTAGTTCTATACCTCTTATCTTCAGATCGTTAGAAACCGAGTCTAACCATCATCGTCTTGGTCTACCTCTACTTCTCTTACCCTCCATAACAGAGTCCATTATTCTCCTAGGTAACCTATCCTCCTCCATTCGCCTCACATGACCCCACAACCGAAGCCAGTTTATGCTTACAGCTTCATCCATCGAGTTCATTCCTAAATTAGCCTTTATCTCCTCATTCCGAGTACCATCCTGCCATGTTCCCACCTGTTTGTACCAGCAATCATTCTTGCTACTTTCATGTCTGTTATTTCTAACTTATGAATAAGATCTCCTAAGTCCACCCAGCTTTCGCTCCCGTAAAGCAAAGTTGGTCTAAAAACAGACCGATGTAACGATAGTTTCGTCTGGGAGCTGGCTTCCTTCTTACAGAATACTGTTGATCGCAACTGCGAGCTCACTGCATTAGCTTTACGACACCTTGATTCAATTTCACTTACTATATTACCATCCTGGGAGAATACACAACCTAAATACTTGAAATTATCGACCTGTTCTAGCTTTGTATCACCAATCTGACATTCAATTCTGTTGAATTTCTTACCTACGGACATCAATTTAGTCTTTAAGAGGCTAATTTTCATACCATACTCATTGCACCTATTTTCAAGTTCCAAGATATTAGACTGCAGGCTTTCGGCACAATCTGCCATTAAGACCAAGTCGTCAGCATAGGCCAGACTGCTTATTACATTTCCACCTAACTGAATCCCTCCCTGCCATTTTATACCTTTCAGCAGATGATCCATGTAAACTACGAACAGCAAAGGTGAAAGATTACAGCCTTGTCTAACCCCTGTAAGTACCCTGAACCATGAACTCATTCTACCATCAATTCTCACTGAAGTCCAATTGTCAACATAAATACCTTTGATTGACTTTAATAATCTACCTTTAATTCCATAGTCCCCCAGTATAGCGAACATCTTCTCCCTCGGTACCCTGTCGTATGCTTTCTCTAGATCTACGAAACATAAACACAACTGCCTATTCCTCTCGGAGCATTTTTCAATTACCTGGCGCATACTGAAAATCTGATCCTGACAGCCTCTCTGTGGTCTGAAACCACACTGGGTTTCATCCAACTTCCTCTCAACGACTGATCGCACCCTCCCTTCCAAGATGCCAGTGAATACTTTGCCTGGTATACTAATCAATGAGTTACCTCGATAGTTGTTGCAGTCCTTCCTGTTCCCTTGCTTATAGATAGGTGCAATTACTGCTTTTGTCCAATCTGAAGGTACCTTACCAACACTCCATGCTAATTTTACTACTCTATGAAGCCATTTCATCCCTGCCTTCACCATTTCAGGTCTAATTTCATCTATTCCTGCTGCCTTATGACAGTGGAGTTTATTGACCATCCTTTCCACTTCCTCTAGCATAATTTCACCAACATCATTTTCCTCCTCCTCATGAGCTTGGCTGTTCGCAACACCACAAGAATGATTTCCTTTTACATTGAGGAGATGTTCAAAATATTCCTTCCACCTCTCCAGTGTTTCCCTGGGATCTATTATGAGTTCACCTGAATTACTCAAAACACTGTTCATTTCCTTTTTACCTCCCTTCCTAAGATTTTTTATTACTGTCCAGAAAGGTTTCCCTGCTGCTTGACCTAGCCTTTCCAGGTTGTTACCAAAATCTTCCCATGACTTCTTTTTGGATTCAACAACTATTTGTTTTGCTCTGTTTCTTTCATCTACGTACAAATCCCTTTCTGCCTCGGCCCTTGTTTGGAGCCATTTCTGATAAGCCTTCTTTTTACGTTTACAAGCTGCTCTCACTTCATCATTCCACCAAGATGTTCGCCTTTTCCCATCTTTACACACAGTTGTTCCCAGGCAATCCCTTGCTGTTTCTACTACAGCATCCCTGTATGCCACCCATTCACTTTCTATATCCTGAATCTCCTTACTGTCTACTGTTTGAAACTTCTACTAATCATATCCATGTACTTCTGTCTAATTTCCTCGTCCTGGAGATTTTCTACCCTTATTCGTTTGCAGACAGATTTCACTTTCTCTACCCTAGGCCTAGAGATACTTAGTTCACTACAGATCAGATAGTGGTCTGTATCATCGAAGAATCCGCGAAAAACTCGTACATTCCTAACAGATTTCCTAAATTCGAAGTCTGTTAAGATATAGTCTATTATGGATCTGGTACCCCTAGCCTCCCATGTGTAGTGGTGAATAGCCTTATGCTTGAAGAATGTATTTGTAACAGCTAAACCCATACTAGCACAGAAGTCCAGCAAACGCTTTCCATTCCCATTAGCTTCCATATTTTCCCCACATTACCAATCACCCTTTCGTATCCTTCAGTTCTATTCCCAACTTTCGCATTGAAATCGCCCATTAGCACTATTCTACCCTTGCTGTTGACCCTGACCACGATGTCACTCAATGCTTCATAAAACTTGTCAACTTCATCCTCATCTGCACCCTCACATGGTGAATACACGGACACAATTGTAGTCCTAATTCCTGCAACTGACAAATCTACCCACATCATTCGCTCATTTACGTGCCTAACAGAAACTATGTTGCGTGCAATGGTATTCCTGATAAAGAGCCCTACCCCAGACTCTGCCCTTCCCTTTCTAACACCCGTCAAGTACACTTTATAATCTCCTATCTCTTCCTCGTTATCTCCCCTTATCCGAATATCACTTACTCCTAGCACATCCAAATGCATCCTCTTTGCTGACTCAGCCAGTTCTACCTTCTTTCTTCCATAAGCCCCATTAATATTGATAGCTCCCCATCGAATTCCATTTCGTTCGCCAAGTTGTTTCCAAGGAGTCCCTCGCCTGAGGTTCATGTTTGTGGAATACTGTAGTCACGTCCTAGTTCGTGAACCATGGGCAACGGCTGAGTGGCCTAGTAAGTGGTCCTGAGAGTCGGGATACCAGTTGCTATGGAATGGGAGTGTGCATCTCGGACATATTCTGAGTCATGGCCCTCCTTGTGCTCAGGCGGCTAGGGCTATACAATCCACCGGTGGTCAATAACCCGTTAGAGGAGAGATCCTCACTTGGACTATGTGTAAGTAGGGTAGCATCCTGCTTCATGAATTTACCGAGCTCAGAACACTTTATGATATTAGTACAGATAATTAAGATAAAGGAATCTGAGCATCCCAAAACCAGAGAGGGAAGTATTTTAATGAGCATGAGTGTGAAAAAACACATGAGTAGCCTACATTTTTCCCCAGAAAATGAGCCATTGTATTTTGCCCAAGGCCCCCCTGTGGTTGGGGCAGGATACACCTACAGTAACCCCTTCTTGTTGTAAGAGGTGACTGGAAAGAGACCTTGAGGGTGTGGGTTGACAGCCACAGGATCCTACCTGAGTATGGCATTACATCTACTTACTTCTATCAGACACCTCACTTTTATCTTTCTTATCGAGTCTCCTTTGTTCAGCTCTTGTTTTCTTCTGACCCCATTGGTATTTGGTTTGCAAGACCTAGGAAGTCTTTCATTTTCACACTTTTTGGACATTCTAGCAGTGGGGTCACTTCACTCGTGATTTGATTTTTACGAGTGTCCACATTATAGAGTCCTCCAAATCAGTATTAACATGTACCCTTGGTATTTTTAAGCCCTATCAGCACTCATTAACACTTTGTTATAGATCAGTCTAATGGCTGAATTGAATGCACACTTGATTGGAGTGGAGGGGCTAATTTAAATGAAATAAATTGTTGGTGTTTGCTTATCACCTTTAAGTAAAGAATAAAGTTTGAAAAGTTCTGGAAACAGATATCGTTTGCCATAGCAAAGTACTATAGTACATAAGAGTTTACCTTTCCACATGAATACTGCTTATCTGAGGTATATGAGTTTATTTGACACTGCTCAGTTAGTCTTGTTTGATTGTGGGTATTACTACTCAGTTTTAATGTAAATGAAGTTTGTAGAATTGTTTGATCACAGTTCTAACTCTACGGCAGTTGTTCAAATCATATTGATAGTCATTAAGAGAGAAGAATTTCATATTATTCCATATTGAAGTGAGTTCACTAATAAGTTAAAAGAAAGCATAAAATGGTTCAGCCTTTCAATACTATTAAAATAAGAAATGTAAGTTTACATTCCTATTTAATTAAATTTGGTACCGGTTTCGACCAGTATTTTTGGTTATCATCAGCCAATCACAAATACGTGTAAAACAGTGCACAGATAAATAAATTGCGAAGTATAAAGAATTCTGTAGGTTGCTGATAGTGTAGGACTAAAATCTTTAGGGAGTAATGTGCGTTGAAAGGTGCACAGGTAAAAATATGAAGTTTGGATGATACTGTCAGATGCAGTTTATGAAACACTATAACACACAAGATGTACAGGTAAAAATATGAAGTTTAGATGATACTCTCAGATGCCGTTTATGAAGAACTATAACACATATATTTATCAGCTGCAGTTTATAAGGCACTGTACGATTTTAAGGATACTGCGTGTCAATCATGAACGTTAGTAAGACATAAGTGTTAGATAGCACTGTACGGGAAGAAGTCCATAATCAAATACATATCCAAATATAGTACGGTACTGAGCAAATTCTTTAAGAGTTCAATTGCAGTTTGTGAGACACTGTATAATTTTAGAGAATGGCACTGCCCATCGATAGATTCAAAAATTATGAAGAAGTCACCGATCAAATACGCAAATGTACTACGGAGCAAGTTCCCAAAGAGTAGATCAGCACTGTGCTTCTAAAAGTCTCTTAAGTTAGATGTGTTAGAGAGCACTGTGTGTGAAGAAGTCCAGAATCAAATACATATCTAAATGTAGCATGGAGTAAATTTTTGAAGAGTTTAGCTGCAGTCCATGAGGCACTGTATAATTTTAGGAATTAGCACTGCTTGTCAATAGATCCAAAAATTATGAATCTGCAACTTTCTTCATCATTGAATAGTAGAGTGGCCAATACAGAGCCCTGAGGGAGCCCACCATTTATCTTATGTACTTTACTTCTGGAGTCTTCTGAAAAAATCTGAAAGTACCTATTACCAAATACAGTAAATGAAATGGCGTATGGCTTTTAGTGCCGGGAGTGTTCGAGGACATGTTCGGCTTGCCAGGTGCAGGTCTTGCAACTTGCGCATCGTGATGAGGATGAAATGATGATGAAGACGACATATACACCCAGCCCCGTGCCAGAGAAATTGACCAATTATGGTTAAAATTCTCGACCTTGCTGGGAATCGAACCCGGGACCCCTGTGACCGAAGGCCAGCACGCTAACCATTCAGCCATGGAAGACAATATGCGACACTTACAGATTTAGCCTTGTCAAAATGGGAGACAATTCAACGGTGGCGCTCCTAGTGACTTGACCTGAAAAGTAGCGCTAAATTCAAATATCAATGGAAATGCATATACGAAAATGGATACATAAATTACATCTAGAAAGAAAGTATTATTGAGATATTAACTTCGAAGTTGCTAAAGCAGTTCTGGATAAATGAATGAAGAATTATTTAAAAGGTTATTATTCAAAGACTGAAATTAGACATGTAAACAAGATGTGAAATGGCTTGATCTTTCATTTATGCATTACTTTATTTATGGTTAGATTTTTTTCTCATTTAAAAAACTTTTTATCATCACATTAAGACACTTGTCAACAATAATATCGGCACATTCCTTACACACATGATGCAATGAATTAGCATTTAAAAGCTGGACAATTTTCCTCTTAACATGAAGCCTACTAACAGAAAGAAAATCTATAAAATTAGCTTCAAAAACATTCAAAACTTCCCTATAAGCAATACTTGCTATTATATTAGGGTAAAGCAAATTTGCATCATCATATTGCTTCAACAAAATGTGTACATTTCTGAAGTCACCCGTATTTTGTTCAGTGCTTGACAACGCATTACGGCATTCCAAATGGGGTGACTTGGAACACAACCAGCCACACTCATATGCATATGTATTTTCCTGAATTAAATCAAACCCACAGATCACACCTACAACAACACATCGGTATTGAAGGTTAACTGCTGCACTGTAGAATAAAATATACACATTATATTTTAAGCCAGTTAAAATATGGGTCGAGCAGGTCAGAAGATTATGAAGTACTATAAACATCTCTTTGTCACTGGAAGAATATATATGCAAACACAATATTACTTACATTTTCGTGTCACGAGGGGAATGGAAGAAAGATCGCACGTTCTTCTCTACTTCATAGTTACTGCAGCCAAACACAGCACATACCTTTCCCCTCATGTTGAGAGGAGATATCAAGGAATGACACACGCTACTATTTAATTATGTCAACTCACTGAAAATGCATAAATAACACCAAATCACACACAAATACACATGCTCTTATGACGGAATCTGTAGTTCTCACGTCAATCTGCTAGAGAGAGCTCTAATAGCTGTCCCTCGATATATCGCTGAGTGTCACGTATTGTCTCTACTGTATTTGCTATTACTCAGCATGTTACTGAGTAATGTGGAGAGTTTCAGGCAAGGGATGATGCTGATAAATTTGAGAAGGAGCTTATCTTGCCACACGATGTCGTATGCAGCTGTCAGATCTGAGAAGACACCCGTCTGTACCATTTTGTTCTCAAATCTATTTTCAGTATGGGCTACTAGTGCTAAAACCTGTTCTTCACATCCTTGTCCAGATCTAAATCCAGTTTGCTCAACTGGCATATGCTGATTTATTGTCGCAGAGATCCTGTTATGTATCAACCTTTCCAGAAGCTTCATTGTAACACTGAGGAGTGCTATTGGCTGGTAACTTTCAACTTTTGTTGGGCCCTTAGATGTTTTCAATACAGCTATTATTTTTGTTTTTTTGAAGAGTGAAGGTAGGTTACCGTCTCTAGTATGTGTGCGAAGAAATTAGTAAGCCATTTAGCAGCAGCTGGTCCAAGATGAAGAAGCATCTCTTGGATATATACCATCAGCACCTGCTGCGTTCCCATGTTTAGTCTTTCTATGGCCTGCCTAGTTTCTTGTGGTTGAAATGGGGCAGAGAATTCAGAGGATCGTTGAGCCGAACGTTTCTTTTCCTTCAAGGGGTGCTTTACGTGCCTTTTATGATGCTTGTCTACTGAAAGCTTTAAGGTAGAGATGTCATCTAGACTGATGCTTGTTTTCGGTCTAATTTTGCGGTTTGGTGTGTTCAATTTCCTGATCAGGCTCCAAGCTTCCCTGCTGGAGTGAGTGAAGTCTAGGGATTCTCAAGTTTCTTGCCAGATTCTCTTCCTGGTTTCATCTAGAGATTGTAACAATTCAGAAGCTGTATCTGGATCACCATTGGTTTCAAATTCTTTAAAGAGCCTTTCACTCTCCTCGTTCCAGCAAGGGATGTATTGTTTATAATATCCTCTTGGGATAAAACGTTTTGCTGCACTTTCAACTACACCGATGAATCTGCTGTAGTTACTATAAATAACTCTTATCCATTGCAGGTTGGAGTCAGTCTGTTTAGAAATTCATCCCAATTGGCTTTTGTAAAATTCCACCTTTGTTTCAGGAAGGAGTGTACGATAGGCACAAGCAATCCAGACTTGAGAATTATTGGTCTGTGCTGACTGTGAGGAACTTTGTTGAGCACTGTGCGTTGCATGTTGCTTAGTGGGTATTGAGACTACGTTACAAAACAGAGATCCGGGGTGTATTCTTTGTTCCATCGTGCAGAAGAGAAGGAAGCCTTATTCTTGGCATCATAGATAAGTTTAAGATTTTCAGTTTCCATCCGGTCAGTGAGCTTTTCCCCATTACTGTTGTTCTCTTTGTATCCCCATAGTGTGTGATGGCTGTTGAAGTCCCCTGCAATTATACTTGGATTTTGCAGAGCTGGAATTGGCGGAGATGGCCAGGGAGTTCCAGGAGGTTTATATACGTTAACTACTGTCAAATCACAGACTTTGATTGAGGTAGTAAATATTTCATTATCTGAGGAGGATGGCAATACTTGATAGTGGGTGATAATGCTCCTCACATAGGTGGCAATCCCATACATTGCATGATTAACTGCGGACACTAATTGAAATTCTGGAATTCTCCCTCTGGTTTGCAGTTGGAGATCATTTTCTGTGTGGGTTTCTTGAAGCAG
Organism: Anabrus simplex; assembly: GCF_040414725.1. Taxonomy (NCBI): domain Eukaryota; kingdom Metazoa; phylum Arthropoda; class Insecta; order Orthoptera; family Tettigoniidae; genus Anabrus; species Anabrus simplex. The sequence goes on along the minus strand of NC_090269.1, from coordinate 170,696,813 downwards.
GATGATTTGAGTCCGGTGTTCTTTGAGAATCTTTTCTAGGTGTTCACACTTTGTTCTGCTTATGCCCTCGATGTTAAGCTGGCAAATTTTCATTGAAGGGCCAATGTTACGAACTTGAGTCTGAGTCAATGCTTACATCAGACTTAGATTCCAGACAGTTACTTTCGTCAGAACAACCTTACACCAAACCCTCAGAAAACTGTTGTGTCCACCTTCTACTTGTGGAATAGAAGTGGTGGGTACAAACCAACTGTACCATTCAGAGGAGAGAATCTACAGTATTGTAGTAACCCAAAATACTTGGGAGTCACTCTGGACAGGTTCTTGACCTACAAGAATCACCTTTGTAATGTGTCAGCCAAGATCAAGACCAGGAATAACATCCTTCAAAAGCTGGCGGGTGCATACTGGGGTGCTAATGCTTAAATCCTGAGATCCACTGTTCTTGCACTTTCTTATTTTGTCGCTGAATATTGCTGCTCAACCTGGCTTAACAGTGCTCACACTGGACCCCCCTTCTAGGGACACCATGACCTTGACGTCGGTGTGGGGGCTTGTGTGCTTGTTGATCCCGAGGGCTGTGCCAGTTCAGGGTTACCCATGCTGGATAGGCCTCGGTGTAGGGCCAGACTAACAAGATGTCCCCCGAGTTGCTTGAGAGGTGTCTGTGCTCTTTATTCTTCAACACTATTTCTACCCTTCTAATTTCACCATCTTAAATTTCATTCCTCTTCCTGTCTGGCCACCCTCTCTGCCTCAGGTTGATTAGGTTTAAAAAAAATATAAATAAAAAAATAAAAAAAACAGGTTAGTACGGAGGTTTTATCCTCCCCCAATCACAAGTTTCGGGTCGTGGCGAGGTGATGCATGGCTACTGGGAGAGTAGTTCCAAGCGACCCCCTCCAGATACCGGGCGCCCTCTGGAGTATATAGCCTTGCCTCCGGTAAATCTCCTTCGCTCTGCCAGAGGTCGACCTCATATTTCCGTGAGTACTCATGGGACAAAAGACGGAACCTCTTTCTCTTCCTTCTTTTACAAAGGGTGGCACCCTTCAAAAAACAGCGTCAAATATTGGTAAAAAACGTAAGCGGTATACTCCAGTTCCTGTAGACTACATGAGTGACGAACGTCTTCCTCGATTCCTGGTTGCTTCCAGGGTCGATGGTAAAAGTTTCCTTGACGAATGTCCTTTTATGATAAGCAATTCAATTGAAGAAATTGTTGCTGGTGAAGTCGACGAGATGCGCAAGCTCCGAGATGGATCCGTACTTATCAAGACATCTACGGCTGAACAGTCCAGACGGCTACTTAAAGCCAAGTTATTCGGTAAGGTAGAGGTGAAAATCAAGAAGCACCAAACCCTTAACTCCTGCAAGGGAGTTATATTCCACAGGGATTTGGTTAAGTCTTCCGATGATACGATGATCCGGTACCTAGCACGTCGGGGTGTAACCGACGTGAAGAGGTTGAAGAGGCGTGTGGGTGATAAGCTACTCGATAGGGTGCTTTCATCCTTACCTTCGACGCTGAGACCATACCTGAACGAATAAAGGTAGCAATGTATCGCCTGACTGTTCGTCCGTACATTCCGGCACCAATGAGGTGTTATAACTGTCAAAAGTTTGGCCACACCTCATTGCGATGTACAGGTTCGACGACCTGCAGAATGTGTGGGAAGTGCGAGCATGCTGGGGTTGAATGCACACCACCACCTGTGTGCGTCAACTGCCCGGGTACGCATGCTCCAATCTCCAAGGAGTGCCCCACATTCAAGCGGGAGAAGAAGATCCAGGAGATAAAAACGCTGGATAAGCTATCTTATCCAGACGCCCGGAGGAAGTTCAAGTCCATGGCTGCTCCGGAGTTCTCCATCTCATTCGCAGAAAAGGTCGCAAACGTACGGATCACTCCACAGAGTTTTGTACAGAACACCGGTACTGAAAATGCATTGAAAAGTCAAAGCCAGCAACAAAATTCAGTAACTAAAGAAACTGGAGATTCAGCATGTGAAGCACCGAAAAGAGCGTTACTGTCGACGTTGCCTGGGAAGGGCCCTTCCCAGGAACGTTCGGCTGGGAAGTCCTCCCCCAACAGGGCGGGGGGAAAGACTTCCCCAAATAGGGCTTGAAAGTCCAGCCCTCCTTCCAATGCCCAGATCATAAAGGAGGAGAAGGTGAAGCCACAGGGCTCCCTCAAAAAAATTGGAGAAGAAGCCTTCTCCAACTCAGTCGGGGTCCACAGGATCACCGAAGAAATCCGGCAAGCCATCTGCCGGCTCTCCTCCCAAAAAGAGAGAAACGGTGGGCAAGAGCGAGAGGCCCCGACGCCCTCTTGTTCGATCACTTTCTGGAGAACCTAGTTCTCCCAGGAAGAAGGCCCACTGTTCCAGACCAATGAGATCACCGTCCGCGGAGGGTCCAGTCACCGCGCCTCCTTCTTCTGAGGAGACAATGGAGACTGAACCACTCATTGTCGTGGATGGTGACGACAATACCGACAACAACGGCGGAAAATGGCAGGTAGTTGACAAAAAGAAGGGCAAACAATTGTCCTAATTTTGCAACACTACCAATCCACACAATGGCACTATTGCAGTGGAACTGCAGTAGTTACCACTGTCGTCTAGCTGAGTTACGTCAACTGATATCTGTCTATGCGGCCTCCATAGTCTGTCTACAGGAATCTCGTTTGAGACCTGGACACGACACGACTATGAGAGGATACAGTCTTTATTCCAAAGCTGTGGATGGCGCGGCAACTGGGGGCGTTTGTACCCTAGTTCGCTCCGACATCTTCAGCGAAGAAGTACCGCTCCGTACTCAGCTAGATGCAGTTGCAGTTCGCACTTCGTTGCCAGTAATGACAACGGTTTGCAATGTGTACTTTCCACCGGATTATAACCTTGATATGCATGCACTACAAGATTTGATCGCTCAGTTGCCTCCTCCTTTCCTCATGCTGGGGGATGTGAACGCCCGTAACACACTATGGGGTTCTCCGTCTTCCTGTTCTAGGGGGAGGAAGCTCGAGCGAATGATCAACCTATTTGATCTTTGTGTGCTCAATACAGGGGAACCGACACATTTCAGTAGCGCGCATGGCACATTCTCACACCTGGATGTCACTTTGTGTAGCCGTGCGCTAGTTCCCCTGCTACGGTGTTAAGTTCACGACGACCTCTGTGATAGTGACCACTTCCCGATAATTCTATCTCTCTTGAATCAAAGACAGTTCGAAGTACCCAAGCGCTGGTTACTTCGGCGGGCAAATTGGCCAGAATTTACAAAACGCGCAGTGATGGCTGATGATATGCTGGAGTCTGTTGACGACCACGTCTCTTCCATTACTACTGGAATTTTGGCTGCTGCAGAGGAAACAATTCCTTCCTCGTCCGGTATTCGTCGCCGGAAACAGGTCCCATGGTGGATGGACGAAATTGCAGCAGCCATACGTGATCGCCGACGGGCTTTTAAGCATTATCGTTGGAATCCTACGATGGCCAATCATATCCCATTTAAGCGTCTGCGCGCAAAGGCCCGTTTTTTTATTTGAGAAAGTAAGAAAGCTACGTGGGAAAAGTATGTCTCATCCATCACGGCACATACTCCGTCATCACAAGTGTGGACAAAACTCCGTCGTATTGTCGGAGTACAAAATGTGCCCTCAGTACCCGGAATCTCCATTAATGGAGATATAGTTATGATTCCTTCAGTCATTGCAGACCACATCGCGTCACATTTCGTAGATACGTCCAGCTCTAGGAGATACGACCCTGCATTTCTTCCAATTAAGCCCGAAGCAGAGGCCCACCATCTCTCTTTTGCCTCTAGTACTTCGCATCCCTACAACGTGCCCTTCACAGAGTGGGAGTTGCGAAGTGCACTTGCGCTATGCAGAGATACGGCTCCTGGACCGGACAAAATCTATAATCAAATGCTTAGCATTTGAGTGATAGATGTCTCAAGGATATCCTCACCCTATTCAACAGAATATGGAGTGAGGGAGTGTTTCCATCTCAATGGCATGAGGGAATTGTAATACCAATTCCCAAGTCAGGTAAAGATCCAAAACTTCTGGATAGTTATAGGCCAATATGCCTTACAAATGGCCTCTGTAAGCTATTTGAAAGGATGGTTAACCGGCGTCTTGTGTGGGCCATGGAAAGGGAGGGCCTCTTGTCTAACTACCAGTGTGGTTTTCGCTCTCATCGGTCTGCCACTGATCATCTGGTCAGACTGGAGAGCGCCATTCAGGAGGCCTTTCTCCGGAAGGAACACCTAGTCGCCGTGTTTTTTGACCTGGAAAAAGCTTACGATACTACCTGGCGATATGGGATTCTCTCCACTCTACACCAGTGGGGATTTCGGGGGAATTTGCCAACGTTTATTGAGAACTTCATGTCCCTCCGCCTCTTTCGAGTCCGAGTAGGGAATGCATTTTCTCAATATTACGTTCAGGAAAATGGAGTACCTCAGGGATCGGTACTGAGTGTCATGCTGTTCGCAATCACCATCAACGGCATAGTTGCCGCTGCTGGGCCCGCAGTCGTTCCATCGCTGTATGTAGACGACTTAGCTCTACATTACAGCTCCGGAAGGGTGGCGTTTGCAGAGAGACAGCTACAGCAAGCTATTAACAGAGTCGACAGATGGGCCCTGCAACATGGTTTTCGATTTTCAGCAGCGAAAATCTCAGTTGTACACTTCTGTCAACGTCGGCCTGTGCATCCAGAACCAGAGCTCCGCTTGCGAAACAGTGTCTTTACCAGTGGTTGACACCTGCAAATTCCTGGGTCTCCATTTTGATAAGAGACTTACGTGGCAGCCCCATATCCGTCAGTTAAAGGTTGCCTGCATGAAGAGACTTAACATGCTTAAGTTTCTCAGCGGCACTTCGTGGGGGGCTGACCGTGCGGTACTGCTACGATTTTACACGGCGACGGTCCTCTCCTGAATTGACTATGGAAGTGCGGCTTATGGCTCAGCATCAAAATCTACGCTGAGCCTTTTAGACAGTATTCACCATAGTGGAGTAAGGCTGGCAACGGGTGCTTTCCGTACTACCCCTATTCCCAGCCTGCTCGCTGAAGCGGGAGTTCCACCTTTACGGATAAGGAGGCAGCAGTTACTCCTAACGTACGCTGCCAAAATTCGTGAATTGCCGCTACATCCAAGCTATCAATGCATCTATCGCACCCAATACCACCAGCGGTGCCAAGACCGACCGAATGCCACACGGCCGGTTGGGTTTCGGATTGATAGCTTGTGTCATGATTTGAATATTGATATCGGTGGTTGTCTTGAACGAACTCTGAGCGAGGTACCTCCGTGGTTGGTTCCGCGACCGGATATACGTCTAGATCTGCTCCGTGGACCCAAGGTGAACACGGATTCCTCCGTTCATCGGAGGTATTTCCAGGACTTTGTTCACCAATATCCGGCTGCGAGACTTATCTTCACGTATGGTTCTAAAATCGGAGATAATGTTGGTTGCTCTTTTGTCATTGATGATATGAGTACGAAGATCTTGCTCCCTAAAGTATGTAGCGTGTATACTGCAGAGCTTTACGCCATCTTAGAGGCTCTGCAGTTTGCACTGCGTGACGAAAGAAGCCACTTTCTGTTGTGTACCGATTCATTAAGCTCTCTGCAGTCTATTGAAACCTGTTTCTCGCAACACCCACTGGTGCAGCAGATACATGACCTTCTAGCCAGGTTAAGCGATGCTAGCACCAGAATTACTTTCGCGTGGCTTCCAAGCCACGTTGGGATTGCGGGAAATGAACTTGCGGATGAAGCAGCAAAGGAAGCTGCACTTTTACCTCCAAGACCCGTCAATGTACCTGCTAAGGATATTTGTTCTCAGCTACGTTGAACCATCTTGGCGTTCTGGGAATCGGAGTGGCTAGATATCCGAACTCCCAACAAGCTGAGAGCAATTAAGAAGACAACTACCGTGTGGCGGTCCTCTTTCCGACCTTCACGGAGAGAGGCCATAGTATTGTGCAGGCTGAGGATAGGTCATTTACGTTTCACGCACTCTTATCTCCTAAAGAGGGAAGACCCCCCAGTGTGTTCTTGTGGTGCCAAATTCACCGTGGCTCACATCCTCACAGAGTGCGCCGATCTCTCTGGCCTAAGACGGAGCCTCGGCCTGCAGGAAACACTTGAACGCATACGAGCCGATGACACGACTACTGCTGATCTCGTCATCCGCTTTATGTGCGACAGTGGACTTATCAAGGGTATGTAAATTACAAGTGTACTGTTACTCAGGGAACGTACGTTCCCTTTTGATACGTTAGTAATCCTTTCGGCCTAGTTTTATAATTATTTTTTGTTTTATTTTGTACTGCGTTTCCAAAATTCTTTGTTGAATAAATAATTTTGTTTTATATTTTAAATTTCTTTTCCACTTATTTGTTCAGAGAGGATGATTACCTCGTTGTACTTCCTCTTAAAACAAAAATCACCACCACCATCACACTGGACTAGTAGGCACCCAGTTGAACCAAGCAATGCGTATCATTACAGAATGCATCCGACCAAGTAACACGCACTGGCTTCCACCCTAAGCCACATACTACCTTCATCCCTAAGAAGATCACAGTCGCTGCTTAACTTATGGAAGAAAATAGAAAACAGTCCTCACCTCTCTATTCATTCTGACATAGCTTCTCCAGCTAAACGACTGAAATTCAGGCACCCTTCTTGGCGTACTGCAATGAATCTACAGGACACCTCCTTTAATATATTGGACGCCTGAAAAGAACAATGGCAACAGCAATCCTCGTTACCACATCATCACATCATTGAGAACCCCTGCAAGTGCCCAGATGGATTTTCCCTTCCCAGGCGGCAGTGGGAGACGCTAAACCGAATTAGGACCAGCCAAGGTAGATGTGCAGCCACTCTTTTCAAATGGGGATGGAAGACATTACTGCATTGTGACTGAGGAGAAGAGGAGCAGACAGTGGATCACATTGCATTTGAGTGTCCTTTGCGTGTTTATAGTGGCTCTATAGAAGTGAAGCTCTTTTCTGGTTCTCAATTTTTGACATGAAACTTCAGTTATGAACTTGAGATGGTAGTTGTACATATTGTATATAACATTGTATTCATCATACGCTAAATAAATAAGTATGAAAAATACTTAAAGTTTCATTCGACAAATGTCTATTACACTTACGACACTTGAAGTAAATATTCACAAAGTTAATTATGCCGTAAGGCACGTGAAATGTTGCAAAGTTTGCATCAAAGAATTTTCTATTATATTTGAAACACTCGATGGTTTATATCACAAGGCCTGCTATGGACCATAGAAATTCAGACACTCGGAATATTTCTAAGTTCGCTTTCATACTTGTGATTTTTAGTTCAATCGCACTCATATTCCCGTAGAGTCACTCGTGCAGAGTTTAAGTTCTTTGAGCAGAATTTCAGCATATCTCATGACGGGTCCAACTGGCACGGATCACCAGTTGGTATTACTAACTATCTGGCCAAAGTGAGGCCTTTTATACCTGTCGAAGCCACATGTCATCAAGTTTTCAATTTTTCCGCTATGGAAGGTTTTAGAGTGTATGACACAATTTAGCCTTGGCCACGATCCAGCTTGTAGCCTCTGTTGCTGTGGTGGGTAGGCTAACCATTAACCAACCCCTGTCAGACTTAGAAACAGGTGCTGGGGTGAGCCGAAGTGAGGTGTTAATTTCCTTTGTGTCTAACTTGCAATTATAGTGAGAAATACTTGATGTACATGTATTCCCGGTATAATACTGTCCTTTTTTATCTTTTAATGTTCCTCCAAAATAAGAATTATAACCAAGTTAGTTCGGAGGGTCGAACAGGTCGTATGAGGAGTGCTGAAATCTAGAGCCTGGTTATTACTGTTACCGTGTTTTTGTGGATTGCAGAAAGAGGTGAAAGAAGGTGCTGGGTGGAATGGGTCTATCTATGATACCAAAAATTAAAGAATTTATGAAATTTTACATTAGCCAAAAGAAGGTTTACATTTTAGAAACTTAACAACTTTTCACTTGGTGAAATAATAAAGTGACAGGTACAAATAGCAGTCTTGAAACAAGAATTGGAAAAGCCAAGATTAGAGAATTTAACAGGTTTGGGCTTCAAGCCCCTAATTTCCACTTTACAATATCGCCAATTAGTGTGTACATAGACAAGGAGAAATCTCCCAAAACAAGAGTACTTTGCTCCAACAAATTTACAGCCTTCCAGAGGCACCTCTCAATATTACAGTTGAATTTAGAAATCACAGAAAAGAGCTTACATGCTCTCCCACTTCAACTAATTTCTTATAGCCCGCTTAAGGCAACATTACACAAAACCTTACAATCTCTGGCCTCTCTAAGCACAATTTACAATTTAAAATTTTTATACAGGGGTATCAGTTACCCAAACTACTGGGCCTTCGTGGAAAGAAGAACAGGTTAAATTACTGGCCCGGACACTAATGAATGGAGACGTACACTTGCACTCCTAGAAAATTAAAAATCCTAATTGGGCTCTCGGCCCGATGATGTAGAGTCTAATCCCAAGCTACTGAGGTGACTAGAATGGAGATTAATCTAACATTTTATGGAAAAGAAAATGGTTACAAAATCATAGTCACCTCAAATTAAATTGAAGGGGAACTCGAGGGTAACGCACTCTCTATCCCCGATTTGCAGTTTAAAGAATTTATGAAATTTTACATTAGCCAAAAGAAGGTTTACATTTTAGAAAACAGGAGGTTACATAATTAGAAATTTGAAACTTCCCCTAGTGTAAGTCTGCAGAGGTAGCTACAGAAAAACAAGACTGGTGGTCATTACCTTGGCTGATGGACTGTCTGGTGAAGAATGAGGCGCCCGGCTTCCTGGCTAAACACACACACTCAGAAATACGGCGATCCAAAGACAAGGTAGCCAGAAAAGCCGCAGCTTATATACACGAGGGGACGGTTCTAGAGGGTTCTCTTCTAGTCCGGACACACCCTCTCAATTTTATTGGCAGAATCAAAAGTTACACCCAAAAACCAACAAGAAGCCTGTGATAGGCTGAAAAATAATTACAGAAAATTCCTTATTGGCCGGATTCAAAAACTAGCAGAATGAGAAAGAAGTGTTGCAAGCCTTGAAATAACAAAATAAATTAATATTAATTTAGTTGGGAAATATGACTCTGATTAATGTGCAAACTTCATGCAGTAGAAATTTCACGTTTTGTTTAATAGATCAACAAATTAATCTAAAAAGCCACCTAATCGATACTTTATTTCTTTTGCCTTTGGCAAACTTAAAAATACATTAACAAACACAGTACATGTTTCGACCACTTAGTGGTCATCTTCAGCTGTATATAAAAAAATCTTAGATGATAACATTTAAAAGCAAGCACATTGGATCTTAAAACTATATCCCATGGGAATCTAAAAACTATTGTTCTAGATGCTTTAAATGAAATGGAAGAAGGGGGGGAGGGGGGTTTGGGGGTAAGGAGATTTATGTGAATGATACTTAAATTACAGTATCGTTTACAATTGTGTTTAAAAACTTAAATGTTGAAAAACATATTTAAAATATTTAAAAGCGTCCATAGTAAAATTCTTTTTGATAACATTAAGTGGCGTGAATAAAAAGTTGTGTTTGTAATAATCTTCAGGCATTTGTGAGAAAATAATAACTTAATTAAAATTTGCGCCTGTGGTGATGTTAAACACTTCGTTTTTAATAAACATACTTTAAAATATTCTAAAGTGTGTATGGTAAGGCGCACTTATTCAAAAACACTTGTGCTTGAATGAAAGTTTATGTCATATGCACCAGTCTTCAGGTATTTGTTGTTTATATTTAATAACTTCCTTGAGTGATATTCTTGTGGTTCAAAGGCCGTGTTGACTGTTTAACTTCCGAGAATTGCTCTTCGGAATGTGATAAAAGAAATTGTGTTGGTCGTTTAACTTGCTAAAACCCTGTGGTGGCTTCTGTTATATAAAATGGCGATCTGTAACCAGCAGGAGATCGTAATATATTAAAATATGACATATGATAAAAGTGAAAAGCTCCGAATTCTAAATAGATAGCGGGAAGATATTTGTTTTCGAGATTGCGTGGCCTTGACTTACCTTATCTGGCAAATGTTTAATCCGCGTTGCCTTTGAGAACTGCAACGCGGATTAAACATTTGCCAGATAAGGTAAGTCAAGGCCACGCAATCTCGAAAACAAATATCTTCCCGCTATCTATTTAGAATTCGGAGCTTTTCACTTTTATCATATGTCATATTTTAATATATTACGATCTCCTGCTGGTTACAGATCGCCATTTTATATAACAGAAGCCACCACAGGGTTTTAGCAAGTTAAACGACCAACACAATTTCTTTTATCACATTCCGAAGAGCAATTCTCGGAAGTTAAACAGTCAACACGGCCTTTGAACCACAAGAATATCACTCAAGGAAGTTATTAAATATAAACAACAAATACCTGAAGACTGGTGCATATGACATAAACTTTCATTCAAGCACAAGTGTTTTTGAATAAGTGCGCCTTACCATACACACTTTAGAATATTTTAAAGTATGTTTATTAAAAACGAAGTGTTTAACATCACCACAGGCGCAAATTTTAATTAAGTTATTATTTTCTCACAAATGCCTGAAGATTATTACAAACACAACTTTTTATTCACGCCACTTAATGTTATCAAAAAGAATTTTACTATGGACGCTTTTAAATATTTTAAATATGTTTTTCAACATTTAAGTTTTTAAACACAATTGTAAACGATACTGTAATTTAAGTATCATTCACATAAATCTCCTTACCCCCAAACCCCCCTCCCCCCCTTCTTCCATTTCATTTAAAGCATCTAGAACAATAGTTTTTAGATTCCCATGGGATATAGTTTTAAGATCCAATGTGCTTGCTTTTAAATGTTATCATCTAAGATTTTTTTATATACAGCTGAAGATGACCACTAAGTGGTCGAAACATGTACTGTGTTTGTTAATGTATTTTTAAGTTTGCCAAAGGCAAAAGAAATAAAGTATCGATTAGGTGGCTTTTTAGATTAATTTGTTGATTATACTCATCGATACGGCCATGAAGTGGACAGCTTGCAATTGTTTAATAGATAGCGTTCTTTAAGGGGCTTCTTTTGAATGTGCGGAGTTGAGGTGTACCTCCCGGTACAGTTACTAACAGCACTGTTAATTAATTTCGTGTGGCTATTTCTAGCTGAGAGCAGCCGTTGTAAGGCAGACTCTGCAATGAGGGTGGGTGGCATCTGTCATGTGTAGGTAACTGCATGTTATTGTGGTGAAGGACAGTGTTACGTGTGGTGTGTGAGTTGCAGGGATGTTGAGGACAGCACAAACACCCAGCCCCGGAGCCATTGGAATTAACCAATGAAGGTTGAAATCCCTGACCTGGCCAGGAATTGAACCCGGGACCCTCTGAACCGAAGGCCAGTACGCTGACCATTCAGCCAAATAGTTGGACAACAGCACTGTTGTGCACACTACATAGCCTAAAATTTGTTATGTGAAGCAGTTTTTGCTTCGGTGTAATATGATGGGCAATTAAATTGAGCTACAATAGGAAGATTAGATAATCTATTGTTACATTTACATTTTCGTATAAAAAATTATATCACCTCTCTCTTTTTCATGGTGCAATTTCTTCATGTCATAGTTGAGTAGTTAATCATAAGGTTCCATGAAGTGGTAAATACCTATTGGTTTGATATACAGGTGTTTGGAAAAGCATTTCTGGGCCCTGTTTCATAAAACATCTTTTACTAATATTATTAGTAAGAAACTAATAATATTAGTATTATGTTTCATAAAATTATTAGCTAATAATATTAGTTATTAGTTTATGAGTCAAAATTATTAGTAGATGTTCCTAATAATATTAGTAAATTGTTTCATAGACAACATGACTAATAAAAGTTACTCATATTATTAGGATTATTTCCATGAGTGTATTTTGACTCAAAATTCATATTATTAGTGGAACCAAAGTGAGCGGTATTTTAATATATTGGCATAAAATCATGAAGATGACTGAAATGGTTGATCCTGATTCAAATAGTGATAAGGAACGAGTGTAGGAATTCACCGTTCAATAAATGTTATGTCAAAAACAGCCTGTACTGACAAGTAACAAACATATGAATTCTGGTACAATGGGAGATTTAGGCTAGATTACATAACTTTTGAGTATTTGCTTGATAAGATTGGTAGGTAATAGAACATTCCACTGCAAGGAATGAAGCATAACCTTAAAATGGCAGCTTCGCATTGCACTCTACCGGTTGGTAGTGATACACAGTATCATTGTTTCTCTAGTGCAGTTCTGCTCGGACACTTCAAGTATCTTTTAAATCAACAGTAAACCAAGATGATGCTGGTGATGATTATTGTTTTAAGAGGAAGTAGGCTACAACTAGGCAACCATCATCTATAATTACACTAATCAGATAGAAAATGGAAAGGATCTGACATTTTGAAAAATGAAGGTATTGGCCAAAGAAAGAGAAGGGCCACGAAGGGTGTGAAAATGAAAGACTCTCTCGGCCTCGCAACCTAATACGGTCAGGGTCAGAAAAGAACAAGAGTTGAACAAGGGAGGTCGGAAGGGTAGATGAAAATGAGCCTGGCACAAGTAAGTTGAAGCAATGGCAGGACTCATCTCAGTGCCCCATGTTCGCCAACACACGCTCCCAAGTTGAGAGCCCTGGGACCCCTTTTAGTCACCTCTTACGACAGGCAGGGGATACCGTGGCTGTTATTCTACTGCCCCCACCAACAGGAGGTAGTAAATAAAGATTTTGTTAGTCCATCTCAACAGAGATTTTCAAGAGCACATGAAATGAAAAAGGAACAAGGAGAGTTGTAGTGTGCAAAAGGCTGCGAATAGTTGACGTTTAAACTCAATCACTTCCTAAATAAATTTTCTTCTCTCACATTTTCACTTTTATCCATTTTCATATGTATCGAAGTCACAACAATGAAAATATCAAGTGAGCCTTTTGAACATGTGGATTAATAGTCGGTTGTAGTCAAGCATTAGCCTACTGCTAGGAACAAACCCAAACCAAGAACATATGCAAGAAACCGATTCTAACCTCCATTTGTATCAGCTGACTAATGAACTAATATTATTAGTGAAGATATTTTATTAGTCATGTGTAAATCTTTATGAAACAGAATTTGGTTAACTAATAATTATTTTTATGAGTTCTAATATTATTTGGTAATATTATTAGTTAGTTTTATGAAACGGGGCCCTGAACTTATTCTATGCTTGTAATACGGTATACATTTTTTTTTTTTTTTTTTGCTTGTATTCCAAATTTGTTTACATGTTCAAGTTTTGGCCATACAATCCCATTGTATAAATAAATACAGGTTGTAATTTTAGGGAAAGAACATTTGTCATCACAAATCTTAGGTTGCATTCGGGACAAATATTTCACGTGCCATAAGGGAATCAACTTCTACATCTTCAGGAACCTCTGCTAATTAACTTGATTATGAAGGATGAAACAAAGCTCATGGACAAACCTTACTCCAAAGTTGTTTTTCTGTTCCTGCTGATAGTATTTTCACTCCATGTTTGTACGAATATCTGAGAGGATCTTTGTTGCTAGTATAGGACATTGAAATGCACGTTAAACTAAAGCTTATGTGACCATTGCATTACTTTGTCTATTCTGGATCATGTTGGAGTATAGTAGAACAATCTGCATTCAAGTGAATGGGCTTCAATATTTTAAAATCATCAGCATATACTGTAGTAATTTATAGGAGTGTGTAATATTTCACTGCTTTTCTCTATCATTTTGGTGAAATAGAATAACATATTAAAATGGTGAGTTTATTTTTATTTTCTTGAAAAATAGCGAGACATTGAATTTATGCTGTCAAGAATTTATTCATTTTGACAATCCCAGACTCAAATTTATCTGATTTTCAAGCTTTTGCATCTTTCCTGGACATTTTAATCTGAGTATTTAAATTTTCTGTAGGTTTGTGTGCTAAGCTATGGTAGAATTAGTACCCCGAAGCAGCAGTTGCTAGGTTGTTTGCTTAATTTTTTATCAATTGTTTATATTTCAACAACAACTTGCCTTCTGAGCCCAACTTGGCAGTTTCAATCCTGACTCAGTCAGGTTGTATTTGAAGGTGCTCAAATACTTCAGCCTCATGTCTTTAGATTTACTGGTACACAAAAAAACTCCTGCAGGACAAAATTCTGGCACCTCAGTATCTCAGAAACCATAAACATGTAAGCCTAGTTAGTGAGATGTAAAACCAGTAACATTCTTATTATATTTGAACAGATCTTTCGATGCAGTTATTGAAGTTATATGATTTGTTTATTACTGTACAGTGAAATGCGTGGGATGAGTGGATAACTGTTGATTTAAAGGAGTATTTTCAGTGCATACTTCGTCTAATATGGTCATATTGTTTGTTTTCTTTCAGTCTGTAGCAGAGTTTCTTAAAGGTCTTCCTTCCTACAATGAAAACAACTTCGCTCGCTTTCACACCGATAGTGGAAGCCGGACATGCGTTAAACGTCCTTCAGTCTACCTCCCTACCAAAGATTATCCTTCAGAGCAGAGTGAGTATTCATTAAAAGTAAATTGTGGATGGAAATAGGGATAGCTATTATAGTTTCTGGATCTTTATTGGATTATTAACCAACTATGCAGTAAATGCAGAACTTTTAAGACAGTAGATCCTCATTGTAGGAATTGCATCTGATATCCATCGAGCATCTCTTTTCTTGCACAGAAGCAGCTACCAAATGCATTGTTTCTCTATGTTAAGGGTGGCCTATTTTCATGTCCATGAGGGAGATGGACTTCACTACGGTCTGATTGTCTCAAGAACTCGTAAGAACCACTCCCACTTAATTGAATTGAACAGAACAGTTTGAAATTTCCACTCTGCCTCTCGCATCTGGCAGAATCAAATCAAACCAGACTCTGCATGGGAAACAAAGCACGCAGATGTCTTTAACCCCTCAGCGTCGCAGCCGTTTAAAGAGCTTCCTATCCCGCGGCCGGATGAGATTTCAACTACGCGCGACTGAAATACATTGATTCACTTAAAGCGTTACTACTAGTATAAGAGTGGCCCGATATTCACAAAATTTGGAATTCCTTATGGTAGAACTATGTACATGAAGATAATTACTTAATTGTTTCACATTTCCTTAGTAATTTAGTTCCGTGTGATAGAGTTCGAAGCACTCTTCGAGACAGAGACCCAATGCACACTCCTGGCAGCAGTACACCGATGTCTTCTTTTCACCATGTTTTGAACACGCGATACAACGTCTCTGAGGTTTGGATTTCTCACTCTTGGGTGCTAATTTCCTGATAAAACGTATTTCCTGCAACCTTGGAACTGTATTATCTGATGCGCGCCGGCCTTGAATATTTCGTTTCCCGCCCGAGAAGCGTATTTTGTACTACGTAAACAAACCTTCCATCAGCTGAAACTGATAAGATAACTGCTCAATGTTTGTCCCTGTGACTTGTCTAAATATTATTGGAGAATCTAGGAATCATAATTCACTGTTGAAAGCTTCCCTTTGACCTGTATGCGTATCTATAGCCTCCTACACGAAATTTCCAAGTACTGGTTCTTCCTCATCGTCACTCTCATCATTTACCACTGCTACATCATCTATTTCATTATCACTACTGCTAATACTGCCACTACTACTTCCGACTAAACTTTCATTTGAATTATACAATATTTCAAGCACGCTACACTCAGCAGGAGCTAGCCAGTGAGCGCGGTGCGTCACACAAGCTGATGAAGCTGCAGCGGGACCGAAAGCGGCAGGACGAAACTGAATGAGGGGAATAACATTTATGACGAATCAAACCAACTCAATACATATTTCAGATTAAAAGGTCGACACATCGTCTTTCAAACGAGATATATACCATGCACAACTGCTTCTCGTGTCGTATGACAGAAAGCAGCACTAACTGATGCCTATACAGAGTACTCGTAGAGAGTTACGAAAAGACTACAAGCTGAGAAATAAAGACAAATATAATAAATAAACCGCACTCTTAATACAAAATTAGAGCAAAGAACATCACACGAAAAGACAAACTTCTCAGATCAGCATTTCTTTATTTTCTTCTGTGGGAAAGAATGAAGCAAATGGACTATTAGAAAAGCAGGGATTGGTGCTCAGACATAATTGACATATATTTATCCTTGCAAAAGCAGCTTCACTTTAACGATTTTCAATACTTATTTAGAACACTGATAAACCCGAAAATGTATTCTTGGAAACAAAGCAATTTGCATATCCATAACACCAAAACTCTTCGCGCTATAGCCGTAAATGCGAAACCATGTATGGGTCTATACCACGTATAGAGGTCGGCGGCTACGGAAGAAAAGGGGGTCTATACCACGTATAGAGGTCGGCGCTGAGGGGTTAAATAAAATGTGTGACCTGATGTTACCTAACAACCATGCAGGTTCAGATAATAAGTATTGATGGATGGCCGTGACACAGATGCACTGCCTGTGCAGCTCTCAAGGTACTGTTGCTGCATAATATGCGTCATACATTTCGTTACATGACACTGTTTTGTTGCGTAAATTTTCGGATGACCACCACTCAGACAAATTTTTGTCAAAAGAAATCCAAGAAGATTCTGGGCCTTGAAATTAACTTGACAAGACAGCTGAAAGGAGAGTATGCAACCTTTATTTTTTAATACAGTAGAGGTGCCCTATAGTGAGTACGACCTCCAGCGAGAACTCCATTGTTACAAGATATGTTATGTATTGAATAGGATACTTTAAATATTTTCCTTTGTAAAGTGAAACTCCGTTGTAACAACACTGTTTTTTCTGTCCCTTGAAAATTCCTATATTAAATTGTATATTATCCTTCGGTTACAGTGAGATGCATCCCGTTATTACGAGCAGTTAAGTGTGCATTATTTTTTCTGTTATCTATGTTTATGTACTCCAGCGATTATTTTGATTGTGATCGATCCTCTTCAGTATAGTTTTCTCGCTATGTGCACTAACAAGGACCCTCATCGATATTCAAACTCGAAGGCAATGTCGGAGTCGACTAGTAATATTCGTCGATGGGTGTTCTGTAAACACAATTTGAAGTGAAAGAGAACATGTTATCATAATAAACGCATAATTAACATAGGTGACAGGAGTAGTTAACTAGGTAGAAATAAAGGCTGAAGTAAGTGATTGCTTAATTTTAATGCTATGTACTAATTAAGTAAAAATGTGATACACCTCAAAATACTGTGCAGATTCGATGGCTGATTTCGAAGGTTAGTTTATTCAGAAATTTTTGCAGGGAACAAGGAAAGAGAATGTGTGAAGCAAGAAAACATACTATTGAATACACAAATAAAAACTTTTCAACAGGGATATGTAGGCCTAAACACTTCATATGTTTTTTCAACATGTGTGCATTTGTTATTAATATGTGAACCTTGTCAATACAATTATCAAAGGGTACAGATGGGCCCACCTATTCAATACCATTAGCTTGTATAGTGTACTATATAACTGGGACTAGTTTCGACCCCACCTATATTGGGTAATCTTCAACCACGATTCAGTAATAAAGAAAACAGTATGGTATGTCTCAATTTAGAATCCAAATTTAAAACATTGATGAAGTCCGACAACACATCCAAAATTGAAACCAAATAACACATCAAAACTGCTGCGGTTGTTGCCGAACTATGTCATCGCTCCTACAGCAACCCAATGTTCCTGAGTTGATCTGAGAGTTGGCATTCCCCATATGTATAGACAAGCCACTTGTTTTTTAAATTGTTTTGTTCAATAGTAATATGGGTAATGGTTTGTATGTAGCTTGAAGGGGAACATTCATAACTTGAATAAGTATTCCTTTACATCACATGTAGTGATCTATTGTTTAATTTGGTTTGAAGTGAATGTGAATGAAAAAGAAACAACTTAATTCAGGTCTAATAGTGTTACCATATGTTTTCTCTTTCAGGCAGGTTATACATTTTGTTACAGAGTTATCCGTGGAATGCAGAGGTGAAAGAAGGTGCGGCTGGGGATGGGTCTAACTGCAAGTCCGAAAAATGAATTAAAATTTTCATAAAGGTTATATTTTCAGAACTTAACAATTTTCATATAGACTTTCAAAATTCAACAAGTAACAAATCAACAACAAGCCAGAATCAGGTACAACGAAATCAGAAGTTTTAGGAGATCATTACAAGATCTGGGCTTCGAGCCCCAAGTTTATAATTCCTGAGCTCTCAGCTCACAACCACAAGTTACAAAAGGGCAGAAAACCCCTAATTACATGGAGAACTTGCTCCCACTTAGTAATGTCAAGCCTCCTAGAGGCACCTTTCAAAACACCATAAAGAGCTGACCCGCTCTCAATCTTTCAAGCCTATTAAAGGCAATACTATGCTTTACAATCACTTGCCATCGAGGCACAACTTACAAGAATTAAACAGGGTATCTCGTACCCAGCCTACAGGACCTTAAAAGAAAAATAATAGGTTAATTAAATGGCCCAAAATACCAAGATGAATGGAGGCGTTGCTTGCGCTCCTACATAAAACCTTATAAAACCTAAGGGGTACTAGGCCGATGATACAGGGGCTATTCCCAAGCTAGGGAGGTGACTCGAATAAGAAAATTTTAATACATTAAGAGTAGAAAATCGGTTATGAAATCGTAGTCACCTCAAATCAAAAATGAAGGGGAGCTCGAGAGGGTAAAGCACCCTCCATCCCTGCTTTACAGTTAAAGTAATAAGAAAATTTTACATAAGCCGGCACTAAGTTACATTTTTAGATAGGTGGTTACATTGAAAAGGTTTCGGACCTTCCCCGAGGGTTAAACTGCTGAGCTAGCAAGAAATAAAGATGTTAAAAAGGCCATTACCTGTGTTGAAGAGCTGCTGCCCGAAGGAAGAGGCGCTATCCGCCCCCTGCTATACTTCCATACACTAAGCTAGATGTTGTTGAAGTGGCCGAGAGCCAGGAAAATCATCGAGACCTTTCATGAATAATTAAGACACACCCACAGTCGTTTATTGGGTAGCTTACAGTTACACATCAAAATTGGAGAAGAAAGACGCAATTGGCTGAAAATTAATGACATAAATTATTGATTGGCTAACTTCAAAACTGACGGAAAGAAAAGATTTATATTGCCAACCCACAAATGAAAGAACGAAATTTAGTAAAGAACAAACTTATGAATACAAAATTTCTTCAAATAAAGTTCTACCACTTCGCACCAGGGTGCATGGTCATGGTTTTTGTAGAGACATCTATCAGAAAATGTCCACACTTCTTGATAATTAGTAAACAAAAGCAGTTCGAAATTAACACAATGACATCTTCTGAGAAACTGTTGAGATAATTCAGTTTTTTAAAGTTCAGAGATTCTGCTGTAGGGGAGTACTTTAAGGCGGAAAATTCAAAAGTGTGGCATAGAGGTGTACCAACCGGTACACATTTATTTACTCCAAGTTAGTTTCGGCAGACTGATGAGCCTAACAGTTATGAATTAAAAATATGAGAACCGAAAAAATCTCCAAAACATATCTTCTAAAAAAACATGTTTTAAACAGTTGTTCGAAACATTGAGTTTAAAACTAATTTTAATCACTGTACATTGTTTTAAACAATGTAAAATTCGCTGTTTAAAACTGTTACGGAGTATTGTGGATGTGCAGAGGTGAAAGAAGGTGCTGGGATGAACAGGTCTCAATCTACGAAATTAAAGTTAATTTAAAATTTAACAAGGTTATATTTTCTTTTCAAGATTAAGAAATAACAAATATAACAGGTACTCAGTAGCCGAAACACAAATCGAGAATGTACAATTACAGAGTTACAGGATTTGGGCTCCGAGAGCCAGACACACAATTCTTGAGCTATAAGCCCAACCTTACGATATACAGGATTCAACAAAGGGGCAGAAGACCCCAATCATGCCCAGGAGCACTTGCTCCCAATTACACAGTAAAGCTTCATCGAGGCACGCAGAAACAGATTTTAAGAAAGAGCAACCCGCTCTTAAGTTCAAGCCTATCAAAGGCCACACCAAACTCCACGTTCAAGCTGTCCTCCAAGGACATATACACAGGGGTAAAAATACCCAACCTACTGAGGCCTATTCAGTGAAGAAACAGAAATATTACATGGCCTCCACAATACCAACTTGAGAGGAGGCGAAACTGCACTCCAAATACGCCTTATTAAAACCTACTTGGCACTAGGCCTCTAATGCAAGGGCTAATCCCATACTAAAGAGGTGACTTATAGAAGGAGACAATTTACATTACGTTAAGGAAGAAACGGTTGTGAAAATAAGTTCACCTCAACGCAATATGAGTGGGAACTCGAGAGGGTTAAGCACTCTCTATCCCAATATGTACTTTAAAAAGATAGAATTGATACCAAGTGTCTTTACATTTTAGGGGAAAGTTACATGGTAAAAGGGTTCGGACCTGCCCCAAGAGTTAAACTGCTGAGCTAGCAAGAAAAGAAGTTATTAAAAGGCCACTACCTGGTGGTTGAACTGCTGCCCGAAGAAAGAGGCGCTTCCCACCCCCTGCTACGTACTTTACACACGAGGCGTTTCAGGAATGATAACACCCGCCCACAAGCCTTTTATTGGATAATGGCAAAAACTACTACACTAGACGAAGAAGAAACACCTTATTGGTGGAAAATTAATTACAGAAATTCCTTATTGGTCAAATTCAAAACTGGCAGAAAGAAAGGGTTGATATTGCCAACTTAAACAATGACTGAAAGAAATTTAACAAAGAACAAACTTATGAACCCAAAATTTCTCCAAAAACACAGTTCTTTCACTTCGCACTAGGGTGCATAATTGTAGTCCTTCAGTAGTGCCATCTAGAAGAGAATGTCCACACTTCTTACTACAGATAAAACAAAAACGAATCGAAACTGACATAGTTCAGAACACTTCAAACTTTATAGTAATGACATCTTCTGAGAAATCGTTGAATTAGTATGGAAGTTAAAGTTCAGGCTTCCTCCAGTAGAGGAGTTTTAACTGGCGCAAAGTTTGAATTAGCAGCGTGGAGGTGTACCACCCGGTACAAAAACATTGATTTTTAATTTCGTGTGGCTGTTTCCAGCCGAGTGCAGCCCTTGTAAGGCAGACCCTCCAATGAGGGTGGGCAGCATCTGCCATGTGTAGGCAACTGCGTGTTATTGTGGTGGAGGATAGTGTTATGTGTGGTGTGTGAGTTGCAGGGATGTTGGGGACAGCACGAACACCCAGGCCCCGGGCCATTGGAATTAACCAATGAAAGTTAAAATCCCCGACCCGGCCGGGAATCGAACCCGGAACCCTCTGAACCGAAGTCCAGTATGCTGACCATTCAGCCAAGGAGTTGGACTAAAACATTGTTTTAAACTTGCCAACTAATTTAAAGGTATGTAAAACACCAGACAACAAAATATTAAAAAAACATTTGCACTGGGGTCCATACAAGTATCAGTGCATTATCAGAGATCACACTCTTTCTAAAACAAACGTCAGCTGAAGCCTTATATTTTGGAACAGTGGGTTGTTAAACATTGTTTTCTGGTCACACTTGTATTCAGTTATTTCTGTTAGATGCATCAAGATATTGTTTTGGATAAGTAGACCAATACTGTTTTAACTTCACTAAGTATAACAACTTGAGACCCATGAAGGGAGGTGTGCCTATGAAACTGAAACTCAGCCAGCAGGGGAAATTTGATTACCACCTGGGATTATTTTTCTCGGGAACTTACGGTTAGCTGCTTCAGGAATCACAGTGCTCATGTTAGGTTATGTTTGTATAGTGGTGTGTTCTGTTAATTGCTGTGTAGAATGTGGTTACAACATAGCATTATGATCAGCTTATTGCATTTATGAGTTCAACTGGCAGAACAGATCCACTATGGTAACATTTTATAGAATACCTACAAAAGTTGTAATGGCAAAACAATTAGGTCAAAATGTATGTTGTGCAGGGAAGACATGGTTGGGTTAGTTGGTAGAATGAAATAACATATTGGGACAAAATGCTGTTATGGGAACATAAGCCTGCCCACACAATTCGAGGATGATACTGTGTGGTCATGGAAATGGAATATGAAAATGAAACCCAAACCGAAGTTCAGTGGTAATCCACTCATTAGCAGCTTGCATCACAATCACTTCAATCACATTCCAATTCTACAGGTAAGGAATATTTATACATAACTAAATTTTGTAGGTTATGTTCAATAATTGAGTTGTATTTAAAAAGAAACCAAATTCCTAGTACACTTTTGTTCAAATTGTTGGCATAACTATAGAGTCTGCCCTGCAATGTTAGTGGCACAAGGCACCACTTCATGGCGCATGCGAAGTGACTGTCCTTCGTTTAATATTTGGGTTTCCATTAGTAGCGCTTAGGTAAGTTGAGGTAAATGGAAAAGCACTGGTGCCAACTGTTGGTTGTTGGTTTGATATGGCTGTCTTTTTCTTTTCTTGCTGCGTGGACTGTATGCGCCGCGGTGATAGAAAAGAGCCTCTCGAAGGGAGTGTGGCCTCTAAGGAGCCACTGTCCTCATGACAGAGATTGGCCTGTATATGCAAAAATACGTTACAGCTATTAAATGACCTTTTCTTATCTTGCCGTAAGCCTCGAGATTAAAGGAGGAATGGAGAAAGTCTAAGGTTATCGTCCGACACCATGACACTTTCAAACTTCGCGGGCCTCTTTAGTCTTTTTCTTCTTCAGTAGTTAGTACGAAATCTCTCTCTTCATTGGTGGAAATGATGTCATAATCTTTGATATCTCGGCCAATGCTTATGCCTTCGCAGAAGCAATGGATAATGGCACCTGGATCATTACTTTAGGTTATAAAAGTAAATATACTTCTAGGGGCGGGAGGGTTGGACCCTGGCAGGCGTAATTGACACCTCCCTCCTCCAGAATCATTTCTAGGTTAGAATAGCAGCACTGAAACTAACATATTGAGCCCATAATTCTACATTGCAGAAGAACCGCTGCTTAACTATGTAGGGTAAGGTGTGAGAGGAGAAAAGATGCATCCATCTTTGTAAATGTCTAGCCTGATATTCCTTGCTTGTTACTCACAGTAGAAGGTGACCAAAGCCTCGAGCAAAGACGGAACATTTCGGAATACCCCGCGAAATTAATAATACCAATGTGGCTAACATCCTTATTGGGAAAGATTTCGGCAATGTCATTAGAGAGAAAGTAATTAATAAGATTTTTTGGGATCATTTGATGAAGCTCACTTCACAGGGAGAAATATAATTAATTATGCCCAGAGATAAGTTCGCCTGTCTATTGAGTGTGGGGGAATGGCATGAGGTGAGGTCACCCAGGCAGAATACGCGAGAAAGTCGCCCACGGAATTACTTAATTACGCCTATGAAAGAAGCAGGAGAAATCAATGAACAACACCATTATGATCGGAAAATAGGCGGAATCTCTGGTGTGAGTTTTAGAAAAATCAGTCAAGCGGTATAGACAATGGGATGATTGCACAACAGCAGGGGATGCGTGACACACGGGTCCCTAGATTTCATATAAATATCCCCTCTGACCACGAGAGAAGCACTCGGCATTCATCAGTCCGAGAGTGCGAACCTGTGACAGTCGACATCAAGAAGAGAACTTACAGAAATTCATGAACTAGGTGATAGACTTGGGATCTCGAGAGCCGTATTGGCTTGAGAGAGGTAGGAAAGGCAAGTGTTGGTAAACTTCAAATTAAGTTTTAACAGCAATGCTGCAGTCATCGTAGTGCGAAGGGAACGTTGTGACACCATGATTGGTGATTGTGAAGGTTTTACTGAACTTCTGTAAAGGAGATTAAAGTCTGTCTGTCTAGTCTGTTAACATGATCTTTGGTTACCTGGCCCCAGGGGAAACATTTGGCTTGCAAGTGAGAAGGCGAGACGAGCATTATCTTTTCCCACGGACACACAGGAATGAACACATGGCCGTTAGACGTTAGTAGCTTCGGGCGGTCCAAGCAGTCACGAGGTTATATCTTTTACTTCTGTATGTTTTAAAGTGTTATTGTTTCAGATTATAAATTATCAGAAGAAAAATTAATTTGTGTTGCATCAAGAAGTGCAGAGTCAGTGTAATTGAAAGGTTAGTATACAGTTCAATAAAATTAGGGGAACCTGTTTTGTAACGTCTGGTATGTGAATGTTAATTTGGTAGATCAATGGTCATACATCATACCTTGAGACCTTGGTTACTCTGGGTATGTCAAATCAAAGTTATACTCCATCTCCAGGCATAGTCATGCATTAAACTGTCAGGTGATCCCTCAAAACAAAGTGAATAGTGGTGCGTCCATGTGTTGTGAGGTACACAGACTGCTGCGGTCATTTGAATATGTTGTATGTCAACCAGCACATCCCATGAGACATCTTAATGAAGTTTAAGTCACAAGGGCCGCCATTTTGGTCGAGGAAGGATGGACTTTTCGTCGTGTTGCAGTGGATCTCAGTGTCTCTCCGTCAGTAATTCACCGCTTGTGGAATTGCTACAATGAGATAGGCCAGTTCATAAAGAGGGTTGGACAAGGTCATCAATGCATGACAACTCCACAAGATGACCGATATCTGACCATCTGTGCATTGCGGCGTCGTTCAGCAACTGCCAGAGAACTGCAACAAGACCTCAGGAGGATCACTGGAGTCATGGTGTCTGACCAGACAGTAAGGAACAGGTTAAGAGAAGTGTCCTTACGACCCAGACGTCCTGTTCGAGTGCCCCGTTTAACGCAGCAATATCGCAGCTCGCCTTTTGTTTGCCCGTACCCACGTCAACTGGCAACTTCGCCAATGGAGACCTGTGTTGTTCACAGACGAGTCGAGATTTCCCCTGACACAACGTGATGAATGTCAACGTGTATGGAGACGCCATGGTGAGCAGTACATGCCAAATGTTGTCCAGGAAGGCGACCGATTCAGACAAGGTTCTGTGGTGGTGTGGGGTGGCATCAGTATTGATGGCCATACGGATCTTGTTGTCGTTCGTGGTAATCTTACTGCTGTGGGATACATCAAGCAGATACTGCTACAACGTGTTGGTTGCTGCATACGGTGTTGGCACTGAATTCGTACTTGGGCCGATGACCTTCGATGTTAGGCTCTTTAAAACAACAAGCATCATCATCAGCATCGAATTCGTACTCATGAACGACAATGTCAGGGCTCATGTAGTGTGCATCACCAGAGCTGTCGTGTGAGAACTGGACATTCAAGAGATGGATTGGCCATCAACTAGTCCCGACCTTAATCCCATCGAGCATGTGTGGGAGAGGCTTGACAGAAGTGTTCATGGGCGTACTGTTCCACCACACACTCTCCAAGGCCTCGGAACAGGCTGTCATTGAAGAATGGGACCTGATACCGCAACGTGACCTCTGTCGACTTATACGGAGCATGCCACGTAGGTGCCAAGCTGTGATAAATGCTCTTGGAGGACATACACCATACTGAAGGTCTCCAGCTGTGATAAAAATCCACCCTGGAGGACTGTTATCACCTTGTTTTCGCCCCTATTTGGACATTTCTGTTTGTGTTCTGAAATTGAACGTGAATCCATCGATGTTCTTTTGTATACTTCAACAGTAAAGAATGAAGGTTTAGTTGGTATTATACCTGGGTGTGAGATATTCTTTTGTGGCATATGTTCAAAAACATGTTCCACTAAATTTTTTGAAGTGTGTATTTAAGTGAAGAATACCTGCTATCATTAGGAGGCACTAAGTCGGAGTTTGCTGGCTTGCTAAATGCAGCCAAAATGGTGCCATATGTATCAGCCCAATTACAGGTCTGTCTAATTCCAATATTATGTTTTTGTGGTTAGAAATCTAAATGCTTGTTCTCTTAAAATTACCGTATTTACTTGTGTATTAGACCCCCTCGCATATTAGAACCCCCTGGCTTTTCGAGACGAAGAAAATGAAAAAATAAATCTCGCATATAAGACCCCCCCCCCAACGTAATTTGTCAGAGAGGAACAGCGATTCCACTTCGAAGCGTTTACAAGTCTTATTGCAGCTCTGATGACATCACACAAATTTGTGAATAGTTTCATCCGTTCGACCTATGCAATAAAAACGCGTTGAATCCGTGTGATACATCTGTGTTTCGTAGTTAAGAAATGTCCGCCTCCATAGCGTAGGTCTACTGCAGCTCTGATGACGTCGCACAAATAGGTGAATAGGCCTAGCTTCGTGTCCGACCCGCGCATTGCAAGCATGCATCAGTCATGCTATATGTCTCTGTCTTTTAGTTAATAATGTCCGCCAGAGTAATGGTTAGCACAATTAGTTACTGGTCTCGGGAGTCTGACTTAGATTCCCAGTAATGTACCGCCAGAGATTGACGAATGGCAGGAAGGTTGATATGCGGTAAAAGCAGTACATGTAACTCCCCTCCACTGGGGGTATGTCTAAAAAGAGCTGTACCACCTTGGGATGAGGAAACGAGTTTACTTTAGTTGAGAAATATTCGCGCATTCGCGGTTATTGCTATTTATACAGCAGGCGAGATCATTAACAAAGTAGTCGTTTAATATCTCGTGACTCGGACCAAGATAGGTATATATTTGGAGAGAAGCAAGTTTAAAACGTGATAAAAGCTATCCAATTAAAACAATTGTTTTACTCGCCAACGTACCTAACAAATAATAATAATTGTACCGGGCGGTACACCTCCACGCCGCTAATTTAAAATTTGCGCCAGTTGAAACTCCTCTGGCGGAGGAAGTCTGAACTTTATCTAATGTATTAATTTTCAAGTTTCTCAGAAGATGTCACCACTTGGAAATTTTGAAGTTACTGAACTGGGTCGTTTTCGACGTATTTTTGTTTTGCTTGTAGTAAGAAGTGTGAACTTTCTCTTCCAGAGGACACTACTGAAGAACTACAACAGTGCACCCTAGTGCAAGGTGAAAGAACTGTTTTTTGGAGAAATTTTTATTTCTAAAGTTTGTTTCTTGTTAAATTTCTTTCTGGTATTGTTTAAGTTGGCTGTATTCCCCTTTCTTTCCCCTTGTTTTGAATTTAGCCAATCCCGAATTTATTTAATTAATTTACGACCAATAAGGTGTTTCTTCTTCAAATTGGATATGCTGCTTAACCCTAACCAATAAATAATTGTGGGCGGGTGTTTTCTTTCCTGAAACGCCTCGAACTTTCCGCGAGAGTATATAAACTGCTGATTTTAGGGTCTCTGTGCCACTTCTCTACCATCTTTCAGTGTGAATAGTACATAGCAGGGGGCGGGAAGCGCCTCTTTCTTCGGGCAGCAGTTCAACAACCAGGTAATGGCCATTTAATAACTTCTTTTCTTGCTAGGTCAGCAGTTTAACTCTCGGGGCCTGTCCGAAGCGTTTCCACCATTTAACCTTTTCCTAAAATGTAACTACTCTTAACATCTATTCTCTTTTAAAGCTACATATTGGGATAGAGAGTGCTTAACCCTCTCGAGCTCCCACTCATATTGTTTTGAGGTGAACTTATTTCTCACAACCGATTCTTCCTTAATGTAATGTAAATTGTTCTTTTCTAAAGTCACCTCTGTAGTATGGGATTAGCCCTTGCATTAGTGGCCTAGAGCCAGATTAGGTTTTAAAACAAAATGTATTAGGAGTGCAGTTCGCCTCCTCTCACTTTGGTATTTTAGAGGCCATGTAATTATCCTTTTCTCGCTTAATAGGCCTCAGTAGGTTGGGTATTTTACCCCTGTGTTTACGTCCTTAGAGGACAGCTTGAAGGTCGTGTTAGGTGTGGCCTTTTGATAGGCTTAAAATTTTGAGAGCGGATCGCTCTTTTGGAATTTGTTTCTGCGTGCCTCTAGGAGGTTTTATTGTGTAATTTGGAGCAAGTGCTCCTGGGCATGATTGGGGTTTTCTGCCCCTTTGTGAAACCTTATGTACATGTAAGCTTGGGCTAACTGCTCAAGAATTGTGAGTCCGGGGCTCGAAGCCCAAAGCCTGTAAATACTGTTCTTGCTCTTTTGTTGCCTTGCTACTCTGTACCTTCCATGCTTGTTATTTCTTGATTTTGAAAAAAGAATATAACCTTGTTAAATTTTACATTAACTTTAATTTCGTAGTTTGAGACCCGTTCACACCCGCACCTTCTTTCACCTCTACCTACCACAAAAATACGGTAACAAGTGGTAGCAGAGCGTGGTTGAATGGGTCTCAATTTAGCCCCTTTTGACGGCTAAACATTGCTTTGATCTGAACTCTAACAATTTTCTCATTTGCTGGAATTTTTGATTTGTCCTGTTTCAAAATTGTTCTGTCATCATGCCCGGCCCTCGCGATGTTCTCCATCTTAACTATTTGCGCAAGGAGGAGTTGATTTATGAGTTAACTATCAGAAATGTGCAATCTGGAGGCACGGTTGCAGTAGACACAAACAAGCTTAGAGAGTCCCTTGATTTGCCCATTTCCATGCCCACTTTGGGAGAGAAAGAAATTGACGACTCTCTTTCCACGATCATCGAGAACATTACTGGGCTAGCATCTGTAGTTAGTTTTTTTGTCGAAAATGATCCTTCTCCTAATCAAATTAAGCGTGTGCAAGCCAGGCTATTTCATTTTTCAAATAGAGTTAACGATCTGTTGTCTCTAAAGTTGAATGATGTTCAGAGGAAGGAAGCTAGTACGGTGCTTGAAAATATTTCTGAATTATCTAATAAGGTCACTCAATTGTTAACTGGGGAAGTTCCTCCCAAAACTGATCTACCCGCTACGGTGAATGTAGGTAGCGAGGAAGAGCCTCCTAAGGGAGAAGTCAATAGGAAAACCGTTGGAGCTCAAACTATCTCTGCCCCATTGGACAACGAGTCTGAACGCCGTGCATCGTTGAATAATGTACGTTCTGAACTAACTTCTTTGCCACTGAAACCTTTCCCTACTATGTCACCTGGGTTCAGCAGCTTGCCTCATCCATTAGCAATGTTGCTCAGAGGTATCTCTAAGTTTTCTGTTAATACCACCAGTGAAGTTATTTCATTCTTAAGGTTTTTAGTTGAATTTCAAGATCATGCCCTTGTTTTTTCTCTTTCTCCGTGTCAAATTTTACAGATAATTTATCCTTATGCAATTGGTATTCTCTCAGATAAAATAGTAAGAGCCATTGCCGAACAGTCATCTATTAAAGATTTTCATGCACATCTGCTTGCAAATTTTATTCCTGCTCGCGCGAGGTCATCTCTGATTCAGAAGTACTATTATCGAGTACAGAGATTGGATGAAAATCTGGCTGATTTCATACAAGACATTAAGTTCTATACTAGGGTGTTTGCTCTTCACTTCCCTGAGGATCAGATTGTACAGGCTATTGTGGAAGGCATTTCACCATCTTATAGGTCATATTTGTGTTTCGCGGCGTGCCCGCAAACCTTCTCTGAACTTGAAGCATTGGCCGTCTCAGCGGAAGGAGTTAGATACGCCGATTCCCTGCGTGTAGCGAAAGAACCCCCGCCTTCTGTTAGTAATCATCGGCCTCCACCTCGCCGACCTGTTACACCCCGTAAATGTTATGCTTGCGGGTCGCCTGACCATCTTCGCAATAAATGTCCATTGGTCAAAACTAGTAGGGCAAATAATGGAGCTGGTTCATCACAAGGCTGTTTTAAATGTGGGGCTTTCTCACATATCGCCAAGAATTGCCCAAATTCAAATAGCACCCCCTCCTGCTCAACTTCTGATGCAAATTCCACCAATGCCAATAATAAAAAGTGGCTTCGGCTGAGTCGACTAATCCATCTTTCCGAGGCTCAGCCCCTGGTAAACAGATCGAAAATTCAGGGAACGTTCAATCTGCAAATCCATCTTTTGAATGCCCCAAAGAGTGTCTTAGGATTGCGGCGGATACCCCCGCACCGGTCCCCTTTCTCAAAATTGAGTTAAATAATGAGCCTATAACAGCCCTATTAGATTCAGGCAGTGTTTGTTCTATTATTTCGGCTGAATGGTATTCAAAATTGAAATCTGTTTGTAAACTTCCTGACTATTGTTCCTCTTCGATCCAATATGTTTCGGCTAATTCATCTCCCTTAGAAATTCTAGGTTCATTACAGGTCAAAATTCGTATTTTTAAATTTACATGGAAAATCAAACTGTTTGTGGCTAAGCACTTGTCTTACCGGGTGAGTTGGCCGTGCGTGTAGAGGCGCGCGGCTGTGAGCTTGCATCCGGGAGATAGTAGGTTCGAATCCCACTATCGGCAGCCCTGAAGATGGTTTTCCGTGGTTTCCCATTTTCACACCAGGCAAATGCTGGGGCTGTACCTTAATTAAGGCCACGGCCGCTTCCTTCCAACTCCTAGGCCTTTCCCATCCCATCGTCGCCATAAGACCTATCTGTGTCGGTGCGACGTAAAGCCCCTAGCAAAAAAAAAAAAAAAAAAAAAAAAAAAAAGCACTTGTCTTGCCCCATCATATTGGGAGCGGACTTCATTTCTCACACTGGTCTTGTGCTCGATCATCAGAGTAAGTCGTGCACATTCAAATTTGCTTCCAATTGTAAAATCCCCTTGTTAAAATGTAATTCTGCATCATGTTCATCTATTTCGCCTACCCAGGATGAGATGTTGTTAGACCTTGGACATCTACCTGAGGAGCAGGCTGATAGTATTCGTAAGTTGTGTCAGTCGTTTCCAGAGGTGTTCTCTGATACTCTTGGTGTTACTGACCTTATTGAATACAAAATTGAGGTCACGGATTCGATTCCTGTCCGTTTTCCACCTTATAGGCTATCTCCACCAAAAATGAAGGCTCTGAAAGAAATTATCGATCAGATGTTGAAGGATGGTATTATTAGGCCCTCTAAGTCGGCGTATTATCCACCTATTTTTCTAGTCCCGAAACCCCAAGGGGGCTTCAGGCCTGTCATCGATTATAGGGCTCTCAATCGGAAGGTGGTGTTACAATCTGTGCCCCTTCCTGAACTTCATTCTTGTTTTTCATGGTTTCGTAAGGCCAAGTTCTTTACTATTTTGGACTTGAATCAGGCCTATAATCAAATTCCCCTTGCCGAAGAGTCTAAACATCTTACAGCGTTTGCCACGGATTGGAATTTGTATGAATACAACCGCGTGCCTTTCGGGCTCCCCACGGGAGCAGCTGTACTCACTAGGCTGCTAGATAGGGTCTTCTCCGACATCAAATTTGAGTACTTGTATCACTACTTGGATGATGTCGTCGTATTTTCGGAGACCTTTGAAGAACATCTAGATCATGTGCGAGAAGTTCTCAATCGCCTTCGTAAGGCTGGGTTAACTGTCAAGTTGTCCAAGGTTGCCTTTGCTAAGACCTCTATGTCATTCCTAGGGCATATTGTGTCACCTGATGGTGTTGCCGTCGATCATTCTAGAACACAGGCCATCCGTGATTTTAAACCTCCCAAGGACATTAAAGGTATCGCCAGGTTCATTGGTATGGTGAATTTCTTCAGGAAGTTTATTCCTAACTTCGCTAATAGAGCGGCGCCCTTGAACCTTCTTCGTAGGAAAGGCATCAAATTCGAGTGGGGACCTTCTCAACAAGCCGCTTTTGAAGATTTTAAATTAGCTCTCTGTAATGCCCCTGTCCTTGCTATGCCTGATTTCTCAAAGAAATTCATCGTCCAAACTGACGCGTCGTCGTCAGCAGTAGCTGCAGTCCTTCTTCAAGAGACTGAATTAGGGAGGCGACCCATCGCCTATGCCTCTAGGACTCTGTCGGCTCAAGAAGCCAAGTATTCCATCTATGAGCTCGAAGGTTTGGCAGTCTTATTTGCCTTAGAAAAGTTCCGTCTCTATCTGGAACATGTCAAATTCGACCTGGAGACAGATAATCAAGCCTTAAGCTGGGTCTTAGGTAGGCCGCGTCGTACTGGTCGTATAGCCCGTTGGACCATCCGAATTTCTGCCTTCCAATTCGTTGTCAGGCATATCACATTGACCGAAAATGTTGTCGCTGATGGACTCAGCCGTTTGTTTTCAAACGACGTTGAGAACCATGAACCGGTCGACAGTTCATCACCTCCCGAGTCCATACTATCTGATGTTAATGCCATCTTAACAGATGCTCCCATGCTCTTTAGGGATATCGAGACATACCAACGTGAAGATCCGACGCTGGCTCCGATAATGGAAACCCGTTCTTCTGGGGAACATGTTGTCCCTTATGTACTGAGGAATGGTGTTCTGTGTTGCCCTTCGAGGCATGATAAGATCATGAAGGTTGTCATTCCAGCGGTTCTTGTACCTATGATCTTTAAGTACTATCATGAGACCCCATTAGGGGGACATCTTGGAATCTTTAAAACGCGTGAAAAGATTCGTGAAAGGTTCATCTGGAAAGGTATGGACAGTGAAATCCGTGAACTAGTAAAAGCTTGTAAATCCTGCTTGCTTTGTAAACCCACCATGTCCACCAAGGTAGGCATGTTGTCTTCTCATCAGGCTTCGCGCCCCATGGAACGCCTGTATATTGATTATGTAGGACCCTTCCCCCAGTCTAAGGGAAATGCCAACAAGTTCATCTTTGTATGTGTAGATGGTTTTACAAGATTTTCCTGGTTATTTCCGACTAAGCTGGCTACCGCTCAGTCCACCATTACTTGTCTAAATTCTATCTTTGCTTCTTTTGGTCCGTGTCAATATATTGTATCTGATAATGCTAAGGCTTTTACATCTAATCTATTTCGTAAATTCTGCTTTGACCTGTCCATCTCTCATGTGACTACTTCTGCTTATTACCCTCAACCATCTCTGGCTGAACGGGTTAATCGTAATCTCAGGTCCGCGCTTATTGCCTATCATCATGAAGATCATTCCAGGTGGGACACGTCCCTGCATTGGTTAGCTTTTGCTTTGAATTCGGCGGTTTATTAATCACATAAATTTACTCCCGCGTCTTTGATGTTCACGTTTGTTCCCAACACGCCGCTCTCTATCCTCTGGTCTCTGGGTGACATTCTACCCGAGACAATAGACCCGGACAATATTAAAGATCTTTGGAAGAAAGCTAAAGCCAATCTTAAAGTGTCTCATGAAAAGGTTAGGGAAAGATATGATCGTGGACGGAGACCGACCAATTTGAAGGTAGGCGACCAAGTGATGGTCAAGAATTTTGTTCCCGCGGGCAAGCTTGCCCCCAGATTTCATGGGCCATGTGTCATTCTCAATTTCCTTACGCCGGTTACGTTGTTATTAAGCAATCCAGCCACCGAGAGGATATTTAGGGTTCACCTGTCGCAGGTGAAACCTGTATAATTTCTGTGCTAACTTGCCTCGTATAATCTTGAAAGGAATATGAAGGTTATATTTTTTTTTGAGTTTTCACTTTTAAGGCATTCTGCCCCTTCTATAATATTTTGTTTTATATGTAAGCATTTTGTAAAACCTTCCCCGAACCGTTAAACTGCCATCCTGTCGTTGCCACGGCCATTACCACGCTCCCGTCTCCTGCTCCACAACACACAGTGGCTTATTAATGCCGTAAATATCTGCACGCCGCTGGCCCCTCAACCTCTCCACAAAGCGTGTGCCCTCAAAAAAATGATGATGGTCCAACAAATTCTGCCGCCGAGCTTTAATGTTTCAGTGCCCCCGCAGCAGCGCGGCGCCGTACCGCTTCTGGAATAGAGGAAGGGCCCCCTCTCCTCCAGCGATGTCGACCAGTGTACGGCGAGCCGGAGCCCTCCTCCCGGCCAAGGCTGATGTGCGGCGCACGACCTGCTACTTGCCCGCAGCCTGTATATGTTCGCCGCGGGCGCGGCGTGCTTCAACACCACTACTCCTCTCATGGTGCGGGCGAGCGGTATCTCAGGGTACTTGAGGGGTCCGAGCGGCCTCCTCTGGACACAAGCTGCAGCGGCCGCTCTGGCCATCCAACTTAATCAACCTTGAAAATATTTAATCAGCTATATGGACATTCCAGTTCAACATTACTACCTTTTCTTGGATTTTACTGCAATACCTGGTGGACTTAGAAAATTTTTCCTCAACTTTAAAAACTAAAGATTTCCTTCTGAATTTAACTTCTACAAACATAAAGACATTACTTCAGCAGTTACTACGAGAATTTTTGAAACTGGATCAAATCAAATTTCAACAATTTAGATAAATGCTTCTGCAATTAACCTCCATATCATCATAACTTGGACCTTGTTTTCAAACAAAAGTTTATGTCTTCTGTGTTACCCCTTGGAGGAACTTTTTGGGGGGGAGGTCTGTACCGGGCGGTACACCTCCACGCCGCTAATTTAAAATTTGCGCCAGTTGAAACTCCTCTGGCGGAGGAAGTCTGAACTTTATCTAATGTATTAATTTTCAAGTTTCTCAGAAGATGTCACCACTTGGAAATTTTGAAGTTTCTGAACTGGGTCGTTTTCGACGTATTTTTGTTTTGCTTGTAGTAAGAAGTGTGAACTTTCTCTTCTAGAGGACACTACTGAAGAACTACAACAGTGCACCCTAGTGCAAGGTGAAAGAACTGTTTTTTGGAGAAATTTTTATTTCAAAAGTTTGTTTCTTGTTAAATTTCTTTCTGGTATTGTTTAAGTTGGCTGTATTCCCCTTTCTTTCCCCTTGTTTTGAATTTAGCCAATCCCGAATTTATTTAATTAATTTACGACCAATAAGGTGTTTCTTCTTCAAATTGGATATGCTGCTTAACCCTAACCAATAAATAATTGTGGGCGGGTGTTTTCTTTCCTGAAACGCCTCGAACTTTCCGCGAGAGTATATAAACTGCTGATTTTAGGGTCTCTGTGCCACTTCTCTACCATCTTTCAGTGTGAATAGTACATAGCAGGGGGCGGGAAGCGCCTCTTTCTTCGGGCAGCAGTTCAACAACCAGGTAATGGCCATTTAATAACTTCTTTTCTTGCTAGGTCAGCAGTTTAACTCTCGGGGCCTGTCCGAAGCGTTTCCACCATGTAACCTTTTCCTAAAATGTAACTACTCTTAACATCTATTCTCTTTTAAAGCTACATATTGGGATAGAGAGTGCTTAACCCTCTCGAGCTCCCACTCATATTGTTTTGAGGTGAACTTATTTCTCACAACCAATTCTTCCTTAATGTAATGTAAATTGTTCTTTTCTAAAGTCACCTCTATAGTATGGGATTAGCCCTTGCATTAGTGGCCTAGAGCCAGATTAGGTTTTAAAACAAAATGTATTAGGAGTGCAGTTCGCCTCCTCTCACTTTGGTATTTTAGAGGCCATGTAATTATCCTTTTCTCGCTTAATAGACCTCAGTAGGTTGGGTATTTTACCCCTGTGTTTACGTCCTTAGAGGACAGCTTGAAGGTCGTGTTAGGTGTGGCCTTTTGATAGGCTTAAAATTTTGAGAGCGGATCGCTCTTTTGGAATTTGTTTCTGCGTGCCTCTAGGAGGTCTTACTGTGTAATTTGGAGCAAGTGCTCCTGGGTGTGATTGGGGTGTTCTGCCCCTTTGTGAAACCTTATGTACATGTAATTTTGGGCTAACTGCTCAAGAATGGTGAGTCCGGGGCTCGAAGCCCAAAGCCTGTAAATACTGTTGTTGCTCTTTTGTTGCCTTGCTACTCTGTACCTTCCATGCTTGTTATTTCTTGATTTTGAAAAGAGAATATAACCTTGTTAAATTTTACATTAACTTTAATTTCGTAGTTTGAGACCCGTTCACACCCGCAGCTTCTTTCACCTGTACCTACCACAAAAATACGGTAACAATAATAATAATAAATTTATGTCCCCACATACTTTTAACGATTTTCAGAGATAGCAAGCAAGAAAGATGTTATGTGGCCATTACCTTGTCGAAGTTCTGCTGCCTGATGAAGAAGGCTTCCCGCCTCCTGTTTTGACACACACACTTAGTAAGATGACAATCAAATGGCCAAGAGACGTGAAAATCCGCAGTTTATAAACCCTCTGGGAAGGTTCGAGATCTTTCATGAATAAGACACACCCACAGAATTTTATTGGTTGAGTTCAAAAGTGACACTCAGAATCGGAGGTTGAAAATTTATTACAGAAATTTGGGATTGGCTAGGTTCAAAACTGGCGTAAATAAAGAGGGAATATTGCCAACCCAAAAATAAATGAACATCAGTCAGTAAAAAAACTTATGAATAAAAAACTTCTTTAAATGAAAAGTTCTTTCACTTCGCACCAGGGTGCATGATCATAGTTTTTAGTAGTGACATCTGTGGATGAATGTCCAAACTTCTTGATGAATGGCAAATAAAACAAGTAGAAATTGACACAGTTCAGGAAACTTCACAATAACAAAATTACATCGGATTTTCGTGTGACATCTTCTGAGTAAAGTTCTAAGTAGGTATAGTTTCAATTTCACTGTTTCATCAGTAGAGGAGTTCTTTTAGGCGCTAGATAGAAATGCGCGGCGTTGGGGTGTACCTCTCGGTACAGTTATAATTAAAACTTGTGTTTGTGAAGGGGTAAGTGTGATCCTTTTTAATATTCTAAGAGTTTTTACAGTCTTTGCTTTCCCTGATCTTAAAAAATTATCAAAAAACATTATAAAGCCTGTGATTTCTGGAGGATAGGACGTTCAAATATGGTCATCTCCGGTTTGGAGGTCTGTTGATAATAATGCTACAAATCATATTTGTAACGATAAGTCTAGAATAAAACATCTAAGAATAATAGGTGTATCTTACCGGGCGAGTTGGCCGTGCGGTCAGGGGCACGTGGCTGTGAGCTTGCATCCGGGAGATAGTGGGTTCGAATCCCACTGTCGGCAGCCCTGAAAATGGTTTTCTGTGGTTTCCCATTTTCACACCAGGCAAACGCTGGGGCTGTGCCTTTATTAAGGCCATCGCCGCTTCCTTCCAATTCCTAAACCTTTCCTATCCCATCGTTGCCATAAGACCTATCTGTGTCGGTGCAACACAAAACACTAGGCAAAAAAAAGTATTGTTTTGTCCATGTTCTTGAACAGAAGAGAAGAAAGATGGATAAGGAAGTCATTAAAGGAATTTAGTAGGATGTGATCTTGGTTATAGGATATGGAATCCTCAAAGAAGAATCATGTCTCATGATATTGATTTCCAATGCTGAGGATGAGCTAGTTTCTGCAAGTGAGGCTGCGTGTGAAATGGTGTGGCTCAGGTATATTCTGCATTCTTAACCTTTGTTTGTGGATAATGAAGCTGCCATCAAACTACCCAAAATCCTGGGTTTATTGACGTACTAAGCACATAAGAATTATACTTTTTTTCTGTAAGGGAGATTGTCCATAAAGAAATCGTTGATATGCTTGCAGTCTCTACAGACTGTCAGCTAGCAGACATACTGATTAAACCCATCCACAAACCAAAACTGACATTTTCTCTTGAAGAAATTTGACTGTGTTGTGAAGAAAGATTTGTTCAATGAGGAAGTGTGCTTTTGATAAACTTGGAATTACCCAGAACTTGTGTTTATTCATTGAAAGATGTATTTATTTTGTATATGTATTTTTCGACTTTTACAGCTATAAAAGGCATGGACATGACTTGTAAAAGTCAGCATTGCACTTTAGCACTGTCACACATATTTTCATCTGTGTCTTAGTTGGATGTTATGCCAAGATTGACATTTACATTCTCAGTGCAGTTTAATGTTAAAAATACGGTATTATAGTATTTTAATGTTGTATCCAGTTATTAATAATTTAACCTTAATATATCAACATAGATCCATCACTGTAAACTCAAAATTGCTCTGGTGTGAAGTCGTCACAGGTCACGAGGTACAAAATACAAGGGTTAAGTTTTGGCAACTATTTTATGTCTTGCTACATAGCTTACATACTGTACCAGGAAAAGTTCTTGTGTAAAGGGCATGAGTAGGACCTCAGGGAGTGGAACTTGGTTTCTGGAGCCGATACAGAGTAGGATAGACTCGCAGAGCAAATAATAGATGGTTATAAAAAATTTTTAAAAACAATTTATTGATTCTTCACCCTGCAATATGATTATTGGACTCAAATCTGGCATTGTAATTAAAAGTTTAAACGTAATCTTCTTGATTTTTGTTCATGAAAATTAAATGAATATCACTGATTCAAAAGTCTTTCATATGTGAGAATACGAGGTATTAGATTTCCACCTAAAGTCTTTCTAAATATGATCACACACTTGTAATTGCAAATTGACATAGGAATTTAAATGTCTGTTGAAAGTTGTTCAGTTTTTCAGTTTGTAAACCTTGATGTACAGCACACTTGAAAAGTCTAAAGTTCTTCTATGGGATATGAAAATTAAATTTGAAAATTAAATTAATCACAAAAGATGAACTTCTGAGAAATTATGAGAACTCTGAAATATTTGTTCACATGCGGCACTGAAGTTTCCACTGTTCAAAATTAATGAAAAAATTTTAGTCAGTTTGTTACTACTCACTTAACGAAAGAAATGTTGCTACAAATGTTGAAGGACGGACGTCTGGAATGTTCCGTGGAGAATCAGGATCGGCAATGTTCCATTAACACACCATGTTGACGTCCCTCGATGAGGTGATGATTGTTGGAACTGGATCGTGTAGAATTGCAGCTCATTAAGGTGATTTTTCGCACACGGAAAATTCACTTAGTGCGAGTAGTTATCACTGACACTGTCATTTACTGTCAAACACAGTTTATGGCATAATTGAACTTAAGACGTTAAATGAATAATCACACTCCTTTCTGTATGAAATACTATTTAAAGTCTTTACTGAGAATATCCATAATTACACAGTTCACACTTGAAAAAGGCAAATCACAGTCTTTGAACACGGTCATTAAGTCACTAAGGATTATTTTCTGATTATCTGGTTATTATAACATCATATTACCTCAGAAAAAGTTCTTAGTATTCACCCAGTTTACTACTGTAAGTCGTGTACTAATATGGCATGAACACTACGTGAATAAAGAAACACAGTTCAATGCTCGAAAAGAAATGACTCCTGGTAATTCTACACATTAATTTCTGTTCATTGTAGAAGTTCAATGTTATGTGAGGTAAACTAAGTCCAACACATGAAAAGAGATGTTAGTATGGGACATGACTTACTGTTTTCCATGATTATATAATTTTTACAACACTAAGCCCCCTTTTATACTTTGTTCCAAACCTCTTATGTATATTCCTTGTATATTTATTAGCTATTACTCACCTGTCCCATACTAACATCTCTTTTCATTTACCACATTCACTTGTTATTCCATAATAATCTTACTGTTAAAATTAACATGTTCTTAGGATTTCGTCAAGAGTGATCTTTGCTTTGATATGGCTGATGATGACCTCTAGATGGGTCGAAACTAGTTCCATGTAATTTTAAAATATTGTGAATATATTTTGTATTGAATAGGTGGAAACCTTTACTGTTTTGTTACTCATATGTTATTCTCAGTTCAATACGGACCAACAACATGAAATTTATAACCCTTAAACTAAGTCCACACGTAATGATATACTCTGTGAACGTTAAATATTTGGTATTTGCACTTCAATAAGTTCACTCGTATTATATTCTCAAATGTCTTTAGAATTAGACCGTAGTCGCGACGCGATATAGTAAATACAGTGCGACGTTTTTTATAATTTTGTCGGCGATATAACTTCGCATTCCGGAAACGCGACGGCAAGTACTTTCACCGTGACTGCGCGGACATACTGTACGAGGGTCGGTCTCCCCTCTGTCTCACTCACACACACATCTGTGTACTCGTCCTTGTACTGCTCTGCTCTGCTTGTTAGCCTTGACATATATACCAGCGCTGGGAGGGGTGGTTCTCTTGGTCATGTGACCGTGAGTGCATAATCTTCTTAGACTTTAAATTATTATAACTCAACAACCATGGGATAGATTAATTCGAAATTCACAGGGATTAACTTTTATGACGTCCACTACAATTCAGCGCTTGTCCCGTTGAAATTGGTTAAGGCGTTGAAAAGCTTGCGAAAAGAAAAATTCTTTTCGAGAAATATCTCTAGGGGAGGTGAGCTTCGAGCGACAAGTGACGTCACTTGACTTCGCCTAGTGCACTCATGGAGTCTGGCACATGCCAGAACATTCCTTTACTCAGTTGTTCATACGTCGGACGGATATTTTATGCTGGAATAACGTTTCTTTCGATTGATACGGGCCAGGACCTAGGCTTTCCTGGTTCAATACATGATTCTAAGTTTCATAGGCCTTCAGTATAGCCACCACCATTGCGTAAAACATGTTCCCAGCAATGCGGAAGTCACTGGATCCCATTGGCATTGCCCAGTCTGTCGATGGTGCAAAGAGAGAACGATTGATGACCTGTAAAACGTCTTCAATTGTACAGAATCGCTTCCCGCGTAGTGGCTCCTTCATCTTAGGGATAAGATCGAAGTCGGAGGGACTTAAATCCAGAGAGTATGGGGGTGATAGAGCACTTCCCAGCCCCAGCGATTGAACATTTCAGACACACCTTATGCTGTGTTGTGCCCTAGCATTGTCATGCAGAACACTGGATGAGTTATCCATGAAGTGTCGCCATTTTCTTCTCAGAGCTGCTCAGATTGTTTTGCAAAAATGAACAGTAGTATGCCGCCTTAACAGGCTGCCATGGGGGTACGGTATGCATTAAGATCACACCATCCCAGTCATAGGCAAGAATCAACAGTGCCTTCACATTGGTGGGGGTCTGCTGATTTTTTGTTTTTGTGGTGACCCGCGATGATGCCACTCCGATTGGCATTTTAGCTGTGGTCCACGTCTCATCAGTGTCAGTGATACGCCGTAAGAAGTAGTCTCCTTCGTGCATCATATTGCAGCCATTTCTGTATGTCCGTTAACTCATGCGGAACCCATTTGATGCAATTTTCTATATATTCAGGCTGTCCTTCAGGATGTGAAGCACAGTCGAATGTGCCAGTCCTGTATCTTGCGCTAATTCATGAATCGTTACCTTCTGATCCGTCTCCACTAAAGCGGGCATAGTCCATACATGTTTTATCACTTACTGATGGGTGACCAGATCCATGCATGTCCAACATATGTTCGTGTCCTTGTCAAAAGGCTGTAACCCACATTACTACCATTCTGTAAGGTAGCGCAGCTGCACTGCATGCCACTCACATTCCTTGGTGACACTATTATGCCTTGCAAATCTAGCACACTGGATTTTTAAGCAGCTTCTCTGTTCATTCTTGGAAAACATGGGGATTGTCTTTCATGAGTGTTTGCTCACAATGGCTCATCTTCACGTGGCCACTCTGAATGGATATGGAGGGGAAGGGTGAGGTCATGTGCTCTGAAGGAGGGGACGCAGGTCAGCAACCTTTGGTAAGAATGTCAGAGCCTGGCACCATTGCATGGCTATGCTGGAGCATGGTTGCTAAAACGTAGAAACCAACCTATATTCAACAAAGTTATCACTAGTACCAATGTTTTTCTACCATTGCATCCAAATCTCACGTATAGCTCTGTACAGAGTTTGAAGTTATTCTGAAATGGTAACAATATGTACAGTGACTAGATGTAGTCAAAATATCGAAGATATACAAGCAGCTATGGTATCTTTGGTTTAATCTTCTGATGTAACTTTGATTGACCGTGAGAGATCCAGGATCTAGTTTGGTCGTCTATTTGTGTAGACTATCAGCCATCCTGCATAAGCAGTCCATTGCCCAGGGTACACCGCAAGGAGGTTATCTACATGTCGCACCATCAGTGCTACACCCCCCCTTCTTAGAATGGCTACAGAAACTGGACATTGATTTGTAAATGTGAACGCTACCAACATTCTTGTCCTTTTATATAGTATAAATCTTTCTTTTGTATACTTGCCATATGATAAATAAATAAATAAATAAATAAAATAGCTATCATATGACCTTGGCTGTGTACTAAAATCCTGTTAATTTTTAATACATCTTTAAGTGAAAAATTTTAAGCAACCTGTTTGTGAAGCTCCTTAACGTAGTTGCAAACAATAACAATGAACTTTATTGTAGTATGGTCCTGTAGTTGGAGAATGAGATGTTCAAATAATTCCAACCATACTTTTACTATGAAAAAGAATAAATTTGCAATAATATTTTTAAAAAGTTTAGCCATAATTCAAATGACATTAAACCAAAAGTATTTCTTCTTCTTCTTCTTCTTCTTCTTCTTCTTCTTCTTCTTCTTCTTGTTTTTCAGTTGTGAAGGAATGCCATTTTTCAGTAATATGCTTGTAATTGGGGCAAACTTAAACAGAAGAATTCTTGAAGGTTCCTGAATATCTAGATCTCAACCTCAGTCCTGCTGCCCCTTCAGTACAGATGCCACTTCCTGCATATACATCAGCACTGAATTTTTATGGCACAGTGTTTTGAACTTTACACAAAATCTTTCAGTGGGTGCTGTATTTAGCTTGGCTTCCACATGTGTTTGACCACTGCTGTGGAATCCTGGAGAGAGAGAGGCCTGTAGTTTTTAGTCTCTGAATGTCATGAGGCTAGAAAGAGTAATATACTGCCATTAGTACAGTACCAAACTCTCCTCCAGACTAGGCTTATGGAGCATTTCTTGATTCCTTCTTATACAAAGTGCATATTCTGGACAGAAGGACATTACAACCTAGGAAATAAATATTAGGCCTATCATCTGTAAGAAAATCTTCTAGTCTGCGGATGTATTAATTTGCTAATATTGAACTTACAATTTAAAAAAACAATTTTCCAGATATTCATTCTTTGTAGATTCAAATGTAGGTTACGTTGAATTTTAAAATTTCAATTTTCATATTTGTTGTAATACTGAGTGTTCCGGGGTATCTTTGGAACGCAGAGAGGTGAAAGAAGGTGTGGGCTTGAATGGGTCTAACTACAATATCAAAATTGAATTAAAAGTTTAACTAAAGGTGATATTTCTTTTAGAATTTCCAACTTAACAATTTTCTTCACTGAGTGAACAATAACAAATTTGTGGATTAAAATAGAGAATCCCAGTATAGGGCATTTAACAATTTTGGGCTTCAAGCCCTCGATTTATAATTTCTGAGTTACAAGCTTAAGTTTACAAAATGAGGAATAATTTAGTCAAGGGCAGAAATCCCCTAATACAAGAGCATTTGCTCCCAAAATTACAATATCTAGCCTTCCAGAGGCACCCTTCACTATTACAAAACTTTGAAAAGCGCGTACATGCTCTCGATTTCTTACAGCCTACTCAAGGCAACATCACATCACAATTTTACCCCCTCTGATCTTATAAGGCATGAATTACAAATGGAAATAGTTATACACAGGGGTATCTAGTACCCAACCTACTGGGCCTTTGCGGAAAGAGAACAGGTTAAATAAATGGCCCGAACACAACCAGAATGGAGGCATACACTGCGCTCCCAGATAATGAAATATTATAAACCTACAGGGCTCTTGGCCAATGAAACTGGGGCTAGTCCCAAACTACTGAGGTGGCTCGCATGGAAATAACTTTAATATATTACAGGAAAGGAAAATTGCAAAATCGTAGTCACTTCGAACCGATATGAAGGGGAGCTCAAGAGGGTAACTCACTTTCTATCCCCGATTTACAATTACAGACTTTATGAAATTTTACATGGAAAAATAAGAAGTTTACATTAAAATAGTTACATAGTTAGAAATTCGCACCTCCCCCTCAGATAAGAAAGATTGAATTTATGTGGCCATTACCTGGCGGATGTTTTGCCGGACAATTGGCATGGAAACTAGAAAAGCCGTAACTTATATACCCTCAGGGAAGGTTCAAGAGGATTCTGGTTTAATCCGTACACACCCTCTCATTTTTATTGGTTGTTACACTCAAAACCGAACAAGAAGCCTGTGATAGGCTGAAAATTAATTAGAGAAAATTTTCATTGGCCAGATTCAAAACTGGCAGAATGAGAAGTGTTGCAAATCTAGAATTACATAAAAAGCAAATGAAAGTTGAGAAAACCTATAGACACAAAATTTCTTTCAATAACACTTCCTTTACCTTACACCAGAGTGCATGATTATAGTTTTTTGGTAGTGACATCTTTGGAAAAAGTCCAAACTTCTTGATGTAAACAACCACACAGCAAATAAAACCAGTCAGTTTAGGCAACTTCAGAATAACACAATTACTTAATACTTCAGTAGTCACATCTTCTGATTAAAGTCTCAGCTTTATGTAGTAGCAATTTCACATTTGGGTCGGTAGAGGAGTTCATTTAGGCGCTTATTTTGAATGTGCGGAGTTGAGGTGTACCTCCTGGTACACTGAGAACTGAATACAAATGTGTTATTTGCATCAAAGTACAAGGTGTTGGCCCTAGTCTTCTTCAGAATTTGTTCAGTTGTTTGGATTAAAAACATAATATATCCACAGAGACGCACATGAAACAGTTGAAACAGTTGACTACCGACTGCCTAAATCGGCATGTCAGTTAACCACAACACGTGTTCACCGGTGAAACTCCTAAACAATAACCCGTCATAACCATCAAGACCACCTCCTTATACAAATATATAAATGTCGACATACAGTGCATGTTTCATGACATAACCTCACAATCAATGCGATTGTATCATAATAATAATAATACAAATACTGACTGGATGCAACACTTCCTAGCCATACATACAAGAAATAATAATAATATAATAATAATAATAATAATACATGTACCGGTTGGTACACCCCGACCCCGCAAATTTAAATTGTGCACCTAAAAAGTATCCCCTACAGGAGAAACTCTGAACTTTAAAA
This sequence comes from Anabrus simplex, assembly GCF_040414725.1. Lineage (NCBI taxonomy): Eukaryota > Metazoa > Arthropoda > Insecta > Orthoptera > Tettigoniidae > Anabrus > Anabrus simplex. Next base: position 170,652,000 of record NC_090269.1, on the reverse strand, counting down.
TCTGTATTAAATCAAAGGTTTCTTGGAAGATGTCACTACTGTAAATTTTGAAGTGTTCTGAACTGTGTCTATTTCGATTTGTGTTTGTTTGCTCTGTAGCAAGAAGTGTGGACATTCTCTTCTAGATGTCACTACATAAAAACTATAACTGTGCACCCTGGTGCGAAGTGAACAAACTGTTTTTGAAGAAATTTTGTATCCATAAGTTTGTTCTTTGTTAAATTTCTTTCGTTCATTTTTTGGGTTGGAAATATTGATCTCTGTTTCTGCCAGTTTTAAATTCAGTCAATCCTAAATTTTCTAAATTAATTTTCCACCAATCCTAGATTTCTTCTTCAGTTTTGACATGTAATCTTTAGCCGACCAATAAAAGGTAGTGGGTCGGACTGTTTTATTCACGAAAGGTCTCGAACTTTCCCCGAGCATATAAAACTGCTGAGGTTCATGGCTCATCGCCAGTTTGACAACTTGCTTAGTGTGTGATTATGTAGCAGGGGGCGGGAAACGCCTCTTTCATCGGGCAGCAGTTCATCAACGAGGTAATGGCTGTTTAAGAGCTTTATTTCTTGATAGCTCAGCAGTTTCAACCCGCGGGGGAAGGTTTGAATCCTTTTCAATGTAAACCTTACTATATTCATGTAAATTAACCGCAATTCGGGATAGAGAATGCTTAACCCTCTCGAGCTCCCACTCATGTTGTTTTGAGGTAACTACGTTTTCATAATCGATTTTCTTCTCTTCTTAATGTAATAAATTATTCTTCTACGAGTCACCTCCCTAGTATGGGATTAGCCCCTGTATAACTGGCCGAGTGCCACTTAGGTTTTAAGAAGTTTCATGTAGGAGTGCAAGCTACGCCTCCAGTCAGTTTGGTTTTTTGGGCCATTTAATTAACCCAAAGTTTTGTTTTCTTCATGTGAAGGCCCTGTAGGTTGGGTACAAGATACCCCTGTTTCACTGTATGTGTGCCTTGAGGGCAGTTAGGAGTGAAGTTTGTTGTGGCCTTTGATAGGCTAGTAAACTTGAGAGCGGGACTGCTCTTTCCAAATTTGATCTCTGTGTGCCTCTAGGAGGCTTGACATTCTAATTAGGGGCAATTGCTCCTTGGTATGAAGGGGTTTTCTGCCCTTTGGTTGTGAGCTGAGGGCTCAAGGAATGTAAAACAGGGCTCGAAGCCTCAAAACTTGTAACGACTGTAATCTATAATTTCTTAATTTGATGATTTGCTACTTGGTACCTGTTACACTTTTGTTATTTGTTGTCATTTGTTGATTTTGAAACGAAAATATAACCTTTGTTAAAGTTTTAAATTAACTTTAATTTGGTAATTGAGATCTATTCCAGCCCGCACCTTCTTTCACCTCTGCTGTTCCACAGATACCTCGGAACAATAATAATAATAATAATAATAATATTAATAATAATTCGAGATCATTCTTCAATTATTTACCCATGGGTAAGTGAATTTTGTTTTCAAGTTATGTACGTTTATCGCACTTGCGTCAATAGCCCCCCTATAACTTGAAACAATTTCCACACTTTGTCATACTCGTTGAATTTGCTTTGGACATAAATTGTATCTTCTTTCTTCCTCAATGTCGCTGGATGTGCTCTCCTCCTCTTGACCAGCATGTGCCGTGTCGGGGGTCGGGGTTGCCTTGCTGCCAGCCTCTTCCTCGATGATAGTCGATGTGTTCTCCTCACAATGACCCGATGGTGCTGTGTCATTAGTAGCCTCTCCTCCACGCTTACTCTATGTGAGCAGCAGTTGGGTGACTCGCTGCAACTCTGATGCATGGACCTTGACAGGAGGGTTGGTCTTCAGTATGTAGACCCCATGGCCCAACTGTTTATCCACCTCGATGAGACCAACCTACTTAGGTGCGAGACCTGCGTGAAACCCTCCAATCTTCTTACTGACTGGGTATTTACTTCGCAGTACTTGTTGGCCTGGTTGGAAGATCTGGGTCTCTTCAATTTCTTGAGCCTTGACCTTGTTAAGGGATCTCTTCTCGGCCAAAGCTTACTTCTCCTTGATGTTCTGCTGCTGCTGCCACTCTGCTAGGGGAACAGCTGTATCGTCTTGACCCGAAGTGGGTGATGGGACATATCTCCCAATCCCGGTGCCGTACAGCTGTCGACCAAGAAACAGCTGTGCTGGGGAATGGCCAGTGACACGGTTGATGCGTCGTCGCAGGACAAAGCGTGACTGTGGTATCTGACGGTCCCACAGTCGACATTCTTTGTCTATCAGGTGGACTCGTTGCATCCTTTTCCACTCCTGGTTCCGCCGTTCCTTTTGATTTGTCTTTGAGTTTTAGATAGGGGTGGTCCAGTGCTCCACACCCTATTCCGTCATCATTTGCTGCCACTTTGACGTGAACTGACTCCCGTTGTCACATAGATTGCACCGTGGATAACCGTAGCGGCTGAATACCTTGTCTTGTAGCAGGCTGGTGACGCATCCCGTCGTGGCTTCAGGTATCGGCAAGGCCTGAATCCGTCTTGTGAAGAGGTCAGTCATTACTAGGAGTCCTGTTCTTTTCCGTGGTGTTCTAGGGTAAGGACCCATCAAGTCCAGGGCTATGACCTCCCACGGGCGTTGTGGCAGTCTTCCTCGTTGACTGGAATCTGCCTTCCTGCTGCTCGCCTTGATGCAGGCACAGATGTAGCACCCCTTCGTGTAGTCCAGGATGTATTTCCACATGTTGACCCAGAAGAATCTTCATCGGATAGACTGATATGTCTCTTCTCCTCTTGGATGTCCGGCTTCGGTGCGGTCGTGGAATTCTTGCGGATGTCCGTGGTGTGCTGTCTGGGGATTACCACTATTGCAGGCGTGTTGGAGAGGTGCGACCTGTACATGAAGGGTCCTCCGTCAACCCGGAAATTCTTGTAGCACATCTTGAATTCCCTCGGGGCAAGTCGACTATCGGTGTGCTGTCTCCTATCCACTGCGTCATGCTCCTACAGGGCTTGTCTCGTTCCTGCCACTGTTTGATCACTCCCAGATTTAGTTCCTTATAAGGGCAGGCTCCTTAGGCTCACTCTGGTGCTTTTGTAGGAACTCCCTCTCGACAGTGGTGCTCCTAGCTTCAGGTTCCATCGCCGGGTGCCTAGATAAGCTGTCTGCTCCTATGTTTGTGGGTCCTGGGACGTGACACACAGCAAAATCAAATTCTGTGATTAACAGGGCCCATTGCATCAATATAGATTTTGAGCCAGAGACCGAGTTCAACCATTTGAGAGCGGAGTTATCGGTGTAGAGTTGGAACTTCCTTCCCTCCAAGTAGCCTCTGAATTTGCCCATGGCGCACACCACGGCTAAGGCTTCCTTAATACCAATATAAATGGTCTGTTATTGGACATTATAAATTTTCCAGCTAACTCATTCCTGGTTGCCAGCGTTTCGCCCCCTTGTGCTAGGCTGGGCTCATCAGTTGGTACCTAGCACACCTACCAAGACGCTGGATAGTGCATACTGTGGAGGCCACTGCATAGGCTAATTGTAGCCACCGGCAGTGCCAATGCACTATGAGACACATTGTCTCATTATCAAAAATTGATGCCTGCTTGGCCATTCCCTATGGGAATCAACATCTACATCATAAGGCTTCCTTCTCGGCAGTGCAGTAGCGTTGTTCTGTGGGAGATAGTTTCCTGCTGGCATGCTCGATGACCCTTCCACCGTCACTCCTCTCCTGGAATAATACTGCTCTTAAGCCGGAGTCGCTGGCGTCCATCTGCAGGCACATCTTCCATTGAGGGTCGGGATGGGCTAGACCGGGAGCGTTGCATATTGCAGCCTTAAAGCCTTGGAATGCTGCCTCTTTCTTGCTGGTCCATTGGAATGGGCGGTTGTTATGGATTAGGTGAGTGGTATTGCCTTTTGTTCAAAGTGTCGCACGAAGCTGCTATACCATCCACACAAGCCAAGGAACTGACGTACTTGGTCCGCGGGCATTCAGCTTCTTTGATAGCTTGATTCTTCTCCAGTTGCCTTTCTAAGCCTTCAAATGTTAGGACAGGCCAAGATATTCTACGCGGGACTGGACAAAGTGGCACTTCTCTAGTTGGCAAGTCAGTTCATGAATCTTCAGTCGTTCTAGCACATCCCTCAGATGTACAAGGTGTTCTTGAAAATTTTTGCTGTGAATTAAAATGTCATTGAGATGCACTTGGCAGAAATCTTCATCATATCCTGATAATACCTTATCCATCAGTCGCATGAAGGTGGCAGGAGCATTCTTCAATCCAAAGGGCATTACTGCAAACTGGTACAATCCTCTCAGTGTCATGAACTTTCTTCGACCTCCACTTCCCAGTATCGAGAGTTGAGATCCAGTGTGCTGAAAATCCTAGACCCACTTACTTGTTTCAGAGAGTCTTTCACGTCAGGCATGGGGTAGGTATCACTAATGGTCTTCTCGTTCAACCTGCGGAAGTCCACACGTAATCGATGTTCCCCATTCTTCTTCGGTAGGGCGATATGTGAAGCCCAATAGGATGTAGACAGTTCGATGAGACCTTGCCCTTCCATTTCTTGAATTTTCTGGATGACGAAGTTGCGCTTATCTGGGTTGATTGGATATCGACGTTGTTTGATGGGTGAGGAAGCGCTGCATTCAATGGTGTGCGTTACCGTGGTAGTCCATTATATTTTATTGGTGACGACTTTTGGAAAGTCCTTTAAGGTGTATCTCAGCTCCTCTTCTTCCCTTGGTCAAAGATCTATTAACTTGATATCTCCTAGGTTTACGTCAACTTCCGTATCCTTGTGAGTCCGGAGATTTCCATCATGCCAAACAATCCTCAGACATCTGTCTTTTCCCGAAATGACTTCATGAGCTGCATAGTCTAGGATCACCTTTTATTCCACCAGAAAGTCATGACCTAATATGATGTCAGGTGTCAGGTTATGAATCACTGCAAAATCAATTACAATGGGCATGTTCATGCATTTAGCAGTTAGGTTAGTCTGTCCTTGGATGGTGAGACTTCATGGGTGGTAGTAATCTGGTAACAGTCCCATTGACAAATGAATGGCTTGCTTGGCTGTCGAGTATGGCTGAAAAATTCTTGTTTCCAATCCTTAAGATGATAGCTGGGCGGGATTGGCCTATTCTACTCACTATCTCACCAATCCCTCTCCCATTTGACCAGGATTACTCATCTGTCAGGTCTTGAGGCACCTTCCTGTTCTCGGTCCAACCCCCCCCCCCCCCCCCCCAATCCAAAGTGGGCCAGACCTACTTTCTCCGACGTCAGGGTTGGGCGCTTATTCTTCAGGTGTCCCGCTCTTCCACACTGGTAGCACTTCCTAACTGTGCTGGGCTCTTCAGGGGCTTTGCTCTTGTGTTCCTCCTTCAGCTGGGCGATGATTCTGCATAGATCATCAAAGAATCTGGGTTGTGATACTTTCACTAGGGGTCGAATCTTATCGTGGAGTAGCTCTGTGATATCTGGTAAGATCTCTTTTTCGCTTCCTTCCGGGTGCAGACGCTTGAAGAGTTGGTACTTCTGTAGGATGAAGGCACTAGGTCTCATGCCAGTGGATTGTGTTTCAGTCAGTAGCTTCCTTTTCATAGATCTCTTCACCCCTTTGGAATTAAACCTAGCGTGGAATTCCCTTGTGAAGTCCATCCAGTTTAGATTTAAACCCTTCAAGTTGTTCCGCCAAGTAACGGCTTGCCCCTTTAATCGCGGTGTGATGAGTTGCATGAATATGTCCTCTGGTACATTAGTCCTTCCCAATACGTTGACCGATCCCTCGACGAAATTAGTCGGGTTCTCCGCCAGTCGCCCATGAAATTCCGGATCTAGGTGGCCTGTATTACCCGTTAGGTTTGAGAGGGTTAGAAGTGTGTGGTATGTCCTGTTTGAGTCAATCTATTCCCTACTGCGTGAAGGATGCTTTCCCTTATATTCTGCACATCTCCCTTGATGCTCGAAATCCGGTTTTCTATCCTTCCTTCAACAGCAGAAATATGGCTCCCAAGATTTCCTTTGACGGCAGATATACGGCTTTCAAAATTTCTTTGGGTGTTAGAAATCCTCCCCTCAACCTGTTGTTTTATGCCGGAAACCTGTATTTCCAGCCCCTCCTTGAGGGCCAAGATATCCCCTTCCAGCTGGCTTACTCTGCTATATATCTGGTCAACCTGTCCCAGTTTTGACCTGATGTCCAATATCTGCTGCATTATATTCACAATTAAGTATTTATTTATTTTCCACTTAGTCAATACAGTGATTGCTTAAGGCAATTTAATGGTTAAAAATGGTACATGTTTCATATATTATCAACATCTTCAGCCACATAACACTGTTTAGATGAAAAATATATCGTCAGCTTACTAAGTGTGTGTGTCAAAGCAGGAGGCGGGAGGCCTCTTTCATCAGGCAGCTGTTCTTCGACAAGGTAATGGCCACATCACATCTTTCTTTCCTGCTAGCTCCGCAGTTTAACCCGAGGGAAAGGCCCGAAATCATTAACCATGTAACCTTCATTCTAAAAATGTAACTTCTGCCGGCTAATGTAATAATTTCATAAAATCTTTAACTGTAAATCGGGGATAGAGAGTTATATACCCTCTGGTGTCCCCTTCATCTTGGTTTGAGGTGCCATGTTTTGTTTCTCCAATGTGTTAAAGTTATTTCCATGCGTGCTACCTCAGTAGTTTGGGAATAGCCTCTGTTTCGTCGGCCTAGTGCCCTATAGGTTTTTAAACTTTTTTGGAGCTCAGCTTCGACTCCATTCAAATTGTACTCGGGCCGTTTATTTAACTTGTTCTTTTTCACTAAGGCCCTGTAGGTTGGGTACTAGATACCTCTGTGTAATTGATTCCTATTTGTAAATAGTGCCTTGTAAGGCCAGAGATGATTTGAGTTTCTTGCTATGTTGCCTTGAGTAGGCTTGGAAAACTGAGAGCACGCTAGCTCTTTTTCATGTGTGGTAAAAGTGCCCCTGGGAGGCTTAATATTGCAATTTTGGGAGCAAGTGCTCCAGGTATTAGGGGATTTCTGCCCTTTTGTAAATTTGTGTTCTTTTGTAAATTTGAGCTAGGAGCTCGAGAATTGTAAAGCGAGGGGCTTGAAGCCCATATTTTAAAAGTCACTAAATTTTGGATTTTCTTGTCTTGTTTAAGATTTGTCATTGTACCTGACGTTTAATTGTTATGAAAATTTGTTAAGGTTGAATTTAAGAAAATATAACCTTCAGTTTAAGTTTTAAATTCTTTTCTGGACATTGTAGTTAGACCCATTCATCCCGGCACCTTCTTTCACCTCTGCGGTCCACAAATACCCCGGAATAATAATAATAAAAATAATAATTCGAGGTCGTTCTTGCATTATTTACCCATGGGTTCGTTTATATTTTTTTCAAATTATATCCTTGCATCACATATTGTTGATTAATTAAGGGCACAATCACAGAAGTTCCACAGGAACTTGAAATGAAAAAGTGAATTTTCTAAATTGTATGAAATCTGTGAAAACTGGTAAAATAGGCAATTATATGCAAAAATAAAATGAATATGTGCATTTTTCTCCAAAACTTACAACATATGCAAAATAAATTTGATTAAATTTATTTTGAAATTCAAAGATATATTCATGTTTTCTAAATGTGACTCTTCATTAAAAACAAACACTTATATGCAAAATCCTCAATGTAGTTGTGATAGCATCAGCCCTTCTGGATCTTAGCGTGAAGTTTTATGCTGAACGTTCTTTGAATGTACTGTACCACAGAGTGGTAGTAGTGGGTGAGAGAGTATGAAACATTAACGCAGGTTTCATGGATAAATATGGAATCTGTCTTGTATCCAACATTCTTTGGATGCTGTGTAATGGGACAGTCTGGCAACTGTGCATGAGAGAGAAGTAGTAGGTTGCTAATCACTAAGGTTCAGATGTTAAGGAAAAGTCATATTTCTTTTCTGAGCCTATTTTACCGGAAATCTGAAAAATAAATGTGAACAATGAGTCTCTGACCGCGTTTAAAGCAATTTTATGTTGCTTATAAATGCGTATTGGCCATTTTCATTATTTCTGTCATATCTTGCTTATTTTAATTACAGTCGAACCTGCCCTAACGGACACCCTTATTCAACGGACACCTCCCTATAACAATTTTCATCGGAACCGATTTTATTTTACATAGGACAGGTGTTAAATTGGCCTCATTTAAGCGGACACCTTGAACTCCGGACAGCGGACATCGCCATTTGTCCCGTCCACATGACTTAAATGGACACTTTACACGTTGCAGGACAATTTATTATGCCGGACCGCATGTCATTCTTTCTTTTAAAACCATTCTTCAGACATAAGGAAATACCTTTTGAATATTTGTACTATTTCGATTGCAAGGTGAGAGAAAGTACATCGGAATGCAGTTCTACCTAGTTGTGTATAGGCCTATTCCGAGAATTCTAATTGCCCAGAAATGTTGCCAGAGACTGTTGACTCACAAATTACCTGGGGATTTTCTTCCCTTCTTGCATCATTCTATTCATAACTCGGATTGTCGCTGATAAGTTCGAGCTTGGGTAGTCAACTTGAGAAGGAAAAGACAGTACAGGCGCTAATTAGCGAGACAGAAAAACCGTAGCATTTCAGTTGTCTGTTAAACATGAAATGAAATGGCATATGGCTTTTAGTGCCGGGAGTGTCCGAGGACATGTTCGGCTCGCCAGGTGCAGGTCCTTTGATTTGACACCCATAGGCGACCTGCATGTTGTGATGAGGATGAAATGATGATGAAGACGACACATGAGTAACAAGAGACGATCTTGTTTAGATCTTGAGGCAAGAAGAAATGTGATTATTGAAAGTGACAAAGGACTTTCAGTTAGAAAGCTTGCCGAAAAATTCAACTGCGGGAAAACTCAAGTAAACACTATTGTGAAGAATAGAACTGAAATTTTAAAGGAGTGGGAGGAAAATAGGAATCAAGGAGTGAAAAGAAAGCGGGAGTCAGTTTTTTCAGAAGTGAACGTTGCGATACAGTATATGAGTGGTTCAAGTGCGCTCGAGTGAAGAAACTGTGTGTGACTGGACCAATGTTACAAGAAAAAGCTCTAGAAACTGCAAATAATCTGAAAGTTGAGAATTTTGTAGCTTGCAATGGATGATTAGAGTTTTTAAGGTGGATGTTCTTTGCCGTTAAAATGTTTGATTATTTTTACAGACTTGTTTCAGGGGGCACCTCTCGTAACGGACATTTTTCCTTGGAACTGACGGTGTCCGCAGAAGGGAGATTCGACTGCATATATGGTCATATTTGCTTACATTTTGAGCATTCTTGCTTAAATTGAGGTACATGTTATTTACATCGAGTTTTGAACCTAGGATTTCCAAATACTGTAGTAGAAATATTTTTCTTTTCCTGGAATAGCCAAGAAGCAGGTTCAGAAGATCTGATACTGAGGATGTCTCATTGAGGAAGATGTCACTTCAGTAGATATATTTAGCTGGGAAGCAATTAGCAAACAAGGAAATTCCATGTTCTTTCTTGCCCAGTTCATCCTTGACCGGTCCAGTTTCAACCCTCTTTCCCTTTCACCGCCAACGAATTTCAACAGATTGGTCACACCTCTAGTACTACAGTGAGTCCTATCATACCTAAAGAGAAATGCATTGAAGATGTAAAATGAAGAAAACATGTGAAATATTTCAGAGAAAAGATTGTCAGTAGGTCTACTCACAAAACAATTCTCTTTGGTAAAGCATCCGAAGTGAAGGTAGCGGCAGAAAACGATTTAATGTGAATGCATGTTAAAAGTTTTAATATACTGTAGCTCTGTCAGCTTGCATGATTTAATCTGTTTGCTGCATTATCACTACACTTTTTGCTACTTAAGCCATTTAATGTTAGTGATACTCTCATATTTGCTACCTGTCACTAAGTTCCATAAATCATATTTTACTTTTTTAGTCATATTTAGCTAGTTTTTAGGGCATATTTGCTTGCATACTTCTGCAGCTCATAAACTTCTGAACACTACTAATCTCTGTCCATTATTGACTGAGGAGTATTGGAATAAACCTAAACAGGTATTTCTAGGGTCACTGGAGCCACCAAGGATCATTTTGACTTTGGCCTGGGTTCAAGGCTAGATGCCCTCCATGATGCCACGTGATTTTTTGAAATGAAAATCTCATCCCTTGATCAACTGGAATTCGAATTGTAGCCTTACAAGATGGGAAGCCAGCAGTTAAGCCACTGACCTAATCATGCCCCTGAGTATCAGAATACCATCTTGAAATTATTTGTTAGTCCTTTCCACCAACATGATAGGGATGATTTTATCTTTTATTGGATAACAACAGCGTAATAGTCCACCCTGTGTGCATCATCAGTAGTACTTGCAGGAGGTTAGGATTACTTGCATAGAACTGCCATAATTTACTTTTATGTCATCTGATTGAACGTGCCTAGGACAGGATAAAACAGGCTATACAACATTGCAGAAACTCTGCCCAGTCCCTCAGAACATCACAGGTTCACCACTCAGGAAAGGGGTGGATTGGATTGAGAGCATCTGGATGACTTGATGAACAGGATACCAAGGAGGATGTTGGCTTAGGGAATACATAACTTGTACAGGTGAAATATAAATTAGCTGAGTGTAACAAAAGCTGACAAAGGTTAGCAACTGTTGTTAGAGATCAGTCCAGATTTGACTATAATAAAATATTAACTTTCTTTAACTATTTATAAAGGTGCAGTGGTTTTGTGTTTGGTGGAAATGATTAGCTCGGTGGCTTAGCTGCTGACTTCCCACCTAGAAGGCTGACGTGTGAATCCCAGTCAATTCTGGGTTGAGATTTTCATCTCAAAAATCCATATGTGGTATTACGAAGAACATCCAGCCTTAAACCCCAGCCAAGACCAAAATGAACCTGGGTGGCTCCAACAACTACTGAAATGCCTGGTGCAAGCTAAAGAAAGTATAGCAGTTTTGTGCCCCATTTCATAATGCTGTACAATAGTGATTTAGATAGGATTGACATATGAAAATAATTAACTATTTCTTTTCTTCTTACAGTTATAGTGACAGAGAAAACTAATATCCTCCTCAGGTATTTGCATCAGCAGTGGGATAAAAAGGTGAGAACGGTATATTATTACTTAATATTATTTTTCCTATACGAAGAATAGAGATACAGTGACAGAATCATGATCTTGGCGTAGCCTACATTGTAGTCTGTGTTAACATAGCTCTAAGATTAGATAATATTTAGCTTTATTCATCAATAGTGTTTCTTTAACAAAATATAATATCTCAAGTCAGAGTTGTACATTTGCTTACCTGGACATGTAAACTTGAATCGAAATAAGCATATTTAACACAAACTTTCTGTGTAAGAAAGGTTTAAGGTTAACTAGTGCACTTCGGAGCAAAATTAATGTTTTGGTACTATTTTTCCTTTTACTTTGACGGCATGTTGTACACTGACTAAGCAAATGTCATGGGATAGTCACCTAATAGCGTGTGGGGCCTCCTCTGGCCCTGCGAACTGCAGTGAGACGCCGTGGAAGTGAGTCGACAAGTCCCTGGTAGTCCTCTGGACGCAGCTGACACCAAATCGTTTGCAGAGCGGCCGCCAGTGCTGGTCTGTTCGTGGGTGCAGGATCCATGGCATGAAGCCTGCGTTCAAGGACATCCCATATATGCTCGATAAGGTTCACATCGGGGTTCCTGGGTGGCCATGGCAGTTGTTGGACCTCCACTGCATCGGGCGACGCGGGAGCGATGTGGCGGCACGTTATCATCTTGAAACACCGCAGAACCATCTGGGCGCTGGAAGGCCGAAAGTGGGTGGAGATGGTCTCCGAGCAGCTCAACATACTGCGTACCATTCAAAGTCACTTCCAGAACAACTAGGGGGCCCATTCCATACCAGGAAAATGCACCCCAGACCATAACAGAGACACCAACGCCCTGGACCACACCTTCAAGGCAGGCGGGATCCATCGCTTCATGTAGTCTGCGCCATACACGGTGCCACCCATCAGCATGGTGCAGTTGAAATTGTGATTCGTCCGACAATATCACGTTACGCCATTGTTCCATTGTCCATCCCTGACGACTGGAGACAAATGCGCGTCGTTCTGCCCTATGATGTTGGGTTAACAGTGGCACCCGTGTGCGGCGCTGGCTCCCATACCCCATACAACCCATGTTCCTACAGATTGTCCACTGGGAGACGTGTCTAGCACGGCCTGTGTTGAATTAAGCCGTGATTTGTTGCAGGGTTGCTCGTCTGTCACTATTGACAGTCCGTCTCAGATGTCACCAGTCACAGTCATCGAGGGTGGCTGGACAGCCGGTCGTTTGTCTGTTGTGGATGGTGGTAATTCTAAATTCCCATGGAGGGAATTAGATATTTTTCCCACCAAATTTAGAATTTTAGAATTTAGAATTACCATTTGGAAATGCTAGGCGGGCATTAATTCCATTGTGGAGTTTTATCTCCCGTATGCAGTTATCAGACTGTGCCACATAAGAGGCTTCTGATAAGTTCACCTGCATACACCCCAGCATAAGTGGGTAGGGTCTGACACATCCCACTCTGACGAGTCTAGTGTCAGGCCTAAGACGAAATGCTGGTTAATAGAGCAAACGCCTGAAAAGCCATACATCTAATTTTTGATCTGATTGTTGTGGATGGTGACACCCGCATTCAATCATTCACGATACACCCGGGACAAGGTTGATCGTGTGAAGCCGAATTCCCGCACCACTTCCGAAATCACACTTCCCATTCGTCGGGCACTGACCACCATACCCCGTTCGAATGGTGTCAGCTCACTACGACGTTCCATGTTACACTTGTCACATGCACAGCCACTGCTCACAAGGTCTCCTATACAACTGCCGCTGGCAGTTTCTGTGGGTTTACATTCACGCCAATGTCAATAGGTAAAGGATTCATTAACATTAGACTTGCCTGTCCTGCCTTTATGATCCTGTGCTCAATACCTGTGTCCAAATAGTAGCCTACATTACCTTTAATTGCATTGCCTCTTTTTGTGCACCTAAGTAAAATTCATTTACACTGTGAAGTCTTGAAATGAAGTTGACTAGCAGATTTCAGATAAATCAGTGCATGTTCTTTTCAATTCAGTGTTTCGCAGGTTTGTCCAATTACTTTCACTGTGCTGTATCTTTTGAACACCTGATGATATAAGCAGAACTTATTGTGGTCATCATCTTCTTGAGGTCTTTCTCAGTGAGTCCAAAAATCCTAACTGAGGGCAAATATGAGTGTCCAGTAACTGGAAATACCAGTTCAGATTTGTCAAAAAAGAGGATGGTGCATACATTGTAAGCCACTTTGCACACATTGCCAACATATAAATGTATTTATTTTGGCTGGCGCAGCCATCAGCAATCAACTTGACTTAAGTGAATCCTTGTAAATCTTTGGATCGTAACTCATTGAAAACCGCTGATGCTATTTCCTTTGATGATTTCTTTTGCCTCATACTCCAGCCACGTATAAACAGACACATTGTCAGGGTGCAGTTTGCTTTGACATATGTCTCTTACAGTGGACAGATTGTAACGCTAGAGTTGTCTGGAATAAGTTGACTGATCACATAATTTTGGCAAAATGAGGTTCTTTTGGCAATCGTAGGACACAAAAACAAGAATTTTCTCAAATAATGAAAATGAGGAAAATAATTCCAATAAATGAGATTGTTGATCCTAAGCTTGAAACGACATTTCAAAAAGTCGATAAAAATTCTATGCTTGTTTTTTGTGGATGTTTCTCTTCAAAATTAAGGTTGATATTCCCATTCATTTTTTCAAACTTAATTGGTTGCTTTAGTTCCAAGCATGTACTGTACTCTGTGCCTGGAAAAGAAAACCCTAAATTAAACCTGGTATTAAAAATGTGCCGAAAGTAAGCTTCCTTCACTTGCAATTTCACTTCTCTACCTTCACTATACATATGTCATAGTTTGCTGATACGTAGCTCAGATGGTAAATATTTATGTGCAGTTTTGTTGCGACTGTAATGGGATTCGACAGCCTGAACGTTTTTTTTTTTAATGAAGTTTAGCATAGCTTCTAATTTCTTTTCCATGATCTTTTCTTGGTCTTCACCTTGTTTCTAACCCTCTGAGAGTGGGGGACGCACATGTAGAATACACCCGTGGTATCCCCTGCCTTCGTAAGAGATGACTAAAAGGGGCGACCTAGGCGCGGACATGGATTGCAGTTGGATATCATGTGTTGGACCTCCTGTGGATGGGAGGGGCTGAATACATTCACTGGTAATCCCTGCCTGTCGTAGAAGGCGACTAAAAGGGTCATGTGGCCATAGTCCCCTCTTTATTTTTTTATTTTTTTTTTGATGGTTAATTTTAGACCTACTCCAAATTTTTGATGTGCGTGGTGCTCAGAAATGGACTTCCTATGTGTGCAACTACGCTCGAAAGCCCGTGTCAGTAACCACCCAGAAAGCGGCGGGTGGGAGTGTCATGTACCCTTGCAGTAGTATCCACCTGACAACACAGGTCCCCGCACAGCCGAAGGCCAGGACATATTCTTATTAATTATTTTTATTTATTTTTAACTATATTTAGTGCTCTGTACACGCCGGTTACATGCTATTGCAGGTGACTGGAGGAAGGGAGTCCTAGTGCTCATTGCCTCAGTCCTCCCATATTAGGCATTGTCCAACATCGGACCCCGGGCAGTACCGGCTATGACCAGGTGGGTACTGCCTTGGCTGCTTGGTTTGGCTACAGAGACCCCTGATCGGAGTAGGTGGTATTCGGGGAGGATGATTTTGGACATAGCGTCGAAACAACTTCCGCCTGCCTCCTTTAACTTTTCCCTAAGGGGGGCAACCCCTTGGGAACAAGCGCAGCGTATTAGTCTGGGTCCCAGCTTCCCTAGGTTCCTGGTTGTTACCAGAACCGATGGGCACGATTTCAAGCTGGTTAAATCTATTCTTTTCAGTCGACACATCAAAGGCGTATACGGTGAACTTGAGGATCTGAAGAAAATGCACAATGGTGGTTTGCTTCTGAAGATGAGCACTGCGCTCCAAGCAGATTGGTTGCTTAAGTTCGACCACTTTGGCGACATCACTGTCAAAGTGGAAGAGCACAAAACCTTGAATCTGGTTCGTGGAGTTATTTTCCAGCGTGATCTCGTTCTGAACACTGACGATGAATTGATGGAAGACGTGAAGCACTGTGGCATGACACACATCCGGTGCATTACGCGTAAAGTCAACGGTGAAGACGTTGCCACGGGTGCGTTCATAGTCTCCTTCAAATTGTCAGTGTTGCCAGAGGAAGTCAAGGTAACAACCTGTCGTTGCGATGTGAGGTTGTACATCCTGCCTCATACACATGGTATCTCATTGTTCGAATCAGTCTGTGTGTGGTACATGTGGAAAAGTAGCTCACGGTGCAGAGGAGTGCACACCTCCACACAAGTGCACTAACTGCCCTGGTCTTCGTTCTCCTCGAGACTGGAACTGTCCGACCTATGTGAGTCAGAGGAAGATCCAGGAGATAAAGACCCTGGATGGTCTTTCCTACCAGGAAGCGCACCGTAAGTTTAATTCTCTGAATGCACCGGCCAAGACACTAGACTTCAGCATGATAGCACAGTCTCTCCCAGGTTCCTCATTTTCATCTGGAACACCTTTCGAGAAGATCGCTGTGCCCAAGGCGGTAGTTGCTCCTGTGAGCAACACTGCAAAGAGAATGAGCTCAAAGGCGGGTCCATCCCTGCCTTCGACCACCCATAAGCCTGTGCCGGCTAAGAAACCTACGCCAGCACAGAAGGGGAAGAATACAACGTCTCCTTCCCTCACAAGGTCGGCGAAAGGTCTGATTCTGCACCAGCGGGTTTTCCTCCTGGAAAACCTGCGCACTCCCCTCGCAGGAAGAAACTCTGCCCCCGGAGTACGTCGAAGGAATTCAAGGCATGGAGCATTTATCTCCATCTTCGGATGGGGATGTGAGTATAGGTTAGGTAGCATTACACGCTCCTAACCTAATCCCCAGAAGTCCACACCCACACTATGGCACTGTTACAATGGAACTGTAACGGTTATGATAGGCATCTTGCTGAGCTGTGCCAGCTCATTAGCGAGTATTCAGCGAGTATAGTCTGTATTCAGGAAATAAATTTCTGACTAGGTCATCATACGGTCTTGAGAATTTTTTGACTATACTCAACAGAACGACATTATGCTCACCGGGCTTTCGGTGGTGTTGGCATTTTTGTCCGTTCTGATACCTACAGCGAAGAGATCGCACTAAGAACGCCACTGGAGGCTGTAGCAGTTTGTGTTCCGCTGCCTGTCATAGCAACAGTTTGTAATGTTTATTTTCCACCAGGCCAGCCTCTTAGCATAAATGATGTCATTGATCTTATAGATCAGCTTCCTTGTCCCTTCCTCTTATTGGGTGATTTTAACACCCATCACCCCTTATGGGGCTCTGATGCGCCTTGCCCCAGGGGGAGTTGGAAGCATTAGTAACAGAGCTGGATTTATGTATTTTGAACACGTTACGGCACATACTCTTGCATAGACTTAACACTAGGATTACCAAACATTCTTTCTACCTACTTTTACCGAAGCGGTTATTTTGACCGATAGCGGTACGTATTCGTTTCTTGAGGATATTGGTGCCAGGAAAAGGTTCGAATTGAGCATAAAAACATCATAGACCATAATTTAATTTTTATCATACATGACTTGTGAACACTATTATGAATAAATAAATAAACAAATAAGTACACTAGTAAGGCAGAATGTTCTTCTTACACACTTTAGCTTACATTAGATACATATCTGCATGAATGTCACTTTCTGCTTTTCAACTTATTTGTTGCACTGTACACACACACTTTGCTTGGTCGCCTTTGAAGTGAACTTAATCACAGACCAGTTTTCTACAGATTGCACACCTTTCAATAGTCTTGTTCCCTTTGCACACTTCTTCCCTGATTGATGAAAAACTCAGCAAGACGCAATACTATGTGTTCACTTAGGGTCTGATAGGTGGGTCGCGTTTTATCTTTTCCAAGATAGGGAAAACTGTTTACAACATACTTGGCTTCCACATCGACAGCCAACCAAAATCTCATACCTAACTTTTCTGGTTTCTTGGCGATATACTGCATAAATGGGTAGCTTTCGTTGGAAAGAGCTGTTCATCCACGGTAATGTTCTCACTTGGTCTGAAGCAAATAGTGAAATTAGGTATAAACTTGTCCAGCACAACAGATACAAGCGCCAATCTATGTTTTCAGGTGATCGCTGCTGGTAGCTTTTTCATCGAATCGAATAAACATCATGAAATCCGGGAAACAGTTTGGTGCCATAGTTTGGGAGAAACGTCCAGGACCGCACTTCTGCGACCACAGATCGAGAACGTCCGTATCAGCTTCATAAGTTCCGCGTGCGTATAAAATACCTATGACAGCGTCCAATTCTTCCAGACAAAGTGTCCGTTCAGGATTGTTCAGAACTTTGTGGGCTCCAACCTCAGTATATCATTCGATGTGGCACAGCTTGGATTCGTCAATAAAAAGATGACAAGCTGTAGCGGCACAAGTTCCTTCAATGTGGCGTTTTGCATGTCCTGTGGAACCTCGGACTTCTCTCAGTATATTTTACTGTCCTCGACGGCCTGGCAGGCTTTGTAGATCAACAAGAGCCGGGCTGAGTGGCTCAGATGGTTGAGGCGCTGGCCTTTTGATCCCAACTTGGCAGGTTCGATCGTGGCTCAGTCCGGTGGTATTTGAAGGTGCTCAAATACGTCAGCCTTGTGTCGGTAGATTTACTGGCAGATAAAAGAACTCCTGCGGGACTAAATTCCGGCACCTTGGCGTCTCCGAAAACCGTAAAAGTAGTTAGTAAGACGTAAAGCAAATAACATTATTATTAGATCAACAAGAGTCCACACTGTTCCGTCCAAAGCGACTTCTTCCTCGCCGACCGTCATGTACTGACCACGCCCATATGTTGAGTTACCACAGCGTATACTCGGCCTTCTGTAGTTAATATCGTGCTCCTTGCTAGTAATTTCTTTATCTTAGTGTTTCCTTCACCTGCAAAGTATAATACCTAACTTACTTACACTGTACACAGAATTACGTAAATACAAAATTACTAACTTCAAATAGGCTTTCTTTTGTTATCAGCTTCTTTGCCAGTGTGCGTGCGTCGCCATTTGGCGGGTAGTTCCCTAACCTTTGAGGTCGAAGGCTGCTGTGTGATTTCATGTTCACGTAGAAATTCTGCAGGCTCGACGCAACTAGAATCACTATCCGAACTATTTCTGTTTGTTAAGTTATATACCTCTTCGAAAATATTGGGGTCTAAATCAGTCCCACCGAGCTCGATAGCTGCAGTCGCTTAAGTGCGGCCAGTATCCAGTAATCGGCAGATAGTGGGTTCGAGCCCCACTGTAGGCAGTCCTGAAGATGGTTTTCTGTGGTTTCCCATTTTTACACCAGGCAAATGCCGGGGCTGTACCTTATTAAGGCCGTGGCTGCTTCCTTCCACTTCCTAGGCCTTTCCTATCCCATCGTCGCCAAAAGACCTAACTGTGTCGGTGCGACGTAAAACAAATAGCAAAAAGAAAGAAAATCAGTCCCAGCTTCATCGCTTGATTGTGATGGGGGAAATTATATGCTTATGCTTCAGAATTTTGGCATCCATTTGCAGACTACGCGAGAACATGTTTCTTCGGGGTATTTACAAACAATCGGGAAATCGAGTTTGAATTTTGTAACGAGTGAACACGGCGGTTGACTGCTCGAAACGATTGCACACCTTTCATTACTGAACAAATACTGACTATATTTTCCTGTCAGTGTACTTGTATCATTGTTTGAAAAGAGTCAACAGTTCTCCCATTGCAGCACAACAATAAGTTCTATTCGACACTACGGTAATAAAGTACACTGTAACAGCTTGTTAGAATGATACCCCTCTCCAAATGAATGCCACAAAAGTGTGACAGGGTAGCTACTGCAATACCGGTCAAAATGACCGTCCCGTAAAAGTAGGTATATGACCTCATAGCGCTAACTAGAAAGGAGTTACTGGTTTTTGAAGCTATATGCCGAAAAGTACACTTAATATCAATAAAAGCTACCAAAGGGTTTGTATGTTCTAACCGTATAACGAGAGTGATAGAGAAAACAAAACTGAAAACGGTCATTTTGACCGCTGCGGTAATGCTAGTGTTAAGTCTATGCAGCTGAACGTTGGTTCCACTGTTTCGGTGGAATACACACGATCTTTGTGACTGTGACCCTTTTCCCATTATTCTTACTTTGTTACAACAAAAATCCGTCCAGGCTCCTCCTCGATGGATTCTTAAACATGCTGGTTGGCCAAAGTTCACATCCCTAGCTGTCTTTAACGCCGATACCATGCGGACCGTTAACGGCAAAATAACTTACGTAATACAAGATATCCTTGCTGCTGCTGAGGAGTCCATTCCCTCTTTCTCAGGGCCTCCTCACCGAAAACTCGTTCCTTGGTGGAACGAAGAAATTGCAGCAGCTATCAAAGAACGCCGTCGAGCCCATAAACGTTATCATAGGCAGCCTACTGTGGCCAACTTGATAACATTTAAGAAACTCCGTGCTAAGGCACAAGTTCTTATTCGCCAAAGTAGAAAGTTTTGTGGGAGAGATATTCCATCATCTCAAGTGTGAACTAAACTTCAACGTATTTCGGGTATCCAAGGACCCTCTTCTGTACCAGGAATTTCCATTGCAGGCAGTGTCGTCGCTGAACCTCTCGCGATTGCTAACCATTTCGCAAGTCATTTCGCGGATGTGTCTGGCTCCGGGAATTACCATCATGATTTCCTCGCTCTGAAGTGGGAGGCAGAACATCATCACCTTAGTTTTGCCACTCACGCTTCAGAGGACTATAATGTGCCCTTTACGGAGTGGAAACTCCGCAGCGCCTTGGCGCTTTGCAATGACACTTCTCCTGGGCCAGACAATGTCCATAACCAGATGTTGAAACACCTTAGTGAGGATAGTCTATTATATCACCTTCGCGTGTTCAATTGAATCTGGATAGAGGGTGAGTTTCCGTCTCAATGCCGAGAGGGCATAGTAATTCCTGTCCTCAAGCCTGACAAAGATCCTAAAGTGTGCAGGAAGTTACAGACCGATTTGTCTCACAAATTGCCTGTGTAAGCTCTTTGAGAGGATGGTAAATCGCCGACTTGTGTGATGTCTGG
This sequence comes from Anabrus simplex, assembly GCF_040414725.1. Lineage (NCBI taxonomy): Eukaryota > Metazoa > Arthropoda > Insecta > Orthoptera > Tettigoniidae > Anabrus > Anabrus simplex. The sequence goes on along the minus strand of NC_090269.1, from coordinate 170,631,740 downwards.
AGAAACTAGGACTATTGTCCAAGTACCAGTGTGGTTTTCGAGCCACTTGCTCGACCACTGACCATTTGGTACGCCTGGAGAGCTCTATCCAGGATGCGTTTCTCCGCAAGCAGCATTTGGTAGCTGTTTTCTTTGACTTAGAAAAGGCCTATGACACCACATGGCGATATGGTATCCTTTCAGTCCTGCATCAGTGGAGATTCCGAGTTAACTTGCCAGTATTTATTGTGAATTTTTTGTCCCTCCGACTATTCTGTGTCCAAGTAACGATATTCGCAAAACAATGTTCAGGAAAATGGAGTCCCACAGGGATCGGTTCTTAGTGTCACTCTGTTCACGATTGCCATAAACGGAATTGTTGCTGCTGCTGGTTCAGCAGTAATACCATTGCTATATGTAAACGATTTTGTTCTGCACTATAGCTCGCGTAATATCGCAGTCGCTGAGCATCAATTACAGCAAGCTTTTAGAAGAGTGGAACAGTGGACCTTCGAACATGGCTTTTTGGTTTTTCACCACAAAGACCTTTGTTGTCCACTTTTTTCGGCAACGTACTGTTCACCCACATCCGGAGCTTTATTTAGGGAATGTTGCTATTCCTGTAGGTGACACGGATTTCTTGGGCTCGTTTTCGATAGTACAGTATCATGGGAGCCATACGTGCGGCAGCTAAAAGTGCAATGCACCAAGAGGCTTAATCTCTTGAAGTTTCTTAGCAGCACTAATTGGGGAGCTGACCGCACGGTGCTCCTACTCTTCTATAGGGCACATATTTTATCCAGGTTAGACTACGGCAGTGCAGCATGTGGCTCAGCAAGACCAGTATCCACTACAGCGGGGTTAGTTTGGTGACAGGAGCTTTTCAAACAAGCCCCATAGCTAGCCTGCTGGCTGAATCTGTTGTTCCACATTTACACCTGAGGGACCAGCAGCTCCTTCTGTCGTATGCTGCAAATTTGCGACAGATGATACTTCACCCAAGCTATCCTTGCGTATTCAACAATGAACACCGTCGGATGTATGCTGCTTGTCCTCGAGCAACATGGCCGGTTGGAATACGCTTGGATAGCAGTCACAGATTGTTTCACGTACCTTCAATTCATTGCCTTGTCAGACAAGGGAAACAGATTCCAAGGGCAGAAGGCCTTAAAAGTGAAACCCCTCAAACAAAAATATAACCTTCATATTTCTTTCAAAATTATATGAAGCAAGTTAGCACAGAAATTACACCGGTTTCACCTGTGACAGGTGAACCCTAAATATCCTCTCGGTGGCTGGATTGCTTAGCAATAAGGTAACGGGTGTAAGGAAATCGAGAATAGTACACGGCCCATGAAATCTGGGGGCAAGCCTGCCCGCGGGAACAAAATTCTTGACCATTACTTGGTCGCCTACCTTCAAATTGGTGGGTCTCCGTCCACGATCATATCTTTCCCTAACCTTTTCATGAGACACTTGAAGATTGGCCTTAGCCTTCTTCCAAAGATCTTTAATGTTATCAGGGTCTATTGTCTCGGGTAGAATATCACTAGAGATGAGAATTATAGGCACTAAAAACAGTTGAAATAGGCAGGCATATAGGCTCTTAAATTAGCCAAATTAGGCATGTAAATAGGCACTAACGTGTAAAATAGGCAACAAAATAGGCATGAAAAATTCTTATAATTTAATAACACGCTCAATTACTATCAAAGGAATTTACAACAAGCAACGTTTCAATGTTTTCCGGTAACAATCTCATTCTCCTGTCGGGCAGAATGTTTTGTACTGAGAGAAATCTCTCAACATCACAGGAAGTGATTGGACAAAACTTCAATGAAGCCACTTCATCTGGTTTTAGTTCAACTGCTTTATCCACCTCACCTCGTAGCACCCTGACTACTTTTACTGTCACTTTCCATCATGAAGTCTGCTCCAGGACCCTTATGGATATTTTTGCTGACAGCAGCTACCTTCCCGGAGAATTGGTCAAAACTGCTCCTGACTTCTCTCACAACCCTAAATGCCTCCACCAGGGGAAAACCACTCGTCTCCAACTCGGTGATTGCTCCCGGCAGCTTGTTGAAGTTGATGCTCCAGTTTATGTATGGCGATATTGCAGTGCACAGGTTTATAGAAAATTGTTGTTGGTTGCTGTTCACAGTGGACTGGTAGAAAAGTTGCGATGACAACTCTTTCTGTACTCTTGTCAAATGTATCGCAGTATTTCTATGTTGATCTATATGGTATCTTTCCACATTTGATCTGAAAAATAATAAAATTGACTTAAATTTCAATGTTCTTATATTTCTACAGCTGGGCTAATTGGCAGTAATGCTTAGTATAAACATAATAAACGCGTTTGACCTACGGAGAGGCCTGGTGCGGGCCTTTTTCTCGTAGACGGCCTATTAGGCGACCTACATATCTGTGAAAATGAGGGCCCTACCTAGAATGATTTCTACTGCAGAAAACGCCACACACACCCACCCTCAGAGCCATTGGAATGAACCTATTATGGTTAAAATCCCCGACCCGGCCGGGAATCGAACCCGCGACTTGTGAACCGAAGGCCAGTATGCTGACCATTCAGCCAACGAGTCGGACAGTATAAACGTGCATTTGTTTCATAAAAAAGAGAAATACTATTAGAGGTGATGTTTCTAGAAGTACAAAACTTTAAAATAGGAACAAGAGAATTTGTAATTTACACAGAAATATGTCCTCAAAAATGTTAAGTTATAATCTGGCAGTTTCCTGTCGAGTTCACCGGGTGAAAATATGATAAAAATGACGTGAAACGATACCTGAATAGCGTGGAGGAAAGATCCGTATGCTTGCCAGAAACTCACCAAGCTGCCCCTAGCAGTATTCTGACGTACAAAGAATTAAAACGGAGGCACTATAAATCTCAGATTTGTGAACATTTTATATGTTGCTATTCGCCGCCTTTGGTCAGCCGGGTCAGCTGTCATGAAGACTATTTTCTGTTGCCTGCAATAGATCCTGCATCATGTGTGCCCACAAGACCACCACCCTTGTAGAAAATTAGAAAACTGCGCGATTTGAAATTGTCGTGGCATGCTCCCATAAACTTACTTTCTGCCACAATTTAGCAAGACTCTAGATGGGATGCTGGAGCTTACGCACCCCAGACTCTGTCTGCTTGCCCCCCACCCCATAACGGTTAATAACAGGACCTCACCAATCCAGACGTCCGACTCGTTGGCTGAATGGTCAGCGTCCTGGCCTTCGGTTCAGAGGGGATTTTAACCTTCATTGGTTAATTCCAGTAGCTCGGGGGCTGGGTGTTTGTGCTGTCCCCAACATCCCTGCAACTCACACACCACACATAATACTAACCTCCACCACAATAACTCGCAGTTACCTACACATGGCAGATGCCGCCCACCCTCATCGGAGGGTCGGCTGCACTCGGCTAGAAATATCCACATGAAATTATTATCACCAATCCAGACCAACGGTCTTTTCACTGGCCTGGTCTTGTAAAAATAGTCTTTGTAGCCTTGTTAAACACGCTATGACATCGTCCAAGCCGCGCCATCTTGTAGAGTTCACTAGAGCCTGCACAAGCGCTGCTGAAAGTTACTCATGATTTTTAAAAAAATATTACATATCAGTTGTAGTCCGCTTCTGTGATGTAGTAGTTAGCGTGATCCCACGGAGGCCCAGGTTCGATTCCCGGCTCTGACACGAAATTTGAAAAGTGGCACGAGGGCTGGAACGGGGTCCACTCAGCCTTGGGAGAACAACTGAGTAGAGGTGGATTCGATTACCACCTAACTTAAAGACGCGGCCACTTCCTTCCCTCTTCTTTGCCTGTCCCTTCCAATATTCGCATGGCTTCACAAGGCCCCTATTCAGCATATAAGGTGAGGCTGCCTGGGCAAGGTACTAGTCCTCCTTCCAGTTGTATCCTCGACCCAAAGTGTCACGCTGCAGGGTACTGCCCTTGAGACAGTAGATGTGGGATCCTTCGCTGAGTCCGAAGGGAAAACCTACCCTGAAGGGTAAACAGATTTAAAAAAAAAGAAAGAAAGAAAATATTTCAGTTGTAAATCTCTATTTTCACGGGAATGGAATCAGAGTTCAAAATACCGATTTTTAATTTTCATCCACTCTGTGACAAGAGACCACCGGCGTTCTCTACTCCTCATTCATTAATTAAATGATTATTTACATTTTGGCAGTATAAATTATTGAAAGTTAACGTTAATGCATCATTGCAACAAAACAACTTTCTACAATACGTAAATTAATAGGCCTATAAATGCTACAATGAAATGCGATCGTAGTTCAGCCACAAAAAAATAAAAGGAACAAACGAACTTAACTCCTTACAGCAAGGTTGGCAGAAGACTACCTTCCCATCCGTAGTGAAATTGGGATCACCTGTGATCCACCGCTGCAACCAGTAAGACTTCCACGATTTTTCTTTGCAATTACAATTTTTTTACGCCACGCCGACACAGACAGGTGTTATGGCGACGATGGGATAGGAAAAGACTAGGAGTAGGAAGGAAGCGAACGTGGTTTTAATTAAGGTACAGCCCCAGTATTTGCCTGGTGTAAAAATGAGAAACCACGGAAAACGATCTTCAGAGCTGCCGACAGTGGGGTTCGAACCCACTATCTTCTGGATGCAAGCTCACAGCTGCGCGCCCCTAAGCGCACAGCCAACTGGCCCGGTGATTTTTCTTTGGGCATTGCCACAGGGACACTTCTTCACAATAAATCACAACACGTTCTGAAGATAAAGCGTACGCGTACAACAGTTCACATCGAAGAGGAAGTATAAGGGTTCGACGTTAATTGGTTCTCGCATATGTCTTAGAAGGTTGGAGGGGTTGAAGGCTTCGAGGTCAAATTGTTCCTTGTTTCTCCTGACGGAAATTTCCCAAGAACTATTTCTGATGACTTCCAAGAGATCCCATTTTTGTTCGTGGGGTAAACAGGTCTTAAGAAATGAGAAGATAATACTGTCGAGCACATCAGTTACAATACTGTATAATGCACTGGAAGAAAATCGGCTTCTTCAAAATAGATTAAAAAGGTATCAAATAGGCAATTATACTCCAAATAGGCACAAACCCTTGAAATAGGCATTTATAAGCACAATAAAACCAATGAAATCTAGCTTAAAAGGCCCTAAAACGGATTTATATCTCAAAAGCCTACGTTTCTGAACACAGAAAAAAAAATAGGCAAATAGGCATTTTCCCGTCTCTAAATATCACTAAGAGACCAAAGGTTAGAGAGCGGCGTGTTGGGAACAAACTTGAACATCAAGGAAGCTGGAGTAAACTTATAAGATCCATGAACCGCCGAATTCAAAGCAAAAGCTAACCAACGCAGGGACGTGTCCCACCTAGAATGATCTTCATGATGATACGCAATCAGCGCCGACCTCAAATTACGATTGACCCATTCAGCCAGAGATGGTGGAGGATAGTAAGCAGAAGTTGTTACATGAGAGATAGATAGATCGAAACAAAATTTACGAAAAAGATTGGAAGTGAAAGCTTTAGCATTGTCGGACACAATATATTGACAAGGACCAAAAGAAGCAACGATAGACTTTAAACAGGAAATGGTGGACTGAGCGGTAGCCAGCTTAGTCGGAAATAACCATGAAAATCTAGTGAAGCCATCTACACACACAAGGATGAACTTGTTGGCATTCCCCTTTGACTGGGGGAAGGGTCCGACGTAGTCGATATACAGACGTTCCATTAGGCGTGATGCTTGATGAGAAGACAGTAGGCCTACCTTGGTGGACATGGTGGGTTTACTAAGCAAGCAAGATTTACAAGCTTTTACTAGTTCACGAATTTCACCGTGTATACCTTTCCAAATAAACATCTCCCGGATCTTTTCACGGGTTTTGAAGATACCTAAATGCCCCCTAATGGGGTTTCATGATAGTACTTGAAGATCATGGGCACGAGAACAGCTGAAACCACAACCTTCATCTTATTATCATGCCTCGACGGGCAACATAAAACACCATTCCTCAGAACATAAGGGACAACATGTTCCCCAGAAGAAAGGGTTTCCATTATCGGAGCCAGCGTCGGATCTTCACGTTGATATTTCTCAAGATCCCTAAACAACATGTGAGCATCAGTTAAAATGGCATTAACCTCGGGTTGTATGGACTCGGGAGGTGAAGAACTATCGACCAGTTCATGGGTCTCTACATCATTGGAAAACATACGGCTTAGTCCGTCTGCCACAACATTTTCAGTACCTCTGATATGCCTAACGTCAAATTGGAAGGCAGAAATTCGGATGGCCCACCGGGCTATACGACCAGTACGACGCGGCCTAGCTAAGACCCAACTTAAGGCTTGGTTATCGGTCTCCAAGTCGAATTTTACATGTTCCAGATGGTGACGGAACTTTTCTAAAGCAAATAAGACTTCCAAACCTTCGAGCTCATAGATGGAATAGTTGGCTTCTTGAGTCGATAGAGTCCTAGAGGCATAGGCGATGGGTCGCCTCCCTAGTTCAGTCTCTTGAAGAAGGACTGCAGCTACCGCCGACGATGACGCGTCGGTTTGGACGATGAATTTGTTGGAGAAATCGGGCATAGCCAGAACAGGGGCATTACACAGAGCTAATTTTAGATCTTCAAAAGCGGCTTGTTGAGAAGGTCCCCACTCAAATTTGACGCCTTTCATACGTAGTAAGTTCAAGGGCGCTTCTCTATTGGCGAAATTTGGAATAAATTTCCTGAAGAAATTCACCATACCAATGAACCTAGCCTTTGATGTCCTTGGGAGGCTTGAAATCACGGATGGCCTGTGTTCTAGAGTGATCGACTGCAACACCATTGGGCGACACAATATGCCCTAGGAATGACATGGAAGGCTTAGCGAAGGCGACCTTGGACAACTTCACAGTTAACCCAGCCTTACGAAGGCGATTGAGAACTTCTCTCAGATGATCTAGGTGTTCTTCAAAGGTGTCCGAAAATACGACGGCATCATCAAGATAGTGGTACAAGTACTCAAACTTGATGTCGGAGAAGACCGTGTCTAGCAGTCTAGTGAGTACAGCTGCTCCCGTGGGGAGCCCAAAAGGCATGCGGTTGTATTCGTACAAGTTCCAATCCGTTGCAAAAGCTGTCAGGTGTTTGGATTCCTCTGCTAGCGGAATCCGGTTATAAGCCTGATTGAGGTCTAAGATGGTGAAGAACTTAGCTTTACGAAACCAGGAAAAACAAGAATTCAATTTTGAGAAATGGAACAGGTGCGGAGGTATCCGCCACAATCCTAAGACATTCTTTGGGACCTTCAAAAGATAAATTTGAAGACTGAGTTTTCCCTGAAATGTCGACATGTTTACTTGGGGCTGAGCCTCGGGAAGATGAGTTAGCCGACTCAGCCGGAGCCACTAGTCATTTTTGGTTGTTGTTGGAAGTTGCACCCGAAGTTGAGCAGGAGGGAGTGCTGCTAGCATTTGGGCAGTTCTTGGCAATATGTAAAAACGCACCGCATTTAAAGCAGCCTTGGGATGAACCTGCTCCATTATTTGTCCTACTAGATTTGATCAATGGACATTTATTGCGAAGATGGTCTGGCGACACGCAAGCGTAACATTTACGGGGTGTGACAGGTCGGCGAGATGGAGGCCGAAAACTACTAGAATATGGAGGGGGTTCTTTCACGACACGCAAGATATCGGCGTATCTAACTCCTTCGGCTGAGACAGCCATAGCCTCTAACTCGGCAAACGTTTGCGGACACGATGCAAAACATAAGTATGATCTATAAGGTGGTGAAATTCCTTCCACAATAGCCTGTACAATTTGATCTTCAGCGAAGTATATAGCAAATACCTTAGTGTAGAATTTGATGTCTTGTATGAAGTCTGCCAGGTTTTCATCAATTCGCTGCACTCTATAATAGTACTTTTGAATTAGAGATGACCTAGCTCGAGCTGGAATAAAATTAGCTAACAGATCGGCGTGGAAGTCTTCTATGGATGACTGTTCAGCAATTGCCCTAACTATCTTGTCTGAGAGAACACCAATTGCATAGGGATAAATGATCTGCAAAATTTGACACGGAGAAAGAGAAAAAACCAGGGCATGATCCTGAAACTCAACTAAAAACCTTAAGAATGAAATTACGTCACTGGTAGAGTTAACAGAAAACTTAGAAATACCTCTGAGCAACATTGCTAACGGATGGGGCAAACTGCTGAAACCCGGGGACGTAGTAGGAAGGGGCCTAAGTGGCGGAGAAGCAGATTCAGAAGGAGCATTATTTAACACGAAGGGTGGAATGGACGTGCGACGATCGGACACAGTTTCTAATGGGGGAGATGTTTGTTGGGTACCCTCCCCAGTACTACCTCCTTCCTCTTTAGAGGAATCCTCCCCACTTATGATGTTTACAACCATAGGCTGGTTGGTTTTTTGGAATAGCTGATCCAGATAACAACTGGCTAACTTTACTAGACATTTTAGACAGGTTTTCAGCAACAGCACTAGCTTCCTTACCCTGAAGGTCATTTAACTTCAAGGACAATAGATCACATACCCTATTATAAAAGTGGTACAGTCTGGCCTGTACTCTTGAGTTGATTAGGAGATGGATCACGTACTTCAAAAAAACTGACTACAGATGCTAGCTCAGTAGCATTATCAGTGATCGTGGAGAGAGTGTCATCTATCTCTTTTTCTCCCAAAGTCGGGATGGTAATAGGCAAATCAAGGGAATCTTTTAACTTATTGGTGTCTATCGCAACCGTGCCTCCAGATTGAACATTCCTAATCGTTAATTCATAGATCAATTCCTCCTTGCGCAAATAGCCGGGATGGAGGACGTCGCGAGAGCCGGACATGATGACAGAAAATTTTTAGAAAAATAAAAAAAAATTCCAGCAACTTAGAAAATTGTTAGGGTTCGAAACGAAAACAATGTTTAGTCATCAAAAGGGGCTAAATTGAGACCCAATCAACCACGCTCTGCTACCACTTGTTACGGAGTTATCTGTGGTAGTTACAGGTGAAAGAAGGTGCGGGCGGGAATAGGTCTCAACTTATGAAATTAAAGTTAATTTACAACTTTAACAAAGGTTATATTTTCTTTTCAAAATCAACAAATGACAACAAATAACAAAGATGTAACAGGTACCAAGTAGCAGGTTAACAATTTAAGAATTTCCAGAGCCCCAAGATTAATTTCTGAGCTCTCAGCTCACCACCACAATAACTAAAGGGCAGAAAAACCCCTAAGTACGAGGAACATTTGCTCCTAATTACCAACTTAAGAGGAAAAGAGCAGACCCGCTCTCAATTTTACAGGCCTATCAAAGGCTACAACAACCTTCATTCCTAACTGTCCTTAAGGCACACATACAGTGAAACGGGGGTATCTTGTACCCAACCTACAGGGCCTTCACATGAAGAAAACAAACACTGGGTTAATTAATTGGCCCAACAAACCAACTTGACTGGAGGCGTAGCTTGCACTCCTACACGAAACTTCTTAAAACCTAGGTGGCACTCGGCCAGTTATACAGGGGCTAATCCCATACTATGGAGGTGACACGATAAGAAAATTTTATTACATTACGAAGAGAAGAAAAACGGTTATGAAAACGTAGTCACCTCAAAACAATATGAGTGGGAGCTCGAGAGGGTTAAGCACTCTCTATCCCAATTTGTAGTTAAAGAGACGAAATTTTACCAAATGTCTATTACATTTTAAAGATAGGTTACATGAGAAAAGTTTCGAACCTGCCCCATGGGTTAAACTGCTGAGCTAGCAAGAAATAAAGTTATAAAACAGCCATTACCTTGTGGATGAACTGCTGCCCGAAGAAAGAGGCGCTTCCCGCCCCCTGCTATATATGTTCACACACTGCGAAAGATGTTACTGAAGTGGCTCCGAGACAAGAAAATCAGCAGTTTATATGCCCTCGTGGAACATTCGAGACCTTTCATGAATGATAACAACCCGCTCATAAACTTTTATTGGTCGGCTAAAGATTACGAGTCAAAACTGAAGGAGACATCTAGGATTGGTGGAAAATTAATTACAGAAATTACTGATTGGTCAAATTCAAAACTGGCGGAAAGAGAAGGGTTATACTGCCAACCCAAAAAATGAATGAAAGAAATTTAAGAAAGAACAAACTTATGAATACTTAATTTCTTATTTAAAAAAAAAAAAAAAACAGTTCCTTCACTTTGCACTAGGGTGCACAATTATAGTTCTTAAGTAGTGCCATCTAGAAGAGAATGTCCACACTTCTTGCTACAGAGCAAACAAATGCAAATCGAAATAGACATAGTTCAAAATTTACAGTAGAGACATCTTCCGTGAAACCTTTGATTTAATACAGATTTTAAAGTTCAGAGTTTCTCCTGTAGAGAGGTTTCAACTGGCGCAATATTTGAATTAGTGGCATGGAGATGTACCGCCCGGTACAGTATTAACTGATTTCAAAACAATATATTCATTCTTACCCTGAAGATGGTTTTCTGTGGTTTCCCATTTTCACACCAGGCAAATGCTGGGGCTGTACCTTAATTAAGGCCACGGCCGCTTCCTTCCAACTCCTAGGCCTTTCCTATCCCATCGTTGCCATGAGACCTATCTGTGTCGGTGCGACGTAAAGCCCCTAGCAAAATATTCATGCTTAATGGGATTAAGTTTTTGAGATAATTATAATTTAGTTACTAAATAATTAAATATTGATTCTAATAAAGTTGCAATGGCAACTTAATAATGTACTTACACCAATCATTTCTTATTAGCTCATTTCCAATATTCAGGATTAATTTTAGTTTCCTAGCACGTACAGGTGGACACTCTGAAACATTGTGTTCCATATTAAATGAAAACATTATCCCAAATACTTATAAGTAAAACACTGAGAAAAACATGAACACTAAACTTCCAAGCATGCAATGACAAGAGAATGTAAACAAATGGTTGCCATGACAGTTTGTCACTTGTAGCAGTCTGATTGGCTGGAATGGTCACGTCCGGTTTTGATAGAAATATTTGGAGGTGTCCGACTATGAAAGACACAGGCCACTAATTCAGAGAGAGTATTAAAAAGGCTATAAGGATCGATCCTTAACTCAATTTCGATATAGGTGGTGCATGTCTTTGTTTTGATATTAGGCACCTCAAATAGAGGAGATACCAGAAAATGTCATAGGATAAACCCTGTAGACTACTAAAATTAGCCTCTGATGCCGCACTCCATTTGTCGATATAACGTACCATTTAGGAGCAGTTAATCTTGGAATGAAGGTCTGCACTTACACATGTCCACATACATTTGTATGTCTGGCAGAACGCAAGGGAGCGTTCAGTTTCAATCAAAACTCTCCCATCCAATTGTGTCTGGCAGTAGACAAGGGTGCCCGCCGTTATAAGCAAACTTCCCCAACTGAATTAGGACTGGCAGTAGGCAAAGTGGCTTGCTAATATAATCAAAACTCCCCAACTCAACTGTGACTGGCAGTAGGAAAAATGGCCTGCCATTATAATGACGACTCTGCAACTCAATTGTGACTGACGTTAGCAAAAGGGGCCTGTCCTAATAACACCACAACTCAATTTTGACTGGCAGTAGGAAAGGGGGCCTGCCATTGTTATGAAAACTCCACAAATCTATTGTGAATGGCAGTGGGCAAGGGGGCCTGCTATTATAATGAAAACGCCCCAACTCAATTGTGAATGGCAGTAGGCAAGTGAGCCTGCCGTTATAGTAGAAACTTCTGAACTCTATTGTTAATGACAGTGTGAAAAGGGGCCTGTCATTATCATCACAACTCAGTGACTCGCACCTTACTTGGAAAAGAACGTATAGGGACTTCCCATGGTGTTTCTCAGATAACGCTAAGAGAAATGCAATTTAGTAAAATCTTAGTCACTGTGTGTGTGCAGTAATTTATGTAGAAATCCATATACCGTATAGAATACCTTAGCAAACACGGGTACATTTGCTAATAAAGTCTAAAGGAGATAAAAAGAATACTTAATTCTGTCTGCCATAGTTTTGCCGGAATGGTATCCGCACATTCATGCTGGTTAGGTGTTTATTGAACAAGTTCCCCATTAGATGACACAAAAGTATATTAAAATTTAAATGTTTCTAATGACTACAGATTATGACATGAAAATATATACTGCTCATATTTTTATCTCATTTGAAACCATTTGTGTAAAAAATGGCCTGTCAGATGTTCCATTGCCTACCTTTCAAGCAGTTTCTCTCTCAACATTTCACACGTGTATGGAACATTTTAAAACAGTTTTTTTCCTTGTAGAGGCAAAGGTAAATATCACACTTTGCACACCAAGTTTCATTCTACTTCTGCATCCTTCAAGTCGACAAATTCTTCGGGAACCGAGCTTATCTATTTCCTGCCAGTGATCGAATTCATATCCTTTGTCACACCCAGGTATTGGTGAAGGAATCTAGATCTTGCACTTCTTTTGGAAGAGGAGTGGATTCTTGCGTATCAACATTTTTCATTTTATCCAGACTGGCTCTTCTTGCCTGGTGTTGCAAGACTAGCTTCAGCTATTGTCAGGCAGAATTGTAGAAGATATTATTTGATCTCTCTACTTCTCTTCCTATTTTTCAAGTAATCTTCTCTTTCCCATAGTACCCCCCAGTATGACGAACATTTTTTCCCTCGGCACTCTGCTTTTTCTAGATCTACGAAACATAACTGTCTATTCCTCTCATAGCATTTTTCAGTTACCTGGCCATACTGAAAAGTTGTTTCTGACAGCCCCTTTGTGGTCTGAAACCACACTGGTTTTCATCCAACTGAACTCAACCACTGATTATACCTTCCTTTCCGAAATGACAGTGATCACCTTGCCTGGTATAATGATCAGTGAAATACCTCGATAGTTGTTACAGTCCTTGCTGTTTCCTTGGTTATAGATAGGTGCAGTTAGATTTCGTCCAATCAAAAGGTACCTTGCTAACATTCCATGCTAATCTTATTACTTTGTGAAGCCATTTCATCTCTGCCTTCCCACTATATTTTAAGTCTAATTTCATCTATCCCTGCTGCTTTATGACATTGAAATTTATTTACTATCCTTTCCACTTCCTCAAGCGTAAGTTCATCACTTCAGTGTTCTCCACCCCATGAGCTAGATTGTTCGCGACGTCACCAGAAAGGTTTCCTTTTTTTACATTGAGATAATTTTAAAAATATTCCTTCCACCTATCCAGTGATTCCCTGAGATCTATTATAAGGTCAGCTGATTTACTCAAAACTCTATTCATTTACATTTTTCCTCCATTTTTAAGATTCTTTTCTTTACTGTCAAGAAAGGTTTTCCTGTTGCATGGCCTAGCCTTTCCAGGTTATTACCAAAATCCTCCCATGATTTATTCATGGATTTAACAATTACTTGTTTTGCTCTGTTTCATCTCCTTACAGTCCGGCTCCATGGCTAAATGGTTAGCGTGCTGGCCTTTGGCCACAGGGGTCCCGGGTTCGATTCCCGGCAGGGTTGGGAATTTTAACTTTAATTGGTTAATTTCTCTGGCACGGGGGCTGGGTGTATGTGTCGTCTTCAACATCATTTCATCTTCATCATGACGCGCAGGTCGCCTACGGGCGTCAAATCAAAAGTCGTGCATCTGGCGAGCCAAACTAGTCCTCGGACACTCGCGGCACTAAAAGCCATACGCCATTTCACTTCATATCCTTACAATTCCCTGTCTACATCAGTCCTTTATTGGAGCCATTTATGTTACATCTTCCTTTTACGTTTACTAGCTGCCCTCACTTCATCATTCCACCAAGATGTTTGGATTTTCCCATCTTTACACACAGTTGTTCCCTGTATGCTGCTCATTCTCTTTCTATATCTTGAACCTATTTTATGGTCTGTTGTTTGGAACTTTTTACGAATCGTATCCATGAACTTCTAATTTCCCCATCCTGGAGATTTTGTATCCTTATTCGTCTGCAGATTTCACTTCCTCTATCCTAGGACTAGAGATACATACTTCACTACAGATCAATCAGTGATTGGTCTATATCATCAAAAATTCCTCATAATGCCTACACATTCTTAACAGATTTCCTGAATTCAAAGTCAGTTAGGATATAGTCTTTTATGGATGTGTGCCCTTACCTTCCCATGTGTAGCGGTGAATATCCTTATGCTTTAAGAATGTGTTTGTAACTGCTAATCCCATACTAGCACAGAAGTCCAGTAAACACCTTCTATTCCTGTTAGCTTCCACATTTTGTCATCGCCTTCTCATTATCCTTCAACTCTGTTTCCAACTCTTATATTGAAATCTCCCATTAGCACTATCTTATCCTCACTGTTGACCCTGGCTATGTTGTCACTTACTGCTTCTTAAAACTAGTCAATTTCATCCCCATCTGCACCGTCACATGGTCAGTACACTGAGACAGTTCTCATTCTAACTCCTCGAACAGTTAAATCTATACCACATCATTTGCTCATTTATGTGCCTAGCAGAAAGTATGTTGCATTCAATAGTATTCCTGATGAACAGACCTATTTCGCGCCCTGCTCTTCTCTTTTTAACACCTGTTAAGAATATTTTATAATCTCCTTTCTCTTCCGTGTTATCTCCCCTTACCCATATATCAGTAATTTCTAACACATTCAGAGCATCCCCTTTGCTGACTCAGGCAGTTCTAATTTCTTAAAGCCCCATTAATATTGATAGCTCCCCATCAAATTCCATTTTGTTCAACAAGTTGTTTTCAAGGAGTCCCTCTCCTGTCAAATGGAAGTGGGATTCCATTAATCTCATAGGTCCAAGGCTTGTTTAATATGTTCTGAGCTCGGTAAATTCTGTGAAGCAGGATGCTACTCTACTTACATGTCCCAGTAAAATCTCTAATGGGTTCAGTAGATTGATAGTCGTAGCAGCCTGAGCACATGAAGGGCCATAACTTGGAATATGTCAGGGCATAATGAAGAATTTCATATTGAAGAACTTTAATTTTTACAATTTGCTTTACTGTTGATTCAAATATAACCATTTTAAATATTTCTGTACTACAATTTGCTTTACGCCGCACCGACACAGATAGGTCTTACCCCTTTCAGACCGTGTACGCACAATTGTGCGGGTTCGTATTTTATTTATGCCTGAGCTTATTTGACGTTTTCTTGGCACTAGATTGGACTGCAGTGCTTGTGTGGGACACGTAGCATGTACTTCAGTTGTTTTTATTTAGCGCTTAACCACCAGGGAGCAGCAAGAAGAGTTAAAAAATGCAGTTCATCGGCAAGATGGCGGGAAGCAGTAATGCCTAAAATAAGTATTTATTTATTGCATTCATATTAATCTACAAGCTCTACTGAATATCAGAATATAATCAATGAAGTGTGTAAATTGTTTAGCGAACGTAAATTGTGAACTTATAACATCGTACATGATACCATGAGGTTTTGAATGTTGATACGCACAAGTGCGCGGGCTAGGTTTCCCTACAGGCAATGCATGTAGCAGTAAAGTAAAGTAAACTCGTGTCCTCATCCCGAGGTGGTGCAGCTCTTTTCAGGCACACCCCCATTGGAGGTGAGCTGCATGTACCAAATGCCATCTAGCAGAGATGAATGGCATCCAATGACAGAGAACACATATTAGTTAACAACAGTTAGTATAATGTTACTGTTGATCAGTTTCTTGGGCTTGGGGCATTATAGGCCAACACATTTATTTTTCTTCTTGTTCAGTGTTATGTCATCCAAGGTCAAGGGAGGCAGACTTTCATTTTCACTTTCCTTCATGACTCAGCTTTCTTGTATATTTTCTTTTTAATTTTTTCCTTCTCATTTCGACAGTTATCGTAATTGCATTCCTAATCAATATGGGCTGATTATCTCACAGTTTTTCATATTAAAACAATCACTGCAACAATAACAAAACAGCAGCAGCAACAACAGTCATTGCCATTTAATTTGTTACCATGACAGTTGAACGTTACTTCCATGTAAGCAGTGCTTGGCATTGATGGATTTTGCATTAAGAGTCTAAATTTGTGGATATCTCAGTTATCACAGCCCATGCAGTAAAAATGTACGAAATGTAAATGATTGGAAAATGTATTTCTATCTTTTGTTAGGTCTTAGATGAAACAATAATTTACGTAGAAATTTTTTTAAGTTTATGAAAAATGTAATAATCACAAATATCTCTGTTTCTATTATTTATATTTTATTATTCAAGCTGTTAACAAAAGGGATTACACTGCTCTTGTCCTTTGCTGCACACCAGGCTACTGAACTTCACTGTCTTACAATTGACAGTATTAAAATGTAGATGCTACATATACCATAAATTAAATAAAAAATTATGGGTAATACAATCCTAGATATTATTGATAGATACAGAATATTGTATCATTACACAATGTACTTACAGCTACATGCATTCATTAGCAGTTATGCCATCAAGAATCTGGTATTTGGTAGTATGCATAAAAACATAGTAATTACTTTTATAAAGAATGTGTAGTAAATACTAGAATTTTATGCATAAAGTTCCTTAGTACATGCTTTTACTGTGAGCAAAGTCTGTGGAGCTTAACATTTACTAATATGAGTAATAACCATATTATTTCTTGATGTATGGACACACTACTGTAAA
The DNA here is from genome assembly GCF_040414725.1 of Anabrus simplex. Lineage (NCBI taxonomy): Eukaryota > Metazoa > Arthropoda > Insecta > Orthoptera > Tettigoniidae > Anabrus > Anabrus simplex. Next base: position 170,615,096 of record NC_090269.1, on the reverse strand, counting down.
AATAATGTATTCATGCACAGATTAGATGTCAATAGGAATCAAAGTAGGATATACATAGTCTATTGAACTCCGCTAGAGGGTGGTACCTATAGAAATGTTTTGTCAATATACTTAGACGCATGCCTATCAATGTAATGGTAGCTGGTAAAGATTTTTCATATGTTGTTTGCTAAATATGTTAGTGAGTTAGTGATGCAGAGTGGGTTGATAGTAATGATGATCATGAGATTCCATTACGCAGAAGGTGACTACGAAAAGGGATGAAATTGCCCAAATAGTTTATAATATACACCATAATAAAATTGCAAGTATAGTGCGACTTCAAGAACTGTCAACTTTTCTCAACATACAAGCTCAGTTTTGACATACTGTAAAATAGGTTTGATAGAAACATAAACTGGATTGTATAAGAATTTACTGCCGCTTCAGGACGCTTTAGGACAGAGGGCGAGATTGAGATCAGTGATCCACTGCCTTACCCAGGAGCTCCCTGGGCAAGGGTAACAGAAGAAGAAAAAGAAGAATTTCTGACTGTTAGTCTTTAATGAAGGCAAAATCATGTTCTTTAAAGCTATCCAGTTCTGCAAAAGACTATCCTCTCCTTTCTTTTGCTAGCAGTTTTTCTCTTCATCTTAGATAGGTCTTTTGGCAATGATGAGCTAGGAAAGGAAGCATCTGTGATTTCAATTAAGATATACTCCCACTGGCCTGGTGTGAAACCTCAGAAAACCATCTTCAGGGCTGCTGAGAGTGGAATTCAAACCCACTATCTCCTGAATGCAAGCTACACTGCCCAAACAATGCAACCAACTCGCATGATGATAATAATTTATCTTTGTCCATCCCAGTGTTTTTCTATTTGCCTTGTTAAGGTATTGACATTTACACTGTAATTAAGATTTTTTAAAAGGATAGAAACTCAAATTGATAGTACATGATCACTATGCAAGCACAACCTTAACACTATAAGTTTGGTAAGCCACTGAGTTAATGCCTGAGCAGACTTTCCATTTTCTGTATGTATTATTCTTTTTAAGAATTTTTAAAGTTTTAATTCTGCAGTTAATAAATCCTTAACCTTCCAATAACTTGCTTTATTAACTGAAGATGCATATTCATTTCTTTATCATTTCATTTCAGAACTTGCAGAAGAAGAGGGATCATGTCAATCTAGAAACTCCTGAAGAGTCTGGTTCAAGGAAAAGGCCACGTTTAGATACTTCAGCTACGGGTAGCTCTCCTTAAACCAATCTTCGTCGCATACCTCATGTGTTCCGCTGCAGTGTCTGGTGAACTTCGTCTTGTAGTGCCAGAAACTGAATATACGGACTAATACAGACAATTTTGTTGCAATTCCTTTGTTATCTGTTTCCTAATTTACACTTTCATTGATACTTCATATATTCAGAACATTATAATATTTTTTTGTGTTGTCTGCGCTTACCGTTAAGAACAGAGGTTCTACTTCATATTCTACGCATAACGTACACTTTGCGTTTTTATAAATTGCAGTAAAAATGTACTTGCATTATTTGATCAGTGTGTATGTGGTTTGAGTTGAGATTATAGTTAACCTTGTCGCTTTGTAAGCACATGTTTCGAACACCATAATTTTGTCTTGTTTAGTGCTTCAGTAACTAATGTAAAAGCATTGATGCTTTTCCTGCACTAATATCAAAATCATATGATTTCTTACATAAGTGGAATTCCTGATTAAGTAGCTTTTCAGTATGATGCTTTGTTACCTAGAAGTCTTGTAGCTTTATATTATATAATTACTGAAACATTTTTATTACTTGGCTTTTTCATTTAAGTTTAAATGAATAAAATTTGATTCTTAAAGTGTTAATTCATATATGTGGGAAGTTATATGAAATATATTTTTGTTGTCTTATTTCATATGGTATGTGGTATCTTCTGATTCATGGATGTTTAGGGTTCTCATCTCATGTAAAGTCTAAGATGTCAAAATTAGTATTTGCTTCCAGACATGTGTATATCATGTAAATGTGAATTTTATCTCTGTTTATGTCCTAAATATTTACAAAATGAACAGGACTGTCTTATTTTATAAACTTCACAAACATATACTTCCAGATAAATATGCAGTAGATTGTGAAATGTTCTGAAGCTACGCGTTGTTATTCAAGTCCTCTCTAGGTACTCTGATTTTTGTATTCTAAAAAAGGAAAAAATCCTGGGACCATTGGAAAGAGGAACAGGCACTAAGAAATGCAATCTTGTTCAAAAAATAATTTTTGTATGCATTTTCTGGTTGTGATGTAATATCCCTATCCTACATTCACTGAATTTATATGTGTAAATATCCTAATCTTCAATAATTGTGGCACAATATGATTTTTAAACAGGTTCACTGTTTTATGTTACTTGGCATTTATGTTCAGTGATTTTTCAGTCTGTATGAACTGTAGCTTTTAAAATGAAATAGATCTTATAAGGAAAGTGTTCAGCATCATTCTGCAGTATTTTGAAATGTATGTAAGGGAAGGAAAGAACAAATATTAGCCCAAATATACCAGTTTAGGATGGTAAATTTCAAGAAAGTGCATTAAAACTGATACATCTATTCAATGTTTACTGGATTGTCATTCCATATTTCATTGCAGTTACAAAGTCATTTCATTAGACTTTGTTAATACAGAAAAATTAATAGTACTTGTGAGGTGTATGTTTGGTGAACAAAATTAATAAAAAGTTTTAAAAAATACTTGATTTTCTTTTTGCTGCAATTCTTTGGGTATATGGCAAAGTATTGTTAAAGTTCATCACTGAGAATTTTGAATAAATAATGATAATAATAATAATAATAATAATAATAATGGGTGGCCCTGGAGGGGTCTGGGGTAGGTCTTTCTAGTTGACACTTAATAGGTGACCTGTGCATCTATGAGGATGGGGCTTTAACCTAAGATGAATTCTAATTCTGAAGACAACTCACACCCAGCCCCCCCAGCCAGGGGAATTAATCATTGAAAGTTAAAATCTCCCGCATGGCCAGGAATTGAACCCAGGACCCCTTGAACCATAAGCCAGCATGCTAACAATTTAGCCATGGAGCCAGACATTGAAAATTTGGAATACACTGTCAGAAAGAAAATCCTAACTTGTATACTTGAGATTGAAACATGTTATGTAGCTGGACAACATTTGTCATCAAAATTTATATTCTCTTGTCTAGTGGGTCTTTTAATGTTCATTTCATCCCTTCCTTGGTAACTTATAATTCATTTCTTTCAGAATACATTGCAGAGGTGTTTCTGTTTTTAAGATTAAAATAATATTCAGATTCTGCCTTAACTATTGAAACATTTATTTTCAAATAATTTTCATGTGATTCCTTAATTTTTTGAGGCTGTAGAGTCGAGTCTTATGATTTTTCCATTTACTGTGAATGTTGAACTGTATATTATAGTAAAACTATATTGTTGTCTTCTTCACTTTAGTTATATTTATTAAATCCTATACATTCACCCAGGTGAATTATGTACAAATACTACCCTTAAAATTGATTTGAAGAAAAGACTGCATCATTATTTAATCTAAGATGAGACTTTATGATGTATGTAGCCAGTTAATACAATTTGATTTTATATGTAGAATAATTTTCTAATTAGAATAATATTTTTCATTTATAGTATTGGTCCTCAGAAGTTGCTCTTGGATATTTCTATTGAGCTGGTTTCTGCAACTAGCATGTGTTACGAAGAGAGGTTTACACTGTTGGTTATAAAAGATCTGATAACATTGAAATGGATCTTAACAGTGTTAGGAATTATATTGAAGAGAAGAACTGTAACATTGATAAACATTTCTTTCTGTATCAGCATATTGCAATGGAATTCTCATAAAGGATTTGGCCAAGGATCTGCTGATTTTGTACTAAATGTGACGTGCCCACTCTTGCTCACAGATGTGTGACAAAATGTGACGTGGCCGGTCACCTTAATTTAAAAAAAGTAAATAATATCTCATTGTTTCTCCATAAACAATATCCCATGGGCGCCAGTCTTCAAGCTTACGGCTTGAAAAGATTTTTTTTTTAAACTTCATAGTTGGTTCCGTATTGAGTTAAGATTACACGTAAAATAAGTACAAAATCTTGTTTTTATCCACCTTCTCAATACATATCAATCATGCAATGTTTACAATAACATTACAATGTTATAAGGTACTCGTTTCGGTCCTATAAGTACCATCATCAGCCTAGCCAAGACAGGTCTGAACTATATTCCTAAAACAAAGTGGTGCGGTGAGATGAAAGATGAAATGATGGCCTGAGAATGTGTAATGATATACATATAAAATGGTAATATATGAACAGTTGTATGTAACAAAATTATGTTAAATAGTGACAATAAAATCTTTAAATTGCAGTATTAATCAACTATTGTCTCGGAATAGAATAAATCAGCTCTAGTTGACGAAGTTGCACATTTAAAATTGGCAAGATCGTTTCACATTTCGCAAGGTTCAATTTGGTTCCTGTTGAATTGGGATTGCTCCCTTGTATTACAGCAAGATTCAATTTACCTCAAGATATATTCTACAGCTCTGACAACACTTAACCTTCACTGTGGATTTTTTTAACAACAACTCCCTCTGCGCTAATGTCAATTCATGTCTTCTAGAACTCAACAGAAACTCTGGACTTTGTTTATAATCCGTCCTAACCAATTTTAAATGTGCAACTTCGTCAACTAGAGCTGATTTATTCTATTCCGAGACAATAGTTGATTAATAATGCAATTTTAAAGATTTTATTGTCACTATTTAACATAATTTTGTCACATACAACTGTTCATATATTACCATTTTATATGTATATCATTTCACCACATTCTCAGGCCATCATTTCATCTTTCATCTCACTGACCAATTTGTTTTAGGAACATAGTTCAGACCTGTCTTGGCTAGGCTGATGATGGTCCTTATAGGACCAAAACTAGTACCTTATAACACTGTAATGTTATTGTAAACATTGCATGATTGATATGTATTGAGAAGGTGGATAAAAACAAGATTTTGTACTTATTTTATGTGCTGAAAATGATAGTTGATAATTAATAATTATAATAATAATACATAATGAGACTCTAAAAACTCCCAGGGGTAGGGTGACGGAACACTAACCATTAAGTACACTAACTTGGAAGTTAGGATCATTAATAAGAATTTCTGAAAATACAAATGAAAACAACTATTTATTATGATGAAAAATGTGACGTAACGGTGTATTAATGAAATCTGAACTTACGGAAGCAAAATAAAAATTGAATGAAATAAACTCTAAGAAAATGAACTGTTACATGGAGACTTGTAGTAATTTATGCCATTAGCTCACCATTTGTAGACCCTGTTATCTGGATACAATCTATTTAGCCGCTGATGTTTGATAGACCTCTCGTACAGGCGTCGTCATCAATTGTTGTGGGTTCCAGTCCTACTTCTGCTTCATGCATAGTACACTAGCTGTACTACGACTTTCCTGAATTTAACACTTCCTACAGTACGCCTACATAAAGTCGTAAAGAGTCCTAATTTTAGTAGCAAAACCACCATGGGTTACGTTCATGGAAAAAATACACTTTATATTCATCGATATTACAGAAATGTAGTGTAACTAAATACATAATAATATCTCTCCTGCCATATACCAGTCAAAACCAGTCTCCCGTTGACTTTAACTCTCGTCATTGAGATAAACAGGTCTCAATGAGAGTAAATTTTGAGTAGTACACTAATCATATGCGAAGTGAACTAAGTTAAGTTCTTCTCCTATGTCAAGATGTACAGCCCTCCAATGATAGATTAGAATCGTCCTTCCAAGTCTTAAGCAAGATTAAGAGTGTCTTCTCCAGCTCTTGTCGTCGAAGTATATAAGTTCCGAAGTCTCCCTCCATCAACCTATCATATGGTCCAGTAAGATCTGATGCACTATCCCTTCTATGTATTGCTGTGAATCCATCATGTTGCTTCATTACGTCCATTCACATAGGTTGAAGTTTCCCGCGGAATCAAAGCATCAGGTAGCGAACTTCGAAAAGTAGGCGTTACCAAGGCTTTAAATGTCTCTTCAGAGTGTGGAGAGGGTAAGGTCTCTCGTAAAGCTTGATGACGTACATTTCGTGGTAATGGGCTGAAATTAGCCTGCAGACTCCGGTCACCTGACTTCGGCTATTGGAAAATTCACTGCAAGCTATTAATACGAATGATGTTGAAATACTTTACTTAGTAAGTCGTTCGTTCAGAGTACGTTATAGCCACGATACAAAGAAAGGAAATGATGATGTGAAATGGATGATTACAACCGCATATATATACATAATAATTTTTAAATGACCTACCAGTGATTAAATATATACATCTTTTCAATTAATAACATAGTTCAATAATTTAGTACATGCTGTGATGTTCCAAACATCACATTCGCCCCTCTGAGCCCGAAACAAGTGGCATTTCCATTGAGGGCTCACACTTACGTTTCACTTGTTTTCAAAGCAGCTCCACATTCACTCCGTGTACAACAAAACACATGAAGCAATATTTTACATAGTTACATCTTGGTCTCTTATACGACCAACTGTTTGTCATCTTGATGATTCCACATACAACTTAATTGCAACAGATAATATTTAACCCTTCAAAATTTCCTTTAAAAAACACAATATATAACTTTGCGAGCTTCTGATGTCTCACTTTTTCAAATGTTCATCATATCTTGCTGATTTCATGAATCCATTGTATGCAACACTTGGCAATTCAATTTACATCTGTACAAAATTAGCACAAACAAAATATGTCGTATTACTCTTTGAAGTGATGTATACGTTCTTGCTGTACGACTATCTTTTCACACATGCTAACACATTCATGTGGTTTTAGCCTAGGGTAAAATTATTGCAAGTCTTTAAGGTGACTTCATAGTGTCTAAGGGAATCTACAAACCTTAATCTGCAATATTAATGATCCTCGTTAGAGTAAATCAATTACTTGATTACCCCACATGGCATTACATAAAGAGAACAGACGTAACCTTGGTCATGAACCTGTGTCTATCGTACACACACACACACTGTCTGAACAGCAAAACAAAACTTGGGAGACTCGATCTTCCCAAGAATGGTCACTCCTCGCCTCGACAGGTACATTATATAAAAGATAAGAGTGGCCTGCCCTGCTGGCCTATATCCCATCTCTACGGAAAATCCACCGGACTCGTAATGTATTTAAGTGAACTCCTAATCTTGTACGATTCCTGTAAAATGCTATCGCCGTCAGCTAATTTATAAGCACAAGGTCCTAGTTTCTTATGTATACGATAAGGTCCTTGATATAAAACTCCAGCCAGCCCATAGTGAGATGCGTCAGTGAGTAACACATACTTATTATTTGTCACAGGGTACTTAAGAACAACTGCTTGCCTGAAACTTTCTTTCGAATCATTAAAAGCTTTGTGGTGACATTCTGTCCATCTCCACTTACTGCCGGCTTTTAACAAGTCTCTAAACGGCTCAAGTAAGTTTGCAAATCTTAGTACAAAGTGTCTAAAGAAATTGCATACCCCTATATACAACCTCAATTCCTTGATATTTCTAGGTGTACTGGTATTCAATATCTTCTCAATCCTTGTACTCTCAAGCGTAACCCCTATCACACATACACGGTGTCCCAAAAATGTTACCTCCTGTCTACCAAAAATACACTTGTGTAACTTCAAAGTGAAACCAGCATGCTCTAACTTAATAAAAACCTTCTCTAAGTGATACAAGTGCTCTTCAAAGGTCCTAGAAGAAATGACCAGATCGTCAATATAAACCGTGCGAAATCCCCTGTGTCATCACCTAATGCAATATTTAATGCTCTAATTAAAGCTGCCGAAGTTGTCTTTGTCCCGTAGGGAACGCGCTGAAACGGATACAAGCTATACTTATGACTAAATGCTTTAAGAGGCCTGTCCTCTACTCTCAAAGGAATCTGCCAAAAACTACTTAAATCAACACATGAAAACCCTGAATTAACTCTTCAATTGCCTGCGATTTTAACTGGTCAGCACAAATACGTTTATTCATCTCCCTCGCATCAATACAAAGCCTCACGCTTCCGTCACTCTTATGCACAATGATTAAGGAATTTAAATACTGGCTTTTTGACACTTTAATAACCCCATCGGCTAATCGCTTGGATCCAATCGTCAACTGCCTTGGCATATTTGTGTGATATAGCATACCGTGGCCTGCTGAAAGGACTGTCATCCAGCACTGAAAAAGAATATTCATAAACATGTGTTCTACCGGATTTCTCAGAAAAATCTCAGCGTGTACACATAACACTGCCAACAATTCGTCCCTCTGGACTTCCTCTAATTTACTGTTACTCGCAGCTTCAAATAAGGCATCCTTCTGATCCTCTTTCAACCACAACTGGCATAAATTAAACCCTTCACTGGGTTTCTCCTTATCTCTAGAAACCTCAATAACACTTCACATAGCACAAACTTTCGTTTTCCCCTGAATTCCATTTTTCAGTTCGAGTTTGACATACTTCTTATCCCACTTAAGATGTACCATTGCTTCTTTGTAATCTAACTGAGCCGATTTCAAAGTCAGCCAGTCACATCCCAAGATGAGATCAAATACCAGGTGAAGAATAACCAAACATACCTGTACTGAAATTAAACCCTCTATACTATTCGGCACCGCGACATTCTTGCAGATGTTTCGACTTTTTACCAACAGATGTAATAATGAATGTTGACTTAACAGGCATCTCTTCAATCTTAATACCCTGTTTAACTAAAGAATCATACCATTCTGAGCTAATACATGATTTCTGACTTCCTGTATCAATTAAGGCATTAACATACGCCTCCATACTTCTAATTGAACCACAGGATTAACCACTTCATCACCCGAATCTAAATAATTATGATCTGGTTCACACATAAGATCTTCCTTAACATCTAGGTCATATGGCAAGTTTCATAACACAATTTCTAACTACTTCCCGGTAAGGCTGGAATTCTGACCGTTCGTTACAGCCTGCATTTATTTTTGAGGTTGCACTCTCGTACGTACACTTGGTTCATTAGTAACATGTCCTCTGTCGTGTTGGGCATTTCCCGTTCTATTTTCAGGTGCTCCAATCCTACCGTTATTCCTTGGTTGAAACTGGTTACGATTCTCATAGTTTTGCTGTCTCTTATTTTCCCTTGGCTCACTATGAGGAACAAAATTATGTGAGTTTCCTGTTCTATGCCCAATGCTTCCTAATGCGTCAAAACCTAATAACTGCTCCATTCCCTGGATAGGTTTAATACTTTGAATGCACGTTGCTTCGCGTACCCTATCCGGAAAATGTAACAGTAATCTGACTACATCTGAATCAGCCGTGATTCCGTCTAAATTCTGGTAAATCATAACATGTGACAGGAAATAGTCATAGAGACGCCTTCATTATGTTTGAACTTCCCAAATACTACCCTTTCTCTTTCACGGCTTTGAACGTGTTCGTTCCAACATTTGTCTGTGAACCTCGTCTTAAATTCCTTCAGACTTTCCATGTTGCTTTTATAGACTGAAAACCAGGAATGCGTCTCTCACACAAAAGCATGATCAATAATGTCGATCGCCTCTTTCCAGTCCATAAATCCCTCGTCAATCCGTTTCCCAACCCGTTTTTCTACTATCTTAAGAAATTCTGGTATGTTAGTTTGTTCCCCATTGAACTTCGGTAATTCTATTTCCTTACTGTAAGTCCCTCCATGACTTTGCCTCTCAGTGTTACCTTGTCTTTCTCTTCTCGTTGTATGCGTGTTTCTGCCATCGCTATGCAGTTAACTACATTTTTATCTCTTCAATTTCATTCACTACAGTGTTCTGTTTTTCTTTCAACGTCTTAATTTCCACTGTATTGCCCTCTACCATCGCAAACTTTTCTCTTTGTTCCCTAGTGTTGACTTCTATTATACACTTAACCGTATCGATCTTGGTGTGTACCTGTTCCTTAAATTCTCTTATTTCTTCCTTTTGGGTCTCAACTTTATTGTTAATACCTGTTACCTGTGTCTCTAACTCCTTTCTGGTGTTGTTGCTTTCTTTTTTCATTAATCACAACAACTCCTCTGCACTATAATTTCTTTTCTACCTCTTGCTTGTTTTGCTTAGTTGTCTCTTTCTGTTCCTCTATCTGCTTGTTATATCTTTCATTTGTTTAAATAATCTTTGTAACTTTGCTGTGTTCGTCCATCCTTTTATTAGCTTCGATATTGTGTTCATTCAATGCCTTACTTAATTCTTGTTTAGTTTGTTCTACTTCCTTTTTTATTTCAGATTTATTTTGTTCCATTTCATTTTGTATTTCAGATTTACTATCCTCATTTTGCTTAACATTAACTGCATCATTTTAGTAAATGATTATTATTACTTTCATTGTTAGGGCTAACCTTCGCCTCGCCCCCATCGTACTATCGTCTGAATCTAGCGTAACTTTGTAGTTCCTACTCTTATTTCCTTCGCTATCTTCGCTCCTATTATCTGTTTCTTCCTCTACACACTTATTACCTCTTCTTTAGAATTACTTAAAGCACTACCCTTCAGCACGTGCCCACTACGCAGCGTCATGTCTTTCTCCTCTTGCTCAGCCATGCTACCCCCAAAATCAAACACACAAGAAAAATATATTGTGGATACACAACAGTTACCCCCAAAATACTGATTCTATCTGTTCTATACAAGTACTTAATCGTTTATGAGCTCCACGCTTGCAGCGCCAATATGTGACGTACCCACTCTTGCCCACTGATGTGTGACAAAATGAGACGTGGCGGGCACCTTAATTTTAATATAAATAACTAATATCTGATTGTTTCTCCATAAACAATATCCCATGGGCGCCAGCCTTCAAGCTTTTGGCTTGAAAACGATAGATGATAATTAATAATAATAATAATAATAATAATACGTAATGAGACTCTAAAATCTCTTAGGGGTAGGGTGACGGAACACTAAACATTAAGTACATTAACTTGGAAGTTAAGGATCATTAATAAGAATTTCCGAAAATACAAATTAAAATAACTATTTATTGCAATGAAAAACACGACGTAACGGCGTTTTAACGAAATCTGAACTTACGGAAGCAAAATAAAAATTGAATGAAATAAACTCTAAGAAAATGAACTGTTACGCGGAGACTTGCAGTAATTTATGCCATTAGCTCACCATTTGTAGACTTATCTGGATACAATTTATGTAGCCGCTGATGTTTGATAGACCTCTCGTACAGGCTTCGTCATCAGTCGTGGGTTTCAGTCCTGCTTCGTGCATAATACACTACCTGTACTACGACTTTCCTGAATTTAACACTTCCTACAGTACTCCTTACATAAAGTCGTAAAGAGTCCTAATTTTAGCAGCAAAACCACCATGGGTTACGTTCATGGAGAAAATACACTTGTATTCTTACGTATTACAGAAATGTAGTGTAACTAAATACATAATAATATCTCTCCTGCCCTATACCAGTTAAAACCGGTCTCCTGTTGACTTTAACTCTCGTCATTGAGATAAACAGGTAAATTTTGAGTAGTACACTACTCAGATGCAAAGTGAACTAAGTTAAGATCTTCTCCTATGTCAAGATATACAGCCCTCCTCCGATAATAGATTAGAATCGTCCTTCCAAGTCGTAAGCAGGAGTAAGTGTGTCCAAGAGTGTCTTCTCCAGCGCTTGTCGTCGAAGTATATAAGTTCCAAAGTCTCCCTCCATCAACCATATCATGTGTACCAGTAAGATCTGATGTACTATTCCTTCTCCTAAGTATTGCTGTAAATCCATCATGTTGCTTCATTACGTCCATTCACATAGGTTGAAGTTTCCCGCGGAATCAAAGCAATCAGGTAGCGAACATCGAAAAGTAGGCGTTACCAAGGCTTTAACTCTCTCTTCAGAGTGTGGAGAGGGTAAGGTCTCTCGTAAAGCTTGATGGCGTACATTTCCTGGTAATGGGCTGAAATTAGCCTGCAGACTCCGGTCACCTGACTTCGGCTATTGGAAAATTTACTGCAAGTTATTAATACGAATGGTGTTGAAATACTTTACTCAATAAGTCATTCGTTCAGAATATGTTACAGCCGCGATACAAAGAAATGAAATTATGATCTGGAATGGATGATTAAAACCGTATATATATACATACATAATAATTTTAAAATGACCTACCAGTGATTAAATATATACATCTTTTCAATTAATTACATAGTTCAATAATTTAGTAGATGCTGTGATGTTCCAAACATCACATATTTTTATTTATGCTCCTGGGACTTGGGATATATGCTCTTACACACTTCATCCTGACTCCCTTGCAGAAGGATTGGGCACGATGTCCCTGTTTCAGCACACTGTACTGATGCACAGTTATGTTCCGGATCACCAAGTTTCAGTTGTTTTTAAACATTCTCAAGCGAGACCGAGACAGTGGCTCACTATTCCATAAGAAGCACCACTATGCACTGCTCTTTGCCCACTAGCTAACGCTCGATATCAACAGTGTGCCACCATGTACTGGAGTCTTGTGTGTTCTATCATATCCTCTTTGTTTTGTGGTTCTTTTATACCAACCTTTGGCCTTCGGTATATACAAATAACTCAGTGTGTTCTGTTTTGTTCTCATCTGTTCTGTAAGAGTGTTTCATTGAAGCCTTGTAACATATACCACACAAAAGATTGTAAACTTTGCAGAATGTCACACCAGTGTCCTGTTTGGGATTTTTACTAGAAAAAAATCTGTCAGATTTAAAAGCAACTTATGTTCTTCTGTTTTGTCAGTAAAGGGATTTTCAACCGGCACAATGATGAGATATTTCAAATCTAAACATCCCACATCAGGCATTTTATCAAAGTAGGTTCATATCAGTACATCATGACTCAGAAGATGAAAAGGCAGCAACTGAAGCTTCAAGTCCTGTGCCTGCCACATCTGTTAAAAAAAACTGGAGAAACCTATCTTTCTGTGTCAGTAATGGAATCTGCAATCTGTTTTACCATCATCTACCACCAACACCACTACAGTAGAATTCCGCTGTAACGAACGCCAGTATAACGAAATTTTCAGAATAATGAATAATGAATTTTTTTTGGTCCCTTCCTTTTTCCCTATTTGTTGTGTGTTATTTCATCTTAGTAAATTTGGTAGTTTCAGTTTAACGAATAAAATTGAGCTCTTTTATTTACCAATTTGACCATATTTCTCAAATTAAAACTAAAATTCATCCTTTTTATGACCAAAATTTTTCTTGTTACATTATTTCGTTATTCAGACGATATGATCGCCGATTTCCATATGTGCACCATACGCGATCGAGAAGGCAGTCGCTTTTGTGTAACCAATATGCTTCACCCGTCATCCAATGTAAGACGTCACTCTATTAGCTGAGTAGGAGTGCCAAGTTTGCAATTCACCAATGAACGCTACGCTTTGTGTAACCAGTAGGCTTCGCCCATCAACCAATGTAAGACGTCACACTATTGGCTGAGTAGGATCACGATGTTTGTAATCCACCAATGAACGCTACTGTTCCGTCGCATCATGCATTGCATGTTTCTTCTTCATACTTAATTTGCAAAGCAACCTGTTTCTGTTCAGGTTATATCATTAAACCTGCGAAGTTCGTGTGTATTTTGTTAAATAAGTTCATATCATCGCAAATGGATAAGCAGAAGCGACAGCAGTTTTCGTTTAGTAAAAAACGTAGGAAGTAGAGTAAGGCGGAAAGAAAGGAGAAGTAGCGAAGAAGTATGGCATTAGCCCGTCAACACTTTCGACTTTTTTTAAAACAGGAAAGTAAGATAGAGGAAAACCTTGATGCTGATACCCTAGGTCTACAGCGTAAAAAGATCAGGAACGGCCGACTACAAGGAGGTGGACCAAGCCGTTTATACGTGGTTTGTGGAAATGTGGAGTAAAAACATTCCAATAAATGGTCCACTGTTATGTGAGTGTACCCGATCTTTTGTACGTTCGCTTGGGTTACCTGAGTTTATTGATAGTGCTGGTTGGCTTTAATGCGGAAAAAACTGGAGGAAATTCACTGGACGCCTCTGGAACACCCCCGTACAGTCTAAATTTATCACTTTGCAACGTCCGTTTGTTTGGACCACTCAAACAAGGCCTAGGAGGACAGTGGTTCAAAGATGATGGATTCGTGCACAACTGGCTCCGCATCCGCACGCATCCTTCTTCTTTCTATCAGGATGGCATCAAAACTTACCAATCCAATGGAGAAAATGTGTTTCGAGGCATGGCACTATGTAAAAAAGCGATCTCTATGTGCGTGGGTTTTTTGTTGATGCAATAAATATAAAAAAAAATCCCATTGATATTTGGTCCGCCCTCGTAAACATACCTACTTTTGGTATAATTGTAATAGGAGTATTTCAGATTGAATGAAAACATTCTTAAATAACATTTTGAAAAATTTTGGGGCATGTATTTCAAAGTTCCGATTGCTTTGTTATGTGCCGTGAAGCTTTATCCTTTTTTTATTACTCACAATCCGGGCCGATTCATTTCAGTTGATGAAAATGTCCTTGGAAAAGTTACTTTTAGGCACCATACTGTGGCTGTAACCGTGATATATGTATTTCATATTGACTGATAAAATCTTAACCTAAAAACAACCTTTAATAAACATGATTATTGAGCACGAATTTCAGTGTTCCGACTGTTCCTTCAAGTTCCGTGCAGGTTTACGCTGGCCGTAACTACACACAGCATGTCCGGTACAGGCTCATCCCCATTGACGAGGAGCATGCCATGTTGCCTCACAAATTTCTCTCTCCTACGCAGTTACAGTTCCGTGTGTCGTGTGCCAGCACAGTGTACCAAAACTCCACCTCAAGCTTGTAATATTTCAGAACAGCAGGTCTGCCCAGTCCTACCTTACAGTAAAGTGTACTTCATGGAGATTTCAGTTACAGTGAAACCTCGTTAGTGCGTTCCTCACTAACATGTTTTCCCACTTAGCATGTCATAAATTTGAAGTCCCGATTCTTCCCGTATTAAATCTATATAAAATAATTTGCTTATTGTGTAGTGAATTTTTGCTATAACTGCTTATAGTCCAGTCGAGTTAAACATGAAAATGGGGTCGTGCTTGCAAAGGGTCGGGTCGTTCTGAATTTTGTATATGTTGTTAAGACCTAAACCAATATTAAAAAACCGGATTTGCAATTTCCGAAGTGCTGTGCGAGCGGCGGTGTACCCAAAAAACCATGAAATTTTCGGACTTTTTTCAGGTTTTGCTCAATATCTCAGTGAAGGAAGGGTCTGACCGGTATAATTACTCTATACACTTTTAAAGCAGACTAAACTTGCTACAATTTGAGACCAGGGCAAGCTCTATACAGCCACTGGTTCCCAAGATACAGTTCTTCGAAAGTGGGCATTTTTCCAAAAAAGTTATTTTTTTCGAAATGGTCACTTATTTTGTGAAATGTCTTCTAAAATACGCATCAAACATCAACTATTATATGAAATGAAGTTGTAGTAAATTTAATTAACTTTCATTTGAGAACAGAGTGATACGCATAGGCTCAGAGGTTCTCTCAAAAACGGCAGATAACCAAAAACAGTCATAAGTGGGTTTGAGAGGGGGTATGCAAAGAAACTGTTCTCACGTCTTTTTAGGGTTTTATTTTTTATTGGAACCTTCATTTGTAAACTGTCCACAAGATGCTCCCTTTTGTCCACTCAGCTGGACATTTTTGTATGCTAAGGGCGCACACCTCTACCTTTAGGATATGATGGCTCTACACGATCTGATGGATAAAAGTGAATACGACATGTTCACAAAAGGATCATTCACCATTCGCCGGTCTGACAAGTTTTGGTCTGGTTGTGGTCAGAACTAACAATTGAACAGAAGCTGATGCGATCCATGAAGAGCTATGGTGGGCTGACCCAAGGAAGTGGAATCTCCGACAGTGTGTTGGCAAGGTGGAAAACAGGAATGGTGTCTATGTTGAACATATGTGAAGAACTAGAAAGTTTTGCAGCATATCATATTCTACTGGAGAGCAGCAGGTACATAGACATGAGACCTTCTAGAATCGTCCGCGATAACAGTGATGTGGAAAAACTCAAAAAGTGGTTTGCTCTCCACTCCCCATTTCCCAAAACTGACAGTTTGCTTTCTATCAGTAGTGGTTAATGACATGTCCATAGGATTTAAAGGATGACTTCAAGTATGAGTTGGCCCCGTTCCCGATGTCTGTGTTCAATGAACAGGGGGTGCGCAAGGGCACAAAATCCATTCTTTACTCTCAGTCTAGCTCGAGCGGTCGAGGAGAGAGGTTGCGTAGTGAAGTGCGTGCTGTAAACATGGTCGGCATTGAACAGTACCGGGCCGCTATTGGGAAATGGCAGGCAAGGCAGAAGGAGAAGACCAGGAATGGATTGGTGATAAGTACGGACGGATTAAAAATGAGTGAAGCGGTGCTGGTAGTGACAGTGATAGCGGTGCTACTGGTTATTGGGGGGGTGGAAGTAAACCCAGGCCCAAATACCAGTGGAAAATATAGTACGGAGGATTTGGCCGCACTCAGGGTGGTTGTAAGTGAAGTTATGCAGGAAAAGTGTCAATGGGATAAGGTGCAGGAAATAAAGGACATGATGGAGGAGCAGAGAAAGGAGATAGGGAACATGAAGAAATGGCTTGAAACGAAGACGGAGGAATCGAGCAGGAGAGTGGACAATAATGAGAAAGAAATCGAGTTATTGAGAGTGGAAGTGAAACATCTGAAAGAGGAGGTGATGAAGATGAAGAAAGAAGCGGAGGGGTACAGGCAGGAGAGATTGAAGAAAGCCATATTGATATATGGAGTTGAGGAAGGGGCGAGGGAGAGCAAGATTGAACTGATATCTAAGGTGGTGGAAGTTATACGTGATACAATGAAGATAAACTTTAGTCAGATAGACATAGACGATGTAGAGAGAGTTGGTAAAACCAAAGGTCGGAGGCCAATTAGGGTTACATTTTTCTCAACCTTAATGGCAGAAATTGTGTTAGGTAACAGTAAAAATTTACAGGGACTGAAAATGGGGGTGAAAGGAGACATGGGAAGAGAAGGAAGTGAAAATATGAGGATCTTGAATAGGCACTTATGGAGAGCGAGGAACCAGGGGCTAAAGGCCTGAATAAGAGGACTGAGGTTGGAGGTGACAAACGGGCGATGGGTTAGAGTGCATTCAGTGGCGAAGCTAAAGGAGATGGACGCAAACGAGAGCGCTGAGGGTGGCGAGATGACAAGGCAAGATGAGAAGAAGAAGAAGAAGGAAGAAAAGGGGAGGAGGAGAGACGTGGAAAGGGAGGAGATCATCTCAGAAGAGAACGGGCAGTGCAGTCCGGATACAGAAGATCAAGATAGTGAAGTGGTCAGCGAGAGAGAACAGCAAGAAACCGTGAGAGCATAGTGTAGTGTTTTAGTGAGCGAGAAAGGACAAGGGAAGACGAATCAACAGGAAGGTAAAGCAATTTTGAGTAAGAAAAGAAGTATCAGTCTGAAGGATCTATGGGGAAAAGGTCGGAATGGCAAGGAGGATAGGGAGGAGGGGGAAGGGAATAGACCGGTTAAAAGAGATGGGAGGGAGACAAGAGATGTGAGGGCGATAACGACTGAAAGGTCGATAATGACTAGGAGCAAGAACAGAGGGGGAGATACAGAAGGGAGCGAGGGAAAGTTGTAACTATATTGGAAAATAGGATGTGTAAATATAGAGGGATTAATGAACAAATTAGAAAATAAGAAAGTGCGGGAAGAAATTGAAAGTTTCGATTTGGTGGCACTACTGGAGACGTGGCTGGAAACAGGGAAGGAGATTACATGGAAGGGGTTTGTGATAAAATATAAATATAGAAGAAAAGAGAGGACTAGAGGCCGCGCACCAGGAGGGATGATAGTTCTAATTAGGGAAGAAATTAGTGAAATGGTGGAGGATATAGAGACCGATATGAAAGAAACCATATGGATGAGATTGAATATGGGAGGGGTTGAGGGAAGGAGGAGAAAAATAAATCTAGCGTTTGTTTACTGCCATCCTAGTAATTCAGCATATGCGAATAAATATTTTTTTGAAGAGTTACTGGTAGATATTGGTAGGATTAGAGGAATGTTTCCAGGGGAAGAGGACATGTTGTTATTCGGGGATTGGAACGCAAGAATAGGGGAACAGAGCCCAGTATATAGTAGGGAGGATGGAATGTGTATGCGGAAAAGTAGAAGGAGTGAGGACAAAATTATAAATAGTTATGGAGAGAAGCTCCTGGAGATGTGTGCGGTGGGAAATTTGTATATTCTGAATGGGTGGATAGAGGGGGACAGGATGGGGAAATTGACATATGTTACTGAGAAGGGTGGTAGTGTGATAGATATGGTTTTGAGCTCGGAGGGGATGATTGAGGATATTGTAAGAATGGAAATAGGAGACTGGATTGAATCACACCATTTCCCGGTGGGGGTTATGTTGAAAAGTGGGGAAGAGAAGTGCACAAGGAAGTTGAATGGGACGAGTGATAAACGGGGGAGTGGATATAATAAGTATAAATGGTCAGAGAAAGTGGGCCGAGATTGGAATAGAGTAGTAAAAGAGGAGTTACAATTCCTGAAATATGGGTGGGAAGGGGCCTTAGAAGAGAATAATACTGATAAAGCCTTAGAGTTGCTGCTACATCCAATAGCGCAGAAGACGAGATCTAGTAAGAGAAATAAGAAGGAGGGAGAAGAATGGTTTAATAGAGAGTGTGAAGGAATGCGGAGGAAGGTGATGATTGCCTTAGAAGATTATAGAAGGAAAGGTGGGGACCAAGAAAGGGAGATTTTCTGTAAATTGAGGAAGGAGTTTAAAAAGAAAATTTGTGAGACAAGAAAGGCGTGGCTAGAGGAACAAATTGAAGCCATAAATAAGGATTGCAAGACAAATAATTTTGAGAGAGTTTGGGACAAGATTAATAAAATTATTAAGGGTGGAAGGAATAAAGAGAAAACGAGTATTGAGGAAGAGCAATGGATGAGGCACTTTGATGAATTACTAGGGGGAAAGGGGGAAGAAGGGTGGAGAGGGACGGGGAAAGAGGTAATTTGGAGGAATAGGAGAGTGGCAATATATGATCTGGATAAAGAAATCTCAAGGGAGTAAATCCTGGGAGTGATAAGCAGAGTTAGAGCCAAGTCGGCCGGGGGATGTAATGGTATAAATAACAAGTTTTGGAAAGAAATTGGCAAAAATGAGATAATGATAGAGGGCATAGTTAAACTATTCAATAAGATATTTGAGGGAGGGAAGTTCCCGAAGGAATGGGAAACAGGAATTATATGCCCAATATACAAAGGGAAGGGTAGTAGGAGTAGTGTGGACAATTACAGGGGCATATCTCTGCTGGATTCCTTAAGTAAAATATACACTGGAGTGCTAGCGAACAGGATAAGTAGGTGGGCGGAAGAAAATGAAATATTGACAGATTATCAAGGAGGATTTAGGAAAAAGAAAAGAACGGTGGACAACAATAGTAAAGACTATTCTAGAAAAGTATAAAAGTATGGCTAGAAGTACGGTTTACGTAGCAGCAATAGATTTTGAGAAAGCTTTTGACAAGGTGAATAGAGAGGCCCTATTAGAGAAATTAGGCAGGTTAGGGATTTCGGAAAAGATGCTGAGGGCAGTGGAAGGAATATATAGGGTGGTTAGGTTTTGTGTAAAATTGGGAGAAGAGAGACTGAGTAGACCCTTGGAGTCCAGGGTGGGTTTAAAGCAAGGGTGTAAATTATCGCCAATACTGTTTATTTTATTTATCAACGATATTTTAGAGGGGTTTGGGGCAGAAAATTGGGCTGTGCCGGTAATTAATGGTTTAGAGGTACCAGGACTGATATTTGCGGATGATGTATTATTGATGACGCTAACTTCAGGGGGGATGAATAGAGCGTTAAATGCAGTGACGCTATTTGCGAGTAAATGGGGATTGAGAATTAATGGAAATAAGTCTAAAGTATTAGTAGTCCAGGTAGACAAAAGAAGAAAGATAGAATGTAATTGGGTAATGCAGGGAGAAAGTTTGGAACAGGTAAGGAAGTTGGAATATCTAGGAGTTATTTTTAATGACAAAGGAACGTGGAATGACCAGATCAGAAGGGCGAAAAACAGGGAATTGGCAGCCCTAGCCTCAGTCAGAAACATGCTAACCAAATATCCGGGTATCAGTTATAAAACCCTGAGGCTAGTGTTAAGGTCGGTAATTTTTGGGAGGGTATTGTACGGCGCAGAAGTTTGGGGGCTGGATGAGAAAAGAGAGGAACTAAGAAGGATTGTTAGTAGTTTTGCTAAGTTAGTAATGGGCTTACCGAGGTGCACAGCAAATGCAGGGGCGGAACTAATGTGTGGGGAGGATTTGGAATCAGAGGGGGTAAAAAGAATAGTGAGATACTGGATGAATTTAAAAAGACAGGAAGGTGGGAAGATATTGCAGGCAGCGTATGAACAGCAATGTAAGAGCATGTATAGGGGGGGCTGGCTAGAAAAAATAAAGGGATATGTGGAGAGGATAGGATTAGGACACCTGTGGGGGGAGGTATGGTCGAAGACAGAAGTTAGAGGGATTAAGATACTGGAAAGGAGGATTAGAGATATCCATAAGCAGAAATTATTAGGGGAAAGCAGACTGAGAAATTCGTTAAAGGTTTTGACGAAAATAGAGGAGATAGCAGGGTTGAATATTAGATACGTTGATAGGTCAAAACGATATGGAATGATGTGGTGGTTGTTAGGTTTGACAAGGAATACAGGTTGGATGCAGGGGAGGGATAAGACAAGATGTATACTTTGTGGAGCAGTGAATGATGAATTTCATTTGCTAAGAGATTGCGAGGAAACGAGGGAGATAAGACATGGATTATTGAGTGAAGAGCATCGGAAAATATTGGGAAGGGGGATGAGAAAGCAATCTTGAGATGGATTATTAAGCAGTGGGAAAAAGGGGGTGAATTGAACAGGTATTTATGCGCGGCAAAAAAGGCCTGCGAGAGTAAAATGAAGGAGGCTGAGTTAGAGGTTGGACAAGGCAGTAGGGGGGTGGAATAGTTTTGTATGTATATGGGAAGAGTGTGTATATAAGGGAAGGGGATAGTATGATAAGATTCAAATGAGCTAGGGAAGATAGGAGTTGTGTACTTAGTTGAGTATGGGGAGTTGGGTAATGATATGGGATTACATGAAGGCAAGGTCTTTCTGTTTGTGTTAGAGTTGGTGGGAATGCAAGTGTTGAAATGCTGAGTGGAGTTGTTTGCAGTATTGATTAGGTGTAGGTCAGTAACAATAAAGTGACGAAAGCGCAGAACGAAATAAGGACACTTGATGAGCATGCTTGAATATTGAGTAAGAGACTGCTACAGCAAATGACTGTTACGAATAATACTCTTATACATAGATTATTCTTCTTCTTCTTCCTTCGTTATGCCCATTCATAGAGCGCGTTTGAACTTGATAGTTGGTTTGATGGTTTGTGCCTTCTTATCCTCCCAAAATCTCTTCATGAATGCACTGTGTTGCATCTTGCGTTCTGTCGACCACTTCCTACCAGTTGTCTTTTTTGGTTTCTCCCTAAATTTATGATTAGCTACTTTGGTTCTAAAAGCTCCACGATTTTCCATGATGTCGTCTGTAATATTTATTTCTTGGAGGTCCGCCTTAGTTTCTTCTAGCCATTTTATTTTGACCTTCTTTGAGTTGATTACTTTGAATAATCTTTTAGTTAGTCTGTCGCTGTTCATTCTGTAGATATGGCCATAGAAATTAAGGCGCCTTTTCCGTACAGCATCAGTAAACCTGTCGGTGAAGGAGTAGAGGTCCGCTGTTTTCCTCTTAATCCACATTCCATTTTCTCTCGTAGGACCATAAATTTTCCTGAGAGTTTTCCGCTCCTGCTTTTCAATTTCTGTAATTTTAGAGTGACCACCTAAGCATATGGTTTCTGAGGCATATAAAGCTTCGGGCAATACAACTGTCTTGTAGTGTCGTAATTTTGCATTACGCGATATGACTCTTTTGTTGTAGTAATTCCACGTCAGTCTGTATGCCTTATGTAGTTTGGTGTTTCTTTCTACATTGGCACTACTGTCTAATCCTGATGGTAGTATAATTTCTCCAAGGTATTTGAAGGAGGGCACCTGTGAAATTGTGCCGTTTTCCATCTCTAGCGGAGTTCTTTTGCTATTTTGACGTATATTTTCCATGTACTTGGTTTTCTCGTAGGATATCTGGAGGCCTGCCTTTGATGCTATATTGTGTAGTCTCTGTATGGCATACCTTGTTTCATCCTTGGTCTTAGTAATGATTGCGAGATCATCAGCAAATGCTAAACATTTCACATTGACCTTGCTTCCCAAATTTCCGATGTCCACACCCTTGATATCCTTTTCCCACTCTCTAATAACTTTGTCTAGAACTAAGTTAAACAGAATAGGGGAGATGCTGTCACCTTGACGAACGCCCGTACATATTTCAAAAGGCTCAGAGATTTCTCCAAGGAATTTCACTTTAGAGGTCGTACTTGTGAGGGTCTGCTGGATAAGTGCTCTGGTCTTCTTGTCCACTCTGAGTTCTTCTAGGGTATCAAATACTGTCTGTCTGTCCACAGAGTCATACGCCTTCTTAAAATCCACAAAGGTGACGATCGTGCTGGCACTTCGGCGAATCCTTAATATCGTCTTCAAGTTCCATATTTGTTCTGCACATGATCGACCTTTCCTGAAACCCGCTTGGTACTCGCCAATCAGATGATCTGTCTGTTCTTCTAACCGGTTCAAGAGAGCTTTGGAAAGGATTTTGTATGCGATTGGCAGTAGAGATATGCCTCTATAGTTGTTTGTATCTGCCTTGTCACCTTTCTTGTGCAATGGGTGTATTAATGCACACTTCCAATCCTGTGGAATCATTTCCGTTTCCCATATTTCTACTAGGATTGCATGAATTTTGCTTACAAGATCATCTCCAAGTTTACACATCTCCGCAGTGATGCCGTCCTCTCCAGGAGCTTTATTATTTTTAAGCGATCGTATAATCTCTGCTGTTTCCTGTATTGTCGGTGGCTGTGAATCGGGGTTGGGCATGGGCTTTTCAAAGTTCAGTCTTTCCTTTGGAGGATCACAATTGAGGAGGTCTCGGAAGTAGTCAGCTAGAATAGTGCAGTTCTCTTTGGTGTTCGTTTCTAATGTTCCATTTGCTCGACGGAAACATAAAGATGGTGGTTGATAGCTAGATAAATTCTCACGGAAGGTCTTGTAGAAATTCCTGGAGTTGTTTCTAAGGAAATCTTGTTCGATTTCCATGAGTCTATTTTTGTCATAGGCTCGTTTCTCCCTGCGGATTATTTTTGAGGATATTTTCTGAACTTTTAGGAAGGTCTCCCATCTCTTAGTTGTTTGATGTCCATTCCACTGATTCCATGCTTTCATCCGTTCATCAATGGCTTTATCACAGGTCGTGTTCCACCACCTATGTTTGCGTTTCCTTGGAGGCTGCCCTAATTTCATGGCTGATGTCTGAAGTGTTTTACGAAGGCCTGGCCAGTCCTTGGGGTCCTGGTCTCGTATGTCTTGTAGAAAGGTCGTGGCGTTCTGTCGAAGACATTCTGGATCAACTCTTAGAGATCTTTTGTGTTTAGGTCTGTTGGGTTGGAATCTCACTTTGATTTGTGTTAGGTAGTGGTCCGAGTCGACAAATCCCTTCCGTACTCTAACATTTTGGATCTCACACATATTCTTTCTGGAGATTGCGACGTGATCGATCTGGAATTCGCCCAATAACGGGTTTGGTGATTTCCACGTTTTCTTTTTATGTGGGGGTCTCGCAAAATGCGTAGACATTAGTTTTAAGACAAATGTTTTACAGAAGTCTATAAGACGTTCTCCATTCTTGTTCGTTCTCCAATGTGCCGAGTGATGACCAACAATCCATTTGTGTTTCCTCTCTCTGCCAACCTGTGCATTAAAATCACCTACTAAGATTTTCACGTGGTGCTTTGGAATCTTGCTAGTGGTTTCTTCTAAGAGTTCTCAGAAGGCTTCCACTTTCTCTGGGTTTTTCTTATTGTCAGTGTTTGTGGGAGCGTGGGCATTGACCAAGGAGTAAGCTTTATTGCCAGATTTCACAGTAAGTACTGAGATTGTTTCAGATGGGGATGTAAAGTCAAGTACAGAACTGATGATAGTTTTTCGTACCGCAAAAGCTGTTCCAAGTTGTGTTAAGTTCCCATGGATTCTTATGGCAGGTTTACCCTTAAATATCCTGTACTCTTCAGAGTCAAAATGGTTTTATTATTACTATTATTATTACTTTCATTATTATTATTACTATGATTCTCTCTTTTAGTTTTACTCTCTTGATTCTGGGGTGTTAATTCTACGGAATGACGGGCATGGCACGAGGCTCTGAGGATGACTGCTGTGGTGGCTCTACTTTAGGGGTTTCACGTTTCCGGAATGTCCAACGAGCCTTATGACATGCCCAGGGGATACGATAATTTTCTCTTCTTTTTATTTTTTTGGTGATCTGAGTGGTTTATTATTATTATTATTATTATTATTATTATTATTATTATTATTATTATTATGAAATTAGGGCAGGTGCCTTTTCTCGCCATTCATGCATATTAGGGGGATAAGGGAGGATGGGCAAGGGAAAATGACGTGGTGGGTAAGGCCCACTCCAAATAAGCAAAGGAAGGGAAGAATGCGATAGGTGGGATAGGAGAGGAGAGTGGATCCAGTTAGATGTGGTTTGTTGCAATGGAATGGTGAGAATAAACGCACTGTCATCTGGTTAGGATTGTTGGGGTTTCGCCTTAGGGCCCCACAGATAGTGCCGGTTGTGTCATCATGAGGAGGGCGGCCTTTTTCTCACCAGGGTGATGCCACGGCCGGACGGTAGCAGTAGTTAGTAAATTTGTATTCTCTATTGTTTATTTTTCCTTTTCTCTGTATGTGAACATGTATAGGGGCGAAATCGCCTGTTATGTTCAATAAATGTATGACAATCCATTCTTTACTCTGCCTTCGCTCCTCTTTCCAGACACACGCCGATAGATGCCAGCACTCACGTCGTTTTGGATGGTGGCTACCTCTTACACAAGTTCGTGTGGCAGCGGAAGAGCACAGTTCGATCACCTTTGGCGCGTTATACCATCTACATCCGTAACCACTTTGGGAAGAACGTTTCCATCGTTTCTGACCGCTACCCCGAAGATGCTACAAAAACACCCCACCAAAACAGCGGAACGACTCCGGCGCTACGCAGCTCATTCCAGCTACGAATTGACGTTCGATGAATCCACAGTAATTCAAATTGCTCAAGAGCATGTATTGGGCAATGAGAACAACAAGAGACGTCTAATAACTCTTCCTTGTGACGCCTTTCAGAAGGAGGGAGTAGAAGTGGCTGTTGCCGAAGAAAATGCGGTTCGAGGGATCGTCATGACAGCGCTTTCAAAGAGAACAGTAGCCGATCGGGTCGTCATAGTTGGAGAGTACGTCGACCTGCTCGTTCTTCTCAATGGTTTAGGCGCTGAAGAGAAAAACGTCAACCTTCAGAAGAGAACGAAGGGCGAGGCTGGTTGCTGTCATTACTCTACGACCTCCTACAACCACCAGGACTCTTAGCGATCACCAGGGACGGTACTATTCACCGACGCGTTTACTGGGTGCGATACCACCTCAGCACCGTTTGGCCAAGGAAAGACCAAAATCACCATACTCCTGAACAAGTGGAGATCTTCTTCGGCCAGACTCCACCCCACAAGCCATGAGAAAAGCCGGCATCAAGTGCTTTGTGGCTCTATATGGGGGTGACATCGCGAGGGATACTTTGGATTTCCTGAGGTATAAGACGTCTGTCACTTCAACGAGCATACACCTCGCCCGTTTGCCACCGACAGAAGAAGCCGCAGGCCACCATGCAGGAAGGTGCTAACTCCAAGTGCAGAAGTGGCGGGGAGTCAACTTGAATCCCACTGATTGGGGGTGGAAGCTGTCTTCCCAGGGACTCTCCCCCATCCCCACCACCATGGATCCCGCACCTCCTGTCCTTCTGCGAAAAATTTCTTATAAATGCAAGAAAAAGTGCTCTGGGAGCTGTTCGTACAGAAAGGCTGGGCTCCAATGCTCAGTCCTCTGCCAGTCATGCGGTGGCAAATTGTGCATTGACGTCCGGATGTGGAGCTGAAATGCTCGGACGATGAAGATGACCCGACTACAGACTGGGCGCCTCTCCAAGCGTCCATCACAGCCATCGAGACACCATGTTCGTGCGAGTCCAAGCCCGGGCCATCTAAGATAAAAAGAAAGGGGTGATTTGGCAACCGAAACACAATTACTACATTATTTTATTAGTTTTCTTTATTGTGTAAATGTAATTTGTCCTTATAGTAGGTACCATGTTGTTTGTACAAGCATTTTAGTATGTATGTTTGATGATGACGTAATTCCCGATAGGTATATTATCTTTTTCTTTTTTCATCAAACAATTTTTAACAATAAAACATTTAACTGTTTGATAAATAAAACCATAAAAGACCTGACAACAGTTTATTTGAATTTGCCCCAAAAGTGACTATTTTGGGTTACCCTCCATTTTTGAGAGAACCGCTGGGCCTACAGGTACCAGTCTGGTCTCAAATGAAAGCTAATTACATTTACTACAACTTCATTTCATATAATAATTGACATGGATGCGTATTTTAGAACATATTTCACAAAATAAGTGACCATTTGGAATAAAATTCACTTTTTGGAAAAAATTACTCTTTTCGAAGAACTGTATCTTGGGAACCAATGGCTGTATATATAGGTCCCTCTGGTCTCAAATTGTAGAAAATTTAGTTTACTTTAAAAAACATACAGTGGCAATACCGGTAAAACCCTTTCTTCACTGATATATTGAGAAAAACCTGAAAAAAGTCCGAAAATGTCATAGTTTTTTGGGTACACCGCCGCTCGCACAGTACTTCGGAAATTGTAAATGTTTTTTTAAATATTGGTTTAGGTCCTAACAACATATAATAAATTCAGAAAAACCGGGCCTTTTGCAAGCGCGGATCTACATCTTGACTGGACTAGTTCCAATATAATTGGTCCATTGTTGGACATTATAAATTTTCCATCTAACTCCTATGGGGATCAATATCTATATCATATTACCACTTAGTATGATCACATTTTTCTAGCCCTAAAAATGTTGTCATCCCTTGTGAAAGGAACGTGATTTCCAACCCTGGTAAGAACCCTCACCACAGTTGCGTGATAACAAAAAAAGGCCTTGAATTCCTGAACTTTACAGAATAAGTTGCACCTTCAGGAATGGTAAGTTTTGCTTGCTGAGTAACAAAATGTGCCTGCTTGTCCTTGCATTCTCTTCAAAAGTTAGAAATTTATTTTTTGTTGGGTGGTACAGTGAAGGGTAGCAAATATTTGTTGAGTGATAGCCTACATTTGGATTAGGAAAATAATAGTGCGAATTTGATTAGCATGGTGCATATTTGTCTTGTGACAGCCTAGTTATGGATACAGAAAAAGTCATGAAATTCCTTGCTAATAAAGACAAAATTAAAATCTGCCACGAAGTGGACTGGGACCTGCATCTTTAAGTGCAATGTGGCGTGAATGTTGAAACTCACACTTTCGAGTTGGTCTAAGCTTTGGCGGATTCAAAATGGCATCCAAAGTCGTGGTTGCACATGGTCGAGTGTAACCTCTAATTCATTGTCTAAGAGTGTGACCAGAATATGATGTTTAATAACCCACTGGTCTGAAATAAAAGGTTTCTACTAACGTTTGTTTTAGAAAGAGTGTCATCTGCATTAATACAATATTTTTATGGGCCCTCGTGCACATGTTTTCATATTTGCTGCCTGGTGTTCTTCACACCGTTTGGTGCTTTGTTGTTATTTTATAATCACCAGTGGGAAAAGTTTTCTTATTTGTTCTCTTGTGTTTTTCACACCTTTTAATATTCTCCTCTTATCTTTAGGGGGCCGCTGACCTTCGATGTTAGGCCCCTTAAAACAACAAGCATCTTATCTTTAGAAATGGTAGATACAGTTTTCATCGTACTGCTGTTCATCTAGAAGTTTCTATATATTTTGTATTAATATTTGAAGTTTATGTCTTTATGAAAAAATATATCTTTCCTTTATCCAGCTTATTCCATGCTTTGCTATTTACAAAGATGTCCTGGAAATTAGTAATGTATAAATTAGCCTGGAGGAACTCGTTACATTTGACTTATAATTCATATCAGGAAACCTCCTGTCTTCAAATTTTTCCTGATTAAACATTAATACCTTGTGTTGCAATTGCAAAATTTCTAAGGAAGTTCCATTGAAGTACAGCAAGATCTCTGCTCAGTTGTAATCTACTATATTTTGTCTTAAGCAAAACCTTTGTAACACTGTTCAGGATTTAGTTACATTCTTTAATATGAAAGGAAAAGCCAGGAGGATTTAGGATGCCTTATTACAAAGCTGAGCACATCGACCCAGGGGATAAATATCCGTAGGACGTCCGATGAAGTGGTGGCTTTACCTCCCATATTAAAGAATGTGACTAAATTCTGAGCAGTATTAGAATGGTTAGGCTTAAGACAAAAATTCCGTAAATACCAACTGACAGGACACATGGCCCAGTACATGAAAGGAAGATGATTATGATTATGAAGCATATATAAAATGCAGAACAAATGCGAACAGTAACAATAAGGAGTGTCTCTGTTGAGAACAGAGAATGGAAATACACCCAGCAATATGACAGAATGAGTTATTGTCCTCTTGTCCCTAGATCACGAAGTTTGGTGGTATTTAAGGGAGTTTTAAGTGTCACTTCACTTCATTGGCTTCCAGTACTGAAAATGGTAGTAGAAACAGAAGCATTTAATCTTTATGACCATTCATTTAAGGCAATCCAAAAGGTCTTCCTTTAAGAATGTGCTAAGGCCATTGCCAGGAAGAGCAACAGTCTTTAGATACTGACTGTCGTAAAACTCACGAGAGGCTTTTAGATTCTGAAGGGATAATTTATTTTATAATTTCGAGGGTCATGACCCTGTATACATGCAAGTTCAATTTCCAGAAGGAAAAAATAAAGCCTTTAGCGAGAGCAATGAAGATAGAGAGTTAACTCTTTCTGCTCGTTTTCGCCATGGTTGATGGCAGTCATTCAGCGCTAACACTCTTGTGTTGAGTTCACGTCGACACATGGTTTTGATTACAAGATATTACTCGATCTAATGGTGGAGATGTGCATGTATTGAATAGGAGAACATATTAAATTTCCTTTGTAAAGTCACATAGCTACTCTGTCTACCACAGCTTAACATCGATTTATTATTCATTGATTGCTGCTTTCTTTATGGCACTGTGAGAAATAAGTTCAGGCTATTCCTTTTTGAAAATGAAAATGAAAACCTACAACCTGTTTTCCAGGCAGTGACCGGGTCAGGGATGGAATGAATGAAGCAGATAGAGGCTATTAGTACGATGGGGTCGCCACTCCCAAAGTGATTTATTAATGGCTGATAGATGCTATGAAATGAGAATGGAGAGTGTTGCTGGAATGAAATATGACAGGGAAAACCGGAGTACCCGGAGAAAAACCTGTCCCGCCTCCGCTTTGTCCAGCACAAATCTCACATGGAGCGACCGGGATTTGAACCACGGTATCCAGCGGTGAGAGGCCGACGCGCTGCCGTCTGAGCCACGGAGGCTCCTGTTCCTTTTTGAATGCGATGATAATACTGTATTACTCCCTTTTCCATGGTGTTGTACATGCTCAGTGTAAACCGATTTCAGGAAAATGGTGGCAGCTGGCTTGGGGTCAGTTTATCGTGAATTTATCTACAGTACCCACGAAAGTGATGTACTTTTCAAGGCAAGTGATGGAAATGATGATCCAGGAAGTGATCTGAGTGACAATAATAATGACTTTGATGTGTATGATGATGCGGGAGGTGATCATGTGTTGCTGCGTCCCAGATCTCACTGGAATGTACAAAATTCCAATACTGTTTGAAGATCTTGGACAACAAATGATGTAGGCTTGCCTAAATTCCATTTTAGGTCAGTAATGGATTTGTAAGCCATGGTTACAGGCCTGTTACAGAATTACAGTACTGGCAAGTAATTTTTTACGGACCAGCTACTAACCTCCATTATGAATGACACCAATGAAAACACAAAGCTAAAAATTCAGTGAAACACTCCACTTCATTGAAGGAAGTCACAGTTGAAGAATTGTAGATAGGCCTTTATCAGTATAGTGATAAAATATGAGAATGAACAGTAAGGCAGAAAAGCAAAACTCTTTTGGTGAGGACTGGTTAAATAAGCAGTTGTTTTACAAAGGTATGTTTTCTAGGGGTAGACTTTTACAAATTCAGGATTACTCAAAAAGAAGGAACAGATTTCAAACATTTATTTCTTCCAAACTACAAAAGGTAGAACCATTATTCCAACGTTCCTGGACGAAGGTTTATAATTTGAACAATCCATGTAGAAGCTCCGCTGTTGCATGTTCCAATCCCGGCCGCATTGACGCTGGTACTTGTCGTGTCTGGTGGCATTGCGCGCAGCTCGCAGGTGCTTGTCAGTTGGAGTGTAAGCCAATGGCGACACAACAGGAAAAGCATTTTGTGTGCTGCAATTAGCAAAACTAGAGTCCATTATTGGAGTTCAACGTGCTTTCCGCCGTCAGTTTAATAAAAAAAACCGCCTCGGCATAAGCATATTTACCAGTGGCATCAAAAGTTCGTAGAAGATGGTTGCATCTGCAAAGGGAAAAGCACGGGACGTCCACTCTCGTCGAATGAAAATGTTTAGGGTATTCGTGCAGTTTACGAAAAGAACCCAAAGAAATCTACAACACGAGAAAGCAAGGTACTTAACATTCCTCAACCAATGTATGGTGAGTTCTGAAACACAGTCTGAACCTGAAGGTTTACAAACTGCAGTTACTGCAGAAATTGCATCCAGATGACTACAAAATGTACGACTTTTGCATTAGCATGCTAGATGATATGGAAGACAATTTTTCTGAACGATTAATGTTTTCAGATGAATGTACTTTTCATCCTTCCAGTAAAGTCAATCAGCATAACGTTAGAATTTGGGCAAGTGAAAATCCTACGGCAGTTATTGAACATGAAAGAGATTCACCAAAGGTGAACATCTTCTGTGCCATATCTGTAGAGAAAGTTTATGGACTTTTCATCTTCATGGAGAAAACTGTGACAGGACTAACCTACCTAGATGTTCTTCAAAACTGGTTATTACCTCAAATGGAAGACGATTCCCATGACTTCATCTCCATGCAAGATGGTGCTCCGCCTCATTTCTCTCAGCAGGTTTGACGTTATCTAAATGACACCATTATAGGACGTTGGATTGGAAGAGCAGAAGATAACCTCCATCGCCTGTGGTATCCCAGGTCTCCTGACTTTGCTCCTTATGATTTCTGTACCAAGAGGTACACCTCTACGCCGCACGTTTAAATCTTGCGCCAATTGGAACTCCTCTACTGGAGAAACACTGAACTTAAACTGGACCTACTTAAACCTTTCCTCTGAAGATGTCACTGTGTGAATTTCGACTTGTTTTTGTTTACTATTTATCAAGAAGTTTGGACATTTTATCATAGATGTCATTGCCGAAAAACTATGATCATGCACCCTGGTGCGAAGTGAAGGAACTTTATTTGAAGGAAAATTGTATTCTTAAGTTTGTCCTTTACTAAATTTCGTTCTTTCATTTTTGGTTTGGCAATATGTATCTTTCTTTCCGCCAGTTTCGAATTTAGCCAATTCAGATATTTCTGTACCGGTAATTAATTTTCAGCCAATCACTGGCTCCTTCTTCGATTTGGTGTGTAACTGTAAGGTATCCAATAAAATTGAGAGGGTGTGACTTAATTATTCATGAAAGGTCTCGAACCTTCCCCGAGGGTTTATAAACTGCTGGTTTTCACATCTCTTGGCCACTCGATCAACATCTAAGTGTGTGGACGTAAAGCAGGAGGCGGGATGAGCCTCTTTAATCAGGCAGCAAGTCTTCAATAAGGTAATGGCCGTTTAACATCTTTATTTCGTGCTAGCTTAGCAGTTTAACCTGCGGGAAAGTTCCGAAACATTTACAATGTAACCTAATTTCCTAAATATGTATTTTTCTGCAGGCTTATGTAAAATCTTACTTAAATCTGTAACTGTAATTCGGAAATAGAGAGTGATTTACCCTCTCGAGCTCCCATTCATTTTGGTTTGAGGTGACTACGTTTTGGTAACTGATTTTCTTTTCCTTGATGTTTTAAATTTCTTCCTTATGCGAGTCACCTCTATAGTTTGGGAATAGCCCCTGTTTCATCGGCCCTGTGCCTTTTAGGTTTTAAGATGAGTATTTAGGAGTGCAAGTACACGCCTCAATTTTTTTTTGTATTTCGGGCCATTTACTTAACCTGTTCTTTTTCTGCTAAGGCCCAGTAGATAGGGTACAAGATACCCCCGTGTCATCGGTGTAAGTCGTGCCTTGATGGCAATTA
Source organism: Anabrus simplex (assembly GCF_040414725.1). Lineage (NCBI taxonomy): Eukaryota > Metazoa > Arthropoda > Insecta > Orthoptera > Tettigoniidae > Anabrus > Anabrus simplex. The sequence goes on along the minus strand of NC_090269.1, from coordinate 170,582,450 downwards.
ATTGTAAAGTCTGACATTGCCTTGAATAGGCGAGAAAACTGAGAGCATGTCAGCTCTTTTCTAGGGTTGTTAGAATGTCTCTGGGAGGCGTGTTTGTGTAATGTGGGAGCAAGTGTTTCAGGTATTAGAGGATTTCTGCCCTTGGTAAACTTATGCTCCTCTGTAAAGTTTGATCTGGAAGAACAGAAATTGTAAAACTAAGGGCTGGTAGCCCAAGTGTGTTAAGGATTTGAAGTCTTGGATTTTTCTAAAATCTTGTTTTAATTTGCTATGTAATTGTTATCTCACTAAGTGAGAATTTGTTAACTTGTTGCTTTTAAAAAATATAACCTTCCATTTCAGTTTAAATTCTTTCTTGATAAAGTAGGTAGTTAGACCCATTTACCCCGGCACCGTCTTTCACCTGTGCTGATCCACAAACCTCGGTAACAAGTGGTAGCAGAGCGTTGTTGAATGGGTCCCAATTAAGCCCCATTTGACGGCTAAACATTCGATTTGACTTGTACTCTTTTCTCAATCGCTGCAATTTTCTTTCCTATTTGCTAAATTGATTGAGTTTCTGTCAACATGTCCGGCCCTCGCGAAGTCCTCCATCCCGGCTACTTGCGCAAGGAGGAATTGATTTATGAATTAGCTATCAGAAATGTTCAATCTGGAGGCACGGTTGCGGCAGATACCACCAAGCTTAAAGAATCCCTTGGATTGCCAATTAGTATCCCAACTTTGGGAGAGAAAGATATTGATGAGGCTCTCTCCACTATCACGGATAACACTACTGAGCTAGCATCAATAGTTAGTTTTTTGAAGTAAGTGATCCATCTCCAAATCAACTTAAAAGAGTACAGGCTAGATTGTACGATTTTTATAATAGGGTGAGTGATCAACTGCCTCTTAAGTTAAACAACGTTCAGGAGAAGGAGGCTAGTGCTCTTGTTGAACACCATTCTAAAATGTCCAGTAAGGTTAGTCAATTGTTAACTGGGGCAGCGACTCCCAAAACCGACCAGCCCCCTGTGGTAAACATAAATAATGAGGAGGATTCTTCCAAGCGCGAAGAAAGTAGTAAATCGGTGGCCACTCAACAGACGTCTGCCCCTTTAGGAAATGAGTCTGATCGTCGTAGTTCAATTCCATTTTTCGTTTTAAATAACGCTGTCTCTGAAGCTTCTTCACCACCTAGGCCGTTACCTGTGATGTCACCTGGGTTTAGTAGTTTGCCTCCTCCTTTGGCGATGTTGCTTATGGGTATTTCTAAGTTTTCCATTAATTCCACTAATGATGGCATTGCGTTCTTAAGGTTTTTAGTTGAATTCCAAGATCACGCTCTAGTGTTTTCTCTTTCCCCTTGTCAAATTCTTCAAATTATTTAACCTTATTCCATTGGCGTCCTATCGGACAAAATTGTCAGAGCAATTACCGAACAATCTTGTATAGAAGACTTCCACGCCACCTGCTAGCTAATTTCATTCCGGCTCGAGCTAGGTCTTCACTAATACAAAAGTATTATTACCGAGTACAGCGACTGGATGAAAATCTTGCCGACTTCATCCAAGACATTAAGTTCTAAACTAGGGTATTTGCTCTTCATTTCCCTGAAGATCAAATTGTGCAGGCCATTGTGGAACGCATTTCCCCACCTTAGAGGTCATACTTGTATTTTGCGTCGCGCCAGCAAACTTTTGCTAAGTTAGAGGCTATTGCTGTCTCAGCCGAAGGAGTTAGGTATGCCGACACATTACGTGTCGCGAAGGAGCCCCCTCCGTCTTCGACTAATTTTCGGCCTCCCCCTCGCCGAACTTTCACAACCCGCAAATGTTATGCTTGTGAGTGGGCAGATCATCTCCGGAACAAGTGCCCTTTCATCAAATCCAATGGGACAAAGAATGGAGCGGGGTCATCCCAAGGCTGTTTTAAATGCGGCTCGTTTTCTCATATTGCCAAGAACTGCCCGAACGCTAATAGCACCCCCTCCTGTTCGACTTCTGGTGCAACCTCCACCAACGTAAATAATCAAAATTGACTAGTGGCATCGGCTGAGTCGGCGTGCTCACCTTCTTCAGGCTCAGACCCTGTTAAACCCGACGAAAGCTAAGGGAAAAGTTAGGGCTCATCTAATTTATCATTTGAAGGTCCCAAAGAATGTCTTAGGATTGCGGCGGAGACCCCCGCACTTGTACCATTTCTCAAAATTAAATTATGAACCCGTCACCGCTCTATTAGACTCAGGCAGCGTTTGTTCCATTCTTTCGGCTGAATGGTACTCTAAATTAAAATCTGTTTGTAAATTACCTGATTATTGTTCCTCTTCGGTTCAATGCGTTTCGGCTAACTCTTCTCCAGTAGAAATTTTAGGTTTCATCTTTGCCAAAATTAGGATTGCTAAATTCACTTGGAAAGTTAAACTGTATGTGGCTAAGCACTTGTCTTGCCCCATTATATTGGGAGCGGATTTCATGTCTAACACCGGTCTTGTGCTCGACATTCAGAGCAAGTCGTGTACTTTCAAATTTGCTAGTAATTCCAAAATCCCCTTACTGAAAAGTAATTCTGTGTCATGTTCATCTGTTTCGCCTACCCAGGATGAGATGTTGTTAGACCTTAGACATCTACCTGAGGAGCAGGCTGAGAGTATTCGTAAGTTGTGTCAGCCGTTTCCAGATGTTTTTCTGATACTCTTAGTGTTACTGACCTTATCGAATACAAGATTGAGGTTACGGATTCGATCCCCGTTAGGTTTCTCCCTTATCGGCTATCTCATCCTAAAATGAAGGCTCTGAAAGAGATCATAGATCAGATGCTAAAAGAAGGTATAATTCGGCCCACTAAGTCGGCATATTCTTCGCCTATTTTCCTTGTTCCGAAACCCCAAAGTGGTTTTAGGCCTGTGATTGACTATAGGGCTTTAAATCGGAAGGTGGTGTTACAATCTGTGCCCCTTCCCGACATTCACTCCTGTTTTTCATGGTTTCGAAAAACTAAATTCTCTACTATTTTAAACCTTAATCAGGCGTAACCAGATCCCTCTAGCCGAAGAATCCAAGCATCTGACAGCTTTTGCCACGGATTGGAACTTGTAGGAGTACAACCGCGTGCCTTTCGGGCTCCCCACGGGAGCAGCTGTGCTTACGAGACTGCTAGAGAGGGTCATCTCCGACATCAAATTCGAGTACTTATACAATTATCTTGATGATGTCGTCGTATTTTCTGAGACCTTTGAAGAACATCTAGGTCATCTGAAAGAGGTCGTTAATCGCCTTCGTAAGGCAGGGTTAACTGTGAAGTTATGTAAGGTTGCTTTCGGTAAGCATTCCATGTCATTTCTAGGGCATATTGTGTCGCCCGATGGTGTTTCCATTGATCATTCCAGAACACAGGCCACCCGTGATTTCAAACCTCCTAAGGACATCAAAGGTATTGAAAGATTAATAGATTTCTTCAGGAAATGTATCCCTAACTTTGCTAACAGAGCGGCGCCCTTGAACTTACTTCGTAGGAAATGCGCCAAGTTCGAGTGGGGGCCTTCTCAACAAGCCGCTTCTGAAGACCTGAAACTAGCTCTTTGTAATGCCCTGTCCTTGCTATGCCTGATTTCTCGGAGAAATTCATCGTCCAAACCGACGCGTCGTCGTCGCCGGTGGCTGTAGTCCTTCTTAAAGAGACTGAACTCGAGAGGCGACCCACCGCCTATGCATCTAGGACACTATCGGCTCAAGAAGCCAAATATTCCATCTATGAACTTGAGGGTTTGGCATTCTTATTTGCACTAGAGAAGTTCCGCCTCTATCTGGAACACGTCAAGTTCGACTTTGAAAGTGATAACCAAGCCTTAGGCTGGGTCTTAGCTAGGCCGCGTAGTACTGGTCGCATAACCCGCTGGGCCATCTGGATTTCTGCCTTCCAGTTTGATGTTAGCCAAATAAGAGGGCCTGAAAATGTTGTGGCGGACGGACTACCCGCATGTTTGCTCACGATGTGGAGATCTCCGAGTTGGAAGGTAGTTCTTCTCTTCCCGAGTACATACCTCCTGGGGTAAATGCCATTCTAACCGAGGCCCCCATGTTGTTTAGAGCTATTGAAAAATATCAACGCGAAGATCCAGTGCTGGCTCCTATTATGGAAACCGTTTCTTCTGAACATGTTGTCCTTATGTATTGAGGAATGGTGTTTTATGTTGCCCGTCGGAGCATGATAAGAATAAGAAAGTTGTGGTTCCAGCTGTTCTTGTACCCATGATCTTCAAGTACTACCACGAAACCCCATTGGGGGGGGGCATTTAGGCATCTTTAAAACCCGAGAAATGGTCCGAGAAAAATTCATTTGTAAAGGTATGGACGGCGAAATCCGTGAATTAGTAAAATCTTGTAAATCATGTTTGCTCAGTAAAGCAACATTGTCAACTACGTTAGGTCTTCTATCTTCTCATCAAGCGTCGCGCCCCATGGAACACCTCTATATCGACTACGTAGAACCCTTCCTCCAGTCAAAGGGGAATGCCAACAAATTTATTCTCGTGTGTGTAGATGGTTTCACAAGATTTTCCTGGTTATTTTCGACTAAGCTGGCTACCGCTCAGTCCACCATCGCTTGTTTAAATACCATCTTTGCCTCTTTTGGTCCGTGCCAATGCTTGGTTTCTGATAATCTCTCTCCAATCTCTTCCGTAAATTCTGTTTTGATCTATCTATCTCTCACATAACTACTTCAGCATATTATCCTCAACCATCTCTGGCTGAACAGGTCAATTGTAATCTGAGATCGGCGCTCATTGCGTTTCATCGTGATGATTACTCCAGGTGGGACACATCCCAGCATTGGTTGGTCTTCGCTTTGAATTCGGCGCTTCATGAGTCTCATAAGTTCACTTCAGCTTCTTTAATGTTTAAGTTTGTGCCTAACACGCCGCTCTCTAACCTTTAGTCTCTTAGTGATATTCTACCTGAGACAATAGATCTCGATAACATTAGAGATCTATGGAAGAAGGCTAAGGCCAATCTTAAGGCATCTCATGAAAAGGTTAGGAAAGGATATGATCGTGGAAGGAGGCCCACCAATCTAAATGTAGGAGATCAAGTCATGGTTAAACACTTTGTTCCCGCGGGCAAGCTTGCCCCCAGATTTCAAGGGTCGTGCATCATTTTAGATTTCCTGACTCCTGTTACATTATTAGTGAGCAATCCAGCCACCGAGAGGATCTTTAGAGTCCACATCTCCCAAGTTAAAACTGTATAATTCGGTTTTTGTTCATTGCCGCTAAACTTTAGCAAGAGCTTAGAAGGTTATATATTTTTCAGGCATTCTGCATTAAGGTGTCCTTTATGTACGTGTTACGCAGTTTTGTGGATTTGCAGAGGTGAAAGAAGGAGCGGGCTGGAATAGGTCTCAACTACAGAAGCACGAAAGATGAATTAAAATTTTAACAAGGTTATACTTTCAAAACTTAACAATGGTAGCATAGAATTTTGAGTATACAACAAATAACAACAAGTTAAATCAGGTACACAATTTAGAGAATATTTAACCGGTTCCCACTAGGGGAAATGACAAAGGCAATTAGGTTTACAGCCGCTGTACCAAAAACAAGTTAAGTGATTTTTACATATACTGGGCTACGGCCCGAATTCATTGACTCTTGAGCTCTCAGCTCACAAACAGGGCAGAAAACCCCTAAGTACAAGGAGCACTTGCTCCTAATTACAATGTTAAATAAAAGAGCAGAATCGCTCTCAATATTATAAGCCTATCAAAGGCTACAACAAACTTCATTCCTAACTGCCCTTAAGGCACACATACCGTGAAACAGGGGTATCTTGTACCCAACCTACAGGGCCTTCACATGAAGAAAACAAGCTCTGGGTTAATTAAATGGCCCAAAAAACCAAATTGACTGGAGGCGTAGCTTGCACTCCTACATGAAACTTCTTAAAACCTAGGTTTTCAAATATCATAAAATAATACTTTATCAGTGGGAATGCTTATTCAGTTCATTTTTAAATATTTAACTTTTGATGTTTTAAAATAGTTTTTCATATTTATTGCACATATCTGTTAAAAAGGGAACAACACCTAATAGTTAATACAGTGAAACAAAAAAGGAAATACACATTGAATATAATTTTTGAAATAATAAGACAGAACAACACTAAAATTAATTTTTAATATTTACTTTTACCGTGTTTTTGTGGTAGTTAGGCGTGAAAGAAGGTGCGGGTGTGAACGGGTCTCAAGCTACGAAATTACAGTGCATGTAAAATTAACAAGGTTATATTTTCTTTTCAAAATAAAGAAATAACAATCATGGCAGGTACAGAGTAGCAAGGCAATAAAAATACAATTACAATATTTACAGGATTTGGGCTTCGAGCCCCAGCCTCACAATTCTTGAGTAATTAGCCCAGTTTTACCCCAAACACAAGTTTCAACAGAGGGGCAGAAAACCCCATTCATGCCTAGGAGCACTTGCTCCAAAATACACAGTAAGGCCTCCTCGAGGCGCGCAGAAAACAAAATTTTCGGGAAAAGAGCAACTTGCTCTCAAAATTCAGGCCTGTCAAAGGCCACACCTAATTCCACTTTCAAGCTGTCCTCTAAGGACATATACACAGGGGTAAAATACCCAACCTACTGAGGTCTATTAAATCAGAAGAAGGTTAATTACATGACCTCTAACATAACAATTTGAGAGGAGGCGATCTGCACACCCAATGCATTTGTTTTAAAACCTAATCTGGCTCTAGGCCAATAATGCAAGGGCTAATCCCATACTACAGAGGTGACTTTAGAAAAGAACAATTTGCTTTACGTTAACGAAGAATAGGTTGAGAAAAATAAGTTCACCACAAAACAATATGATTGGGAGCTCGAGAGGGTTAAGCACTCTCTATCCCGATATGCAGTTTAAAGATAGAATAGATACATTTTAAGGAAGGTTACATTATGGAAAAACTTCGGACCCGCCCCGAGAGTTAAACTGCTGAGCTAGCAAAGAAAGAAGTTATTAATCGGCCATTACCTTGTTGTTGACCGCTGCCGAAGAAAGAGGCGCTTCCCGCCCCCTGCTATGTACTTTACACACTGAAAGATGGAACAGAAGTGGCGCAGAGACCCAAAAATCAGCAGTTTATATACTCTCGCGGAAAGTTCGAGGCGTTTCAGGAAGGAAAACACCCGCCCACAATCATTTTATTGGTGGATAACGAAAACCCCTACACAATATGAAGAAGAAACACATTATTGGTGGAAAATTAATTAAAGAAATTCGGGATTGGCTAGATACAAAACAAGGGGAAAGAAAGGGTTAATATTGCCAACTTGAACAATGACTGAAAGAAATTTAGCAAGGAACAAACTTTTGAAATTAAATTTTCTCCAAAAAAAACAGTTCTTTCACTCCGCACTAGGGTGCACTATTCTTGATCTTCAGTAGTGTCCTCTAGAAGAGAAAGTTTACACTTCTTACTACAAGCAAAACAAAATACGTCGAAAATGACACAGTTCAAAAACTCCAAACTTTCCAGGCAGTGACATCTTCTGAGAAAGTAGAAAATTAATACCGTAGATAAAGTTCAGTCTTCCTCCAGCAGAGGAGTTTCAACTGGCGCACATTTTGAATTAGCGGCGTGGAGGTGTACCGCCCGGTACAGACTTCCCCCCCCCCCCAAAAGTTCCTCCAGGGGTGACACATGCAATTTGTTTGGAAACAAGGTCGAAGTTTTGATGTTGATATGGAGATTAATTGCAGAAGTATTTATAAGATTTTCTTAATGTGGTTTGATTCAGTTTCAAAATTTTGTTGTGACTGGTGAAGTAAAGTCTTTATGTTTGTAGAAGTTGAATTCAGAAGATAAACTTTTAATACTTGAAAGTGAAGAAAAATTTTGCAAGGTCCACCAAATATTGCTGTTGAATTCCCAAGTGTAGTAATTGCTGATAGTAACTGTCCATGTAGTTGATGTTGATTAAGTTGGATGGCCAGACCGGCCGTTGCAGCTTGCGTCCAAAGGCGGCCGCTCGGACCCCACAAGTACCCTGAGATACCGCTCGCCCGCACTATGAGGGGAGCAGTGGTGTTGAAGCACGCCGCGCCCGCGGTGAACATATACAGGCTGCGGGCAAGTAGCAGGTCGTGCGCCGCACATCAGCCTTGGCCGGGAGGAGAGCTCCGGCTCGCCGTGCACATGTTGTCCTCGCTGGGGTCGAGGGGGCCCTTCCTCTATCCCAGTCGCGGCACGGCGCCGCGCGGCTGCGGGGGCACTGAAACATTAAAACTAGGCGGCAGAATTTGTTGGACCATCATCTTTTTTTTGAGGGCACAGGCTTGTGGAGAGGTTGAGGGGCCAGCCGCGTGCAGATATCCATTGCATTAATTAAGCCACTGTGTAGAGTGGAGCAGGAGATGGGAGCGTGGTAATGGCCGTGGCAAGGACAAGATGGCAGTTTAACGGTTCGGGGCAGGTTTCACAAAAATGCTTACATATAAAACAAAATACTATAGAAGGGGCAGAAAGCCTTAAAAGTGAAACTCAAAAAAAATATAACCTTCATATTCCTTTCAAGATAATATGAGGCAAGTTAGCACAGAAATTATACAGGTTTCACCTGCGACAAGTGAACCCTAAATATCCTCTCGGTGGCTGGATTGCTTAATAACAACGTAACCGGCGTAAGGAAATCGAGAATGACACACGGCCCATGGAATCTGGGGGCAAGCTTGCCCGCGGGAACAAAATTCTTGACCATCACCTGGTCACCTACCTTCAAATGGGTGGGTCTCCGTCCACGATCATATCTTTCCCTAACCTTTTCATGAGACACCATAAGATTGGCTTTAGCCTTCTTCCAAAGATCTTTAATGTTGTCCGGATCTATTGTCTCAGGTAGAATGTCACTCAGGGACCAGAGGTTCGAGAGCGGCGTGTTGGGAACAAACTTGAACATCAAAGAGGAAGCAGTAAATTTATGTGATTCATGAACCGCCGAATTCAAAGCAAAAGCTAACCAATGCAGGGACGTGTCCCACCTGGAATGATCTTCATGATGATAGGCAATAAGCGCGGACCTGAGATTACGGTTAACCCGTTCAGCCAGAGATGGTTGAGGGTAATAAGCAGAAGTAGTTACATGAGAGATGGACAAGTCAAAACAGAATTTACGAAAAAGATTTGATGTGAACGCCTTAGCATTATCAGACACAATATATTGGCACGGACCAAAAGAGGCAAAAATAGAATTTAAGCAAGTAATGGTGGACTGAGCGGTAGCCAGCTTAGTCGGAAATAACCAGGAAAATCTTGTGAAACCATCTACGCATACAAAGATGAACTTGTTGGCATTTCCCTTTGACTGGGGGAATGGTCCTACATAATCAATATACAGGCGTTCCATGGGGCGCGACGCTTGATGCGAAGACAGAAGGCCTACCTTGGTGGACATGGTTGGTTTACTGAGCAAACAAGATTTACAAGCTTTTACTAGTTCACGGATTTCACCGTCCATACCCTTCCAGATGAACCTTTCACGAATCTTTTCACGAGTTTTAAAGATTCCAATATGCCCCCCTAATGTTGTCTCATGATAGTATTTGAAGATCATAGGCACAAGAACAGCTGGAACGACAACCTTCATCATCTTATCATGCCTCGAAGGGCAACATAGAACACCATTCCTCAGAACATAAGGGACAACATGTTCCCCAGAAGAAAGGGTTTCCATTATCGGAGCCAGCGTCGGATCTTCATGTTGGTATTTCTCGATATCCCTAAAGAGCATGGGGGCATCTGTTAAGATGGCATTAATATCAGATAGCATGGACTCGGGAGGAGATGAACTATCGACCGGTTCATGGTTCTCAACGTTGTTGGAAAACATACGGCTGAGTCCATCAGCAACAACATTTTCGGTACCTCTGATATGCCGGACATCGAATTGGAAGGCAGAAATACGGATGGCCCAACGGGCTATACGACCAGTACGATGCGGCCTACCTAAGACCCAGCTTAAGGCTTGATTATCTGTCTCCAGGTCGAATTTTACATGTTCCAGATAGAGACGGAACTCCTCTAAGGCAAATAAGACTGCCAAACCTTCGAGCTCATAGATAGAATACTTGGCTTCTTGAGCCGATAGAGTCCTAGATGCATAGGCGATGGGTCGCCTCCCTAGTTCAGTCTCTTGAAGAAGGACTGCAGCTACTGCTGTCGACGACGCGTCGGTTTGGACGATGAATTTCTTCGAGAAATCAGGCATAGCAAGTACAGGGGCATTACAGAGAGCTAATTTAAGATCTTCAAAAGCGGATTGTTGAGAAGTTCCCCACTCGAATTTGATGCCTTTCCTACTGTTACCGTGTTTTGGTGGTAGGTAGAGGTGAAAGAAGGTGCGGGCGTGAACGGGTCTCAAGCTACAGAAGAGAAACTAAGTAAAATTTAACCAGGTTATATTTTCTTTTCAAAATTAAGTAACAACCCATAGAACCGGTACTTAGTAGCCGAAACACAATTTGAAATGTACAATTACAGGGATTACAGAATTTGGGCTCCGAGAGCCGCCCATACGATTCTTGAGCTAGAAGTCCAACCTTACAATATACAGAACTCAACAAAGGGGCAGAAAACCCCATTCATGCTCAGGAGCACTTGCTCCACATTACACAGGAAAAGCCTCCTCGAGGCATACAACACTCAAAGAGCCACACGCTCTTAAACATTCACCAAACTCCACCTCCAAGTTGTCCTCTCAGGACATAGACACAGGGGTAACATACCCAACCTACTGAGGTCTATTAAATGAAAAGGTTAATTACATGACCTTTAAAGTAACAAATTGAGAGGAGGCGAACTGCACTCCTAATACATTTGCTTAAGACCTACTTGGCACTAGGCCGTTAATACAAGGGCTACTCCCATACTACAGAGGTGACTTAAAAAGAACCAATTTACATTACGTTAACGAAGAATAGGTAGGGAAAAATAAGTTCACCTCAAAACAAATGTGAGTGGGAGCTCGAGAGGGTTAGCACTCTCTATCCCAATATGTAGCTTTACAAGAAAAAGATGAAAAGAGTAATTACATTTTAGGAAAAGGTTACATGCTGGAAATGCTTCGAACCCGCCGCGAGTGTTAAACTGCCGACCTAGCCAGAAAAGAAGTTATTAATAGGCCATTACCTGGTGTTGAATGGCTGAAGAAGAAAGAGGCGCTTCCCGCCTCCTGCTATGTACTTAATACACTGAAAGATGGAACAGAAGTGGCCCGGAGAGCCTAAAATCAGCAGTTTAAATACTCTCGCAGAAAGTTCTAGGCGTTAGGGGAAAGAAAACACCCTCCCACAAAGATTTTATTGGCTAGGGTACAGAAATATATTCAAGTTGGGAGAAGATACCCATGATAGGTCAGAAATTAATAGAAGAAATTCGTGATTGGATACATTCAAAACAAGGGGAAGAAAGGGGTAATTATTGCCAACTTAAACAATGACAGAAAGAAATTTAACAAAGAACAAACTCTTGAAATTAAATTTTCTCCAACAAAATAGTTCTTTGACTCCGCACTAGGTTGCACTATTGTAGATCTTCAGTAGTGTGCTCTAGAAGAGAAAGTTCACACTTCTTAACTTCAAGCGAAACAAAAACACATCAAAAGTGACACAGTTCAAAAACTCAAGATTTTCCATGTGGTGACATCTTCTGAGAAAGTAGAGAATTAATAGAGTAGATAAAGTTCAGACTTCCTCCAGCAGAGGAGTTTCAACTGGCGCACATTTTAAATTAGCGGCGTGGAGGTGTACCGCCCGGTACAGACCTCCCCCCCCCAAAAGTTCCTCCAGGGATGACGCATGAAGTCAGTTTGAAACAAAGTCCAAGTAATTATGTTGATATGAAGATAGATAGCCGAAGCGTTTACAAGATTTCTTAATTCAGTTTCAAAATGTTGTTGTTGCAGGTGAATGAAAGTCTTTATGTTTGTAAAATTTGAATTTCTGAAAATAAACTTTAAATACTTAAAGGTGAAGAAAAATTTTGCAATGTCCACCAAAAATTGTTGTTGAATTCCCAAGTGTAGTTATTGCTTATGGTGACTGTCCATGTAGTTGATGTAGATTGAGTCGGATGGCCAGACCGGCCGTTGCAGCTTGCGTCCAACGGAGGCCGCTCGGACCCCTCAAGTACCCTGAGATACCGCTCGCCCGCACTATGAGGGGAGCAGAGGTGTTGAATTACGCCGCGCCCGCGGTGAACAGATACAGGCTGCGGGCATGTAGCAGGTCGTGCGCCGCACATCAGCCTTGGCCGGGAGGAGAGCTCCGGCTCGCCGTGCACATGTCGTCCTCGCTGGAGAGGAGGGGGCCCATCCCCCTCCCCAGTCGCTGCACGGCGCTGCGCGGCTGCGGGGGCGCTGAAACATTAAAGCTAGGCGGCAGAATTGTGTTGGACTATCATCTTCTTTGAGGGTACAGGCTTGTGGAGAGGTTGAGGGGCCAGCGGCGTGTAGATATCCATGGCATTTACTATTATGAAGCCACAGTGTAAGGTGGAGCAGGAGACGGGAGCGTGGTAATGGCCGTGGCAAGAACAGGATGGCAGTTTAACGGATCGGGGTGGATTTTACAAAAGGCTTACATCTAAAACCAAAATATTATAGAAAGGGCAGAATGCCTTAAAAGTGAAACTCAAAAAAAATATAACCTTCATATCCTTTCAAAATAATATGAAGCAAGTTAACACAGAAATTACACCGGTTTCACCTGGGACAGGTGAACTCTAAATATCCTCTCGGTGGCTGGATTACTTAGCAATAAGGTAACCGGCGTAAGAAAATCGAGAATGATACAAGGCCCATGAAATCTGGGGGCAAGCTTGCCCGCGGGAACAAAATTTTTGACCATAACCTGGTCACCTACCTTCAAAGTGGTGGGTCTCCGTCCACGATCATACCTTTCCCTAACCTTTTCATGAGATACTTTCAGATTAGCTTTAGCCTTCTTCCAAAGATCTTTAATGTTGTCCGGATCTATTGTCTCGGGCAGAATGTCATTCAGAGACCAGAGGTTAGAGAGCGGCGTGTTGGGAACGAACTTAAACATCAAAGAAGCTGGAGTAAATTTGTGTGATTCATGAACCGCCGAATTCAAAGCAAAAGCTAACCAATGCAGGGACGTGTCCCACCTAGAATGATCTTCATGATGATAGGCAATAAGTGCGGACCTGAGATTACGGTTAACCCGTTCAGCCAGAGATGGTTGAGGGTAATAAGCGGAAGTAGTTACATGAGAGATGGACAAGTCAAAACAGAATTTACGAAATAAATTAGATGTAAAAGCCTTAGCATTATCAGATACAATGTATTGGCACGGACCAAAAGAAGCAAAAATAGAATTTAGGCAAGTAATAGTTGACTGAGCGGTAGCCAGCTTAGTCGGAAATAACCAGGAAAATCTTGTAAAACCATCTACACACACAAAGATGAACTTGTTGGCATTACCCTTTGACTGGGGGAAGGGTCCCACATAATCAATATACAGGCGCTCCATGGGGCGCGACGCTTGATGAGAAGACAAAAGGCCTACCTTGGTGGACATGGTGGGTTTACTGAGCAAACAAGATTTACAAACTTTTACAAGTTCCCGAATGTCACCGTCCATACCTTTCCAGATGAACCTTTCACGAATCTTTTCACGGGTTTTAAAGATTCCAAGATGCCCTCCCAATGGGGTCTCATGATAGTATTTGAAGATCATAGGCACAAGAACAGCTGGAACGACAACTTTCATCATCTTGTCATGCCTCGAAGGGCAACATAAAACACCATTCCTCAGAACATAAGGGACGACATGTTCCCCAGTAGAAAGGGTTTCCATTATCGGAGCCAGCGTAGGATCTTCACGTTGGTATTTCTCGATATCCCTAAAGAGCATGGGAGCATCGGTTAGGATGGCATTAACCTCGGATAGTATGGACTCGGAAGGTGATGAACTGTCGACCGGTTCATGGGTCTCGACCTCGTTTGAAAACATACGGCTGAGTCCATCAGCCACAACATTTTCGGTACCTCTGATATGCCTGACATCGAATTGGAAGGCGGAAATACGGATGGCCCAACGGGCTATACGACCAGTACGACGCGGTCTACCTAAGACCCAGCTTAAGGCTTGGTTATCTGTCTCCAGGTCGAATTTGACATGTTCCAGATAGAGACGGAACTTTTCTAAGGCGAATAAGACTGCCAACCCTTCGAGCTCATAGATGGAATACTTGGCTTCTTGAGCCGATAGAGTCCTAGATGCATAGGCGATGGGACGCCTCCCTAGTTCGGTCTCTTGAAGAAGGACTGCAGCTACAGCTGACGACGACGCGTCCGTTTGGACGATGAATTTCTTCGAGAAATCAGGCATAGCAAGTACAGGGGCATTACAGAGAGCTAATTTAAGATCTTCGAAAGCGGCTTGTTGAGAAGGTCCCCACTAGAATTTGATGCCTTTCCTACGAAGAAGGTTTAAGGGCGCCGCTCTATTAGCAAAGTTAGGAATGAATTTTCTGAAGAAATTCACCATACCAATAAACCTGGCGATGCCTTTAATGTCCTTGGGAGGTTTAAAATCACGGATGGCCTGTGTTCTAGAATGATCGACTGCTCCACCATCGGGTGACACAATATCCCCTAGAAATGACATTGAGGGCTTAGCAAAGGCAACCTTGGACAACTTAACAGTTAACCCAGCCTTACGAAGGCGATCGAGAACTTCTCGCAGATGATCTAGATGTTCTTCAAAAGTCTCTGAAAATACGACGACATCATCCAAATAGTGATATAAGTACTCAAATTTGATGTCGGAGAAGACCCTATCTAGTAGCCTAGTGAGTACAGCTGCTCCCGTGGGGAGCTCGAAAGGCACGCGGTTGTATTCGTATAAATTCCAGTCCGTGGCAAACGCTGTAATGTGTTTAGACTCTTCGGCAAGGGGAATTTGATTATAGGCCTGATTCAAGTCCAAGATGGTAAAGAACTTGGCCTTACGAAACCACGAAAAGCAAGAATGAAGGTCGGGAAGGGGCACAGATTGCAACACCACCTTCCGATTGAGAGCCCTGTAATCAATGACAGGCCTGAAGCCTCCTTGGGGTTTCGGGACTAGAAAAATAGGCGAAGAATACGCTGACTTAGAGGGCCTAATAATACCATCCTTCAACATCTGATCGATGATTTCTTTCAGAGCCTTCATTTTAGGTGGAGATAGCCTATACGGTGGAAAACGGACAGGAATCGAATCCGTGACCTCAATTTTGTATTCAATAAGGTCAGTTACACCAAGAGTATCAGAGAACACCTCGGGAAACGACTGACATAATTTACGAATACTATCAGCCTGCTCCTCAGGTAGATGTCTAAGGTCTAACAACATCTCATCCTGGGTAGGCGAAATAGATGAACATGACACAGAATTACACTTTAATAGTGGGATTTTATAACTAGAAGCAAATTTGAATGTGCACGACCTAGACTGGAGATCGAGCACAAGACCAGTGTGAGAAATAAAGTCCGCTCCCAATATAATGGGGCAAGACAAGTGCTTAGCCACAAACAGTTTAATTTTCCATGTAAATTTAAAAATACGAATTTTGACCAGTAAGGAACCTAGAATTTCTAATGGAGATGAATTAGCCGAGACATATTGAATAGGAGATGAGACATCGTCAGGTAGTTTACAAACTGATTTCAATTTCGAGTACCATTCAGCCGAAATAATGGAACAAACACTGCCTGAATCTAATAGAGCCGTTATAGGCTCGTTATTTACCTCAATCTTAAGAAAAGGAACAGGTGCGGGGGTATCCGCCGCAATCCTAAGACACTCTTTGGGGCATTCAAAGGACAGATTGGCAGATTGAACGTTCCCTGAATTTTCGATCTGCTTACCAGGGGCTGAGTCTCGGGAAGAGGGATTAGTCGACTCAGCCGAAGCCACTAGTCACTTTTTATAATTGGCATAGGTGGAATTTGCACCAGAAGTTGAGCAGGAGGGGGTGCTATTTGAGTTTGGGCAATTTTTGGCGATATGTGAGAAGGCCCCACACTTAAAACAGCCTTGTGATGAACCAGCTCCATTATTTGCCCTACTAGACTTGATCAGAGGACACTTATTGCGCAGATGGTCAGGCGACCCGCAAGCATAACATTTACGAGGGGTGACTGATCGGCGAGGTGGAGGCCGAGTATTACTAAAAGAAGGCGGGGGTTCTTTTGCCACGCGCAAGGAATCGGCATACCTAACTCCTTCCGCAGAGACGGCTAATGCTTCCAGTTCAGAGAAGGTTTGCGGGCACGCCGCGAAACACAAATATGACTTGTAGGGTGGTGAAATCCCTTCGACAATAGCTTGCACGATCTGATCCTCAGGGAAGTGGAGAGCAAACACCCTAGTATAAAACTTAATATCTTGGATGAAGTCTGCCAGGTTTTCATCCAAGCGCTGTACCCGATAATAGTATTTCTGAATAAGAGATGACCTCGCGCGGGCAGGAATAAAATTTGCAAGTAGATGTGCCTGGAAATCTTCGATAGATGACTGTTCAGCTATGGCTCTTACTATTTTATCTGAGAGAACACCAATAGCATAAGGATAGATTATTTGTAAAATTTGACAAGGGGAAAGCGAAAATACGAGGGCATGATCCTGAAATTCAACTAAAAACCTTAAGAAAGAAATAACTTCACTGGTGGTGTTGACCGAAAACTTAGAGATACCTCTTAGCAACATTGCCAATGGATGAGGCAAGCTGCTAAACCCGGGTGACATAGTAGGTAAAGGTTTCAATGGCAAGGAAGATAATTCAGCACGTACATTGTTCAACGATGTGCGGCGTTCAGACTCGTTGTCCAATGGGGCAGAGATAGTTTGAGCAGCAACGGTTATTCTATTAACTTCTCCCTTGGGAGGCGCTTCCTCACTACCTGTATTTACTATGGTGGGTTGATCAGATTTGGGAGGAACTTCCCCAGTTAACAATTGAGTGACCTTATTAGATAATTCGGAAATATTTTCCAGGAGCGTACTAGCTTCCTTCCTCTGAACATCATTCAGTTTTAGAGACAACAGATCGTTAACCCTATTCGAAAAATGATATAGCCTGCCTTGCACACGCTTAATTTGATTAGGAGACGGATCATTTTCATCAAAAAAACTAACTACGGAAGCTAGCCCAGTAATATTCTCCGTGATCGTGGAAAGAGAGTCGTCAATTTCTTTCTCTCCCAAATTGGGGATGGAAATGGGCAAATCAAGGGACTCTCTAAGCTTGTTAGTGTCTATTACAACCGTGCCTCCAGATTGAACGTTTCTGATAGTTAACTCATATATCAACTCTTCTTTGCGCAAATAGTTAAGGAGGAGAACATCGCGAGGGCCGGGCATGATGACAGAACAATTTTGGAAAACTCAAAAATGCCAGCAACTGAGAAAATGGTTAGAGTTCGGATCAAAACAATGTCTCGCCGTCAAAAGGGGCTAAATTGAGACCCATTCAACCACGCTCTGCTACCACTTGTTACCGTGTTTTGGTGGTAGGTAGAGGTGAAAGAAGGTGCGGGCGTGAACGGGTCTCAAGCTACAGAAGAGAAACTAAGTAAAATTTAACCAGGTTATATTTTCTTTTCAAAATTAAGTAACAACCCATAGAACCGGTACTTAGTAGCCGAAACACAATTTGAAATGTACAATTACAGGGATTACAGAATTTGGGCTCCGAGAGCCGCCCATACGATTCTTGAGCTAGAAGTCCAACCTTACAATATACAGAACTCAACAAAGGGGCAGAAAACCCCATTCATGCTCAGGAGCACTTGCTCCACATTACACAGGAAAAGCCTCCTCGAGGCATACAACACTCAAAGAGCCACACGCTCTTAAACATTCACCAAACTCCACCTCCAAGTTGTCCTCTCAGGACATAGACACAGGGGTAACATACCCAACCTACTGAGGTCTATTAAATGAAAACGTTAATTACATGACCTTTAAAGTAACAAATTGAGAGGAGGCGAACTGCACTCCTAATACATTTGCTTAAGACCTACTTGGCACTAGGCCGTTAATACAAGGGCTACTCCCATACTACAGAGGTGACTTAAAAAGAACCAATTTACATTACGTTAACGAAGAATAGGTAGGGAAAAATAAGTTCACCTCAAAACAAATGTGAGTGGGAGCTCGAGAGGGTTAGCACTCTCTATCCCAATATGTAGCTTTACAAGAAAAAGATGAAAAGAGTAATTACATTTTAGGAAAAGGTTACATGCTGGAAATGCTTCGAACCCGCCGCGAGTGTTAAACTGCCGACCTAGCCAGAAAAGAAGTTATTAATAGGCCATTACCTGGTGTTGAACGGCTGAAGAAGAAAGAGGCGCTTCCCGCCTCCTGCTATGTACTTAATACACTGAAAGATGGAACAGAAGTGGCCCGGAGAGCCTAAAATCAGCAGTTTAAATACTCTCGCAGAAAGTTCTAGGCGTTAGGGGAAAGAAAACACCCTCCCACAAAGATTTTATTGGCTAGGGTACAGAAATATATTCAAGTTGGGAGAAGATACACATGATAGGTCAGAAATTAATAGAAGAAATTCGTGATTGGATACATTCAAAACAAGGGGAAGAAAGGGGTAATTATTGCCAACTTAAACAATGACAGAAAGAAATTTAACAAAGAACAAACTCTTGAAATTAAATTTTCTCCAACAAAATAGTTCTTTGACTCCGCACTAGGTTGCACTATTGTAGATCTTCAGTAGTGTCCTCTAGAAGAGAAAGTTCACACTTCTTACTTCAAGCGAAACAAAAACACATCAAAAGTGACACAGTTCAAAGACTCAAAATTTTCCATGTGGTGACATCTTCTGAGAAAGTAGAGAATTAATAGAGTAGATAAAGTTCAGACTTCCTCCAGCAGAGGAGTTTCAACTGGCGCACATTTTAAATTAGCGGCGTGGAGGTGTACCGCCCGGTACACCTACGAAGAAGCTTTAAGGGCGCCGCTCTATTAGCGAAGTTAGGAATAAACTTCCTGAAGAAATTCACCATACCAATGAACCTGGCGATACCTTTAACGTCCTTGGGAGGTTTAAAATCACGGATGGCCTGTGTTCTGGAATGATCGACGGCAACACCATCAGGTGACACAATATGCCCTAGAAATGACATAGAGGGCTTAGCAAAGGCCCCCTTGGACAACTTGACAGTTAACCCAGCCTTACGAAGGCGATTGAGAACTTCTCGCAGATGATCTAGATGTTCTTCAAAGGTCTCCGAAAATACGACGACATCATCCAAGTAGTGATACAAGTACTCAAATTTGATGTCGGAGAAGACCCTATCTAGCAGCCTGGTGAGTACAGCTGCTCCCGTGGGGAGCCCGAAAGGCACGCGGTTGTATTCGTATAAGTTCCTGTCCGTGGCAAACGCTGTAAGATGTTTAGACTCTTCGGCAAGGGGAATTTGATTATAGGCCTGATTCAAGTCCAAGATAGTAAAGAACTTGGCCTTACGAAACCACGAAAAACAAGAATGAAGTTCAGGAAGGGGCACAGATTGCAACACCACCTTCCGATTGAGAGCCCTATAATCAATGACAGGCCTAAAGCCTCCTTGGGGTTTCGGGACTAGAAAAATAGGCGAAGAATACGCCGACTTAGAGGGCCTAATAATACCATCCTTCAACATTTGATCGATGATTTCTTTCAATGCCTTCATTTTAGGTGGAGATAGCCTATATGGTGGAAAACGGACAGGAATCGAATCCGTGACCTCAATTTTGTATTCAATAAGGTCAGTAACACCAAGAGTATCAGAGAACACCTCTGGAAATGACTGACATAATTTACGAATACTATCAGCCTGCTCCTCAGGTAGATGTCTAAGGTCTAACAACATCTCATCCTGGGTAGGCGAAATAGATGAACATGATACAGAATTACACCTTAACAAGGGAATTTTACAATTGGACGCAAATTTGAATGTGCAAGACCTACTCTGGAGATCGAGCACAAGACCAGTGTAAGAAATGAAGTCAGCTCCCAATATAATGGGGCAAGACAAGTGCTTAGCCACAAACAATTTGATTTTCCATGTAAATTTAAAAATACGAATTTTGACATTTACAGAACCTAGGATTTCCAATGGAGATGACTTAGCCGAAACATATTGAACAGGAGATGAGACATAGTCAGGTAGTTTACAAACAGATTTCAATTTTGAATACCATTGGTACGAAATAATTGAACAAACACTGCCTGAATCTAATAGCTCTGTTATAGGCTCGTTATTTAACTCAATTTTAAGAAAAGGAACAGGTGCGGGTGTATCCGCCGCAATCCTAAGACATTCTTTGGGGCATTCGAAAGATGAATTTGAAGATAGAACATTCCCTGAATTTTCGACATGTTTACCAGGGGCTGAGCCTCGGGAAGAGGGATTAGTCGACTCAGCCGAAGCCACTAGTCATTTTTTATTATTGGCATTGGTGGAGTTTGCACCAGAAGTTGAGCAGGAGGGGGTGCTATTTGAATTTGGGCAATTTTTGGCGATATGTGAGAAAGCCCCACATTTAAAACAGCCTTATGATGAACCAGCCCCATTCCTTGTCCCACTCGACTTGATCAGTGGACACTTATTGCGCAGATGGTCGGGCGACCCACAAGCATAACATTTACGGGGTGTGACTGGTCGGCGAGGTGGAGGCCGAAGATTACTAAAAGAGGGAGGGGGTTCTTTCGCAACACGCAAAGAGTCGGCGTATCTAACTCCTTCCGCTGAGACGGCCAATGCTTCAAGTTCAGAGAAGGTTTGCGGGCACACCGCGAAACACAAATATGACCTATAGGATGGTGAAATTCCTTCCACAATAGCTTGTACAATCTGATCCTCAGGGAAGTGAAGAGCAAACACACTAGTATAGAACTTAATATCTTGGATGAAATCTGCCAAGTTTCCATCCAAGCGCTGTACCCGATAATAGTACTTCTGAATAAGGGAGGACCTTGCCCTGGCCGGGATGAAGTTAGCTAGCAAGTGGGCGTTGAAGTCTTCAATCGATGATTGCTCGGCAATGGCTCTAACTATTTTGTCAGAGAGAATACCTATTGCATAGGGATAGATGATTTGCTAAATCTGACATGGGGAAAGAGAAAAAACAAGGGCATGATCCTGAAATTCAACTAAAAATCTTAAAAATGAAATTACGTCACTGGTGGTATTAACGGAAAACTTAGAGATACCTCTGAGCAACATTGCCAATGGATGAGGCAAGCTGCTAAACCCGGGTGACATAGTAGGTAAAGGTTTCAATGGCAAGGAAGTTAATTCAGAACGTATATTATTCAACGATGCACGGCGTTCAGACTCGTTGTCCAATGGGGCAGAGATAGTTTGAGCGGCAACGGTTATCCTATTGGCTTCTCCCTTAGGAGGCTCTTCCTCGCTACCTACATTCATCGTGGTGGGTTGATCAATTTTGGGAGGAACTTCCCCAGTTAACAATTGAGTGACCTTGCTAGATAATTCAGAAATACTTTCAAGCAACGTACTAGCTTCCTTCCTCTGAACGTCATTCAGCTTCAGAGACAACAGATCGTTAACTCTATTTGAAAAATGATATAGCCTGGCTTGCACACGCTTAATTTGATTAGGAGAAGGATCATTTTCGTCAAAAAAACGAACTACCGATGCTAGCCCAGTAGTATTCTCGGTGATCGTGGAAAGAGAGTCGTCAATTTCTTTCTCTCCCAAATTGGGGATGGAAATGGGCAAATCAAGGGACTCTTTAAGCTTGTTGGTGTCTATCGCAACCGTGCCTCCAGATTGCACATTTCTGATAGTTAACTCATAGATCAACTCCTCCTTGCGCAAATAGTTAAGATGGAGAACATCGCGAGGGCCGGGCATGATGACAGAACAATTTTGAAAAGAAATCAGAAAAGTCCAGCAACTGAGAAAATTGTTAGAGTTTGAATCAAAGCAATATTTAGCCATCAAAAGGGGCTAAATTGAGACCCATTCAACCACGCTCTGCTACCACTTGTTACCGTGTTTTTGTGGTAGTTAGGCGTGAAAGAAGGTGCGGGTGTGAACGGGTCTCAAGCTACGAAATTATAGTGCATGTAAAATTAACAAGGTTATATTTTCTTTTCAAAATAAAGAAATAACAATCATGGCAGGTACAGAGTAGCAAGGCAATAAAAATACAATTACAATATTTACAGGATTTGGGTTTCGAGCCCCAGCCTCACAATTCTTGAGCAATTAGCCCAGTTTTACCCCAAACACAAGTTTCAACAGAGGGGCAGAAAACCCCATTCATGCCTAGGAGCACTTGCTCCAAAATACACAGTAAGGCCTCCTTGAGGCGCGCAGAAAACAAAATTTTCGGGAAAAGAGCAACTTGCTCTCAAAATTCAGGCCTGTCAAAGGCCATACCTAATTCCACTTTCAAGCTGTCCTCTAAGGACATATACACAGGGGTAAAATACCCAACCTACTGAGGTCTATTAAATGAGAAGAAGGTTAATTACATGACCTCTAACATAACAATTTGAGAGGAGGCGATCTGCACTCCTAATGCATTTGTTTTAAAACCTAATCTGGCTCTAGGCCACTAATGCAAGGGCTAATCCCATACTACAGAGGTGACTTTAGAAAAGAACAATTTGCTTTACGTTAACGAAGAATAGGTTGAGAAAAATAAGTTCACCTCAAAACAATATGATTGGGAGCTCGAGAGGGTTAAGCACTCTCTATCCCGATATGCAGTTTAAAGATAGAATAGATACATTTTAAGGAAGGTTACATTATGGAAAACTTCGGACCCGCCCCGAGAGTTAAACTGCTGAGCTAGCAAAGAAAGAAGTTATTAATCGGCCATTACCTTGTTGTTGACCACTGCCGAAGAAAGAGGCGCTTCCCGCCCCCCTGCTATGTACTTTACACACTGAAAGATGGAACAGAAGTGGCGCAGAGACCCAAAAATCAGCAGTTTATATACTCTCGCGGAAAGTTCGAGGCGTTTCAGGAAGGAAAACGCCCGCCCACAATCATTTTATTGGTGGATAACGAAAACCCCTACACAATATGAAGAAGAAACACATTATTGGTGGAAAATTAATTAAAGAAATTCGGGATTGGCTAGATACAAAACAAGGGGAAAGAAAGGGTTAATATTGCCAACTTAAACAATGACTGAAAGAAATTTAGCAAGGAACAAACTTTTGAAATTAAATTTTCTCCAAAAAAAAAACAGTTCTTTCACTCCGCACTAGGGTGCACTATTGTTGATCTTCAGTAGTGTCCTCTAGAAGAGAAAGTTCACACTTCTTACTACAAGCAAAACAAAATACGTCGAAAATGACACAGTTCAAAAACTCCAAACTTTCCAGGTAGTGACATCTTCTGAGAAAGTAGAAAATTAATACCGTAGATAAAGTTCAGTCTTCCTCCAGCAGAGGAGTTTCAACTGGCGCACATTTTGAATTAGCGGCGTGGAGGTGTACCGCGCGGTACATTTACAACTTTAAATATTAATTTATAATTGTTACCGTGTTTTGGTGGATCAGCAGAGGTGAAAAAAGGTGCGGGCTGGAATAGGTCTAACTACAAGCCCGAAAGATGAATTTAAAATTTAAGTAAAGGTTATATTTTCAACTGATAACAAGATTTAACAATTTTCACTAGGTGAAGTAGCAAAGAAAAATCAGGTACAGTGCAACTTTACAAACGAAAGCACAAGTTAATGGGGCTTTACAAATTCGGGGCTACGAGCCACAAAGTTTAACAATTTCTGAGCTCTCAGCTCACAACCACAAATTACCAATGGGCAGACCCCTAATTACATGGAGCACTTGCTCCCACCTCGTAATGTCAAGCCTCCTAGAGGCACCTTTCAAAATACCAGAAAGAGCTGACCCGCTCTCAATTGTCGAAGCCTATTAAAGGCAATAACAGATTATTACACTAAACTGGCATCAAGGCACAACTTAAGGGGTACCTCGTACCCAATCTACTGGGCCTTCGCAGGAAGGAAAATTAAACGGGTTAAGTTAATGGCCCAAAATACAAAGCTGAATGGAGGCGAGTACTTGCACTCCTACATGAAAGCTTGTCAAAACCTAAGTGGCGCTAAGCCGATACACAGGGGCTATTCCCATACTATAGAGGTGACTCGTATAAGAAAAATAATTTAACACATTAATGAAGAAAAGGAAATCGGTTATGAAAACGTAGTCACCTCAAATCCAAATTGAAGGGGAGCTCGAGAGTGTAAGGCACACTCTATCCCCGATTTACAGTTAAAGTAATAAGATAATGTTTACATAAGCCGGCACTAAGTTACATTGTTGAACGGGTAGGATACTTTGAAAAGGTTTCGAACCTTCTCCGGGGGTTAAACTGCTGAGCAAGAAAGAAATAAAGATGTTAAAAGGCCATTACCTTTGCTAAAGAGCTGCTGCTCCAAGGAAGAGGCGCAACTCGCCCCCTGCTATACTTCCATACACTAAGCTAGATGTTGTTGAAGTGGCGAAGAGCCGAGAAAATCAGCAGTTTTTAAACCCTCGTAGAAGATTCGAGACCTTTCATGAATAATAAAGACACACCTGTACCGGGCGGTACACTTCCACGCCGCTAATTCAAACATTGCGCCAGTTGAAACTCCTCTACTGGAGAAAGCCTGAACTTTAATAACCACATTAATTCTAAGGTTTCTCAGAAGATGTCTTCATTGTAAATTTTGAAGTGTTCTGAACGATGTCGGTTTCGATTTGTTTTTGTTTTCTCTGTAGTAAGAAGTGTGAACATTCTCTCCTAGATGGCACTACTTAAGAACTACCATTCTCCACCATAGTGCGAACTGAAGGAACTTTTCTTTTGAAGAAATTTGGTATTCATAAGTTTGTTCTTTGTTAAATTTCTTTTAGTTATGTTTTGGGTTGGCAATATAACCCTTCTCTTTCCGCTTGTTTTGAATTTAGCCAATCCCGAATTTCTCTAATTAATTTTTGACCAATAACGTATGTCTTCTCCGATATGGAGATGTTGCTTTATGCTACCCAATAAAATTGAGGGGGGTGTGGGTTCTCATTCTTGAAAGGTCTCGAATGTTCCACGAGGGTATTTAAACTGGTGATTTTCTGGTCTTCGGGCCACTTCAGTAACGTCTCTCCTAGTGTGATTATGTAGCAGGGGGTGGGAAGTGCCTCTTTCTTTGGGCAGCAGTTCATCCACAAAGTAATGGCCGTTTAATAACTTTATTTCTTGCTGGCTCAGCAGTTTAACCCTCGGGGCAGGTTCGAAACTTTTCTCATGTAACCTATCCTTAAAATGTAAAAGACACTTGGTCTAAATCCCGCCTCTTTAACTACAAATTGGGATAGAGAGTGCCTAACACACTCGAGCTCCCACTCACTTTGTTTTGAGGTGACTACGTTTTCATAACCATTTTCCTTCTCTTCGTAATATAATAAAGTTTTCCTATCATGTCTCCCCCGTAGTATGGGATTAGCCCTTGCATAAGCGGCCTAGTGCCAAATAAGTTTAAAAAAAGTGTATTAGGAGTGCAAGTTACGCCTCCACTCAAGTTGGTATTTTGGGGCCATGTAATTGTCCTGTTTCTTTACTGAATACGCCTCAGTAGGTTGGGTATTTTTACCCCTGTTCTTTTGTGCCTGGAGGGCAGCTTGAAGGTGGAGTTTCGTGAACTGGGTAATTGGGAGCTAGTGCTCCTTGGCATGATTGGGGTTTTCTGCCCCTTTGTTGAACTTTGTACATAGGTAAAGTTGGGCTCATTGCTCAAGGATTGCGTGTCTGGGGGCTCGAAGACCAAATCCATTAACAAATTGCAATTGTACATTCTTAATTTGTTGAAATGCTACTGAGTACCTGTTATACTTGTTATTTCTTGATCTTGAAAATAAAATATAACCTTTGTTAAATTTTAAATTAACTTTGATTTCGTAAGTTGAGACCTATTCATCCCAGCACCTTCTTTCACCTCTGCCGGTCCACAAAACATCGTAACAACACCCACACAACTTTATTGGGTAGCTAAGAGTTACACATGGAAATTCGAAGAAGAAACCTGTGATAGGCGGAAAATTAATTACAGAAATTACTGATTGGCTAAGTTCAAAAGAAGCGGAAAGAAAGCTTAATATTGCCAACCCACAAATGAAAGAACAAAACTTAGTAAAGACCAAAACTTATAAATACAAAATTTCTTCAACAAAAGTTCCTTCAATTCGCACCAGGGTGCATGATCATAGTTTTTGGGTAGAGACATCTGTTAGCGAATGTCCATACTTCTTGATCCATAGAAAACAAAACACGTTGAAATCCACACAGAACAGACAACTTTGTAATCCGAAAATTTATAGTAGAGACCTCTTCTGAGAAAACTCATGAATTAATACAGTTCTAAAAGTTCACAGTTTCTCCGGTAGAGGAGGATTTATTGGCGGAATATTTAAATTTGCGGCGTAGAGGTGTACCGCCCGGTACAATAATAACTTATTAGAAATATGTATTTATATAATTTCAATGATGTTTTTTATATTTGTACCGAGGTATCTGTGGAACAGCAGAGGTGAAAGAAGGTGCGGGCTGGGATAGGTCTCAACTACAAAATTAAAGTTAATTTAAATCTTTAACAGAGGTTATATTTCTTCTTCTTCTTCTTAATCTGTTTATTGTCCAGGGTTGGCTTTTCTCTCGGACTTAGCGAGGGATCCCACCTCTACCGCCTCAACGGCAGTGTCCTGGAGCTTCAGACAT
Source organism: Anabrus simplex (assembly GCF_040414725.1). Lineage (NCBI taxonomy): Eukaryota > Metazoa > Arthropoda > Insecta > Orthoptera > Tettigoniidae > Anabrus > Anabrus simplex. The sequence continues at coordinate 170,555,651 of NC_090269.1, read as the reverse complement.
CGGATCGCGGGGATACAACTGGGGAGAATGATCAGTACCTCGCCCAGGCGGCCTCACCTGCTATACTGAACAGGGGCCTTGGTGGGGGATGGGAAGATTGGAAGGGATAGACAAGGAAGAGGGAAGGAAGCGGCCGTGGCCTTAAGTTAGGTACCATCCCGATATTTGCCTGGAGGAGAAGTGGTAAACCACGGAAAACCACTTCCAGGATGGCTGAGGTGGGAATCGAACCCACCTCTACTCAGTTGACCTCCCGAGGCTGAGTGGACCCCGTTCCAGCCCTCGTACCACTTTTCAAATTTCGTGGCAGAGCCGGGAATCGAACCCGGGCCTCCGGGGGTGGCAGCTAATCACACTAACCACTACACCACAGAGGCGGACAGAGGTTATATTTTCTTTTCAAAATCAACAAATGACTACAAATAACAAAAGTGTAACAGGTACCAAGTAGCAAATCAACAAATTAAGAAATTATAGATTACAGTCGTTACAGGTTTTGGGGCTTCGAGTCCCGTTTTACATTCCTTGAGCCCTCAGCTCACAACCAAGGGGCAGAAAACCCCTTCATACCAAGGAGCAATTGCCCCTGATTAGAATGTCAAGCCTCCTAGAGGCACACAGAGATCAAATTTGGAAAGAGCAGTCCCGCTCTCAAGTTTACAAGCCTATCAAATGCCACAACAAACTTCACTCCTAACTGCCCTCAAGGCACACATACAGTCAAACAGGGGTATCTTGTACCCAACCTACAGAACCTTCACATGAAGAAAACAAAACTTTGGGTTAATTAAATGGCCCAAAAAACCAAATTGACTGGAGGCGTAGCTTGCACTCGGCCAGTTATACAGGGGCTAATTCCATACTAGGGAGGTGACTCGTAGAAGAATAATTTATTACATTAAGAAGAGAAAAAAATCGGTTATAGAAACGTAGTCACCTCAAAACAACATGAGTGGGAGCTCGAGATAGTTAAACACTCTCTATCCCAAATTGCGGTTAATTTACATGAGTATAGTAAGGTTTACATTGAAAAGGATTCGAACCTTCCCCCGCGGGTTAAAACTGCTGAGCTAGCAATAAATAAAGTTCTTAAACGGCCATTACCTTGTTGATGAACTGCTGCCCGAAGAAAGAGGCGCTTCCCGCCCCCTGCTACATAATTACACACTAAGCAAGTTGTCGATGGAGTGGCGACGAGCCATGAACCTCAGCAGTTTTATACGCTCGGGGAAAGTTCGAGACCTTTCGTGAATAAAACAGTCCCGCCCACTACCTTTTATTGGTCGGCTAAAGATTACATGTCAAAACTGAAGAAGAAATCTAGGATTGGTGGAAAATTAATTTAGAAAATTTAGGATTGGCTGAATTCAAAACTGGCGGAAACAGAGATCAATATTGCCAACCCAAAAAATGAAAGAAAGAAATTTAACAAAAAGCAAACTTATGGATACAAAATTTCTTAAAAAACACTTCGTTCATTTCGCACCAGGGTGCACAGTTATAGTTTTTTATGTAGTGACATCTAGAAGAGAATGTCCACACTTCTTGCTACAGAGCAAACAAACACAAATCGAAATAGACACAGTTCAGAACACGTCAAAACCTTTGATTTAGTACAGATTTTAAAGTTCAGAGTTTTTCCTGTAGGGGATACTTTTTAGGCGCACAATTTAAATTTGCGGGGTCGGGGTGTACCAACCGGTACAATATTCATTGTTTATTTGCAAAAATAATGAGAAAAACTAATACTAAAATAGTTACTAAAGCAATAAGTACTTGCAGAGCGATTCATTTGTGAAACATACTGTTGTTTCATTGTTGACACTGTCGAGCATTTTACAACTCGGGAGATGTGTTTACCAGTTTCAGTGGATGTTAATTTAGCAACAATCAGGTTAGCAACAAACCGCCCAGTTGCATCTGTCGTCTCGCCCGCCATTATTCATACAGGATTGTCGCCAATATCATCCTTGATCCTATGAACGGTCTGGAAATTAATCAATGTGAAGTTACTTGGGATGCCACCTTGCGGGAGGAATTTATATTAACTTAGTGCAGAAATATTGAACAGTAAAATAATCGTAGAATAGTATTGGATTAATATAACTTAAAGTTTTAATATTACAGTGGAAGTATGGTTTTACTATAGCTTTTTTCACTTACCTTGTAAATCACATCCACATATTTCTGCTTTAATGTTGATTCTGAAGGAATATCTCGGTTACAGTATTTTTACAAAAACTCTTAATCGGGATGTTTGATGATATTAATGCCTCACATAAATGCTCAGCATTTTTTTTTTTTACTATGCTGGCTTTTGATTTGTGAGCAAGGTCTGTTTATGTCCTTTGTCTCAGAAAAATGTTTTCATGCATTCATTCATTTTTTATGCTACTGCAGTTGGAATTTTGTTTTAGCACTCACTTAAATACATTTTACAAGTTTAATGTCAATAATGTAAACCATACACAGTTATTGGGACTGCGTGGCCTAGGTGGTACAGGCGTGCTTGGTTCGCCCGGAAGGACGTGGGTTCGAATCCCCGTCGGGAAGTCGTAAAATTTTAGAAACGAGATTTCCACTTCCGGAGGTGCACATGGCCTTGAAGTTCACTCAGCCTACACAAAAATGAGTACCAGGTTCATTTATGGGGCAAAGGCGGCCGGGCAATTTGCTAACCACTCTACCCCAAAAAGTGCCGAGGTTACGGATAGTGGAAACCTTTACCTTCCACCCCTCCAAGGGCCTTCATGGCCTGTATGGAGATGACTTTGCTTTTATCATCATCATCATCTGTTTACCGTCCAGGTTCGGCTTTTCCCTCGGACTCAGCGAGGGATCCCACCTCTACCGCCTCAAGGGCAGTGTCCTGGAGCTTCAGACTCTTGGTCGGGGGATACAACTGGGGAGAATGACCAGTACCTCGCCCAGGCGGCCTCACCTGCTATGCTGAATAGGGGCCTTGTGGAGGGATGGGAAGATTGGAAGGGATAGGCAAGGAAGAGGGGAGGAAGCGGCCGTGGCCTTAAGTTAGGTACCATCCCGGCATTCGCCTGGAGGAGAAGTGGGAAACCACGGAAAACCACTTCCAGGATGGCTGAGGTGGGAATCGAATCCACCTCTACTCAGTTGACCTCCCGAGGCTGAGTGGACCCCGTTCCAGCCCTCGTACCACTTTTCAAATTTCGTGGCAGAGCCGGGAAGCGAATCCGGGCCTCCGGGGATGGCAGCTAATCACGCTAACCACTACACCACAGAGGCGGACACTTTGCTTTTATATATGGTTATATTTTTGCATATTTATGCTTCAATAAATGTAACGATATATGTTACAATGTATCTGTATTCAAAACAATGTATTGATTCTTCAGTTTTTATGAAGCTTTTCAATACGACATAGCATATAAAGCTGCTTTTACTTGTACACGAAATCATGTTATTTTCAAGTTAATACGAAATCAAGAAAAACAATGTGAGAACTCCGAAGTTAAGCAACATTGGGCGTGGTCAATATTTGGATGGGTTGCCCAACGCTGTTGGTGGGGGTAAGGGAATGCAAGAGCGGAAAGGAACTGGCCACCCTACCGTACGTAAACTCCGTTTTAGGCATACCTCTGCGGAGGTTCGGACCTGCCTTCGGGCAGAATACACCGTTACCTTACCTTACCTTACCTTACCTTTTTCAAAGAAACGGGATTTAAGCTTATTACATTTCCAATATGCTTTAATACGTTTTCAGCTGCTGGGATCTGTATTGAAACAGGGTACACTATTTTTAAGTATATATTTCATACGATTTTATACACGAAACTGTGCGTTCAAAATAGATAACATGAATACTTAATTGTAAAATTAGCTTTAATATGACATGGCTTATGAAGTTTTAGTGACATATGTATGAAATTATCTTATCCGTGTTACAGTGGAACCTCGATTCTCCGTTTTTGGAGGGACCGCGAAAAAAATCGTACAACACGGGAAAACGGAAAATCCGGGAACCAATGAACCTTAACAATTTGACTAAATTTCACAAAAATGAAATATGTATTATTATAATCTTATAAACACTCCTAAACCAAACCAAACCAAACTACAGTCCCAATGGACCTTCCGCCTACCAAGCGACCGCTGCTCATCCCGAAAGCCGGCAGATTACGAGGTTACACATGGTCACTGTGACGAATCCTCTCGGCCGTTATTTCTGGCTCTCTAGACCGAGGTCCCCATCTCACCATTCGATAATTCCTCAATTAAAGGTAATCGTAGAATGAGTGAACCTGGAATAAACCCTCATATGCAGGTAAAAATGCGTGACCTGGCCGGAAATCGAACCCGTGCCCTCCATGTGAGAGGCAGACAAGTTAGATCGCGGGGCTGGCTTCAAACATTAATTACCGGTACGCGACTTAAAAATCTCAAAACTTTATATTCAGTTTTACCGGAGAAACTTCGTAAGTTTACCATGAAAACTTCTTTTAGTTCAGCAACTTTGATCAGCCAAACTTCGAAAAATCTAATACCAGTAACGCCAAGCCAAACAGCAATCGGCCACAAGTAGTTTTTAATTCTCTAATCTAATAAAATAAAGCACATTAGATACAAAAGCGCCCAATATAATGGCGAAATCCTTTTCTTTTAATCTTCCATTTTAATTTGGTTACCGGTACCGGTGAACTATACAGTTCGCAGTCAGTTCTTGGAAATCGTCTTCCGCGTAAATTAGGCCTACATAGACTTATAACGGTTATGATGAACTCGATAATATGGTTTCGAATATAAATATTGATTCTCTGAAATTCTCGAATGCATTATATTCAATTCTGCCCATCACTAATCACAATCAAATTGGAAGAGAAAAAAAATATCATCAACACTTCAGAAATTACGGTTATTCGTGACGAACTCAGCAGGGAAGCGCGCTTGCTGTACAAGTCGGTACGAGTGCGAAATGCTAGAAACTTTTTAAATGTAACGTACGCAAATAAAACGACTGCGGTTTTTATAACATTTTTACACAAAAAAATGAAATTCCCAGTCTTGTATTAGGACGAAAACAGTAATAGGCAATCCCAAAACCTCCCCTGGCGTTATGTACGGTATGTAACGTCAAATACAGTAGAGACAATACGCGACACTTACGGATTCAACCTTGTTAAAATGGGAGACAATTCGACGGTGGCGCTCCTAGTGACTTGACCTGAAAAGTCGCGCTAAATTCAAATATCAATGGAAATGCATATACGAAAATGGATAAAAAATTGCGTCTAGAAAGGAAGTATTATTGAGTTATTAACTTCGAAGTTACTAAAGCAATCTATCTATATATATATATAAAAGCAAGTCGGACTGGAGCGATGTATATATACATATTTAAAAATGAAAAAAGACGTGAATTAATGGGGCACTTCCAGAAATCTCACAAATTTGAAACTTGGTACGAGAGAAACTGATGACCCCAGGAACCCTAGAAAAATCGGAAATTCTCAAAATGCCCTGAAGGGGGCACGCTGGGGGGAGGCTCAAATTTTGGGCTCAGCATAAGAACACAGTCGTATAGTATATCCAAAACGATAATCTATAGGTTTCATGGGCTTAAAAATTTTCGGGAATTTCCTCATTTTTATCCCCCATCCCCCCTAATCAAGATGGTGGCACAACCTGCCAGACGAGGTAGACAATTGAAATTTGGTGAAATTATAGCTTTTGGTCCTTAACTGACGGGAAAATTCCAAGATGTTCAAATTCTTCACTTTTTACCCCCAAAGATATCGAAATATGGAGGCACTTTTAATGACTGTGCAGACATTCCCTTTGAGCTATTTTTTGGCTAAACGGTAAGTCGTATCACAAAACGGAAGGAACAATGTCGCTTCAATTCGGAGTGATCTACAACTTTGCTCCTATGACATTTTGTCGTATCTCTCTCCCTTATACTTTGAATTTGGCCGTGTTTCTGGATTGTTCGTAAATTTGGTGATTTTTCCAAGTATATTTCATTGTTTGACACACTTATAATAATGATAGGATCATTACGTTGGGTGCGCACATTGGCACGATTAAGGGACATATGTGTACCAAATTTCATGATTCTAGCTTATACATAAGTAGGCAAAAAGTAATGTAAAATGTTAAAAATGCACCCAAATTTCACCCTATTCAAAATTTGAACTCAATTTACCCCCTTAATATGGGAGATACGAGGATATGGTTTAGAAACAGACATGTGGAGCGATAAATGAGGCGTCTGATGGCGCAAACCGTTTCCTAATATCATAAACCGTTTAGGACATATGAATCTCGAAGTGGAAGTCAGCACTTTTCAACGTGCTCATGCTTATCCGTCATCTATATATATAAAAGCAAGTCGGGCTGGAGCGATGTATATATAAATATTTAAAAATGAAAAAAAATGTGAATTAATGGGGCACTTCCAGAAATCTCTGAAATTTGAAACTTGGTACGGGGGAAACTGATGAGCCCAGGATCCCTAGAAAAATCGGAAATTCTCAAAATTCCCTGAAGGGGGCCCGCTGGGGGGCTCAAATTTTGGGCTCAGCATAAGAACACAGTCGTATAGTATATCCAAAACGATAACCTATAGGTTTCGTGGGCTTAAAAATTTTCGGGAATTTCCTCATTTTTTCCCCCATCCCCCCTAATCAAGATGGCGGCACAACCTGCCAGGCGAGGTAGACAACTGAAATTTGGTGAAATTATAGCTTTTGGTCCCTAACTGACGGGAAAATTCCAAGATGTTCAGTTTCTTCACTTTTTACCCCCAAAGATATCGAAATATGGAGGCAATTTTAATGACTGTGCAGACATTCCTTTTGAGCTATTTTTTGGCTAAACGGTAAGTCGTATCACAAAACGGAAGGCACAATGTCGCTTCAATTCGGAGTGATCTACAACTTTGCTCCTGTGACATTTTGTCGTATCTCTCTCCCTTATACTTTGAATTTGGCCGTGTTTCTGGATTGTTCGTAAATTTGGTGATTTTTCCAAGTATATTTCATTGTTTGACACACTTATAATAATGATAGGATCATCACGTTGGGTGCGCACATTGACACGATTAAGGGACATATGTGTACCAAATTTCATGATTCTAGCTTATACATAAGTAGGCAGAAAGTAATGTAAAATGTTAAAAATGCACCCAAATTTCACCCTATTCAAAATTTGAACTCAATTTACCCCCTTAATATGGGAGATACGAGGATATGGTTTAGAAACAGACACGTAGAGCGATAAATGAGGCGTCTGATGGCGCAAACCGTTTCCTAATATCATAAACCGTTTAGGAGATATGAATCTCGAAGTGGAAGTCTGCACTTTTCAACGTGCTCATGCTTATCCGTCATCTATCTATATATATACAAGCAAGTCGGGCTGGAGCGATGTATATATAAATATTTAAAAATGAAAAAAGACGTGAATTAATGGGGCACTTCCAGAAATCTCAGAAATTTGAAACTTGGTACGAGGGAAACTGATGACCCCAGGATCCCTAGAAAAATCGGAAATTCTCAAAATTCCCTGAAGGGGGCACGCTGGGGGGGCTCAAATTTTGGGCTCAGCATAAGAACACAGTCGTATAGTATATCCAAAACGATAACCTATAGGTTTCGTGGGCTTAAACATTTTCGGGAATTTCCTCATTTTTATCCCCCATCCCCCCTAATCAAGATGGCGGCACAACCTGCCAGACGAGGTAGACAACTGAAATTTGGTGAAATTATAGCTTTTGGTCCCTAACCGACGGGAAAATTCCAAGATGTTCCAATTTTTCACTTTTTACCCCCAAAGATATCGAAATATGGAGGCAATTTTAATGACTGTGCAGACATTCCTTTTGAGCTATTTTTTGGCTAAACGGTAAGTCGTATCACAAAACGGAAGGCACAATGTCGCTTCAATTGGGAGTGATCTACAACTTTGCTCCTGTGACATTTTGTCGTATCTCTCTCCCTTATACTTTGAATTTGGCCGTGTTTCTGGATTGTTCGTAAATTTGGTGATTTTTCCAAGTATATTTCATTGTTTGACACACTTATAATAATGATAGGATCATCACGTTGGGTGCGCACATTGGCACGATTAAGGGACATATGTGTACCAAATTTCATGATTCTAGCTTATACATAAGTAGGCAGAAAGTAATGTAAAATGTTAAAAATGCACCCAAATTTCACCCTATTCAAAATTTGAACTCAATTTACCCCCTTAATATGGGAGATACGAGGATATGGTTTAGAAACAGACACGTAGAGCGATAAATGAGGCGTCTGATGGCGCAAACCGTTTCCTAATATCATAAACCGTTTAGGAGATATGAATCTCGAAGTGGAAGTCTGCACTTTTCAACGTGCTCATGCTTATCCGTCATCTATCTATATATATACAAGCAAGTCGGGCTGGAGCGATGTATATATAAATATTTAAAAATGAAAAAAGACGTGAATTAATGGGGCACTTCCAGAAATCTCAGAAATTTGAAACTTGGTACGAGGGAAACTGATGACCCCAGGATCCCTAGAAAAATCGGAAATTCTCAAAATTCCCTGAAGGGGGCACGCTGGGGGGGCTCAAATTTTGGGCTCAGCATAAGAACACAGTCGTATAGTATATCCAAAACGATAACCTATAGGTTTCGTGGGCTTAAACATTTTCGGGAATTTCCTCATTTTTATCCCCCATCCCCCCTAATCAAGATGGCGGCACAACCTGCCAGACGAGGTAGACAACTGAAATTTGGTGAAATTATAGCTTTTGGTCCCTAACCGACGGGAAAATTCCAAGATGTTCCAATTTTTCACTTTTTACCCCCAAAGATATCGAAATATGGAGGCAATTTTAATGACTGTGCAGACATTCCTTTTGAGCTATTTTTTGGCTAAACGGTAAGTCGTATCACAAAACGGAAGGCACAATGTCGCTTCAATTCGGAGTGATCTACAACTTTGCTCCTGTGACATTTTGTCGTATCTCTCTCCCTTATTCGTTAAATGTGGCCGTATTTCTGGATTGTTCGTAAATTTGGTGATTTTTCCAAGTATATTTCATTGTTTGACACACTTATAATAATGATAGGATCATCACGTTGGGTGTGCACTTTTTTACTATTAATTGACATATGTGTACCAAATTTCATGATTCTAGCATATACATAAGTAGGCAAAAAGTAATGTAAAATATTAAAAATGCACCCAAATTTCACCCTATTCAAAATTTGAACTCAATTTACCCCCTTAATATGGGAGATACGAGGATATGGTTTAGAAATAAACATGTAGAGCGATCAATGGGGCGTCTGATGGCGCAAACCGTTTCCTAATATCATAAACCGTTTAGGAGATATGAAATTCGAAGTGGAAGTCTGCACTTTTCAACGTGCTCATGCTTATCCGTCATCTATATATATATAAAAGCAAGTCGGGCTGGAGCGATGTATATATAAATATTTAAAAATGAAAAAAGACGTGAATTAATGGGGCACTTCCAGAAATCTCAGAAATTTGAAACTTGCTACGGGGGAAACTGATGACCCCAAGATATGGCCAGAAAGTTCGTCTTATCGTACAATCCGTTTTTCGATTTGATGTACCGTTTAGCAGGAGTTATTCTGTAAATGATGGTTAACATCCTTATACTTCCGTATGACGACTATATTCTTTCATTGACGTCGATTTGTAGCAATCTAGAAAGGGTTTGTCTGCCATTGGTATTAAATACATTGCAAATCGATAGTGACTGTCAGAAGGAGGACTTCTGCTATTGTTTTCAGACCTCCCCACATCGACTTTGACAGGCAATAAGAATGGGGTCGTCCTACATCTCTTGTGCACTATTTTAATGCATAATTCCCTTCTCGATTCGACTAGCAGAACTCTAGGGAGCGTGTCTTCCATTATAAATAAATTGACCCATCTAAAATGTGACTGACGATAGGCATAGTGGCCTGCTATTATATTAGAAAATGCGTCTGCCATTATAAAGATAAGAACGCAACTCACTTTTGACTGGCAGTAAGGAAGGTCCTTGCAAATATAATAAAAGTTCCTCAACTGTAATCTATCTGGAAGTAGGAAATGGGGTCTGCCATTGTAATGAAACCTCCCCAAATCGATTTTGGCCGCGCACTAGGCAATGGGGTCTGCCGTTAAATGAAAATTACTTTCTTCGTTGTGAATTGCAGTAAACAAGTGGACTTGCCGTTATCATCGCAATTCCGCAAATCACACTTTCATTGGAAACAACGTCTGTGGTTTTCACAATACTGATTCTCGGATAAAGCCAGGACAAACCCAATTTAAAAATCTTATTCACTTAATGTGCACTAATTTACTTCGATATCCGTATACAATGTAGAGTACCGTAGCGAAGCACGGGTACATTTGCTAGTTCTGGATAAATGGATGAATAATTATTTAAAAGGTTATTATTTAAAGTCTGAAATTAGACATATAAACAAGATGTGAATTGGACAGCTGTGAAATGGGTTGATCTTTCATTTAATTTTTTTTCTTTGGTATTCCTGCCTGAACTTTTACGGTGAGATTTGTCTTTTTTCTCATTTAAAAACATTGTATCATCATATTAAGACACTTGTCAATAAAAATATCGGCACATTCCTTACACACACGATGCAATGAATTAACATTTAAAAGCTGGACAAATTTGCCCTTAACATGAAGCCTACTAACAGAAAGAAAATCTATAAAATCCCGACTTTAATCTGAGAAGAGGGAAAATGTTGTCGATAGTGATGCTTTGAGGGAATATTTACGTACAATTAGAGTAAAAATGTCACATACCCTTGACTGTATAGTCGCGGATTTTTAAAGTCGCTGGCCTGGAAATGATCTGAACAGATCTTATCATTCTTATAAAAGCGTAACGTCCTTTCTTTCTTGTACACCTTATCCAAATCACTTCTGTGATATTTCAAAACGCACAGATCACACCTACAACAACACATCGGTATTGAAGGTTAACTGCTGCACTACACAATAAAATTTGCGTATTATACTTTAAGCCAGTTAAAATATGGGTCGAGCAGGTCAGAAGATTATGAAGTACTATAAAAATCTCTTTGTCACTGGAAGAATATATATGCAAACAAAATATTACTTACATTTTCTTGTCACGAGGGTAGCGAAAGTAAGGCCGCGCATTCTTCTCTACTTTATAGTTACTGCAGCCAAAAACAGCACCTACCTTTCCCCTCATGTTGAGAGGAGATATCAAGGAATGACTCACGCTTCTATTTAATTATGTCAACTCACTGAAAACGCATAAATAACACCAAAAAATTCACACACAAATACACGTGCTCTTATGACAGAATCAGTAGTTCTCAGGTCTACCCGCTAGAGAGAGCTCTAATAGCTGTCCCTCGATATCTCGCTGAATGTCGCGTATTGTCTCTACTGTATTTGGTAACGTGCAACATCTGTTCTGGTCTCGATAACATAATCGTATACAACAGCTACAATATCTCAGACCTTAACCGATCTATCGAAACTGTCTATAATGGCAGCAGCTAGAGTGCTAGCATGCGTTTGTTTTGATTTGTGTAAGTCATATTGTTACCAAATATTTACGGAAATTTGAATATTATTAATCGTACATTATATTTATTTATAGTCTTAAGAAGGTTATAGATTCTCTTTCAAAGCCGTAAGAATCTGTTTGTTCTCAAAGAGCGTATTTATTCCAACAATATCGGTGGTGATTAGGTTAATGCTGATTCTCGTGTTCTTGGCTGAAAGTATTTTCTTCATTTTTAGTTACCTATGCAATATGTTTATAGTTTAATGTGCTGTGTGCCTAGATGTAAGGAGGAACTTCAGTGTTCCCGTTTCCAAAAGACCTAGTATTAAGGCAAAATTGGTTTAAGAGCATTCGTAAGGAAAACTTAGAACCGAATCATAGGCCTAATAATGTTGTGTGCATTAATCATTTTATCATTTTTGAAATCAAATGTATTGTGAGGGAAGACATTATATACTCATAGAAGGCGGTGATCTGATTCAAGTGCCGCGCAAATTTCCGAGGTTAAAACTAATGATGCATATCCTAGCATTTGCCTTATCAGCCAACGTAGGTACCTTACTACAAAGAAAATTAAATCAGTACCAGAAAGATCCGGAAAATCATGACCAAGATTTATGATTTAGAGACTAAATTAATCTTGAACGGTGTGGCAAGAATGTATCGGTAGTTAATTTTCAACGTTTTACAATGAACCTGCGTAAAGTAAACCTAACCCCATTTCCCGTGAGTGAATATGAGGATTATGTTCTTTTTGTATATGAAATATTATTATGGCATCATTTCTGGTGAGTTTTAAGCTGACGAGTGCTTTAGTTGGTCAAGTGTATCATACAAATGTAGCTTGTACCTAATCAACAATACAGGTGGATTTTGGAGCGTTGAAATTTTGTTGGAGAAATTTTACATAATTGGCTGTGGTTAATAGTGGTGTTACTTAGTATTTCATATAAGGTTAATAATGATCTTTGTTGACATCTATATATCGTATTTGTTGACCGGAGATTTATATGTGAAATATTCTTATACTCTGTGTCTGTTTCCCACAATCTCTCATATCGCACAGCGATGTCCGCCTTGCTTTTTTCTGGATTACGGTCTGATGTAATTGTAGTTGGTCTTGTCGTATACGATGATATTAAAATACTAAATTTGTGTTAAAAAGGAGCAGTTGCGATTTCTGCCTGAAAGCCCAGTGACTATACAATGCCCTGAGGGAAGTGCCGGAAACCTGTTCGGCGATACAATTAAAAAAAGTATAATGTAGACGTTTTCCAAGTACGAACATTTGACGAAACTCGATCCATCTTGTGTGCATTAATCATTTTATCATTTTTGAAATCAAATGTATTGTGAGGGAAGACATTATATACTCACAGAAGGTGGTGATCTGATTCACTCTCTGTGGCCACTCTCTGCTTTATGATTTCCGAGGATTCTCAAAACAATACCACCCGAATGCGATGCTAAGATGGTCCCGTAAGTGCGCCGCCGATCGCTTTTCCAGAACAGTAGGTACTTCCTCTAATGATCGCAATGACGGGACGTTAACACCAAGATCCGGAAGTATGCCATGGCCGTCCTTTCGTGAGATACAGTTTCTTGAAAAACGCGTGATCGAGGATTTCGCATTGATAGGACTGAAATTTCGTGACGGTTGATCCGGGAAATCGTTTCTTCGAGGAACGGATAATACGGGATTTTTACGATGTGATATAATTGGGATGCTCGCGGGACCCCGTAATTTTAACGGATAATGGGGAAAACGTAGTTTCCGGGAAGGAATAATCGAGGTTCTAGGTACTGTTTTTATTCTTTCAGTTCTACATTCATAAATAATTGTCATTGGGCTTAATACTAAATTTATACAAATTTACTTTGTTTTGTGATTTATTTTCTAATTTCTTTCTTTATATATTGTTTATAAAAACACGAATGAAAAGACACACCTTTTGTCCTTCTAATTTATTTGAATATCTACTTAATGTACAATTATACAGAATTGATAAATGCCAGAATATGAATAAATATGAAAATTTTTGTAAAATATGAAGATTTTATCAAAATATTATGAAATATTAAATTTTTATTGGTGGATTTTTATTGCTGACGGCATAAAACGTAAAGATATCTGGTTCCCATTTGAGTATTCTTTATGGTTTAGAATATGAAATTTCATATATGTACTTGCTCTGCATGGTGCAGTAATAAAACACAAGCACTTATTAGGCCTGATTTACCTTTTACTGCCAGGATTATCATCTGTTTGGTGACAACAATTTTGCAGGGTACCGGTACCAAAGAAACAGAATTTTTATGTCTTCACAGACAGGTCTTACACTGAGATAGCGACTGAACTGTTGAAACTGAAAGTTCACATTACAGACACTGCAAAATGGTTAGCAGGAAAGGCCTACTTTTCCGTGTGAAATAAAAAAAGCAGCAGTGAAGAAAATTAAGCAGCGTGATGTAGTTGCAGCGAGAAAGGATGACCTCTCATGTGTAGCTTGGAGTTACAAGAGAATTATTGTCATCCTGTCGACATTCTTCGACAATTTCACTCGGGTAGTGAAAAGGAAAATCAGGAGAGGACATGATATAAGCTTTTGGGCTTATGCCATGTCAAGAAAATAAGGTGCAAATTCTTGACATTTCGAAGATAACTTTGCTCTGTGTCATCAAAAGAAAATCTTGACTGTCCACAAGAAAGGCTTCTCAAACAACGAGCTTTGACTTTAGACGTTATAATAGAAGTGGAAATGGTACGTTCATTCGTCATCAGATGGCTCCCCGGACACGGTACAGAGCTAACGTTCGAAGCGGAAACTGACGGAACCATCAGAATCAGCCTGAAAGGGTCATATAACATAACAGGTGTACGCAACATACGACATTGATCACCGGCGTAGCCGAGGTGGGGGGGCAGTGGGACCAGGCCTCCCCCAAAATATTTCCTGAAACTAGAGCGAGGATCAGTTTTACGTTCGTACGAACAACTTAGAAACTTACACCGAAATGTTAAATTATCGTAGCGACAAAGAATCTACTAGCAAGGCTCAATAGGGCTAATCATAATTCTCCATATTTGTACTGCTTGAATTAAAGGAAAACACTTAGGATTGTGATGTGCGGGGATATTTCCCTGTAGTGGCCTCAGTATTTGGAATGTAAACGTGTATTGACAAATGTCAAGACATGAGGAAAAGGGCAAGAAAAAATTGAAATAAATGAAATGGCGTATGGCTTTTAGTGCCGGAGGGTCCGAGGACACGTTCGGCTCGCCAGATGCAGGTCTTTTGATCTGACACCCGTAGGCAACCTGCGCTTCGTAATGAGGATGAAATGATAGTGAAGAAGACACATATACCCAGCCCCGTGCCAGCGAAATTAACTAATTAAGGTTGAAATTCCCGACCCTAGCGGGAATCGAATCCGGGACCCCTGTGGCGAAAGGCCAGCACGCTAACCATTTAGCCATGGAGCCGGACAGGAAAAGGGCAATTACCAAGGGATTACTCAATTGGGTGCCGGAACGCGACCACCGAGATAACTGGGTCCACGTCCAGGAACCGTTGCAAGCTTACAACATAGTTCCAGCTTTTGCACATCGGTTCTAGGAAACAACAATGTCCTCAGGATCCTCTGGTTTTGCTGTCATTGAGAGATGTGCTATGTTCAAGTTAAAGCGTTGGGAAGACTGTGACAGGATTTTGAGCTGCACGTTAGTTCCCCATTTTGTGCCATATAAGTAAAATTTTTTGAAGAGGGCCATTTCGTCACTGGGAAGCCAAAACTATGTACATCCTCGGTAAGTTATGAAAAAGTTCTTTTTTTTAATTCCAACAGTAGCAAGACAATCGCGGATGCGTGCCTAAGTTCGATATGTAGGCCTATATATTTTGTCAAATGCCCGGCGACTAATTGGAACCCCAAATGGCACAATAAAAAGTGCGGGTAAATATTTTGTAATTGGCGGGCGTGATAACTCGGTTCCAATGGTTCTATCTTCTCATCAGGACAGCCCAGGCTTGAATCGCAGTCGATGCATGAAACATTTTTAAAATGGGAAGTCACGTTCTATTGATACGGATTCTACTTAAAACACAAGATCCTGTCCCTTACCTTTCCTTATACTTTTGAGCCATAACCGCGTCATTTATGGTGGTGTAATTTGAGTATCCAACCATTATTCGTGCTTACCTTGTACCTTAAATGGCGAGCGGATGCAGTGGCACACCCACCAAATAATTTCAGTGGGTGGCCAGTAGCGTGGATACAACTTTTCCTTGGAAGGGATTGTGAAAATATTTTTATTTTAATTAAATTTGCTTTACGTCGCACCGTAGATCTTATGGCGATGATGGGAAAGGAAAGGGCTAAGAGTGGGAAGGAAGAGGCCGTGGCCTTAATTAAGATACAGCCCCAGCATTTGCCTGGTGTGAAAATGGGAAACCACGGAAAACCATCTTTAGGGCTGCCAACAGTGGGATTTGAACCCACTATCTCCCGGATGCAAGCACACAGCTGTGCGCCCCTAACCGTACGGCAACTCGCCCGGTGGATATGAAAAAAAGCTGGTCCTACAGAGTGCGGTGACGGATCTTCAGTAGATATTGGTGGTTTTGATTGTCACCATGTACAATCATTGCTTCTGTACTCTTAACATAAACCGGCTGCATTATTGAAACTGTTCGTAAAATTGATAATATCATTCTTCGTTAATTTCTCTTCTTAAAAAAAGGAACCACTTTGGTACTACACCCAATGAAGTTGACGACCGTCCAGGTCGTAGATATTTCGATTACGGGAGACTCAAGGCCAACTCTACTGCGCCCACAAACAAGGTTGTATCATACCCATCCCATGCCTTTCTTAACTCTGTCACTGCCGGGAATCGAATGCAGGATGCCTTAAGTCAAATTCTAAAATAAGGAGACCTAAAAGTAATCAGCCGGCACTGCGGTGTAGGGGAAACGTGCCTTCCTCTTACCGGAGGCCCCGGTTTCGAATCCCGACCAGGCCAGGGATTTTTACCTGGATCTGAGGGTTGGTTTGAGGTGCACTCAGCCCACGTGCTTACAATTGAGGAGCTATCTGACGGTGAGGTGGTGGCCCCAGTCTAGGAAGTCAAGAATAACGGAGGAGAGGATTCGTCGTGCTGACCACACGACAGCTCGTAATCTGCAGGCCTTCGAGCTGAACAGCGGTCGCTTGTTAGGCGAAGGCCCTTCGGGGCTGTTATGCCATGGAGTTTGGTTTGGAAAAGTGAACAGAGAAGGAAGCGACATCCCTGTAAGGCTCTTCAGCTTCCAGCTAGTTCTTCCGTCCGGTCTCATGCATTTAGGATAGTTTAAAAACGTACGCCGTAATACATGCTCCTCATAAAACCTTTGTAAAAATACTAACTGCATCTATTTATAACAATAATCACAAACGCCTCCTTTTCGTGTGGCTCAGTTGGTTGAGTCGCTGTCCTTCCGAGTCTGAGTTCGCAGGTTCAAATCCCGGCTTGGGTCGGTGGCCCTTGACACGGCGTTGAAATGGCAACAGCTCCGTGTCGTTGGTGTTTGGCGCGTAAATAAAAATTATGCATACGAATATTAGCGTCACAAAACTGTAACTTTATACTACTATATTCTGTATCCCAGGCTTGCGAGGGAAACTAAGTAACAATTTGCTTTACGTCGCACCGACACCGATAGGTCTTATGGCGACGGTAGGATAGGAAAGGCCTAGGAGTGGGAAGGAATCGGCCGTGGCCTTAATTAAGGTACATCTCCAGCATTTGCTTGGTGTGAAAATGGGAAACCACGGGGAGACATCTTCAGGGCTGCCGACAGTGGGGTTCGAACCCACAATCTCCCGTATGCAAGTTCACAACTGCGCGGCCTTAACCGCGAAGGAAACTAATAGGACAAGGTAAACCCTACCTAGCATGTGTTGTGACGTGATTTTTCTTTACCAGCTAACAAAATATCTATACCAATACTCTTTACATTCTATATTTATTTATTTACTTATTTATTTATTTATTTATTTATTTATTTATTTATTTATTTATTTATTTATTTATTTATTTATTTATTTATTTATTTATTTATTTATTTATTTATTTATTTATTTATTAGTGCCTTCTGTATAGTAGCAAAGTTAGGCCCGCTCGTACACTTAACCACATACTAATCAGAATATTAAATAAAATACTGAGATATTTAAAATACGGTAGTTAAAACTACATGAATTAGTAGAATTGAAAATAAATAGAATTGAAATTAAATTTAAATATATTACTAACTACATTAATATTAAAAACTCTTAAAATGACATCCTCAGGCACTCACACATTCATACTTCAACCATTAAGTTAGTGGTCCTCAGCAGGTAGTCTCGGCAGGTAACCTTAAATCGTGATTTAAAAAAAAGCTAGTTTCTCTGACCTGACTGGCAGGGAATTCCATAATTTGGCGACAGTCGCCACAAATGATCTATTAATTTTATTTGTGGGGTGCAGTGGAATAGAAAGAATGAATCTAGAATGTTTATTTAAGTTGTGAAATGATGATAAAAAGATGAATTTAGAAGAAATATACAGTGGCTGACTTTCAGCTAGCATTCTAAACACCATCGTTAAAGTGTGTAGCTGCCAACGTTCATCAGACATCAGCCATGAGACAGCCTGATAGTATGGGGTGATATGAACATCGTACACGATATTGTAAATAAATCGCAGGCAGGAATTCAGTGCTCGTTGAAGTATAAGCGTTTCTTCTCTCGTCATGTCAAATAAAACGACGTCACATTAATCAAGAATAGGGAGAATGAGTGCCTTTATGAGTTTGGACTGTAGCTCAAATGGAAATACATTTCTCTGCCGTTTAAGAGGGTGAAGCACTCCAAAAATCTTTACGTATTTATTTCGTGAAATCAGACCAATCAACTGTTTCATTCATCATTACGCCGAGATTTTTAACCGCTTTACTGTAGGGAATAATGTTACCATTCAGTAGGATAGGCGGGATTGCAACATTGTTTGAGCTGCTCAGTAATTTTCGTGATCCAATTATGATTGCCTGAGATTATGCGCAGTTTAGTATAAGAGTGTTTCGTTGTGCATATATATTGGGTCGTCGGATGTCATTGTTAATACCTTGTCTTGCAGGGTCGATATATTTGAATATCGTCAGCATAGAGGTGGTGTGTGTTATTTCCTGTTACAGATGGTTTGTCATCGATATAAATACAAAAAATTAGAGGCCCTGGAATACTGCCCTGTGGGGCAACACTAAGTTACATTTTCAATTTATAGGCCTTGTCGTTTACTGTTACACGCTGTTGACGGTTACTCAAGCAAGAACTAAAAACCTTAAGCGCAGCTAGGTCGAAATTTAGCAGTTTCATTTTCTTTATCATAGTCGGAATTACTATAGTGGCAAAGGCGCTACTAAAGTCAAGAAGGATAAGTATAGTGAGCAATCGTTTGTCCATAACGTTTCTAATGTTTTCAGTAACCTTCGAAAGTGCTGTCGCAGTACTGTGATCCTTCTTAAATCCAGATTGCAAAGGGTCCAAAAGAGCATGTTGATTTAGGTAGTCCAGAACTTGCTCGTATACTAAACGTTCAAAAGCTTTAGAAAGCGCAGGGAATATAGACATAGGACGATAGTCAGAGGGTGATTGTGGGTCTAAACTCTTAGGTAACGGTATAAAATTGGCTGTTTTCTAGACAGTAGGGAAGGTTCCGTTTAGTAAACAGTAGTTCAGTATGTGTGTTAGTAGTATAGGCAGGACAGCACCCATAATGTTATGTTATAATACGAATATCATCTACACCTGTAGGCTTTGATTTAATGGTATGCAAAACCTTTTCAAAACGATTTTCTGTGACACTGTGAAATGTGAATGGTGGATTGGCTGGAGGGGAGGGCGGTGAGTCGGTGCAGTTATTTGGGGTAGGTTGAATATTTATTCTACTAGAGTAATCGTTCAGTTCGTCAAGTGGAATGTCAGAAGCCGTCTGTCTCTGTTGATGATTTACTATTCCCAGAGCTCTAAGTTGGTCCCACGCGCGATTAGAATTTAAGTTGTTAGCTAAATTTCGAAAATAAATACATCTTTTAATTTCTGATTAACTGCTTCGTACGATGTTTTAAGATGTGGAAAGGTTCGAAGTCTCTGTCATCTATGGCTTGTGTATTATGTCGAAATGACGAGTCACGCTGGGCCAACATTCTCTTGGCTTCATCATCTAGCCATGGACAAGAAAGGCGAGAAACATGTGTTCGACGTGTGTGTCTGTGTATATTTCTTTGCCGTATTATTTGTATATGTTCCGAGGTCTCTGTGGAACAGCAGAGGTGAAAGAAGGTGCGGGCTGGAATAGGTATCAACTACCAAATTAAAATTAATTTAAAACTTTTAAAAGGTTATATTTCCTTTTCAAAATCAACAAATAACAGATGACAACATTCAACAATTTCCATTAGGTGAAATAACAACGAAAGGCAGGTACAAAATAATTTTTCCCGTTCAGGGGTTTTTTACCAGGTTTTGGGCTGCGAGCCCCACAATCACAATCCTTGAGCGATTAGCCCAACTTTACCAGGGTACGAAAATGAACAAAGGGGCAGAAAACCCCATCATGCCAAAGAGCACTTGCTCCTAATTACAATGTTCAGGAAAAAGAGCAGACCCGCTCTCAATTTTACAAGCCTATTAAGGCTACAACAAACTTCACTTCTATCTGCCCTTAAGGCACACAAGGAAACAGGGGTAATTAATACCCAACCTACGGGGCCTTCGCATGAAGAAAACAAAACATCAAGTTAAGTTACTGGCCCAAAGCAAAGGGAAGGGAGGCGTAAATTTGAACTCCTAACTCTACATTTTAAAACCTAGGTGGCTCTAGGCCGATATATAGGGGCTAGTCCCAAGCTAAGGAGGTGACTCGTCTGAAAGATTTAAACACTTTAAGGAAGAGGAGAAACGGTTAGAAAAGCGTAGTCACCTCAATTTCAAAATGAAGGGGAGTTCGAGAGGGTGAAGCACTCTCTATCCCCGAATTACAGTTCAAGAAATAGTAGTTTTTACATAGACAGACAAAGGGATTTACATTTCAAGGAGATGGATTACATATTGAAGCTTTCGAACCGTCTCCGAGAGTTAAACTGCTGAGCTAGCGAAAAAAATAAAGAAGTTAAAAGGCCATTACCTTGTAGAAGAGTCGCTGTCCGAAGAACGAGGCGCTTACCGCCCCCTGCTACATATTCACACACACAGAGTTGATGTTATACTAGTGGCCCTGAGACAAGAGAATCAGCAGTTTTTATACCCTCGTGGAAGATTCGAGACCTTTCAAGAATGAGTAGACACACCCACCCGACTTTATTTGTGGACTAAGCATTACACATGGAAATTTGAAGAAGAAAGCTATGATTGGTGGAAAATTAATTACAGAAATTCGGGATTGGCTGAGTTCAAAACTGGCGGAAAGAAAGGATTAATATTGCCAACCCACAAACCGCAGAACAAAATTTAGTAGAGGCAAAACTTAAGCACACAAAATTTCTGCAAGGGAGTTCATTCCATCGCACCAGAGTGCGTTATCTTATTTTTGGTAGAGACATCTGTTAGAGAATGTCCAAACTTCTTGATACGGAGCAAACAAATACAAATCGAAATAGACACAGTTCAGAACACTTCAAAATTACAAAATTTACAGTAGTGACATCTTCTGAATAACCGTTGAGTTAATACAGATTTTCAAGTTCAGAGTTTCTCCTGTAGAGGAGTTTCAATTGGCGCAAGATTTGAACTCGCGGCGTGGAGGTGTACCGCCCGGTACACACCTCTCCCCCAAACGTCTTTCCAAGGGGTGACACCAAAAAAAAAATTCTCTGAAACAAAGTCCAAGTTTTTTGCAGACTGGTTGAACAAGAATTTAGCAGAGAAAATACAATTTTTCAGTAGACGGAGGTCTCTTAATTTGTTTGATAAAGATGGGTGGGAATCGTTTAAATCCAGTTTTAGAATTTCTTTGTTGTTGTAGAATTGCGAAACTAAACCTTAATTCATGGAAGTAAAATTTTTCTAAGTCCACCAAGGTTGATTGAAGGAGAAAATTATTAATAGTAGAAATAGAGTGTCCATGTTGCATAAGTAGTACATAAGCTGTCGATTAATGTTGACTGTGAGAACTGTCACCGCTTCTTGTATCCAGTGGAGGCCGCTCGGACCCCTCAAGTACCCTGAGATACACCTTTCTCGCTACTATGGGAGGGGTAGTCATGGTGAAGCACGCCGCAGACGTGACGACTGTTTCCAGTCCTTGAGCAGTTTGCAGGTGGTGCGCCGCACATCAGCCTTGGCCGGAAGGACTCCGGCTCGCCGTACACTGGTTGACCTCATTGGAGTGGAGTGGGCCCGTACCCCACCTCAGTGGCGCCGCACGGCTGCGGGAGCATTGAAACATTAAGATCTCGGCGGCAGAATTTTGTTGGAATATAAATTTTTAGGGTACTGTCTTGGAGTTGAGGCTGAGGGGCCAGCGGCGTGGAAGGTTTATATTATTTTGCCACAGGTGTGTTTTAGCAGGAGACGGGAGCGTGGTAATGGCCATATTGACCGGACAGCAGAGCAACTCTGGAGAGGGTTTTACAAAATAGTACAAGGTAGACTGACAAACATAGTGCAGAAGGCCATAAAATTAAAACCCAAAAATATAACCTTAGGGGTTTATACTAGATGTTAAAGATCCAATGAGCAATTAATTTACACCGGTTTCACCTGAGACTTGTGAACACTAAATATTCCCTCGGTGGCTGGGTTGCTCACTAACAATGTCACCGGCGTTAAAAAATCCAAGACGGTACACGGCCCATGACATCTAGGGGCAAGCTTGATAGCGGGAACAAAATTCTTGACCATAATTTGGTCATAACTTGGTCTCCTACTTTTAAGTTGTTGGGCCTCCGTCCACGATCATATCTTTCCCTAACCTTTTCATGAGAAATTTTAAGATTGGCCTTGGCCTTCTTCCAAAGATCTCTAAGATTATCTGGATCTATTGCCTCTGGTAGAATATCACTAAGAGACCAAAGGTTAGCAAGCGGTGTGTTGGGTACGAACTTGAACATCAAGGAAGCTGGAGTAAACTTATGAGATTCATGAACCGCCGAATTCAAAGCAAAAGCTAACCAATGCAGGGACGTGTCCCACCTAGAATGATCTTCATGATGATAGGCAATAAGAGCCGACCTCAGATTACGATTGACCCGTTCAGCTAGAGATGGTTGAGGATAGTAAGCCGAGATAGTCACATGAGAGAAGGACAGATCAAAACAGAATTTACGAAAGAGATTGGATATGAAAGCTTTAGCATTATCTAAAACAATATATTGAGACGGACCAAAAGAAGCGAAGATGGAATTTAAACAAGAAATGGTGGACTGAGCGGTAGCCAGCTTAGTCGGAAATAACCAAGAAAATCTAGTGAAGCCATCAACACACACCAGAATGAACTTGTTAGCATTCCCCTTTGACTGGGGGAAGGGTCCTACGTAGTCGATGTAAAGACGTTCCATGGGGCGCGACGCTTGATGAGAAGACAAGAGCCCTTATTTAGTGGACATGGTGGGTTTACTAAGCCAACAAGATTTACAAGCTTTTACCAATTCACGGATTTCTCCGTCCATACCCTTCCAAATGAACATTTCTCGAATCTTTTCTCTAGTTTTGAAGATACCTTAATGCCCCCCAATGGGGTCTCATGATAGTACTTGAAGATCATGGGCACGAGAACAGCTGGAACCACAACTTTCATCATCTTATCATGCCTCGACGGGCAACATAAAACATCATTCCTCAGTACATAAGGGACGAATTGTTCCCCAGAAGAAAGGGTTTCCATTATCGGAGCTAGCGTCGGATCATCACATTGATATTTTTCAATATCCCTAAAGAGCATGGGAGCATCTGTTAGAATGGCATTAACCTCAGGTGGTTTGGACTCGGGAGGTGAAGAGCTATCAACCTGTTCAGGGGTGTCTACCTCATTAGAAAACATACGCCTTAGTCCGTCTGCCACAACATATTCAGTACCTCTTATATGCGTAACATCAAATTGGAAGGCAGAAATTCGGATGGCCCACCGGGCTATACGACCAGTACGACGCGGCCTAACTAAGACCCAACTTAAGGCTTGGTTGTCTGTCTCCAAGTCGAACTTGACATGTTCGAGATAGAGGCGGAACTTTTCTAGACCAAACAAAACTGCTAAACCTAAAGTTCGTAGATGGAATACTTGGATTCTTGGTCCGATATTGTCCTAGGGGCATAGGCGATGGGTCGCCTCCCTAGTTCAGACTCTTGAAGAAGGACTGCAGCTACCGCCGACGACGACGCGTCGGTTTGGACGATGAATTTCTTAGAGAAATCGGACATAGCGAGGACAGGGGCATTACAAAGGGCTAATTTGAGGTCTTCGAAAGCGGCTTGTTGAGAAGGCCCCCACTCGAAATTGGAGCCTTTCCTGCGGAGTAAATTCAAGGGCGCCGCTCTATTAGCAAAGTTGGGAACGAATTTCCTAAAGAAGTTCACCATGCCTATGAACCTGGCAATCCCTTTGATGTCCTTGGGAGGTTTGAAATCACGGATGGCCTGTGTTCTAGAATGATCGACTGCGACACCATCGGGCGAAATAATGTGCCCTAGAAATGACATAGAGGGCTTAGCGAATGCAACCTTGGACAACTACACCGTTAACCCTGCCTTACGAAGGCGACTTAGGACCTCTTTCAGATGATCAAGATGTTCTTCAAAGATCTCAGAAAACACGACGACATCATCAAGATAATGATACAAGTATTCAAATTTGATGTCCGAGAAGACCCTATCTAACAGTCTCGCAAGCACAGCTGCTCCCGTGCGGAGCCCGAAAGCAACGCGGTTGTATTCATTCAAGTTCCAATCCGTGGCAAACGCTGTCAGGTGTTTAGATTCATCTGCAAGCGGTATCTGATTATACGCCTGACTAAGATCTAAGATGGTGAAGAACTTAGCTTTACGAAAGCATGAAAAACAAGAGTGAAGGTCTGGAAGGGGCACCGATTGTAACACCACCTTTCGATTGAGAGCTCTGTAGTCAATCACAGGCCTGAAACTCCCCTGTGGTTTCGGGACTAGAAAAATAGGCGATGAATACGCCGACTTAGAGGGGCGAATAATACCATCTTTCAACACCTGATCTATGATTTCTTTCAGCGCCTTCATTTTAGGTGGAGATAGCCTATAAGGTGGAAACCGTACGGGAATCGAATCCGTAACCTCAATCTTATATTCGATAAAGTCAGTAACACCAAGAGTATCAGAGAAAACCTCTGGAAACGACTGACACAACTTACGAATACTCTCTGCCTGCTCCTCAGGTAGATGTCTAAGGTCTAACAACATCTCATCCTGGGTAGGCGAAATAGATGAACATGACACAGAACTACATTTTAACAAAGGGATTTTGGAATTACTATCAAATTTGAAAGTGCACGACTTGCTCTGAAGGTCGAGAACTAGACCGGTGTGAGACAAGAAATCAGCTCCCAATATAATGGGGCAAGACATGTGCTTGGCCACAAACAGTTTAAATTTCCAAGTAAACTTAGATATACGAATTTTGGCATACAGAAAACCTAAAATTTCTAATGGAGAGAAATTTGCCGAAACATGTTGAACCGAAGTCGAACAAAAATCAGAATTTTTACACACAGCTTTTAATTTGGAATACCACTCAACCGAAATAAAGGAACAAACACTGTCTGAGTCTAAAAGAGCAGTTACATGCTCATTATTCAATTCAATTTTGAGAAATGGGACAGGTGCGGGTGTATCCGCCGCAATCCTAAGACATTTTTTGGGACATTCAAATGGTAATGTCGAATAGATCTGATATTTTCCTGAATTTTTGTCAGGTTTAACCGGGGCTGAGCCTTGTGAAGAGGAATTCACAGACTCAGCCGATGCCACTAGTCACTTCTTATTATTGGCGTTGGTGGACGTTGCACCAGAAGTTGAGCAGGAGGGGGTACTATTTGAGTTCGGGCAATTCTTGGCAATATGAGAAAATGCGCCGCATTTAACACAGCCTTGAGATGGACCTGCTCCATTATTTGTCCTACTAGATTTAATTAATGGACACTTGTTCCGGAGATGGTCAGGCGAGCCGCAAGCATAACATTTATGGGGTGTGACGGATCGGCGAGGTGGAGGCCGAAAATTACTAGAGGATGGAGGGGGTTCTTTCGCGACACGCAAGGTATCGGCGTATCTAACTCCTTCCGCTGAGACAGCCATAGCCTCTAACTCGGCGAACGTTTGTGGACGCGACGCAAAACACAAGTAGGACCTGTATGACGGTGAAATTCCTTCCACAATGGCTTGTACAATCTGATCTTCAGGGAAGTGAAGAGCAAACACCCTGGTATAGAATTTAATATCTTGGATGAAGTCTGCCAATTTTCATCCAACCGTTGTACTCGGTAGTAGTACTTTTGAATGAGCGATGACCTAGCTCGAGTGGGGTTAAAATTTGCTAATAGATGGGCGTGAAACTCTTCTATAGATGATTGATCACCAATAGCTCTTTCAATTTTGTCAGATAGAACACCGATTGAATAGGGATAAATAATCTGCAGAATTTGACATGGAGAAAGAGAAAATACAAGAGCATGATCCTGAAACTCAACGAGAAATCTTAGAAAGGCAATAACATCACTGGTGGAATTAACAGGAAACTTAGAAATACCCTTGAGCAACATTCCTAACGGATGAGGCAAACTACTGAACCCGGCTGACATAGTAGGTAAGGTTCTAAGGGGCGGAGAAGTTGTTTCAGAGGGTGCATTATTCAAAACAAAGGGTGGAATGGATGTGCGACAAGCGGACTCAGTTTCTAATGGATCAGAAGTTTGTCGGACTTCTACAGTCTTCCTACCTCCTTCCCCCCCGGGAGAATGCTCCTCGCTGACAACGTTTACCAGAGTGGGTTGGTCGGTTTTGGAGGGGACTGCCCCAATTAACAATAGGCCAACCTTACTGGACAGATCAGAAAGGTTTTCAAGAACTACACTAGCTTCCTTCCTTTGAATGTCATTTACTTTAAGAGACAATAGATCAGTGACCCTATTGTAAAAATGGACCCGTTTAAGTTGATTTGGAGAGGGATCGTTTTCTTCAAAAAAACTAACGACAGATGCTAGCTCAGTAGTATTATCAGTGATCGTGGATAGAGCGTCGTCAATCCCTTTCTCTCCCAAGGTTGGGATAGTAATAGGCAAGTCAAGGGAATCTTTAAGCTTATTGGTGTCTATCGCAACCGTGCCTCCAGATTGAACATTACTAATCGTTAACTCATAGATCAATTCCTCCTTGCGAAAATAGTCGGGATGGAGGACGTCGCGAGAGCCGGACATGATGACAGAAAAATTTTAGAAAAAATAAAAAAAATCCAGCAACTGAGAAAATTGTTAGAGTTCGAATCGAAAGCAATATTTAGCCATCAAAAGGGGCTAAGTTGTGACCCATTCAACCACGCTCTGATACCACTTGTTCAGAGGTCTCTGTGGAACAGCAGAGGTGAAAGAAATTGCGGGCTGGAATAGGTCTCAACTACAATATTAAAGTTAATTTAAAACTTTAACGAAGGTTACATTTTCTTCTCAAAATCAACAAATAACAGATTACAACGTTCAACAATTTCCACTAGGTGAAATAACAACGAAAGGAAGGTACAAAACAATTTTACCCGTTCAGGGGTTTTTTTACCAGGTTTTGGGCTGCGAGCCCCACAATCACAATCCTTGAGCGATTAGCCATCTTTACCAAGTTACAAAAAATGAAGAAAGGGGCAGAAAACCCCATCATGCCAAAGAGCACTTGCTCCTAATTACAATGTTCAGGAAAAAGAGCAGACCCGCTCTCAATTTTACAAGCCTATCAAAGGCTACAACAAACTTCACTTCTTTCTGCCCTTAAGGCACACAAGGAAACAGGGGTAATTAATACCCAACCTACGGGGCCTTCGCATGAAGAAAACAAAACATCAAGTTAAGTTACTGGCCCAAAGCAAAGGGAAGGGAGGCGTAAATTTGAACTCCTAACTCTACATTTTAAAACCTAGGTGGCTCTAGGCCGATATATAGGGGCTAGTCCCAAGCTAAGGAGGTGACTCGTCTGAAAGATTTAAACACTTTAAGGAAGAGGAGAAACGGTTAGAAAAGCGTAGTCACCTCAATTTCAAAATGAAGGGGAGTTCGAGAGGGTGAAGCACTCTCTATCCCCGAATTACAGTTCAAGAAATAGTAGTTTTTACATAGACAGACAAAGGGATTTACATTTTAAGGAGATGAATTACATATTAAAGGTTTCGAACCTTCTCCGAGAGTCAAACTGCTGAGCTAGCGAAAAAAATAAAGAAGTTAAAAGGCCATTACCTTGTAGAAGAGTCGCTGTCCGAAGAACGAGGCGCTTCCCGCCCCCTGCTACATATTCACACACACAGAGTTGATGTTATACTAGTGGCACTGAGACAAGAGAATCAGCAGTTTTTATACCCTCGTGGAAGATTCGAGACCTTTCAAGAATGAGTAGACACACCCACCCGACTTTATTGGTAGACTAAGCATTACACATGGAAATTTCAAGAAGAAAGCTATGATTGGTGGAAAATTAATTACAGAAATTCGGGATTGGCTGAGTTCAAAACTGGCGGAAAGAAAGGATTAATATTACCAACCCACAAACCACAGAACAAAATTTAGTAGAGGCAAAACTTAAGCACACAAAATTTCTGCAAGGGAGTTCATTCCATCGCACCAGAGTGCGTTATCTTATTTTTGGTAGAGACATCTGTTAGAGAATGTCCAAACTTCTTGATACGGAGCAAACAAATACAAATCGAAATAGACACAGTTCAGAACACTTCAAAATTACAAAACTTACAGTAGTGACATCTTCTGAATAACCGTTGAGTTAATACAGATTTTCAAGTTCAGAGTTTCTCCTGTAGAGGAGTTTCAATTGGCGCAAGATTTGAACTCGCGTCGCGGAGGTTTACCGCCTGGTACAGTATAAAATGCCACTTCTTTATTGCTTATCACATGGCCATTATTATAATAACATTACCGTTTTTATTTTATACCAGAATATTGCATCTTTACTCAGACTGTTTATTCTTGCATTCATTTCACTTGTACTCGGAATATATGAAATGCTGCAGTTATGTTGGGATGGGAGTAACAGAGGTAAACGGGGGTGGGGCGGTTGTCGTCCAAGGAGTCCAGACACCCCAAGAGTTTTAACGAATCTACTTTTATTAAGCATTTTATATATAACGTATATTAATATTAGCTACCGGAGTCCGACTCATTGACTGAATGATCACTGTTGAGGCCTTCGGTTCAGAGGGTCTCAGGTTGTATTCCCGGCCGGGTCGGGGATTTTAACCAAGTCTGATTAATTCTTCTGGCTCGGGGACTAGGCATTTGTCCCAACACTTTCCTCTTCATATTCAGACAATATACTACACTACCAACCACCAAAGAAACACACAATAGTGAGTTCATCCCTTCATATAGGATTGGCGTCGGGATGGATATCCGGCCGTAAAACAGGGTCAAATCCACATGTGTGGCACAGTTCGCACCCGCGACCCCACAGATGTGGGAAATGCGGGAGAAGATAAGAAGAAGAAGATTACTATTAGCTTCCGGAATCCGCACGAATCTACCACTTTTACTTGGATCCAAGGACACTAATTTCCTTTTTAGGTATTTTACACCACCTAAACTCTGGAAGTTCATGGACACCTATCAAAATAAAATTCTGGATGAATGGCCCCTCCAAACTGAAATCCTGGCTACGCTACTGACATTGACAGGTGTATGACATTGACACAAGCCCGGAATGAAACATCTGGGGATGAGGAACGAACGAATTTAGAAAACACCGAACCGAAATAACAATAGTGAAGGGACAGGGAAGGGAACTACCTACGTAAATCCTTAACGGCTGGCAACCAGGTATTATCTAATTGATAGCCAGTGTCCCTGTTGAAATTGTCAGGATTTCTACGTATTTCCATAACTTCCCGTATAATTCTGGTCCTATAGTGTCTAGGGTGGGTAAGAGCTCGAGCATTTTGGAATATGACATCATGACCAGACAGAGCGTTCTCAGCTATTGCTGATTTGTCTGGCTGGTTCCTTGATACGAGTGCCAATGGAGCGGCATGTTTGACTAATGTATACCTTACCGCAATTAAGGGAATTTCGTATACACCAGTATGTAAAAGTGAGGACAATTTGTCCTTGGTTTTACCCACACTGTGAGCAATTTTAGTGAGGGTGCCACACACGGTTTTTATATTGCGTTTGCGGAGGACCTTGGCAATTCGATCTGTGGCGTTGTGAACGTAAGGCAAGTAGACAGTTCCCTTCACTTCTTCCTTCTGTGAGCTATGCTTGGTCGTTTCTCTAGGATGCAGGGTTCTATGAATCTGCAATTCGCTGTAAACATTACCCTTGAACATAACTTTGAGTGTGTCCATCTCCACCTGAATATTTGATGGCTCACAAATTCGTCTCGCCCTCTTGGTGAGTGTCCTGAGAATGCCTTGATTTTGTGCTGGATGGTGATGAGAATCTGCATGAAGATAGCGATTTGTGTCGGCAGGCTTACGACAGACAGTATGTTCTAAGGAGCCGTCCGGTTTCTTTCTCACTAGAACATCCAAGAAAGGAAGGCATCTGTCCGACTCCATCTCCATAGTGAATTTATTTGGAGGATGTTGCTGATTTAAGTGGTTTAGAAATAGATGAAGTTTCTCAGGACCTTCTGTCCAGATCACATAATGTATCATCAACATACCTCCAGCATATAATAGGTTTGACGGGCGCCGAAGCAATAGCCTCCTGCTCAAATGCTTCATAAAGAAATTAGCCACTACAGGCGAAAGTGGGGTTCCCAAAGTCACTCCGTCCATCTGTTCTTAAAAATTCCCACCCCACAAGAAATAGCTGGACGTCATGCAGTGGTAAAACAGCTTGGTAATGTCCTCAGGGAACATGTGTTCAATGAGAGACATGACCGAGTCAATCGACACTTTAGTGAACAAGGACTCCACATCGAAACTCACCAAAAGCGCATTAGGTTGAAGGGCTATGGTTGACAGTTTGCTGACGCAATACCGAGAGTCCCTGCCATATGATTCAGTACGTCCTATGTGTGGCTGAAGCAATTTGCTTAGGTATTTAGCCTGAGCATACGTAGGAGAACCTATCGCACTAACTATAGGTCTGAGGCGAACATTTGTTTATGGATCTTAGGCAGTCCATATAATCTGGGTGGCATTGCGTCCCCCGCGGACAGATGTTTAGGCTCCTCTTTTGGAATTGAAGATTGCCTTAAGAGCTTCACGGCGGAGTTGGACACACGAGTGGTGGGGTCACGTGAGCTCAGTCTGTTAGCAGACTCTGATAATATAGCCCAGATCTTATTCTTATACTCGTCAGTGTCCATAACCTCTGTCGCATTACCCTTATCAGCTGAGAGAATAGTTTGGACAATGAATTTCATGGAGAAATCTGGCACAGCTAGTACTGGGGCATTACATAGAGCTAATTAAAGGTCTTCAAAAGCGGCTTGCTGCGATGGCCCCCATTCAAATTTGACACCTTTCCTACGCAGTAAGTTCAGGCGCGCCTCTTAGCAATGTTAGAAATAAATTTCCTGAAGAAATTCACCATGCTTATGAATCTAGCGATTCCTTTGATGTCCTTAAGAGGCTTGAAGTCACGGATAGCCTGTGTTCTGGAATGGTCTATGGAAACACAATCGGGCGACACTATATGCCCTAAGAACGACATAGAAGGCTTAGCGAAAGTTACCGTAGACAATTTAACAGTCAACCCAGCCTTCCGAAGGCGATTGAGGACTTCCTTCAGACGATCTAAGTGCTCTTCGAAGGTCTCTGAAAACACGACGACATCATCAAGGTAATTATATAGATATTCGAATTTGATGTCAGAGAAGACCATATCTAGCAGTCTGGTAAGAACAGCTGCACCCGTGTATTCACGCAGTTGTATTCATACAGATTCCAATCTGTGGCGAAAGCTGTTAGATGTATGAATTCTTCCGCTAGAGAAATTTGATTATATGCCTGGTTAAGGTCTAAGATGGTAAAGAATTTCGTTTTGCGAACCATGAAAAACAAGAATGAACATCCGGAAGGAGCACAGATTGTAACACCACCTTACGGTTTAAAGCCCTGTAATCAATCACAGGCCTGAAACCACCTTGAGGTTTCCGTACGAGAAAAATGGGCGATCAATACGCCAACTTGGAAGGTCGAATAATATCATCCTATAACATCTGATCGATGATTTCTTTACGAGCCTTCATTTTAGGTGGCGATAGTCTATACGAAGTAAATCTGACTGGAATAGATGCTGTTAGCTCAATCTGTGGCAGGTGTATTATCAAGAAAGGACAGCAGATTTGCAATTTGGTCATCAAGAAAAGACATCAGGATTTCATTTTTGTCGGAAATGTTTTTATATTGTGAAAAATAAAGAAATACGAACTTTGAACTCTGCTGGAATTATTTTATGTAACGGCAAGAAATATTAATTTAAATATATCTGTAATAATTTTTAGGCAATATCTGTCTGTCTGTTAGGTCATCAGCCCAGAGGCTGGTTGGATCCTCAAATAGTACCACCAAAGGTTATGAGGTTATAAGGAAACCGCAAAAACCAATGGCAGCACCAAAATGAGGCGTACTAGGCAAGATGAGGAGTGAGGTAATTTGCCATTGCTTTCCTCGCTGGGTCAGAAAGTGCTATTTCAGCACGACTAACTCTATGAGCAACACCTTTCATAACACGCAGATGCACTAGTCGTGCTCCGACTGTCATTACTCAGCACCACCCATACCCCAGCCGCTTCCATATTGTCACAGCCATGGATGAGACTGGGACTTCGGTGAAAGCTACACTTTACTCTGGCCTGTGCCAAGAGATGGATACAAAAGTACTGTATCCAGCAAGAAATGGCAGCAGGCAAATGTTTAGGCAATAGGCAAGATATATTGAACAGTATGAACATTGCAAGATGCAAACAGTGTTTTTCTTTGTATGCAAGTTTTATGTAATTTTGTATGTCAAAATTGTAATCTGATGTAAAATTTTGTAAGGTGCTTGATTTTGAAGCATCCTATACCTCACGCACAGTTACCGATGTTGAAACTCCTTTCGCGCCAGTAGGCCAGCAAATGACCATATATGGTCATGCAATTGTATTGGCGAACGGGAATCTAGTGTAAGTTTGATCTTATTGATTAATTATGATCGGGCTATTTCCGATCTTCTGCTGGCTTCGCAAAAATGATGCGTGTGCTCGGCGTCATTTATATCCGACCGCCCTAGCGAGCGCGTGTGCTCGAGGGCTTCCCTCGGGAACTCCAATTTTATTGGTAAGAGGTATTTCAATGTTATTCTCAATGTTTTCTGGTTTCGTTTGATTTAATTTAATTACTTTGATATTTCCTTGCTCAGTGTCATTTTCAACGTTTTAAATTTAACGTGTCCGAGTTTACCCTAGGTTCCCGTTGCCGTACTTCAGTTCTATCACTTACTTTCGTGTTAAACTATACGTTGTGTTGTAGCATCACCCTTTTATGTTAAATCAAATTTTCTCTAAGTTACTTAAGTGTGTCTTGATTCCGTGTCGTGGAACTGTATTTTGTCTTTTAAACACCTTTCATTTGTGCGTAAGTATCAGTTGCTATGTCATGAACTTTTTCTTGTAATATTGGTTTTGATTATGTTAATATGATGAGTTTCGAGGTTATGACTGTAAGTCTTTTCTCCCCCATAACGTCATACATTCCTATGGACCTCATAGGGTTCCAGCACCTTCCACTTTCCTCCCTTAGTTGTCATTTTAGGCCTTGAGGAAGTCCAGGAGCGCTCTTAGAGAGCCAAGGTTTCATATCACTATAAGTGTCCGTGTCAAGTGTTCAACAGTGCATGTGTTTCGAGTGTTACTTGTTGCATGAACACAGGACATTTTAGGCCAGAACTAGGAACTTTTTAAGTTCCAAGTGCTGCTTGCCATGTATGCGTTTCATTTCAAAGTATTGTCTTGCAACCAATTGATGTTTTTCCAGGATATCACCTTTAAATTTTTTATTATGATGATTGTTATCAGATTCCCCTCGATTTAATTTTCAACAGGAACTGATGATGACTCCAAGGGAGTCGAAACCGGTCTTCTTATAAATTTAATATACTTTACAATGTGTTGAATGGTGGAACATCTCTCAAACTCTATCTTATGGGTAATCCGGAGACTGAAAGTATTTTTCATGTCCACCTGCCTCAAGTCAAGCCTTTGTGGAGGCCTTCGTTTTATTCAGTAAATGCCACCAAGTAATTATGTTGCTGAATTAATTATATTTCTTTCCTTAGAGTATTTATAAGTTAAAGTATTACTAGAAATAAAGATGAGGAGGCCTTCTGCTTCTTTTTGTTATCAAAAATTAGGTATGTAAACATATACTTGCTCAAATGAAGGTTATTTTTTTGTTTTGTTGCTAAAATTATTTTGTAAAAACCTTGCCTTCCATAATTTCTAAGTCATTCTGCCATAAATTGCCATGGCTCCAAACCTGAATCAGAAACTCCGGGTGCTCCTCCTGCGAAGTCGCCAACCTTATCTACACCATATGTAGCATCATTTGAGAAACAGTTACGCTCACCACAAAATTGAATGTTACAGTGCCCAACTTTCATGCGAGGTCATGTCATATCAGCCTGGGATAGAGGAAGTCCAGGAGCGCTCTTAGAAAGCCAAGGTTTCATATCACTATAAGTGTCCGTGTCAAGTGTTCAACAATGCATGTGTTTCGAGTGTTACTTGTTCCATGAACACAGGACAGTTTAGGCCAGGGATATGGGCCTGTCTCGTTCCTACTAAGGCTGCAAATTTTCTGCCTCCTTTGGTACTGATTTTATCATTGGGAGATGCCGGGAGGCTGGACTCAATCTCCCACTCTATCCTTGGATTGGACCATGTTACTTGGTCCTTGAATGTTATCACCTTGGCTTCTGCCCTCAATATATCTGGAGGATGGTATTTCAGAGTATCTAAGGCATCCGAGCGGCCCCATCGAAACATCAGCAGCGGCGGCCTCTCTTGCCATCAATGCTGGGCGCTACAGCCCGGACTTGGACTACTTCGGAAATGCTATCAAGACTACTATATTTCAATAACCCGAAAACAAAAAATCTGAATGGACTCTCCAACAACATATACTCTATCTGGCTCTAAATATGTTTTTCAAAAAAATAAAGTATCTCAAGGTTTCACAATTTCAGGCAGTTTATCCCGTTGTGAAACCTTAGGGAGTGGAGGTCTGTACCGGGGGTACACCTCCAGCCAGTTAAACTGCGTGCCTTCTATAAGGTCATCTATGTAAAACAACTTGAACTTGTGTATGACAAGATACTTTGGTTTCCAACTGTTAGATGTCTCTACCAGAGGTTTTACTGCTCCACCTAACAGGTTTAACTATAATTATTTCATTAAAAAATGTGTATTTTTGATGTTTGTTATCCTGGTTCTTGGGATTGTTTTTTATTTTATGTACCCAAGATGTCAATACTTCAGCTGGTTCTATTTTATGTACCCAAGTTGTCAACACTTCAGCTGGTTCCTTCTTCAACAGTAATCAACCCACCAGGAACTTGTAAATATTTTTCTAGCCAATTAAATTTGGAGGTGTGTACAGGAATCCAGCCTATCAGTAAAGAGTTCTGGAAGCTTCCCCTCAAAATTATTATAAAAGCTTTGCGTCTTAGGGCCGTGAGGTCTGAATTGCTCCAGTGTGAGGAGTCTGTATTGACATGAACCAGGAGGCAGGGGCCGTGGGTGTCCTTTGGAAGGATCAGTAATTCAAGGTAATGGCAGAATTTTCATAGCTATGTGATAGCTCCTGCTCATAGTTTTAGAGGAAGGTTTCAACCTCTTTTATTTATGTAAATTTCTATATTTGGTGGTTTAAATGTAGAAGTTTTGGCAATTCTGAGGACTCTATCCTATTCCCTGTGGGGTAATCTGTAATGTAAGGGAACACAGCGTTTTTACCCTTTGTTGGTTCCTTTTCAACTTGGCGTGGGGTGACTGCAGTTTTCAAAACCTCTAAATTTCTTTAATCATATTTGGCTTTAATTTTTATTTCTTAGTCACCCTGGTGTAGAATAGATGATGATGTTTGTTGTTTAAAGGGGCCTAACATCTAAAGGCTTCAGCCTGGTGTAGAATACGCTTAGCATGTGTATCAGTGGGTCATTAGCTCACTTAGGGTTTCATCTGTTTCTATAAAGAGGGCAAGTGTTTTGCCTCCCTTTTGTTTATGGCCAGTCATATTAAACCTTTCCTTTTTTCACTAAGGTCATTTAGGATGGGCAGTTATGCCCTGTAAATTTGTTGTTGCGTGAGCTACTGTTTCTGGTGTGAAGTTCCCTTCAGGAACATAAAGTTAATAGCTGTAGTACCCGGCCTTGCCCGACTGGTTTTTGAATGTTTACTTTTAAGATTAATATTAATAGTTAGTTATGTGCGAAGTGAATTTTTATATAATTCCTTTTTGGGATATTGATTTTTTTACATCTATTATGAAGCTTTAGAGTTATTTAGATGTGTTTGATTTCAAGTTTTCGATTATTTAATCATCAAGTAAAACTTTATCCTTGTGGAAGCTCGAATTGACTGGGAAATATGTATTAGTCGTGCTATAGATATGATCTAAACGATTTCAACTCTCTTTGAGACTGTCACCAGTCAGGCTTGTGACTGAAAAAGCAGTGGATTCAACACTAATCTTGGTCATTTTAGACTGTTTACTATCAAACCCCATTCTTCCTCCCGTCTCAGTGGAGGTTGAACGTGGACTTAAACGGTATTCAGAGCGTCACAATTCATCTCAGCAACACATAAACATTGGATTAGACTTTAATATCGGTTATTTTCTATTATTTTCAAATGCCATCTCCTCCCATTCCCCACCCCCAGCAGGGGGTTGGTATGTTTTACCTCCATAGTATTATTCTTCCAGATGGTAAGTAATATGTGTACCAAGATTCGTTGAGAGCTATTCTGGAACATACCCACATACACCCATATGTAAGACTTAACCATCCAGAGTATCACAGTTCAACTCAGCGACCTCGTAAACTTAAATTTATTTTCTTACACATTTCGGTTTTCAACACGCGCTACATTGCGAATTCTCCCACATCTAAGGCTTTGTTGAACACCCCATTTGTTGAATCTACGCTAGACAGCTCGCGACTACAATCTATTACAAAGATTATTCTAGAAAGAGACACAACACTTCTATACTGATGCTTCAAGTGCCTTTTGACCTTATTACGCAACCACTTGGATTCAACTACTCTACTGTATTCTACGTACCGGATTCTCAGTCAACAACGCTCGAAGATTTATTTTTCGACATTTTTAATTAATCCACGTTTCATTAATGTAAAACAATCTGTACAATCCAAATGTATGTCAGATCATTATGACTGTCTCGTTCTACAAATAACTAACGTGTACTTTTTGAGATGAACACTAGTATTCGTTCCATGTACATATAATACTATGACAAGTTCATTATTGAATTTTATTTGCATTTAGATATTGCTTTTTCCACAAACCTGATTTTATGACTGTTTTATCTTGTATTAAAGCATGTATTATACTTTAATGAGAAACCCAGTTCAGGGCGCTGACTTAGCTTTAAATTAAGTATGGCTGAAGATGCTTACAAAGCCTAAGCGAAACATCCCCCATTTTAACATGTATGTAGTATTTGTATCTTAGACTTGGAGATTGTAAAGTATTGGAATGGTGGTTTTTAATTAAATTTGTTTGAAACTTTTACATTCTGTACTCCAATACGGATGTCATAATGAGCCTCATAACGTGTAATGTAACAGCCAACCAGGCAAATATGAAAAACAGATATCTTAATCTTAAAGTCAAGGTCCACAAAATTTCTAGGGATATCTATTTTTTAAAAGAATGCTTGAAGCTTGGATTAATTCCAAAGTTTTTAAGACGCTTACAAAGAAAAACATTCCTTCTCATAATTTGCAAAATACCCAGAAAAGAGTTAATGATATTTGGTTGAGAAATGAGGTCAAATTACATTACAAAAGAAATCACTTCTGAATCTACAACTTTACAGAACACATTTGGAAACTTCTTCAAGTATGCCCCCCTTAGAATGGGATTCATTTTCCAAATTTGTTAATGACAAAGTATCAGTTATAATAAATAAAAAACAAGAAACCCTGGCTAAGAAATTGGAACTTCTAAAGGACTCACAATTAACTAACTAATCTAAAACAACCAAGTCACATTCGCCTCATTTAAACGATATTCCTATGACAGATAATTTGTCTAACACTAGTTTTTCGGACAGTGAAATGGCTCTCCTAAATAAATGGTTGAAATTGAATTGGCCTAATCCTAATAGTACGGACGATTTAATCACTACAATTGCCAAAATTGAGTCCAATATTTCAAAACTTCCCGTTGATAAACAAAATGACATCAAATACGAAATAAAAAAGAAACTCCCTTCTTTAGCAAATGAACTAAGATCCAAGTCCGATCCGATTCTCGAGAAACAGATACGCGAGATAAAGAGTAAAATTAAGAAGAAGAATATAATCGTTACGAAAGCAGACAAAGGTTCCACAACCGTGTTGCTTAATAAAGATCACTGCATCAAAAAAAACTGAAGAATTCTTTTCTGCTAATACATATACCATAATAAAATAAAGACCCAATCCCTAGGATCCAACGAGATTTAAAGAATTTATTGAAAAATTCGTCCTTTCTTTTTCAAAAACACGAGTGCCACAACCTTATTTTAATGAATCCCCAACTACCAACGGCCAAAGCCTTACCAAAAATTCATAAAAACGAAGTACCCGTACGCCCTATCATAAACTGCAGAAACAGCCCCACCTACAATGTCTAAATTCTTGCACAGTTTCTTAAGTAAACACTTTAAATTTAATAACCTCGCCTACGTCAAAAATTCCATCGATTTTGCGAAAAACTCTCTAAACTTAAATTACAACACAATCTTATAATGGTTTCGTATGACATTGTCAATATGTATTCGAATATACCTATAAACGAAACTATCAACATCATTAAAACTAATCTTTCAAAACAGAAAAACTGAAGTAAATTTGAAATAGAAGAATTCATCAATCTACTGAAATTTGTTCTAAACAATAACTTTTTCACTTTTAACGGCAAAATATACCATCAAAGGGGCCTCGCAATGAGCGACCCAATTTCGGGTATTCTTGCCAATATTTTCATGGACAACCTAGAAACGAATACGATATTTAACAGAATCAATGGACTTCAATTGTGGCTGAGATTTGAAGACAACACATTCGCTATCATCGACAAACGTCAAAATAACAGTGATAATATATTAAAGTACCTCAATGACCTTGACAATAATATCAAATTCACTAAAGAAGACGAATCCAATAATTCTCTGAATTTCTTGGATTTAAATTTAACAAGGGATAAGGATAAATTTATATTCAAAATGTACAGGAAACCTTCGTCCGCTCCGTTGACTATAAAGAATGATTCTTTGCATTCGCAGGGCTCTAAAACTCCCACTGTCTAATGCTAACAGAAATAATTTGGTTACATTAAAGATCTAGCTGAACTCAACGGCTACAAACCAGATATGGTCAATAAAATTATAGTTAAAATCAAACTAAAAGCCGCTTCAAAATTAACTCCCGAGAAACCCGAAAAAACTAAATTTGCTGCTTTTACCTTTAGGCCTACTGACCCGGCTATATACCGTATAACCAATCCGCTAAAGAAATATGACGTCAAAATCGCGTATAAAACTCGTAACACGAATCGCAATATTTTTTTAAACTCCAATACCGTAAATTCAATACACAATAAATTTTCGAATTCCGGAATTTATAGACTCAAATGCGTCCAGTGTAACTTTACATACATAGGACAAACTGGTCGCAGTTTCAAACGTAGATATTTGGAAAGCATAGAAAATATTTCGCCATGAGCAATCATATGAAGGATACCGGCTATAACTTTACCATGATTGAACAAGACCTTCATATTATAAAACACGTCAACAAGAGTAAACTGATGACCGAGTTTGAAAACGCTTACATTTTTCTAGACCAGCGTTATCACATCAATAGTACCAGTAATCTAAACGATGTTCTTGACACAAATAGCGCATTTATTGAACAAATCCCTAAATTACTCACCGTCTTCAACATAAATACAAATAATTTTATGAAAATATTTAATTATAAACACGTCAGCAATTTTCATAACGCAATAGTAGCCACTGCCAAGTCACCGATTCACGCCACACCCCCTCCACCTACTCCAAATGTCCTCAATGCTCCGCCTACCTCCCCTCTCCTGACTCATTCTCCGCCTTCACAGACACACCCCTATAATACACGTAGCAGTAGAATAACAACTGCCAGACCGTCTCAAACAAAAAGGAGCAGCTGACTGTCGTAGCGGAAGGACATACGTGCCTCTCGCTCTGCTTTCTCTCTCCTTGCCAGGCGCTCGGTACTTCTTAAGTGCTAACCCGGCTGCTGTACTTATTAACTCGAAACACGCCAGCTGGGGATGTCTGAAATCTAACGCAGACGGCACAAGGCTGTACAACCACATGCTATCCCAGGACTATGTGGTAACAGCCCCCAGTGAACCCACGTTCCTAGCGCCAAACGAACAGGTCGACGATATTCTTGACATAGCCCTACTGCGACATATTCCTCATAGACACAGCATAAAGGTCATTAACGACCTAGGGGCAAGGCATCAACCAGTGATACTTACACTGGACGCGAACCCAGAGGAATATGAATACAACCCCAAACGTAGACTCAACTATAAAGCAGCCAAATGGGGTAAATTCGAAAGAAAACTCGATTCACTACTACAAGGGACTGAGGACATACAAATAGTAAACCCAGCCCAAACGGGTGAATCCTTAAAGATACTCATAAATGCGATCCAGGCAGCCACAACTGCGAGTATCCCGGTACACAAACCTAAACAACACACTAACATCGAAATACCGACCCACATTAAAGATCTAATACGCCAGCGCAACCAACACAAGCGTAAATGGGCCCGATACCACCGCGATGAAGACCGAATACGTAAAAATGAACTCAGAGTCGAAATCGAAACCGAACTAATGGAGTATAGGTCGCGGATCTGGAATAACAAACTGAGTACGTTTGACACTAATACCAGACCGGTATGGAACTTAGCGAGATATTTCACGCGAGAACCACACGTGATCCCAACAATTAAGGGACCTAACGGACCAGTTTACGAAAACCAAGATAAAGCCGAGGTGATAGCCGACTCACTCGAAGAGGCCTTTAAGCCCAATGACGAACCGTCAGACCCCGCCTTCATTAGGCAAACAGAGGCCAAGGTAGCGGAATTCCTAGCAAACGCACCTAAGCCCGAGGTTAAGAAGACTAATATCCACGAAATTAAGTGGATAATAGATCACCTTAACCCGAAGAAGGCACCCGGCCCTAACGAGATTCAGAACATAATACTCAAAAAGCTAACTCCGAAAGCCCTCGCACTACTCACTAAAATATACAACGCAATGTTCCAATTGCAGTATTATCCGGAACAGTGGAAAAAGGCGAGAATCCTTGTATTTGGCAAACCAGGTAAGGACAAATCTAACCCTAATAATTACAAGCCCATCAGCCTCCTGGACGCCCTCAGCAAAGTATTCGAGAAAATACTGCTGAAAAGGCTAATAGCACATATCAAGGAAAGAGGAATCATCTGAAATGAACAATTCGGGTTCAGGAACGGCCACTCCGCCCCACAACTGCTTACCCGGGTCCTAGAACAAGCGACCATCGGACTAAACAAGCGGAGGGACACAGGCACGGTACTCCTTGATATCCAGAAGGCATTCGATAAAGTCTGGCACGAAGGCCTATTAGCGAAATTAATAGACCTCGAATTCCACTCAGGGTACATAAGATTAATTAAATCATACCTGGAAGGCCGAGAGTTCCAAGTAGATGTTCATAACATACTGTCAAGCTCGCGACCGATCAGGGCGGGCGTAGCCCAAGGGTCACTAATAGGGCCAATCCTGTTCATCCTATTTACGAATGTCATGCCAACAGCGGAACTCACTACCATGCACCTCTACGCGGATGACACTGCTATCACAGTACAACACCCTCAGCTAGCATGCACCCGAAAGAGACTACAAGTAGCACTGCGAACCCTCGAGCCCTGGCTAACCAAATGGCGTGTCAAGGTCAACGTTGACAAATGCCAAGCTGTGATGTTCACTAGGAAGAACAGACGCACGCACAGGCCAGCCAATATAAAACCGCTCAAACTATTCAATCGAGATATAGCATGGCACGACAAGGTCAAATATCTAGGAGTAGTCCTAGATAGAAAACTAACCATGCTATATCACATTAAAGAGATCCAGCGGAAAACACACGCATGACTGTCACAGCTCTATCCCATACTGAATAAAAGATCCAGTATTAACAAAAGAGTAGCAATCAACATGTACAAAGCCCTAATTAGGCCAATAACAACGTATGCAGCCCCCGCCTGGGGCTACACTGCTATGACAAACCTGGATAAGCTGGAACTAATACAAAACAAATGCATTTGAGCAGCGGCTAGACTCCCATACGACACGCCAATACACCAACTACACTCAATTGCGAAAGTCAGCTCGATAAGGCAACACATACAAAACAAACACTCCGAATGTACACGAAGTCATGGGGTAGTAAGGTCAACCCACTTGTCAGTGGAATAGGACGCTATGACGTCGACCTATACACAAAATACCCCACGCCGAAACACATTCTGTTCAGCCACAGGGTTAGGAGGCCGGGGGCCCAAAACCGCCCTCGCTCTTAAGCTGACACCAACCCACTACACCGCTCCACTGAATACTACGCACACAAACCACACTGCAAACACTGTATATATATGTACATATGTCTACCTCTATCCTAGATTATGCTAACCGTACTATTACTATTGTTATGCTGTTATGTTGTTATGTTGCAGATATAGCCACCACAGGGAATCAACCGAGGGAGGATTGAGAGAAGAAATACATCATGACGAAGGCATCTCAGCCATAATAAGGGATGACCCAATCCACCCCCGCCCCCTGCCAACGACAAGGGAGTGGACAGATAACCCAGCCCTGATAATACCATTCAATATCTTTTCATTAAATGATTTACTTGTTTTACAGGACACGAGAGCGGAAGAGAGGGGCCCACACTCTAAAGTTTTACATGTATATATGTGTATAAATTGTTGCAAAGACAAGTGTGTTCCAACAACACTGCACAGAGGGACATCGACAGGCGGAAGAAGATAGCCCCTTGCATCATGTAAGGCTTGGCTTTAATTCCCCCCTCTCCGAAAGGAGACTTGGCACCAGGGACTGCTGGCAGCTGGGCAATGGGACGAACCTGTGGCACAGAGCTCAGATGCTAGCAAACCCGAGCTGTACCAGGCAGTGACAAGAAGGACCGATCCCCGTAATAACAGAAAATGGCAAAGAAATGGTTATGTTTGCATGACACATATTCCTAACTAACACAACCTCTGGTCTATCTCCAGCCCACATCCTTGCATGTGCTATCAAAAGTCATATTTTACATGTAGGCTCTTTCTTCTTTCTGCCTATGTGGTTTTTTTCCCTGACCCTTCAATCCCATACTTTAACACCATATACCTAACACAATCTTGCCTGGTAATGTGTCTGACATGGAAACAGGCAGGTACTCCTTTGTATCACTTCCCACTCTACCCACCTCTCTCTTTCTTCTTAGAAATTAATAGCATGTCGGAGGCCACATAGATTGAGTCGATGGTCATGGTGGGGGAGTGGGCTACGGGGGCCCCCATATAAAAAAACTGTACTTATTAGTACGACTTCGAAGGAGCTTTGTCTGAGCTGAGCACTTCTAAGTGCTCGCTTTTCTCTTTCAGGAATTTAATTTCAGGAGGACCAGGATGGAGAAGCCGACCCTACCAGTGAGACTGGTCGACCATGACTATGAGGCAGCCTTCGAGAAGCTACAAGATGCGTTCTATACGGTGGATGTCCCCCGCTATGAACGCCTGGGGCTGGTGGTGTTCAACTGGTGGGGGGGAAGACAACCACCTCGACCACCTC
Source organism: Anabrus simplex (assembly GCF_040414725.1). Taxonomy (NCBI): domain Eukaryota; kingdom Metazoa; phylum Arthropoda; class Insecta; order Orthoptera; family Tettigoniidae; genus Anabrus; species Anabrus simplex. The sequence continues at coordinate 170,511,721 of NC_090269.1, read as the reverse complement.
AATGCGACCGCGGAGTCCATCGGGGAGCCACTCCTGCAGATCATCGGCCATATGGTCCCTGAGTGGGCGATCATCATTCGCCCTAACGATGCAGCCAGCTTCAAGGTCTACGAGGAGAGCGTGTCACAGCAGTTCCAGGTTTCCTGGCTACCAGGACTCAGGGAGCACCAGGACATCTCAGGCTACCAGGAGGCAGCCACGCAGACGGAGCCGGGGGCCGAGGACAACAGCGGCACTCCCGAGCGCCGCGACGATGCGACCCCAGTTGGAAAGCCGTACTTTACGAAGTACACGCAGACCAACAAGGCAGCCAACCAGGATCGTCGACCACCTACCAAGGCGAAGTGGTCGCAGATGCAGGCCTACCAGGAAGGGCCTGTTACCCGGGCGCAAACCAGGAAAGCGCCCGTGATGGTGGACAGCAGCACAGCAGTACAGAAGGACGCCCCCTGGCGTTCTGAGGCTGCTGTACAGGCTCAGTCTGCCTGCAAGTCTGTCGAGCTGCAGACCTCGATGTGCGTCCCACAGGACCGGGAACGCAGTCGAGAGCTAGCACCCACCGACGCCGCAGCTGCCAGCCAGGAGAAGGAAGAAGACGGCGATGCAGCGGAGCCACCAGCTACTCTGGGGTCACCACGCCGGGGGGAGGGCCACCAGGACGAGGCCCCTTCCCCTGCCGAGAAGAAACCCCCAGGAAGAAGACGATGCCGGACCAGGAAGTAGAAGGCGACACCGGCCCATCAGGGGAGGGCCACCCAGCCACAACCCAAGACTGCTCCCAGGACAGCAGTCAACCGAGGAGCCAATCAGGAGAGGACCTCAGCGGGTAGTGGCAGTCAGGTGAGAGTAAAACGTCCCCCTCAGCAGCTCTTGCAGTGTTTCCGCTGTCTGAGGTGGGGCCACCATCAGGTCAGCTGTGGGCTCGAGGTGAGGTGCAACCGGTGTGGTGGTGATCACCACTACACAGCCTGTGCAGCACTTAGGGAGGTGCCGGTGTGCACCAACTGCTCGGGGGGCCACCCGGCCTCGGCGGGCTTGGCCTCATTCTCCGGGATCGGACACTGGGTACGAGGTACCCCAAGGAGGTGGAGCCGTGCGGCAGGCCCTAGTGGTACTCGACACATAGCTCCGCAGCCGGCAAGGACCACGCTAGTCACAGCAGTACCCAGACGGACTGATCCCCAGGCGATGGAATGGCGAGGAATGGGTTTATGTTTTGTGCATGTTACCTGTTCCTAACTAACACAACCTCTGGTCTTTTTCCAGCCCACATCCTTGCATGTGCTATCAAAAAGATGTCAGGTTTTACATGTAGGCTCTTTCTTCTTTCTGCCTATGTGGTTTTTCCCTGACCCTTCAATACCATACTTCAACACCATACACCTAACACAATCTCGCCTGGTAACGTGTCTGACATGGAAACAGGCAGATACTCCTTGTATCACTTCCCACTCTACCCAGCTATCTCTTTTCTTCTTAGAAATTAATAGCATGTTGGAGACCATGTAGATTGACTCGATGGTCACGGTGGGGGAGCGGGCTACGGGGGCCCCCCGTAAAAAAAAAAAAAAAAAAAGAAAGTCTCAAACAACCAACAAGACTAGTCACCTCTCTGTCAACACTAGGGGTAAGCGTTGTTAAACTTCCACTCATTAATAGAATGTTCTCTATGCTTCAAAACTTACATTTATTTCCTTACACATTTCAGTTTTCAACATGCGCTACATTGTGAATTTTCCCACGTCTAAGGCTTTATTGAACACCCTATTTGTTGAATCTATGCTAGACAGCTCATGACTACAATCTATTACAAAGATTATTCCAGAAAGAGACACAACACTTCTATACTGATGCTTCAAGTGCCTTTTGACCTTATTATGCAACCACTTGGATTCAACTACTCTACTGTATTCTACGTACCTGATTCTCAGTCAGCAACGCTCGAAGATTTATTTTTCGACATTTTTAATTAAACCACGCTTCATTAATGTAAAACAATCTGTACAATCCAAATGTATGTCAGATCATTATGACTGTCTTGTTCTACAAATAACTAATGTGTACTTTTTGAGATGAACACTAGTATTCGTTCCATGTACATATAATACTATGACAAGTTCATTATTGAATTTTATTTGCATTTAGATATTGCTTTTTCCACAAACCTGATTTTATGACTGTTTTATCTTGTATTAAAGCATGTATTATACTTTAATGAGAAACCCAGTTCAGGGCCCTGACTTAGCTTTAGATTAAGTATGGCTGAAGATGTCTGCAAAGCCTAAGCGAAACATGTCCCATTTTAACATGTATGTAGTATTTGTATCTTAGACATGGAGATTGTAAAGTATTGGAATGGTGGTTTTTAAATAAATTTGTTTGAAACTTTTACATTCTGTACTCCAATACGGATATTATGAGACTCATAACGTGTAACTCGTAAACGATGTATTCAACATTAATATCAGTCATTTTCATTTATTTTCATATTTCACCACCTCCGCTAGGAGTGCTAGGGGTGTTTTACACAACAGTATTCTTTAGATAGTGAGAAATATATGTACCAATTTTGTATGATTGTCATGTTGGAAGAAACACTTATACATCTGTAATTGCGGTCGTTTTTGGCAATTTCCTTTCCTTCCCTTCTCATCTCCATGCCGATGTGGGCTGAAGATGGACTTCAGCGACGTCCGGAGTGTCACTAATGTTCTTAGCGACCACGAAAACTATGGATACGACACTATTTTTGATTTTTTACATCTCAGCCCCTCCTCACATACCTCATCGCAGTTTGTCTCCTGGAAGTAAGTCATAAGTGTGACATGTTTGGTTGAAATATCTCCCATAGTCCAGAGAAGTGTGGATTCAACACTAATATAGGTCATTTTTAGTTATATTTCACCCCCTTCTTTAGGGCTTCTAGGGGTGCCTTGCCCCCACAGTATTTTTTCAAGATAGTCGGTAATATTTTTACCAAGTTTAGTTGACACATATGCTGGAACAACATATAAACAAAAAAAATGGTGTATGGCTTTTAGTGCCGGGAGTGTCCGAGGACATGTTCGGCTCGCCAGGTGCAGGTCTTTTGATTTGACGCCAGTAGGCGACCTGCGCGTCATGATGAGGATGAAATGATGATGGTGACGACACATACACCCAGCCCCTGTGCCAGCGAAATTAACCAATTAAGGTTAAAATTCCCGACCCTGCCGGGAATCGAACCCGGGACCCCTGTGACCAAAGGCCAGCACGCTAACCATTCAGCCATGGAGCCGGACAAACATATAAACATCCATAATATATGGTTAATTGGACGTTTTTATTTCTTCGTCCCTTCTCTTGCCCCTGCCAATTGGAGCTTAACTTGGACTTATACGACATCCAGAGTGTCACTATTCATCTCAGCGACCACAGAAACTATTGATTCGACACGATTTTCGATTATTCTTATGTGTCACTCCCCCCTCGCCCCCCCCCCCCCCATGCCCCCCAGAGGATGCTGAATATGGACTTTAGAAAAAAAAACAGGTGTGTAACTATTCATCTCAGTGACCCTGAAAACTGTGGATTCAAAACTACTTTTGACTATTTTACACCTCTCCCCTTCCTCAACTCCTACCTGTAAGGGATAAAAAGTCCGGAGTGTCACTATTCATCTCAAGAACTATGGATTCGACACTATTTTCGATTATTTTTATATCTCACTCCCCCCTCACCCCCACCCCAATGGGGGCTGAAATTGAACTTTAAAAAATCCATAGTGTCACTATTCATCTTTGCGACCCCGAAAACTATGGATTCAAAACTATTTACAATTATTTGTATATCTCACTCCCCCTCACCCCCACACTAAACAACGCTGAAATAGGACTTTAACAAATCCGAAGCGTCGCTATTCATCTCAGTGACCCAGAAAACTGGATTCGACACTATTTTTTATTATATCTCACTCCCACCCTCACCCCTACTTTAAAGGGGGCTGAACTTAGATTTTTAATAACCCGGAATTAACACAATTCACCTCAGCAACCGCGAAAGGTTTGGAATCAACACTATTTTCGATTATTTTCATATCACCCCCTTCGACCCCCACCCGTAAGTGATAAAAAGTCTGGAGTGACACTATTCATCTCAGCGACCCCGAGAACAATGGATTCGACACCATTTTCGATTATTTTTATATCTCACTCCCCCTTGTCCCCAGCCCAAAGGGGGATGAAATAGGACTTTAATAAATCTGCAGTGTTTCTATTCACCTCTGCAACCCCGAAAACTATGGATTCGACACTATTTTCGATTATTTTTATATCTCACTCCCCCGCCCCAAACGGGGCTAAAACTGGACTTTAAAAATCCAGAGTGTCAATGTTCATCTCAGCTACCCCAAAAGCAATGGATTAAACACTATTTTTGATTATTTTTATATCTCCTCCTCGACCCCCACCCCTAAGGGATACAAAATCCGGAGTGTCATTGTTCATAACGGCGACCCTGAGAGCTATGGATTCGACGCTACTTTCAATTATTTTATATTTCACTTCCCCTCCACCACACCAAAGGGGGCTGAACTTGGACTTTCAAATATCCGGAGTGTCACTATTTATCGCAGCGACCCCGAATATGGATTCGATGCTATTATTGATTATTTTTATAAATCAGCCCCTTCCCCCCCACACTCGCATTTAAGGGTGCTTGTGGTGTCTTTGCCCCACGAAGTTTGTCTTCTGATACTAAGTCACAAGTGTACTAAGTTTGGTTGAAATCGCACCAATGGTCTAGGAGATGTAATACATAAATATCCACATACAATGATATTGATGTACATAGATCTATAGATAGATTACATAGACTCGCCTTTGCTCGTTGGGAACCCGCAGTTGCTCTTCATTAGGAGAGGGTGATAACTCCTGTCATTCCACTCTTGATATTCTGTTTCACAGTTTCTTAAATATTTTACACATCTAATAGAGAGCTACATTCTTCAAACTGGGCAGACCTATCAAAGTTGGTCTTATATATTGAAAGTACATCTTGATCACGGCATGTTGGATTGCTATTTTCAATTAACAGCCACGGTCATTCATGAAGCTCCTAGCAAGGGATGGTACTTTATAAACCATGGTGACGTGTTTCCATCCTCCTATATGCAGCATTCCTTAATGGACTATCAGGATATAGCGTAAGCTGCTGTCGCCTAGCAACAATTTGTCCATCAAGTCGATTCAATCTTGGTGCGGCTTTGCAATTTAATAAAATTACATAAAATTACTCATAATAATAAAACTACCTATCCGATTTCATTCAAACCACTTCATAATCCCTCTCAGATGTAATAAGAACAAACTGTGAAAATTTCAGCAAAATTGGTCCAATAGTTTTTGAGTCTATTAATTACAAATATACCAACATCCAATTTTATATATAGATAAACTGTTGAGCAATGGATAAGCCCGCGTTGGGGCTGCTTGGTGTGAAGTTTAAGTGAGGACAACCAGTGGACTTTCAGGTATAAATTAGTGCGCAAGAAGAAATTTATGCCTCTGCAAGGCTGGACTATAGTACCTTTTGGAGCTCAGACTCCTATGCTGTATACATGATTGGAGCAAAACATGCTGTTTGTAAAATACTGGCTATCAAGAGCTATTACCAATTGTAAGTTTTGAACCTGATTTTTGGACTGTAAGTCATTGTTAGTTATTGTTAGAGCTGACGAGCTCATTAATATTGTTGTTATTCATTGAGATTTTCTATTTATCAATTTTAAATTAGGAAAAAAGAAGAAAAGAAATAAAATTTCAAAATTTGTTGTGTTAATTTACAGTATGCTCTGGATAATTCCATGTCCACCCATTCAAACCAGGTGCTTCCTAATCCTCTGTGAGCCATGGAAACCTGGGAACATAGCTACTAAAATGGCTTTGTCTCTCACAACCAAACAACTACAACAATGAAGGAAATATCTTGAGGGTACTGGCATAGTGAATCATCTTATTAGACCATATTGAGCACTGTTGCAGCCTGGTGGGCTTGATGCATTTCGGTTTATTATGTTTCATTTAAATCTTCAGTTTTGGTTTGATTCAGGTTTATGTCAGTAGATGGGAATGGTAATTAATGATACTAAAACATGGTATTTGGTTACACAAATATATAAAAAAGATAAACTTTATTCAAACACCACTGTCTTTGTTTTATACAGCTAAGATGGATAGTGGCAATCGAACTCCATAAATTCACAAATTACTCAACAAGTCTTTATGCTTCAGAAAGTCAAAAATTACAGCAACACATGAGGAATGCAATTAACATAAGAAGCCTAAAGATTTCTGTCTTAATAAAGGTATAAGTGATATTCTTTGGTAAAATAAAAAGGATCACCCTACTTTACCATACTTTAAATTCTGTAACAAAAATGAAATTTCTGAAGCATTTTGTTATACATTTTACTATAATGTACTGTTATGTTAACAATATATGATACAAGATGGAAATTACTACTTGTTCTGTATATTGAATGTTAAGGCTTTATGTGACCCCTAGTCTGATTTGAACATATATCCACAACTGGCACAAAAGATATAGGTGAACAATATTTTGTGCACAGTCACATTACGTTTTAATATTCATTTTGGATAGTACAGACACTAAAGATATCATATTTAAAATTTTGTCAATGACATATCATAATTATATATTATTTGTGACAATAGCTTTAAATAACTTCTGCGCACACTGATAGCATGTAAAAAGCTTCACATTATTATTGAACTGAACCTACAACTCAAAATCAGAAATTAGCATACATTCTTTTGGGGTAAAACAATGTGTTTTCTTAGTATTGGCAATTGTCATTAGAGCTGAATGACAGATGTAGTAAATTCTGAGAATATGACTTGTAAGTGCAACAAAATTATCTTGCATCAGTGAACAGGTACAGATTTGTTAGATTTTTCCACAGAAGAAAGATGGTAGGATAAGTAAATAACATATTCTTTCCATTTGCCACAAGTTTATGGATATAATATTTCAGGTTTAGATTAGAAAGAGTGAAGTGAGCATGAGAAAACTCAAGGTAAAATTCTTCTTGCAATAATAATCGTTGAAACTGTGAAAAAAAAAACATTCTTTCATACTAATCCAGCTGTTTGGTTATACAAAAATATGAAGAGGGCAAAGAAGAAATAATATTCAGAAGATACTGTCTATTTTTATAAAGCTAAGATAAAATGGCAAAATAACTTTTGGTTTAAGAAGTCTATCAATGAATGTTTTGTCAACGACAGAACTGCAGAGCAAAACTTGCCTATTTAAGGAAGAAGGTGTGTTTAGCACTATTATTTCCTAAGGCTGCACTTGATGATAGTTGTAATAGATCTCAATCTCAATCACAACTGATCTGCATTTAGGGTTGTCGCCCAGATGGCGAATTCGCTATCAGTTGCTCAGTTGGAAATTTACCAAACACCTCCCATGATAAATTATTCCAGTCCCTAATTCCTCTTCCTATAAATGAATATTTACCCCAATTTGTCCTCTTGAACACCAACTTTATCTTCATTTGTCAACTTACATCATTCCATACCATCTTGCTGCTGACAGGTCAAAATGTACTGCTTAGTCAAGTAGCTCATCTCCTTACTCTCATGCCTTTTCAGCCCAAAGTTTGCACCATTTTCATAACAGTAGATTCATTGATCTTCCAAGACTGAGAATATCTTGCAACCTTTAGAATTTTATCCAATGGTTGCCTCTTAATAATTGCTCAGTCAGTTGTATGTATGACAAGATGCCAGAATTTATGGAAACAGTTTCATATCATTGCCCATTGGATTGGATTGGATTGAACTGAACACAGAATGGATGGCATCTTTAAAATAATGCAAACATTAATCCAGTCAATTATCTTATTTAAACCACATAATGAGGAATCCCAAAAATGAAATACCATACTTCAATTAATTCCTAGGCAAGTTAGTTGGCAAAAAAAGTACAGGCCAGGCTGTGTGGCTGAGACAGTTAAGGTACGGTACTGGCATTCTGAGCCCAAATTGGCAGGTTTGATCCTGGCTCAGTCTGGTGGTATTTGAAGGTGCCCAAATACATCAGCCGCATGTCAGTAGATTTACCGGCATGTAAAAGTACTCCTACAGGACAAAATTCTGGCACCATGGCATCCCTGAAAATGTATGAGTAGTCAGTGGGATGTAAAACCAATAATGTTATTAAAGAAGTGCAGAAAAAGGAGGAATATCTTGGCTCGAAAACATACAAGACTGGACGTTGATGAGAAGCTGGTGAACTCCACCATGCAGCCTCTTGACATGTGATCACCAACATTCAGTAGGAGAAAAAGAAGAAAACAATATATTTTTGTCAAAATTAATTTTCCAGTAACCTGTCTTAAAGAGATGGTTTAAACTGGTAGTAAAATTAATCTGAAGTACTGTCATGGATGTTGGTATGTGTAGAGTAGAATCATACTAAAGTTGGCTGCATACATGCAAACTTCTCAGAAGTATTTGATGCATAAGATACATTCGACCATAACATCTCCTGGAATACATTTTCTGCACATTTTACAGACCATACTTTAGAATGTTCAAAATTTATTGTCATAGTTCTATATTTAGTAGCCTCAGTATACAAGGGAAAGGGTGATAAACATAAAGTGGATAATTACAGGCCAGTCAACTTGTCATGTGTTGCATATCAGCTCTGGGAAAGCACTTTCTGATTATATTAGGCATGTTTGTGAAATTACTAACTGCTTTACAGAAGGCAGTTCAGGTTTAGGAAAGGTTTTCTGTGAGGCTCAACTTGTAGGATTCCAACAAGAAAAGGCAATTATTTTCGATTCAGGTCAAATGGACTGTGCCACTATTGACCTATCCAAGGCCTTTGAGATCATGGAAGGTTATTGACAAATATGAAGACTATTAGACTAGACTAAAGAGTGACATAATGGGTGGCTAAATTTCTAGAAAATAAAACTCAGAGAATTAGAGTAGGTGAAGAATTATTTGATCCAGTAAAGATTAAGCAGAGTATCTCAGGAAGGCCGTATTGTTGGACCTCAGTGTTTTCCTATATGCATAAATGATATGTATAAAGAACTTGTATCACAGATATGAGGTTTTGCAGATGATCTTATACTGTGTAGAGTAATAAGTTACAGGATTGTGAGCAACTGCAGAAGGACCTTGACAAAGTTGTGAGATGGATAGCAGACAACGGTATAATGGTACACGGGGTGAAAAGTCAGGTTTCACCAAGAGAAAAAGTCTGCTCAGTTTTAATTACTGTGTCAGTGGGGTGACAGTAACTCTTGACAATTAAAATAAGTATTTAGGTGTTAATATAAGGAAAGATCAAATAAATCAGATTGTAAATAACTGTTACAGATCTCTTTGTATGATTATGAGAGTATTTAGGGGTTGTAGTGAGGGAAGACTTGGGAATAAGGAGATGAACAGTTCGACTGAGTGGAATGTTCTGAGCTCTATCAAGGGTAGAGAGCTGTTGGTAGAGACATGGTTTTGAATGACACTGGTAGTCAAATAAGCTTGAGCAGTGTTTTTAAAAGTAGGAAAGACCCTAATATGAAGATAAAGTTGCATTCAAGAGGACAAATTGGGGCAAATACTTGTTTAAAGGGAGAGGACTTGCAGACTGGAATAATTTACCAAGGGAGATGTTTGATGAATTTCCATCTTGTTTGTTATCATTTACGAAATGAATAAGTAAACTAATGATAGGGAATCTACCACATGGACAACAGCCCTAAATGCAAATCAGTGGTTGCAAAGTTTGGGCTGGGAAGACTTCTAAGAAAGGAGACGAGCTGCTCGACTAAGTGGTATGTCAAAAACATATCAGATGTAAGGCTTTTCAGGCGTTTGCTCTTAACCAGCGTTTCGTCTTAGGTCTGACACTAGATTCATCAGAGTGGGATGTGTCAGACCCTACCCACTGATGCTGGGGTGTATGCAGGTGAACTTATCAGAAGCCCTTATAAGAGGCACAGTCTGATAACTGCATACAGGAGATACATCTCCACAATGGAATTATTGCCCGCCTAGCAATTCCAAATGGAAAATTCTAAATTCCCATGGAGGGAATTAGATATTTTTCACCAACAGAGCATGTCGAAAAGAGCAAACACCTGAAAAGCCTTACATCTGATATGTTTTTGACAATTTTGACATGCTCTGTTGGTGAAAAATATCTAATTCCCTCCATGGGAATTTAGGATTTTCCATAAGTGGTATGTTCCGAGTTGTCAGTGGAGAGATGGCATGGAATGACATCAATAGACGAATATGTTTGAGTGATGTCTTTAAAAGTAGGAAAGATCATAATATGAAGATAAAGCTGGAATTCAAGGGGACAAATTGGGGCAAATATTCATTCATAGGTAGGGGAGTTTGGAATTGGAATAACTTACCAAGGGAGGTGTTCAATAAATTTCCAATTTCTTTGCAATCATTTAAGAAAAGGCTAGGAAAACAACAGACAGGGAATCTGCCACCTGGGCGACTGCCTTAAATGCAGATCAGTAGTGATTGATTGAAGTGGGTGGTTATTTATTCATTTATTTATTTATTTATTCATGTTGGTGATGATGATGATGATGATGATGATGATGATGATGCTTGTTGTTTAAAGGGGCCTAACATCTAGGTCATTGGCCCCTGAATAGTTTTAGGTTACTCATGTTTCTAATTTCAGCCACTATAGAATTCCAGAAACATACAGTATCCCATACAAATGCATTGTTGTACATCCTGCTGTGAGGAAAAGGGATGGATAGGATCATGTTGATGACCTTGAAGTTACTCTATCTGAGGAGGGGAGGTAGTTGAAATCTATTCTGAGGTAATCTGGTTTGCCTTTTTGCAGTATTTTATGAAGAAGAGAAACAGCATGGTACTTATGTCTATCAACTGTCTTAACCAGGATAGCTGATGGGGGAATGGGCTGATGTGGGAATGGAGTGGAACATTTAGAATGAATCATATGCAGGCATTTATGTGCCCATTGACGTTTAGAACCATGCAAACAACTTATGTTATTGTAGACTTCATCACCATAGTCAAATATTAGTAGTATTAGTCCTTGAAAGGGGAATTTGCTGGTATTGACAGCTAAAGTCCCTCATTTTGTATAGTGAGTGTAATGAATCTTATGAGACAGATGTGGTAATGAAATGTCGTATGGCTTTTAGTGCCAGGATATCCCAGGACGGGTTCGGCTCGCCAGGTGCAGGTCTTTCTATTTGACTCCCGTAGGTGACCTGCACGTTGTGATGAGGATGAAATGATGATGAAGACAACACATACACCCAGCCCCTGTGCCATTGGAATTGACCAATTAAGGTTAAAATCCCCGACCTGGCCGGGAATGGAACCCGGGACCCTCTGAACCAAAGGCCAGTACGCTGACCGTTCAGCCAACGAGTCGGACATCGATGTGGTGATAGGAGTGGAATCATGGTTGAGAGAAAGGGTGGGTAATAGAGAAGTATTTCCAGAAGGGTATACAGTCTATTGCAGAGACCGAGGAGATAAAATGGGAGGAGGGGTGTTTATTCTGGTGAAGGAAACATATTACTCACATGAATGATTTACCGATGAAAGGGATGAAATATTAGAGATAAAATTAGTTTTTGATAATAAGGAGCAAGTGGGAATTATAGGAAAGAGGAAAGAGACATAAAAATATTTGCAAAACTAATAGATTATACTCATAAAAACAATAATAATGAATGGAGGAGATCTAAACTTGCCTGAAGTTGAATGGAATGGAGCTGCAAGGGAAGCCCATAAACAGAAACTGGCAAATAAGTTAATTTGGGAGGTTGGGTTTACACAACTAGTACAAGCACCAACTCTAATCAATAACTTACTTCTTGGTTAAACCATGGGAAATTGTTGATAATACTGAGGTAATTGAAGGGATAGGTAACCATAAGGCTATAGTAATGGATATAGGACTGGGGCCAAAAAAACTCAATAAGAGGGTCACACAAAATAAGAAATTGTACAGAAAAACAAAAGCTGAAGAATTCGGGACTTACCTTAAATCACAATTCAGTTGTTGGATAAGTGAAGGGAGTGATGTGGATACACTTTGGGCAAACTTTAAAGGAATTATTTGGGAAGGAGAGAAGAGATTTTTACCTGTTAGGAAGGGTAAAATGACTTCAGACCTTGTTTATTATACATACGAAATAAGGAAATTAAAAAGAAAATGTAGAATTGTAAACAGGAAAATCATATAGGGTAGGGAGAATAGAGAAACTAGAAAACAGCTAATAAGGGAACTTAATAGAGTGAAAAAGGAAGCAAAAGAGAATTACATGAATGGCATACTCTATGAGAGTAATGACCATAAAAGGAAATGGAAAAAGCTGTATTCATATGGGTGAAAGGAATCCAAATTTCCACAATGGTGGGAGAAGGGAGTGAACAGTTTTTAACAGATAATGAGAAAGCAAATCTATTAAGTAAGGAATTCATAGATTCAGTAGAAGACTGTTAGGAGTTGGAAACCGAAACAGAAGATAGAGAAGGAGAGGCACATAAGGAAACAAGAAGCTTTTCATTCACAAATGAGGATATTTTCAGAGAAATCCAACTGCTTCAGCAAGGAAAGCAGCAGGGAGTGATTAAATTACTGAAGAGGTATTGAAGACAATGGGGTGGTACATAGTGTCTTATTTAAAATTTCTGTTTGACTATATCATAAATAATAGTGTAATACTAAAGGAATGGAAGGAATCTATAAAAATACGAATTTTTAAAGGAAAGGGTGAAAAAAGGAAACCTGAGAACTACAGACCAGTCAGCCTAACCAGTATAGTTTGTAAAATACTGGAGAGTTTAATAGCAAAATGTATTAGAGGGATATGTGAAGATAAAAATTTGTTCATGACGAGCCAGTATGGATTTAGAAAGAAATTTTCTTGTGAGGTACAACTGGTGGGATTTCAGCAGGACATATCAGATCAGTTGGATTCGGGAGGCCAGTTGGATTGCGTAGCCACAGGTCTTTTCAAGGCATTTGACACAGTGGAACATGGAATATTATTAACTCGCGAGTGGTCGATAGCCAAAATGTAACGTGAGTGGTCACGCGTGAAACTTTCTCTCACATTAAAATAAATATGACATTTTTCACAGTTTTTTGGAGCATAAGGCTGAAATTTACTACTGAAATGAAACACAAGTTCTACCTTATATATTTTAGATAAAAATGAAATGATTAGCTGTTTTTTAAAGACACAAATTACTACTTAAAATAACATATGCAATGTACATAAAAATAACTTCCGTCCTGAAGTTGTAAAAAATAAAATCTCACACATGCATTATATCTAGTAATATTTACGTACAAAGCAAGGTTTCTGAACACAATAACATTTTCAAAAACAAGAAGTGCTCATAATACAAATACTAACGCGTACAACAGGAGTAAGTTTCCCGCTCCATTTAAAAATAACACCAACATCATTAGTTGCGCGATGAGAGAAACTCTCACGCAGCGTGCACGGACACATAGCAACCTTTGTTCTGACTAGGAGAGGGGGTGCTTAACCTTCAAATCTGAATCGCTCTACTCACAACAGTTATAAACTCAGCTAGAAGAGGGAACAGTCACCTCCCTTTCATCAGTGTGAAGTAATATCACAATAAAAATATATGAGAGAAAATCTCATATAACGACCATTCGCAGGTTAAAGAAACTGGAGGGAACAGGACTGGACATAAGGGTTATATGTTGGTAAAGAACATTTCTAAATTCAAAGGTTCAAAAAGTCAAAGTAGGATATTATATATCACAGGAAGAGAAAGTTTGGAAGGGAATTCCACAGGGTAGTAAAAGCGGCCCATTACTATTCTTAATATATGCAAATGATTTAGGGAACAATATAACATCAAAAATAAGATTGTATGCAGATTATATAATTGTTTATAGGGAAATAAATAACATAGAGGATTGTGCAATATTATAAAGGGACCTTGACAGTATCCAACAATAGGTTGAAGAGAATAATATGAAGATTAATTGAGGCAAATCAATTGTCACAACATTTACAAACAGGAGCTTAAAAACTGAATTTAAATATATTTTGGATGAGGTAATGGTCCCAAAAGATGGCAAGTGCAAATACTTAGGTGTGAGATTTGAAAGTAATTTGCACTGGAAGGGTCATGTTGATGACGTTGGGAAAGCATACAGATCATTACATGTCATAATGAGGCTACTTATAGGATGCAACAAAGAATTAAAAGATAAAAGTTACGTAAGTATGGTTCGTCCATTATTGGAATATTCAAACAGTGTTTGGGATCCTCACCAGGAATACCTAATAAAAGAAATAGATGGTGTGCAGAGAAAAGCAGCAAGCTATGTAATGGGAGATTTCAGGAGAAAGAGTAGTGTATCAGAAACTTGGGTGGGAAGCTTTGAGTAAGAGAAGGGAGAAAACTAGATTTATAGGGTTATATAGAGCCTATACAGGAGACAAAGTATAGGGAGAAATCCATGAGAGGCTTCAGTTGGAAAATAATTGTATTAGCATGGATTTTAGCAGAAATGATTAGGGTAAATTTGCATTCATTGGGAAGGGCGTGAAGGAGTTGAACAGTTTACCTGGGAAAGTGTTTGATCCTTTTCCAAAATCTGTAAAGATAATCAAGAAAAGAATAAATGGAAACAGTGAGAAGAAATGTTAGAGGGCATTCGGCCTGTGTAGATTATTGTAACAAAGAATTTTTGTGAATAATTCCATCCCCTTGTCTATGGAGACTGGACAGCTGAAGTAGGGGACTGCCTGTAGAGGTGAAGTACAGTGGGGACTTCGAGGGCCCTGGGATTGCTACAGTAGCTGTGATGGCCCTTCAGGAACTCTGAAAAGCAGTGGCAAAAGGGGCTCTGGTTAAGACGCAGCAGGTCGTTATGCATGTTAGCTACCAAAATGAGGGGGTGGGAAAAAAAGGAATGTACATTTACCTCTTATAGCAGTATTGTATAGTATTTTGTGAAGTGATTCCCCATACTGTATATGAGTTGATTATGTGTGTAAGTACAGAAGATATTATGAGTAGAATTTTGTAAATAAGATAAATTTATTAAGGATGAGCTGTGTGTTTAATAGAAAAAATGTTAATGTAAATTGTATAATACTGTATTTTAGGAAAAATTTCTTTTCTTTTTAATTTAAAATGTATTTGTTGAGAATAATGTATTTTTGTGTATCATTTGCCACCGATGTAGAGACCTCATTTGCAAATAAAGTATTTTGATTTGATTTGATTTGATTTGATTTGATTTGATTTGATTTGATTTGATGAACCAAATACACAATCATAAATTTTTGTTACATGTTCTTATCAAAAATTTATTCCAAGGTTCTTAATGGTGTCTTTTACAGGTGTTTCACTGATCTTGATAACCAGTATATTGATGTTATCTAGCTTGGCATGTGCTTTGTTAGATCCTATTATGACAGTTTGCAATTTTAACGACAGTGGCTACTAGTCCATTTGTTACTGTTTGACAGGTCTTTGTTTAATTTCATGGTTGCTTCTTATATGTCATTTGCCTTGGTATGCTATACATAGGGACCTGCGTTTTTCATTTTATGTTTAGGTGGTAATCAGGGTTGTTTTTGAAGAATTTTGCATTTTTAATCATTTTATTATCATATTTTGGTATTTTAGACATAATACTAGCCGTAACAGAACATAGAGAGAAAATAAGACAGTTACTGACCAGCCTCTTAAGCTGAATGATGTACGCGCATGAGTTGAGTTGAGTGAGTGAGAGAACAAGTTGACCTTGTCAAATTTTTTTCTTTTCTTTTTTTACTTTATGTCCCATCGACACAGATAGGTCTTATAGCGATGATGGGATAGGAAAGACCTAGGAATGGGAAGGAAGCGACCGTGGCCTTGATTAAGGTACAGCCTCAGCATTTGCCCGGTGTGAAAATGGGAAACCACGCAAAACCATCTTCAGGGCTGCCGAAAGTGGTTGATCTCAAATGTCTTGATAAAGCCATGGGTTAGAGGGTTGCTTTACTGAAGCAGTTCATAATGGAGCATGTCTCTCATGTAAAGTTAAGAGAAGTTTGTTTATGTGATACTTTGTTGTCAATGTACTTTGTTGTCAATGTCCTTTATATATAGAATTATGTGCCAAGGTGTGCTCAAAGTATCCTCAATGAGAGCTTCTTCATTCAAATTTTTGAAATCCATACTTTGTGATTATCTTGACTTATTTTTCAAACACTTCAAAGAGTATGCAGCGTAAATCATATCATGGCAGGAAAGACCTTGACACTTGACACTTATAGATCAAGGATGTCCGGTTTGAATTTTTCCCAACCTTGTGAGGCCTATCAGTATCGTCCACAGAAAGAATGACCCTGATTTCTTTAGCAGTGTCGAGAACTATGTTGTCCATGTTCTCATCTGCAGTTTTTGGTATACCACACACATGTACACACTGGCTTCTTTGATACCGTTCCAAACAGTCGCTTTTATCCTCAAGTTCCATTATTAACTTACTGACAGTTTTGTCCCACTTCTCCAGGTCCTTCCTAAGTTCTTTAATTACACTCATATTGAAATTAATAGTCTCCTTTAGTTGTTTGACAAGTGACCTTGTCATCTAGTCCTGGATAAGGTTGGCAATCGTGCTGAATTTCTCCTTGCTGCTCAGTACTTCCTGCATTGCCTGCTTAACTATGATTTCTATTGGCATTTGCTTGACATTGCATGGTATTATTATTTAATCAAATCCTTGCCTTTTGTGTTCAGTAATCACTTCACTAACACTAGGATGATAGTAGCTCCAAAAGTAATAAGGTAAATTTGGGGTACGACATCTGTTGAACTTGGCAGCCTTATCACAATTATTGTGGCAGACAGTGAAATTGGGATTTGTAATCCATTGTTTGTGTTTCCTTGAGTTCATTTTAAGCCTAGAATGCAGTATGGTGTAACACCTGGGTCAATTGGTGCTGCTACTCACTTTGGTGGTGAAACAAGGAAATTTCCTACAGTTTTTGAGGAATTTTTAAAAATTTGTAAAGCTCTACAAATATGAATGTATTCTGTTGTTGATGCATGACGACAAGGCTCATCTCAGTATGGAAGCTCTTGATATGGCACCTCATTTGGACATTGCAAGAGTCAATTTTTCCCTCCACTCGTCTCATAAGCTTCAGCCTCTTGATTGAACTGTCTGTCTGTCTCTGAAACATTCCTACAATAATTTAGTAATGTAGATTCGCAGCTTGTCAATCATCCAGGACAGACATTTGACATCTATCAAGTAGGGGAAGTTATGGGGAAATGCTGTGCATGTGTTTTGACTCTGAAGAAAAGAAAAAAATTACAAACACTTCCCTCAATAGAAGGTAGTCACAGTGGACAAAACATAACAAGACAACGAAATTTATAACTTCAGCTTGCAGTACTAATTTTGTTGATTAATTTATTCTAATAATGTTGTTAGAATTCAAGAATTACAACTGATAGCAATGATTTCTCAGCAATGAAACTGAACCCTACAAATTAAACTGCTTCCAGAAATGTACTACAAATCAAGGAATAGTCCCACAAATGCCAACCATTAATCCTATCACTTATGTCTCTCAATCCAAATGTATCTTTACATAAATAAGGTATTCTCTATCAATGTCTTCTGGATGGTCTGTAGAGATTTCAAAATGAACTGAAGGGTCTATCATACATCCTACACTATCTGATTCCATGTAGGCTATGGTGTCACTTCTCCTACTGCAAGTCTGGATAATTCTCGGGGATCCTATAACTTTTCTTTCTGAGAGAATTTGCTATTAAGGACCAAATCATGTGATGCCAGGTGTTCCATAACATCTCTCCATGAGGGCAAGATCTCAAAACATGAGGAAGGGTTGCTTTCTCTTCAGCAGTGCCAACAGAGATTTCCATTCAGGGACCTGCTAGGAATAGATTGAAAAGTGCACACATTAGCAGGAATTTATTCTTATTCCCTCAAGCCATTCACCAACTGATAATCCAGTATGATTTTGAACCTAGTTGTTGCTGGTGTATGCTGTTCAAATAGGGCCACAAATTTTCCTTTGTGAGGTAATTTATATCATCTCTTGATTTCACAATTTCTAAGCCCTACTCTGATTTTGGAAGCAGGAAGTAAGAGAGTACGTTTGTCAAGGAAGTGTTTTTGTTCCTCTGATTCAAGCTCTGTGAGACATTTGTTGCTTTCTTTAACAGCACCTCTTATTGCAGATATATATGAGTTCCTTTCCAGTGCATGCAATTTACAAGTGTTGATATGTTGTAATCTCGATTTCCAAGATGATAAATAAAGACCAAGATAATTAAAATTCCTTCTAGAATAAACCATGGGCTGCATTCTTGATTAATTTGTCAATATCAGAAAGAAAACTAGTAGGGATCAGTTCTGAGAGAGTTGTTTAGAAGGGATATATAAGAGCTGGTGATACTGAGGTGGTTAGTATGTGAAATGTTTGGTCAGGCTGTGGTAAGGGAAATGAAGTGAGTATCTCTAGTTTAGAATTAAGGTTGTTAATTACAGAGGCCCCAATAGATGCTAACTCATTTGTGAAAGACACTCCAAGATAACAATAATACTACTACTACTACTGAAATGTTTTCATTCCTCCCCTGAAGAGGGAGGTGGACCTCTTAGATTGTGACACTGCCACACAGGCTGGGAGATTTATTACGGTGAAGGAGATGCTAGGAGAAGGTGAGGAGGTTGGCGATCATGGCATATACTAGGAACTGTCTCAAAATTCGCCTTAGTGCAGGAGAATGGAAAACCATTCTCAGGAAAGCCGATGACTGGGGCCAGCTGTGAGGTCCAGCCCTGTCCTGTCTCCCGAATGCAGAGGCGTAGAGCCATGGTAGAGCCATGGCCACCCCTCCTCTACTCTATTCAGGATCAGAATTCAGGACAGATGTCTGTGCAAAATCGGTATGAGTCACTCCAGGTAGAACAACAGAGGGAAGATGAGGGACAGGGAACTGTTGCTGAGATGTGTGGAAGTAAGAGGAAGGGAAAAGGTAGGAAAGGGAAATGTAGAGTAGAGGATACGAAAAGACAGGTGGAACAGGGTCATGGGAAGGAGAAAAGGGAGGAGGAAGTAGTTTCTGCAGCTATCAGGAAAGACAGGACTGACCAAGAGGGGAGGGAATCAAATGAGGTGGGTAGGGTTGAGGCTCTGGTCATGGGGGATTCCATCGTTAGACATGTGGGGAAAGTGTGTGGAGGAAAGGGAACCAGGGTAGAATGTTATCCAGGTATTAGGTTGAGGCAGATGTTGAGGAAAGTAGAAGACAGGGAGGAGGGGAAGGAGAAGGTGGTAGTGTTTCACGTTGGTACCAACAACGTAAGGCAAGCTGATATAAGTACCAACATAGTTGGAGATGTGTGGGATCTGGTAAATGCAGCACGGGTGAAGTTTAAGAAAGCGGAGATTGTTATTAGTGGAATACTGTGCAGGAGGCATACTGACTGGGGGGTGATTGGGGATTTAAATGAGACTATGGAGTGGGTATGTCGGAAACTGGGAGTGAAATTGCTAGATCCTAATGGGTGGGTAGGAGATAGGGATCTGCGCTCAGATGGCCTTCATTTAAACCGCAGTGGTACGTATAAGTTAGGAAGTTTGTTTGGAAGGGTAATAAGGAGGTACATTCAGGGAAACGGGATGGCCTAGGGAGCGGTGATAAGGGATCAGGGAACTGGAAATCAAGTAGGCATGACATAAAATTGTTAGTGTTGAACTGTAGAAGTATTGTAAAGAAAGGAATAGAATTAAGTAATTTAATAGATATATATTTACCAGATATTGTAATAGGAGTTGAATCATGGCTGAGAAATGATATAATGGATGCAGAAATTTTCTCACGGCACTGGAGTGTGTATCGTATAGATAGGATAGGAATGGTGGGAGGGGGAGTGTTCATTCTGGTGAAAGAAGAATTTGTAAGCTATGAAACAGTTAAAGATGAGACACATGAAATTCTAGGTGTAAGGCTCATTTCTAAGGATAATAGGCAACTTGATATATTTGGAGTGTACGGATCGGGAAAGGGTAGCACTGACGCGGATTCGGAATTATTTGATAGGATAGTCAGCTAGGTGGGAAACGACATGGATTGTGATTGTAGCAGGAGATCTGAATTTGCCAGATGTCAATTGGGAAGGAAATGCGAATGACAGGAAGCATGGCCAACAAATGGCAAATAAGTTAATATGGGAAGGACAGCTCATTCAGAAAGTGATGGAACCAACCAGAGGGAAAAATATCCTGGATGTCGTGCTGATAAAACCAGATGAGCTATATAGGGAAACTGAAGTAATAGATGGTATTAGTGATCATGAAGCTGTTTTTGTGGTAGTTAAAAATAAATGTGATAGAAAGGAAGGTCTTAAAAGTAGGACTGTTAGGCAGTACCATATGGCTGATAAAACAGGCATGAGGCAGTTTCTAAAAAGTAACTATGATCGGTGGAAAACGGTAAATAAAAATGTAAACAGACTCTGGGATGGGTTTAAAGAAATTGTTGAGGAACGCAAAAACAGGTTTGTACCTTTAAGGGTGGTAAGGAATGGTAAAGACCCACCTTATTATAATAGAGAAATAAAGAGACTAAGAAGGAGGTGCAGACTGGAAAGAAATAGATTTAGAAATTGCTGTGGAAGTAACGAGAAATTGAAGGAACTTACTAGAAAATTGATTCTAGCAAAGAAGGCAGCTAAAGATAACAAGATGGCAAGCATAATTGGCAGTCATACAAATATTAGTGAAAAATAGAAGTGTATGTATAGGTATTTTAAGGCAGAAACAGGTTCCAAGAAGGACATTCCAGAAATAATTAATGAACAAAGGGAGTGTGTATTTGAGGATCTTCAAAGGCAGAAGTATTCAGTCAGCAGTATGTAAAGATTGTTGGTTACAAGGATAATGTCCAGATAGAGGAGGAGACTAAGGCCAAAGAAGTATTAAAATTTACATATGATAACAATGACATTTACAATAAGATACAAAAGTTGAAAACTAGAAAAGCGGCTGGAATTGATCAGATTTCTGGGGATATACTAAAGACAATGGGTTGGGATATAGTACCATATCTGAAGTACTTATTTGATTATTGTTTGGTTGGAGGAGCTATACCAGATGAATGGAGAATTGCTATAGTAGCCTCTGTGTATAAAGGAAAGGGTGATAGACATAAAGCTGAAAATTACAGGCCAGTAAGTTTGACATGCATTGTATGTAAGCTTTGGGAAGGCATTCTTTCTGATTATATTAGACATGTTTGTGAAATTGATAACTGGTTCGATAGAAGGCAATTCGGTTTTAGGAAAGGTTATTCCACTGAAGCTCAACTTGTAGGATTCCAGCAAGATATTGCAGATATCTTGGATTCTGGAGGTCAAATGGACTGTATCTCGATTGACCTGTCTAAAGCATTTGATAGGGTGGAACATGGGAGACTACTGGCAAAAATGAGTGCAATTGGACTAGACAAAAGATTGACAATGGGTTGCTATATTTCTAGAAAATAGATCTCAGAGAATTAGAGGTGAAGCTTTATCTGACCCTGTAATAATTAAGAGGGGAATTCCTCAAGGCAGTATTATCGGACCTTTATGTTTTCTTATATATATAAATGATATGAGTAAAGGAGTGGAATCGGAGGTAAGGCTTTTTGCGGATGATGTTATTCTCTATAGAGTGATAAATAAGTTACAAGATTGTGAGCAACTGCAACTTGACCTCGAAAATGTTGTGAGATGGACAGCAGGCAATGGTATGTTGTTAAACGGGGTTAAAAGTCAGGTTGTGAGTTTCACAAATAGGAAAAGTCCTCTCAGTTTTAATTACTGAGTTGATGTGGTGAAAGTTCCTTTTGGGGATCATTGTAAGTATCTAGGTGTTAATATAAGGAAAGATCTTTATTGGGGTAATCACATAAATGGGATTGTAAATAAAGGGTACAGATCTCTGCACATGGTTATGAGGGTATTTAGGGGTTGTAGTAAGGATGTAAAGGAGAGTGCATATAAGTCTCTGGTGAGACCCCAACTAGAGTATGGCTCCAGTGTATGGGGCCCTCACCAGGATTACCTGATTCAAGAACTGGAAAAAGTCCAAAGAAAAGCAGCTCGATTTATTCTGGGTGATTTCCGACAAAAGAGTAGTGTTACAAAATGTTTGGGTTGGGAAGAATTGAGAGAAAGAAGAAGAGCTGCTCGACTAAGTGGTATGTTCCGAGCTGTCAGCGGAGAGATGGCGTGGAATGACATTAGTAGACGAATAAGTTTGAATGGCGTTTATAAAAGTAGGAAAGATCACAATATGAAGATAAAGTTGGAATTCAAGAGGACAAACTGGGGCAAATATTCATTTATAGGAAGGGGAGTTAGGGATTGGAATAACTTACCAAGAGAGATGTTCAATAAATTTCCAATTTCTTTGAAATCATTTAGGAAAAGGCTAGGAAAGCAACAGATAGGGAATCTGCCACCTGGGCGACTGCCCTAAATGCAGATCAGTATTGATTGATTGATTGATTGATTGACAGTTGGTGAGTCAGAGTGCAGAGCTGTTGGATCACGGACCAGCCTTGGCCACTTGTGGGCTGAGATCCACTTTGCATCCACCCACCAACAATAATAAGGATGAGTCAACATACAAGATTTTCCAAAAGCTGTTGATGTTAACACAAAAAGATTTGTTTGCATTAACTGATAAGCTTATTTCTTGCAAATGTTTGCTTATGAATTTAAAATCAATTTCGTATATCTATTTACAGATATTTCCCATCTATATTCTCTGTTTTCCAAGATACAAGACAGAATGTTACAAGGTTCATGATCATGTTGTACCACAGAACACTTTTCATCTCACTATAAATTACTTTTTAAACCCTTAACAGGACTGTAAAACAGAAAACTATAAACAGAAAGCTGTAATGGGATTAAAACTGTTGTCATCCAAATTTAAAAAAAAAAGTAAAATGTGTTCCATGGTACACAAGTCTCCCCTACTTATATCTCAGAGTATAGTACAATTCCTGGACTTGTATTTAGGGGCAGAAAATTGACGAAAGTGCTTTAAGAACAAGCAAATAAAATAATTTACAGGGTGGTTTGTTTTATCTGAAATACTTAAGTGTTCCAGAAAACCAGTATGCACTGCACGTAGATTATTTATCAGAGAGGGTGAAGAGAGTGCAGCACATAATCATGGGATAAAACGAACACTGACGATCACCATAAGTATTTTAAGAAGTATTTTGAATGACTGCAGAAGTGCAAGAAATGTTGGAAATCCTCAAATTCAAAATTCATGTACCGACTTGGAATAGCAGGAGAAGTCTTCTCTGCAATGTCATAATTTTCTTAGTTTCCATGTCCTACCTGAAAAAAGCATGTTTTAGAAAAAGCTAAAATACAATTTATCTGTCTAGTGTTTATGTAATGTAAAAACAAAACATCTGTTATAAAAGGAAGATATTAATTTGAATTAGAACTCTATAGGACAAATTCAATGATCTGACGGAAGTCAAGCTGTGTGCATGCTCAGAGTGGATCCACCTGTGTATCCAAATGAACAACTCGAAACATGAAAAACCACAGTAGTCAGTTTCCCGCAACTACTGTACAATCAGCTTCTTATCTAGAGTAATTTCTCACCACCAACAGAGGGAAATTCAGGGAATTTATAATAACTGGATCATTCTATGTTCTTATGAGAGTTGAAGTTTATTATCTTTTATGTACAAGTACCAAAAGTTATCAGTTATGAGATTGTTAGAAGAAGAGAGTAGTAGTGATTTATCCAAACAGGATCAGCACTTTCAGAAGATAAAGACAATAATAATTTAGTGTTTTCTGTCATCTTTCTAGATTAAATAATAATAGGATAATAAAACAACTATTTAATTACTTTTGGAAAAGTAAAACAAAAAAATAATTGGTTTAAAGAAGTTCAGAATGATTTAGAAGAGCTGAATATTACAATGAAGCAAATTGAAAATAGAGAAGAAAAAAAAGGATTCTCAAGAACAAACAAATAAGATTGTCATTAAAAACTGTACAACACAAACAATATGTCATATCTGATGAAGAAAGGGCAGCCAAGTCAGCCAGAATGAAGAGGTTTTGGGGAAGGAAGAAGATGATGCAAGCTAAATCTTCAGTTAATTCTTTGTTAACATAAATGTATTTGGGTTTGATTTAAGTGCTCCAATGTGGGTGTAAACTATGTAAATAAATAAATAATATAAAGTTATTGCTTTTATGTCCCATTAACTACTTTTAAGGTTATTGAAGAATGATTTAAATGTAAGAGATGCAGAATTTTATGATGAGTATACAGATGTTATACACGTTTTATTCATAATATTGACGGTCTCACTACACTCCTCAGCATAGTGTTTTTATTTAACAGTCAGCAAGATCTATTAGACGAGAGGACTTTGTACCTCAATGTGTTTTTAACTCACTAATCATGATCACTGTCACTTCACATCATTACGATTTTAAATTTGTTTGTATATTATGTAATCATTGTTTTACTACTGAAGATGGCCTTGAGATTAGGCTGAAACATGTATAGACTTTGCTTCATCTAACAGATGACTTGACTTGTATTGATAGGAGGAATTTATAAATATTTTCTTTTGTAAAGTGAGTATATTCTGCTATGTTTTGTTTCTGAAATTAAAATATTTGCAAAATTATTTAAAGGAATTTGTGTTATAGTTTAAAATGAGATGGTATTTCTTCATTTCCCACTCACACGCCTAAACAAAAGGATCAATTGAGCTAAAATATGGTATGGACATACCTCAGATGTTCAGTTCAAATACAAGCCTATTCTAATAGTTCAGTAATTAACATTTTCTAAATGGCAGCCATTAATATGCAGGTATTTACATAAGTTGTGGATGTTGTATCTGCTAAAAAACAAAATAATGGGCAAATGGTTAGTCCCGTCATCAAATATAGTCCAGCATGTGTACTTAAAATTCAGTTATCTACAAGAAAGGCCATGTGCATTTTCTTTGTAACTCTAATGGCTCTCTATGAAATTCGGCTTTCATAATTTTTTAAAATAATTGGTCCAGAGTACCCACCAGCCGAGTACTGTTCGGATGGGTATTTGGCTGTTTCTTGTTAGATCCTGCTAATTCAAACTGAACCCAGGGTGTGCAATGGTTGCTGCTTAAAAATTATGCATTAATGAAGGGTACAAACAGTAGTCGGTGACATCGCCAACTATCGGCCCAGCAACGATGAGAACATTCTGCTATTTAAATCTAAGAATTTCATTTTTGTCCGTATTGAACTGAGAATGGAAGATAGGAAAGTTTCCTATCTAACATTCTGCTAGTTAATAATATTCTTTAAAAAAAAATTATATTCAAATTTGAATTATTTATTGGCTGCATAATGCCATACTAATACAGATAGGTTTCTGGCAATGCTGCAATAGGTAAGAATTAGGATTGAAATGGAAGCCCAGCCTTAATTTAGGTACAGTCCTAGCATTTGCTTAGTGGAAAGTAGGAGAATAATCTTCATTGTTACCAGCAACAGAGTTTGAACCTACAATCTCCTAATACAAACTCACTGCTGTGCAATCTATACCACATAGTCAACTTGCTCGGTGAAGCTTTTAACCTGGGAGTGGTGGCATGGAGTATTTTATGACCTGGCACAAATTTATTTTGTTAGATTGTCCTTATTTTTAAACTTACAGACCTTGGCTGCCACATACCTCTCCCCACATACCTTTCCTTTTGTCTGAGGTCAGTGGCATTATAGTGAAGGGTCTTCATTGTTAGAAAGAGGGATAATTGTCAAGTGGTGTAATAAACTGACTCGTTAGACCTCGCACCACCAGTCCCCTTTGCCGGAAGTACAACAGGAACAATGTCCAGTGTATCCAGTGAGTTACTTCTGTAATAATGTTAGGAATCATTCAGTCAACCCCTTATCGCTGAAATGAGTTATGTGAAGAGTATGAGGCAAGGGTGTCATCTTTTTTTACAGTCTGTGAGAGAGGAAGAAGTTTTAGTGAGAGTGAGGATGAATTAGAAGTAGTAGACTCTAACAGTCATATGGGACAGAGCGCCAATGAAGAAGTAGTAAATATTACTGATGATGATTTATCTTTCTCAACAGTTTTCGACCATAACAGGAAAGGATGGTGTTACAAAATGGACATAAATTTCTCCTCCTAAAAGCTTACTACTGGAACCCACAACATTTACAAGGAGTGATACTCGCAGCAAGAAGTTCATCATCGCCTGAAGAAGCTTAAGCCCTTATTTACACAAATGATAATATGCTGCAACTCACTGTAAACTGTACGACCCTGGAAACCGAAAAAGTCAGAAGAAATTATACTCACAAATAAATTATCACAATTTTATGGATTGTCATGAAGAGGATAATTATTTCCAGTAGTGCAATTATTTTGGTAGGACCTCTCCCCACCACCCGCAGATATACTTGCAGGAGTAGTATTATGTAGTTAGCAGAATCTAAATCTGTCGTCTGAATCAAGATAAAGTGTTTAATAAAGATTATTCCTGTCCATGACAAGTTTTTACTTTTATAACATTCATATAATGTGAAGCTAATCAGTATTTGATATATACATTTACTTTTGATATCATATCATGCTATTGAGTTCATAAACCTAATACATAAATAAAAATAAATGATTTTTGTTATTAGGCCAAGTTCAATCATAGCGGTCAGAAAGTACCCCATGCCACCTCTCACATTACATCAACGAGCGCAATCTGTCCAGGGTTAATGATGGCTCAAAATAATCTAGGAGGGAGGGTAAGAGCAATGGGAAATGAACTGGAAATTAATTTACTTTTTATTATGATATGGAAGAATTACAAAGAAACACTAATTATCAGGATTGCCAATTACTAAGGACTTGCTTCTTGGTAGTAATGCAACAGACCAATGAACTGTAAAATATTCCAGCATATCAGACTTTGCTGATAGTATTTATTTATTCTGTACAAGACCATCAGGTGACTGACTGTTCTCTTGAGCAAACCCTCAACAAGAGGATATATTATATCGGCAAGAGGGAGATAGCTGTCTGTGATGGTTTGAGTTTGGGAAGGAGAACCAATCCACTCTGGTTTATCTACCCTAAGTAATTGAGGATAAAGTTAAGAGAACTACTGTATGGACTGTACTACTCTGATGCATACAAGAAAAATTCTCATTATAAACTGAACTCATTACACAGTAAACAGGAAGTGATGGCAATAATGCTGAGTACTTCAGATTTTATCAAAAGCAGTAAATCTTAAAATCATATTTATTATTCTAATTATTACCTTCCTCATAATTAGACGGGATTGCTATTGGTAAAATGATAATATGAATAACCTCCATTTCCTTCTCATAGACACACAAATAAAACATTCAAATCAAATCTTCAGCACGGTCTATTCATAACAAACTGAACTGTAGACACTTTCTGCATATCCTGATAACTTGTGTTTAAGTTTAATCTGAATGGCTAGAATTCTACAGTATCTGAACCTGTTCTAAAATGAGGAACTTAATATTCAATTGTAAAATGTGGAGGTGAAATTATGCAATTCACAAACTTTTGTGGTTTAACAGGGATCATATGAATATTTTATATAATGTAATGGAAAAAATACACAAATTGAGACTTTGTTATCAGAAGCTATAGGAAAATAAAAATCAACTAATTTGTAAAAATTATCAATGCACTGAATGTGGAGCAACTATTTCCAATGCACACTTTTATATTATTCTGTATACAAACAATGGAAGTCAGTATAAAAACAACTAACAAACAAGAGGTAGAAACATACACAAAACACACACACACACATAAAAATAAGAGTTCAATATGCTATTGAGATGTACACTTTATGTTCAAGACACTTACTCTTTTGAATGCCATTTGTGTCTAAAAGAACACTGTCCTACCTTGACAGTATGACAAATCTAAGAAAATTTACTGTACTATATAATAAAAATGTGATTTTACACAAAATTCACTCATTTCCAATTGAATTGTCTGCTTTATCAGGAGTAAAATGAAATACCACAAGCCTATCTACAAGCATAAGAAATTAAGCTATTGGTGTCATCGTTTAAACTCATTATAGTAACAAATTCTAATTTTACATTTATCTCACAATTTCACTCTTGATAACATATACATTCAACTGAAAATGATATTTCTTTCAACAACCCATAAAACCCCAAGTATTAACTTGCTTTGGTATGCAGAACAATTAATAATCAACCACAGCCTTGATCACATACTCACAGGAACATTTCAAACACACATAATAAGTATATCACAATGTTCAGTTCACAACATACAAGGATAAACAATTACATATCTAAACAAAGTCATGATGATCATCCCAAGCTAACCATGAATACTGCTAGGGCCATTCAACTGAAAACAGAAAAGTGAACGTACTTGCACTAATTTATGCAGATTGACCTATTTCATGTTTATATAAACTTGCTATTTTGAATGTCATTTATATCTAAAAGAACACTGTCCTACAGTATAATGAATCTAAGACTGGAACAACATGGTCTGAAGACAGGAAGGAAGCACACAGTAAAAGAATGAAGTAAATATGGGCACAAAGGAAGGCAAATGCATACCTCTTTGTGTAGTCTTAATGGGTTTATTCATATTTCTAATAATAATAATAATAATAATAATAATAATAATAATAATAATAATAATAATAATAATAATAATAATAACAACAACAACTCCGCCAGTGCCGGTCGCAAGCCCGGGGCCTCATTTTGCAAGTGATGAGGAAGGAGGAGCGGGAGGAGTATCAACCTCGTAAAAACACCAGGGTCCATCTGGCTCCGGATGGTAGCACCCTGTTTTAGGGCCCCTACCTAGGGTTACTAGGCGAAACTGGTCAACGGTCTCAGCGGCGGAAGAGGAATCTATTGCCCAATGGCACAGAGAGCGGAAGAACCTAAGGGAGCACACCCCGGAAAGAAAAGTGACTTAAAACCCAGGCACGACTGTTCCCGAATTGGGAGGCTTCCTGGTCAGCGTCGGATTCCATGTTAGGGACGGCTGTTCTAAAACTCCAGGTCTCACCAACTTGGTTTTACCTTTAGGATGGGGTTCTACCCTATCCCCCAAACCAAAAACCATGCAACTGACATGATGACAAAACGTACGGAATCTAGTACCCCAGCCGGTAAAACCCGGGGCCAGAGTTCTGGTTCAAGTAGGGCAAAGGATTCTGGGGGCCCTACACCATCATGTTTGGATAAGTCGGAGGATTCATCACCCCGCAAACTCAGAACAAAAGAGAAGCATTTCTTTGGCACACTCAATGTGAACACCCTTTTGAAAGTTGGTAAACAAAAGGAACTGATCAAAGTGCTCGATGAATATAAGATCAAAGTTCTAGCAGTCCAAGAAACAAGATTTATTTCAGATGAAGTGTCGGCTATTGGAAACTACAGAATACTGAAAGGACGGACAGCTATCAAAGTTAAGAAGTCAGAGAAAACCAAGAAACCAGTGTTAATACTCGGGACAGCCTTCTTTATTCACAACTCTAAAGCAGAATCTGTAGTAGACTACAGATCTCCATCTCCCAGACTGTCTGTACTAACTCTCAAAACTGGAAACAAATTGTACTCCATCTTCAATGTCCATGCTCCAATTAATGAAGATAACAGAGAGAATCCAGAGAAAGTAGAAGAATTTTGGTCACAACTTGAAGAAGAACTGTTCAGAACCCCAGATCTTGATGGGAAATTTTAATGCTCAGATTGGAAAAGAGAAAAAATTTTGAAACATTGTTGGAACATACACGGCTCACAAAAGGACAAACAGAAATGGTGAAAGACTGATAGATGTATGTGAATCATTTGCATGAAAATAATGTCAACTCAATTCAAGAGAGCTCTCAAGCGGATGATGACATGACGATCACCTAACTCCATGTTAGGAGAATTCCAAATTGACCATGTAGCGACCACCAGCCCTAAGGAAATAATGAATGTCAGAGTGCAGAAAGGTGCTAATTTTGATTCCGATCACTATCTAACAAGGATAAAAGTGAAGCCCACACCTTATAACCATAGAAAGAAACCCCTCAGAATACAGAAGTATGGAATTGAAGAACTCAAAGTCAGTGAAGAAATAGTAGTGAAGTATCAGAAAGAACTCGACACGCTGGAGTGCTATGAGTGGGACAAAATGGCTCAAAAGATTCAGGAAGCAGCAAAACAAACAATTTTTCTTGCTAAGAAGAAGAAGCATCCATGGTGGAATGATGAATGTGAAGATGCGCTACGAAGATGATCAGAAGCTTGGAACAAGTGGAACTCCAACAAACAGAACTTCGAAGATTTTAAGATCCAAAGGAAAAGGACAGCAAAGCTGTTCAAGAATTCCAAAAGAAGATTTGAAAGAGACCAGCTGAGAGAGATAGAAGAGAATTTCAAGAAAAACAACACCGGGAACTTCTATCAGACGTTTAAGACAAAACTTTGAGGTTACCACCCAACATTTGTTTCAAAAATGATCAAGGTAAGCCGATTATGAGCAACAAACAGAACTGTGAACATTTTGCTAAATATTTCAAAGAACTGCTCAACTGTGATCCACCTCAAGAAAAACTGACGTTCCAGAACCCAGAAAGCACACTGCAGGAATCAACCCCGCCAGATAAGAGCGAAATAAAGGAGATCATCAAGAGCTTGAAAAATAACAAAGCATCTGGCAAGGACTCAATTGTTGCTGAACTTCTGAAATATGCAGGGGATAACTTCCTGGAACAACTTGAAACACTCTTTCAACAGATCTGGTCCACAGGAGAGATCCCAGAAGAATGGAGGGAGGCTATCATCCACCCCCTGCACAAGAAAGGAGACAGAACGAATGTCAATAACTATAGAGGGATATCACTTTTGCCAGTAGCCTACAAGATACAATACTTTCTATGGCACTCAAGCATAGGATAGAAAGACATATAGATAAACAATTAGGAGAATATCAAGCTGGCTTTTGAAAGGGCCGGTTTTGTGCAGAACAGATTTTTACCATTCAGACCTTAATCAAGACTAAGACAATAGCAGCAGATAAGAAAGTGATAATGACATTCGTGGATTTCAAAAAAGCATATGGCTCCATAGACTGGGACACACTAATGGAAGTGCTTAAGGAATTTGGAATAGACAATAAGACAACAACCTTGATTCATCAAACACTAAAAAACACACGATCACAGGTAAAATTTTTAGGAGAACTGTCAGAGCCCTTTGATATCAAAACAGATTTGAGACAAGGAGATGGCCTCTCTCCAACTTTGTTCAACTGTGTTTTAGAGAAAGTTATCAAGAAATGGCGAAAAGAAATGAGCAAATTAAACTTTCCAAATAGAATTAGATTAGGTCACAAGAGAACTGGGCTTAAATTTGAATGCCTCGCATTTGCAGATGATATAGACTTTTTTGCAGAGAATTTTCAAATTGCAATTAAACAGATTGAAGTCCTCAAAGAAACGACAGACAAAACAGGATTGCAAATATCTTTTGAGAAGACGGAGTACATGAACATAAATACCACTGACCCAACCTGGACAATGAGGACAAAGTATGGTGACATCAAAAGAGCTACAAAATTCAAGTACCTAGGAGAGATTTTGACTCCAAACATGAATGAGACAGCAGCAATTCAAGAACATGCAAGAAAGATGGAAACTGCGTTTAGATTATGTCAGAACACCTATAAATCTAAGTCACTCTCCTACCAGGCCAAATTCAAACGCTACAGCACTGTAGTCAAATCTGAATGTTTATACGCAGTTGAGACAATAGCCATGAAGGGACTCTCAGATTTGGAAAAGAAAGAAAGGAGGTTCCTTAGAAAGATTCTTGGATCCAGAAAATCATCAGATAAGTTTAGGTTTCGCATGAGACCAAACCGAGAGCTATACCAACAATTTGAAAACATCACCACCACAATGAAAAAGAGGAGATTGACGTTCTATGGACATATTAAAAGGATGGGATCAGAGGGACTCACCAACAGGATCCTCACCTTCCAGGAGAACAAGTCCCATCGGTAAAAGAAGTCCACCGAGATTTAGAAAAATGTGGGATCACGGCAGAAGATATAACAAACAGAAAAATCTTCAGGCAGAGAGTTGCGAAGGTGAAGGACCTAGCTGATGAGAAAACAAGGAAGAATAGAGTATTCTCGGCAGAAGAACGAGCACGAGCAAGTCAGCAGATGAAGGAATACTGGCAAAAGAGGAAGGAGAAAGAACTTGAGAAAGCAATGGAAGTTGCGTAATCGCAGCCCATAGGTGGCTGAAATGAAAATAATAATAATAATAATAATAATAATAATAATAATAATAATAATAATAATAATAAACAATAATAATGATGATGATGATGCAAATTTTCAAAAACAAGAGGTAGGTATTAATATTTCACATTTAAAAGCTGAATGATAAGCAATAAACCCATACTCTCCACTGCTAGAATGGTGACATGTTCTTTTAAAGAACTAAAGAGTTACTTGAACATTAATAGACCATAGATATTCAAAGGATGCAAAATTAAACTGCAAACGTGTGAACAACCATGATACAACGAATGTTTATTGGTTTTCTGGTGGGAGGAACAGGGCCTACACAGGAAGTATTATACAGTTGCCTACGGTACTTCAAAATCTGATATCAACAAAAAAAAAAAATTGAAATAACAAATGCTACAATAAAAAGAAAATTAGATTTTGGTTTAAGGGGAAATATGAACCTTTTGGATAAAGCGTCAAGCAAGCAACCCAAGCTTATGCCACAATGTTTTAAGTAGTAAATAATCAAAGGAGATATATTATTATTCACAGCAAGAAAGAGAGAAATAGGATGTCACACATGAAAGAAATAGCTTGTTAAACATTAAGAATGAAAAGATTGAAATGTAAGGTTCATGAACAGATGGACATATATATTGAATTTAGAGATGAAAGTTACCGTGAAGTTTAAAAATTAAATATAATGAGACAAATATTGATGAGAAACCGAACAGTTGCATGTCATTTTCATCATATACTTTTCCAGAACTTCTGGAAAGCATATAACTTGATGGATAAGGAACACATTGGATCACTTTTGAGTACTGGTAATACTTTCACGTTAATTTGAAATCAACAATACAAAAGAAAATATTAATGTCTTCTGTAAAATGTTCACAGCAAAACCACATTTCAACCAATGAAATTTACAGCACATTTGGGCACATGAAATTTGATTTTTAGGAGTTTTGGCTCTCGAAAGATGCACTCCATAGATGAATCGAAATGAGAAGTTATGAAAACAGTGCATGATTAGCTGTCATTATTAAAGGATAAATATCTCTTCTCCGATGTGTCCTTGTGGGCATTTGCTGAAGTACTAAATACAAATACAGGCAATAGAAATGAAATTTCTGGGAAGTGAGATACACACCACAATAGAAGAGAAGAAACTGGGTGAAAAATGAAGACCTATGGAAAGAAATAAAAGTGGACAATTTTAATGAGAGGAAAAAAGTAGATTAAGATATAAAATGTATGAGAGAATGCCAAAACAAATTTTGAAATTACAAGATGGATGGACTTAAATAATACAATGAGAACATTTTATTGTTTCTGTACTTGTGATTGATCAAATAACTTTTCTTATTTCATTTGAATGACCTTTATGTTTCACATAATAAAATTATATGGTAAATTATTAAAATACATACTAAATAAACATGTGGTAAATAGTATTTACCTCTCCCCCAGTTCACAATGATTTAGAAGACAGGCTGATAAGATAGGAAGACACAGATACAGGGCTACAGCTAGTATACATACACACAAACAGGAATGGTGCCTTGTGGAAACATGACTTTTCCCTTTGTAATATAAACAATTTGTGCCTTTTCACAGGTCAGACAGGAATATTATAGAAACCATGAAAATTACAGTACAATATTAAAATTCTGAATGTTTCTTTCAAAATACAAGAGTATAGGACTTTCAAAGAACCCAGCTGCATATGTTACAGTATAGGAAAACATCAAAGCCTTAAGTACAGTAGTGTTAGTCTGCACTGAATTGGGTAAACATGTGTATTTTACAGGCCATCATTAACAAGTCTTCAAGTGAATTATTCAGCATCCTAACCAAAGTACATTTAAAAAACTCCCCTTGTGTCACATTTTTAAAGGAAGAACTGAATTTTAAGGAGGAATGATGATCCGCAAAAAACTAACAGTCCTAAATTTTCTGAACAACAAATTTAATGTATAAAAAGGACTAGGTTATGCAAACATTTCAACACGTTACTTTTTAAAAAGTTTTTTTTTTTTTTTTTTTTCAATAACTCTTTGAAGATGCTTTCAATGCTTGTACAAGACTTCAAGAAAACATATAATTCATCACAATGTTTGCCTTTGCCAGTACACATCGAGAGCAGACCCGTTAAGAAATCTGCCTTAATTGTGCATATTTCATTCCTATTTAGATAATTGTTAAAGGATGTCACTTTATTTATAGATGTATGGCATTGTGCTAAATATTCAGAGAAAAATGGCATATATAACTTTTATTAGGAAATTATATGCTCTTCTTGTGAACAGTGCCTTCTCATATAGAATTATACCTTTACTAGGACATTTTATGCTTCTTCTTTTGATCTCGTCTCCTTTCCAGGTCTGTGGTGGGATGAGGTTTCAGTTCTCTGTACGCCAACTAAAAAGAAAGACCAGTCAATTAATCTTTCTTGTGAACAAAAGCTTGCATAGACAATTTCACTGCAGATGTTTTTATGGACATTCTAGAATATACTGCTCTAAATGATGGATATAAAATCTGCCTAGTATGAAAATACTGGGTGATTTATCCTTTGTGGGACTACTCCATGCACAGTTGATCAAGCCCTGCAGTTCTTGTCTTACACGTTTCTTCTCTTTCCCACGCTTGGAAGCTTGGAGGGGGGGGTGGGGGGTGGAGATCAGTATGTGTTCATCTTTAGGAAAGTATGCATGTATTCTTGTTGTAGTGTGTTACTTAAGTGTTCAGTAGGCAAAATACAGAGTATTAAGTAAGTTAATATGGCTCAATTCAGGTATTGTATTCTCTAAAGAAATTTATTTACAATTTGTACATGCGTACAGAATAAACTAATGTTGTACGGAGATTGTTTCGAGAGAGATTCCATGATATTCAACTTGAGTCAAAGTTTGATTCACAGATTGGTAAATATATTTAATAAAACAGGAAGTATTTCTGATAAAAATCATACACAGCCATGTACAGAATATGCAGAAAAAAAGCTGTAGATAACATTGGACATACTCTGGAATGTACCCCTACAAAATCACTTTGACAGCTTTCTCAGCAAATGGGTACTTCCTGTTCTTTTGTTCAAATTGCTACAAAGTTTTTGAAGTTAAAACCCTATTAAATTGCTGCAGCGCAAGAACTGGGTGAACCCGAATCCATGAATAGATTTTGTGAATGGATTTGAATAGTGTGTATGACGGAGAAATTGGCCATTAGCAGTGAGAGAATAAGAGGCCACACTTTTTAAGAAACTATAATTGAGATAGATATGTGCAACTGTTTTGCCATGTATTAACTATGAGGGAGTGTAGTGTCATGACTTCAATCAATCAATACTGATCTGCATTTAGGGCAGTAGTACAGGTGGCAGATTCCCTATCTGTTGTTTTCCTAGCCTTTTCCTAAATGATTTCAAAGAAATTGGAAATTTATTGAACGTCTCCCTTGGTAAGTTATTCCAATCCCTAACTCCCCTTCCTATAAATGAATATTTGCCCCAATTTGTCCTCATGAATTCCAACTTTATCTTCATATTGTGATCTTTCCTACTTTTATAAACGCCACTCAGACTTATTTGTCTACTAATGTCATTCCATGCCATATCTCCGCTGACAGCTCGGAACATACCACTTATTCGAGCAGCTCTTCTTCTTTCTCTCAATTCCTACCAACCCAAACTTTGCAACATTTTTGTAACGCTACTCTTTTGTCGGAAATCACCCAGAACAAATCGAGCTGCTTTTCTTTGGATTTTTTCCAGTTCTTGAATCAGGTAATCCTGGTGAGGGTCCCATACACTGAAACCATACTCTAGTTGGGGTCTTACCAGAGACTTATATGCCCTCTCCTTTACATCCTTACTACAACCCCTAAACACCCTCATAACCATGAGCAGAGATCTGTACCCTTTATTTACAATCCCATTTATGTGATTACCCCAATGAAGATCTTTCCTTATATTAACACCTAGATACTTACAATGATCCCCAAAAGGAACTTTCACCCCATCAACTCAGTAATTAAAACTGAGAGGACTTTTCCTATTTGTGAAACTCACTACCTGACTTTTAACCCCGTTTATCAACATACCATTGCCTGCTGTCCATCTCACAACATTTTCGAGGTCACGTTGCAGTTGCTCACAATCTTGTAACTTATTTATTACTCTATAGAGAATAACATCATCCTCAAAAAGCCTTACCTCCGATTCCACTCCTTTACTCATATCATTTATATATATATAAGAAAACATAAAGGTCCAATAATACTGCCTTGAGGAATTCCCCTCTCAATTATTACAGGGTCAGATAAAGCTTCACCTACTCTAATTCTCTGAGATCTCTTTTCTAGAAATATAGCAACCCATTCAGTCACTCTTTTGTCTAGTCCAATTGCACTCATTTTTGGCAGTAGTCTCCCATGATCCACCCTATCAAATGCTTTAGACAGGTCAATCGCAATACAGTCCATTTGACCTCCAGAATCCAAGATATCTGCAATATCTTGCTGGAATCCTACAAGTTGAGCTTCAGTGGAATAACCTTTCCTAAAACTGAACTGCCTTCTATCGAACCAGTTATTAATTTCACAAACATGTCTAATATAATCAGAAAGCATGCCTTCCCAAAGCTTACATACAATGCACATCAAACTTACTGGCCTGTAATTTTCAGCTTTCACCCTTTCCTTTATACACAGGGCTTACTATAGCAACTCTCCATTCATCTGGTATAGTCCCTCTGACCAAACAATAATCAAACAAGTACTTCAGATATGGTACTATATCCCAACCCATTGTCTTTAGTATATCCCCAGAAATCTGATCAATTCCAGCCACTTTTCTAGTTTTCAACTTTTGTATCTTATTGTAAATGTCATTGTTATCATATGTAAATTTTAATACTTCTTTGGCCTTAGTCTCCTCCTCTATCTGGACATTATCCTTGTAACCAACAATCTTTACATACTGCTGACTGAATACTTCTGCCTTTTGAAGATCCTCACATACACACTCTCCTTGTTCATTTATTATTCCTGGAATGTCCTGACTCTGCAATGGCACATATAGCTTATCTCTCCTTGCTGAAATTCATGAAATATTTAATGATAGTTGTTACTAACAATGTAGTTATTACTACAATGGTGTCCCCATTCAACATCCTGTGATTTTTATCTCTCAGTGGTATTAAAGGAAAAAAGTGTACAAGACAAATTTACACACTTTATACGAACAGAAAAATAACATTTGTGAAGTAATATTCTTGATTTTGCAGAGGGAACTGCAAGGGTAATAATTAATTAATGTTGATATTGTCTGCCTCCATAGCATAACGGTTAGTGTTATTAGCTGCTGTCCATGGAGGACCGGGTTCGATTCCCGGTACTGCCAGGAATTTAAGAATGGCAGGAGGGCTGGCATGTGGTTAAAATGGTACATGCAGCTCTCCTCCATTGGGGGTGTGCCTGAAAAGAGCTCACCACCTTGGGATGAGGACACGAGTTTACTTTACTATAATGATATTTCCATATAATTTCACATTTCTTTGAAGAGATAAAAGAATGGCTGAGAGAGGCAAAGTGTGTACAGATCTGGCAGGCTGGCCCTGATGCTGATGTGGAATTATTTGATAAGATAATCAGCTACGTGGTGAACGGCACAGGAAGGAATATTACTGTAGTGGGTGACCTGAAGTTACCAAGACTAAGACCAGGAGAGAAGGGGATTGAATGAGGAGGGTGGGGTTGAGACACTGGTCATGGTTGACTTAATAGTTAGGCATGTGGAGGAAAGGGAACCAGGGTAGGTAAGGAATTAGGTAAGGAACATGTTGAGGAAAATAGAAGGGAGAAGGGTAAGTAGAAGGTGGTAATTTTCCACGTTGGTACCAATAACATGAGGCAAGCAAGAATAGGTACTAACATAGTTGTGGATGTATGGGATATGGTTACAGCAGAACGGAACAAGATTAAGGAAGCAAAGATTGCTACCAGAGGGATGCTGAGTAGGAAGGGTACTGACTTGAGGGTAATTTTGAAGATTTAAATTAGACTGAGGAGTGGGTATGTAAGAAATTGGGAGTGAGATTTGTAGATACTAATGGGTGGGTAGGAGATAGGGATGTACACTCAGATAACCTTCACTTGAACTGTAATGATATATATATGTTAAGTAGTTTGTTTAGAAGAGTTATAGGGAGGTACATTCAGGGAAAATGGGTAGAGTAGGGAGCAGTGATGACAGTAAAGGAAGCATGAAGTCAAGTCCGGATGACTTAAAATTGTTAGTATTAAACTGTAGAAGTATTGTAAAGAAAGGAATAGAATGAAGTAAATGGACAGACATATATTTACCAGATACTGTAATATGAATTGAATCATGGCTGAGAAGTGATATTATGGATATGGAAATTTTCTCATGGAGCTGGAGTGTTTATTGTAGAGACAAGTTAAGAACGACAGGATGGGGGAGTATTCATATTGGTGAGAGAAGGATCTGGTAAGTCACAAAAGAGTTAAGAATGAGGAATATACTTCAAAAAAAATATTACTAGTGGAATGATACATTCAGTAAACATTGGGATAGCAATGCGAAGAAACCACCACATCGATATTTCACAATATTTAATCCCCCGAAAACGAATTTCATTTAACTAGAAGAACAAGTTGACATTAATTTTAAAACCATTAAATAGAAGAACAGTTATGAAAATTCGCAGACCATTACTAATCTTTAGTGCATTATTAATTTCTCATAGAAGATAAAAAATGTTAAAAGCTAGAAAGCTGAGATTGATAACATTTCTTGGGATGTATTAAAGGCTATGGGTTGGAATATAGTGCCATAACTGAAATACCCTCCTCTGTGAACTATGTGACTTTGCCACAGTGAGGAGGCTTCCGTGCCCAATGAAGCAGGTAGCCGAGCCGTAGGTGCAACCATATCGGATGGGTATCTGTCGAGAGACCAGTCTAACGAATGGTTCATCGAAAGGGCGGTAGCAGCCTTTCAGAAGTTACAAGGGTGGCAGTCTAGATGTTTGACTGATATGGTCTTCTAATCCGAATAGGGGACTATTTTACCTCCGGAATATTTTACCCGGGAGGAACCCATCATCAGCACATCATTCATATGGAGAGATCTGCATGTCCTCAGGAGTTAGTTACGGCTGTAATTTCCCGTTGCTTTCAGTCATGTAGCAGTGTCAACATGGCTAAGCCTTGTTAAGTAATATTAGACGTGTGGTCAAACAAAGTCAGGTGATGTAGGAAATATTAGATTAGGAAATGAAGTCTTTAAGGAAGTAGATAAATATTGTTGCTTGGGTAGTAAAATCACTAATGATGGTAGAGAAGTAAGGAGGACATAAAATGCAGACTAGCACAAGCAAGGAAGGCCTTTCTTAAGACAAGAAATTTGGTCACCTCGAACATTGATATAGGATTTAGAAAGATGTTTTTGAAGACTTTTGTATGGAATTGAAACGTGGATGATAACTAGCTCAGAAAGAAAGAGAATAGAAGCTTTTGAAATGTGGTGTTACAGAAGAATGCTGAAGGTGAGATGGGTAGATAGAATCACGAATGAAGAGATATTGAATCAAAATGGCGAAAGGAGATCGATTTGGTTAAATTTGACCAGAAGAAGAGATAGAATGATAGGGCACATCTTAAAGACACCCAGGACTTATACAGTTGGTTTTTGAGGGAAGTGTAGGTGGTAAGAACGGTGATCTGGTGATCTGTTTGAGAGACATACTGGAGGAAATTACCAAGACTGAAATAGTAGACTGGGCAGAATATTCCCACTCCCCTGTATATATATTGTTATAAATAGGGATGAGAAAGTTAAGGAGATAGGTGCTGAGGGAGAATTAGGGAGATGTACAAGACTGGCAAAATAGAAATGGTCTGAAGAACTCACGGAGAAGCTGAATACTTTGGTTAAGAAAGAGAAATTCCAAATCATTATGAGAGGTATTAATATTGCTGTAGAGGAAAACTATTGGTACATGGCTCTAGAACTAATCAAAAAAACCTATCAAAACTATAGTATGAGAGAAAAGAGGAAAAGGGAGCAAAAAGGGACATGGAGAGGGATGGTATAATAAGGGATACGAAATGAAAAAAAAAGGAAGTGGAAAGAGCCCTAAAACTATTAGCCAAACTAGGGCAGGAGGATAAAAGAGGAGTTTTTCAAGCTAAGAAAACAATATAAAAACGTACTAGGAGTTAGAAGGAAAGAATTGCAAAAGGAACAGATGGAAGCGATAAATAGTGCAGAGAGGGGGTTATTTTAAAGGACTATTAGGGAGAGGGGAATTGGAGATAAGGGAGGATGGGAACGGAGGATTTGGGGGGGAGGTAGATATTTATATTCCAAGTTTAAATAAAGAGATTATGGAAGATGAGATAGTAGGAATATTGGGGAAAGGGGTGGGGGTAAATGGGATACCAAATGTTTCTGGAAAGAGATGGTAAAAAATGAGCAAGTGTTGGAGTGTTTGATGAAGTTCTGCAATAAGGTTTTTGAGTCAGGTAAATTTCTGAAAGAATGACAGAAAGGAGACAAAAACAATCCTAGTAATTATGGGGGCATAACACTGTTAGACTCATTAAGCAAGGTATATACTGGAATTCTAGCAAATAGGCTCAGGGACTGAGCTGAGGAGTACGAAATTCTCTCATTATACCAAAGTGATTTAGGAAAGGGAAGTGGACCATGGATAATATAATGATTGTGAAGACAGTAATAGACAAGCATATTAATAGGAAAGGAGTGAAAGTGTATATAGCAGCAGTGGATTTTGAGAAGGCCTTCGATACTGTGAGCAGGGGAGCGTTATTTGAGAGACTAGGGAGGGTAGGGGTGCCGTACCAGATGCGTAAAGCGATTGAAGCTATGTATGACCAAGTGTACTATTGCATCAGAGTTGAGGATGGGCTAGGGAGTGGTCTTATTGAATCTAAGTTGGGGCTGAAACAAGGAAGCAAATTATCTCCCATTTTATTTTTGTTATTTATAAATGACATA
The DNA here is from genome assembly GCF_040414725.1 of Anabrus simplex. Classification (NCBI taxonomy): domain Eukaryota; kingdom Metazoa; phylum Arthropoda; class Insecta; order Orthoptera; family Tettigoniidae; genus Anabrus; species Anabrus simplex. The sequence continues at coordinate 170,470,223 of NC_090269.1, read as the reverse complement.
TTAAAAGGTCATGGAAGGGACAAGTGGGCCTGCCCAGTGTTAGGTCAGCAGGAAATTCCGGGACTGATTTTTGTGGATGATATTACAGTATCTTGTTGGTGCTGGCAGCTGGAGGCTTAAATACAGTCAACGGTAAGGTGATATCATTTGTGAGAAGTTGGTCTCTACGAATTAACAGTAAAAAGATGAAGGTGATGGTCTGTAAGAAAGGTAGGAATAGATTATCCAAGGAGCAATGGATGATAAAGGGGAGAAAATTGACGTAATTAAAAATTTAGAGAACCTGGGTTTAAAATTTAGCAGTAATGTGAGGTAGGTAGAGTAAACAAAGCAAGCCAAATGGAAAGGCCTAGCTGTACTCTTAGTAATTAAGGTTTTAGAAAGCACATTCCCAAACATAGAGTTTAAGATTCAGAAAATGTTTTTTCAGGCAGTGGTTAAAAGTAGAACATTGTATGGAGGAGAAATTTGGGGTGTGAAGAAATAGTGCAGGTCATTAAATCAATTAGTAAGTACATCAAGATTGTAATGAGTCTCCAATTTTTTACTGCAAATACCTGTGTAAGAAGATTAATGTGTAACGAGTGTATTATGGTAGAAATATTAAAGACAGTTATAAATTATTGCATAAGACTGAATGAGGGAGCTCCTGCAGACTGCATATCAACACCAGATTTCAAGTAAGGATGGAATGTACTGGGTGGATAAGTTGAGAAGCATGCTTGAGTGGATGGGGCTGGGGGAATATTGGGGGAGAGATTGGGTCAACAGAAAAGGTCTGTATTGGAAGATGATGGAAAGGAGGGTAAGGGGGTATGTATACACAAGGCAGAGGCAGAATGCAGGAGTAAATAGTTCCTCTCGATATTTAGTAATGTAACGCAAAAATTTAGTTTAAAGATAGAAAATGTAAACACAAAAACAAGTAGGGGTCTGATGTGGTGGTTGATAAGGATATCTATCTTCTTCTATATATATAAAATAAGAGTTTTGTCTGTACATTGCTCAGAATTTGAAAAGAATGGTATTTCTGTATCGATCATGTCCACAGTAACAAGAAAATGCAGTTTTTACTTTTCCGTAATTTCTGTCTGTCTGTCTATCTGTATGTATGTATGTACACGCATCATGAGAAAACGACTGAAGAGAATTTAATAAAAATTGGTATGTAAAGTCAGGGGGTGAGCCACTACAATCTAGGCTATAAATCATTTTATTCACGCTGAGTGAAATGGTAGTTTCGGGGAAGGCCTAAAATTCAGTTCTCAAATATTTATATTAGTGGTCATATCGATAAATACTACATAACTAAAGTTATATAGAATTAAATTTCTGATCATTTACGTCTTATGCATTTTTACCGTACCGGCTATGATAACACGGATATTAATGAATTTGAATTGTTGTTGCTAAGTCCATATTAACGCCGAGCCCTGACAAAATGGGTAAACAGAATGTAATGAAAATCGGTATATAGAGTCGGGGAATAATAAACTACCATTTCAGCTATAAACAATGTTATTCACCCTAGGTGAAATGGTAGTTTAGTGGAAGGCACCTAAAATTTAATTTTTAAATACCTATGTTCTTGGTCTTATGGAAAAGTACTACATAACAAAAGTTATAGAGAATACAATTTCCGATCATTTGTGTTTTATTCAGTTTTACCTATGACAATGATAAGAGTGGTATTTCAGAACCAGAAGACAATTAATAATGTGAAGGCCTACAACAACGAAAGCGTGTAACATTGATCAACTATAACATTACACTGTAATACTAATGGTAGGCTTAATACACCTCCTATTGAAGGTACATAACCTTTAATTTAAACATGCAAAGCCAATTCAGACTTAGATTAAATAATAAATAGCTTAATACAGTATAGTATGCTATTTCTAATTTTACCAAAGGGCAAATGGATTTAGTGGATTAACTGTCTATGCTAGCATAGTCATTACATTTTTGTTTCTCAGATTTGGTATCTATTTTAACTCTCTTACCACCACTATTAGTATCATGGCTATCAATATTCACAATCATTTCTGGCAACCCCACAGTTCTTGAAGAATGAAGAAAATTTACTTTGCTTATGGACGTACTGAACTGACTTAATTTGAACAGATAGATCTAAACATGTTATGATGAATATGCTCTAATCAATAACTGCTACTACCTGGCACAACAGTCACAACAGACTCGGCCAACAATGAGAGAATGACGCTTCAGTTTGAAATGTTTGAATGCATAATGGTGTTGTCAACATTTAATGAGCAGTATTTTATATTTTTCAAAGTATAATTGCTTAATGATATAATAGGTCTTACAGCTATAACCTTCTTCCTGTAGTGTCTTCTCCATTATTAGAGGTTGGCCACAATCACAGCAAAGTCTGCATTAAGTACAGATGTCTTCACCAGTCTACTCGAATCTTGTCCTGTCTGTAAGTTCCTCAGAGTATTCTTTTGACCGCAACCTCTTTGGCTATCAATTTTTACCATGTCTGATCAATTTTAGTAGGTTGTGCTTATCATTCCTCATAATATGCCTTTCATAATATGTCTTTCTTTTCTTGATTGTGCACACTACCAGTTGTTCCCTCCTCATTTACCTGAGCACAACAGCACTGGAGATGTAGTCAGTCCATGAGACCCATAACATCCTTTGGAAACCCACAACTCGAAAGCATTTATTCCTAATGGTACTACATTTCAGAGTCCATGGTTCAGTGCCGTATAAAAGCACTAAATATACACAGCACTTGATGAAGTTGTGACTTGTCTCCAAGCTGAGTTTTCTGTCACACATTCATTCCTCATTTGCAGAAAGCTAGCATGAGCCATTTATATTTGTACACGGATCTCTAATTTCAGGCCCAAGTCCTCAGTAATCAAGTGCCATGGTATTTAAATCTCCATACTTGTTCACCTTGTTTCCCATAAATGTTAATAAGAATGTGCATGTTACGAGTTCCAGTATGGCCATCACCATTGTCTTGTCAGTGTTAATTCTGAGTCCAAGTCTATCCCCTTCTTCTATGATTCTGTCTACCAGTACCTTCAGTACTGTCAGCCAAGATGACAGTGTCATTTGAGTACCTCAGATTGTTGATCAACCTGCCGTTAACTTTTACTCCATCTTCCACTTCTTGAAGGGAGATAATACACACCCTTTCAGGACTCCTTGTTTGATCCTGGTAGCGCAAGTCTCAGAATTTCCACGGAAGCTTCTTCATGTTCATACAGCTTTTAGACGAATGTATGATCTTCACTATTCATTCCTATTGTGTTAAGAATTTGCATGAGTTTGGAATGTTTGAGGCAATTAAATACTGTACTCAGGCATAATCAATGAAGCAGATAAACACATCTTTACACTGGTCTTGACAATTTTGTAAAAGTGTCATCGGGCAGAACAAGTCCTCACATGTGCCAAAGCCCTTACAGAAACCAACTTGTTTGCCACCTATGTCCAGTTTGGATAGGACACACATTAAGAAAATAGGATGATCCAAAAGAGCTGGCTGGAGAATGTATTGAATGGACAGCTTTCCTGGATGCCCTTTCCTCCACAAGGAGAAATAGGAATTATATTAGATTATATCCAGTTCACATTTTTTAATGAATTATGAAATGTATTATCATTAGAAAGAATTTAAGAACTTGACTCATGAGACTAATGAGTTGAGTGGCATTTGGCATCTTAGGAATGGGGATTAGTACTGATTGAAGCCATTCTTGAGGGATATGTCCTCTCCTGTATACAAAATTAATTAACATGGTTGGTAATCTAATGCTGTTTTCACTAAGTAATTTTAGAATTTCAGGGTGAATATCATCTGGACCTGCTACTCATCCAGTTTTTAATGAAGGTATGACCCTCTACACTTTACTGATCAAAGTTTCAGGGCCAGGCTCTGTAATTATTAGGCTTAATGATGACATTGTTCTTTTTTTTCCCTTCTCCAAATAGAACCTACTTGTCAAATTACAGGTAAGGTAAATTACGTAGTTGACATACTATCCAGTGGGTGGGGAGTAATTATCATCCCTGGTTAAGATGCCTAGTCTATAAGTAGAGAAGGGAGTTTTCTCCACACATACTCACCTTCAAATTGCACACTGGTTCTACAACAATTACTTTATCACCATGTTGTTATGAATTTCTTAATTAAATCTTAATCATAATACTGTAGCTAGTGATTTTTTTAATCTATTCTTTGACACAATGGGTAGAATATTAATGAACTGGAAAGCCCAAGGTTCTACCTCCTACAAGAGGAAGTGATTTAAGAACTTTTTTCACTTTCCAAGTGACTCCTGTTTAAGTAAGCCAGTTCTCCAAAAGAATATGTAATGGGAGGATAAAATGCCATTAGGGTACAGCACTTCTCTCACATTCTGTACCAGAAATCAAGAAAGTGTGGAGCTTTACACAGCAGATTTCTTAATGGCTCATGATTTAGAAAGAGCATTTATTCAGCATCTTTTTCTTTCTTTCTTTTCATTTCATTTTTTGTTCACCTCCGTAACTAACTGGTTAGTGCTATTTGCTTTCATTCTTGGGGACTCAGGTTTGATTTCAGGGTGAATATCATCTGGACGTGGTTAAAATGCTTTTTTTTTTTTTGCTAGTTGCTTTACGTCGCACCGACACAGATAGGTCTTATAGCGAAGATGGGACAGGAAAGGCCTAGGAATGGGAAGGAAGCAGCCATGGCCTTAATTAAGATACAGCCCCAGCATTTGCCTGGTGTGAAAATGGGAAACCACGGAAAACCATTTTCAGGGCTGCCGACAGTGGGATTCGAACCCACTATCATCCGGATGCGAGCTCACAGCTGCGCGCTCCTAACCGCATGGCCAGCTCACCTGGTGTGGTTAAAATGATACATGCAGCTCACCTCCATTTGGGATGTGCCAGAAAAGAGCTGTACCACCTCGGGATGAGGATACGACTTTACTTTTCTTTTACTTTAAATTTCCTTTTTCATTCCCTTAACCACAAGATGCCATTACAGATCATCAAATGTTATGATATATTTGTACATTAACACAAAATGTTACCTTACTAAATTTTGTTTTTCTTCTTTTGTTCTAGTTAACTAATTGTTGACAACAGATCATAACATATTTCTATCCTTTCCACCTCCATCATCCAAAGAGACCAACCAAATATGAATTGAACTTATTCTATAAATATTGTACTTACCAAATCTTCATCATCTGGCACTCTTGATAATAAGTCAAGGACTTCATTATTTGGGACAGTATGAGGCCGAATTAACTTGCGAGCAAACTTATTGACACCCCAAGCCATGATGAGGTACCTCACTGGCACAAAGTATAGCACCACAGCTATGACAGCTAACATGATGATCGCCAGTGTGGTAAGATAGGGCACCGTAAAATTAAAAGTGCTGCAAAACAATCCAAAAGTGTTAAATTTTAGGCTGATATATTAATGAAGATACAATGCAAACTGTAACATATTCATTAGAGAATTTCTTTATCCCTTTAAAAAGTTAAAATGTAATTGTATGAATTCCAAACTACCAGTTTTTGTGGTGGTGGTAATAACTGTTTTAAGAGGAACTACAACTTGTCAACCATCCTCTCTCAGCATTAATTAGAAGAGAGAGAATGAGATCCAATCCTTCAAAGAATAAAGATATCAGCACAAAGGGATGGGTTAGAAAGGCCATGAAAGTAAAGGATCCCCAGGACTTGCAAACCTAATATGAATGGGAATGGAAAAGAACAAAAGTTGACCAAGGAAAGTCAGATAGGAATGAGGAAAGTCAGGAGTGTGGCCACAAGTAAGTGGAAACAATACCACACTCAGTTAGGGGCCCTGTACTTGCCAATCCACACTCCAAAATTTAGCGCTATTAGGGTCTTCCTTTCAATCGCGTCTTTTGAGAGGCAGCAGATACTGTGAATAATTATGTTCTACTGCCCCCACCAAAACCAGTCTATGACAAGGGTTGACATTCACTTTTACAAGATGGTAAGTACTTCTTTGGTAAATCATACTTTAATGGGATATGGATATTATCATCATTATTATTATTATTATTATTGTAAAAAGGGATTTGTAGTGGGCCACAGGATTTATCGTGGACCACAGAGGTAAGGAAGCGCATGGGGGTGAATGGTTGGACAGGGGACCACTTAGAGTAAAAATTACTCCAACAAAAAATGGAAATTGGAAATTTTATTTCTTTCCTCTCTTAAAATCCAGATAGAGTAGTTCAATGATTTAACAAGAAGCAGAAGAAACATAAGAGTTGAAAAATTACGAGAAGAATAACATTTAACAAAGAGCTCGTCAGTTCCAACAATACATTGACAGGTACAAGTTTAATGCGAAGAAACTCCCAGTTAATAATATATATATGGAAGAGTATAATTGCTCCTAACAAGTACAAAAATTATAGAATCTGAACTCCAATTACACAGAGGCTAGCCTCAATAAAGCGATTACGTCGCTTGTTACATTTTCAATTACACTGGTAAAATCAATTGAGTGATGCCATTTCATAGTGTTCATAAACAGTTTGCCCCATGGTGGCCTTATCAATTACAAAATTTCACGAACAGATGAAGCACTGTTCCACAAAGGAAATTAGATGTAGACATGGTTACCTACAAAACCATAATAAATATACAGGGACATATTACCCACCGTACTAGGCCTTAAGAAGGAAAAGCAAAAGGTTACTACAAATACAGGCCATTAACCAAAGGCGATGAGGTGAAACACCAGCACTCCTTAAAAGAATATCTTGGAGATGACAAGAACCTAAGTGGGCTTAAGGCCATATGACAAAGAGGCTAATTCCATGCTAAAAAGGGTGACTCAAAGAGGAACATTTAAAGGCCAAGACTAATTTCCATATTTAAAGGTTGGAAAACTTTAGTCACCCAACACAAAAGTAGAAGGGGAGAGTTCCAAGTGTAACCACTTGTGCTCCCTTACATTAAATTATTTTCCCACTAGGGAATATAAATGGAGTCCGCAGACTGCACAGAAGGTTCTATATTACAGCAAAATTTAAAAGCTTACAAATAATATTTTAAAGAAAACCACTGAAATCTTCCCCTCAGAACACCACGCTAGCACAATCACATATTTAGGTTTATTCTGCCATTACCTGTTAGGCTTGGGCCTTATGCCTCCTGCTTACTCTAACCTCCATCAAGTCGTGCACACAATCACCGGAGAAAATCAGACCAGACGGACCTTATGCTCTCGCCTTAAATAGAGTTCTAGACTATACTGTATTAGAATCCAGAGCATTGATAGGTTAAATTTTCATTCACTAACCTGAGTTCTGATTCGTTTGAAACTTCATTACAGGCATATAATAGGCATATTACATTAGAGGAGGAATCAGGTGAAGAGTTGACAACTTCAGTGCATTAAAAAAAAGGAGCAAAAAGGTTTACCACCTTTAACAAATTAAATTTCTCTGTAGATTAACTGGAACTTATTCCACCAGAGATTGCTAGAAAGTAAATGCCAGAGCCATCTAACCATTGTAGAAGGAAGTTGAACAAAGTCTTAAGAGTTCTTAATCACTGTCATAGATGACCATAGTGGAGAAGGCCCACAATTTAAATAGCCGAGGAAGGTGTAACACTGGTAGAAGTATTATTGTTGTTGTTCCGGGGATTGCGTGCAATACAGGGGTGTAAGAAGGGGTGGGTGCGAATGGGTGGACAGAGGAAAGATGAGAGCAAAATTTAATGATACAGATGTTGATTCCCATAGGGAACCTGAAATATTTGTCCTGAATGTGTAAATTTATAATACCAATATAAATGGTCCATTATTGGACATTATACATTTTCCAACTAACTCATTCCTAGATGCCAGCATTTCACCCCAGTGTGCTAAGTTGGGCCCATCAGTTGGTAAATAGCACACCCACCAAGACGCATGGCTAGTGCATACCGTGGAGGCCACTGCATAGGCTACTTGGAGCCACTGGCAGTGTCAATGCACTATGAGAGACTTTGTCTCTTACCAAAAATTGATGCCTGCCTGGTCATTAGATGATATGTCTTTGAATTATACATTAATGGTTTCCTGAATTTTATAGTAGTTTCTTGGAAAATATGAAAACTATGGTGCTGTGAAGGATTAATGACAGTTGCTATATTATTATAAACAAGTCATTAATATTCTCTAAAGATTGAAGTTTCCTTACACAGTGAATATTTTAAAATTATAAAATTTTATACCTTTTATATGTCTTTTATATATACCATGAAGAACTTTATGTGGAATACAAAACTTCGCCTGCACAAATGCCAACCTCAACTTCCTAGGATCAACAAACCTGTTTTCACAGATGAGGCTCTGTCGACCAAGGAAATTTCTGGAGGAAATGCTGTAATTTCAGCTAGTCCATTAGCTGAGAGGTGGCAGCCCCACCAATGGTCTTCCTTACTTCAGGCTAGCAACCCGTTAGAAGGACATTTTGATTGCTTTCAAGTCTTGCAAAAGGAAAAGATACCAGACGGATATTCAAGAAAAGGTTCACGTTAAGGATAACAAGTGGAAGAAAAATAATATATTTGAGAGTGCTACATGAAATGTACAGGTAATAGCACACAAAGACAATCAACTAGATGACATTCTCTCAATAAAGGACATCAATCTCCAAAATCTCCAAAACAAAATGTAAATTACAAGGCTCAAAAGAAACGGTAAATTACCTACAATTCTATAGTGGGGTCAAACATGAGGATAGAGGCCAAGCGAGAGTCATGATCATGATACATAAAAGACTAAGATCGAGAATAGATAACTTCACTTTCTGAAATGAAAGAATTATTTCGATAAGGCTAAAGCTATCCAGAGGCTGTCTGATGATTATAGGTGTTTATGTCCCAGTAGAGGGATGATTAGAAGACAATGATAGTTTCTATAACAATTTACAGAAAGTAATTAACAAAATTAATAAGCAAGATATGATACTTTTTCTGGGAGATTAAAACGCCAGAGTAGGAAATCGCAAAATTCAGAACAATATAGGAACAAATGGGCAGAAAACTAGTAACGGAAGGAAACTTATTGACTTTGTTCGCTTCAATCAGTTAAAAATAATGAACACCATGTTTCCACATAAAGACAGTCATAAATTCACATGGTCAGCTAGGAATTAGCGATTTATCATTGATCATGTCATCTGCAACTTTTAGATGTTAGAGTATATCAAGGTCTTGAAATGGAAACAGATCATTTCTTAGTAGTTTCACTAGTCCGCATAACGCCAAGATGGATGAATCAACTTATTAGATTAAATTACCACCTAATAGATACTTTATTACATGCCTTTAGCAAAATTATAAAAACACTAACAATCACAGTACATGTTATAAAAAAACTAACAATCACAGTACATGTTAATTGTTAATGTTTTTATGTTTTGTTTTTTTTTTGCTAGTGGCTTTACGTCGCACCGACACAGATAGGTCTTATGGCGACGATGGGATAGTGAAGGGCTAGGAGTGGGAAGGAAGCGGCCGTGGCCTTAATTAAGGTACAGCCCCAGCATTTACCTGGTGTGAAAATGTTTTGCCAAAGGCATGTAATAAAGTACCGATTAGGTGGTAATTTAATCTAATAAGTTGATTTAACTCATCGATATGGTCATGAAGTGGACAGCTTGCAATATGATGCCCCTATGTTATTTCGTGACATTGCAAAATATCAACAGAAAGATCCATTGCTGGCTCCTAGTATGGAAACCCTTTCTTCTGGGGAACATGTTGTCCCTTATGTTCTGAGGAATGGGGTTCTGTGTTGCCCTTCGAGGTATGATCAAAAGATGAAAGTTGTAGTCCTGACTGTTCTTGTGCCCTTGATATTCAAGTATTATCATGAGACCCCATTAGGGGGACATTTAGGCATCTTCAAAACTAGAGAGAAAATTAGAGAAATGTTCATCGGGAAGAGTATGGATGGTGAAATTAGGGTAATGGTTAAAGCTTGTAAATTCTGCTTAGTTAGTAAGCCCACATTGTCCTTTTTCCTTTTATATTTGGTGAAGAAAATTTCAAGCTTTAATGTTCAACTTAGATCTACCAGCAATTCTTAACCGAGGCTAATAGCTTAACACTCATTTCACCCTATGGAGTGCTTATACATAGATTAGATTGGATCCATCCCTCAATCTAAAGGGAACAGGAACAAATTCATTCTTGTGTGTGTAGATGGCTTCATACTGTTTTCATGGCTACAGTATTTATGACTAAGCTGGCTACTACTCAGAACAAAATTTCTTTTAACAAATTAACCTTTTAATTAGAAATATTAAGGTGTACACCTCATAGAATAATGACCATTCCCATTTTACTTACCTTTTATTTGTGTGTATATATATATACTATTTTAATCATATAATGTATATTTTTAATCCACCACTGTAATCACACCATAAGAATCATGATCTATACTTGTCTTTGTTTAATTATTCTCGGCTGATGATGACAGGGAATCTGTCGAAACCGGTACCGAATGTACAAAAGTTGTGATGTTTTAATTGTAATGTAAAACTTTCACACAATATATAGTATTGAAAAGGTGGAACTTATTGTCCTTTCTTTGATGTACTACTCAAGTCTACCATTTCTTGCCTTAATATTAGTTTTGCTTCTTTTGGCCCTTGTCAATATATAATTTCTGATAACGCCACGGTATTCACCTCTAATTTACACTGACTGACAGAGCATACGCAACACCAAGAAGGAGTGGTTCGAAAGGGATGAAAGTTGGGGAAAAAACAGAGACGGCACGGACGAATAATTGATGTTTATTTCAAACCGATATGCTGGTTACACAATGCGCACGGCATCGACTCAGTAGGATGTAGGACCACCGCGAGCGGCGATGCACGCAGAAACACGTCGAGGTACAGAGTCAATAAGAGTGCGGATGGTGTCCTGAGGGATGGTTCTCCATTCTCTGTCAACAATTTGCCACAGTTGGTCATCCGTACGAGGCTGGGGGCAGAGTTTGCAAACGGCGTCCAATGAGATCCCACACGTGTTCGATTGGTGAGAGATCCGGAGAGTACGCTGGCCACGGAAGCATCTGTACACCTCGTAGAGCCTGTTGGGAGATGCGAGCAGTGTGTGGGCAGGCATTATCCTGCTGAAACAGAGCATTGGGCAGCCCCTGAAGGTACGGGAGTGCCACCGGACGCAGCACATGCTGCACGTACCGGTGGGCATTTAACGTGCCTTGAATACGCACTAGAGGTGACGTGGAATCATACGCAATAGCGCCCCAAACCATGATGCCGCGTTGTCTAGCGGTAGGGCGCTCCACAGTTACTGCCGGATTTGACCTTTCTCCACGCCGACGCCACACTCGTCTGCGGTGACTATCACTGACAGAACAGAAGCGTGACTCATCGGAGAACACGACGTTCCGCCATTCCCTCATCCAAGTCGCTCTAGCCCGGCACCATGCCAGGCGTGCACGTCTATGCTGTGGAGTCAATGGTAGTCTTCTGAGCGGACGCCGGGAGTGCAGGCCTCCTTCAACCAATCGATTGGAAATTGTTCTGGTCGATATTGGAACAGCCAGGGTGTCTTGCACATGCTGAAGAATGGCAGTTGACGTGGCGTGCGGGGCTGCCACCGCTTGGCGGCGGATGCGCCGATCCTCGCGTGCTGACGTCACTCGGGCTGCGCCTGGACCCCTCGCACGTGCCACATGTCCCTGCGCCAACCATCTTCGCCACAGGCGCTGCACCGTGGACACATCCCTATGGGTATCGGCTGCGATTTGACGAAGCGACCAACCTGCCCTTCTCAGCCCGATTACCATACCCCTCGTAAAGTCGTCTGTCTGCTGGAAATGCCTCCGTTGACGGCGGCCTGGCATTCTTAGCTATACACGTGTCCTGTGGCACACGACAACACGTTCTACAATGACTGTCGGCTGAGAAATCACGGTACGAAGTGGGCCATTCGCCAACGCCGTGTCCCATTTATCGTTCGCTACGTGCGCAGCACAGCGGCGCATTTACCATCATGAGCATACCTCAGTGATGTCAGTCTACCCTGCAATTGGCATAAAGTTCTGACCACTCCTTCTTGGTGTTGCATTTGCTCTGTCAGTCAGTGTATTTTGCAAATTCTGTTTTTACCTATCCATCTCACATGTAACAATATCAGCCTATTACCGTACCCAAACCATCTCTAGCCCTTTAATGCATGAATTATTTTTCCTTTTATATTTGGTGAAGAAAATTTCAAGCTTTAATGTTCAACTTAGATCTACCAGCAATTCTTAACCGAGGCTAATAGCTTAACACTCTTATGTGATGTGGATTGCCCTAATGGGGTATATACATGATTTTTCACGATTTTACGCTAAGCTTTTAACATTCAAAGACCGAACATTACTGCCTACTGGCCATGGGTATGTATTGCGAGGTGCAAGTATACTTGCACGACCATAGGTTGGTAATGTCTTTGAGGTTAAGCCAGAGGTATTCCTGAAGCCTGTGGTAATGTGACGGGGAGGGCCCACCTAAAATAAACGGTGGTTGGTACGCGTGTATGTTGACGGGGTGGAAGGAGTACCTTTGGTTGTAGAGCTGTTTTGTCATATGTTATGTGTAGAAAAAAACAAGGCATCACTGGTATATGTGTTTAATTGACTGTTGAAGGCAGTTGAAGGTGTGTCGTAAAATTACCCCTGTCCCCAATCTGTATCCATTTATACAGGTGAAAAGTTGCCTGACAGCAATGGTATGCAGTAAAGGGCTAGCTGAGCGTGTTTACCATAATCTTCGGTCTGCCTTAATTGCTCTTCATCATGAAGACCATTCTTGGTGGGGCACTTCCCTGCATTGGCTATCTTTTGCGTTCAACTCGGCAGCACACGAGTCACACAAGTTTTTCACCAGCCTCTCTTATGTTTAAGTTCGTTCCTTATACTCCGTTGTTCATTTTATGGTCAATCAATGAGATTTTTCCAGAGACAATAGACCACGATAATACCAGGGATCTGTGGAGAATGGTCAAAAGTAACCTTAAAGCTTCTCATAAGAAAGTGAAAGAGAGATATGATCGTGGACGGAGACCCACCAAAAAAGGTTGGAGACAAGTCATGGTAAAAAATTTCATTCCTGCACGCAAACTTGCCCCGAGATTTCATGGACCGTGTATTATTATGGATTTCTTAATGCGGGTCACCCTCTTGGTGAGTAACCCCATCAAAGAGAGGACTTTTAAGGTTCATCTCTCACAAGTAAAACCTCTATGAAATCAGTATTTTTCAGTATAGGCCACAAAGTGAGGGCATTGCTAAGTTAATTATATTTCTTTCCTTAGCAGCTTAGCACCTTAGAATCTTTTCTCTTTTCTTTCCCATCTGCCATTACCTTGTCCCTACCTCCAAGCCTGAGCCTGGATTTCAGTCACTCGTCCTCCATGCCGTCAAACCTTACCTACACCACCAACAAAAACAAACTCTCCCCATAAAACAGTTACTGTTTCCCAGGAATTATTGTTGCAGTTCCCTAATGTCATCTGAGGCCATGTAGCAACAACTGGCGAGAGGTGCCAGCGCGGAGTAAGGGCCCACCTTGTTCCGGCCCAGTCTCCTCCACTACGGCAAACTTGGGTACCATTATTAGTGGCAATGGCTGGGATGCAGTTCCACAACCGCCCACTTCATCATTTGGCAGAACTTCAATATTTGGTCTGTAGCGACCATCACCATGGCTACCCCTCTCAAGGTAGCGGGAAAAACATATCTGAGAATACTTGGGGAGTCCAGGGGACCCCACCCTGGCATCCTCAGTGGCGGCCAAACTTGCCGTCAACCTTGGGCATAACTAACCGGACTTCCACGACTTCATAAATTACATCAAGAATTATTTTCTTCAAAATACCTTGTGAATGAACTCTCCATCAAGAAATTTTCTGACTTCAATCTCTAAATTTCAAATTTTCTAAAAATGCAAATTCCAAAACTGTATCAACTCTGGACGAACTTTAGGGGGTGGAGGTCTGTACCGGAAGTACAGCTACAGGGTACATTTAAACCAAGTGCCTTTTAGAAGGCCATCTGTAATACAAACAGTGAACTGTCTATCAGAAGAAGTTCCGAACTTTATCTTCAGACGTCTCTACTATCGACTTACATGCCCCCTATGGTGGGGGATGAACAATTAATTTTCAACGAAATTTGTAGTTTATGGTTCACAGAACTGAAATGTTTGTAGATTGTTTTTGTGTTCTAAAGTTACTAGCACTGCTATCCCTTCCTTCTTCATCAAATTTATGAATCAATCAGACATTTTGGATATTTATTAAATTAGCCAATCAAAATTGAGGGCTTTGGCCCAGAGAGTTCTGGAACCTCCCTCTCTGCTATAAAAGCTGGGACCTTTTGGGCCATGTTGTCTTTTCCATCCATCCAGTCAAGAGGTTTAGAGTGTGTTCGTAGCAGAGGCAGAAGGAAAGCCCTGCCCGCTGGCGGAAGGCCCACCAGTTTAATGTAATGGCAGACATCTTTTAATCATGTGATATTCTTAGAAAGCTGAATTGAGGGGAAGGTTTCAAAATTCATTCTTAATGTAAATCTATCATCTTTTCAATGTAAATTTTCAAGCTAGTCTAAGGACATTATTCAGACTTGTGTTAACCCTCTTTTAATTCCCATTCAACTTGGTATTGGGGTGACTAAGATTTTGTAAAATTTAAACTTTATCTCTCCTTTAGGAACTTAAATTTTCTCCATCTAGTCACCTCTGTAGTAGAGGCTTAGCCTCTGTAATTTTGGGCCATAAACCCACGTAGGGTTTTAAGTATTTTAGAGTGTATTTTCTAAGGAGTGCTAGTGTTCACCTCCTAGTGTTTTGATTTACGGCCAATACCTTAAACATTTTCTTTTTTCACTAAGGCCATGTAGAATAGGGACTTTGGCCTCTGTTAAACGTTTAACTATTCCTATTTAAGTGTAAATCAGACTGTCGAGCGGGTAAGAGAGTGAAAACTGTTTGCATTGATTTAGTGTTAAAATTTAAAATGTGCCTTGGGGAGGCTTGATTGTTATAAGTTTGGAGAGTAGTTTCCTAGAGAATTAACTGAATGGAAGAGTGGTGCTCTTTTGAACATTTGTAACTTTGGAGCTTCAAGCTCACTTTTGTACATGAAGTCAAATCATTATTGTTACAAGAGTTGACAAGCTCACCTTGTCTATCCAATTGTTATTTGGTGTTGTTCATCAAGTCTTACATTCAGAGAGAAAAAAAAAGGAAAGAAATAGAATTCAAAATTTTAGAGTTTTAAATTAAGCTTTGATCTTTTCTCTGTCCACCCATTCACACCTGCACCTTCCTACACCTCTGTGCTCCATGGAAACCCTGTAACAAGTATTATTATTATTACTATTGTTCCAGGAATTCTGTGAAAAGCAGAGGTGTAAGAAGGTGCGGACATGAATGGGTGGATAGAGAAAAGATCAAACTTTAATTTCAAACTCTAAAATTTGAAATGTTATTTCTTTCCTAGGTTTTTCCTTTTCAGATTTAAACTTTATTAAAAAATAACACATAATCATTGGAAATACATAAGGAGAGCTCTACAGCTCTAGATACAATAATTATTTGAAATCAGGTACAGTAAGAGTTGAGATAGACAGCTCAAATGTTACACCATTCCCAAGAGCACAATTGCTTCAATTAATTACAAGAAAGGAGACGGGGCTCCAAAATTTACAACATAAGAAAGAGCGCCTGTGCTCCACACAATTATTCTCTAGAGCAACAACCCGTAAACCCCCTAACACCGCATTATTAGAATTAGAAGATCATCCCGCAATTATAACAGTATACACTCCTAAACTCATACATTAAAAAAAAAATAAAAAAAATAAATTAAAAAAAACCCAGGTTAAAAGTAAACAAAGTAGTTATAAAAGGGTAAATCATCCAAGTTATTAAAGCTAAAAACAATCTAAAAATAGGAGAAAACTATTCTCCAAAATTTACAAGATCCGGGCCTCTTAAAGGCACAATCTACATTTTACAAGAAACAAACCGTAGTCACTGTCTTTTCTGCTCAATTGTCTGAGTTACATTTAAATAAGAGAAGTTAACTTTAACAGAGGCAATAAGTGCCATTCTACACGGCCTTAGTAAAAAGAAAAGGTTGAAGTTATTGGCCATAAATCAAAATGTTAGGAGGCAGACAATAGCACTCCTTCAAAATTCACAGGAACATAATTAAAAACCCTATGTGGGCTTATGGCCTGACTTTACAGAGGCTAAGCCTACACTACGGAGGTGACTAGATGGAGGGAAAATTTAAATTACCAAAGGAAGAGATAAATTTTAAAGTTTACAAAATCATATAGTCATCTCAAAACCATGTTGAAGGGGAATAAAAGAGGGTTCCCACTCTTTATTCCCTAAGTTAGACAAAGGTCTTTAGCCTTGCTGAAAGGTTACATGTAAAGATTACATTACAACAGAATTTTGAAACCTTGCCCTCGAGTTAGCTTTCTGAGACTATTACATGTTTAAAAGATGTCTGCCATTACCTTGAGCTGGTGGACCTTCCAGAGAAGGACGAGGCAAAGCCTCCTCTACGAACACACTTTACTGTAGGACTGGAGCGATCAAAAGACAACATGCTTTTATAGTGGAGAGGAAGGTTCCAGAATTCTCTGGGCCAAAGCCACAAATATCATTGGATACAGTAATAATAAATATAAAAAATTCCTGACTGGTTCAACATTTAGAAGAAGAAGGAAGGGAAAGCAGTACTAAGAACACAGAAAAGATTTTACAACTCTTCAGTGCTGAAAACCTCAAAATTACAAATTTCTTAGAAAATTAATTGTTCATCCTCTCACCAAAGGGAGCACATAAATCGACAGTAGAGACATCTGACGATTAGCGTTCAAACTTCTTCCACTATAACTTTCATAGTTCATCTCACAGATGGCCTTTTAAAAGGTAGGTACTGGTTTTAAATGCACGGAACGGGTGTACCTCCGGTATTATTATTATTATTGTCTGGCCAGAAACAATTCAGCTATAGGTTTGATTGTTGGGCACGCTGGTGAATGGTCGGCTGTTAAAGGGCTCTACCTTATCGCAGTCATAAAGTAGTTAATACCAATTAAAAATTGGTTAATTTTGTGTGTGTGTGATCCATTTAGTGCAATGAATATTGGTGCTTAGTGTTTGTTGAAAGTATTCATGTTTAGTGATGTTTATTTACATTTTACATTCCCTGATCAAGCAACATATTATTTATGTCAATTGTACATTTATAACTTCACTGTGAAGGGACTTTTAAAGATCCTCAAGGGAAAGATAAGGTGTTTGCATCTGTGTGGCTTGAATATTATTACAGAAAGATATGAAACCAAATCACATTTGCACTTTAACCATAGTTTGAAATCTACAGATTGACTGATTGATTGATTGATTGATTGATTGACTGATTTATTTATTTATTTATTTATTTATTTATTTATTTATTTATTTATTTATTTATTTATTAGGTACAGCCTATGGAGGGCCATTTTACACGAATAATAAGTTTAGATAAGTATAAAAGATAACAAAGGTATAAGCAACAATATTAAGTAACAACAATAAATTAACAATTTTAACAGTAACAATGTAACAACAATGACAACGATAACTGGCAAGTGTCGGTTACAGAAATTAAGAAGAAGAAAGGTTGAGGGTTGGAGGGGCGGAAGAAAATATAAACCTGGAGAGGACTTCAAAGGAATCTTTTAATTTTTTATTTGAAGAATGTGAAAGGTGTGAATATGTCGATATCGGGTAGTGAGTTACCAAGAGTAGGGAGACGGTGGAAGATAGAGCGTTGTTGTAAGATTAAGCGCGGACGGGACTCATGATGAGTGTGCCAGTTGCGTGTAGGGTGGGGAGGAACGTGTATAGGGAAGTACGCCAGAAGAGTATTACATTTGGTGTAGCCATTGATTAATTTGTGAAGGTAACATAGATTGGAGAATTGTAAACTGCTTCTCAGGTCAAGTATACCTAGGTAGTTCATAATGTCAGATTTAGTTTTGTTCTTAAAAACAGGATTGCGAGTCTTAACAATGAAAGTGAAAATGTTAAAAATACTATTTAGTTGAGATATGTTAGTGACAGCAGATGAGGACCAAATAGGGAAACAAAAGTCAATAATGGGGAGAACATACGAGAATAAGTATGATTTTAAGGTGTTAATATAATTAATTTCAGTGAACCTGTAAAGAATGCCTAGGGTACGCATAGCACGGGATTTTATGTAGACTGAATATGAGCGGAGAAGGTTAGTTTACAGTCTAAACACCTAGGCCTCTTATCTAAGAAGCCGATTGCAATGTATTTCCCTGGATGGTATATGCAGTGTTCATTTCTTGCTTTAGCAATGAAAAGGAGATTGCACTGCACTTCTTAACATTGGGAGAAAGATTCCACTTCTTAAACCAGTCACCACACGAATTGAGAACAGTCTGTAATTCATCACACTCATCAGGCGTAGACACTTCTCTTAGGATTTTCAGGTCGTTGGCATACAAGAGGAGGGAACACTGACTATTTTGGGTACAAAGAATTATGTCATTGATGTAGAGAACCAAGAGTAGGGGTCCCAGAATACTGCCCTGAGATACACCTGATAACACAGATAACCATGATGAGGCAGATTCAGGGAGTACCACTCTTTGTTTTCGGCTGGAGAGGAAACTTGTTATCAATGACAAGACATGGCCATGGATAAAGTACTCATTGAATT
This sequence comes from Anabrus simplex, assembly GCF_040414725.1. Lineage (NCBI taxonomy): Eukaryota > Metazoa > Arthropoda > Insecta > Orthoptera > Tettigoniidae > Anabrus > Anabrus simplex. The sequence continues at coordinate 170,451,420 of NC_090269.1, read as the reverse complement.
TTTAAGACCTTAATTCAGTTGGAACTTCATCACTATGTAGTTTAAGATTCAGTGGTATCTTTCTATGTGATGAAATGAGGGTCCAAAATTTTTAGGGTTGTTTTTAAGGTTTCCAGTTATAGAAGTTATAGAAGTAGTCATTCTTAAGATGCGATTTTGAAATTTTCCTGAGATGTTTAAAAGTATTACTATTCTATCAAGCTGGCTGCTATTGCCAGAACATGAATAAAACAATCAATCATATACTTTGCAAGTTCCTGACTGAAAATCCTTCAATAAAATAGATAACTCTGTCATTTTCTTATAAGATTTTTGGACAAATTGAGACTGACATTAAGAAGCATACAACATTTCATGCTGATCACGATTGGCTCTGAAATGAACATCTGCAAGAAACACCAACAAGTAGCTTCAAGAGAAAAAAATGTTCCTGGTATAGTCACATAATGAAACTTTGTGCATTGAAGAACCGTGTAAAGATAAGGAAGGCCACAGGCAACCTGGAGAAGATCTGTTGAATCTGGCTTATAGAAAGTAGACATATCACAAGAGCTGGCTGTAGAGAAAAGAAATATACTATCACAGGACTAGAAATGCTGACCACAAATAAATTTGGAAGTGTCTGATTGAAAGGCCTACTGTAAGAAATACGATTAAACATAAATATCATAACAAATTTATTTGCTGTTGTTATTGTGTTAAATCAACAATAATCTCTATTTGATGTGTGCTGCATGATGACAGCAGATGATGTGCTTTGCTGATCGCCCAGCTAAATGGCAATAGCAGACTACTTGTTCTCACAGGGAACGGTCTCTAACGTTTCTCACCCAGGACTTTTTGTTTTGCTTCCCTTCCATCAGCTTGATGATTGGAGCGGGATGGTGGAGGAAAGATAGGTTACAGCCTACGCTCCTCTATCCTCAAGGTCTAGACCCTAGAGAGGCTTCCTCCTCTCCTATTTGAGTGTGTAGAAGCTCCCCGCGCGAAGGTGACAATGAAGTACCTTATTGTTAATTGTGTGTTATTCTTTTGAATTAGTAGGCTATCAGTGCATGGACTGTTAGTTGTGTAAAACAAGACTGACATCATCCGGACGCATAGAAATAATGAGTGAAGTAGGCCCCTTTGGAAACATAATGGTTTTCTTGAACTGTTTAAAACATAAACCTTTCTCATCTTGGACTTACGAAGAGAAATGTGAAGCGAAAAACAAAAGATGTATGCCTAATTTGGATATTAAGTATGTTGATGGTAAATTAGTGAGAAAATTTCAATTGGTATACATGATATTTGTGGTCAAGAGCTTGTTCCGAAAGCAAGAGGCTGTTTTGTTATATGTGTGTTTTGTTCGGTGGTGAAAAGGAATGGACTTTAAATGGGATAATTGTTACAAAAAAACTTTCTTAGAAAAATAGAGAAGCATCAAAATTCAAATAAACATATTCAGAATGAAGAGAGATTCTGTTTATTGGGGCATGGGAGGATAGAACATTCTTTATCTGAATGTGCAATAATTCAAGCTGTTAAACATAATGAAGTCGTGAAACAAAATCGGCTTGTTGTTAAGAGACTTATTGACATTGTGTGTTTTCTTGGGATACAGGAGCTTGAATTTTGAGATCATTTCGAAGGAGAAGACTCAATCAACGGAGGCAATTACCTAGAGTTGTTAGATATTCTTTCAAAACAGGAACAGTACATTCGAGATCATCTCCAGTCCACATTAGGCTTTAAAGGCACATCAAGCAAAATACAGAATGAATTAATTGAATCTGTAACTGCCATAATTCAGGACACAATCAAACCAGAGTTAGATTCTTGTGATTTCATTGGTATTCAAGCAGATGAGACCTGGGATGTATGAAACAGATCTCAAGTTAGTGTAATATTCCGGTTCTGCTCAAAACAGGGTCCACAAAAAGATTCATAGGCTTTTATGATGTTATGATTGATAACACTGCATCAGACTTATCAGAATTAATTGTTGGTATTCTTTGAAAGTGGAGAGTACCTAATTGATAAAGTCTTATGCCAAACATATAACGGGTGCTCTACAATAGCAGGAAAGCATGGGGATGTTCACCAGTATGTTAAACAAGTTTATTCAAGGGCAATATTTCTACACTGTTATGCCCACAAGTTGAACCTTGTTCTTCTCCATTGCTTGAAAACAATAAAATTGATACATTGATGGAATCTTATGAGACTGATGTGGTGATAGGAGTAGAATCATGGTTGAGAGAAGGGGTGGGTAATAGAGAAGTATTTCCAGAAGGGTACACAGTCTATCGTAGAGACCGAGGAGATAAAAAGGGAGGGGGGGGGGTGTTTATTCTGGTGAAGGAAACTTATTGTTCACATGAATGGTTTACCGATGAAAGGGATGAAATATTAGGGATAAAATTAGTTTGTCATAATATGAAGGAGGTGGGAATTATAGGAACATACAGGCCTGGAAGAGAGGAAAGAGACATGGAAATATTTGAGAAAATAATAGATTATACTCATAAAAACAATAATAATGATATGGTAATAATTGGGGGAGATCTAAACTTGCCTGAAGTTGAATGGAATGGAGCTGCAAGTGAAGCCCATAAACAGAAACTGGCAAATAAGTTAATTTGGGAGGGAGGATTTACACAAGTAGTACAAGAACCGACTCATCTCAATAACTTACTAGATGTATTCTTAGTTAAACCATGGGAAATTGTTGATAAAACTGAGGTAATTGAAAGAATAGGTGACCATAAGGCTGTAATAATGGATGTAGGACTGGTACCAAAAAGGCTTAATAAGAGGGTCACACAAGACAAGAAATTATACAGAAAAACTAAAGTTGATGAATTTGGGACTTACCTTAAATCACAATTCAGTTGTTGGATAAGTGAAGGGAGTAATGTGGATACACTTTGGGCTAAATTTAAAGGAATCATTTGGGAAGGAGAGAAAAGATTTGTACCTGTTAAGAAGGGTAAAATGACCTCAGACCCTGTTTATTATACAAGGGAAATAAGAAAATTAAAAAGAAAATGTAGAATAGTAAACAGGAAAATCAAAGAGGGTAGGGAGAATAGAGAAACTAGAAAACAGCTAATGAGGGAACTGAATAGAGTGAAAAAGGAAGCAAAAGAGAATTATATGAATGGCATTCTTCAAGAGGGTAATGACCACAAAGGGAAATGGAAAAAGCTGTATTCATATATTAGGAATCAAAAAGGTAAAGGAATCCAAATTCCTACAATGGTGGGAGAAGGGGGTGAACACTATTTAACAGATACTGAGAAAGCAAACCTCTTCAGTAGGGAATTCAGAGATTTAGTAGAAGATTGTCAGGACTTGGAAACCATAACAGAAGATAGAGAGGGAGAGACACATAGGGAAACAAGAAGCTTCTCATTCACAAATGAAGATATTTTCAGAGAAATCCAACTGCTTCAGCAAGGAAAAGCAGCAGGAAGTGATCAAATTACTGCGGAGTTATTAAAGACGATGGGGTGGTATATAGTGCCTTATTTAAAATTTCTCTTTGACTATGTCATAAATAATAGTGTAATACCAAAGGAATGGAAGGAATCTATAATAATACCAATTTATAAAGGAAAGGGTGATAAAAGGAAACCAGAGAACTACAGACCAATCAGCCTGACCAGTATAGTTTGTAAAATACTGGAGAGTTTAATATCAAAGTACATCAGAGGGATATGTGATGATAAAAATTGGTTCATGAGGAGCCAGTATGGATTTAGAAAGAAATTTTCTTGTGAGGCACAACTGGTGGGATTTCAGCAGGACATATCAGATCAGTTGGATTCAGGAGGCCAGTTAGATTGCATAGCCATAGATCTTTCCAAAGCCTATGATAGAGTGGAACATGGAATATTATTAAAGAAATTGGAGGGAATAGGACTGGGCGTAAGGGTTATACGTTGGATAAGAACATTTCTAAATTCAAGGGTTCAGAAAGTCAAAGTAGGAAATTATATATCACAGGAAGAGAAAGTTTGGAAGGGAATTGCACAGGGTAGTATAATCGGTCCGTTACTTTTCTTAATATACGCAAATGATTTAAGGAACAATATAACATCGAAAATAAGATTGTATGCAGATGACATAATTGTTTATAGGGAAATAAATAACATTGAGGATTGCTCAGAATTACAAAGGGACATTGAGAGTATCCAAGAATGGGTTGAAGAAAATAATATGAAGGTTAATGGAGGCAAATCAACTGTTACAACATTTACAAACAGGAGCTTTAAAACTGAATTTGAATATACTTTGGATGAGGTAGTTATCCCTAAAGATGGCAAGTGCAAATACTTAGGTGTGAGATTTGAAAGTAATTTGCACTGGAAGGGTCATGTTGATGACATTGTTGGGAAAGCATACAGATCGTTACATGTCATAATGAGGCTACTTAAAGGATGCAACAAAGAATTAAAAGAAAAAAGTTACTTAAGTATGGTTCGTCCATTATTGGAATATGCAAACAGTGTTTGGGATCCTCACCAGGAATACCTAATAAAAGAACTAGATGGTGTGCAGAGGAAAGCAGCAAGGTTTGTAACAGGGGATTTCAGGAGTAAGAGTAGTGTATCAGAAATATTAAAGGAACTTGGTTGGGAACCTTTAAGTAAGAGAAGGGAGAAAACTAGACTTACAGGATTATATAGAGCCTATACAGGAGAAGAAGCATGGAGAGATATCCGTGAGAGGCTTCAGTTGGAAAATAATCATATTGGTAGAACTGACCACAAGTACAAAATTAGAAGGAATTTTAGCAGAAGCGATTGGGGTAAATTTTCATTCATTGGGAAGGGCGTGAAGGAGTGGAACAGTTTACCAGGGGTAGTGTTTGATCCTTTTCCAAAATCTGTACAGATATTCAAGAAGAGAATAAACAACAACAGAGAAAATAAATGAAATATTAGAGGGCATTCGACCAGTGCAGGATATGGTAAATAAAAAATGTGTGTGATTAAATTAATTCCATTCCCTGTTCTATGGAGTTTGGACAGCCCAAGTAGGGGACTGCCTGTAGGGGTGAAGTACAGTGGGGACTTGAGGGCCCTGGGACCGCTACAGTAGCTGTGAAGGCCCTTCAGGAACTCTGAAAAATGGTAGCAAAAGGGGCTCTGGTTAAGACGCAGCAGGTCGTTATGCTACTTATGTTCCAAAATGGGTAAAATATAAATATGTAAATAAATTCAATGTTAATTTTAATCTTATACCAGTTGTATATTATTATTAGAAGTAATTTCACATACTGTATATGAGTTGACTATGTTTGTAAGATATTATAAGTAGAATTTTGTAAACAATATAAATTTATTAAGGATGATGTATGTGTTTAATAGAACAAATTATTAGCGTAAATTGTATAATATTGTATTCTAGGAAAATTTTCTTTGTCTCTTGTTAATTTAAAATTTAGTGCTTGACAATAATGTATTTTAGTGTACCATTTGCCACCGAGGTAGACACCTCATTTGCAAATAAAGAGATTTTGATTTGATTGAAATCAGTCAGGCTCTTCATTCATAATCTGACAGTGTTTAATTCATTTTTAATAGATCCTCAAAAAGAGCTCATCTTTTGGAATCTGAAGGATTCAGACTTCCACAAGCATGCACTCCCCATTGGAGCTTTCATTCCAGAGTAGTCCACACAATATTTTCACACTATGATGATCTAAGACAGGTTTTTGAAGACAATGCAGATAATGATGAAGTTTGGGACAGTGAGTCATATAATTCAGCTGTTGGGTTGCTTACCATACTCAAGAAGGTACAATTAATTTATTTGCTCTGTCTCTATAGAGACATTTTTATTTATACAGGCCATCTCCTTATCCTCCTGCAACACAAAAGCACATCTGATGTAGTTCTGTGCAATACTGGAATTAGAAAAACCACTGATATTCTCAAGGACATGCAAACACAGAAATACAGAATTAATTAATTGAATCTGTAACTGCCATTATTTAGGATACAATCAAAGTAGAGTTAGATTCTTGTGATTTCATTCGTATTCAGGCAGATGAGACCTTAGATGTATCAAACAGATCTCAATTTGGTGTAATATTCCAGTTCTGCTCAAAACAGTGTCCACAGAAAGATACATAGGCTTTTATGATGTTATGATTGATAACACTGCATCAGACTTATCAGAATTAATTGTTGGTATTCTTTGAAAGTGGTGGCAGACAATACAGACAATGAGTCAGCCAAGCAGAATAAATATAGAACTGGTCTACCCGAGACAAGACATGAACTCTGCAAAACAAACAGGGTAAGTTTACGGCCACAAAAGCAAGAAACGCTCATGATTTTGCTTGTCCTTAAGTCCAATGCATTTGAAACTAGGTGGATTGAGTTAGGCTATGTGGCTCAATGGCAGATTGATAGCTTTCTAATGTCAGCAGATTTACCAGCATGAAAAATAATCCAAGAAAGACAAAAATTCCAGAACCTTGGAATCCCCAAAACATCTAGTAGTTACGAGCGACATAAAATCGTTCTTGTGTTGAGAAATGTCGCAAAATGAATAGTAAGATAAATGTAGATGACAGGAGATTCCAAACGCTCAAAATATTAACATATGAAGTTCTTGGCACATTAATTATGCAAATGGAAATACGGTTTGACAATTTTGAAAGCATTAAGTTTGTTGAGTTGTTGGATCCAACTCACTTCATAGTTTACAAAGAGAGCTTCCCTGCTATTGAATTGAACAGTCTTATGAACATTAACCCCTTTTTAATAGAGAAAGATTGGAAAATGAATTGATTAACATTTATTCCGATATAGAAAAACATTTGTCCCCTCAAAAACTAACTTTTACATTATATTGTCCTCAATGACCTCAAACCAGCATATGTGGAAGTGTCAAAATTGATTTGTTTAATATTAACATTTCTTGTGACCATGGCTTCCTCTGAAAGGAGTATTAGCACTCTGAAGAGGATAAAAACATACATGCGTAATACAATGAACAATGAAAGACTCAGCAGCCTTAGTGCCATTTCTATTGAGAAAATGCTTGTAAAAGAATTGATGAATGATCAAGTACTGAAGGACCGTGTGATTGACCATTTTGCAACCTAGAAAACCCGACATTTGTAACTACTCTACAATAATCTTTAAGGTAAGATTTCCTGCCTACCCATTCATTAACTAACAGCTTCGCCACTGAGTTACACAGTAACGTGTTAACAACTTATGTTTATGGTCAACTAAAACAATTTACATAAGGATAAAGTCAGGGAAAATTTTTAATGTTATTATTAAAGGTTTTGTCTATTATTATTTATTAAAAATGGTACTAAGAATATGAAGAAGAAAAATATTAAATAGTTGTAGTGCACAATAAGCAGGTATGTGGGAACACACATCAGTGGTGGCAGACAACACAGGCAATGAGTCAGCCAAGCAGAATAAATATAGAACTGGTCTACCCGAGACAAGACACGAACTCTGCAAAACAAACAGGGTAAGTTTACAGCCACAAAAACAAGAAACGCTCATGATTCTGCTCATCCCTAAGTCCAATGCATTTGAAACTAGGTGGGTTGAGTTAGACTATGTGGCCCAATGGCAGACTGATGGCTTTCCCATGTCAGCAGATTTACCAGCATGAAAAATAATTCCTGCGAAACAAAATTCCAGAACTTTGGAATCCCCAAAAACATCTAGTAGTTACGAGAGACATAAAATCAATTACATTATTTAGTTACTAAGTGGGTAGGAGAGAATAGGAAAACAAAACTAAACGCCAGGCTAATGGAAACACACATGACAGGGACAACTTCTCAAAATACTGAGGTCTTGAATTACTGTCTTCCTTGTTTCAAAAATTGTGTGAAAGCAAGAACAGAATAAAAGAGACCTTACATAAAGCCCTCCCCTGCAAACTATGCAATCTTCCCTCAGTGGGGAGGCTGAGCATCCCAGTGAAGCAGATAACTGAATCATAGGTGCAACCATATCGGATGGGCAGCTGTTGAGAGACCAGACTAACGAATGGTTCATCGAAAGAGGGGTAGCAGACTTTCGGAAGTTGCAATGGTGGAAGTCTGGACGATTGACCAATGAGGTCTTGTAATAATATTTAACATGGCTTGGCTCTATTGATATTACTACACTGCTGAAAGAAACTACAGACATAATTAACTCCTGAGGACATGCAGCTCTCTATGAATCATGTACTGATGATGGCTTCCTCCGAGATAAAATATTCTGGAAGTAAAATAGTCCCTCATTCGGATCTCCAGGTGGGAACTACATCAGAGGGGGCAATCATCGGGAAGACGGATACTGACATTCTGTGAGTTGGAATGTGGAATGTTAGAAGTTCGAATCATTGTGGTAGGTTAGAGAATATGAAAAGGGAAATGGGTAGACTAAAGTTAGAAGTAGTTGGTAAAAGTGAAGTACATTGACAGGAAGAGCAGGATTTTTGGTCATACGAGTACAGAATTGTCAACAACAAAAAATCAAATCAAACGTGGGGAATGCAGGAATAGGTTTAATAATGAATAAGGAAACAGGGCAGTGGGTAAGGCACTGCGACTAGCATAATGAATGGATTATTGTTGTTAAGTGAGATGCAAAACCAATGCCCACCACAACAGTGCAAGTCTATATACCTACTTATTCAGCAGATGATGATGATATCATAAAAGTACTGGTATAGGAAGAAATAGTAGATTTAATACAATATGTAAAAGGTGATGAGAATCTAATGGTGATGGGAATCTGGAATGCAGTGGTAGGCCCAGGAAGAGAAAGTAATGCAGTAGGAGAATTTGGATTGGGACAAATGAATGAAAGAGAAAATTGGCTGGTTGAATTCTGCACCAATCATAATTTAAGTCCTTGCTAACACTTGGCTCAAACACCACAAACAACAGTTATATGAGACCTGGAGACACTGGAAGGTATAAAATAGACTTCATTATGACTGACCAGAGATTCAGAAATCAGGTGTTGGATTGCAAGACTTTCCCAGGAGCAGACATGGACTCTAGGTGGCACTCGGCCAGTTATACAGGGGCTAATCCCATACTATGGAAGTGACACGATAAGAAAATTTTATTACATTACGAAGAGAAGAAAAACGGTTATGAAAACGTAGTCACCTCAAAACAATATGAGTGGGAGCTCAAGAGGGTTAAGCACTCTCTATCCCGATTTGTAGTTAAAGAGATGAAATTTTACCAAATGTCTATTACTTTTTTAAAGATAGGTTACATGAGAAAAGTTTTGAACCTGCCCCGAGGGTTAAAATGCTGAGCTAGCAAGAAATAAAGTTATAAAACGGCCATTACCTTGTGGATGAACTGCTGCCCGTAGAGAGAGGCGCTTCCCGCCCCCTGCTATATATGTTCACACACTGCAAAAGATGTTACTGAAGTGGCTCCGAGACACGAAAATCAGCAGTTTATATACCCTCGTGGAACATTCGAGACCTTTCACGAATGATAACAACCCGCCCATAAACTTTTATTGGTCGGCTAAAGATTACAAGTCAAAACTGAAGAAGACATCTAGGATTGGTAGAAAATTAATTACAGAAATTACTGATCGGTCAAATTCAAAACTGGCGGAAAGAGAAGGGTTATACTGCCAACCCAAACAATGAATGAAATAAATTTAACAAAGAACAAACTTATGAATACCTAATTTCTTCAAAAAAAAAAAAAACCAGTTCCTTCACTTCGCACTAGGGTGCACAATTATAGTTCTTAAGTAGTGCCATCTAGAAGAGAATGTCCACACTTCTTGCTACAGAGCAAACAAATACCAATCAAAACAGACATAGTTCAAAACACTTCAAAATTTACAGCAGAGACGTCTTCCGTGAAACCTTTGATTTAATACAGATTTTAAAGTTCAGAGTTTCTCCTGTAAAGAGGTTTCAACTGGCGCAATATTTGAATTAGCGGCGTGGAGGTGTACCGCCCAGTACGCTTATTATGATTATTATTATTATTATTATTATTGTTACGATGTTTTGTGGACCGGCAGAGGTGAAAGAAGGTGCTGGGATGAATAGGTCTCAACTTACGAAATCAAAGTTAATTTAAAATTTAACAAAGGTTATATTTTATTTTCAAGATCAAGAAATAACAAGTATAACAGGTACTCAGTAGCATTTCAACAAATTAAGAATGTACAATTGCAATTTGTTAATGGATTTGGGCTTCGAGCCCCCAGACACGCAATCCTTGAGCAATGAGCCCAACTTTACCTATGTACAAAGTTCAACAAAGGGGCAGAAAACCCCAATCATGCCAAGGAGCACTAGCTCCCAATTACCCAGTTAAGCCTGCTCGAGGCACACAGAAACCAAATTTAAGAAAGAGCAACCCGCTCTCAAAGTTCAAGCCTATTCAAAGGCCACACGAAACTCCACCTTCAAGCTGCACTCCAGGCACACAAGAACAGGGGTAAAAATACCCAACCTAATGAGGCGTATTCAGTAAAGAAACAGGACAATTACATGGCCCCAAAATACCAACTTGAGTGGAGGCGTAACTTGCACTCCTAATACACTTTTTTAAAACTTATTTGGCACTAGGCCGCTTATGCAAGGGCTAATCCCATACTACGGGGGTGACAAGATAGGAAAACTTTATTATATTACGAAGAGAAGGAAAATGGTTATGAAAACGTAGTCACCTCAAAACAAAGTGAGTGGGAGCTCGAGAGTGTTAGGCACTCTCTATCCCAATTTGTAGTTAAAGAGACGGGATTTAGACCAAGTGTCTTTTACATTTTAAGGATAGGTTACATGAGAAAAGTTTCGAACCTGCCCCGAGGGTTAAACTGCTGAGCCAGCAAGAAATAAAGTTATTAAACGGCCATTACTTTGTGGATGAACTGCTGCCCAAAGAAAGAGGCACTTCCCACCCCCTGCTACATAATCACACTAGGAGAGACATTACTGAAGTGGCCCGAAGACCAGAAAATCACCAGTTTAAATACCCTCGTGGAACATTCGAGACCTTTCAAGAATGAGAACCCACACCCCCCTCAATTTTATTGGGTAGCATAAAGCAACATCTCCATATCGGAGAAGACATACGTTATTGGTCAAAAATTAATTAGAGAAATTCGGGATTGGCTAAATTCAAAACAAGCGGAAAGAGAAGGGTTATATTGCCAACCCAAAACATAACTAAAAGAAATTTAACAAAGAACAAACTTATGACTACAAAATTTCTTCAAAAAAAAGTTCCTTCACTTCGCACTAGGGTGCACAATTGTAGTTCTTAAGTAGTGCCATCTAGAAGAGAATGTTCACACTTCTTACTACAGAGAAAACAAAAACGAATCGAAACTGACATAGTTCAGAACACTTCGCAAAATTTAGAATTAATCTTAGAATTAATGTGGTTGTTAAAGTTCAGGCTTCCCCCAGTAGAGGAGTTTCAACTGGCGCAATGTTTGAATTAGCGGCGTGGAGGTGTACCGCCCGGTACAATTATTATTATTGTACCGGGCGGTACACCTCCACGCCGCTTATTTAAAATTTGCGCCAGTTGAAACTCCTCTGCTGGAGGAAGTCTGAACTTTATCTACGGTATTAATTTTCTACTTTCTCAGAAGATGTCACTACCTGGAAATTTTGGAGTTTTTGAACTGTGTCATTTTCGGTGTATTTTTGTTTTGCCTGTAGTAAGAAGTGTGAACTTTCTCTTCTAGAGGACACTACTGAAGATCAACGATAGTGCACCCTAGTGCGGAGTGAAAGAACTGTATTTTTTGGAGAAAATTTAATTTCAAAAGTTTGTTCTTTGCTAAATTTCTTTCAGTCATTGTTTAAGTTGGCAATATTAACCCTTTCTTTCCCCTTGTTTTGTATCTAGCCAATCCCGAATTTCTTTAATTAATTTTCCACCAATAATGTGTTTCTTCTTCATATTGTGTAGGGGTTTTCGTTATCCACCAATAAAATGATTGTGGGCGGGTGTTTTCCTTCCTGAAACGCCTCGAACTTTCCGCGAGAGTATATAAACTGCTGATTTTTGGGTCTCTGCGCCACTTCTGTTCCATCTTTCAGTGTGTAAAGTACATAGCAGGGGGCGGGAAGCGCCTCTTTCTTCGGCAGCGGTCAACAACAAGGTAATGGCCGATTAATAACTTCTTTCTTTGCTAGCTCAGCAGTTTAACTCTCGGGGCGGGTCCGAAGTTTTTCCATAATGTAACCTTCCTTAAAATGTATCTATTCTATCTTTAAACTGCATATCGGGATAGAGAGTGCTTAACCCTCTCGAGCTCCCAATCATATTGTTTTGAGGTGAACTTATTTTTCTCAACCTATTCTTCGTTAACGTAAAGCAAATTGTTCTTTTCTAAAGTCACCTCTGTAGTATGGGATTAGCCCTTGCATTAGTGGCCTAGAGCCAGATTAGGTTTTAAAACAAATGCATTAGGAGTGCAGATCGCCTCCTCTCAAATTGTTATTTTAGAGGTCATGTAATTAACCTTCTTCTCATTTAATAGACCTCAGTAGGTTGGGTATTTTACCCCTGTGTATATGTCCTTAGAGGACAGCTTGAAAGTGGAATTAGGTGTGGCCTTTGACAGGCCTGAATTTTGAGAGCAAGTTGCTCTTTTCCCGAAAATTTTGTTTTCTGCGCGCCTCAAGGAGGCCTTACTGTGTATTTTGGAGCAAGTGCTTCTAGGCATGAATGGGGTTTTCTGCCCCTCTGTTGAAACTTGTGTTTGGAGTAAAACTGGGCTAATTGCTCAAGAATTGTGAGGCTGGGGCTCGAAGTCCAAATCCTGTAAATATTGTAATTGTATTTTTATTGCCTTGCTACTCTGTACCTGCCATGATTGTTATTTCTTTATTTTGAAAAGAAAAAATAACCTTGTTAATTTTACATGCACTATAATTTCGTAGCTTGAGACCCGTTCACACCCGCACCTTCTTTCACGCATAACTACCATAAAAACACGGTAACAAGTGGTAGCAGAGCGTGGTTGAATGGGTCTCAATTTAGCCCCTTTTGACGGCTAAACATTGCTTTCATTCAAACTCTAACAATTTTCTCAGTTGCTGGAATTTTCTGATTTTTTCAAAATTGTTCTGTCATCATGCCCGGCCCTCGCGATGTTCTCCATCTTAACTATTTGCGCAAGGAGGAGTTGATCTATGAGTTAACTATCAGAAATGTGCAATCTGGAGGCACGGTTGCGATAGACACCAACAAGCTTAGAGAGTCCCTTGATTTGCCCATTTCCATCCCCAATTTGGGAGAGAAAGAAATTGACGACTCTCTTTCCACGATCACCGAGAATACTACTGGGCTAGCATCGGTAGTTAGTTTTTTTGACGAAAATGATCCTTCTCCTAATCAAATTAAGCGTGTGCAAGCCAGGCTATATCATTTTTCAAATAGAGTTAACGATCTGTTGTCTCTGAAGTTGAATGACGTACAGAGGAAGGAAGCTAGTACGTTGCTTGAAAGTATTTCTGAATTATCTAGCAAGGTCACTCAATTGTTAACTGGGGAAGTTCCTCCCAAAATTGATCAACCCACCACGATGAATGTAGGTAGCGAGGAAGAGCCTCCTAAGGGAGAAGCCAATAGGATAACCGTTGCCGCTCAAACTATCTCTGCCCCATTGGACAACGAGTCTGAACGCCGTGCATCGTTGAATAATATACGTTCTGAATTAACTTCCTTGCCATTGAAACCTTTACCTACTATGTCACCTGGGTTTAGCAGCTTGCCTCATCCATTGGCAATGTTGCTCAGAGGTATCTCTAAGTTTTCCGTTAATACCACCAGTGACGTAATTTCATTTTTAAGATTTTTAGTTGAATTTCAGGATCATGCCCTCATTTTTTCTCTTTCCCCATGTCAGATTTTGCAAATCATCTATCCCTATGCAATAGGTATTCTCTCAGACAAAATAGTTAGAGCCATTGCCGAGCAATCATCGATTGAAGACTTCCACGCCCACTTGCTAGCTAACTTCATCCCGGCCAGGGCAAGGTCCTCCCTTATTCAGAAGTACTATTATCGGGTACAGCGCTTGGATGAAAACTTGGCAGATTTCATCCAAAATAGTAAGTTCTATACTAGGGTGTTTGCTCTTCACTTCCCTGAGGATCAGATTGTACAAGCTATTGTGGAAGGAATTTCACCATCCTATAGGTCATATTTGTGTTTCGCGGCGTGCCCGCAAACCTTCTCTGAACTTGAAGCATTGGCCGTCTCAGCGGAAGGAGTTAGATACGCCGACTCTTTGCGTGTCGCGAAAGAACCCCCTCCCTCTTTTAGTAATCTTCGGCCTCCACCTCGCCGACCAGTCACACCCCGTAAATGTTATGCTTGCGGGTCGCCCGACCATCTGTGCAATAAGTGTCCACTGATCAAGTCGAGTGGGACAAGGAAAGGGGCTGGTTCATCACAAGGCTGTTTTAAATGTGGGGCTTTCTCACATATCGCCAAAAATTGCCCAAATTCAAATAGCACCCCCTCCTGCTCAACTTCTGGTGCAAACTCCACCAATGCCAATAATAAAAAATGACTAGTGGCTTCGGCTGAGTCGACTAATCCCTCTTCCCGCTGCTCAGCCCCTGGTAAACAGGTCAAAAATTCAGGGAATATTCTATCTTCAAATTCATCTTTCGAATGCCCCAAAGAATGTCTTAGGATTGTGGCGGATACCCCCGCACCTGTTCCTTTTCTTAAGATTGAGTTAAATAACGAGCCTATAACAGCTCTATTAGATTCAGGCAGTGTTTGTTCAACTATTTCGGACCAATGGTATTCAAAATTGAAATCTGTTTGTAAACTACCTGACTATGTCTCATCTCCTGTTCAATATGTTTCGGCTAATTCATCTCCATTGGAAATCCTAGGTTCTGTAAATGTCAAAATTCGTATTTTTAAATTTACATGGAAAATCAAATTGTTTGTGGCTAAGCACTTGTCTTGCCCCATTATATTGGGAACTGACTTCATTTCTTACACTGGTCTTGTGCTCGATCTCCAGAGAAGGTCGTGCACATTCAAATTTGCGTCCAATTGTAAAATTCCCTTGTTAAAGTGTAATTCCGTATCATGTTCATCTATTTCGCCTACCCAGGATGAGATGTTGTTAGACCTTAGACATCTACCTGAGGAGCAGGCTGATAGTATTCGTAAATCATGTCAGTCATTTCCAGAGGTGTTCTCTGATATTCTTGGTGTTACTGACCTTATTGAATACAAAATTGAGGTCACGGATTCGATTCCTGTCCGTTTTCCACCATATAGGCTACCTCCACCTAAAATGAAGGCATTGAAAGAAATCATCGATCAAATGTTGAAGGATGGTATTATTAGGCCCTCTAAGTCGGCGTATTCTTCGCCTATTTTTCTAGTCCCGAAACCCCAAGGAGGCTACAGGCCTGTCATTGATTATAGGGCTCTCAATCGGAAGGTGGTGTTGCAATCTGTGCCCCTTCCTGACCTTCATTCTTGTTTTTCATGGTTTCGTAAGGCCAAGTTCTTTACTATCTTGGACTTGAATCAGGCCTATAATCAAATTCCCCTTGCCGAAGAGTCTAAACATCTTACAGCGTTTGCCACGGACTGGCACTTATACGAATACAACCGCGTGCCTTTCGGGCTCCCCACGGGAGCAGCTGTACTCACTAGGCTGCTAGATAGGGTCTTCTCCGACATCAAATTTGAGTACTTGTATCACTACTTGGATGATGTCGTCGTATTTTCGGAGACCTTTGAAGAACATCTAGATCATCTGCGAGAAGTTCTCAATCGCCTTCGTAAGGCTGGGTTAACTGTCAAGTTGTCCAAGGTGGCCTTTGCTAAGCCCTCTATGTCATTCCTAGGGCATATTGTGTCACCTGATGGTGTTGCCGTCGATCATTCCAGAACACAGGCCATCCGGGATTTTAAACCTCCCAAGGATGTTAAAGGTATCGCCAGGTTCATTGGTATGGTGAATTTCTTCAGGAAGTTTATTCCTAACTTCGCTAATAGAGCGGCGCCCTTAGACCTTCTTCGTAGGAAAGGCATCAAATTCGAGTGGGGACCTTCTCAACAAGCCGCTTTTGAAGATCTTAAATTAGCTCTCTGTAATGCCCCTGTACTTGCTATGCCTGATTTCTCAAAGAAATTCATCGTCCAAACCGACGCTTCGTCGTCAGAAGTAGCTGCAGTCCTTCTTCAAGAGACTGAACTAGGGAGGCGACCCATCACCTATGCATCTAGGACTCTATCGGCTCAAGAAGCCAAGTATTCTATCTATGAGCTCGAAGGGTTGGCAGTCTTATTTGCCTTAGAGAAGTTCCGTCTCTATCTGGAACATGTCAAATTCGACCTGGAGACAGATAATCAAGCCTTAAGCTGGGTCTTAGGTAGGCCGCGTCGTACTGGTCGTATAGCCCGTTGGGCCATCCGTATTTCTGCCTTCCAATTCGATGTCCGACATATCAGAGGTACCGAAAATGTTGTTGCTGATGGACTCAGCCGTCTGTTTTCCAACGACGTTGAGAACCATGAACCTGTCGATAGTTCATCTCCTCCCGAGTCCATGCTATCTGATGTTAATGCCATCTTAACAGATGCCCCCATGCTCTTTAGGGATATTGAAAAATACCAACGTGAAGATCCGACGCTGGCTCCGATAATGGAAACCCTTTCTTCTGGGGAACATGTTGTCCCTTATGTTCTGAGGAATGGTGTTCTATGTTGCCCTTCGAGGCATGATAAGATGATGAAGGTTGTCGTTCCAGCTGTCCTTGTGCCTATGATCTTCAAATACTATCATGAGACCCCATTAGGGGGGCATCTTGGAATCTTTAAAACTCGTGAAAAGATTCGTGAAAGGTTCATCTGGAAGGGTATGGACGGTGAAATCCGTGAACTAGTAAAAGCTTGTAAATCTTGTTTGCTCAGTAAACCAACCATGTCCACCAAGGTAGGCCTTCTGTCTTTGCATCAAGCGTCGCACCCCATTGAACGCCTGTATATTGATTATGTAGGACCCTTCCCCCAGTCAAAGGGAAATGCCAACAAGTTCATCTTTGTATGCGTAGATGGTTTCACAAGATTTTCCTGGTTATTTCCGACCAAGCTGGCTACCGCTCAGTCCACCATTACTTGCTTAAATTCTATTTTTGCCTCGTTTGGTCCGTGCCAATATATTGTGTCTGATAATGCTAAGGCGTTCACATCAAATCTTTTTCGTAAATTCTGTTTTGACTTGTCCATCTCTCATGTAACTACTTCTGCTTATTACCCTCAACCATCTCTGGCTGAACGGGTTAACCGTAATCTCAGGTCCGCGCTTATTGCCTATCATCATGAAGATCATTCAAGGTGGGACACGTCCCTGCATTGGTTAGCTTTTGCTTTGAATTCGGCGGTTCATGAATCACATAAATTTACTCCAGCTTCTTTGATGTTCAAGTTCGTTCCCAACACGCCGCTCTCTAACCTCTGGTCTCTGAGTGACATTCTACCCAAGACAATAGATCCGGACAACATTAAAGATCTTTGGAAGAAGGCTAAAGCCAATCTTAAAGTGTCTCATGAAAAGGTTAGGGAAAGGTATGATCGTGGACGGAGACCCACCCCTTTGAAGGTAGCTGACCAAGTAATGGTCAAGAATTTTGTTGCCGCGGGCAAGCTTGCCCCCAGATTCCATGGGCCGTGTGTCATTCTCGATTTCCTTACGCCGGTTACGTTGTTATTAAGCAATCCAGCCACCGAGAGGATATTTAGGGTTCACTTGTCGCAGGTGAAACCTGTATAATTTCTGTGCTAACTTGCCTCATATTATCTTGAAAGGAAATTGAAGGTTATATTTTTTTTGAGTTTCACTTTTAAGGCTTTCTGCCCCTTCTACAGTATTTTGTTTTATATGTAAGCATTTTTGTGAAACCTGCCCCGAACCGTTAAACTGCCATCCTGTCCTTGCCACGGCCATTACCACGCTCCCGTCTCCTGCTCCACTCTACACAGTGGCTTAATTAATGCCATTCATATCTGCACGCGGCTGGCCCCTCAACCTCTCCACAAGCCTGTACCCTCAAAAAAAAGATGATGGTCCAAGAAATTCTGCCGCCTAGTTTTAATGTTTCAGTGCCCCCGCAGCCACGCGGAGCCGTGCCGCGACTGGGATAGAGGAAGGGAACCCTCGACCCCAGCGAGGACGACATGTGCACGGCGAGCCGGAGCTCTCCTCCCGGCCAAGGCTGATGTGCGGCGCACGACCTGCTACTTGCCCGCAGCCTGTATATGTTCACCGCGGGCGCGGCGTGCTTCAACACCACTGCTCCCCTCATAGTGCGGGCGAGCGGTATCTCAGGGTACTTGTGGGGTCCGAGCGGCCGCCTTTGGACGCAAGCTGCAACGGCCGGTCTGGCCATCCAACTTAATCAACATCAACTACATGGACAGTTACTATCAGCAATTACTACACTTGGGAATTCAACAGCAATATTTGGTGGACCTTGAAAAATTTTTTTCTTCACTTTCAAGTATTAAAAGTTTATCTTCTGAATTCAACTTTTACAAACATAAAGACTTTACTTCACCAGTCACAACAAAAATTTTGAAACTGAATCAAACCACATTAAGAAAATCTTATAAATACTTCTGCAATTAATCTCCATATCAACATCAAAACTTGGACCTTGTTTCCAAACAATTGCATGTGTCACCCCTGGAGGAACTTTTGGGGGGGGAGGTCTGCACCGGGCGGTACACCTCCACGCCGCTTATTTAAAATTTGCGCCAGTTGAAACTCCTCTGCTGGAGGAAGTCTGAACTTTATCTACGGTATTAATTTTCTACTTTCTCAGAAGATGTCACTACCTGGAAATTTTGGAGTTTTTGAACTGTGTCATTTTCGATGTATTTTTGTTTTGCTTGTAGTAAGAAGTGTGAACTTTCTCTTCTAGAGGACACTACTGAAGATCAACAATAGTGCACCCTAGTGCGGAGTGAAGGAACTGTTTTTTTTTTTGGAGAAAATTTAATTTCAAAAGTTTGTTCTTTGCTAAATTTCTTTCAGTCATTGTTTAAGTTGGCAATATTAACCCTTTCTTTCCCCTTGTTTTGTATCTAGCCAATCCCGAATTTCTTTAATTAATTTTCCACCAATAATGTGTTTCTTCTTCATATTGTGTAGGGGTTTTCGTTATCCACCAATAAAATGATTGTGGGCGGGTGTTTTCCTTCCTGAAACGCCTCGAACTTTCCGCGAGAGTATATAAACTGCTGATTTTTGGGTCTCTGCGCCACTTCTGTTCCATCTTTCAGTGTGTAAAGTACATAGCAGGGGGCGGGAAGCGCCTCTTTCTTCGGCAGCGGTCAACAACAAGGTAATGGCCGATTAATAACTTCTTTCTTTGCTAGCTCAGCAGTTTAACTCTCGGGGCGGGTCCGAAGTTTTTCCATAATGTAACCTTCCTTAAAATGTATCTATTCTATCTTTAAACTGCATATCGGGATAGAGAGTGCTTAACCCTCTCGAGCTCCCAATCATATTGTTTTGAGGTGAACTTATTTTTCTCAACCTATTCTTCGTTAACGTAAAGCAAATTGTTCTTTTCTAAAGTCACCTCTGTAGTATGGGATTAGCCCTTGCATTAGTGGCCTAGAGCCAGATTAGGTTTTAAAACAAATGCATTAGGAGTGCAGATCGCCTCCTCTCAAATTGTTATTTTAGAGGTCATGTAATTAACCTTCTTCTCATTTAATAGACCTCAGTAGGTTGGGTATTTTACCCCTGTGTATATGTCCTTAGAGGACAGCTTGAAAGTGGAATTAGGTGTGGCCTTTGACAGGCCTGAATTTTGAGAGCAAGTTGCTCTTTTCCCGAAAATTTTGTTTTCTGCGCGCCTCAAGGAGGCCTTACTGTGTATTTTGGAGCAAGTGCTTCTAGGCATGAATGGGGTTTTCTGCCCCTCTGTTGAAACTTGTGTTTGGAGTAAAACTGGGCTAATTGCTCAAGAATTGTGAGGCTGGGGCTCGAAGCCCAAATCCTGTAAATATTGTATTTGTATTTTTATTGCCTTGCTACTCTGTACCTGCCATGATTGTTATTTCTTTATTTTGAAAAGAAAATATAACCTTGTTAATTTTACATGCACTATAATTTCGTAGCTTGAGACCCGTTCACACCCGCACCTTCTTTCATGCCTAACTACCACAAAAACACGGTAACAATTATTATTATTATTATTATTATTATTATTATTATTATTATGGTTCATGTTTGTGGGTTACTGTAGTCACGTCCTAGTTCGTGAACCATGGGCAACGGCTGAGTGGCCTAGTAAGTGGTCCTGAGAGTCGGGATACCAGTTGCTATGGAATGGGAGTGGGCATCTCGGACATATTCTGAGTCGTGGCCCTCCTTGTGCTCAGGCGGCTAGGACTGTACAAT
This sequence comes from Anabrus simplex, assembly GCF_040414725.1. Lineage (NCBI taxonomy): Eukaryota > Metazoa > Arthropoda > Insecta > Orthoptera > Tettigoniidae > Anabrus > Anabrus simplex. Next base: position 170,430,991 of record NC_090269.1, on the reverse strand, counting down.
TCACCGGTGGTCCATAACCCGTTAGAGGAGAGATCCTCACTTGGACTATGTGCAAGTAGGGCAGCATCCTGCTTCATGAATCTACCGAGCTCAGAACACTTTAAGCAAGCCTCAGACCAATGGGAGTAATGGAGTCCCACTCCCATTTGACAGGCGAGGGACTCCTTGGAAACAACTTGGCGAACGAAATGGAATTCGATGGGGAGCTATCAATATTAATATTATGGAAGAAAGAAAGTAGAACTGGCTGAGTCAGCAAAGAGGATGCATATGGATGTGCTAGGAGTAAGTGATATTCGGGTAAGGGGAGATAAGGAGGAAGAGATAGGAGATTATAAAGTGTACTTGACAGGTGTTAGAAAGGGAAGGGCAGAGTCTGGGGTAGGGCTCTTTATCAGGAAAACCATTGCATGCAACATAGTTTCTGCTAGGCACGTAAATGAGCAAATGATGTGGGTAGATTTGTCAGTTGGAGGAATTAGGACAAGAATTGTGTCCAGGTATTCACCATGTGAGGGTGCAGATGAGGATGAAGTTGACAAGTTTTATGAAGCATTGAGTGACATCGTGGTCAGGGTCAACAGCAAGGATAGAATAGTGCTAATGGGCGATTTCAATGCGAGAGTTGGGAATAGAACTGAAGGATACGAAAGGGTGATTGGTAAATGTGGGGAAGATATGGAAGCTAATGGGAATGGGAAATGTTTGCTGGACTTCTGTGCTAGTATGGGTTTAGCTGTTACGAATACATTCTCCAAGCATAAGGCTATACACCGCTACACATGGGAGGCTAGGGGTACCAGATCCATAATAGACTATATCTTAACAGACTTTGAATTCAGGAAATCTGTTAGGAATGTACGAGTTTTTCGCGGATTTTTCGATGATACAGACCACTATCTGATCTGTAGTGAACTAAGTATCTCTAGGCCTAGGGTAGAGAAAGTGAAATCTGTCTGCAAAGGAATAAGGGTAGAAAGTCTCCAGGATGAGGAAATTAGACAGAAGCACATGGATATGATTAGTGAGAAGTTTCGAACAGCAGACAGTAAGCAGGTTCAGGATATAGAAAGTGAATGGGTGGCATACAGGGATGCTGTAACAGAAACAGCAAGGGAATGCCTAGAAACAACTGTGTGTAAAGATGGGAAAAGGGGAATATCTTGGTGGAATGATGAAGTGAGAGCAACCTGTAAACGTAAAAAGAAGGCTTATCGGAAATGGCTCCAAACAACGGCCAAGGCAGACAGGGATTGGTATGTAGATGAAAGAAACAGAGCGAAACAAATAGTTGTTGAATCCAAAAAGAAGTCATGGGAAGATTTTGGTAATAACCTGGAAAAGCTAGGTCAAGCAGCAGGGAAACCTTTCTGGACAGTAATAAAGAATCTTAGGAAGGGAGGGAAAAAAGAAATGAACAGTGTTTTGAGTAATTCAGGTGAACTCATAATAGATCCCAAGGATTCACTGGAGAGGTGGAGGGAATATTTTGAACATCTTCTCAATGTAAAAGGAAATCATCATGGTGGTGTTGCAAACAGCCAAGCTCATGGGGAGGAGGAAAAGGATGTTGGTGATATTATGCTTGAGGAAGTGGAAAGGATAGTAAATAAACTCCATTGTCATAAGGCAGCAGGAATAGATGAAATTAGACCTGAAATGGTGAAGTACAGTGGGAAGGCAGGGATGAAATGGCTTCATAGAGTAGTAAAATTAGCATGGAGTGTTGGTAAGGTACCTTCAGATTGGACAAAAGCAGTAATTACACCTATCTATAAGCAAGGGAGCAGGAAGGACTGCAACAACTATCGAGGTATCTCATTGATTAGTATACCAGGCAAAGTATTCACTGGCAACCTGGAAGGGAGGGTGCGATCAGTCGTTGAGAGGAAGTTGGATGAAAACCAGTGTTGTTTCAGACCACAGAGAGGCTGTCAGGATCAGATTTTCAGTATGCGCCAGGTAATTGAAAAATGCTATGAGAGGAATAGGCAGTCGTGTTTAGGTTTCGTAGATCTAGAGAAAGCATATGACAGGGTACCGAGGGAAAAGATGTTCGCCATACTGGGGGACTATGGAATTAAAGGCAGATTATTAAAATCAATCAAAGGCATTTATGTCGACAATTGGGCTTCAGTGAGAATTGATGGTAGAATGAGTTCTTGGTTCAGGGTAGTTACAGGAGTTAGACAAGGCTGTAATCTTTCACCTTTGCTGTTCGTAGTTTACATGGATCATCTGCTGAAAGGTATAAAATGGCAGGGAGGGATTCAGTTAGGTGGAAATGTAGTAAGCAGTTTGGCCTATGCTGACGACTTGGTCTTAATGGCAGACTGTGCCGAAAGCCTGCAGTCTAATATCTTGGAACTTGAAAATAGGTGCAATGAGTATGGTATGAAAATTAGCCTCTCGAAGACTAAATTGATGTCAGTAGGTAAGAAATTCAACAGAATCTAATGTCAGATTGGTGATACAAAGCTAGAACAGGTCGATAATTTCAAGTATTTAGGTTGTGTGTTCTACCAGGATGGTAATATAGTAAGTGAAATTGAATCAAGGTATAGTAAAGCTAATGCAGTGAGCTCGCAGTTGCGATCAGCAGTATTCTGTAAGAAGGAAGTCAGCTCCCAGACGAAACTATCTTTACATCGGTCTGTTTTCAGACCAACTTTGCTTTACGGGAGCGAAAGCTGGGTGGACTCAGGATATCTTATTCATAAGTTAGAAGTAACAGACATGAAAGTAGCGAGAATGTTTGCTGGAACAAACAAGTAGGAACAATGGCAGGAGGGTACTCGGAATGAGGAGATAAAGGCTAATTTAGGAATGAACTCGATGGATGAAGCTGTACGTATAAACCGGCTTTGGTGGTGGGGTCATGTGAGGCGAATGGAGGAGGATAGGTTACCTAGGAGAATAATGGACTCTGTTATGGAGGGTAAGAGAGGTAGAGGGAGACCAAGACGACGATGGTTAGACTCGGTTTCTACCGATTTAAAGATAAGAGGTACAGAACTAAATGAGGCCACAACACTAGTTGCAAATCGAGGATTGTGGCGACGTTTAGTAAATTCTCAGAGGCTTGCAGACTGAACGCTGAAAGGCATAACAGTCTATAATGATAATGTATGTATGTATGTTGTATTATTCTTCTTATTATTATTCTTGTTACGATGTTTGTGGATTTGCAGAGGTGAAAGAAGGTGCTGGCTGGAATAGGTCTCAACTTACGAAATTAAAGTTAATTTAAAACTTTAACAAAGGTTATATTTTCTTTTCAAAATCAACAGATAACAACAACAGAGTAACAGGTACCAAGTAGCAGAAAACAATTTAAGAAATTACAATTGTTACAAGATTTGGGCTTCAAGCCCCAAGATTAATTTCTGAGCGCTCAGCTCACCACCACAATAGCTAAAGGGCAGAAAACCCCTAAGTACGAGGAGCACTTACTCCTAATTACCATGTTAAGGGAAAAGAGCAGACCCGCTCTCAATTTTACAAGCCTATCAAAGGCTACAACAACCTTCATTCCTATCTGCCCTTAAGGCACACCAAGAAACAGGGGTATTTGATACCCAACCTACAGGGCCTTTACATGAGGAAAATAAACATCAGGTTAAGTTACTGGCCCATAATACAAAATAGAATGGAGGCGAAGCTTGCACTCCTAATACACTTTTGAAACCTACTTGGCACTAGGCCGCTTACGCAAGGGCTAATCCCATACAAAGGAGGTGACACGATAAGAAAACCTTATTACATTACGAAGAGAAGAAAAACGGTTATGAAAACGTAGTCACCTCAAAACAATATGAGTGGGAGCTCGAGAGGGTTAGGCACTCTCTATCCCAATTTATAGTTAAAGAGATGAAATTTTACCAAGTGTCTATTACATTTTAAAGATAGGTTACATGAGAAAAGTTTTGAACCTGCCCCGAGGGTTAAACTGCTGAGCTAGCAAGAAATAAAGTTATTAAACGGCCATTACCTTGTGGATGAACTGCTGCCCGAAGAAAGAGGCGCTTCCCGCCCCCTGCTACATAATTACACACTAAGCAAGATGTCGATGAAGTGGCACCGAGACAAGAAAATCAGCAGTTTAAATACCCCCGTGGAACATTCAAGACCTTTCAAGAATGAGTACCCACACCCCCCTCAACTTTATTGGATAGCTTAAAGCAACATCTCCATATCGGAGAAGACATACGTTATTGGTCAAAAATTAAGTAGAGAAATTTGGGATTGGCTAAATTCAAAACAAGCGGAAAGAGAAGGGTTATACTGCCAACCCAAAAAATGACTGAAAGAAATTTAACAAAGAACAAACTTATGAATACCAAATTTCTTCAAAAAACAGTTCCTTCACTTCGCACTAGGGTGCACAATTATAGTTCTTAAGTAGTGCCATCTAGAAGAGAATGTCCACACTTCTTGCTACAGAGCAAACAAATACAAATCGAAATAGACAGCATTCAGAATACTTCAAAATTTACAGTAGAGACATCTTCTGAGAAACCTTTGTTTTAATACAGTTTTTAAAGTTCAGAGTTTCTCCTGTAGAGAGGTTTCAACTGGTGCAATATTTGAATTCGCGGCGTGGAGGTGTACCGCCCCCCCCCCCCCCCCCACCCCCCAAAGTCCTTCCAAGGGGTGACACAGGAGAAAACAAAAAATTGTTAGAAAAAGGTCCAAGTTTTGCTGATGAGTTGCAGAATTTAGTATAGAGAAATCTAATTTTGCGGTAGTCGATGGTCTCAGAAGTTATGTAATATAAGTGGGATTAAATAAAATCCAGTTTTGGAATTTCTTAGTAGTAGCTCTTGATGAACGGTCTCTGTGGTTGTAGTAGTTGAATTCCAAAGGAAAACATTAATTCTTGGAAGAAGAGAAAAAAAAAATTTCTAAGTCCACCAGATGTTGATGTTGAATCCAAGAACGTAGGAATTGAGGATATGGCATGTCCACGTAGCTACATAAGTACATTAGTTGCCGATTACTTTGACGGCCAGACCACCCGCTACTCCTTGTGTCCAGAGGAGGCCGCTCGGGCCCCTAAAGTACCCTGAGATGCACCTCTCCCGCTACTATGAGAGGGGTAGTGGTGGTGAAGCACGCCGCACACACGACGATTGTTTACAGTCCTCAGGCAGTTAGCAGGTGGTGCGCCGCACATCAGCCTTGGCCGGAATGAGGGCATCGACTCGCCGTACACTGGTTGACCTCACTGGAGTAGAGCGGGCCCGTACTCCACCATAGTGGCGGTACAGCGCCGCACAGCTGCGGGGGCACTGAAACATAAAGATCTGGGCGGCAGAATTTTGTTGGACCATAATGATTTTAGGGTACACTCTTTGTGGTGAGGATGAGGGGCCAGCGGTGTGGAAGTTTTTATTTCATTTTAATTAGCCACTGGTGTGTTTGAGCAAGAGACAGGAGCTTGGTAATGGCCTAGGTGGACAGGACAGCAGTTTAACTGACAGGGGAGGTTGTACAATGAATATTTAAATACAAAGAACATGATTCAAAGGGCAGAAGGCCTCAAAATGAAACCAAAAATATAACCTTCAGATTTCTTTCAAAATTATACGGAGCAAGTTAGCACTGAAATTACACAGGTTTCACCTTCGACAGGTGAACACTAAATATCCTCTCGGTGGCTGGATTGCTTAGTAATAAGGTAACGGGAGTGAGGAAATCGAAAATAATACACGGCCCATGAAATCTGGGGGCAAGCTTGCCCGCGGGAACAAAATTCTTGACCATAACCTGGTCGCTTACCTTCAAATGGGTGGGTCTCCATCCATGATCATATCTTTCCCTAACCTTTTCATGAGACACTTTCAGATTGGCCTTAGGCTTCTTCCAAAGATCTTTAATGTTATCAGGATCTATTGTCTCAGGTAGAATATCACTCAGAGACCAAAGGTTAGAGAGCAGCGTGTTTGGAACAAACTTGAACATCAAAGAAGCTGGAGTAAATTTATAGGATTCATGAACCGCCGAATTCAAAGCAAAAGCTAACCAATGCAGGGACGTGTCCCACCTAGAATGATCTTCATGATGATAGGCAATCAACGCGGACCTCAGATTACGATTAACCCGTTCAGCCAGAGATGGTTGAGGATAGTATGCAGAGGTTGTTACGTGCGAGATGGCTAGATCAAAACAGAATTTATGAAAGAGATTGGAGGTGAAAGCTTTAGCATTATCAGACACAATATATTGACACGGACCAAAAGAAGCAAAGACAGAATTTAAACAAGCGATGGTGGACTGAGCGGTAGCCAGCTTAGTCGGAAATAACCAGGAAAATCTTGTAAAACCATCTACGCATACAAAGATGAACTTGTTGGCATTCCCCTTTGACTGGGGAAAGGGTCCGACGTAGTTGATATACAGACGTTCCATTGGGCGCGATGCTTGATGAGAAGACAATAGGCCTACCTTGGTGGACATGGTGGGCTTACTAAGCAAGCAAGATTTACAAGCCTTTACTAGTCCACGAATTTCACCGTCCATACCTTTCCAGATGAACCTTGCACAGATCTTTTCACGAGTTTTGAAGATGCCTAAATGCCCCCCTCCCCCAATGGGGTCTCATGATAGTACTTAAAGATCATGGGCACAAGAACAGCTGGAACCACTACCTTCATCATCTTATCATGCCCCGACGGGCAACATAGAACACCATTCCTCAATACATAAGGGGCAACATGTTCCCCAGAAGAAAGGGTTTCCATAATGGGAGCCAGCACTGGATCTTCACGTTGATATTTTTCAATATCCCTAAATAACATAGGAGCATCAGTCAGAATGGCATTAACCTCAGGTAGTATGGACTCGGGAGGTGAAGAACTATGAACCTGTTCAAGGGGCTCTACATCATCGAAAACATACGACTTAATCCGTCTGCTACAACATTTTCAGTATCTCTTATATGCCTAACATCAAATTGGAAGGCAGAAATTCGGATTGCCCACCAGGCTATACGACCAGTACGACGCGGCCTACATAAGACCCAACTTAAGGCTTGGTTATCAGTCTCCAAGTCGAACTTGACATGTTCCAGATAAAGGCGGAACTTTTCTAGCGCAAACAAGACAGCCAAACCCTCAAGTTCATAGATGGAATACTTGGCTTCTTGAGCCGAAAGAGTCCTAGATCCATAGACGATGGGTCGCCTCCCTAGTTCGGTCTCTTGAAGAAGGACCGCAGCAACTGCCGACGACGACGCGTCGGTTTGGGCGATGAATTTCTTCGAGAAATCTGGCATTGCAAGAACAGGGGCATTACACAGAGCTAGTTTAAGATTTTCAAAAGCGGCTTGTTGAGAAGGTCCCCACTCAAATTTGACGCCTTTCCTACGAAGTAAGTTCAAGGGCGCCGCTCTATTGGCGAAATTTGGAATAAATTTCCCGAAGAAATTCACCATACCAATGAACCTGGCAATACCTTTGATATCCTTGGGAGGTTTGAAATCACGGATGGCCTGTGTTCTGGAATGATCCACTGCGACACCATCGGGCAATAAAATATGCCCTAGGAATGACATGGAAGGCTTAGCGAAGGCGACTTTGGGCAACTTCACCGTTAACGCCGCCTTACGAAGGCGACTAAGAACTTCTTTCAGATGATCTAAATGTTCTTCGAAGGTCTCCGAAAATACGACGACATCATCGAGATAGTGGTACAAGTACTCAAATTTGATGTCGGAGAAGACCCTGTCCAGCAGTCTCGTAAGCACAGCTGCTCCCGTGGGGAGCACGAAAGGCACGCGGTTGTATTCATACAAATTCCAATCCGTGGCAAACGCTGTCAGGTGCTTGGATTCCTCTGCTAATTGTATCTGGTTATAAGCCTGGTTGAGGTCCAAGATGGTGAAGAACTTAGCTTTACGAAACCAGGAAAAGCAAGAATGAAGGTCAGGAAGGGGCACAGATTGTAACACCACCTTCCGATTGAGAGCCCTATAATCAATCACAGGCCTGAAGCCACCTTGGGGTTTCAGAACAAGGAAAATAGGCGATGAATACGCCGACTTAGAGGGCCGAATAATACCATCTTTTAACATTTGATCGAAGACCTCCTTCAAAGCTTTCATTTTAGGAGGAGACAGCCTATAAGGCGGAAACCGGACTGGAATCGAATCCGTAACCTCAATCTTGTATTCAATAAGGTCAGTAACACCAAGATTATCAGAAACCACCTCTGGAAATGACTGACACAACTTACGAATACTATCAGCCTGCTCCTCAGGTAGATGTCTAAGATCTAACAACATCTCATCCTGGGTAGGCGAAACAGATGAGAATGACACAGAACTACATTTAAGTAAAGGGATTTTACAATTAGAAGCAAATTTGAATGTGCACGACTTGCTCTGAAGATCGAGCACTAGACCAGTATGGGACTGAAGTCGACTCCCAATATAATGGGGCAAGACAAGTGCTTTGCCACAAACAATTTAACTTTCCAAGTAAATTTAGAAATACGAATTTTGGCATTTAAGGAGCCTAAAATTTCAATTTCGAATACCATTCAGCCGAAATAATAGAACAAACACTGCCGGAATCTAAAAGAGCAGTTACAGGCTCATTATTAACCTCAATTTTAAGGAAAGGTACTGGTGCGGGGGAATCCGCCGCAATCCTTAGGGCCTTCAAATGATAAATTAGAAGACTGACATTTCCCCGATCGTTCGCCGGATTTAACCTGGGCTGAGCCTTGGAAAGATGAATCTGCCGACTCAGCCGGAGCCACTAGTCACTTATGCTTGTTGTTGGAAGTTGTACCCGAATTTGAGCAGGAGGGGGTGCTGTTAGCATTAGGGCAGTTCTTGGCAATATGGGAAAAGGCGCCGCATTTAAAACAGCCTTGGGATGACCGTGCTCCATTCCTTGTCCCACTAGATTTAATTGATGGACACTTGTTCCGAAGATGGTCAGGCGACCCACAAGCATAACATTTACGGGCGGTGATGGTTCGGCGAGGTGTAGGCCGAAAGTTACTTGATGACGGAGGGGGCTCCCTCGCGACACGTAGTGTGTCCGCATACCTAACCCCTTCGGCTAACACAGACAATGCTTCTAGCTCGGAAAAGGTTTGTGGGCGCACCGCAAAACACAGATATGACCTATAGGATGGTGATATACCTTCCACAATAGCATGAACAATTTGATCTTCTGGAAAATGAAAAGCAAACACCCTGGTATAGAATTTGATGTCTTGTATGAAAGCCGCAAGATTTTCATCCAGTCTCTGTACTCGATAATAGTATTTCTGAATCAGAGATGACCTCGCATGAGCAGGAATGAAATTGGCGAGGAGGTGTGCATGAAAGTCTTCAATCGATGACTGTTCTGCTATTGCCCTAACAATCTTGTCCAAGAGGACCCCTATGGCGTATGGATATATAATTTGAAGAATTTGCGAAGCAGAGGGGGAAAACACTAGAGCATGATCCTGGAATTTGACCAAAAATCTCAAAAAAGAAATTACATCACTGGTAGAGTTGACCGAAAACTTAGAAATACCCCTAAGTAACATGGCTAATGGATGAGGCAAACTACTGAACCCAGGTGACATAGTAAGTAACTGCCTAGGGGGTGGCGGAGGCTCGGAGGGAGCATTATTAAAAAAGAAAGGCGGAATTGAGGGCCGACGATCAGGGCCGGTTTCTAGATGAGCAGGTGTCTTTTGAGTAACGCCAGCTGTTCTATTTTCTTCCCCTTTGGAAGAAGTTTCCTCGCTGACAGTGTTTACTGCCATGGGCAGGTCAGTTTTGTGAGTCGTTACCCCCGATAGCAATTGACCGACAGTACTGGAAAATTTAGAAATGTTTTCAATGAGGGCACTAGCCTCCTTACCCTGAATGTCACTCAACTTGAGAGACAATAGATCATTAAGCCTATTATAAAAATGAAATAGTCGAGCTTGCACACGTTTAAGTTGATTAGGGGATGGATTCCCTTCTTCAAAAAAACTAACTACAGATGCTAGCTCAGTAGTATTGTCATTGATCGTGGAGAGAGCATCGTCAATTTCCTTCTCTCCCAACGTTGGGGTGGTAATAGGCAAATCAAGGGAATCTTTAAGTTTATTGGCATCCAACGCAACCATGCCGCCAGATTGAACGTTTTTAATAGATAGCTCATAAAGTAATTCCTCCTTATGCAAATATAAAGGATGGAGGACCTCGCGAGAGCCGGACATGATGGCAGAGAAACATAAAAAAAATTCCAGCACCTGAGAAAATTGTTAGAGTTCGAAACGAAAACAATGTTTAGCCATCAAAAGGGGCTAAATTGAGACCCATTCAACCATGCTCTGCTACCACTTGTTACGATGTTTTGTGGATTTGCAGAGGTGAAAGAAGGTGCTGGCTGGAATAGGTCTCAACTTACGAAATTAAAGTTAATTTAAAACTTTAACAAAGGTTATATTTTCTTTTCAAAATCAACAGATAACAACAACAGAGTAACAGGTACCAAGTAGCAGAAAACAATTTAAGAAATTACAATTGTTACAAGATTTGGGCTTCAAGCCCCAAGATTAATTTCTGAGCTCTCAGCTCACCACCACAATAGCTAAAGGGCAGAAAACCCCTAAGTACGAGGAGCACTTACTCCTAATTACCATGTTAAGATGAAAAGAGCATACCCGCTCTCAATTTTACAAGCCTATCAAAGGCTACAACAACCTTCATTCCTATCTGCCCTTAAGGCACACCAAGAAACAGGGGTATTTGATACCCAACCTACAGGGCCTTTACATGAGGAAAATAAACATCAGGTTAAGTTACTGGCCCATAATACAAAATAGAATGGAGGCGAAGCTTGCACTCCTAATACACTTTTGAAACCTACGTGGCACTAGGCCACTTACGCAAGGGCTAATCCCATACAAAGCAGGTGACACGATAAGAAAACTTTATTACATTACGAAGAGAAGAAAAACGGTTATGATAACGTAGTCACCTCAAAACAATATGAGTGGGAGCTCGAGAGGGTTAGGCACTCTCTATCCCAATTTATAGTTAAAGAGATGAAATTTTACCAAGTGTCTATTACATTTTAAAGATAGGTTACATGAGAAAAGTTTCGAACCTGCCCCGAGGGTTAAACTGCTGAGCTAGCAAGAAATAAAGTTATTAAACGGCCATTACCTTGTGGATGAACTGCTGCCCGAAGAAAGAGGCGCTTCCTGCCCCCTGCTACATAATCACACACTAAGCAAGATGTCAATGAAGTGGCACCGAGACAAGAAAATCAGCAGTTTAAATACCCCCGTGGAACATTCGAGACCTTTCAAGAATGAGTACCCACACCCCCCTCAACTTTATTGGATAGCTTAAAGCAACATCTCCATATCGGAGAAGACATACGTTATTGGTCAAAAATTAATTAGAGAAATTTGGAATTGGCTAAATTCAAAACAAGCGGAAAGAGAAGGGTTATACTGCCAACCCAAAAAATGACTGAAAGAAATTTAACACTTTGAAGACGATGTCACCCCATGTGGGGTGACGGACCCTCATACAAAATATAGTATGTCACCCCTCATGGGGTGACACGGCAGTGTGTCCAGGCCTTTCAACTTCAGGCTGTCGCCCGAAACTAGCGCTACCATTCGCTGTTGTATTGCATTGCTTGTTCACGTAAGGCGTTCATAGAGTGCAGCGCAGTGCCCATTCCTTTCTCAGCACGCTGGGCATTGCGCAACAAACAGTGGAATTTCTCTGACATTTGTCACCCCATGGGGTGACATACGCAACCATCAGAATTCAATTATTAATGGCAAGGAAAATAATGTGGATTGGAGTCTATTATTGCTTTATTCTTACATACTGGTTGAGATTTAGCACTCAGATGAAATTGTAAACCAGGGCTACGTGTGAATAAAAAAAAATGTTTCTGCAAACCTGGGAATGTTCCCCAGTAATTGTCACTGGCTGATGATTTGGTTGAATCATTGCCCGATGCAGCACCGGAATCTTTGCTAGTGTCCTCACTACACAAACTATTGTTGAATTCTGACTCGGAAAAGGTGGCATCACATTGCAAATCCTAAATGTCAACATCTCTTGATTCAACACTCGAGCCCTTTTCAAGTTGTTCTTCTATCTCTCTATCGGTAATCATGGCTTACTCAACACAGAAACACATAACATGAATTAATTTCTTGTCACAAAACTGTAAATTACAAGGAACTCGTTGAAAGGCGCGTAAATCAACAGCTCACAGTACAGAGCACAGTGTTCCACAACAACAAAGGTAAAAAGGCCATCACCCCTACGTCACCCCTGTAGGGGTGACATGCGCTTTCTCTGTTGCATAGTCAACCTAATAACCATATGTCACCCCAATGGGGGGACACAAAAATAGTAACTTTGAACATGAAATATGTCTTTGATTATCATCTCCGAATGAAATTACGAACATCCGTAGCCTACAACAACCTGAAAAATGTATACAGCATTTCAGCAGTTTACCGCAGAAAAAGCAAATGTACACGTCGACGCTAAAGTGTTAACAAAGAACAAACTTATGAATACCAAATTTCTTCAAAAAAGCAGTTTCTTCACTTCGCACTAGGGTGCACAATTATAGTTCTTAAGTAGTGCCATCTAGAAGAGAATGTCCACACTTCTTGCTACAGAGAAAACAAATACAAATCGAAATAGACATCGTTCAGAACACTTCAAAATTTACAGTAGAGACATCTTCTGAGAAACCTTTGATTTAATACAGTTTTGAAAGTTCAGAGTTTCTCCTGTAGAGAGGTTTCAACTGGCGCAATATTTGAATTCGCGGCGTGGAGGTGTACCGCCCGGTACAATTATTATTATTATTATTATTATTATTATTATTATTATTATTATTATTATTATTAATATTATTATTATTCAAAATGGAAGCGGCCAAATTCACTATGTTCACTATGCAAAATTGTAAGTTGCCATTTTTACATTTCATATACATCTGTCTCATCGGTTTGCTACATTTAGTGCCAACCAAACAAACTGTAATTACCTTAAACAATAAGAAATATACATCAGAGCTTTGTGATAAATAACATGGTATTTTAAAATATATGGAGCAGTTCACAAAAAACAGGACAATATGCATCCCGTATAATTTTTGCTGGGACAATGGGAGACTTTGGAGAAATAAGGGACATCTGGTCACCCTAAAGTAGAGAGAAAGTGCAGGACAGCTATGGCAGAATGGGAGAAAGAGAAGTGCAAGGATGTTGAAGGCTGTATGGTCCTAGCAAATGTAGATGCTACATACAGCGAAAATCATGGAAACCTTTGTAGAAAGGATAACTAGGTATATGAATATTAAGAGCTCAGATAGGAAACCACTTCTAGTAAAATAAGGCAAGGCAGAAAGATGACAGGAATATATCCAACAGTTATATAAAGGTAAAAAGTAGATGATGTAATTCCAGAGCAAGAAAATGTAAATTGTGATGAAATGGGGGACCCAATTTTCAGGTCAGAATTTGACAGATCTTTGAGAGACCTAAATAGGAACAAGGCACCTGGAATTGATAACATACCTTCAACATTTATGACTGTCTTCGGAAAATCCAGCATGGTGAGGTTATTCCATTTAGTGTGTAAAATGTATGATACAGGGGAAGTGCCATATGATATTAGTCAGAATGTTATACCTATTACCAAGAAAGAAGATGCTGACAAGTGTGAAAACTAATGCAGCCTTAGTTTAATATCTCATGCCTGCAAAATTTTAACATCTATTATTTACAGAATAATTGAAAGACAAGTTAAAACTGAGTTGGAAGAAATTCAGTTTAACTTCAGAAGAAATGTACAGACACATGAATCTACATCTGATCTTAGAGGATCGAATTAAGAACGACAAGCCCACATACATAGCATTTGTAGATCTAGAAAAGGCATTGAGCCAAGCTGTTCGAGATTCTGAAGATGATCGGGATTAGATACCGAGAAAGAAGAATTATCTACAATCTATACAAAAATCACTCTGCAGTGATAAGAATCGATGGCTTTGAAAAAGAAGCACCAATCCAGAAAGGAGTGAGGCAAGGCTGCAGTTGGTTCCCCCTCCTTTTCAAAACAGGCAGTAAAGGAAATCAAAGAAGAATTTGGAAAAGGAATTGGAATCCAAGGAGAAGAAATCAAAACCCTGAGATTTGCCAATGATTTTGTTATTTTATCTGAAACTGCAGAAGATCTGGAGAAATTGCTGAATGGTATGGACAGAGTCTTAGGGAAGGAGTACAAGGTGAAAATAAATAAGTCCAAAACAAAGGTAATGGAGTGCAGTCAAACAAGGTCAGGCAATGCAGGAAGTATTTGATTAGGAAATGAAGTCTTAAATGAGGTAGATTTTTATTGTTACTTGAGTAGTAAAATAACTAACAATACCAGAAGTAAGGAGGACATAAAATGCAGACTAGCAACAAGAAGGAAGGCCTTTCTTAAGAAAAGAAATATGCTCACTTTGAACATTGTTAAAGGGATTAGAAAGATGTTTTTGAAGATTTTTGTGTGGAGCGTGGCATTGTATGGAAGTGAAACATGGATGATAACTAGCTCAGAAAGAAAGAGAATATAAGCTTTTGAAATATGGTGTTACAGAGGAATGCCAGCCCGGAGGCCGGGGTTCGATTCCCAGCCAGGTCACGGACTTTTACCTGGACCTGAGGGCTGGTTCGAGGTCCACTCAGCCTACGTGATTAGAATTGAGGAGCTATCTGACAGTCAGATAGTGGCCTCGGTCTAGAAAGCCAAGAATAATGGCCGAGATAATTTGTCGTGCTGACCACATGACACCTCGTCATCTGCAGGCCTTCGGGCTGAGCAGCGGTCGCTTGGTAGGCCAAGGTCCTTCAGGGGCTGTAGTGCCAGGGGGGTGGGGGGTTTCAGAGGAATGCTGAATGTGAGCTGGGTAGATCGAATCATGAATGAAGAGATACTGAATCAAAATAGTGGGAAGAGATCAATTAGGCTAAATTTGACGAGAAGAAAAGATAGAATGAGAGGACACATCTTAAGAGACCCAGGACTTGTTCTGTTGATTTTGGAGGGAAGTGAAGTTGGTAGGAATGGTAGGGGTGTACAAAGGTATGAATATGACAAGCAGATTAGAGCGGATGTAGGATGCAGTAATTACATACATAGGATAGGGTGGTGTGGAGAACTCCATCAAACCAGTCTGTGGACTGGAAACTCAAACACAGCACACCATGGAGGCTACTGACAAAGTCTGTTTAACATAAACTAAACAGTTAACGACTGTAAATCTTTCTATTAATAAAAATATGTGTGAAATTCTGAATTCTCTTGGGCATATTTTAAACAGCTCTAATTTGCTAGTTATTAGAATAAAAACAAGAGGATTTAGAGGTAGCCAAAGTTACTTAATACCACAAGAAATGCAGGGCCTTATTGCACCAGGTGAATCAAGTCTCTTCTTACCTACAAATTTCTTGTTCTTATGCGAGGGTTGTAAATAAAGTAGTAGCAATGTAGTCCAGACACTTGCAGGAAATCTGGCATGTGAAAATAGGATATGGGAGCGGTCAGGTGGCGCTGCTGTCGTTGACTAGTGTGCATGTGATGGACATCCAGTTGGGAGAGTTGATGCTGTGTGGCATTGAAATGAAGAGAGTTGATTTCACTGCTCTAAAACAGGTTTCAAAAGGTGATGAGCGTTCGTTGATTAAAGTCGAGGTTGTCGATGGCAAAAATGCGTCAGAATGTTATCCTGCATTAAGTGAAGCCTGCGAGGAGAATGCATTACTGTATAGGATGGTTGCACAATAGGTCAAGGCAAACCGTGCGGGTCAGAATAAGACTGCGGATTTGCACCACGCAGGTCACCAGACACGAGTCTTTGTGACTTGGACCTTTTTCCGAAGTTGAAGGAATCCCTCTGAGGCCGCCAATTTCCTGACGTCTGTACTCCATGCAGTAAGGTGCTCTGTCGCTGTCATCAGTGGTCCCCTATGGCTTTCCGACATTTGGCAAGAGGTGGGCGACTACACTGAAGGAATGTAATGCATTGTATCAACATTGTCACTACTTTATTTACAGCCCTTATACGTGATTCAATAGTGATCACATATTGAGTAGTCTACAGCACAATTTTATTAAAAATTTAAAGCAACAAGAATAATAATTTCGTGTGGCTATTTCTAGCCAGGTGCAGCCCTTGTAAGGCAGACCCTCCGATGAGGGTGGGCGGCATCTGCCATGAGTAGATAACTGCGTGTTATTGTGGTGGAGGATAGTGTTATGTGTGGTGCGTGAGTTGCAGGGATGCTGGGGACAGCACAAACACCCAGTCCCCGAGCCAAGGGAATTAACCATTTAAGCTTAAAATCTCCGACCTGGTCGGGAATCAAACCCGGGACCCTCTGGACCAAAGGCCAGCATGCTAACCATTTAGCCATGGAGCCGGACATTTAAAGCAATGTATACAAAGAACATAAAAATATCTTTTAAAAAGATAAATTTAACAGGAGAACTTACTTCTTTATACTCTCTCCAAGAGAAGCAATGTAGCCAATGGAGTTCTGTACACTCTGAGTCACCTCTTGAATGGCCTGCAACCTCTCTTTCAGACTTTTCTTCTCTTCCTAATGAGGGGAAAAGAAAAAGAAGTAAATCACACATCTCATGGTTATTCTAAACATTTAAAGCCCAAACCAACTTATATGAAAAAGAACTTGGGTTGAGATGGATGAAGTTAGCCAGCTGATATAAAGTAACTTTAAACTTTGGCATATTTATATTCTTGAGAAATTTCCTAGTCTACCATACACACTTATAAACAGAACAGAAGAAGAAAGTGAAAGGTGAAGTTTCTACTGGTCTATAAATGTAGCAACAGACTTATTTTTACATTTAAAGGAGGACCAATTATTCTTCAAGTTCTAAAACAGTAATTTAACATTTGATAAACACTAGTGGTATGATTTTTCCTTTGCTAGTTAAGGAGGTTATAAATAAATAGCAGTTATTGTGGTCCTTACCAAAGTATGAAGTAATCACATTGAGCTGGCCCCTCATTGATGCTCGCCCACCTGATGAAGCTAGGTCGCAAGAATGAGTTTGTCAGGGGCTGAGAAGAAATGGGACTGATGAGGAGAAAGACTATCTATTTGAAGATGATTGAGTAAGACGATATGAAGATAGTCCTTGTCTTCTGGAGTTTTCATATTTGTTCTTGTCTCCACTTTCTCTCTCTATTGTTTCCTCATCTCACTTAACATTGTTTTTATCCATTTATGTGCTCCCTTGCATTTTTCTCTCTCCATATATGACTTGATCTGACACTCGTCAGTTGCTTTCCATTAAGCATAAATTGTACATTGTCAGATTAAGGAGTACCCTTTAGATGTCAACTTGGCATACTTAATTTCTTCAATATATTACAACTATTATGTAACAATTGCAAAGAGCTACACCAACTTTACTTCATAAAACACTTTTAACACATAGGTAATAAATTTCATATTATTCGATATTGAAAAGCTAAAGGTTTCCACCTATTTATACTATTTATTGTAACCTTAAAAAGGTTACGGTACATATATTTCATTAAACTAGTTTCGGTGTTGCTAGAGACCATCATCAGTCAAAATCAACATTATTCTATTCACATTTGTTTCAGCTGAACTGAATTCTAGAAGATTCTTCAAGTGCTAGTATTTTAAGTGTTTCACCTGGTCTTCTGTGAAATGCATTCTTCAAATTAAAAAAAAAAAAAACCTGAGAACTTACACAAGATATGTAATTGTGATAAGTGTTTTAACATCCAAATCTTTACTTGACGTGCACTGAATTTCAAAAACCCATGCTTACTTCTTAAATTTTATCTGTAATTCATGCCTTGCCTTAATGTAATTTTGACTGATGATGGTCTCTAGCAATACTGAAACTAGTTTCATGAAATATATGTAATTGTTTTTAAGGTTACAATAAATAAAAGTATTCGTAGAGCAACTGACGTGAAATCGGGAGGTTGTGTTCGGATCCCACTGGTGTCCAGTTGGCCATTTTTGTTCTGTACTTAACATTTCTTCAACACGTACTAAATGTATAATACGACCTAATAGGTTGAAAGTAGATTTTGATTACAATGCAGTTGTGAAATTTCAATATTCATTGACTTGGCCCTCAACGGGCTACTTAAACACACTCTACAGTGTAATGGCAGTAGTGCCAGACCTGTAGCTTACATCCTTTCCAACAGAACAAAGATGACCTGGACCACCATAGCTCAATTGGTAGAGCAACCGACGCAAAATAGGGAGTTTGTGGGTTCGGATCCCACTGGTGTCCAGTTGGCCATTTCTGTTCTGTACTTAACATCTCTTCAACATGTACTAAATATACGTAACACGACCTAATAGGTTGAAAGTACATTTCGATTACAATGCGGTTGTGAAAATTCAATATTCATTGACTTGGCCCTCAACGGGTGACTTAAACGCACTCTAGTGTGATGGTAATAGTGCCGGCCTGTAGCTTAGATCCTTTCCAACAGATAAAAGATGACCTGGGCCACCACAGCTCAATTGGTAGAGCAACAGACGCGAAATCAGGAGGTTGTGGGTTCGGATCCCACTGGTGTCCAGTTGGCCATTTTTGTTCTGTACTTAACAGCAATTCAACACATACTAAATGTACATAACACGACCTAATGGATTGAAAGTAGATTTCGAATGCAGTGCGGTCGTGAAAATTCACTATTCATTAACTTGGCCCTCAACAGGCGACTTAAATGTACTCTACAGTGTTATGGTAGTAGTGCCAGACCTGTAGCTTAGATCCTTTCCAACAGAACAAAGAGGCCTAAGCCACCATAGCTCAATTGGTAGAGCAATCGACGCAAAATCAGGAGGTTGTGGGTTCAGATCCCACTGTTGTCCAGTTCGCCATTTTTGTTCTCTACTTAAAATCTCTTCAACCCATACTAAATAGGTTGGCCATTTCTGTTCTGTACTTAACATCTGTACTTAATATCGATCAGCTTATCCAGTGTAAAATTCAGGGTATTAACTAAAGTTGTGTTTGTAAGCATGAGGTTATTTATATACTGGGTGGTTCACCAGCTCCTTATTTTTTTCGGAGGTAGGTAACCCAACGAATACGTATATCATAGTTATCTGAAAAACATTAGTATCCGTTTCTTTATGGACTTAGTACAACTGTACCATTTATATAATGCTCTCCAATATGGTAGAAATCATTAATGGCAGTGTTATTTCTTTTACTTGAATCATAGCGTATCGAAGAGGAAGTGCGACATCTTCTCCGTTCGCCCGTAAGAGAGCTCAAGAGGTTGGTGGGACACCCGCTTGGTGGCAGCACAGGCGATTGCAATATCAACAGAGACCCTTGGCCATTAGCCCGTATTATATTTGCCTTCAGATGTAGTAATTTTTATTGCTTATTATTGTCGCTGTCAGAGATGTTTCGACAGTTTGCGTTATTAGTGAATTCACGATTGAGTTGTGTGAGAAGTGTTATGTTTTAAATACCTCGGTCTTTGTCGCTATTGTGCTATAAGGCAACGTATATCAGTGCGGGAGGAAACTATCACATCATGCCCTCGTGTTTTGTACCCGGCTGCAGATCTGGATATGACCGATCGTCTTCAGGTAGGCATTTCTTTAGGTCCCCTAAAGAGAGTGGTGTTTTACTAAAATGGGAGAAGGCTATCCAAAGAAAAGATCGAAAATTAACTCATAACTGTTTCGTTTGTGACATTCATTTTTGCGATGACTTTCTAGTAAAAGTAGACTCGTTTACGGTGAAAGAGTACGAATGGTGAAAGAGTAGAGATACCAAGACAGCGCTGGAAATTAAAACCAGAAGCATTTCCTCACATATTTCCTAATCTACCCAAGTATATTTCTAAGGCAGTTAAGAAACGCAACTCCCCCACGAATAAGCAATCCACACAAAGAGATTTCTCTAATAAAAGCCCTGAACAGATCATAAATATCAGTGATAGTGATCAACCTGTATGCTCAGTAGTTGAAGATAGCTCTAATGTCGCAGATGCTAGGAAAACAATTGCGCTATTAAAGAGGAGATTAAAGAATCAGAAACGTAATTTCATTAGAACGCAAAATCAACTCAATTTGCTTGAAAAAGACATTTCTGATATAAAATCAAAGAGAAATTCCACTGAGTCAAAACAATTTGGTTCTCTCAGCAAAAAACAGAAAATTATAGTCGATACAATGTTATAGAAATGTCAAGCGAAAAGTAAAAAGGAATGAGATATAGTGATGAATTTCTTCTTGATGCACTTCTTTTAAAAATAAAGTCTCTCAAGGGTTATCGGCACTGTTTAAATCATGATTTGCTGCCTTTGCCTTCTGAATCCCACTTGAGAAATTTGGTGAAGGGCCTAAAATGTTCGTACAGCATAAATGAGCATGCTACCGCTGCCATAGCAGATTTTTTAAATGGAAAGGAGGAACATGAATGCTTAGGGATGTTGATATTTGATGAGGTGAAGTTACGAGAAGAAATTCGCTTTAACTCGGAATCATTGCAAGTGAATGGTTTTGTTGATTTGGGGAAATTTACTGAAGATAAAAGCAAGGGTCAGTTGGCAAATCATGCTCTAGTTTTTATGTTTGTTCCTTTTCTATATAACTGGGTACAACCCATAGCAATATATGCTAGCCAGAATGGCACCCCTGGTGATATAATTGCAAACATTCTCATTCAAGTCATCATACAATTAGAGCAAGTAGGTGTCCGAATCATTGGTTTCACATCGGATGGTAGCCAGTCGAATAAAATGTTGTGGAAATGCTTAGGAATATCTGGTAACATAAATAATCTGAAGTGTTATATTTCCAATCCAGCTGACTCCAACAGAAAATTAAGGGCATTTTCAGACGCACCACATATATTTAAATGTGTAAGAAATCATTTTCACGACAAAGGACAGGTTAATTATAATGGCAATATTGTTGATTATTCATTCTACAGAAAAGTTTACGAATGGGACTCGTCTCCTGAATTTTCCAGATTGAAAGTTTGCTACAAACTGACCTCTGCCCACTTGGATCCTAATTCGTTTCAGCAAATGAATGTAAGACTGGCATTTCAACTATTCAGTAGATCAGTCGCTAATGGTACAGCTTTTCTATCGGGGTATTAAAACACAGGGTTTAGAAGACAGTAAACAAACGGAAATTTTCACAAGCGATTTAAACTGTCTGATTGACGCATTAAATTTGTCTATTCCCACTCAAGCACTGTATAAAGGATCACAGGCACATGAAACATTAATTAAATGGCAGAATGTTCTCAGAGATACTCAAAATTCATTCGCTTTACAAAGGACACTGGAGTCCTTATGAGTTACCATGGAAAGTACCTTAGAAGTGTCTGAATATTTGTGGGAACACAATTTTAGCTATGTTTTGACAGGAAAATTTTATCAAGATCCCCTAGAACGTCATTTCGGTATCCTGCGATCACTAAGTTGTGATGATCATCCGTCCACTACTGACTTTCTACATTTACACATGTCGCAGTC
Source organism: Anabrus simplex (assembly GCF_040414725.1). NCBI lineage: Eukaryota > Metazoa > Arthropoda > Insecta > Orthoptera > Tettigoniidae > Anabrus > Anabrus simplex. Next base: position 170,409,422 of record NC_090269.1, on the reverse strand, counting down.
TATTTACGTACCGTCTAAACTTGCCTTATCGCCTGGCGGAAACTGTGAGTACAGACGTCTCTTGTTAATCAAATGTGTATTCTTGCAAGAGAAATTGAAAGTAAAAATTGTGCAGTGAAGACACAAGCTGTAGATGAAATCAGGGAAAAAATTGTGAACATCGAAAATGACATTCAAATACCAGACTGGGAAAACAGTTTACCTGAGTTAAGTGGGCGGAATTGTAACAAAGAGTACTTAGTGTATAATTTAGCCGGATACATAGTGAGGAATATTTCAAAAGTGATTCAGTGTGATTTATGTCGTCCTTTCCTTTTCGGCAAACCGACTGATAGTGTGCCTGCTTCCCTAACACTAATTAAAGATTACGGCCACCGGGCGAGTTGGCCATGCGCGTAGAGGCGCGTGGCTGTGAGCTTGCATCTGGGAGATAGTAGGGTCGAATCCCACTATCGGCAGCCCTGAAGATGGTTTTCCGTGGTTTCCCATTTTCACACCAGGCAAATGCTGGGGCTGTACCTTAATTAAGGCCATGGCTGCTTCCTTCCAACTCCTAGGCCTTTCCTGTCCCATCGTTGCCATAAGACCTATCTGTGTCGGTGTGACGTAAAGCCCCTAGCAAAAAAAAAATTAAGGCTCAATGCAAAGCGCCACATATCTCACGTATGCGTCGGAAAGTGTTTATATTGTGTTGTTGCGAGTGGAAAATGTTGTTGCGGAAAAGCTATCGTGTATGGATAGTTTATGGGGTGATACTTTCTTCGAATGCTTCAATAAATTAGATGTTATTAAAGTGAAGTCATCGCAGTTGGGGTGCTGTGAAGATCATGTGCTGTGTTTGCTACCAAAACTCGTATTTCACTACTTGAAATGTCGATTCTTCTTCCGCACGAAGGAGATAAGAAGGGAGCTGGTTACTTTGAAGGCAGCGAAATCATCCAGGAAATATTCCAAAGTGTCCAGAAGATGAAATCGTTTTCAAACGTAAGTTGCATGCTTGAGTTTCTTAGTAGATTTTGAAGTAGTAGTCCCGATAATGCCTCTGTTATCCTCTCGCTCAGACATCACTGTGGATGGCAGTGCCATCTGTGCGGCGGTCCACGGTAACTCGTGAAGACGTCACACTTCCTCTTCGATACGCTATGCTTGAATTATAATGAATGTGGAAAACGAACACATCTGTGAATAACACTATCTTACGTTTGGACAGGTAGTTGTCTATAAAGACTACGATGTGCTAGCAATGCACCAAGGGTCGCAGTAGCTAAGATGGCTAAACCACACATCACTGGTGTTGCATCAGCCAAGCTGTGTGGTAGTAGGTTCGAATGACAGGTGGTAGAGGAGATGCAATTCTCCCCTACTACGTCGGCACTGCATTGTGCTTATCACATGTATGGCTTGCAGTGGTCGCTACCAGCGTGCTAGCCGGCCAGTGTCTTGGAAAAGGTGCGGTATCCAACTGATGAGCCCATGCTGCACTCTGGGCGAAACACTGGTAATTTTTGACGATTGAGTTTCCTGAATTTTAATTTTAGCTATCTCAATCGGAAGCCATTTTTTGGTCATGCTAGCCCGGGAGGGCAATATAGCAAATGGAGATCCAATTCTCCCCTAGTACGTCGGCACTGCATTGTGCTTATCACATATATGGCTTGCAGTGGTTGCTACCGGCGTGCTAGCCGGCCAGTGTCTTGGAAAAGGTGCGGTATCCAACTGATGAGCCCATGCCGCACTCTGGGCGAAACACTGGTAATTTTTGACGATTGAGTTTCCTGAATTTTAATTTTAGGTGGTAGACTATTTATTTTTTTGATTAACGCCGCTTACAGTGACTGTAATACGGCCGCATATCATTCTGTCCGAAAGAGTTAACTTTTTTTGGTGCATTACCAGGTTGGACTACGATGTGATGGTTTGTAGATAGAAGTAGGGTACTCTACATATTCAGAGTAACAAGTGTTTGAAATGTTGACCACTATAGTGTACCATTACGGAGCACGTGGCATACATATTAATTCGATCATGCTTTTTCCATAAATTAACAACAGTTCAGTGCAGCCTACTCTTCATAGGAATACAATGTGAGGAAATTAATAAGAGTTGTGATCTTACCTGGTAGATGTCGATTAGTATTTGTGTGTTTTGGAGTCAGGAGTTTGGGCACATGAATCGCATGCTGGCCATCCTGAAAATGGTTTTCCTCGGTTTTCCATTTTCACTACCAGGCAAATGCCAGGATGGTACCTTAGTAAAAGACCAAGACCGATTTCCTTCCCAATCCTTTCCCCACCCATCCTTACGGGAAAGACGCCAAATCAGAGTGCATCCCTTAAAACTAATAGCAAAAATATTCTTCCTTCTTCCTTCTTTCTTTCTTTTTTAATCCGTTTACCTTCTAGGGTCAGTGTTTCCCTCAGACTCAGCAAGGGTTTCCACCTCTACCGCCTCAAGGGCAGTGTCCTGGAGCGTGTGACGGGCGATCAGTGGATACAACTGGGGAGGAGGACCAGTACCGCATCCAGGCAGCCTCATCTGCTATGCTGAACAGAGGCCTTGTGGGGAGATGGGAAGATTGGAGGGGATAGACAAGGAAGAGGGAAGGAAGTGGACGTGGCCTTAAGTTAGGTGCCATCCTGGCATTTGCCTGGAGGAGAAGTGGGAAACTAAGGAAAACCACTTCCAGGATGGCTGAGGTGGGAATCGAACCCTCCTCTACTCAGTTGACCTCCCGAGGCTGAGAGGACCCCATTCTGTCCTCGTACCACTTTTCAAATTTCGTGGCAGAATCGAATCTGGGTCTCTGGAAGTGGCATCTTATTACAATAACCAGTACACCACAGAGGCGGACTAGCAAAAATATATTGATTATTATCTTATCCCCGCTAAAATGGAGCACTTCTGTAGTTCAAAAAATTTGTCTCATATTGGTTTCGAACTACTACACTCTACTATACTCACACACCATTTGCTCCAGCCCTTAACCGATTCAGCCATGAAGTCAATATACATGATATTAGCTAGAAGTTTAGTACTTAAGTATAACTGTTCCACCTCGAAAGTTAATTTCCATATCAAAGTTTTCAATGATGGTTTACAGTGTTCATTTAACTTTTTTACATTACACAGCACGTGACATAACCTGTTAATTTGATCGTATTATTATGGGTACCTGTGTTATTTAAAGGCGCAATAAATCACATGTTTGCAGAATGGTCCTTAGTATTTGACGTGAAATTGTGCATAGTAGTTTCTCCTTTGCTAGGTCCATGGATCAATTCACAGTGATGACACATGGCTAGGGGAGAGCCTTATCAACCATATTTGGATGACTTATCTCCAAAAAACTAAGGGGTATATGTTTGTGTTTTGGATGTTGTCTCTTGTTAAGGGTTCTTTGTTCAAATAATAATGATATTGGTCTTACAGACCACAAACTACTTTTATAGTTTTCAGAGATGACAAGATGCTGAAATGTTGTCTCACAGGTGTTCTTTTATGATCTAGTAAATTTACTGACCTTCAAATACCACCAGACTACTGCTGAGCACATTTCATATCTTCAGGTTGGCCTTAAAGCATGAAACTCCCGTCTTCTCACCTATTCAGTGACTTCCATGTGCCATATTCTACTCATAAAAAACCTGGTACCAGGCCACTCTGGAGGACATATGACATTATTATGTGCCATATGGGAAGCTATGACCAGGTGGCATTTTTTCTGAAAGTGGGATGATTGGTTGTTAACTTCTGTCTTCCATATCTTCACCAAAGCATCTTCCTGTGAGCCCTTGAGTCTCCATCGCACAGATTGATGGTAAAAAAAAATGCTCTTTCTAAACATTTAGAAAAGTACGTGTGTCAATATTTTTTGTGCCAAAAAAGAATAATTCTCTAGAAAGAGCCTTAAACAAGCTCGGATCCCCTCTCTACTAATGAAACTAGGCTGCAGAAGATATAGTAGAAGTAGGTCTGGAAGAACTGAGACTGATGAAAATGAAATGGCATATGGCTTTTAGTACCGGGATGTGTCCAAGGACTTCGGCTCGCCAGGTGCAGGTCTTTTGATTTGACGCTCTTAGGCAACCTGTGCATTTGATGAGGATGAAATGATGATGAAGATGACACATTCACCCAGCCCCTGTGCCAGCAGATTTAACAAATGATGGTTAAAATTCCCGACCCTGCGAGGAATCAAACCCGGGACCCCTTTGACCAAAGGACAGCATGCTAACCATTTAGCCATGGAGCCAGACACTGAGACTGATGATGTGTTTTTACTATTTGTTATAACTAACCAAGCGAGTTGACCATGCAGTTAGGGGCGCGCAGCTGTGAGCTTGCATTTGAGAGGTAATGGGTTTGAACCCCACTTTCGGCAACACTGAAGATGGCTTTCCGTGGTTTCCGACTTTCACACTTGGCAAATGCTGGGGCCATGGGTGCTTCCTTCTCACCCATAGCCCTTTCCTATCCCATCATTGCCATAAGTCCTATCTGTGTCGGTGCAATGTAAAGCAACTTGTAAAAAGAAAAGAAAGTTCTTTAAGTCCTACCAACACACACGGATTGTATGGTGATTATGGAATGGGAAAGGGAATGCCTGTAGGCTTAATTAAAGTGCAGCCCTACCACTCGCTTGGTGTGAAGATGGGAGACCATGGAAAACAATGTGCAGGGCCACAGTAGGGCTCAAACCCACTATCTCCTGACTGCAAGGTGATAGCTACACAACGCAAACCACAAAGCCGCTTGCTTTGCTAGCCTGATGAGAGGGTGAAGATGTAGAGTTTGTCCTTGTCTTTGTCTCTCCTTTATGTTGTTTCTTCTGCCCATACTAGCCTGCCGTTGCTTTTATCCTTAAGTATACTTTTAGCTTTCCCACTAGCCTCTTTCCTGTATTTGATCATTTACATATACTGTATATAATATTATATATAATTTTTGCTATTGATTTAACACATAGAAGGTTTCCAGCGACAGAAGAATGGTAAAGAACAAGGATGGGAAAGGTAGCGTCCATAGGCTTAATTAAGGAACAGTCACAGTATTTGCCTGGTCTGAAAATAGGAAACCATGGAAAACCATCTTCAGGGCTGCTGATGGTGGGATTCAAACTCACCATCTGTCAAATACAAGCTTACAGCTGCGTGACCCTAACCACATGGCCAACTCGCTGATTATGATGATTTATATTGATATTTGTTACACAGTGATGATGATAACGTACAATCATTATACTGATTTAGTATGCTTTATCATCATGTTCATAAGTGTTGGCTTTGCCTAGTAGCAGGGTCTGTTGCGCTATTTCAACGGTCTCCACTTTTATCAGTCAAAGGCTTTGTCGGGGTACAGATTTACACTCTTTATGCTGGTATGTAGTGTATCAGTCCGTTGTTGCTTGATTATTCCTTGGGTCTCTTTTCTCTGTGGCATCTAGTGTACAGCCCATCTGTACAACTACTTCTGCCTGCAACACATGTCCAAGCCATCGTAGTCAGCTTTTGCACACATGCCCTGAATTGGCACAGTGTCAAATTGTTTTCTTCTGTCTACATTGGAAAATCAATCAAATCAAATGGTGCCAGTTGACCATCTCATATTTGTATCTCCCTGGTGCTTAGTTGATGCTCTGGCTCCTTAGTAATCAGCCAACATTTGGCACTATATAGTGTGACATATTTTAGATTACAGGTGGGCTTGCATCTAGTTATGCATGAGATACCTGTCACCCTTCACCAGTTCATCCACGCTGCACTAATAATTGTGTTTAGCTCTTTGATAATTTGACTATACTCGGCAATTGTTAATGCACTACTGCCAGATCCTAGCTATAAAATGAAATGTTTAGATTTCTTGTTTATGCGTCGGAGATCTCACGGGATCTGGTGTTTCAACACGGCTACGACCGTTGGCTACAATATAGTAATTGTGATTACATACAATCACCAGCCCCATATTATAAGGGGAGGCCTCGGGTTCAACCACCAGCCTGTCTAGGAATATATTAATTGAGGGGTTCACTCAGCCACAAGAGACCAACTGATGAGCTGTCTGATATGAGAGGCAGTGGCCCAGTCAAGAAAGCCAAGCAGTATGACTGAGAATGTTGTCATACTAACTATGTGGCACTCCATTTTCTGCAGGCCAAGTCTATAGCTGTTGCGCTACGGGTTAAAAATATATACTGTATATACAATCATTATACTAATTTTGTATACTTGTTAAAATAAATTTTTCTTTTCACTGAAGTAATTTGTTTCACATAGTCCTGTGTGCATTAATCGGAACACAACAATAACATACCTTTTTTGTTGCATTTATTAACCTAAAACCATTAATCTTTGCTAAGCTAATATGTCCTGTTTTCTATTCTATAAGATACATGATTTGGCACAGATTCAACAACGTTTTAGCACATATTTTTAAATTCTTAACCATGAAACCACACTTCATGTGTCCTTTTGTGGAACAGTTTTATGAGTCTTCTTTTGCAAATAGCCTACATGTTTTCTATTGGATTAATGTTAAAAGAGTTCTCTAGCCACTCTAAGACACAAATATTGTCCTCACTGAAGAATTTCTTCACTTTCTTTGAAGCATGGCAAGGAGCCAAATCTTGCTGAAAAATTCTGTCACCATTTTCCCTTTTCCTTTGTTGAAATTGAGCCATTCTGTCTGTGCCGCTGAATAATTCTATTTATAAAGCTTACAGCAACATCAAATTTAGGAGCTAACTCTCTTTGTGTTGTGGAAGTATTCTGCTCTATGCTTCATGGGAGTCATATCCATGGAAGACATAGGTTTTACCAATAGCAGAAGGAAACCTAAACAATCCTCAAAAGTGTGACACACATCGAAATAAATACATTTTTAACTTTAAAGAATCATCACACAGATTAATTACCTATGCAAAACTCTACAAAGAAAGCACAGAGAGCATAGTATGTAAGAATAAGCAATGTGTAGCACCCTGTAACCAATGAGAAAACTGTGAGGAAAAAAATACTTAGCTCCAATAAATTTGCACGGTATTGTACATATAGTAAAGGCTGTATAATTACAAAGACCAAAACTACAAAAGGAAATTGCCATAACATAATATATATTAAGAAGGTTATTCACAAATGTATTGAACACCAATTCACTCTCATTTTCAGAAGTTGATCCTATTTCTCCATACCTTGTCTTTGTCCTCTTCATCATCATCATCTTCACCTAAAGGTTCCTCATCATCTTCATGAACAGGCCAGCCTCCTGTTAGAGACATAACCTGCCAGAAGAAAATATACAATGCTAATTAACAGAGTTTAAATGGTTGAGTATTTACAGCAAAACAGAGCATTTTATGAAGAACAAAAAGGATAAATATGGGCACAGAAAAATTAAATACCGTTTTCCAATTTTCATTTCAATTTTTTTTTCTACTGTGGGTTACTTAGTCACATCCTATTTTGTGAACCATGGGCAGTGGCTGAGTGGCCTAGTACGTGGTCCTGAGAATCAGGACACAAGTTGTTATGGAATAGGAATGGGCATCATGGATATATTCAGAGTCATGGCCCTTTTTTCGTTCATGAAGCAAGGACTGTACAATCCACCAGTGGTGGAGAGTTGGTAATAGAACTTTAGGATATGAAAAGGTGGTTGGGTAAATGTGGGGAAGGTATGGAAGGGAATAGGAATGGGACACATTTACTGGACTTCTGTGCCAGTACCGGTATGGGATTAATGATTATCAATATTCTTCAAGCATAGGGCTATTCACTGCTATACACTGGAGGGTATATTCCATAAGGGACTATATCATAACCGACTTTAAATTCAGGAAATGTGTTAGGAATGTGTGGGTATTCCATGGATATTTTTATGATACAAACCACTATTTGATTTGCAGTGAACTACCTCTAGGCCTAGTATAGACAAAATGAAATCTGTCTGCAGACAAATAAGGGTAGAAAACCGGGTGAGTTGGCCGTGCGGTTAGAGGCGTGAAGCTGTGGGCTTGCATCTGGGAGATAGTGGGTTTGAATCCCACTGTTGGCAGCCCTGAAGGTGGTTTTGCATGGTTTCCCATTTTCGCACCTGGCAAATGCTGGGGCTGTGCCTTAATTAAGGCCATGGCTGCTTCCTTCCAACTCGTAGACCTTTCCTATCCCATCATCGCCATAAGACCTATTTGTGTCAGTGCGACATAAAGCCACAAAGAAAGAAAAAAAAAGAAAAGGTAGAAAATCTCCAGGTTGAGGAAATTAGACAGAATCGCATGGATATAAGCAAAAAGTTCTAAACAACAGATGGTAAACAGGTTCAAGATATATAGCCAGAATGAATGGCATACAGGGATGCTGTAGTAGAAACTGCAAAATGCCAATGACAACCGTATGTTAAGATAGGAAAACACTAATATCTTGGGTGAATGATATAATGAGAGCAGTTTGGAAAATGCAACAGAAAGGTGAATCAGAAATGGCTTTAAACAAGAACCAATGCAGACAGGGAATTGCATGTAGATGAAAGAAACAGAACAAAACAAATAATTGTTGAATCAAGCAGCAGGGAAACATTTTTGGACAGTAATAAAGGATCTTAGAAAGTGACTGAAAATGGAAATGAATAGTGTTTTGGGTAAATCAGGTGAACATAATAGATCCTAAGGAATCACTGGACTGGTGGAAGAAATATTTTGAAAATCTTACCAACATAAAAGGGAATGTTTCTGTTGACACCACAAACAACTGAGCTCATGGAGTGGAGCGCAAAGATGTTGAAGAAACTTTACCATGATAGGTATTTTATTTGATCCTGTATTGACTTGTCTGAATCTGTTAAAGGAACTATTTAAAATAGATTCTTTAATACACTGATATGTTGAAGATATGCTTGAGTAATTGGAAAGGGTGGCAAATAAACTCCACTGTCATACAGCAGTAGGAGTAGATGAAATAAGCCTTGAAATGGTGAAGTACAGTGGGAAGATAGGGATGAAATGACTTCACAGAGTAATAAGATTAGCAAGGTACCGTACCTTCCAATTGGAGAGAAGTAGTCATTTTGCCTTTCTTTAAGCAAGGGACTGGAAAGGATTGCAACAACTATCAAGGTATTTCATTGATGAGTATAACAGGCATTTTGGAAGGGAGGGTGCAAACAGTGGTTGAGAGTAAGTTAGATGAAAACTAGTGTGGTTTCGGACCACAGAACAGATGTCAGGATCAGAATTCCAGGATACGCCAGGTAACTGAAAAATGCAACAAGAGGAATAGACAGTTATGTTTGTGTTTTGTAGATCTAGAGAAGGTATACAACAGTGTACTGAGGGAAAAGTTGTTAGCTGTACTGGGGAGGACTGAGGAGTTGGTCGGTCGGTTGGGTGGTCGGGCGGTCGGTCGGTCGGTCGGTCAGTGATCTGCATTTAGGGCTGCTGCCTAGGTGTCAAATTCCCTATTAATCATTTACCTACCCTTTCCTTGAATGTTTTCACAAGAACTTGGAAATTTATTGAATATTTCCCTTGATAAATTATTCCATTCCTTTATTCCTTGTCCTAAAATAAATATTTTCTGCAATTTGTCCTCTTGATTTCCATCTTTATCTTGATATTACGGTCTTTCTTATTGTCTAAAGCTCCATTCAAGCTTAATTGTCTACTAATGTCATTCCATGCCATCTCTCCGTTGACAGCTTGGGACATACAACTTATATTAAATGCTTAACAATTAATTTATTGAAAACCACCTATTCAATACTATAAAGTTTTAAGACTATAATACAATCATTATATTAAAGTTTAAGTATTATCCGCACACTTTATCTTGGTGCATTTACACCCTAGTGCTGAATCGATCGACCTCGGCGATCTTCGAGATTCGTACTGGCAACCTTTGAAACACAAACTATGAATCGCTTAAGCATCGTTGTGCGACATCTGGCGTACACTTTAGTACTAGTACTGCTGTTGTTTACACAACAAAGCCAAAGTATAGAATTCATGCTAGGAACAAGATTCGCATCGAGAAATGTTTTATAATGTTATATAATGTGTATGTGACATAGTTGTTGGCTTAAGATGATAACGGTTTAGAAATTTCATATCGATCGATCATATTCTCGATTCAATTCAGATTTCATTTTCATTCAGTTGGCAGCACCAGGCAGCACTATCGATACCGGGACAGCTCCCTCCTTACTCCTCACCCCCGTACACAAATGCACCAAGATAAAGTGTGCGGATAATATATGGTACATGTTTCGCCTGTCATTGCAGGCATCATCAGCCATAAATTCTAAACTCCAAGTCAGAGCTCTGAGTGGACGCTACACTACAACTATCCTCATGAATGAATTTTTTTATATATAACAATTTTCACTCATGAACAAGAACATCAAGGTCATATTTGGAGTGAACCAGCCGATCATGTCTTACAGTTCTAATGGGGTGTCCAATTCATGCTCACATCCAATGGAGATAATACAAAGATATCAATTCTCATAATGCTGATAATACACTTAAGAAAATGGAAATTGCATTACCATGAAGGCATTGGTCGTTTGTGTTGATTTTCAACATATGGAACGATGCCATGTAGGTATGTAAACGATCAAAGTTTCAGACCCATTGGATTGTTGCTACAGGTCTCCCCACGTGATTGGTCGCGGAGGAATCAACTCCAGTATACGGACTCTGGTGTAGCGTAGTTGACTTGCAATTTGTGCAGTGAAGTGTTCCCCGTCAAACATGCCTCGACGTCATTGAAGAGCACACGCTATCAACAACTGTCGCCGTTTGAAAGGGCTCGGATAATTGGGCTGTGTGAGGCTGGATTATCGTTAAGGACTGTCGCTGCACGTGTTGGCCGACAGACATCTACAGTACAACGTGTATGGCCACAGTGGTCAAATGAAGCTACCCACACTTGTAGACCTGGCACAGGCCCAGCACGACAGACAACTGTGAGAGAGGATCGCCACATCATTCGGATGGCCTGGATGGAACCCCATGCAAGAGCAGAACAAATTCGAGCAGCTGTGGCACCCCACGTTACACAACAAACAGTTGGTAATCGCCTGCGTGCAGCTGGCTTACGAGCCCGTGTTCCATTGACCCCACAACAGCGACATGTAAGGCTGGCCTGGTGTTGAGAAAAAACGGCGTAGGTCAACGAATGACATAGGGTCGTCTTTAGTGATGAATCGCGCTTCTGTCTTGCCCACAGTGATCGCCGGAATCATGTGCGCCGATGTACCAGAGAGAGGGGCCACCCAGATCTTATTGTCGAGAAGCACACAGGGCCAACATATGTTCTGGGGAGCTATTGGGTTTAATGTGAAATCACAATTAGTGCTTGTTGAGGGCACTATGACTGCTCGACAGTACGTTGATAGGGTACTCAATCCAGTGGTTGTCCCTATGGTGGCGAACATTGCTAATGGGATGCCCGGGTTCACACTGCACGCATCTCCAGAGAAGCTCTCCATGACATCACAACCTTAGAATGGCCTGCCAGATCCCCGGACCTCAGTCCTATTGAGCATGCGTGGGACATGATGGGTCGACAACTGTCCAACCGTCCTCAGCCACCCACAATTCTGGAACAACTGACCCGTGCAGTGCAGCAAGCATGGGCCACAATTCCTCAGGAAGTGATCCAGGGCCTTATTAACTCCATGCCCCGACGAATTCATCAATGTATTGCAGCTTGTGGTGGGCATATCCTGTATTGATTGTTGTCCAAACTTGCGGTCAGAGGAACCTGAAAGTGTAATCATCGAATCACAACCAAACACTCGTCCTGCATGTTCAATTGCAGCAATGTAGCACCACTCCTTCTGGGTGTTACAATTTCCATTTTCTTCAGTGTACGAAGGTTGGAACTTAAATAGTGGCAACTATTTATTTACAACAGATACAAAAGTGTTACATGTTAGCAACCTTTACTGTCCTTCAATGTAGTCACCAGTGTTGTGTATAACCCGTTGCCAGCAATGTGGAAGTCGTAGTATACCTTTAGCAGAGCCTGTTCTGTTGATGGTGCGAATGGAGCGGTCTACTGCCTGTTGAATCTCTGCAACAGTTCTGAATCAAAGTCACAAGGACTTAAGTCAGGGGAGTATGGTGGATGGTACAGTACTTCCCAGTCCATTGACCGAACAAATCAGCCACAGCTTGTGGTGTATCCGCCCGAGCACTGTTGTGCAAAATGATGGGTGGATTCTGCAGAAAGTGTTGCTACTTCTTTCTCAAAGCTGGTCGCAGGTGGTGCTCCAAAAACGAACAGTAATACTGTGCATTGACGGTCTGCCGTGAAGGAATGTAATGCATTAGGATAACACCATCACAGTCGTACACGAGGATCACCATAACTTTCATTGTACTGGGGCTCTGACGAACTTTCGACTTTTGTGCTGACCCATAATGACGCCATTTGTTCGATTGACTTTCAGTTTTGGCTCGTGCAATTTGGCACATGTCTCATCCAGGGTTATGATACGGCATAAGAAAGTCTCTCCTTCGTGCTCTTAGTGTTCCAAGTGTGCCTTAGCAGCGTCATAATGCAACCATTTGTGCATTTCCGTCAAATCATGTGGAACCCATTGTGATGCAATTTTTTGCATGCGCAGGCATTCCTTCAGGATGTGAAGCACAGTCGTATGCGCTAATCCAGTTTCTTAGGCGAGCTCACAAATTGTCTGGTTTCGATCACTGTCCAGTAACGTGGCAAGAGCATGCACTTCTTCTTCACTGATGCTCGTAGAACGAGCTCCCCGATGAATGTCCACCACAGTTTGCCGACCATCGTTCAAGGCTTTTTACCCAACGTGCCACTGTTCTGTAAGGCAATGCAGATTCCCCACAAGTATCTTGAAGACCTTGATGACACTGTCGTGCTGTACGACCTCTGCACATTCAATCTTGATCCAACTCCGTTGTTCCTGTTTGGAAAACATAGTGACAACGTTACGTTAGACCGCTATCTCACAAGTGACTCTGTTTCTCTCGCTTGTGCGCACGCAAGTGATGTGGGAAGGGCGAATCCATTTGCTCTGAGGTAAGGTAGGTAAATAACCAACGTGTGCTATCAGCCGAATTATAATCATTATAAAATATCAAAACCATTTCTTATTATCAGTGCTGATGTAGTTATTTTATTATTATTGTTACGGAGTATTGTGGATGTGCAGAGGTGAAAGAAGGTGCTGGGGTGAACAGGTCTCAAAATATGAAATTAAAGTTAATTTAACAAGGTTATATTTTTTTTCAAGATCAAGAAATAACAAATATAACAGGTACTCAGTAGCTTAACAACAAATCGAGAGTGTACAATTACAGAGTTACAGGATTTGGGCTCCGAGAGCCAGACACACAATTCTTGAGCTATAAGCCCAACCTTACGATATACAAGATTTGACAAAGGGGCAGAAAACCCCAATCATGCCCGGGAGCACTTGCTCCCAATTACACAGTAAAGCCTCCTCGAGGCACACAGAAACAATTTTTTTGGAAGAGCAACCCGCTCTCAAAGTTCCAGCCTATAAAAGGCCACACCAAACTCGACCTTCAAGCTGACCTCCAAACACAAATAACACAGGGGTAAAAATACCCAACCTACTGAGGCCTATTCAGTGAAGAAACAGGACAATAACATGGCCTCCAAAATACCAATTTGAAAGGAGGCAAAACTGCACTCCTAATATACTTTACTAAAACCTACTTGGCACTAGGCTGCTAATGCAAGGGATAATCCCATACTAAAGAGGTGACTTATATAAGAAAACGATTTACATTACACTAGAAGGGAAGAAACGGTAGTGAAAATAAGTTCACCTCAAAGCAATATGAGTGGGAGCTCGAGAGGGTTAAGCACTCTCTATCCCAATTTGTAGTTTAAAAGATAGAATTGATACCAAGTGTCTTTACATTTTAGAGGAAAGTTACATGGTAAAAGGCTTCGGACCTGCCCCGAGAGTTAAACTGCTGAGCTAGCAAGAAAAGAAGTGATTAAAAGGCCATTACCTGGTGGTTGAACTGCTGCCCGAAGAAAGAGGCGCTTCCCGCCCCCTGCTACATAATTTACACAATGATAGAGGTTACTGAAGTGGCCCGGAGACCCGAAAATCAGCAGTTTATATACCCTTGTGGAAAGTTCGAGGCGTTTCGTGAATGATAACACCTGCCCACAAGCCTTTTATTGGATAATGGCAAAAACTACTACACCAGATGAAGAAGAAACACCTTATTGGTGGAAAATTAATTACAGAAATTCCTTATTGGTCAAATTCAAAATTGGCGGAAAGAAAGGGTTAACATTGCCAACTTAAACAATGGCAGAAAGAAATTTAATAAAGAACAAACTTATAAGTACTAAATTTCTTCAAAAAAAAGGTTCCTTCACTTCGCACTAGGGTGCACCATTGTAGTTCTTAAGTAGTGTCCTCTAGAAGAGAATGTTCACACTTCTTGCTACAGATAAAACAAGAATGAATCGAAACTGACATAGTTCAGAACACTTCAAAATTTATAGTAATGACATCTTCTGAGAAATCTTTGAATTAATATGGAAGTTAAAGTTCAGGCTTCCACCAGAAGAGGAGTTTTAACTGGCGCAAAGTTTGAATTAGCGGCGTGGAGGTGTACCACCCGGTACAGACCTCCCCCCCCCCCCCCCCCCAAAAGTCCCACCAAGGGGTAACACAGAGGAACATAAACTTTTGTTTTAAAATAAGGGCCAAGTTATGATGTTGATATAGAAGTTATTTGCAGAAGTCTTTACAACCAAATTTTCTTAAATGACTGGATCCAGTTTCAAAATTCTTTGTAGTTACTTTAGATGTAAAGTCTTTATGCTTGTAGAGGTTGAATTCAGCAGGAAACTTTTAGTTTTTAAAAGTGAGGAAATATTTTCTAAGTCCACCAGATATTGCAGTTGAATCCAAAAATGTAGGTAAGGTCCATGTAGCTGATTAAGTACATTCAATGTTGATTAAGTTTGACGGCCAGCACAGCCGCCGCTGCTTGTGTCCAGAGGAGGCCTCTCGGACCCCTCTAGTACCCTGAGATACCGCTCGCCCGCACTATGAGAGGAGTAGTGGAGTTGAAGCACGCCACGCCCGCGGCAAACATACAGGTCGCGGGCCAGTTGCAGGTTGTGCACCGCACATCAGCCTTGGATGGGGGGATGGCTCCGGCTCGCCGTACGCCGGTTGACCTCACTGGAGCAGAGCGGGCCCTTACCCCACCTCAGTGGTGGCACGGCGCCGCGCGGCTGCGGGGGCACTGAAACATTAAAACTTGGCGACAGAATTTTGTTGGACCATAATTATTTTAGGGTACAGTCTTTGTGGCGAGGTTGAGGGGCCAGCGGCATGGAGATATTTATTTCATTCCAATAAGCCACCGTTTTATGTTAGCAGGAGACGGGAGCATGGTAATGGCCATAGTAAGGACAGGATGGCAGTTTAATTGATCGGGGAAGGTTTTTACAATGAATGCTTAAATATAAAGAACATTATTGAGAGGGCAGAAGGCCTTAAAAGTGAAACCCCTCAAAAAAAAAAAAAAAATATAACCTTCATATTTCTTTCAAAATTATATGAAGCAAGTTAGCACAGAAATTATACAAGTTTCACCTACGACAGGTGAACCCTAAATATCCTCTCGGTGGCTGGATTGCTTAATAACAACGTGACCGGCGTAAGAAAATCGAGAATTATGCACGGCCCATGAAATCTGGGGGCAAGCTTGCCCGCGGGAACAAAATTTGTGACCATCACCTGGTCACCTACCTTCAAATGGGTGGGTCTCCGTCCACGATCATATCTTTCCCTAACTTTTTCATGAGACACTTTAAGATTGGCTTTAGCCTTCTTCCAAAGATCTTTAATATTATCTGAATCTATTGTCTCAGGTAGAATGTCACTCAGAGACCAGAGGTTAGAGAGCGGCGTGTTGGGAACAAACTTGAACATCAGCGAAGCTGGCGTAAACTTATGAGATTCATGAACCGCCGAATTCAAAGCAAAAGCTAACCAATGCAGGAACGTGTCCCACCTAGAATGATCTTCATGATGATAGGCAATCAACACGGACCTCAGATTACGATTAACCCGTTCAGCCAGAGAGGGTTGAGGATAATAAGCAGATGTTGTCACATGAGATATGGACAGATCAAAACAGAATTTACGAAAGAGATTGGAGGTGAGAGCTTTAGCATTATCAGACACAATATATTGACACGGACCAAAAGAAGCAAAGATAGAATTTAAACAAGTGATGGTGGACTGAGCGGTAGCCAGCTTAGTCGGAAATAACCAGGAAAATCTTGTAAAACCATCTACGCATACAAAGATGAACTTGTTGGCATTTCCCTTTGACTGGGGGAAGGGTCCTACATAATCAATATACAGGCGTTCCATTGGGCACGACGCTTGATGAGAGGACAAAAGGCCTACCTTGGTGGACATGGATGGTTTACTAAGCAAACAAGATTTACAAGCCTTTACTAGTTCACGGATTTCACCGTCCATACCTTTCCAGATGAACCTTTCACGAATCTTTTCACGAGTTTTAAAGATGCCTAGATGCCCCGCTAATGGGGTCTCATGATAGTACTGGAAGATCATAGGTACAAGAACAGCTGGAACGACAACTTTCATCATCTTATCATGCCTCGAAGGGCAACATAAAACACCATTCCTCAGTACATAAGGGACGGCAAGTTCCCCAGAAGAAAGGGTTTCCATTATCGGAGCCAGCGTCGGATCTTCACGTTGATATTTCTCAATATCCCTAAAGAGCATGGGAGCATCTGTTAAGATGGCATTAACCTCAGATAGTATGGACTTGGGAGGTGATGAACTATCGACCGGTTCATGGGTCTCGACGTCATTGGAAAACATACGGCTGAGTCCGTCTGCAACAACATTTTCAGTACCTCTGATATGCCTAACGTCAAATTGGAATGCCGAAAATCGGATAGCCCACCGGGCTATACGACCAGTACGACGCGGCCTACCTAAGACCCAGCTTAAGGCTTGATTATCAGTCACCAAGTCGAATTTGACATGTTCCAGATAGAGACGGAACTTTTTCTGAGGCAAATAAGACTGCCAGACCTTCGAGCTCATAGATGGAATACTTGGCTTCTTGAGCCGATAGAGTCCTAGAGGCATAGGCGATGGGTCGCCTCCCTAGGTCAGTCTCTTGAAGAAGGACTGCAGCTACCGCCGACGATGAAGCGTCGGTTTGGACGATGAATTTTTTGGAGAAATCGGGCATAGTCAGAACAGGGGCATTACACAGAGCTAATTTAAGATCTTCAAAAGCGGCTTGTTGAGAAGGTCCCCACTCAAATTTGATGCCTTTCCTACGAAGAAGTTTCAAGGGCACCGCTCTATTAGCGAAGTTAGGAATAAACTTCCTGAAGAAATTCACCATACCAATGAACCTAGCGATACCTTTGATATCTATGGGAGGTTTAAAATCACGGATGGCCTGTGTTCTAGAATGATCGACTGCAACACCATCAGGCGACACAATATGCCCTAGGAATGACATGGAGGGCTTAGCGAAGGCAACCTTGGACAACTTCACAGTTAACCCAGCCTTACGAAGGCGATTGAGAACTTCTCACAGATGATTATTATTATTATTATTATTAAAGCGTCTTTATTGTGGCGAAGTTAGGGCTCCCGGCCCTTTCTTACACTTAACCACTTCATGTATATACAATGTAATTTTTACATAAAATTTAAACATATGAAATTTTTACAACCTAAATTATAACTAAAGCAACTAAAGTATCACTAACTAAACTAAGGTGAGTAAAGCATAACTAAATTATATACAGGAACACATAGCAATAAATAACCATATTCACTCTCATTCATGCATCCCATTCACACTCAAGAAAGACTGGAAGTGCTTAAAAGATGACGCTGGCAAAGGATTTTAAATTTTGTCTTAGATTTATCTAGATGTTCTTCGAAAGTCTCCGAAAATACGACGACATCATCAAGATAGTGGTACAAGTACTCAAATTTGATGTCGGAGAAGACCCTATCTAGTAGCCTCGTAAGCACAGGTGCTCCGGTGGGGAGCCCGAAAGGCACGCGGTTGTATTCATACAGATTCCAATCCGTGGCAAACGCTGTAAGATGTTTAGACTCTTCAGCCAGGGGAATTTGATTATAGGCCTGATTCAAATCCAAGATGGTGAAGAACTTAGCTTTACGAAACCATGAAAAACAAGAATGAAGGTCAGGAAGGGGCACAGATTGTAACACCACCTTCCGATTGAGAGCCCTATAATCAATGACAGGCCTGAAGCCACCGTGGGGTTTCGGGACTAGAAAAATAGGTGAAGAATACGCCGACTTAGAGAGCTGAATAATACCATCCTTTAACATTTGATCAATGATTTCTTTCAGAGCCTTCATTTTAGGTGGAGATAGCCTATAAGGTGGAAAACGGACAGGAATCGAATCCATAACCTCAATTTTGTATTCAACAAGGTCAGTCACACCAAGAGTATCAGAGAACACCTCTGGAAACGACTGACACAACTTGCGAATACTGTCAGCCTGCTCCTCAGGTAGATGTCTAAGATCTAACGACATCTCATCCTGGGTAGGCGAAATAGATGAACATGATTCAGAACTACACTTTAACAAAGGGATTTTACAATTAGAGGCAAATTTGAATGTGCACGACTTACTCTGAAGGACGAGCGCTAGACCGGTGTGAGAAATGAAGTCAGCTCCCAATATAATGGGGCAAGACAAGTGCTTAGCCACAAACAATTTAACTTTCCAAGTAAATTTAAAAATACGAATTTTGACATATAAGGAGCCTAAAATTTCTAATGGAGAAGAATTAGCCGAAACATATTGAACTGAAGATGTGCAATAGTCAGGAAGTTTACTAACAGATTTCAATTTCGAATACCATTCAGCCGAAATAATAGAACAAACACTGCCCGAATCTAATAGAGCTGTTATAGGCTCATTATTTAATTCAATCTTAAGAAATGGAACAGGTGCGGGGGTATCCGCCGCAATCCTAAGACATTCTCTGGGGCATTCAAAGGATAAATTTGAAGACTGAGTTTTCCCTGAAATTTCGACATGTTTACAAGGGGCTGAGCCTCGGGAAGATGAAGTAGTCGACTCAGCCGAAGCCACTAGTCACTTATTATTATTGGCATTGGTGAATGTTGCGCCCGAAGTTGAGCAGGAGGGGGTGCTATTCGAATTTGGGCAATTCTTGGCGATATGGGAAAATGCGCCGCATTTAAAGCAGGCTTGCGATGACCCTGTTCCATTCCTTGTTCCACTAGATTTAATTGATGGACACTTGTTCCGAAGATGGTCAGGGGACCCACAAGCATAACATTTAAGGACAGTGATGGTTTGGCGAGGTGGAGGCCGTAAACTACTAGAGGATGGAGGGGGTTCTTTCGCGACACGCAAGGTATCGGCGTATCTAACTCCTTCCGCTGAGACGGCCAATGCTTCAAGTTCAGAAAAGGTTTGTGGGCACGCCGCAAAACACAAATATGACCGATAGGATGGTGAAATACCTTCCACAATAGCATGAACAATTTGATCTTCAGGAAAATGTAGAGCAAACACCCTGGTATAGAATTTAATGTCTTGGATGAAGTCGGCAAGACTTTCGTCCAGACGCTGTACCCGATAGTAGTGCTTTTGAATAAGGGATGACCTAGCTCGAGCCGGAATGAAGTTTGCGAGAAGGTGTGCATGAAAGTCTTCAATAGATGATTGTTCAGCAATTGCCCTGACTATTTTGTCTGAGAGGACACCTATGGCATATGGATAAATAATTTGAAGAGTTTGGGAAGCAGAGAGGGAAAATACTAGGGCATGGTCTTGGAACTCGACCAAAAATCTCAAAAAAGAAATTACCTCACTAATAGAGTTAACCGAAAACTTGGAAATACCCCTAAGTAACATTGCTAGAGGATGGGGCAAACTGCTGAAACCAGGTGACATAGTAGGAAGTGGCCTAAGTGGCGGAGAAGCAGATTACAAAGTTGCCCTATTTAACACAAAGGGTGGAATGGACGTGCGACGATCGGACTCGGTTCCTAATGGGACAGATGTTCATTGTGTGGTCGCCTCAGTATCCCTTCCTTCCTCTTTAGAGGAATCCTCCACATTTACTATATTTACGACCATAGGCTGGTCGATTTTGGGAGTCGCAGATCCAGATAACAACTGACTAACCTTACTAGACATTTTGGACAAGTTTTCAGCAAGGGCACTAGCTTCCTTACCCTGAAGGTCATTTAACTTTAGAGACAATAGATCACACACCCTATTATAAAAGTGGTACAACCTAGCCTGTACTCGTTTGAGTTGATTTGGTGATGGATCATTTTCTTCAAAAAAACTAACTACAGATGCTAGCTCAGTAGTATTATCATTGATCGTGGACAGAGCGTCGTCAATTTCTTTCTCTCCCAAAGTCGGGATGGTAATAGGCAAATCAAGGGAATCTTTTAGTTTATTGGAGTCGACTGCAACCGTGCCTCCAGATTGAACGTTTTTAAGAGATAGTTCATAAATTAATTCCTCTTTATGCAAATAGAAAGGAAGAAGAACCTCGCGAAGGCCGGACATGATGACAGAACAATTTTGAGAAAGGAAAAATCAAAAAATTCCAGCAACTGAGAAAATTGTTAGAGTTCGAAAGCAAAGCAATGTTTAGCCGACAAAAGGGGCTAAATTGAGACTCATTCAACCATGCTCTGCTATCACTACTTACGGAGTATTGTGGATGTGCAGAGGTGAAAGAAGGTGCTGGGGTCAACAGGTCTCAAAATACGAAATTAAAGTTAATTTAACAAGGTTATATTTTCTTTTCAAGATCAAGAAATAACAAATATAACAGGTACTCAGTAGCTTAACAACAAATCGAGAGTGTACAATTACAGAGTTACAGGATTTGGGCTCCGAGAGCCAGACACACAATTCTTGAGCTATAAGCCCAACCTTACGATATACAAGATTTGACAAATGGGCAGAAAACCCCAATCATGCCCGGGAGCACTTGCTCCCAATTACACAGTAAAGCCTCCTCGAGGCACACAGAAACAATTTTTTTGGAAGAGCAACCCGCTCTCAAAGTTCCAGCCTATAAAAGGCCACACCAAACTCGACCTTCAAGCTGACCTCCAAACACAAATAACACAGGGGTAAAAATACCCAACCTACTGAGGCCTATTCAGTGAAGAAACAGTACAATAACATGGCCTCCAAAATACCAATTTGAAAGGAGGCAAAACTGCACTCCTAATATATTTTACTAAAACCTACTTGGCACTAGGCCGCCAATGCAAGGGCTAATCCCATACTAAAGAGGTGACTTATATAAGAAAACGATTTACATTACACTAGAAGGGAAGAAACGGTAGTGAAAATAAGTTCACCTCAAAGCAATATGAGTGGGAGCTCGAGAGGTTTAAGCACTCTCTATCCCAATTTGTAGTTTAAAAGATAGAATTGATACCAAGTGTCTTTACATTTTAGAGGAAAGTTACATGGTAAAAGGCTTCGGACCTGCCCCGAGAGTTAAACTGCTGAGCTAGCAAGAAAAGAAGTGATTAAAAAGCCATTACCTGGTGGTTGAACTGCTGCCTGAAGAAAGAGGCGCTTCCCGCCCCCTGCTGCATAATTTACACAATGATAGAGGTTACTGAAGTGGCCCGGAGACCCGAAAATCAGCAGTTTATATACCCTCGTGGAAAGTTCGAGGCGTTTTGTGAATGATAACACCCGCCCACAAGCATTTTATTGGATAATGGCAAAAACTACTACACCAGATGAAGAAGAAACACCTTATTGGTGGAAAATTAATTACAGAAATTCCTTACTGGTCAAATTCAAATCTGGCAGAAAGAAAGGGTTAACATTGCCAACTTAAACAATGGCAGAAAGAAATTTAAAAAAGAACAAACTTATAAGTACTAAATTTCTTCAAAAAAAAAGGTTCTTTCACTTCGCATTAGGGTGCACCATTGTAGTTCTTAAGTAGTGTCCTCTAGAAGAGAATGTTCACACTTCTTGCTACAGATAAAACAAGAATGAATCAAAACTGACATAGTTCAGAACACTTCAAAATTTATAGTAATGACATCTTCTGAGAAATCTTTGAATTAATATGGAAGTTAAAGTTCAGGCTTCCTCCAGACGAGGAGTTTTAACTGGCACAAAGTTTGAATTAGCGGCGTGGAGGTGTACCACCCGGTACAATTATTATTATTATTATTATTATTATTATTATTATTATTATTATTATTATTATTATTATTATTATCATTATTATTAATAAAAAATGTGCTATCAGCGACAATATTAGATTCCATTGCATAGCGTCTCCAAAGCAGTGTTGCCACTATTTAAGTTCCAACCCTCATGCATTCAATTCCAATATGGTCAAATGAAGATAGTCACTTGTAATATTCAACTTAATCGAGCATCTCATCACTTTACTCCCAAGTCCTCCCAGCCTAAAGTATGCAACAGTTTTGTTACACTATTCTTTTGTCAGAAATCACTAAGATCTCCAGATATTTCCAGTTCTCACATCAAGTAGTCCTCGTGTTGTTCCCATGCTCTGATATCCTGATTGGGGTCTTACGAGAGACTTATACACCCTCTCCTTTACCATCCTTACTACAACCGTATGGTGACCCCATCACACTGCAATCAGCCTCCCGAGTATTGGCAGGTAAACCATAGACTTAACCGACATGAGGAAATGCATGTCAGGCACCGACCATCTAGTGCATTTAAATCTAAGAATTTCATTTTTGTCCGTATTGAACTGAGAATGGAAGATAGGAAAATTTAAAAGGGTCCACCTTTTCAATACAAAAATGTTATAGTTTATTTATAACATATATTGAAGCAAAGATCCATGGTAGACCTAGCAAGCCAGTGGTAGCGTCTTCGAATTGCTTTCAACAATCAAACGAGCCTCGGATGGAGATAAAAAATAATACCAAAATTGGCAAAGGCTTTGAGCAGATCTGGCAGGTATGACAGCCACCATGGTTCCAATGAAAGACAGATATGTTCGAAGAACAATGTAAGAATTGGGACTATGAATATTTTGACCCTGACTGGAAAAACTGAAGAACTTATCGATATAATGAAGAGGAAAAATCTATCCACATTGGGAATGAGTGAAACAAAATGGAGAAAGGCAGGTAGCAAGATTCTCAGAGATGGCTACAAATTAGTATGGAGTGGACGTGAGGAAGAGGCCAGAAATGGTGTATCTTTCCTGATACAAAGGGCACTAGAAAAGTTTTGCAATGTGAGTGAATGCTTTAGACTTTTTCAAAATAATTTCCACCATACTCAATACACTTCCCTATATGTCGAAACCAGTCACTGAACCAACTCTGCCACTTTTCTTCGGTTACATTTTCACACTCTTGATCCCATGCTGCCAGAAGCTCCTCGTCGGATGCAAAACTCCGCCCTTTCACCTTCATCTTCACATGGGGCAAGATCGGGGGCCATTTTCATAAAGGTACAAGTCCACAAATTACAAGTAATTTTTCATACAAGTTGTTGGAAAAAGTTAATTCCTGTTTCATAAAAGCACATGTAGGTAAAAGTGAATTTATACAAGCTACAAGACTTGTCAACAAGTCAAAATTCATGTTGTATTTCATAATGATACTTGTAGAGTACAAGAACTTATAGAAAATACAATTTTTATTACAAGTTGTTTGAGACATGTAAGGTTGAATACAAGTCTGTAATTTGCTGTTAAATACTCAATAATCAATTAGTTTTCAAGCTTTGTGTTAATTTTCATGTGGAACATGGATTTGTTACGCCTATATAGTAGTAGCGATGGGTGGACAAAGATGTAAAAGAACTGTCAGAAGTAGGGTTAACATGGCTTTCACAAGCTTTTATGAATACAATGAAAGTTTTAGAATGAGTTCAGTAAAACTGCAGTCACTCCTACTAGAGGCAGGTAATCAACTTCAACATGCAACTAACAGAAACTGTGCTCTATCCCCAAAACAACAGTTACTTATAACATTACAATGGTTAGGAAATGGAGGGCAATATCATGCAGTAGGTGATATGCATGGTTTATCAAAATCTAGTGTGTGCAGAGCAGTTCATGCTGTTGTAAATGCAGTTAATATTGTGAAGTTTCCCACAGTTGTTGACTGGCCACAGGAAACTGCCCACATAGTTCAAGAGTTCCGTGCTATTGCTTGTATGCCTCAAGTATGTGGACATATTGATGAAACACTAATAAACATTGATGCTCTTGTGGTAGGACATGAGAACGACTTTATTGATAGGCATGGGATCCATTCCATAAATTGCATGGTAGTGTGTGGACCAAATCTTAAGTTTTACTATGCAAGGGCTAAGTGCCCTCTAAGTATGCATGATGCATGCGTACTAAGAAACAGCACTCTTTCTCAATGCTTTGATGCTGGTTGGTGTCCAATTCCAAGTGCTATTCTTCTTGGTGATTTGGGGTACCCACTTAAAGAATGGCTCATTACACCTGTCTTGGATAATATAAATGACCCTGCAGTTCTGTGGTTTAATAAATCTCATAAGTCAACAAGACGTATAATTGAAAATGCCATTGGGATCTTAAAAGAGAAATTTCCTTGTGTCAATCATCTTAGAGTTAACCGTACTTTTGCAGCTAATATTTTTATTTGTTGTGTTACACTTTGTAATATTTCAAGAGAACTTCAAGATCAGAATATGATGAACATAGAACCTGTTGAAAATGAAAACGATGAATCAGATTTTGACTATGTACCCCAGAATATTACCAAATTATTATGTACAAAGTTGTATACCATGATAACCTAACCTTAAAATTTAAGAGATAACGATGTAGGCCTATGTGACGATATATGTTTTAGTACTTATAACAGTGGTCTTATTTAAATTCTGCAAGACATCTCTAATATGTAAAATCTATATTATCTGTGATAAGATCCAGAGATAAGACAATATTATGAATACTGCTCCACTTTCCAACTTTATCTTCTTTCGTGAGTGAAGGAGAGAAAGCGCCTAACAAAATTCCTTCACATTCCTGATTTTATTCAGGATAAAAATTTTCTTTTCAATTTGTTCTTGTTAAGAACTACTCATGTTTGACTCCACTTGGCTATCTCACAGACTTGAAAGACTTGTAGTGAAATGTACCAACGTTACAATTGTAGAAATTTTGTTTATGAAATAAGAATTTCCTACAAGTGTAGGAACATCCACTTGTAACTACAACTTGTACACTTGTAGATTCATAGCTTTATGAAACAGGCCCCAGGACTGTATGGAGGGTGATCAAGCACAGTCAACCCTGATCTAGCAAGAAAATCCATTGTTACATTAGCATGATGTGCTGGAGCATTGTCGTGATGCAAGAGCCAAATGTTGAGTCATGACCTTGGCTGGAGCTGCTTGAGAGCCTGGATAACCTGAGGAAGACAAGTCTCACTGTACCACTTTGCAGTAACTGTCCTTTGTGTTTCTAGCACAACCCCAGTCAGGATGCCCCGTACAGTGAAGAATACTGCAATCATCCTTTTCTTCACTGACCTTGACTTTCGCACAGTCACAGGAGTACCCTCACCTTCAAACAGCCACACCTTGTTCTGAGATTTTGTTGGGACATCGTAATAATAAAGCCAAGGTTCGTCACCTGTAACGATGCTATTGACGTTACGCGAAGTCCCATTTTCAAACGGTTTTAGCATTTCTCGGCACCATTTCACTTGATGTGCCCTTTGTTCATCTGAAAGTGAATGGGGCACCCAAAGGAAACAAACCTTTCTAACATGGAGATGGTCATGTAGAAGTGAATGAATAGCTGGTGCACGGATGTGGAGGGTCTCTTCTACCTGCCTTTCTTGCTGCAACATTTTCCTTACAGCTTCAATGTTTTCCTCAGTCATTGATTCAGACGGTCGCCCAGAACGAGGATCATCTTCAACTCCAAAATTTCCCCTCTGGAACTCTTTGTACCAACGGAAAATTGTTGTCCGATGTGGACAGTCTTTCCCCAGCACAGGAGTCATTTCCTCCAGGAACTGGTCAACATTTAATCCACGAGCAAAATTGTAGCAGATAATTGCACGATATTCACCTTTAGACCACACTGACATCTTAAATTGTTTTCAATCTCACTGCTTGGTAACAACTGGTGTGAAGGTCGCGTCTTACTGTCTTCTAGACCAGTTTTCACTCCTCTTTTCATTCTGCACCATAACAGGGATGTCCAGCCAACCGTTTTTGCATACTGCAAAACTTTGATATAGATGTTGATTCCCATAGGGAACATGAAATATTTGTCCTGAATGAGTAAATTTGGACCAACTGATGAGCTCAACTTAGCACATGAGGGCAAAACGCAGCCAACCAAGAATGAGTTAGCTGGAAAATTTGTAATGTCCAATAACGGACCATTTTATTGGTATTGCAAAACTTTCCTAATGCCCTTTGTAACAGAAGACATAGATGCCATTACTGAAGTACCCTATAAGAATGATAGGATCATTAAATTATCTATGCAGCTGGAGTCCACAAATTACACGGTAGTGCAGGTATATGCACCACAGGTTGGATGTAGTGCTCAAGGGAAGGATCAATTCTGTCAGGATCTAGAAGATATAATTGATGAAGAAAATGTCATCATCATTGGGGACTTAAACAAGTTGGGACAGACAGACTTGGTTTTGAGGAAATCATTGGACCACAAGGGTTTGGGAACAGAAATGCAGAAGGCAAACAACAGCTTGATTTGTGCAGAAGAAATGGATTAATCATCAAAAATACCTTCTTCCAAAAACAAGATATAGCTGGGATGGAAAACACAAGTCTCTCATCGACTATATCATCACTAACATAGGAGGAGGGAGATATGTAACTGATGTCAAAGTTATCCCCAGTGAGAATATGGACAGTGATCATAGATTATTGATTGCAGACCTAAATCATGTGGCTAACACAACCCCGAAGAAAAGACAAAGAAAACGTAAAGTGAAGACTTGGAAATTAGAAGAAGCCAAGCAGAAGGAAGAATATAAAATAAGGATACAGAGACACTTACCAAAAGAGGAAATGAATACAGTAGAAGAAGAATGGAACATTTTTAAAGATACGTTGGTGGGTAAAGCTAAAGACCTATGTGGAGTAACAGGATCGACCATGAAAGAAAAAGACACACCTTGGTGGAATGACAGAGTTGGATTGGCTATAAAAGAGAGAAATTGGGCAAAAAAAGATACTAGACAAAGAAAAGCAAAGAGATGTACAAGAGCCAGGTGGCCAAGAAGTGGCTAAACTACAGGAACTCTTCAGGACAAAGAAACTTACAGTTAAGAAGATAGTAAGAGAAGAGAAAGAGAAAATGGAATGGGTTTGTGGAAAAGTTGAAAGAGGACAGCAGAGGAAACAAGAAACTTCTTTACAGAGTAATTAAAAACAAGCAAATAAACTAGAAGACATCAAGGTAATAGAGCAGGACAATGGATCAGTAGTATGAGAGGAAGATGGAATCAGGAGAGAATTCAAGACCTTCTTTGACAAGCTCCTGAATGGAGAGGCATCAAATGTAATTCAAAACAAAGAAGAATCTGGAAAACGTGAAGAGCCCAGCAAAAATATGGAGCCACCAAACACATGGCTGGAGATAGAGAAGAGCATTAAAAATATGAAGAAAGGGAAAGCTGCAGGAATAGATGAGTAAAGTGTGGACATGTTGAGAGCAGGAGGAACCCCATCAATCCAATGGCTATATGACTCCTAAATGTAGTATGGCAGAAAAATACCATCCCAGAAAGACTGGAAGAAAGGTATAATTGTACCTACATTCAAGAAAAGCAGCAGGCAGTAATGTACCAACTACTGTGGCATCATTATTCTTTCATGGACTAAAAATTCTGGGAAAAATTATAGAGGATAGATTACGAGAAATTTTAGAACCACTTTTAGAAGTGGAACAATATGGCTTTAGGCCTGGAAGATCAACAACAGATCTTATACTTGCTGTCAGGATGCTAATGGAAAAATATTGGAAAAAAGAGAAGCCTTTATATCTACTGTTCCTTGACATCGAAAAGACCTATGACACAGTACCAAGGAAGCTTATTTGGGAGTGCCTGAGAAAGCTCAAAGTTCGAGACAGTCTAATTTCAAAATTTAAGGTGCTTTACGAGAAAACCAGAAGCTGTGTACAAGTAGGTTCTAGACTGTCAGACTGGTTTGAGACAAAAAGGGGAGTACAGCAAGATAGTGCTTTGTCACCCCTATTCTTTATAGCTGTAATGGATACCATATTAAAGGCCCTAAAGAAAAGGGGCAACAAGACTTAAAAGCATTTGCATTTGCAGATGATGTAGTAATTTGGGGTAACTCAGAGAAAGATGTGGAAGACAGACTACAGGAGTGGAGTCAGGAGTTTGAGAGGCTAAAACAGTGGTGTTGAAGGGTGACAATCAGCCAGAAATAATGCTAAATGGCACTAAGCTGGACAGTGTCACAGAACTTAAGTACTTGGGTAGTATAATGTCCAAGGATAACTTAGCTAAATATGAAGAAAACAGTCGAATCAGCAAAGCAATACATTTTTACCTCCAAGTAAGACAGCTACTATGGGATAAACAAGTACCACTCAAAACCAAGATGACACTGTATAAATCGTACAACACCCCTATCCTCACATACAGCCTGGAAACCGCTCCATTAACAAGAAAGGACAACTCGAAACTCCAAGCAGCAGAAATGAAGTTCCTACGCACAATGATCCAGAAGACCAGGAAGGATAAAGTCAGGAATGAAAAAGTCAGAGAAGACGTAGGACTAGAAGACTCCTTACTCCAGAAGATCCGAAAGGCAAGACTGAAGTGGTTTGGTCATGTGAAAAGAATGAGTGCCAATAGGTCTGCAAGAAAGGAGTATGAACGAGAAATAAGGGGAAAGAGACCAATGGGCAGACCTAGAGAAAAATGGACAGACTTAGTAAAGAAGGATGTAGAGGAGAGAGGACAGGACTGGGAGCGGATTGTGAATGAAGAATGGTTCATGGACCGAACAAAATGGACGAGGCTCGTATACCACACCAGTGAACTGGAGCTGGTCAACGATGATGATGATGATGACTACAACCCCTAAATACCTCATAACCAAGTGAAGAGATCTGTAACTTTTCTTTACAAACTCGTTAATGAATTACCCCAATGAAAATTGTTTCTTCTATTTACATTTAGGTACTTTCCATGATGTAATATCACCCCTTCAACACAGTAACTAAAATTGAGAGGACGTTTCGTGCAATGTGACTTTTCATCCCATTAAACATCATACCATTATCTGCTGTCCATCTTACAACACTGGGCTAGGAAAACTTGGGAGTAAAGAAACGGGATGCTTGACTAAGTGGTATGTTATGAGCTGTCAGTGGTGAGATGGTGTGGAATTACATTAGTCGATGAATAAGCTTCAACAGAACTTTTGAAAGTAGGAAATATCATAATATGACTCTCTAGGTCTTTTTGCAGTCACTCACAATCCTTTAACTCATTTACTACTCTATAGAGTATAACATCATCTGCAAATAGCCTTATCAGTGATTTCAGTTCTTTATTCATATCATTTATATACATATCGTAATGGGTCAATAATGCTGCCCTGTGAGCCCCCCCCCCCCCCCCCCTAATCATTACAGGATCAGATAACATTTCACCTACTCTAATTCTCTGAGTTCTATTTTTTAGTAATTTAGCCACCCATTCAACCATTATTTTGTCTAGTACAGTAGCCAAAAGAGTGCAATTAAA
This sequence comes from Anabrus simplex, assembly GCF_040414725.1. NCBI lineage: Eukaryota > Metazoa > Arthropoda > Insecta > Orthoptera > Tettigoniidae > Anabrus > Anabrus simplex. The sequence continues at coordinate 170,379,558 of NC_090269.1, read as the reverse complement.
GGTAAATTATTCAAAACAATCAAAAGCATTCATGTTGACAAGTGGGCTGCAGTGAGAATTGATGGTATTGTATAATGAGTTCTTGGTTCAAGGTATTTACAGAGGAGAGACAAAGCTGTAATCTTTCACTATTATAGTCCATAGTTTGCATGGATCATTTACTGAAAGGGAGAGATTCAGTTAGATGTTCAGATGTTCAGGTGGAAATGTAGTAAGCAGTCTGACCTATTCTGATGACTTGGTCTGAATCACATACTGTGCTGAAAGGCTGCAGTTTAATATCTAGGAACTTTAAAATAGGTGCAATGAGTATGATATGAAAATTAGCCTTAGTGTTGCCATTGGTTGTGGTATCATACACAACCATTAACCCGGCTCAAGGGTGACAGGGTCACCTTCCCTATCCTACACTTTAGTAATTCTTGTCTGGCGCATTCACGTTGCGGGGGTGGGTATCTTCCACATCAGTAGGCCGGTGTGAAGGAGAGCTAAGTTCAGGCAGGGACTCAGTCTCATGGGGTATAACGTGGAACCCATGTCCAGGGTTATGGGTGAAGACCTTAACAGCATCTTAGGCAGAGAAGGAGACCTTCGGAATGGCTAAGATGGTGGATGAGGCAACCCATCCTCTCTGGGAAAATTAGAAGAGGACACCACTGCCTTGCAGAGAAGAGGGATCTTCAAAGGCTAAGGGAGAAAACTCCAAAAGAAAATCCTCAGATGCTTTAGGCTTAGCAGGTCAGCAGATGAGTAAATTTGTACTTGCTTTCAACTATAATACAAACCTCGGTTGGAAGTTTAAAAATGGAAATGGAATTGACAAGTCCCTCGCTACAGTTGGACAGTATGATGGTAATGCTGAAGCTCGTGCAAGTGTTAGATCAGAGAACAAAAACCCATTTGGAACAATAAATATTTTAACAATGAATGGGAAGGAAAATTAATTGATTGATCTATTGGAGAGAAGAAAACTCGACATCCATGGGATTAAGTTAAGTGAAGTAAAATGGAAAGGGAAAGGAATGAAGAAACTAAGAAAGGGGTACACCTTGTACTGGATGGGTAACTGTAAAGAGAAAAGAAATGGAATGGAATTTATAGTGAATCAGAACGTTGAACCAATAGCTGAGTTGAGTATGTAAATGAAAGAATTGTAATAATCCACATACATGTAAACAAGGAACTACTGAAGATAGTACAGGTGTATGCTCCACAGACAGGATGTAGCATGGAAGAAAAATAAGATTTCCTCAATGAACGGGAAACACATATTGTCGGATATGGGATCATGATAGTGGCAGATCTGAATGCTTACGTGGGAACTGATAGAATGGGATATGAGAACGTTCAGGGCCCACATGGGTATGGCGATAGAAATGAAAATGGAGAGAAACTATTGGACTCTTGTATCAGAAATAACCTGATAATAAAGAACACAGGGTTTATGAAGAGGAATAGCCATAAGATCAGCCGATATAGTTGGAATGGACAGTATGGAACACTCATCGATTTTATAGTCCGGCTCCATGGCTAAATGGTTAGCGTGCTGGTCTTTGGTCACAGGGATCCCAGGTTCGATTCCCGGTAGGGTCGGGAATTTTAACCATCATTGGTTAATTTTGCTGGCACGGGGGCTGGGTGTATGTGCCGTATTCATCATCATTTCATCCCCATCATGACGCGCAGGTCACCTACAGGCATTAAATCAAAAGACCTGCACCTGCCAAGCTGAACTTGTCATTGAACACTCTCAACACTAAAAGCCATACACCATTTCATCGATTTTATAATAACAGACCGAGAATGGGGAAGATACGTCATGAATACGAAGATAATCCCAAGTGAAAGTATGGAAGGTGATCATAGATTATTAATTGTGGAATTAAAACAAGTAAAAATCCCTAAAATTGTACTGAAGAAGAAACCAAAGATCAGGATTTGGGAATTGGAGGAGAAGGATAAAAGAATGGCATTCCAAGTTTGGATAAAAGGAAAGTTGCCTAACACGGAAATACGAAGCGCAGAAGATGAGTGGGACAATTTAAGACAGACAATTGTGGAAGCAGCAATTAAGGTATGCAGGAAAACAAAAGCAAAGGTTAAGGGAAAGGAGACACGGTGGTGGACAGACTAAATAAAAAAAGAAATAAAAGAAAGGAACAAGGTGAAGAAAGAAATGGATAAGGAAAAGCAAAACATGTATCAGAGGGATGAGAATAAGATATAAAGGTTACATGTGGAATACAAAAGTTTGAAATTACAAGTAAAGAGGAGTATCAAGGAAAGAAAAGAGAAATGTTGGGAAGAGTTTACAAACAAAATTGAGCAAGATAGTTGAGGAAATCAGAAACTATTATACAGAGTAATAAAATTGAAAAGAATAAATCGAGAAAAAATCAAGGCATTAGAGAGAGAAGATGGATCCATAGTACATGACGAAAAGGGTCTTCAGAAGGTGATGGCAAAATATTTTGAAAAACTTTATAATGAGGACGACTGCTCGGAGGAAGAAGGAGATAAGAAAATGGAAATAATAGATGGAGAAAAAGAAGAGAACCCGATAACATGGTTGGAACTTGAAAGGGCAGTGAAAACAATGACCAAAGGTAAAGCAAGTGGAAAAGATTAATTCAATGCTGGTATGATTAAGGCAGCAGGAAGCAGTGGCCCTAAATGTCATATGGAAGGATGAAAGGATACCTGAGGATTGGCAACAAGGAAGCATCTTTGGTATTTGCAGATGATGTGGTGATTTGGGGAAAGGGAGAAAAGGAAGTACAAAGGAGACTGGACATTTAGAATGAAAATCTGAAGGAGTTTGGAATGGTAATTAGTAAAAAGAAAACTGTAGTCATGCACTGTGGAAAAGAGAAAAAGAGAAGCCAAGTGAACATAGATGTAGAACAGTTTTCATGTCTGGGTAGCATTATTAATGGAAGTAATGAAATCAACACTGAAATTAATAACAGACTAAGTAAAGGTACACCATTTTATCATCAAGTCAGAGAGCCTTCATGGGATGACAAAGTACCCATGATGATGATGATGATGATGATGATGTTAGGCCCCATTAAACAACAAACATCATCAACAAACAAAACAGAGTAATGTTGGTAGGATAGAAACATAAGAAAATTGAATGTCAGATTGGGAATACACAACTGGAACAGGGAGATCAATTCAAGTATTTAGGAGGTGGATTCTCCCAGTATACTAAGTGAGAATGAATCAAATGTTCATCAGCAAAGCTAATACAGTGAGCTCACAGTTGTGATCAACGGTATTGGTGTAAGAAAGAAGTTAGCTCCCGGATTTAATTAATCTTGTGTGGCAATTTCTAGCTGGGTGCAGCCTTTGTAAGGCAGACTCTCCGATGAGGGTGGACGGCATCTGCCATGTGCACGTAACTGCGTGTTATTGTGGTGGAGAATAGTGTTATCTGTGATGTGTGAGTTGCAGGGATGTTGGCGATAGCACAAACATCCAGCCCCCGAGCCATCAGAATTAACCAATGAAGGTTAAAATCCCCGACCCAGCTTGGAATCGAACACGGGACCCTCTGAACCGAAGACCAGTACGCTGACCCTTCATCCAGCTCTGTTCATTTGAAGTTTAATATTTTGCAGCACAAAATAGTCCATCTTCTGTGTATTGTCATACACCGAATAAGTTCAATTTTCTGTCTTAATTATACATCACAACTTCTCCATTATAACATAAGAAGGTGATAGTTAAAATACTTATTTTAAGTTCACACATCAGTTTAAATGAGCAGATATTGGTAGTTAGTAACAGCGACCAACATGCACATATTGAAAACCTCGAAGCAGATTGTCACTGGTGTAATCCCATGCATCAATGGACAAGGTTGTGATCAGGGATTCAATGGTGCCAGAATGCACTAGAATGGAGTCTGAAATCCATCTCGTAAAGTGGAATGCAGTCTGAAATCTATTTCCCTTTACACTGACTGCACTTTCTTTGTTTTATATATATTTTTCAAATCTCGCAAATTATTTCCAAGGCCGATAGTGAAGAATTTCCTTATGATCTAATCAGTACTGCCAACTGTTCTTCTGCTTACACTGCTTCATCAATTTCTGGAATGCATGGTATTGAATATTAATTCAAATATTCAAGACTAGCGGAACTTTTGTTTTTAAAGTAGTATTCTTTCTTTCTTTCTTTCTTTCTTTCTTTCCTTTTATTGTATAGCTTACCTTGGTCCTGCTTGGGACTTTTTTTTCTTCTGGAAGTCTTGAGTATTGATGAAGTTTATAAAAAGTTAATTTTAATGTCTAGTTTACGAAGAGGAAGACAGTTATTTTAACAGATGAACAGACTGTGAAGAATCTGGAAAATTTACTCACAAAAGAAAAGTGACGGCCATGTGGTTAAGTTTGGATACCAGTACTAGTTCAACATGTGAATTTAATTATTGATCATCTGTAAGTGAAAATTGTCCTCATATCCAAAATGCTGGACTACTAAACAATCAGAAAACTTCTTGAATGCATACCTTGAATCATTGTTGAAGATCAGAAAATTGGTTATAAGGTATTTTTAAACGGACTGAAAGTTGGTGTTGACATTGAAAGGGAACCAGGACTATATATTTTGAAAGAAAGGGCAAACACTAAGGTTACTTATTATGGAAGCACGAAAGCTGAACAGCAAACGTCACTGAAGAAGAAAATATTTTATCATAAAATTTCAAAGGTGCACAGAATAATCTCAGATAAAGTTAACCTTGCAGAGAAGCAATAATTACAATTTTTTTTTTTTTTTTTTTTACAATTTTGCTTTACGTCTCACGATACAGATAGGTCTTATGGCGACGATCGAGTAGGAAAGGCCTATGAGTGGAAAGGAAGTGGCTGTGGCCTTAATTAAGCTACAGCCCCAGCATTTGCCTGGTGTGAAAATGGGAAACCACGGAAAACCATCTTCAGGGCTGCCGACAGTGGGATTCGAACCCACTATCTCCCACATATACAATCTCACAGCTGCAAGCAATAATTATATCACATCAGTCAACAACTTAGTAAAGAACATGAACATACCAATTAGGTTTTTTGTACAGCATGCAATCTGGAAAAAGTTGCATTTCATATAACAAATATTCTGATATAATCGATCTACAGGTAGCCAATGGACTAGATATGGGTAGAGGCCTTCAGAGTTGTGCATCAGTTGCCAGAATAATTAATTACATATATCAGTTTGGAAATGCAGAAAAGAAGTTATGCAAGGAAATAGTTGCAGCCAGTTTTAAATTGTTGGTTACTATAGATTAATCCACAACAATATCCTCAAAAACAGTTTTAATAGAGTATATCAATGTATATTTCACTAGTGATGAACCTATAATATTTTTTAAATTGTTGGAATTGGAGTCTGCTTCTTCTGAGAGTATAGTGAATACCCTTCTTTATCACTTATATTCTAGTGGTCTCCCAAATGAATTTTTAGCAAAATATTTGATTGGTTTTGAGTTCAATGATAGGTAGAAACTCTGGTGTGTAGAAATTACTGGGTCTGAAGTATCTTACTGTTATCAAATGGAACTGTTTGTGTCATAGAACAGAACTGTAAATTCAGTATCAGGTGTGAATGCCCCCCAAAAATCAATATCAACTACAGGCCTGTGCAAACAAGCCAGGACTGCAAATAGTAAAAGTAGGGAGAATTTTGTCTGTGCACTGGGTAGCTCACAACTATTCAGGCACCTGTAAAGAGTTACAAAAGCTCTTTATGATCATTTTCTAATGGTATCAGATGATCAGAATCACAGTTCTAAAGAGCGTTCAGTGTATAAAGGTCTCTCTACTTACATTTATTCACAAGAATTTGTGTTTAGTCTGGCACTACTAACTGATGTTTTTTATGAATTTTGTATAATTTTTGAGTATTTGCAGTATGATTCCGCTTGTCTGACTGATGTCTATAGAATAATTAATTTGTGCTATTGAAAAACCGAGAGAATATCCTGGAAAATGTTTGAGGGATGCTCAAATAACCATACAGAAGAGAAATTTTCATGATTTTCAACTTTAAAAAGGTCCATAGTTTGTGTTGAAAATAAATCATGATACATTCCTCCAGAATTTGTTTGATAATCTGCAATCTAATGACAAACATTTCCTCCAACTGTAATTATCAAGGTAATGCTGTCAATACATCAGAGTTCAAAGCACTGATCGAAGAAAAGGTACAGTACTGGAGCTCTCTACATGGCCGGTGGATGTAAGTACTGTATACAGTGGTTTAAGGGAGAGAACAAATTTTGAATAAAGTGAAACAGGCTATATCAACATTGCCGATAATTAGTACCAACTGAGAAAAGGGATTTAGCACTTTGAATGTCATCATGACACCATCCAGAACTGTCTTTTGACAGGGAGGTCCTAACCAGCTTGTCGGCATACTTGAACAAAACAAAATCACTCTCGCGGATCAAACACACAAACCCCTGTGGGTGGGGGATGCAGACAAAGAATACACCCATGGTATCCCCTGCCTGTCATTAGAGGCAACCAAGGGATGACTGAATTACAACGATGAGACTACTTGCAATTAGTATCATCACACGGGGAACACTGTTGGATCGCCTTTACTTGCGAGTAGTACCACTATCTTAGGTACACAATAGGTTCGTGATTAGTAGCAACAGAGTATGAATCAGGATGGGATTTACAGAACCCCTGATTAGTACCACTACATGCAGAAAACCACGGGCTTATGTTGCCTGTAATTAGTACCAATATGTGAGAAACACCATGGGTCTGGGTATTGCCTGTGATTAGTACCACTATATGAGTGACACCGTGGGTTTGCGCTGCCCACGATTAGTACCCACTATGTGAGGAACACCATGCGATAGTACGAATCCCTGTGATTAGTACACCTATGTGAGGAACACCATAGGTTTGCATTGCCTGTAAGTGGCACCACAATGTGAGAAACACCATAGGTTTGCGTTACATGTGCATATTACACTACCTGTGAGTAGAACCATAATGTATGGAATACCGCGAGTTACGCTACTTTTGATTGGTACCACAACATGCCAAATACCATGGTTCTACTTTACTAGCGATAAGTACTATTATGAAGGGCCGATGACCTGGAATTTGGACACATTTTAGACAACAAGCTTTATCGATTCAGGATTATGCTTTAGAAGCAGTCCCTTGTTCAGTAATACTGTTGTTTTGTTTTACGATAGTTTCAATGAGTATGGGGATTGCGAGCCAGATCCACTGGATTGTTTTAAATTCATATTCAACCATTCAATCTTCATCATCACATTTTGAATTCTGGTCAGTGGATGATTTTGGACTTTTAACTTGTCATTTCAATTCATCTCATTTTGTACCACTAGGGGCTGATGACCTACATGTTAGGCCCCTTTAAACTACAAGCATCATCATCATCATCATTAGAACTGTCTTTTAATTGAAAATGTGTCTAGTTAGATGCTTGTCAATTTATTAAGAGTACCAATTCACTTGTGGGATCCAACACCTTATGTACAAGAATGGTTGCTGAAACATAGGGCGACTGACAACAAAAGAATCAGACAGCATCAGATTCAAGAAAATTAAAGATACAAGACTCTTTGGAATCTGTTTTTGACCAAGAGGTTTTGAATTTTATGGCTGCTTGTTAGTAATACTTCATACTATCATGACAAAGACATCTTTTATGTTCTGTTAGGTAGAACTACATTATAGGTCAGTTAAGTTGGTATTGAACTTATATACGAATTTGAAAATTATTATTATTATTATTATTATTATTATTATTATTATTATTATTATTATTATTATTATTATTATTATTGTACCGGGCGGTACACCTCCACGCCGCTAATTTAAAATTTGCGCCTGTTGAAACTCCTCTGCTGGAGGAAGTCTGAACTTTATCTACGCTATTAATTCTCTACTTTCTCAGAAGATGTCACCACGTGGAAAATTTTGAGTTTTTGAACTGTGTCATTTTTGATGTGTTTTGTTTCGTTTGAAGTAAGAAGTGTGAACTTTCTCTTCTAGAGGACACTACTGAAGATCAACAATAGTGCACCCTAGTGCGAAGTCAAAGAACTATTTTGTTGGAGAAATTTTTATTTCAAATGTTTGTTCTTTGCTAAATTTCTTTCAGTCTTTAGTTAAGTTGGCAATAGTTACCCCTTCTTTCCCCTTGTTTTAAATCTAGCCTATCCCGAATTTCTTTAATTAATTTTCCACCAATTATGTGTTTCTTCTTAGTATTGTGTAAGGGGTTTATTGATGAACCAATAAAATCCTCGCGGGAGGGTGTTTTCATTCCCCTAACGCCTAGAACCTTCCGCGAGAGTATTTAAACTGCTGATTTTAGGGTCTCCGGGCCACTTCTGTTCCATCTTTCAGTGTATAAGGTACATAGCAGGAGGCGGGAAGCGCCTCTTTCCTCGGCAGCGGTCAACAACAAGGTAATGGCCGATTAATAACTTCTTTCTTTGCTAGCTCAGCAGTTTAACTCTCGGGGCGGGTTCTAAACGTTCCACCATGTAACCTTTTCCTAAATGTAACTACTCTTTCATATATTCTCTTTTAAAGCTACATACTGGGATAGAGAGTGCTAACCCTCTCGAGCTCCCACTCATATTGTTTTGAGGTGAACTTATTTTTCTCAACCTATTCTTCGTTAACGTAAAACAAATTGTTCTCTTCTTAAGTCACCTCTTTAGTATGGGATTAGCCCTTGTATTAACGGCCTAGTGCCAAGTAGGTCTTAATGAAAGTGTATTAGGAGTGCAAGTTCGCCTCCTCTCAAATTGTTATTTTAGAGGTCATTTAATTAACCTCCTTTGCATTTAATAGACCTCAGTAGATTGGGTATTTTACCCCTGTGTTTATGTCCGTTGAGGACAACTTGAAGGTGGAGTTTGGTGTGGCCTGGGAGAGGCTTAAATTTGAGAGCGTGTGGCTCTTTTGAAAATTGAGTGTTGTATGCCTCGTGGAGGCTTGTCTATGTAATTTGGAGCTAGGGCTCCTAGGCATGAATGGGGTTTTCTGCCCCTCTGTTGAAACTTGTGTTTGGAGGTAAAACTGCGCTGATTGCCCAAGCATTGTGTTTTCAGGGCTCGAAGCCCAAATCCTGTAAATATTGTAACTACCCTTTGACTTGCTACTTTGTACCTGCCATGCTTGTTATTTCTTTGTTTTTGAAAAGAAAATATAACCTGGTTAAATTTTAATTAATTTTACTTTAGTAGCTTGAGACCTGTTCACCACCCCGCACCTTCTTTCACGCATAACTACCACAAAAACACGGTAACAAGTGGTAGCAGAGCGTGGTTGAATGGGTCTCAATTTAGCCCCTTTTGACGGCTAAACATTGTTTTGTTCCGAACTCTAACTATTTTTTCAGTTGCTGGAATTTTTTGAGTTTTTCAAAATTGTTCTGTCACCATGCCCGGCCCTCGCGATGTTCTCCATCTTAACTATTTGCGCAAGGAGGAGTTGATCTATGAATTGACTATTAGAAATGTACAATCTGGAGGCACGGTTGCAGTAGACACAAACAAGCTTAGAGAGTCCCTAGATTTGCCCATTTCCATCCCCAATTTGGGAGAGAAAGAAAATGACGACTCTCTTTCCACGATCACGGAGAATATTACTGGGCTAGTTTCTGTAGTTAGTTTTTTTGATGAAAATGATCCTTCTCCTAATCAAATTAAGCGTGTGCAAGCTAGGCTGTTTCATTTTTCCAATAGAGTTAACGATCTGTTGTCTCTAAAGTTGAATGACGTTCAGAAGAAGGAAGCTAGTACGCTGCTTGAAAATATGTCTGAATTATCTAGCAAGGTCACTCAATTGTTAACTGGGGAAGTTCCTCCCAAATCTGATCAACCCACCATAGTGAATGTAGGTAGTGAGGAAGAACCTCCTAAGGGAGGAGTAAATAGGAAAACCATCGCCGCTCAAACTATCACTGCCCCATTGGACAACGAATCTGAACGCCGTGCATCGTTGAGTAACATCCGTTCTGAATTAACTTCCTTGCCATTGAAACCTTTACCTACTATGTCACCCGGGTTTAGCAGCTTGCCTCATCCATTGGCAATGTTGCTCAGAGGTATCTCTAAGTTTTCGGTTAATACCACCAGTGAAGTAATTTCATTTTTAAGATTTCTGGTTGAATTTCAGGATCATGCCCTTGTGTTTTCTCTTTCTCCATGTCAAATTTTGCAAATTATCTATCCTTATGCAATTGGTATTCTTTCTGACAAAATAGTAAGAGCCATAGCCGAACAGTCATCTATTGAAGATTTTCATGCACACTTGCTTGCAAATTTTATTCCCGCCCGTGCGAGGTCTTCTCTGATTCAGAAGTACCATTATCGGGTACAGCGCTTGGATGAGAACTTGGCTGATTTCATACAAGACATTAAGTTTTATACTAGGGTGTTTGCCCTTCATTTTCCTGAAGATCAGATTGTACAGGCTATTGTAGAAGGCATTTCACCATCTTATAGGTCATATTTGTGTTTCGCGGCGTGCCCGCAAACTTTCTCTGAACTTGAAGCGTTGGCCGTCTCAGCGGAAGGAGTGAGGTACGCTGACTCTTTGCGTGTGGCAAAAGAACCCCCTCCTTCGTTTAGTAATACTCGGCCTCCACCTCGCCGACCAGTCACACCCCGTAAATGTTATGCTTGCGGGTCGCCTGACCATCTTCGCAATAAATGTCCATTGGTCAAAACTAGTAGGGCAAATAATGGAGCTGGTTCAGCACAAGGCTGTTTTAAATGTGGGGCTTTCTCACATATCGCCAAGAATTGCCCAAACTCGATTAGCACCCCCTCCTGCTCAACTTCTGGTGCAAATTCTACCTATGCCAATAATAAAAAGTGACTAGTGGCTTCGGCTGAGTCGACTAATCCATCTTCCCGTGACTCAGCCCCTAGTAAACAGGTTGTAAATTCAGGGAACGAGCAATTTTCAAATTCATCTTTTGAAGGTCCCAAAGAGTGTCTTAGGATTGCGGCGGATTCCCCCGCACCGGTTCCTTTTCTTAAGATTGAGTTAAATAACGAGCCTATAACAGCTCTCTTAGATTCAGGCAGTGTTTGTTCGATTATTTCGGCTGAATGGTATTCTAAATTGAAATCTGTTTGTAAACTACCTGACTATGTCTCATCTCCGGTTCAATATGTTTCGGCTAATTCATCCCCATTAGAAATTCTAGGTTCCTTATTGGTCAAAATTCGTATTTTTAAATTCACATGGAAAGTTAAATTGTTTGTGGCCAAGCACTTGTCTTGCCCCATTATATTGGGAGCGGACTTTATTTTTCACACTGGTCTTGTGCTCGACCTTCAGAGTAGGTCTTGCACTTTCAAATTTGCCTCTAATTGTAACATCCCTTTATTAAAGTGTAATTCTGCATCATGTTCTTCTATTTCGCCTACCCAGGATGAGATGTTGTTAGATCTTAGACATCTACCTGAGGAGCAGGCTGATAGTATTCGTAAGCTGTGTCAGTCGTTTCCAGAGGTGTTTTCTGATACTCTTGGTGTTACTGACCTGATCGAATACAAAATTGAGGTCACGGATTCGATTCCTGTCCGTTTTCCACCGTATAGGCTATCTCCACCTAAAATGAAGGCTCTGAAAGAAATTATCGATCAGATGTTGAAGGATGGTATTATTAGGCCCTCTAAGTCAGCGTATTCCTCGCCTATTTTTCTAGTTCCGAAACCCCAAGGAGGCTTCAGGCCTGTCATTGATTACAGGGCTCTCAATCGGAAGGTGGTGTTACAATCTGTGCCCCTTCCCGACCTTCATTCTTGTTTTTCATGGTTTCGTAAGGCCAAGTTCTTTACTATCTTGGACTTGAATCAGGCCTATAATCAAATTCCCCTTGCCGAAGAGTCTAAACACCTTACAGTGTTTGCCACGGACTGGAATTTATATGAATACAACCGCGTACCTTTCGGGCTCCCCACGGGAGCAGCTGTACTCACTAGGCTGCTAGATAGGGTCTTCTCCGACATCAAATTTGAGTACTTATATCACTACTTGGATGATGTCGTCGTATTTTCAGAGACTTTTGAAGAGCATCTAGATCATCTGCGAGAAGTTCTCGATCGCCTTCGTAAAGCTGGGTTAACTGTTAAGTTGTCCAAGGTTGCCTTTGCTAAGCCCTCTATGTCTTTCCTAGGGCATATTGTGTCACCTGATGGTGTAGCTGTCGATCATTCTAGAACACAGGCCATCCGTGATTTTAAACCTCCCAAGGACATTAAAGGTATCGCCAGGTTCATTGGTATGGTGAATTTCTTCAGGAAGTTTATTCCTAACTTCGCTAATAGAGCGGCGCACTTAAACCTTCTTCGTAGGAAAGGCATCAAATTCGAGTGGGGACCTTCTCAACAAGCCGCTTTTGAAGACCTTAAATTAGCTCTTTGTAATGCCCCTGTACTTGCTATGCCTGATTTCTCGAAGAAATTCATCGTCCAAACCGACGCGTCGTCGTCAGCAGTAGCGGCAGTCCTTCTTCAAGAGACTGAACTTGGGAGGCGACCCATCGCCTATGCATCTAGGACCTTGTCGGCTCAAGAAGCCAAGTATTCCATATATGAGCTCGAAGGTTTGGCAGTCTTATTCGCCTTAGAGAAGTTCCGTCTCTATCTGGAACATGTTAAATTCGACCTGGAGACAGATAATCAAGCCTTAAGCTGGGTCTTAGGTAGGCCGCGTCGTACTGGTCGTATAGCCCGTTGGGCCATCCGTATTTCTGCCTTCCAGTTTGATGTTAGACATATCAGAGGTACCGAAAATATTGTCGCTGATGGACTCAGCCGTATGTTTTCAAACGACGTCGAGACCCAAGAACCGGTCGACAGTTCATCACCTCCCGAGTCCATACTATCTGATGTTAATGCCATCTTAACGGATGCCCCCATGCTCTTTAGGGATATCGAGAAATACCAACATGAAGATCCGACGCTGGCTCCGATAATGGAAACCCTTTCTTCTGGGGAACATGTTGTCCCTTATGTTCTGAGGAATGGTGTTCTATGTTGCCCTTCGAGGCATGATAAGATGATGAAAGTTGTTGTTCCAGCGGTTCTTGTACCTATGATCTTCAAGTATTATCATGAGACTCCATTAGGAGGGCATCTTGGAATCTTTAAAACCCGTGAAAAGATTCGTGAAATGTTCATCTGGAAAGGTATGGACGGTGAAATCCGTGAACTAGTAAAGGCTTGTAAATCCTGTTTGATTAGTAAACCAACCATGTCCACCAAGGTAGGCCTTTTGTCTTCCCATCAAGCGTCACGCCCCATGGAACGCCTGTACATTGATTATGTAGGACCCTTCCCCCAGTCAAAGGGTAATGCTAACAAGTTCATCTTTGTATGCGTAGATGGTTTTACCAGATTTTCTTGGTTATTTCCGACTAAGCTGGCTACCGCTCAGTCTACCATTACTTGCTTAAATTCTATTTTTGCTTCTTTTGGTCCGTGCCAATATATTGTATCTGATAATGCTAAGGCTTTTACATCTAATTTATTTCGTAAATTCTGTTTGACTTATCCATCTCTCATGTAACTACTTCTGCTTATTACCCTCAACCATCTCTGGCTGAACGGGTTAATCGTAATCTCAGGTCCGCACTTATTGCCTATCATCATGAAGATCATTCCAGGTGGGACACGTCCCTGCATTGGTTAGCTTTTGCTTTGAATTCGGCGGTTCACGAATCACATAAATTTACTCCAGCTTCTTTGATGTTCAAATTTGTTCCCAACACGCCGCTCTCTAACCTCTGGTCTCTGAGTAACATTCTACCCGAGACAATAGATCCGGATAATATTAAAGATCTTTGGAAGAAGGCTAAAGCCAATCTTAAGGTATCTCATGAAAAGGTTAGGGAAAGGTATGATCGTGGACGGAGACCCACCACTTTGAATGTAGGTGACCAGGTGATTGTCAAGAACTTTGTTCCCGCGGGCAAGCTTGCCCCCAGATTTCATGGGCCTTGTATCATTCTCGATTTTCTTACGCCAGTTACGTTGTTAGTAAGCAATCCAGCCACCGAGAGGATATTTAGGGTTCACCTGTCACAGGTGAAACCGGTGTAATTTCCGTGTTAACTTGCTTCATATCATTGTGAAAGGGGATATGAAGGTTATATTTTTTTTGAGTTTTCAATTTCTAGGCATTCTGCCCCTTCTATAATATTTTGTTTTATATGTAAGCATTTGTGTGAAACCTCCCCCGATTTGTTAAACTGCCATCCTGTCCTTGCCTCGGCCATTACCACGCTCCTGTCTCCTGCTCCAATACACACTGTGGCTGGATTATATTAAATGCCATGGACACCTGCACGCCGCTGACCCCTCAACCTCTTCACCAAGCCTGTGCCCTCAAAAAGATGATGGTCCAACACAATTCTGCCGCCTAGCTTTAATGTTTCAGTGCCCCCGCAGCCGCGCAGCGCTGTGCAGCAACTGGGGCAGAGGACGGGCCCCCTCTTCTCCAGCGAGGACGTCAGGTGCACGGCGAGCCGGAGCTCTCCTCCCGGCCAAGGCTGATGCGCGGCGCACGACCTGCTACTTGCCCGCAGCCGGTATATGTTCACCGCGGGCGCGGCGTGTTTCAACACCTCTGCTCCCCTCATAGTGCGGGCGAGCGGTATCTCAGGGTACTTGAGGGGTCCGAGCGGCCTCCCTTTGGACGCAAGCTGCAACGGCCGGTCTGGCCATTCAACTTGACCAACATCAACTACATGGACAGTTACGATAAGCAATGACTACACTTGGGAATTCAACAGCAATATTTGGCGGCAATTGCAAAAATTTTTTCTTCACCTCTAAGTATTAAAAGTTTATCTTCAGAAATTCAACTTCTACAAACATAAAGACTTTACTTCACCTGCAACAACAAAATTTTGAAACTGAATCAAACCAAATTAAGAAAATCTTATAAATGCTTCATATCCACAGCATAACTTGGACCTTGTTTCAAACTGATTTCATGTGTCACCCCTGGAGGTACTTTTGGGGGGGGGAGGTCTGTACCGGGCGGTACACCTCCACGCCGCTAATTTAAAATTTGCGCCTGTTGAAACTCCTCTGCTGGAGGAAGTCTGAACTTTATCTACGCTATTAATTCTCTACTTTCTCAGAAGATGTCACCACGTGGAAAATTTTGAGTTTTTGAACTGTGTCATTTTTGATGTGTTTTGTTTCGTTTGAAGTAAGAAGTGTGAACTTTCTCTTCTAGAGGACACTACTGAAGATCAACAATAGTGCACCCTAGTGCGAAGTCAAAGAACTATTTTGTTGGAGAAATTTTTATTTCAAATGTTTGTTCTTTGCTAAATTTCTTTCAGTCTTTAGTTAAGTTGGCAATAGTTACCCCTTCTTTCCCCTTGTTTTAAATCTAGCCTATCCCAAATTTCTTTAATTAATTTTCCACCAATTATGTGTTTCTTCTTAGTATTGTGTAGGGGGTTTATTGATGAACCAATAAAATCCTCGCGGGAGGGTGTTTTCATTCCCCTAACGCCTAGAACCTTCCGCGAGAGTATTTAAACTGCTGATTTTAGGGTCTCCGGGCCACTTCTGTTCCATCTTTCAGTGTATAAGGTACATAGCAGGAGGCGGGAAGCGCCTCTTTCCTCGGCAGCGGTCAACAACAAGGTAATGGCCGATTAATAACTTCTTTCTTTGCTAGCTCAGCAGTTTAACTCTCGGGGCGGGTTCTAAACGTTCCACCATGTAACCTTTTCCTAAATGTAACTACTCTTTCATATATTCTCTTTTAAAGCTACATACTGGGATAGAGAGTGCTAACCCTCTCGAGCTCCCACTCATATTGTTTTGAGGTGAACTTATTTTTCTCAACCTATTCTTCGTTAACGTAAAACAAATTGTTCTCTTCTTAAGTCACCTCTTTAGTATGGGATTAGCCCTTGTATTAACGGCCTAGTGCCAAGTAGGTCTTAATGAAAGTGTATTAGGAGTGCAAGTTCGCCTCCTCTCAAATTGTTATTTTAGAGGTCATTTAATTAACCTCCTTTGCATTTAATAGACCTCAGTAGATTGGGTATTTTACCCCTGTGTTTATGTCCGTTGAGGACAACTTGAAGGTGGAGTTTGGTGTGGCCTGGGAGAGGCTTAAATTTGAGAGCGTGTGGCTCTTTTGAAAATTGAGTGTTGTATGCCTCGTGGAGGCTTGTCTATGTAATTTGGAGCTAGGGCTCCTAGGCATGAATGGGGTTTTCTGCCCCTCTGTTGAAACTTGTGTTTGGAGGTAAAACTGCGCTGATTGCCCAAGCATTGTGTTTTCAGGGCTCGAAGCCCAAATCCTGTAAATATTGTAACTACCCTTTGACTTGCTACTTTGTACCTGCCATGCTTGTTATTTCTTTGTTTTTGAAAAGAAAATATAACCTGGTTAAATTTTAATTAATTTTACTTTAGTAGCTTGAGACCTGTTCACCACCCCGCACCTTCTTTCACGCATAACTACCACAAAAACACGGTAACAATTATTATTATTATTATTATTATTATTATTATTATTATTATTATTATTATTATTGAGAAAATAGCTATTTACAAGAAGAAGATAGAGATAGCTGAAAATCATATAGCATCTAGGAACACAAACAGAAAGCTTGAGTTTAATAGGAAGACCTTCTATCGTGACCTTGAAGGCGATAGATTTACAGTAAGTGAAGATATTAATCTTGAAGAAACCAAATGCTTTTGGACTACAATTTGGCAATATGATGAAAGACAAGATTATGAACAACTGATCCAAGAACTAAGTCCAGCAGAAGTGGAGGTAGACATGGATAGACGTAAGATAAAAGAGGTCCTATCCAGATATATAAAGTACCTAGCAAACTGGAAAGCAACAGGACCTGATTTTGTATATAATTACTTTATTAAGAGGATGTATGCCCTTCCACCCTTCTTTATAAGTAATGCAGTTTTTGAACCTTCTCAGCCTCCAATGTGGTCCGCTATTATGTCACCCGTTTTAGCAGTTTGCCCCACCCCTTAGCCATGTTGCTTAAAGGCATATCCAAGTTTTCCATTAACTCAACTAATGAGGTCATTTCACTTCTAAGATTTTCAGTCAAATTTCAAGAATATGCTTTAGTATTTGCTCTGTCCCATTCCCAAATTCTACAAATAATTTATCCCTATTCTGTAGGCGCTCTCTTGGACAAAATAGTAAAAGCGATAGCTGATAGATCATTGATAGAAAATTTCCATGCCCATCTTCTGGCTAGAGCAATGTCATCCCTAATACAAAAGTACTACTTCAGAGTACAGAGGTTAGATAAAAAAATGGCTGATTTTATTCAAGATATAAAGTTTTATACCAGGATATTCGCTCTCCATTTTCCAGAAGATCTTTCTCTTTTTTTGCTAGTTGCTTTACGTCGCACAGACACATATAAGTCTTATGGAGACAATGGGACAGGAAAGGAGCAGGAGTGAAAGGAAGCGGCCATGGCCTTATTTAGGGTACAGCCCCAGCTTTTGCCTGGTGTGAAAATGGGAAACTACGGAAAACCATTTTCAGGGCTGCCGACAGTGGGCAACATACTATCTCCTGAATACTGGATACTGGCCGCACTTAAGTGACTGCAACTATCGAGCTCAGTTTCCAGAAGATCAAATTGTGCAAACTATTGTAGAAGGAATCTCTCTGCCCTGTAGGTCATACCTATGTTTCACCTCTCGGCCCCAAACCTTTTAGGAACTCGAGGCAATGGCAGTGTCAGCCGAAGGACTGAGGTACGCTGACACTTTACGAGTTGCCAGGGAGCCCCCTCCATCATCTAACAGTTTCTTGGCCACCACCTCGCCGAACCTTCCCCACATGCAAATGTTTTTCGTGCAGATCACTGGAACACCTCAGAAATAAATGCACCTTTGTAAAATCTAGTGGAACTAGGAACGGAGCAGGTCTGGCCCAAGGTTGTTTCAAGTGCGGGTCTTTTGCCCATCTTGCCAAGAACTGCACTTCACTTAACAGCACACCATCTTGTTCAACTTATGGAGCTACCTCCACGAACCCAGGCGATAGGAAGTGACTAGCGTCATCGGCTGAGTCACAATGTTCAACTTTCCCAGGTTCAGCCCCCGTCAAATCAAGTAACCAATCCTTCAAGGAAGAGACCTCCTCTAATTTATTATTTGAAGGCCCTAGGGAATGCCTTAGAATTGCTTCAAAGACTCCAGAATTCATGCCATTTCTGAAAATTGAAGTGAATAATGAACCTGTTGCGGCGTTATTAGATTCAGGAAAAAACTCCTTCCCATAATCCAAAATAACCTAGAAACATATAGTGGGCTAAGTAAACTAGAGATCCAAGACTTCATGCAGGTCCTAAAACTCGTGATACATAATAACTATTTCACATTTGACAAATGTATTTACCAACAAGATGGACTGGCTATGGGGTCGCCAGCCTCAGGAATTTTGGCTGAGATATACATAGATTTCCTAGAAGACACTGCAATTAATACCAACAAAATTTTCTCAAATATACTCTTCTGGTCTAGATATGTTGATGATACCCTGGTTATTCTAGATGACAGAATGGTTAATGCAGCTACCACCCTTAACAACTTAAACAAGATAGATTCTAATATAAAATTCACATTAGAATCTGAGTCCAATAACTCAATTAACTTTTTAGACCTTACAATTAAGAGACTTCCTTCTTCTTTAGAATACAATATCTACAGAAAACCAACCCAAACAGCGACTACTATCAGAAGAGACTCCACACACCCACACGCACATAAATGAGCCACTTACTATAGTATGGTAGACCGTGCACTAAAAATACCGTTATCCAAGGACAACCTAAAGAAGGAATTGAACACCATTCGTGCCATCGCTAAATACAACGGTTATAACACCTCAATCACAGAACGCATTATCAACAAATGTAAACATAGACTAAAGACAACATTAACCAAAGAAAGACCTAACCCTGCCCTATTCGCCACTTTTACCTTTAACGAAAACATACACAGTGTAACTAACGTCTTCAAGAAACATAATATTAAAATTTCGTACAGAACCAGCAATAGAAACATAGATATAGTTCACAATTCCAAGTCGATAAACTGATTCAACATTCACGCAAAGTCAGGTGTTTACCGTTTTCAATGCAATAACTGTTTTTCCTCATACATCGGACAGATCGGGCGAAGCTTCAAAGTTAGATACTTAGAACACGTCAACGCCATCAGATATAATAGATTTTCTGCAATAGGCCAACACATACATGACTTAAAGCATAATTTTACTACCATAGAACAAGACCTAGAAATTCTCAAAAACATAAACAAAAGCCCTTTACTCGACGTTACGGAGAACTGTTTCATTCACCTAGACCAATTTTTTAATCCTAATCTAAACCTTAACGAAATTTCAGAAAAATCCAATATCCTTTTCGACTTCCTAATCGAAGTCTTTAGAGGTATCAAAATCACAGGAGGAAAATCGATCTTTCACGCTCTCCACAGCACTTTTCTACGTCCCACACCACTACCACTCCGCCCTCCTGACCCGCCTTGAACTCCGCCTCCCTACCCTTTCCTCTCCCCTTCCCCCTCTGCCCCCCTTCCCTTTCCACCCCTCTCACTCTACTTTCGCACTCATTCAACTTAGTCACACCCATCTCACTTGTCCACAACTCTTCTCACACTACACACACAGCACGCTGAACAAGGTGAGTCTCATATTCTATCATCCTTGGTCGCGATCCCAGTTTAGATTTCCATTTCACTAACTTTTTCTTTCCTTTCTTTTAAGATTCACCACCCTTGTTGAGCTGAGACAACTTTAAAGATCAACCTTATTCAATCGCTTAACATCAGGTGTCCCGGCCTTAGACAAAAACCTTTTGATGGTCTTGCCAACCTCACGTAACATCGGACCCGGACTTATGTGTCTCCATTGAATAACAACAGAAGAGTGGACAATTTTACTACATCGTTTTATTATCACATTCAGACTTTTATGTTCAATCATCAGACCAATTTTAACTCACCTATCTCATGAGACTATAACGCTTTTATGTGTCATTTTATATCATCATATTTTACTCATTTTTCTTTTAGCCTTTAAGGAGAAAAGCAGTCTATCATTTGTAGTTTGCCATGCAAGAATTATTTATACAACTTTTGTGATATGTACTTTGCCCACTTGTGATTTTTCAGCTGATGATGACGCAATAAGTGTCGAAACCGATACTAATAATATAATAAATAATATGTTGTGAACACCTTGTACAACACATTTTGTATTGAAAAGGTTGAACCTTCCTTAATTCTAATTATGTATTAGAAGGTTTGGCAGTCCTGTTTGCCGTGCAGAAATTCTGCCTCTATCTGGAGCATGGTAAATTTGAATTAGAATCAGATAATCAAGCTTTAAGTAGGCTATTGGCTAGGCCTCATCGTACTGGATGTATTAGAGCTATTAGAAATTCAGCCCTTGAATTTGATGTGCGACACATTAGAGGATCAGAAAATGTAGTCACAGACGGACTAAGTTCCATATTTTCTAATGATGTTGAGACCAGTGAACAGGAAGATAGTTCTTCTCTTCCCTTGCCTATACATTCTAGTATTAGTGCTATTTTGACTGATGCCCCAATGTTATTTCGTAATATCGAGAAATATAAATGAGAAGGTCCAGTGCTGGCTCCTATTATGGAAACCCTTTCTTCTGGGGAACACATTGTCTCTTATGTGTTGAGGAACATGGTTTTGTGTTGCCATTCAAGGCACGATCAGAAGATGAAAGTTGTGGTTCCAATTGTTCTTGTGCCCATGATCTTCAAATACTATCATGAGACCCCATTTTGGGGGGCATTTAAGTATCTTCAAAACAAGAGAAAAAATCAGAGAGATGTTTATTTGGAAGAGTATGGACAGTGAAATCAGAGAAATGGTTAAAGCATGTAAATCTTGCTTGCTTAGTAAGCCCACATTGTCGACGAAACTAGGGCTATTGACATTGCATCAGGCATATCACCCCATGGAGCATTTGTACATAGACTACGTCGGACCCTTCCCTCAATCAAAGGGGAACTTTATTCTTAATGTGTAGATGGCTTTGCTAGATTTTCATGGTTATTTCCGACTAAGCTGGCTATTGCTCATTCTAACATTTTTGTCTTAATATTATCTTTGCTTCTTTTGGTCCCTGTCAATATATTGTTTCTGATATGCAAAGGCTTTCACCTCTAACTTATTTCAAAATTCTGTTTTGATCTGTCTGTATCCCATGTAACGACTTCCGCTTATTCCCCTCAACCATCTCTAACTGAGCGGGGTTAATCGTAATCTTCGATCTGCTTTGATAGCTTTTCATTGTGAAGATCATTCCAGGAGGGATACTTCTCTGCATTGGTTATCTTTTGCTCTAAACTCGAGTCCCACAAATTCACTCCTGCCTCTCTCATGTTCAAGTTTGTTCCCAATACGCTGCTCTCTAATGTTTGGTCAGTCAATGACATACTGCCAGACAATAGATCCTGATAATATCAGAAACATGTGGAAGAAGGCTAAAACTAACCTTAATGCTTCTCAGGAAAAGGTTAGAGAGAGATATGATTATGGATGGAGGCCCACCAATTTAAAGGTTGGAGATTTGGTCATGGTCAAGACTTTTGTACCTGCAGGCAAGCTTTCCCCCAGATTCCATGGGCCATATATTATTATGGATTTCTTAACACCGATGGTTCATGTTTGTGGGTTACTGTAGTCACGTCCTAGTTCGTGAACCATTGGCAATGGCTGAGTGGCCTAGTAAGTGGTCCTGAGAGTTGGGATACCAGTTGCTACGGAATGGGAGTGAGCATCTCGGACATATTCTGAGTCATGGCCCTCCTTGTTTTCAGGCGGCTAGGACTATACAATTCACTGGTAGTCCATAACCCGTTAGATAGATCCTCACTTGGACTATGTGCAAGTAGGGTAGCATCCTGCTTCATGAATTTATCGAGCTCAGAACATTTTAAGCAAGCCTCGGACCTATGGGAGTAATGGAGTCCCACTCCCATTTGACAGGTGAGGGACTCCTTGGAAACAACTTGGCGAACGAAATGGAATTCGATGGGGAGCTACCAATATTAATGGGGCTTATGGAAGAAAGAAGGTAGAACTGACTGAGTCAGCAAAGAGGATGCACCTGGATGTGCTAGGAGTAAGTGATATTTGGGTAAGGGGAGATAATGAGGAAGAGATAGGAGATTATAAAGTGTACTTGACGGGTGTTAGAAAGGGACGGGCAGAGTCTGGGGTAGGGCTCTTTATCAGGAATACCATTGCACGCAACATACTTTCTGTTAGGCATGTAAATGAGCGAATGATGTGGGTAGATTTGTCAGTTGGAGGAATTAGGATAATAATTGTGCCCGTGTATTCACCATGTTAGGGTGCAGATGAGGATGAAGTTGACAAGTTTTATGAAGCATTGAGTGACATCGTGGTCAGGGTCAACAGCAAGGATAGAATAGTGCTAATGGGCGATTTCAATGCAAGAGTTGGGAATAGAACTGAAGGATACAAAAGGGTGATTGGTAAATGTGGGGAAGATATGGAAGCTAATGGGAATGGGAAGCATTTGCTGGACTTCTGTGCTAGTACGGGTTTAGCTGTTATGAATACATTCTTCAAGCATAATGCTATTCACCGCTATATATGGGAGGCTAGGGGTACCAGACCCAAAATAGACTATATCTTAACAGACTTTGAATTCAGGAAATCTGTTAGGAATGTACGAGTTTATCACAGATTTTTCGATGATACAGACCACTATCTGATCTGTAGTGAACTAAGTATCTCTGGGCCTAGGGTAGAGAAAGTGAAATCTGTCTGCAAACGAATAAGGGTAGAAAATCTCCAGGATGAGGAAATTAGACAGAAGTACATGGATATGATTAGTGAGAAGTTTCCAACAGTAGACAGTAAGCAGGTTCAGGATATAGAAACTGAATGGGTGGCATACAGGGATGCTAAAGTTTGCAACACTTCTATCTCTTCCTGCCAACTTTGGATGCTGGCCAATAGAAAATTTTGTATATTTATTTTTCAGCCAATTACATCTGTCTTGTATCTATTTACTTACCCAATCAAATTGGGGGTATGTCAGGCCTTAGCCCAGAGTTGTCTGGATCTTTCCTTTCGGGTATAAAAGCTGGCACACTTTTCAAACAGGGGATCTTATTCATTACTCCAGTCTAGTGTGTGTGTTTATAAAGGAGGCGGGGAGCCTTGTCCATCACAGTGTAATCCATCAGCTGAAGGTAATGGCAGTCCTATCTAAGTGATAGTCTTTGAAAGCTAGCTCGAGGGGAAGCTTTCCAATCTTTACTAATGTAACTTTAATTTTTTTAAATGTAACTTTTAAACGAGTCAAGAAAACTTACCCAAAATCAGGGAATAAAGAGTGTGATACCCTCTCGCATTCCCTATCAACTTGATTTCGAGGTGACTATGATTTTGTAACATTTTTCAGTTTTGAAATTTTTGTAATTTAAATATTCTCTCCATCTAGTCACCTCGGTAGTATAGGCTTAGCTTCTGTAACTTCGGGCCGGAAGCTCAAATAGGAAAAGAAACAAAACGTTCAAACTGGCTGACTTCCAGTCTTTAATGGAAGAGGAGCTGGATAAAGCAACCGAACAGGAGTGTAAGGCTTGTGTGTCACATGCTGAAAAATTTCAAGAGGATGATTACAAAAGGGACGTGTTATTGGACACAGTCATGGAAGATATCATAAATCTGTGAGACGACAACCACAGTGAGGATTCAAGTGACAAGAATATTTCCGGTGAGCTCTGGTGATGATGACAAATGTCAGAGTGCTGTAACACGGATACTTCAGCTGGAATAAGGTAAGGTAAAGTAAGAAAATAAGAGAGTAAAAACATGTGTAACTCTGTACTTTTGAACAAATTGTTTTCGGTCTGTTGTCAGTGCACTTGTTATATGCATGATTAATTAACTCATATCATACTACATCGAAGATATAATAAAATAATAAAAATGAACAAATAATAAAATAAATTAAAAATAAAATAAAATAAAAATAATAAAACTCATCCATAGGCCATACTCGAACTATAACATACGAAGCTCTGTATTTCATAGCCTTGTGGATTCCAACACTAATGCGCATGTGGGCACTCCTGGCAGCATAGTAGTTGTAGCCTCTGTCTCTTTTCCTTAACTGACTCTTGCATCGTGCTGGATTGGTCAGCGCCATGCTCCTCGCTTCCCTTGACAACATATAGGCCGCACACCATCAGAGCATAAAAGACCTATAGTGCTCAATATTCGACTGTTTTGATCTAGCCCGTTCATAACTTACTTTGATCATATCTGCAGTTGTAACACAACTCTCACTACGAATAATTTTTACCACACTCCCTTCTGCTTGTCTGTGATACCATCGTTGATTCTTCCACTGATAAAGAGTGATTGATTTCCTGGTACATACCAAATTCTTACCATCTGGAAGAGTCTCAAGGACAATGGATGAACACAGGAAGTTTCACACTCCTTTCAGAATCAAACAGTAAGAAGTTACACAGTAAAAATCAGGGCAACATGCAGTCGTTGCTTGGGAAAATCCAAGTACAGTATTTATACTTAGTTGCCACTTTTCAGTTATACAGGTACTAGTGATGAAATATATGATAATTGTAATATATCAGACTACATGGGATTACTTTCAGATTCAAATTTTTTTTTGGATGAAAAGAATTTTGAGGGGTGGTTCCATCTCAAATCCTCATATCTATGCCAATGTTCTGGATTCTCTTTTGAATATGGATGAACACAGGAAGTTTCACACTCCTTTCAGAATCAAACAGTAAGAAGTTACACAGTAAAAATCAGGGCAACATGCAGTCGTTGCTTGGGAAAATCCAAGTACAGTATTTATACAGTATTGTAGACCTTAACCAATTTATTCACATGACATTACATGAGATTGCCAATCACACATGTGTTAACAAGGCATTACTACAGAAGGAGCATAAAATCAACTATTGGTAACTAACAATAATACACATTTATTTTGATGTCTGATATATTAATTTCATATTTCAATTGACTTTTCCTTCTCTTCTTCTACTTTCTGTCAAAGAAGGAACAACAGTGCAAGCTACAAGCCATTCCAAGCAATGGATATTACACATAACATGTGATACAAGAACATTACAGTAATATAGAAAAAGACTATAACAGGAGAAGAAACAGAGATATGGTGATAACATTTGTAGATTTCGAGAAAGCTTATGATTGCATCCATAGAGAATCTCTGTTTAAAATTTTAAGACACCTTGGACTACACCCCAAATTAATAAACATGATAAAATTGACTCTCACCAATACCAAGTCAAAAGTGAAGTTTAGGGGTGAAACATCAGAGACATTTGAAATTAAAACTGGACTACGGCAGGGAGATGGGCTCTCACCACTATTATTTAACTGTGCTCTAGAAATGGTAATGAGGGAATGGTTTAGAAAATGTCCCCCCAAAATAAAGATTGGCCGAAAAATCAAAACAAATTGCCTGGGTTTTGCTGACGATTTAGCATTACTAGCAGTGGACATAAAAGAAGCTAACACCCAGATATCAGAACTTCAAAACATTGCAAATAAAATTGGCCTCAAAATATCATTTGAAAAAACAGAAATTATGCCCCAAAAACCAACACAGCTAAAAGAAGTCACCATAAATGGTAATAAAATCAAAATAGTAACTCAGTTTAAATATCTTGGAGAAGTAATAACACATAACTTAAATGAAAAAATCTCAATCCAAGTAAGAACAAATAGATTAGCTAAAGCACAAAAATTAACATGGGATATCTACAAAAAGAAATGTCTATCAATAAATACAAAAATAAAACACTACAACACAGTTATAAAACCGGAAGCTACATATGCAGCAGAAACACTCTTTTACCTGAATAAACAATCAAAGACTGACAGACTTCAGAAAATTGAAAGGAGGATTGGAAGAACCTGTATCAACAAAAAATATCAGAAAGATGGACAGTGGCGGTTAATACCTAACAAAGTCGTGTACAAAGAGCTAGAACCCATTACAGATACTATGCGTAAGAGGAGACTGGGATTCCTTGGACATATCATGAGGATGCAGGACTCGAGACTTCTGAAACAACTAGTACAACACAGTCTCGTCTCAAAAAATACCACAACAGGATGTAAATGGATCAGAGAAGTAAGAGAGGATCTGAAGGAAATAGGCCTTACAACAGAAGACACCAAAAATAAGATAAAATTGAATACAAAACTCAAGAATACAAACCTCCGCTTTACCCTTACACAAAACAAACCAACACCACGCACATTTTCAACTGAGGAAAGGGCACGAAGATCGGAGCGTCTGAAGAAGTACTGGGAGGACCGCAAAGCCCGAACAATCCCTTCAAAGAGACCTGAACGACGGACTGACTAAAGTGATCCTATGTGGTCATAAAAGAAGAAGAAGAAGAAGAAGAAAAAGAAGAAAAAGAAAAAAGAATAATCAATAAGCGCAAATGCCCTAAAAACCAAATAGAGATAGGAAGTTTGCATTAAAGCTACCAGTAGCATTTTTATCCTGCATACACTGATCTACCATAATTCATTGATACGGAAAAAAAAAGTGAACATGCATTTATCATTATCAAGAGCTTTTATAAAAAAAATAAACTTCAAGTATGAGAAATGTTCACACACTTCTATGTACAAACTAACTTGCAATTTGGTGTGCAAATAAAGAAAACTTGGAGCTACCATGCATTACAACTAATCTGACTGGATACAAATCACACTTTTCATTATCAAATTGTTAAGACAGAGAACAAGAAAGACTTTCCAAAATATAAAAAAATATCATGCTGAAATAATAATAATAATAATAATAATAATAATAATAATAATAATAATAATAATAATAATAATAATAATAATAATAATAATAATAATAATAATAATAATTGTACCGGGTGGTACACCTCCACGCCGCTAATTTAAATGCGCGCCAGTTAAAACTCCTCTGCTGGAGGAAGTCTGAACTTTATTGACGGTATTAATTTTCTACCTTCTCAGAAGATGTCACTACCTGTAAATTTTGGAGTTTTAGAACTGTGTCACTTTTGATGTGTTTTTGTTTCGCTTGAAGTAAGAAGTGTGAACTTTCTCTTCTAGAGGACACTACTGAAGATCTACAATAGTGCAACCTAGTGCGGAGTCAAAGAACTATTTTTTTTGGAGAAAATTTAATTTCAAGAGTTTGTTCTTTGTTAAATTTCTTTCTGTCATTGTTTAAGTTGGCAATATTTACCCCTTTCTTCCCCTTGTTATGAATGTATCCAATCCCGAATTTCTTCTATTAATTTCTGACCAATCTGGTGTATCTTCCCCCAACTTGAATCTGTTGCGGGGTCCTACCCAATAAAGAGTTTGTGGGAGGGTGTTTTCTTTCCCCTAACGCCTAGAACCTTCCGCGAGAGGATATAAACTGCTGATTTTCGGGTCTCCGGGCCACTTCTGTTCCATCTTTCAGTGCGTAAGGTACACAGCAGGGGGCGGGAAGCGCCTCTTTCTTCTCCAGCCGTTCAACACAAGGTAATGGCCAATTAATAACTTCTTTCGTTGCTAGATTAGCAGTTTAACTCTCGGGGCAGGTTCTAGGCCTTCCACCATGTAACTTTCCTTTAAAATGTAAAAACTACTGGTATCTATTCTAGCATTCAAACGACATATCGGGATAGAGAGTGCTTAACCCTCTCGAGCTCCCACTCACATCATCTTGAGGTGAACTTATTTTTCTCAACCTATTCTTCCGTAATGTAATGTAAATTGCTATTAAGTCACCTCTGTAGTATGGGATTAGCCCTTGTATTAATGGCCTAGTGCCAAGTAGGTCTTAAGCAAAGTGTATTAGGAGTGCAAATTCGCCTCCTCTCAAATTGTATTTTAGAGGTCATGTATTAACCTTTCTGTCATTTAACAGACCTCAGTAGGTTGGGTATTTTACCCCTGTGTATACGTCCTTGGAGGACAGCTTAAAAGTGGAGTTTGGAGTGGCCTATGATAGGCTTGTATTTTAAGGGGAAGTTGCCCTTTATTGAAAATTGTGTCTCTGCCTCAAGGAGGCTTTTGGGTGTAATTGGAAGCAAATGTTTCTGGCATGTTTGGGGGTTTTCGGCCCCTTTGTTGTATGGTGTTCATTGTAAGGTTGGGCTCCTTGCTCAAGAATTATGTTTCTGACTTTTGAAGCCCCAAACGGGGTACCTATGTAAATGTATTTTTCAATCGTGTTTCGGCTACTAAGTACCTGTTCTATTTGTTGTTACCTAATTTTGCAAAGAAAATATAACCTTGTTAAATTTTAAAATTAATTTCACCTTAGTAGCTTGAGACCTATTCACCACCCAGCACCTTCTTTCATGCATAACTACCACCAAAACACGGTAACAAGTGGTAGCAGAGCGTGGTTGAATGGGTCTCAATTTAGCCCCTTTTGACGACTAGACATTGTTTTGATCCGAACTCTAACCATTTTCTCAGTTGCTGGAATTTTTTTTGACTTTTCAAAATTGTTCGGTCATCATGCCCGGCCCTCGCGATGTTCTCCTTCTTAACTACTTGCGCAAGGAGGAGTTGATCTATGAATTAACTATCAGAAATGTGCAATCTGGAGGCACGGTTGCAGTAGACACTAACAAGCTTAGAGAGTCCCTTGATTTGCCCATTTCCATCCCCAATTTGGGAGAGAAAGAAATTGACGATTCTCTTTCCACGATCACGGAGAATGTTACTGGGCTAGCTTCTGTAGTTAGTTTTTTTGATGAAAATGATCCGTCTCCGAATCAAATTAAGCGTGTGCAAGGCAGGCTATATCATTTTTCGAATAGGGTTAACGATCTGTTGTCTCTAAAACTGAATGACGTTCAGAGGAAGGAAGCTAGTACGCTCCTGGAAAATATTTCCGAATTATCTAGTAAGGTCACTCAATTGTTAACTGGGGAAGTTCCTCCCAAATCTGATCAGCCCACCATAGTGAATGTAGGTAGCGAGGAAGAACCTGCTAAGGGAGAAGTAAATAGGAAAACCATCGCTGCTCAAACTATCTCTGCCCCATTGGACAACGAGTCTGAACGCCGTGCATCGCTGAGTAACATCCGTTCTGAATTAACTTCCTTGCCATTGAAACCTTTACCTACTATGTCACCCGGGTTTAGTAGCTTGCCTCATCCATTGGCAATGTTGCTCAGAGGTATATCTAAGTTTTCCGTTAATACCACCAGTAACGTAATTTCATTTTTAAGATTTCTAGTCGAATTTCAGGATCATGCCCTTGTTTTTTCTCTTTCTCCATGTCAAATCTTGCAAATTATCTATCCGTATGCTATTGGTATTCTCTCTGACAAAATAGTTAGAGCCATTGCCGAGCAATCATCTATTGAGGATTTCCATGCCCATTTGCTAGCTAACTTCATCCCGGCTAGGGCCAGGTCCTCCCTTATTCAGAAGTACTATTATCGTGTACAGCGCTTGGATGAAAACTTGGCTGATTTCATACAGGACATTAAGTTTTTATACTAGGGTGTTTGCCCTTCATTTTCCTGAAGATCAGATTGTACAGGCTATTGTAGAGGGAATTTCACCTCCCTATAGGTCATATTTGTGTTTCGCGGCGTGCCCGCAAACCTTCTCTGAACTTGAAGCATTGGCCGTCTCAGCGGAAGGAGTTAGATACGCCGATTCTTTGCGTGTCGCGAAAGAACCCACGCCTTCCTTTAGTAACACTCGGCCTCCACCTCGCCGACCTGTCAATCCCCGTAAATGTTATGCTTGCGGGTCGCCTGACCATCTGCGCAACAAGTGTCCGCTGATCAAGTCAAGTGGGACAAGGAATGGAGCCGGGTCATCACAAGGCTGTTTTAAATGTGGGGCTTTCTCACATATTGCCAAGAATTGTCCCAACTCAAATAGCACCCCCTCCTGCTCAACTTCTGGTGCAAATTCCACCTATGCCAATAATAAAAAGTGACTAGTGGCTTCGGCTGAGTTACTAATCCATCTTCCCGAGACTCAGCCCCTAGTAAACAGGTTGTAAATGCAGAGAACGATCAGCCTTCAAATTCATCTTTTGAATGCCCTAAAGAATGTCTTAGGATTGCGGCGGATACCCCCGCACCTGTTCCTTTTCTTAAGATTGAGTTAAATAACGAGCCTATAACAGCTCTCTTAGATTCAGGCAGTGTTTGTTCGATTATTTCGGCTGAATGGTATTCTAAATTGAAATCGGTTTGTAAACTTCCTGACTATGTCTCTTCTCCTGTTCAATACGTTTTGGCTAATTCATCTCCATTAGAAATTCTAGGTTCCTTACTGGTCAAGATTCGTATTTTTAAGTTAACATGGAAAATTAAATTGTTTGTGGCCAAGCAATTGTCTTGCCCCATTATATTGGGAGCTGACTTTATTTCTCACACTGGTCTTGTGCTCGATCTCCAGTCTAGGTCGTGCACATTCAAATTTGCTTCTAGTTGTAAAATACCACTATTAAAGTGTAATTCTGTGTCATGTTCTTCTATTTCGCCTACCCAGGATGAGATGTTGTTAGACCTTAAACATCTACCTGAGGAGCAGGCTGATAGTATTCGCAAACTGTGTCAGTCGTTTCCCGAGGTGTTCTCTGATACTCTTGGTGTTACTGACCTTATTGAATACAAAATTCAGGTCACGGATTCGATTCCTGTCCGTTTTCCACCTTATAGGCTATCTCCACCTAAAATGAAGGCTCTGAAAGAAATTATCGATCAGATGTTGAAGGATGGTATTATTAGGCCCTCTAAGTCGGCGTATTCATCGCCTATTTTTCTAGTCCCGAAACCCCAAGGAGGCTTCAGGCCTGTCATTGATTACAGGGCTCTCAATCGGAAGGTGGTGTTGCAATCTGTGCCCCTTCCTGACCTTCATTCTTGTTTTTCATGGTTTCGTAAGGCCAAGTTCTTCACCATCTTGGACTTAAATCAGGCCTATAATCAAATTCCCCTTGCCGAAGAGTCTTAACACCTTACAGCGTTTGCCACGGACTGGAATTTATATGAATACAACCGCGTGCCGTTCGGTCTCCCTACGGGAGCAGCTGTGCTCACTAGGCTACTAGATAGGGTCTTCTCCGAGATCAAATTCGAGTACTTATATCACTATTTAGATGATGTCGTCGTATTTTCAGAGACTTTTGAAGAACATCTAGATCATCTGCGAGAAGTTCTCGATCGCCTTCGTAAGGCTGGGTTAACTGTTAAGTTGTCCAAGGTTGCCTTTGCTAAGCCCTCTATGTCATTCCTAGGGCATATTGTGTCACCCGATGGTGTAGCAGTCGATCATTCTAGAACACAGGCCATCCGTGATTTTAAACCTCCCAAGGACATTAAAGGTATCGCCAGGTTCATTGGTATGGTGAATTTCTTCAGAAAGTTCATTCCTAACTTTGCTAATAGAGCGGCACCCTTAAACCTTCTTCGTAGGAAAGGCATCAAATTCGAGTGGGGACCTTCTCAACAAGCCGCTTTTGAAGATCTGAAATTAGCTCTCTGTAATGCCCCTGTCCTTGCTATGCCTGATTTCTCAAAGAAATTCATCGTCCAAACGGACGCGTCATCGTCAGCTGTAGCTGCAGTCCTTCTTCAAGAGACTGAACTAGGGAGGCGACCCATCGCCTATGCATCTAGGACTCTATCGGCTCAAGAAGCCAAGTATTCCATCTATGAGCTCGAAGGGTTGGCAGTCTTATTTGCCTTAGAAAAGTTCCGTCTCTATCTGGAACATGTCAAATTCGACCTGGAGACAGATAATCAAGCCTTAAGCTGGGTCTTAGGTAGGCCGCGTCGTACTGGTCGTATAGCCCGCTGGGCTATTCGTATTTCCGCCTTCCGTTTTGATGTTAGACATATCAGAGGTACCGAAAATGTTGTTGCTGATGGACTCAGCCGTATGTTTCATAACGACGTCGAGACCCACGAACCGGTCGACAGTTCATCACCTTCCGACTCCATACTATCTGGTGTTAATGCCATCTTAACAGATGCTCCCATGCTTTTTAGGGATATTGAGAAATACCAACGTGAAGATCCGACGCTGGCTCCGATAATGGAAACCCTTTCTTCTGGGGAACATGCTGTCCCTTATGTTCTGAGGAATGGTGTTCTATGTTGCCCTTCGAGGCATGATAAGTTGATGAAAGTTGTTGTTCCAGCGGCTCTTGTACCTATGATCTTCAAGTATTATCATGAGACCCCATTAGGAGGGCATCTTGGAATCTTTAAAACCCGTGAAAAGATTCGTGAAATGTTCATCTGGAAAGGTATGGACGGCGAAATTCGTGAACTTGTAAAAGCTTGTAAATCTTGTTTGCTCAGTAAACCGACCATGTCCACCAAGGTAGGCCTCTTGTCTTCTCAGCAAGCGTCGCGCCCCATGGAACGCCTGTATATTGATTATGTAGGACCCTTCCCCCAGTCAAAGGGGAATGCCAACAAGTTCATCTTTGTATGCGTAGATGGTTTTACAAGATTTTTGTGGTTATTTCCGACTAAGCTGGCTACCGCTCAGTCTACAATTACTTGCTTAAATTCTATTTTTGCTTCTTTTGGTCCGTGCCAATATATTGTATCTGATAATGCTAAGGCTTTTACATCTAATCTTTTTCGTAAATTCTGTTTTGACTTGTCCATCTCTCATGTAACTACTTCTGCTTATTACCCTCAACCATCCCTGGCTGAACGGGTTAACCGTAATCTCAGGTCCGCACTTATTGCCTATCATCATGAAGATCATTCCAGGTGGGACACGTCCCTGCATTGGATAGCTTTTGCTTTGAATTCGGCGGTTCATGAATCTCACAAATTTACTCCAGCTTCTTTGATGTTTAAGTTTGTTCCCAACACGCCGCTCTCTAACCTCTGGTCTCTGAGTGACATTCTGCCCGAGACAATAGATCCGGACAACATTAAAGATCTTTGGAAGAAGGCTAAAGCTAATCTTAAAGTATCTCATGAAAAGGTTAGGGGAAGGTATGATCGTGGACGGAGACCCACCCCTTTAAAGGTAGGTGACCAAGTAATGGTCAAAAATTTTGTTCCCGCGGGCAAGCTTGCCCCCAGATTCCATGGGCCATGTGTTATTCTCGATTTCCTCACCCCGGTTACGTTGTTATTAAGCAATCCAGCCACCGAGAGGATATTTAGGGTTCACCTGTCCCAGGTGAAACCGGTGTAATTTCTGT
Source organism: Anabrus simplex (assembly GCF_040414725.1). Lineage (NCBI taxonomy): Eukaryota > Metazoa > Arthropoda > Insecta > Orthoptera > Tettigoniidae > Anabrus > Anabrus simplex. The sequence goes on along the minus strand of NC_090269.1, from coordinate 170,346,193 downwards.
GTTAACTTGCTTCATATTATTTTGAAAGGATATGAAGGTTATATTTTTTTTTGAGTGTCGCTTTTAAGGCATTCTGCCCCTTCTGTAATATTTTGGTTTTAGATGTAAGCCTTTTGTAAAACCTGCCCCGATCCGTTAAACTGCCATCCTGTCCTTGCCACGGCCATTACCACGCTCCCGTCTCCTGCTCCACCTTACACAGTGGCTTAACTTATGCCATGGATATTTGCACGCCGCTGGCCCCTCAACCTCTCCACAAGCCTGTACCCTCAAAGAAGATGATAGTCCAACACAATTCTGCCGCCTAGCTTTAATGTTTCAGTGCCCCCGCAGCCGCGCGGCGCTGTCCCGCGGCTGGGTTCGAGGACGGGCCCCCTCGGCCCCAGCGAGGACGACATGTGCACGGCGAGCCGGAGCTCTCCTCCCGGCCTAGGCTGATGTGCGGCGCACGACCTGCTACTTGCCCGCAGCCTGTATATGTTCACCGCGGGCGCGGCGTGCTTCAACACCTCTGCTCCCCTCATAGTGCGGGCGAGCGGTATCTCAGGGTACTTGAGGGGTCCGAGCGGTTCCCTTTGGATGCAAGCTGCAACGGCCGGTCTGGCCATCCAACTTAGCCTACATCAACTACATGGACAGTCACTATAAGAGATGACTACACTTGGGAATTCAACAACAAATTTGGTGGACATTGCAAAATTTTTCATCACCTTTTAAAAGATTATCTTCAGAAATTCGCCTTCTACAAACATAAATACCTTACGTTCCCAATTACTACAAAATTTTGGAACTGAATTAAGAAATTTCTCAAATACTTCTGCAATTTATTTTAATATCAACATCAAAACTTGGACCTTATTTTCAAACAAAAGTTTATGTTCTTCTGTGTTACCCCTTGGAGGAACTTTTGGGGGGGGGAGGTCTGTACCGGGTGGTACACCTCCACGCCGCTAATTTAAATGCGCGCCAGTTAAAACTCCTCTGCTGGAGGAAGTCTGAACTTTATTGACGGTATTAATTTTCTACCTTCTCAGAAGATGTCACTACCTGTAAATTTTGGAGTTTTAGAACTGTGTCACTTTTGATGTGTTTTTGTTTCGCTTGAAGTAAGAAGTGTGAACTTTCTCTTCTAGAGGACACTACTGAAGATCTACAATAGTGCAACCTAGTGCGGAGTCAAAGAACTATTTTTTTTGGAGAAAATTTAATTTCAAGAGTTTGTTCTTTGTTAAATTTCTTTCTGTCATTGTTTAAGTTGGCGATATTTACCCCTTTCTTCCCCTTGTTATGAATGTATCCAATCCCGAATTTCTTCTATTAATTTCTGACCAATCTGGTGTATCTTCCCCCAACTTGAATCTGTTGCGGGGTCCTACCCAATAAAGAGTTTGTGGGAGGGTGTTTTCTTTCCCCTAACGCCTAGAACCTTCCGCGAGAGGATATAAACTGCTGATTTTCGGGTCTCCGGGCCACTTCTGTTCCATCTTTCAGTGCGTAAGGTACACAGCAGTGGGCGGGAAGCGCCTCTTTCTTCTCCAGCCGTTCAACACAAGGTAATGGCCAATTAATAACTTCTTTCGTTGCTAGATTAGCAGTTTAACTCTCGGGGCAGGTTCTAGGCCTTCCACCATGTAACTTTCCTTTAAAATGTAAAAACTACTGGTATCTATTCTAGCTTTCAAACGACATATCGGGATAGAGAGTGCTTAACCCTCTCGAGCTCCCACTCACATCGTCTTGAGGTTAACTTATTTTTCTCAACCTATTCTTCCGTAATGTAATGTAAATTGCTATTAAGTCACCTCTGTAGTATGGGATTAGCCCTTGTATTAATGGCCTAGTGCCAAGTAGGTCTTAAGCAAAGTGTATTAGGAGTGCAAATTCGCCTCCTCTCAAATTGTATTTTAGAGGTCATGTATTAACCTTTCTGTCATTTAACAGACCTCAGTAGGTTGGGTATTTTACCCCTGTGTATACGTCCTTGGAGGACAGCTTAAAAGTGGAGTTTGGAGTGGCCTATGATAGGCTTGTATTTTAAGGGGAAGTTGCCCTTTATTGAAAATTGTGTCTCTGCCTCAAGGAGGCTTTTGGGTGTAATTGGAAGCAAATGTTTCTGGCATGTTTGGGGGTTTTCGGCCCCTTTGTTGTATGGTGTTCATTGTAAGGTTGGGCTCCTTGCTCAAGAATTATGTTTCTGACTTTTGAAGCCCCAAACGGGGTACCTATGTAAATGTATTTTTCAATCGTGTTTCGGCTACTAAGTACCTGTTCTATTTGTTGTTACCTAATTTTGCAAAGAAAATATAACCTTGTTAAATTTTAAAATTAATTTCACTTTAGTAGCTTGAGACCTATTCACCACCCAGCACCTTCTTTCATGCATAACTACCACCAAAACACGGTAACAATAATCATCATCATCATCATCATCATCATCATCATCATCATCATCATCTCCCATGATTTGGCTCCACTAGACCTGTAACTCTGTTCCATTCCAGGTTCTTCTTGAAATAAAATATTTTCTCATGTGTTATTAAATGACTTTTATATCTTAACATTATGTCTGTAATATAAGTGGTGTTGATGGATGGAATTAGTGTGGAAATGATAAAGACTATTGGACCTATTGGATTACAATGAGTGTACATATTGTTAAAGGACATATGGAAACAGAAATGTGGGCCAGAAAACTGGGGAAAGGGAATAATAAAACCAGTCTTTAACACATTGGTGATGGGCTCCGAGAATTCTCATAGTTCTTCGGCCGACCGTATGTGATGGGCCCCAAGAATTCTCGTTTTTATGTACCTTGTGTTTCCTTGATTGCTGCTACAACCTGGTGGTGAAATTATAAGTTTCAAATGGTTTAGTCATTGAATAAATAACATAAGGCAACTATTGCCTCATCACCTTTTTTCTTTAAACCTTCATTACAAAATAATATCGGATATGTCAAGCTATTCCTTGGGGCTTCAGTGTAGCTGTCAACATGGCGCAGGGCAAGGAGTTGCTAACAGATATGGATATTTGTGATGAATTACGTGCAGACCGGGTATCAGGGATGTGAATTAGATATTTCTAATTGTGTGAGTGATTCTGACAATGCTTTTGATCCTTCTATGTCAAATTGTGGACAAAAATCTCATGCGTTGGAATACAGCAGGGACTCAGATGCACACAAGTCGAGTTCAAATAGCACTTGTAGTATGTAGTACATACAGAAACAGTCAGATAATCCAGTTCGTAATTTAGAAGTTTGAGGTTGATATCTAGAATATTTTTCGCATTACATGAGTTTGAGTACAGCAGTGTAAATTTGTTCTTGCAGGCTTGAAATATCCGGTCAATGTGGGGTAGCAGTCTCTGTTCAGACCCGGTCACCAATGTGTTAAGAAGGATGACAAAAAATTGTGTGATAACTACCTATGTATAGAGGAATCACTCTCTTGTCACAAGTGGCACAAATGCTGGAAATAATATTTGAGAGGGGAATGAGAAGAAAGGTACAAGGAGAGTTGCAAGAAGATCAGTATGGCTTTAGAAATAGAAGATCTACAGTGGATCCAATCTTCAAGATGTGGCGATTAACAGAAAAGAACTGGAAATATGGAAAAGATCTGGTAATAACCTTCATAGATCTAATAAAGGTGATAGTGTTCTCAGGGAGAAGGTTTGGGAAATCATGGTCAAAAAGAGACTGGGTACACAAACTGTAGAAATGGTGCATGCAATGTACAAAAACTGTGTCAACAGCGTACAGACTTTGCTTGGAAAGACAAAATGGTTTAGAAATGAAACTGGACTAAGGCAGGAGAGTGTGCTATATCACCTCTTTTGTTTCTAATGGTTATGGACAAAATTAAAGGAGACAAAGGAAGCATATTGGGAATAGGGAGATGAAGTTATTACTATTTGCAAATGGTATTGTGGTCTGGGGGACAAACAGCAAAGAAGTACAAGAACAACATGATGCACTGAACAAGAAAATAGAAAATTATGCTATGAAGATCAGCACAGAAAAACGCAAGACCATAGTGACATCAAGAGGAGAAAGACAAGGGAAAGGCATTGTGGAAATTGGTGGTCAAAACCTTGAAATTGTTGACAGTTTCAAATACCTAGGGAGTGTATTAATGCTGGATAAGGGGAAAGAGGATGATGATGATATAAATGGTGTTGAACTCATTGAAAATGTTTTCACATTCTCCCTATTTACAATTCGAGAAACATTACTTGTGATCAAGTATGGTACTCTAATATTGCTAGTAGTTTAAAGTAAGTACAGTGAACCTGGAAGAAATTCATAGCAAGTAACAACTGCAATCAACATTAAGAGAAAAAAAACATGTTCTCAATTTCTGAAACTGGAAGAGAAGATCCAAATGCTGGAGGATCCACGGAGAAGGAGGGCAGGACAGGTGGTACCATCTTCTTCTGCTTCTCTTAATAAACTTGCACCTCACACAGACATTACAGCTGCACCTAGCAGTCAGTGGAGGAGACATTATTCTGAAGTTTCCGGCTCAGTAAGATCAGTCGTTTCCAAGATCGATAAGCGACACAAACTAACAGTGACGTCTAAAATAAATGAATCTGCAGAAGGAATAAAGGTGGTATTGAAAAGTAAATTAAATCAAACTATAATGAATGTTCGAATTAAGGCTTTTAAGGCACTTAAAGATGGAAGAGTACTTATTGCGACAGGAAGCAAAGAAGAGATAGAAGTCCTGATATCAGCAATAAATTTGAATTGTGGCAACACTCTGGAAGCAAAAGTCTCAAAATTAAGGAACCCAAACTTGGTAATATATAATATCCCTAATGATATAAATAAAGAAAATGCTGAAGAAATAATAAGAACCCAAAACTCAGAATTGGCACTACAGGAGGGAGACATTAAGTCCAAATATATATATATATATATGTCGCTGGTGGTGAGACGTTAATAACGTGAATGTGATAATTTAATTCTTGTCTTGTCATTATGCTAAAATTCTGTAGAATCGCCATTGCAAAAACAAAGGAACATTCAAAGACTTTTTCAAAGAAGTCAATGAAATATTTGTTTTTTGTGAATTTATGTAAAAATATTAATAAGATTTTCAGGACTCATAAGAAAGACATTTAATTATATTTATTTAATTGTTATGATAATATTTTGGTATTGGAGATCTCCTGTAGTTGTCCTTGTTGTAACTTGCAATCTGTTAAACAACCTTTTGTATCAACCTGTATATGCCATGTGGAGGTTTCGATAACGAAATCGCTGCATTTTGCAATCAAAACCTCTAGAATTCGTTGTCTATATTTGGTAATTTGTTTTAATTGGTCAGAATAATGAACTTCTTCATTGGCGAAAATTTTGGGTAGAATTGTAATAGGCTTCCCTGTTTGGCTGTTTGCGTGTTTCTCAATTTCCGGCATTTGGCTCCTCGGTAGGAGCAGGGCTCTTGTCCGCATCTTTGGTTTCCGTACATCCTCACGGTCAGACGCATTTCGGGTGTGGTCCCGTCAGCGGCTCCAGCCACCTCAGGGTAAGCATGTTTCCTTTTCGCGAACTTTAAATTAACATGTAAATTTATTTACTTCGGAGTTTACCTTAGACCCTGGTTTTTGCTGTTTTGTTTTGTAGTGCCTTAGTTCATCAGTTAGGCATATCCTGTTATTTTGGAGGCAATTCCCTTTCATTAACCTTTTTAATTGTGTCATGTAAAATTTATTTTTCCATCCGGAGTTGCCTCCTGTAGTCCTGCATCGATTTAATGTATGCTGTTTGGAGCTATCTGTCTCTCACTGATGTGTATTAGGAAGGCAGCAACTCTAAAGGCCTCTGCATTAGATTTTAAATTCCTTTGTCAATTTTCCTTGTAAATTAAATGTAATAATCTGTAAATCTCCTTTTCTATTTTGCTTGTATGATTGTTGTATATTCCCTGTTAAATTTTCCTTGTAAATTTTAATTGTAGAAGTTTGATCTCATTTTCTTAAATGTCGCTGAACAGATTCTTGTGGAGATGAACTTGTAATATACAATTTTGGTTTTCTGAAGAACTATAAATACGAGCCTAACGGTTCATTTCCTCTTTGTTTTTCTTTATTGATCTTGTTACTTTATTTTAAATTGCTGTTATTCAATTATGTTAAAATTTTCTTATTTGTTAGTAAATGCAGTCTAAAGGGTAACCGTTTACACGTCTATTTCCCTACAACGTCATGTAAGATTACAAACTCTTAGGGATCCCAGTCCACTTCCCACATCCTTTCTCTAGTTGTCATGTTGGTAATCCTGCTTACCTTTGCTTCTAGCCATGTGTGTGTTTTCAAAACTTGCGATGTTATAATTGGTGTCTTATTGGTTGACATATGAACGTTCTAGTTTATTACTTTGATTTATGTGTGCTTTAAATTAATGTGACCAGCTCCAAAAGTGTGTGTGTGTGTGTGTGTGTGTGCGTGCGCGCACGTGAGACAATGCATAACTAATGGAATAACTAGAATTTACTTGTGGAAATGAATTCACAAGTCCGAAAGAAACTATTGAAGCATGAACTCAAAATGAGTTGGGTAATATGTCATTCAGAATACTAAATTGCACCCATCAGCTGCTTCAAGAGCAGTCGATATAACCACAGACAAGATAATTGTGGATCAGAAGAAACCTGCCACTGTGTGCAAGAAGACATGAGTTGAAAGAATTCACAGCTACCTCACCAGACTTCAGTCTCCTAAGGTTCTCATTAGTGGAGATGAAAGTTAATACCTTGGGACACATGAATATAAATACAACTATATGTGCCTTGCCCGCAAATTGCCACGTGAATAGAATCAATTAATATTCCATGGTTTCCCATTTCTCTATGTAATGTTTGGGCGCCAGCGTTACAGTTTTAAACAAAACTGTAAAGCAAAATTTATATTTACTAGCATAGAGACTTATACTTAAAACACAGAGGTAGGATTTTAAATAATTAACCACCATTAAGTATCGCTTGAGAAAGAAAATTAACGCAATATAAAATAAAAAGAATTTATTATACAAAAATGAGATGAATCGGAAAAGTTCCTTTAAGCTTGGAGGGATTTTAGAATTTATGTTACTGAAATTAACTGTTGCTTGCTTTATCTAATTGAGGCTCACCAATTACAGCTTCCGTTGAGGTCATCTATATTCCGTGGTTACTCGTTCCCCTCTTCTCGTTTTAGAATTGGCTCCATGGACATCCTTCCTTCCTTCTGTGATATGGTTTGGGCTATCTGGACTAGCACTCCCTAATTGCCTAGTCTTTAAATTAAACATTAGCCCTATACTTGTGAAAATTGATCACCGTTGATCGTAGGAGGAGAAAATTCAGAGTTATGAATTTTTCCATGTTATCAGAAATCTCAATACAACTTAGCTATTCTACTGATACAATACAGACTTGTACCAAATTCCGTGGACTTGAACTAAACGTAGTTCTTCATCCAGAATAATTACAGAATATATCACAAGCCATAAGCTTGTTTCATCTCGCCCTGATCCGACAGCTTCAGAGCAGCTAAATACTCTCGAAGCGACAACACACTGTACGAAAATAACTATGTCTCGAAGCGACCACTCACTGTCTCAAAAATAACAAAGTAGTTGTTGTTGTGTGTCTTCATGCTAGATAATATATCTCTGGGCTCTCCCCACTCTTGGTAACAGCTAAATACCAAATCTCTATACAACGAAGCATCTGATTCGTAGATCCTATTATCATCTCCCTCTCTTGATACTTCACAAGTAACCAGTAGGCGTGGCGATGATGTAGTTGCCTGGCTTGCTAGCCTTGCACGCGGGTCGCTGTGTATTACCTTTGCTCATGAGTTAAACCCATGAGTCATCCAACTTCCCCGCTTCAAGAATAACTTATCCGTGTACACAAGTATGAGATGAAATGACACCAACTCTGTCTCAACATTGATCATATTTACAGTACATAATGAATTCCTATCCTACATAATATAATAATTTAAATAAGAAATGATGTTCTAATATGTACTGTACCGGGCGGTACACCTCCACGCCGCTTATTTAAAATTCGCGCCAAATTTAAACTCCTCTGCTGGAGGAAGTCTGAACTTTATCTACGGTATTAATTTTCAAGTTACCCAGAAGATGTCACTACTTGGAAATTTTGAAGTTTCTGAACTGGGTCGTTTTCGACGTATTTTTGTTTTGCTTGTAGTAAAGAGTGTGAACTTTCTCTTCTAGAGGACACTACTGAAGAACTACAATAGTGCACCCTAGTGCAAGGTGAAAGAACTGCTTTTTGGAGAAATTTTTATTTCAAAAGTTTGTTTCTTGTTAAATTTCTTTCTGTTATTGTTTAAGTTGGCTGTATACCCCTTTCTTTCCCCTTGTTTTGAATTTAGCCAATCCTGAATTTCTCGAATTAATTTTCCACCAATAATATGTTTCTTCTTCGTATTGTGTAGGGGTTTTCTTGGTGAACCAATAAAATCCTTGTGGGAGGGTGTTCTCATTCCAAAAACGCCTCGAACTTTCCGCGAGAGTATATAAACTGCTGATTTTCGGGTCTCGGTGCCACTTCAGTACCATCTTTCAGTGTGTAAAGTACATAGCAGGGGGCGGGAAGCACCTCTTTCTTCGGGCAGCAGTTCAACAACCAGGTAATGGCCATTTAATAACTTCTTTTCTTGCTAGCTCAGCAGTTTAACTCTCGGGGCGGGTCCGAAGCGTTTCCACCATGTAACTTTTCCTAAAATGTAAAGACACCTTGTATTTATTCTATCTTTTAAGCTACATATTGGGATAGAGAGTGATTAACCCTCTTGAGCTCCCGCTCATATTGTTTTGAGGTGAACTTATTTCTCACAACCGATTCTTCCTTAATGTAATGTAAATTGTTCTTTTCTAAAGTCACCTCCGTAGTATGGGATTAGCCCTTGCATTAGTGGCCTACAGCCAGATTAGGTTTTAAAACAAAATGTATTAGGAGTGCAGTTCGCCTCCTCTCAAATTGTTATTTTAGAGGTCATGTAATTAACCTTTTTCTCACTTAATAGGCCTCAGTAGGTTGGGTATTTTACCCCTGTGTTTATGTCCTTACAGGACAACTTGAAGGTGGAGTTTGGTGTGGCCTTTGATAGGCTTAAAGTTGAGAGCGAGTGGCTCTTTCTCGAAAATTGAGTGTTGTATGCCTCGAGGAGGCTTTTCTGTGTAATTGGGAGCAAGTGCTCCTGGGCATTATTGGGGTCTTCTGCCCCTTTGTTGAATTTCTGTATATCGTAAGATTGGGCTAATTGTTCAAGTATTGTGGGCTTGGCTCTCGGAGCACATCCTGTAACTCTGTAATTGTATATTCTCGAATAGTGGCTTTGCTACTCTGTACCTGCCATGCTTGTTATTCCTAGATTTTACAAAGAAAATATAAACTTGTTAAATTTTACATTAACTTTAATTTCGTAGCTTGAGACCCGTTCACACCCGCACCTTCTTTCACCTCTACCTACCACAAAAATACGGTAACAAGTGGTAGCAGAGCGTGGTTGAATGGGTCTCAATTTAGCCCCTTTTGACGGCTAAACATTGCTTTGATCTGAACTCTAACAATTTTCTCAGTTGCTGGAATTTTTGATTTGTCCTGTTTCAAAATTGTTCTGTCATCATGCCCGGCCCTTGCGATGTTCTCCATCTTAACTATTTGCGCAAGGAGGAGTTGATCTATGAATTGACTATCAGAAATGTGCAATCTGGAGGCACGGTTGCAGTAGACACAAACAAACTTAGAGAGTCCCTTGATTTGCCCATTTCCATCCCCACTTTGGGAGAGAAAGAAATTGACGACTCTCTTTCCACGATCATCGAGAATATTACTGGGCTAGCATCTGTAGTTAGTTTTTTTTGATGAAAATGATCCTTCTCCTAATCAAATTAAGCGTGTGCAAGCCAGGCTATTTCATTTTTCAAATAGAGTTAACCATCTGTTGTCTCTGAAGTTGAATGACGTTCAGAGGAAGGAAGCTAGTACGGTGCATGAAAATATTTCTGAATTATCTAATAAGGTCACTCAATTGTTAACTGGGGAAGTTCCTCCCAAAATTGTTCAACCCGCTACGGTGAATGTAGGTAGCGAGGAAGAGCCTCCTAAGGGAGAAGTCAATAGGAAAACCGTTACAGCTCAAACTATCTCTGCCCCATTGGACAACGAGTCTGAACGCCGTACGTCGTTGAATAATGTACGTTCTGAACTAACTTCTTTGCCACTGAAACCTTTACCTACTATGCCACCTGGGTTCAGCAGCTTGCCTCATCAATTAGCAATGTTGCTCAGAGGTATCTCTAAGTTTTCTGTTAATACCACCAGTGAAGTTATTTCATTCTTAAGGTTTTTAGTTGAATTTCAGGACCATGCCCTTGTTTTTTCTCTTTCTCCGTGTCAAATTTTACAGATAATTTATCCTTATGCAATTGGTATTCTCCCAGATAAAATAGTAAGAGCCATTGCCGAGCAATCATCGATCGAAGACTTCCACGCCCACTTGCTAGCTAACTTCATCCCGGCTAGGGCAAGGTCCTCCCTTATTCAGAAGTACTATTATCGGGTACAGCTCTTGGATGAAAACTTGGCAGATTTCATCCAAGATATTAAGTTCTATACTAGGGTGTTTGCTCTTCACTTCCCTGAGGATCAGATTGTACAAGCTATTGTGGAAGGCATTTCACCATCCTATAGGTCATATTTGTGTTTCGCGGCTTGCCCGCAAACTTTCTCTGAACTCGAAGCATTGGCCGTCTCAGCGGAAGGAGTTAGATACGCCGATTCTTTGCGTGTCGCGAAAGAACCCCCTCCTTCTTTTAGTAATCTTCGCCCTCCACCTCGCCGACCCCTTACACCCCGTAAATGTTATGCTTGCGGGTCGCCTGACCACCTTCGCAATAAGTGTCCATCAATCAAGTCTAGTGGGACAAGGAATGGAGCTGGTTCATCACAAGGCTGTTTTAAATGTGGGGCTTTCTCACATATCGCCAAGAATTGCCCAAATTCAAATAGCACCCCTTCCTGCTCAACTTCTGGTGCAAATTCCACCAATGCCAATAATAAAAATTGACTAGTGGCTTCGGCTGAGTCGACTAATCCATCTTTCCGAGGCTCAGCCCCTGGTAAACAGATCGAAAATTCAGGGAACGTTCAATCTGCAAATCCATCTTTTGAATGCCCCAAAGAGTGTCTTAGGATTGCGGCAGATACCCCGCACCGGTCCCCTTTCTCAAAATTGAGTTAAATAATGAGCCTATAACAGCCCTATTAGATTCAGGCAGTGTTTGTTCTATTATTTCGGCTCAATGGTATGCAAAACTGAAATCTGTTTGTAAACTTCCTGACTATTGTTTCTCTTCGATCCAATATGTTTCGGCTAATTCATCTCCCTTAGAAATTCTAGGTTCTTTACAGGTCAAAATACGTATTTTTAAATTTACATGGAAAATCAAATTGTTTGCGGCTAAGCACTTGTCTTGCCCCATCATATTGGGAGCGGACTTCATTTCTCACACTGGTCTTGTGCCCGATCTTCAGAGTAAGTCGTGCACATTCAAATTTGCTTCCTATTGTAAAATCCCCTTGTTAAAATTTAATTCTGCATCATGTTCATCTGTTTCGCCTACCCAGGATGAGATGTTGTTAGACCTTGGACATCTACCTGAGGAGCAGGCTGATAGTATTCGTAAGTTGTGTCAGTCGTTTCCAGAGGTGTTCTCTGATACTCTTGGTGTTACTGACCTTATTGAATACAAAATTGAGGTCACGGATTCGATTCCTGACCGTTTTCCACCTTATAGGCTATCTCCACCTAAAATGAAGGCTCTGAAAGAAATTATCGATCAGATGTTGAAGGATGGTATTATTAGGCCCTCTAAGTCGGCATATTCTTCGCCTATTTTTCTAGTCCCGAAACCCCAAGGGGGCTTCAGGCCTGTCATTGATTATAGGGCTCTCAATCGGAAGGTGGTGTTACAATCTGTGCCCCTTCCGGACCTTCATTCTTGCTTTTCATGGTTTCGTAAGGCCAAGTTCTTTACTATCTTGGACCTGAATCAGGCCTACAATCAAATTCCCCTAGCGGAAGAGTCTAAACATCTTACAGCTTTTGCCACGGATTGGAATTTGTATGAATACAACCGCGTGCCTTTCGGGCTCCCCACGGGAGCAGCTGTACTCACTAGGCTGCTAGATAGGGTCTTCTCCGACATCAAATTTGAGTACTTGTATCACTACTTGGATGATGTCGTCATATTTTCGGAGACCTTTGAAGAACATCTAGATCATCTGCGAGAAGTTCTCAATCGCCTTCGTATGGCTGGGTTAACTGTCAAGTTGTCCAAGGTTGCCTTTGCTAAGCCATCTATGTCATTCCTAGGGCATATTGTGTCACCTGATGGTGTTGCCGTCGATCATTCTAGAACACAGGCCATCCGTGATTTTAAACCTCCCAAGGACATTAAAGGTATCGCCAGGTTCATTGGTATGGTGAATTTCTTCAGGAAGTTTATTCCTAACTTCGCTAATAGAGCGGCGCCCTTGAACCTTCTTCGCAGGAAAGGCATCAAATTCGAGTGGGGACCTTCTCAACAAGCCGCTTTTGAAGATCTCAAATTAGCTCTCTGTAATGCCCCTGTCCTTGTTATGCCTGATTTCTCGAAGAAATTCATCGTCCAAACCGACGCGTCGGCGGCGGCGGTAGCTGCAGTCCTTCTTCAAGAGACTGAACTAGGGAGGCGACCCATCGCCTATGCATCTAGGACTCTATCGGCTCAGGAAGCCAAGTATTCCATCTATGAGCTCGAAGGTTTGGCAGTCTTATTTGCCTTAGAAAAGTTCCGTCTCTATCTGGAACATGTCAAATTCGACCTGGAGACAGATAATCAAGCCTTAAGCTGGGTCTTAGGTAGGCCGCGTCGTACTGGTCGTGTAGCCCGTTGGGCCATCCGAATTTCTGCCTTCCAATTCGATGTCCGGCATATCAGAGGGACCGAAAATGTTGTTGCCGATGGACTCAGCCGTATGTTTTCCAACGACGTCGAGACCCATGAACCGGTCGACAGTTCATCACCTCCCGAGTCCATACTATCTGATGTTAATGCCATCTTAACAGATGCTCCCATGCTCTTTAGGGATATCGAGAAATACCAACGTGAAGATCCGACGCTGGCTCCGATAATGGAAACCCTTTCTTCTGGGGAACATGTTGTCCCTTATGTACTGAGGAATGGTGTTCTGTGTTGCCCTTCGAGGCATGATAAGATCATGAAGGTTGTCGTTCCACCGGTTCTTGTGCCTATGATCTTCAGGTACTATCATGAGACCCCATTAGGAGGGCATCTTGGAATCTTTAAAACTCGTGAAAAGATTCGTGAAAGGTTCATCTGGAAGGGTATGGACGGTGAAATCCGTGAACTAGTAAAAGCTTGTAAATCTTGTTTGCTTAGTAAACCCACCATATCCACCAAGGTCGGCCTTTTGTCTTCGCATCAAGCTTCGCGCCCCATGGAACGCCTGTATATTGATTATGTAGGACCCTTCCCCCAGTCGAAGGGAAATGCCAACAAGTTCATCCTTGTATGTGTAGATGGTTTTACAAGATTTTCCTGGTTATTTCCGACTAAGCTGGCTACCGCTCAGTCCACCATTACTTGTCTAAATTCTATCTTTGCTTCTTTTGGTCCGTGTCAATATATTGTATCTGATAATGCTAAGGCTTTCACATTTCGTAAATTCTGCTTTGACCTGTCCATATCTCATGTGACAACTTCTGCTTATTACCCTCAACCATCTCTGGCTGAACGGGTTAATCGTAATCTCAGGTCCGCGCTTATTGCTTATCATCACGAAGATCTTTCTAGATGGGACACGTCCCTGCATTGGTTAGCTTTTGCTTTGAATTCGGTGGTTCATGAATCTCACAAGTTTACTCCAGCTTCTTTGATGTTTAAGTTCGTTCCCAACACGCCGCTCTCTAACCTCTGTTCTCTGAGTGACATTCTGCCTGAGACAATAGACCAGACAACATTAAAGATCTTTGGAAGAAGGCTAAAGCCAATCTTAAAGTCTCTCATGAAAAGGTTAGGGAAAGATATGATCGTGGACGGAGACCCACCAATTTGAAGGTAGGTGACCAAGTGATGGTCAAGAATTTTGTTCCCGCGGGCAAGCTTGCCCCCAGATTTCATGGGCCGTGTGTCATTCTCGATTTCCTTACGCCGGTTACGTTGTTATTAAGCAATCCAGCCACCGAGAGGATATTTAGGGTTCACCTGTCGCAGGTGAAACCTGTATAATTTCTGTGCTAACTTGCCTCATATAATCTTGAAAGGAATATGAAGGTTATATTTTTTTGAGTTTTCACTTTTAAGGCATTCTGCCCCTTCTATAATATTTTGTTTTATATGTAAGCATTTTGTAAAACCTTCCCCGAACCGTTAAACTGCCATCCTGTCGTTGCCACGGCCATTACCACTCTCCCGTCTCCTGCTCCACAACACACAGTGGCTTATTAATGACATAAATATCTGCACGCCGCTGGCCCCTCAACCTCTCCACAAAGCCTGTGCCCTCAAAAAAAGATGATGGTCCAACAAATTCTGCCGTCGAGCTTTAATGTTTCAGTGCCCCCGCAGCCGCGCGGCGCCGTACCGCTACTGGAATAGAGGAAGGGCCCCCTCTTCTCCAGCGAGGTCGACCAGTGTACGGCGAGCCGGTGCCCTCCTCCCGGCCAAGGCTGATGTGCGGCGCACAACCTGCTACTTGCCCGCAGCCTGTATATGTTCGCCGCGGGCTCGGCGTGCTTCAACACCACTACTCCTCTCATAGTGCGGGCGAGCGGTATCTCTGGGTACTTGAGGGGTCCGAGCGGCCTCCTCTGGACACAAGCTGCAGCGGCCGCTCTGGCCATCCTACTTAATCAACCTTGAAAATATTTAATCAGCTATATGGACATTCCAGTTCAACATTACTACCTTTTCTTGGATTTTACTGCAATACCTGGTGGACTTAGAAAATTTTTCCTCAACTTTAAAAACTAAAGATTTCCTTCTGAATTTAACTTCTACAAACATAAAGACATTACTTCAGCAGTTACTACGAGAATTTTTGAAACTGGATCAAATCAAATTTCAACAATTTTGATAAATGCTTCTGCAATTAATCTCCATATCAACATCATAACTTGGACCTTGTTTTCAAACAAAAGTTTATGTTCTTCTGTGTTACCCCCTTGGAGGAACTTTTCGGGGGGGGAGGTCTGTACAGGGCGGTACACCTCCATGCCGCTTATTTAAAATTCGCGCCAAATTTAAACTCCTCTGCTGGAGGAAGTCTGAACTTTATCTACGGTATTAATTTTCAAGTTACCCAGAAGATGTCACTACTTGGAAATTTTGAAGTTTCTGAACTGGGTCGTTTTCGACGTATTTTTGTTTTGCTTGTAGTAAAGAGTGTGAACTTTCTCTTCTAGAGGACACTACTGAAGAACTACAATAGTGCACCCTAGTGCAAGGTGAAAGAACTGCTTTTTGGAGAAATTTTTATTTCAAAAGTTTGTTTCTTGTTAAATTTCTTTCTGTTATTGTTTAAGTTGGCTGTATACCCCTTTCTTTCCCCTTGTTTTGAATTTAGCCAATCCTGAATTTCTCGAATTAATTTTCCACCAATAATATGTTTCTTCTTCGTATTGTGTAGGGGTTTTCTTGGTGAACCAATAAAATCCTTGTGGGAGGGTGTTCTCATTCCAAAAACGCCTCGAACTTTCCGCGAGAGTATATAAACTGCTGATTTTCGGGTCTCGGTGCCACTTCAGTACCATCTTTCAGTGTGTAAAGTACATAGCAGGGGGCGGGAAGCACCTCTTTCTTCGGGCAGCAGTTCAACAACCAGGTAATGGCCATTTAATAACTTCTTTTCTTGCTAGCTCAGCAGTTTAACTCTCGGGGCGGGTCCGAAGCGTTTCCACCATGTAACTTTTCCTAAAATGTAAAGACACCTTGTATTTATTCTATCTTTTAAGCTACATATTGGGATAGAGAGTGATTAACCCTCTTGAGCTCCCGCTCATATTGTTTTGAGGTGAACTTATTTCTCACAACCGATTCTTCCTTAATGTAATGTAAATTGTTCTTTTCTAAAGTCACCTCCGTAGTATGGGATTAGCCCTTGCATTAGTGGCCTACAGCCAGATTAGGTTTTAAAACAAAATGTATTAGGAGTGCAGTTCGCCTCCTCTCAAATTGTTATTTTAGAGGTCATGTAATTAACCTTTTTCTCACTTAATAGGCCTCAGTAGGTTGGGTATTTTACCCCTGTGTCTATGTCCTTAGAGGACAACTTGAAGGTGGAGTTTGGTGTGGCCTTTGATAGGCTTAAAGTTGAGAGCGAGTGGCTCTTTCTCGAAAATTGAGTGTTGTATGCCTCGAGGAGGCTTTTCTGTGTAATTGGGAGCAAGTGCTCCTGGGCATTATTGGGGTCTTCTGCCCCTTTGTTGAATTTCTGTATATCGTAAGATTGGGCTAATTGTTCAATTATTGTGGGCTTGGCTCTCGGAGCCCATCCTGTAACTCTGTAATTGTATATTCTCGAATAGTGGCTTTGCTACTCTGTACCTGCCATGCTTGTTATTCCTGGATTTTACAAAGAAAATATAACCTTGTTAAATTTTACATTAACTTTAATTTCGTAGCTTGAGACCCGTTCACACCCGCACCTTCTTTCACCTCTACCTACCACAAAAATACGGTAACATGTACAATATGATTCCAAAAGCCTTATTTACAAATGATTGAAGTTGAATTAATATGTCATTATGAATAATTGCCGATGGCAGATAATTTTGATATTGAGTGATATCACGTAAAAGGATTGTACACTAAATTAATATGGCTGGAGAATCCTGGATGGTTACAGCATTAACTGTGCGACGTACAACAGTTATACTAAAGGTGACAAAATATGTGTCAATCATTCATCATTAGACAAATACTATCCAAGCCTACAAGCAGTTTTAAAGAAATATCAAGAAAATACATGTTATTAATGGCCTGAGCAACTAATAAATCCCTGAGCACAACACTCACCCTGAAAAATCACCTATAAGATGCCTACAAATAAACCTGCAACATTCAAAAGCAGAAACACAAAATGTTGTACAACTATTCATGGAATTACAAATTGACATAACATTCTTAAAGGAACCTCACATCTTTGAGAACAAACCCGTAGGAATTCCTACTAAATATAAAATATTTTTCTCTGGAAATAGAAAATGTTGGGCTGTTACTGTCATGCTAAACAATTCAATCAATTCTCTGATCATTTAACAGTTATCTGATGAAGATGCAACTGTTGTTGAAATCAGATAGAATCAGATAGAAAACCAGCTACATATTATGAATGGAGACAGTAGTTCACCAACATTTCAGTCTAGAAGAGGTTTCAGCAATGCCAACTTATCAATATGTAATAAACATATTATGAAGGAAATATGGAATAGGGACTGCACCAGAGAAGAGAGTTGCTGCCACCATAATACTACATTTACAATAGGTCTGTTAGCATCTAAAACAAACTCCACTCATCACAGAATCAGGTATGTGGTAAGGAGAGATGATTACGAATGTTTCAATGAACATTTCATAAATGCAGTAAGAGAACAGTACAACTGCAGAGCAGAAGATTTCGGTCAGCTGGGCGAGGAATTACAGGTCTTAATTTTCGAACAGCCAGACACAGAAGGTACCATCTAAAAATTCCAATTCAAGGTTACAACAACTTGCAACAAATGTTTTAAAATTCATACTCCTTCAACGAGAGCAATTAATGGCAAATCAGTTTCCTGGTTGATTATGGAGCTGACAATAATGAGGAGGAAAGTTAATGCTCAAAGAAGAAGATTTCAGAGAACATCAGGAAATGACTAATTGCACTGAGACAGGAAATTACAATGTCATGAAACAAAGTGACAATATTAGAAAGCCATTAGACAGCAGAAAACAAAATCTTGGAAAGAGTTCTGTAGTTTTACCACAGCTTCTAATCCATGGAATGCTGTGTTCAAATTAGCAGTCCGAAAAGTCAGACACACCTACACACTGTCCACACTTAAGGAAACAGATGGGACCTATACAACAGGTCTAGTTGACACAATGAATTATATTATGGATCACTTTACACCTGCAGATAACGATAAAACCGACACTGAATACAACAGAAGAATAAGAATCAAAATTGTGGAACCACCTAACACAAATGATGACAGGTCTTTTCCAAAAGAAGAAATAAGGGCAATAATAGAGAGTATGGATTGCAAAAAGGCTCCAGGAGAGGATGGGATGACAAGCGATATATTGCTACATATTTTCACCATAGTACCCTTGTATATAAGTGCACTGTACAACAAATGCTTAACAACAGGAATATTTCCTAAAAATTGGAAAAAAGCCAAAATCATCCCAATAATTAAGCCAGGTAAAGAAAACTCAGATGACGTAAGCAAATATTGACTACTCAGCTTATTAAAATGTAATGGCAAAGGTGTTAGAGAAACTGTTTATAAATAGCTTAATGCATCACTTATATTTGAATAATATGCTACACAACAATCAGTTCAGGTTCAGGCCTCAATCCAGCACAGTGGATGCAGTTATGGCCATCAAAGCCTACATAGAGGAGTCACTGTAAAATAAGGACAGTGTCGCTATGATCAGCTTGGACATAGAAGGCGCCTTTGATAGTGCCTGGTAGCCTGGGATTCTTAATGCCTTAAAGGAAATTCGTTGTCCTAAGAACCTCCACTGCTTGATCAGAAGTTACTTAACTAAGAAAAGATGTACATTAACTATTAACAGCTTAGAGATAGAAAGGATCGTAAGCAGAAGATGCCCAAAAGGATATTGCTGCAGACCTGGTCTATGGAATGTTCAGTACGACTCATTATTAAAACTAAACCACAAGAAGGACACTAAAGTGATTGCTTTTGCAAAAGATGTCTTGATCCTGATTAGAGGTGAAAACGCACTGCAAATTGAAAACAAGGCCAATATTGAAATGTTAAAAATCTCCAATCAGGCCAAAGTAAATAAACTATCTTTCAACATAAATAAAACTCAAGTAATGCTCGTGTCTAGAAAGAAAAGTAAAAAAACCACAGATTTGGCATATATCTCAACAATGACAAAATAAAAGAGACTAATTTAACTAAATATTTGGGTATATTAAACAATAGCAGATTCAGATTCAATCGTCATATACAACATGTAGCTGAAAAGTCTACAAAAATTATACACATCTTGTCAAAGTAAGCTAAAATTAATTGGGGATTGCGTTCTAATGTAATGAGTATCATTTACAAAGAAGCAATACTTCCATTACTCTCGTATGGAGTTCCTGTTTGGGTAGATGCATTACATACAAGCTATAAATGTCAACAAAATAAAACGAGTCCAGAGGGCAGTAAATATTAAAGTTATGAAAGCCTTCAAAACGACGTCACATGAAGCATTATGCGTACTAGCTGGAATGACTCCAATTAATATTAAACTTTTGGAAATTGCAAATTCATACAATATTGACATGATACTGTATAGGCTTTTGGGCTATGCCGTGTCAAGAAAGTACGGTGAAATTTCTTTACGTTTCACAGAGATCTGTGCTCTGCGTCATCAAAAGAAAATCTTGTCTGTCCACGAGTAAGGCTTCTTAAACAATATAGTTACAGTTAAAGGAAGAATTAAACATACGAGAGATATCACTGAAACTGACTCTACAAGGAATTACAAAAATTGGCTTTATCCAGCTGAAAATATAATAATACAAGACAAAACAGAAGAAGTACAGTATACATTCCAGATGTATACAGACGGCAGCAAAACCGAGTCAGGTGTCGGGTCTGGAATAGTTATATATATCAATTCTGAATTAACTCACCAACTTAGGTTCAAATTATATGGTAGATACTCAAACTATCAGGGTGAGCAAGTTGCACTAGTGAAGAATCTTGAGAAGTTACAAGACAGACAATATACTGTACATGAAAAATCTGCTGTAATACACACTGACAGTAAAATAACCTTGGATCTTTTATGAAACAACCACAAGCACAATACATTGATAGAAGAAATACAAAGTATTTTATGATATAAATAAATAAGGAAAGAAAGAAAGAAAGAAAGAAAGAAAGAAAGAAAGAAATACCTATCTACCTTCCTCACCAAAAATTGAAATAGAGTTTCTTCAGGAGTATAATAGATTCAATACGCTGTTTGATGAATAATTTTAATTTAGGTTGTTAACTGTCATCGATTCCCTCCTTCTATTCTTTGATCAATATACCTGCTTTAATACATAATTAATTAATTCTGGATGACTAATAAGTATAGATAGTATTTGAAATATGAGCTCAGAGAAGGAAATTCAGTTTGAAACAATGAAGGTCCAATAGAAAACTCTTCTACCGTCTTTAGTCTAAACAAATATAATAAATTTACCTGAACAACGTACTTCAGGTTATTCAATCATGGGAGGTTAAAGAACCTTGACTTCAAAGACAAAAGTATTATTATGGTACAATGAAAATTAATATTCATGTTACTCTCAATACCATCTCGTATCATGTTAGAAATGTTCATATTATGCTCCTTCTGTGATGCCTGTGGAAAAGCTGTGTTAAGTCAGAATGTTAAAGAAGAAATTGCTTGAATCCCAAAGCACCAAAGAAAAGAAACACACAAATTTAAATGGTTACCTTTCTGTTACTTTCAAGGCCTTCTGAACATCCAGGTATTAGGTCTGCTTTGCCATTAATATGATCAAAAAAATGATGATGCTTAAAATGCTCAATCCAACCATTTGGTGCCTTGCAATGCTTTTTCCAGTGTTGGTGTGGAATACACTTCTCCTTAGCCTGCAAAATATGCCCTCTAGTTTGTGTCTGACCCAGCTCTTTAACGTATGCACATTATTTTAATACCACTTACTCCTCTGGTTAAGGCATTCATGTTCAGGAGTTACTGCATATTACAAAATAGTTAGTCTCTTCCAAGTAAAGTGAATGCTAAAAGAAGACTTTCACAACCACTGTTGGAAGAACACAAGCCATTGGTAGCAGTGTTATAGTCTGGGGAATGTGCTTTGTTTCTTCAGGAGTATAACATTATCCATTGAAAATACGTGTTAACGTTATTATTCCTTGAGGGAGGAAATTAATATCTAAGAATTTGCAGCCTGTCATGAAAAGAAGTACAGTTGTTGCCATAAATATAGTAATCACAATACATATTTGAGTCATACTGTTCTGACCTCTTACATTTTACATCGACGGTGCATAGCTCATAAAGTATGTTGCAGGAAGTAAGCTGGCATGGTGAGTATACGAGGTGTATAATAGGTTGTCTGCAAACAATTACTCATTGGAAAGGGGAAAGTTATGACTGTTGGCTTTTGGGCCAAGGGTGGCATATTTCTGAAATAGCACAATTTATGAACTGTTTGATGATGATGCAATACATGTCTGAACAATGACTGAAGGCTTGCTGCACCTGCCCTTGAGCAATAAACCGGTCCTACCACCAGCACTCAGGTCAGTGCTCATCCCATAACTGCACCCTTCACACGGGGTGTCACGGAAGTTTTTTTTGCTATTTGTTTTACGTCGCACCAACAAAGATATGTCTTATGGTGAGGATGAGATAGGAAAGGCCTAGGAAGTGGAAGGAAGCAGCCGTGGCCTTAATTAAGGTACAGCCCCGGCATTTGCCAGGTGTGAAAATGGGAAACCATGGGATACCATCTTCAGGGCTGCCGACAGTGGGGTTCGAACCCACTATCTCCCGATTACTGGATGCTGGCCGCACTTAAGCCACTGTAGCTATTGAGCTTGGTGTCACAGAATTTAGCCTCCACCAAAAGTTCAAATTGAGTCTACCAGCACCCCCAAAAGATTTCCTGAAAACTAGAGTGAGGATCAGCTGTTGTTTTACATATGGTATGAACAAATTTTAAGAACTTATGCCTAAATGTTAAATTAACATAGCGGCAAAGAATGTGCTAACATGGCTCAATAGAGCCATACATAATTCTCCATATCAGTACTGGTTGAAGGAGCTTGAATGAAAGGAAAACACTTAGAATTGTGATGCGCAGCGATATTCCCCTCTATAGGCCTCGGTATTGGGAATACAAGCACATGTTGACAAATGTCAAGAGATGAGGAGAAGGGCAATTAACAAGGGATTACTCTGTAATGGGCCGGAACGGGACTACCGAGATAACGGGAGCCATGGTGAAAAATAGTTGCAAGTTTAAGTCATTGCTTCAGGTTTGTACCTCGGTTCCTGGAAATAACAATGTCCTAGGACCCTGGCACAGTGTGGTTGCGATTGTCAGGTTGTACCATGCTTGAGAGATGTGGTGTATTTAATTTGCAGCATTGGGAAGACTGTGGCACGATTGTGCGCTGCACATTAGTTCCTCATTTTGTGCCATATTAGTGACTTTTTTGAAGACAGACTGTTTTGTCATAACGAAGCCAAAACTATGTACATCCTCAGTAAGTTATGAGAAATAATTTTTATTCTAACAGCAGCACTAACATGTAGTAGCAAGACATGAAAGTGTGAAAATTCTATAGGTAGGTCTGTCTGTTTTGTCAAATGCCCAGAGACTGATTGGAACCTCAAATAGCACCATCAAAAGTGCGGGTAACTATTTTGTAATTGGCGAGCGTGGTTCTATCATCTCATCAAGATGGCTGAGGCTTGAATCACAGTCGATGTATACAAAATGTTTGAAATGGGAAGTCACGTTCTATTGATTCGGATTCTACTCAAAACCATACATCCCGTTGC
Organism: Anabrus simplex; assembly: GCF_040414725.1. Classification (NCBI taxonomy): domain Eukaryota; kingdom Metazoa; phylum Arthropoda; class Insecta; order Orthoptera; family Tettigoniidae; genus Anabrus; species Anabrus simplex. The sequence continues at coordinate 170,323,314 of NC_090269.1, read as the reverse complement.
TAATGATGATAAAATTTAAAATCTCATGAACCCTAAGCTTGTTTACCTTCTTTAGTACTTGTACTTTTGAATCATAACTGCATCATTTATGATGGTATATTTTGAGTATCCAACTATTTCAGACTTACCTTATACTTTAAATGGTGAATGGATGCAGTGGGATACCAAGAAAATAATTTCAGTGGGTGAGGTATAAGTCCAGGCCAGTAACATGTATACGACTTTTTCTTGGGAGGAGGATATGAAAAGAAAGATGGTACTACAGAGTGTGTCCGAGTTCGCATGTTCAAATCTCAGATTGAGTCTGTTTCCCTTAAAAGGGTGTTGTAATGGCAACAGCTCTATGTCATTGCCTTCTGGCACATTAAAAAATTCCTGCGAGACAAAATTGTGACTCTCTGGCGTCTCAGATGTAAGGCATTTTCAGGTGTTTGCTCTATTAACCTGAAAAAACCTTACATCTGATATGTTTTTGATATTTTTGACATGCTCTATTGGTGAAAAATATCTAATTCCCTCCATGGAAAATTAGAATTTTCTATTCTCTGGCGTCTGTTAAGAACTAGTATTTCGGAAGGGAATAATAAATGAAGACAAGGCATATTCAGTGGTGGTGGGGGTGGGGGAAAGTGTCCAAAGAGTCCAGACATCCCAGGAGTTTTAACAAATGTACATTTATTAGGCATTTTATATATAATGTATATTACTATTAGCTTCCGGAATCCACACGAATCCACCACTCTTTTTAGGAGCCAAGGACACTCATCTCCTTATTAGGTATTCCATACCACCTAAACTCTGCAAGTTTGGACATCCACCAAAATGAAATTCTGGATGAAGACCTACTGTAATGCTCCCCCTCCTTCCACAAATTTAACTCCTGGCTGTGCTACTGTCTACCAGTGTCTGATAACATGGAATGGTCGGATAAGCAAGGGTTGGTTGAGACTCTGCTGTACAAGCTTAATTATATTATTACTGTAAAAACTTTCAAAACCTCAGGTATGATTTCAATAGGATAGCACATAAAAATTAATATATCATCATGTGTCCTAGATTTTGGAGTAACTACTAGCACCAACATCTCATTTTTAGTTTTGAGGTATTTGTGGGGCAATATTTCAGTAGGATTCCCTCTTAATATAAAATGTCAAACCATTATCATATTCCTCAAACAGATGCTACAGGGATCAGACATATCTCTTGATGATGGTGGTGATTGTTTTATAGGACAAAAACTATAAGACCATTAGCCTCTTGTAACACTAACCTAAGGATAAAGAGGAAGAGGGAAAGACTAAAAATAGGAAATAAATACTCTCTAGGTTTTGCAAGTACACTACGTGAAAAAAGTATCCGGACCTATCTGAAATTGCACCTAGACTTTACCCGTCTCATGTTCCCTATTATTGGACATTAATATGGAATGGGTCCACCCTTCAAACAATCAAACAAACAATCAAAGGTCTGCATTTAGGGCTGTCGCCCAGGTGGCAGAGTCCCTATCAGTTGTTTACCTAGTCTTTTCAAAACGTTTTCAAAGAACTTGGAAATGTTTCATACATTTCCCTTGATTAATTATTCCAATCCCTTCCTCCTCATCCTATAAATGAATATTCGCCCCAATTTATCCTCTTGAATTCCAGCCTTTCCTACTTTTAGAAGCTCCGCTCACTTCTTCATCTACTAATGTCATTCCATGCCACCTCTCCAATGACAGCTCAGAGCATACCACCTAGTCGACCATCTAGTCTCCTTACTCCCAAGTCTTCCCAGCTCAAAGTTTGCAACATATTCGTGAAACTACTCCTTTGTTGGAAATTACCCTGCTGCTTTCGTTTGGATCTTTTCTAGTTCTCGCATCAAGTAGTCCTGGTGTGGGTCCCATACATTGGAACCATACTCTAATTGAGGTCTTACCAGAGATGTATATGTCCTCTTCTTTACATCCTTACTACAACCCCTAAATACCCTCATAAGCATGAGAAGAGATCTGTAACCTTCCCTCATTAATGTTATTAGCCCAATGAAGATCATTCCTTATATTAACACCTAGGTACATACAGTGATCCACATTACACACTATCACCCCATCAGCACAGTAATTAAAACTGAGAGGACTTTTCCTCTTGGTGAAACTTACAACCTGACTTTTCATCCTGTTCATCATCATACCATTGTCCGCTGTCCATCTCACAACACTGTCTTAGTCTTTTTGCAGTTGCTCACAATCCTATAACTATATCTTTCTGTACAGGACTCCTCATGTGTTCTGCGTGGCCTACCCGCACAGCACCTCTTACGAGTGTCTATGTTCCAGCTATCCTCCACAGTGTTTGAGCAATAAATGAAATAAAAAGTCTTTTATGACCAAAAGTGAAATCTTTCAGCAGTCCTCTCTGAAAATGGACGTTGAAATGTAGTAAAGTCAATAATAATGTTATTTACTTTAATCCCACTAACTACTTTTTTTTTTATTTTTTTTTTTTACAGTTTTCGGAGGTTCTGAAGTGCCCGAATTTTGCCCCACAGGAGTTCTTTTATGTGCTAGTAGACCTACTGACACAAGGCTGACATATTTGAGCACCTTCAAATACCACCGGACTGAGCCAGGATCGAACCTGCCAAGTTGGGGTCAGAAGGCCAGGACCTTAACCGTCAATATGAGATGCACCTACTCCCTAAGTTGAAATGTTCGTAGATGAACTACTTTTATTTAAAATTTTATGTAACCAAAAATAACTCGGATATTTTGGTCATATTGCCAGAAGACAGGAGGCAATGGAAATACTTATCATAGAGGGAAAAGTCGAAGGCCGAAGACCTAGAGGACGTGCGCCGTTACGATGGATGGACCAGATCAAGAACTTAACCAGGATGAGCTTACAGCAAGCAAGTCACTATGCCCAAAGCAGAGACTCCTGGAGGAAGATCACCAAAAGGATTGTCGCGTGATGCCACTACACCCTTACGAAGGGTTGGACTAAGAGAGAGATGTAACTGACTACTCCATAGAGTTAGAGTCCTACACTGTCTCCACAGCTTAAGACTACTTCCATGGAATTCTGTGACTGTGTCCCTTTTTACCGTCTGCCTCGCTCAAAACCTAAGTCTCAAATCGGACTCTGCCTGAAAAATCACCCTTTCTTTCTGTGCACTGAGATGTGTGGTTTTGCTTGGAAAATCTTTTGGAATGCTCCTCCAATTCAACATAGTCTCCCTAGTTTTATGGGTTCAGCTACCCCCTCCAGGTTTTCTGTCCATGTAACGTTGACAACAGGACAGTTTCTTTGCTCGAGAATTTTCAGGCATAATTGATATCCAACTGGCATTGAAAAATCTGGCTATCATGGATCCAGTAATGAAATAATTTTGGTTGCCAAAATGAATGATGTTAACTGCACTATTTTCTGTCGTGCTGTAGTGATGTTTTGTATAGTCGTCCATCTGGGATGCAGGGCTCTATGAATCTGTACATTGTTGTGACCACTGCTTTTGAACGTGACTCTGAGTGTGTCCATCTCCTCCTGGATATTTGATAGCTCCAAATTCATTTCGCCCTCATGGTGAGTGTTGTGGGATTGCCTTGTTTTTGTGTTGGATGGTGATGAGAATCTGCATGGAGATAGTGATTTGTGTGGGTGAGCTTACAGTAGATGGTGTGCCCTAAGGAGCCATCCAATTTCTTTCTTACTAGATCATCCATGAAAGGAAGGTATCTATCTGACTCCATCCCCACAGTGAATTTAAAAGAAGGATGCTGCTGAATGGGGTGGTTTAGAAATTGGTGATTTTTTTCAGGACCTTCTGTACAGATCACAAATGTATCATCAAGATACCTTCACCAAATCATTGGTATGATGGACGCTGAAACAATAGCCTCCTCCTCAAAATGCTCCATAAAGAAATTAGCCACTACCGGCGAAAGTGGACCATCCGTCTGTTCATAACATTGCCCATTCCACAAAAAATAGCTGGAAATCATGCAGTGGTGAAACAGTGTAATATTATCCTAGATGCTCAAAGAGAGCATGTCCGAGTCAATCGGTACTTCAGTGAACAAGGACTCCACATGAAAACTTGCCAGAAGTGCATTGGATTGAAGGGTTATGGTTGACAACTTACTGAGGAAATATGAGTCCTATAGGTGGCTGAAGCAATTTGCTTAGATATTTAGCAAGAGTGTATGTAGGAGGATCTATTGCACTGACTATTAGTCTGAGAGGAACGTCTTCTTTATGGATTTTTGATAGTCCATATAATCTTGGCATCGCTGAAGTCGGATGTTAAGCCTTCTCTTTTGAAATCGAGGTTTGCCTTAAGACCTTGACAGTGGCGTTGGGCATTCAAATGGTAGGGTTCCTCTTTATAGTGTCTTTAACTCTACTAGGGACACATTCAATAAGGTGTCTGAATGTCTGTGGAGGAATGGCAGCCCATTCTTCCTCAAGAGCCAAAACCAGAGAAGGTTGTGATGTTGGACTCTGAGGTCTGGAGTAAAGTGGACATTCTAACTCATCTCAAAGGTGTTCCATTGGGTTCAGGTTGGGACTCAAGGCAGGCCAGTCCATTTTAGGAATGTTATTGTCCACAAACCATTGCCTCACAGATGCAGCTTGATGACAGGGTGCATTGTCATGTTGATACAAACAATAATCATCTCTGAAATTGTCCTCTACTGTAACCAGTAAATGTGTTCATATCGTTCTGCATTTAGAGTTTTCTTAAGCACAATAAGGTGGCCACACACTAACCACAAAAAATACCCCTGTCCCATAACATTACCTCCTCCATATTCACTGTTGGCACTACACATGATTGCAGTTAACGTTCTCCAGGAATTCACCAGACCCAAACCCTTCCATCAGATTACCACTGGGTATAGCTTGATTCATCACTTCAATTTCATTTCCCGTCATGCACTGCCCAGTCACTTTGCTCTTTACACCACCTCAAGTGTCACTTAGCACTGACTACAGAAATATTTGGCTTATGAGCAGTAGCTCGACCATTGTACCCCATTCTTTTTAACTCCTGCCACACAGTCATTGTGCTGGCTGAACTGCTGGTAGCACTTTGGAACTCAGGAGTGATTCCTTCCACTGATTTCTTGCAATTTTTACAACCATTCTCCACAATGCTTGATGGTCCCTGCCCATCATTAACAGTTTGACTGTCAGGAAGTAGCCAGGGCATTCAAACCTCCAGCCCAGCCATTTTTTAAAGTTTCTGCCTGCCAGTCCTGCTTTCCGCACTGTGGAACAAAAATACTTACTATTCCTATGTTATGGTTTGAAATAATGTGAAAATTAGAACATACCTGGGGAAGGAATTCTAGTATTATTTTAAGGTGTGATATCTGGTGTCACATGCTCCTGGGTGCAGAGGGACACCACACTTCCTGCAGTACCACCTTGTGTCACATACTTTTTTTTCTTGAGACAAACTCTACATATTCTTGTCGGGTAAGGGTCAGTTTTCAGTGGTGGAAACTTGAGCAGAACATGTATATTCACTTTTCTATCCAAACGTGATGGGGGATCTTTAGCTGGTGCCTTCATTGGGGGCGTGGTGAATGGAATATGGTGGGGTGGATGCTAGTGATGACATGTCGGAGCTAGCTGGAGAGGCTGTTCTGACTTGGGTCGAGGCCGAGACTTGGACAGAGGCAGGAGGATTATGACCTTCAAGATAGTATCTGGAAACTGTCTGTATGATCTGTAGATAGGTAATTTTTGTCTAGGTATTCAACTTCTGGAAGAAACAGAAAGAATTGAAGAGGGTGCACTGTCGTAAATAGAAGAAAACCTTTTTCGACCATTTACAAGTTTTCCTCATGAAGGGATATAGAGCAAAGTATTGGTCAGCTGTGTCTGTTCCATGCATGTGCTGATTGTAATCTGCAATGGATACTGGCTTCATTGTTTTTCTGCCAAACTTTGAAGTCACTTCAGCCATTTCAGCAGAGTGCATGCATGAAATCATTGTCCATCCAAGAGACAAGAAGAACTTCCCCATCATGTCTGAATGTCATTTCACCTCTTTTCAAGGATTTTTGTTGGTCCTTAGGGTCCTTTGGTACTCCCCTGTTTTACCTTATTGTCCCACAAACGGTAGTGTTCTGTTCACGTAGGGTTTTTGCAAGAGCAACACTGTTGTAATAATTATCCATGTAAACAGAATAATCTAGCCCTAAATATGGACTGAGAAGTTTGGGGACAGTATTATTTAATGCCATTCCACTCGCATCATAAATAAGCAGTTTGCAAATATACGCAGTTTTTTATACAGACACCATCCTAACCATAATGCCGTACTTAGTTATTTCAGATGGATTGTAAACTCAAAAACGTAACCGGCCTCTCCAAGCAAGCATGCCCTCATCTAAAGCGATCTTTTGGTCGGGACTGTAAACCACTGAAAACTTAGCTTAAAATTTTTCTAATATTGGCCTGATTTTATAGAGCCTGTATGAACTGTTTACATAGTTACTGCTGTCACGAAAATGTAAAAACATCATGATACTTTCGAATCTATTCCTGGACACTGTCTTGGAAAATACAGGCGTTGAAAACATGGGATCTATGGTCCAGTACATTTTTAGATCCGGCTTCTGTATAATTCCAGTAACTAACATCAAACTGATAAATCTTTCATTTTGATCATTAATACAGGTTTTCAAGTTTGATAGATTGAAAAGTTAGTGAATGGATGCGGCGCGCTACTGATAACCTGCTGTGCATATAAATTAGTCTGCTCACAAACATATGCAAAGAAACTGTCACTGATAAATATATTTACAAGAGACATTATATCTTCACTGTTTGGTACATCTACATTTAGGCCTACATTTCCTAAAAACACAGGTAACGGGGAGAGAATAGCTTGGAGAGATGTCAGATGGAAGAACACTGTCTGGTATTTCAACATTATCATGCACTGTTGTTTCGTCCTCATCACTTTCACTATCTAAATCTGGGATGAGTTCATCACCAGAATCATCATTATAAATCATTTCAACAGCCTCTTCAACAGATATAAACTTACTGTTCACCATACTGTGTCTTGCTAGTGGCACTAACACAACAACACTGGAGGCAAGAGCGCGGGCTTGGAATGTGCCGGGAAAGAAAATTTTTTTGCTGGGTGATTCTTGGCGGGAATTAATGTTTTGACATTATGTTAATGAAGGTCAGAATGTTCATCTAACTACCAACTGTGAAAGAATGAAGGAAGTAAGATCCGTAGCGTGGTTTTTAACTTGAAATTTTCACGCAAGTTCTTATCCGCCTTAGGACGGATACGGGAGAATACACTGGCGAAATGTTATCCGCCTTAAGGCACCTACGGGAGTCAATGTGTTAAATGAGATCTGCCTTGTCTTGGTTTGCCTGTCGTTGTTCCTTCATGTTTCCACTTCACAATCACATCACCAACAGTCGACTTGGGAGCTTTAGAAGGGTTGAAATATCCCTGATGTATTTGTTACTCAGGTGACATCCAATGATTAATCCACATTCAAAGTCACTGAGCTCTCCTGACTGACCCATTCCGCTGCTACTGCTTCTCAACTGACAACACAATAATCCCTGGCTCTTTTATACTGGTGGGTCAGCCTCTCGTGGCATCTAGGGTTCAATTCTACATTACATAGGGGTGTCCAGATACATTTGATCAGGTAGTGAATAATACCATCAAGTTGAAAGAAAAGAACCAGCTCTTGAAACCTGCACAGAGGTACCTCCCATTACATGGGCAGAAACAGAAGCAGCCCTTAAGAAGATGCTGCAAGGGAAATCCCCAGGAATCGATGAAGTCAGCACGGACTAGATTAAAGCAGCAGGAGTCCAGGGTTTACAGTGGCTACACAGAGTGCTCAATGCAGTTTATAAAAATGGCAAGATACCTACTGATTGGAGCAAGGGTGTCATTATCCCCCTGTTTAAAAAAGGAAATTCCCAAAAATGCTCCAACTACTGGGGAATAACACTCCTTACTCATGGCCTTAAGATTCTTGAGAAAATCTTATAGAGCAGAGTGTGTGTCATCTTAGAGCCAGAGTTTGAAGAGGAACAATATGGCTTCAGGCCTAATAGATCCACAACAGAGCCAATCTTCAGTGTCTGTATGTTAATTGAAAAATATTGAGAAAAAGGCAAAAATCTGTATATGGTTTTCCTTGTCATTGGGAAAGCATATGACAGCTTTGCAAGAGAGAAGAAAAAGGAATGTGCCAGAGGGACTGGTGAGGAAAGTTCAGATGCTGTATGAGAACCGCAACAGCTGTGTGCAATTGGGTGACGGACATTCATCCTGGTTCAAGACTGAAAGTGGAGTCCAGCAAGGCAGTGCACTATCCCCATTATTGTTTATCACCATTATGGATGACATAATGAAGAACATCAAGAAAACCTCTGGTGAACTAAATGCAATGGCCTTTGCTGATGATGTTATGATCTGGGGAGAAACTGAGGAATAAGTACAGTTGAGACTCAATGAATGGTAGGTTAAGTTCCAGGAGTTCAAGCTCAAGATATGCAAACTCAAAACAGTAGTGATAGCAATAAATAAAGAGGAACAACCAGCGAACATCAGGCTAGGAAACCATCCACTAGAAAGTGTGGAAAGCTTTACATACCTCGGCAGTGTAATATCACGAGATACACTAGCCACAAAGGAGGTGGCAAATAGAGTGCAGAAGAGCTCTCACTTTTACCAGCAAGTATGAACATTCCTCTGGGATCCCAAAGTACCAACAAAATCACAGCTGGTGATGTTCAATCAGTACTTCATACCAATCTTAACTTATGGTTTTGAAACCTGCACCCTCACCAAGAAAGACTCATCAAGGTTGCAGGTATCTAAGATGAAGTTCCTTAGGTCCACAATTCAAAAAACCAAACTGGACAAGTTGAGGAATGATGTGGTTAGGAAGGAAGCTGGGATTGTTACATCATTGTTAGATCGGATCAGCATGTCCAGACTGAGGTGGTTTGGGCATGTAATGAGGATGGAGTCAACAAGGACAGCATGTGTTAACTTGGAGCGACATGTGGCAGGGAAACGGATGGTGGGAAGACTAAGAACCCACTGGACGGACATTGCAGATCGGGGAAGGACACTGGAGGACATCATTAACAGCAGAATGTATCTCAATAAGACACAATGGAAGAGGCTCACCAACAGTACCCGGGAAATTGGAACTGTAAAATGATGATTGAAAAAGAACAAGAGGTAAGCTAGAGAGGTTAGGTAGGAAAGGTGACAGGCAGGAGTCTGACAAAAAAGTGGAGCTCTGCCAGATTCATCTTTGGATCTATGTCGTTTTGTAAGAAAAGGAAGAGCCTGTCATGAGTCAACTTTCATTTCTTTGCCACTCCATGCAGCTCTGTCCAAGCTCTATAATGCCAGTCTGGCAGATGTTGGCAAGCATGCCTGTATCACATCAAAAGTAATCATTGTTTAGAAAGCTGCAACAACACAGCAGCTGTGTCTGGTTGATATTAAGAATATAATGCTGTGCAAGAAAACCATACACTTGGTGGGCTTGCCCTTTTTTTAATTAGTAAGGATAAGGTAAGAACTAAAAAAGTAGGAAAATGAAATTTTTCCTAGGACTTGGAAACCTGTCAGTGTTGTAGAAAAATAAGAATTGACTGAGAAGGGTTGGATGGGAAAGATATATTAATATTATTAATCTTTCCTTCTTTTGGTCAGCAGTGTTCATGAAGGAAGTGGTAGTGGAAATTTTTATTTCAACTAGATAACCATCCCTTCTTTACTCAGAAGACAGAAGACAGAAAGAAAGAGTTCTGGTGTACAAAAGTATCATCTAAAAAAGGGAAGGGTCACAAAGTGCATGGAAATGAAAGACTTCACATAGGCCTCAGTTGGGTTCACAAGAGAATAGTAGACCAAGGTCAGACAGGAAAGATGAAGTGAATTCCTTGGAGATCAGATAATTGAAGCGTGTGGCCAATAAGGATCTCTGTTACCCCCAGCATGTTTCAAGTTATGACCTTGTAAAGTATGCCAGGTAGTAGGCAAGTGCTCACGTAGACCCTAATTCTGCACAAGCTAACTCTCTAGCACAACAGGAAAACAGTAACGAAAGAACAGAACCGACACTATTTTTGCAAAAAGAATTTGGAATATTAAAATTTTACATTAAGAAAACCATTATCTGAGGATAAGTTGAAACTGCTGATTTGAAATATTTCTTTTAAAACAAACTGAAATACACTTATCACTGAAATGATAGATTAATAAAAACATCATTTAAAGCCATAATCGCGTTTAACTGTACACATAAAATAGCATCAGCAACTATCCAGGGACATTAATTTGATATTTTCTGTACCAAGAAGTACACTCCTACACCGAGCATTTAAGTCCAGCGCCTAAATGAAATCCTCTGTCGGTGAAACAGTGAAACTGAAACTACACCAAGTTAGAAATGTACTCAGAAGATGTCACCACTAAAATCTGATGTAATTTTGTTATTGTGAAGTTTCCTGAACTGTGTGAATCTCTACTTGTTTTGTTTGCTATCCATCTAGATGTTTGGACATTCATCCACAGATGTCACTACTAAAAACTATGACCATGCACCCTGATGGGATGTATAAGAACTTATTATTCAAAGAAGTTTTGTATTCATAAGTTTTTTTTTATTGATTGATATTCATTTATTTTTGAGTTGGCAATATTTCCATAATTTCTGTAATTAATTTTCTACCAATCATAGTCTTCTTCTTCTATTTTGAGTGTAACTTTTAAATTACCCAATAAAAATGAGAGGGTGTGACTGGTTTAATCTTGAATGGTCTCGAACTTTCCCCGAGGGTTTATAAACTGCGTTTTCACATTTCTTGGCCAAATGATCGTCATCTTACTGAGTGTGTGTCAAAGCAGGAGGCAGGTGGCCTCTTTGCCAGCTGTTAGAACTTCTACAAGGTAATGGCCACATAACTTCTTTCTTTCTTGCTAACTCCGCATTTAACCCGAGGGAAAGGTCCGAATTATCAACTATGTAACCTACTTTTCTAAAAATATAACTTCTGCCGGCTAATGTAAAAACATAAAATCTCTAACTGTAAATCGGGGATAGAGAGTGATGTACCCTCTTGAGCTCCCCTTCATCTTGGTTTGAGGTGCCACGTTTTTGTAACCTTTCGTTTCTGCAATGTATTAAAGTTATTTCCATCCATGCAGCCTTTGTAGTTTGGGGAATATCCCCTGTTTCATCGGCCAAGCACCCTATTGGTTTTAAATCTTTTTGGAGCTCAGTCTTCGACTCCATTCAAACTGTACTTGGGCCGTTTATTTAACCTGTTCTTTTTCACTAAAGCCCTGTAGGTTGGGTACTAGATACCTCTGTGTAATAAGATTTCTATTTGTACATAGTGCCTTGTAAGGCCAGAGATTATTAGAGTTTCATGTTATGTTGCCTTGAGTAGGCTTGGAAAACTGAGAGCACGTTAGCTCTTTTTCAAGTGTTGTAAAAGTGCCTCTGGGAGGCCTGATATTGTAATTTACGGAGCAAGTGCTCCATGTATTAGGGGATTTCTGCCCTTGTATAAATTTGTGCTCTTTTGTAAATTAGAGCTTGTAGCTCAGGAAATGTAAAGCTAGGGGCTTAAAGCCCAAAGAGTTAATGTTCTGAACCTTGGATTTTTTCACAATCTTGTTTAATGTTTGCTACTTGTACCTGTAAAAATTTTTAAATTTTGAATTCTGGAAAATATAACCTTCAGTTTAGTTTTAAATTCAATTCTTGAGATTGTAGTTAGACCCACTCACCCCAGTACCTACTTTCACCTCCTCGTCCACGAAGAACCCCAGAACAAGTGGTAGCAGAGCGTGGTTGAATGGGTCACAATTAAGCCCTTTTTGATAGCTAATCATAGTATCTGTTTCGAACTCTAAGGATTTTCTCAGTCGCTGGAAATTTTCTAAATTTGTAAATTTCTTTTCATCATGTCCGTCCCTCGCAAAGTCCTCCAGCCTGGCTACTTGCGCAATGAGGAATTGATTCACGAATTACTTATTAGAAATGTTCAATCCGGAGGCACGGTTGCGGCAAATACAACCAAACTTAAGGGGTGGTATGAATAAAACCTGAGTTCTTACTCAAAGTATATATATTCATGAGTATGAGCACTTTGTAGGAGTATATTCTCAGCCCAAGTAGTATGTACTCCATTTGGTAAGAATAAGAAGGTTCTCCTTCGATGTAGTAGGTACTCAAGCGCACCGCCATGTGGATCATTTGAAATTGAGTAGGTACTCATGCTGCGTAAGGTTGAGATTCGATTTCTGTACCGTCTGCATGCACATCAAGCTGTATTTTACTCATACCAATAGCAAATATTTCGCCAATAACATTTTGTGGGAATATTCTCTTCTGTTATTAAGGTCCGACGTTGCAGAGTCCGTTTAAAACAAATTATAAGCAATGTACCGGTAGGCCTACTGTAGAAGGTAGAAACGTGTGCGATAACGTGAAAGATAAATAATACGAAAATGAGAGTGTGATAAAAAATATAATTTTAAAGCATGTAGCCTACGGTACATTAACAGTTTCATAGTTTTTCCTCATTAGCATAATATCCGAAACTTTGAAATAATTTAAACCAAAGTACAAGCCATACGTGGGCAGAATGTAGAAACGTTTACGATGACTCAAATGATAAACAACACGAAAATTAGAGCTGTTAATACTTTCATCACCAGTATCTTCCTTCTTTGTAGGCTATACTCATCATAATTTTAATAAATCTCGGAAGGAAATGTTTGAGGCTTTGGGATTAGGCCTAACTCAAACCAAACTACAAGTAATGTGCAGGAGGAACGAAAGAATAAATTAATTATATTTATTGTTATTTGTTTTACATCACACCGACACAATAGGTCTTACGGCAGGCTTGGGATAGGAAAGTGGCCTTAATCAAGGTACAGCCCCAGGATTTGTCAAGTGAGAAAATAAGCCACAGAGATGCTGAGATGCCGACAGTTGGGATCGAACCCCTATATCCTGAATCCAGGATTTAACTATATGTGACCCAAACCGCGTAGCGAACTCGCTCGGTAGATAAATAGGCCAAATATTAAAGTGAGAGTAAAAAAGAAATGTGTATCTTATGTAGGCCTATAGGTCTGTGTACTGAATGTTCCAAATGAAACATCTGCCTGGCATTCTCGGTGATCATAAAGATCCCGAACAAAAATATATTTATTACCTTTCTTGTTTACGGACTCATCACCATAATATGTAGGCCTAACATGAGTGCAGGCAGTCAAGAACAGCCGTTGCTGCTGGATAATTAACTTATACTTTCTGCCGCTCTAGTCTGGTAACAGCAAATTTTTTATTATTTTGAGGAAATGCAATTCACACTGCAGCTTTAGTCACAAAGTAGGGTACATAACCTCAACAATGAGTTTACTCAGATTTTGTTGGGTACGAAGTCCTCTATGCCACATTGAAATCCAGGGTGACCTAACAGTCTTAAAAATGCGTTTAATTTAGGCCTAACTATATTCTAAATAGCACCTCTTGTTTTCCTTGTCCAGATAAATTCAATTTTGAAAAATGGTGCAGACTTAAGATTCTTAGAATTCACATGCCCATGTCCCTCCTGGAAATAGGTCCCACATTATTAATAAACTCAGCCATTTACATATACTTTTAAGAGCAATAAATCAGTAAATGCTCATACATGAGACACATAGCAGCCCTACTCAAAACAGACTGAGATTATACTCATCAATCTGAGAATGCATTCTCTTTTATTCATACCACAAATGAGAATCTCCTCTCAGACTGTTACAATTGTGAGTTTATACTACACCACCTCCATGACATGAGTATATACTCAGCTACTGAGTACATTCTCATGAACTTTATTCTTATGAAGTGGAGTAAATACTCAGAAATGTTGAGTATATACTAAATACTCATGTTTATTGATACCACCCAAGGAGTCCCTAGAATTGTCTATTAGTATCCCAACCTTGGGAGAGAAGGAAATTGAGGAGGCTCTCTCCACAATCACGGATAACACCATCGAGCTAGCATCTGTAGTTAGTTTTTTTGAAGTGATTGATCCTTCGGCTAACCAACTTAAAAGAGTACAGGCAAGATTGTTTCACTTTTACAATAGAGTTAGGGACCTATTGTCTCTCAAGTTAAAAGAAGACCATGCTATTGAGGCTAGTAACGTTGTTGAACACCTTTCTGAAATGTCAAATAAAGTTCTTCAATTGTTGACTGGGGCAGCTACTCCCAAAACCGACCAAGCACCTGTGATAAACATCATAAGTGAGGAGGATTCTTCCAAGGGTGAAGAAAGCAGGAAATCTGTAGCACCGCAACAAACATCTGCCCCATTAGGAAATGTGCCTGATCGTAGTACATCCATTCCACCATTCTTTTTAAATAATGCTGTGTCTGAAGCTTCTTCACCCCCTAGGCCGTTACCTATTATGTCACCCAGGTTCAGTAGTTTGCCTCACCCTTTGGCAATGTTACTTAGGGGAATTTCTAAGTTTTCTATCAATTCTACTAATGATGTCATTTCATTTTTAAGATTCTTAGTTGAATTTCAAGATCATGTTCTAGTGTTTTCTCTCTCTCCTTCTCAAATTCTTCAAGTTATTTGCCCTTACTCCATAGGTGTCCTCTCGGACAAAATCGTCAGAGTAATAGCTGAACAATCTTCTATAGGAGACTTCCATGCACATCTGCTGGCTAATTTCATTCTGGCTCGAGCCATGTCTTCCTTAATCCAAAGGTACTATAACAGAGTACAGCGACTGGATGAAAATTTCACAGACTTCATTCAGGACATTAAGTTCTACACCAGGGTATTCGCTCTTTATTTCCCTGAAGATCAAATCGTGCGGACCATTGTTGAAGGCATTTCCCAACCCTATAGGTCATATCTGTGTTTTGCGTCGCGTCCTCAAACCTTTGCTGAATTAGAGGCTATGTGGTCTCAGCCAAAGGAGTTAGGTATGCCGACACCTTACAAGTCGCTAAGGAGACCCCTCTGTCTTCAAGTAACTTTTGGCCGCAACCTCGCTGAACTTTCACCATGCGCAAATGCTATGCTTGTGGGTCGGCAGATCATCTCCGTAACAAGTGCCCTTTGATTAAATCCAGTGGGACAAAGAACGGGGCAGGGTCATCACAAGGATGTTTTAAATGTGGCTCGTTTTCTCATAACGCCAAGAATTGCCCTAATGCCAATAGCACCGCCTCCTGTTCAACTTCTGGTGCAACCTCCGCGAACTCTAATAATAGGAAATGACTAGTGTTATTGGCTGAGTTGGCGTGTTCATCTTTTCTAGGCTCAGCCCCTGTTAAACCCAGCGAAAGCTCAGGTACGGATCAAGGGTCTTCCAATTTACCATTTGAAGGTCCTAAAGAATGCCTTAGGATTGCAGCGGAGTCCCCCGCACTGGTACCTTTTCTCAAAATTGAGTTGAATAGTGAACCCGTGACCACTCTATTAGACTCTGGGACTGTTTGTTCTATAATTTTGGCTGAATGGTATTTGAAATTAAAGTCTGTCTGTAAATTTTCTGATTATTGTTCATCTTCGGTTCAATGCATTTCAGCTAATTCCTCTCCATTAGAAATTTTAGGTTTCATCTTTGCCAAAATTTGGATTTCTAAATTCACCTGGAAAGTTAAATTGTTTGTAGCTAAGCACTTGTCTTGCCCAGTAATATTAGGAGCAGACTTCATGTCTTCTACTGGTCTAGTGCTCGACATTTAGAGCAAGTCGTGCACCTTCAACTTTGAAAAATTTTGTAAAATTCCTTTGCTCAAGTGTAATTCTGTCATTTTCATCTGTCTCACCTACCCAGGATGAGATGTTGTTAGACCTTAGGAGCAGGCTGATAGTATTCGTAAGTTGTGTCAGTCATTTCTTGATGTATTTTCCGATACTCTTGGTGTTACTTGACCTTATTGAATACAAGATTGAGGTTACGGATTCAATCCTGGTTAGATTTCCACCTTATAGGCTATCTCCTCCTAAAATGAAGGCTCTCAAGGAGATAATCGAGCAGATGTTAAAGGATGGTATTATTTGACCCTCTAAGTCGGTGTATTCATCGCCAATTTTCCTGGTTCTGAAACCCCAAGGTGGCTTCAGGCCTGTGATTGATTATAGGGCATTAAATCGGAAGGTGGTGTTACAATCTGTGCCTCTTCCTGACCTTCACTCTTGTTTTTCATGGTTTCGGAAAGCTAAGTTCTTCACCATCTTAGACCTTAATCAAGCATACAATCAGATCCCTCTAGCCGAAGAATCAAAACATCTAACAGCTTTTGCCATGGATTGGAACTTGTATGAGTACAACTGCATGTCTTTTGGGCTCCCCACGAAGGCAGCCGGGCTCATGAGACTGCTAGATAGGGTCTTCTCCGACATGAAATTTGAATACTTGTACCATTATCTTGATGATGTCGTATTTTCTGAGACCTTTGAAAAACACCTTGATCATCTAAAAGAGGCCCTTAATCACCTTCGTAAGGCAGGGTTGAGTGTGAAGTTATCTAAAGTAGTTCTTGCTAAACCTTCCATGTCATTCCTAGGGCATGTTGTATCGCCCGATGGTGTTTCGATCTATCATTCAAGAACACAGGCCATCCATGATTTCAAACCTCCAAAGGCCATCAAAGGTATTGCCAGGGTCATCGGCATGGTGAATTTCTTCAGGAAATTTATTCCTAACTTTGCTAACAGAGCAGCGCCCTTGAACTAACTTCGTAGGAAAGGCGTTAAATTTGAGTGGGGGCCGTCTCAACAAGCCGCTTTTGAAGACCTGAAATTAGCTCTTTGCAATGCCCCTGTCCTTGCTATGCTTGATTTCTCAAAGAAATTCAACGTTCAAACCGACGCTTCATCGTCGGCGGTTGCTGCTGTCTTTCTTCAGGAAACTGAACTCGGAAGACGACCCATAGCCTATGCATCTAGGACACTATCTGCTCAAGAAACCAAGTACTCCATCTATGAACTTGAGGGTTTGGCAGTCTCATTTGCATTAGAGAAGTTCCGCCTCTATCTGGAACATGTCAAGTTCGACCTGGAAACAGATAACCAAGCCTTAAGTTGGGTCTTAGCTAGGCCGCATCGTACTGGTCGTATAGCCCATTGGACCATCAGGATTTCTGCCTTCCAATTTGATGTTAAACATATCAGAGGATCCAAAAATATTGTTGCGGATGGACTAAGCCGCATGTTTGCTCATGATGTGAAGACCGCCGAACAGGACGATAGTTCGTCTTTACCCACGCCCATACCTTCGGGCATTAATGCCATTCTAACTGATGCTCCCATGTTGTTCAGAGATATTGAAAAATATTAACGTGAAGATCCTGTGCTGGCCTCTATTATGGAAACCCTTTCTTCTGGGGAATATGTCGTCCCTTATGTGTTGAGGAATGGGGTTTTGTGTTGCCCGTCGAGGCATGACCAAAAGATGAAAGTAGTGTTTCCAGGTGTGCTTGTACCTATGATCTTCAAGTACTATCATGAGACTCCAGTAGGGGGGCATTTAGGCATCTTCAAAACTCGAGAAAAGATCCGAGAGATGTTTATTTGGAAAGGTATGTGTACCGGGCGGTACACCTCCACGTCGCTAATTTAAACCTTGCGCCAGTTGAAACTCCCCTACTGGCGGAAGCCTGAACTTTATCTACTGCGTTAATTTTCAAGTTTCTCAGAAGATGTCACTACTTGGAAATTTTGAAGTTTCTGAACTGGGTCGTTTTCGATTTATTTTTGTTTTGCCTGTAGTAAGAAGTGTGGACATTCTCTTCCAGATAGCACTACTGAAGAACTACAATTGTGCACCCTAGTGCGAAGTGAAAGAACTATGTTTTTAGAGAAATTTTGAATTCATAAGTTTGTTCTTCGTTAAATTTCCTTCAGTCATTGTTTAAGTTGGCAATATTAACCCTTACTTTCCCCTTGTTTTGAATTTACCAATCCCGAATTTCTCGAATTAATTTTCCACCAATAATGTGTTTCTTCTTCATCTTGTGTAGGGGTTTTCTTGCTTAGCCAATAAAATTCTTGTGGGAGGGTGTTCTCATTCCTGAAACGCCTCGAACTTTCCGCGAGGGTTTATAAACTGCTGATTTTCGGGACTCCGTGCCACTTCAGTAACATCTTTCAGTGTGTAAAGTACGTAGCAGGGGGCGGGGAGCGCCTCTTTCTTCAGGCAGCAGTTCATCCACAAGGTAATGGCCGTTTAATAACTTCTTTTCTTGCTAGCTCAGCAGTTTAACTCTCGGGGCAGGTCCGAAGCCTTTTACCATTTAACTTTCCCTTAAAATGTAAAGACACTCGGTATCAATTCTATCTGTTTAAACTATAAATTGGGATAGAGAGTGCTTAACCCTCTCGAGCTCCCTCTCATATTGCTTTGAGGTGAACTTATTTTCTCAACCGTTTCTTCCAGTCTAGCGTAATGTAAATTGTCTTCTCATATAAGTCACCTCTTTAGTATGGGATTAGCCCTTGCATTAACGGCCTAGTGCCAAGTAGGTTTTAAACAAAATGTATTAGGAGTGCAGCTTCGCCTCCTCTCAAATTGGTATTTTAGAGGCCAGGTAATTAACCTGTTTCTTTACTTAATAGGCCTCAGTAGGTTGGGTATTTTACCCCTGTTTTCATGTCCTGGGAGGACAACTTGAAAGTGGAGTTTGGTGTGGCCTTTGATAGGCTGGAACTTAAGAGTGGGTTGCTCTTTTGAAATTGATTTTGGATGCCTCGAGGAGGCTTTATTTTGTAATTGGGAGCAAGTGCTCCAGAACATGATTGGGGTCTTCTGCCCCTTTGTTGAATTCTGTATATCGTAAGGTTGGGCTTATAGCTCAAGAACTGTGTCTCTGGCTCTCGGAGCCCATATCCTGTAATCATTGTAATTGTACATTTTCGAATTGTGTTTCGGCTACTGAGTACCTGTACTATTTGTTATTTCTTAATCTTTAAAAGAAAATATAACCTTGTTAAATTTTATCTTAACTTTAATTTCGTATTTTGGGACCTGTTCACCCCCGCACCTTCTTTCACCTCTGCTGTTCCACAGATACCTCGGAACAAGTGGTAGCAGAAAGTGGTTGAATGGGTCTCAATTTAGCCCCTTTTGACGGCTAAACATTGCTTTGTTTTCGAACTCTAACAATTTTCTCAGTTGCTGGAATTTTTGATTTTTCCTTTTTCAAAATTGTTCTGTCATCATGTCCGGCCCTCGCGAGGTTCTTCATCCTTTCTATTTGCGTAAAGAGGAATTAATTTATGAATTATCTCTCAGAAACGTTCAATCTGGAGGCACGGTTGCAGTCGACTCCAATAAACTAAAAGATTCCCTTGATTTGCCTATTACCATCCCGATTTTGGGAGAAAAAGAGATTGACGACGCTCTCTCCACGATCAATAACAATACTACTGAGCTAGCATCTGTAGTTAGTTTTTTTGAAGTAAGTGATCCATCTCCTAATCAACTCAAAAGAGTACAGGCTAGGCTGTACCACTTTTATAATAGGGTATGTGATCTATTGTCTCTGAAGTTAAATGACGTTCAGGGTAAGGAAGCTAGCGTCCTTGCCGAAAACTTGTCCCAAATGTCTAGTAGGGTTAGTCAGTTGTTATCTGGATCTGCCATCCCTAAAGTCGACCAACCTATGGTAATAAATACTGTTAGTGGGGAGGACTCCTCGAAAGAGGAAGGAAGTAGTACTGAGGCGACTACCCAACGTACATCTGCCCCATTAGAAACTATGTCAGATCGTCGCAAGTCCATCCCTCCCTTGGTGTTAAATAATGCTCCTTCCGAATCTGTTTCTCCGCCACTTAGGCCCCTTCCTACTACGTCTCCGGGTTTCAGCAGTTTACCCCATCCATTAGCAATGTTGCTCAGAGGTATTTCTAAGTTTTCTGTTAACACTACCAGTGAAGTTACTTCATTCTGAAGGTTTTTAGTTGAATTTCAGGATCATGCCCTTGTTTTTTCTCTTTCTCCATGTCAGATTTTGCAAATCATCTATCCCTATGCAATTGGTATTCTCTCAGACAAAATAGTAAGAGCCATTGCTGAGCAATCATCTATTGAAGACTTCCACGCCCACTTGCTAGCTAACTTCATTCCGGCTAGGGCAAGGTCCTCACTTATTCAGAAGTACTATTATCGTGTACAGCGGTTGGAAAACTTGGCAGATTTCATCCAAGATATTAAGTTCTATACTAGGGTGTTTGCTCTTCACTTCCCTGAAGATCAGATTGTACAGGCTATTGTAGAAGGTATTTCACCATCCTATAGGTCATATTTGTGTTTCGCGGCGTGCCCGCAAACCTTCTCTGAACTTGAAGCATTGGCCGTCTCAGCAGAAGGAGTTAGATACGCCGATTCCTTGCGTGTCGCGAAAGAACCCCCCTTCTTTTAGTAATCCTCGGCCTCCACCTCGCCGACCAGTCACACCCCGTAAATGTTATACTTGCGGGTCGCCTGACCATCTTCGCAATAAGTGTCCATTGATCAAATCTAGTAGGGCAAATAATGGAGCTGGTTCATCACAAGGCTGTTTTAAATGTGGGGCTTTCTCACATATCACCAAGAATTGCCCAAATTCAAATAGCACCCCCTCCTGCTCAACTTCTGGTGCAACTTTTACCAATGTCACTAATTATAAGTGACTAGCGGCTTCGGCTGAGTCGACTAATTCAGCTTCCCAAGGCTCAGCCCCTGGTAAACAGGTCGAAAATTCAGGGAAAACTCAATCTTCAGATTTATCTTTTGAATGCCCCAAAGAATGTCTTAGGATTGCGGTGGATACCCCCGCACCTGTTCCTTTTCTTAAGATTGAATTAAATAATGAACCTGTAACAGCTCTTGTAGATTCAGGCAGTGTTTGTTCAATTATTTCGGCTCAATGGCATTCAAAATTGAAATCTATTTGTAAACTTCCTGACTATTGCTCATCTCCTGTTCAATGTGTTTCGGCTAATTCTTCTCCATTTAAATTTTAGGCTCTTTAAATGTCAAAATTCGTGTTTTTAAATTTACGTGGGAAGTTAAATTGTTTGTAGCCAAGCACTTGTCTTGCCCCATTATATTGGGAGCGGACTTCATTTCTCACACCGGTCTAGTGCTCGACCTTCAGAGTAGGTCGTGCACTTTCAAATTTGCGTCTAATTGTAAAATCCCATTATTGAAATGTAATTCTGCATCATGTTCATCTATTTCGCCTACCCAGGATGAGATGTTGTTAAACCTTAGACATCTATCTGAGGAGCAGGCTGATAGTATTCGCAAGTTGTGTCAGTCATTTCCAGAGGTGTTCTCTGATACTCTTGGTGTTACTGACCTGATTGAATACAAAATTGTGGTCACGGATTCGATTCATGTCCGTTTTCCATCTTATAGGCTATCTCCACCTAAAATGAAGGCTCTGAAAGAAATCATTGATCAAATGTTAAAGGATGGTATTATTCGGCCCTCTAAGTCAGCGTATTCTTCACCTATTTTTCTAGTCCCGAAACCCCAAGGTGGCTTCAGGCCTGTCATTGATTATAGGGCTCTCAATCGGAAGGTGGTGTTACAATCTGTGCCCCTTCCGGACCTTCATTCTTGTCTTTCATGCTTTCGTCAGGCCAAGTTCTTCACCGTCTTGGATTTGAATCAGGCTTATAATCAAATTCCCCTAGCTGAAGAGTCTAAACATCTTACAGTGTTTGCCACGGACTGAAATTTGTATGAATACAACCGCGTGCCTTTCGGGCTCCCCACGGGAGCAGCTGTACTCACTAGACTGCTAGATAGGGTCTTCTCCGACATCAAATTCGAGTACTTATATCACTATCTTGATGATGTCGTCGCATATTCGGAGACTTTCGAAGAACATCTAGACCATCTGCGAGAAGTTCTCAATCGCCTTCGTAAGGCTGAGTTAACTGTGAATTTATCCAAGGTTGCCTTCGCTAAGCCCTCCATGTCATTCCTAGGGCATACTGTGTCGCCTGATGGTGTTGCAGTCGATCATTCTAGAACACAGGCCATCCGTGATTTTAAACCTCCCAAGGACATCAAAGGTATCGCCAGGTTCATTGGTATGGTGAATTTCCTCAGGAAGTTTATTCCTAACTTCGCTAATAGAGCGGCACCCTTAAACCATCTTCGTAGGAAAGGCAGCAAATTTGAGTGGGGACCTTCTCAACAAGCCGCTTTTGAAGATCTTAAATTAGCTCTCTGTAATGCCCCTGTCCTTGCTATGCCCGATTTCTCGAAGAAATTCATCGTCCAAACCGACGCGTCATCGTCGGTGGTAGCTGCAGTCCTTCTTCAAGAGACTGAACTAGGGAGGCGACCCATCGCCTATGCATCTAGGACTCTATCGGCTCAAGAAGCCAAGTATTCCATCTATGAGCTCGAAGGTCTGGCAGTCTTATTTGCCTTAGAAAAGTTCCGTTTCTATCTGGAACATGTCAAATTCGACCTGGAGACGGATAATCAAGCCTTAAGCTGGGTCTTAGGTAGGCCGCGTCGTACTGGTCGTATAGCCCGTTGGGCCATCCGAATTTCTGCCTTCCAATTTGATGTTAGGCATATCAGAGGTATTGAAAATGTTGTTGCAGACGGACTCAGCCGTATGTTTTCCAACGACGTCGAGACCCATGAACCGGTCGATAGTTCATCACCTCCCGAGTCCATACTATCTGAGGTTAATGCCATCTTAACAGATGCTCCCATGCTCTTTAGTGACATTGAGAAATACCAACGTGAAGATACGACGCTGGCTCCGATAATGGAAACCCTTTCTTCTGGGGAACATGTTGTCCCTTATGTACTGAGGAATGGTGTTTTATGTTGCCCTTCGAGGCATGATAAGATGATGAAGTTTGTCGTTCCAGCTGTTCTTGTATCTATGATCTTCAAATACTATCATGAGACCCCATTAGGGGGGCATCTAGGAATCTTTAAAACACGTGAAAAGATTCGTGAAAGGTTCATCTGGAAGGGTATGAACGGTGAAATTCGTGAACTAGTAAAGGCTTGTAAATGCTGCTTGCTTAGTAAACCAACCATGTCCACCAAGGTAGGCCTGTTGTCTTCTCATCAAGCGTCGCGCCCTATGGAACGCCTGTATATTGATTATGTAGGACCCTTCCCCCAGTCAGAGGGAAATGCCAACAAGTTCATCTTTGTATGTGTAGATGGTTTTACAAGAATTTCCTGGTTATTTCCGACTAAGCTGGCTACCGCTAGGTCCACCATTAATTGTCTATGTACCAGGCGGTACACCTCCACTCCGCTAATTTAAAATGTGCGCCTGTTGAAACTCCTCTGCTGGAGGAAGTCTGAACTTTATTGACAGTATTAATTTTCTACTTTCTCAGAAGATGTCACTACCTGTAAATTTTGGAGTTTTAGAACTGTGTCACTTTTGATGTGGTTTTGTTTCGCTTGAAGTAAGAAGTGTGAACTTTCTCTTCTAGAGGACACTACTGAAGATATACAATAGTGCAACCTAGTGCGGAGTCAAAGAACTATTTTTTTGGAGAAAATTTAATTTCAAGAGTTTGTTCTTTGTTAAATTTCTTTCTATCATTGTTTAAGTTGGCAATATTTACCCCTTTCTTCCCCTTGTTATGAATGTATCCAATCCCGAATTTCTTCAATTAATTTCTATCCAATCAGATGTATCTTCCCCCAACTTGAATCTGTTGCGGGGTCCTACCCAATAAAATTATTGTGGGCGGGTGTTTTCATTCCCCTAACGCCTAGAACCTTCCGCGAGAGGATATAAACTGCTGATTTTTGGGTCTCTGCGCCACTTCTGTTCCATCTTTCAGTGTGTTAAGTACATAGCAGGGGGCGGGAAGCGCCTCTTTCTTCTCCAGCCGTTCAACACAAGGTAATGGCCGATTAATAACTTCCTTCTTTGCTAGCTCAGCAGTTTAACTTTCGGGGCGGGTTCTAAGCGTTCAACCATGTAACCTTTTCCTAAAATGTAACTTCTCTTTTCATCTATTCTCTTGTAAAACGACATATTGGGATAGAGAGTGCTAACCCTCTCGAGCTCCCACTCACATCGTCTTGAGGTGAACTTATTTTCTCAACCTATTCTTCGTTAATGTAAAACAAATTGTTCTTTTCTTAAGTCACCTCTTTAGCATGGGATTAGCCCTTGTATTAACGGCCTAGTGCCAAGTAGGTCTTAATCAAAGTGTATTAGGAGTGCAAGTTCGCCTCCTCTCAAATTGTTATTTTAGAGGTCATTTAATTAACCTGCTTTTCTTTTAATAGACCTCAGTAGATTGGGTATTTTACCCCTGTGTTTATGTCCGTTGAGGACAACTTGAAGGTGGAGTTTGGTGTGGCCTGGGAGAGGCTTAAATTTTGAGAGCGAGTAGCTCTTTTGAAAATTCTGGGTTGTATGCCTCATGGAGGTTTTTCAGTGTAATTTGGAGCAAGGGCTCCTAGGTATGAATGGGGTTTTCTCCCCCTTTGTTAAAACTTGTGTTTGGGGTAAAACTGAGCTGATTGCCCAAGCATTGTGAAGTCAGGGCGCGAAGCCCAAATTCTGTAAATATTGTAACTAACCCCTTTTGACTTGCTACCTTGTACCTGCCATGCTTGTTATTTCTTTGTTTTCGAAAAGAAAATATAACCTTGTTAAATTTTAAATTAATTTTACATTGCACTATAATTTCGTAGCTTGAAACCCATTCACACCCGCACCTTCTTTCACCTCTACCTACCGCTAAAACACGGTAACAAGTGGTAGCAGAGCGTGGTTGAATGGGTCTCAATTTAGCCCCTTTTGACGGCTACACATTGTTTTGATCCGAACTCTAACCATTTTCTCAGTTGCTGGAATTTTTTGACCTTTTCAAAATTGTTCTGTCATCATGCCCGGCCCTCGCGATGTTCTCCTTCTTAACTATTTGCGCAAGGAGGAGTTGATCTATGAACTAACTATCAGAAATGTGCAATCTGGAGGCACGGTTGCAATATACACTAACAAGCTTAGAGAGTCCCTTGATTTGCCCATTTCCATCCCCAATTTGGGAGAGAAAGAAATTGACGACTCTCTTTCCACGATCACGGAGAATATTACTGGGCTAGCTTCTGTAGTTAGTTTTTTTGATGAAAATGATCCATCTCCTAATCAAATTAAGCGTGTGCAAGGCAGGCTATATCATTTTTCGAATAGGGTTAACGATCTGTTGTCTCTAAAACTGAATGACGTTCAGAGGAAGGAAGCTAGTACGCTCCTGGAAAATATTTCCGAATTATCTAGTAAGGTCACTCAATTGTTAACTGGGGAAGTTCCTCCCAAATCTGATCTGCCCACCATAGTGAATGTAGGTAGCGAGGAAGAACCTGCTAAGGGAGAAGTAAATAGGAAAACCATCGCTGCTCAAACTATCTCTGCCCCATTGGACAACGAGTCTGAACGCCGTGCATCGCTGAGTAACATCCGTTCTGAATTAACTTCCTTGCCATTGAAACCTTTACCTACTATGTCACCCGGGTTTAGTAGCTTGCCTCATCCATTGGCAATGTTGCTCAGAGGTATATCTAAGTTTTCCGTTAATACCACCAGTGACGTAATTTCATTTTTAAGATTTTTAGTGGAATTTCAGGATCATGCCCTTGTTTTTTCTCTTTCTCCATGTCAAATCTTGCAAATTATCTATCCGTATGCTATTGGTATTCTCTCTGATAAAATCGTAAGAGCCATTGCCGAGCAATCATCTATTGAGGATTTCCATGCCCATTTGCTAGCTAACTTCATCCCTGCTAGGGCCAGGTCCTCCCTTATTCAGAACTACTATTATCGTGTACAGCGCTTGGATGAAAACTTGGCTGATTTCATACAGGACATTAAGTTTTATACTAGGGTGTTTGCCCTTCATTTTCCTGAAGATCAGATTGTACAGGCTATTGTAGAGGGAATTTCACCTCCCTATAGGTCATATTTGTGTTTCGCGGCGTGCCCGCAAACTTTCTCGGAACTTGAAGCATTGGCCGTCTCAGCGGAAGGAGTTAGATACGCCGATTCTTTGCGTGTCGCGAAAGAACCCCCGCCTTCCTTTAGTAATACTCGGCCTCCACCTCGCCGATCAGTCACCCCCCGTAAATGTTATGCTTGCGGGTCGCCTGACCATCTGCGCAATAAGTGTCCTCTGAACAAGTCTAGTAGGGCAAATAATGGAGCGGGTTCATCACAAGGCTGTTTTAAATGTGGGGCTTTCTCACATATCGCAAAGAATTGTCCCAATTCGAATAGCACCCCCTCCTGCTCAACTTCTGGTGTAACTTCCAACAACAATCAAAAGTGACTAGTGGCTGCGGCTGAGTCAACTAATTCTGCTCCCCAAGGCTCAGCCCCTGGCAAAAAGGTCGAGAATTCAGGGAACGATAAGTCTTCGAATACATCTTTTGAATGCCCCAAAGAGTGTCTTAGGATTGCGGCGGATACCCCCGCACCTGTTCCTTTTCTTAAGATTGAGTTAAATAACGAGCCTATAACAGCTCTCTTAGATTCAGGCAGTGTCTGTTCGATTATTTCGGCTGAATGGTATTCTAAATTGAAATCGGTTTGTAAACTTCCTGACTATGTCTATTCTCCTGTTCAATACGTTTCGGCTAATTCATCTCCATTAGAAATTCTAGGTTCCTTACTGGTCAAGATTCGTATTTTTAAGTTTACATGGAAAATTAAATTGTTTGTGGCCAAGCAATTGTCTTGCCCCATTATATTGGGAGCTGACTTTATTTCTCACACTGGTCTTGTGCTCGATCTCCAGTCTAGGTCGTGCACATTCAAATTTGCTTCTAGTTGTAAAATACCACCATTAAAGTGTAATTCTGTGTCATGTTCTTCTATTTCGCCTACCCAGGATGAGATGTTGTTAGACCTTAGACATCTACCTGAGGAGCAGGCTGATAGTATTCGCAAACTGTGTCAGTCGTTTCCTGAGGTGTTCTCTGATACTCTTGGTGTTACTGACCTTATTGAATACAAAATTGAGGTCACGGATTCGATTCCTGTTCGTTTTCCACCGTATAGGCTATCTCCACCTAAAATGAAGGCTCTGAAAGAAATTATCGATCAGATGTTGAAGGATGGTATTATTAGGCCCTCTAAGTCGGCGTATTCATCGCCTATTTTTCTAGTCCCGAAACCCCAAGGAGGTTTCAGGCCTGTCATTGATTACAGGGCTCTCAATCGGAAGGTGGTGTTGCAATCTGTGCCCCTTCCTGACCTTCATTCTTGTTTTTCATGGTTTCGGAAGGCCAAGTTCTTCACTATCTTGGACTTAAATCAGGCCTATAATCAAATTCCCCTTGCCGAAGAGTCTAAACACCTTACAGCGTTTGCCACGGACTGGAATTTATATGAATACAACCGCGTGCCTTTCGGGCTCCCCACGGGGGCAGCTGTGCTCACTAGGCTACTAGATAGGGTCTTCTCCGACATCAAATTCGAGTACTTATATCACTACTTAGATGATGTCGTCGTATTTTCAGAGACTTTTGAAGAACATCTAGATCATCTGCGAGAAGTTCTCGATCGCCTTCGTAAGGCTGGGTTAACTGTTAAGTTGTCCAAGGTTGCCTTCGCTAAGCCCTCTATGTCATTCCTAGGGCATATTGTGTCACCCGATGGTGTAGCAGTCGATCGTTCTAGAACACAGGCCATCAGTGATTTTAAACCTCCCAAGGACATTAAAGGTATCGCCAGGTTCATTGGTATGGTGAATTTCTTCAGAAAGTTCATTCCTAACTTTGCTAATAGAGCGGCGCCCTTAAACCTTCTTCGTAGGAAAGGCATCAAATTCGAGTGGGGACCTTCTCAACAAGCCGCTTTTGAAGACCTTAAATTAGCACTTTGTAATGCCCCTGTACTTGCTATGCCTGATTTCTCGAAGAAATTCATCGTCCAAACAGACGCGTCGTCGTCAGCGGTAGCTGCAGTCCTTCTTCAAGAGACTGAACTAGGGAGGCGCCCCATCGCCTAGGCGTCTAGGACATTGTCGGCTCAAGAAGCCAAGTATTCCATCTATGAGCTCGAAGGTTTGGCAGTCTTATTCGCCTTAGAAAAGTTCCGTCTCTATCTGGAACACGTCAAATTCGACCTGGAGACAGATAATCAAGCATTAAGTTGGGTCTTAGGTAGGCCGCGTCGTACTGGTCGTATAGCCCGCTGGGCTATTCGTATTTCCGCCTTCCAGTTTGATGTTAGACATATCAGAGGTACCGAAAATGTTGTTGCTGATGGACTCAGCCGTATGTTTCATAACGACGTCGAGACCCACGAACCGGTCGACAGTTCATCACCTTCCGAGTCCATACTATCTGGTGTTAATGCCATCTTAACAGATGCTCCCATGCTTTTTAGGGATATTGAGAAATACCAACGTGAAGATCCGACGCTGGCTCCGATAATGGAAACCCTTTCTTCTGGGGAACATGTTGTCCCTTATGTTCTGAGGAATGGTGTTTTATGTTGCCCTTCGAGGCATGACAAGATGATGAAAGTTGTCGTTCCAGCTGTTCTGGTACCTATGATCTTCAAGTATTATCATGAGACCCCACTAGGAGGGCATCTGGGTATCTTTAAAACTCGTGAAAAGATTCGTGAAATGTTCATCTGGAAAGGTATGGACGGTGAAATCCGTGAACTTGTAAAAGCTTGTAAATCTTGTTTGCTCAGTAAACCCACCATGTCCACCAAGGTAGGCCTTTTGTCTTCGCATCAAGCGTCGCGCCCCATGGAACGTCTGTATATTGATTATGTAGGACCCTTCCCCCAGTCAAAGGGGAATGCCAACAAATTCATCTTTGTATGCGTAGATGGTTTTACAAGATTTTCGTGGTTATTTCCGACTAAGCTGGCTACCGCTCAGTCTAAAATTACTTGCTTAAATTCTATTTTTGCTTCTTTTGGTCCGTGTCAATATATTGTATCTGATAATGCTAAGGCTTTTACATCTAATCTTTTTCGTAAATTCTGTTTTGACTTGTCCATCTCTCATGTAACTACTTCTGCTTATTACCCTCAACCATCTCTGGCTGAACGGGTTAATCGTAATCTCAGGTCCGCACTTATTGCCTATCATCATGAAGATCATTCCAGGTGGGACACGTCCCTGCATTGGATAGCTTTTGCTTTGAATTCGGCGGTTCATGAATCTCACAAGTTTACTCCAGCTTCTTTGATGTTTAAGTTTGTTCCCAACACGCAACTCTCTAATCTTTGGTCTCTGAGTGACATTCTACCCGAGACAATAGATCCGGATAATATTAAAGATCTTTGGAAGAAGGCTAAAGCCAATCTTAAAGTGTCTCATGAAAAGGTTAGGGAAAGGTATGATCGTGGACGGAGACCCACCCCTTTGAAAGTAGGTGACCAGGTTATGGTCAAAAATTTTGTTCCCGCGGGCAAGCTTGCCCCCAGATTTCATGGGCCTTGTATAATTCTCGATTTCCTCACCCCGGTTACGTTGTTATTAAGCAATCCAGCCACCGAGAGGATATTTAGGGTTCACCTGTCACAGGTGAAACCAGTGTAAATTTTGTGTCAACTTGCTTCAAATAATTTGAAAGGAATATGAAGGTTATATTTTTTTGAGTTCAACTTTTAAGGCATTCTGCTCCTTCTATTTTGTCTTATATGTAAGCCTCTTGTAAAACCTTCCCCGATCCGTTAAACTGCCATTCTGTCCTTGCCTCGGCCATTACCACGCTCCCGTCTCCTGCTTCAATACACACAGTGGCTTAACTTATGCCATGGATATTTGCACGCCGCTGGCCCCTCTACCTCTCCACAAGCCTGTACCCTCAAAAAAAAGATGATGGTCCAACACAATTCTGCCGCCAAGCTTTAATGTTTCAGTGCCCCCGCTGCCGTGCGGCGCCGTGCAGCAACTGGAGCAGAGGCCGGGCCCCCTCGGCCCCAGCGAGGACGACGTGTGCACGGCGAGCCGGAGCTCTCCTCCCGGCCAAGGCTGATGTGCGGCGCACGACCTGCTACTTGCCCGCAGCCTGTATATGTTCACCGCGGGCGCGGCGTGCTTCAACACCTCTGCTCCCCTCATAGTGCGGGCGAGCGGTATCTCACGGTACTTGAGGGGTCCGAGCGGCCTCCTTTGGACGCAAGCCGCAACGGCCGGTCTGGCCATCCCACTTCATCACCATCTACTACATGAACAGATACTATAAGTAATGACTACACTTGGGAATTCAACTGCAATATTTGGTGGACTTTGAAAATTTTTTTTTTTCCTTCACTTTCAAGTATAAAAAGTTATCTTCAGAAATTCTACTTCTACAAATATAAAGACTTTACTTCATCTGCAACAACAAATTTTGAAACCAAATCAAACCAAATTAAGAAAATCTTATAAATTTTTTGGCAATCAATCTTCATACCCACAGCATAACTTGGACCTTGTTTCAAACTGATTTCATGTGTCATCCCTGGAGGAACTTTTGGGGGGGGAGGTCTGTACCGGGCGGTACACCTCCACTCCGCTAATTTAAAATGTGCGCCTGTTGAAACTCCTCTGCTGGAGGAAGTCTGAACTTTATTGACAGTATTAATTTTCTACCTTCTCAGAAGATGTCACTACCTGTAAATTTTGGAGTTTTAGAACTGTGTCACTTTTGATGTGGTTTTGTTTCGCTTGAAGTAAGAAGTGTGAACTTTCTCTTCTAGAGGACACTACTGAAGATATACAATAGTGCAACCTAGTGCGGAGTCAAAGAACTATTTTTTTGGAGAAAATTTAATTTCAAGAGTTTGTTCTTTGTTAAATTTCTTTCTATCATTGTTTAAGTTGGCAATATTTACCCC
Organism: Anabrus simplex; assembly: GCF_040414725.1. Lineage (NCBI taxonomy): Eukaryota > Metazoa > Arthropoda > Insecta > Orthoptera > Tettigoniidae > Anabrus > Anabrus simplex. Next base: position 170,292,428 of record NC_090269.1, on the reverse strand, counting down.
TTTCTTCCCCTTGTTATGAATGTATCCAATCCCGAATTTCTTCAATTAATTTCTATCCAATCAGATGTATCTTCCCCCAACTTGAATCTGTTGCGGGGTCCTACCCAATAAAATTATTGTGGGCGGGTGTTTTCATTCCCCTAACGCCTAGAATCTTCCGCGAGAGGATATAAACTGCTGATTTTTGGGTCTCTGTGCCACTTCTGTTCCATCTTTCAGTGTGTTAAGTACATAGCAGGGGGCGGGAAGCGCCTCTTTCTTCTCCAGCCGTTCAACACAAGGTAATGGCCGATTAATAACTTCCTTCTTTGCTAGCTCAGCAGTTTAACTTTCGGGGCGGGTTCTAAGCGTTCAACCATGTAACCTTTTCCTAAAATGTAACTTCTCTTTTCATCTATTCTCTTGTAAAACGACATATTGGGATAGAGAGTGCTAACCCTCTCGAGCTCCCACTCACATCGTCTTGAGGTGAACTTATTTTCTCAACCTATTCTTCGTTAATGTAAAACAAATTGTTCTTTTCTTAAGTCACCTCTTTAGCATGGGATTAGCCCTTGTATTAACGGCCTAGTGCCAAGTAGGTCTTAATCAAAGTGTATTAGGAGTGCAAGTTCGCCTCCTCTCAAATTGTTATTTTAGAGGTCATTTAATTAACCTGCTTTTCTTTTAATAGACCTCAGTAGATTGGGTATTTTACCCCTGTGTTTATGTCCGTTGAGGACAACTTGAAGGTGGAGTTTGGTGTGGCCTGGGAGAGGCTTAAATTTTGAGAGCGAGTAGCTCTTTTGAAAATTCTGGGTTGTATGCCTCATGGAGGTTTTTCAGTGTAATTTGGAGCAAGGGCTCCTAGGTATGAATGGGGTTTTCTCCCCCTTTGTTAAAACTTGTGTTTGGGGTAAAACTGAGCTGATTGCCCAAGCATTGTGAAGTCAGGGCGCGAAGCCCAAATTCTGTAAATATTGTAACTAACCCCTTTTGACTTGCTACCTTGTACCTGCCATGCTTGTTATTTCTTTGTTTTCGAAAAGAAAATATAACCTTGTTAAATTTTAAATTAATTTTACATTGCACTATAATTTCGTAGCTTGAAACCCATTCACACCCGCACCTTCTTCACCTCTACCTACCGCTAAAACACGGTGACAGTCTAAATTCTATCTTTGCTTCTTTTGGTCCGTGTCAATATATTGTGTCTGATAATGCTAAGGCTTTTACATCTAATTTATTTCGTAAATTCTGCTTTGACCTGTCCATCTCTCATGTGACAACCTCTGCTTATTACCCTCAACCATCTCTGGCTGAACGGGTTAATCGTAATCTCAGGTCCGCGCTTATTGCCTGTCATCATGAAGATCATTCTAGGTGGGACACATCCCTGCATTGGTTAGCCTCTGCTTTGAACTCGGCGGTTCATGAATCTCATAAGTTTACGCCAGCTTCGCTGATGTTCAAGTTTGTTCCCAACACGCCGCTTTCTAACCTCTGGTCTCTGAGTGACATTCTACCTGAGACAATAGATCCAGATAAAATTAAAGATATTTGGAAGAAGGCTAAAGCCAATCTTAAAGTGTCTCATGAAAAGGTTAGGGAAAGATATGATCGTGGACGGAGTCCCACCAATTTGAAGGTAGGTGACGAGGTGATGGTCAAGAATTTTGTTCCCGCGGGCAAGCTTGCCCCCAGATTTCATGGGCCGTGTATCATTCTCGATTTCCTTACTCCCGTTACCTTATTGTTAAGTAATCCAGCCACCGAGAGGATATTTAGGGTTCATCTGTCGCAGGTGAAACTGTATAATTTCTGTGCTAACTTGCTTCATATAATTTTGAAAGAAATAGGAAGGTTATATTTTTTGAGGGGTTTCACTTTTAAGGCCTTCTGCCCTTTCCATAATATTTTTTTTATATTTAAGCATTTATTGTAAATCTTCCCTGATCAGTTAAACTGCCATCCTGTCCTTACCATGGCCATTACCACGCTCCCGTCTCCTGCTAACATAACACACAGTGGCTTGTATATGAAATGTATATCTCCACGCCGCTGGCCCCTCAACCTCTCCACAAAGCCTGTGCCCTCAAAAAAAAAAAGATGATGGTCCAACAAAATTCTGCCGCCGAGCTTTAATGTTACAGTGCCCCCACAGCAGCGCGGCGCCGTACCGCTACTGAGGCAGGGTACGGGCCCGCCCTTCTCCAGTGAGGCCAACCAGTGTACGGCGAGCCGGAGTCCTCTGCCCGTCCAACGCTGATGTGCGGCGCACAACCTGTAACTGGCCCGCGACCTGCATGTTCGCCGCGGGCGTGGCGTTCTTCAACTCCACTACTCCTCTCATGGTGCGGGCGAGCGGTATCTCAGGGTACTTGAGGGGTCCGAGCGGCCTCCTCTGGACACAAGCAGCGGCGGCTGGTCTGACCGTCAAAGTCATCAGCAACTGATACACTTAATCAGCTACATGGACATTTAATATCAACATTACTACAATTTTTGGATTTTCTGCAAAATCTGGTGGACTTAGAAAATTTTTTCTCAACTAAAAAAAAAAAAAAAAACTAGAAGTTCCCTTCTGATTTCTACCTCTACAAGCACAAAGACATTACATCAATAGTAATCAAAGAATTATGAAACTGGATCCAATCATGTTAAGAAAATTTGTTGGTAAATACTTCTGCAATTAACTTCTATATCAACATCATACCTTGGACGTTATTTTCTTCTGTGTTTCCCCTTGGAGGAACTTTTGGGGGGGGAGGTTTGTACCGGGCGGTACACTTCCACATCGCTTATTCAAACCTTGCGCCAGTTGAAACTCCCCTACTGCCGGAAGCCTGAACTTTATCTACTGCGTTAATTTTCAAGTTTCTCAGAAGATGTCACTACTTGGAAATATTGAAGTTTCTGAACTGGGTCGTTTTCGATTTATTTTTGTTTTGCCTGTAGTAAGAAGTGTGGACATTCTCTTCCAGATGGCGCTACTGAAGAACTACAATTGTGCACCCTAGTGCGAAGTGAAAGAACTATGTTTTTAGAGAAATTTTGAATTCATAAGTTTGTTCTTTGTTAAATTTCCTTCAGTCATTGTTTAAGTTGGCAATATTAACCCTTTCTTTCCCCTTGTTTTGAATTTACCAATCCCGAATATCTCGAATTAATTTTCCACCAATAATGTGTTTCTTCTTCATCTTGTGTAGGAGTTTTCTTGCTTAGCCAATAAAATTCTTGTGGGAGGGTGTTCTCATCCCTGAAACGCCTCGAACTTTCCGCGAGGGTTTATAAACTGCTGATTTTCGGGACTCCGTGCCACTTCAGTAACATCTTTCAGTGTGTAAAGTACGTAGCAGGGGGCGGGAAGCGCCTCTTTCTGCGGGCAGCAGTTCATCCACAAGGTAATGGCCGTTTAATAACTTCTTTTCTTGCTAGCTCAGCAGTTTAACTCTCGGGGCAGGTCCGAAGCCTTTTACCATTTAACTTTCCCTTAAAATGTAAAGACACTCGGTATCAATTCTATCTGTTTAAACTATAAATTGGGATAGAGAGTGCTTAACCCTCTCGAGCTCCCTCTCATATTGCTTTGAGGTGAACTTATTTTCTCAACCGTTTCTTCCAGTCTAGCGTAATGTAAATTGTCTTCTCATATAAGTCACCTCTTTAGTATGGGATTAGCCCTTGCATTAATGGCCTAGTGCCAAGTAGGTTTTAAACAAAATGTATTAGGAGTGCATCTTTGCCTCCTCCCAAATTGGTATTTTAGAGGCCAGGTAATTAACCTGTTTCTTTACTTAATAGGCCTCAGTAGGTTGGGTATTTTACCCCTGTTTTCATATCCTGGGAGGACAACTTGAAAGTGGAGTTTGGTGTGGCCTTTAACAGGCTGGAACTTAAGAGTGGGTTGCTCTTTTGAAATTGATTTTGGATGCCTCGAGGAGGCTTTATTTTGTAATTGGGAGCAAGTGCTCCGGAACATGATTGGGGTCTTCTGCCCCTTTGTTGAATTCTGTATATCGTAAGGTTGGGCTTATAGCTCAAGAACTGTGTGTCTGGCTCTCGGAGCCCAAATCCTGTAATCATTGTAATTGTACATTTTCGAATTGTGTTTCGGCTACTGAGTACCTGTTCTGTTTGTTATTTCTTAATCTTTAAAAGAAAATATAACCTTGTTAAATTTTTTCTTAACTTTAATTTCGTATTTTGGGACCTGTTCACCCCCGCACCTTCTTTCACCTCTGCTGTTCCACAGATACCTCGGAACAGTATGGATGGTGAATTTCGAGAATTGGTAAAAGCTTGTAAATCTTTTTTGCTTAGTAAACCCACCTTGTCCACTAAGCTAGGTCTATTATCTTCTCATCAAGCATCGCGCCCCATGGAACGCCTCTATATAGACTACGTCGGACCCTTCCCCCAATAAAAGGGGAACGCCAACAAATTCATTCTCGTGTGTGTAGATGGTTTCACTATGTTTTCCTGGTTATTTCTGACTAAGCAGGCTACCGCTCAGTCCACCATTTCTTGTTTGAATACCATATTCGTTTTGTTTGTTCCGTGGCAGTATATAGTTTCTGATAATGCTAAGGCATTTACATCCAACCTCTTCCATAAATTCTGTTTTGATCTGTCTATATCACATGTAACTGCATCGGCCTTTTATCCTCAACCATCTCTGGCTGAGCGGGTCAACCGTAATACTAGATCAGTTCTCATTGCATTTCATCATGAAGATCATTCCAGGTGGGATACGTCCCTGCATTGGTTGGCCTTTACTTTGAATTCGGCAGATCATGAGTCCCATAAGTTCACTCCTGCTTCTCTGATGTTCAAATTTGTGCCTAACACGCCGCTCTCTAACCCTTGGTCACTTAATGATATCCTTCCAGAGACAATAGATCCCAATAATATTAGAGATCTATGGAAAAAGGCTAAGCACAACCTGAAGGTTTCTCATGAAAAGGTTAAGGAAAGATATGATTGTGGACGGAGGCCCACCAATTTAAAAGTTGGAGATCAAGTCATGGTTAGGAATTTTGTTCCCGCGGGCAAGCTTGCCCCCATATTTCATGGGCCGTGCATCATATTGGATTTCCTGACTCCCGTTACATTATTAGTGAGCAATCCAGCCACGGAGAGGATCTTTAGAGTTCACCTATCTCAGGTGAAACCCGTGTAATATCATTGTTAACTTAGCCATCAACGTTTAGCAGCAGTTTGAAGGTTATATTTTTTGGGAGGCCTTCTGCCCCAAATTATTTTATTTTGTTATATATATAAACTGTATGTACGATCTTCCCCTCTGGTTTTCCTGCTGTCCATTCCTGAGTGGCCATTACCAAGCCCCACCATTGGCATACAAGCACCTTCCACGCCGCCCGGCCCTCAGCACCACCAATAAAGATCGTACTGTCAAGTCCCCAACAACACTTTTCTGTCGCCGAGATCTTACTGTTTCAGTGCCCCCTCAGCTGGCTGCCGCCATATGTTACCATCTTGTGAGGGACACCAGGGAGAAGAAAGGGACCTCTTCGCTCTAGTAAGGCCTCTGTCTGAACAGCGCGCCGGAGTTCATCTCCCGGCAAAGGCTGAAGTGCGGTGCCCCTCATCTGTGGACTGTATATATACTTCTAATCTGCGGCGTCCATCACCACGACTACCCCTCTCATAGTAGCGGGAGAGGGGTATCTGAGGGTAGTTGAGTGGTCCGGGCGACCTCAACTGTACATCGGCAGCGGTGGCAGGACTTGCCGTCAAGAATATTCACATGTATTTAACCTTCTATGACTACAAGGGCACTCTAAAGCTGGAGTTTAACAAGTTTCCAACTATCTACTTAAAAAAAAAAAAAAAAAGAAAAAAAAAAAAGAAAAAAAGAGGACTTAGAAATTTTCTTCAACTGGAAAGAATTTTTTCAAAACTCTTCTCTGTTACCCCAAGGAAGGACAATTGCGGGGGGATGTCTGTACCAAGAGGTACACCCCTACGCCGTGCATTTAAATCTTGCGCCTAAATGAACTCCTCTATTAGTGAAACAGTGAAACTGAAACTACATCAACTTAGAAATTTACTCAGATGATGTCACCACTATAATCTGATGTAATTTTGTTATTGTGAAGTTTCCTGAACTGTATGAATCTCTACTTGTTTTGTTTGCTATCCATCTAGAAGTTTGGACATTCTTCCACAGATGTCACTACTAAAAACTATGATCATTCACCCTGATGGGAGGTATAAAAACTTATTATTCAAAGAAGTTTTGTATTCATAAGTTTTTTTATGGATTGATGTTCATTTATTTTTGGGTTGGCAATAGTTCCTTTTTTTTCCTGCCAGTTTTGAATCTAGCCAATCCCTAATTTCTATAATTAATTTTTTACCAATCATAGTCTTCTTCTTCTTCTATTTTGAGTGTAACTTTTAAATTACCCAATAAAAATGAGAGGGTGTGGCTAGTTTAATCTTGAATGGTCTCAAACTTTCCCCGAGGGTTTATAAACTGTGGATTTTCATGTTTCTTGGCCAATTGATCATTATCTTACTGAGTGTGTGTGTCAAAGCAGGAGGCGGACGGCCTCTTCATCAGCTGCTAGAACTTCTACAAGGTAATGGCCACATAACTTCTTTCTTTCTTGCTAACTCCGCATTTAACCCGAGGGAAAGGTCCGAATTATCAACTATGTAGCCTACTTTTCTAAAAATATAACTTCTGCCAGCTAATGTAAAAACTTCATAAAATCTCTAACTGTAAATCGGGGATAGAGAGTGATGTACCCTCTTGAGCTCCCCTTCATCTTGGTTTGAGGTGCCACGTTTTTGTATCCTTTCGTTTCTGCAATGTATTAAAGTTATTTCCATCCATGCAGCCTCAGTAGTTTGGGGAGTAGCCCCTGTTTCGTTGGCCAAGCGCCCTATTGGTTTTAAATTTTTTTGGAGCTCAGTCTTCGACTCCATTCAAATTGTACTCGGGCCGTTTATTTAACCTGTTCTTTTTCACTAAAGCCCTGTAGGTTGGGTACTAGATACCTCTGTGTATTAAGATTTCTATATGTTCATAGTGCCTTGTAAGGCCAGAGATTATTAGAGTTTCATGCTCTGTTGCCTTGAGTAGGCTAGGAAAACTAGAGAGCACGTTAGCTGTTTTTCAAGTGTTGTAAAAGTGCCTCTAGGAGGCCTGATATTGTAATTTAGGGAGCAAGTGCTCCACGTATTAGGGGATTTCTGCCCTTGTATAAATTTGTGCTCTTTTGTAAATTTGAGCTTGTAGCTCAGGAAATGTAAAGCTAGGGGCTTAAAGCCCAAAGAGTTAATGTTCTGAACCTTGGATTTTTTCACAATCTTGTTTAATGTTTGCTACTTGTACCTGTGAAAAATTTTAAATTTTGAATTCTGGAAAATATAATCTTCAGTTTACTTTTAAATTCAATTCTTGAGATTGTAGTTAGACCCATTCACCCCAGCACCTTCTTTCACCTCTGCGTCCAAGAAAAACTCCGGAACATTTTCAACTTCTGTATACATGCTAACATTAAAAATCACTTCAAATTTCACCCTGAAATGTCATTAAATTATTGTGTAAAATTTTAAAAAATGCACAAATACTCGGAGTACAATAAGCATTTGTCCCAATGAGTACATTTCAGATGGAGTTTTTATAGTTGGTAGCCAATTCTTAGTAAAAACTTTTATATTCTGCATCGAGATACTTTGACGTACTACCTTCAAGGTCCTTCTTCTTTTCCTTTATAATGGGAAGAACTTCAGGGTACCTGTAAGGTAGATCTACCGGTAGATATGCTACCTGATATCGTGCATTCCTCTTCACTACTTGAAAGTATTCATAGAGTTGTAACAAGGTGTGTGCTTTTCAAACCTGTATGTCTTGAGGTTTGCCTTTGGTAAATTTCAACCACATAACTTCATTAATTTTTAGTTCACTGTTTTTCATAACTGCATGTTCATTCTGTCTAAAGTTTTGAAAGTCTTTGTTTTCCATCTCAACTATAGAAAATTTTCTGGTTACAAATGCATCTGCAATTATTGTATATATGTCCACTGAAAAGGAAAGTATATTCAAAACTCTTTTTCTTTTTGTCATTTACATCAAAGTCCCTATCACAAGGTAAGAAGCTATGCCTGGTGCAAAGGAACTTTTGATGTATTTGTATAGTGCTAGAATTCATCAGTTGTTTTGCCTTGTGCAATCATTGGACTATACAATAATTTACTTTCCTTACCATTGTGTTCAAAGTTTTCAAAATAGCTTCAGAGTGCACGAAGCAATTTCAACAGAATCCCTCTTTGCTATTGTCTTCTTCCCCAGACAGAATGTCATATTCCCTTTCCCAAAATTATTCACTGTGAAATTATAACATGACAACTGACACTGGTAGAACATGGATGAGTGCATAACAGCTGGGCAGAATAGGACCTGCTGTATGTCAATGCATGTGGTGAATATGATGACTAAATTTGGAATATTTTTTGGATATTTCCTCATCCTCTCACAAGGCTTTGTAAGCTTCATTGACTCTGGTAAGGTGTAGTACACTTTTTAGTTTTATTTTGCTTCTTTCCTCATTATCTGCAGTCAACATGCTATTGTATACAGCATGTCACACAGCTTACATGTGTCGCTTTTCGGGGTGCCAATTCCTTCATTCATTTAATGGAAAATGCCTTGATAAAATGTGTGCCTTACAGGATCATTTGGGTAGTTTTCAATGAACGATCAATACTTTTTCACCAGCAAATATTCTCCATTCTTTATTCCCCATTTGATGGCGTGAAAATTCAAATCTTTTGTATAGACCATAACAGTTCTTCTATAGAACTAATATATGAATGGATGATGATAATACTATAGTGGCTGGGTTGCCTTAGAAAGCTATTACTGTAGTATATTTTCTTACCAGATTGCCAGCATCATTAGAAATAGTATGTGGTCGCTTGTCTTTTTGAGCAGTGCACCATCTTTCATGTTGTCTTGTAATGTCTGGAGGCAATTGTGCAAACTAGAAAACGTATTTAATAACGTTTTCTCACACACACTGCCTGTCTGTTCAAGTAGTAAGAAAAACTTGCATGCTTTTGTGAATTTGCATAATTTTTGCCTCTTCTAGATCAAGTTACTTCCTTTAAGTTAACGCATGCCATAAGAAAAAGAGTTTGCTTGTCATATGTGCAGAGTGTATAATAGTTCATAAACAGGGACAGTTTCTGTTATATTGTGACCCATTTTACACCCTGATGTTTTACATCCACAGTTGAAAGTTCCATGTGGTTTACTTTTTTTCTTCCTTTACTTCATTCCTGTTAATATACTGCTTACCAGCATTTCTTAACTGTTCCCACTCTACATCCTCTCATTGGTGATATTCAGCTTCCTTAGTTTTCTTTGTCAATGTGTCACAATCAGGTGAAATTTCCACGTTGTCACTGTCTAAAGCATTGTTATTCCTTTCAATATCATTCATTCTAAAAAATACAGCCCTTCACCCTAACAGAATAAACAAAAACTCAGAAACACAATACTCTGTTTATCTCACAGACCGACTCTAAAATACCTTGCACATCAGGTACTGCTCAAGAGCAATACCTCAAATCGACCCTTATTTCACAAAGAAAATCTGATGTTGCCTGAGCATTAAAGACGTATTGCACAGCCATCTGCTAGATTATCAGTAAACAAACTTGTGGAAGTCATGTAAGTGAGTCCATAGATCTTTATTCTGCCAAGTACGGTACTCAACATGAGGTAAAACATAACGGAGACCCTTATTTGGCTGCACACTTCAATTATACATTAAGAATACCTTTCAATTCAAGCTTTGTCTGTAAGACTCTAGGGAAATAAGAATTTTATTGTTTATAAATTAACAAGTTTCGCTTGAAAGATAATAGGAACAAGAAGAAAGTTAATAGTATTCTTTTTAACTCAATAAAGCCCAACAATCCTCACAAGTTAGTAAAACACAAAATTAGGACACCCATATGAAACTACTATTAGACTAAAACAAACACCTCTATGAAGCTACTATTAATCTAAAACAAACTACCACTCATGATTATATGTTCAAATACTTACAATGTAATACTTGAGAAAAATGAGTAGCATGGCTACAGGCAACATGTATGGTTCAAAGTAGTAGCACAGTCCTATAAATAATATTAAAGCAATGATGCTCCGAGGTGTTGATTCCCATTCAAAGCAGCTCCTGTAATACAGGAAAGTCATTTCAATATCTCAGCTAAAGAACCTAATATAACAGAAAATACTGTACATCTAAAATATTTACTCAAATGAAATATGTAGCAGTTTATGTTCCTTCTGTGTTAATAAAACTTACTGGTCTCATGAGCATACATAGCATTTCAACAGAAAATATTGTACATCTAAAACATTTACTCAAATGAAATATGTAGCAGTTTATGTTCCTTCTGTGTTAATAAAACTTACTGGTCTCATGAGCATATATAGCATTTCTTTTAATGCATTAATGTAGAATTACTTTAGAAAACAGAACTGATGCTCTTCAGCTAGTAAAGCACTTATTAGGTACATATTTAGACTGCAGCTTCGATGGCTCAGAATAATTAATATACATTTTTTCTAGGTTTATTATGATGTGTGAAATGAAATAAGTTCCATGAAATATTTAAGTTTCCACATGTCCAAATTATCTCAGTTTATTTCCTTCCATTAAGTCAGAAAGCTTTTCCACTATGATGATTTCCTTCCCTGACATCCTCATTTTGTACTCTGTTCTTTCTTGTCTCTCCTATCATACCTTCTAAAAATTTCATTTTACTAGCCTGGATTTTACTCTCCTGTCTTTCTGTCAGTTCCAGTTCTCTGCCACATTTGTCAGTAAATTACAATAATACATCTTATACATCATCTCTCTACAGTTTCTTGGAACTACCTTCTTGAGATTAAGTTCCTCACACTACGGCAAGATGCATTTCCTTTTACTGATCTCCATGTCCAACCCTGCATCCTGTACAAGTGCTCTTCCAAGTTTTTATTCTTTTAAGTTGATGTAAGAGTTTCATTCCACTGTTCAGTTTGCACTCTTATTTATTTAATGTACCTAGGCATGATGACAGAATAGAAATTTACATATTATTACATATTTACATGTTATATACAGGATAAGTAATCAGATCCACTTTTCTCAAATTTATAATTTCAGTTCCACACCTAAGAATGACAGACACTGAAGGCAATGCTGTGTCACCACTTACACCACACATGTCTCCTGGATGGTGCTCAGTAGCAAATGAGACTAAACAGTCCCAATCAACTTCTCAGTCAAAGAACACAGTAGTGATGGGATGAGTACAAGATTAAAGTAATCAGGCTGAATTACAGTTACCTTCAAAATATTTTACTCGATTACCAATTACTTTTTCAATAAGTAATTAGTGTAATTACTTCAAGAGATCAACAATCTTAAGGAAATCACCGATCAAAGTTTACATAGAAAACAATATTACTTAATTTTGTGTCTATCTTAGCATAGAGACTTAAAAACTATCATACTAAACCAAATTACACCTGTGAATTTGCTAACAAGATGCTCTACAGGAGCACTTAAAGGAATACCTGTGTTTAATTTTGAGAACATTCCTAGCAGTGATGGATATTGTAGATGGAGCTATGGAGAGGTAAGAAAGTGTTTCATCCAGCACTGGTAAAGGTACTGGTTCTGCTCTAGTAGAACTGTAAAAGTTATCTTCAGCATCACTTAATTTTTTCCCATTTCTGCTTCCATGCAATGTATATCGATTACTAAAATGTAACGAATGCAATTGTATTTCAAGAAGTAAATTTTGAGTAAAAATTATGTTTTGTAAAGAGTAACCGTTACAGGTACAAAATTACAAAAGATGTATTCATTACAAGTAATTCAATTACATTTGCTCAATTACTTCCCACCTCTGCTTTTTAAGATCCTCAAGTTCAAAATATCAGACTGTCAGTTACAATCTGCCAGCTCATCATCAAGGGCAAAAGCTGGGCCAAATCTTTACTTATCACACCTAACTCCTGTTACAAGAATCACACAGTGAGGATAACCAGATCACCTCTTATTACCCTCTTCATTACATACAAATACATATCAACTGCTCTAAGTACAAAAATATACATACCGGTATGATGTTAAACAGGAAGGCAACTGAGATGAAAACCACAATGATTTCAACTTCCTTGAGTACCAATAATTTGTTATGATTTTAGAAAAAGTGACCAATTATCATTATCGTTTTTGTTGTAGATGAAATTGTACCGGGCGGTACACCTCTACACCGTTTATTTAAAAGTTGCGCCAGTTGAAACTCCTCTTCTGGAGGAAGGTTGAACTTTAGCTATTCTATTAATTCTCTACTTTCTCAGAAGATGTCACCACGTGGAAAATTTTGAGTTTTTGAACTGTGTCACTTTTGATGTGTTTTTGTTTAGCTTGAAGTAAGAAGTGTGAACTTTCTCTTCTAGAGGACACTACTGAAGATCAACAATAGTGCAACCTAGTGCGGAGTCAAAGAACTATTTTGTTGAAGAAATTTTTATTTCAAATGTTTGTTCTTTGCTAAATTTCTTTCTGTTATTGTTTAAGTTGGCGGTATACCCCTCTCTTTCCCCTTGTTTTGCATGTAGCCAATCCCGAATTTCTTAAATTAATTTCTATCCAATCAGATGTATCTTCCCCCAACTTGAATCGATTGCGGGGTCCTATCCAATAAAAACATTGTGGGCGGGTGTTTTCATTCCCCTAACGCCTAGAAACTTCCGCGAGAGTATATAAACTGCTGATTTTAGGGTCTCCGGGCCACTTCTGTTCCATCTTTCAGTGTATTAAGTACATAGCAGGAGGCGGGAAGCGCCTCTTTCTTCTTCAGCCGTTCAACACCAGGTAATGGCCTATTAATAACTTCTTTTCTTGCTAGGTCGGCAGTTTAACACTCGCGGCGGGTTCGAAGCATTTCCATCATGTAACCTTTTCCTAAAATGTAATTACTCTTTTCATCTTTTTCTTGTAAAGCTACATATTGGGATAGAGAGTGCTAACCCTCTCGAGCTCCCACTCACATTTGTTTTGAGGTGAACTTATTTTTTTCAAACCATTCTTCGTTTATGTAATGTAAAGTGTTCTTCTCTAAGTCACCTCTGTAGTATGGGATTAGCCCTTGCGTTAGCGGCCCAGAGCCAGATTAGGTTTTAAAAACAAAGTGTATTAGGAGTGCAAGATCGCCTCCTCTCAAATTGTTATTTTAGAGGTCATGTAATCAACCTTCTTTTCATGTAATAGACCTCCGTAGGTTGGGTATTTTACCCCTGTGAATACGTCCTTAGAAGGACAGCTTGAAGGTAGAGTTTGGTGTGGCCTTGTGATAGGCTTACAATTTTGAGAGCGGATCGCTCTTTGAAATTTGTTTCTGTATGCCTCGTGCAGGCTTTATGTGTAATGTTTGGAGCCAGTGCTCCTGGGCATGAATGGGGTTTTCTGCCCCTTGGCTAAAATTTTTTTTGGAGTAAGGCGGGGCTGATTGCCCAAGAGTTATGAAGTAAGGGCACTGAGCCCGAATCCAGTAATATTGTACCTACATTTTTGCTACTCTGTACCTGTTATGATTGTTATCTCTTGTTTTTGAAAAGAAAATATAACCTAGTTAAATTTTAAATTAATTTTACATTGCACGTTAATTTCGTAGCTTGAAACCCATTCACACCCGCACCTTCTTTCACCTCTACCTACCACGGATATCTCCGTAACAGAAATAAAATGGCGTATGACTTTTATTGCCGGGAGTGTTCGAGTGTCCAAAGACATGTTCGGCTCGCCAGGTGCAGATCTTTTTATTTGACGCCCGTAGACGACCCGTGCATCTTGATGAGGATGAAATGATGATGAGGACAACACATACACCCAGCCCCTGTGCCAGCGAAATTAACCAATGGTGGTTAAAATTTCTGACCCTGCCAGGAAGCAAACCCGGGACCCCTGTGACCAAAGGCCAGCATACTAACCATTTAGCCACAGAACCGGACTTCTTGTAGATGATAATGATAGATGGAGGCTAGGTTTAGACCCAAAATTTGGAATTCTGAGAGACTAGTTATGAATTATTCACGTCAGTTGAGCAGAGTTTTAAAAAGTTTTGATAAGGAACATGCAAAGAGACTACGAGAGCTAAACTATTATACCAGTTGGAATTGTACAATATCAATGAATAACTCATAAGAAAAGAGAATCTCCATTCATGACATGAAAATTACACTCTTTATTCAGAGAGACCTATGTATTTTCACAATGATTTAATCTGAACAGCTGAGCAGATTTTACCTCTAATAGTGCATTATTAATTTTTAAAACTAATGTAAACAATTAAAGAGAACATCAAGTAGAATTTATTTCAGAATTCCATTCAGAGACAATTCAGTAGAATTCAAACATGAAATACTCATGTATCAATTAAATACTTACTGAATGTATTTTCCAATATCGAAGAAAAACATGATGATTGCTTTCAGTCGCATCACATTCCTCACAAATACTTGTCTTTTAAATTTTATTTCTGTTTGCATGTACTTCTCCTCTTTTGGATTTAATGTTCTTATACTTGCTCGGATCTAAAATGGAAACATCTCAATAAATCAAAGCATTAAGTAATAAGTGACCAACAACACTCCATATGCATATATCAATCATACTTCATACTTACTGGGTTCCAAACTACAGTCATTTCTAATAAAATCTGAGGACAGTTTCCTTTCGCTCGTCCGTGCAACTTTTTATCTTTCAGAGAATACCACTTTTTCTCACCATTACGTATCCTTAAGAGTGGAATGGCTACTTTCCCAAGAAACTCCACTTTGTGGTCCCTATCTTCATCATACACAGTCACTTCAAGTACAGAGTTGATGTCTTTCACATTGCTGGAAATCAGAAAATATGTAGTAATTAAAATACAGACTGGTATTTTAAACTTACCATTACTACAGAGTATTAGTATGATATGTTGTAATGTTTTATGAGCAGATGAATACAAAGTGATAGTTTTTAATATTTTATTTCAGTTTCATATCATTTACTTAAAAGCTGTAGCCTAGAATGGCTACAAAATGTATAAAATCAGAAATAAATAAATAAATATGTTGTAATGTCATCAGTTGAAGTATTTATTAGGAACTGGAACATCAAATTATATCATTCTCAATGTAATTTTATTTTTGCATAAATAAATATCACTCAAGATACGTTCTCCTCATTGCATAAAACCACTTTATTGCCGCTACGTCTATTTCTTATCAACACACAGTTATACACAATTACACACAACAGTACACTATTAAGGGAAACACAATGAAGCAATTTACTGTTGATTCTGTCAAGTACAAATATCAACAAGTTCTCACACTGGTTATTCACTTCACTATCACACAGTCGATTCTGAAAAGTACAGATACAGGGTGGCGCACGAAATGTCATACATCGGAAATGTTTTATAAAATGTGTAAACCTGGGCTCATAACCACGTCCTTTCGTGAACAGAAACCTTATTTCATGCATGATCCGACAGGCAGCACCACATGTCCTTCATGCGTACCGGCTGCCAGGTATACAGCATGGCGGACAAAGGGAGATTGATGCGTGAACAGAAGATGAAGATAGTGTTGTTTTATGCGGAAACAAAGAGCGTAGCTCGGACCCAGGAAAGGTTTCATGTTCATTTCCATACTTGGTGGGCTACTTGCCCTTTCATGTCCTTTCGTGAACAGAAACCTTATTTCATGCGTGATCCGACAGGCAGCACCACATGTCCTGCATGCGTACCAGCTGCCAGTTATACAGCATGGCGGACAAAGGGAGATTGACGCGTGAACAGAAGATGAAGATAGTGTTGTTTTATGCGGAAACAAAGATCATAGCTCGGACCCAGGAAAGGTTTCATGTTCATTTCCGTACTCGGTGGGCTACTTGCCGCCAGACGGTATACAGACTGGCCAAGCAATTTGAAACAGAAGGCAACATACTAGAGAGAAAATGGCCCTGCCTCAAGCCGGTCTGCTCACTGGAGAATGTTGCTGGTGTGAGAGCGGCTGTGGCTTGGAGCCCCTCCAAATCCACTAGAACTGCATGTGTACAACTGGGCATCTCTCGTCTGTCAATTCAGAGAATACTGCAGTCTGACCTGGACGTGTTTCCATACAAAATGACAACAGGTCATAAACTAACGACGCTTGACAAGCAACGGCGAGTACAGTTTGCTGCGTGGGCTATTGCAGAAGGTGATCCCGTATTGCACTACACATGGTTCAGTGATGAGGCATTCTTCTATCTCAATGGTGCAGTGAACAAACAGAATGTCCGGTTGGGGGTGAAAGAACGGCCTACTATTGTGCATGAGGTTGAAAGTCGTGGTGTGAAAGAGAGAAGGTGTGTGCGCGCGCGCGTGTGCGTGTGCGTGTGCGTGTGCGTGTGTGCGCGCGCACGTGTGTGTCTGTGGGCTGCAATTTTCAGTCATGAAATTATTGGGCCAATCTTTTCCAATGACACAGTCAACAGTGCATGTTACTTGGACATGTTGACAAACAGTTTCCTTCCAGAACTCTTTGCATCACGACTACCAACAGACACACAATGGTTCATGCAAGATGGAGCTCGTCCGCACACAGCAAATGTTGTTCTGGACTTCCTGAATGAACATTTCGGGCCCCGTGTGATGTCCCATCGACATCCTGAGCGTTTTCAGAGTGGCTCAATCTAGCAACCGCATAGTCCCGATCTCAATCCCTGCAACTAGAGATATATGAAGGAGACAATCTACCACCATAAACCAAAAAATGTACAGCGGCCATTGTGACTTTCTTCCGAGGGTTGAGTGAGAACTTGTGTTGTGGAGTGATCACGAACATGCCGGTTCGTCTCGAAGCTGTTGTACACCAAGAAGGTGGGCATATTGAACATGTCCTGCACACGGACTAACCATGCACATGTCAGTGAATGTTGTTACGCCATTTTGTATTCAATATGTTGTAAATTACATTTTCTATAAACAATTTCCAGTGTATGAGATTTCGTGTGCCACTCTGTATCAACACATCCACACACTGATTATTCACCTTACCATCACAAGGCAAGACTGACTGCCCTCTCACTCAAGTCAGTTCTGACAAGTTCAGATATCAACCAACTCCTCAGCTCACTGCAACACTCACTCTAACCCACACTCTACATTCTCTTACTCACTGTCTGGCCTCTCAGCCTGTCAGCTCGGTACATACCGTATACCATTCAACAAACAATCTAGAAATATCAACTTCTGGAAATGTTCTTGCAATGCTCTAAATGGAACACATCTGAACATACAAGGAACAATCGATCGTCCAGCCTCTCAATTGGAGTAGGTCAAATACGAGTATTCTATTACATACACACAAACCACAGTGACAAAATCTACAAAATTCCTAATATTTCTACATGTATCTGGATAAGAAATCATTACAGTAAGTTCCAGAAACCTCCATGTGTATCGGAATGATAGTGGATTATAACCTATATACGAATATTACAGAGCTCTCTACAGTTTTCGACTATAGAGATTTTGAGGTTAGATGTATTTACAATATATATTTGAGATTATACAAATGTACAATACATATTTATGGAGTATAGTTGCAGTTGGCATTTAATAAAAGATAATTAAAATGTGGCTCTCATGAGATCCCCAAAGTTAAGCAAATTTTGGAATGGCTGCCTAGATGGACAGCTCATGTGCTATTGGCTAGAAGGGGAAATTCCCTGCCAGTCAGGAATTTTTGTCTGGATCTGAGGACTGATTTGAAGTCTATTCAGTCTAAGCGAGAACAGTTGAGTAGCTATCGGACATTGAGTTAGCAACCCTGGTCTAGAAAACCAAGAATAATGACTGAGAAGATATATTGTGAACCTCTTAATCTGCTGGCTTTCGGGCTGAACAGCGGTCGCTTGGTAGGGCAAGATACATCAGGGCTGTAGTGCCTGGGGCTGGGGTAGAGGAATAGGGCAGATAACATCATATTATCATACACTTCAGTTTCACATCTTTGGTACGGTACAGATATATTTAAATCAAAAGTATGAGAAGACCTATGGACAAACTGCACTTTCTTTAACATTCTATTCTACAAATTCTTAAATAATGGTCCAAGCCAGATATACAATAAGATTTGGAGGAGTACCTACAAAGTAAAGATCTTCTGCCAAGATGGTGAGAGGGTCTTGTACTCGGTTTGTGTCTGCAAACGAGCATTCACCAGCTCTAGCACACAGAAAGGATCAGACTTGCCACCTAAGTCTGCAGCTGCTAGTCCTTGTGCTCGAAAAACCTTGACTGTTAGGTGACCAACATCTCGCAAGTTGTGCAAAGTGTGAACCAAGGCCTGCAAAAGAAAGTGCAAGATGCAAAATTACAAGTTTCAATAACAGAAACATAAGGTAAAGTTCATTATTTTATGTAGTAAGCTGAGCTGAATTTCTATTCTGAACAGGGATATGAAACATTTCCTTATGTCATCCCTCTTTACACAGTATGACAGTACAAAAGAACTATATTTCTTTATTTGGACTATTTGCCTTTAACAATAGAAATTGGTATCACATACAGATATTATTTGCCCTAGCATGATAAATATTTATACCAACTTGATTGTGATGGTATTACTAATGACATTATTATACAGGGTGCATCAGAAGTATACTGACAAAAACATCAGGGATGCTTTTCATGTTACGTTGGGGATGGTGGTGCAATCGGATTGGTGGAGAAAATGTTTCTTTTTGAGAAAATGAAGTATCAGAGATTTCATACCAATCAGTGAGCAAACAATGAGCCTCAGATTTTACAAAGTTAGAACAGTATCTTTTCATAACCACCTCCGAGGACATTTTCCTTAAAGTTGGTCTTTGTTTTTACTTCTAATGATGTTGGTAGTACATTAACGACCAAGTAATTTGAGCTAATTGACACTGATGACACTCTGAACAAAAAAATACTTGGATTACCTGAAAATAAGAACAAATCAAGGGGTAAGGAGTGAATAAATGTTTAAAGAGTACAAAAAGAAGTTAAATACTACAGTACATACAGTACTTTTCTTACATAAGGACTAACATTACAAATTTAATTTTTAAAGAAATCGTCTAGAGTTTTTTTTTTTTTTCAAAATGCATTCAAGCCTCGGTTTTGAGAAGCAACGTCACACCATTTTCTAAGGATCACAATGTCAGTTGGTGCAGCTTCTGCATGCTGCTTGACTTAACACAAAGCAGGTCTAGGACTACCAAACCTTCGGTGAGGGTCATCACTGGTACAGTCTCTTCGGACACTTTTCTGTTGCCACTGTCCTCAGCGGGTTCCCTCAGCATTTCAAAAACTGAAACATTGGTCAGCTCAAACTGGATTAGGGTTATTTTTGTGAAAGAAGTCATAAAATTGATGTAAGTCTGACCTCAGTTAGTGAAGGAATGAACAAAGATAAAGCATGCAAACTCCTCAAAAATGAGCTTAAAGGTACCAGTCACTCTGTAGTAGTGATGTGGGGGGCAGGATTCTTTATGTATGAACACTGTAAATGAAAAACATACATGGAGGGCAGGTTTATGAGGAAAATTGAAAGAAAATTTAAAATGTAACTATAAGTGTGAAAGATATACTCTTGAGAAATGTACGAACAGGGTTTTACTGATTTTATAATAAGTAGTTTAATTTTAGGAAGATTAGTTCAAATTACACGGAACCTCAAATGACAGGGCTCAAATTATTAGGGCTCTACTGTACTCCAAAAATTTGCTCTTCACAACTGAATCATCATTGGGAATTCCTGGGGAAACAAACATAGGTTTCGAATACTGTCTAAGCATGGTTGTAGAAATATGACTTATGTTTTTCTTGTGCCAACATCAGTTGCAATACCAATAAATGACCTACTTACTATAGTTGTTTCTTTTCTATTCTGTGTTGAAACTGAAAAGCATGTAGGTTTTTTCCTATAATATCCCTCCCTGTTCTTTATCTTCAACTTCATCAGTATGTTCACCAGCTATGCACTGGAATTTTGTATTCCAAATCATTATTATTTTCATCTCTTAAAATAATAATAATTTCCTAGAATGAACATCTAGTTTATGGTTTTGCCTAATACCTCAATTATTCATTCCCCTATTGCAAACACGCTGGTATATGTTCACAAGTCTTGAAGATCAATCCTCAACCGAAGTATTCTGACTCCTATTACAGTCAGGAAGAATGTTTTAACTACTTGATATAAACTGTCATCTCATCATCACAGATTTCACTTTTTTACTTAGTTCTTCAAAGAAATTGAACAAGGTACATTGTACATGAATGAGAGCTTCTTTAACCCGATTGCAGTAATTACCTCTTCAAAATTCATAGGATCATCAGAGCAGCATCCCATATACTTTTATATTTTCATAGTGTCACCCAATACTACCCTAAGGGATGTAGCGGTCAGTAAATGATGTTTTTTTCTTTTTTTGCTAGTGGCTTTATGTCGCACTGACACAGATAGGTCTTATGGCAACGATTGGATAGGAAAGGGCTAGGAGTTGGAAGGAAGTGGTTGTGGCCTTAATTAGGGTACAGAATTTGCCTGGTGTGAAAATGGGAAACCACGGGAAACCATCTTCAAGGCTGCCGACAGTGGGATTTGAACCCACTATCTCCTGGATGCTAGCTCACAGCTGCGTGCCCCTAACTACACGGCCAACTCACCCGGTGTCAGTAAATGATGAAGGAATTCCTAAATTTATAGGAAACTCTAAAGTCTCATATAATTACAATACTATAAACATATGTGTAAGGGTGAAATAATCCTTAACTATTGTTTCTATAACACTGTAGTCATAACATTTTTTTCTGATACAACAAAATTCCCTAATGTCTATCACAATAACTTGAATGATGCTGCATGACATCTGTACAGGTATGAAGCAACAATAAATGTTATAGAATCTGCTGTTAGATGTACAAATGATAACCAGTGAACAGCACAGCAGAAATAGCAGCTGGGATATGGCACAACTTGCTTCAACAGTGGTCTTCTAAGCCTTGTGGGCGACATTCTCCCACCTTACGATATCTCTTATACGCAGAAGGATATATGCAGAACCAATGAAGGACAAAACTATTGAATCCAAACAAACGTGAAATTTTTTTAGAACAAAGTTATAGAAGACAAATAGATGCAGTCAGAGAAAGATATATGAAAATAATTTATAGGTGAAAAAAGTGAGTGAAAAATGAAGGAAAATAGATGGATTATTAGGACATTTCAAATAGAGGGGCAAAGAAAGAATACAAAAATCAACCAGGGAATTAGAAATGACATTAAAGAGGTACCAAGAAAGACACAGATCATGATGGGTAAATGTGGCTAAAAAAAGGCATAAAGCAGTGGAGTGTGGACTGTAGGTGGTGGTGGTGTTGGTGGTTTCAGGAAGTACAGCTAGGTATCCAACCTTTCTTAACATCAGAAGAAAAAAAAAACAGAAGAACTTCAACCCTTTGTAGAGTTATGGTATCTGCAAACAAAAAAAATGAGACAGACAATGAAAGATTCCCTGGGCTTTACAAACTTCATGCCACTGTGGTTGAAAGAGAACAGGAGTTGAGCAATAAAGGTTGGGTAGAAAAGATTGAAGGCAGGAGGCTGGCACTGGTAAGTGTCACCAATGCCACATTTGGCTACAGGCTTTGTGGTTGCTGATCCATGTTCCCTTGTTGGGAGCCTCCTTTTTAGTCACCTATTACAACATGCACGAGATACTGCGGGTGTATTCTCACAGTGGCAGCATCTGGATAAGGAAAATGTTGATAATGATGATGAGTTTGTACTAATTCTCCCATTCATGTTTAATCTTTTATCACTTAATCTAGTCCATGCTTTGAATTTTGTACCAGACTAAAAGTTTATTTTGGGCATGTGAAAGTAACTAAACTTCTATGGAAAATCATAGTATTTAAGGTACTTGAAGATACTAACATAACGGTTTTCCATCGTAAGTCTCTCTTGAGGATTTTCTTCATACGTAGTAAGATCGGAGATTGTCTCCGAAGCTGTTGTACCACTAATAGTCAACAAGAGGAAGATGGAACCTGCACCTTCTTCTAAGTCTTGCCATATTCTATGAGTCTTCTCTCGCTCCAGTCGAGACAAGTCAATAGTACACCTGAAAAAAAAAAAAATCAATCAATCAATCAATCAAACAACGAAATGAAGTATAAAGGGGAATGAATTCTCTGAGACAAATGACATGCATACAGTTTAATTTTGATTTTGACAAAAATGAGTCACTTTGGAAACTACCAAATAACTTTAAAGCATCCCTACAACTATCAAGTCAAAGCATCTTCTGTAACAAGTCTTAGAAAACCATTCATTATTTGCCATCATCTTCTGGTGAAGTTTTACTGAATGAAGTATTATGTTTTAACAGTATTGTTCTTTAAATTGAATCATAAGACATTATGTTTTAACAGTATTGCTCTTTAAATTGAATCATAACACTCTGGCATTAAGGTTAAAACTACAATTATTATTCTGCTTATGGCTAGTGAGATAGGTACTAATGACTAAGTTCCCTCTTCTCCACCTTTATAAGACTCAGATACGAAGAGATACTGGTATGGGCAGACCATGGATTAGATTGTCAAATACACTTGTGACCAGTGAAATGATATAAATGTACCAAACTCACAAAGTTATCTGTTCTAATTCAAAGATATATGACTGTATTTTAGAACATTTGGATGAGAATATTACTCACCTGCCCATGAAGTCATCTTTTGAGCGATCTTTATCCCAGAGAGTGACTTCAAGTTCCTGAGACTGATCATCGTATAAATGCAAATCAAACTGTTCCAGCCAGCTGGGATTCAGACTTTTGTACACCACCTTACTTTTGTACTTTTCATTACCTAACCTGTAACAGCAATGCTATTAATCATTATGGAAGTATCTCTGTGTCTAAACAGCCTTTATTTGAAACTAAAGAAATAGCAGTAGGTCACAAATTTTAACACAGTATGGTACATAATGTCAAAAAATAAAGTCACGTACCTCCTAAATTTTAACTGAAGTTGAAAATATAGATCAAAACCATAATGGTGACATGAGAACATTCTATAGGCACTGTGCAAGTACTTTCAGCAGCACTTCGCTGTGGCAGTTTTTATTAACTATTCACGAAAGGCCTACATGAAAGGCTTCAGACTTGAGTTGGCTGCAAGATGTGCAATATTGTCATTGAATGTGGCTTTCAGCCAATAAATATTGGTAATTTATTACAAAAATTGTGTGACAAGGGTGAAAATCTTTGTGTTAGAGGACATGTGATTCATATAATAGAGGTTAAGAGAGAAAACACTAGTTCAGTTTCAGCAGAAGTTATTCAACGAACATCTGCTACTCTCCCATGTTACAAAGTACAGAGGTATGGAAAAGTTATACTAATTATCGTTTGAGGAAAGGGTATGATTAGTAGTCTACTATTACTGTAATGATAGTAGTCTTGCCAATTAATGAATTCTGTATTCTGTATTTTAGAGTCCTAAAACATGGTTTCATACTTCTGTTCTAATTATATTGATCAAAGCTGAAATGTGGTCAGAAGTGAATGTCATTGTCCTGCAGGATTTGGAGGAGCTTGTAAACATATTGCAGCCATCATTTAATACATCAACAATGAACATGTTGTTTCGCAAACCAACCAGCATCAGACATGGGGTAAGCCTGGTATGTTGAAAAGCCAGAAAGAAATATGTCCACAGGGCAAACCAAGAAATGTTTTCAAGAAGTTACATGAAGCTCTTCTTCCTTTTGAACTGAAATACAATTCTATTAAAAACATTCCTTTGTGGCCTCAGTGCAATTCCTACTGTTAGCAGAAAACAGAACACAGATTGATCACAACTGTTGAAAAGTGGCAAACAATCAATTTATTAATGTGAAAAATGCACTATTAAATGAAGAATGTCAATTTCTTGTTATAAGCAAACCCGAACATCAAGTTTCCCATAATATTGATGTAAGAGAACTGAACATATTTCCTCTGAACAAAAAGGAAAATGGGTAAGATTTGGAAAGTAGCAGCCATGGCCTTAATTAAGGTGTGAAAATGGGAAACCATCTTCAGGGCTGCTGATGGTGGGTTTTGAACCCACCATCTTTACTTCTATTTATGACTGAATTGTGGTCACTGATAAAAGAATGGTAGAAATTGTAGTTAATATATTGCAACAGGCAGAAAGCCATGAGCAGTTTTGTGAAAGTCACCTAAGAATATCAGCAAGCAGCAAGGTTCACAGAATTAAAACTAGAAGACATGAATTTGAAACCTTTGCTACCCTGTTTTTGAAAGCAGCTTCACTGCAAGGAGCTGCCTTGGAAAATACAAGGTACAGGTTACAGATAGAAACAAGTCCCATCAGAGCTTACTAGCAGTCATTTGGATATAAAATTAAATGTTGTGGACTAATTGTGGAAGTCCTAAATAAATTGTGACTGAAGTTAAAATCTCTGTGGCTATATTAGATTTTCCATAAGTTGCCGATTCCGGTATCACGCGTTACAGACATCAAGTCTTGTAATTCTGTATCAACTTTAATAGAGGAACATCCATGAAATCCCAGCCTCTTATTTACCTCACTCTCATTTCCACAACTCCTATTACATTTGACTAATCCCGCATTCACAGGTGTGTTCGTTTATGTACATGCACCACTCCCATTCATGACACAGCAAAAGGTTAGTTAACTTTCATTAATATGGACAGTGGCTGTTTCTATGATGGTTGTTTAGATGATGGCAAAGTACATTCGTCTACCGAACTGTTACATTTAACTCTTTTGACAAGTCTCTGGAATCAATACGATGCCTTTTGGGATGAAAAACTTCTTTTCCTGTAGCTCTCTAGGAAAATGGTAGGTAAATAGGCAGGGCTTATAGGATGATCAGACTTTCTGTTTCCAACGAAGTGAATGCTGCATATTCTGCAGTGTGTAGTAGGTTATAGTGATCCATCAGGACTAGAAACAATAATAATTTCGTGTGGCTATTTCTAGCCGAGTGCAGCCCTTGTAAGGCAGACCCTCCAATGAGGGTGGGCGGCATCTGCCATGTGTAGGTAACTGTGTGTTATTGTGGTGGAGGATAGTGTTATGTGTGGTGTGTGAGTTGCAGGGATGTTGGGGACAGCACAAACACCCAGCCCCCAGGCCACTAGAATTAACCAATGAAGGTTAAAATCCCCGACCCGGCCGGGAATCGAACCTGGGACCCTCTGAACCGAAGGCCAGTAAGCTGACCATTCAGCCAATGAGTCAGACACTAGAAACAATTAAAATAATATATTCAATCAAACCGAGTAACCAGTTTCAAGAATTCACAGACCTGAGAAATTAACTGATATAATTACACAAAACCACATACTGTAATACGCACACTTACTTCTAGGCAATGGTATGATGATAAACGGGCTTAAAAGTCAGGTTATGAGTTTCACATATAGGAAAAGTCCTCTCGGTTTTAATTACTGCATTGATGGGGTAAAAGTTCTGTTTGGTGATAAATGTAAGTACCTAGGTCTTAATATAAGGAAAGATCTTCATTGGGGTAATCACATAAATTTAAATAAAGAGTACAGATCTCTACACATGGTTATGAGGGCATTTAGGGGTTGTAGTAGGGATGTAAAGCCGGTGCCATGGTGTAGGAGTAGCGTGCCTGCCTCTTACCCGGAGGCCCCGGGTTTGATTCCCGGCCAGGTCAGGGATTTTTACCTGGACCTGTGGACTGGTCCGAGGTCCACTCAGCTTACGTGATTAGAACTGAGGAGCTGTCTGACAGTGAGATAGCGGCCCCGGTGTAGAAAGCCATGAATAACGGCCGAGAGGATTCGTCGTCCTGACCACACGACACCTCGTAATCTGCAGGCCTTCGCGCTGAGTAGCGGTCGCTTGGTAGGCCAAGCCCCTTCAAGGGCTGTAGTGCCATGGAGTTTGGTTTGGTTTGGTTTTAGTAGGGATGTAAAGGAGAGGGCATTTAAGTCTCTGGTAATACCCAAACTAGAGTATGGTTCCAGTGAATGGGACCCTCACCAGGATTACTTGATTCAAGAACTGGAAAAAATCCAAAGAAAAGCAGCTCGATTTTTTCTGGGTGATTTCCAACAAAAGAGTAGTGTTACAAAAATGTTGCAAAGTTTGGGCTCGGAAGACTTGGGAAAAAGGAGACGAGCTGCTTGACTAAGTGGTATGTGATGTTGATTCCCCATAGGGAACCTGAAATATTTGTCCCGAATGAGTAAATTTATAATGTCCAATAAGGGACCATTTATATTGGTATTATTAAGTGGTATATTCCGAACTGTCAGTGGCGAGATGGAGTGGAATGACATCAGTAGACGAGTAAGTTCGACTGGTGTCTTTAACAGTAGGAAAGATCATAATATGAAGATAAAGTCAGAATTCAAGAGGACAAATTGGGGCATATTCATTCATAGGAAGGGGAGTTAGGGATTGGAAAAAGTTACCAAGGGAGATGTTCAATAAATTTCTAATTTCTTTGCAATCATTTGAGAAAAGGCTATGAAAGCAAGAGATAGGGAATCTGCCACCTGGGCGACTGCCCTAAATGCAGGTCAGTAGCGTTTGTTTGTTTGTTTGTTTGTTTGTTTGTTTGTTTGTTTGTTTGTTGTGGTTTACAGCCCAAGTCCATAGTTTTCTTCTTTCTATTTCCATGCTTCATTATGGGAATGTGTAAAACAGGCCATCTTCTGGAATTTTATATATGTTAGAACAACCTAAAACACAACAATTATTACTACTTTTCCTCTTTGTTTACCATCCATTTTACACAACAGTAACATCGATATGACTTCGAATGCTGTCTCACCTCTCCAGGGTGCAGCACTGGTGTAGCTTGCACGGTGCCTATATGGTACTAATAAAGTGAATGCATTATGAAGTCACAGGTATGTCAATATTATGTTAACAGAATATTCATCTTTCACAGTCGAACTGTTCTTTAAATAGATTTTCACCTTAATAGGTTACTGGAGTACTGTATATACTGCACATGCTAACAAGGTTCAGTACAAATAAAAAATGGCCAGTTGGGCACTAGAAGGAACCGAATCCACAACCATCAGATGTCGCATCAATGTTCTACCATTGAATACTCAGTTCCAGTGCCCCAGTATGGCCAGTTGTGCTAGCTGTAGTGCCAGACCTGTAACTCAGATCCCAACCAACAGAAAAGAAATGACTGGCATCAGACACAAAATCCAAAGGTTGTGAGTTCTATTTCTACCAATGTGCAGTTGGCCCTTTCTTTCTATATTTTACATCCCTATGCCATGACAGTATGTACTCAACCTGACACTAGAGTCTGTTAAAGTATAATGTGAATAGTTGTTTCACTTCAGAGGAATTCTTTGAAATTCTTTGCACCTCTCATAATATTCTTTTCAGTTTATTTCATGTTGAACAAAAAAACTGAGAATAACCTTTATGTTTCACAGTTTATTCTGCTTCCTTTGAAGTGAATCATGACCACCACAACTGTTCCACATTTCCCTGCAGTTTGTCTGGTTTCACACAGCATTAATTCTAAAACAATACCATAACAAAAAGAAACATGATTCCACTGCATAATAACATTAATAAGCACTCAACTGCTGAAGGTGGCTGTTGAAGGTAAGGTGGCAAAGTGGTATGATCATTGTAATTTTTTAACACATTGTAGCACTTTCTTGCAGCTTGTTATCACCCCATCTCTCACCAGAATTATTTTCTTTCTAAACCCAAGATGTGAACTCCTAGCAGCTTACAGTTTGTGAGATATGGAGTGGTGACTAAAAGGGCCTCCACTCATGTGTGCCACAGGAACAAAGTAAATCATCACATTTTTAGAACTGGTATTATTGCTGAATATTATTTACAGGATTAATAGCTGTCTTTGTGGAACAGCGCTACAGTGTCCAGCTCATGATTCCAAGTTGTGGATTCGATTCCGGCTGTGCTAGTCTATTTCTGAAGGGTGGTTAAAAATGTTGACATGTTAAGTATCTCTGGTGGTGCACTCAACATCACTGGATAAAACTGAGAAGATGAGAGAGAGAGTTATATGTGATAAAGGGCCTTCTACAACAACAAGGTATTAAGATAACAGCACTGTTTTATCAAAGATCAAAGCAGGTCAGAAATAGCTAAAACCTGTAGAAAATATAACAATGTAAAGATATAAGTGAAATGAAAGAAAAACCTTGAGAATCATGAAACCAGTAATAAAATTATCTATATACAAGGGTTGATTCAGAAGTCATAGCAGCGATTTTCATTTCCTGAAATATCTAATATATACATTTGAAAGTACATTGCATGAACTTTGTACTGTTTCTGGCAGATGAGGTACAGGGGCATCATTCTGGCTTTGATCACACTCTTTAAGTCTGTTTTCTTATGATAGCAGTAAGTAATGGATGTAACCATATAAATATTAACCAATGTTACTTTGATCTTGTTCCCAAAGTGAAGTAGCCATTGCATGGGAAACATGATGCCAACAAATAAGCCCTCATACGAGCATTTCAATGTGAGTTAGAGCACATTGATATATTTCATACAGCCGATAGTATTTGCCGTTTTCCTCACTGATGGAAACGGACCACAGACCGCCTAAGAGACTACTATAAACAATGTTAAACAGCCTGTATGATACATACAAATGATGTATACAGGCTGTCCAAGAATAAAACAAATACAACATTGGTTTCAAAATGCTGTATTTGTCTTTTTACCTTGCAGGTGACTCCTACATCCCTACCCCATATAGAGTCAATCTTAAAAAGTCCTCGTCATACACTTTCAAATGTTCTTAGTACACTTCCTGTGTTTCCACAACATCTGAATCAACCCTCATAAATAATTGTCTTCTGCTATTTATATTCATTCTGTAAGAATAATAATGTTAAATCTTATGGTAGCATGGAATATTTGGACATCATACTTCAAGCAGCCATCATGTCTGTTGATAGAAATACCATCTGGAATTAAAGGGAACACTTGCCAAATTTACAATCACTCACTGAAGCACCTCTCGCTGTAAAGGTCTATTTCCCTGATAAGTACTAGACGCTATCCTTTTGGAATTTGCAAAACAGAGAAGGGGAGGGAGACCATTACCATCATTTAATTTGACTAGTTGTGGTAGGTCTGATCAGGTACATATAAAAATTATCTTTCTGCTTATATGTCACGTCAAATACATATGGACATGACAAAGAAACGTTAGACGTAAAGCAAAAAATGGCCAACCATATACTGGTAGGAACCAAACCCATAGCCTTCAGATTTCATATCCACTACTCTACCCATTGAGCTATGGTGGCCTTGCCATATCAGCCACAGCAGGTGGTAGGTATACTTAACAAATCCTTGGCATGTGCTATATGTATTTAACATGAATTAATAAGGTGAAAATCTGTTTGTAATTAAGATATTAATTACAGAAATAGCAATCATGAAAGGTGGAAAATCAAAGACTCCCTAATGTGTTTAATATCAGTGAGGCTGGGAAAGATTAGTAGCTGACAAAATTCAGAACATCTTGTTGCCTATATAAGTCACTTGGTACCGGTACCCAGATGTTTGATCTAGACATATTTAGTTCACTTTGAAAATTTGTCCACAAGATAAAGTCATCCAATCTTTTACCCGTCCAAATATTTTTTGTTTCATGACATGCATTGGTGGATATTTGAATGAGTAATACCAAACTCAAAATGAGGATCCTGGCAGAAGTAAAATTTCAATTATTTTCAAAATAATTTTGGTGGCTATTTCAGATCTTTGGGGTGTTTACTCTTAGATTCCAAAATTATTTAGCTCTCCTCTGCGAACCATGTGACCTTCCCGCGGTGGGGAGGCTTGCGTGTCCCAATGATGCAGATAGCCGAGCAGCAGGTGCAACCATATCGGATGGGTATCTGTTGAGAGACCAGACTAACGAATGGTTCATCGAAAGGGGGTAGCAGCTTTTTGGTAGTTGCAGGGGCGGCAGTCTAGACGATTGACTGATACGGCCTTGTAATAATACTCAACATGGCTTAGCTGTGTTGACACTGCTACACGGCAGAAAGCAACGGGAAACTACAGCCATAACTACCTCCCGAGGACATGCAGCTCTCTCTGTATGAATGATGTACTGATGATGGCTTCCTCCCGGGTAAAATATTCCGGAGGTAAACTAGTCCCCCATTCGGATCTCCGGGTGGGGACTACACGAGAGGGGGCGATCATCAGGAAGATGGATACTGACATTCTGCGAGTCGGAGCGTGGAATGTTAGAAGTTTGAATCGCTATGGTAGGTTAGAGAATCTGAAAAGGGAGATGGATAGGCTAAAGTTAGATGTAGTTGGTATAAGTGAAGTACGTTGGCAGGAAGAACAAGATTTTTGGTTAGGCGACTACCGAATTATCAACACAAAATCAAACAGGGGAAATGCAGGAGTTGGTTTAATAATGAATAAGAAAATAGGGCAGTGGGTAAGCTACTATGACCAGCAGAGTGAAAGAATTATCGTCATCAAGATAGACACCAAACCAATGCCCACCACAATAGTGCAGGTCTATATGCCTACTAGTTCAGCGGATGATGAAGAAATCGAAAGAATATATGAGGAGATAGAAGATTTAATACAATATGTAAAAGGTGCCGAGAATCTAATTGTGATCAGAGACTGGAATGCAGTGGTAGGCCAAGGAAGAGAAGGTAGTACAGTAGGAGAATTTGGACAGGGACAAAGAAACGAAAGAGGAAGTCAGCTGGTTGAATTCTGCATGGATCATAATTTAGTCCTTGCCAATACTTGGTTCAAACACCACAATCGACGGCTGTATACGTGGACGAGACCTGGAGACACTGGAAGGTATCAAATAGACTTCATTATGATTAGGCAGAGATTCAGAAACCAGGTGTTGCATTGCAAAACTTTCGCAGGAGCAGACGTGGACTCTGACCACAACTTGTTGGTCATGAAATGCCATCTGAAGTTGAAGAAATTGAAGAAAGAAAAGAATGCAAAAAGATGGGATCTAGACAAGTTGAAAGAAAAGAGTGTGAGGGATTGTTTCAAGGAACATGTTGCACAAGGACTAAATGAAAAGGCTGAAGGAAACACTATAGAGGAAGAGTGGAGAGTCATGAAAAATGCAGTAGGGCTGCTGAAGAAATGTTAAGAAGGAAGAAAAGATCAACTACGAATCAGTGGATAACTCAGAAGATACTAGACCTGATAGATAAACGACAAAAATACAAGAATGCTAGAAATAAAGAGGGCAGAAAAGAATACAGGCGATTAAAGAATCAAGTGGATAGAAAGTGCAAAGTAGCTAAGGAAGAATGGCTGAAGGAGAAGTGCTAGGATGTCGAAGGCTGTATGGTCCTGGGAAAGGTAGATGCTGCATACAGGAAAATCAAGGAAACCTTTGGAGAAAGTAAATCTAGGTGTATGAATATTAAGAGCTCAGAAGGAAAGCCACTTCTAGGGAAAGAAGTCAAAGCAGAAAGATGGCAGGAGCATATCCAACAGTTGTATCTAGGTAAAGATGTAGATAATTTGGTTCTGGAACATGAAGAGGCTGTTGATGCTGATGAAATGGGAGACCCAATTTTGAGGTCAGTGTTTGACAGAGCTGTGAGTGACCTAAACAGGAACAAGGCACCTAGAATTGATGACATTCCCTGTGAATTACTGACTGCCTTAGGAGAAACCAGCATGGCAAGGTTATTTCATTTAGTGTGCAAGATGTATGAGACAGGAGAAGTCCCATCCGATTTTCGGCAGAATGTTGTTATACCTATTCCCAAAAAAGCCGGTGTTGACAGGTGTGAAAACTACTGCACCATTAGTTTAGTATCTCATGCCTGCAAAATTTTAACATGTATTATTTACAGAAGAATGGAAAAACAAGTTGAATATGAGTTGGGAGAAGATCAATTTGGCTTCAGAAGAAATGTAGGAACACGTGAAGCAATCCTGACTTTAGTCTGATCTTAGAGGATCGAATCAAGAAGGACAAGCCCACGTACATGGCATTCGTATATCTAGAAAAGGCATTCGATAATGTTGATTGGACCAAGCTATTTATGATTCTGAAGATGATAGGGATCAGATACCGAGAATGAAGAATTACCTACAATCTGTGTAAAAATCATTCTGCAGTGATAAGAATCGAGGGCTTTGAAAAAGAAGCAGCAATCCAGAAAGGAGTGAGGCAAGGCTGCAGTTTGTCCCCTCTCCTTTTCAATGTAAAGGAAATCAAAGAGAAATTTGGAAAGGGAATCACAGTCCAAGGAGAGGAAATCAAAACCTTGAGATTTGCCGATGATGTTGTTATTTTACCTGAGACTGCAGAAGATCTTGAGAAGTTGCTGAATGGTATGGATGAAGTCTTGGGTAAGGAGTACAAGATAAAAATAAATAAGTCCAAAACAAAAGTAATGGAGTGCAGTCGAACGAAGGCAGGTGATGTAGGAAATATCAGATTAGGAAATGAAGTCTTAAAGGAAGTAGATGAATATTGTTACTTGGGTAGTAAAATAACCAACGATGGCAGAAGTAAGGAGGACATAAAATGCAGACTAGCACAAGCAAGGAAGAGCTTTCTTAAGAAAAGAAATTTGCTCACTTCAAACATTGATATCGGAATTAGAAAGATGTTTTTGAAGACTTTTGTGTGGAGCGTGGCATTATATGGAAGTGAAATATGGACGATAACTAGCTCAGAAAGAAAGAGAATAGAAGCTTTTGAAATGTGGTGTTACAGAAGAATGCTGAAGGTGAAATGGATAGATCGAATCACGAATGAAGAGATTCTGAATCATATTGGTGAGAGGAGATCGATTTGGCTAAATTTGACGAGAAGAAGAGATAGAATGATAGGACACATCTTAAGACACCCAGGACTTGTTCAGTTGGTTTTTGAAGGTAGTGTAGGTGGTAAGAATGGTAGGGGTAGACCAAGGTATGAATATGACAAGCAGATAAGAGCAGATGTAGGATGCAATAGTTACATAGAAATGAAAAGGTTAGCACAGGATAGGGTGGCATGGAGAGCTGCACCAATCCAGTCTATGAACTGATGACTCAAACAACAACAACTTATCAGGGAAATAGACCTTTACAGCGAGAGGTGCTTCGGTGAGTGATTGTAAATTTGGCAAGTGTTCCCTTTAATTCCAGATGGTATTTCTATCAACAGACATGATGGCTGCTTGAAGTATGATGTCCAAATATTCCATGCTACCATAAGATTTAACATTATTATTCTTACAGAATGAATATAAATAGCAGAAGACAATTATTTATGAGGGTTGATTCAGATGTTGTGGAAACACAGGAAGTGTACTAAGAACATTTGAAAGTGTATGACGAGGACTTTTTAAGATTGACTCTATATGGGGTAGGGATGCAGGAGTCACCTGCAAGGTAAAAAGACAAATACAGCATTTTGAAACCAATGTTGTATTTGTTTTATTCTTGGACAGTCTGTATACATCATTTGTATGTATCATACAGGCTGTTTAACATTGTTTATAGTAGTCTCTTAGGCGGTCTGTGGTCCGTTTCCATCAGTGAGGAAAACGGCAAATACTATCGGCTGT
This sequence comes from Anabrus simplex, assembly GCF_040414725.1. Lineage (NCBI taxonomy): Eukaryota > Metazoa > Arthropoda > Insecta > Orthoptera > Tettigoniidae > Anabrus > Anabrus simplex. Next base: position 170,258,709 of record NC_090269.1, on the reverse strand, counting down.
ATGAAATATATCAATGTGCTCTAACTCACATTGAAATGCTCGTATGAGGGCTTATTTGTTGGCATCATGTTTCCCATGCAATGGCTACTTCACTTTGGGAACAAGATCAAAGTCACATTGGTTAATATTTATATGGTTACATCCATTACTCACCGCTATCATAAGAAAACAGACTTAAAGAGTGTGATCAAAGCCAGAATGATGCACCTGTACCTCATCTGCCAGAAACATTACAAAGTTCATGCAATGTACTTTCAAATGTATATATTAGATATTTCAGGAAATGAAAATCGCTGCTATGACTTCTGAATCAACTCTTGTATATAGATAATTTTATTAATGGTTTCATGATTCTCAAGGTTTTTCTTTCATTTCACTTATATCTTTACATTGTTATATTTTCTACAGGTTTTAGCTATTTCTGACCTGCTTTGATCTTTAATAAAACAGTGCTGTTATCTTAATACTTCGTTGTTGTAGAAGGCTCTTTATCACATATTACTCTCTCTCATCTTCTCAATCTATTAATCAAACGCTTAACAATTCCAAATCTTATGCTGTTAATATTCTGAGGGTTTAATAGTCACGGTCTCACTTCACTGTGCCTCATTAAATATGGTACAATCTAAACCCTCATTCTTTGAAGAGGCAGCCTTTATTTTTCTTTCTAAATTGAATGAGGTGCACATCTTTGATGTTATGCCACTTAAAAATACAATTATCAATCTAGAGAGAAAAAGAATAGCATAGGATACATACAGTATATAGAACAACAGTCAGTTCCCAACTCAAAATGTCAGTGTCCAGATCTTGTAATCGCTTAGGTCTTTTTTATATTGTCATCTTTTTTTTTTGCTTAGATTAAGTAGGAGTGTTTGAATGGGCACTGGGAACAGGTAAACATAAATGTAATTGCTTATTCTGCATCATATTCTCACAATTCTTTCAATATTCCCTGATTTCTTCAAACTGCTTTCTGACCAACTAGCTAGCACAGAATATGATGACGTGAAGGAATTTATCAAACCTGCCTATGAACAGGCAACCCAAACAAGAATAAATCAACAGATTTAAAATGCTTTACAAAGATCACTGCACCGGGGGTACACCAACTCTGTACATTTAAACTAAGCACCTTTTAGAAGGCCATCTATAATACGAACAGTGAACCTTCTATTGGAAGAAGTTTGAATATTTATAGTCAGATGTCTCCACTGTTGTCTGATGTGCTCCCTCTGGTGCAAGGATGAACAATCAACTTTTGAAGCAATTTTCTTGTGTCAAGGTTTTAAAAACTGAATTGCTTGTAGATTATTTTTGGTGTTCTAAGATTACTAGCGCTACTATCTCTTCCCACCTGCTTAAAATTTTAGCCAATCATAAATTTTGGAATTTAATTTTGTAACCAATCAGAATTGTGGGTGTGTATAGGGCTTCAGCCCAGAGAATTCAGGATCCTTCCTCTCCGCTATAAAAGCTTGGACCTTTTGGGTCATGTTATCTTTTGATTGCTCCAGTTAAGAGGTTTAGAGTGTGTTCGTAGAGGAGGCAAGGAGCTTGCATTGTCCATCTCTAGAAGGCCCACCAGCTCAAGGTAAGCACAGATATCTTTTAATTATGTAATCATGTAAAGATAATAGGCAACTTGATGTCTATGCAGTATACAGACTAGAAAAGGATAGCACTGACACTGATTCAGAATTATTCAATCAGATGATCAGCTATATGGGAAGCGATATGGAAAGGAACGTGATTGTAGCAGTTGATGTCATTTTACTGAATGTCAATTGGGAAGGTAATGCGAATGACAGGAAGCTTGACCAACAAATTGAAAATGAGTTAATATGGAAAGGACAGCTGATTCAGAAAGTAATGGAACCAACTAGAGGGAAGAATATTCTGGACATGGTGCTGGTAAAACCAGATGAACTCTATAGAGAAACCAAAGTAATAGATGGTATTCGTGATCATGAAGCTGTTTTTGTCATAGTTAAAAATAAATGTGATAGAAAGGAAGGTCTGAAAAGTAGGACTATTAGGCAGTACTATATGGCTGATAACACAGGCTTGAGGGAGTTTTTAACTATGGTCGGTGGAAAACGGTAAATAAAAATGTAAACAGACTCTGGGATGGGTTCAAAGCAATTCTTGAGGAATGTGAAGGAATGGTAAACACCCACTATATTATAACAGAGAAGTAAAGAGACTAAGAAGGAGATGCAGGTTGGAAAGAAATAAAGTTAGAAATGGCTGTGGAAGTAAGGAGAAATTGAAGGAACATACTAGGAAATTGAATCTAGCAAAGAAGTCAGCTAAGAATAACATGATGGCAAGCATAATAGCCAGTCATACAAATTTTAGGGGAAAATAGAACAGTATGTATGTATAGGTACTTTACGGCAGAAACAGGTTCCAAGAAGGACAATCCAGGAGTCATTAATGAACAAGGAGAGTGTGTATGTGAGGATCTCCTAAGGCAGAAGTATTCAATTAGCAGTATGTAAAGATTGTTGGTTACAAGGATAATGACCAGATAGGAGAGGTGACTAATACTAAAGCAGTATTAAAATGTATCTATGATAATGACATTTACAATAAGATACAAATTTGAAAAATAGAAAGGCAGCTGGAATTGATAAGAATTTGGGGGATATACTGAAGACAATGGGCTCAGATATAGTACCATATCTGAAGTACTTATTTGATTATTGTTTGCATGAAGGAGCTATACCAAGTAAATGGAGAGTTGCTACAGTCGCCCCTGTGCATAGAGGAAAGGGTGATAGACATAAAACTGAAAATGACATGCCAGTCAGTTTGACATGCATTGCATGTAAGCATTGGGAAAGCATTCTTTCTGATTATATTAGACATGTTTGCAAAATTAATAACTGGATCGATAGAAGACAGTTTGGGTTTAGGAAAGGTTATTCCACTGAAGCTCAACTTGTAGGATTCCAGCAAGATATAGCAGATATCTTGGATTCAAGAGGTTAAATGGTCTGTATAGCGAATGACCTAAGGCATTTTATATAGTAGATCATTGGAGACTACAGGCAAAAATGAGTGTAATTGGACTGGATAAAAGAGTTACTGAATGGGTGGCTATATTTTTAGAAAATAGATCTCACCAGGCGAATTGGCCATGCGGTTAGGGGCGTGGGGCTGTGAGCTTCCATCTGGGAGATAGTGGGTTGGAATCCCACTGTCGGCAGCCCTGAAGATGGTTTTCCATCGTTTCTCCATTTTGACACCAGGCACATGCAGGGGCTATACTTTAATTAAGGCCACGGCTACTTTCTTCCAACTCCTAGGCCTTTCCAATTCCATCATCGCCATAAGACCTATCTGTGTCAGTGTGATGTAAAACCACTAGCAAAAAGAAAATAGATCTCAAAGAATTAGATTGGATGAAGCTTTACTGACCCTGTAATAATTAAGAGGGGAATTCCTTAAGGCAGTATTATTGGACCTTTATGTCTTCTTATACATATAAATGATATGAGTAAAGAACTGGAATCAGAGATAAAGCTTTTTGTGGATGATATTATTCTGTACAGAGTCATAAATACGTTACAAGATTGTGAGAAACTGCAAAATGATCTCGATAATATTGTGAGATGGACAGTAGGCAATGGTATGATGATAAACGGGGCTGAAAGTCAGGTTGTGAGTTTCTCATATAGGAAATTACCTTTCAGTTTTAATTACTGCACTGATGGGGTGAATGTTCCTTTTGGGGATCATTGTAAGTACCTAGGTGCAAAAATAAGGAAAGATCTATGGTAGGGTAATCACATAAATGGGACTGTAAATAAAGGGTAGAGATTAAAATAAAGAAATAAATATTCAAACTGGATTAAAGCCACTTATATGTATTTAACAAAGCCGAGCTTTCTGCCAAATTGCATTGGCCTTCATCAGGGCATGCGAAGGTTTACCTCCGACAGTGAGCAAAGAAACTTCGAAGGAATGTGGAAGTCACGACCATACTATCCACGCCCTCCCACTAACTGGACTCAGGAATCGTCGCACTGTGCTCTGCTGTGGTAGTTTGTTGGCAAAGCAAAACATTTCTATAGTACAGACCATGAAATCCTCTTTGACTGGGTGAAAGTCATCGTGCCTGTAAAAGACTTATATGCTCGACTTGTAAGGGAAGCCACAGAGATAGAGCTGTGCCCAAATAATATCAACAGGGAATTCACAATTAAGTATTTATTTATTTTCCACCTAGTCGATACAATGATTGCTTAAGGCACTTTTTAATGGTCAAAAGTGGTACATGTTTCGTATATTATCAACATCTTCAGCCACATAACACTGTTTAGATGAAAAATAGCCTATATAAATTGACAAAGTAATGGTTTAGAGGAAGTGTCCTTTTTTTGACCATTAAAAATTGCCTTAAGCAATCATTGTATTGACTAGGTGGAAAATAAATAAATACTTAATTGTGAATCTATTGAAGTGCGATACGGACCACGAAGCTGATTTTATGTAATCAACAGGGAAGACGGCTTCATGTTATCAAATACACGGAGACCTGTACTAGAGAAATACATGCATAACACCACCATGGCACAGCACGATGCACTCAAGAAACTGTCGACAGAGGGCGGTGAATCAGTAAGTCCCCTCCCAACCACCACAGCACAGCGCGACGATCCCCTGAGTCCAGTTAGTGAGGGGCCGTGGATAATATGGTTGTGACTTCAACGTTTCTTCGAAAAATTTTGTTGTTCACTGTCGGAGGCAAACCTTTGCATGCCCTGATGAAGGCCAATGTAATTTGACGGAAAGCTCAGTTTTAATAGATAAGTAAAATTAAAAATCCACCTTTTCAATACTAATATTAAACCTAATAAGTTATAACATTTACTTGGAACTAGTTTCGACGCTGGTGAGCGTCATCTTCAGCCAAATATGAGAACAGGCAATCGTAAATATACAAATCATCATTAAATCAATGCACATATAAACACTCTTAATATGGGACTTATGATGCCCCTAAAAGTATCTGGGGGCCGATGACCTTAGATGTTAGGCCCCTTTAAACAACAAGCATCACCAAAAGTATCTGGAGAATAAATCTTCAAATAATCACAATTTCAAAATCTTGAAGTCATGATTAGCAAGACATTTAACACAGCATAATCCTTCTCACTCAAGTTAGAACTTGGAAAGTACCGAGTTCGACTTAGAACTGTAAGATTCTCAAATAAATAATAAGTCTTTTTTTTTTTTTTTTGCTAGTTGTTTTACGTCGCACCTGACACAGATAGGTCTTACGGCGACGATGGGACAGGAAAGGGCTAGGAGTGGGAAGGAAGCGGCCATGGCCTTAATTAAGGTACAGCCCCAGCATTTGCCTGGTGTGAAAATGGGAAACCACGGAAAACCATTTTCAGGGCTGCCGACAGTGGGGTTCGAACCTACTATCTCCCGAATACTGGATACTGGCCGCACTTAAGCGACTGCAGCTATCGAGCTCGGTAATAATAAGTCTTGTCAAAAATGAAATGTTATACAAAGGTTGAGCCACATATAGAGTTTCTCTGCAAATATGACAGTCAAAATTAGAACGACACTTAATTATTTTACTCAAGATGGAATCTTGAAAGTCCTGAGTTCTACTTAGAGTAGGAAGATTGTCAGTTTAAATAACAGGTCTTGTCACAATTGATCAGAAGCAGAAATGAAACATGTATAAAGTATATACCTTGTTAAATATATGTAAGTGGCTTTAATCCAGTTAGCATATTTATTTCTTTATTTTAATACAATGAGCCACGGAAACCTTGTTCATTAATAATGGTTATGAGGGTATTCAGGGGTTGTAGCAAGGATGTAAAGGAGAGGGTATATAAGTCTCTTGTCAAACCCAAACTAGAGTATGATTCCAGTGTATGGGACCCTCACCAGGATTACTTGATTCAAGAACTGGAAAAAAAAAAAATCCAAAGAAAAACAGCTTGAATTGTTCTGGGTGATTTCCAACAAAAGAGTAGCGTTACAAAAATGTTGCAAAGTTTGGAATGGCAAGACTTGGGAGATAGGAGACGAGCTACTCGACTGAGTGGTATATTCCAAGCTGTCAGTGGAGAGATGGCGTGGAATGACATTAGTAGACGAATAAGTTTGAGTGGTGTCTTTAAAAGTAGGAGAGATCACAATATGAAGATAAAGTTGGAATTCAAGAGGACAAATTGGAGCAAATATTTGTTTATAGGAAGGGGAGTTAGGGATTGGAATAACTCACCAAGGGTATTTTCAATAAATTACCAATTTCTTTGCAATTATTTAAGAAAAGGCTAGGAAAACAAGACAGAGGGAATCTGCCACCTGGGCAACTGCCCTAAATGCAGGTCAGTAGTGATTGATTTTATTATTGAGCCGTTTTGCCATGATGGTAGGACAAACAGGGAAACGGACACAAAAAATAAAAACCACTGATACGGTATTGAGTTTACCTAAAACGGATAAATATCTGAAAACTTGTCAAAACAAGTGAAATTACAGTCAGCGAACCCCCTAAAACATTATTGATATAGAAAAACTATACTGTTTATGATACAAATGAATATCGGAGTTTTAACGCCTTATAATACTGAATACGTTACAGTTATGCATTATATGTCAAATGAAAGAGCAACTCAAACAGTTTTGTTTGTTGGCACCAGTGCGCATGTACGTGCAATGGTTTCGCCGCAATCCGCTAGACAGCGGTAGTAGTACGTCGTTATGCCAGAGAGGTGGCACCATCTTGATGGAAAATGAAGTTCTCTGGCTCATTTTCTTCCAATTGAGGGAAAAGCCATTGCTCTAGTGTATCGAGGTAAGAAGTACCAGTTACAGTACCTTCACCATAAAAGAAAGGCCCATAAACCTTTCGCCGGGATACGGCACGAAAATAATTCACTTTAGGGGAATCTCGTTGCATTTGTACCAACTCGTGAGGATTTTCTGAGCCCCAGATGCGCACATTATGAGTGTTTACATGTCCACTAAGGTGAAAGACCGATTCATCACTGAAAACAACACGATTCATAAACTCATAATCATGTAACAACATGTCGTTTGCGAAGTTGGCACGTAATCTGTGGTCTGCCGGCTTTAGAGCCTGTAATAACTGATAACGGTAGGGACGCAGCTGTAAGCGTTTTCTTACAATTTTCCAAACGGTCGACGCAGGAAGTTGTAATTCACGACTAGCCTACCGGACTGATTTCTTTGGGCTACGAGTGAATGACTCTCTCACTCGCTCAACAGTCTCTTCACTTAATCTTGGTCGTCCCTTGCTCTTCCCTTTACAAAGGCAACCGGTGTCTTCAAACTTATGATACCATCTGCAAATGTTATTATCACTTGGAGGATCACAACCGAACTTAATGCGGAACGCACGTTGCACAGTAACTACAGATTCTGTCTTTGCAAACTGCAAAACACAAAAAGCTTTCTGTTCACTAGTCGCCATCTTTGCTACTACCGCTGTCTAGCGGATTGCGGCGAAACTAGGGATGGCAACGATATATTGATTGATTTTTGCGAAATACCGATATTTTCCTTTCGATTTATCGGTATATCGATACCGAAATTTTGATTCAATTTACCGAATAATATATCGGTTTTTCCGTAAATATATCGTTTTTCTTTGAATTATTATTTTCATAAATACATCCGCACTAGAGAACGCCGATAATTATTCAAGAGATGGTGCTAGTGAAAGTGGAATTGCAACCTGGAAATATCCAATTTAATCAATACCATATCTGAGCCTCTGATAGGCTGGATTATAATTCGAATACAAACGGTGGAATATGTAACACCGTTGCCTATGTGATTAGTAATAAGGCCTCCGCATGGCAGTTTACGCAGCATGAAATACGTTCTAGTTCCAGAGTCGCCGCTAGACTTCGTGTTAGCCATCCATTGTTTTTAACAACACAGACGTATAAGGAAACTGTGAAGCAAAAAGGTGTCAGTGAGTTTTTAGGTGAGATAAGCCTTGAAATTAATTATAAGAGGCGTTGATTTATGTATAAAGCTCGGGGTGACTATATGGTTTATATTTAAACGTAACATTAAAGAAAATAGAAGCCTCCGTGACTCAGGTGGCACCGCGCCGGCCTCTCACCGCTGGGTTTCGTGGTTCAAATCCCGGTCACTCCATGTGAGATAAATAATAACACATTGAGAGGATATAAATTAAAAACTAAAATTTTTGAAATAATTTACACGACCTTTTGGCCAAAATGGTGATAAAGTTGTAGATTCATACGGTAGAAGAATTTAGTATCTAAATTGACTTTACTTCCGTGCATGTGCACCAGACACGATATTTAAGTCATGTGATAAGAGTACTCACTCTCACACATACGGACGTGTTCCTGGACTATCACCTTCAGTCGCTCAGAGCCCTTGACAGCAAGATTTTCAACGTGGAACATCGTGAATACTGTCGTCAGGAACAGTGGCTTCACTCCTGTGCTCTACACTTATGATAATTGTATACAACTTAGAACAGTGCTGTGATCAGACGTCGAATGTGCAGATATTAATCCCTTAAGTACGTGTCATTTCCGAAATACAGTTACGTGTGTGTTTGGAATTTATTCTAAAGCATTTTGTGTAAGTTTCAGCTTCTCACGAGTGGACGCGGAAGGCTTGGACGTGATCACTTCCAGAAGAGGACGGAACTTCGCATTATGGATTACCAGTGCTTCACCATGAAGTTCTAAACCTTCGACCACCGTCGGCGGCGTCGGGATGCAGATTCTTTCATCCTAGCATGGATGATTGAGAACCCAGACTTCCAGACGTGAAGATTTCTCCTTAAGTTAAGTCGATTACGTCTCATTTATATCTGTTCTATGTAGTTTTGTTCTATTCTTTCTTTCTTCTTAGTAAGCTATTTTGACACATTTTTTTGGTTGTATATTTGCTCGAATATGTCGTAAAACTGACACATGCGATTGCTTAATGACCATGTGGCCATGAATTTGACAGTGAGAGTTCTGATAGAGTTATCCATGTGTTATCGACACCATCTTTGCTTATTGAGTGAATTTCGTCACGAATATGAATTAATTTATGTCCGATGGATTTAATGATAGGATATTTTGTCAATATTTTCAATATTTTCCTTTTAATGGAACTTCTACTTGTACCTCGTGTTTGAGATAACGTGTCATCGGGATATTGAGTCTGAATTCTATGTACGAATTTAATGTGAATATGTGCATTGGGCATGTGATAATTAGTTGGAGTAATTAATCATCGAGACACATTTAAGTGGATATTATGTATTTGTAGGACGATGGTAGGTCCTGATAGCTCGTGGCTACACATATTTGAGATTAGGATGCGACAAGTTAGAGTCGTCATTGTGGTACACTCTACGTGTAGAGTATATGGAATAATTGCGCATGATATGAATCTTCGTGAAACTGAGCTTTTCACATGTTAATGATTATTCGAGATGAATGCAGTGTGGTCTAATATTAGTGTCTTCAGATGAAGAAAATGAAAGTCCATGTAAATCGATGTACTTCTTAATTCGTGGGAATATCCCAACTTTTCTCAAGTAATTCAATAATTCCAAGTTGAAGGTGCAGGTGAATGTTCGTGAAGGCCTTAGGTCTGAAGAACAGATCTTCGATGAAATATCTAAATAATGTTTGATTCGTGACTGCAAGTTCATTCGTTGATGCAATTTTTCGCTCTCATGAGGTAACTCAATCTTACCGGAACGTAATAAATCTGTTGACAGGAGAGTAATATGGTTGATCGACACTCGTCGACATGTAAATAGTGTAGATATTTTCTTCTTGGTAATCACAGTCTTCTTGATAATTTCCGTAGTTAGCTGTAGATGTAGTAATTTGCTAGTAGTTAGAGAATTATTTTCTATGTGTTCTGTTCTGAAAATGTGTGACACTTTGATATTATCGAGGGATAGTGGACGGGATTTCCACATGGATGATAATCTCCCCATTTACTTATGTTCGTAAGCTCAAAAGGCGTTTTATTTTGTTTAATTATTGATCAGATGCTTAAAGTTCAGTATTAATTCTCACGAAAAGAGATGTGAGACGACGTGAACAGGTATATCCGACGTCTCGGATTAACTTAGAGAAAACCAAGGCAAATTCAACTTTTCATTTTATAACTACAAAATTGTTAATATAACGACTGTAAATTTTATTTTTGCTATAATTGTTAGCTTATTGAATCTTGGATATTTCTTTATTATACTCGTTCTTACAATTACTACATTTTTTCCAGATTGTCGATGAAGGCTTGGCCCAGACCTCATTTTTCTGAATGACAATTTTTGATTCAACTTTATATAGATAATTTAATGACTTTAAAGACGATAAAAAATTTAACAATGTAAAATACTCTGTTAGAATATTAGGGAAACAACTGCCGTGTACCATCCCATTTGTTTGTACTTAGGTTTGTTACATCAAGAACCATATTAAATTACATAACGTAGTGATCATAGTCATAATCACAGACTTCAGGATGGTTAATATTTCATTTATTTTAAATAAAAGTGTCATGCTTATTCGATGAACCCTATGATAATCCTGCCACATTCATTTATTTTATAAGCCTACAGCCATCGAACTGAGCACCCCTGGGGTGTCTCGTGTTCGCAGACTGACTACGTCGGGTACAATATCATGTCGGGGTGACAAGAAGAATAGCATGTGGCAACCTTCCTCGAAATCTGTAGTATGTAGTGAACATTTTGAAAGCACATGCTTTAGCATTTCTACTAAAACTAGCCGCAATCAATGCCAACACTTTCTTCAGGGTATCCATCATATTTGCATGGCAAGACTAGCCTATGTACTACTACTAAAATGTTCTCATTCCTCACCTGAAGGAGGAGGCGGGCCTCTTAGACGGTGACGCCGTCTCTCAGGCCGGGAGATTTGTCACGTTGAAGGAGATGCTCGGAGAAGGTGAGGGGATTAGTGGCCGTGGCCTATACTAGGAATTGTTCCGGCATTCGCCTTAGTGCAGGAGAATGGAAAACTACGGAAAACCATTCTCAGGGCAGTCGACAGTGTGGACCAGCTGTGAGGTCCAGCCCTGTCCCGTCTTCCGAATACAGAGGTGAAGAGCCACGGTAGAGCCGTGGCCACCCCTCCTCTGTTCGGTTGGCCGGTCGGAGTGCAGAACTGTGGGACCACGGGCCAGCCGTGGCCACTTGCGGACCGAGGCCCACTCTGCATTCATCGACGTACGCTATGTGAATACTGCAGTGTTTTAAAATATGCTATGGAGTATTTTCATTGTTATTAGGACGTGAACTTTCCGGTTGCAATCATACTACCTCATCTTGAATTACTGGGTGGTACATTTATTTTTCTTCATTAAACGTCATAGAAATATCACTTTCCTACTCATAACGCAATGTTTTATGTTTGTAATGTGCTTTTATCTGCAAGTTATTTTCTTAATGCCAATTGGAATCGTGCTGAGGAATAGAGGGAAAACCTGACATCCAGCGGCGCCATTTGAACTGCTGCTACTCTGTCAATTTAGTACTTGAAGAGACCGTGCATGCAGAGGCCTGTACGTATCTCGTAGGCAACGATAACATCTAGGGACGTTCCGATATACCGTACTAAAATATCGATATTTCCTTCGATATCGACATGCCGATATTATCCTACTATCAAAACAAAATATCGATATATCTCGATATCAATTTTTTTCATAATACAAGGATTTGAAATTATATTGAAGTTCTATAAAACGGGAACCACGACAGTTCCAAGTAAAACAAGATAATTAAGAGAATCAAATATAATGACCTGAATATTTTGTGTAAAATGGTATCAGCAGTAAAATATAAAACATCAAAACCTAATTCAACCATGAATTCTAACACTTTAAGTGACTGAGTTATTATTATTCACCAGAAAAAGAAAAAGACCAATGATATCTTTATTCCCAGAATACAATGATAAAGTCATAAATACTTGCACGGTAGATTCTGCATCATATTCTTAGCTATTTTCGGTCATTATTACTAATTTACGAGGTTTATACGGACATCAAGCATTACTGACACTATTTTTTCACTCTCTTTCACAGGTGTACTTAGTTCTTTCAAAATGCTAATTATTCAGGGTATATGCCTTGACTGCTGGAGCCTATTGACATTAGTATATCTTGTGGCTGAGGGTCAATGAAAATTTGCGTTTCGGAAGTATAACCCTAGCACCGTGCAGGCTGGTGCTCATCTGAAATTAGCAGCAGTTGATGGATATATTCCATGGATAATTAAACCGACCGATATATTATGTGCTATACATATCGATTATCGAAAATAAGTTTTCAATATATCTCAATATCAATATATCGGTATTTAAATTTTTTTGCCATCCCTAAGCGTAGAGCCATGGCAGAGCTGTGGCCACTCCTCTGCTCGGTCGGTCGGAGTGCAGAGTTGTCGGACCATGGACCAGCCATAGTATAACCCTAGCAACCGTGCAGACTAGTGGTCATCTGAAATTAGCAGCCGTTGATAGATAATTTCCATGGATAATTAAATCACGAATTCCAGTAACAAGATAAACTCAACCAACCAGTCGCGTGCACAGGCAGAATAAACCAATATTGATAAATATGCATTGAGGTCTGGTGATGATATTGTAGTTACTCTTGTACTCTTGGGTTACGATATATCGATATCGCTTGAATATACCGATATATTATGTGCAATAAATATCGATTATCGAAAATAAGTTTTCAATATATCGAAATATCGATATATCGGCATTTTTTTTTAAAAAAACTGCCATCCCTAGGCGAAACCATTGCACGTACATGCGCACTGGTGCCAACAAACAAAACTGTTTGAGTTGCTCTTTCATTTGACATATAATGTATAGGGCCTAACTGTAAATTTAACGTGTTCAATATTATAAGGCGTTAAATCTCCGATATTCATTTGTAAACATCCTATAATAAGTAGATAATACTTTGCTTAATTCACCAAGCAGAGTGGCCACGCAAGTTAATGTGCTACAGCTATGGAGCAAAGCTCTGCTTTTGGGAGAAGAGTGGGTTCGAAATCCACCGTCAGCTGTCCTGAGAAACATCCAGGCAAATGCTGGGAGAGTACATACATCATACCCTTCATCACCATAAGACCCTATCTGTGTTGGTGCAACATAAAACAAATTGTAAAAAAAAAGCCATCATACCTATCTTTCCGGTACAGAAAGCCAAAAGGAATGGCTTGAATGGCTTTTAATGCCGGGAGTATTCGAAGACATGTTCGACTCACCTGGTGCAGGTCTTAGTGTTTGACTCCCGTGAGCGACCTGCTTGTCTGGATATGGGACGATGATGATAATAATAATAGTAATAGGCCTAACAATAATAATAATAATAATAATAATAATAATAATAATAATAATAATAATAATAATAATAACCTACATATGAGACAGGGATAAGGCAAAAGCCAGTGTAGGCGCATAGCCTACTTCTCTTGAATAACACCAAGGGGACTGCTCAAGGCTCAATGTTTCCATTAGATGGACGAATCACCATCAACAGCGTCATATGACCTCAGTCCATACGAACTCTGTGGAGAGGTTTGGAATTGATTCCAGGTTTTTGGCACATGATCTAGTGATAATAGTAATTTCGTGTGGCTATTTCTAGCCGAGTGCAGCCCTTGTAAGGCAGACCCTCCGATGAGGGTGGGCGGCATCTGCCATGTGTAGGTAACTGCGTGTTATTGTGGTGGTGGATAGTGTTATGTGTGGTGTGTGAGTTGAAGGGATGTTGGGGACAGCACAAACACCCAGCTCCCGGGCCAATGGAATTAACCAATGAAGGTTAAAATCCTCAACCCGTCCGGGAATCAAACCCGGGACCCTCTGAATCGAAGGCCAGTACGCTGACCATTCAGCCAACCAGTCGGACAATCTAGTGATTAGAAATTGTATACCACCTCTCCAACCCTGCCTGCCAACATTCTGATGGTGACAATTTTTTCGACCAATGGAAATCAAACCGGCTAATATATGGAAACTACATAGGCTTGATGCCTTAACAATAATGGCCACCAGGCCATCAGCTCATAATCTGCAGGCACTGTGCTTGAGTAGCGATCGGTTGTTAACCATGGCCTAACAGAGCTGATCGCCATGGGTTTTTGTTTTATTGTTTGATTTCATCGTACCCATGTCACTGTATCTAGCCTCATATTACCCTTCAGCATTCTCCAGGAAGATCAACTGTACAACGTGCAACATATTTCTTTGATAACTGAATCTCCTCTAAACTTTTGATTTTACCTTCAGGAATCCGTTATAGCTGTCCTTGCAAGTAACGTTTTTAAAATGACATCTACAGTTGGAAATAAAAAGAGACATCTCTCTCTGGGTGAAAAGGAATTAATCATTGAGAACGAAAATAATATAGGGAAATGGGCTACTATTTAAAAGAACAGGACATCGGCATACTTTTATCGGGACAGGGAACAGGCTGAAAAAAAAAAAAAAAAGGCAATCCCACTAAAATGGAAGAAGTCTGGTCACCCTAATCTAATTAGTCAAATACCACACCTGTTCTTTTCGCTAGTCTACAGTTGTGCTTGACTTTCGTGTTGGAGGCTAATGCTATAAACAACGCGACATTAACCGTCAGTGCAATAAGCACAGTAACAGTTTTATAATAATGGGCTTATAACTATACTACTGTTAAATATAATGACAAACATAATAATAGGAATTAAATGAATACTTTTGCAATATATGTAATTTATTTTCATGCATATTTTACTTCTAACTTTTACAGTAACTTTCATGCTTTTCATGCATATTTATGATATTTTACTAGTGGTGTATTTACAGATTACTTGCATACTAGCAGGGCCAACTGTAATTGGTGATAAATGTGACTTAAAATACACCAATGAAGCTGCTCGCGCAGATGTTATTATAATATAAATGATTAATAGTTGGCCTGTGCTTTTCACGAGTTTTTTTAGGGTAAATTGACTAGGTCTATTTCTGAGATAATAATTTCTGCTATAAAAACAAGAAAAGGAATTTGTAATATTTTCATTTAAGAAATTCATTCGTACATTAGTTTTGAAGATGTTAGGTAGCTGCAAGAGCCCGATAGAAAGATGAATTACTTTAGAAGGTAACCAAAAATTCTCTCTTTGATGGTCTATACGACCAAGTCAAGAAATCAATTGAGTACTTTGATTCTAAGGATTACTGAGCTCGATAGCTGCAGTGGCTTAAATGTGGGCAGTATCCAGTATTCGGGAGACAGTGGGTTCGAACCCCACTGCCGGCAGTCCTGAAGATGGTTTTCCGTGGTTTACCATTTTCACACCAAGCAAATACTGGGACTGTACCTTAATTAAGGTCCCGGCTACTTCCTTCCTACTCCTAGCCCCTTCCTGTCCCATCGTTGCCATAAGACCTATCTGTGTCCGTGCGACGTAAAGCAACTTGTAAAAAAAAAAAAATCTAAGGATTGAGCTACAGTCCACAATTAATTCAAAACCTTTGCAAATTTAACAATAAACTAGAAGCACTCTCAGAATAAATCCAAAAAATTAATGGAATGAAGTCGAATGAAATCAGGTGGCACAGGAAATATATTACAGAAGGTTATTCAGTTTATATCCAACGATTTTAAAGAATACTCACTTTACAAGATACAGTACCATACTGTACCGGTACCTCACAGCCACCAACGGTCCCAGCACTGTGAATTGTCGCCCGACATTGAAGTTTCCATTGAAGCAAATTCCAGCGGAGCACAGGCAAGAGAATTCTGCTCCATTCCTCTCTGCAAGCTTTCTATAGACCTTCCAAGGTGCATGGACCATGATATTGGAGACATCTTTCCAGCAGTCCAAATGCACTGGACTGGCATCGGGGCTCTTCACAGGAATATCTTTGAAGCGGAATTAAACAGACGTTGGGCTTGGTATGCATTCTGTCTAGTTTCTCCTTAGATGAGTAACATATCCACATCCTCATCACTCGAATACATCACGAGGCAGTGAATAAGCTTTGTGTTGTGTTGTGACTTGCTTCGAAAGAAGAGAATTTGTGGAGCTACATACCAGTACTGTAATGTTCTCTTATCTTCCACCATCAATATCCTTGCACACGTTTCTAACCTTACTTTACACTTCTTTCTTCCCTGGATCTCTACACTTCTACATATGCTGATCGCATCTTTTCAGCTTCTACTGTATTCTTGAACTTTCCAGTCTCTTTCCCCTCTCGCCCCTACCATTACGTCTGTTTGCATCACTCTCTTCTCTCTATAAATTCTTGGCCATTACTTCACACTTGGTCAGATGAGGACGAGCTTGGCAGTCACAGCGAGAGGACGTACGTGCTTCCCGCTGACTCACTCTTCTCCCCAGGCTATCTGTACTTTCCAAGTACTAGTCAGGCAACTGTACTTAATAGTACATCTTCCAATAGAGCATTGTCTAGTAAAGTACACACTATGAGCATTGTCAGGAAGCACATTTCAGTGCTAGTTCTCTTGTTTACGGCATTATTGTTTCAGATATCAACAGGATGGCAGACAACTTCGCGGAGGAGCTGGAGTGCCTAAAGGAATGGGTGCAGGCAAACTCCCCGTCGGCAGATCTTGCAGTGTTTCCACTGCCTGAAGTGGGGCCACCGTCAGGGTAGGCGTGGGCTCTTCGTGAGGTGCAACCGTTGTGGGGGTGATCGGTCTTACACAGCTTGCGTAGCACTTTAAGAGGTGCTGGTGTGCGCCAACTGCGCAGGGGGCCAACCAGCCTCCCATTGCAGTTGCCCTGTTTACCGGGCCGTAGCGCAGGCAGAGAGGAAGAAGGCCCAGCGTCATCTCCAATCCCCATCCAGGAGGCCCCCCGCCTTGGCAGGCTTGGCCTGATTCTTTGGGATCGGAGATTGGGTATGAGGGACCCCAAGGAGGCGGAGCGGTGCGACGGGCCCTAGTGACTATCAATGCACGGCTCCGCAACCGCCAAGGCCCATGCTAGTCACGGCAGTGCCCAGACGGACTGATCCTTTGATAACTGGAATATGTAACGGACTCTTCACTTCATCAGCAACTACTGTTATGAAATTCGCCACGCACATAACCTTTTTTTCTACGATTAGTATGGACTTACCCTCATCATGATATAACTGCATTTTTCTCCAACTGGAACTTGCATACTTCATACCTTGCATGAACTCTACTCTATTCATCTTCACCATCTTCGATAAACTAACTTCCTTTTTGCCGGCTGAAGTCATGTGACCGCCTGGTTTATTCGCGCATGCTTCACTAATCTCTGGAATCTTCCAGATATATTTCTCATTCTACTCCACACTATAAATACCTGGCCTTCCTCTGGAAACATTGAGAGGGACTTAGGCCTGTGTGGAGGGAGCACCATTCTACGTCAACTTCGTCCTTAATTATATGTGCCCAGTAGACTTCATGTGCGGGCAGTTCAATTTGTTCCAGATGAGGTATGACAAACTGATTTCTTTACTGTAAATACTTTTAATCGCATTGGGATAGACTTTGCCTGCAAAATTAAGCTGGGAGCGTGGCATTTCCAGGCCGAAATTTCACTTGCCCTTCTTGGATTTAAAACTTTTCATTCACGACCTTTTGTAACAACTTTCTTTTGAAATGTGCGTGTGGTGTATTGGCAACTGTGCGACTTCTATTGTACACGTACTTCTATTCGTTCAGTGCTTCAGGATATTGTGAAACTGGTTCTATGAAACTATATGGTGATTACTCGGCTGTAGAACTACGTTACCTAGTGTTAATCTGTGGGATAACAGAAGTAGTGGTGACCTGGATATTGTATTCGCATTTTGTTCAGATAATTATTTCTGCTGGTGTACTCGAATTTGCTAACTGAACATCTTCCCTTTCTTGTCGGTCTCGATTTCTCTTTTTATCGCAGTATTCATTCTTTCCTTGTTTGCCCTTTTCCTTTCCTGCGGCATCTTCTCTTTTTCCTTTCTTTCTCTTGCATATCTTATCTCTTTTTTTGTTGTTGTTATTGTTGATATATGAATTTGTAATCCGTGTAAGTGGTTGGGAAAATTTTATATTTATATAGTTCTCATTTCATGTAAATTGTCAGATGTTCGATTTATTGTTTCAATATATATATATATCTATTTTTAAATCTTCTACTGGTTTCTGATCTATTTTCACTTATGTCCCTTATTCCTTCGTATATTTCTCTTTAACTTTCCAGGTTATGTAGCATACTCCCTTTGCCCAATGTCTTGTAACTCTGCAATGCTCGTTGGAGATTTCTAAGTCCACGGCCTCCATTCTTAATTTGATTGTTACTCCACTGCATAAATCTTACTACTCGAGGGAAACTATTCTTAGATTTTCCAGTGGCACTATTATACATAATATATGTGTATTACTCCCATGGGCCCAGTTACACATGGTAGCAGAGTATATATCGCAGCATAAACCCGAATTGTGTAGTCCATTACTACTTTAAATCTCCACTTTGTTACGGCCTTAGTTGCTTAATATTTTTTCTTGGGTGGTTTAGTATTTCACCTCGCTAGACTTTGCCTTTCTTTTTCTCCTCTTTTTCAACATGGCTTATTTCTCCGACAATTTTTCTCCCTATGCTTCCGATACTTCTGATATTTCATTTGATCCTCATTTCAATTTTTCTGATCCCAATCCTTTTACTAATCTGTCTTATAACCCTTTTGTTACTTCTACATCTTGTACCTTTACTACTACAGCTTCTTCCAGTGCAGGCTCTGAATCTCTACCACCCCCAATTCCACCTAACACCCCTCTCTATCCTGATCTTTCTCTTTTTACTCCCGAGTCGAAACCTCCACTTAACCAGGCACCTCCGCCTTCTGTCGACAAAACTCAATCAGCACAGCACTACACTCCTGATTTGCGAACTCCACCACCATCTCCTTCTCAGCAATATTTTTATGAATCCCCATATCATCACAACCCCTCTTCACATCAACCACTTAATTTCCATATTCTCGCTAAATGTCTTGACCAGGTACCCGTCATTCAGTCTACTGATCCTGATACTTTGACACAATGGCTTTTTTCAGTTCGCAAATTTCTACAAACTGACTTAGCTCCGTTTTCCCAATTGCTTTCATTGCTTTACCCAAAAACATCTGGTCATCTTAGTAACTTTTGGCTTCAATATATGAAGTCCTCTCACGATTGGGCTCATTTTCGTTCAGTTTTACACACTTATTTTTTGCCTTATGAGATCCGACAACAACTCGGTAACAAGTATATCAGACGTCATCAACGTCCCGATGAATCGGCTTATGATTATCTTGACTCCCATCATCGGCTATTCTGACGTGTTAGCTATTGCTCAACATCCCCAGGAAATCATTTCTCTTATTCGATTTTATGCCTCTCCAGCCGTCCGTCAAATCATTAATCCCTTTTCGCCACCCACTACTCTTCCTCAGCTTTACAGTATCGCTCAACTAGATGTTCTAAATACCCATAGTAACCTTTCTTATTATTCTTCCACTCCACCTCCCCAGTTCAACATTTCAACAATTCGCACACCTTCTACCACTCGTCTACCTTCTCAGGGTAATATCTCTCGTTTCCGTTGTTATCGGTGTCAGGCTATAGGGCACTTAGCGCGCGATTGTACCAATTTTTCCTTGGGAAACTTCACTTCCCGTCGTCAGTAGGCAGCTCACGACCTCATGGGCAAAATCTGCCTCATGTTTCTTCAGCTTTCTCTTCTGGTACTCAATCACAGTCCTATACTCTTGTACAGTTACATAACACTCCCTCCTTAGCCTTATTAGATTCTGGTTCTGTCATTTCCCTAATCAGTTTTTCTTTTTTCCAGCAACTTTTACAAATACATCCGCATCTTCAATTATGCCCTTCTACCCTCACATGTCTCTCCATATCTCAGCACTCTCTTGACATTGTGGGTCAACTAAAACTCTGTGTTAAAATTTCTAAATTTTCTTGGCCATTTGAATTTCAAGTGGTTAGCAATTGCTCACTCCCTGTCATACTCGGTTATGATTTTTTTGCTCATACTGGCCTTATTTGTAATACTGCTATGGCTTCTATCTCATTTTTTTTCAATCCACACGTTCAAATTCCTTTGGTGGACCCCCTTGATTTCCCTATGAACCACGTCTTCAGTCATCAGCATATTTATGCCACTGCTCCCCAACTAGATGCAATTAATGCCTTAAAATCTGAATTCGCTGATGTTATCACTGATAAACTAGGCTCTGTGGTTACTTATCAGGCTCACATTGATTTAATTGATCAAACTCCTGTTCGTTCACCTCCTTACCATCTCAGCCCTCCTCGGATGGCAAAAATGGATGACATTATTCACAAAATGCTTCAGGATGGTACTATTGTTCCGTCCTCTTCCAATTACGCATCCCCGGCATTTCTTGTCGACAAGCCTGATGGTTCTTCGCGCCTGGTAATTGATTACCGTAAATTAAACTCCAAAATCCTCTATGATTCCTATCCTATTCCTAAAATGCAAAACGCTTTCCACTTTTTTTCTAAAGCTAAATATTTTTCTCTTTTAGATCTCAATTCTGCTTACTACCAAATCCCCTTGGACTCACGGAGCAGTCGGCTTACTGCTTTCATCACCCCAAATGGCCTTTTTAAGTTCACAAAAGTTCCTTTTGGATTGAACTTGGGGTCACAAATCATGCAGAGATTAGTAGATTCTTTATTCTCAGATTTCAAGTACAAATTTCTCTATCCTTATATTGATGATCTTTTAATCTTTAGCCCAGATTTTGAGTCCCACATGTCTCATCTCCACCAAGTTCTTTCCAGATTACGTTCTATTGGTCTCACAGTTAACCCCTCTAAAATTTCCCTAGCTCAAACTTCTATAAAGTTCTTAGGTCACATTGTGTCACCTCAGGGAGTAGCCGTCGATCCCGAACGTACTTCTGCTATCTCTAATATTCTACCTCCCAAAAATCTCAAACAAATGCGCACCTTTTTAGGTCTGGTTTCTTTCTATCACCGGTTCATCCCTAACTTTTCCCACATTGCTGAGCCTCTCAATTATCTGAAACGTAAAAATGTTCCGTTTACTTGGACTCAATCTCAACAGGATGCCTTTCTTCAGCTTAAATCTCTTTTGATGCATGCTCCCATTCTTCAATTTCCTGATTTCTCCCTACCTTTTGAAATTCATACTGATGCATCTAATCTTGCTGTTGCTGGTGTTTTAACTCAGGTTGTGAATGATGTCCCTCTACCTATCGCCTATTTCAGTCGACTTCTTTCTCCTACTGAAAGGAAATATTCTATCTTTGAACGTGAAGCCCTGGCCCTATTAAATACTATCGAACACTTTGCTGAATATTTGGAGCATAAAGAATTCCTTGTAAAGACTGATAATCAGGCCCTTTCATGGCTATTGCACAATGCACCTAAGATTGGTAGAACTGGCCGATGGCTCATGCGATTGTCGAGATTTAAGTTCTCCCTTAAATTCATTTCTAGCTCTGAAAATTCTGTAGCGGACGCTCTTAGCCGTTTATTTGACACTTCTGCTCCTCAGCCTAGTACCACTGATGATTTACCCCTGAATGTCTCTATGTTGCCTTCAACTTCCTCTGTTAATGCTGTTTTTTCCTTAACAGATTTTCCCCTTTCATTTCAATCTTGTCAGTCGCATCAGCTCACCGATCAGTTCTGCATCCAACTCAAACAATCTTTATCTGACCCCTCTTACCAGGGTCCGTTTACTATTTTTAAAGACCTCTTGGTCTACAAACCCACCAAGAAAGCTTCTCCTAAAGTGGTGCTCCCACAGGCTCTTCAACCCATGATTTTGCAATATTATCACTCCTCCCCTGTAGGTGGGCATCTCGGCATCACCAAAACGTACAACCGTATAGCCTCTCTTTTCTTTTGGCCTCAAATGCGTAAGTCTATTCGCAACTTTGTTCACACTTGTGAATTGTGTCAAAAATCTAAACCTTTAAATATAAAGTCTGCTGGTCTTCATTCTGCCCTTCCACCTACTCACCCTGCCCAAACCTTTTTCATTGATCTAGTTGGACCTATTGTTCGGTCTTCTCGTGGCAACTTGTATATTTTCACCCTGTTGGATGCATTTTCAAAATTTCTAGTCCTCCGACCCTTACGTAAAATTTCTACCAAGATTGTCATCAATTTACTCGCTGAACAAATTTTTCCTATTACTGGTTTGCCAGCTAATATTGTTTCTGATAATGCTTCTATTTTCACTTCAGGTGTCTTTTTTAATATGTGTTTTCAACTGGGTATCAAACGTATTTTGACTTCTCCCTACCATCCTCAGTCCAACACCGTGGAAAGGTACCACCGTAATCTTAAAGTTGCTTTATCTATATTTCATAGTTCTTTTCAGAAAGACTGGGATTCTCAACTTTCCTCTTTGGCGTTGGCCTTTAATTCCAGCATCAATAGTTCTACTGCTCAAACTCCGGCTAAGCTCTTTCTTGGTCGTGATCTTCAAACTCCTCTTTCCTTAAATTGGGATTTACACAAACTTTTTGAATCTTTTGATCAGCCATCCTCTTCATCACTCTGGAAAGACGCCTTTAATCAATTGCTAAAAGCTCAACAAGTGCACAAAAACGTTTATAATCCTCGTCATAAGCCATCAAACTTTAAAATTGGCGATTTAGTCCTCGTTGCCAATCATCCGCACAGCTCGGCAATCAATGCCACCTCTGCTAAACTTGCTCTTCGATGGCTTGGTCCATACCCTACCCCTGTCACTGTATTTTTGCAATCTACGACTGATTTGTTCGACACTAAGAAACTTCATCTGAGTCAGCTCAAGCGATTTCATCCTTCTTGAACTTTCACATCTTGCTTTTATTTGCACTGTGTTTTCCTTCTCTTGTTATTACCTCTTCTTTCTAAAAAAAAATTTTTCTCTCTCTCTCTTTTCTGCTTCTAGTCTGGAAATGTTTACTGCTCCCAGTGTTATTTTTCTTTGTTTTTTTCTTATTCTTTGTTGTTTGTCTACCTCATCACTTCCTTTTGCTCCCTTTATGGATTTTTTTCTCCTTCTCCCCCTCCACACAGGTCTCTCCAGTCTCCCTCCCAGCCCAGTCGGCACAGGTTGTAATGGGAGTGTAAATATGCTTCCCAACCATTTTCTTTCTCTCTTTTAAAATTGTTCTTCATTTTTATTGTTGTTTCTGATATTTACATTTATATATCTATGTATATATTTCTATTTATAACTACTTTCCTCTCCTTCCCTTCTCCCCTTGCTAACGCGTTAGCCCTTTCCTTTTTCTTCTTCTTCCCCTACCTCTGTGTGTCTTCCTATTTTTCTGACTACGCATGTTCTTTGTGTTTGGATACTTTTTCTGCCGCCTTTTATTTTGTTTTGCAGTACTTTTCCTTTTTGATATACTGTTGCGGCTGCCGTCGACCCCCGCTCCAGCTTTTGGAAGGGCCCTCCATCGCTGTTCCTGGGGCCGTCTCGCCGTCGCCATCCAACTGTATCTTCGGCTTTTCGTCTCCTCCCAGCAATCTTCACTCTTCAATCATATCAACTACTTCAACTTCAACTACAGTAACTACCAAATAACAACCAACAAGAAAGAAAAAAAATCCTTTGGATTTTTTTCTGGTGCCCGGCGGATAATGTAACGGACTCTTCACTTCATCAGCAACTACTGTTATGAAATTCGCCACGCACATTACCTTTTTTTCTACGATTAGTATGGACTTACCCTCATCATGATATAACTGCATTTTTCTCCAACTGGAACTTGCATACTTCATACCTTGCATGAACTCTACTCTATTCATCTTCACCATCTTCGATAAACTAACTTCCTCTTTTTTTCCGGCTGAAGTCATGTGACCGCCTGGTTTATTCGCGCATGCTTCACTAATCTCTGGAATCTTCCAGATATATTTCTCATTCTACTCCACACTATAAATACCTGGCCTTCCTCTGGAAACATTGAGATGGACTTAGGCCTGTGTGGAGGGAGCACCATTCTACGTCAACTTCGTCCTTAATTATATGTGCCCAGTAGACTTCATGTGCGGGCAGTTCAATTTGTTCCAGATGAGGTATGACAAACTGATTTCTTTACTGTAAATACTTTTAATCGCATTGGGATAGACTTTGCCTGCAAAATTAAGCTGGGAGCGTGGCATTTCCAGGCCGAAATTTCACTTGCCCTTCTTGGATTTAAAACTTTTCATTCACGACCTTTTGTAACAACTTTCTTTTGAAATGTGCGTGTGGTGTATTGGCAACTGTGCGACTTCTATTGTACACGTACTTCTATTCGTTCAGTGCTTCAGGATATTGTGAAACTGGTTCTATGAAACTATATGGTGATTACTCGGCTGTAGAACTACGTTACCTAGTGTTAATCTGTGGGATAACAGAAGTAGTGGTGACCTGGATATTGTATTCGCATTTTGTTCAGATAATTATTTCTGCTGGTGTACTCGAATTTGCTAACTGAACATCTTCCCTTTCTTGTCGGTCTCGATTTCTCTTTTTATCGCAGTATTCATTCTTTCCTTGTTTGCCCTTTTCCTTTCCTGCGGCATCTTCTCTTTTTCCTTTCTTTCTCTTGCATATCTTATCTCTTTTTTTGTTGTTGTTGTTGTTGATATATGAATTTGTAATCCGTGTAAGTGGTTGGGAAAATTTTATATTTATATAGTTCTCATTTCATGTAAATTGTCAGATGTTCGATTTATTGTTTCAATATATATATATATATCTATTTTTAAATCTTCTACTGGTTTCTGATCTATTTTCACTTATGTCCCTTATTCCTTCGTATATTTCTCTTTAACTTTCCAGGTTATGTAGCATACTCCCTTTGCCCAATGTCTTGTAACTCTGCAATGCTCGTTGGAGATTTCTAAGTCCACGGCCTCCATTCTTAATTTGATTGTTACTCCACTGCATAAATCTTACTACTCGAGGGAAACTATTCTTAGATTTTCCAGTGGCACTATTATACATAATATATGTGCATTACTCCCATGGGCCCAGTTACGAATGGCTGGTGCATAATACTTTTCCTTTACTAACACAAACACCTGGACTTATCCAGAAACCACATCCCTTCATGTGCTATCAAAATTTGTCAGGTTTTACATGGAGGCTCTTTCTCTTCCTGCCGATGTGGTTTTTCCTGACCCTTAATATCACACCTCAACACCACATACTGTACCAGGAAAGCCCAGGTCCTTGCCCATATCAATCGAAAGAAACGTTATTCCAGCATAAAATATCCGTCCGACGTACGAACAACTGAGCAAAGGAATGTTCCAGCATGTGCCAGACTCCACGAGTGCACTAGGCGAAGTAAAGTGACGTCACCTGTCGCTCGAAGCTCACCTCCCCTAGAGATATTTCTCGAACAGAATTTTCTTTTCGCGAGCTTTTCAACGCCTTAACCAATCTCAACGGGACAAACGCTGAATTGTAGCGGACGTCATAAAAGTTAATCCCTGTGAATTTCGAATTAATCCATCCCATGGTTGTTGAGTTATAATAATTTAAAGTCTAAGAAGATTATGCACTCACGGTCACATGACCAAGAGAACCACGCCTCCCAGCGCCGGTATATATGTCAAGGCTAACAAGCAGAGCAGAGCAGTACAAGGACGAGTACACAGATGTGTGTGTGAGTGAGACAGAGGGGAGACCGACCCTCGTACAGTATGTCCGCGCAGTCACGGTGAAAGTACTTGCCGTCGCGTTTCCGGAATACGAAGTTATATCGCCGACAAAATTATAAAAGACGTCGCACTGTATTTAGTATATCGCGTCGCGACTACGGTCTAATTCTAAAGACATTTGAGAATATAATACGAGTGAACTTATTGAAGTGCAAATACCAAATATTTAACGTTCACAGAGTATATCATTACGTGTGGACTTAGTTTACTTTACATAATATTGAACTTATACAATGAACAGAAACTAATGTGTAGAAATACCAGGACTCATTTCTTTTCGTGCATTGAACTGTGTTTTTTCACGTAGTGTTCATGCCTTATTAGTATACGACTTACGGTAGTAAACTGGGTGAATACTAAGAACTTTTTCTGAGGTAATATGACGTTATAATAACCAGATAATCAGAAAATAATCCTTAGTGACTTAATGACCGTGTTCAAAGACTATGATTATAGACTGTGATTTGCCTTTTTCAAGTGTGAACTGTGTAATTATGGACATTCTCAGTAACGACTTTAAATAGTATTTCATACAGAAAGGACTGTGATTATTCATTTAACGTCTTAAAGTTCAATTACGCCATAAACTGTGTTCGACAGTAAATGACAGTGTCAGTGACAATTACTCGCACTAAGTGAATTTTCCGTGTGCGAAAAATCGCCTTAATGAGCTGCAATTCTACACGATCCAGTTCCAGCAATCATCACCTCATCGGGGGACGTCAACATGGTGTGTTAATGGAACATCGCCGATCCTGATTCTCCACGGAACATTCCGGACGTCCGTCCTTCAACATTTGTAGCAACATTTCTTTCATTAAGTGAGTAGTAACAAACTGACTAAAATTTTCTCATTAATTTTGAACAGTGGAAACTTCAGTGTGGTAGTGTAATTGTAGGATATGTCACGGAATAAGCAAAAGCAAAAGAATAAGAACAAGAACAGCAGCATGATGGATACCCAGGGTCAGTTAAAGTATCTCGAAGTGGACGAAACTAACATCCAAGTTGCTGAAAGTGGACTTGACAATCTAGAATCAACTGTTCGTGAAATACTGAGTACTTCTACGTTCTTCGATTGTATCCTTGAGCGACTAATCGATAAAGTAATTGACAGGCTTAAGGACAGCATCGACTTCAATACGAAGATTATTGAAGATCTTAGAAAGGTAGTGAATGAAAAAGATACAAAAATAAAAGAACTGCAACTAGAACTTGAAACTATGAAATCGAAATCTTGTGACGAGATTGATCAACTTAATCAATACTCACGACGTAATAACGTGGAAATTCACGGTATACCAGAACTACAAAGTGAAGATGTATATAAATTAGTCACGAATATTGGGTCAGCAGTTGGCTGTGTAATCAATAAAACAGACATTGACATTGCTCATAGAATTCCAACATCCAATAAATCTCTGCCTAGACCTATTGTGGTTAAGTTCGTGAATAGATGGAAGAAGCATGAACTTATGGTTGCAAAGAAAAATGTTAGACAACTTTCATCCACTGCACTTAATATTAATGCCACTAACCATACTATTTACATCAATGACCACCTAACAGCTAAATCTAAAGGTCTTCTTAAGAGAGCTAAAGACCTTAGAGCGAAAGGCTTCAAGTATGTGTGGTCAAGGGATGGGAGAATTTTTGTAAGGAGAAATGATACTTCCAGCATTATACATATCAAAAACATAGATGATGTCTTCGCTCTCTCTTCCCCTTAGGACTTAGGTAGGCTATTTACTTGTAGACACATGAAAAATCAACATTATTTTTTATGGAAGGTTCTGAATTCCAACTAAGTGAACTACAGGAGCTTACTAACAAAGATGGAATTAGAATTCTGTACATCAACTCCCAAAGTATTCGTAATAAGTGGAGTAATTTACTTTATACAATACAGGAAGCACAATATCCTGAAATCATTGTAATTGTTGAAACATGGGTTTCCCCTGAGGAAGAAAAATATTTTAATCTAAATGGATATGATGGTCTTTTTTGCTCTAGATAACATAATAGGGGTGGTGGAATTGGCATTTATATAAAGGAACCGTATAAGGCTAATGTATTATTATCTATTAACAGTAATGCCAGTTCATATAGTATATTATTAATCGAGATAAAGGGTTTTATGAATGACATTCACTTAGTAGCAGTATATAACCCTCATACCAAATTTTCCAAAGATTTTCTAAAATGTTTAGAAGATATTTGGAATAAAAGTGGTAAAACATTTTGTATTACTGTTGGTGACTTTAATATAAATAAATTAGAAAATAGTCATATATCTACTGAGCTTCAGAATCTCTGTGGGTGTTATAATCAGAGTTCATGTAACACTGTCTTTCCTGCTAGAATTTCATTGACAACTAGTACACTTATAGATCATTTTTACATAAACAGAGTCTGCAAATATAAAATATATAACATAATAAATGATCTGAGTGATCACAATTTATTAATCTTGGACATTAATATTACACCCAAAATGAATACACAAAGAAATTATGTAATGCGACCTACAAAATACCATGTCCCATCTATGGAAAAATACATGTCTCAAACGCCATTAACTATAAATGAAGAGGATAGCTCGGATATCATAACAAATAAATTAATGACATATTTTAAAGAAAGTACTGCTTTAGTTAAAACTTAAAGTCCTAATCTAAATAAGAAAGTTAGACCCTTTTGCCCATGGTTTACTTCAGAGCTGTTAAATTTAATCAAACAAAAAGTAAATTATATTATAAAATTAAAAGACAATAGATGAGATTTAGTATGGGATGTGGCTATGTTTCACAGCAGTTAATACAAGACTATAAAGACATACGTAACAGGGTTACTAGAATTAAAAGAGATCTAGAAAATAATTATTATATCAATAAGTAAACAGCACAAATAATCAGTGGAAAGTTATTAATAATATTCTAACAACTAATAACAGTAACAATGAAGAAATACAACTGAAAGTAAATGATAAGTTGGTGACTGATTCTAGTCAAATTTCTACTATATTTAATAACTATTTCACTGATATGGGTCTGTCTTTAGCTAAGAAAATTCCTCAGTGTAAATACCCTCACCTTGAGCCTGGCCCATCTAATTCCTTATTTTTAATCCCTACTAATGAAAATGAAATTGAACAAATAATTAATAATCTTAAAAACAGTTGTAGTGTTGACTGTTTTGGTATTAGTAATATTCTTGTAAAGAGACTCTCCAAATTTATTATACCTCACATCACAAAATTAGTTAACAAATCTCTATCAGAGGGTAAAGTGCCAGCCAAACTTAAAATCGCCAGAGTTGTACCAATCTATAAAGGCATGGATAAATTTGATGTAAGTAATTACAGACCAATCTCCGTACTACCTCCTTTATCTAAGATTTTAGAACAAGTGGTTAAGAAAGATTATTAGATTTTTTGTTAAATAATAAATATTTTTATCAATTTCAGTATGGTTTCCTACCTCACTCGAGTACCAGTAATGCTATGAGGATATTATTATTAAACTACAACAAGCTTTAGACTCAGGTATGTTAGCAGCTGGTTTATTTATAGATCTTACAAAGGCTTTTGACACAGTTGATCATAAAATTTTATTACATAAATTAGAAGTAGCAGGCATTAGAGGCATTGCATTGGATTGGTTTGTTGATTACCTCTCTAATAGGGAGCAGTTTGTTACATGTAATAATAATCAGAGTAATGTGAAGGTGATCTCAATTGGTGTGCCTCAGGATTCTGTGCTTGGGCCTTTATTGTTTCTTGTGTTTGAGTCATCAGTCCATAGACTGGTTTGATGCAGAGCTCCATGCCACCCTATCCTGTGCTAATCTTTTCATTTCTACGTAACTATTGCATCCTACATCTGCTCTAATCTGTTTGTCATATTCATACCTTGGTCTACCCCTACCGTTCTTGCCACCTACACTTCCTTCAAAAACCAACTGAACAAGTCCTGGGTGTCTTAAGATGTGTCCTATCATTCTATCTCTTCTTCTCGTCAAATTTAGCCAAATCGATCTCCTCTCACCAATTCGATTCAGTATCTCTTCATTCGTGATTCGATCTATCCATCTCACCTTCAGCATTCTTCTGTAGCACCACATTTCAAAAGCTTCTATTCTCTTTCTTTCTGAGCTAGTTATCGTCCATGTTTCACTTCCATATAATGCCACGCTCCACACAAAAGTCTTCAAAAACATCTTTCTAATTCCTATATCAATGTTTGAAGTGAGCAGATTTCTTTTCTTAAGAAAGCTCTTCCTTGCTTGTGCTAGTCTGCATTTTATGTCCTCCTTACTTCTGCCATCGTTGGTTATTTTACTACCCAAGTAACAATATTCATCTACTTCCTTTAAGACTTCATTTCCTAATCTAATATTTCCTACATCACCTGCCTTCGTTCGACTGCACTCCATTACATTTGTTATGGACTTATTTATTTTCATCTTGTACTCCTTACCTAAGACTTCATCCATACCATTCAGCAACTTCTCGAGATCATCTGCAGTCTCAGATAAAATAACAACATCATCCGCAAATCTCAAGGTTTTAATTTCCTCTCCTTGGACTGTGATTCCCTTTCCAAATTTCTCTTTGATTTCCTTTACTTCCTGTTCTATGTAAACATTGAAAAGGAGAGGGGACAAACTGCAGCCTTGCCTCACTCCTTTCTGGATTGCTGCTTCTTTTTTCAAAGCCCTCGATTCTTATCACTGCAGACTGATTTTTATACAGGTTGTAGATAATTCTTCGTTCTCGGTATCTGATCCCTATCATCTTCAGAATCATAAATAGCCTGGTCCAATCAACATTATCGAATGCCTTTTCTAGATCTACGAATGCCATGTACGTGGGCTTGTCCTTCTTGATTCGATCCTCTAAGATCAGACGTAAAGTCAGGATTGCTTCACGTGTTCCTACATTTCTTCTGAAGCCAAATTGATCTTCCCCCAACTCAATTCAACTTGTTTTTCCATTCTTCTGTAAATAATACGTGTTAAAATTTTGCAGGCATGAGATACTAAACTAATAGTGCGGTGGTTTTCACACCTGTCAGCACCGGCTTTCTTGGGAATAGGTATAACAACATTCTGCCGAAAATCGGATGGGACTACTCCTGTCTCATACATCTTGCACACTAAATGAAATAACCTTACCATGCTGGTTTCTCCTAAGGCAGTCAGTAATTCAGAGGGAATGTCATCAATTCCAGGTGCCTTGTTCCTATTTAGGTCGCTCACAGCTCTGTCAAACTCTGACCTCAAAATTGGGTCTCCCATTTCATCAGCATCAACAGCCCCTTCATGTTCCAGAACGAAATTATCTACATCGTTACCTTGATACAACTGTTGGATATGCTCCTGCCATCTTTCTGCTTTGACTTCTTTCCCTAGAAGTGGCTTTCCATCTGAGCTCTTAATATTCATGCACCTAGATTTCCTTTCTCCAAAGGTTTCCTTGATTTTCCTGTATGCAGCATCTACCTTGCCCAGGACCATACAGCCTTCGACATCCTTGCACTTCTCCTTCAGCCATTCCTCCTTAGCTACCTTGCACTTTCTATCCACTTCATTCTTTAATGGCCTGTATTCTTTTCTGCCCTCTTCATTTCTAGCATTCTTGTATTTTCGTTGTTCATCAATCAGGTCTAGTATCTTCTGAGTTATCCACTGATTCTTAGTTGATCTTTTCTTCCTTCCTAACATTTCTTCAGCAGCCCTACTGACTTCATTTTTCATGACTCTCCACTCTTCCTCTATAGTCTTTCCTTCAGCCTTTTCATTTAGTCCTTGTGCAACATGTTCCTTGAAACAATCCCTCACACTCTTTTCTTTCAACTTGTCTAGATCCCATCTTTTTGCATTCTTTCCTTTCTTCAATTTCTTCAACTTCAGATGGCATTTCATGACCAACAAGTTGTGGTCAGAGTCCACGTCTGCTCCTGGGAAAGTTTTGCAATCCAACACCTGGTTTCTGAATCTCTGCCTAATCATAATGAAGTCTATTTAATACCTTCCAGTGTCTCCAGGTCTCGTCCACGTATACAGCCGTCGTTTGTGGTGTTTGAACCAAGTATTGGCGAGGACTAAATTATGGTCAGTGCAGAATTCAACCAGCCGACTTCCTCTTTCGTTCCTTTGTCCCAATCCAAATTCTCCTACTGTGCTACCTTCTCTTCCTTGGCCTACCACTGCGTTCCAGTCTCCCATCACAATTAGATTCTCGTCACCTTTGACATATTGTATTAAATCTTCTATCTCCTCATATATTCTTTCAATTTCTTCATCATCCGCTGAATTAGTAGGCATATAGAGCTGCACTATTGTGGTGGGCATTGGTTTGGTGTCTATCTTGGCGACAATAATTCTTTCACTATGCTGGTCGTAGTAGCTTATCCGCTGCCCTATTTTCTTATTCATTATTAAACCAACTCCTGCATTACCCCTGTTTGATTTCGTGTTGATAATTCGGTAGTCGCCTAACCAAAAATCCTGTTCTTCCTGCCAACGTACTTCACTTATATCAACTACATCTAACTTTAGCCTATCCATCTCCCTTTTCAGATTCTCTAACCTACCACAACGATTCAAACTTCTAACATTCCACGCTCCGACTCGCAGAA
The DNA here is from genome assembly GCF_040414725.1 of Anabrus simplex. Classification (NCBI taxonomy): domain Eukaryota; kingdom Metazoa; phylum Arthropoda; class Insecta; order Orthoptera; family Tettigoniidae; genus Anabrus; species Anabrus simplex. The sequence continues at coordinate 170,226,283 of NC_090269.1, read as the reverse complement.
TGTCAGTATCCATCTTCCTGATGATCGCCCCCTCTCGTGTAGTCCCCACCCGGAGATCCGAATGGGGGACTAGTTTACCTCCGGAATATTTTACCCGGGAGGAAGCCATCATCAGTACATCATTCATACAGAGAGAGCTGCATGTCCTCGGGAGGTGGTTACGGCTGTAGTTTCCCGTTGCTTTCAGCCGTGTAGCAGTATCAACACAGCTAAGCCATGTTGAGTATTATTACAAGGCCGTATCAGTCAATCATATAGACTGCCGCCCTTGTAACTACCGAAAGGCTGCTACCCCCCTTTCGTTGAACCATTCGTTAGTCTGGTCTCTCAACAGATACCCATCCGATATGGTTGCACCTGCGGCTCTTCTTATCTTCATTAATGATATTGGTCACCTTAAATTAAATGGAAGACTATCCATTTTTGCTGATGACACTAATATTTTTTATACAGGCTCTAGCAATCATGAACTTGAACAAAATATGCAGCAGGATATTCGATTACTTGAAACATGGCTTAATTACAACCGATTAACTATCAATCTAACAAAAACAAACTAATAAATTTTCACAAACCTTTATATGTATTAAATTTGGATAAAAATCTGCTTTTCTTCAATCAAAGAGTAATGAAAGTGCACAGTACTAAATTCTTAGGACTGATTATAGATGAAAATCTGTCGTGGAGTAAGCACGTGACTGGTATCCTCAGTAGATTGCGATATTTTTCTCGTGGGTTGTTGAAGGGTATTTACTATGCTCTTATTGAAAGCCACATCTCTTATATGATACATGTCTGGGCATGGTGTAATAAAGAATTAGGAAGAGAGCACTAAAAATAATTTTCAAACTGCCCATTCTGACACCGACTAAAGATCTGTATAAATATTGTAATATATTATCACTTCCAAACCTCCGCATAAAGGCTTCTATAATTATGATCTATAAAATTCAAAACAAATTAGTCCGCTCAAACACATCAGTAATTACCAATTCACAGATTCATAATTATGAAACAAGAATTATTTATAATATTCACTACAATCAGATTCATTCCACTAGTTATGGTCAAAACTCTCTTTGGCATTTTTCTATAACTATGTATAACTCGCTTCCAAAAAATATAAAAATGTTTCCAACTTTATCTATCTTCAAGAGTAATGTAACTAAATACCTGAAGTAGTATGGTAATTATGGTTAGGAAGCTTTGTCCTATCTTATCTCTTACACCATGTTAAATTATATACTTACTGTATTTTATTTTGTAATCAGATTGTGAATATAGCTGCCATTGTCATTTATTTGTATTGCACCAAGAAGAGCCTTGGCTCAGGTGCCTATATTGAAATGAAATAAATAAATAAAAAAATAAAAACGTGTGAACAAATATTTCAGAGTTCGCATAATTTCTCAGAAGTTCATCTTTTGTGATTAATTTAATTTTCAAATTTAATTTTCATATCTCATAGAAGAACTTTAGGCTTTTCAAGTGTGCTATACATTACATGTAAGGCAGACCCTCCGATGAGGGTGGGAGACATCTGCCATGTGTAGGTAACTGCGTGTTATTGTGGTGGGGGATAGTATTATGTGTGGTGTGTGAGTTGCAGGGATGTTGGGGACAGCACAAATACCCAGCCCCCGGGCCACTGGAATTAACCAATTAAGGTTAAAATCCCCGACCCGACCGAGAATCGAACCCGGGACCCTCTGGACCGAAGGCCAGTACGCTGACCATTCAGCCAACGAGTCGGACTAAACTCGTGTCCTCATCCCGAGGTGGTGCAGCTCTTTTTAGGCACACCCCGGTTGGAGGTGAGCTGCATGTACCATTTCAACCGCATACCAGCCCTCCTGTCATTCTTAAATTTCTGGCAGTACCAGGAATCGAACCCGGGCCTCTGAGGACGGCAGCTAAGAACACTAACCGTTACGCTACATAGGCGGACACTTGTTTCATTTATGAATCCATACGTCCACGGACCTCTCTCAGGTGAGGGCCCAAAATCGGTATATGCTTCCAAATTTTATTGATGAATACTCTGCAATTATCTGCTTATTATATTGTGTACTTATCTTTATATGACATATCATTCATAATACGTCAATACCTACTTCCAGCACAAGCTGTTATCGTTCCAATGGGGATCACTTTGCCCTACTTGTGTCTTACTCAGCTTGGAACACGTACGACGTAGCTAACTGGTTGAATGTGTCCTAACCATCCTCATCCGCGTCCAACCCAGCTCCATACCCTATGCCACGATACCAACGGCCATTTTCAGGGCCAAATAAACAAATCACTCTGTGGTAACTAATAAGTATGCAACCTTGACACATCTCAGGCAACTGGCGGTAAGAAATCATTAGGCAACTGGCGGTAAGAAAACATTACGTGGGATTCGAATATCCGTACTCTCGAGCACTGTGCATGATGATAACTCCGACCGCGCCCCTGCCAAGTGAGCTATTGAAAGGCTTAACGTGCAGCGGGCAGTTCCAGCATATACGATACGTACCATAATCCTGGTCTGTGTGTGCACCTTCTATTGTAAGGTAAGTGTTCTTCGCATCTTCGCTCGTTTTATGGGTTCATTCGAGGTAACCATAATGGAATTATAGTAGCGGTGAATGTGTTGAAAGATGGTCCGCCTAGTCAATACTATTTATTTATTTACCTTTCACCTTAACATCTACTACATGTTTCGAGAATATTATGCATTCTCTTCCTCAGCTGGTGGATTAAAATTCAGTATTAAATAAGACCTGACTAAAATAGGGGGGGCCCCCATTAAAAATCAAAACAATGAGTATTACAATGTAACACTTAAAAATTTCGATGGTACAAACATAGAATTAAAATCCCATTTTGTCAAGTACAAATTAAAAACACAATATAGTAATGTCTAATTAAATACAACGTCTTGTTGATAATATGAATTCACAGTATCCTTGAAGTTGCCTTGCGTAGTTCAAAAAATTTGAGTTAGGAATGAATGAAATTGCATTAAAACTTGAAGTCCTGCCGATATCCACCGTTAATGGGTGTTAAAATGATGCCTATTTAAATTAAAATATTGGACACAGCGTCGTATAATTATGTGAATTTACGGTGTCCTTGGAATTGTAATACTATCTTGCGAAGTTCAATTGGATTTGTACAAGAATAAATGAAGTTGCGTTAAAACTTGGAGTCCTGCCGTTATCTTCGGTTGATAGATGTATTATGCAGCCAGGTTGAAAATAGGTTAAAATGGGCTATAAAAAGGAAATGAAATAGAAATTAACAAAAAGGCTCCGACATGAACAAATGAGAATACAACGAGGCAAAAATATTAAACCTTACCAGTGTGATGATGTAAATATTACGTGTGGCATGCATGTGTTGGATAGATGTGAAGGCACCTGGTGTTGTATGGCAACTGTTTACGGAATTACATTGGGTTGCGCGATGGATGGAAAGAGGGGTGGAAGGAACCGCCCCTGATACTACAGTCATACTTCCCCGCTTACACGCTTGACATCATTCTCTTTTGGCCTCTTACCAGGGTATTGGGTTACCAATTTAAACAACTGATTGTCTTCTGCAATGTGTTCATTTAGGCTGTTCTCATTATCAAATTTTTGCAATTTGTATATTTCTAATTTCTCTAGGGCATTCATTTGTTTGCCTTTGCTTAATGAATGTAATACAGTCATATCAGTTCAATACTTGTGAAATGATGGTTGCTTTCATGCATGTGTTCACACATTGCAGAATATCTAGAATATTTTCGTGCATTGACATGCTCTTTATACCGTACCACCACACTTCTACCCGACTGTCCGACATATTTTCTTCCGCAATCTTGGCACGACAGTTTGTATACTCCTGACTTATTGAACCTACTGTTGGTGTTTACGCTATTGGAATTGAACAATAAATTATTATTATTATTATTATTATTATTATTATTGTTACCGTGTTTTTGTGGTAGTTAGGCGTGAAAGAAGGTGCGGGTGTGAACGGATCTCAAGCTACGAAATTATAGTGCATGTAAAATTAACAAGGTTATATTTTCTTTTCAAAATAAAGAAATAACAATCATGGCAGGTACAGAGTAGCAAGGCAATACAATTACAATATTTACAGGATTTGGGCTTCGAGCCCCAGCCTCACAATTCTTGAGCAATTAGCCCAGTTTTACCCCAAACACAAGTTTCAACAGAGGGGCAGAAAACCCCATTCATGCCTAGGAGCACTTGTTCCAAAATACACAGTAAGGCCTCCTCGAGGCGCGCAGAAAACAAAATTTTCGGGAAAAGAGCAACTTGCTCTAAAAATTCAGGCCTGTCAAAGGCCACACCTAATTCCACTTTCAAGCTGTCCTCTAAGGACATATACACAGGGGTAAAATACCCAACCTACTGAGGTCTATTAAATGAGAAGAAGGTTAATTGCATGACCTCTAAAATAACAATTTGAGAGGAGGCGATCTGCACTCCTAATGCATTTGTTTTAAAACCTAATCTGGCTCTAGGCCACTAATGCAAGGGCTAATCCCATACTACAGAGGTGACTTTAGAAAAGAACAATTTGCTTTACGTTAACGAAGAATAGGTTGAGAAAAATAAGTTCACCTCAAAACAATATGATTGGGAGCTCGAGAGGGTTAAGCACTCTCTATCCCGATATGCAGTTTAAAGATAGAATAGATACATTTTAAGGAAGGTTACATTATGGAAAAACTTCGGACCCGCCCCGAGAGTTAAACTGCTGAGCTAGCAAAGAAAGAAGTTATTAATCGACCATTACCTTATTGTTGACCGCTGCCGAAGAAAGAGGCGCTTCCCGCCCCCTGCTATGTACTTTACACACTGAAAGATGGAACAGAAGTGGCGCAGAGACCCTAAAATCAGCAGTTTATATACTCTCGCGGAAAGTTCGAGGCGTTTCAGGAAGGAAAACACCCGCCCACAATCTTTTTATTGGTGGATAAAGAAAACCCCTACACAAGATGAAGAAGAAACACATTATTGGTGGAAAATTAATTTAAGAAATTCGGGATTGGCTAAATTCAAAACAAGGGGAAAGAAAGGGTTAATATTGCCAACTTAAACAATGACTGAAAGAAATTTAGCAAAGAACAAACTTTTGAAATTAAATTTTCTCCAAAAAACAGTTCTTTCACTCCGCACTAGGGTGCACTATTGTTGATCTTCAGTAGTGTCCTCTAGAAGAGAAAGTTCACACTTCTTACTACAAGCAAAACAAAAATACGTCGAAAATGACACAGTTCAAAAACTCCAAAATTTCCAGGTAGAGACATCTTCTGAGAAAGTAGAAAATTAATACCGTAGATAAAGTTCAGACTTCCTCCAGCAGAGGAGTTTCAGCTGGCGCACATTTTAAATTAGCGGCGTGGAGGTGTACCGCCCGGTACAGACCTCCCCCCCCAAAAGTTCCTCCAGGGGTGACACATGCAATTTGTTTGGAAACAAGGTCCAAGTTTTGATGTTGATATGGAGATTAATTGCAGAAGTATTTATAAGGTTTTCTTAATGTGGTTTGATTCAGTTTCAAAATTTTTGTTGTGACTGGCGAAGTAAAGTCTTTATGTTTGTAGAAGTTGAATTCAGAAGGAAAACTTTAGTTTTAAAGTTGAGGAAAAATTTTCTAAGTCCACCAGATATTGTTGTTGAATTCTCAGGTATAGTAATTGCTGATAGTAACTGTCCATGTAGTTGATGTTGATTAAGTTGGATGGCCAGACCGGCCGTTGCGGCTTGCGTCCAAAGACGGCCGCTCGGACCCCACAAGTACCCTGAGATACCGCTCGCCCGCACTATGAGGGGAGCAGTGGTGTTGAAGCACGCCGCGCCCGCGGTGAACATATACAGGCTGCGGGCAAGTAGTAGGTCGTGCGCCGCACATCAGCCTTGGCCGGGAGGAGAGCTCCGGCTCGCCGTGCACATGTCGTCCTCGCTGGGGTCGAGAGGGCCCTTCCTCTATCCCAGTCGCGGCACGGCGCCGCGCGGCTGCGGGGGCACTGAAACATTAAAACTAGGCGGCAGAATTTGTTGGACCATCATCTTTTTTGAGGACACAGGCTTGTGGAGAGGTTGAGGGGCCAGCGGCGTGCAGATATCCATGGCATTAATTAAGCCACTGTGTAGAGTGGAGCAGGAGACGGGAGCGTGGTAATGACCGTGGCAAGGACAGGATGGCAGTTTAACGGTTCGGGGCAGGTTTCACAAAAATGCTTACTATTAAACAAAATACTATAGAAGGAGCAGAAAGCCTTAAAAGTGAAACTCAAAAAAAAAAAATTTAACCTTCATATTCCTTTCAAGATAATATGAGGCAAGTTAGCACAGAAATTATACAGGTTTCACCTGCGACAAGTGAACCCTAAATATCCTCTCGTTGGCTGGATTGCTTAATAACAACGTAACCGGCGTAAGGAAATCGAGAATGACACACGGCCCATGGAATCTGGGGGCAAGCTTGCCCGCGGGAAAAAAATTCTTGACCATTACTTGGTCACCTACTTTCAAAGGGGTGGGTCTCCGTCCACGATCATACCTTTCCTTAACCTTTTCATGAGACACTTTAAGATTGGCTTTAGCCTTCTTCCAAAGATCTTTAATGTTGTCCGGATCTATTGTCTCAGGTAGAATGTCACTCAGGGACCAGAGGTTAGAGACCGGCGTGTTGGGAACAAACTTGAACATCAAAGAGGCTGGAGTAAATTTATGTGATTCATGAACCGCCGAATTCAAAGCAAAAGCTAACCAATGCAGGGACGTGTTCCACCTGGAATGATCTTCATGATGATAGGCAATAAGCGCGGACCTGAGATTACGGTTAACCCGTTCAGCCAGAGATGGTTGAGGGTAATAAGCAGAAGTAGTTACATGAGAGATGGACAAGTCAAAACAGAATTTACGAAAAAGATATGATGTGAACGCCTTAGCATTATCAGATACAATATACAGGCACGGACCAAAAGAGGCAAAAATAGAATTTAAGCAAGTAATGGTGGACTGAGCGGGAGCCAGCTTAGTCGGAAATAACCGGGAAAATCTTGTGAAACCATCTACGCATACAAAGATGAACTTGTTGGCATTTCCCTTTGACTGGGGGAAGGGTCCTATATAATCAATATACAGGCGTTCCATGGGGCGCGACGCTTGATGCGAAGACAGAAGGCCTACCTTGGTGGACATGGTTGGTTTACTGAGCAAACAAGATTTACAAGCTTTTACTAGTTCACGGATTTCACCGTCCATACCCTTCCAGATGAACCTTTCACGAATCTTTTCACGAGTTTTAAAGATACCAAGATGCCCTCCTAATGGGGTCTCATGATAATACTTGAAGATCATAGGTACAAGAACAGCTGGAACGACAACTTTCATCATCTTATCATGCCTCGATGGGCAACATAAAACACCATTCCTCAGAACATAAGGGACAACATGTTCCCCAGAAGAAAGGGTTTCCATTATCGGAGCCAGCGTCGGATCTTCACGTTGGTATTTCTCGATATCCCTAAAGAGCATGGGAGCATCTGTTAAGATGGCATTAACATCAGATAGCATGGACTCGGGAGGAGATGAACTATCGACCGGTTCATGGTTCTCAACGTCGTTGGAAAACATAAGGCTGAGTCCATCAGCAACAACATTTTCGGTACCTCTGATATGCCGGACATCGAATTGGAAGGCAGAAAAACGGATGGCCCAACGGGCTATACGACCAGTACGACGCGGCCTACCTAAGACCCAGCTTAAGGCTTGATTATCTGTCTCCAGGTCGAATTTGACATGTTCCAGATAGAGACGGAACTTCTCTAAGGCAAAAAAGACTGCCAACCCTTCGAGCTCATAGATAGGATACTTGGCTTCGTGAGCCGATAGAGTCCTAGATGCATAGGCGATGGGTCGCCTCCCTAGTTCAGTCTCTTGAAGAAGGACTGCAGCTACTGCTGACGACGACGCGTCGGTTTGGACGATGAATTTCTTCGAGAAATCAGGCATAGCAAATACAGGGGCATTACAGCGAGCTAATTTAAGATCTTCAAAAGCGGCTTGTTGAGAAGGTCCCCACTCGAATTTGATGCCTTTCCTACGAAGAAGGTTTAAGCGCGCCGCTCTATTAGCGAAGTTAGGAATAAACTTCCTGAAGAAATTGACCATACCAATGAACCTGGCGATACCTTTAACGTCCTTGGGAGGTTTAAAATCACGGATGGCCTGTGTTCTGGAATGATCGACGGCAACACCATCAGGTGACACAATATGCCCTAGGAATGACATAGAGTGCTTAGCAAAGGCCAACTTAGACAACTTGACAGTTAACCCAGCCTTACGAAGGCGATTGAGAACTTCTCGCAGCTGATCTAGATGTTCTTCAAAGGTCTCCGAAAATACGACGATATCATCCAAGTAGTGATACAAGTACTCAAATTTGATGTCGGAGAAGACCCTATCTAGCAGCCTAGTGAGTACAGCTGCTCCCGTGGGGAGTCCGAAAGGCACGCGGTTGTATTCGTATAAGTTCCAGTCCGTGGCAAACGCTGTAAGATGTTTAGACTCTTCGGCAAGGGGAATTTGATTATAGGCCTGATTCAAGTCCAAGATAGTAAAGAACTTGGCCTTACGAAACCATGAAAAACAAGAATGAAGGTCAGGAAGGGGCACAGATTGCAACACCACCTTCCGATTGAGAGCCCTATAATCAATGACAGGCCTGAAGCCTCCTTGGGGTTTCGGGACTAGCAAAATAGGCGAAGAATACGCCGACTTAGAGGGCCTAATAATACCATCCTTCAACATTTGATCGATGATTTCTTTCAATGCCTTCATTTTAGGTGGAGATAGCCTATATGGTGGAAACCGGACAGGAATCGAATCCGTGACCTCAATTTTGTATTCAATAAGGTCAGTAACACCAAGAGTATCAGAGAACACCTCTGGAAATGACTGACATAATTTACGAATACTATCAGCCTGCTCCTCAGGTAGATGTCTAAGGTCTAACAACATCTCATCCTGGGTAGGCGAAATAGATGAACATGATACAGAATTACACTTTAACAAGGGAATTTTACAATTGGACGCAAATTTGAATGTGCACGACCTACTCTGGAGATCGAGCACAAGACCAGTATAAGAAATGAAGTCAGCTCCCAATATAATGGGGCAAGACAAGTGCTTAGCCACAAACAATTTGATTTTCCATGTAAATTTAAAAATACGAATTTTGACATTTACAGAACCTAGGATTTCCAATGGAGATGAATTAGTCGACACATATTGAACAGGAGATGAGACATAGTCAGGTAGTTTACAAACAGATTTCAATTTTGAATACCATTGGTCCGAAGTAATTGAACAAACACTGCCTGAATCTAATAGAGCTGTTATAGGCTCGTCATTTAACTTAATCTTAAGAAAAGGAACAGGTGCGGGGGTATCCGCCGCAATCCTAAGACATTCTTTGGGGCATTCGAAAGATGAATTTGAGGATAGAACATTCCCTGAATTTTCTACCTGTTTACCAGGGGCTGAGCCTCGGGAAGAGGGATTAGTTGACTCAGCCGAAGCCACTAGTCATTTTTTATTATTGGCATTGGTGGAGTTTGCACCAGAAGTTGAGCAGGAGGGGGTGCTATTTGAATTTGGGCAATTTTTGGCGATATGTGAGAAATCCCCACATTTAAAACAGCCTTGTGATGAACCAGCCCCATTCCTTGTCCCACTCGACTTGATCAGTGGACACTTATTGCGCAGATGGTCGGGCGACCCGCAAGCATAACATTTACGGGGTGTGACTGGTCGGCGAGGTGGAGGCCGAGTATTACTAAAGGAAGGCGGGGGTTCTTTCGCGACACGCAAAGAGTCGGCGTATCTAACTCCTTCCGCTGAGACGGCCAATGCTTCAAGTTCAGAGAAGGTTTGCGGGCACGCCGCGAAACACAAATATGACCTATAGGATCGTGAAATTCCTTCCACAATAGCTTGTACAATCTGATCCTCAGGGAAGTGAAGAGCAAACACCCTAGTATAGAACTTAATATCTTGGATGAAATCTGCCAAGTTTTCATCCAAGCGCTGTACCCGATAATAGTACTTCTGAATAAGGGAGGACCTTGCCCTGGCCGGGATGAAGTTAGCTAGCAAGTGGGCGTGGAAGTCTTCAATCGATGATTGCTCGGCAATGGCTCTAACTATTTTGTCTGAGAGAATACCTATTGCATAGGGATAGATAATTTGCAAAATTTGACATGGAGAAAGAGAAAACACAAGAGCATGATCCTGAAATTCAACTAAAAATCTTAAAAATGAAATTACGTCACTGGTGGTATTAACGGAAAACTTAGAGATACCTCTGAGCAACATTGCCAATGGATGAGGCAAGCTGCCATACCCGGGTGACATAGTAGGTAAAGGTTTCAATGGCAAGGAAATTAATTCAGAACGTATATTATTCAACGATGCACGGCGTTCAGACTCGTTGTCCAATGGGGCAGAGATAGTTTGAGCGGCAACGGTTATCCTATTGGCTTCTCCCTTAGGAGGCTCTTCCTCGCTACCGACATTCATCGTGGTGGGTTGATCAATTTTGGGAGGAACTTCCCCAGTTAACAATTGAGTGACCTTGCTAGATAATTCAGAAATACTTTCAAGCAACGTACTAGCTTCCTTCCTCTGAACGTCATTCAACTTCAGAGACAACAGATCGTTAACTCTATTTGAAAAATGATATAGCCTGGCTTGCACACGCTTAATTTGATTAGGAAAAGGATCATTTTCGTCAAAAAACTAACTACCGATGCTAGCCCAGTAGTATTCTCGGTGATCGTGGAAAGAGAGTCGTCAATTTCTTTCTCTCCCAAATTGGGGATGGAAATGGGCAAATCAAGGGACTCTCTAAGCTTGTTGGTATCTATCGCAACCGTGCCTCCAGATTGCACATTTCTGATAGTTAACTCATAGATCAACTCCTCCTTGCGCAAATAGTTAAGATGGAGAATATCGCGAGGGCCGGGCATGATGACAGAACAATTTTGAAAAAATTAGAAAATTCCAGCAACTGAGAAAATTGTTAGAGTTTGAATCAAGGCAATGTTTAGCCGTCAAAAGGGGCTAAATTGAGACCCATTCAACCACGCTCTGCTACCACTTGTTACCGTGTTTTTGTGGTAGTTAGGCGTGAAAGAAGGTGCGGGTGTGAACGGATCTCAAGCTACGAAATTATAGTGCATGTAAAATTAACAAGGTTATATTTTCTTTTCAAAATAAAGAAATAACAATCATGGCAGGTACAGAGTAGCAAGGCAATACAATTACAATATTTACAGGATTTGGGCTTCGAGCCCCAGCCTCACAATTCTTGAGCAATTAGCCCAGTTTTACCCCAAACACAGGGGCAAAAAACCCCATTCATGCCTAGGAGCACTTGTTCCAAAATACACAGTAAGGCCTCCTCGAGGCGCGCAGAAAACAAAATTTTCGGGAAAAGAGCAACTTGCTCTAAAAATTCAGGCCTGTCAAAGGCCACACCTAATTCCACTTTCAAGCTGTCCTCTAAGGACATATACACAGGGGTAAAATACCCAACCTACTGAGGTCTATTAAATGAGAAGAAGGTTAATTGCATGACCTCTAAAATAACAATTTGAGAGGAGGCGATCTGCACTCCTAATGCATTTGTTTTAAAACCTAATCTGGCTCTAGGCCACTAATGCAAGGGCTAATCCCATACTACAGAGGTGACTTTAGAAAAGAACAATTTGCTTTACGTTAACGAAGAATAGGTTGAGAAAAATAAGTTCACCTCAAAACAATATGATTGGGAGCTCGAGAGGGTTAAGCACTCTCTATCCCGATATGCAGTTTAAAGATAGAATAGATACATTTTAAGGAAGGTTACATTATGGAAAAACTTCGGACCCGCCCCGAGAGTTAAACTGCTGAGCTAGCAAAGAAAGAAGTTATTAATCGACCATTACCTTGTTGTTGACCGCTGCCGTTGAAAGAGGCGCTTCCTGCCCCTGCTATGTACTTTACACACTGAAAGATGGAACAGAAGTGGCGCAGAGACCCTAAAATCAGCAGTTTATATACTCTCGCGGAAAGTTCGAGGCGTTTCAGGAAGGAAAACACCCGCCCACAATCTTTTTATTGGTGGATAAAGAAAACCCCTACACAAGATGAAGAAGAAACACATTATTGGTGGAAAATTAATTTAAGAAATTCGGGATTGGCTAAATTCAAAACAAGGGGAAAGAAAGGGTTAATATTGCCAACTTAAACAATGACTGAAAGAAATTTAGCAAAGAACAAACTTTTGAAATTAAATTTTCTCCAAAAAAACAGTTCTTTCACTCCGCACTAGGGTGCACTATTGTTGATCTTCAGTAGTGTCCTCTAGAAGAGAAAGTTCACACTTCTTACTACAAGCAAAACAAAAATACGTCGAAAATGACACAGTTCAAAAACTCCAAAATTTCCAGGTAGTGACATCTTCTGAGAAAGTGGAAAATTAATACCGTAGATAAAGTTCAGACTTCCTCCAGCAGAGGAGTTTCAACTGGCGCACATTTTAAATTAGCGGCGTGGAGGTGTACCGCCCGGTACAATTATTATTGTTATTATTATTAACTGTCCTAAAGGATACATGGATATTGTGTTTCCTAAACAGTTTAACCAAACTGTATGATTGTTTATTAATGTAAGTGAATGTAGCGAATTTCTTTTTTTCTTCCTTATTTACAAGTAGAGTGTTAGGTCTATTCTCGACCTTACTCTTTATCCTATTGACATAGCTTTTGGCGTAACCGTTTCTTTTGGCAATATTTTGTATAATGTTTATCTCTTTATTAAAATCATTTATGTTTAATGGTATTCTTACTGCTCTATTGATGAAGCTGTAAAATGCCGCTTTCTTATGTTCTCCTGGGTGGTTCGAGGCTTTCCTAATAACATTTGTGTGTGTAGGTTTTCTAAATACTTGGTAAATCAGGTTTTTATTGTCTCTGGTTACTGTTACGTCTAGGTAGTTTAGACTTTTATTATCTTCCGACTCAATTGTAATCATTATATGTTTATCAAGGTTGTTTAATTGGTCTAACAGTTCGTTTGGCTTGAGTTCTTGTTCGTTAATGATAGCGAACGCGTCATCAACAAACCTTAACCGTAAGTCTAATCCTTTTATTTTACAGACTATTTTATTAAATTCCATATGGTCCATAAATATATCTGCAAGTATACCAGACGCTGGTGATCCCATGGCCAACCCATTAACTTGTTTGTACACGTTGTTGTTGAAAGTAAAAAAGTTGTTTTTAATATTAACTTTAATAAGTTGATGAATTCATCAATTTCTACTTTACTCAACGAACTATGTGTGTTTAAGTTGTTCTTAACAATGTTGATAATCTCCGTGATCGGAATATTCAAATACATATCTTTCACATCAAAGCTATGGATAGTATTATATTGCGATAAAATTAAATTTTTTGTCCTATCACAAAAATCTATGGTATTGCGGAGACTTGTATCTACATTAAATCTGTTATGTTTCTTTAAAAACGTGTGTACAAATTTGGCCGTTTTATATGTAGGACTGCTTCTGAAGTTTACAACCGGTCTAATAGGTATGCCTTCTTTGTCTACCCTAGGCATAGCCCTCAATTTCGGTAATCCTGGGTTCATATTTACCAAGCGTTTTGTTTCATTCGAATTCATCAAAAAATTAGTGTTAGCTAAAATTTCTTTGAAAGTTTTTTGCATGTTGTTAATGGGGTCCTTCTTTATCTAACGAAAGTTGTCTCCCTTCAAAAAATCATTCGTTTTACTGATGTAATCATCTTTATTCATTAAAACTATAGTGTTACCCTTGTGCCCGTTCGCATCTCGTAGACCAACAACAAAATGGCGGCGTAGGAAGGTATGGCCCATGCGATCTACTAAGGCAATGAACTTCGTATCAATGCAACGTATAGGAGGCTATGTACGTCACGGAAAGGATAGGTTTCGAAGACACTGGAGAACAGTAGAGGCTCATTTGAATTGTTTTAAAAAAATATAGCAGCGGGTGAATTGTTTAAAGAGACTCTAAAAAAAATTACTTTCATCTAGACAAGACGCAGATGCGAGCAGATCTACGTATTCCAAGAATAGATTTGCCTACTGAAGAAGAATATTAATTATATATATTCGCGACAGCATATAATTAAAGTATTCATCGATGTATGCCAGTAGATGAGCCGAGAAAGAAATATAAATATATAAATTTTGGTGATATACGACGGATTTGGAAGATCAAGTAGCAACGTAACGATCGAAAGAATCGGAATTCACCATTGTGAAATATTTAATAACTACACACGAGAAGAATATAACTACCGTAGCAGTAAAAAAATAATAATTATTTACGGAGAAAACTTTTTACAAAAAGAAAAACTTTAACGATTATCTTTAATAACAGAAAATGCAGAATATCATGACTAATTACTGCGCACAGGGAATTCTTTTCATTGTCAACAGATACATGAGGATGACTGTCTGCTAATTCATCAAGATGGACCGAACTGGGGATATGTACCGTCGAATCAGATGACCAGGCGGAGATTATTGGACAGACCAACCAGTGGAGATGATGACGTTGGATGAGCATCGGCCAGCCGAAAGACCGGATGATACGAAGTCGTCTGACGAGCTATGTAACCAGCAGATGACCGTGAATGTCCAGTTCAGACAGAGATCCAGTTCCAATCTGAGGGTCTAGCAGCAAGTGAAGGACGGAGCAACCACCAGACCAGATGTAGCAACTGACGAGCTAAGTCCATACTTTTCTATAGTAGAGTAGTTTCTTGCAATCTGCACCCTCAATCTATTTTGGCATGTGCTGAGAGTTTGGTGATTTATGAAGTAATTAAGAACGCGCGTGTAATATAAGTAATGTGTGAGATACTTAAGATTTTAAAATTAGATGGAAGTGATGAATTAGAATGACAATATGACATATACTAGATACTGCACTAGCACATCGACTGTGGAAATAATATCCGATAAGAGAAAGGTATGTTACTTGAGTAGAGCTAGAATCAATGAGTCTAAGTTACTAGTAAAGGTTCGATTAATCTCGTTTTACCTGAGTATAGTTTACGTCACGAATTACCTGCGCAATACGATGATCGTTGACAAATTAAGTATTCTTTTCGTCAGAGAAAGAGGGCATATGAATTCATATTACTGTTATTAAAAATAGAGGTTATTGACTGCGTATTTTGCTAAGCAATTCTTGAATATTTAGCATATGGTTTCGGAGTTATGGCTATATGCATGCGGCTAAATGGAAGCCGATAGGATGTTAAAGCATCGACGGTAGTGTATTGAAATGTGATTATATATTGATGAATGGTTTAAGTGAAGAGATTTAGTTATGTTCTACGGGAAGTGTAAGAATTGCTATTTGACGTGTTAATGATTTATTAGTAATATAAGGTGAGTTTCTATGCCATGTTGTAAATATACGTCAAGAAGAGAATTCCGCGCAGATGACCATTTCAAGGTAAGGTAAACATGAATTATGTAGAATTGTATCGTGACAGTGATATTGTGTTTGACTTGGGTGAATAACAGGTACTGCGTAAGAGAGAGTGTTCTTATATATGATGCAATAGACTCATGATTGATTAGATATCTAGTATTTCATGGAGCGGTGATCTTACAGGTTGATATGAAATACCTGCATTCTATACTATCCATACACGTACAGTAGCACGTATATAAATGAAATATTGAGAATGTGCAGATTATAAGAGTACATTGAGCCACTAATAGATGAGTGTGTAGATTAGAAACTATTCGAAGAGTTAGTTAGATTTTTTTTTATTTCTACTCAGATAAATATGATTTTAACTCAGTATATAAAAATGAAGAATATTACAATGGTTAGTTAGGAGCCAAATATCGTAGGCACGAGGGTGGTATTGCTTTAGCTCGTAAGTCGTTACTTGTTCACACTAGAAAGATATTACCTAACACTCGGAGTTCAAACCCATGAAAGACTTTAACTTATGAATGGAAGGTCGGTGAACACTGCCACAATTTAATACACGCGAAAGTGTATAGTTGGGAAACATGTCTCATATGTTGAGAGGATAACTTTAATAATTAACAGAGCAGTATTTACAATATGAAAATTTTATTTGATTCCTTGAATGCTCAATGATCGTAAATATTATATTAAAAAAATGTAATACTTTCGGAACATGGCTACGAAGGTTCACATGTGTATTTATTGGAATTTGAACTTATAAATGAGAGAATGTTTGCATTTTTTTAAGTTCCACTATTTTATCTTAAATGAGCCAGCGCTGACTCTAACTTATTTTCAAATGATGTGATAACACGGAATTAATACTACCCAGATTTCATTATATCTCGAACATTAATTTTTGTCAATAAATAATCTTATATATTTTCTTTAGTATGTGACTGAGTTATGATTTCTGTTCTGGTAACGTTTAGAGTTAAGTTAGTTGTTAAGTTTTCTAGATGTAAGCAATCGACAAGTTCTTACAAACGAAATGCGAGATGATTTCTAGATATCGGTCGTCATTCTTGTGGATATTGATACTCCCATCACGAGTACCCCAGCGGCTAATTTCTCTTCAGAAACCACGTCAAATAATTACATATAAAATCTCAGATTTTATGGGCGGAAAAAGGATACCCTGAGAAGAATTAATGAGCTACCGGGATAATCTTGCACTGACCGTTGGAAGAGCGGGTGCACCCTTGTCAGCCTTCGTGACAATTATGTTATTATCCTTGATCTTCTTATTAATATTTCGGAGATTGTTATTTGTGTGGGTATCTGCGATGGTTTTATGTTCCATTATTTTACAAATTTTACTTTTAGCCTCGAACCTCATATTCTCTTGTTCATCTATAGGTATCTCTGCAATTGCTACTTCAGATCCCGCTATCAGTTTCACTAGTTCTCTATTTTGGACAGTCTTACTCGTGTGTGGCCAGTTATGTTTGGGACCCTTACTTAAGATTTCGACGTCGTCATCGTTGAAATCAACGTTGGTCAGGTTTTTGAGTGGCGGATAAAATGTGTGTGTTGTCGTGTATGTGTTATTGTTTCGCATTTCATCTTTGGTGATGCAATTTGTCTTCAATGAGCCTCTGGTATTTTCTATTTAGAATATCTTGTTTTTTCTTTAGTATTGTAAATAATGAGATGTCAATGTTAAATTGCGCCTCCTCCCATTCCAGAGTCGAAATTTGACTAGTGATGAGTAGGTGTAATTCATAAAGCGTGTTTTTCAGCTTCGTTTTTTTAAGGTGTAAGAAACTGATTTCATCTTTAATCCACAAGTGATTTACTTTCCGCTGTGTTCTCATTTCATGACGCAGCAGTCTACCTCTCTTTTGTACGGAATTCAAATGTTTAGGTATAACGTTACTTTTAATACATTTCTTAAGAAAGTTCAGGTCTTTTGAAATACTAAGAATTTTAACCTTGGTGTTCTTAAATTTGTTTATCATTTTTCTAGCCTGGCTGGCATAATCATTATTAATAATCTTGACCGTGATGGTCGGGATTGGATCCGTATTGACTTAGTAACAGTGAATGTGTTGGAAGATGATCCGCCTAGTCAATACTATTTATTTATTTACCTTTCACCTTAACATCTAGTACATGTTTCGAGAATATTATGCATTCTCTTCCTCAGCTAGTGGATTAAAATTCAGTATACAATAAGACCTGACTAAAATAGGGGGCCCCCCATTAAAAATCAAAACAATGAGTATTACAATGTAACACTCTGGGAGGCCTGATATTATCATTGTTGGAGCAAGTGCTCCATGTATTGAGGGATTTCTGCCCTTGTATAAATTTGTACTCTTTTGTAATTTTGAGCTGGGAACTCAAAAATGTAAAACCACGGGCTTGTAGCCCAAGAGAGTTAAAGTTCTGAAATCTTGGACTTTCCTAAGTCTTGTTTCTAAATTGCTATGTCATTGTTAAATTTGTTGTTTTTCAAAAATATAACCTTAAATTTTTAATAATTGTACCGGGCGGTACACCTCCACGCCGCGAATTCAATTATTGCGCCAGTTGAAACCTCTCTACAGGAGAAAGCCTGAACTTTAACAAACTGTATTAACTCAACGGTTTCTCGGAAGATGTCACTACTGTAAATTTGGTGATCTTGAAGTGTTCTGAACTGTGTCTATTTTGATTTGTGTTTGTTTGCTCCGTATCAAGAAGTTTGAACATTCTCTAACAGATGTTGCTACCCAAACCTATGGTAACACACTCTGGTGCAATGGAATGAACTTTCTTGAAGAAATATTGTATTCCTAAGTTTTATTTTTACTAAATTTTGTTCTGTGGTTTGTGGGTTGGCAATATAAATCCTTTCCCTCCGCCAGTTTTGAAATTAGCCAATCATAAATTTCTGTAATTAATTTCCCACCAATAAGGTATTTCTTCATCGGCTTGTGTATTAGTTTTTGCTGGTAGCCAATAAAAGTTTGTGGGCGGGTTGTTGTCATTCATGAAAGGTCTCGAATGTTCCACGAGGGTATATAAACTGCTGATTTTCTTGTCTCGGTGCCACTTCAGTAACATCTTTCTCAGTGTGTGAATATATAGGAATATATAGCAGGGGGCGGGAAGCGCCTCTTTCTTCAAGCAGCAGCTCATCTACAAGGTAATGGCCTGTTAACATCATCATTTCTTGCTAGCTCAGCAGTCTACTCTCGGGGAGGGTTCGAAACCTTTAATATGTAACCAATTCCTTTAAAATGTGAATTAACTTTCTGTGTATGTCAAAAACTTCATATCTCTTTTACTGTAAAGCGGAGATAGAGAGTGCTTCACCCTCTCGAACTCCCCTTCATTTTGAAATTGAGGTGACTACGTTTTCATAACCGTTTCTTCTCTTCCTTATGCATTAAAGTTTTCTCATACGTGTCACCTCCCTAGTTTGGGATTAGCCCCTGTATATCGGCCTAGAGCCACTTAGGTTTTAAAAAGTGTATTACTAGTGCAAACTACGCCTCCAGTCAATTTGGTGTTTAGGGCCATGTAATTAACCTGTTTCTTTCCTGAGTAGGCCCAGTAGGTTGGGTACATGATACCCTGTGTAAATTTGTAAGTTGTGCCTGCAGGCAAGCGATTGTAAAAGTCGAGGATGCCTTAAATAGGCGTGAGTAACTGGGAGCCGGTTCGCTCGTTTCAAATTAGGTTTTGAGTGCCTCTTGAAGGCCGGAATGTATTTGGTGAGAGCAAGTGCTCTTTGATTTCAGGGGAATTCTGCCCCAGGTGGTCTGGTTGAATATTGGTAAAGTGGAGCTTGGAGCTCATTAATTATTCACCCGGGGCTTGAACCCCAGCAAATGTAATTTATTAACTTGTTTTCCTGCTACTTGGTACCTGTTTCTCTGTTGTTGTTATTTGTTGACTTTGAAAAGAATATATAACCTTTGTTAAAGTTTTAAATTAACTTTAATTTTGTAGTTGAGACCTATTCCCGCCCGCGCCTTCTTTCACCTCTAACTACCACGGATAACTCCGTAACAATAATAATAATAATAATAATAATAATAATACCGAGCTCGATAACTGTAGTCGCTTAACAGTGGCCAGTATTCGGGAGATAATGGGTTCGAACCCCGCTGTCGGCAGCCCTGAAGATGGTCTTCTGTGGATTTTCATTTTCACACCAGGGACATGCTGCGGGTTTTAGTTTATTTAAGGCCACGGTCGCTTTCTTCCCACTCCTAACCCTTTCCTGTCCCATCGTCGCCATAAACGTCGGAGCGACGTAAAGCAGATTGTAAAAAATAATAACATTTGACAATAAATAAAGACCAATTGTATATACATACAGTAGGTCACGTCAATTCTAATGCATGGTATAGTAAACATATTTTTTAGGGTTAATTATTAATCGGTCCAGCGATCTAGACCCCGATTTCGATTCTTGGCAGTTCAGGGATTTTTACCTGGATCTGAAGGTTGGTTCGAGGTTCATTCGTCTACGTGAGGACAATGGAGGAGCTAAATGACAGTGAGATATCTGCCCTGTCTAGATAGCCAAGAATAACGGTCGAGAGGATTTGTTGCGCTGAACACGCTTCACTTCGTAATCTGCATGCCTTCGAGCTGAACAGAAGTCGCCTGGTAAGCCAAGGTCCACCAGGGCTACAGCGCTATGGGTTTTCTTTCATTCATATAGTATATGTTGTACGCGCAATGGCGTGCAACCATTAAAAGAACACAGGGTTTAGAATGAGCCACTGAGTCTCTAGGCCTTAAATACACCACTAGTTTATACCATATTTTGTACCAAAATGACCTGCATAAAGCACAGGCGATGGAAGATGTTTTCAAAACACAGTCTCCAAATTTATGTAAAATGACATGTTTAAGTGATATATTTTTGTAGTCAAATTTATCAGGCACCTTATTTATTATTACATGATTAATATTGAAAGAATGCAACTAAAATAGAGGTTTGAAAGCAAAATTAAAAATGTGAAACTGTTGCAGCTAAAATTGGTTATAATGTCATACATGAAATAAAAATATTTGCAATATGTCAACTAAAGAAACCGAAATTGTTAGGTAAATCAAATTACATTACAGGTGTTATGCTCAGTAAAAACTTATAGCAATACCCTTCTTATGTGTAGCTTTGTGAGCAGATAGTTCCCACACCTGAACTTGGCATAAGGGTCGCTGAAGCCATCGATGTCCATGGGTAGGAGATTCTTGCCTTCTACCAGAACAATGGTTACTACCGAACTCCATATCTGACTTTTCAGGCGACGGTTCACATCACACAGCTTGGTGTTGCGTTGGAAATACTGTAAAGGATAACAAATATGTATCATTAATACCTACATGTAGCACAACTAATAAACATTATTAAAAAGCACTTAAGGTCTAAGTTTCACAATTTCCATATTTGTAAAACAAACAAAATATAGTTGAAATATCGGATTGATAATAATAGACCTATATTCTAAAACAGAAACACGCGAGTATTTTCTTATCTCTGTAATTCATTTTATTTTTATTATGATTGAAATTTAACTGCCTAGGATACATAGTTCATTCTGTGGACTAGTGGTAAAGTAGTGGTCGCCTGACCCCAAGATCGCGTGTTCAAAGCCAGCAGGGCTACTTTTGGAAGGGTGCAAAGAGCCCATTCCGCACTCCATGCTGTTCGATATCGGCACGTAAAGAAACCCTCATGACACATTTCTTGTTTAACTGGCAAAATAAACTGAATAACACCTTTCCATTTCTAATGGATGCAGTAGCCTATTTATGAATCTGTCTCTAGGCACAGGCCAGAGTAAGACGTAGTTTCTACCTAAGTCCCAGTCGCACACATGGTTGTGACACAACAGAAGCCGATGCTAAGGATAATGACATTCGTAATGAGTGGTACTAGTGGTGTTACTAGGGAATCATAGCCAATTAATTAATTAATTCATTAATTCATACACTTATGTAAGGCTATAACCGAAGTAGGACGGGATAGGACGGGCCTATCCCAATCGAATATGTAGAGTGATCTAAATGCAACAGAGAAAGAAGAATAGGGAGGGGGCACATGAGGTGCGGGATTTCCGCTTACGTGTGCCTCGCAGAAATTAGGGAATGGTGAGAAATTAGTGTTTGACAGCTATTAGATCAGGTGGGGTCTTCTGTTTGGGCCTCAAGGGAAAGGGCCGGACGTGTTATCCTTGGGAAGGTGGCTCCTTTTTCTCACCAGGGGTGGATAACACGACCGGGCAGTAGTCATGCATAATCCCATCCATGCATTTATCCTGCCAATCGAATGCTCTCTCCTCAGTTGGTGGCTATCCGTGACTGGGAGGGAAGTGTTCATTCATTTATTCATGCATGCATGACAATATTATTCGGTCATGGAATAATTAAAAAAACCTCATTCATGCATTTATGTACACCTATGTATAGTGTCTGTGAAAATGAAGGAGAACTCTGTACAGACTTATGATAAATAAATAAATACTTAAAAACGTTGGAATACTAGTGGTGTTACTCATAGGTTCAGCCGTTATGTTTCTAGACCAGCGAGGAAAGCAATGGCAAAACTAACTCATTTCTCATCTTCCCTAATACGCCTCATTATAGCTCCGCCATAGGTTTTTTGCAGTTTCATTAAGGCCTCATAACCCCTGGTGGTGCTATTTGAGGATCTAACCGACCTGTGGACTGATTGCCAACATATATTTCGAATATAAGTCGAATCTCATTATTCCTCCATTTTAAGAGTGTGGCACAGCAGAAGACTACTAGGAAAATGAGCAGTAAGGTAGTTTCTCATTGCTTCCTATACTGAACCAGAAAGTGCCATTACATATCAGTATGCCAAGCTCACTAAAAT
The DNA here is from genome assembly GCF_040414725.1 of Anabrus simplex. Classification (NCBI taxonomy): domain Eukaryota; kingdom Metazoa; phylum Arthropoda; class Insecta; order Orthoptera; family Tettigoniidae; genus Anabrus; species Anabrus simplex. The sequence goes on along the minus strand of NC_090269.1, from coordinate 170,203,842 downwards.
ACACACACCAACTACTTTTACACCGTTCATAACAAGGTTTGCCTATATAGGGATGGCACGTATCTCAGTCACCTAAAGCCAACAGGTCAATAAAAGTAACACATTTGTTCTTGCATGTACTAAAAGACACATCACACTGTAAACATAAAGTATCTCTGCAGGAACGGATCTCAGCTTGATGTTTGTATATTTCATTCAGTAAGAACCGCTCTCACCAGGCAATTAAATGAAAATCGATAGCTTGCAGATATCACTTTAATTTATTACTGGACTGTGTTCGTTCAGTTTGTGCCTTCAAAAGATAACAAAGGGAATACGTAACAAGTAATTAGTTTTCCACGGACATTTATATATCGGGACAGTATCTGGCAAAGTGTGAAGGCCAAATAGTCATGATCCCTCAGTGATTATTGAGTTCTAGATGAGGTTGACGTCAGGAAGGGCATCCGGCCATAAAAACCCGCTATGACAGATTCATCTCACCTCATACCCGACCCCGTAGAGAAACGGGACAAGGGTTGGACAAACAAAGTACGGAGAAGAAGCATTTTAATGATTTAAGTACATTAAAATGCTTCTTCTTCTTCTTCATCTTATGTTTAGCCTAACACTTGTTTTATATCACTTAAAAAGGTTTCGAGATAAGGATATTGATAAAGGGAGCAAGTTATATTAACTGAACGCAAGCGAACTCGTGTAAAACCAAATCCAGTAAATACAGCGAAACAACAGAAACTCTGCAAACGCACACGGCCTAACCACTCAAAGGCTGGTTCTATTAGCGTAATCGTAAGATCTGCGGCCGTGAAAGAAATTTTTGAAATTGTATCTCCATGGGGAGTATATATTTTTGAGAACGGAGAGTTCACTTCTCCTTTAGCAGATTAGCAATCCCTGTTTGCTAACTTGGCGGGACCACGCAGCTGGCCAGGACCGTTCCCCTCCTCTTACCTCTTCTCGTAGTCGCCGCCCGCCCCGCCACCCACGCCACCAGCGCAAGCGGTTCCCCTACCCGCTCAACAACCTAACTTCTTCCTACCGCCCCTCCCGACCCTCGACCTTCTCCGTCTTCTTGCCACTTCCGTTACCAACATTAGCGCCACACTTTCCTACCTTCTCTCACAATACTACCCTCCCCCCTCAACCCACTTTCTACCAGCTCCATTTATGTAATACGCTTATGTACATCTCCGTAAATACATGTCACTTTCTGTAATGCGCGCCCACGATCCATCAGTCTTAAATAAAGTCTATTGTCCCCTCTTCCCCTGCTGTTCGTAGGGGTTTGCCTGCGCGGGGTGCTTTGGGGGCTTCGCCCTGGGTTCCGGCTTGTTGTGACGGTCCCCCTTATGCCAGATTCATTCACTCTTTTCCCCTTCTGGTGTGTACGACACACACCCCCTAGATTCGCTTATTCACTTCTCCACCACTTCTTTCCTCTACACGGCCGAAGAGCTCCTTAGTTGAGCTGATGGCCCGCCCCTCCTCGTTTGAGGAGAGGAATGAAATAACTTGTTTTCGCTTCGCTTCAGCTGGCCAGAGCGCAAGGACGAGCTGATAGTCGTAGCGGAAGGACGTACGTGTCTCTCGCTGCGCTTTCTCTCTCCTTGTCAGGCGCTCTGTATTTTTCAAGTAACAGCCAGGCACTTGTACTTATTAGTACATTTTCGAAGGAGCATTGCCTGAGCTGTAGCACTTCTCAGTGCTCGCTCTTTCTTTTCTTCTGTTTCAGGATTTCTTTCAGGAGGACCAGGATGGAGGAACTAGTCGGCATAGAGATACCGGACAACTACGACTACAAGGTAGCTGTAGAGGCAGCACAAGCGGCGCTCAGATCAGTGACTGCCCCCGACGTCAGACTTCCGGCGCTGGTGGTGTTCAACCAGTGGGGGGATCCCGCCTACCAGGAGACGGCTTACGTGACCCTTACCATCGAGCGCATCGCTATGTCCATCGGAGAGGAGTACTACGAGACCATCAGCGATGTAATACCTGGCTGGGCGGTCATCCATCGCCCCAAGGACGCAGCCTGCTTCCGGATCTACAAGGAGCAGGCGTCCCAGCTGTTCCAGGTTGCCCGGCTACCAGGACTAAGGGAGCACCTGGACGTCTCAGGCTACCAGGAGGCAGCCACGCATACGGAGCCGGGGACCGAGGCCGAGGACGACGGCGGTGCTCCCGAGCGCCGCGACAGCGCGACCCCAGTTGGAAAGCTGTAGTTTACGAAGTACACGCAGACCAACAAGGCCGCCAACCTGGATCGTCGACCACCTACCAAGGCGAAGTGGTCGCAGACGCAGGCCTACCAGGAAGGGCCTGTTACCCGGTGGCAAACCAGGAAATCGCCCGTGATGGTGGATGGCAGCACGGCAGTGGGGAAGGACGCCCCTTGGCGTTCGGAGGCCGCTGTCCAGGCCCAGCCTGCCAGCACGTCCGTTGAGCTGCAGACCACGATGTGCGCCTCCCAGGACCGGGAATGCAGTCGAGTGCTAACACCGACCGACGCCGCCGCCGCCAGCCAGGAAAAAGAAGAAGATGACGACGCAACGGAGCCACTAGCTACACTGGGGCCACCAGGCCGGGAGGGGGGCCACCAGGACGAGGCCTCTTCCCCAGCCGAGAAGCAACCCCGGGAAGAAGAAAACGACGCCGGACCAGGAAGCAGAAGGCTGCCCAGTCGCAACCCAGGACTGCTTCCAGGACAGCAGCCGACTGAGGAGCCAACCAGGAGAGGGCCTCAGCGGGTAGCGGCAGTCGGGTGAGATTGAAACGTCTCCCTCAGCAGCTCTTGCAGCCTGTCTGAGGTGGGGCCACCGGCAGGTCAGCTGTGGGCTCCAAGTGAGATGCAACCGATGTGGTAGTGATCACCACTACACGGCCTGCGCAACACTTAAGGAGGCGCCGGTGTGCGCCAACTGCGGGGAGGCCATCCGGCCTCCCATCGCAGTTGCCCAATCTACCGGGCCATGGCGCGGGCAGAGAGGAAGGAGGCCCGGCGCCATGACCCACCCCCTTCCAGGAGGCCCCCGCCTCGGCGAGCTTGGCCTAATTTTCCGGGATCGGAGACTGGGTACGAGGGACCCCAAGGAGGTGGTGCCGTGCGGCGGGCCCTAGTGGCACTCGACGCATGGCTCCGCAGCCGGCAAGGCCCGCGCTAGACACAGCAGTGCCCAGACGGACTGATCCCCTGGCAGACGGAACGGCAAGGAATAGGTTTATGACTTGTGCGTGTTACCTGTTCCTAACTAACACAACCTCTGGTCTTTTTCCAGCCCACATCCTTGTATGTGCTATCAAAAGTTGTCAGCTTTTACATGTAGGCTCTTTCTTCTTTCTGCCTATGTGGTTTTTTCCTGACCCTTCAATACCATACCTTAATACTACCCAACCAATACAACCTTGCCTGGTAGCGTGTCTCACATGGAAACAGGCTGATACTCCTTGTATCACTTCCTTCTTCCCAGCTATCTCTTCTTAGAAATTAATAGCATGTCGGAGGCCATGTAGATTGAGTCGATGGTCACGGCGGGGGAGCGGGCTACGGGGGCCCCCCGTAAGAAAAAGCTGGCCAGAGGAGAGGTGGCCACTACCGTGGCTCCACGCCTCTGCTGTCCTGAGAAAAGGTTTTCCATTCTCCTGCACTAAGGCGAATGCCGGGACAGTTCGTAGTGTAGGCCACGGCCGCCTACCCCCTCACCTTCTCCGCACATCTCCTTCATCGTAACAAATCTCCCGGCCTGAGAGACGGTGCAACCGTCTAAGAGGCCCGCCTCCCCCTTCAGGGGAGGAATGAAAGCGTTTAGTAGTAGCAGTTGGCCTGTTCCCCATCTTTCTCCTTCTTCACACCTCAATCATTCTACACATATCCCGGCCCAAGTGAGCGCGTTAAGCTTTGACGCCCCCTCCCCCCTCCGCGCTTCTGGCGGGAAATGAAAACTAAACAAAAAATAAAAATAAATAAAACGTCGGTCTGCCACTGCTAAGCGGTGTCTTGGAGGGGCGTGCCAATCCAACTGATGAGCCCAAATGAGACGTCTGGTCGAAACTCTGCAAACGCACTCGGCCTAACCACTCAAAAGCTGATCGTGATCGTAAGATCTGCGGTCGTGAAAGGAATTTTTGAAGTACAAGAATAGTTTAATACTAGTAGTGGGTTATTGATATTGTACCGGAAGGTACACGTCAACGCCGCGCATCCAAAATCAACGCCTAAATGATCTCCTCTATTGGCAAAAACAGTGAAACTGCAACTACACCAACTTAGAACTTTACTCAGAAGATGTCACCACAGAAATATGATGTAATTTTGTTACTGCGAAGTTTCCTAAACTAGCTGAATTTCTCCTGATTTTGTTTGCCATTCATCAAGAAGTTTGGACTTTCTTCCATAGATGACACTACCAAAAAACCAATGATCATGCACCCTGGTGCAAAGTGTAAGAAGTTATAATTTAAAGAAGTTTTGTATTTCTAGGTTTTTGTAACTGATTGATGTTAATTTATGTTTGGGTTGGCAATATTTCCTTTTTCTTTCCGCCAGTTTTTGAATCTAGCCAATCCCTAATTTCTGTATTTAATTTTCAACCAACCACAGGCTTCTTGTTCGATTCTGAGTGTAACTTTGAAATTGACCAATAAAATTGAAAGGGTGTGGCTAGTTTAGTCTTGAATGATCTCGAATCTTCCCTGAGGGTTTTTAAACTGCGGCTTTTCACGTTTCTTGGCCAATTGATCGACGTTTATCTGAGTGTGTGTGTTAAGCAGGAGGCGGGCGGCCTCTTTCGTCGGCAGTTAGAACATCTTCAAGGTAATGGCCACATAACTTTATTCTTTCTTGCTACCTACGAAGTTTAATCCGAGGGAAAGGTCCGAATCTCTAACTATGAAACAGCATTTCTAAAATGTAACTTTTTCCGGCTAGTGTTAAAAATTCACAAAATCTTTAACTGTAAATCGGGGATAGAGAGTGATGTACCCTCTCGAGCTCCCCTTCATCTTGGTTTGAGGTGACTTCGTTTTGTAACGGTTTTCTGCCTGTAATATGTTAAAGTAATTTCTATACGAGTCACCTCAGTAGTTTGGGAATAGCCCCTGTTTCATCGGCCTAGAGCCCCTTAGGTTCCTTTAGTGTTCATATCTAGGAGTGCAAGTATACGTCTCCATTCATTTCGTGTTCGGGCCATTAATTTAACCTGTTATTTTTATTCCACGAAGGCCCAGTAGGTTGGGTATTTATTACTCCTGTAAAAATAAGTTCCATTCGTAAATGGTGGTTTTAGAGACCCGAAAGTAAAGTAATGTTGCCTTGAGTAGGCACTATGGAACCGAGAGCCTGTTAGCTCTTTTTTAAATTTTGTAATTGTAAAGTGTGCCTCTGGAAGGCTAGATATTGTAAATTTAGGAGCAAGTGCTCTTTGAATTAGGGGATATCTGCTTTTACTAAAGTTGTCCTTTCTTGAATTGTAAATTTGAGCTGGGAGCTCAAGAACTGTAAAACGAGGGGCTTGAAGCCCAAAATCTGTCAGGTTCACTAATCTTGTATTTTTCCTTGACTTGTTTTATGATTGTCATTGTACCTGATGCTTCATTATTATGCAGAATTGCTAAGTCTGAAGTTCTGAAAATATAACCTTCAGTTTAAGTTTTCAATTAATTTTGATATTGTAGTTAGACCCATTCAAGCCCGCACCTTCTTTCACCTCTTTCTGCTCCACGGGTATCCCCGTAACAGATATGATAATCTATTTTACTCTTTCTATAATAATAATAATAATAATAATAATAATAATAATAATATATATATTGTACCGGGAGGAACACCTCAACGCCGCGCATTGTAAATTAGCGCCTGAATGAACAATCAACAGTCAATCAACAGTGGAACTAATAACACAACAAACTGGAACTTTAATCAGAAGATGTCACCACTGAAATATTATGTAATTTTGTTATTGTGCAGTTTCCTAAACTGAGTGAATTTCTCCTTGTTTTGTTTGCCATTCATCAAGAAGTTTGAACATTTTCCCATAGGTAACACTACAAACAACTATGATCATGCACCCTGGTGCAAAGTGAAAGAACTTATTATTTAAATAAGTTTCGTATTTCTAGGGTTTTGTAACTGATTGATGTTCATTTATTTTTGGGTTGGCAATATTTTCCTTTTTCTGTACGCCAGTTTTGAATCTAGCCAATCACTAATTTCTGTAATTAATTTTCAACCTATCACAGGCTTCTTGTTCGATTTTGAGTGTTCTTTTGAACTCAACCAATAAAATTGAGAGGGTGTGGCTAGTTCAGTCTTGAATTATCTCGAACCTTCCCCGAGGGTTTATAAACTGCGGATTTTCACGTCTCTTGGCCCATTGATCGTCGTCTAACTTAGTGTGTGTGTCAAGCAGGAGGCGGGAGGCGCCTCTTTCATCAGGCAGCAGTACACCGACAAGGTAATGGCCATATAACATCTTTATTCCTTGCTAGCTCCGCAGTTTAACCTGAGGGAAAGGTCCGAATATTTAACTATGTAACCTACTTTTCTAAAATGTTAACCATCTTTCGGCTAATGTAAAAACTTCGTAAACCTTTTAATTGTATATCGGGGATAGAGAGTGAATTACCCTCTCGAGCTCCCCTTCATCTTGGTTTGAGGTGACTACGTTTTATACCCGTTTTTCATTCTGTAATGTGGTAAAGTAATTTCTATACGAGTCACCCAGTAGTTTGGGAACAGCCCCTGTTTCATCGGCCTAGAACCCTTTAGGATTTTAAGTTTTCATTGTCTTGGAGAGCAGTGTATGCCTCCATTCCTTTTGTGTTTGGGCCAGTTATTTAACCTGTTCTTGTCCATGAAGGCCCCGTAGGTTGGGTATTAAATACCCCTGTATAAAATCATTTTTCAAATTGTAAGTTGTGCCTTGAGAGGCCAGTGATTACCTTGAGTAGGCTTGGAAAACTGAGAGCCTGTTAGCTCTTTTTCAAAGTTTTTGGAAGTTTAACGAGTGCCTCTAGAAGGCTAGAAATTGTACTCCGGGAGCAAGTGCTCCATGAATTAGGGGATTTCTGCCCTTGAATAAATTTGTGCTTTTTGTAAATTTGAGCTAGGAGCTCAGAAACTGTGAAGCGAGGTGTTTGAAGCCCAGGTTTTGTAAAAATCACTACATTTTGGATTTTATTGTCTTGTTTCAAGTTTGTCATTGTACCTGATGATTCATTGTTATGAAAAATTGTTAAGTTTGAAGTTCTAAAAGAAATATATACTTTGTTAAATTTTTAAATCAATTCTTGATATTGTAGATAGAGCCATTCACCCCGGCACCTTCTTTAACCTCTTTTTGCTCCACGGTTATCCCCGTAACAATAATAATAATAATAATAATAATAATAATAATAATAATAATAATAATAATAATAATAATAATAATTGTTACCGTGTTTTAGCGGTAGGTAGAGGTGAAAGAAGGTGCGGGCGTGAACGGGTCTCAAACTACGGAATCAAAGTTAATGTAAAATTTAACAAGGTTATATTTTCTTTTCAAAAACAAAGAAATAACAAGCATGGCAGGTACAAAGTAGCAAGTCCAAAGGGTAGTTACAATATTTACAGGATTTGGGCTTCGCGTCCTGACTTCACAATGCTTGGGCAATCAGCTCAGTTTTACCCCAAACACAAGTTTCAACAGAGGGGCAGAAAACCCCATTCATGCCTAGGAGTCCTTGCTCCAAATTACACTGAAAAGCCTCCACGAGGCATACGACACTCAATTTTCAAAAGAGCCACTCGCTCTCAACTTTAAGCCTCTCAAAGGCCACACCAAACTCCACCTTCGAGTTGTCCTCACTGGACATAGACACAGGGGTAAAATACCCAACCTACTGAGGTCTATTAGATGAAAAGGGGCAATTACATGACCTCTAAAATAACAATTTGAGAGGAGGCGATCTGCACTCCTAATACACTTGTTTATAAAACCTAATCTGGCTCTAGGCCACTATTGCAAGGGCCAATCCCATACTACAGAGGTGACTTTAGAAAAGAGCAATTTGTTTTACGTTAACGAAGAATAGGTTGAGAAAATAAGTTCACCTCAAAACAATGTGAGTGGGAGCTCGAGAGGGTTAGCACTCTCTATCCCAATATGCAGCTTTAAAAGAGAATAGATGAAAAGATTGGTTACATTTTAGGAAAAGGTTACATGGTGGAAACGCTTCGAACCCGCTCCGAGAGTTAAACTGCCGACCTAGCAAGAAAAGTTATTAAGAGGCCATTACCTGGTGTTGAACAGCCGGAGAAGAAAGAGGCGCTTCCCGCCCCCTGCTATGTACTTTACACACTGAAAGATGGAACAGAAGTGGCCCGGAGACCCAAAAATCAGCAGTTTAAATACTCTCGCGGAAGGTTCTAGGCGTTTTAGGGAAGGGAACACCCGCCCACAATCACTTTATTGGCTAGGGTACAGAAACATATCCAAGTTGGGGGAAGATACATCGGATTGGTCGGAAATTACTAAAAGAAATTCGGGATTGGATAAATCTAAAACAAGGGGGAAAAGAGGGGTATACAGCCGACTTAAACAATAACAGAAAGAAATTTAACAAGAAACAAACTTTTGAAATAAGAACTTCTCCAAAAAAAATAGTTCTTTCACTCCGCACTAGGGTGCACTATTGTTGATCTTCAGTAGTGTCCTCTAGAAGAGAAAGTTCACACTTCTTACTACAAGCAAAACAAAAATACGTCGAAAATGACACAGTTCAAAAACTCCAAAATTTCCAGGTAGAGACATCTTCTGAGAAACTTGAAAATTAATACTGTCCATAAGGTTCAGACTTCCTCCAGCAGAGGAGTTTCAACAGGCGCACATTTTAAATTAGCGGTGTGGAGGTGTACCGCCCGGTACAGACCTCCCCCCCCAAAAGTTCCTCCAGGGGTGACACATGAAATTGTTTGAAAACAAGGTCCAAGTTTTGATGTAGATATGGAGATTAATTGCCAAAAAAATTTATAAGATTTTCTTAATTTGGTTTGATTCAGTTTCAAAATTTTGTTGTTGCAGGTGAAGTACAGTCTTTATGTTTGTAGAAGTTGAATTCTGAAGATAAACTTTTAATACTTAAAAGTGATGAAAAATTTTGCAATGTCCACCAAATATTGCTGTTGAATTCCCAAGTGTAGTCATTGCTTATAGTAACTGTCCATGTAGTTGATGTTGATTAAGTTGGATGGCCAGACCGGCCGTTGCAGCTTGCGTCCAAAGGAGGCCGCTCGGACCCCTCAAGTACCCTGAGATACCGCTCGCCCGCACTATGAGGGGAGCAGAGGTGTTGAAGCACGCCGCGCCCGCGGTGAACATATACAGGCTGCGGGCAAGTAGCAGGTCGTGCGCCGCACATCAGCCTAGGCCGGGAGGAGAGCTCCGGCTCGCCGTGCACATGTCGTCCTCGCTGGGGACGAGGGGGCCCTTCCTCAAACCCAGTCGCGGCACGGCGCCGCGCGGCTGCGGGGGCACTGAAACATTAAAACTAGGCGGCGGAATTTTGTTGGACCATCATCATTTTTTTTATGGCACAGGCTTGTTGGAGAGGTAGAGGGGCCAGCGGCGTGCAAATATCCATGGCATTTAATCTAAGAAAGCCACAGTGTGTATAGCAGGAGACGGGAGCGTGGTAATGGCCATGGTAAGGACAGAATGGCAGTTTAACGGATCGGGGAAGGTTTTACAAAAAATGCTTACATATAAAACAAAATAGAAGGAGCAGAATGCCTTAAGAGTGGAAACTCAAAAAAAATATAACCTTCATATTCCTATCAAATTATATGAAGCAAGTTGACACAAAATTTACACCGGTTTCACCTGGGACAGGTGAACCCTAAATATCCTCTCGGTGGCTGGATTGCTTACTAACAATGTAACCGGCGTAAGAAAATCGAGAATGATACAAGGCCCATGAAATCTGGGGGCAAGCTTGCCCGCGGGAACAAAGTTCTTGACCATAACTTGGTCACCTACCTTCAAAGGGGTGGGTCTCCGTCTACGATAATACCTTTCCCTAACCCTTTCATGAGACACTTTAAGATTGGCTTTAGCCTTCTTCCAAAGATCTTTAATGTTGTCCGGATCTATTGTCTCGGGTAGAATGTCACTCAGAGACCAGAGGTTAGAGAGCGGCGTGTTGGGAACAAACTTGAACATCAACGAGGCTGGAGTAAATTTATGTGATTCATGAACCGCCGAATTCAAAGCAAAAGCTAACCAATGCAGGGACGTGTCCCACCTGGAATGATCTTCATGATGATAGGCAATAAGTGCGGACCTGAGATTACGGTTAACTCGTTCAGCCAGAGATGGTTGAGGGTAATAAGCAGAAGTAGTTACATGAGAGATGGACAAGTCAAAACAGAATTTACGAAATAAATTAGATGTAAAAGCCTTAGCATTATCAGATACAATATATTGGCACGGACCAAAAGAAGCAAAAATAGAATTTAAGCAAGTAATGGTAGACTGAGCGGTAGCCAGCTTAGTCGGAAATAACCAGGAAAATCTAGTAAAGCCATCTACGCATACAAAGATGAACTTGTTAGCATTTCCCTTTGACTGGGGGAAGGGTCCTACATAATCAATATACAGGCGTTCCATGGGGCGCGACGCTTGATGCGAAGACAAAAGGCCTACCTTGGTAGACATGGTGGGTTTACTGAGCAAACAAGATTTACAAGCTTTTACAAGTTCACGGATTTCACCGTCCATACCTTTTCAGATGAACATTTCAAGAATCTTCTCACGAGTTTTAAAGATTCCCAGATGCCCTCCTAATGGGGTCTCATGATAATACTTGAAGATCATAGGTACAAGAACAGCTGGAACGACAACTTTCATCATCTTATCATGCCTCGATGGGCAACATAGAACACCATTCCTCAGAACATAAGGGACAACATGTTCTCCAGAAGAAAGGGTTTCCATTATCGGAGCCAGCGTCGGATCTTCACGTTGGTATTTCTCAATATCTCTAAAAAGCATGGGAGCATCTGTTAAGATGGCATTAACACCAGATAGTATGGACTCGGGAGGTGATGAACTGTCGACCGGTTCATGGGTCTCGACGTCGTTAGAAAACATACGACTGAGTCCATCAGCAACAACATTTTCGGTACCTCTGATATGCCTGACATCGAATTATAAGGCAGAAATACGGATGGCCCAACGGGCTATACGACCAGTACGACGCGGCCTACCTAAGACCCAGCTTAAGGCTTGATTATCTGTCTCCAGGTCGAATTTGACGTGTTCCAGATAGAGACGGAACTTTTCTAAGGCGAATAAGACTGCCAAACCTTCGAGCTCATAAATGGAATACTTGGCTTCTTGAGCCGACAAGGTCCTAGATGCATAGGCGATGGGTCGCCTCCCTAGTTCAGTCTCTTGAAGAAGGACTGCAGCTACTGCTGACGACGACGCGTCAGTTTGGACGATGAATTTCTTCGAGAAATCAGGCATAGCAAGTACAGGGGCATTACAGAGAGCCAATTTAAGATCTTCAAAAGCGGCTTGTTGAGAAGGTCCCCACTCGAATTTGATGCCTTTCCTACGAAGAAGGTTTAATGGCGCCCCTCTAATAGCAAAGTTAGGAATGAACTTTCTGAAGAAATTCACCATACCAATAAACCTGGCGATGCCTTTAATGTCCTAGGGAGGTTTAAAATCACGGATGGCCTGTGTTCTCGAATGATCGACTGCAACACCATCAGGTGACACAATATGCCCTAGGAATGACATAGAGGGCTTAGCAAAGGCAACCTTGGACAACTTGACAGTTAACCCAGCCTTACGAAGGCGATTGAGAACTTCTCGCAGATGATCTAGATGTTCTTCGAAGGTTTCCGAAAATACGACATCATCCAAGTAGTGGTACAAGTATTCAAATTTGATGTCGGAGAAGACCCTATCTAGCAGCCTAGTGAGTACAGCTGCTCCCGTGGGGAGCCCGAAAGGCACGCGGTTGTATTCGTATAAGTTCGAGGCCGTGGCAAACGCTGTAAGGTGTTTAGACTTTCGGCAAGGGGAATTTGATTATAGGCCTGATTCAAGTCCAAGATAGTAAAGAACTTGGCCTTACGAAACCATGAAAAACAAGAATGAATGTCGGGAAGGGGCACAGATTGTAACACCGCCTTCCGATTGAGAGCCCTGTAATCAATGACAGGCCTGAAGCCCCCTTGGGGTTTCTGGACTAGAAAAATAGGCGAAGAATACGCTGACTTAGAGGGCCTAATAATACCATCCTTCAACATCTGATCGATAATTTCTTTCAGAGCCTTCATTTTAGGTGGAGATAGCCTATAAGGTGGAAAACGGACAGGAATCGAATCCGTGACCTCAATTTTGTATTCAATAAGGTCAGTAACACCAAGCGTATCAGAGAACACCTCTGGAAAGGACTGACACAATTTGCGAATACTATCAGCCTGCTCCTCAGGCAGATGTCTAAGGTCTAACAACATCTCATCCTGGGTAGGCGAAATAGATGAACATGATACAGAATTACACTTTAACAAGGGAATGTTACAATTGGACGCAAATTTGAATGTGCACGACTTACTCTGAAGATCGAGCACAAGACCAATGTGAGAAATGAAATCCGCTCCCAGTATGATGGGGCAAGACAAGTGCTTAGCCACAAACAGTTTGGTTTTCCATGTAAATTTAAAAATACGAATTTTGACCAGTAAGGAACCTAGAATTTCTAATGGAGATGAATTAGCCGAAACATATAGAACAGGAGATGAGACATAGTCAGGTAGTTTACAAACAGATTTCAATTTAGAATACCATTCAGCCGAAATAACCGAACAGACACTGCCTCAATCTAATAGAGCGGTTATAGGCTCATTGTTTAACTCAATCTTAAGAAAAGGAATAGGTGCGGGGGAATCCGCCGCAATCCTAAGACACTCTTTGGGACATTCAAAAGATGCATTTGAAGATTGCTCGTTCCCTGAATTTACAACCTGTTTACTAGGGGCTGAGTCTCGGGAAGATGGATTAGTCGACTCAGCCGAAGCCACTAGTCACTTTTTATTATTGGCATTGGTGGAATTTGCACCAGAAGTTGAGCAGGAGGGGGTGCTATTTGAGTTTGGGCAATTCTTGGCGATATGTGAGAAGGCCCCACATTTAAAACAGCCCTGTGATGAACCAGCTCCATTCCTTGTCCCACTCGACTTGATCAGTGGACACTTATTGCGCAGGTGGTCAGGCGACCCACAAGCATAACATTTACGAGGGGTGACTGATCGGCGAGGTGGAGGCCGAGTATTACTAAAGGAAGGCGGGGGTTCTTTCGCTACACGCAAAGAATCGGCGTATCTAACTCCTTCCGCTGAGACGGCCAATGCTTCAAGTTCCGAGAAAGTTTGCGGGCACGCCGCGAAACACAAATATGACCTGTAGGGTGGTGAAATCCCTTCCACAATAGCTTGTACAATCTGATCCTCCGGGAAATGAAGAGCAAACACCCTAGTATAAAACTTAATATCTTGGATGAAGTCTGCCAAGTTTTCATCCAAGCGCTGTACCCGATAATAGTACTTCTGAATAAGGGAGGACCTGGCCCTAGCAGGGATGAAGTTAGCTAGCAAGTGGGCATGGAAATCCTCAATAGATGATTGCTCGGCAATGGCTCTTACGATTTTATCAGAGAGAATACCAATAGCATACGGATAGATAATTTGCAAAATTTGACATGGAGAAAGAGAAAAAACAAGGGCATGATCCTGAAATTCAACTAGAAATCTTAAAAATGAAATTACGTCACTGGTGGTATTAACTGAAAACTTAGAGATACCTCTGAGCAACATTGCCAATGGATGAGGCAAGCTACTAAACCCGGGTGACATAGTAGGTAAAGGTTTCAATGGCAAGGTAGTTAATTCAGAACGTACATTATTTAATGAGTTACGGCGTTCAGACTCGTCCAATGGGGCAGAGGTTGTTTGAGCAGCAATGGTTTTCTTATTGACTTCTCCCTTATGAGGCTCTTCCTCGCTACCTACATTCACCGTGACGGGTTGATCAGTTTTGGGAGGAACCTCCCCAGTTAACAATTGAGTGACCTTGCTAGATAATTCAGAAATGTTTTCAAGCAGCGTACTAGCTTCCTTCCTCTGAACGTCATTCAACTTCAGAGACAATAGATCATTAACTCTATTTGAAAAGTGATATAGCCTGGCTGGCACACGCTTAATTTGATTAGGAGAAGGATCATTTTCATCAAAAAAACTAACTACAGATGCTAGCCCAGTAATATTCTCGACGATCGTGGAAAGAGAGTCGTCAACTTCTTTCTCTCCCAAGGTGGGGATTGAAATAGGCAATTCAAGGGACTCTCTAAGCTTGTTTGTGTCTACTGCAACCGTGCCTCCAGATTGCACATTTCTAATAGTTAACTCATATATCAACTCCTCTTTGCGCAAATAGTTAAGATGGAGAACATCGCGAGGTCCGGGCATGATGACAGAACAATTTTGAAAAACTCAAAAAAAAAATTCCAGCAACTGAGAAAATTGTTAGAGTTCGGAACAAAACAATGTTTAACCGTCAAAAAGGGCTAAATTGAGACCCATTCAACCACGCTCTGCTACCACTTGTTACCGTGTTTTAGCGGTAGGTAGAGGTGAAAGGAGGTGCGGGCGTGAACGGGTCTCAAACTACGGAATCAAAGTTAATGTAAAATTTAACAAGGTTATATTTTCTTTTCAAAAACAAAGAAATAACAAGCATGGCAGGTACAAAGTAGCAAGTCCAAAGGGTAGTTACAATATTTACAGGATTTGGGCTTCGCGCCCTGACTTCACAATGCTTGGGCAATCAGCTCAGTTTTACCCCAAACACAAGTTTCAACAGAGGGGCAGAAAACCCCATTCATGCCTAGGAGTCCTTGCTCCAAATTACACTGAAAAGCCTCCACGAGGCATACAACACTCAATTTTCAAAAGAGCCACTCGCTCTCAACTTTAAGCCTCTCAAAGGCCACACCAAACTCCACCTTCGAGTTGTCCTCACTGGACATAGACACAGGGGTAAAATACCCAACCTACTGAGGTCTATTAGATGAAAAGGGGCAATTACATGACCTCTAAAATAACAATTTGAGAGGAGGCGATCTGCACTCCTAATACACTTGTTTTTAAAACCTAATCTGGCTCTAGGCCACTATTGCAAGGGCTAATCCCATACTACAGAGGTGACTTTAGAAAAGAGCAATTTGTTTTACGTTAACGAAGAATAGGTTGAGAAAATAAGTTCACCTCAAAACAATGTGAGTGGGAGCTCGAGAGGGTTAGCACTCTCTATCCCAATATGCAGCTTTAAAAGAGAATAGATGAAAAGATTGGTTACATTTTAGGAAAAGGTTACATGGTGGAAACGCTTCGAACCCGCTCCGAGAGTTAAACTGCCGACCTAGCAAGAAAAGAAGTTATTAAGAGGCCATTACCTGGTGTTGAACAGCCGGAGAAGAAAGAGGCGCTTCCCGCCCCCTGCTATGTACTTTACACACTGAAAGATGGAACAGAAGTGGCCCGGAGACCCAAAAATCAGCAGTTTAAATACTCTCGCGGAAGGTTCTAGGCGTTTTAGGGAAGGGAACACCCGCCCACAATCACTTTATTGGCTAGGGTACAGAAACATATCCAAGTTGGGGGAAGATACATCGGATTGGTCGGAAATTACTAAAAGAAATTCGGGATTGGATAAATCTAAAACAAGGGGGAAAAGAGGGGTATACAGCCGACTTAAACAATAACAGAAAGAAATTTAACAAGAAACAAACTTTTGAAATAAGAACTTCTCCAAAAAAAATAGTTCTTTCACTCCGCACTAGGGTGCACTATTGTTGATCTTCAGTAGTGTCCTCTAGAAGAGAAAGTTCACACTTCTTACTACAAGCAAAACAAAAATACGTCGAAAATGACACAGTTCAAAAACTCCAAAATTTCCAGGTAGAGACATCTTCTGAGAAACTTGAAAATTAATACTGTCCATAAGGTTCAGACTTCCTCCAGCAGAGGAGTTTCAACAGGCGCACATTTTAAATTAGCGGTGTGGAGGTGTACCGCCCGATACAATAATAATAATAATAATAATAATAATAATAATAATAATAATAATAATAATAATAATAATAATAGTAATAATTGTACCGGGCGGTACACCTCCACAACGCAAATTCTAATATTGCGCCGGTTGAAACTCCTCTATAGGAGAACGCCTGAACTTGAACAAACTATAATAATTCTATGGTTTCTCGAAAGATGTTACCACAGTAAATTTTGGTAATTTTGAAGGGTCTGAACGGTGTCTATTTCGACTTGTGTTTGTTTCCTCTGGATCAAGAAGTTTGAACGTTCTCTAATAGATGTCTCTGCCAAAACTAATATCGCACTCTGGTGTAAAGGAATGAAGTGTCCTGAAGAAATTTAACTTTCATAAGTTTTGTCTTAACTAAATTTTGTTCTGTCAGTTGTAGGTTGGCAATATGATCCTTTCTTTCCGCCTGTTTTGAATGTAGCCAATCATGAATTTCTGTAATTAATTTTCCACCAATAAGGTCTTTCTTCTTCGTCTGGTGTATTGGTTTTTGCTGTTATCCAATAAAATTTTGTGGGCGGGTTGTAATCATTCATGAAACGTCTCGAATTTTCCGCGAGGGTATATAAACTGCTGATTTTCTGGTCTCCTCGCCACTTCAGTAACATCTCTCCCAGTGTGATTATGTAGCAGGGGGCGGGAAGCGCCTCTTTCTTCGGGCTGCAGTTCATCCATAAGGTAATGACCATTTAATAACTTCAGTTCTTGCTAGCTCAGCAGTTTAACCCTCGGGGCAGGTTCGAATCTTTTCGCATGTAACCTATCTTTAAAATGTAATAGACACTTGGTAAAACTTCGTCTCTTTAACTATAAATTGGGATAGAGAGTGCTAAACCCTCTCGAGCTCCCACTCCTATTGTTTTGAGGTGACCTTGTTTTCACAACCGTTTCTTCCTTTCTTAATGTAATAAAGTCTTCTTATACAAGTCCACTCTTTAGTATGGGATTAGCCCTTGTGTATGCGGCCTAGTGCCAAGTAGGTTTTAAAAGTGTATTAGGAGTGCAAGTTACGCCTCCAGTCAAGTTGGTATTTTGGGCCATGTAATTAACCTGCTTCTTTACTGAATAGGCCCAGTAGGTTGGGTATTTATCACCCCTGTTCTTGGTATGCCTTGAGGGCAGTTTGTAGTATAGTTTGTTGTGGTCTTTGATGGGCTTGAACCCTGAGAGCGGGTTTGCTCTTTCTTAACTTTGGTTTCTGTGTGCCTCGAGGAGGCTTAATATGGTAATCAGGAGCCAGTGCTCCTTGGCATGATTGGGGTTTTCTGCCCCTTTGTTTGAACTTGGTATATAGGTAAAGTTGGGCTTATAGCTCAAGGTTCGTGAGTGTCGGGCTCGAAGCCCAAATTTTGTAATGAACTAAAATTGTACTTTCGTAATTTGTTGATCTGCTACTTGGTACCTGTTATATTCTGTTATTTATTTATCTTGAAAAGAAAATATAACCTTTGTTAAAGTTTTAAATTAACTTTAATTTCGTAAGTTGAGACCTATTCCACCCAGCACCTTCTTTCACCTCTGCTGTTCCACAGATACCTCCGAACAATAATAATAATAATAATAATTGTTCCGAGGTATCTGTGGAACAGCAGAGGTGAAAGAAGGTGCGGGGGTGAACAGGTCTCAGGCTACGAAATTAAAGTTAATTTAAAATTTAACAAGGTTATATTTTCTTTCCAAAATCAAGAAATAACAAGCATGGCAGGTACAGAGTAGCAAGGCAACAAAAGTAGAATTACAGTATTTACAGGATTTGGGCTTCGAGCCCGAACTCACAATTCTTGAGCAATTAGCCCAGCTTTATCCCAAAACAAGTTTCAACAGAGGGGCAGAAAACCCCATTCATGCCCAGGAGCACTTGCTCCAAATTACACAGTAAAGCCTCCTCGAGGCACGCAGAACCAAATTTCATAAAGAGCAAACCGCTCTCAACGTTCAAGCCTATAAAAGGCCACACCAAACTCCACCTTCAAGTTGTCCTCTAAGGACATAAACACAGGGGTAAAATACCCAACCTACTGAGGCCTATTAAGTGAGAAAAGGTTAATTACATGGCCTCTAAAATACCAATTTGAGAGGAGGCGATCTGCACTCCTAATACATTTTGTTTAAAACCTAATCTGGCTCTAGGCCGCTAATGCAAGGGCTAATCCCATACTAAAGAGGTGACTTTAGAATGAAACAATTTACATTACGTTAAGGAAGAAACGGTTGAGAAAAAAATAAGTTCACCTCAATGCAATATGAGTGGGAGCTCGAGAGGGTTAAGCACTCTCTATCCCAATATGCAGCTTAAGAGAGAATAGATACTAAGAGTCTTTACATTTTAGGGAAAGGTTACATGGTGGAAAAGCATCGGACCTGCCCCGAGAGTTAAACTGCTGAGCTAGCAAGAAAAGAAGTTATTAAAAGGCCATTACCTTGTTGTTGAACTGCTGCCCGAAGAAAGAGGCGCTTCCCGCCCCCTGCTATGTACTTTACACACCAAAAGATGTTACTGGAGTGGCGCGGAGACCCGAAAATCAGCAGTTTATATACTCTCGCGGAAAGTTCGAGGCGTTTCAGGAATGAGTACACCCGCCCACAATCATTTTATTGGCTAGGGTTAAGCAACATATCCCCTTTGGGGAAGATACACCTGATTGGTCATAAATTAACTAAAGAAATTCGGGATTGGCTAAATTCAAAACAAGGGGAAAGAAAGGGTTAATATTGCCAACTTAAACCATGACTGCAAGAAATTTAATAAAGAACAAACTTATGAATTCAAATTTTCTCCAAAAAACAGTTCTTTCACTTCGCACTAGGGTGCACCATTGTAGTTCTTCAGTAGTGTCCTCTAGAAGAGAAAGTTCACACTTCTTAATACAGGCAAAACAAAAATACATCGAAAACGACCCAGTTCAGAAACTTCAAAATTTCCAAGTAGTGACATCTTCTGAGAAACTTGAAAATTAACACCTTAGATAAAGTTCAGACTTCCTCCAGTAGGGGAGTTTCAACTGGCGCAAAGTTTGAATTAGCGACGTGGAGGTGTACCGCCCGGTACAATAATAATAATTGTTACGGAGTTTTCCGTGGTAGTTAGAGGTGAAAGAAGGTGCTGGGGTGAACAGGTCTCAAAATACGTAATTAAAGTTAAGATAAAATTTAACAATGTTATATTTTCTTTTCAAGATCAAGAAATAACAAGAATAACAGAAACACAGTTGAATATCAACAATTTAAGAATGTACAATTACAGTTTTTACAGAATTTGGGCTTCGAGCCCCGGACTCACTATTCTTGAGCAATTAGCCCAACTTTACTAAAAAAAAATAAGATTCGACAAAGGGGCAGAAGACCCCAATCATGCCCAGGAGCACTTGCTCCCAATTTCCAAATAAAGCCTCCTCGAGGCACACAAAATCAACTTTTAAGAAACAGCAAACCCGCTCTCAAGGTTCAAGCCTATCAAAGGCCACACCGAACTCCACCTTTAAGCTGTCCTCCTATTACAATAACACAGGGGTAAAAATACCCAACCTACTGAGGCCTATTCAGTGAAGAAACAGGACAATTACATGGTCTCCAAAATATCAACTTGAGAGGAGGCGAAACTGCACTCCTAATACATTTCTGTAAAACCTATTTGGCACAAGGCCGCTTATGCAAGGGCTAATCCCATACTAAAGAGGTGACACGATAGGAAAACTTATTACATTACGAAACGAAGAAAAATGGTTGAGAAAACGTAGTCACCTCAAAAACAATATGAAAGGGAGCTCGAGAGGGTTAGGCACTCTCTATCCCAGTTTGTAGTTTAAATAGAATTTATACCAAGAGTCTATTACATTTTAGAGGAAAGTTACATGATAAAAAGTATCGAACCTGCCCCGAGAGTTAAACTGCTGAGCTAGCAAGAAAAGAAGTTATTAAAAGGCCATTACCTTATTGATGAACCGCTGCCCGACGAAAGAGGCGCTTCCCGCCCCCTGCTACATAATTTACACAATGATAGAATGTACTGAAGTGGCGAGGAGCCCAGAAAATCAGCAGTTTATATACCCTCGTGGAAAGTTCGAGGCGTTTCGTGAATGATTACAACACGCCCACAAAATTTTATTGGACGACCAAAAGATAACAAGTCAAAACTGAAGAAGACATCTAGGATTGGTGGAAAATTAATTACAAAAATTACTCATTGGTCGAATTCAAAACTGGCGGAAATAGAAGGGTTATACAGCCAAACTAAACAATGACTAAAAGAGATTTAACAAAGAACAAACTTATGCATACTAAAATTCTTCAAAAAAAGTTCTTTCACTTCGCACTAGGGTGCACCGTTGTATTTCTTCAGTAGTGCCACCTAGAAGAGAATGGTCACACTTCTTACTACAGGCAAAACAAAAATACATCGAAAACGACACCGTTCAGAACACTTCAAAATTTACAAGTAGGGACATCATCTGAGAAACTTGGGATTTAACACTGTCGTTAAAGTTCAGGCTTCCTCCAGTAGAGGAGTTTCAACTGGCGCAATGTTTGAATTAGCGGAGCGGAGGTGTACCGCCCGGTACAGTAATAATAATAATAATAATAATAATAATAATAATAATAATAATAATAATAATAATAATAATAATAATAATAATAATAATTGTACCGGGCGGTACACCTCCACGCCGTTTATTTAAAAGTTGCGCCAGTTGAAACTCCTCTTCTGGAGGAAGTCTGAACTTTATCTACGGTCTTAATTTCCAAATTTCTCAGAAGATGTCACTACCTGGAAAATTTTGAGTTTGTGAACTGTGTCATTTTCGACGTACTTTTGTCTTGCTTGTATTAAGAAGTGTGAACTTTCTCTTCTAGAGGACACTACTGAAGATCAACAATAGTGCACCCTAGTGCGGAGTCAAAGAACTATTTTGTTGGAGAAAATTTAATTTCAGGAGTTTGTTCTTTGTTAAATTTCTTTCTGTCATTGTTTAAGTTGGCAATATTTACCCCTTTCTTCCCCTTGTTTTGAATGTATCCAATCACGAATTTTTTCAATTAATTTCTGACCAATCTGGTGTATCTTTCCCCAACTTGAATCTGTTGCGGGGTCCTACCCAATAAAATCTTTGTGGGAGGGTGTTTTCTTTCCCCTAACGCCTAGAACTTTCTGCGAGAGTATTTAAACTGCTGATTTTAGGGTCTCCGGGCCACTTCTGTTCCATCTTTCAGTGTATTAAGTACATAGCAGGAGGCGGGAAGCGCCTCTTTCCTCGGCAGCGGTCAACAATAAGGTAATGGCCGATTAATAAATTTTTTCTTTGCCAGCTCAGCAGTTTAACTTTCGGGGCAGGTTCTAAGCGTTCCCCTATGTAACCTTTTCCTAATATGTAACTTCTCTTTTCTTCCATTCTCTTGTAAAGCGACATACTGGGATAGAGAGTGTTAACCCTCTCGAGCTCCCACTCACATTGTTTGAGGTGAACTTATTTTTCGCAACCTATTCTTCAGTAATGTAAGTTAGTAGTTTCTTAAGTCACCTCTGTAGTATGGGATTAGCCCTTGCATCAGTGGCCTTAGAGCCAAAATAGGTCTTAAAGACAAAGTGTATTAGGAGTGCAAGTTCGCCTCCTCTCAAATTGTGATTTTAGAGGTCATGTATTAACCTTCTTGTCATTTAACAGACCTCAGTAGATTGGGTATTTTGCCCCTGTGTATATGTCCTTTGAGGACGGCTTAAAGGTGGAGTTCGGAGTGGCCTATGATAGGCTTGTATTTTAAGGGGAAGTTGCCCTTTTTGAAAATTGTGTTTCTGCCTCAAGGAGGCTTTTGGATGTAATTGGAAGCCGGTGTTTCTGGCATGTTTGGGGGTTTTCGGCCCCTTTGTTGTATGGTGTTCATTGTAAGGTTGGGCTCATGGCTCAAGAATTATGTTTCTGACCTTTTGAAGCCCCAAATGGGGTACCTATGTAAATGTATTTGTCAATCGTGTTTCGGCTACTAAGTACCTGTTCTATTTGTTGTTCCCTAATTTTGAAAAGAAAATATAACCTTGTTAAATTTTAAAATTAATTTCACTTTAGTAGCTTGAGACCCCTTCACCACCCAGCACCTTCTTTCATGCATAACTACCACCAAAACACGGTAACAAGTTTTAGCAGAGCGTGGTTGAATGGGTCTCAATTTAGCCCCTTTTGACGGCTAAGCTCTGTTTTGATCCGAACTCTAACCATTTTCTCAGTTGCTGGAAATTTTTTATTGAGGTTTTTCAAAATTTTTCTGTTATCATGCCTGGCCCTCGCGATGTTCTCCTCCTTAAATACTTGCGCAAAGAGGAGTTGATCTACGAATTAACTATTAGAAACGTGCAATCTGGAGGCACGGTTGCTATCGACACTAACAAGCTTAGAGACTCCCTTGATTTGCCCATTTCCATCCCCAATTTGGGAGAGAAAGAAATTGATGACTCTCTTTCCACGATCGTCGAGAACATTACGGGGCTAGCATCGGCCGTTAGTTTTTTTGATGAAAATGATCCGTCTCCTAATCAAATTAAGCGTGTGCAAGGCAGGCTATATCATTTTTCAAATAGAGTTAATGATCTGTTGTCTCTAAAGGTGAATGACGTTCAGAGGAAGGAAGCTAATACGCTCCTTGAAACTATTTCTGAATTGTCTAGTAAAGTCACTCAATTGTTAACTGGGGAAATTCCTCCCAAATCTGATCAACCCACCATAGTGAATGTAGGTAGTGAGGAAGAGTCTCCTGAGGGAGAAGTAAATAGGAAAACCCCCACTGCTCAAACTATCTCTGCCCCATTGGACAACGAGTCTGAACGCCGTGCATCGTTGAGTAACATCCGTTCTGAATTAACTTCTTTGCCCCTGAAACCTCTACCTACTATGTCACCCGGGTTTAGCAGCTTGCCTCATCCATTGGCAATGTTGCTAAGAGGTATCTCTAAGTTTTCTGTCAACACCACCAGTGAAGTTATTTTTAAGATTTTTAGTTGAATTTCAGGATCACGCCCTTGTGTTTTCTCTTTCCCCTTGTCAAATTTTACAAATAATCTATCCTTATGCTATTGGTGTTCTCTCAGATAAAATAGTAAGAGCTATTGCTGAACAGTCATCTATTGAAGATTTTCACGCACACTTGCTTGCAAATTTCATTCCTGCCCGCGCGAGGTCATCTCTGATTCAGAAATACTATTATCGGGTACAGCGCTTGGATGAAAACTTGGCTGATTTCATACAGGACATTAAGTTTTATACTAGGGTGTTTGCCCTTCATTTTCCTGAAGATCAGATTGTGCAGGCTATTGTAGAGGGAATTTCACCTCCCTATAGGTCATATTTGTGTTTCGCGGCGTGCCCGCAAACCTTCTCGGAACTTGAAGCGTTGGCCGTCTCGGCGGAAGGAGTTAGATACGCCGATTCTTTGCGTGTCGCGAAAGAACCCCCGCCTTCCTTTAGTAACACTCGGCCTCCACCTCGCCGACCAGTCAATCCCCGTAAATGTTATGCGTGCGGGGCGCCTGACCATCTGCGCAATAAGTGTCCTCTGATCAAGTCTAGTAGGGCAAATAATGGAGCTGGTTCACCACAAGGCTGTTTTAAATGTGGGGCTTTCTCACATATCGCCAAGAATTGTCCCAATTCGAATAGCACCCCCTCCTGCTCAACTTCTGGGGTAACTTCCAACAACAATCAAAAGTGACTAGTGGCTTCGGCTGAGTCAACTAATTCATCTTCCCGAGGCTCAGCCCCTGGTAAGCAGATCGAAAATCCTGGGAACGTTCAATCTGCTAATCTGTCCTTTGAATGCCCCAAAGAGTGTCTTAAGATTGCGGCGGATACCCCCGCACCTGTTCCTTTCCTTAAGATTGAGGTAAATAACGAACCTATAACAGCTCTATTAGATTCAGGCAGTGTTTGTTCCATTATTTCGGCTGAATGGTACTCGAAATTGAAGTCTGTTTGTAACCTACCTGTCTATGACTCTTCTCCTGTGAAATGTGTTTCTGCTAATACATCTCCATTAGAAATTCTAGGTTCCTTACTGGTCAAAATTCGTATTTTTAAATTTACATGGAAAATTAAATTGTTTGTGGCCAAGCAATTGTCTTGCCCCATTATATTGGGAGCTGACTTTATTTCTCACACTGGTCTTGTGCTCGATCTCCAGTCTAGGTCGTGCACATTCAAATTTGCTTCTAGTTGTAAAATTCCACTATTAAAGTGTAATTCTGTGTCATGTTCTTCTATTTCGCCTACCCGGGATGAGATGTTGTTAGACCTTAGACATCTACCTGAGGAGCAGGCTGATAGTATTCGCAAACTGTGTCAGTCGTTTCCCGAGGTATTCTCTGATACTCTTGGCGTTACTGACCTGATCGAATACAAAATTGAGGTCACGGATTCGATTCCTGTCCGTTTTCCACCGTATAGGCTATCTCCACCTAAAATGAAGGCTCTGAAAGAAATCATCGATCAGATGTTGAAGGATGGTATTATTAGGCCCTCTAAGTCAGCGTATTCTTCGCCTATTTTTCTAGTCCCGAAACCCCAAGGGGGCTTCAGGCCTGTAATTGACTATAGGGCTCTCAATCGGAAGGTGGTGTTACAATCTGTGCCCCTTCCCGACCTTCATTCTTGCTTTTCATGGTTTCGTAAGGCCAAGTTCTTTACTATCTTGGACTTGAATCAGGCCTATAATCAAATTCCCCTTGCTGAAGAGTCTAAACACCTTACAGCGTTTGCCACGGACTGGAATTTATATGAATACAACCGCGTACCTTTCGGGCTCCCCACGGGAGCAGCTGTACTCACTAGGCTACTAGATAGGGTCTTCTCCGACATCAAATTTGAGTACTTATATCACTACTTGGATGATGTCGTCGTGTTTTCGGAGACCTTCGAAGAACATCTAGATCATCTGCGAGAAGTTCTGAATCGCCTTCGTAAGGCTGGGTTAACTGTCAAGTTGTCCAAGGTCGCTTTTGCTAAGCCCTCTATGTCATTCCTAGGGCATATTGTGTCACCTGATGGTGTAGCAGTCGATCATTCTAGAACACAGGCCATCCGTGATTTTAAACCTCCCAAGGACATTAAAGGTATCGCCAGGTTCATTGGTATGGTGAATTTCTTCAGAAAGTTCATTCCTAACTTTGCTAATAGAGCGGCGCCATTGAACCTTCTTCGTAGGAAAGGCATCAAATTCGAGTGGGGACCTTCTCAACAAGCCGCTTTTGAAGATCTGAAATTAGCTCTCTGTAATGCCCCTGTCCTTGCCATGCCTGATTTCTCAAAGAAATTCATCGTCCAAACGGACGCGTCGTCGTCGGCGGTAGCGGCAGTCCTTCTTCAAGAGACTGAACTAGGGAGGCGACCCATCGCCTATGCATCTAGGACTCTATCGGCTCAAGAAGCCAAGTATTCCATCTATGAGCTCGAAGGGTTGGCAGTCTTATTTGCCTTAGAAAAGTTCCGTCTCTATCTGGAACATGTCAAATTCGACCTGGAGACAGATAATCAAGCATTAAGCTGGGTCTTAGGTAGGCCGCGTCGTACTGGTCGTATAGCCCGTTGGGCCATCCGTATTTCTGCCTTCCAATTCAATGTCAGGCATATCCGAGGTACCGAAAATGTTGTCGCTGATGGACTCAGCCGTATGTTTTCAGACGACGTTGAGAAGCATGAACAGGTCGACAGTCCATCACCTCCCGAGTCCATGCTATCTGAGGTTAATGCCATCCTAACCGATGTTCCCATGCTGTTTAGGGATATCGAGAAATACCAACGTGAAGATCCGACGCTGGCTCCGATAATGGAAACCCTTTCTTCTGGGGAACATGTTGTCCCTTATGTTCTGAGGAATGGAGTTCTATGTTGCCCTTCGAGGCATGATAAGATGATGAAAGTTGTTGTTCCAGCGGTTCTTGTACCTATGATCTTCAAGTATTATCATGAGACCCCATTAGGAGGGCATCTTGGTATCTTTAAAACTCGTGAAAAGATTCGTGATATGTTCATCTGGAAAGGTATGGACGGTGAAATTCGTGAATTAGTAAAGGCATGTAAATCCTGTTTGCTTAGTAAACCGACCATGTCCACTAAGGTAGGTCTTTTGTCTTCTCATCAAGCGTCGCGCCCCATGGAGCGCCTGTATATTGATTATGTGGGACCCTTCCCCCAGTCAAAGGGGAATGCCAACAAGTTCATCTTTGTATGTGTAGATGGTTTTACTAGATTTTCCTGGTTATTTCCGACTAAGCTGGCTACCGCTCAGTCCACCATTTCTTGTCTTAATACTATCTTTGCTTCTTTTGGTCCTTGTCAATACATAGTTTCCGATAATGCTAAGGCTTTTACATCTAATTTATTTCGTAAATTCTGTTTTGACTTATCCATCTCTCATGTAACTACTTCTGCTTATTACCCTCAACCATCTCTGGCTGAACGGGTTAACCGTAATCTCAGGTCCGCACTCATTGGCTATCATCATGAAGATCCTTCCAGGTGGGACACGTCCCTGCATTGGATAGCTTTTGCTTTGAATTCAGCGGTTCATGAATCTCACAAGTTCACTCCAGCTTCTTTAATGTTCAAGTTTGTTCCCCACTCGCCGCTCTCTAACCTCTGGTCTCTGAATGACATTCTACCCGAGATAATAGATCCGGACAACATTAAAGATCTTTGGAAGAAGGCTAAAGCCAATCTTAAAGTGTCTCATGAAAAGGTTAGGGAAAGGTATGATCGTGGACGGAGACCCACCCCTTTGAAGGTAGGTGACCAGGTTATGGTCAAAAATTTTGTTCCCGCGGGCAAGCTTGCCCCCAGATTTCATGGGCCTTGTATCATTCTCGATTTTCTTACGCCGGTTACCTTATTGTTAAGTAATCCAGCCACCGAGAGGATATTTAGGGTTCACCTGTCCCAGGTGAAACCGGTGTAATTTTGTGTTAACTTGCTTCATATTATTTTGAAAGGATATGAAGGTTATATTTTTTTTTTTGAGTTTCACTTTTATGGCATTCTGCCCCTTCTATAATATTTTGGTTTTAAATGTAAGCCTTTTGTAAAACCCGCCCCGATCCGTTAAACTGCCATCCTGTTCTTGCCACGGCCATTACCACGCTCCCGTCTCCTGCTCCACCTTACACTGTGGCTTCATAAGATTAAATGCAATGGATATCTACACGCCGCTGGCCCCTCAACCCCTCCATAATGCCTGTGCCTTCAAAAAGACGATGGTCCAACACAATTCTGCCGCCTAGCCTTAATGTTTCAGTGCCCCCGCAGCCGCGCAGCGCCGTGCAGCAACTGGGGAGGGGGATGGGCCCCCTCCTCTCCAGCGAGGACGACATGTGCACGGCGAGCCGGAGCTCTCCTCCCGGCCAAGGCTGATGTGCGGCGCACGACCTGCTTCTGGCCCGCAACCTGTATATGTTCACCGCGGGCGCGGCGTGTTTCAACACTCTGCTCCCCTCATAGTGCGGGCGAGCGGTATCTCAGGGTACTTAAGGGGTCCGAGCGGCCTCCTGTTGGACGCAAGCTGCAACGGCCGGTCCGGCCATCCAACTTCATCAACATCAACTACATGGACAGTTACTATAAGAGATATCTACATTTGGGAATTCAACAGCAATATCTGATGGACATTGCAAATTTTTCCTTCACTTTTAAGTAGTAAAAGCTTATCTTCAGAAATTCAACTTCTATAAACCTAAAGACTTCACTTCACCTCCAACAACAAAATTTTGGCACCGAATTAAGAAATTTCTCAAATACATCTGCAAGTTATCTTAATAGCAACATCAAAACTTGGAACTTATTTTCAAACAAAAGTTTAGGTTCTTCTGTGTTACCCCGTGGAGGAACTTTTGGGGGGGGAGGTCTGTACCGGGCGGTACACCTCCACACCGTTTATTTAAAAGTTGCGCCAGTTGAAACTCCTCTTCTGGAGGAAGTCTGAACTTTATCTACGGTCTTAATTTCCAAATTTCTCAGAAGATGTCACTACCTGGAAAATTTTGAGTTTGTGAACTGTGTCATTTTCGACGTACTTTTGTCTTGCTTGTATTAAGAAGTGTGAACTTTCTCTTCTAGAGGACACTACTGAAGATCAACAATAGTGCACCCTAGTGCGGAGTCAAAGAACTATTTTGTTGGAGAAAATTTAATTTCAGGAGTTTGTTCTTTGTTAAATTTCTTTCTGTCATTGTTTAAGTTGGCAATATTTACCCCTTTCTTCCCCTTGTTTTGAATGTATCCAATCACGAATTTTTTCAATTAATTTCTGACCAATCTGGTGTATCTTTCCCCAACTTGAATCTGTTGCGGGGTCCTACCCAATAAAATCTTTGTGGGAGGGTGTTTTCTTTCCCCTAACGCCTAGAACTTTCTGCGAGAGTATTTAAACTGCTGATTTTAGGGTCTCCGGGTCACTTCTGTTCCATCTTTCAGTGTATTAAGTACATAGCAGGAGGCGGGAAGCGCCTCTTTCCTCGGCAGCGGTCAACAATAAGGTAATGGCCGATTAATAAATTTTTTCTTTGCCAGCTCAGCAGTTTAACTTTCGGGGCAGGTTCTAAGCGTTCCCCTATGTAACCTTTTCCTAATATGTAACTTCTCTTTTCTTCCATTCTCTTGTAAAGCGACATACTGGGATAGAGAGTGTTAACCCTCTCGAGCTCCCACTCACATTGTTTGAGGTGAACTTATTTTTCGCAACCTATTCTTCAGTAATGTAAGTTAGTAGTTTCTTAAGTCACCTCTGTAGTATGGGATTAGCCCTTGCATCAGTGGCCTTAGAGCCAAAATAGGTCTTAAAGACAAAGTGTATTAGGAGTGCAAGTTCGCCTCCTCTCAAATTGTGATTTTAGAGGTCATGTATTAACCTTCTTGTCATTTAACAGACCTCAGTAGATTGGGTATTTTGCCCCTGTGTATATGTCCGTTGAGGACGGCTTAAAGGTGGAGTTCGGAGTGGCCTATGATAGGCTTGTATTTTAAGGGGAAGTTGCCCTTTTTGAAAATTGTGTTTCTGCCTCAAGGAGGCTTTTGGATGTAATTGGAAGCCGGTGTTTCTGGCATGTTTGGGGGTTTTCGGCCCCTTTGTTGTATGGTGTTCATTGTAAGGTTGGGCTCATGGCTCAAGAATTATGTTTCTGACCTTTTGAAGCCCCAAATGGGGTACCTATGTAAATGTATTTGTCAATCGTGTTTCGGCTACTAAGTACCTGTTCTATTTGTTGTTCCCTAATTTTGAAAAGAAAATATAACCTTGTTAAATTTTAAAATTAATTTCACTTTAGTAGCTTGAGACCCCTTCACCACCCAGCACCTTCTTTCATGCATAACTACCACCAAAACACGGTAACAATAATAATAATAATAATAATAATAATAATAATAATAATAATAATAATAATAATAATAATAATAATAATAATAATAATAATAATAATAATAATTGTACCGGGCGGTACACCTACATGCCGCTTATTTAAAATTTGCGCCAGTTGAAACTCCTCTGCTGGAGGAAGTCTGAACTTTATCTACGGTATTAATTTTCTACCTTCTCAGAAGATGTCACTACCTGGAAATTTTGGAGTTTTTGAACTGTGTCATTTTCGACGTATTTTTGTTTTGCTTGTAATAAAAAGTGTGAACTTTCTCTTCTAGAGGACACTACTGAAGATCAACAATGGTGCACCCTAGTGTGAAGTGAAAGAACTGTTTTTTTTTTGAGAAAATTTAATTTCAAAAGTTTGTTCTTTGCTAAATTTCCTTCAGTCATTGTTTAAGTTGGCAATATTAACCCTTTCTTTCCCCTTCTTTTGAATTTAGCCAATCCCGAATTTCTTGAATTAATTTTCCACCAATTATGTGTTTCTTCTTCATATTGTGTAGGGGTTTTCTTGGTTAGCCAATAAAGTTTTTGTGGGAGGGTGTTCTCATTCCCCAAACGCCTCGAACTTTCCGCGAGAGTATATAAACCTCTGATTTTAGGGTCTCCGGGCCACTTCTGTTCCATCTTGTCGTGTGTAAAGTACATAGCAGGGGGCGGGAAGCGCCTCTTTCTTCGGCGGCAGTCAACAACCAGGTAATGGCCGATTAATTACTTCTTTTCTTGCTTGCTCAGCAGTTTAACTCTCGGGGCGGGTCCGAAGTTTTTCCATTATGTAACCTTCCTTAAAATGTAAAGAAACTTGTATCTATTCCATCTTTTAAACTGCATATCGGAATAGAGAGTGCTTAACCCTCTCGAGCTCCCAATCATTTTGTTTTGAGGTGAACTTATTTGTCTCAACCTATTATTCGTTAACGTAAAGCAAATTGTTCTTTTCTTAAGTCACCTCTTTAGTATGGGATTAGCCCTTGTATTAACGGCCTAGTGCCAAGTAGGTTTTAAACAAAGTGTATTAGGAGTGCAGATCGCCTCCTCTCAAATTGTTATTTTAGAGGTCATGTAATTACCCCTTTTCATTTAATAGACCTCAGTAGGTTGGGTATGTTACCCCTGTGTCTATGTCCTGAGAGGACAACTTGAAGGTGGAGTTTGGTGTGGCCTTTGAGAGGCTTAAAGTTTGAGAGCGTGTGGCTCTTTCTTGAAAATTAAGTGTTGTATGCCTCGAGGAGGCCTTTCTGTGTAATTTGGGGCAAGTGCTCTTGAACATGAATGGGGTTTTCTGCCCCTCTGGTAAAACTTATTTTGGAGTAAAGTTGGGCTAATTGCCCTAGAAGTGTGAAGTCGGGGCGCGAAGCCCAAATCCAGTAAATATTGTAACTACATTTTGTTGACTTGCTACTCTGTACCTGCCGTACTTGTTATTTCTTCATTTTGAAAAGAAAATATAACCTTGTTAAATTTTTAAATTAATTTTACTTTCGTAGCTTGAGACCTGTTCACCACCCCGCACCTTCTTTCACCTCTAACTACCACGGAAATCTCCGTAACAATAATAATAATAATTGTTCCGAGGTATCTGTGGAACAGCAGAGGTGAAAGAAGGTGCGGGGGTGAACAGGTCTCAGGCTACGAAATTAAAGTTAATTCAAAATTTAACAAGGTTATATTTTCTTTCCAAAATCAAGAAATAACAAGAATGGCAGGTACAGAGTAGCAAAGCCACTATTCGAGAATGTACAATTACAGAATTACAGGATTTAGGCTCCGAGAGCCAGACACACAATTCTTGAGCAATTAGCCCAACTTTACGATATACAGGATTCAACAAAGGGGCAGAAGACCCCAATCATGCCCAGGAGCACTTGCTCCCAATTACACAGTAAAGCCTCCTCGAGGCACGCAGAACCAAATTTCAAAAAAAAAGCAAACCGCTCTCAACGTTCAAGCCTATCAAAGGCCACACCAAATTCCACCTTCAAGCTGTCCTCTAAGGACATAAACACAGGGGTAAAATACCCAACCTACTGAGACTTTCATATTGCCAAAGCCAAGGATGAGACTGAGACAGGTCAATGAAAGTAACAAATTTGTTCAAGCCCATACCAGAAGACATAGTGCAATGTAAACACTACATCTAGCCAGCAAAGGCATTCGAATTAGGTGTACAGTACAAATTCGAAAGTTGAATTTCAGTCTGTCTGTCTGATTGTTTGTGACGTCATGGAAAAACGGCTTAGCAGAATTTCTAGAAACTCGTATTTAGATCAGTGATACCGGATTGTGCTCTACATAGTGTATTATTAGATGAGTGTCAATGGCGTAACAATATTAAGAAGGTCAAAGCAGAGTTTTCCATTAACATTAGCTGTATCCAAGCGCGTCGATTAACATGAACACAGGCATGTGAAATGAGCAACACCTATTCATGCAAACATTCCTATATAACAACAATATTCACAAGCAAGCAGAACAATAATGGAGCTTGTTTATCAAACACATTCTGAACGAGTCTTATGTACGGAGATTTCAATAATATTCGCAAATACACAGAAAAATAGAACTTCGTTCATAAATAAATATTTTGAAGAAATGTTTTATGTACGAAGCTATGAAATGAAATGTCGTATGGCTTTTAGTGCCGGGATATCCCAGGACGGGTTCGGCTCGCCAGGTGCAGGTCTTTCTATTTGACTCCCGTAGGCGACCTGCGCGTCATGATGAGGATGAAATGATGATGAAGACAACACACACACCCAGCCCCCGTGCCATTGGAATTAACCAATTAAGGTTAAAATCCCCGACCCTGCCGGGAATCGAACCCGGGACCCTCTGAACCGAAGGCCAGTACGCTGACCGTTCAGCTAACGAGTCGGACTACGAAGCTATCAACAATAATCACAAGTAAAAAAGTAGAACTTGCTTCATAAATACATTTTCTGAATAAATGTACTATTACTGTATATTGTTCATTTCATGATAATAGCTCTACCACTAGATGCGCCGTCTGAACAGTCTCCACTCTGAAGGAATGGCCGCTTTCTAAGCTCATTTCTCCATATAAAACCATCTACCATCTACCGAACACCCAGTTTCAAGCGGACTTAACATCTAGGAGATAATTATTTCTTTTTGGTGGGGTGGAATGGCACTCTGCCACCCCCCCCCCCCCAAGATCTGTTTTGGGGTGTCAGAAAACGTCTTGCCCTCCCTGACTGTATCGAATAAGTTATTAACATTTGTGCATCAAATCATTTTCATTCCTTTTTCTTTCTTTTTTTTATGTGTTTCTACCGTTCCAGGATAATAACGAGCAATATTTGAGAGCATTACATTTTTCACACACATCCAAAAATCTCCGACATATTAGTTCTAACTAAAAGTTGTACATAACGAAACTTATAGGAACTAAAATCTTTCATCATTTACGTCTCATACATTTTTACGGTACGGGATATGATTAACAGAAATTTTTACGAATTTCGATTTTTAATGCCAAGTCCATCAACGCCAAACACAGTTGACATGGAAATATCGTTCAGTCGTCACGGAAACGAATTAACTGGTGGGCTGTTGTCGCGATTGCTTTCATAAGATGAAAAACAGCGTGGTCATCAGCCCATATAGATCAGAAATGTAATAATGCGATGTCATGTGGCCTCCGGGGAAGCCTGGTGCATATCATTCTAGTTGGCTCCCATGGGAGACCTGCTCGTTTGGTTGTTTGTACGTATTTATCTAGGCTATGTATGTATGTATGTATGTATGTATGTATGTATGTATGTATGTATGTATGTATGTATGTATGTATGTATGTATGTATGTATGTATGAAGATGAAGTAGGCAGAGGGTAAAACACGGTGCCGTCACATAACCTTCACCTGTCGAATAACACCAAGAGGTCAAATCAATGTTTAACGTCTCCATCCGACGGACGGATCACCATCAACAGCGTTATATGCCCTCAATCCATGTGTACACTGCGAAGAAGTTTGGAACTGTATCTATGTTTATGGCACGCAATCTAGTAATCAGAAACTGTATACCACCACCTGTCCTAACCTGCCAGCCGGTGTCAGGAGGCAGGCTAGGAAGATATTGAAGATGGTCAGTGAAATGAAGAACTCCCTTGACCTCACGTACCCTAACATCACCAAGACGGAAGAAAACAAAATGTGACGGCCTACAGTCCTTTACACTTATCAACAATAACCTTACACTGAGTCTGTCTCTTCTGCTGCCATTCATCTCAGTTGCATGGCCAGGACCATATTTCGACATTGCAGTTAGTCGGATAAGAAATGGAGGCGGCAAAGTGTGGCCCCGGGGCAAACGCTCCAGTCTCTCCATTCTACAATTACAGAAACTAACCCGTCAATGACGGGAACACAACAGCTAGGGTATTTTAGACACCACGGACAAACAGGAATGCGATATAGCAAACTTCTTGCTTGAAGCATCGCAATTAATCAATCCCATCAGATCAGCCATGTAACATAAAAGAATAAAGACATTAGGTCGATAAACAAAACCAACTACCATGTAAACAATTACTTACTTTTATTACCGCGCGCAA
This sequence comes from Anabrus simplex, assembly GCF_040414725.1. Classification (NCBI taxonomy): domain Eukaryota; kingdom Metazoa; phylum Arthropoda; class Insecta; order Orthoptera; family Tettigoniidae; genus Anabrus; species Anabrus simplex. Next base: position 170,169,728 of record NC_090269.1, on the reverse strand, counting down.
AGTTATCTTCCGATCCCGGAACATCCACAAGTCTACCACATTACATATTAAGGAGGAATGAATCGCTGAACTATTGCTTACAGAGTCAGATGTTGATACGTTATCTTTAAAGTGTGTTATCGCTAATTATGGAGCAGTTTACGATTATAGTGCATTTCTTTAGAATACAGGTTCCATTGCTGGAAAGTCCGGTGACGAGTGTGTTACGTCAGTGTTTTGTATTATAAACAACATGGTCTAGTCATCACTGAAGAGGCATACTAGGAAAATGAGGATTGAAGAAGTTTACCTTCACTTTCCTCACCGACCAAGGAGTTTCTATTACACAAGGCCGAACACAGGAACATATTTCTGGGGGGGGGGGGGAGGGGGGTATGACTTTTCGGCGGGGAGGGGAGTCAGAAACAAAAGATATAGCAGCAATAAAATACCCTGTAGAAGGGATGGTAGAAAACACACCCGGTATCATCCACCTATCATAAGAGGTGACTAAAGGGAGGATCTGGTGCTCTCAATCTGGGAGCGCGGGTTGGCAACCACGGTTCCCGTAGCTGAGTCTGGCATTGTTTCCTGTAACTTGTGTCAGCCTCCAGAATTTCAACTTTCCTCTCCGACCAACCCTGGTCAACACTTGTTCTCTTTCGACCCCGACGTCATTCGGTTTGCAAGGCTTAAGAAATCTCTCATTTTCACCCTCCCTCGTCAACCTTCCCTTTCTTTTGCCGATGCCTTCATTCTTCGAAGAATGGGCATCTTCCAAATTCATTCTGATTACGGTCGGTAGAGGTTGGTTGAATAATAATAATAATAATAATAATAATAATAATAATAATAATAATAATAATAATAATAATAATAATAATAATAATAATAATAATAATAATAATAATTGTACCGGGTGGTACACCTCCACGCCGCTAATTCAAACTCTGCGCCAGTTTAAACTCCTCTACTGGAGGAAGCCTGAACTTTAACTTCCATATTAATTCAACAATTTCTCAGAAGATGTCATTACTATAAATTTTTGTTCTGAACTATGTCAGTTTCGATTCGTTTTTGTTTTATCTGTAGCAAGAAGTGTGAACATTCTCTTCTAGAGGACACTACTTAAGAACTACAATTGTGCACCCTAGTGCAAAGTGAAGGAACCTTTTTTTTTTTTTTTTTTTTGAAGAAATTTAGTACTTATAAGTTTGTTCTTTATTAAATTTCTTTCTGCCATTGTTTAAGTTGGCAATGTTAACCCTTTCTTTCCGCCAGTTTTGAATTTGACCAATAAGGAATTTCTGTAATTAATTTTCCACCAATAAGGTGTTTCTTCTTCATCTGGTGCAGTAGTTTCTGCCATTAACCAATAAAATGCTTGTGGGAGGGTGTTATCATTCACGAAACGCCTCGAACTTTCCACGAGGGTATATAAACTGCTGATTTTCGGGTCTCCGGGCCACTTCAGTAACATCTATCATTGTGTAAATTATGTAGCAGGGGGCGGGAAGCGCCTCTTTCTTCGGGCAGCAGTTCAACCACCAGGTAATGGCCTTTTAATAACTTCTTTTCTTGCTAGCTCAGCAGTTTAACTCTCGGGGCAGGTCCGAAGCCTTTTACCATGTAACTTTCCTTTAAAATGTAAAGACACTTGGTATCTATTCTATCTTTTTAAACTACAAATTGGGATAGAGAGTGCTTAACCCTCTCGAGCTCCCACTCATATTGCTTTGAGGTGAACTTATTTTCACAACCGCTTCTTCTCTTCTAATGTAATGTAAATCGTTTTCTTATATAAGTCACCTCTTTAGTATGGGATTAGCCCTTGCATTAGCGGCCTAGTGCCGAGTAGGTTTTAGTAAAGTATATTAGGAGTGCAGTTTCGCCTCCTCTCAAGTTGGTATTTTGGAGGCCACGTAATTGTCCTGTTTCTTCACTGAATAGGCCTCAGTAGGTTGGGTATTTTTACCCCTGTGTTAATTGTGTTTGGAGGTCAACTTGAAAGTGGAGTTTGGTGTGGCCTTTGATAGGCTTGAACTTAAGAGCGGGTCGCTCTTTCTTAAAATTTGTTTCTGCGTGCCTCGAGGAGGCTTTACTGTGTAACTGGGAGCAAGAGCTCCTGGGCATGATTGGGGTCTTCTGCCCCGTTGTTGAATCTTGTATATCGTAAGGTTGGGCTTATAGCTCAAGAATTGTGTGTCTGGCTCTCGGAGCCCAAATCCTGTAACACTGTAATTGTACATTCTCGAATCGTTGCTAGGCTACTGAGTACCTGTTATAATTGTTATTTATTGATCTTGAAAAGAAAATATAACCTTGTTAAATTAACTTTAATTTCGTATTTTGAGACCTGTTCACCCCAGCACCTTCTTTCACCTCTGCACATCCACAATACTCCGTAACAATAATAATAATAATAATAATAATAATAATAATAATTTTACCAGAGGTACACCCACTCCATGCACTAAAAACGAGCGCCTTTCAGAAGGCCATATGAAATACGAACTGTGTAACTTCTAGTGGAAGAAGTTTGAACGTTTATCGTCAGATGTCTCTACTGTTAACTTTTGTGATCTCTCTGGTGAGAGGGAGGACAATTAATTTTCAAGATAAATTTTGTAGTTATTACTTGGTAAAACTGAATTGTTTGTAGATTGTTTTTGGTGTTCTAAGGTTATTAGCACTGCTATCTCTTCCTTCATCTCATAAATGTTTGACCAATCAGTAATTTTTGATATTTATTTGATTATCCAATGGTATTTGTGGGTGTGTCCAGTGCTTCGGCCCAGAGAATTCTGGAACCTTCCTCTCCGCTATCAAAGCTGGGTCTTTTTCGATCGCTCCAGTCCAACAGTACAGTGTGTTCATAGAGGAGGCAGGAACACGCCTCGCCCATCTCCGGAAGGCCCCCCAGCATAAGGTAATGGCAGACATATTTTAATCATGTAATATTCTCAGAAAACTATCTCGAGGGAAAAGTTTAAAAATTCTGTCTTAATATAATCTTAACATCACCTTTCCTCTGTAAATTTTCAAGCAGGTTTAAGACCTTAGTCTAACTTAGGGAATAAAGAGTGTAAAATCTCTGTATTCCCCTTCAACTTGGTATTGAGGTGACTAGGATTTCATGAACTTTAAAATTTTCCTTTTGTAATTTAAACACTTTCTCTCCGTCAAGTCACCTCCGTAGTATAGGCTTAGCCTCTGTAATTTTAGACCGTAAGCTCACATAGGGTTTTAAGTATTTTCAACTGAATTTCAAAGGAGTGCAAATGTTCGACTCCTAATATTTTGATTTTAGGCCAATAACTTTAACCTTTTCTTTTTCACTAAGGCCACGTAGAATGGGTACTCATTATCCCTTATAAGTTCACTACTATGTAAATGTAAGTTTGACAGTTGACCGCAGAAGATAGAGTCTAATGTTTTTTTTTTTGAAAAATTAGATTGTGCCTTGGGGAGGCTTGGATCTTGTAAAGTTTGGAGAGTAATTATTAGAGGGTAGTTTGTGGAGCAAAGACGCTAATGTTTCTAATGTTGTAAATTTTGGAGCCCGGTCTCCTCACTTGTAATTGACTGGAGCAGTAGTGAGTGCTTTTGGTAATTGTGTAAAGTTTGAGCTACCTAACTCAGCTTTTATTGTACCAAATTATTTGTTATTGTTTAACAAAGTTTAAAATCTGAAAAGAAACAAGAACTAAGGAAAGAAATAAAATTTCGAACTTTAGAGTTTTTAATTAAAATTTGATATTTTCTCTATCCACCCATTCATGCCCGCACCTTCTTACACATCTACTGACTACGATATCCCCGGAACATAAATCTTTCATACTCATCTATTCGCTAATTTCATCCCTGAAAGAGATCTGCCGTCATTAGTGCAGAAATACTCATTTCAAGTCCAAAGGATACATGGGAATCTAGCAGATTTCATACAGGACATCAAATTTTGTACCATAGTATTTGTATTACACTACTCTGAAGGTCAAATTTTACAGAACCTTGTTGAAGGGATTTCTCCATCTTACCGATCTTATTTATGTTTTTATCCCGTCCGCAAACATTTTCTGAACTCGAAGCTATGTCAGTATCAGCGGTAAGAGTTAGATACGCAGATATTCTACGAGTCGCTAAGGAACCTAAACCATCGTCTAATAGTTCTCGTCTACCCCCTCGCTGAACCTTCTCTTCCCGCAAATTGTATACGTGTGAATCGGCGGACCATCTTCGAAATAAGTGTCCTCTCATAAAAACTAATAAACCTAGGAATGGATCAGGGTCGTCTCACGGATGTTTCAAATGCGGGTTGTTCTCACACCTTGTCAAAAATGGTACTTCATCTAATAGCACACCTTCTTGTTCCACTGTTGGTTCGACCTTCGCTAATCTAGGTGATAGAAAGAAAATGACGAGCGTACGCGGCTGAGTCACTACTTTTAGCTTCTCGAGGCTCAGACCCGTTTAATTCGGGCATCGAATTATCTGAGGAGGGAAGACCTTCTAATACATCTTTCGAAGGTCCTAGATAATATCTCAAAATCGCCTCGAAGACTCCAGGATTTGTGCCCTTCCTTAAGACTGAAATAAATAACGAACCGGTCGCGGCACTGTTAGACTCAGGAAGTGCTAGCTCCATTATTTCTGAAGAATGGTATTCCAAATAAAAAGGTTTGTTGTAAATTCCCAGAATATAGTTTTCCTTCTGTTAAGTGAGTGTAAGCGCATTTTTTCCATTTTTAGGATTTTTCATGCTAAAATTCGTATTTCTAAATGTACATGGAAGTTTAAGTAGTTTGTGGCTAAACATTTGTCATGCCGCGTGATATTATAGGTGGGCCGGCACAAGGTTGCACTTGACAGTTGTAAGTAATGTTGGCACCACTACAAAAATGAAATGAAGAACGTCACCCGTCAGTCAGAATCACCAATCCACTACTTTTTATGTCAGATACAGTTGCGCATTTTATTCATGTTAATTCGTATTTAATTCCGTATAGTGTTCATAATCTTTTATTTGCCTACACAAATATGAGCATTTAAAATATATTATAAGGTTTAAGCGAGCTACAAAATAAATAGGAACTATTTTCAGTTGATTGTTGTTGGCAATATAGGTAGTATAGTGGTGCCATCTATAAGTAGCTTGACTACTGTATTGAAGTGTTGCCGTTTTATCTGTCGCCGCTAGCACGGGGTCAGGTGTGATTCGCGCGTTTATAAAAGTTTTTTTTTTCATTTTGAGATAATTGTGAAATTTTATTTTAACGAATGCAGTGCGATGTCTCGGAAATGACAACATAGTCATGAAGCGCGAAGTGATAATCCTTTGAGCCGCGGAGTGTCCCTTAATAGTCAGGCATTAGAATTAGTGCGGAGAACTCGTGAGTTTTACGAGAGGGAGACGAAATTCGTACGCTTGTATAGCCGCCTCTCCGTTCCTGTAGATCATGTTGTGGTTCGCATATCTCAAACATTAGGGCTTTCAAAGCGTACTGTCATTCAAACAGGTGTTCGCCTCCAAGAACAGAAGGAAAAAGTGACTGGGGTACATAGCAATAGCGAAAACGGGGCTGATAGTAGGGACTTGTTTCACAGCACTCCGGGAAAGAAACGAATTAAGCTATCTCCTGTAATAGGAATTAATTCTTTCCAGGCTGATGCAATACGAAGACACGAGTACGATTTTTACAGCTCAAAGTACCTTCTGTCATTGTTATGGACAATGCACGTTACCACTCCGTAATAATGGACAAGACCCCTTCTTCGAGCGCCCGTAAAGAACTGTAAGTGGAATGGCTGCAGTAAAGAAATATCCCAGCGCATATGTGTATGACTAAATTAGTCGACACCGGGCGAGTTGGCCGTGCAGTTAGGGGCGCGCAGCTGTGAGCTCGCATCCGGGAGATAGAGGGTTCGAATTCCACTGTCGGCAGACCTGAAGTTGGTTTTCCGTGGTTTCCCATTTTCACTCCAGGCAAATGCAGGGGGTGTACCTTAATTAAGACAACGGTCGCTTCCTTCCCATTCCTAGGCCTTTCCTGTCCCATCGTCGCTATAAAACCTATCTGTGTCGGTGCGATGTAAAGCAAATAGCAAAAAAACAAAAACACAAAAATAGTCGACGAGGTAGCGAAGGAACAAGGGCACGAGGTTAGTAGGGTGCCTCCGTACCACTGTCACTTCAACCTCATTGAGTTGGTACGGTATGGGGTGAAGTAAAACACGCACTTATAACACGTCCTTCACAGTTACTGAAGTGGAAGGACTGTTCCGGGAGAGTATTGCTCGAATGGATGCGGCTTTGTGCAGGAAGAAATTTAGCCATGTTGCAGCATTCATTAATTCGGCAATGGCAATACATGGCATCATCAGTGACTATCAGGAGTTGATGATCTGCCTAGACGATGATGACAGTGACAACGAAGGCGACGGTAGTGATGGCAGTGAACTGGAGGGTATCGAGCCTCTGCCTTTGTGAATCAGGTATGAAAATAAGGTTTCTGAATTTTCGTAAATTTTATAGAATTTACTTGAAACATTTTGTGTTAGCACCGGTATATATTATTCTAACATTTATTGGTGAAGGTGTATATGAAGTGAGATCCTTGTCGGCCGATTTCTTCCGTGTTTTCTAACATCGCGATAATAAGAACTTCGTAGTATATTTATCTCGTATAATTTTGTGTGATGAATAATCGGTGAGTTGAAAATTCAATTTTTGTCGGCAGATTTCATTTGTATTGTGTATCATCGCGATGACATTAAAAACATTTCTCCCATGTTTTTAAAAACCCATGTGTCGTGCAATCAGCTGTTGTTACGGCGGCAACATCGCTTCGTGCGCCATTACAGTGTGACCAATATTGTGCGCAGCTGTCATGTGCAACCTTACGCCGGCCCACCTATAGGGGCAGATTTCATGTCACCATCTGGTCACGTGCTCGATCCTCAAAGCAAATCCTGCACATCCAAATTTCAGAGTAATTTCCAGATACCTATTTTGTAAATATAATTCTGCACCGTCTTCTGTGATTTCGCCTACCCAGAGTGAGATATTGTTATACCTTAGACTTCTACCTGAGGATCAGGCTAAGAGTATTCGCAAATTATGTCAGCCATTTCCCGATGGGTTTGCGGAAACATTTAGTGTCACTGATTTAATCGAATATAAGATCGAGGTGACGGATTCGGTTCCTGTAAGGTTTCCACCGTATAAGCTACCACAACCTAAAATGTAGGCCCTTGACGAAATCATAGATCAAATGTTGAAGAATGGTATCATTCGGCCTTCAAAGTCGGCGTATTCATCACCCATTTTTTCAAGTGCCGAAACCTCAAGGCGACTTCAGGTCAGTAATTGATTAGAGGGCATTAAATCGTAAGATTGTATTGCAATCAATACCCCTTCCTGACTTGCATTAATGTTTTTCTTGGTTTCGTAAGGCTAAATTCTTCACCTTCCTAGATCTCAACCTAGCATATAATTAGATACCGTATCTCTTGCGGAAGAATTGAAACATCTGACTGCTTTCACTACAGACTGGAACCTGTATGAATACAACCGCTTGCCTTTCGTACTCCCCATGGGCGCGGCGGTTCTTACTAGGCTGCTAGTTGGGGTCTTCTCCGGCATTAAATTTGAATATCTGTACCAATATCTAGGGGATGTTATTTTTTCTGAAACCTTTGAAGAACATCTAGCTCATCTAGAGGAAGCCCTAATTCGCCTTCGGAAGGTAGGATGGACAGTCAAGTTGTCAAAAGTATATTTTGCTAAATCATCTATGTCCTTCTTAGGGCATATTGTCACCTGACGGAGTTCCAATCGATCATTTTAGAACGCAGGCAATTCGTAACTTTAAGCCTAGCAAAGATATTAAAGTGATTGCTAGTTTTATTTGCTACTTGCTTTACGTCGCACCGACACAGATAGGTCTTATGGCGACGATGGGACAGGGAAGGGCTAGGAATGGGATGGAAGCGGCCGTGGCCTTAATTAAAGTACAGCCCCAGCATTAGCCTGGTGTGAAAATGGGAAACCATAGAAAACCATCTTCAGAGCTGCCGACAGTGGGGTTCGAACCCATTATCTCCCGAATACTGGATACTGGCCGCACTTAAGCGACTGCAGCTATCGAGCTCGGTGATTGCCAGATTCATCGGCATGGTGAATTTCTTAGGAGATTCATTCCCAACTTCGCTAATAGGGCGGCACCCCTAAACCTCCACCGTAGGAAAAAGTGTCAAGTTTGAATGGGGGGCCATCGCAGCAAGCTGCGTTCGAGGACTTGAAGTTAGCTCTTTGTTACGCCCCAGGTTTAGCAATGTCCGATTTCTCAAAGAAGTTCATCGTTCAAACAGACGCCTCATCATCTGCGGTTGCTGCAGTTCTTCTTCAGGATTCTGAACTCGGAAGGCGGCCAATTGCCTATGCGTCTAGGACCTTGTCATCTCAAGAAACCAAGTACTTCATATACGAGTTAGAATGACTGACCGTCCTGTTTGCCTTGGACAAATTTCATCTTTATCTTGAACATGTTGAGTTTGAATTAGAGACCGACAATCAGGCTCTGAGCAGGGTTTTGGCTAGGTTCCGCATTTCAGGTCGACGTCCAACACATTCGAGTATCTGAGAATGTGGTCGCAGATGGGTTAAGCTGAATGATTTCTGGCGACGTTGATTCTGTTGACCCGCAGGAAAGCCCTTCAGCCTCTATTTCCATACCTCCTAGTGTAACTGCTATTTTGACTGATGCCCCTATGTTATTTCGAGATATAGAAAAATATCAACGTGAAGATCCTCTGCTGGTTCGTATTATGGAAACACTTTATTCTGGGGAACATGTTGTGCCTTATGTCATGAGTTATAGGGTTCCGTGTTGCCCTTCGAGGCACGATCAGGAGTTGAAAATTGTGTTTCCAGCTGTTTTTGTGCCTATGATCTTCAAGTATTACCATGAGACCGCATTAGGGAGACATTTGGGCATTTTCAAAACTAGAGAGGAGATTAGGAAAGTGCTCATCTGGAAGAGCATAGACGGCGAGATTAGGGAGATGGTTAAAGCATGCAAATCTTGTTTGTTTAGCAAGCCCACGTTGTCTACTAAGGTTGGGCTATTGTCATCTCACCAGGCATCTCGCCCTATGGAGCGACTGTACATAGATTATGTCGGGCCTTTCCCTCAATCTAAGGGGAACGGAAACAAATTTATCGTTGGGTGTGTAGATGGTTTTGCACGGTTCTCATGTCTATTTCCGAGTGGGTTTGCCATCGCTCAGTCCACTATTTCTTGCCTCAATACTATTTTTGCTTGTCAATATATAGTTTCTGATAACGCCAAGGCGTTCGCAAATTCTGTTTTGATCTATCCATATCACCTGGCACGACGTCAGCCTACTACCCACAACCATATCTAGCTGAGCCGGTTAACCGTAATCTTCGATCTGCTCTGATCGCTTTACACCATGAAGACCATTCTCGTTGGGACACTTCATTGCACTGTCTATATTTTGCATTCAACTCGGCCGTTCACGAGTCACACAAGTTTTCTCCCGCATCTCTTATGTCTAAGTTCGTTCCAAACACTCCGTTGTCCAATTTGTGGTCAATCAATGAGATTTTACCAGAGACAGTAGACCCAGATAATATCAGGGATTTGTGGAGAAAGGCCAAATATAATCTTAAAGCCTGTCATGGGAAAGTGACAAAGATATATGATCGTGCACGGAGACCCACCAATTTAAGAGCCCGAGACCAGGTCATGATTGAAAATTTTGTTCCAGCTTGCCCCCAGATGTTATGGACCTTGCGTCATTCTGGATTTGTTAACTCCGATCACCCTCATGGTGAGCAATCCCGAAACAGAAAGAATTTTTCGGGTTCATCTGTCCCAAGTAAAACCTGTGTGAACTCTGTGCTTTTCAGTATAGGCCACCAAGTGATGGCATCGCCAATTTAATTATATTTCTTTCCTTAGCATCTTAGTAATATAAGATTTTGGCAACAAAGTTTAAATAAGGAGGCCATCTGCTCCTGTTGGTGATGAAAATTTGTATGTAGTTAAGTTATTTTCAAATCTCATTGTATTTATTTTTGTAAAAACTTTCCCTACAAATACTTTTTCCTGTCTTTCATTACCGCCCCTACCTCCAAATCTGAGCTAGAAATTCCGCGCATTCATCCTACAAGCCGCCAACCTTAACTGCTCCGACATGCACGCAGTCCATAAAATCAGTTACTGCCACCCAGAAATTAATTGTTAATTGTTGCAGTGCCCTAATTTCAACTGAGGCCGTGTCGTAACCATTGGCGAGAGGTGCCGGCGCGGGGTAAGGGCCTGCATCGTTCCGGCTAAGTCTCCTTCTCAACGGCCAACTTGGGCGCCATCATTATTGGGAATGAGTTGGACGCTGAACCCCAAACGCCCACCCCATCATTGGGTGGACCTATGCTACTGGTCCTTAGTAACCATCACCATGACTACCCCTCTCAAAGTGCCGGGAGAAAGGTATCTGAGGTTACTTGGGGGCCCGGGGAACCCCATCCTGACATCGGCAGTAGCGGCCTCTCTTTCCGTCAACCTTGGGCATAACTGACAGGATATCTACGTCTTCTGCTGCAAAATACTATTGAATAGACTCTCCATTAAGAAATTTTCTAAATTTGATCTATAATTTCAAAATCTTCTTTTTTTTTTCTTGCAGCAAGATTTCAATCTGTTCAGAAAATGGTAAAACCTTAGGGGGTGGAAGTCTGTACCGAAGGTACATTTTCTCCGTAAATTTGAACTGCGCGCCTTCTAGAAGGCCATCTGTGTTATGAATATGAAACTCTGTGGCTGAAGAAATTCGGCCCTTTAATCTTTAGATGTCTCTACTGTTGGCCTATGTGCCCCCTTATGACCGGAGGACGGACAAGTAAATTTCAAGGGAAATTTCTATGCTATAGGATGGTAAACCTTATGTCCTTGTAAAGTGTTTTATGTGCTGAAGTTGTCAGCACTCCTACGACTTCCTTCTTCCTCAAGTTATTAACCAATAAGGAAATTTTATATACATTTTTGTAGCCAATTAAAATCGGGGGTGCATTCTGCGTAGGTCAAGAGAGTTCGGGAGCCTTCCGCCTGAGTTGCTAAATAAGCTTGGCCCTTTTGGGCCATTTTGTCATCTTCATCGCTCCGGTCTATGTGCGTGCATCGGCATAGTAGTGGACAAGGGCAGCCTTGCCTGTCGCCGCAAGGCCCAACAGCTCAAGGTAAAGGCAGACATCTTTTATATGATAGCTCGAGACAATAACTTTAGGGGAAGGTTTCAAACTTACTTCTTAATATAAAATTCTCAAGTTTAATATAATCTTTTAAACGTAAATTTTCAGGCAAGTCTAAGGACTCTATTCAAATCCCTGCTGGGAAATATGTAACTTAGGGAATAAAGAGTGTTCACCCTCTATTAATTCCCATTCAAAACCGTTTTGGAACTTACTATTTCGCATCAAGTCACACCTCTGTAGTACAGGATTAGCCTCTGTAACTTCGGGCCATAAGTCCATGTAGGATTTTAAAGTTATTCCAAAAGGAGTGAAAGATTTTCGCCTCCTAGGATTTTTTATGGCCGATCTCTTAAACCTTCTCTTTTGTATACTAAGGCCATTTAGAAAGGGCACTTATTGCCCCTGTTTAAAGTGTCATTAGTTATTGACGAGTGTGTAATGGACTGTCGAGATGAAATGACAGTAAACACTGTTTTGAAGTTTATCTAGAGTAAAATTTGACAGAAAACGTGTGCCTCTGAGAGGCTGGACTCTAGTAAAATTTCGGAATGTAAGTGAGTGGAGCAAATGTGCTCTTTGAAGTAATGTAATTTTAGAGCTACAAAGTTCATTTCTTGTAACTTATTGTGTCAACAATTTTTTGTATTGTACCTGGAATTTGGACTCATATTCCACTCTTGTTATCCGAGCTGACGAGCTCTTTAACTGTTATTTGTTGTTGCTGATTCAGATCACCTATCAAATTCTGAAGTAAAAAGAAAAGAAGGAAGAAATAACATTTCAGAATTTAGTGTTTTAAATTATGCTCTGATCTCTTCTCTGTCCACCCATTCACCCTGGCACCTTCTTACACCTCTGTAGACCACGGAAATCCCGTAATAATTGTACCCGTCGGTACACCTATACGTCGCACATTTGAATTTTCCGCCTTTAAGTACTCCTCTACAGCTGAAACTCTGAACTTTAAAACTGAAATAATTCAACCATTTATCAGAAGATGTCACTGTGTTAATTTCGAATAGTGTTTATTTACTAATTATCAAGAAGTGTGGACATTCCCTCACAGATGCCTCTACCAAAAACTATGATAATGCACCCTGGTGCGAAGTGATGGAACTTTTCTTGAAGATATTTTATACTCATAAGTTTTCCTATAACTAAATTTCGTTCTTTCATTTGTAGGTTGGCAATATTAATCTTTCTTCCCGCCAGTTTTGAAATTAGCCAATCGTAAATTTCTGTCATTAATTTTTAGCCATCTGCTCCTGTTGGTGATGAAAATTTGTATGTAGTTATTTTCAAATCTCATTGTATTTATTTTTGTAAAAACTTTCCCTACAAATACTTTTCCCCATTGTTGATGTGTAACTGTAAGCTATCCAATAAACGTCTGTGGGTGTGTCTTAATCATTCATGAAAGGTCTCGAATCTTCCTCGAGTGTATAAAAACTGCTGATTTTCCGGGCTCTCCGCCACTCGTACAACATCTAGCTTAGTGTATGGAAGCATAGCAGGAGGCGGAAGCGCCTCTTTCATCCGCCAGCAGCTCTTCTACAAGGTAATGGCCTTTTAACTTTAATTCTTGCTAGCTCAGCAGTTTAGCCCTCGGGGAAGGTCCGAATCCTTTTCATGTAAACCTACCTTTCTAAAAATGTAACTTAGTGCCGGCTTATGTAAAAGTTTCTTATTATTAGTTTAACTGTAAATCGGGGATAGAGAGTGCTTTACCCTCTCGAGCTCCCCTTCATGTTGAGTTGAGGTGACTACGTTTTCATAACCGATTTTCTACTCTTAATATTTTCTTATACGAGTCACCTCCCTAGCTTGGGAATAGCCCCTGTGTCAGCGGCCTAGTGCCCCTTAGGTTTTATATAAGGTTTCATGTAGGAGCGCAAGCAACGCCTCCATTCATATTGGTATTTTGGGCCATTTAATTAACCTTTTCTTTTTCTTTTAAGGCCCTGTAGGGTGGGTACGAGATACCCCTGTTTAATACTTGTATGTTGTGCCTCGATGGCAAGTCACTGTAAAGTCTGGTATTGCCTTTAATAGGCTTGAAAGATTGAGAGCGGGTCTGCTCTTTCTGGTATTTTGAAAGTTGCCTCTAGGAGGCTTGACATTACTAGGTGGCAGCAAGTGCTCCATGTAATTAGGGGTTTTCTGCCCTTTGGTGATTTATGATTGTGAGCTGAGAGCTCAAGGATTGTGAAATTGGGGCTCGAAGCCCAGGACTTGTAAGGACCCCTTAACTAGCTTTCGTTTGTAAGTTATAATTGTACCTGATATTTTTCATTGTTATTTCACCTAGTGAAAATTTGTTAAATCTTGTTGTCTTTTGAAAATATAACCTTTATTAAATTTTTAATTCATCTTTCGGACTTGTAGTTAGACCCATTCCAGCCCGCACCTTCTTTCACCTTTGCTGATCCACCAAAACACGGTAACAATAATAATATTGGCTTTATTTCCCTCTAACTAACATTTTACGTTTTACGGAGACGCCGAGGTGCCAGAATTTAGTACCGCAGGAGTTCTTTAACGTGCGTGTAACTCTATCGACGTGAGGCTGGTGTAATCCATCAGTTTCAAATGCCACCGGACTGAGCCTGGATAGAACCTGCCAAGTTGGCGACCGCCTCGACTGTCTGAGCCCGGCTCTACAACTGTCAGAGAAGGGAAAATGTCTCTACGGTTGACAACACTCTGTAGCACTGGCGAAACGGAGTAGGCTACTGATGTATGCAAGTTTTCAAATGTGGCACCGACATTCGTCAAACATTGTATGTTTACTCACCTCGGTGCCATAGGTAGTAGACCTTGTCTTCCTGATTGACAGATATTAGTGAAATCATTGCAAGCCTGTCTAATTCCTGATTTAAGTGGTTGTTTTTCTATTAGTCTTGCTCACTTGCTGCTGACTTCTCTAAACATTTTCTTTCTTGCTACTTGTTTAACGTCTCACTAACACATCGAAGTTTTTCGGCGATGGAAAGATGGGGCAGGTAGCAGCCATGGCCTTGATTAAGATACAGCCCCAGCATTTTTCAGGTGTGAAAAAGGGAAACCACCGATAACCAACTTCAGGGTTGTCGACGGTTGGATTCAAACCCACTATCTCCCGAATGCAAGCTCGCAGCTTTGCGAACCTAACCGCGTTTGTAACTCTCTCAGTCATTTGAATATTATCAGCTTACCAGATGGCGAGATAAGAAAAATATTACATTGGAAATATCAAGCGCTAGAAAATGAATTAAAGCAGTGGCGTAGCTCCAGAGGGAACTTTGGAACTGAATTTTCATAAATGACTTAAATAAGTCCGCCTCTGTGGTGTAATGGTTAGTATGATTGGCTGCCATCCCCGGAGGCCCGGGTTCGATTCCCGGCCCTGCCGCGAAATCTGAAAAACGGTAAGAGGCCTGGAACGGGGTCCACTCAGCTTCGGGAGGTCAACTGAATAGAGGGGGTTCAATTCCGCCTCAGCCATCCTCGAAGTGGTTTTCTGTGGTTTCCCACTTCTCCAGGCAAACGCCGGGACGGTACCCAACTTAAGGTCAGGACCGCTTCCTTTCCTCTTCCTTGTCTATTCTTACAATCTTTGCATCCTCCCACAAGTCCCCTGTTCAGCATAGCAGGTGAGGCCGCCTGGGCAAAGTACTGGTCCTCCTTCGCAGTTGTATCCTCGACCGAATGTCTTACGCTCCAGGACAGCGCCCTTTAGGCGGTAGAGGTGGAGTCGCTCTCTAAGTCCGAGGGGAAAACCAACCCTAGAGGGTAAACGGATCAATAAATAAATAAATAAATAAATAAATAAATAAATAAATAAATAAATAAATAAATAAATAAATATAAAGTAGTACAGTGTCTACCAGCTTAGAAAAGACCCATCATTATTTATACTACTAATCATGCGTTATATCTTCCGATGCTTAAATAATGCAGCAGCGCAGTAAATTTGAGACTGGAATATGAATTATGTAGCTTTTCCACAAAATTTCCATCTGCTCGTTGAGAGAAATCTGTTGATCAATTTTATGAGCTTGCGATATTGTAGGTCTTCAGATTTAGTTTTCTTCTGACTGTGGGATATAAGGGCATCTAATGTCTTTCATGTCTCCTGCTTGTCTTATTCTGGAAGCAATCGTTACTTTACGATTTTCTCTCATTTTTTATAATCATCTTCACAATTTTCCTTGTCGATATTGACCGATGACCGCGCAGTTTTACACCTTAAGACAATCATGACAAAAGCCATCGCCAGATAACACGACTGAACACTGTTTCCATGTCAGCAATGCTCGGCGTTGATATGGTCTAAGCAGCGAAAGTCTAAATTCATCCAAAGTCGTGAATTCTCTTATCACTGTCGTCCCCCTGAGGGTGGAAGTGGTAGAATAACACCTACGGTATCCCCTGCCTCTCGTAAGAGGCGACTAAAAGGGGTTGCAAATGCTCTGAACTTGGGAGCGTGAATTGGCGACCACGGTGCCCTTAGCTGAGTCCTGGTATTGCTTCCACTTACTTGTGCTAAGCACCTCACTTTCATCTATTCTATCCGACCTTCTCTGGTCAATTCTTGTACTTTTCTGACCCCGACAGTATTACGTACGGAGGCCTAGGAAGTCTTGCATTTTCATGTCCTTCCTGTCCGACTCGCTGGCTGAACGGTCAGCGTACTGGCCTTCGGTTCAGAGGGCCCCGGGTTCGATTCCCGGCCGAGTCGGGGATTTTAACCTTCATTGGTTAATTCCAATGGCTCCGGGGCTGGGTGTTCGTGACGTCCCCAACATCCCTGCAACTCACACACCACACATAACACTATCCTCCACCACAATAACACGCAGTTACCTACACATGGCAGATGCCGCCCACCCTCATCGGAGGGTCTGCCTTACAAGGGCTGCACTCGGCTAGAAATAGCCACACGAAATTATAATTATGTCCTTCCTGGCCCTTGTCTTTGTTAGGCCGTTACGTTTAGTTTTGGAAGTGTCGGACCCCTTCCATTTTTTCCCCTCCTACTAGTGTTATATAGAAGATGGGTGCCTAGCAAAAATCACCACCACCAACACTCTTATGATAGTCGGTGCGGTAAAACTGAATAAGACATAAATAATCGTAAATTGTATTCTCTATAATTTTTGTTATGTACGTAGTACTTTTAGAAAGGACAATAACAAAAGTATATAAAAATTATATTAGGCGCTTTCTCCTAAACTACTATTTCATCCAGGATGAATAAAATTATTTATAACTTAGACCGTAGTTCCTTATTTCCCGACTTTACCTGTTTACCCATTTTCTCGTGGCTCGATATGGACTAGCACAAAAAATAATAATAATAATTGTACCGGGCGGTACACCTCCACTCCGCTAATTTAAAATGTGCGCCTGTGGAAACTCCTCTGCTGGAGGAAGTCTGAACTTTATTTACCCTATTAATTTTCTAGTTTCTCAGAAGATGTCACCACCTGGAAATTTTTGAGTTTGTGAACTGTGTCATTTTCGACGTACTTTTGTTTTGCTTGAAGTAAGAAGTGTGAACTTTCTCTTCTAGAGGACACCACTGAAAAACTACAATAGTGCACCCCAGTGGGAAGAAAAATAACTCTTCTTTGGAGAAAATTTTATTTCAAAAGTTTGTTCTTTGTTAAATTTCTTTCTGTTATTGGTTAAGTTGGCTGTATACCCCTCTCTTTCCCCTTGTTTTGCATTTGACCAATCCCGAATTTCTGTTATTAATTTCTGACCAATCATTGGTATCTTCCCCCATCTTGAATATGTTTCTATACCCTAGCCAATAAAAAGTTTGTGGGAGGGTGTTTTCTTTCCCCTAACACCTAGAACCTTCCGCGAGAGGATATAAACTGCTGATTTTTGGGTCTCCGGGCCACTTCTGTTCCATCTTTCAGTGTATTAAGTACATAGCAGGAGGCGGGAAGCGCCTCTTTCTCCGGCAGCGGTCAACTATAAGGTAATGGCCGATTAATATATTCTTTCTTTGCTAGCTCAGCAGTTTAACTCTCGGGGCGGGTGCGAAGCGTTCCACCATGTAACCTCTTCCTAAAATGTAAATGTAACTACTCTTTTCATCTATTCTCTTGGAAAGCTACATTCTCATATTGTTTTGAGGTGAACTTATTTTTCTCAACCTATTCTTCGTTAATGTAAAACAAATTGTTCTCTTCTTAAGTCACCTCTTTAGTATGGGATTAGCCCTTGTATTAACGACCTAGCGCCAAGTAGGTCTTAATCTAGTGTATTAGGAGTGCAAGTTCGCCTCCTCTCAAATTGTTATTTTAGAGGTCATTTAATTAACATTCTTTTCGTTTAATAGACCTCAGTAGATTGGGTATTTTACCCCTGTGTTTATGTCCGTTGAGGACAGCTTGAAGGTGGAGTTTGGTGTGGCCTGGGAGAGGCTTAAATTTGAGAGCGAGTGGCTCTTTTGAAAATTGTATGTTGTATGCCTCGAGGAGGCTTTTCAGTGTAATTTGGAGCAAGGGCTCCTAGGTATGAATGGGGTTTTCTGCCCCTCTGTTAAAACTTGTGTTTGGGGTAAAACTGAGCTGATTGCCCAAGCATTGTGCACTCGGGGCGCGAAGCCCAAATTCTGTAAATATTGTAACTACCTTATTTTGAGTTGCTATTCTGTACCTGCCATGCTTGTTACTTATTTATTTTCAAAAGAAAATATAACCGTATTAAATTTTAAATTTACTTTACAGGCACTATAATTTCGTAGCTTGAGATCCATTCACACCCGCACCTTCTTTCACCTCTACCTACCGCTAAAACACGGTAACAAGTGGTAGCAGAGCGTGGTTGAATGGGTCTCAATTTAGCCCCTTTTGACGGCTAAACATTGTTTGTTCCGAACTCTAACTATTTTCCCAGTTGCTGGAATTTTTTGAGTTTTTCAAAATTGTTCTGTCACCATGCCCGGCCCTCGCGATGTTCTCCATCTTAACTATTTGCGCAAGGAGGAGTTGATCTATGAATTAACTATCAGAAATGTGCAATCTGGAGGCACGGTTGCAGTAGACACTAACAAGCTTAGAGAGTCCCTTGATTTGCCCATTTCCATCCCCAATTTGGGAGAGAAAGAAATTGATGACTCTCTTTCCACGATCGTCGAGAATATTACTGGGCTAGCTTCTGTAGTTAGTTTTTTTGATGAAAATGATCCGTCTCCTAATCAAATTAAGCGTGTGCAAGGCAGGCTATATCATTTTTCGAATAGGGTTAACGATCTGTTGTCTCTAAAACTGAATGACGTTCAGAGGAAGGAAGCTAGTACGCTCCTGGAAAATATTTCCGAATTATCTAGTAAGGTCACTCAATTGTTAACTGGGGAAGTTCCTCCCAAATCTGATCAACCCACCATAGTGAATGCAGGTAGTGAGGAAGCGCCTCCCAAGGGAGAAGTTAATAGGATAACCGTTGCTGCTCAAACTATCCCTGCCCCATTGGACAACGAATCTGAACGTCGTGCATCTTTGAGTAACATCCGTTCTGAATTAACTTCCTTGCCATTGAAACCTTTACCTACTATGTCACCCGGGTTTAGCAGCTTGCCTCATCCATTGGCAATGTTGCTCAGAGGTATTTCTAAGTTTTCCGTTAATACCACCAGTGATGTAATTTCTTTTTTAAGATTTCTAGTTGAATTTCAGGATCATGCCCTTGTGTTTTCTCTTTCTCCATGTCAAATTTTGCAAATTATCTATCCGTATGCTATTGGTATTCTCTCAGATAAAATCGTAAGAGCCATTGCCGAGCAATCATCTATTGAGGATTTCCATGCCCATTTGCTAGCTAACTTCATCCCGGCTAGGGCCAGGTCCTCCCTTATTCAGAAGTACTATTACCGTGTACAACGCTTGGATGAAAACTTGGCTGATTTCATACAGGACATTAAGTTTTATACTAGGGCGTTTGCTCTTCATTTCCCTGAGGATCAGATTGTACAAGCTATTGTGGAAGGGATTTCACCACCCTACAGGTCATATTTGTGTTTCGCGGCGTGCCCGCAAACTTTCTCTGAACTTGAAGCGTTGGCCGTCTCAGCGGAAGGAGTTAGATACGCCGATTCTTTGCGTGTCGCGAAAGAACCCCCGCCTCCCTTTAGTAATACTCGGCCAACACCTCGCCGACCAGTCAATCCCCGTAAATGTTATGCTTGCGGGTCGCCTGACCATCTGCGCAACAAGTGTCCACTGATCAAGTCAAGTGGGACAAGGAATAGAGCCGGGTCATCACAAGGCTGTTTTAAGTGTGGTGGCCTTCTCACATATCGCCAAGAATTGCCCAAACTCAAATAGCACCCCCTCCTGCTCAACTTCTGGTGCAAATTCCACCTATGCCAATACAAAAAAGTGACTAGTGGCTTCGGCTGAGTCGACTAATCCATCTTCCCGAGACTCAGCCCCTAGTAAACAGGTTGTAAATGCAGAGAACGATCAGCCTTCAAATTCATCTTTTGAATGCCCTAAAGAATGTCTTAGGATTGCGGCGGATACCCCCGCACCTGTTCCTTTTCTTAAGATTGAGTTAAATAACGAGCCTATAACAGCTCTCTTAGATTCAGGCAGTGTTTGTTCGATTATTTCGGCTGAATGGTATTCTAAATTGAAAACGGTTTGTAAACTTCCTGACTATGTCTCTTCTCCTGTTCAATACGTGTCGGCTAATTCATCTCCATTAGAAATTCTAGGTTCCTTACTGGTCAAAATTCGTATTTTTAAGTTTACATGGAAAGTTAAATTGTTTGTGGCCAAGCAATTGTCTTGCCCCATTATATTGGGAGCTGACTTTATTTCTCACACTGGTCTTGTGCTCGATCTCCAGTCTAGGTCGTGCACATTCAAATTTGCTTCTAATTGTAAAATCCCACTATTAAAGTGTAATTCTGTGTCATGTTCTTCTATTTCGCCTACCCAGGATGAGATGTTGTTAGACCATAGACATCTACCTGAGGAGCAGGCTGATAGTATTCGCAAACTGTGTCTGTCGTTTCCCGAGGTGTTCTCTGATACTCTTGGTGTTACTGACCTTATTGAATACAAAATTGAGGTCACGGATTCGATTCCTGTCCGTTTTCCACCTTATAGGTTATCTCCACCTAAAATGAAGGCTCTGAAAGAAATTATCGATCAGATGTTGAAGGATGGTATTATTAGGCCCTCTAAGTCGGCGTATTCATCGCCTATTTTTCTAGTCCCGAAACCCCAAGGAGGCTTCAGGCCTGTCATTGATTACAGGGCTCTCAATCGGAAGGTGGTGTTGCAATCTGTGCCCCTTCCTGACCTACATTCTTGTTTTTCATGGTTTCGTAAGGCCAAGTTCTTCACCATCTTGGACTTGAATCAGGCCTATAATCAAATTCCCCTTGCCGAAGAGTCTAAACACCTTACAGCGTTTGCCACGGACTGGAATTTATATGAATACAACCGCGTACCTTTCGGGCTCCCCACGGGGGCAGCTGTGCTCACTAGGCTACTAGATAGGGTCTTCTCCGACATCAAATTCGAGTACTTATATCACTACTTAGATGATGTCGTCGTATTTTCAGAGACTTTTGAAGAACATCTAGATCATCTGCGAGAAGTTCTCAATCGCCTTCGTAAGGCTGGGTTAACTGTTAAGTTGTCCAAGGTTGCCTTTGCTAAGCCCTCTATGTCATTCCTAGGGCATATTGTGTCACCCGATGGTGTAGCAGTCGATCATTCTAGAACACAGGCCATCCGTGATTTTAAACCTCCCAAGGACATTAAAGGTATCGCCAGGTTCATTGGTATGGTGAATTTCTTCAGGAAGTTTATTCCTAACTTCGCTAATAGAGCGGCGCCCTTAAACCTTCTTCGTAGGAAAGGCATCAAATTCGAGTGGGGACCTTCTCAACAAGCCGCTTTTGAAGACCTTAAATTAGCACTTTGTAATGCCCCTGTACTTGCTATGCCTGATTTCTCGAAGAAATTCATTGTCCAAACCGACGCATCGTCGTCGGCGGTAGCTGCAGTCCTTCTCCAAGAGACTGAACTAGGGAGGCGCCCCATCGCCTATGCATCTAGGACTCTCTCGGCTCAAGAAGCAAAGTACTCCATATATGAGCTTGAAGGTTTGGCAGTCTTATTCGCCTTAGAAAAGTTCCGTCTCTATCTGGAACACATCAAATTCGACCTGGAGACAGATAATCAAGCCTTAAGCTGGGTCTTAGGTAGACCGCGTCGTACTGGTCGTATAGCCCGTTGGGCCATCCGTATTTCTGCCTTGCAATTTGATGTTAGACATATCAGAGGTATCGAAAATGTTGTTGCTGATGGACTCAGCCGTATGTTTTCTAACGACGTCGAGACCCACGAACCGGTCGACAGTTCATCACCTTCCGAGTCCATACTATCTGAGGTTAATGCCATCCTAACAGATGCTCCCATGCTTTTTAGGGATATCGAGAAATACCAACGTGAAGATCCGACGCTGGCTCCGATAATGGAAACCCTTTCTTCTGGGGAACATGTTGTCCCTTATGTTCTGAGGAATGGGGTTCTATGTTGCCCTTCGAGGCATGATAAGATGATGAAAGTTGTTGTTCCAGCTGTTCTTGTACCTATGATCTTCAAGTATTATCATGAGACCCCATTAGGAGGGCATCTTGGTATCTTTAAAACTCGTGAAAAAATTCGTGATATGTTCATCTGGAAAGGTATGGACGGTGAAATCCGTGAACTAGTAAAGGCTTGTAAATCCTGTTTGCTTAGTAAACCGACCATGTCCACCAAGGTAGGCCTCTTGTCTTCTCAGCAAGCGTCGCGCCCCATGGAACGCCTGTATATTGATTATGTAGGACCCTTCCCCCAGTCAAAGGGTAATGCCAACAAGTTCATCTTTGTGTGTGTAGATGGTTTTACCAGATTTTCTTGGTTATTTCCGACTAAGCTGGCTACCGCTCAGTCCACCATTACTTGCTTAAATTCTATTTTTGCTTCTCTTGGTCCGTGCCAACATATGGTATCTGATAATGCTAAGGCTTTTACATCTAATTTATTTCGTAAATTCTGTTTTGACTTGTCCATCTCTCATGTAACTACTTCGGCTTATTACCCTCAACCATCTCTGGCTGAACGGGTTAACCGTAATCTCAGGTCCGCACTTATTGCCTATCATCATGAAGATCCTTCCAGGTGGGACACGTCCCTGCATTGGATAGCTTTTGCTTTGAATTCGGCGGTTCATGAATCTCACAAGTTTACTCCAGCTTCTTTGATGTTCAAGTTTGTTCCCAACACGCCGCTCTCTAACCTCTGGTCTCTGAGTGACATTCTACCCGAGACAATAGATCCGGACAACATTAAAGATCTTTGGAAGAAGGCTAAAGCCAATCTTAAAGTGTCTCATGAAAAGGTTAGGGAAAGGTATGATCGTGGACGGAGACCCACCCCTTTGAAGGTAGGTGACCAGGTTATGGTCAAGAATTTTGTTCCCGCGGGCAAGCTTGCCCCCAGATTTCATGGGCCATGCATCATTCTCGATTTTCTTACTCCGGTTAAATTGTTAGTAAGCAATCCAGCCACCGAGAGGATATCTAGGGTTCACCTGTCCCAGGTGAAACCGGTGTAAATTTGTTTCAACTTGCTTCATATAATTTGATAGGAATATGATGGTTATATTTTTTTTTTGAGTTCCACTCTTAAGGCATTCTGCTCCTTCTATTTTATTTTATATGTAAGCATTTCTTGTAAACCTCCCCCGATTGTTAAACTGCCATCCTGTCCTTGTCACGGCCATTACCACGCTCCCGTCTCCTGCCCCACTACACACAGTGGCTGGCTTAGATGAAATGCCATGGATATCTGCACGCCGCTGGCCCCTCAATCTCTCTACATGCCTGTGCCCTCAAAAGAAAAATGATGGTCCAACACAATTCTGCCGCCTAGCTTTAATGTTTCAGTGCCCCCGCAGCCGCACGGCGCTGTGCCGCGGCTGGGTTCGAGGACGGGCCCCCTCGGCCCCAGCGAGGACGACATGTGCACGGCGAGCCGGAGCTCTCCTCCCGGCCAAGGCTGATGTGCGGCGCACGACCTGCTACTTGCCCGCAGCCTGTATATGTTCACCGCGGGTGCGGCGTGCTTCAACACCTCTGCTCCCCTCATAGTGCGGGCGAGCGGTATCTCAGGGTACTTGAGGGGTCCGAGCGGCTTCCTTTGGACGCAAGCTGTAACGGCCGGTCTGGCCATCCAACTTAGCCTACATCAACTACATAGACATTCCTGTTCAACCTTAATACCGTTTCATGGGAATTCAACAGCAATATTTGGTGGACATTGCAAAATTTTTCTTCACTTTTAAGTATTAAAAGTTTATCCTCAGAATTCAACTACTACAAACAGAAAGACTTTACTTCACTTGCAACAACAAAATTTTGAAACTGAAACAAACCAAATTAAGAAAATCTCATAAATGCTTCTGCAATCTATCTTCATATTCACATCATAACTTGGAACTTGTTTCAAACTGACTTCATGTGTCATCCCTCGAGGAACTTTTGGGGGGGGAGGTCTGTACCGGGCGGTACACCTCCACTCCGCTAATTTAAAATGTGAGCCTGTGGAAACTCCTCTGCTGGAGGAAGTCTGAACTTTATTTACCCTATTAATTTTCTAGTTTCTCAGAAGATGTCACCACCTGGAAATTTTTGAGTTTGTGAACTGTGTCATTTTCGACGTACTTTTGTTTTGCTTGAAGTAAGAAGTGTGAACTTTCTCTTCTAGAGGACATCACTGAAAAACTACAATAGTGCACCCTAGTGGGAAGAAAAATAACTCTTCTTTGGAGAAAATTTTATTTCAAAAGTTTGTTCTTTGTTAAATTTCTTTCTGTTATTGGTTAAGTTGGCTGTATACCCCTCTCTTTCCCCTTGTTTTGCATTTGACCAATCCCGAATTTCTGTTATTAATTTCTGACCAATCATTGGTATCTTCCCCCATCTATATATATAAAATAACTTGTCCTGACTGACTGACTGACTGATTCATCATCGCTGAGCCAAAACTACTGGACATAAAGAAATGAAATTTTGGGGCTATATTCATATTAAGATGTAGGTGCTCGCTAAGAGAGGATTTTTTTGATATTCCGTCGCTAAGGGGGTGGAAAGGGGGGTGAAATTTTAAAAAGAGTGTATCTATATCTCAAAACTTTAAAAGTTTACAGATGTAAAAATTGGTATTTAGAATCTTCTTTTAAAATAAGGATACACGTATTTTTTTGTTTTCTGAAAACCCCAATAGGAGGGGTGAAAAATGGTGAAAATGGGGAAAAATGGGTTGAATGCCTTCAATCAGGATACCGGTACTTATATCTCAGAAACTGAAGATATTACAGACCTGAAAATTGGTACTTTTGATCTCTTTTAAAAATAAAGAAATACGTATTTTTTTGTTTTTGGAAAATCCAATTAATGTTAGGATGAAAAGGGGGTGAATTTTTAAAATGAGTGAATCTCTATCTCCAAACTTTTAAAGTTTGCAGATGTAAAAACTGGTATTTAGAATCTTCATTAAAAATAAAGAAACACGTATTTTTCTGTTTTCGGAAAATCGCAATAGGAGGAGTGAAAAGGGGTGGAAAATGGGTTGAATGCCTTTAATGAGGTTACTTATATCTCAGAAACTGAAGATATTACAGACCTGAAAATCGGTGTTTGGGATCTCCTTTAAAAAATAAGAAACACGTATTTTTTTGTTTCTGGAAAATCCAATTAAGGGAGGGGGTGAAAAGGGGGTAATATTTTAAAATTAGTGTATCTATATCTCAAAACTTTTAAAGGTTATAGATGTGAAAATTGGTATTTAGAATCTCCTTTAAAAACAAAGAAACACGTATATTTTGTTTTCGGAAAATCCAATTAATGGCAGTTAAACAGGAGTGACAAATTGGGGTGAATTTTTGAAAGATTATATCTACAGAATATCTTGGAAACGTAAAATGTTACAGACGTAAAAAGTGGGTGTTTGGAATCTCCTGTAAATGTAAAGAAACATAGGTGATTTGTTTTTGGAAACTCCACTTAAGGGGAACTCAAAAGGGGTGAAATTTTGAAATGAGAATTTTTACAGTATGTCTAAAAAACTCAACATGTTACAGAAGTGAAAAATGGTACTTTTTAATCTCTATTAAACATAAAGAAACGTGTATTTTTAGTTTTCGGAAATATCACCTGGATGGAGGGGGGGGGGGGGTTAAAGTGACTGAAAATGGTGTTGAATTCTTTTAATTAGGCTACTGATATATCAAAAATGAAGATTTTACAGACGTGAAATTTGATATTTTCAATCTGCTTTAAAAGTAAAAATACACGTATTCTCTTAAAATCCAATGAAGCGGGAGGGGGGGTGAAAGAATTGAAAAATAAATTGGCTTAATTGTATGAGAATACATACATCTAATAAAAACTAAAGTTATTACAGATGTGAAAATTCGTATTTGGATCTCCTTTAAAAACAAAGAAAAACGCGATTTGGGCGGGAAACCATCTTGGAGGGCTGGAGTGTAAAGTAGTTGAATTCCTTTCATGAGGACACATAAATCAAAAACTGAAGAAGTTAGAGTCGTGATAATTGGTATTTAGAGGATCCTTTACTATTAAAGAAACAAGCATTTTTTTCGGGAAAGTTCATTTAGGGGGGGGAGGCGGGGGTAGTGTGAAATGAAGTGAAAAAAGTAAATTACTTTTATGGGGATACTTATATCTCAAAACTGAAGGTAAGAGACGTGAACATTGGTGTTTGGAATCTCCCTTAAACATAAAGAAACAAGCCTTCTTTTCATTTCTTTTTGTGGGCGGGGGGGGGGGGGGGTTGGCGGTAAATAAACTTAACGGCGGTGGGGTGTAGAAGGAGGTGAGACCAATTGATTTTACTGTTATTAATGTACTTACAAGGATCCTCCGTTGCTCAGGCGGCACCGCGCCGGCCTCTCAAAGCTGGGTTCCGTGGTTCAAATCCCGGTCACTCCATGTGACATTCGTGCTGGACAAAACGGAGGCGGGACAGGTTTTTTCTCCGGATACTCCGGTTTTCCCTGTCATCAGCCATTCCAGCAACACATAATAATAATAATAATAATAATAATAATAATAATAATGTTCCGGACCGTCGTCAAATGTGCGGACCGCGCTGGCAACGGCTCCTGGACGGGTAATGACTAAGAATGCAGTCCGGCCGCGGGTTCAGTGCCGCCATATCACCCAATATACACCACGCCGGATCTCCTGAAGGATTTTATCCATATTAAAAATGATTAAAGGAAAAGATGGCAAAGATTTACGGACCCAACTGACCAGGAGGAATACCTGAGGCAAGCCCGGGAAGTACGAAATCGATTGCTGGAAAGGAATATTGAAAAATGGGAGGAAACGTGCTGTAAAATAATAGAAAACGAGTCAAATCGCGAATTTCGGCGGATTATATATCTAAAACAATAAGCATTCAATTATAAATTTCAGTATAATACCGTAGCGAAGCACGGGTATCTTGCTAGTCTTGAATATGTTTCTATACCCTAGCCAATAAAAAGTTTGTGGGAGGGTGTTTTCTTTCCCCGAACACCTAGAACCTTCCGCGAGAGGATATAAACTGCTGATTTTTGGGTCTCCGGGCCACTTCTGTTCCATCTTTCAGTGTATTAAGTACAGAGCAGGAGGCGGGAAGCGCCTCTTTCTCCGGCAGCGGTCAACTATAAGGTAATGGCCGATTAATATATTCTTTCTTTGCTAGCTCAGCAGTTTAACTCTCGGGGCGGGTGCGAAGCGTTCCACCATGTAACCTCTTCCTAAAATGTAAATGTAACTACTCTTTTCATCTATTCTCTTGGAAAGCTACATTCTGGGATAGAGAGTGCTAACCCTCTCGTGCTCCCACTCATATTGTTTTGAGGTGAACTTATTTTTCTCAACCTATTCTTCGTTAATGTAAAACAAATTGTTCTCTTCTTAAGTCACCTCTTTAGTATGGGATTAGCCCTTGTATTAACGGCCTAGCGCCAAGTAGGTCTTAATCTAGTGTATTAGGAGTGCAAGTTCGCCTCCTCTCAAATTGTTATTTTAGAGGTCATTTAATTAACATTCTTTTCGTTTAATAGACCTCAGTAGATTGGGTATTTTACCCCTGTGTTTATGTCCGTTGAGGACAGCTTGAAGGTGGAGTTTGGTGTGGCCTGGGAGAGGCTTAAATTTGAGAGCGAGTGGCTCTTTTGAAAATTGTATGTTGTATGCCTCGAGGAGGCTTTTCAGTGTAATTTGGAGCAAGGGCTCCTAGGTATGAATGGGGTTTTCTGCCCCTCTGTTAAAACTTGTGTTTGGGGTAAAACTGAGCTGATTGCCCAAGCATTGTGCACTCGGGGCGCGAAGCCCAAATTCTGTAAATATTGTAACTACCTTATTTTGAGTTGCTATTCTGTACCTGCCATGCTTGTTACTTATTTATTTTGAAAAGAAAATATAACCGTATTAAATTTTAAATTTACTTTACAGGCACTATAATTTCGTAGCTTGAGATCCATTCACACCCGCACCTTCTTTCACCTCTACCTACCGCTAAAACACGGTAACAATAATAATAATAATAATAATAATAATAATAATATAATAAAATCCAAATTCATGAAAACATGTTATCATCGCCGTTACGGTAAACATGTATAAGACATAAATGATCAGAAATGTAATTCTACATACCTTTAGTTATGTAGTATATATCGATAGGACCACTAATAATATAAATATTTGAGAATTAAATTTTAGGCCTTTCCCTAAACTACCATTTCACTCAGCGTGAATACAATTATTTACAGTCTACTAGATTGTAGTGGCAGTGGCTAATTCCCCGACTTTACATACCGATTTTCATTAATTTCTCTTCAGCCATTTTGTCATGATGCGCGTACATACATACAGACAGATAGACCTACAGACACACGGAGAAGATGGAAAATTAAAAAGTGCGTTTCCTTGTTACTGTGGACACGACCGATACAGACACGCCATTGTTTTTAAATTCTGAGCAATGTACAGACAAAACTCTTATTGTATATAGGCCTGTAGTCCACATGCAAAGACGGGAATCGAAACGGGTAATCCCCTGGACGAGAACGGGTAATAAGACACTGGTATTGATTGTTTGTTGGGTTGCCCTGCGTCTATGACCTTGCCCAACCCGCGCGGCGAATAGACTGGTCTCTTTGTAACAACTTCAGAGCCGAAGTGCGATTGAGGGAAAGGAGGAAGTGGGGAGGGGGCGAGGTGACGTGAGGTAATATCCGGCCACTGTTGTCAACTTAGTGACTTTCTCGTATCTGAAGAGACGACATAACCAGGTCAGTGTCGTCCTTCGCTGCCATTGTAAGGAACTAGGGTGACTCGGTGCATATAAATAAAAAAGATATAACTATTTTAAAAGGACGACAATGCCAGAGAAAAAGAGGACACAAAATGTCTCCATTGGGAGTCTGTATTCAGATTTATATCAGTAGCGTAGCCAGAATCGCCCAATGGGGGGGTTACAGTTACAAAATTAAGATATAACATAATGAAACTGCTTGTGCGTGTCTGGTACGCGCATGTATGACTGTCATAAGGATACGCCCCAAGGGCTCTGAACTTTGGAGCGTGGGTTGGCGACCACGGGGCCCTTAGCTGAGTCCTGGCATTGCTTCCACTTACTTGTGCCAGGCTTCTCACTTTCATCTATCCTATCCGACCTCTCTTGGTCAACTCTTGTTCTTTTCCGACCCCGACGCTATTAGGTTTGCGAGGGCTAGAGAGTCTTTCATTTTCACGCACTTCATGGCCCTTGTGTTCCTTTGGCCGATACCTTCATTACCTTTGGCGCTTTGCTATACGAGGAATGGTAATTTGTGTGTCCAATTGAGAAGCTTTCTTGCTTGCTTGCATAAATATGTTTATGAACTCCTCTTCTGCGTTTCCTCTGATCTCGATAATTCTGTCCTCCACAACATTAACATATGAAAATGCTTTTGCAATGTCCAACTCTTCACTTTGAAAAAATCTGCTAAGAAGAGCACTTACATTAAATACTTGATTTAGTATATGTAGAGCATTAGTGCAGGCTTCTTTATTATTCCATTGTACTATATTTTCAAGAACTGCAACGACGGCATCAAACAGTTCTAGAAATACTGCAATTGAGTCATGGCGCTCCACCCATCTTGTTAGACACAATGCTTTAAGCCTCGTTTTGTCACTTTCAGGAACAGTGGCATCTATCGATTCTTTAAATGCATTTAACCTTTTAGGAAAACTAAGAAATGAACAAATATTCTCCACAGTACCCAAACAGTTTCTGATTCCTTGGATTGAGCATGCACGGGTTATAGCAAGATTGAGAATATGTGAACTGCAGTCCACGTACAAAGCCAACGGGTAGGTCTCCCTTATTATCTCTTGGACGCCATTAAACTGCCTACTCATAGCGTTAGTTCCATCATATCCTTGTCCTCTTAAATAATTTAAGTTGACTCCTATCTTCTTAAGCACATCAATTATTTTGGCAGCCAAACCTCTTCCAGAGTCGTCAGTGATCGGTACAAACTGGAGGAAGGCCTCCCTGAGTGTCTGAGAGTCAGGGTTGACATACCGAACACAACGTGACATTTGTTCCATTCGAGAAATGTCACTTGTCTCATCGGCCATTATAGTGAAACACTGTGATCTGTTCACTCTGCGCACGATGTTTTCAACAATAAAGTAATTGCATACGTGAATGATCTCGTTTTGAGTTTGTGGGCTAATATACATAGCATTGCGGCTGCTTGTAAGCAAATGAGTTTTTAAATCCTCATCCCCATTTCTTGCACGAAAATGAAGGAAAGTACTAAAATTTCTATCATTTTCAGTAGGCTCTTCATCATTCAATATAATGGGTCCATCGTCTCTATGTCCTCTAAGGGGTAAACCTTGGCGGCCACACAAAATGATAGTTTCGATAATAGGAATAATCTTCTTTCTGTTGTCTTCAATTTCCTTTTTCATGTTCTTCTTACAATTTACTTTTCGTCGCACCGACGTAGATAGGTAGATACGTAGATGGGACAGGGAAGCAACCATGGCCTTAATTAAGGTACAGCCTCACTATTTGCCTGGTGTGAAAATGGGAAACCATGGAAAACCATTTTCAGAGCTGCCGACAGTGGGGTTCAAACCCACTATCTCCCGAATGCAAGATC
Source organism: Anabrus simplex (assembly GCF_040414725.1). Lineage (NCBI taxonomy): Eukaryota > Metazoa > Arthropoda > Insecta > Orthoptera > Tettigoniidae > Anabrus > Anabrus simplex. Next base: position 170,139,232 of record NC_090269.1, on the reverse strand, counting down.
ACAGCCAACTGTACGGCCAACTCGCTCGGTTTTACGTACATGTAACCATGTAGTTACGAAAGCATGGTAAGATAGTTAACAACTAAGTGAACTAATTTGAATGATTATAAAATGAGTAATTCATCTAAGAAGAGTCGAATATCGGTATTATTTTTATTTTATTTTCAAAATCCACTTGGTGGCTGCGTAAAGACAAAGAATACACTAGGCCTATAACAACTTCGTTAAATATAAGGAATTTTTGTAAATGATAAATCCATGATCTTTGTCCGGCGAATATAAGTGGTATCTGAATGAGTGTCAGAAGAGAATCCCTGAGCGCTTTGAGGTCCTTGGTACTGATGTTGAAACTCGTCTTCTTAGGGATTGTCCCTCTTGCAGCGATTATGAGACCCCTCACGTCTACGTCGTCAAGCTCGTATTTATTGTTGTTATATGGCTCTGTAGGCAGGTAGATATACTTCTTTTCTCTGTCTACTTCATCTGGTTGGTCGTACAGTAACAGATTTGGCCTAATCCAGCTTTAAAATCTAGTTCAATTTGAAGTTTAAAAACATAATTTTCGAAACGTTTGCACTTGACAAATGGGAGCATAGTATGACCCTGCTTTGAGAACAATAATGTCCTTTTTCTATGTACAACAGATACCTTACAATGCGGAGTACATTGTTCTTTTAGTAACTTGACTTGCGGTGCGGAATATGAAGCGTCTATTAACGAGTGTCAGTTCAACTTCAGGACAATGTCAATCGGAGTGTTTCTATTGAGGCGAGAAGATAAACAAACCACCGTCACCGTTTCAAAAATCTTTTCTGTTTCAAAGCATCGATGTAGCTGACATGTACGGAAGAACTGAGCTTCTGTTCACGTGACACACGGCACACGAAACGTTGTGGTGTCGAGGCATCGAGACAGCTGATTGAGCTGGCGGTGTTTCGAAACACACACACACTACGACCAAAGAGCCGGCGCGGCAGTCATGCAGACACTGAATCACCTCCATACTGACTTTGCATATTCCAACAGTTAATAGACATTATCTATTTTCTATTATCTATTATTATCTAGTATCTATCTATTTTAAGCAATGTTTATTTAGTTTATTGTTAACTGTCAGTTTATATTTATTTTCTTTTTGTGAAAGTTCCATGGGGGGGGGGGTTCTAACCCCCAGTAACCCCCCTCTGGCTACGCCCCTGATTTATATACTTTAATTTTGACATACATTTTGATCAAAATTGATCCATTTCCATATTTTACAACTTGATGGTACTTTCCTGAAGATCAAATTGCCTTCAGGAGTTTTGGCTTATCTAAAATATAAAAATATACACATGTAAATTCCTTTAAACTGTATTGAAGCATTAAGAGGCTTTCACGGAATCTACTGAAAAACGGTTCCTATTATCAGTGCTGAGATCAATGAAAATACTCTTTCTACATTTGCATTGTGCCTTGTTATAAAAAATTATATTCTGCAAGTTGTATTAACTTTTTTCTTTCTTTCTTAACCCGTTTTCTCTCCAGGGTTATTTATTTCCTCGCACTCAGCGAGGGATCCCACCTCTACCGCCTCAAGGGCAGTGTCCTGGAACGTGAGACTTTGGGTCAAGGGATACAACTCGGAAGGAGGATCAGTACTTCGCCCAGGCGGCCTCACTTGCTATGCTGAACAGAGGCCTTGTGGAGGAATGGGGAGATTGGAAAGGATAGGCAAGGAAGCAGCCGTGGCCTTAAGTTAGGTACCATACCGCCATTTGCCTGGAGAAGAAGTGGGAAACCGCGGAAAACCACTTCGAGGATGGCTGAGGAGGGAATCGAACCCCTCTGTCCTCAGTTGACCTCCCGAGGCTGAGTGGACCACGTTCCAACCTCGTACCACTTTTCAAATTTCGTGGCAGAGCCGGGAATCGAACCAGGCCCTCCGGGGGTGACAGCTAATCACGCTAACCACTACACCACAGGGGTGGACATTTTAATACCTCTGAACCACAATCAACTGACTTAGCCTACTTGAAATGAAATTGTTTGCCCATTTCTGACTACAAGGTCACTTGTTAAATTCAGGGTCATTCAGGAATTGTTTGAAATTGCAGAACTGGTCAAAATATTTCAAGTTGCTTGCAAATACAGAATACTTTTTTCAGCATCCCAATAATCCATATAACGTTTCAGTGCCATCCATGTAAAAAAGGTAGATTCATCAAACATCAAGACCCATGGTTTTTAGTATTCATACAACAACATATAAACACACTAACTTCTTTACGAAAACCTTCTTTTCTAGCATTTTCTAACTTCTCTAACTTTTCTAACTTCTCTTTAATTTTTAAGCAAATTAACTTCCGTTACAATCTGTTTTGAAGAACCTGACAAACGATATCCTGTATTTCTATTATTTCAAGAATAGAATATTTTCTATTTGCATGAAACACGGACACCAATGATTGTAAATGCCATAAGTAAGCCTCACCTAATCTATTTTTTTTAAATGGAACTAATATCTTAGGTGCCGTAATTGCAGTTAAGGAATGATACTTTAATCGAGTATAGAATACATTTCAACACATGGGAAAAGAGACAGCAATTTAGTTTTTCTGTGGGACGGTAACCACTTATAATTAATTAAGACTCTTCTGTTCTCACAGTATAAATCGAAAAATAATTATTCAACTTCAACATGAAACATTCAATATTAACAGTTAAATAGTAAGCCGCATGCTGTATTGCATATATGGGCCGGACAGCCTACCCCTATTAAATTATTATTCAAATATTTCTTTTATCTGCGACATTTCTTTCGATTTATACCCGCAAAGATTGTATTTACATTATCGCCTGTAAATGTTACGCACTTATTCACAGTGCCCAAATTTGTTAATGTTTCTGTAACGCACCCTGCAATCATCTCAAATGTTTAATTTGGGGTTGATTTAAGCTCTACCACTTTTGTTTTAATTCCTCCCATTTTGTAATCGACATACTGAATAACAATAGGAAATAGTTTTACACATCCCTACTTACTCGCATCAGTAGAAACTCCAAAGCATGATATCCTATTTCAACATTCTACAGTTATATCTAAAGCATGAGGAGCAATAACGTTGCTTACAATACACTCAGTTTCTGTTCCGCCAATTGAAATCCGTTTGGCAACATCGTAATAAAACAAAACACCTTCATTCAATTTCGGTGAACAGCCCATGGATTTGTAGCTAAAATGATGGCTAAGAATGTTGAATGCCTGTGCTCTCTCCAGCAAGGACCCGGTGACTTAAAACAGAAGTTGACTTCTGTTGCTGAAGTAATGTGCCTATTCTGGATGCTGAACTGCAACCTTGAAGATTAGTCTTATGTTTCTGACTTGCAATTTGATGTTCCAAATCTTGGCTACCTAGTAGGCCCAAAAAGTAAAATATGTCTGTGTCTTACCTAGCTCGTTTTACAAAATATTTCATTATGTTTACTTGGAAAGTAAGTTCGTACTACACAAATTTTGCATTCAGCTTCAAATTCATTCCTGCCTTTGCAAGAACATCTCTAAATGTACCTACTATTCTGTTTAGGCATTCTGAATACGTATGTGCTGATTTCAAATCGGCCAATGAATTAAGAACGCGTATAGGCTATGATTAACACACAATTAAATGATGAAACACGGAGCGAGTTGGCCGTGTATTTTGGGTTGCGTAGCTATCAGATTTCCTTCGAGAGATGGTGGGTTCGAATCCCACTGTCGGCAGCCCGGAAGACGGCTATCCGTGGTTTCCCATTTTCACACCAGGCAAATGCTAGGGGCTTTACGTCGCGCCGACACAGATAGGTCTTATGGCGACGATGGGATAGGAAAGGCCTAGGAGTTGGAAGGAAGCGTCCGTGGCCTTAATTAAGGTACAGCCCCAGCATTTGCCTGGTGTGAAAATGGGAAACCACGGAAAACCATTTTCAGGGCTGCCGATAGTGGGATTCGAACCTACTATCTCCCGGATGCAAGCTCACAGCCGCGCGCCTCTACGCGCACGGCCAACTCGCCCGGTGCCTGGCAAGATTGTACCTTAACTAAGGCCAGGGACGCTAGCATACGATTCTTAAAACTTCCCCATCCTTGCGCCTCCGAACACCTTAATTAATACCAACAGTGAATTCGTCAGGTCATTAACGCTTGTTCATGTGTAAGTGGAGCACGAATGCGAACGTGGAAACTATTTACAGGAAACACTAAAGGGTCGATTACAGAAACGGTGTTTAGACGATGTATACTGTTAAACAATGCCTAAGTATGGCTGCCGCATTGCAAAGACGTTATTTATGACTTAGGCAATGTCTAAAACCGATATTCAACCGGCCATGTCTTAACACTGCCCAGAACACTGTTTAACCTCAAATGTGACGAGTGAATTACAATCAGAGGTTATGCGCCATGGAACATGTTGAAACCAATTAGTTCATGTCATTGGCATATAAATAAGATATTATGAGAAAATAATATATGGGAAAGAATAGTTCGTATTGAAGCAGGATTTATGTGGAAAACCGGCCGGCTGAATCATGTCTTCAGAGGTACACGTGTAGAGGATTGGCGGATGTTGCATCATAGAGGGCTCTGGAATTTTCCATTTGGTAGAGAGAGAAACTTGAGAACGAGATGAGACAGAACTAAAGATATCTACTGGCGGAAATTTTGAACCGACGAATCACAAGGCAGCGCACAAATGAGTAATGTGTATGGTAACAGTAGTACCAATATGATAACACTGCGAAGGACGGTTGGAACCCAGAAGAAATTATTATAACATGTGAATAAGACTCTTATAATCACGTATAAATTAAATTAAAATAACCTGGCAGCTTGTGAAGTTAAATATGTGATAACCAGGGACAGGAAGTATGGTGCAATTAAGAGGGGAATCCTTGATGTGTGTACTACAGGTACGCAGGATGCATGACGCCACGCGCTAATGATGAGCTCACTCTGAATTCTGAATTTGAACGGGTCGGACGTGCTTCTAAGATCATCGCCTAAAAACGTGGATTCAGCATTGAGCATTTCTGTAGGCATAAATAATACTGTCACATTGAAGAAAACGAACTTAATCCGCAGGGATTTTCCCATAAGGGAAATATTAATGGTTGATTTTTCACAAATTGATACGTATAACTGGGTGAAGTACCGAGCCATTTGTTATGCAAGCAGTGTGGAATTTCATAAGTAATGGAGTCGCAAGTCAAATTAGAACTTATAATGAACATTAACTAATAGATTCCGGTGGAGAATAGGCTACAAACTGAATTGTTGCGTAGACGGAATCGTGAAAGGGGTTATTTCATGGTGTTTCTGTAAGTTGTGTGATAATTGATACTGTACGTTTTCTATGCTCAGTGTATTTCGTCTTGTGCGGGACGCGATCTACAAACTGTGCTGTTAATCGGATTGTGTCGGGACAGTGTACGTCAGAAAAAGAACCATGGGAGAGAGCTCTAAGGACCCTCGTATTTTCCAATGTCATGATGGAGTGAGAGCAGCATCGATTGGCCGACCCGATGACTGAAATGGTGCATTGCTGAATCATGGAACGACGCGGACAAGGATGAGTACATCTGATTTTATTTAATCTCTAAGGCAAACATTTCTGGCTGTAGGAATAAATTTGTACATAGTAATTTCTTGCATGTAATATTTAAATTTATTTGAGTTAATTATGTATCAAGGGTCAGCTAGATTAGTATAAGTTATTTTGTGGTACTAATGCCTTGGGGGTGTTATTTTTTGTATATATCGTTTTTGAGTGAAGGTGTCAATTTTTATCTTCGAAATGTATTCTTGAGCGTGTGTTGAAATAGTCTTCTTCCAATGACATATCAGCGTGTGTTCATGTAATGGGGATAGAGTTTAGATGGCATTATGTACATTTAAAGTAGTTTGTGGGAGCATGTTAACTGTATGTCATGTTGCATGAGTATTTTTGTTCTTCGAGAAAGACCCATCAGTGTTGTGCTACGGACTCGAACCAGTGACCATCAGTAAATATTACAGTTTATATTTGAAGTCATCGTACGAGGATAAACGATTTGATTTTGGTTGAGGTAAAGATCTGTGCTGTGAGGTAGTTCATGTTTGTCGACGTTTCTTTATTGTGTTTATTTGGAGACTTGTTGAGATACGATATATTTTAAACATCACAACGGCAGTGAGGGGAAGAAAATAAGTGAGAGATATTAGATGATATATTACAAAAATTATAATAGAAGGCAAGGAATTGTGTATTCCGTATTTTGCTATTGTTTGAGGAATATTATGTTAATCCTGGTGAGATTTGAACCACTGGACGTTGTTAGAGAGTCCGAGAGAGGCCAGACTAGGAGGTATTTTGAAGAAGACTGAATATGTGCTTGCCTTGTCATGGAGATAGCTTGGGGAATGCTGACATGTGTGTTACGCCAGATATAGCGTTGAAAAGGATATGTTTATTCTCAAGCCTCCCAGTGACTGCGTCTGAATGTGAAAGATTATATCGTGTTGAGGAAGGGTCATTGAAGATTAATGAAGATGTTAATTTTATACAGTTCCAATTGATTAAGTAGAACCACAGCATAACTTTATTTGAATATTTAACGTTATCTGATGATCACTTTGATTAGAAGTCGGGGCATTTAAGGTATGCTGTAATTGGGTGTCTTGTGTGTAACTGTTCCACCTCGTCAAAACAACACTTGGGGAGATGAAAGTTATAATCTTGGGACACATGAATATTAAATAAACTATTTGTGGCTTGCCCGCAAATTGCCACGCAAATAGAAACAATTAACATTCCATGGTTTCCCATTTCTCTATGTAATGTTTGGGCGCCATGGTTACAGTTTTAGGTAAACCAAAATTTATATTTACTGGCATAGAGACTTATACTTAAATCACAGGGGTAGGATTTTAAATAATTAACCATTAAGTATCGCTTAAGAAAGAAAATTAACGCAATATAAAATACAAATGAATTTATTATACAAAAAAAATGAGATGAATCGGAAAAGTTTCCTTAAAGCGTGGAGGGATTTAGAATTTACTGAATTTACTATTGCTTGCTTTATCTAATTGAAGCTCACCAATTACAGCTTTCGTTGACGTCATCTGGTTTCCGTGGTTACTCGTTCTCTTCTTCTCGATGTAGACTCTGCTGCATGGACATCCTTCCTTCCTTCTCTGATATGGTACGGGCTATCTGGACTAACACTCCCTACTTGCCTAGTCTTTAAATTAGACACTGGCCCTATACTTGTAATAACTGATCAGCGTTGATCGTATGAGGAGAAAATTCAGAGATATGGATTTTTCCATATTAGTAGAAATCTCAAACCAACTGAGCTATACTATTTATACGGTACAGACTTGTACCAAAATTCCGTAGACTTGAACTAAACATAGTTCTTCGTCCACAATATTTACTGAATATCACACAAGCCATACGCTTGTTTCGTTTCTCGTAGATCCGATAACATAACCACAGCGACAACACATTGTACAAAAGTAACTATGTCGCTGAGCGACCACACACTGTTTCAAAAATCAAATCACGTCGTTTAAATAGATGTTCACAGTAGAAGTAGTAGTGATGGAGTTCCTCGTTAGGATGTTAGCTTCACAGCAGAAGTTGTACTTAGTTAGATGCCGTTCTCGTGTTGAGAATCAGTATATATCCGGGCTCACCCCCACTCTTGGTAACAGTTCAATCTCAAAACTCATATACAACGAAGTATCTGATTCGATAGATCGAAGCATCAACTCCCCTTCTCTTCCTCCTCGACAAGTCCAGAAGGCGTGGCGAAGATATAGCTGACCAGCTTTGCAAGCCTCGCGCACGGGTCGCTGTTTACTAGCCTTGGTCATAAAATAAACCCATGACTAACGCAAAATCCCAAGCTTCAAGAATAACCCTCCGTATACACAAATATGAGATGAAATGAAAACAACTATGTCTCAACGTATTGAGCGTATTTACAACATAATGAATTCTTATCCTACATAATATAATAATTTAAATAATAAAACGATGTTATCATATATACAATATGATTCCAAAAAGCCTTGATTACAAATGATTGACGTTGAATAAATATGTTATTAAAAATAATTGCCGATGGCGGATAAACTTGATATCAAATGATATCGCGTAAAATTATATTATATTAAATTAGTAGGACTGGAGAAGCCTGGACGGTTACATACGCCCTCCTGTTATTTACAGATATAACATATATGAAAATAACACACTACAACAAAACGGCTGATATACACATCATTACATCTTACAAACACTTAATAAAAACATACATAATCAAATCTTGTATCTCACTGTAGAGTGTCTGTTTCAACGATACCAGATAACATTAGTAATAAATCCTGCCAATTTTCTTCCGAAAGTTTGTCAGCAACACTCATAATATTTACAACAACAGGTAAATAACACTATCTTTGCACTTCACCATCAAAGTGTTCGTCAGTTCCAGGTTATAATAATATATACACCACACACACACGTAATCACACGTGGCTTACCTCTCTTAAATGGCCGCAAGCAATTTCTTGTTTTCATTGCAAAAAATATATACTTAGAAAATTATTGCATTAATTTCCTTCTGCAGTTTCAAAACAAAATCACAAGTTACTCATGGCTTCTACAATGGTATCAGGTCTAGGTTCACAACCTATACATGAATTCACGTTTTCTAACTCACGTACATTTAATGTTATCAAAACAACATCTGGGAGACATTACACTTAATTCGCAGAAATATATCGTCTCAGAGAGCGAATATTATAAGTGCCCAACATGAGACGATTACCATCTTTCAATCTGTATGTACAAGGACCAACCCGACAATGAATCTGGAATGGACCCTGATACAACAAAAAGAACTTCTTCGTCACTTTCTCTTCACTGGACGAGAGAATGGGAACACGTAACAGAACATAATCTCCTACCTGAAATTCGTCTAACACCTGACGTTTCTGCTGTCTGCTACGCTTCTCAGCCGCTTTAATCAAATTCTCTCTCGCTAATCTGACATATATCTGAGAGTCCCGCTGAGGTTCCTGTGTAATACCTAGTACTTTTGTCAGCTCATTCCTAGGATTGCTGCCAAAATGAACCTCTAATGGGGTGAATTTCGTACTATCATGCTGAACCATGTTAATCTATTTCTCAATCAACGCTAAAGAACCAACCCACGCAGTGTGCTTGTCATGAACTAAAGATCTAAACATCCTACCCAATTCCTTCATCGTGCGTTCACACATATTCCCTTGCGGATTCCTAATTGAGGAAAAAACATGTGTGATACCTAACTCTGTCATCACAGCCCTCCACTTCTTCGAGGTAAATTGAGATCCGCTATCAAATAATAACCTACTAGGCGTACCTAATTCCTGAATATACTTGTCACTAATAATCTTACTGCAACTAAGACCTGTCGCTTCTCTCATCGGATACAATAAAAGATTGACACACTCACTACTCGAAACTTCAATAATACCATCCTCTAACATAGCTTCAATTTGATTGTCTACCGCTTTAGCATATTTATGTGGTATCGGATATCTTGGTCCAGCGAATATACTTTTATCCAGCACTGAAAATGAGTGTTCATACACATGTGTTTTGCCAGGTTTCGATGAAAATACTTCCTTGTGTTCTCTCAACACATACAACAATCGGTCCCTCTGACCTTCTTCCAAATTGCTACTATCTACCGCTTCCCTCAAAGCATCATCGTGGTTCTCCTCTAACCACACTTCACATAACTTAAAATCCTCTCTCTCTTCTTCATCTTTTGAAACCTCATTAACACACCACATGTTACAAACCTCCACTTTCCTCTGAACTTCGGCATCCCACGTGACTTTAACATCCTCACTATCCCACCTTAAATATACTATCGCATCATTGTAATCTAGCCGAGCTGAGTATAAACTTAGCCAGTCAGATCCCAAGATAACATCAAATATAAGATTCGGAATAACAAGACAGATCTGAATTTTCGACTTCCCGTTAATACAACTTGTTTACATATTTGCTTGGATCTTTTACCTACAGCAGTGACGATATATGTGGATTTCACAGGCATTTCTTCAATCTCAATATTCTCCTTCTTTCTGTCCTCATACCACTTCAAACTTACACATGATCTTTGACTGCCTGAATCCAATAAAGCCTGATACTGCGCCCTCCATATAACGATCGTAACAACGGGGTTCTCACTTTTACTACCAACATCGACTTGATTCACTTCCACCTCCCGTAATAACTCATCTCTGACATCGAGATCATAATCCATGTGCGTCATTACACAATTTCTCGCAACATGTACTGAAGACTGATAATCTGATCTCTCATTACCGTCTACTATCAGTTTAAATTACTTTGTCTCCTTGTATCCTGATTTCGGCTTGTACCTTCCTCTACATTGCGTTCCCTCTGAACATTCCTATTTTGCTGATGTGACTGATTACCTACAGGTTGTTGTCTCGGTTGAAACTGACCACGGTGATTGTGTTCTTGTCTTCTGGGTGGTGTCTGATAGCTTGTGTGCTCACGTGTACTATTACTATTTAAAACATCCATCTTAGCGTTAACTTCCCTGCTACTTTCGGTTTTAGTCTGTTCGATCTCCTTTCTGTTTTCTTTAATCTCTGTCTGCTTTTTCTCTACTTCCTTCTTACTTTCATTCGTTTCGTTCCTAATTTCAGCCATCCCTTTCCTAATTTCCTTCATATCTTTACTAATTTCATTCGTTTGCTGTAATATCCCTTGCATCATTAAAAACAGTTGCCGAATATCCTTATCACTAATCGTATTACTTTCTTTCTCGCCTTCCATCCTAGCTACATCAGATTCTGTGCTATTTTCCATGCTCCCACCACTCTCTACCGTTTTATCTACTTCAATACTTTCATCTACAACATTCCTAAAATTCAGTGTCTCGCCTCCCTTTACTAAGTTTCCGCTACGCAATTTCATGTCCTTTTCACCTTGTGCAGCCATGATTCCCCCAAAATCACACATACAAATTATATGGACACTCGCTTAACCCCCACAAACACAGATTCTACTTTACTGCTTTCCTTCCACGAATACTTAATGGTTTTCGAGCTCCACGTTGGTGCGACAAATGTAACTGTTCCACCTCGTCAAAACAACACTTGGGGAGATGAAAGTTATAATCTTGGGACACATGAATATTAAATAAACTATTTGTGGCTTGCCCGCAAATTGCCACGCAAATAGAAACAATTAACATTCCATGGTTTCCCATTTCTCTATGTAAAGTTTGGGCGCCATGGTTACAGTTTTAGGTAAACCAAAATTTATATTTACTAGCATAGAGACTTATACTTAAATCACAGGGGTAGGATTTTAAATAATTAACCATTAAGTATCGCTTAAGAAAGAAAATTAACGCAATATAAAATACAAATGAATTTATTATACAAAAAAATGAGATGAATCGGAAAAGTTTCCTTAAAGCGTGGAGGGATTTAGAATTTACTGAATTTACTATTGCTTGCTTTATCTAATTGAAGCTCACCAATTACAGCTTTCATTGACGTCATCTGGTTTTCGTGGTTACTCGTTCTCTTCTTCTCGATGTAGACTCTGCTGCATGGACATCCTTCCTTCCTTCTCTGATATGGTACGGGCTATCTGGACTAACACTCCCTACTTGCCTAGTCTTTAAATTAGACATTGGCCCTATACTTGTAATAACTGATCAGCGTTGATCGTATGAGGAGAAAATTCAGAGATATGAATTTTTCCATATTAGTAGAAATCTCAAACCAACTGAGCTATACTATTTATACGGTACAGACTTGTACCAAAATTCCGTAGACTTGAACTAAACATAGTTCTTCGTCCACAATATTTACTGAATATCACACAAGCCATACGCTTGTTTCGTTTCTCGTAGATCCGATAACATAACCACAGCGACAACACATTGTACAAAAGTAACTATGTCGCTGAGCGACCACACACTGTTTCAAAAATCAAATCACGTCGTTCAAAATAGATGTTCACAGTAGAAGTAGTAGTGATGGAGTTCCTCGTTAGGATGTTAGCTTCACAGCAGAAGTTGTACTTAGTTAGATGCCATTCTCGTGTTGAGAATCAGTATATATCCGGGCTCACCCCCACTCTTGGTAACAGTTCAATCTCAAAACTCATATACAACGAAGTATCTGATTCGATAGATCGAAGCATCAACTCCCCTTCTCTTCCTCCTCGACAAGTCCAGAAGGCGTGGCGAAGATATAGCTGACCAGCTTTGCAAGCCTCGCGCACGGGTCGCTGTTTACTAGCCTTGGTCATAAAATAAACCCATGACTAACGCAAAATCCCAAGCTTCAAGAATAACCCTCCGTATACACAAATATGAGATGAAATGAAAACAACTATGTCTCAACATATTGACCGTATTTACAACATAATGAATTCTTATCCTACATAATATAATAATTTAAATAATAAAACGATGTTATCATATATACAATATGATTCCAAAAAGCCTTGATTACAAATGATTGACGTTGAATAAATATGTTATTAAAAATAATTGCCGATGGCGGATAAACTTGATATCAAATGATATCGCGTAAAATGATATTATATTAAATTAGTAGGGCTGGAGAAGCCTGGACGGTTACATGTGGGACATCGCTTCGATTCTTGACCGAGTCATTGAACTTGGACTGATGGTTGTCATCCTGGATTTATTTGTTTTCATGTGTGGTTTATATTTCTTGTATGTGTATTGTGACAACACAAATTCTGTTTCGTGGTTGGTGTGATTTATTGATTGTGGACTTAGTTCCATATGGTTACCATGTCTTTGTGGCAAGGGTTCCATTCCCACTGTAGTAAAGCCAGTGGAGTAATACGCTTTGGGGGATTGTGTTTGTTTATATTCCGTAGGGCCCTTCGCTACAGATTATTAGTGTGATTTCTTAACGTATAATTTCCATGTTGGTGAAATATAGTAATTAGATAGCAGGTTGTGTTTGTTTATGGGATTGAATTTTGGTTGGATTTACTCATGTCGGTATTAGCTCAGATATACTCGTTCAGTCTGTGTTCGGTTGGTTGTAGAAAATTGTAGGGATGATTCAGAAAAAAAGATTATTTAATTTGACTTAATTTGGATTTAAATTAATTTGGTTTAATGTAATTTCATTCGATTAAATATGATTTAATTAAGTTTAATTTAATTTGTAAAGGGTAACACAGGTCAACTTTATTTTTGGAACAATGATGTTAATTTTTTGAATAATGAAACCCAATAAGAAGGTAAATGAAATGAAATGATATGTAATGATTTATGTCGGTAAATTCCTTGTTACAACCAAGCCGTAAGATGGATCCTAAAATTAGATAAACGAATTTTAAACCACTCGATGAGTATTTTTCCTAGGATCTCAAGATTTTGAGAGTGTGTTGTATTGTGTCAGAGAGTTAATGAGTGGAAATGAATCTTAAAACAAACCGACTTAACAAATGTAATAAGTGATGCATTTGTGCTCAATTGAACAATGAGACTTGGAAGATATATCCGAATTTTGTAATATCCGTATGGATTATTATTAGGGGATATCATTTTAGTTGACCTTGTGAATTTTGATTTACTATTTTTATTTTTTATTGTCATTCATTTCTTTTCTATGTCTTACTGCCAAAGTTTAAAATAAATTAGTTTGCAAAGAGTTCTCATTCATAATCTTTGTATTTTTTTACTCTTTTTCTTTCCTGCCTATTAATTTAAGTTTATTTTTTATTTTTTATTTCGAAATATCACCAGGGATCACCCATATGCGGCCCTGGGATTAATAGCCGGAGCCCAACTTATAGGCTGGAAGGGTAGAATATAATTTGTATTATCATGTTGAGACGATTCCGAGAAGAATAGTCTGACGGCCTCTCTGTGGGTGGTCTGCTGCGAAATCGCAGCAATTCATTTGAAATGTACGGGGAGGTACAGTTTAAAATACGATTTCACTTTTCAAGAGACTTGATTCTTGAGAATGACACAAGGGACAGTCCGGTAACTGTCAATTTGACTACAATTCTTGGCAACCGATATATTTTATTATACATGGGATAATTTTCATGGAATTATAGGTCACTTCGACTACATCCGTATGAGATTACTTGTCCCGATCTTCAGAGGACTGTCACATACATCAACCGGGAGGGATTCACTTATATTTACTGCCGAGTTAACACACATAGTGACAATTAAAAAGTAGGTTGTGTGTGTTTTTATAATCGTCGCGGTAATTCAGATAAGTTTTCGCTAACTATGGGATAGGAAAATGCAAGAACTGGGAAAGAAGATCAGTGGCCATAATAACAGTCCTAGTATTTGCCTGGTATACAAATGGGGAAATTACGGAATACAATTTTCAGGGCTGCCGATGGTGCGATTCGAACCTATGATCTTCAGAATGCAAGCTACATCTATATGGCCAATATAACTCATTCGGTTACACAGTACTATTGTTCCATCTTCCCTTCGCCGAAGCTATTTAGATCACACTAACCGTAACAAAACTATAATCAAAGCTACACTTCCTCGTACAGTGGGGCGTCGCTTTAGTGTCGATAATATTACGAGATTTAATTTCCACCGAAAGCGATATTCTTATCTGTGGGCAAGTCATGCTCATGCTTAGCCATATTTGAGTAATGACAAATACAGTAGAGACAATACGCAACACTTCCGGATTTAGCCTTGTTAAAATGGGAGGCAAGTCGCAAGTGGCACTCCTAGTGGCTTGACCTGAAAATTCGCGCTAAATTCAAATATCAACGGAAATGTATATACTGAAATGGATAAATAAATTACGCCTAGAAAGAAAGTATTACTAAGATATTAACTTCAAAGTTGCTAAAGCAATTCTGGATAAATTAAGGAAGAATTATTTAACAGGTTATTATTTAAAGACTGAAATTAGACATTTAATCAAGATGTGAAATGGACTGCTGTGAAAGGGCTTGATCTTTCATTTATGCATTACTTTTTTTAGCTTTAGAATTCCTGCCTGAACGTTCACGGCTAGATTTTTCTTTTTTCTCATTTAAAAGCATTGTATCATCATAACACTTGTCAACAAAAATATTGGCATATTCCTTACACACATGATTCAATGAATTTACATTTTAAGAGCTTCCTTTTAACTTGAAGCCTACTAACAGAAAGAAAATCTATAAATTTTGCCTCAAAAACATTCAAACTTTCCCTATAAGCAATACTTGCCATAATGCCATTACATTAGGGTAAAGCAAATTTACATCATCATATTGTTTGAACAAAATATGTACATTTCTTAAATCACCCATATTTTCTTCAGTGCTTGACAACGCATTACGGCATTCCAATTGGGTAACCTGGAACACAACCAGCCACACTCATATGCATATGCATTTTCCTGAATTAAATCAAACCCACAGATCACAAAACAACACATCGGTACTGAAGTTTAACTGCTGCACTATACTATAAAATATGCGTATTATATTTTAAGCCAGTTAAATATTGGTTGAGCAGGTCAGAAGATTATGAAGTACTGTAAAAATCTTTTTGTCACTGGAATAATATATATGCAAACACAATATTATTGACATTTTCTTGTCACGAGGGAAACGGAAGAAAGACCGCGCGTTCCTCTCTACTTCATAGTTACTGCAGCCAAACACAGCACATACCTTTCCCCTCATGTTGAGAGGAGATATCAAGGAATGACACACGCTACTATTTAATTATGTCAACTCACTGAAAACGCATAAATAACACCAAACACTTCACACACAAATACACGTGCTCGTATGACAGAATCAGTAGTTCTCAGGTCAATCCGCTAGAGAGAGCTCTAATAGCTGTCCCTCGATATATCGCTGAGTGTCGCGTATTGTCTCTACTGTATTTGGTAATGTGTAGGAAGACGACAGCTGACTAATGTTTGGAGTGCGCACCAACGAATTTCATTGGTTGAGACAAGCAAAGAGTTCCATGAAAAAGACTTCTATTCCCATTTTCGAATCAGTATTGAAACCATGACGAATAGAATACCTAGTGCGATCACTCCACTCTCTGAACATTATCGTTGGTGGCCCCCGCCGGAATGTGACGCTGCACTCGCAACGAACCAGCTGCAACAACACGTGTGCCAAATTGTCGACGAAGGTAAAAGCGTACGTGAAGTTATTGTAACAATTTTAACGCCTATGGAGATAATTTGTTTGTTTTGATTTTTTCCGAAAGTCTGTATTAATATCTGTGCAGTGCTTTGTGTGTATGATCAACTAGTTTTCTACTATTTCGAGAAAATGTCGTACTGATTCGTTCCTGGTTGTAAATCGGGTTACGGAAGGAAGCCTGATGGTAGACAATATTTTATACCGCCAAAAGAAAAATAATCTGTTTGCGAAGTGAACGAGAGTTATTCCGCGGAAAGATAAGCAATTGTCAGCCAAAATCAGAATGTGTGACTTGATTTAATTAACTTATAAAGGCGAACTGCTTCGTTGTGAACGGTAAAAACGTTTAGCTTCTCGAGTGAGGTGGAAATTAAAACCAGGAGCGGTGCCTCACATTTTCCTAATTTACCGAAATACCTATTCACTGAGGTAAAATCGCCAAAGGCACCCAGTAGGAAAAGAACAAGAATCACGATATGAGTGAAGCAGTGATGGCAACAGTGTGCGATAAGGTTCAACATCAGCCTAGTTGTGTTCAAATTCACGGCCGGTCTAGTTCTCTTACCGGTGCCCAAAAGCTAACAGTGTCTCTCAAAAGGCGACTTAAGAAAGCAACTCGTAATTTAATGCGAGCTAAATGTCTCTTTCCTCAGTCGAAGCTAGGATTAATTTCCTACATGGGCAGATGAAGAATACGGAATGTTTAATGTTTTGTATGCTTTTTTTAAAGTCTTTTTAAGTAGCCCATGTAAAGCACAACATTGCTTTCGCTTTTCGTAATGTTCCATTTTATGTCGTGTGTTCTCTTATTAAAGTCCATGGATATTTCTTCGTGGGGACTGAGAATATTATTTACAACTCTCTGACAGTATTATGCATACGTCTAAATAATTGGGTGTCCGGCTCCATGGCTAAATGGTAAGCGTGCTGGCCTTTTGTTCAGAGGGTCCTGGGTTCGATTCCCGGCCGGGTCGGGGATTTTAACTTTAATTGGTTAATTCCAACGGCTCGGGGCTGGGTGTGTGTGCCGTATTCAACTTTAGAAATCATCCTAGGTAGGGAGGGCCCTCATCTTCACAGACATGCAGGTCGCCTAATAGGCCGTCTACGAGAAAAAGACCCGCACCAGGCCTCTCCGGAGGCCATACGCCATTATTATTAACAGTTGTATTTGATTATTTGCGTATCAGTTTAATGTCCACTAAGACAGCTGTCCGTGTAGCGTTGGTGATTGGCTCTACTAGCGCCGCTCTGCGGGAGCGCGCTTGAACTCGGTGAGTGATCTCACAAGGTTTTCTATTCGTCATGTTGAAACTCTAAACGACGTCTAGGTAAATACCGGCTGAACAATATTTATGCAACGGAAGATCGTGCGCAACTTAGACGTTATTTAAGTAGACGTTGTCTAAGGCTTAAAACTAGACATCGTTTCTGCAATCGGCCTCGCATGTATCGTTGGAGGGAAGTCACGAACCGAAGAAATTATCATTCCGAGCCTGGGTACTATTCCTTTCATTATCACGCTGTCAGCAGTAGCAGTGAGCTGACGGGATGTTGCTGAAGAAGAAGAAGAATGGTAAAAAGTGTACATATTATCTTATCACATGCACAGAATAATGGCATGTACCCTAAATCCATAATCACATTTCTATATACCGAGAGTGTAAAACCAAAGTAGCAAAACAGGTCAAATTACCCCCAAAATAAGCAGATTCGCTAAAAAGGACATTACGGTTTCTTTATAAAATCCACCCGGAGAGAGGGCAGTGGTCTAAGGAGGACGGCATGTCCGCCTAAAGGAGGACATCTGGTCACCCCAAAGGAACACAAACCTAAAGTTTAGAAATCAGTCTATGCAGTAGGTACATGTGCCACTGCTGCACATTAGGCAACTACGAGTAGCAGCTGTCCTTCACGGGATTTTAATTGAATATTTCCGCTCGGAATACCTAGTTTCACTGATCTCTTACCGTGTCCCCCCACTCTTTTCATTTTCCTCACACTCGAGCACACGGTATTCTAACAGTCCGTTTAAACACATCTCCCAAAACAATTTAACAATATTAAAGAGAGTTGCGAGCTTGATAAACTGTAAGTTTCATCTTGTAAAGGTATAGTCTAGATAGGCTCAATTAACTCTTTAAAAATGAGTTAATGTGTAGTGGCTTGAAGCCATCCTGACTTACGAAATCAATCAATCAATCAATCAATCAATCAATCAATCAATCAATCAATCAATCAATCAATCAATCAATCAATCAATCAATCAATCAATCAATCAATCAATCAATCAATCAATCACCATTGATATGCATTGGCTATGAACATTTTGTAGTTTTCTGTTTGTATACTTGTTTATATCTTGTTGCTCATTTGTTGCGTTTGTTACATGTTTTCATCAAAATTAACGTTCGATTAATTAATTAACTAAACATACTATATGAAGATGTAGTGTCTGTCCGACTCGTTGGCTGAATGGTCAGCGTACTGGCCTTCGGTTCAAAGGGTCCCGGGTTCGATTCCCGGTTGGATAGGGGATTTTAATAGCTTCTGATTAATTCTTCTGGGGACTGGGTGTATGTGTCCGTCCCAATACTCTCCTCATCATATTCAGACAACATACCACACTACCAACCACCATCAGCCGTAAAACAGGGCCAAATCCACATGTGCGACGCAGTTCGAACCCGCGACCCCACGGGTGTGGGAAAAAGCGATAGCAAAAGAAGAATAAGAATGAAGATGTAGTGTCAATTATAGCCACTACTATGACTTTACTTACAATTTGTATTCATTTTAGCATACGGCGCACCTTACTTCGTCCACCACCTTGGCTGAATGATCAGCGTCGAGGCCCCCGGTTCAGAGGGTACCAGGTTCGATTCCCGACCGGGCCGGGGATTTAATAGCATTTCGTGTATTCCTCATTCTCAGGGATTGGGTGCTTGTGTTTGCCCCAACACGCTCTTCTTATTGACGGTTGTATCGTTATTTTGGTCGGAAAATAAAGAAAATTACAATTTCACAAATTTTAGTAAGTTTTCTCGAACATTAAATGTTGCTTTGCCCAGCCATTCAATCCTCACGCTTCTTTGCTTCTCTGCTCGCGGAAATTGTGGAAAGGAGTAGAAACACGAAAGCAAGCAGTCACCGTAATGCAACAAGTACCACGAGGCATTGTAGTAGCAGTCAACGGGACGCACCATCATTGAAATATTGTGAAAAGAAAAGATATCAACACCTCAAGATTTCGGACTGACGTTCCTTTTGACTAAGCTCCCATAAAAATGAACTACTTCCAATGTAAAATCTGCTCGTCAAATCAAGACTAGTTCGAGGAAACGACCAATAGTTGCATTTCACCGTCTACAACTAATAGATTACAGAAGCTTGCCTCAAATCAACACATCAAGCAGAATATTTCCAACGCTTTTAAGATTTTAAGCTTTAAGACACTATTGAGTTTTAACAGAATTTACGACTCAAATTTTAATACAATAAGTCAACTAACAATTGTTTTTAAAAAGTTGGCTAAAGGAACTTGATCGGATTTTGAAGTAGCTGCCACAGACTACAATTGACTAACTCTGTTTGACATTTCAGAAAGGTGTTCAGCCAGATTACTTGCCTCCTTACCATGAACTTCTTTTACCTTCAGAGACAATAGATCGCCAACTCTATTGTAAAAATGGAACAATCTAGCCTGCACTATTTTAAGTTGATAGGGAGATGGATCACTTACTTAAAAAAACTAACTACTAACTCAGTAGTGTTATCAGTGATAGTGGGGAGAGCCTCATCAATTTCCATCTCTCCCAAAGTTGGGATACTAATAGGTAATTCTAATGACTCTTTGAGCTGGGTGGTATCTGCCGCAACCGTGCCTCCAGATTCAACATTCCTAATAAGTAATTCGTAAATTAATTCCTCCTTGCGCAAGTAGCCGGGATGGAGGACTTCGCGAGGGCCGGACATAATGAAAGAAATTTACAAATTTGGAATACGAAAAAAAGAAATTCCAGCGACAGAGAAAATTCTTAGAGTTCGAAACAGATTCTATGTTTAGTCGTCAAAAGGGGCTTAATTGAGACCCATTCAACCACGCTCTGCTACCACTTGTTACAGAGTTAACCGTGGAGCAGAAAGAGGTTAAAGAAGGTGCCGGGGTGAATGGGTCTAAATAAAATGTCAAGAATTGAATTTAACCCTATAATGCCCGGAGTGACAAATTTGTCACACGACTTTCAGATGCTATCAGAAGCTATAATACATCTCTTTTATTCTTAATGCCCAGTGTAGCACATTTGTCACACAGTCGTGAACACACTCAGGTGGATATTTTCTTCAAATATGGCCCGGGAACAATAAAAGAGAGGTATTATAGCTTCTGATAGCATCTGAAAGTCGTGTGACAAATTTGTCACGCCGCGGGCATTATAGGGTTAAAACGTAAACTGAAGGTCACATTTTTGAAAAAGATCAAACTTAACAAATTTTCACTTAGTGAGATAACAATGACATTTCAGGTACAAAATAGCAATTTAGAAACAAGACTAAGAAAAATCCAAGAAACAGAACTTTAACACTCTTGGGCTTCAAGCCCCTAGTTTTACAATTTTTGTGCTCCCAGCTCAAATTTACAGACGAGCACAAATTTGTTCAAAGGGCAGAAATCCTCTAATTCATGGAGCACTTACTCCCAAAATTACCACATTTAGCCTTCAAGAAGCATTCATTAATCTTACAAAAACTTTGAAAAAGAGCTAAAAGGCTCTCAGTTTTCCAACACTACTCAAGGCAACATCAGCTTACAAATTCTGGCCTCTGAAGGCACAACTTACAATAGGAAAATGATTATACAGGGCTATTTATCACCCAACCTACTGGGCCTTCATGTAAAAGGAAAACACGGTGAAATAAATGGCCCGAGCACAAAATGAATGGAGGCGAATGCTTGCACTCCTAGATATGAGCACATAAAACCTAAAAGGCACAAGGCCGATGAAACAGGGGGTATTCCCAAACTATGGAGGTGACTCGTATAAGAATAAATTAAGACATTACGGAAAGGAAGAAAACCAGTTACAAAACGTAGTCACCTCAAACCAATATGAAGGGAAACTCGAGAGGGTACATCACATTATATCCCCGATTTACAGTTAAAGATTTTATGTTTTACTTTAGCCGGCAGAAAGTTACATTTTTAGGAAAACAAGGTTACATAGTTAATGATTCGGACCTTTCCCTCAGGCTAAACTGCGGAGCTAGCAAGAAATAAAGATGTTATGTGGCCATTACCTTGTCGGTGTACTGCTGCCTGATGAAAGAGGCGCCGTCCGCCTCCTGCTTGGACACACACACTAGGTCAGACGACGATCAATTGGCCAAGAGACGTGAAAATCCGTAGTTTATAAACCCTCGGGGAAAAGTCGAGATCATTCAAGATTAAACTAGCCACACCCTCTCACTTTTATTGGTGAATTTAAAAATTACACTGTAAATCGAAGTAGAAGAAGAAGAAGAAGTCTGTGATTGGTAGAAAATTAATTCCAGAAATTAGGGATTGGCTGGATTCAAAACTGGCGGAAAGAAAACATAAATAATGCCAACCCAAAAGTAAATGAATATCAATTAGTAAAAAAACTTATGAATACAAAACTTCTTTAAATTAAAAGTTCTTTCTCTTCGCACCAGGGTGCATGATCATAGTTCTTTGGTAGTGTCATCTATGGGAGAATGTCCAAACTTCTTGATGAATGAAAAACAAGTAGAAATTCACACAGTTCAGGAAACTTCAGAATAACAAAATTATATCAGATTTTAGTGGTGACATCTTCAGAGAAAAATTCTAACTTGTTGTATTCATATTTGATAGATACAGGAGTTCTTTTAGGCGCTCATTTTGTATGCGCGGCGTAGAGCTGTACCCCCCGGTACAATTATTATTATTATTATTATTATTATTGTTATTATTATTATTATTATTATTATTATTATTATTATTATTGTACCGGCAGGTACACCCCAACGCTGCGCATTTAAATTTAGCGCCTAAACGAACTCCTCTAGTGGCAAAACAGTGAAAATAAAACTAAACCAACTTAGAACTTTACTCAGAAGATGTCACCACAGAAATATGATGTAATTTTGTTATTGTGCAGTTGCCTTACCTGAGAGAATTTCTACTTGCTTTCTTTGACATTCATCAAGAAGTCTGGACATTTCTCCACAGATGACACTACCAAAAAACTATGATAATGCACCCTGGTGCAAAGTGCAAGAACTTATAATTTAAAGAAATTTTGTATTTCTAAGTTTTGTAACTGACTGATGCTCATTTATTTTTGGGTTGGCAATATTTCCCTTTTATTTCCGCCAATTTTAAATCTAGCCAATCAAACATTTCTGTAATTAATTTTCAACCTATCACAGACTTCTTCTTCGATTCTGAGTGTTGAATTGGCCGAATAAAATTGAGAGGGAGTGGCTGGTTTAGTCGTGAAAGATCTCGAACCTTCCCTGAGGGTTTATAAACTGCGGCTTTTCACGTCTCTTGGCCAATTGATCATCATCTTACTGAGTGCATGTGTCAAAGCGGGAGGCGGGCGGCCTCCTCAGCTGCTAGAACTTCTACAAGGTAATGCACATTGTACCGGGCGGTACACCTCTACACCGTTTATTTAAAAGTTGCGCCAGTTGAAACTCCTCTTCTGGAGGAAGGTTGAACTTTATCTACTCTATTAATTCTCTACTTTCTCAGAAGATGTCACCACGTGGAAAATTTTGAGTTTTTGAACTGTGTCACTTTTGATGTGTTTTTGTTTCGCTTGAAGTAAGAAGTGTGAACTTTCTCTTCTAGAGGACACTACTGAAGATCAACAATAGCGCACCCTAGTGCGGAGTCAAAGAACTATTTTGTTGGAGAAATTTTTATTTCAAAAGTTTGTTTCTTGTTAAATTTCTTTCTGTTATTGTTTAAGTTGGCTGTATACCCCTCTTTTTCCCCTTGTTTAAGATTTATCCAATCCCGAATTTCTTTTAGTAATTTCTGACCAATCTGGTGTATCTTCCCCCAACTTGTATCTGTTGCGGGGTCCTATCCAATAAAAACATTGTGGGCGGGTGTTTTCATTCCCCTAACGCCTAGAAACTTCCGCGAGAGTATATAAACTGCTGATTTTAGGGTCTCCGGGCCACTTCTGTTCCATCTTTCAGTGTATTAAGTACATAGCAGGAGGCGGGAAGCGCCTCTTTCCTCGGCGGCGGTCAACAATAAGGTAATGGCCGATTAATAAATTCTTTCTTTTCTTGCTCAGCAGTTTAACTTTCGGGGCGGGTTCTAAGCGTTCAACCATGTAACCTTTTCCTAAAATGTAAAAACAACTGGTATCTATTCTATTTTAAAACGACATATCGGGATAGAGAGTGCTTAACCCTCTCGAGTTCCCACTCACATCGTCTTGAGGTGAACTTATTCTCTCAACCTATTCTTCCGTAATGTAATGTAAATTGCTATTAAGTCACCTCTGTTGTATGGGATTAGCCCTTGTAATAACGGCCTAGTGCCAAAGTAGGTTTTAAAATCAAAGTGTATTAGGAGTGCAAGTTCGCCTCCTCTCAAATTGTTTTAGAGGTCATTCAATTAACCTGCTTTTCATTTAATAGACCTCAGTAGATTGGGTATTTTACCCCTGTGTTTATGTCCGTTGAGGACAACTTGAAGGTGGAGTTTGGTGTGGCCTAGGAGAGGCTTAAATTAAAGAGCGTGTGGCTCTTTTGGAAACGGAGTGTTGTATGCCCCGAGGAGGCTTTACTGTGTAATTTGGAGCAAGTGCTCCAGGGTTTGATTGGGGTCTTCTGCCCCTTTGTTAAAATTTGTATATCGGAAAGTTGGGCTAGTTGCTCAAAAATTGTGAACTCAGGGCTCGAAGCCCAAACTCTGTAATCCCTGTAATTGTACATTTCAAATTGTGTTTCGGCTACTAAGTACCTGTTCTTTGTTATTACTTAATATTGAAAAGGAAATATAACCTTGTTAACTTTTACATTAACTTTGATTCCGTAGTTTGAGACCCATTCACGCCCGCACCTTCTTACACCTCTACCTACCACCAAAACACGGTAACACACATAACTTTTCTTTCTGCTACCTCGGCAGTTTAACCCGAGGGAAAGGTCCGAATCTTTAACTATGCAACCAACTTTTCTAAAATGTAAATCTTATTTCGGCTAATGTAAAAACTTCGTAAAGTCTTTAACTGTAAAGCGGGGATATAGAATTAATTACCCTCTCGAGATCCCCTTTCTCTTGGTTTGAGGTGACTATGTTTTTATAACTGTTTTTCATTCTGTAATGTGGTAAAGTAATTTCTATACGAGTCACCTCAGTAGTTTGGGAATAGCCCCTGTTTCATCGGCCTAGAGTCACTTAGGTTGTTTTAATGTTCATATCTAGGAGTGCAAGCATACGCCTCCATTCAGTTTGTGTTTCAGGGCGTTTACTTAACCTGTTCTTTTCCGCAAAGGCCCTGTAGGTGGGGTACTAGATACCCTTGTTGTAAGTTGTGCCCTGATGGGCGAGTGATTGTAATTTTCTGATATTACCTTGAATAGGCTAGAAGAAACTGAGAGTCTTTTAGCTCTTTTCCAAAATTTTGTAATTGTAAAGAGTGCCTCTGTAAGGCTGGATATTCAGATGTTGGAGAGCAAGTGCTATTGAATTAGGAGATTTTTTCTACTGAATAATTTGTGCTATTTTGCAATTTTGAGCTTGTAGCTCAGGAAATTGTAAAACTAGGGGCTTAAAGCCCAAATTTTAAGGTTCTGAATCTAGAATTGTTCATAATCTTGTTTAAGAATTGCTATGTGTACCTGTACTATTGACATGAAAAATTGTTAAGTTTGAAGTTCTGAAAATATAATCTTCAGATTAAGTTTCAATTCAATCCTTGACGTTGTAGTTAGACCAATTCATCCCGGCACCTTCTTTCACCTCTGCGTTCCACGGATACCCCGGAACAATTATTATTATTATTATTATTATTATTATTATTATTATTATTATTATTATTATTATTATTATTGTACCGGGCGGTACACCTCTACCCCGCACATTTAAATCTTGCGCCAATTAGAACTCCTCTACAGGAGAAACACAGAACTTGGAACTAAATCTACTTAAACTTTTCCTCAGAAGATGTCACCTCCTTAATTTTGTGATTGTGAAGTTTCCAGTACTGTATAAAATTCTACGCGTTTTGTTTACCATTTATCAAGAAGTTTGGACTTTCTGCAACAGATGTCACTACAAAAACTATGATCATGCAGCCTGGTGTGAAGTGAAGGAACCCTTTTTGAAGAAATTTTGTATTCTTAAGTTTTATCTTTACTAAATTTCGTTCATTCATTTTTGGGTTGGCAATATTTATCTTTTCTTTCCGCCAGTTTTGAATTCAGCCAATCCCTAATTTCTGTAATAAATTTTCGGCCTATCACAGGCTTCTTTTTCGATTTGGTGTGTAACTTTAAGCTAGCCAATAAAAGTGAGAAGGTGTGGCTTGATTATTCATGAAAGGTCTCGAACTTTCCCCGAGGGTTTATAAACTGCGGATTTTCATGTCTCTTGGCCATTTGATCAACATCTAACTGAGTGTGTGTATGTGAAGCAGGAGGCGGGAGGTGCCTCTTTCATCAGGCAGCAGTTCTTCAGCAAGGTAATGGCCATTTAACATCCTTATTTCTTGCTAGCTCCGCAGTTTAAACCGAGGGATAGGTCCGAAACTTTAATATGTAACCTTCTTCTTTAAAATGTAAGTTCTGCCGGCTAATGTAAAAATTTCATAAAATCTGCCACTGTAATTCGGGGATAGAGAGTGATTTACCCTCTCGAGCTCCCCTTCATAATGGTTTGAGGTGACTACGTTTTATAGCTGGTTTTCTTCCTTTCTGTAATGTCTTAAGTTATTCTTATACGAGTCACCTCCATAGGTTGGGAATAGCACCTGTTCCATCGGCCTAGTGCCTTTTAGGTTTTAAGAATGCATATTTAGGAGTGCAAGTACACGCCTCCATTCAACTTGGAGTTTCGGGCCATTTACTTAACCTGTTCTTTTTCTGCTAAGGCCCAGTAGGTTGGGTACGAGATACCCCCGTTTCATTTGTGTAAGTTGTGCCTTGACGGCAAGTAATTGTAAAGTCTGATATTGCCTTGAATAGGCTTGAAAAACTGAGAGCGTGTCAGCTCTTTTCAAGTGATGTTAAAGTGCCTCTGGGAGGCTTGAGGTTAAAAACTGGGATCAAGTGCTCCATGTATTGAGGGGTGTTCTGCCCTTGCATAAATGGTGACCTTTGTAATGTTGAGCGTGTAGCTCAGGAATTGTGTAGTAAGGGCTTGAAGCCTAAGACCTGTCTATACCAGCAATCTTGTCTTTACTAGACCGGTTTAGTGCTACTGGTACCTGTTACTTTGTTAATTTTGAAAAAGAAAAAATATAACCTTTGTTGAAATTTTAAATTAACTTTGATTTGGTAGTTAGACCCATTCACTCCGGCACCTTCTTTCGCCTCTGCGTTCCACATATATCCCGGAACAATTATTATTATTGTACCGGGCGGTACACCTCCACGCCGCTAATTTAAAAAGTGCGCCAGTTGAAACTCCTCTGCTGGAGGAAGTCTGAACTTTATTGACGGTATTAATTTTCAAGTTTCTCAGAAGATGTCACTACCTGGAAATTTTAGAGTTTTTGAACTGTGTCATTTTCGACGTATTTTGTTTTGCTTGTAGTAAGAAGTGTGAACTTTCTCTTCTAGAGGACACTACTGAAGATCAACAATAGTGCACCCTAGTGCGGAGTGAAAGAACTATTTTTTGGAGAAATTTTTATTTCAAAAGTTTGTTTCTTGTTAAATTTCTTTCTGTTATTGTTTAAGTTGGCTGTATACCCCTCTCTTTCCCCTTGTTTTGTATTTAGCCAATCCCGAATTTCTTTTATTAATTTCTGACCAATCGGATCTATCTTCCCCCAACTTGAAGATGTTGCTGTATCCTACCCAATAAAGAGTTTGTGGGAGGGTGTTTTCATTCCCCTAACGCCTCGAACCTTCCGCGAGAGAATATAAACTGCTGATTTTAGGGTCTCCGGGCCACTTCTGTTCCATCTTTCAGTGTGTAAAGTACATAGCAGGGGGCGGGAAGCGCCTCTTTCTTCGGCAGCGGTCAACAACAAGGTAATGGCCAATTAATAACTTCTTTCTTTGCTAGCTCAGCAGTTTAACTCTCGGGGCGGGTCCGAAGTTTTTCCATTATGTAACCTTCCTTAAAAATGTTAAGAAACTTGTATCTATTCTATCTTTTAAACTACATATTGGGATAGAGAGTGCTTAACCCTCTCGAGCTCCCACTCATATTGTTTTGAGGTGAACTTATTTTCTCAACCAATTCTTCCTTAACATTATGTAAATTTGTTTCTTTTCTAAAGTCACCTCCGTAGTATGGGATTAGCCCTTGCATCAGTGGCCTAGAGCCAAATTAGGTTTTGAAACAAATACATTAGGAGTGCAGATCGCCTCCTCTCAAATTGTTTCTTTAGAGGTCATTGTAATTACCCTTTTTCATTTAATTGACCTCAGTAGGTTGGGTATGTTACCCCTGTGTCTATGTCCTGAGAGGACAACTTGAAGGTGGAGTTTGGTGTGGCCTTTGAGAGGCTTAAAGTTGAGAGCGAGTGGCTCTTTTTCGAAAATTGAGTGTTGTATGCCTCGTGGAGGCTTTTCAGTGTAATTTGGAGCAAGTGCTCCTGAACATGAATGGGGTTTTCTGCCCCTCTGGTAAAACTTATTTTGAAGTAAGGTTGGGCTGATTGCCCACGAATTGTGAAGTAAGGGCGCTGAGCCCAAATCCAGTAAATATTGTACCTACATTTTGTTGACTTGCTACTCTGTACCTGCAATGCTTGTTATTTCTTCATTTTAAAAAGAAAATATAACCTTGTTAAAATATTACATTAACTCTGATTCCGTAGTTTGAGACCCGTTCACGCCCGCACCTTCTTTCACCTCTACCTACCGCTAAAACGCGGTAACAATTATTATTATTATTATTATTATTATTATTATTATTATTATTATTATTATTATTATTATTATTATTCCCTATGCCACACTCCATCACAAGAGGGACACGCCAACAAATATATATCGGAAGGAAGTGCTCTGTGTCTCCTACATAATTCGGCATCTTTAATAGTGAATTTAATTGCGTTAATAAGCAGACAAGAATTGTACATGTGCACATGTAAGCCACTTGCCTGTGTAATGAAACTCTTATTCCTTCCTTCTTCTTTCGTCTTGAATAGGAAAAACTACGCCCAAATATTACGCGGGTATTCACCATTCTGCCACACAGCAGTTTGCCAAACAATTAATATGAAATGTACATAAAAACAACATAAACCGAAACTGCACGTAGCACACTAACATGAATGTTTACAGTGGATCTGTAGTGACGTAAGATGGCGGCGGCCGCAAGTTTTCGGCTTTACTAGCACCAATGCTACGAGATACAGCGCTGCCAGTCTATTTACTGTATATCTGTGGTTCGCAGTAAAGTAGTAAACTACAATGAATCTCTCAAAGCACTTTCCGGGTATAAACTGGCCATTTTCTGTGCATGTCCCAAGATAACTGTGCCTATTTAATCCCCCGTGGAATGCATAAAGCCTTTCACTCTCCAGGCAGCAAGTCTGCAGCTGTAATTCCAAGAAGTGAACGGATGAAGTTTAAACCTTACTTGCGTTTAAGGTGGGAATAATTATGCATCTTAGAATTTTTCTACAGCCCGGTAAAGAAACATCATGTCAAGAAAAAACTACGAATAATTCACAGATTTTCCTTATGGTTTTATCCCCTTTCACCGTAAATTACAATAAAGTTTTTATTATCTCGTTTTTTCGGTATCTACCAAAAACATAAATTATGAAAACTAGACCAGGGCCACATGAAATGCCTTCGCGGGCCGTACGTTGAGCACCCCTGCCCTATACCATACGGCCCATCAACTTGTCGGATCAAGGACACCACGTTTGCGACGAAACAAATAACAGCATGGTACAATAGTGAAATGAAACGGAAATGGCGTATGGCTTTTAGTGCCGGCAGTGTCCGAGGACTTGTTCGGCTCGCCAGGTGCAGCTCTTTTGATTTGACTCCCGTAGGCGACCTGCGCGTCGTGATGAGGATGAAATGAAGATGAATACGACATATACACCCAGCCCCCGTGCCAGCGAAATTAACCAATAATGGTAAAAATTCCCGACCCTGCCGGGAACCGAACGCTGGACTCCTGTGACCAGAGGCCAGCATGCTAACCATTTAACAATGGAACTCGACATGTTTCTCCATAAGAAGCCGGTATAGCCGCCATCTTGCGCAAGTGCCCCTGTGCCGTCTCATAAGAGTCTATGTATAGCCACCATCTTGCGCATACACCCTTAGATCGTCTTTGTATAGTCGCCATCTTGTGCAAGCGCCCATCGAGCGTTTCATATGAGCAGCCGCCATCTTGCGCAAGCGCTCCTAGGCCGTCTCATAAGAGCAGCCGCCATCTTGCGCAGTAAGCCCGTATGCCGTCTCATAAGAGCGTATGTATAGCTGCCATCTTGCGCAAGCGCCTCTAGGCCGTCTCATAAGAGCCTCTGTATAGCCGCCATCTTGCGCAAGCGCCCCTAAGCCGACTCATAAGGAGCTGTGTATAGCCGCCATCTTGTGCAATTGGCGTCGGGAAGGGCATCTTGCCGTAAAACTATGGCCCGCCATGTTGTTACGTGTGCTTACTTATGTCAATCGCCATTGACATACTACTTAAAACAACGTCCGAAGATTCATCATTGTCCTACTACTCAACATAACGTCGGGAAGGGCATCTCGCCGTAAAACTACGTCCTGTAAGGTTAAGCCTCAAGATAACTACTGACCAAGTCGACAAGGGCACCTAGTCGTAAAACTAAGGTTAGGACCCTCCATGAGGTTAGGCTTGCTCTCTTAGTCATCGGGAAGGGTAACTAGCCGTTAAAGTGTAGTTAGACTCCTCAAGATACCGACTGGGAGGTTAGGTGCGCTCTCTTATGCAAAATTCGCAAATCGTCATTGTCACCTATTATAGGCCTACTAGGGGTCAATGACCTCGGGTTAATGACTTCAGAGTTGGAACCGGCCTAGGTACACTACTAGGGGTCAATGAACTCGGGTGCTGACGCAGCAGAAAAGTGCAGACTCTGCGTATTTGGGAACCCCTTTGCCGTACTATTTTGAAGTAACTACAATTTCCCGGCCGTTTGTCCTATTCTTCACGAGTATTTATTTCCCTATTACCGAAATTCGATTACAGGGATTTTTCGATTTCTCGAAGCAAACGTTTCCTCCCTTGAAGCAAAAAATACCCTGTAACTCGAATTTTGTACATCAACTCTGCAAAACAGCATTTGTGTTTTGTGAGGAACTGTTAACAGGAAAGTGTTAAATTAATTGATACTCGGAGCTAATATGACGGGAGCCAAAAAACTAAAACTTCTAGGCCGGTTTCATCAACGTGGATTAAACCTTAACCCCGAGTTATACTGGTTTTAACTCTGTATTTGACTATTCATTCTGTTTCATCAGGGAGGGTTAATGTCAGCTCTAGGTTAAAGCTGGGTTTAACCTGGATTAAATAGTTAACTCGAGGTTAAAAGCTAAATGGCCACTGTAAAACTTGCGTCTGATGCAGAGTTGCTTTATTTAGATCTGTTAAATGGTGTTTCTAATTGAAATAGACCTATAATAAGAAGGAACGACTTTCAAAATCTATCTGAGGAACTGTCAAAAACCATCGTCAGTAAAGTCGTCGATGAAATTCGCGAGAGGTTAGAATACACAACTGACCGAAACGGCCCCTGGGTTAGAGTATATTTAACCCACGTTGATGAAACTGAGCCCTAGTGATCGGAAAGCCTCGCTGTTTCTCGGTTGTGAATTCATTACCTGTCACGTTCGAAAGCAGCCCCGGGAGTCGTGGACAACAAACTTCATTTACGAATCTTGGCTGCGTGGTATTGACGAGAAGTTTCTACGTCCCTTTCGTAGACCGCTGCCCCTCCCATCTCAAAATGCTCGTTCAGGAGTTATAGCCAGTGCACGTGGTCTTCTTGTCACCGAACTTCACATCCAAACTACAGCCCATGAACCAAGGGGTGATTAAAAACTTAAAGCGTTTCCACAGGAAGAGCGCTGTTCAGAGAATTCTGAGAAAAACTGAATCCGAGGAGTCATTAATGGACATTAATCTACTACAATCGATCAGAATGCTGAGTAAATCGTGGGCTGATCTGAAGCAGGAAACAATTAAACATGCAATTAAGCAGGATTTTTGAAAGACGACTCAGGAGCTTCAGAACTCTAAGAGGAGGAAGTCACTCCTATTCTTGAAGAATGGGTGGAGTATGAGCTGCTTGTTAGCTGCGAAGCTGATTTTGAGGGTTACATAAATGTCGCCGAACCTGCTACGGATACCGTCAACACTACTGGCAAGCAAGAAGAAGAAGATTCCCAACAAGAATAGCTGGAGCCGCCTTCTTCTCTTAAATAGGTGATAACCTTGTATGAATGTTAGTGTGTATGAGTGAGAGCTTTTGTTAGGTGTGTACATAGGCTAAAAAAAAAAAAAAAAGCAAAGTCACCTCCGTACAGGCCATGAAGGCCCTTGTAGGAGTGGAAGGTAAAAGCTTCCACCATTATTAACCTCGGCTGGTGATGGAGTAGAGTGGTTAGCTCTACGCCCGGCCGCCTTTGCCCCCCAGGAATTAACCTGGTACTCATTTTTGGTGTAGGCTGAGTGAACCTCAGGGCCATATACACCTCCGGAAATGGAAATCTCGTTTCTTAAATTTTACGACTTCCTGACGGGGATTCGAACCCACGTCCTTCCGGGCGAACCGAGCACGCCTTTACCGCCTCGGCTAGGCAGCCCCTGATGTAGATAGACTAGATAATATTAATCATTGAAAATAACAATTATGATATGTTATAATATTACTCCATTAATTTAATATTCTTCATCATCATCATCATCATCTGTTTACCCTCCAGGTTCGGTTTTTCCCTCGGACTTAGCGAGGGATCCCACCTCTACCGCCTCAAGGGCAGTATCCTGGAGCTTCAGACTCTTGGTCGGGGGATACAACTGGGGAGTATGACCAGTACCTCGCCCAGGCGGCCTCACCTGCTATGCTGAACAGGGGCCTTGTGGAGGGATGGGAAGATTGGAAGGGATAGGCAAGGAAGAGGGAAGGAAGCGGCCGTGGCCTTAAGTTAGGTACCATCCCGGCATTCACCTGGAGGAGAAGTGGGAAACCACGGAAAACCACTTCCAGGATGGCTGAGGTGGGAATCGAACCCACCTCTACTCAGTTGACCTCCCGAGGCTGAGTGGACCCCGTTCCAGCCCTCGTACCACTTTTCAAATTTCGTGGCAGAGCCGGGAATCGAACCCGGGCCTCCGGGGGTGGCAGCTAATCACGCTAACCACTACACCACAGAGGCGGACGACTGTTAATATAACTTTTCCAAATTATGTGATTATCTCCTGTATGTTGTGGTTAAGTTTAAGAGAGGACCGTGAGCCCTAACTTCGCCACATACAAAGACATAAATAAAATAAATAAATAAATAAATAAATAAATAAATAAATAAATAAATAAATAAATAAATAAATAAATAAATAAATACCAAACCAGTGCAGTGGCTATTCTTCGATCCTACATACAGAGCCAGTCGCATGTAATAAACAATGTTTTCACAGTAATAAAAGTATGTGGAAGAAAACAAGGTTAACAGTAAAAACAGAAGAGACTACTGGATGTTTTCCAAGGGTGTTAATGGAGGTATATTTCACTACTGTATTCTGTCTTCTAAAAAGTTACTATAATAAGAGTTATAATTACGGTGAGGCCGTAAAATACGAGTTTGTTTGTATATTTTAAATACTATTAAAATCCTGTATTCAGTTTATGCCCGTAGATATATATGATTCGATCATGTGCTACACATGCTCAGAAACGGTATTCTATATGTACCGGGCGGTACATCTCTACGACGCAAGTTTAAATCTTGCGCCAATTGAAACTCCTCTACAGGAGAAACTCTGAACTTTAAAAACGGAATCAACTCAACTGTTTATCAGAAGATGTCACTGAGTGTTTTTGAATTGCTTTTGTTGATCAAGAAGGGTGGACATTCTCTAACAGATGTCTCTACTAAAAAACTATGATAATGCACTCTGGTGCGAAGGAATGAACTTTCTTAGAGAAATTTTGTATTCATAAGTTTTGTCTTTACTAAATTTTGTTCTTTCATTTGAGGGTTGGCAATATTAAGCTTTCTTTCCGCCTGTTTTGAATTTAACCAATCCTAAATCTCTGTAATTAATATCCCACCAATAAGGTGTTTCTTCATCGATTTGTGTGTAATTTTGCTGTTAGCCAATAAACTTTTGTGGGCGGGTCTTAATCATTCATGAAAGGTCTCGAATTTTCCGCGAGGCTATAAAAACTGCTGATTTTCTTGTATCCGGGCCACTTCAATAACATCTAGCTGAGCGTGTGGATATGTAGCAGGGGGGCAGGAAGCGCCTCTTTCTTCGGGCAACAGATCTTCAACAAGGTAATGGCCATTTAACATCTTTTCTTGCTAGCTCAGCAGTTTAACTCGCGGGGAAGGTTCTAAACCTTTAATATGTAACCCATCTCTTTAAAATGTAAATCCCTTTTCAGTCTATGTAAAAACTACAAATTTCTTCAACTGTAAATTGGGGATAGAGAGTGCTTTACCCTCTCGAGCTCCCCTTCATTTTTGAATTTGAGGTGACTATGTTCACGTAACCGTTTTTCTCTTCCTTTTTAATGTGTTAAATTTATTTTGTATACTAGTCACCTCCATAAATTGGGATTATCCCCTGTGTAATCGGCCTAGTGCCTCTTGGGTTTTAAAATGTGCATTTAGGAGAGTTAACTCGCGCCTCCATTCCTTTTGCATTTAGGGCCATTTAAAGTAACCTATTATTTTTTATTTTAGGCCCAGTAGAGTGCGTACAAGTTACCCCTGTTTATTTACAAGTGTGCCTTGAGGGCAGTTAGAAGTAAAGTTTGTTGTGGCCTTTGATAGGCTTGTAAAATCGAGTGCGGGTCTGCTCTTTCTTGTAGTTTGATGGGGGCCTCTAAGAGGCTTAACATGGTAATTAGGAGCAAGTGCTCCTTGGTATGATGGGGTTTTCTGCCCTTAAATCAAATGATTTCATTGGCAAGGTTGGGCTGGTAGCTCAAGGAATGTAAAGTGGGGCTTGGAGCCCAGGGCTTGTAACGAATATTGAACTTGTTCTCTCTTTCGTAGAATTATTCTTGTACCTGATTTTTCCATTGTTATTTCATCATCATCATCATCATCATCATCTGTTTACCCTCCAGGTTCGGCTTTCCCTCGGACTCAGCGAGGGATCCCACCTCTACCGCCTCAAGGGCAGTGTCCTGGAGCTTCAGACTCATGGTCGGGGGATACAGCTGGGGAGTATGACCAGTACCTCGCCCAGGCGGCCTCACCTGCTATGGTGAACGGGGGCCTTGTAGGGGGATGGGAAGATTGGAAGGGATAGGCAAGGATGAGGGAAGGAAGCGGCCGTGGCCTTAAGTTAGGTACCATCCCGGCATTCGCCTGGAGGTGAAGTGGGAAACCACGGAAAACCACTTCGAGGATGGCTGAGGTGGGAATCGAACCCACCTCTACTCAGTTGACCTCCCGAGGCTGAGTGGACCCCGTTCCAGCCCTCGTACCACTTTTCAAATTTCGTGGCAGAGCCGGGAATCGAACCCGGACCTCCGGGGGTGGCAGCTAATCACGCTAACCACTACACCACAGAGGCGACCATTGTTATTTCACCTAGTGAAAAATGTTAAATTGCCTCTAAATCTTGTTAAGTTTCGATATTTTTGAAAATATAACCTTTATTGAAATTTTAGGTTAATCTTTTGGCCTTGTAGTTAGACCCATTCCAACCCGCACCTTCTTTCACCTCTGCTGTTCCACAGATACCTCGGAACACTCTATATCTCTAAATAATCGAGGTAATTCGAGATCTCAAGGTTGCACTGTATTAGAAGGTGCTCAGTGCCTAGTGTTTGTAGATTTACCGGTACGTAAAAGAACTCCTACGGGAAAATAATCCTCCACCTCGGCCTCCAAAAACCATAAAAGTAGTTAGTGAGACGTAAAACCATTATTATTATTATTATTATTATTATTATTATTATTATTCAAACACTTCCGCATACTTCAAATGAGCACAGAGTCAATCGCTGACAACATTTTTTTTAAATGCTATTTGTTCGGGGCGTCGACCTAGAAAGATCTTTTGCCCCTACTTGCACCTGTGTGTATTTGGAAATTGCGGAAGTGTAAAGTGTTGAATGTGAAGAAAGGAACGTTAAGGACGACACAAACACCCAGTCCCCAGCTCAGAGAATATATTAATCACTTACAATTAAAAAACCCTGATCCGGCCGGGAATGGAACCCGGGGCCGCCGGGTGACAGGCGGATGCGTTACCACCTACACCGCCGGGCCGGACAACAACGAATTTAGTGAGTCACTTAATGAGGGTTTCCCAGATATAGATTAAGTAAACAAGTCACAAGAATAAACTTCATTCAAATAGCTATTATGAAATACGTTCTACGAAGCTCGACGACATATATAGTGGCTGTGAAAGTATGTGCCGTCGTGTTTAAACGCTAATAAAACACCAACCTAAAATACAACCACACCATCGCCCGCTTTCAAATAAAAATCGGTATAAAATACAAAAATCATTGTACGTTTTCGGTATACTCGTACATTTGTTTCTTTGCAAGTTGCTTTACGTCGCACCGACACAGATAGGTCTTATGGCGACAATGGAACAGGAAAGGGCTAGGAATAGGAAGGAAACGGCCGTAACCTTAATTAAGGTACAACCGCAGGGTTTGTCTGGTGTGAAAATGAGAAACCACGGAAAACCATCTTCAGGGATGCCGACAGTGGGGTTCGAACCCACTATCTCCCGAATACTGGATGCTGGCCGCACCTAAGCGACTGCAGCTATCGAGCTCGATTTTTCGGTAGAAAACGATTTGAAACCAACAACTTCGACTTTTCTGATGAACTCAATCTCGATTTCGGAAGACCATCCAGTATCAAATGGACAGCCTATTACAAAAATAATAACAATGTTTTTGCCAAAATGTGTAAAGTACTTAAACTTCAGAAATATATATTAGCTGATGTACCCTTGCTTCGCTACGGGATTCTCAGAAAGACTGTCTTTGTGGTTTTCCTACCTGAAGTCGTCAGAGGGAATGTAGTGATTAAAAGCAATGTTATATAAAACACTCGAGCAAATTAATAAATTGCACATTTTCTCACTTTTAACGAACAGTACTACGGTGCCAATCTAACAGTCCAAAGTTCCAGTGTTGCAATGACTAGACCGCAGACAGCTGTGAACACTTCTCTGACATTATTCTGTTAAATATGCACACTGCTCATTCCAATCAGTGCCTCAGAGTAGGAATTGAATAGCTCGAATGCTATGATGAACCAGTCTGTTACGTATCAGTGGTATCAGAAATGTATCTAACTCCCCAGCTACTTCCCGCCAATGTTCAGGCAGGCTGTTATACTCGGTACGACCGGGTGAGTTGGCTGTGCAGTTAGGGGCGCATAGCTGTGAGCTTGGATCCGGGAGGTAGTGGGTTCGAACTCCACTGTCGACAGCCCTGAAGATGGTTTTCCGTCGTCTCCAATTTTCACACTAGGAAAATGCTGGGGCTGTCACGTAAATAACGTAGGGGCTGCTTCCTTCCCACTCCCAGCCCTTTCGTATCCCATTTGTGTCGGCGCGACGTAGAGCAAATAAAAAAAAACCCTCGGTATACAGCATTAATCCCATAGAGTTAGTAAATAACACACTAGAGGTAGCATTGGCGCCACCGTCTACGAGACAATCACTGTAGCGAGCGGAGCATGTTGAAATCGCAGCTGTTTGGCAAAAGGCTCACTCCGCCGTACTCATCAATGTAAATTGGGACCTTTTAAAACTCTGTGGATGTAGATACGATTTACATTTCTAACATGTAAACATTCTCAGATACTACAGTATACTTGCGATGCTTCTCTCTAGTAAAAACGAGAGCCCTAAAAGCAAAAATACAGGAGAAATGAGTGATAAAAGAGGACGGTGTTCAGGTGCAGTTAAGTAACACAAAATCAATTTGCTGTTCATATTAGGTCTTCTAACAAAATACGTTTAGAAGGAGGGCACGTATATTTTGCTATCTTTTGTGTAAATGGCCAGGAATTTGCTATAATTCTGCCCAATGACCGAAAATGTCCTCTCTCGTACGAAGCGAATGAGAGAGTTTTTAGGCCTAAAAACGTTGGCGAGATTTTGGGGTAAACTAGACCAAATATTGTCATCGCCGGTTTAGACGCTGGCTTTCTGAGCCCAAGTTGGCAGGTTCGAGCCTAACTCAGTACGGTTATACTTGAAGATGCTCAAATATGTCAACCTCTTGTAGATAAATTTACCGGCACATGAAAAATCTCCCGTAGGAAAAAATTCCGACACCTCAGCGTCTCTGAAAACCGCATAAGTAGTTAGTGGGACGTAAATCCATTATTATTATTATTATTATTATTATTATTATTATTATTATTATTATTATCGATGTTTTCTAAATGCAATTGCAAGTGGAAATATGACACTCGCTTATGGTTTTAGCCTCTTATGGAGTTTTTATTTAGCTTGTCGTGAAATGTATGATTTGCTTTAAGATTTTAACTTGTAAAATGGAAAGGGAAAGTGGTAAATTATATGATTGAAGAGAACTGAAAAATTACAATAATTTTTACAATTTGCTTTACATCGCACCGACACAGATGGGTCTTACGGCGACGATGAGATAGGAAAGGACTAGGAGTGGGAAAGAAGCGCACATGGGCTTAAATGAGGTTCATCCCCAGCATTTGCCTGGTGAGAAAATGGGAAACCACGGAAAACCATCTTCAGTGCTGCCGACAGTGGGGTTTTAACCCACTATTTCTCGAAAGCAAACTTACAGCTGCGTGGCTCTAAC
This sequence comes from Anabrus simplex, assembly GCF_040414725.1. NCBI lineage: Eukaryota > Metazoa > Arthropoda > Insecta > Orthoptera > Tettigoniidae > Anabrus > Anabrus simplex. The sequence goes on along the minus strand of NC_090269.1, from coordinate 170,100,795 downwards.
CGCATTACCAACTGGCTCGGTCATTAATTTACGTATTTTGCTTGTATAGGCCTGTAGTGCTATCGCCATTTAAGGGAATAATATTCACGAAAGTAAAGGACTCAGATGTTCACACGGTGTTGCACATTTAGGCTCTAAGTTTTAAAGTTTGGTAAGGTATGAACGGGGACTGCTACAGTACACGTACTATACGAAGGGAAAGCAACAAACTGTATACACAGAAAATATATCCATTAGCTTTTAATACTATAAATACACACAGAAACTGAAAAACGGAGCACAGTTCCAGGCTATCATGCACAACTTTTCTTATTTTCTTTTTTGTACCAATTTGCTTTACGTTACACCGACACACATAGGTCCTACGGCGATTATGGGACAGGAAAGGGCTAAGAGTGGGAAAGAAACGACTGTGGTCTTAATTAAGGTGTAAAAATTGCAAACCATCTTCAGTGCTGCCGACAGTGGGGTTCAAGCTGACAGCTACGTGACCTAAAGCCTGCAGCCACTCGCTCGGTATCATGCACATGATTTTTCTGCATATTTGCTTTCAAAAGCATGGCCATTCAGCGAAAGGAAAATGTCATCCCTTATATTTCCTAAAACTTTATTTTCAGTCTTCAAGGAAAGATCCAAAGAAACTCATTCGCGCCGACAGGGGAATCGGTCGCGAAGTCAGCCCAAGTAGGCCAAAGTATTATTGTATACGCACGGAAATGAATTTCAAGGAAACGTACCTGTGAAATGATACGCCACTGCCCTTTATGAACCTCTCTATGCAGCCATAAGTTGCACAGGAGACTGGCATTTTCCTTCACAGAAGTATATACTTCAATTTATCGGGAAGCTCCAGTAGTGACAGTGCCAAACAATACAGCTTTTGCCAAACAGCGCGCTCGTTCAACTTCGCACGCGACTGCAGCGCCAATGCTACCTCTAGTGTATAATATACTAACTCTATGATTAATCCCATCTTTCGGAGATGAATGGCAACACAGACACAAAGCAAATTACAACAAACAATGGTCAATGTAATGTTATTGTTGATCAATGTTATGAGCTTTCTGTATTGTAGGCCTTCACATTCAGTTTTCTTTCGACTCTGTAATATAAGGCCATCTCTTAAAATTAATTATACCGTAGACTGTAGTTCCTTATTCCCCGACTTTATATACCGATTTTCATTAAATTCTGTTTACCCATTTTCTCGTGACGGCGCTGATATGATCTTACCAACTAAAATCCATATTCATGAATATCTCCGTTATCATAGCCGGTACGGTCAAAATATATAAGACATAAATGATCGGAAATTTAATACTATGTAACTTTATTTATATAGTAATTGTCAATAAGACCACTAATAACACAAATATTCGAGAATTAAATATTGGGCCTTCCCCTAAACTACCATTTCGCTCAGCGTGAATAAAGTTATTTATGGCCTAGATTGTAGCGACTTATTCCCCGACTTTGCATACCAATTTTATTTACGACTAGCGAATGTACCCGTGCTTCGCTACGGTATTCTACATTGTATTCGAATATCGAAGTAAATAGTGTACATGCAGTAAATAAGATTGTTTTAAAATTGCATGTCTCTTAGCGTTATCCGAGAAAGAGCATGGGGAGGTCCCCGTACGTTGTTTCCATTGTAAAGTGTTTGTTACTGATTTGTGATATAACGGCAGGCTCACTTGCCTACTGCCATTCACAATCGAGTTGGAAAGTTTACATTATAATTGCAGGCCCCATTGCCTACTACGCGGACAGAATCGATTTGGGGAGTTTTCGTTAAAATGGCAGCCCCCCCCCTTTCCTACTTCCAGACAGATTACAGTTGAGGAGTTTCTATTATAATGGTAGGCAATTACCCTACTATCACTCGAAATTGAGTTGTGCAGTTACCATTTTTAATGCCAGGCCCATTTTCCTACTGCCAGCCAGCTTACTGCCAGTCACACCAAGTTGGTGAGTTTCCATCAAAATAGCAGTCCACTATGCCTAATGCCAGTCACATTTTAGAAGAGGACATTTCTTTATAATGGCGGGCACCCTTGCCTACTGCCAAACACAATCGGGTAGGGGAGTTTTAAACAAAACTGCATGCTCACTTGCCTTCTGCAAGTCAAATCAAGAAGGGAACTATTCATTACAATTGTAGGCCTTCCTCACTAATGACAGTTACACAGGAGTTGGAGAAGGAACCCTTTCCTACTGCCAGTCAAAGTCGGTGTGGGGAGTACAGATTACAATATCAGACCCACCCTTTCTCGATTGCTAAAAATCGACATCAGTGAATATATATAGATAGACATACGAAAGTATATGCGTGTTTACAATATTGAAGACCTTCATTTACAGATTAACTGCTACTAAACGTACGTCATATCGACAAAGGATTATACCATAAGACACGCCGGATTTAGTGGCCTAAATGGCTGGTCCTATGAAATGTCATCTATTCTTGGGTGAGATTGAGTTAGAAACGTGGAACAGGGTAAAGGTTTTGTAAGATTATCTCACATTACATTACTTTTCGGATAATTATGTGACAGCTGCATACATAGCATTTGGCTCACATATGCCTACTGGGTGGGCCAATTTTCGTGAATAGTATGATGATTCTGTATTTCATATAAGTAATTGAAAGTATGAATTATGCATGTGAAAATTCCAAATTAATAGCGAAAAATCAAACGTAAAAGGGATACAGATACGGCAAAAAGTCATAAGACCAAGGTTGTAGATCATTCCAAATTGAACGGAGATTGTGCAATCTGTTATGTGATAGGAATTTCCCAAGGTCTGCACCATCATTAAAATTGCCTGCATATTTCGATATTCTTCAGGGATAAAAAGTAAAAAATTTAATGATCTAGGATGTTTTCCTTTCGTTACAGGCTAAAACGTATAATTTTGTCAAATTTCAATTATCTTCTTTTTCGTCTGGCAGATTATGCCGCAATCTGGATTTTGGGCGAGGCGGGTAAAAATTAGGACCTTCAGGAAACTAAACAAAAAATTATGGAGATGGTCATTATTACCCCTTAAACATAAAGCTGTACGAAAATTTCGCCAAAATTTATATAGATAAGGAATCTGCTCCATGTAAAACACCTTTTGGGCTATGTCCGCTGGACTTAACCTGCAAAAGTGACCATTCATGATATCTCCCTTATTAATCCTGCTGACGAAAAAATGCACATGAAAAGAAAGGTTTAGAGGTGGAATTCCATCACGTTTCGTCGATTTCCAGTCAGGTTGGTCTTGTTCTGTATATATTGTGGAAGAGTAAAATCATCATTTGTGTTCCCTATAAACCGCCAGTCCATTCCGGAACATGAAATGTTATTTACGTTTAAAACCTACCTTCGGACAGGTGGATGCTAAATATAAATTTTGGTTCGAATGTCTTCAGTAGTTTTCAAGTTGTAAGGAATACGCTTTACACGCACCCGCTCGTGAGTCAAGTCCGATGGGAATTGTACAGAAAAACGGTCCGTTAATGATATCTCCCTCATTAATCCTCGTATCGAAATGATGCACATGAGAAAAAAGGTTTAGAAATTAATTTCTACCAAGGTAGGTAGATTTCCATTAAGTGTGGTTGTGTATATTTTGTGGAAGTGTAAAATCACTGTTTCGGTTTCGTATAAACCCCCAGTCAGTTCAGGGATTTAGAAACAATATTTGCCCTAAAACCTATCAAGGATAGGTGTATTCTAAATATGAGTATTGGTGGAAATACATCCAGTAGTTTGTAGCACTCGCGTACATACGGCGTAATAAAGGAAGAAAATAATACAGTTAAGAAAGTTGAAACTAATAGAAAATGGATTATAACTGAGGACCGCCGGATAACGACAAATATGTAAATGCCAAGTTAATGTATTGGAAAATCAAATGCCCCTCAATAAATTATGCTAGTGTGAGTTATGGATATAATAAAGCGGTAACAGAGGAGAAATTTAGGTCCAGTGACCTTAGGTAGACAAATAATAAGAAGATGACTAATGGTGTTATTACTTAATCTATTCGAGGGCGGTTATAACATCCAACGATATTGACGCCTCTTTTGCCTTCTACCCAAGGAACAACCATGAATTTAAAAGCATGATGAGGAAAATCGCAATACGTTACTTCCCTGCTGGCATGCAGTCAGAGACGTTGCCATGGTAACCTGTAGGTTCGTTGTCGGTCTGTCGGTCACTCAATGCAGAGCATGATAACAGCGGAAAATTGTAAATTTCTCCGTCATGTGAAGAGTAAGGTAAATTATGAACATAATGAAAATTGTTTATAATGAAGAGACGTTTTACGTACGGTAAACGAAGTTTACAGAAAATCAATAGTATAAGAGAAAATGGAGGAAAACCATTGTGGTTTTCCTATAAACCCCCCATCTATTCAATGATTTGAAAATGATATGCATATCGAAACCTTCCCCAGGATGAGTGTACTCTAAATGTGAAGTTTGGTTGAGATCTATCCAGCCGTTTCGAAGTGAGGGTGGAAAAACCATTCTGGTTTTCCTATAAACCCCCGGTCTATTCAAAGATTTTAAAATAATATGCATATCGAAACCTTCCCCGGGATGAGTATACTCTAAATATGAAGTTTGGTTGAGATGTATCCAGCTGTTTCGACGTGATGGTGGAAAAACCATTCAGGTTTTCCTATAAACCCCCGTCTATTCAAAGATTTTAAAATGATATGCATATCAAAACCTTCCCCGGGATGAGTATACTCTAAATATGAAGTTTGGTTGTGATCTATCCAGCCGTTTCGACGAGATGGTGAAAAAACCATTCTGGTTTTCCTATAAACCCCCCGAGTATTCAAAGATTTTAAAATGATATGCATACCGGAACCTTCCCCGGGATGAGTATACTCTAAATATGAAGTTTGGTTGAGATCTATCCAGCCGTTTCGACGTGATGGTGGAACAGACAAACAGACAAACAGACAGACAAACAAACAGACAAACAAACAGATACGAAACGTAAAAACCACCGATTCGGTCTTGAGTTGACCTAAAACGGATAAATATCTGAAAAATTGGCAAAAGAAAAGAAATTACAGACAGCGGACCCCCTACAATTTTATTTATATAGATAGGACAACTAATAACAAATATTTGAGAATTAAATTTTAGGCCTTCCCCTAAACTACCATTTCTCTCAGCGTGAATAAGATTATTTACGGCGTAGATTGTAGCGACTTATTCGCCGACTTTGCATACCTATTTTAATTAAGATAGGACCACTAATAACATAAATATTTGCGAATAAAATTTTTGGCCTTCCCCTAAACTACCATTTCCTTCAGAGTGAATAAGAGTATTTACAGTTTATATTGTAGCAACTTATTTTAGAACTTTACATACCGGTTTTCATTAATAACATAAATATTTGAGAATAAAATTTTAGGCCTTCCCCTAAAGTACCATTTCTCTCAGAGTGAAAAAGATTATTTATGGCCTAGATTGTAGCGACTTATTCTCGGATTTTACATACCGATTTTCATTAAATTCTCTTCAGCCGTTTTCTCGTGATGCGTGTACAGACAGACAGACAGACAGACAGACAGACAGACAGACAGACAGACAGACAGACAGACAGACAGACAGACAGACAGACAGACAGACAGACAGACAGACAGACAGACAGACAGACAGACAGACAGACAGACAGACAGACAGACAGACAGACAGACAGACAGACAGACAGACAGACAGACAGACAGACAGACATTACGGAAAATTAAAAATGCATTTCCTTGTTACTATGGACATGACTGACACAAAAATACTATCCTTTTTAAATTTTGAGCAATGTACAGACAAAACTCTTATTTTATATATTGAACCCATGACCTTTGTGCCCTAAGAACATTATGCAAAAATTGACAATTCAATTAGAAGTTCGATTCTTGATAGCATGGATTTGACATGTGACGAGGGGGCGATTACCTTCGGTCCCACGCTCTGGGATACGTGACGTCAGCCGCACGTGTCAACGGCGGAAGAATCGTAAGTCAGTTTTGCGAACTATTTCAAAGCGCGTGTACATGGCGTGACCCAAGCCAAGTAAAAAAAAATATAGTGCCTATCAAAGGAGGTCATTTATCCCACAAATCGAACACGTATAAATTTTAAATGTCCATGAACACTACCGCCAGAAATGTAGCAAGTATGTAGTCACTTTCAAAACTTGTAATTACAGTTTAGTTAAGTCAGAAAATGTATAGAAATTTTCTTGGCGACAAAGGGAGATACCCGAAGAGAGGGAGTAACTGGCATAAATATGAAGGGACGCCATGACGAAGCCTCCTTCTCCGGCATTTAGAGTACGAAGCGGACGAAAAAGTGTTGAGCTGCTCTGTGAAATCAAACAACAAAAGTAGACTAAGTTCAACCGCAGATTTTAGCCATTGTGGCTGGGGTCTTGACTCTATGTGGAGATAGTTCCTTGAGTGGAAATAATTGTACCAGATAGGACGGTCAAAGTACTGAATAAATTCTAATGTGATAAAGTAATTCGTGTGCGGAAGTAATTACAGTCCATCGTGTGCGATCAAAAAAAAAAGAGTGAAGGGCATTTCTTTTTTTAATGCTTTATTCCAGGAAACCTGAAGAAATATAATAATGAGCTGTAAAGCCATGAATGTAAAAATGGCTAAATAAAATGCCAGGGTCGCAGGTGAGCCCTATGACGAACACTGGTGTGACTACATAAGGTAATGTGACTTTCCATCTTACTACTTAATATATCTTGTTTCATGATCTCTAAAAGTGTATTTGAATGGGTATATACGACGCAGAGGTCACCCCTATTAAGTTTGTAAACGTTAGAGTACGACTAAAAGAGTCATTTGTTTATTTTCCACTTGGATAAATTTTTGAAGTCTTACGAGTGCCGTATAATGTTATAAAAAGTAATTGAATAGGGTTTCGAAGTGATATCACGTCCAATGTAGATCGTCATTTCCGTGTGCTTATTGCCTAAATTTTGTGATGTCAAATTAAGATGTTTATTCGACGTAAAAATTTTCTGTCTGTAATTTTGACGTTAATAATATTGAAATCCATGGCTACTCATTTTCAATCGAGTGGAAGCGCGCTGTCGGGTGAGAATCTAGCGTGATGAATTTGGTCACGGAGAGAAACGTTTTTCTAGGCCCACTTTAAACTGTGTCTGACTGGAAATAAAAAGATCTAGTAGAAATTTTCAGTCATTTTTCGTAAAAATCAAGTTATTAAAAATACGATATCATGTTATGCGAAGCTGTTCATTATTAATGCATTTGCATATTAGACGTCATGAATTCTAGTAAGGATTTTATTCCAGTTCTTTGTCGGTGATAGTTGTGGAGTTGGGAAACAGAGGTTAGTTTTGTCGTATGAGTTGAGATGAGATTTGTGAATCAGGTTAGAGTCCTGTCATTCAAGCTGGGACATGGAAGCCCGAGGAATATTTTATAATGTTGGGAATGGAAAGAAATATATAGAAATCCATAGCGGTATTAATTTGCGACGCGTATAATTAGTGTGGGCATCTTGAAGCATAATCTGTGCATTTTGTTGGTTAGAATATCGTATTTGTTTAATTATGTCGGCAGAATTTAAAAGGGAACATTTTGAGAAGCCAACCAAGTAGAACAGAACAGGTGCTTCATGTCACTGCCAAGCGGGCGAGGGTGAAATGCCGGCAGCTGATAGAGAAACACACAGTGGGGATAACGGGACAGGCGTGGAATTGAGATTGTATTCTCGGCCGGGGAGAACTTTAAATGCTGGATTTAGTTGAAATTATCATCCGGTAATAACCTGAGTATTGTGGAATACAGTGAATTTGTTTAATTGGGGACGTAATGAACATTTGAAACCACGAACTTCGAGTATAAAGAGTACTAGTAACCAAATTCAGGGTTGTCCAAAATACAGAGCGATGGTCGTGATAATCGTTTGTCTGTGAGGGATGCGCAAAATTTATAAATGGTATGACGAGATATGACATCGTAATTATATGGCGATTTGCTTTGGTTTGTATGTAGATTATTAGGATACCCGAGTGTTAATAATGGCTAGGATTAGATTAGATTTAAAGTGTGAGATCATGAAACGAGATATATAAACTGGACATGAATGATGTAGTCTTTTCAGGGGCGTAGCCAGGGGGGGGCGGTTACTGGGGGTTAGAAAATTAGATTTTAGATTGTAAACTGAACATACCGTTTGAGATAAAACTGCTGACCTCGATCATATTGTTCTTGTTCTGTATTTTAAAGTAAGAATTTTGTAATGTATTGCAATCTGAATATCACATACAGTAATTCACTCTTGTATCAGTATCCTTATGACAGTCATGCATGCGCGTACCAGACACGCACAAGCACAAGCACAAGCACTTTCATTATGTTATATCTTAATTTTGTAACTGTAACCCCCCCCCCCCCCATTGGCCGATCCTGGCTACGCTACTGAGTCTTTTCTAGATAATAGGGAGCAACAGATAAACATCGATAGGATTTAAAAATTGTGAGATCACAATTGCGTAGGAATTTGTGAAGAAACCAGAGTCCGCGGAGATAGAAATTGTTGTTCTTTAACATTTCATTAAATCTGTACCGGGCGGTACACCTCCACGCCGCTAATTTAAAATGTGCGCCAATTGAAACTTCTCTGCTGGAGGAAGTCTGAACTTTATTGACGGTATTAATTTTCAAATTTCTCAGAAGATGTCACTACGTGGAAAATTTGGAGTTTTTGAACTGTGTCATTTTCGACGTATTTTTGTTTTGCTTGTAGAAAGAAGTGTGAACTTTCTCTTCTAGAGGACACTACTGAAGATCAACAATAGTGCACCCTAGTGCGGAGTGAAAGAACTGTGTTTTTTTGGAGAAATTTTTATTTCAAAAGTTTGTTTCTTGTTAAATTTCTTTCTGTTATTGTTTAAGTTGGCTGTATAGCCCTCTCTTTCCCCTTGTTTTGTATTTAGCCAATCCCGAATTTCTTTTATTAATTTCTGACCAATCCGATGTATCTTCCCCCAACTGGGATATGTTGCTGTACCCTACCCAATAAAGTGATTGTGGGCGGGTGTTTTCTTCCCCTAAACGCCTCGAACTTTCCGCGAGAGGATATAAACAGCTGATTTTAGGGTCTCCGGGCCACTTCTGTTCCATCTTTCAGTGTGTAAAGTACATAGCAGGGGGCGGGAAGCGCCTCTTTCTTCGGCGACAGTCAACAACCAGGTAATGGCCGACTAATTACTTCTTTTCTTGCTTGCTCAGCAGTTTAACTCTCGGGGCGGGTCCGAAGTTTTTCCATTATGTAACCTTCCGTAAAATGTAAAGAAACTTGTATCTATTCTATCTTTTAAACTACATATTGGGATAGAGAGTGCTTAACCCTCTCGAGCTCCCACTCATATTGTTTTGAGGTGAACTTATATTTTTCTCAACCTATTCTTCTTCGACTTAATGTAAATTGTTTCCTTCTTAAGTCACCTCTTTAGTATGGGATTAGCCCTTGTATTAACGGCCTAGTGCCAAGTAGGTTTTAAACAAAGCGTATTAGGAGCGCAAGTTCGCCTCCTCTCAAATTGTTATTTTAGAGGTCAAGTAATTAATCTTTTCTCACTTAGTAGACCTCAGTAGGTTGGGTATTTTACCCCTGTGTCTATGTCCAGAGAGGACAACTTGAAGGTGGAATTTGGTGTGGCCTTTGAGAGGCTTAAAGTTGAGAGCGAGTGGCTCTTTCTTGAAAATTAAGTGTTGTATGCCTCGAGGAGGCTTTTCTGTGTAATTTGGAGCAAGTGCTCTGGTACATGAACGGGGTTTTCGGCCCCTCTGGTAAAATTTATTTTGGAGTAAAATCGGGCTAATTGCTCAAGAATTGTGAATTTGGGGCTCGAAGCCCAAATCCTGTAAATCCTGTAATTGGAACTGTTGTTGCCTTGCTACTCTGTACCTGCCGTAATTGTTATTTCTTAATTTTGAAAAGAAAATATAACCTTGTTAAATTTTAAATTAATTTTACTTTCGTAGCTTGAGACCTGTTCACCACCCCGCACCTTCCTTCACCTCTACCTACCACCAAAACACGGTAACAAAATCATTTAAATTTATTTAATTATTAAATTCAGTGAAACCGCATTTTGAAATAACTTTAATCAAGCGAATAACTTGGAGATGCATTCTGGAAATCTTAATTTGTTTTCTGGGGAATATTTAAATGGTAAAGTAATGATTAAGGGGACATATCCGAAGGAAATGGATTTTTCTGCCACAAAGTTTGTGAGCATTGCTATTGTTGTAATTATTGAACTTTGATTGATTGAGCAGTGAATGTGCTGGGGATAGTAAAGTGGAAACTTTGGTCATCAACCGATGTAACTTAATTGTGTTTAGCCTTCAGCCTAGAAACTTGGATGGTCCCGGGGTCATCAACCTCAGTGACTCAGATTAGGGCCATATGCCACTGTAGCATCATTTTCCTTGCGGTCATCATCCACAATGACTTTAAAGTAACTTAGAAGTTTAGATGTCGGTCCATGACATAGACGCAGGTCACATCGATTCAATTAAGGGTCCATGTCGTATGACCACAGTGTGGCACACACCGATTGGACGGCCTTAATTATACCCAGAGTCCAGAGTTCGTGTTACGAGGGCTGGACCATAACGAATCACTATGATGGTACATGTGGTCTCACATGGAAGCCGAATTTAAGGATTTCCAGACTTTCCTTTCTTAAATAATTAATAATTGAGACAATGGTTTCTAGTAAAAATGCCCATCAGGCAGTTACGTCAAAGTCTCACACCAGTATTCTGACCTTTATGTAAAAATGATTGTGGTGTCCAGTGGACACAATTGACTTCTATGATACCGTTGACATATCAGAATGCTTCAAAATTTCCTGAATAAATAGAAATCTTTTAAACAGACCTTTCATTCAAGTAGATAGATTAGAATTACTGAACCCTACCTTCACCTCAGCAAGTGACGAAGAACCCGATACGACCCAAGAGACAGATCTCATGAACTTTGCTGATAGGTAAGAAAGGTAGGTATCCCTCAATATGGACCAAAGAGTTCAATATATAGATAGTGCATTTCATAATCCACCTAAATTTCATGAAAACTGGACAGTGCGTTTTCATGTAATAGTACTACAAAGTTGTTGTTTACAAAAAACGGGCAAGAAAATAGGTACTTTTTGCACTCCGCCTAATATAACATTCACGACAAACAAAATAAAAATATGCAAGTACCACCAAAGAACGCAGCATAAAACAAGCTTTACGATGGTGTGACTATATTTTAGATTGGTGGACTGGTTCAAATTTTATTAGCGTTTAAACTCGTTCACACATACTTTCTGGGCCAACAGTACACAGTGTAAGATAATTGATTAAGACAAATTAGGTTCATCGAAAGGGGGGTAGCAGCCTTTCGGTAGTTGCAAGGGCGGCAGTCTAGATGATTGACTGATACGGCCTTGTGATAATACTCAAATTGGCTTAGCTGTGTTGATACTGCTACACGGCTGAAAGCAACGGGAAACTACAGCCGTAACTAACTCCCGAGGACATGCAGCTCTCTCTGTATGAATGACGTACTGATGATGGCTTCCTCCCGGGTAAAATATTCCGGAGGTAAACTAGTCCCCCATTCGGATCTCCGGGTGGGGACTACACGAGAGGGGGCGATCATCAGGAAGATGGATACTGACATTCTGCGAGTCGGAGCGTGGAATGTTAGAAGTTTGAATCGTTGTGGTAGGTTAGAGAATCTGAAAAGGGAGATGGATAGGCTAAAGTTAGATGTAGTTGGTATAAGTGAAGTACGGTGGCAGGAAGAACAAGATTTTTGGTTAGGCGACTACCGAATTATCAACACAAAATCAAACAGGGGAAATGCAGGAGTTGGTTTAATAATGAATAAGAAAATAGGGCAGCGGGTAAGCTACTACGACCAGCATAGTGAAATAATTATTGTCGTCAAGATAGACACCAAACCAATGCCCACCACAATAGTGCAGGTCTATATGTCTACTAGTTCAGCGGATGATGAAGAAATCGAAAGAATATACGAGGAGATAGAAGATTTAATACAATATGTAAAAGGTGATGAGAATGTAATTGTGATGGGAGACTGGAATGGAGTGGTAGGCCAACGAAGAGAAGGTAGTACAGTAGGAGAATTTGGATTGGGACAAAGGAACGAAAGAGGAAGTCGGCTGGTTGAATTCTGCACTGAATTTAGTCCTTGCCAATACTTGGTTCAAACACCACAATCGACGGCTGTATACGTGGACGAGACCTGGAGACACTGGAAGGTATCAAATAGACTTCATTATGATTAGGCAGAGATTCAGAAACCAGGTGTTGGATTGCAAAACTTTCCCAGGAGCAGACGTGGACTCTGACCACAACTTGTTGGTCATGAAATGCCATCTGAAGTTGCAGAAATTGAAGAAAGGAAAGAATGCAAAAAGATGGGATCTAGACAAGTTGAAAGAAAAGAGTGTGAGGGATTGTTTCAAGGAACATGTTGCACAAGGACTAAATGAAAAGGCTGAAGGAAACACTATAGAGGAAGAGTGGAGAGTCACGAAAAATGAAGTCAGTAGGGCTGCTGAAGAAATGTTAGGAAGGAAGAAAAGATCAACTAAGAATCAGTGGATAATTCAGGAGATACTAGACCTGATTGATGAACGACGAAAATACAAGAATGCTAGAAATGAAGAGGGCAGAAAAGAATACAGGCGATTAAAGAATCAAGTGGATAGAAAGTGCAAGGTAGCTAAGGAAGAATGGCTGAAGGAGAAGTGCAATGATGTCGAAGGCTGTATGGTCCTGGGAAAGGTAGATGCTGTATACAGGAAAATCAAGGAAACCTTTGGAGAAAGGAAATCTAGGTGTATGAATATTCAGAGCTCAGATGGAAAGCCACTTCTAGCGAAAGAAGACAAAGCAGAAAGGTGGCAGGAGCATATCCAACAGTTGTATCAAGGTAAAGATGTAGATAATTTGGTTCTGGAACATGAAGAGGCTGTTGATGCTGATGAAATGGGACACCCAATTTTGAGGTCAGAGTTTGACAGAGCTGTGAGTGACCTAAATAGGAACAAGGCAGCTGGAATTGATGACATTCCCTCTGAATTACTGACTGCCTTAGGAGAAACCAGCATGGCAAGGTTATTTCATTTAGTGTGCAAGATGTATGAGACAGGAGCAGTCCCATCCGATTTTCGGAAGAATGTTGTTATACCTATTCCCAAGAAAGCCGGTGCTGACAGGTGTGAAAACTACCGCACCATTAGTTTAGTATCTCATGCCTGCAAAATATTAACACGTATTATTTACAGAAGAATGGAAAAGCAAGTTGAATATGAGTTGGGAGAAGATCAATTTGGCTTCAGAAGAAATGTAGGAACACGTGAAGCAATCCTGACTTTACGTCTCATCTTAGAGGATCGAATCAAGAAGGACAAGCCCACGTACATGGCATTCGTAAATCTAGAAAAGGCATTCGATAATGTTGATTGGACCAAGCTATTTATGATTCTGAAGATGATAGGGATCAGATACCGAGAATGAAGAATTACCTACAATCTGTGTAAAAATCAGTCTGCAGTGATAAGAATCGAAGGCTTTGAAAAAGAAGCAGCAATCCAGAAAGGAGTAAGGCAAGGCTGCACTTTGTCCCCTCTCCTTTTCAATGTTTACATAGAACAGGAAGTAAAGGAAATCAAAGAGAAATTTGGAAAGGGAATCACAGTCCAAGGAGAGGAAATCAAAACCTTGAGATTTGCCGATGATGTTGTTACCTTACCTGAGACTGCAGAAGATCTTGAGAAGTTGCTGAATGGTATGGTTGAAGTCTTGGGTAAGGAGTACAAGATGTAAATAAATAAGTCCAAAACAAAAGTAATGGAGTGCAGTCGAACGAAGGCAGGTGATGTAGGAAATATTAGATTAGGAAATGAAGTCTTAATGGAAGTAGATGAATATTGTTACTTGGGTAGCAAAATAACCAACGATGGCAGAAGTAAGGAGGACATAAAATGCAGACTAGCACAAGCAAGGAAGAGCTTTCTTAAGAAAAGAAATTTGCTCACTTCAAACATTGATATCGGAATTAGAAAGATGTTTTTGAAGACTTTTGTGTGGAGCGTGGCATTGTATGGAAGTGAAACATGGACGATAACTAGCTCAGAAAGAAAGAGAATAGAAGCTTTTGAAATGTGGTGTTACATAAGAATGATGAAGGTGAGATGGATAGATCGAATCACGAATGAAGAGATACTGAATCGAATTGGTGAGAGGAGGTCGATTTGGCTAAATTTGACGAGACGAAGAGATAGAATGATAGGACACATCTTAAGACACCCAGGACTTGTTCAGTTGGTTTTTGAAGGAAGTGTAGGTGGTAAGAACGGTAGAGGTAGACCAAGGTATGAATATGACAAGCAGATTAGAGCAGATGTAGGATGCAATAGTTATGGAGGGCTGCATCAAACCAGTCTCTGGACTGATGACTCAAACAACAACAGGTTCATACAGGATGATACGAATTTGTAATCTTTATAAATCGTAATTTTCACAAAGGAAACAGAAAACCCCACATTTTTCTGACTTTAATGGCAAAAACAAACACAAACAACTAAACAGTTCTTTATTTGGTCTCCAAGAAGTATTCGTCTGCGCCTTCTTGTTATTTTAATACTGCTTTAGGAGTTCTATACTTCGCGGGACCTACTTTTCGTAACCCCGGCAGGTCTTCTTGACATCGACTTCAAGTTTTCAGTCGTGTTTGTCGGAATTTTACACTACTTTCCCAATGAAACTGCCTTTAAATCATTTTTACTGGAAATTGATCTTGTTCCATCAATCACCACTGATCTGCATTTAGGGCAGTGGGTATTAACGAACTGGTCCGACAGTCAAACAATTCCAAATATATTTTTCTTCCATAACAAAAGGTCCTGGTTGAACTGGTCCGACGGATAGTTGGCAGTTAAGAGGCAAGAATTCCCGAATGGGTTCCTAACCTAAAACCTCACCCCTCAACAACTGCCTCTTTTCACAAGATTCAGTGCCAGTTTTCAGACAGTCCCAGAGCAGCGTAGTACTTAGAAGTGTCCGCTGTTTTCCATGTTAGTGAGATGGGCTTTACGTTAGTCGTCTTTCAGGGATTTAAATAATCAGAAAATGACAAGACACAATCGGGTCAAAAGTGGTTAATCTAACCCAAACTGATCTAACCTAACCTAACCTAAATATACTGTATTTACTGTATTGCCCTGAGTCGTTTTATTGAGGCAATTTGTATAAGATGTGACCGGACGATAAGGCTTCTTTGATCCTTGATTTTGATATCTTAGTGTCGGACCAGTTCGACCCCACCCCCTGTGCTAACCGTCGGACCAGTTCAAGCACACTAATTGGTTGATCTCCAAATTCCTGTAACCATCGAACCAATTCGACAACACCCAAGCCAGTCGCCTAGGTGGCAGATTCCTTATCTGTTGTTTTCCTAGCCTTTACCAGGCAACACAGACCTACCCATCCAACAATCACAAACACAGTTAAACTCTATTCTCCCGCCTTCTTCCCAAGATCTCCAGACCCACACAATCTAACATCACACTCCCACCAGATCATCAGACAACACCGTCCACAATCACACCACCCCCACTCGCTGACTCCCTGCCACCTCCCGAGCCCGGAACTGAGACCCCTTCAATCTCACAACCGGACAAGGATATACAACCCAAACAAACTCAAACAGGGAGCAGGCGTAACAAACCTGCCCCCAAGACCAAGCCTACACCAACACCTAATACTTCCAATACAGCTACATACCCCCGCCCACCCTCACCCATAACCCAGTGCTTCAATTGCCTTAAGTTGAACCACTCTGCGGCTTCGTGCCCAGAAGCTACCCGATGTAATAGATGTGGTGGTCCCCATCGCCACACTGTCTGCAAGGTACCAAGGGATCAAGCGAGGTGCGCGAACTACGAAGGTAGTCACGCTGCCTCCTTCCCTGGCTGCCCCTTTCTGAAGAAGGCAATTCGGGCACACTACAGACATTCACAACACCTGAACAGTCGCACCAACCCTCCCCCTCTGCCCAGGCACCAAATAACCCCGTTCTCGAACCCAGTACCACCAGTTCCCCATCACACTGCCCTGCCAAGCTATGACAATTCCACCCTGTTAAACCTGCTCCTTATCCAGTTACTCTCGACCCTAAACACGCCTAGACTACCAAGCAGACAGCTAATCATTAGCTAATCACATCAAGTATCCCATGCCCCGCCAAGAAACTCAACTCCTCATCTCATAACATCTGCACTGCCAAGTCAAACCCCCCTCACAATCCCAACCTACCTCGTCCTAAGCACTGTAACTTAAACAAGCGTTATGACCGTTAAGCAACATTTGGCGTGGTCACCACCTGGATGGGTGATCCGTCTCTTCAGACTACGTTGGACTCCGGCAACGAATATTCAACGATATCTCCTCACAATCGCCCCGCAAGTGAAGATATAATAACCGAAACACTCGCCACAAACCAACAACGCTATGCCATCGAAGAAGATCCGTCAAGAGAAAACACTCAAGGCCCGAAATGGGTCGAAGGGCTGAAATACTCATGGTGTAAGGCCCCACCTGCGCCAATGAGAAGGCTGCTGCTGCTGCTGCTGCTGAAATAACTGCAAACAATCTGGAAATGTATTGTACATCTTGCTTGGTAAATTATTCCATTCCCTAACTCCCCTTCCTGCAAAAGATTACTTGCCACAATTTGTCCTCTTGAATTCCAATTTAATCTTCATTATGATCTTTCCTACTTTTAAAAACACCACTCAAACTTATTCGTCTACTAGTGTCATTCCACGCCATCTCTCCACTGACAGCTGACATACCACTTAATCGAGCAGCTCGTTTCCTTTCTCCCAAGTCTTCCCAGCCCAAACTTTGCAATATTTTCGTAACGCTATTATTTTGTCTGAAATAACCCAGAAAAATTCGAGCTTCTTTTCTTTGGATTTTTTCCCAGTTCTCGAATCAAGTTGTGAGGGCCTCATACACCTGGAAGCATCCTCTAGTAGCGGTCTCACCGGAGAATTATATGCCCTCTCCTTTACATCCTTACTACAATCCCTAAATGGTAGTGGTGGAGATTATTGTTTTAAGAGGAAGTACAACTAGGCAACCATCCTCTATATAACACTAATCAGAGAGAAAAATGGAAGGGATCCGACACTTCGAAAAATGAAGGTATCGGCCAAAGGAATACAAGGGCCACGAAGAACGTGAAAATGGAAGACTCCCTAGGCCTCCATACGTAATACCGTCGGGGTCGGAAAAGAGCAAGAGTTGACCAAGAAAGGTCGGATAGGATAGATAAAAGTGAGGAGACTGGCACAAGTAGGTAAGTGGAGGCAATGTCAGGACTCAGCTAAGGGACCCGTGGTTGCCATCTCGCGCTCCAAAATACAGAGTCCCTGGGGCACACTTTTGGTCGCCTCTTACGACAGTCAGGGGATACCGTGGGTGTTATTCTACCGCCCCCACACACAGGGGGAAATCCCTATACCTTCATAATCATGTGCAGAGATCTGTACCCTTTACTTACAATCCCATTATATTATGTGACTACCCCAATGAAGATCTTTCCTTATATTAACACCTAGGTACCTACAATGTTCCCTATAAGGAACTTTTACCCCATCAGAGCAGTAATTAAAACTGAGGGGACTTTTCCTACTTGTGAAACTCACAACCTGACTTTAAACCCCGTTTATCATCATACCATTGCCTACTGTCCATCTCACAATATTGTTGTGATCTTTTTGTAGTGGCTCACACTCTTGTAACTTATTTATTACTATATACAGAATAACATCATCCCCCAAAAGCCTTATTTCTAATTCCAGCTCTTTACTCATAACATTTATATATACACTGACTGACAGTGACAATGCAACACCAAGGGGGAGTGGTTCGAAAGGGATGAAAGTTGGGGGAAAAAACAGAGTCGGCACGGAGGAATAATTGATGTTTATTTCAAACCGATATGCAGGTTACACAATGCGCACGGCATCGACTCAGTAGGATGTAGGACCACCGCGAGCGGCGATGCACGCAGAAACACGTCGAGGTACAGAGTCAATAAGAGTGCGGATGGTGTCCTGAGGGATGGTTCTCCATTCTCTGTCAACCATTTGCCACAGTTGGTCGTGCGTACGAGGCTGGGGCAGAGTTTGCAAACGGCGTCCAATGAGATCCCACACGTGTTCGATTGGTGAGAGATCCGGAGAGTACGCTGGCCACGGAAGCATCTGTACACCTTGTAGAGCCTGTTGGGAGATGCGAGCAGTGTGTGGGCGGGCATTATCCTGCTGAAACAGAGCATTGGGCAGCCCCTGAAGGTACGGGAGTGCCACCGGCAGCAGCACATGCTGCACGTAGCGGTGGGCATTTAACGTGCCTTGAATACGCATTAGAGGTGACGTGGAATCATACGCAATAGCGCCCCAAACCATGATGCCGCGTTGTCTAGCGGTAGGGCGCTCCACAGTTACTGCCGGATTTGACCTTTCTCCACGCCGACGCCACACGCGTCTGCGGTGACTATCACTGACAGAACAGAAGCGTGACTCATCGGAGAACACGACGTTCCGCCATTCCCTCATCCAAGTCGCTCTAGCCCGGCACCATGCCAGGCGTGCACGTCTATGCTGTGGAGTCAATGGTAGTCTTCTGAGCGGACGCCGGGAGTGCAGGCCTCCTTCAACCAATCGACGGGAAATTGTTCTGGTCGATATTGGAACAGCCAGGGTGTCTTGCACATGCTGAAGAATGGCGGTTGACGTGGCGTGCGGGGCTGCCACCGCTTGGCGGCGGATGCGCCGATCCTCGCGTGCTGACGTCACTCGGACTGCGCCTGGACCCCTCGCACGTGCCACATGTCCCTGCGCCAACCATCTTCGCCACCAGGCGTTGCACCGTGGACACATCCCTATGGGTATCGGCTGCGATTTGACGAAGCGACCAACCTGCCCTTCTCAACCCGATCACCATACCCCTCGTAAAGTCGTCTGTCTGCTGGAAATGCCTCCGATGACGGCGGCCTGGCATTCTTAGCTATACACGTGTCCTGTGGCACACGACAACACGTTCTACAATGACTGTCGGCTGAGAAATCACTGTACGAAGTGGGCCATTCGCCAACGCCGTGTCCCATTTATCGTTCGCTACGTGCGCAGCACAGCGGCGCATTTCACATCATGAGCATACCTCAGTGACGTCAGTCTACCCTGCAATTGGCATAAAGTTCTGACCACTCCTTCTTGTTGTTGCATTTGCTCTGTCAGTCAGTGTATATAAGGAAACATAAAGTTCCAATAATACTGGCTTGAGAAATTCCCCTTTTAATGATTACGGGATGAGATAAAGATTCACGTAGGTACTCTAATTCTCTGAGTCCTGTTTTCTAAAAATATAGCCACCCATTCAGTCACTCTTTTGTCTAGTCCAATTGCAATTATTTTTTGAAAGTAGTCTCCCAAGATCTACCCTAGCAAATGCCTTCGGTAGGTCAATCGCGATACAGTCCATTTGACCTCCTGAATCCAAGATATCTGCTAGGCTATAGCTTGCTAGAATCCTAGAAGTTGAGCTTCAGTGGAACGATCTTTCCTAAATCCGAACTGCCTTCTATCGAACTAGTTATTAATTTCGCAAACAAGTCTAATATAACCACAAAATGATTTCCCTGAGCTTACATGCAAGACATGTCAAACTGACTGGCCTGTAATTTTCAGCTTTATGTCTATCACCCTTTCCTTTATACACAGGGGCTACTATAGTAACTCTCCATAATTTGATGTAGCTCCTTCATGCGAACAGTAATCAAATAAGTAATTCAGATGTGGTACTATATCCCAACTCATTGTCGTTGACATATCCCCAGAAATCTTGTCGATTCCAGTTGCTTTCAACTTTTGTATTTTATTGTAAATGTCGTTGTTATCATACATGAATTTCAATACTTCGTTAGTATTAGTCATCTCCTCTATCTGGATATTTTCGTTATATCAAACAATCTTCACATACTGCTGACTTAATACATCTGCCTTCTGAAGATCCTCGCATACACACTCCCGTTGTTCATTAATGATTCCTGGAATGTCCTTCTTGGAACCTGTTTCTGCTTTGAAGTACCTATACATAGCTACCCTTTCATTTTTCTCAAAACTTTGTGTAACTGCGAGTTATGCTTGCCATCATATTATCCTTAGCTGACTTCTTCGCCAGATTCAATTCCTTATTACCCTGCAACTAACAAAAGAACCTGCGCAAAGCACACTTCTCCGCGCATTCTCTCCGAGTGGACGTCTGACATCATAGGGAGTAGTGGAGGGGGTCACATGCTGTCTGGCCACCGTACTGTGCACACTGTGGAGCGCGGTTACACAAGAGTTTCGCTGCTATCACTTCTGTATCCGTTTTAGCGTTCTTGTTGTTTTGTCAGTTTTATTCGCATTTCTTTCTTTAGTTGTATTAATTATAGTCCTATAATTCCTTCGCGTGTAGCGTGTACTGTATTGGTAAATGTTTTTATGTATATAGTGTTGAACACTGTTACCTAGCGACCTTCAAGGGTCATTACTCATTAAGGAGCACATTAACCAGGTGAATAAACTAAATTCTTGACTGTGTAAAAAACAGAATTAGAAGTATCGGCAGTTGCGCAACTGGAATGCCAACACACACACATACACACACACACACACACACACACACACACACACACACACACACACACACACACACACACATCTAAAGCCGCTCAGCAGCGAAATAATTGACGGCAGCCCAGCCTTTTGCCTATATAGTGTTGTGTACCATGTTATTCTAGTGAGAGTGTCATTTAAATGTACAGTAGTTATGGCTGCTACTTCGAAGTCTGGTAGCAAATCTGGACAGCCTGTAAGGGGACAAGCCAGATAAACAGTATATAACGTAGCTGCTCACTTACGAGAACAGAAAACAGTTCATAAACTTAATTATAATGTAGTGGCTTCAACAAGTGAAGAAACAGGGGTTTCAAAGTCAATGGTGAAACGTATTTTAGCGGAAGGGAAGACGTCTATGGCCAACGGTCGTTTGCATTTTTCTACACCTGATGGGCAAGAAAACAGTCCACAAGAAAAGGATCGAAGTAGACGACTTCACAAAAGATGTGATACGTCGGAAAATAAGCGAACTTTACGTGATGAAAAAACTGTACCTACACTGGACAAATTGAAGCGTGTGTTAAAATCGGAAAAGATACTTGACTGTAGCAGAGAGTATCTTCGACGGTTATTTTGTGTTGTTCATATTATGTCCTCTGTGTGTACACTTATTGGAACAGTATACTTTTATTTTTTATTTTTTAAAATATGATTTACAGCTTGGGTATTGTAAGTAGTCCCATTTAACTCAATGCTTAATACTTTTGGCCAATTTACATTTACTTTCGTTCTTTTAATTGCATTGCGTTTCCGGCTTTAATGAAAGAATAACCTCAATCGAAGAGCCTGACTGCAGCTACTTGCAGTACGTGTTAACGCCAGCTTGACAGCCGGCATGTCTGTCAGCCAGTTGCGCGTGTGCTTGTCCTTGATTCGTCGGGTAACATCGGGATGAACCGGAACAAGCTGCGCGAACCGAAGTAGAAACCTAGCCGAGGGTTCTTTTGTTTGTTGTCGGTTAATAGTAAGTTCTGTCAATATATCCTCACTTCCACAACAATTTCTAACTCTATTTCTTTCCAACCTGCACCTCCTCCTTAGTCTCTTTATACTTCTCTGTTATAATATAGCGGGGCTTTAACATTCCTTACCACCCTTAAAGGTACATATCTGCTTTCACATTCCTCAACAATTACGTTAAACCTATCCCACAGTCTGTTTACATTTTTATTTACCGTTTTCCATGGATCATAATAACTTTTTAAAAACTCCCTCATGCCCGTGTTATCGGAAATATGGTACTGCCTAACAGTCCTACTTTTACGACCTTCCTTGTTCTCATTATATTGTTCCAGGACGTCCGTAAAAGCTCGAGTGAACTGATGTCCAGTGACTGGCGTGAGGTGTTCATATAATGTTAGTTATTATACGGTAGTCACATCCTGGCCATGTGCCTAGGATCGTTGTCTCGGGTAAAAACGTAATCCCGTCAGGCACGTATCTTCCACACTTTTGGCAAGATGATCCTTCAGAATCTGCACATACTCATATTGGTCCATGGTACCGCACCTTCAATTAAATGTATGATCCCCACATCACTCGCACCATGCACCTCCAAACGTGTACCAAACCCCTCCAATGTTTGGCAGTAACAGCTAAGCTCCTTTCTCCCATTTCACTTCTTTTACTATCCAGACGGTCACTATCTCATCAGAATTGAAAATGTTAAGTTTACTAATAATGTCCATAGTCCCACTATCTACTTCTACGGTTTACGGAGAAGCCGAGGTGCCGATACGGCCCGCATACCAATGTCGACATTCCGATTTGCTGCTGTCTAGCAATGAAAGTGAAAATGAAAGTTCCTATGACTGAACTGACTTAATTTTGTATGGTGATACTGAGTTCTTTAACCACAGATCTTTAACATCACTGATTCTCAGCCTTGAAAGCTCGTCTCCGATGACGTTATAGGATATTGTGACTGTTCATCACGTCACCAAGAGTATATTACGGTATCCCGTAAATATAATATGCCGTTTTCCGCGCTATTCTGCGTAAATTAGTGCCCAAGTTAGCACATGTTTACCTTTCCCCGGGTGCGAGTAACGCGCCGCCAGCCCGAGAGGCTCGGCTCTAATTACGTGTACACAGCGTAAACGAGTCATATTCTCCCCTGCAAGTGAAAAGCGCCCTCACTTTGTGCGACAGAGAAAAGGATAGCCCCGCCAAGCTGAAATAAAAATGAAATGGCGTATGGCTTTTAGTGCCGGGAGTGTCCGAGGACAAGTTCGGCTCGCCAGATGCAGGTCTTTTGATTTGACTCCAGTAGGCGACCTGCGCGTCTTGATTAGGGTGAAGTGATGATGAAGACGACACATAAACCCAGCCCCCGTGCCAGCGAAATTAACCAATTAAGGTTAAAATTCCCGACCTTGCCGGGAATCGAACCCGGAACCCCTGTGACCAAAGGCCAGCACGCTAACCATTTAGCCATGGAGCCGGACCACGCCAAGTTGAGTGAGTGAAGTAGGTCACGGAACCCTGCAGTCAACCCAGAAAACATTATTTCTTTGCTTTTTCCCTGCACAATTACGAATACCAATCCACCGTCTTCAACTGTTTTCAGGAACGAAAACAACACAAGTTGCGTAATATACGACGGATTTCCATGACTCAAGATTCATTAGAAGAAGCGAATTTTATGCTGATTTATGACACCAAGAAGTGTTTTACATAATAATAACAAGACCAAGTACGCAGTAAACAAACACCCAGCCAGGTGCACACCAGATGGTGAAAGCAGGTAGCGAGAACAAAGTTAAAAGTTCCTCGAGCCATAGGCTCCACCCACACTGGGTTACCAAGCGACGCTTTCGAGATTACAGCAAAACGCACGATACGATGTTGATGGGAATCGATCAGTGGAAACTAGGGTAATCAAGCTTTAATTTGACGCCTTAACCGATCCTGAGAACACCCTATTAGCGGAGTGAACTTCGCGAGGAGGAGTTTAGCCTCTCCATTAAGCCTAACACGGCTTCGCTATTTAAAGGGATGTGAACCGAAGCAAGCTAGGGTACTTCGATTCTTCCAGTCGCGTTGTGAGGTGGTATGCGCTGTGAATAACTCTTCAGTAAATATTCTTTGTCATAGAGCTACAAAGTAAATGGCAAATCAGTAATTATTCATTAGTGGCTACGAAGCTGAAATACTGTCAGTGAAATAATTACACAGTAGTGAACGTGCAAAAGTTTGTCGCTATTAGCCGAGGACGGCATCTGAATATTAATCATGACGATTTACGTAACGTGTGAGATGATTGATTAGGCTATACGGGAGTGGAGTAGATGTGATTCGAACGCTAGTAGGCAGCGCCATCGTGTAATTCAATACACGAACTTATTAATGCCGAGGGCGTAGCATAGGAGCTCAAATAACCGTGTAATAGTGAATAATCAATTGGTAGAAGAAAGAGCGGCTTACTGAAAATGTATTTGATCGGGGCGGTATCGGCTAAACAACCCCGAGCGCAGTAGTTAATCTGTATTCCCTAAAATTAGTGCTGAGTTAGGCCGAGTTAAAACTCTGTTTGTGATGACAGCATCAGATACTCGGTGACAGTGAAACCACAAACGTGTGTAATTAGGGGCCTAAACTGCTGACAGTGGATAGACAGGCAGATGAGGGTGAATTAGTGGGCGACCACGAAAACACCGATGCTTGGTTAGAGAACTTGAGTACATGAATTTCTCTAATCGTAGCAGTCGTTTAAGTGTGGCCAGTATCCAGTATTCGGGAGATCGTGGGTTCGAACCCCACTGTCGGCAGCCTTGAAGATGGTTTTCCGTGGTTTCCCATTTTCACACCAGGCAAATGCTGGGGCTGTACCTTAATTAATGCCACGGCCGCTTTCTTCCCACTCCTAGCCCCTTCCTGCCTCATCGTCGCCATAAGACTTATCTGTGTCGGTGCGACGTAAAGCAAATAACAAAAAAATGTGTCGTGATTTAACGCAATTATAATGAATCAGATCCCCTCTCTGAATTTGTGTGCCAGTGACATCACCGTCCGAGGAAGAAGACCGACGTACAGGTGGCCTGTACTCCTTCAACACGTCGTAGAGTGTCGAGATCATCCCACATTGTACGTGAATCAAGACAACATGCCAGCGACCCAACTGCAGCCGAACTCTGGACTCCCTGCTGCTGACGTAGTCGTGATGTTCGACTAAACTCCTGTATGTGCCTTCCAGAGTGAGCTGTGGACTTGATCCAGACCAATGTTGAGTACCAGTTTCAAATATTGTGAAGTCGTATTTCCTGTAAAAATGTAAATATATAAATGGCATGCTAATTCTTTAGAAACATGGTGTGGGACTTCGCTGATGTCAGAGGGATGGTAATAGTTACCCATTAGGGTTTGCATTGATTTTTCTTCACGGTTGGATAGCCGTATTTTATTTTGTTTCTATTATGGGAACTAGTGCATGTTATGTTTAAGGCCCTAGAATTGATTAATTGTGAAGCATTATGGGTTTAAAGGAAATTTTGATATTCACGTAAAATCACTTCATTTACCATCAGTTTATAACCAATATGAGTCATCCAGAGATTCTAAAATTCTATGTTTTGAAGCTTCACATATATGTCAGGCAATCCCTCCCATATGAATTAAGGATGATGAAGAAGAACCAGTGAGGTGTGACTGATTGCGCTTTGCTTAGATCGCGAATATTAACGTATTTTGTCTCAAGTGATAGAGCATTTTTCTTCTGTAACATGTATGTATTGGGGGCGGAGCTTTTCAGGCGGATGATGGTTGTATTGAATGCGACGTTGATAAAAATATGAATCTTTCCCTAAATAAGTGGTTAATACTCGCGTTGCATAGATTCCGCGCTGAGGATATGAATAAGGCTAGAAGAAAGCCGATATGTGTTATTGATGCTAATGTCATCCTGGGAAATTAATGGGATTGAACGGCGAGTGACAAGATAGCTCGCCGGCTGGACCGTTGAGTCCGTTTTGTTGAAAGGGAAAGTGGAAAGAAAGAAAGAAAGAAAGGCAGACAGCTGGCTTGTGGAATTTACAGCCGTGCCGAGGCAAGAGGATACGTAGAATGTTGTTACCCCATTGGGAAGAGCGCACTGAAAAAGGCCCATCTCCCGTCTCCGGTATCGTTATTACAGACAGTCATTTAGAAAATAACATCGTTGAGTAGATCTACAGTTCTAAAAGATGAGAGAATTTCCTTCATTTATTTATGTAAATTAAGCTGCTTAGGGTTTCAGATGGAAGCCACATCTCACACTGTCACAGGACCTGGGTTCATGCCCATGTAGCACCGGAGGCAGCCATGCCCACTGCTGTCAACTATGGATGGATCATACTGTCCACGATTTATTGTGTGAATATAAAGCGTATTTCTCTCTGTCATTTATTCCAGGGAGTGATATTTATTGAATATTGTATTGGTCATTGGTTCGCTAAAATGTGTCGTTACAGGGAGCATCGTTGTATAAATGTCCAGTTGTATAATAGTATTTAAGTGAAAATAACGCAAGATATGCCTTCATTTAATTATTTCTGTGTGTAGTGATGTAAGTGTATAAAGTGATATGTGTTTCAATACTTAATTGGTCAGAGAAGACACGACTTCTCAAGTCTTGCATATTTTCAGAGTGAAATGCGATTCTAGATAATAGATTAGGGAGACATTGGATCCTCAAGAAAAATCGTAGTGTACGTAATTCATGTGTTTAATATGGTGGCATGTCCGTGTAATTAATGCCCATGTGCTTTCTCAACTATTAAAACTTGGGTTGTGAAAAAACAGAATTCATTCTTGTTGCCATTAATGCTTTCACGACCCTTACTTATAGACATGATATTGTATAGGCTTTTAGGCTTGTGCCGTGTCAAGAAAATAATGTGAAATTCTTAACGTTTCGCAGAAAACTGTGCTCTGCGTCCTCAGAAGAATTCTGGACTGTCCACGAGAAAGGCTTAAGAAGCCTATACAATATCATGTCTAGAATTCATTCTTCTCATTTCTTAGGCTAATAGTATTCCTCTCACAATTAAGGTTCCCCTACCATGTAGATAATTTATTGCCCTTTTAGGACGGTCCATCAGACCCGTAATGCTCTACCGATTTAGCTAGCGTACTATTCTAGTAAGGGAAATGAGACTTGGAAGCCGGGCTTTGTTCGGAGATCTCATCTGAGTTATTCTATTCTGATGTCATGGCCAAGGGCTATTACAACTTATTCGTGTACTCAAACCTCGAAAAGGGTACAATATGGTAACCTCTAACTGACTTGCATCCACCCCGAGAGTTAATCGACCTACATTTAATGTAGTATTGTGATAATGATATTGAAAACAATTTGTTTGCCTCGCAGCTTGACAATATTGAAGAAATTCACCTCGAATGCGCAGAATCGTACAGCGGCCATGCAGCAGTGTTACTTTCAAATGTGACTTATTCACTGAATATCTTGCTTATGTACACAGCATCAATATGTGTACGTGACGGAAAAGACCTTGCTGAATAAATAAAGAAAAGAGGAACTGACGCAAGCAGACTTAAACAAGGACTGTACAAATATCAGCATCCGGTTGATAGAAATAGGCACACACATGCAAGTTCTGTAACGTTAAATTTACCGTGTATTTAGTGCGAATGAAGCTGACCGGCTAACATCGGGCGACGAATAAGATAAACACCTCAACCGACTGCTCTTTTCCTTGTGAGATTCTACTATAGGACGTAAGGAAGGAGGAAGGCGGATATACGCTATTAATGAAGTGTTCGGAACTAGGGCTGTTATCTGGAGTCCTTTTAACCAAGAAACCGCGGTAGTATAGCTTTAGTACATGTTGATTAACGACGCTGTATATTAAGTGCTTGCGCGCGAGTATGTATGTGTGTGAGAGAGATACGATACCCGTGCAAGGTAATGAGTTTAAAGAAACATATGCGGCGATATAAGTGTGCTACTGTGTTATATGATGACTAGCTAATGTACCCGTGCTTCGCTACGGAATTCTATATTGAACATTGCATACAAAATTCTAGGTTAGGTAGTGTACACGTTGTGAGCAAGATTGTAATAAATTGCATAGCTCTTAACGTTACCCTAGAAACGCGACGGGGGGGAGTCACCAAACGTCTTTTCTCATATGAAGACTGGATTAGGGAATTTTCATTGCAATGGTAGGCCCGCTCGCCTACCAGGTTGGGGAATTGCATTATAATGGCAGACACTCACTCTCCACCTGCCTTTTTACAACCTCAGAAAGACTGTCTTAGTGGTTTTCTCAACTAAAATGAACATAGGTCATTATAATGAAGTCAGTAGGAATGGCGCGATCAAAAGCAATCCTTTCGTTTGAAATGCTCGATCAAATGAAAAAACCAGCACTTTTAACGAACAGTACTACGCTGCCGATCTAACAGTCCACAGTTCTAGAGCTGGAATGACCAGGCCGCAGACAGCCGTGAGCAGTGAACACTCTTCGTCTTTCTTCGGCGGGGGGGGGGGGGTAGGGGTGTAGATAGTGAATAGTCCCAGGGCAAAAACTATGTCTTTTTACTAATCTGTTTCCTAGGAGTACCCGATGAGTCGGAAAATCTCAATTCACTCGTGAAAATCTGTCTGACTTGGAGGCAAACTTTTCCTCCAAGCCAGAGGAGAAAACCCCTCTTCACTGTTAATTTGGAATGAAATTAATGTAGCATTTAATAAAAGTGAAGAGGAAGAAGCTTTCCTTAAGAAACGGTTCTTTTCAGGGTTGAATTTTGAGTTATTTAGTGAATTGTGGTGCTATAATTTGGAACAGGCCTATATTGTAATTGTAGACCAGGTCATACTACTACTACTAAGTGAGCCTGTGCCTTAAGTGAGCACAATACTCATTCTGAAGTTATACTACTACTACTACTAGCTGGAATACTGTGATGAACCAGTGTGTTACGTACCAGCAGTATCAGAAAATGTATGAACAAGAGGAATGGCATGCTAAAGAAGAAAGTTTTCTAACTGCCCACGTATTTCCCGCCAATATTCAGTCAGGCTGTTATACTCGGTAGCACCCAAGGTTCTTAAACACTACTAAAGGTTGGGCCCAACGCGAGACGAGCTGCTATTGGTTAACGAAATGACGTCACAGAAGGAGCAACGCAGCCAAGCCCATAGCGCGCAGTTCAGTAGGAATCTCATAATTCCAGCAAACATAACAGTTTCTAAGAACACCGGGCGAGTTGGCCGTGCGCGTAGAGGCGCGCGGCTGTGAGCTTGCATCCGGGAGATAGTAGGTTCGAATCCCACTATCGGCAGCCCTGAAGATGGTTTTCCGTGGTTTCCCATTTTCACACCAGGCAAATGCTGGGGCTGTACCTTAAATAAGGCCACGGCCGCTTCCTTCCAACTCCTAGGCCTTTCCTATCCCATCGTCGCCATAAGACCTATCTGTGTCGGTGCGACGTAAAGCCCCTAACAAAAAAAAAAAAGTTTCTAAGAACTAAATGCAGACCAGACATAAAGTTTACTGCTGTTATAAGATTGAAAGAAAGTACAGCATAGTAAGTTTCATTATTTCTGTTACGAATAAGACGTAAATGTAACGTGACGGCACACTGACCAACGCTCGAAATTTATTAACAAATCCAAGTTCCTCTATTTAGTTTGAGGAAGGCTACGTGCTCTCAAATCTGTCAACATAAATATTTAGAGATACGAAATGTTTGTAATATTAAATGTTGACAGCAGAACTTCGAATTGGAACTACCGCATGTTAACACACGATATATGACTCACTTCCGCAGGTATCGAGTTTAAAGCTTAAAACATATTATAACAGCAGCAGAAGTAAGTTCATATTCGAAACCTTGCATAGATATTCCTACTTTTTAAAATTAAAGAATAAGAAAGAACAGGAAAAACACTTAATTAGAACACAGTCCTACCTGTGAGATCAGATGTCATGAAGTGGTTGCTTTCGAAGATAAAATCCACTGCCGTGCCTTTCGCCGATGAGCTGCAATGGATTTTTCAGTCCTTGCCCGAATGTTCATTTGTCGTATGCGTATAAATGTTCTCGTCCTAACATACATTTTTACTATTTCTGGTGGTACAGCGGGGAATTTACTCCTAATTATTTGACACACTTTGCGTATAATATTAGGTATGCGTGACAGTTCAGCACGTCCGTGAGTGTCCGTGAAAATTAACTCGAATTCCTTTACTTGGTTTAGCCATTCTTCCGATGGAACGAGTAAACCTCCCCGAGATAACACTTCTATCCATCCCACAGGGGCTGTACCAGAAGATATGGAAAGCATTTCCCCAGTGGGACTTCCCATTGACCTATCATATTTCCTTCCACGATAGGCGATGTAGCTGGCGAGGTACCGAAATCCCTCTACTGAACAATCAGGTGTCGCTGTAGATTGCGGTGAATCATTAACGGCACGATTTTCTATCGCAATGTCCCAAATTTCTGTCTCACCTTCAATCATGCGTAATGCTTCAGACATATCCGGCAGTAAATCTACAAGTTTAGATGTCAGTATCACATGATCAGTTTCTGAAATCACTGCAGCTTTATTGGATAACGGAATATTTTCTGAGTTCGCGCCCAGAAGTAACAGTCTCAATCTGAATTTCACCTCGGTTGGTAGCGGATGTTCATAGAAATGTCTGAGAAAATAAATTTTCCAGACAGTCTTGGTTTAATCGAGCAGTCAAAATGTACTTTATGTTGAAATATTGGAGGTCACTAAAAAGGCCAAATAATGAACGGATGGTCGTCATAAAACCTTTCTGTACAGCTGCCTTAGAATTCCTTCTTGTACCTGATGATCATTACCGTACCGTTGCGAGCTTTTTCTTATCATTAGGTGTTCTTGCATTGAGGATATCAAATGAGTCATTTAGAAGCTGGAAGAAGGAAGCAATATGTTCCTCACCAGGCATAAGGAAGCGAATAGCTTGCGCCGTATGATTAGAAAAAAGCTGGATGGCGAAGTACACTCGCTGGCGCTCCCTTCCTTTTACATTTATGTGTTGCAATGAGAGTTTCGGACAGATTTTCATCTCACCGTGGTCTAACGCAAGCAACTTTTCAATGGTTTGTTTTGTAACAAGGATGTTTCCTGGAAGAGTCAGCCCGTCATCTATGAAATGATTTCTCATTAGCTTGTACAGGTGTGGAACATCAGCAAAGACCCATACTCTTTTCTGTGGACTTCGAGGATTCGGAAAACATGTGTTAGTATGAGTAACATTCAGTTCTTCCCACAAACCTCGATTTTTTGCTCCTAGGTCGGACACCATGGCAACAACACTATACCCTGCATCTTCTACGGAGCATATAACCTTGTGAAGCAAAACTGCAGTCATTTGCAGGTCATACTCAAAAAAGATGGGTTGTTTCCACGCAGAAAACAGTCCGCGAACCATTACTACCTGTACATTGCTGTGTGGACCAACAATGCGATCTTCCTCTTCGTCATAGCAGACTCTATTGTCGACCTTCATTTCATCAAAGCAGATTACACACACGCGCTCCAACGTAGAAAATCTTTCTGCTTGGGATTTCATTAGTAGGAGAACATCGTTAAGCATTCCTTTTCGACAGTGGAATGAGCGATTTACCCATCTTTTCAGAGTAGATATCCCGGGCAAAGGAAATCCTTTATTACGTAAATAAATGCAACATTTGCGAGAAACAGCACGCAATGCTACTGCCTTGCATATATCTTCCCTGGTCCACTTAGCCTGCTTCTTATTACTCAATAAAATTTTAATCTGAGTCCTGGAAAGCAGTTCCCCCAAAACGCGATTAATTTCACTCTCAACCTTCCTGTCTTTTTGATTCGACTTTTCTCTTAGCTCTTGTTTTGCTTTCTTCAGTTCTTCATTCAGGTATTTATTTTTCATTTGCAATTTAGTGCACATCAGAACTGATTTGCTATTTTGCTCTTCCAGTGCCTTCACTTTCTTTAAAAGGAACTCTTCTTCCTCTGAGGTTGTATCTTCCGTAACCGTGGACTGATCGATTTTTCTTTTCTTCGGAGATGCATTCTCAAGAGTCTCTATAGCTCTCTTCTTAGTTTCTATGGCTAATTGCCTCTCCGATCTGTTCTCCATTTTTTGCTCCGAAGACTGTGGAACTGACGAATTTCTCAGGAATAATTGTGCACTTACTGGGCTACTACTGTAAATGCTACCGGGAAGGTTCTCTGTAGGTACTGCATCTTTTTTCAAAATCTTCCTGGGAGGTAAATGCAGTAATTCTGCTCTTAAATCGCGAACATAACTGGCGTTAGTAAAATGCCGCGAGCACACAGTAGAAGTAGCTACATTGAAGAAATCCTTCCTTTTACATTTTTGTATCCAAACTTTTTGCAGGTCTGAAGCTTTGGGAAATGAATGATAAACGATATCTGTTCCTTTCGTCTTTCTGCTGTATGACAGACAGCCAGTCACTGCACATCCAGGCATTTCGAACAGGTATCATGTGCTTTAGCCTAACAACTTTAAGAAATTTTATTCACACTCAAGATTTTGCAAACTGACACGCAAATATATACCGTACACTACTATTTCACACGCAAATATATACACTGCAATGATACTATGAACACACACAAATTTCACACGCAAATATATACACTACAATTATACTATGAACACAGAAGTTTCATTCCAGCTACTATTACACTCTTCACGCAACTGAGGAAAAGAAACTGCACGAAAATACAGTAGGCCACTATATAAACCAATAGCAATATATGGAAAGAAACTAAGTATAGATATTACTTGGAAATCCTTTCTTTATAAGGCAGACAGCGATAAACAACGAAATAAGATACACGTGCGGTTGTATGCTACACAGTCACGGTGCTCCTTTGATGACGTCACGCGCAGGACGAGAGAAAACTAACATCTACTGCGCAGCCAATGTGGGCCACCCGTGGGTAGCACCAGTAACCCCATCTATCGAAGTTGAGTTGCAGCATAAGAGAAAAAGAACATCACGACAAACAATGGACAATGTAATTTTATTGTTGATCAGTGTTATGAGCTTTCGATATTGTAGGGTTCACATTTCGTCTTCTAAATCCATGAGCAATTATGAGAGTACCGGTATAAGTTACACTAAAACCGACGAACGTCGGTCGAAAATGTCTGAACTTAACGTATTTTTTAATGTAATCTCGCATTGTTGTCCTCGGTATACCGAGTTCCGTCGACTTCATAGGAGATTGTTCAATCGAAGCACAGACTCCAGCACATGTTTCTTCTTGTATCTTCTTCCTTTGACTCCGCGGCCTGCCTTTAACACTGCCCGAGGCAAAAGCACGTCTGTCTCAATCGATAAATGTTGCTTTTCGTGGTGGAGCCTTATTAAATCTTTCCTGGAATGCTCCCATAATCTGTCGCATTGTATGCCCTGTGCGTTACCTGCGTTCGTGCACGCACACGCTTGCCAATAACCGCTCCTCAATAGTGTAACTCTTACCGCTCAAACCGTGCTTCGCTACGGAATTCTCAGTGGTTTTTCCAACTGAAGTCAACACAGATCATTACAATTAAGTCAGTAGGAATGTAGCAATTTAAAGCAATGTTATCATATAAAATACTCGATCAAATGAAAAACCGTACATTTTCTCACTTTTAACGAAGAAAATGATGAAAATGTGTAAGACATAAATGATCGGAAATTTAAACAGTTATGTAGTATTTATCGATAGAACCTCTAATAACATAAATATTTGAGAATTAAATCTAACAGTCCAAAGTTCAAATGCTGGAATGACCAGGAAGCAGATAGCCACGACTGCTCTTTCTAATCAATGCCTCAGAGTAGGGATTGAATAGCTGGAATGCTATGATGAACCAGTGTGTTACGTACCAGTATTATCAGAAAATTTATGAACCAGAGGATAGGAATGGCAAGCTAACGAAGAGATATCTAATTCCCCAGCTACTGTCGCCAATATTAAGGCAGGCTGTTATACCAACACCTCCTAGATAATAAGGCCTAACAACAGCGTAGTGACGTCACGCTACGGAGGCGATGGCAATGCAGAGAAACGCGGAACATAGTTAAACACAGACATGAATTTAATATTTTTTGCCAATGGAATAATTTATTTACTAACAAATAGCGTTTCAAATTTGAAGGATATTGAATTATACTGTCGTTATTACCGTATTTTAGTGACTCTGCCATTAAAGATAAACAGCAGACAGTTGTAAAACACGACAGCATTTTGCAATGTTAACTCACTTAGGCCGAATTGCTAACATCACAACAGAATGTTACAAACATATTTCAATTTAAATAGGTATTACGTGATCTTAAAAGAAAACTAGCACGTATAATATTAGCATAGGCCTAACATCTAAGCGGATGTAGCATCACTGGCAGTATTTGCACATGAGCCTACAATGTTTCCTCTCTTGAAGTTCATGTATGGTTTAATGAGAATTTCACCTACCATCGATGTTACTAATTTGTAATTCTGTTCGAAACCTTTATGTATTCCAGAAAGTATGTAAGTTTCTAACCTAATATTGGACTACCATTCGGACTGGAGCCTACTCTTTTAAAAGTATTGACATATTGTGGCAACATTAAATTGCTACTGTCTCATAAATTTGTAAAAATCGCACGGCGCAACAGCCCTGAAGGGCTTGGCCTTGATCCTGCTCAGCCCGAAGGCCTGCAGATTACGAGGTGTCTTGGGTTCCGCATGACGAATCCTTTCAGCCGTTATTCTTGGCTTTCTAGACCTGGGCCGCTATCTCACCGTCAGATAGCTCGCAAATGTAAACACGCAAGCTGAGTGGACCTCAAACCAGCCCTCAGATCTAGGTAAAAATCCCTGACTTGGCCTGGAATTGAACCGGGGCCTCCGGGTAAGAGGCAGGCATTATATCCCCTCACCACGGGGTCGGCCATAAATTTGTAAACATGAGGAGATATCAGACAGAAGGTTGAACAAATAACAAGAAAATCATGCACATACTCCTTTATGAACTAAGAAATGTTTTAACTATGGCTATTAAATTAACTGTGGGGACATCATCCTCGGTGTCCAATTCACCAACTAGGACTAGAATTAACTTATTTATTGAATCTTTCTACACATTGTTACACTCATTCCTTGTGATGCAGCTATGATGTTTTGTAACTAAAGAATATACCGCATTTATATTAGTAATTTTGTCCACATATACATTAGAAATATTTTTACTTTAATAAAACCCGTTTAGAATAAAGGCCATGTCTTATAAGATGATTACATATGCCATGCAGTATGGTTGCCTTGATGTATCGACGTACAGAAAAATTACTTACGTTCCCTTCATCACAGTACAACAACCATCAGGTAACAACGTGTTTATTGTACTTTTCAGCTGTGTTGAAATTCTGTGTATGAGATATGTACTATCTTCAATGGCTCTGTTTATTGCTCCTTTCTATTCTACATTTTTGCCTGGTTCTTTTAACTACTCCTCTTCCAAGACCATGATTGTCAGAGACAGCAGTGGCTTATATCTTTTCCAACTGCCCATCATATTTATAGTCACATTCTGGCAGGATCAGTACCAGTTACTTCCCATAAAATATCACCGACTTTGAAATGTCTGTGGCATACCTGTAAAATAATGTATCACCGTGAGCG
This sequence comes from Anabrus simplex, assembly GCF_040414725.1. Lineage (NCBI taxonomy): Eukaryota > Metazoa > Arthropoda > Insecta > Orthoptera > Tettigoniidae > Anabrus > Anabrus simplex. The sequence continues at coordinate 170,065,318 of NC_090269.1, read as the reverse complement.
AAATTCGTGCATTTACAGAGTGAATCGGCCTACACCAGCAGCTCCTGTAGGTGGTATGTTTTAATGCGTATAATAATAATAATAATAATAATAATAATAATAATAATAATAATAATAATAATAATAATAATAATAATAATAATAATACCGTTGAAATAATGTATCTCATGATTGTGATCTAACATAACCTTGTATCATTAAAGAGTAAATATGCCTACATATCACCAGCTGTTGCGTGTAGTTAAATACGTCAAAGGCCTATACTCATTATGATTGTGTGAGAATGTAATAATAATAGTTACTCACCATTGAGTTATTAGTAAATCTGTAGTCTTGTCTTGGAATTGCACGTAAACATATCTGCCGCATAACCTCGTCTTTCGTAAACTTAATGCATGCACTTCGTTATCACTGCCGGAATTCTCCTTAAAGTTGAGTACGCAACACATCAGTACCATTACGTACAACGGTATTAACAATTGGCACCATTAAACGAATTAAAACTCTTCTAATTTCAGCGTTACATGGACAAACTCATTGCTGTGTTATTACTGAAAAGGTTCAAGCTTGCCTCCCGATTTTGACGTCACACTATATTCCCAGAACAGTTGTGAGGCCTTATATATCTAGGAGGTGTTGGTTATACTCGGTACGCAGCAGTAATCCCATCTATCGGAGATTAGTGGCAGCAGAAGACACAAAGCACATCACAATAAACAATGGTCAATGCAATGTTATTGTTAATTTTATGACCTTCCTGTATTGTAGGCTTTCACATTCAGTTTCCTTCCGACTCTGTGATATTAGGGCATCTTATAAAATTATTTATAGCGTAGACTGTAGTTCTTTATTCCCCGACTCTGCATACCGATTTTCATTAAAATCTGTTTGCCCATTTTCTCGTGACTCGGCATTGATATGGACTTAGTAACAAAAATCCAAATTCAGGAATATCTCTGTTATCATAGCCGGTACGGTAAAAATGTGTAAGACATACATGATCGGAAATTTAAACAGTTATGCAGTATTTATCGATAGAACCACTAATAACATAAATATTTGAGAATTAAATTTTAGGCCTTCCCCTAAACTACCATTTTACTCAGCGTGAATAAAATTATTTATGGCCTTCACACACCGATTTTCATTTAATTCTCTTTAGTCGTTTTCTCGTAATGCGCGTACAGACAGACAGACAGACAGACAGACAGACAGACAGACAGACAGACAGACAGACAGACAGACAGACAGACAGACAGACAGACAGACATTACGGAAAAAAGTGCATTTCCTTGTTATTGTGGATACGACCGATACAGAAATACAATTATTTCTAAATTCTCAGCAATGTACAGACAAAACTCGTATATAGATATCAATAAACAGGTGAACTAGGTTCGAAGCGTTTTTCAAATTAAAGGACCAACTTATATTTAGTAATATATATAGGCCTATTAGCCTGTTGATATTTCTTGATAGCACAACTTTTTATGGATTTCTCTTGACACCGAAGTCTCAGTCTCATTTGGATCATTTATTTCAGAAACATCATGTGACGTTTTTGGCCATTTTGAGTTAAGAGTGCAGTTGCCTTCTATATACGGATAAGTATAAGTCAGGTTATTGGTGAGAGTTCTAGTTCGCCACGGAAATTGGCTTTTAATGCAGTAGTTATTCCCGCACTTAACATCTCATACACGAAGGAGGTAAAAACTACTTGAAGTACTGCTTTCCAGATTGTTCTGATACAACAGACGTTAAATGTTGGTGGCGAAGATATTATTACAAGAAAAGTGTGACACCTCTTGAGCATCAGGAAGAGGAGTTCCAATTCAAAATCACCCACGTTATAAGTAATGACGGTGTAGTTATTATTGATAGGCTAGAGAGTCATGTGCTCCGTATAAACATTGTTTATCAGTTCATTTTTTACATGAAGGGTACCTCCTGAGGAAAAAAGAGAGCTGATACCATTCGTAAGCTAATGGAATATATCTCTACAGAGGAAGGAACTACAGCATTATATGAAGAAATATTACACGACTGGCCGGAGTGTAAGTAATTGAATGCCGGGCTCGTATCGGTAGATTTACTGACACGTAAAAGAACTCCTGCGGGACAACATTCCGGCATCTCAGTGTCTCCGATACCCGTTAAGTAATTTAATTTTCACAATGTTTCCCGGGACTGGAACAATCAATTTGTATAATTGTAACACAAGCCTATGTTACGGTAGTTTTATATGTATGATATTTTTTACTTAAGTATAACCTTTAAGTTACTGATTTGTAGGATTTCTATGTTTAAATATATTCCATCATGTTTTGAAAACAGAAAAAAAAAGAACAGAAGTCAACAGTTTTATAAGTGTAAAAGAATGATTCGGAATTCTGGTTTTTATAAAACAAAAAGAAAACTCATCTTAAATATGACACAGAACCCATATAAAAATGTTCAGTATGTTTATGATAACAATATCCTTGTAAGACGGTTCATGTAATTACTGAAAATTCACTGTTCACTGACTTTTGAAATGAACTATTCATTAATGACTGTGACAGTATGGAACCTGTCCAGTTATGGTGGCGCTGAGTAATGAAATGACTAGTGCATCTGGATGCTGTGAAAGATGCTACTCATACGGCCAGTCATACTGCAGTAGCATTTTCTGAACCAGTGAGGAAAGCAATGGCAAACTACCTGACTCCTCATCACGCTTTGTACTCCACATAGTGGCACCACCAGCGTTTTGTGTGGTTTCTCTTTAACCGCATAGCCTTTGGTGGTACTTTCAGAGGATCGTACAAGTGTGTAGGTCTAGCCTAGGCTATATACAGTACATTGTCTCATTTCTATTACCGGAAGTGCCAACAAACGTGCTCTGTTCCTAAACACGTGGTTTCAATGTTCCTTACCATGAGTGGGCTGTTGTAAATTAGGAGGTTTTCTGTGTTTTTTAAAAACATAAAGTAGCTTTTGTCAATTTCAGTTATATGTACATGAGTACCTGCCTTCATCTTCAGAGAGTAAGTTAAGATATTCCTTCAAATCACCATGAATATTACGGGTTCATGTCGTTGGTTGAAGTGGAAGAGGAAGATATTGATGGTACTGAGACTCGAGAATCAGACGATGTTTAGAACAATATTGTATTCACTTAAAAAAAGTAGCCTAGTTGAATGTAACAATTCTGCGCATGTTTCTTCAGATTGTTTACAGATATAAATATGTACTGATATCATAACGTCAGTTAAAAAAATATGAACTATATTATAATGAACTTCTATCATATTAGGCAAAAACGACACATTTTTATCACACAAGGAAAGAATTCAGCCATAATGAACTAAACAACCCAAGTCAGTGAGGTCTCAAGTCAGCCATAACGAACCAAGTACATTCGTCGTCTTAGTAACTTAAGTAATACTCATCATTGTTTCATGGTTTAACGCGCGCTCTCTGTGGATCAATGGTAGAGTGTCGACCACTTAATCCCAAGATTACGGGTTCATACGCTGCAGAGGTAGCAGGATGTTTGAAGGGCGAGCGCTCTATGTTACACGATGTCGACATGTAAAAGACCACTGGGGACGCATTCGGTGTTTACCCGACAAAATTAATTACAACTCAGCATAAGTCCCACAACAGAGATCTGGATTTTCGTGAACTGATAGAATAACATGGAACGTCGAAATTGACACGAAGACAGCTTAAAAGACGTCAAATTGAAATGGCTGCACGTGGTAGCTGACGATGGTTAGACTCGATTTCTAACAATTTAAAGATAAGAGGTATAGAACTAAATGAGGCCACAACACTTGTTGCAAATCGAGGATTGTGGCGACGTTTAGTAAATTCACAGAGGCTTGCAGACTGAACGCTGAAAGGCATAACAGTCTATAATGATAATGTATGTATGTATGTATGTTATTATTATTGTACCGGGAGGTACACCCCAAAACCGCGCATTCAAATTCAGCGCCGAAATGAACTCCTCTAGTGGTAAAACAGTGAAACTGAAACTACACCAACTTAGAACTTTACTCAGAAGATGTCACCACAGAAATATGATGTAATTTTGTTATTGTGCAGTTTCCTAACCTGAGTGAATTTCTACTTGTTTTGTTTGACATTCATCAAGAAGTTTGGACATTCTTCCACAGATGACACCACTAAAAACTATGATCATGCACCCTGGTGCGAAGTGAAAGAACTTATAATTTAAAGAAATTTTGTATTTCTAGGTTTTCGTAACGGAATGATGTTCATTTATTTTTGGTTGGCAATTCTTCCTTTTATTTCCGCCAGGTTTGAATCTAGCCAATCTGTACTTTTTGTAATTAATTTCCAACCTATCCCGTATTATTTCTTCTTCACCTTGTGTTTAACCAATAAAATCAAGAGGGAGTGTCCTGATTCATCTTGAATGATCTCGAACCTGCCCTGAGGGTTTATAATCTGCGGCTTTTCTCGTTTCTTGGCCAATAGATCAACGTCTATCTGAGTGTGTGTGTGCTTAGCAGGAGGCGGGCGGCCTCTTTCGTCGGCAGCTAGTACATCTACAAGGTAATGGCCACATAACATCTAGCTTTCTTGCTAACTCCGCAGTTTAACCCGAGGCAAAGGTCCGACTCTTTAGTTATGTAACTAGCTTTTCTAAAATGTAACTTCTGCAGGCTAATGTAAAAAACTTCATAAAATCTTTAACTGTAAATCGGGGATAGAGAGTCAATTACCCTCTCGAGCTCCCCTTCATCTTGGTTTGAGGTGACTACGTTTTTCTCTAACTGTTTTTCCTACTGTAATGTGTTAGTGTAATTTATATACGAGTCACCTCAGTAGTTTGGGAATAGCCCCTATTTTATCGGCCTAGAGCCCCTTATTTTTGTGTGTTCATATCTAGGAGTGCAAGTATACGCCTCCAATCATTTTGTGTTCGGGCCATTAATTTAACCTGTTATTCTTATTCCACGAAGGCCCAGTATGTTGGGTATTTAATACCCCTGTAAAAGTAAGTTCAATTTTGTAAATGGTGGTTTGAGAGACCAGAGAGTGATTTAATGTTGCCTTGAGTAGGCAGTAAGAAACTGAGAGCCTGTTAGCTCTTTTTCAAATTTTGTGATTGTAACGAGTGCCTCTGGTAGGCTAGATATTGTATTTTGGGAGCAAGTGCTCCATGAATTAGGAGGATTTCTGCCCTTGAATAAATTTGTGTTCTTTGTAAATTTGAGCTTGTAGCTCAGGAAATGTATAGCTAGGGGCTTAAAGCCCAAAGTGTTAAGATTCTGAATCTTGGATTTTTCCAATCTGATTTAATGATTGCTACTTGGACCTGTAATATTGGCATGAAAAAAATGTTAATTTTAAAGTTCTGAAAATATAACCTTCAGTTTAAGTTTTAAATTCAATTATTGACATTGTAGTTAGAACCATTCACCCCGGCACCTTCTTTCACCTCTGCGTTCCACGGGAAACCCCGTAATTATTATTATTATTATTATTATTATTATTATTATTATTATTATTATTATTATTATTATTATTATTATTATTATTATTATTATTATAGTCCGGCTCCTTGGCTACGCAGGGTGACCCGCGATCTGCAGATTCACATACCGACAATGCGCCAGCGATCCACAGAAGGAGTACTTTCATGACCTGAAGATTTCTTAAATGCAAACCACTTGATTTGTAATTCTCTACACTTGATCCACTCCTCAGCTTTCTGGATTCACGCTGGACAAACCCAGATATCCAGTCCTCGAGTCAGGGAAATTAACCAGCCGTGACTAAAATCCCCAGCTTGGTCAGGAATCGAATACAAGGCCCTCTGATCCGAATATTCAGCAAAGGAGGCAAACAAGTAAACAACTTTAGGATGGCTTTACAGATCTTTGCTCAGACTTCACACACAATCTTATCTTCATCGAATGACGTCACTCTGAATGACGTAACCGTTCTAGGCATCGGGAAGCATCTTACCTGGAGTAGTTTGTCTGAAGACGACGGTATGAACGAATTTGCAGGTCAGAGTCCAAGAAAGGGTAAAACTGTTTGCCCCAGACTATGAGTCCACATCGCTGTAATATACGAGTTGTCTAGAAAATGTTGGTGAAAGAGAGAGAAAGTAGTTTTTAGAGAACATGTTGTCCATCTACGAACCTGGTGGCAATGGCCGTTAAGGCGTCTGACATCGTGGTTAGCCGCTTCGAATGCGGTTGGTCGAAAAAATTCACCATTAGAATGTTGGCCAGCAGGGTAGAAGAAGTGGAGGTATACAATTTATAATCATTACATTGCATATAATAGCCTCGAATCAACTCCAAACCCCTCCGCAGTGAGGGTATATAACGCTGATGACTGTGATCCGTCCGTCGGATGGAGGCGTTAAGCCTTGAGCAGACCACTTGGTGTTATTTGACAGAAGAAGGCTATGTGCCGGCACCGGGTCTTAGCCTCTTCCTTCCTATTATATCGCATTTCATCTCATTAACTCCTCTGACTCAATCCCGTAGAGAAACGGTACACGGGTTGGAGATATATTGTCTATCTATGAAATGAAATGTCGTATGGCTTTTAGTGCCGGGATATCCCAGGACGGGTTCGGCTCGCCAGGTGCAGGTCTTTCTATTTGACACCCGTAGGTGACCTGCGCGTCGTGATGAGGATGAAATGATGATGAAGACAACACATACACCCAGCCCCCGTGCCATTGGAATTAACCAATTAAGGTTAAAATCCCCGACCCGGCCGGGAATCGAACCCGGGACCCTCTGAACCGAAGGCCAGTACGCTGACCGTTCAGCCAACGAGTCGGACTGTCTATCTATGAACTTGGTTGACAGAGCGAGTCGGCTGCGTGGTATGAGTCGTGTAGCTTTAAATGTATATTCGGGAGATAGTAGGTTCTTACCTCACTGACAGTAGCCCATTTTGAAACTAGGCTGTAGCTCAACAGTGGCGCACTGTTGTACATTTTCTCATGTCAGCTGTAACAGTACGTTGACGTTTATTACAGTCTGTCTGTGTGCACGTCGGACTATGCAGGCTACAATATTGACATAGCTTAATTTGAACCCGCGAAGCCGACACTGCGCCGCCGATTCACAGGAGTACTGAGTGATTATCTTTCATGAATTGAAGACTTGTGAAAGCACCAATTTATTTTTAATTCTTCTGTACTAGGTCACTCTTGAGATTTCTGGATTCACAATGGAAATGACGTATTTAGTTCTCTCCATTTCTTGTCTACATCAGCTTTACCGACATCCATCCCCAGAGTAATATCCATCCATGCATAAATCGTTCAGAGTTTCTTTAAGTTTGATCCCTAACAGCCGAATTTTGACGAAACATTATAACTGGGTCTAGCTCCAACTCTACTACAATCGAGATATATTTTCCTGCAAAAACAGAAAATCGCAGAAAAACCTAAAGGACACTTGAAGCACAGCCGAACACAAAGAACTGTCACAGCCCGAAAACGCAATAGACGATGGGGATTATATTTATTATATTTGAAATAATGTAAAATAATAATAATGTAAGAAGCAGATATTAAGGTAAACCTAAGTAAGATCTATCATTGCTGCCAACTTGATTTACAAATGAAAATCACAAGGCATTACCAAAACTAACAATATCTCAATACAAAAAGCAATAATGAAGGTTCACTTATCTGAATACATTATTCACGGAACTTTTGATGATACCCTACACCAGTAATGTTATGACATAAGTTATTCGCATAAGCAAGTATTCTACTTGTCTAATATTATCTTAATAACCTTATAATTCAAAAGGAACTACGAAATATACGAGGAGTGACACCGAAAAGATTAGCTCAGTTATGGATGCGAGTTCTGTACTCGGGTGATAAGTGTATTCAACCCCCCCCCCCTCCGTCGGCCATCATCGAAATGGTTTTCTGTGGTGTCCTATTTCATCTCCATGCAAATGCAGGGATAGAACCTCCATTCCTAGCCCGTACAATTATACCTACACTCACAAACGACACCCTTACAGAACGGTACCCACACACTGATCAGACAGAACATTATGACCACCTACATAATAGCCGGTATGTCCACCTTTGGCAGGGATAACAGCGGCGACGCGTCTTGGCATGGAAGCAACGAGTCCTTGGTAGGTTGCTGGAGGGAGTTGGCACACATCTGCACACACAAGTCACCTAATTCCCGTAAAGTCCCGGGAGGGGGCGATGAGTTCTGACGCCACGTTCAATCACATCCCAGATGTGATCGATCGGGTTAATATCTGGCGAGTATGGGGGCCATCACATCAATTGCAACTCGTCACTGTGTTCCTTGAACCAATCGATCACACTCCTGACCTTGTGACATGGCGCATTACCTTTTTGAAAAAATACCGCTGCCGTTTGGGGAATATTATCGTCATGAAGGAGTGTACGTGGTCTTTAACCAGTGTACGATACTTCTCGGCCGTCTTGGTGCCTTGCACGAGCTTCACTGGACCCATTGATGCCCACGTGAATGTTCCCCAGAGCATACTTGAGCCGTCGCCAGCTTGTCTCCGTCCCGCAGTAAAGGTGTCAAGGAGCTGTTCCCCTGGAAGACGACGGATTTGCACCCTCCTAACGGCATGATGAAGTATGTGGACCCATCAGACCATGCAACGCTCTGCCAATGCGCCAATGTCCAGTGACGATGGTCACGTTCCCAATTTAGTCGTAGTTGCCTATGTCCTAGTGTTAACATTGGCACATGCATGGGTCGTCGGCTGCGGAGGTTCATCCTTAGGAGTGTTTGGTGCACTGTGTGTTCAGACACACTTGTACTCTGCCCAGCATTAAAGCCTAATGTTAGTTGCACCACAGTTCGCCGCTTGTCCTGTTTTACCAGTCTGCCCAGCCTACGACGTCTGACATCTGTAATGAGGGGTGGCCGACCAACTCCTCGACGTTTGGTTGTCGATTCACCTTGGTTTCGCCACTTGTTGGAGACACTCACATCACTCCTCGAACACCCGACAAGTCGTGCAGTTTCCGAAATGCTCAAAATCTGCCCTCGGTCAAACTCAGAGAGATAGCGCGCCTTCCCCATTTACACACTGACAACACGCTCACTGATACTATATACACCATGCATGTGTCTGACTAGCAGTCATTCTTCGTCAGGTGACGCTGTTATCGCCTGGACGGGTTTATATCGATAGTAGGTAGGTGGTCATAATGTTATGGATGATCAGTGTATATAGCAAGCAATGTTCCTTCAATTTCTGTGTGGCAACTCCAAGTGCAACGTGACAGTTACAACATAATTACACCTTACCAGCTTCAGTAGTGATGTTGGAGAAATGGTAGGGTTTCTCCATTAGGAAGCAACCTTAGTATGTGACGCCGACTTCAGCAACTAGGGAGCACTCAAATATTGCAATCAGCATGTTTGTGGCATTCTTCGATCTTTCCCGACAACTTGCTTATGACATACGGTATTTTCTACAAAATAGCATGGAAAACTGCCAATGATGTGTTTTTCCATCCGGGAGATAGTGGATTCGAACTCCACTGTCGGCAATCCTGAAGATGGCTTTCCATGGTTTCCCATTTTCACACCAGGCAAATGCTGGGGCTGTACCTCAATTTAAGGCCACGGCCGTTTCTTTCTCACTCCTAGGCCTCTCCTATCCCATCGTCGCCTTAAGACCTATCTGTGTCGGTGCGATGTAAAGCAACTTGTAAAAAAATATGTGTTTGCAAATAACACATTTCTCTTACTGTTCTATATTCTGCGGGCCAGACTATGAACAAAGCAAAGTACTGTAGAGTTTGCATACGGACAAAGGGAGACGATTAGGTCGGTGGTAAGAAGACTACACTACGCTACACTACAACGGAGCTACTTCAACATGTTCTGGCATTGTTATAAGACAGTTTTTAAAATTTATTTTTACGATCTGCTTTACATCGCACCGACCCAGATACGTCTTATGACGACGATGGGATAGGAAAGGGCCAGGAGTGGGAAGGAAACGCCAATGACCTTATTTAAAGTACAGCCCCGGTATTTGTCTGGTGTAAAAATGGGAAATCATGGAAAACAATCTTCAGGGCTACCGAGAATGGGATTCGAACCCACTATCTCCCGAATGCAAGCTGGCATGTGCCAGCGTCGCCGTTTCCATCTTTCCTATCTGGCCTTCCTTGGTTAACATTTGTTCTCTTCTGATCCCGATTGTATTAGGTTTCCGAGGTTTAGGGTTTCTTTCACATTTACACCCTCCATGGACCTTACCTTCTTTCTACCGATACTTTCATTCTTGGACAGAACGGTGCTCTTCCTTGTTCACTCCTGATTAGGGTTAAGAGAGGATGGTCGCCCAGTTGTACTTCGTCTTGAAATAACAACCACCACCACCTTCAGAATTGGGTGCCATCTGGGTAGCCTCGTTGCTATTTTCAATATTTCCATTATACAAAAGTGACCCAACTAAAGCGAAATTGTTCTACTGAACAGTTCCTATGGCTGAGTTAATTTAATGTTATTGGGTGACATGGAGTGCGATACCAGAGGTACTTAATATGCCAACAACAATAAGGAGTGTCAAAATTAAAAATCACCCTTAAGACTCGACTACCTAGGCCGGGATCGAACCCGCAATTTTGGGATCAGGAGTTCGACACTTTATATCTGTGCTCCACTAAGGCAGCTCATAGCCTACGACATACCGAACAGCTACAGCAATGTATATATCATCATGAGACTTACGGAACTAGGTACATTATTAATAATTTAAATAATATCTTGGAAACTGGACTACTTGCTCGGTTTTCAGCCACTTCTCGACATTGCTGCGCACGCCTACGAAAATGCCAAGGACGGGCTGGTTAGACAGGAAGCACGACAGATCCGTGGCCTTCAATGATGAAAGCCGTTTCTGTCTCAATATGACTCGCCTGTTGGTTGAGTGCGGAGACCAGGAAAGAGACGAATTACTGTTTTAACTAGAAACTAATGGTACACGTGTACTTCGCTGTACGTAGGAATTGCAATGTATTTTAAGAAAAAATGGCGATTCATACGTTTATCAGTCATTTACTAATGGAATTGATCCTATTACATAATAATATGAAAAGGCCTACTCTGTGGTGTAGTGATTAGCTGCCACGGGTTCGATTCCCAGCTCTGCCATGAACTTTCAAAAGTGGTACGAGGGCTGGAAAACGTACACTCAGCCTCGGGAGGTCAACTGAATAGAGAGGGTTCGATTCCCACTTCAGCCATCCTCGAAGTGGTTTTCCGTGGTTTCCTACTTTCCCTCCAGGCAAATGACGCGATGGTACTTCAGGACACGGCCGCTTCCTGCCCTCTCTTCCTTGTCTATCACTTCCGGTTCTTCCCATCCCCTCCCCCCACCCCCACAAGGCCCCTGTGCAGCTTAGCAGATGAGGTCACCTGGGCCTCCCCAGTTGTATCCACCGATCCAAAATCTCACGCTCCAGGATACTGTCCTTGAGGCGGTAGAGGTGGGATCCTTCGCCGAGTCCAAGGAAAAAACCAACCCTTAAGGGTAAACAGATTAAGAAAGAAAGGTAAAGCAGGTCCAACTGTTTTTCAACTTAAAAGGACCAAAGTACATTCAGTAGGATACGTATATACATTATTTACCACCGGACCGGCCTGCTGAACTCAAGTTGTCGGGTTCGATCCCGGCTCAGTCCGGTGGTATATGAAAGAGCCTCGTGTACTGTAAGTACGTTTACTGGCACATAAAGAACTCTTGCGGAACGAAAATCCCAGCACCTCGGCGTGAGGCTAAAACCAATACAATTATTATTGGTTTTACATGCCACTAACTACTTTGACAGTTTTCAGAGACGCTGAGATGCCGGAATTTTGTTCTTCAGGAGTTCTTTCACATGCCAGTAAATCTTACGACACGAGGCTGACGTATTTGAGCACCTTCAAATATCACCGGATTGAGCCAGGATCGAACCTGCCAAGTTGGGGTCAGAAGGCCAGCGCCTCAACCGTCTGGACCACTCAGCCCAGCTATATTATTGTTATTATTATTATTATTATTATTATTATTATTATTATTATTATTATTATTATTAATGTACCGGGCGGTACACCTCCACGCCGCTAATTTAAAATGTGCGCCAGTTGAAACTCCTCTGCTGGAGGAAGTCTGAACTTTATCTACGGTATTAATTTTCTACTTTCTCAGAAGATGTCACTACCTGGAAATTTTGGAGTTTTTGAACTGTGTCATTTTCGACGTATTTTTGTTTTGCTTGTAGTAAGAAGTGTGAACTTTCTCTTCTAGAGGACACTACTGAAGATCAACAATAGTGCACCCTAGTGCGGAGTGAAAGAACTTTTTTTTTGGAGAAAATTTAATTTCAAAAGTTTGTTCTTTGCTAAATTTCTTTCAGTCATTGTTTAATTTGGCAATATTAACCCTTTCTTTCCCCTTGTTTTGAATTTAGCCAATCCCGAAATTCTTTAATTAATTTTCCACCAATGATGTGTTTCTTCTTCATCTTGTGTAGGGGTTTTCTTTAACCACCAATAAAAGATTGTGGGCGGGTGTTTTCCTTCCTAAAACGCCTCGAACTTTCCGCGAGAGTATATAAACTGCTGATTTTAGGGTCTCTGCGCCACTTCTGTTCCATCTTTTCGTGTGTAAAGTACATAGCAGGGGGCGGGAAGCGCCTCTTTCTTCGGCGGCAGTCAACAACCAGGTGATGGCCGATTAATTACTTCTTTTCTTGCTTGCTCAGCAGTTTAACTTTCGGGGCGGGTCCGAAGTTTTTCCATTATGTAACCTTCCTTAAAATATAAAGAAACTTGTATCTATTCTATCTTTTAAACTACATATTGGGATAGAGAGTGCTTAACCCTCTCGAGCTCCCACTCATATTGTTTTGAGGTGAACTTATTTTCTCAACCTATTCTTCCTTTACATTATGTAAATTTGTTTCTTTCTAAAGTCACCTCTTTAGTATGGGATTAGCCCTTGCATTTGTGGCCTAGAGCCAGATTAGGTTTTAAAAGCAAATGTATTAGGAGTGCAGTTCGCCTCCTCTCAAATTGTTATTTTAGAGGTCATGTAATTATCCTTTTATCGCTTAATAGACCTCAGTAGGTTGGGTATTTTACCCCTGTGCTTACGTCCTTAGAGGACAGCTTGAAAGTAGAGTTAGGTGTGGCCTTGTGATAGGCTTAAATCTTTGAGAGCGGATCGCTCTTTTGCAATTTGTTTCTGCGTGCCTCTAGGAGGTATCACTGTGTAATTCGGAGCAAGTGCTCCTGGGCATGATTGGGGTTCTCTGCCCCTTTGCTAAACCTTATGTACATGTAAATTCGGGCTACCTGCTCGAGAATTGGAAATTCGGGGCCCGAAGCCCAAAACCTGCAAATACTATTGTTGCTCTTTGTTGCCTTGCTACTTTGTACCTGCCATTCTTGTTATTTCTGAGTTTGAAAAGAAAATATAACCTTGTTAAATTTTAAATTGATTTTACTTTTGTAGCTTGAGACCTGTTCACCACCCCGCACCTTCTTTCACCTCTAACTACCACAAAAACACGGTAACAATTATTGTTATTATTACAAAGGCGCTTCAAGAAATAAGATACGATTTCACACGGAGGAATGTTATTTTACATAACTTACAGATATAAGAATACACAGGAGTAGGGTACAGTTACGCATTACTATTCCACACAGTCACCATTCTTGTCCAAGTACTTATTCCAACGCTGCACCAAGGCATCGAAGCCGGTATGGAAGAAATCTTCGTCCAGTTCCTGCAGCCGCGCCATGAAGGTATGCTGAACGGCCTTATTGTCGCTGAATCGCCTACCACCCAGGTGCTTTCTCAGCGGCCTGAAGAAATGGAAAGCACTGGGTGCCAGGTCGGGACTGCATGGAGGATGGGCCAGATGGTTACATTCCTCACCAGGGGAGCGAAAATAAATGTTGCTATTTACTGTTACACACGGGAGCGTTTGCAGGTAGAAATTCGGACAAAACGTCCCGGACCTTGTTTCATAAACTCGACAGGTGCGACAAATTAGACAATTATGTGGATCTGTCAATTTTTTTAATATCTCGTGATAATTTTCTGTTTCATAAATATTACAAGTTTCTCTTACGTGACAGGCAAAATATTATGTTGTTTCACAAACGCGACCATTTTATGTCAGACCTGAAGTTTACATTATTACGCTCTGAAGAGCGGTATCGATTACTGAAATATCGACTGTTATTATGTAAAAAAATAAGCGGTAATCTCCGAGATTGAAATTGAACCCACATTTTGTTGTTACTCACTCAGGCAAAATGGCAAGTAATCTTGATATTAAACACACGAGATTTGTTTTTGAGACGTGAATGAATTTATTCGTGTTTGTGACTACAAATGGTGCCCTATTGAATTTATAATGCATTCAGATTATTATCTTCCTAATGCGAAATTTCTCTTTGACAAAATCACTGAAATATGAAGGTCAGCTCAATCCGTTGCCTAAAACCCCGACGTGGTCTCATTTCAATTTCTTCATTACTGCCGTTACTAGAGTTCATTATCCACAAGCGAATTTAAATGCTTTCGTTGTACGTTAATTAAGGCCACGGCCGCTACATTCCCAATCCTAATCCTTTCCCATCCTCGCGTCGCCGAAAACCTTCGATGTTTTTGAACGACGTTAAACCACTAGCAAAAAAAAAAAAAAAAAAAAAAAAACTTCCATGCCGGCATCGACGCCTTGGTGTGCCGTTGGAATAAAGTTTCTCCGTACAAGATCTTGTTATCTTATTTTTTTGAAGGTGCCTTGTGTTAATATAGGTCTACAACATTTCGCTTCATTTACTACGTAACAACGAGATCGAGAACCCTATTAATTTAACTGAATGATCAAACTATATGACAAATCTGAAGGTGTGACGTATGTAGTCCATTGTTAAATAGCTTTCGTTTAATGCTCAAGATTGCGAGATAACACAGTTGGATGTCATTCATCTCCCTGTCAAATCATCAGCTGGGGGGCTGGTTGAATCTAATATAGCCTATATTGAATATATTATATATTAAAACCGCTGAAGGTTATACAGTAAAGAAATGAAATGAAATGGCGTATGGCTTTTAGTGCCGGGAGTGTCTGAAGACATGTTCGGCTCGCCAGGTGCAGTTCTTTTGATTTGACGTCCGTAAGCCACCTGCGTGTCGTGAAGAGGATGAAATGATGATGAAGACGACACATAAACCCAGCCCCCGTGCCAGCGAAATTAACCAATGATGGTTAAAATTCCCGACCGAGCTCGATAGCTGCAGTCGCTTAAGTGTGGCCAGTATCCAGTATTCGGGAGATAGTGGGTTCGAATCCCACTGTCGGCAGCCTTGAAGATGGTTTTCCGTGGTTTCCCATTTTCACACCAGGCGAATGCTGGGGCTGTACCTTAATTAAGGCCACGGCCGCTTCCTTCCCACTCCTAGCCCTTTCCTGTCCCATCGTCGCCGTAAGACCTGTCTGTGTAGGAGTGACATAAAGCAACTTGTAAAAAAAAAAAAAAAAATCCCGAACCTGCCGGAAATCGAACCCGGGACCCCTGTGACCAAAGGCCGGCACGCTAACCAGTTAGCCATGTAGCTGGACTATGCAGTAATAAAAAAACAGCACAAATCGATGGCGGTGCTGTAATGAGACGCTGACATCGACGTCGTTTGTTTTTCACGTTTCATCTACTGGAGAGGACATTATAGTTACCATAGCGTGCACAGTACTTAAAACATGCATAAACAATGAGTGCTATGTGTTTTGCGTTACAATGGTTAAATGGCTTTAAGAAATCTTGAGGACCGATATTTTGCTTTGCAAGCATTTCTGTGCTAACACTGTGCGAGTTATCTGTGACAACTCAGTCTCGCACCGTACTTGTGACATCTTTTGTCTTCAAACTTCCGACGTACCCAACCATGACTGGTGGTGATTATTGTTTTAATATGAAACACACACCTCTTTACACTAATAAGAAGATATCCAATATTTCAAAGACTGAAGGTATATCGCCAAAAGCAAGGGAAAGGCCACTATCTTGGCCTCGCAAACGAAATATTGCTGGGGTCAGTAAACGACAAGATCTGTGAGAAACCTGGCAAAAGTGAGTAGAGACAACCACCCTATTCTCCCTAGATGACAGCCTCGGGGGTTCCGTTTTCTGTCGCCTCTTACGACAGGCAGGGGATACCGTGCATTGGGTATTCTACCACCGCCAACCACAGGGGGAGACGAGAGAAGGTCTTTACCCGGGAAGGCAGCGGTTGTGGGCTTATTTAAGGTACAGCCCGTATGAACATGGAAAACCATATTTTAAAAAACATCTTCAGGGTTGCCAAAGGTGGGAATCAATCCCGCCACCTTTGGAAATCAAGCTTACATCTACACGAAGCGTACCGCTTAGCCAATTCGGTTATATGAGTTGTTCTAACAGACTGAAGCTATATGCATAGTTCCGTTCACCAACAGTCGTTCAGGATGGTTGGTGAAGGGGAAAGGGTGGCCGAGAGAAGGCAGATCAGCTATCCCCACTCCTCGACTACTGGTACTTTTTCTGCTTACGTAAATATTCAGATCAGACAATTATCTCTCCTTTCAGTGTATTCTCTATGTAATTATTTTTAAAATATATTTCAAACCGAAATAAAAAAATAATACCTCACATATTAGGCTATAACCAAAAATCTCTTAGCACACATCAAAGGAGAAAAACTCGGATAGGGTTTGAGCCGCAATCTTGGAATGAGTCGGCTGATCCACATATCCGATAATCTCATATTCGCTGACTGAAGTTCGAACCACACCCACCTAGGAGGCTATCAACGATGATAATGAGATTCACAAGAAAACAGCTTCAGTGCTTCAGGAGACCGCCCATGACGATAATGTTTATAAAACCTTCGCAGTATTTTTGTCGATACAGACAAAAACAAATCATAATCAATGATTGAGTGTATAAATATTGAAGTTTATCACGAGTTGTCTGCCCGGAGGCTGGTTGGATCCTCACATAGCACCACCGAAAGTTATGCAGCTATAACAAAAACCGATGGTGGTGCCATAATTATACTAAGTGAGATAAGGACTGATGTAGTTTGTCATTGCTTTCCTCACTCTGCCAGAACGTGCTATTGTAGCACGAGTAGCACTTTTCACAACATTACAAAGGGCGCTAGGAAAGTTTTGCAATGTGAGTGAACGCTCTAGACTTTTTCAGAATAATTTCCACCACACTCAATACACTTCTCCATACGTCGAAACCAGTCACTGAACCAACTCTGCCACTTTTCTTCGGTTACATTTTCACACTCTTGATCCCATGTTGCCAGAAGCTCCTGGTCGGATGCAAAACGCCGCCCTTTCAGCTTCATCTTCACTTCTGGGAAGAGTGCGAAGTCACATGGGGCAAGATCAGGACTGTATGGAGGGTGATCAAGCACAGTCAACCCTGATCTGGCAAGAAAATCTATTGTTACATTAGCACGATGTGCTGGAGCATTGTCGTGATGCAAGAGCCACGTGTTGAGCCGTGACCTGGGACGGAGCTGCTTGAGAGCCTGGATGACCTGAGGCAGACAAGTCTCACTGTACCACTTCGCAGAAACTGTCCTTTGTGTTTCTAGCACAACCCGAGTCAGGATGCCCCGTTTAGTGAAGAATACTACAATCAACCTTTTCTTCACTGACCTTGACTTTCGCACAGTCACAGGAGAACCCTCATCTTCAAACAGCCATACCTTGTTCTGGGATTATGTTGGGATATCGTAATAATAAAGCCAAGTTTCGTCACTTGTAACGATGCTACTGACGTTAACACGAAATCCCATTTTCAAACTGTTTTAGCATTTTTCGGCACCATTTCACTCGAT
This sequence comes from Anabrus simplex, assembly GCF_040414725.1. Taxonomy (NCBI): domain Eukaryota; kingdom Metazoa; phylum Arthropoda; class Insecta; order Orthoptera; family Tettigoniidae; genus Anabrus; species Anabrus simplex. The sequence goes on along the minus strand of NC_090269.1, from coordinate 170,047,402 downwards.
GTGCACTTTGTTCCTCTGAAAGTGAATGGGGCACCGAAAGGAGACAAACCTTTCTAACATGGAGATGGTCGTGCAGAACTGAATGAATAGCTGGTGCAGGGATGTGGAGGGTCTCTTCTACTTGCCGATATGTCAACCGCCTATCTTGCTGCAACATTTTCCTCACAGCTTCAATGTTTTCCTCAGTCACTGATTCAGACGGTCGCCCAGAACGAGGAACGTCTTCAACACCAAAATTTCCCCTCTGGAACTCTTTGTACCAGCGGAAAATTGTTGTTCGATGTGGACAGTCTTTCCCCAGCACAGGAGTCATTTCCTCCAGGCACTGGTCAACAGTTAATCCACGAGCAAAATTGTAGCGGATAATTGCGCGATATTCACCTTTAGACCACACTGACAACTTAACTTGCTTTGAATCCCACTGCTTGGTAACAACTGGTGTGAAGGTCGCGCCTTGCTGTCTTCTAGACCCGTTTTCACCCCTCTTTTCATCCCTCACCAGGCACTGGTCAACAGTTAATTCACGAGCAAAATTGTAGCGGATAGTTGCCCGATATTCACCTTTAGACCACACTGACATCTTAACTTGCTTTCAATCCCACTGCTTGGTAACAACTGGTGTGAAGGTCGCGGCTTGCTGTCTTCTAGACTGGTTTTCACCCCTCTTTTCATCCCTCACCATAACAGGGGTGTCCAGCCAACCGTTTTTGCGTATTGCAAAACTTTCCTAGTGCCCTTTGTAGTCAAGCTCCGAATGTCATTACACCAACCATATCTCAGCAGCGTCCATACTGTCACCTCCAAGGCAGACACGCTTCATTGGAAGCTACATTTTGCTCATACCTCTGTCGATGGACAAACGCAAAAGAAAAAAAAAGAAAAATAAAAGAAAAAAAGACTGTCCCGTTAAGAAATTGCCCCAGCTAAAGCACACAGGATATACTAACCTAGTCTTTACAACAGAAAAGCAAAGCCATCTCCCTGCAGGCCATGAAGGCTTTTGGCTTTAGGTTCCACAATACGTAACCTCGGCAGATCTACGGCCTACGCCCGGCCGCCTTTTTTCAATCTGGTACTCACGTCTCGTGTAGGTGAATGAACCCCAGGGCCATGTGCCTCTCCATAATTGGGCATGCCATGGATGGCATGGATTCCTGACAAAGAATCCACGTCTTTTCGGGTGTGTCCAGTGCGTCTGTACCGCTTCAGTTATGGAGCATCCCATTTTACAGTATTCAGCCCGAAGGCTGGTTTGATCCTCCACAACTCCGCCAACAGCTGTCATAAATAGCCTATGTGCTACTGAAGAGGCGTACTAGGGAAATGAGGAGTGAGGTAGTTTCCTGTTGTTTTCCTCACCGAGCCAGAAGTTGCTATTACATATCAGTCTGCCAAGCCCATTGAAAGGCATGCACCAATCGACCCTATGTATGTATGTATTCATAACATTCATAACAGGGACTGGCTGCATAAGGAACGGTATTACTAGCATCACTCATACCTCAGTCACTTTCATATTGCCAAAGCCAAGGATGAGACTGAGACAGGTCATTGAAAGTAACAATTTTATTCTAGCCCATACCAGAAGACATAGTGCACTGTAAACACTACATCTCGCCAGCAAAGGCAGGTTTGACACATATGAAAAATAAACCAATGGACAAGTGGTCCATTACGGGCCTTGGCTGTCAAGACTACTTGTTACTCAGCCAAAAAAAAGCCAGCGAATACTGAATTGTATGTAGTCGACGTGACAACTTCTTCAGCCGTTCTGCTTGACTTTATACATACGTACATGGGTACATACATACATACATACATACATACATACATACATATATCTTCATTATAGACTTATGCCTTTTGGCGTTCATTCTGCAACCCTCTGAGAACTTACTAACCGCCACCACAATCTCCTTGTAACTAGTTATGTGGCCTTGTTTAGTTCTATACCTCTTATCTTTAAATAGTTACAAAAAATGAGTCTAACCATCGTTGTCTTTAGGCCCGCTCCCACCTAGTGGAATGGAATCGAATCGAACCGAACAGAACTTGTTTTTAACATGTGTTTAAATGGGAGATAGACATGGCGATCGCCACGAGTCGAATCGAATCGAACCGAACGGAACAGGATTCTCTGCCAAGAATATTTTTCGACTAGCGGAACGGAATCGAACAGAAATGTCAAGATTCGTGCAACTTCGTAGACGGTCGGGTCGAGTCGAGATCTTTAGGACGACCATTTGGCGGCAAGCCGGCAAATGTGCAACAGCTTCAGCTGGAAAGTCAGCTGTTTCTTGGACAGGTCGGAAATGTTCTGTTTTGTGATCGTTTATTTAACTTATTAATACAAGACACGAAAAAACGTATTAGTTTAGTTCAAAAATATAATTTCCTCTAATACAAGATCCACGAGCATTACTGCAACAACGTAAAAAACAATGCCTGGGAGGATATAAGCAAGGCTATGGAAAACCAAACTTATTAGAATATTCAAAATTGTGGTAGGTTACTGTAGTCAGTATACAATTTATTTCATAATTTTTGTTGACTTCATCACAAAATCATGTTATGTTGGAGTCCACATACAGTATATCAGTACGATAATTGACATCACATCTCACATAGGATGTATCTTTAAGTGTTTATTATATTTTCAGCGAACGATTTCGTAAGTGGCATTCCCTAGGTTTCAAAATGTCGTATGTGTGCTGTGCGGTTAGGGTTGCGTAGGTGTGAGTTTGCATTCGGGAGATAGTGAGTTCGAAACCTACTGTCGGCAGCCCTGAAGATGGTTTTCCGTAGTTTCCCCATTTTCACACCAGGCAAATGCTGGGTCTGTACCTTAATTAAGGCCACGGTCCTAGCCCTTTCCTATCCCATCGTCGCCATACAACCTATCTGTGTCGGTGCGACGTAAAGCAAATTGTAAAAAAATAATAAAAAGGAATGTTGAGGCTACCTCGATTAATGATTTCATCCTCCCACGGGACGCAATCCACTGCGTTAAAGTAGTTTTAAAAATGATCACGGCCTCCCATTGCATCTGATGTAGCATTTTCTCCTGTAAAATTGAACTTTTCTGTTAAATTCTACTATCTGAAATAGTTGTTGAAATTGCAATACAATAACTCTGAAGTAGGCCTACCGTCGAAACTTAGCTTCATCGCGCATTCAACATTCAACATTGGCTATCTTGTTAATCTCATGCACCCAGAAACTTCTCCGATCTCTCATAATTTTCTACCTCCTCACACCTTCTGTCAGACCGTCCATTGCAAGCCTGTGAAGTTTCCCGTAGAATCCCGTTCGATTCTGTTCCGCTAGATGGGAGCGGTCGAGTGGAAATTTCGGCTGTTCGGTTCGATTCGATTCCACTAGGTGGGAGCGAGCCTTTTGTCTTCCTCTACTTCACTTACCCTTCATTACATTAGCAACCGCCACAGATACACCCAGTAATAACATTCCTGCACCGGTTGGCGCCACGTAGGGCATCCGTCCGTAAAATAGGCCAAGTCCAACTGTGCGTCACAGATTGCATCCATGACCTCAGTAATAATAACATTACATACATTATCAGAATAGACTGTTATGCCTTTCAGCGTTCAGTCTGCAAGCCTCTGAGAATTTACTAAACGTCGCCACAATCCTCGATTTGCAACTAGTGATGTGGCCTCATTTAGTTCTATACCTCTTATCTTTAAATCGTTAGAAACCGAGTCTAACCATCGTCGTCTTGGTCTCCCTCTACTTCTCTTACCCTCCATAGCAGAGTTCATTATTCTCCTAGGTAAACTATCCTCCTCCATTCGCCTCACATGACCCCCACCACCGAAGCCGGTTTATGCGTACAGCTTCATCCATCGAGTTTATTCCTAAATTAGCCTTTATCTCCTCATTCCGAGTACCCTCCTGCCATTGTTCCCACCTGTTTGTACTAGCAATCATTCTTGCTACTTTCATGTCTGTTACTTCTAACTTATGAATAAGATATCCTGAGTCCACCCAGCTTTCGCTCCCGTAAAGCAAAGTTGGTCTGAAAACAGACCGATGTAAAGATGGTTTCGTCTGGGAGCTGACTTCCTTCTTACAGAATACTGCTGATCGCAATAATAATATTAATAATAATAATAATAATAATAATAATAATAATAATAATAATAATAATAATAATAATAATGCCTCGGCTGCCGCCTGCAGACATTTAATTTTACGCCATATTACTGACTGCGCATCAATTTGGACGTTCTGTTTTACTCTAACAGATGTCAGAGCAAACCGGGTCTCTGTTGGGTGGGCTGAGGCTGTTTTAATTAATTAGGCTACTTTTGTTGGGTAAACACCAAACGTGTCACCAGAGTACTTTTACATGCCGAGACCGTACGACATGGAGTGTCGAATGTACTTTTCCCTACCCTTCAGAAATGCGACTACCTCTGTCGTGTTTGAACCCGGGATCTTTGAATTCGGAAGCCAAAACTCTACCTTTGACCCACAAAAGGAGCCTGTGACCCCAATAGTGTGTGGTAAGAGAAGAAAAAACAGCTTTTCAAACCAAGGAACACTGAACACGTATTATTATTATTATTATTATTATTATTATTATTATTATTATTATTATTATTATTATTATTATTTAGGAAGCTTAGTCATGACGATCTAGTCTGTAAATTCGGAGGTCCCGTGGCTACGACCACATCAGAGGTCAGGTAACTATAGGCTACAAGCCCAGCTGAATTTCCCCTTCTTATATTCAGACTAAACATTTTAAAGAGAACACACGCACTGTCTGTAGTAATGTAAATACGGAGCGGTAGGGATCTTATGGTGGTTTCCAACTCCTCCATCAGCTGCCCAACGGTGGTTTTCCACGTTTCCCATAGTTACTTGGCAAAGTTTGAGGCTTCTCACGGCCGCTACTACGTTCCCAATTCATCGTCGTCGGAAACCCGTATACAGTACACGTGTAGTGCGAAAAACGTAGTGTGATTAAAAAGCCTATTGATTGAAGATACTGTAATTGTGATAACCAACCAAAAGAAAAACTTTCACTTTCTTTCACAGATAACAGTGTAAAGCGAGATCCCAAAGGATATCTACGAATTATCGTTTTCGCAAAAATAACCCTAAACTACTTAGAAATTTCGCGCCCTAATTAATCCCCCGAATAAACTTAGGCTAGTGTCACGTCATCTGTTCGCGGGTTAGAAATGCTCGAATTGTTAATGTCATCACTTGCATCACGAAAGACAACTGTCCAAAATATGAATCCCTTCCAGGAGAGAAAGGCCCAAAGGCCCGAAAAATGAATTCCTCTGCCTACTCTACGGGAGAGAAATGCCCTAATTGGCCATGCCATTACTTCTAAAAAGAACTGAAGATGATGATAAGGCTTACCGAAGATTATTCTGGTAACCAACCACAAAGAAATTATTTCTAGTTCTCGTGAAACATGTCATATTGGAAGATAGGCTATTACTGTACAATTAAAGTTATTATTTTCTATTTTCGCAAAATGATGGCATGCTGTTAATTTACTGGTAAGACCCCAGTTAGAGTATGGGTCGCTCACCAGGACTACTTTATATGAGAACTGGGAAAGATTTAAAGGAAAGCAGCCCGATTTTTTTTCTGGGTGATTTCCGACAAAAGATTAGTGTTACGAAAATATTGCAAACTTTGGTCTGGGAAGACTTGGAAGTTAGGAAGAAGAGCTAGACGACTAAGTGGAATGTTTCGAGCTGTCAGTGGAATGACAGATGAGTACGGAAATATTATAAAATGAAGATAAAGTTGGAATTCAAGAGGACAAATTGGGACAAACATTCCTTTACATGAAGAGAAAATAGGGATTGGAATAATTTTCAAGGGAGATGTTTGATAAATTTCTAACTTCTTTGAAATCATTTACGAACAGACTAGGTAAAGAACTCATAGGGAATCTGCCACCTTGGCGACTGCCCCAACTGCAAATCAATGATGACTGATTGATTCCTTTACCTGCTCCACGGGTGAGAAATACTGGCGCGTAGCTCTGAGCTTGCATTCGGGAGATAGTGGGTTCGAACTCCACTATCGTCAGTCCTGAAGATTGATTTCAGTGGTTTCCCATTTTCACACCAGGCAAAAGAAGGGGATGTACCTTAATTAAGGCCACGGCCGCTTCCTTCCCACTCCTAGCCAATCCTATCGTCACCATAAGACCTACAATATCTGGATCGGTGCGACGTAGTCAGTTGTAAAAAAATAACATAAAACGCTGGAATTATTGACGTCATTGCTTGCACCATCGAAGCAAGAGTAATATCCAAATTGTTCATGTCACTGCCTGCACTACGAAAGACAAATGTCTGATTATTTACTAATTCCCTTTACCTGCTACACTTGATACGCAGGTAGACTCTAATTTCATCCCCAGCTCATTATACTATCTGGTACATGAGAAAAGGTATTTGAAAAGCAAATGTCCGGACGTCCAGTATTTATCATACACCGGATACAAGTCCAGCCCTACTTCGCACAATTTGCAACAGCCTTGTTATATTACTTATAGATAGATTCGCATGCATTGCAGTCTCACCTGATCAAGAACACATCAATAATATATCTTTGAAGAGTACGCAATAATGCAATATTACATACATCATTTTCGATTTTAATTGACGGTACTAAAAATATTCATTGCTCAGTCAAATCAGTACAATATTACTTTTAAACTAGCAACGGAACTCTATTAACCACCAGACAATGAATATTGAACGAGCACGGGGTGCCTTACAAAGCTCCCAGAAACCTGACAAGAGATGGGGTCGGGAGGGGAATCATCTCTACCCTTTAACGCCGCAGCCGGGCGAACCTGCGGCCAACAAGCACTATCTCCTGGCACTAAAGATAATAACACATATTTAAGAATTCACTCACCTATCAGCTTTATGCAGCGAAGCACTTAGAAATAAACCAGTCAGTACCTGACATTTAAGAACAATAAATAATTACCCTGTGAACACGATCACTTCGCTCCTTGAGTCTCTGTCCCAGTTTTTCGAGGATTCCGCCTTCTGGAATAATTTCCGGTGCTGAACTCGGACCCTCATCCACAGGGAGTAAGGTAGACGGAACCGAACATTCCGCGAGAGTAGCAGCTCGTGGAGGCATAGAGGGTTTCCGTACATGTTTAACCACATTGACCTCTTCATCGCTGGCTTCATCAGCCGATAACCTACTGCACTCTGTGTCCGACAGTTGCTGCAACAGGCGGCTCGGTTTCTCCAGGTCCCCGTCTGATTCCCCACCACTGTCACCTTCACCCGCACCTCGGTACAAGGCATGTTCTTCATCCCGCCTAAGACGGTCACCTAAACGAGCTAATTTGGTCCTCACACGGCGCAGTGTGCTCACTTCACCCTGCATCTAGGACACCACAACACTCGGGCACACCGCATACATGAACACTTCATCACTCGCACCACACATCTCACTGTCTCAATGTTTACTGGCCTCCGCTCTGCCTCCAGAACTCAGGCCGATCAATGTGCTAGCCACGTGACGTGACGTCACTCCGTGTCTGCCACCATGACGGAACTAAATGCGCGCCATGTACGACATTATAGTGCTTGTCAGTCACATCCCTATGTTCATTACCTGAATGCTACGTTTAACCTCTTGGTGTAAGAAATTAGTGACCTGAATTCCTTGCCTGTTCCCACGATCACAAGCTATCTTTAAAGAACATATTTGCTACCGTAACAATTTTGTTTCGACCATCTTTTTTTTCTGAACTACAAATTCTGTGGTTATTGTTGTTCTTCCTCAGCTATTTCATGTGAGGATATATAATGGTCATCCGCCAGCGTTTCAATTAAAGAGGACATTGAAATGCCCCCTCTCGTCAAATGTTCTGATTCATGAAGAAGGAATTTTCTCGCCTAGGATTACTCAGATTGTCCGGCTCTTTGGCTGAATCGTCAGCGCAGTAGCCTTCGGTTCATAGGGTCCAGGGTTCGATTCCCAGCCTGGATGCCTATTTTAGCCAAATTTGATTAAATTCTCTAGTTCGGAGGATGGGTGTTAGTGATCTCTTAATACCATACACATCTATATTACATACATCAGATCGCACTACCAACCACCACACCCGGGCTGAGTGGCTCAGAGGCCTTCTGACCCCAACTTGGCAGGTGCGATCGTGGCTTAGTTCGGTGATATTTGGAGGTCAGTCTCATGTCGGCAGATTTACTGACACGTAAAAGAACTCCTGCAGGACTGAATTTCGGCACCTCGGCGTCTCTGAAAACCGTAGTAGTTAGTGGGACGTAAAGCATATAACATTATTATTATTATTATTATTGTTACCGCTTTTTTGTGGTAGGTAGAGGTGAAAGAAGGTGCGGGTGTGAACGGGTCTCAAACTACGAAATTAAAGTTAATGTAAAATTTAACAAGGTTATATTCTCTTTCCAAAATTCAGAAATAACACGAAAGACAGGTACAGAGTAGCAAGGCAATAAAAGTACAATTACAATATTTACAGGATTTGGGCTTCGAGCCCCAACCTCATAATTCTTGAGCAATTAGCCCAGTTTTACCCCAAACACAAGTTTCAACAGAGGGGCAGAAAACCCCATTCATGCCTAGGAGCACTTGATCCAAATTACACAGTAAGGCCTCCTTGAGGCGCGCAGAAAACAAAATTTTCAAAAAAGAGCAACTTGCTCTCAAATTTTAGGCCTGTCAAAGGCCACACCTAATTCCACCTTCAAGCTGTCCTCTAAGGACATATACACAGGGGTAAAATACCCAACCTACTGAGGTCTATTAAATGAGAAGAAGGTTAATTACATGACCTCTAAAATAACAATTTGAGAGGAGGCGATCTGTACTCCTAATGCATTTGTTTTAAAACCTAACCTGGCTCTAGGCCACTAATGCAAGGGCTAATCCCATACTACAGAGGTGACTTTAGAAAAGAACAATTTACATTACATTAAGGAAGAATCGGTTGTGAGAAATAAGTTTACCTCAAAACAAAATAAGTGGGAGCTCGAGAGGGTTAGGCACTCTCTATCCCAATATGTAGCTTTAAAAGATAATAGATGCTAAGAGTAGTTACATTTTAGGAAAAGGTTACATGGTAGAAACGCTTCGGACCCGCCCCGAGAGTTAAACTGCTGAGCTAGCAAGAAAAGAAGTTATTAAAAGGCCATTACCTTGGAGTAGAACTGCTCCCCGAAGAAAGAGGCGCTTCCCGCCCCCTGCTATGTACTTTACACACTGAAAGATGGTACTGAAGTGGCGCAGAGACCCTAAAATCAGCAGTTTATATACTCTCGCGGAAAGTTCGAGGCGTTTCAGGAAGGAAAACACCCGCCCACAATCATTTTATTGGTGGATAAAGAAAACCCCTACACAATATGAAGAAGAAACATATTATTGGTGGAAAATTAATTAAAGAAATTCGGGATTGGCTAGATTCAAAACAAGGTGAAAGAAAGGGTTAATATTGCCAACTTAAACAATGACTGAAAGAAATTTAGCAAAGAACAAACTTTTGAAATTAAATTTTCTCCAAAAAACAGTTCTTTCAATTCGCACTAGGGTGCACCGTTGTAGTTCTTCAATAGTGTCCTCTAGAAGAGAAAGTTCAAACTTCTTACTACAAGCAAAACAAAATTACATCGAAAACAACACAGTTCAGAAACTTCAAAATTTCCAAGTAGTGGCATCTTCAGGGTAACTTGAAAATTAACACATAAGACAAGGTTCAGACTTCTTCCAGTAGGGGAGTTTCAACTGGCGCAAGGTTTAAATAAGCAGCGTGGAGGTGTACCGCCCAGTACAATTATTATTATTATTATTATTATTATTATTATTATTATTATTATTATTATTATTATTATTATTATTATTATTATTATTGTTACGGAGATATTCGTGGTAGTTAGAGGTGAAAGAAGGTGCGGGCTGGAATAGGTCTCAACTACAAAAGTTCGAAAGATGAATTAAAATTTCAACAAGGTGATATTTTCAAAACTTAACAATGGTAACATAGAATTTTGAGCGTACAACAAATAACAACAGTTAAATCAGGTACACAGCAACTTTACAAATTCTGGGCTACAAGCCCCAATGTCTGAGCTCTCAGCTCACACCCACAATTTAACAAAGGGCAGAAAACCCTTTCATTACATGGAGCTCTTGCTCTCGCTTAATAATGTCAGGCCTCCTAGAAGCACCTTCAAAAATACCAGAAAGAGCTGACCTGCTCTCGATTTTTACAAGCCTATCAAAGCCACAACAACCCTTACTACTAACTGCCCTCAAGGCACACAAAGAAGCAGGGGCACTTAATACCCAACCTACAGGGCCTTCACATGCAGAAAACAAAACATCGGGTTAATTAAATGGCCCAAAATAGAAAATTGAATGGAGGCGAATACATGCACTCCTACACAAAAGTTATTAAAACCTAAGAGGCACTAGGCCAATAATACAGGGGCTAATCCCAATCTATGGAGGTGACTCGTATGAGGAAACTTAACACATTAAGGAAGCGTAGAAACGGTTATGAAAACGTAGTCACCTCAATTTAAAGATGAAGGGGAGCTCGAGAGGGTAAAGCACTCTCTATCCCCGCTTTACAGTAAAAGAGATATGTAGTTTTAACATAGACTGAAAAGGAATTTACATTTTAAAGTGGTAGGTTACATATTAAAGGTTTCGAACCTTCCCCGAGAGTTAAACTGCTGAGCTAGCAAGAGATAAAGATGTTAAGAGGCCATTACCTCAATGAAGAACTGGTGCCTGAAGAACGGGGCGCTTCCCGCCTCCTGCTACATATCCACACACTGAGTTAGATGTTATACTAGTGGCCCGGAGACAAAAAAAATCAGCATTTTTTATACCCTCGTGGAAAATTCGAGACCTTTCAAGAATGAGTAGACACACCCCCTCAACTTTATTGGAGAGCTTAGAGCTACATATCCATATCGAAGGCATACATGATTGGCTGAGAATTAATTAAATAAATTCGGGATTGGCTAAGTTCAAACCAGGCGTAAGGAAGGATTAATATTGCAAACCCAAAAATAAAAGAACAAAAATTTAGTAAAGACAACAACTTTTGAATACAAAATTTATTCAGGAAGGTTCATTCCTTTGCACCAGAGTGCATGATCATAATTTTTTGTAGAGACATCTGGTAGAGAACGTCCACACTTCTTGATCAATGACAAACAAAAACACATCAAAATTCACACAGAGCCATCTTCGGAGAAACTGTTGAGTTAATACAGTTTTTTAAAGTTCAGGCTTTCTCCTGTAGAGGAGTTTCAATTGGCGCAATATTTGAACTAGCGGCGTGGAGGTGTACCGCCCGGTACAATTATTATTATTATTATTATAATTATTATTATTATTATTGCACCGGGCGGTACACCTCCACGCCGCTAATTCAAACTTTGCGCCAGTTGAAACTCCTCTACTGGAGGAAATCTGAACTTTATCTACTGTGTTAATTTTCAAGTTTCTCAGAAGATGTCACTACTTGTAAATTTTGAAGTTTCTGAACTGGGTCGTTTTCGATGTATTTTGTTTTGCCTGTAGTAAGAAGTGTGTACATTGTCTTCCAGATGGCACTACTGAAGAACTACAATTATGCACCCTAGTGCGAAGTGAAAGAACTATGTTTTTGGAGAAATTTTGTGTTCATAAGTTTGTTCTTTGTTAAATTTCTTTCAGTTATTGTTTAAGTTGGCAGTATTAACTCTTTCTTTCCGCCAGTTTTGAATTTAACCAATAAGGAATTTCTGTAATTAATTTTCCACCAATAATGTGTTTCTTCTTCATCTTGTGTAGGGGTTTTCGTGGTTAGCCAATAAAATTCTTGTGGGAGGGTGTTCTCATTCCTGAAACGCCTCGAACTTTCCACGCGGGTATATAAACTGCTGATTTTCGGGTCTCCGCGCCACTTCAGTAACATCTATCAGTGTGTAAAATACGTAGCAGGGGGCGGGAAGCGCCTCTTTCTTCGGGCAGCAGTTCAGCCACCAGGTAATGGCCGTTTAATAACTTCTTTTCTTGCTAGCTCAGCAGTTTAACTCTCGGGGCAGGTCCGAAGCCTTTCTACCATGTAACGTTTCCCCTAAAATGTAAAGACACTCAGTATCAATTCTATCTTTTAAACTACATATTGGGATAGAGAGTGCTTAACCTTCTCGAGCTCCCACTCATATTGCGTTCAGGTGAACTTATTTTCTCAACCATTTGTTCCTTAATGTAATGTAAATTGTCTCCTTCTATAAGTCACCACTCTAGTATGGGATTAGCCCTTGCGGTAACGGCCTAGTGCCAAGTAGGTTTTATATAAAGTGTATCAGGAGTGCAAGAACGCCTCCTCTCAAGTTGGTATTTTAGAGGCCATGTAATTGACCTGTTTCTTTACATAATAGGCCTCAGTAGGTTGGGTATTTTTACCCCTGTGTCTATGTCCTTGGAGGACAACTTGGAAGTGGAGTTTGGTGTGGCCTTTGATAGGCTCGAACTTAAGAGCAGGTTGCTCTTTCTATAATTTTGTTTTCTGCGCGCCTGGAGGAGGCTTTACTGTGTGATTGGGAGCAAGTGCTCCTGGGCATGAGTGGGGTCTTCTGCCCCTTTGTTGAATTCTGTATATCGTAAGGTTGGGCTTATAGCTCAAGAATTGTGTGTCAGGCTCTCGGAGCCCAAATTCTGTAACTCTGTAATTGTACATTGTCAATTTGTGTTTCGGCTACTGAGTACCTGTTCTATTTGTTATTTCTTGATTTTGCAAAGAAAATATAACCTTGTTAAATTTTATCTTAACTTTATTTTCGTATTTTGAGACCTGTTCACCCCCGCACCTTCTTTCACCTCTGCTAATCCACCAAACCACGGTAACAAGTGGTAGCAGAGCGTGGTTGAATGGGTCTCAATTTAGCCCCTTTTGACGACTAAACATTGCTTTGATTCGAACTCTAACAATTTTCTCTGTTGCTGGAATTTTTTTATTTTTCCTTTTTCAAAATTGTACTGTCATGATGTCCGGACCTCGCGAGGTTCTTCATCCTTTCTATTTGCGTAAAGAGGAATTAATTTATGAACTATCTCTTAGAAATGTTCAATCTGGAGGCACGGTTGCAGTCGACTCCAATAAGCTAAAAGATTCCCTTGATTTACCTATTACCATCCCGATTTTGGGAGAAAAAGTGATTGACCACGCTCTCTCCACGATCAATAATAATACTACTGAGCTAGCATCTGTGGTTAGTTTTTTTGAAGTAAGTGATCCATCTCCTAATCAACTCAAAAGAGTACAGGCTAGGTTGTACCACTTTTATAATAGGGTATGTGATCTATTGTCTCTGAAGTTAAATGACCTTCAGGGTAAGGAAGCTAGTGCCCTTGCTGAAAACTTGTCCGAAATGTCTAGTAAAGTTAGTCAGTTGTTATCTTGACCTGCTATCCCTAAAGTCGACCAACCTATGGTAGTAAATATTGTTAGTGGGGAGGATTCCTCGAAAGAGGAAGGAAGTAGTACTGAGGCGACTACACTACGTACATATGCCCCATCAGAAAATATGTCAGATCGTCGCAAATCCATTCCACCCTTTGTGTTAAATAATGCTCCTTCCGAATCTACTTCTCCGCCACTTAGGCCCCTTCCTACTACGTCTCCGTTTTTCAGCAGTTTGCCCCATCCATTAGCTAAGTTGCTTAGAGGTATCTCTAAGATTTCGGTTAACTCTACCAGTGACGTAATTGCATCTTTACGGTTTTTAGTTGAGTTTCAGGACCATGCTCTTGTTTTTTCTCTTTCTCCGTGTCAAATTTTGCAGATAATTTATTCCTATGCAATTGGTGTTCTCTCGGACAAAATTGTTAGAGCAATAGCTGAACAGTCATCTATTGAAAATTTTCATGCACACCTTCTTGCAAATTTTATTCCTGCTCGTGCGAGGTCGTCCCTGATTCAGAAGTACTATTATCGTGTACAGCGGTTGGATGAAAACTTGGCAGATTTCATCCAAGATATTAAGTTCTATACTAGGGTGTTTGCTCTTCATTTTCCTGAAGATCAGATTGTACAGGCTATTGTAGAAGGTATTTCACCACCTTGCCGATCATACTTGTGTTTTGCGTCGCGTCCGCAAACTTTCGCTGAGCTACAAGGTATGGCTGTATCGGCCGAAGGAGTTAGATACGCTGATTCCTTGCGTGTCGCGAAAGAACCCCCTCCTTCTTTTAGTAATCCTTGGCCTCCACCTCGCCGACCAGTCACACCCCGTAAATGTTATGCCTGCGGGTCGCCTGACCATCTTCGCAATAAATGTCCATTGATCAAATCGAGTAGGACAAATAGTGGAGCAGGTTCATCACAAGGCTGTTTTAAATGTGGGGCTTTCTCACATATCGCCAAAATTTGCACAAATTCGAATAGCACCCCCTCCTGCTCAACTTCTTGTGCAACGTCCACCAATGCCAATAATAAAAAGTGACTAGTGGCTTCGGCTGAGTCGACTAATCCATCCTCCCGAGGCTCAGCCCCTGGTAAACAGGTCGAAAATTCAGGGAAAATTCAGTCTTCAGATTTATCTTTTGAATGCCCCAAAGAATGTCTTAGGATTGCGGCGGATTCCCCCGCACCTGTGCCCTTCCTCAAAATTGAGTTAAAAAATGAACCTGTAACAGCTCTTTTAGATTCAGGCAGTGTTTGTTCAATTATTTCGGCTCAATGGTATTCGAAATTGAAATCTATTTGTAAACTTCCTGACTATTGCTCATCTCCTGTTCAATATGTTTCGGCTAATTCTTCTCCATTAGAAATTTTAGGTTCCTTAAAAGCCAAAATTCGTATTTTTAAATTTACTTGGAAAGTTAAATTCTTTGTGGCCAAGCACTTGTCTTGCCCCATTATATTGGGAGCTGACTTCATTTCTCACACTGGTATTCTGCTCGATTTCCAGAGCAGGTCGTGCACTTTCAAATTTGCGTCTAATTGTAAAATTCCCTTATTGAAAGGTAATTCTGCATCATGTTCATCTATTTCGCCTACCCAGGATGAGATGTTGTTAGACCTTAGACATCTACCTGAGGAACAGGCTGATAGTATTCGTAAGTTGTGTCAGTCGTTTCCAGAGGTGTTCTCCGATACCTTTGGTGTTACTGACCTTCTTGAATACAAAATTGAGGTCACGGATTCGGTTCCTGTCCGTTTTCCACCTTATAGGCTATCTCCACCTAAAATGAAGGCTCTGAAAGAAATCATTGATCAAATGTTGAAGGATGGTATTATTAGGCCCTCTAAGTCGGCGTATTCTTCACCTATTTTTCTAGTCCCGAAACCCCAAGGAGGCTTCAGGCCTGTCATTGATTATATGGCTCTCAATCGGAAGGTGGTGTTACAATCTGTGCCCCTTCCTGACCATCATTCTTGTTTTTCATGGTTTCGTGAGGCCAAGTTCTTCACCATCTTAAATTTGAATCAGGCTTATAATCAAATTCCCCTAGCTGAAGAGTCTAAACACCTTACAGCGTTTGCCACGGATTGGAATTTGTACGAATACAACCGCGTGCCTTTCGGGCTCCCCACGGGAGCAGCTGTACTCACTAGACTGTTAGATAGGGTCTTCTCCGACATCAAATTCGAGTACTTGTATTACTATCTTGATGATGTCGTCGTATTTTCGGAGACTTTTGAAGAACATCTAGATCATCTGTGAGAAGTTCTCAATCGCCTTCGTAAGGCCGGGTTAACTGTGAAGTTGTCCAAGGTTGCCTTTGCTAAGCCCTCCATGTCATTCCTAGGGCATATTGTGTCACCTGATGGTGTTGCAGTCGATCATTCTAGAACACAGGCCATCCGTGATTTTAAACCTCCCAAGGACATCAAAGGTATCACCAGGTTCATTGGTATGGTGAATTTCTTCAGGAAGTTTATTCCTAACTTCGCTAATAGAGCGGCGCCCTTGAACCTTCTTCGTAGGAAAGGCATCAAATTTGAGTTGGGACCTTCTCAACAAGCCGCTTTTGAAAATCTTAAATTAGCTCTCTGTAATGCCCCTGTCCTTGCTATGCCCGATATCTCGAAGAAATTCATCGTCCAAACCGACGCGTCGTCGTCGGCGGTAGCTGCAGTCCTTCTTCAAGAGACTGAACTAGGGAGGCGACCCATCGCCTATGCATCTAGGACTCTATCGGCTCAAGAAACCAAGTATTCCATCTATGAGCTCGAAGGTTTGGCAGTCTTATTTGCCTTAGAAAAGTTCCGTCTCTATCTGGAACATGTCAAATTCGACCTGGAGACTGATAATCAAGCTTTAAGCTGGGGCTTAAGTAGGCCGCGTCGTACTGGTCGTATAGCCCGTCGGGCCATCCGAATTTCTGCCTTCCAGTTCGACGTTAGGCATATCAGAGGTACAGAAAATGTTTTCGCAGACGGACTCAGCCGTATGTTTTCCAACGACGTCGAGACCCATGAACCATTCGATAGTTCATCACCTCCCGAATCCATACTACCTGAGGTTAATGCCATCTTAACAGATGCTCCCATGCTCTTTAGGGATATTGAGAAATACCAACGTGAAGATCCGACGCTGGCTCCGATAATGGAAACCCTTTCTTCTGGGGAACATGTTGTCCCTTATGTACTGAGGAATGGTGTTTTATGTTGCCCTTCGAGGCATGATAAGACGATGAAAGTTGTCGTCCCAGCTGTTCTTGTACCTATGATCTTCAAGTACTATCATGAGACCCCATTAGGGGGGCATCTAGGCATCTTTAAAACTCGTGAAAAGATTCGTGAAAGGTTCATCTGGAAGGGTATGGACGGTGAAATCCGTGAACTAGTAAAGGCTTGTAAATCTTGTTTGCTTAGTAAACCAACCATGTCCACCAAGGTAGGCCTTTTGTCTTCTCATCAAGCGTCGCGCCCCATGGAAGGCCTGTATATTTATTATGTAGGACCCTTCCCCCTGTCAAAGGGGAATGCCAACAAGTTCATCTTTGTATGTGTAGATGGTTTTACAAGATTTTCCTGGTTATTTCCGACTAAGCTGGCTACCGCTCAGTCCACCATTACTTGTCTAAATTCAATCTTTGCTTCTTTTGGTCCGTGTCAATGTATTGTATCTGATAATGCTAAGGCTCTCACATCTAATCTATTTCGTAAATTCTGCTTTGACCTGTCCATTTCTCATGTGACAACTTCTGCTTATTACCCTCAACCATCTCTGGCTGAACGGGTTAATCGTAATCTCAGGTCCGCGCTTATTGCCTATCATCATGAAGATCATTCTAGGTGGGACACGTCCCTGCATTGGTTAGCTTTTGCTTTGAACTCGGCTGTTCATGAATCACATAAATTTACTACAGCATCGTTGATGTTCAAGTTTGTTCCCAACACGCCGCTCTCTAACCTCTGGTCTCTGAGTGACATTCTACCTGAGACAATAGATCCCGATAACATTAAAGATCTTGGAAGAAGGCTAAGGCCAATCTTAAAGTGTCTCATGAAAAGTTTAGGGAAAGATATGATCGTGGATGGAGACCTACCAATTTGAAAGTAGGCGACCGAGTGATGGTCAAGAATTTGTTCCCGCGGGCAAGCTTGCCCCCACATTTCATGGGCCGTGTACTATTCTCGATTTCCTTACTCCCGTTACCTTATTGCTAAGCAATCCAGCCACCGAGAGGATATTTAGGGTTCACCTGTCACAGGTGAAACCGGTGTAATTTCTGTGTTAACTTGCTTCATATAATTTTGAAAGAAATATGAAGGTTATATTTTTGTTTGAGGGGTTTCACTTTTAAGGCCTTCTGCCCTTGGAATCTGTCTCCTTTGTGTGTAACCATTTATTGAAAACCTTCCCCGATCAGTTAAACTGCCATCCTGTCCTTACCATGGCCATTACCACGCTCCCGTCTCGTGCCCAACAACACACAGTGGCTTTCAAATGAAATAAATATTTCTACGCCGCTGGCCCCTCAGTTCCACCACAATGAATGTACCCTAAAATCATTCTGGTCCAACAAAATTCTGCCGACGAGCTTTAATGTTTCAGTGCCCACGCAGCCGCGCGGCGCCGTACCGCTACTGAGGTAGGGTATGGGCCCGCCCTTCTCCAGTGAGGCCAACCTCTGTACGGCAAGCCGGAGTCCTCCTCCCGGCCAAGGCTGATGTGCGGCGCACAACCTGTAACTGGCCCGCGACCTGCATGTTCGCCGCGGGCGCGGCGTGCTTCAACTCCACTACTCCTCTCATAGTGCGGGCGAGCGGTATCTCAGGGTACTTGAGGGGTCCGAGCGGCCTCCTCTGGACACAAGCAGCAGCGGCCGGTCTGGCCGTCTAACTTAATCAACCTTGAATGTACTCAATCAGCTACATGGACATTTAATATCAACAATTACTACAGTTTTGAATCCAACTGCAATATCTGGTGGACTTAGAAAATTTTTCCTCAACTTTAAAAACTAAAAGTTTCCGTCTGAATTCGACTTCTAAAAGCATAAAGACTTTACATCTAAAGTAACTATAAAGAATTTTGAAACTGGATCCAATCATTTTAAGAAAACTTGTTGGCAAATACTTCCGCAATTAACTTCTATATCAACATCATAACTTGGACCTTATTTTGAAACCAAAGTTTATGTTCTTCTGTGTTACCCCTTGGAGGAACTTTTGGGGGGGAGGTCTGTACCGGGCGGTACACCTCCACGCCGCTAATTCAAACTTTGCGCCAGTTGAAACTCCTCTACTGGAGGAAGTCTGAACTTTATCTACTGTGTTAATTTTCAAGTTTCTCAGAAGATGTCACTACTTATAAATTTTGAAGTTTCTGAACTGGGTCGTTTTCGATGTATTTTGTTTTGCCTGTAGTAAGAAGTGTGGACATTCTCTTCCAGATGGCACTACTGAAGAACTACAATTATGCACCCTAGTGCGAAGTGAAAGAACTATGTTTTTGGAGAAATTTTGTGTTCATAAGTTTGTTCTTTGTTAAATTTCTTTCAGTTATTGTTTAAGTTGGCAGTATTAACCCTTTCTTTCCGCCAGTTTTGAATTTAACCAATAAGGAATTTCTGTAATTAATTTTCCACCAATAATGTGTTTCTTCTTCATCTTGTGTAGGGGTTTTCGTGGTTAGCCAATAAAATTCTTGTGGGAGGGTGTTCTCATTCCTTAAACGCCTCGAACTTTCCACGCGGGTATATAAACTGCTGATTTTCGGGTCTCCGCGCCACTTCAGTAACATCTATCAGTGTGTAAAATACGTAGCAGGGGGCGGGAAGCGCCTCTTTCTTCGGGCAGCAGTTCAGCCACCAGGTAGTGGCCGTTTAATAACTTCTTTTCTTGCTAGCTCAGCAGTTTAACTCTCGGGGCAGGTCCGAATCCTTTCTACCATGTAACTTTTCCCCTAAAATGTAAAGAGACTTAGTATCAATTCTATCTTTTAAACTACATATTGGGATAGAGAGTGCTTAACCTTCTCGAGCTCCCACTCATATTGCGTTGAGGTGAACTTATTTTCTCAACATTTGTTCCTTAATGTAATGTAAATTGTCTCCTTCTATAAGTCACCTCTCTAGTATGGGATTAGCCCTTGCAGTAACGGCCTAGTGCCAAGTAAGTTTTATATAAAGTGTATTAGGAGTGCAAGAACGCCTCCTCTCAAGTTAGTATTTTAGAGGCCATGTAATTGACCTGTTTCTTTACTTAATAGGCCTCAGTAGGTTGGGTATTTTTACCTCTGTTTTCATGTACTTGGAGGACAACTTGAAAGTGGAGTTTGGTGTGGCCTTTGATAGGCTCGAACTTAAGAGCAGGTTGCTCTTTCTAAAAGTTTGTTTTCTGCGCGCCTCGAGGAGGCTTTACTATGTAATTGGGAGCAAGTGCTCCTGGGCATGAGTGGGGTCTTCTGCCCCTTTGTTGAATTCTGTATATCGTAAGGTTGGGCTTATAGCTCAAGAATTGTGTGTCTGGCTCTCGGAGCCCACATTCTGTAACTCTGTAATTGTACATTATCGATTTGTGTTTCGGCTACTGAGTACCTGTTCTATTTGTTATTTCTTGATTTTGCAAAGAAAATATAACCTTGTTAAATTTTATCTTAACTTTAATTTCGTATTTTGAGACCTGTTCACCCCCGCACCTTCTTTCACCTCTGCTAATCCACCATACCACGGTAACAATTATTATTATTATTATTATTATTATTATTATTATTATTATTATTATTATTATTATTATTATTATTGTTATTATCAACCACCACATAAACATGTTAAGAATACACGTCCACATAAGGTTGGCATTGAGAAGGGCATTCGGCCGTGAAAGTGACCTTATTCAACACAAGTGTTGACAGCAGAAAAACGCTAAGAAGAAGGTTAATTATAACTACGATATTAGAATCGTAAAGAATTCCATAGGCTAAATCAACATAGACTATCAAGGAACTGAGCGACAAGGTAGCCCAGTTTGTTTGGCTATCTGCTTCGGTACTCAAGCTTGAGGGATCGAGTACTATTCTCCTCAACTTACGAGCGTAGGCTAGTTACTATGGAACCTTAGCGAAGTCTGGCATTAGTTCGAGTTACATGTATTTGACTTTTCTTTCTGACCTCACACTGACGCAGTTACTCCGACCACAATAGGTTTTCAAATCCTGAGAAGTTTTATTTTCACGTTCTTGGTGACTCTTCCTTGTTTATTTTTCTGATACCTTCATGCTTCGAAAGCTCAGACGTCTATTTTCTTTTCTGATAGAGTTAAGAAGAAATGATTACCTACTTGTACTTTCCCTAAAAGCGACTGGGATTTAACAGAGCTTAAATTTGAGAGTACAATAAATCGTATTCATACAGGTTTTCGGCGACGATCGAATAAGAACATGTTGAACAGGGAAGATAGCGGAATCCACAACTCTCGTAATTTAATTTACATACTGTAGATTCTTTCCTATTGATTTTCATAAAAACTCTGAAAACGACAAAGAAAGAGCTAAATATTGTTCTCTAATTTTCCCTGATAAACACATTCTTGTATCAAGCATAAGCCCAAAGTTAAGGTGTGTGCTTCAAAGGACCCACCTTCCTCTTAAAGGAGAGAATGAAATAGCAATGGAAAAGTAAACGGTAGCAGCCGTGACCTACACCTGGTGTGAACATGGGAAACCACAGAAAACCATATTCATGTCTGACGATGGTAGGATTCGAGCCCATCATCCCTCCAACATACGTTTACAGCTACACCACCCATACCGAGTAACCAATTCATCCGGTCGGGCACCTCTTGAGTCACATTAGTTGCAGGGGCATAAGACAGAAACTTTAAGGCATTACACGAGTGGTAAAGGTCAACAGAGTGAACGATTAATATAGCTGTCACAATATTTCTAAGTCTGACTACGAAGTGGAACTAGATATTCACCCACCTCCGGCATTCACGGTTGCGTGTTAGGATGTCGACACAGTCGGTTGACATTTAAGGGTAAATGATTGAAATTATGGATACGTTAAGGCAGTGGTCCATAAGCTGTTTATAAAGAGATCCTCCGTTAGTCTTCCCCCTTGAGCCTCCGTGGACTTGAGCCTATATTTGGTACACCAAAACAGATCCATGAACTCTTCTGTATAGTCTCTAAGAGTTCTGCTCATGAGTGAGCATCGTGACCTCATACGTATTGTGTTTATTTGTTCTGGACCTAACCTGCTGCTTCCATTCTTTTCGATTTTTGTCTCCCGAACGATCTTCCTTAAAGGTATTTCGGGACCTTCGTCTGATCAACCCATCTGCTTGGTGCTCTTCCTCTTGGCCTTTTACCAATGACTGTTCCCGGTACTACAGCCTTCTCTAAGTTGTCCCTGTCGTATTGTGATGTGTCCGAAAATGTGGAATATCTTCTGGTAGCATAGTATAGAAGAAGTAACGGGCGAGTTGGCCGTGCGGTTAGGGGAGCGCAGTTTGAGCTTGCATCCGGGAGATAGTGGGTCCGAATCCCACTGTCGGCAGCCCTGGAGATGATTTTCTGCAGTTTCCCATTTTCACACTGTACCAGGCGGTACACCTCCGCGCCGCTAATTCAAATTTTGCGCCAGTTGAAACTCCTCTACTGGAGGAAGTCTGAACTCTAACAACCATGTTAATTCTAAAGGTTATCAGAAGATGCCGCTATCTGTAAATTTTGAAGAGTTCTGAACTATGTCTTTTTCGATTTATTTTTGTTTTCTCTGTAGTGAGAAGTGTGAACATTCTCTTCTAGATGGCACTACTGAAGAAATACAACGGTGCACCCTAGTGCGAAGTGAAAGAACTTTTTTTTGAAGAATTTTAGTATGCATAAGTTTGTTCTTTGTTAAATTTCTTTCAGTCATTGTTTAGGTTGGCTGTATAACCCTTCTCTTTCCACCAGTTTTGAATTCGACCAATGAGTAATTTTTGTAATTAATTTTCCACCAATCCTGGTTTTCTTCTTCAGTCTTGACATGTAATCTTTTGGCCATCCAATAAAATGCTTGTGGGCGGGTGTTATCACTCATGAAAGGTCTCGAATGTTCCGCAAGGGTATATAAACTGCTGATTTTCGGGTCTCTGCGCCACTTCAGTAACGTCTATCATAGTGTAAATTATGTAGCAGGGGGCGGGAAGCGCCTCTTTCGTCGGGCAGCAGTTCTTCAATAAGGTAATGGCCTTTTAATAACTTCTTTTCTTGCTAGCTCAGCAGTTTAACTCTCGGGGTAGGTTCGATACCTTTTACCACGTAAATTTCCTCTAAAATGTAATAGTCTCTTGGTATAAATTCTATCTCTTTAAACCACAACCTGAGATAGAGAGAGCCTACCCTCTCGAGCTCCCTTTCATATTGTTTTTGAGGTGACTACGTCTTCTCGTGTCACCTCCGTAGAATGGGATTATCCCTTGCATAAGCGGCCTAGGGCCAAATTAGGTTTTAATAAAGTGTATTAGGAGTACCAGTACGCCTCCTCTCAAATTGGTATTTTGGGTCATGCCATTGACCTGTTTCTTTACTTAATAGGCCTCAGTAGGTTGGGTATTTTTTACCCCTGTTTTCATGTACTTGGAGGACAGCTTGAAAGTAGAGTTTGGTGTGGCCTTTGATAGGCTTGAACTTTGAGAGCGGATTGCTCTTTTTGAAATTTGGTTTCTGTGTGCCTCGAGCAGGCTTTTCTGAGTAATAGGGAGCGAGTGCTCCTGGGTATGATTGGGGTTTTCTGCCCCTTTGTTAAACCTTATGTATAAGTAAAGTTGGGCTCATTGCTCAAGAATTATGTGTCTGGCTCTCGGAGCCCAAATCCTGTAACACTGTAATCGTACATTCTCGATTTGTTGCTAGGCTAGTGAGTACCTGTTATATTTGTTATTTCTTGATCTTGAAAAGAAAATATAACCTTGTTAAATTTTATCTTAACTTTAATTTCGTAAGTTGAGACCTGTTCCCCCAGCACCTTCTTTCACCTCTAACTACCACGGAAAACTCCGTAACACACACCAAGCAAATGCTGGGGCTGTACCTTAATTAAGGCCACGGCCGCTTTAAGACCTGTCTATGTCGGTGCGACGTAAAGCCAATTGTAAAAAAAAGTATAGAAGTCTTCTCATGCTTAACTCATTTCTGATCGACACATTCGTTCTTCTCTGTGTCCAAGGATTTTTCGCCAACACCATATTTCAAAGTGGTCAGTACGCTGATTTTCTCTAGCTTTCACAACCGTACAAGAAGATAGAAAACACGAGAGTTTGCACCAAGCGGAGTTTAGTATTTCTAACACGCCAGACGATTTTCAACTTTTCCATTGCACAGCATCCACGAGCTATCCTTCTTTTAATTTCCTGTTCATAGCCACCCTCATCACTCAGAAATAGTAACACTAATAATAATAATTGTTACGGAGTTATCCGTGGTAGTTAGAGGTGAAAGAAGGTGCTGGGATGAACAGGTCTCAACTTACGAAATTAAAGTTAAAATTTAACAAAGGTTATATTTTCTTTCCAAGGTCAAGAAATAACAAGTATAACAGGAACTCAGTTGTATATCAACAAGTTAAGAAATTACAATTACAGTTTATTAATGGATTTTGGGCTTCGAGCCCCATATTCACAGTTCTTGAGCAATTAGCCCAACTTTACTTATGTATAAGGTTCAACATAGGGGCAGAAAACCCCAATCATACCAAGGAGCACTAGCTCCCAATTACCGAGTAAAGCCTCCTCGAGGCACACAGAACTCAAATTTAAGAAAGATCAACCCGCTCTCAAAGTTCAAGCCCATGAACGGCCACACCAAACTCCACCTTCAAGCTGTCCTACGGACACATAAAAACAGGGGTAAAAATACCCAACCTACTGAGGCCCATTCAGTAAAGAAACAGGGCAATGACATGGCCCCAAAATACCAACTTGAATGGAGGCGTACTCAGCACTCCTAATACACTTTATTAAAACCTAATTTGGCCCTAGGCCGCTTATAAAAGGGCTAATCCCATACTACGGAGGTGACGCGAAATAAAACTTTATTACATTACGAAGAGATGGGAAACTGTTATAAAAATGTAGTCACCTCAAAACAATATGAGTGGGAGCTCGAGAGGTTAAGGCACTCTCTATCCCAATTTGTAGTTAAAGAGACAGAACTTTATACCAAGTGTCTTTTACATTTTAAAGGAAGGTTACGTGATAAAAGTTTCGAACCTGCCCCGAGGGTTAAACTGCTGAGCTAGCAAACAAAGAAGTTATTAAAAGACCATTACATGATGGAGGAACTGCTGCCCGAAGAAAGAGGCGCTTCCCGCCCCCTGCTACATAATCACACAAAGAAAGACGTTACTGAAGTGGCCCCGAGACCAGAAAATCAGCAGTTTATATATCCTCGTGGAAGATTCGAGACGTTTCATGAATGATTACAACCCGCCCACAAAATTTTATTGGTTACCGAACACAGTTACAGAGCAGGTTGGGGAAGAAAGCCCCGATTGTTCGAAAATGAATTTAAGAAATTCGGGATTGGCTAATTTCAAAACTGGCGGAACGAACGGATTAACATTGCCAACTCAAACAATGACAGAAAGAAATTTAACAAAGAACAAACTTATGACTACAAAATTTCTTCAAAAAAAAAAAAAAAAAGGTTCCTTCACTTCGCACTAGGGTGCACAATTGTATTTCTTAAGTGGTGCAATCTAGAAAAGAATGTTCACACTTCTTGCTACAGAGAAAACAAAAACGAATCGAAACTGACATAGTTCAGAACACTTCAAAATTTACAGTAGGGACATCTTCTGAGAAATCTTAGAATTAATGTGGTTTTTAAAGTTCAGGCTTCCTCCAATAGAGGAGTTTCAACTGGCGCAATGTTTGGATTAGCGGCGTGGAGGTGTACCGCCCGGTACAATAATAATTATACCGGACAGTACAACCTCAACGCCGCGCATTCAAAATTAGCGCCTTAATGAACTCCTCTATCGGTCAAAAGGCGAAGCTGATAACGCAACAAGTTGGAACTTTAATCGTAAGATGTCACCACTGAAATGTTAAGCAATTGTGTCATTGTGAAGTTTCCTAAACTGATTGAATTTCTCCTTGTTTTGTTTGGCTTTCATCAAGAAGTTTGGACATTTTTTTCCACAGATTGCACTACCAAAAAGTTTCATATTCCTAGGTTTTCCATAACTGATCTATGTGCATTTATTTTTGGGTTGACAATACTTCCTTTTCTTTCCTCCAGTTTTGATTCTAGCCAATCACGAATTTTTGTAATTAATTTTCAACCAATCCCGCATGTCTTGTTCACTTTGAATCTGCCGATAAAAAATTAAAAGGGTGTGTCCTGATTAGTCTTGAATGCTCTCGAACCTACCTTGAGAGTTTATAAACTGCGACTTTTCATGTCTCCTTGTCAATTGATCACCGTCTGTATAAGTGTGTGTGTTAAGGCAGGAGGCGGGGTCGCGTCTTTCTTCGGTCAGCAGAACATCTATAAGGTAATGGCCACATAAAATCATTCTTTCTTGCTACCTTCGCAGTTTAATTCGAGGGGAAGTTCCGACTCTTTAATTATGTAACCATACTTTTCAAGAATGTAACTTTTCTTTCGGCTAATGTAAAAACATAAATCTTTAATTGTAAATCGGGGATAGAGAGTGAGTTACCCTCTCGAGGTCCCCTTCATCTTGGTTTGAGGTGACTTCGTTTTCGCAACCTTTCGTTTCTGTAAGGTGTTAAAGTGATTTCCATGCGCGCCACCTCAAGTAGCTTGTGATTAGCCCCTATTTCATCGGCCGAGAGCCCTGTAGGATTTCATATTTCATTGTCTGGGAGTGCAGTGTACGCCTCCATTGAGTTTGTGTTCGGGCCGTTTATATAACCTGTTCTTTTTCGTAAAGGCCCTGTAGGTTGGGTATTAGATACACCTCTGTAGAAACCAGTTCAATTTGTAAATTGTGGCTTGAGAGGCCAGATATTGTATACCTGATGTAATATTGCCTTGTGGAGGCTTGGAAAACTGAGAGCCTGTTAGCTCCTTTTCAAAGTTTTGTAACAGTAAAGTGTGCCTTTGGGAGGCTAGATATTGTGATTTAGGGAGCAAGTGCTCTTGAATTAGGGGATTTCTGCCCTTAACTAAATAATAACACTTCCATTTGTAAAATTGTAAAACTATGGGCTTGAAGCCCAGAATATGGAAAAATCACTAATCTTGGACTTTCCTAGTCTTGTTTCAAGATTACTTTTGTACCCAACATGTTGTTATTTGTTGAGTTTTTTAAATATAACCTTCAGTTCAAGTTTTAAATTAATTTTGATATTGTAGATAGACCCATTCACCCCGGCACATCTATTTCTGCTCTACGGGTATCCCCGTAACAACAACAACAATAATAATAATACTAATATTAATAATAATAATAATAATAATAATAATAATAATAATAATCATCATTGTTACGGGGTTACCCGTGGACCAGCAGAGGTGAAAGAAGGTGCCGGGGTGAATGGGTCTAACTACTATGCCAAGAAAGAATTTAAACTGAAATGGAAGGTTATATTTTCAAAAATAACAAGTTAACAAGTTCTCACTTAGTGAGATAACAATGGCATAGCAATTTAGAGACAAGACTTAGAAAAATCCAAGATGTCAAACTCTTGAACACACTTGGGCTACAAGCCCCTAGTTTTACAATTTTTGAGCTTCTAGCTCAAACTTTACAGAAGGGCATAAATTTACAAAAGGGCAGCAATCCCCAAAATACCTGGAGCACTTGCTCCCAACACACAATATCAAGCCTCCCAGAGGCACTTTTACAACACTAGAAGAGAGAAGACGTGCTCTCATTTTTTTCCTAGCATATGCAAGGCGTTATCCGAAAATTACAATCACTTGCCATCAAGGCACAACAAAATTTGAAACAGGGGTATCTAGTACCCTACCTATTGGGCCGTAGTAGAAAAGAACAGGTTAAGTAAATGGCCCGAAACACAAACAGAATGGAGGCGTGTATCTGCACTCCAAGATATGAAGTCTGAAAACCTAAGGGGCACTAGGCCGATGAAACAGGGGCTATTCCCAAACTATGGAGTTGACTCGTATAAGAATAATTTAAGACATTACGGAAAGGAAGAAAACCAGTTACAAAACGTAGTCACCTCAAACCAATATGAAGGGGAGCTCGAGAGGTTGCATCACTCTCTATCCCCGATTTACAGTTAAAGATTTTATGTTTTTACATTAGCCGGCAGAACTTACATTTTAGAGAAGTTGGTTACATACTTAAGGTTTCGACCTTTCCCTCAGATTAAACTGCGGAGCTAGCAAAAACGTAAGATGTTAGATGGCCATTACCTTGCTGAAGAACTGCTGCCTGATGAAAGAGGCACTTCCGCCTCCTGCTTGACACGCACACTCAGTTAGATGGCGATCAATCGGCCAAGAGACGTGAAAATCCGCAGTTTATAAACCCTCGGGGAAGTTCGAGACTTTCATGAATAATCAAGACACACCCACAGGGTTTCATTGGTCAAATTTAAAAGTGGCACTCAGAATCGAAGAAGAAATACGGGATTGGTTGGAAATTAATTTCAAAAATTAGGGATTGACTGGATTAAAACTGGCGGAAAGACAAGATCAATATTGCCAACCAAGAAATGAATGAACATAATTTAGTCAAAAAAAAACTTATGAATAAAAAAATTCTTCAAAAAAGGTTCTTCTACTTCGCACCAGGGTGCATGATCATAGTTTTCTAGCAGTGACATCTATGAGAGAATGTCCAAACTTCTTGATGAACGGAAAACAAAAACAAGTTAAAATTTACACAGTACTGGAAACTTCACAATAACAAATTTACGTCCAATAACTGTAGTGACATTTTCTGAGTAATGGTTTAAGTAGGTCTAGATTCAAGTTCACTTTTCCTTCTGTAGAGGAGTTCTTTTAGGCGCAAGATTTAAAAGTGCGGCTTAGAGGTGTACCTCCCGGTACAATAATAATAATTGTACCGGGCGGTACACCCCCGCGCCGTTAATTCAAACTTTGCGCCAGTTGGAACTCCTCTACTGGAGGAAACCTGAACTTTAACTACTGTGTTAATTCTCAAGTTTCTCAGAAGATGTCACTACTTGTAAATTTTGAAGTTTCTGAACTGTGTCGTTTTCGATGTATTTTAGTTTTGCCTGTAGTAAGAAGTGTGAACATTCTCTTCTAGAGGACACTACTGAAGAATTACAATGGTGCACCCTAGTGCGAAGTGAAAGAACTGTTTTTTGGAGAAATTTTGAGTTCAAAAGTTTGCTCCTTGTTAAATTTCCTTCTGTTATTGTTTAAGTTGGCTGTACAACGCTGCTCTTTCCCCTTGTTTTGAATTTACCAATGCCGAATTTCTCTGATGAATTTTCCACCAATAATGTGTTTCTTCTTCATCTGGTGCAGGGGTTTTCGTTATTAACCAATAAAATGATTGTGGGCGGATGTTCTCATTCCTGAAACGCCTCGAACTTTCCACGAGGGTATATAAACTGCTGATTTTCGGGTCTCCGCACCACTTCAGTAACAGCTATCAGTGTGTAAAGTACGTAGCAGGGGGCGGAAAGCGCCTCTTTCTTCGGGCAGCAGTTCAACCACAAGGTAATGGCCTTTTAATAACTTCTTTTCTTGCTAGCTCAGCAGTTTAATTCTCGGGGCAGGTCCGAAGCCTTTCCCATGTAACTTTCCTTTAAAATGTAAAGACACTCGGTATCAATTCTTTCTGTTTTAACTACAAATTGGGATAGAGAGTGCTTAACCCTCTCGAGCTCCCACTCATATTGCTTCGAGGTGAACTTATTTTCTCAACCGTTTCTTCTAGCGTAATGTAAATTGTTTTCTCATATAAGTCACCTCTTTAGTATGGGATTAGCCCTTGCATTAACGGCCTAGTGCCAAGTAGGTTTTAAACAAAATGTATTAGGAGTGCAGCTTCGCCTCCTCTCAAATTGGTATTGTCGAGGCCATGTAATATTTCTGTTTCTTCACTTAATAGGCCTCAGTAGGTTGGGTATCTTTTTACCCCTGTGTCTATGTCCTTGGAGGACAGCTGGAAAGTCGTTTTGGTGTGGCCTTTGATAGGATTAAACTTTGAGAGCGGATTGCTCTTTTGAAATTGATTTTGGGTGCCTCGAGGAGGCTTTATTTTGTAATTGGGAGCAAGTGCTCCTGAACATGATTGGGGTCTTCTGCCCCTTTGTCGAATCTTGTTTTTGGGTAAAGTTGGGCTAATTGCTCAAGAATTGTGAGTCCGGGGCTCGAAGCCCAAATGCTGTGAATACTGTAATTGTCCATTTGTTGCCTTGCTACTCTGTACCTGCCATTCTTGTTATTTCTTGATTTTGCTAAGAAGATATAACCTTGTTAAATTTTATCTTAACTTTAATTTCGTATTTTGAGACCTGTTCACCCCCGCACCTTCTTTCACCTCTGCACATCCACGAAAACTCGGTAACAAGTGGTAGCAGAGCGTGGTTGAATGGGTCTCAATTTAGCCGCTTTTGACGGCTAAACATTGCTTTGATTCGAACTCTAACAATTTTCTCAGTTGCTGGAATTTTTTGATTTTCCCTTTTTCAAAATTGTTCTGTCATCATGTCCGGCTCACGCGAGGTTCTTCATCTTTTCTATTTGCGTAAAGAGGAATTAATTTATGAATTATCTCTCAGAAACGTTCAATCTGGAGGCACGGTTGCAGTCGACTCCAATAAGCTAAAAGATTCCCTTGAGTTGCCTATTACCATCCCGATTTTGGGAGAAAAAGAGATTGACGACGCTCTCTCCACGATCAATAACAATACTACTGAGCTAGCATCTGTAGTTAGTTTTTTTGAAGTAAGTGATCCATCTCCTAATCAACTCAAAAGAGTACAGGCTAGGTTGTACCACTTTTATAATAGGGTGTGTGATCTATTGTCTCTGAAGTTAAATGACCTTCAGGGTAAGGAAGCTAGTGCCCTTGCTGAAAACTTGTCCGAAATGTCTGGTAAAGTTAGTCAGTTGTTATCTGGACCTGCCATCCCTAAAGTCGACCAACCTATGGTAGTAAATACTGTTAGTGGGGAGTACTCCTCGAAAGAGGAAGGAAGTAGTACTGAGGCGACTACCCAACGTACATCTGCCCCAGTAGAAACTATGTCAGATCGTCGCAAGTCCATTCCTCCCTTTGTGTTAAATAATGCTCCTTCCGAATCTGCTTCTCCGCCACTTAGGCCCCTTCCTACTACGTCTCCGGGTTTCAGCAGTTTACCCCATCCATTAGCAATGTTGCTCAGAGGTATTTCTAAGTTTTCTGTTAACACTACCAGTGAAGTAATTTCATTCTTAAGGTTTTTAGTTGAATTTCAGGATCATGCCCTTGTTTTTTCTCTTTCTCCATGTCAGATTTTGCAAATCATCTATCCCTATGCAATTGGTATTCTCTCAGACAAAATAGTAAGAACCATTGCCGAGCAATCATCTATTGAAGACTTCCACGCCCACTTGCTAGCTAACTTCATCCCGGCTAGGGCAAGGACCTCACTTATTCAGAAGTACTATTATCGTGTACAGCGGTTGGATGAAAACTTGGCAGATTTCATCCAAGATATTAAGTTCTATACTAGGGTGTTTGCTCTTCACTTCCCTGAAGATCAGATTGTACAGGCTATTGTGGAAGGTATTTCACCATCCTATAGGTCATATTCGTGTTTCACGGCGTGCCCGCAAACTTTCTATGAACTTGAAGCATTGGCCGTCTCAGCGGAAGGAGTTAGATACGCCGATTCCTTGCGTGTCGCGAAAGAACCCCCTCCTTCTTTTAGTAATCTTCGGCCTCCACCTCGCCGACCAGTCACACCCCGTAAATGTTATGCTTGCGTGTCGCCTGAACATCTTCGCAATAAGTGTCCATTGATCAAATCTAGTAGGGCAAATAATGGAGCTGGTTCATCACAAGGCTGTTTTAAATGTGGGGCTTTCTCACATATCGCCAAGAATTGCCCAAATTTGAATAGCACCCCCTCCTGCTCAACTTCTGGTGCAACGTCCATCAATGCCAATAAGAATAAGTGACTAGTGGCTTCGGCTGAGTCGACTAATCCATCTTCCCGAGGCTCAGCCCCTGGTAAGCAGGTGGAAAATTCAGGGAAAATTCAGGGAAAATTCAGTCTTCAGATTTATCTTTTGAATGCCCCAAAGAATGTCTTAGGATTGCAGCAGATACCCCCGCACCTGTGCCTTTTCTCAAAATTGAGTTAAATAATGAGCCTATAACAGCTCTATTAGATTCAGGCAGTGTTTGTTCTATTATTTCGGCTGAATGGTATTCAAAATTGAAATCTGTTTGTAAGCTTCATGACTATTGTTTGTCTGCGGTCCAATATGTTTCGGCTAATTCATCTCCATTAGAAATTCTAGGTTCTTTAAATGTCAAAATTCGTATTTTTAAATTTACGTGGAAAGTTAAATTGTTTGTGGCCAAGCACTTGTCTTGCCCCATAATATTGGGAGCTGACTTCATTTCTCACACTGGTCTTGTGCTCGATCTTCAGAGTAGGGCGTGCACTTTCAAATTTGCGTCTAATTGTAAAATCCCTTTATTGAAATGTAATTCTGCATCATGTTCATCTATTTCGCCTACCCAGGATGAGATGTTGTTAGACCTTAGACATCTACCTGAGGAGCAGGCTGATAGTATTCGCAAGTTTTGTCAGTCGTTTCCAGAGGTGTTCTCTGATACTCTTGGCGTTATTGACCTGATCGAATACAAAATTGAGGTCACGGATTCGACTCCTGTCCGTTTTCCACCTTATAGGCTATCTCCACCTAAAATGAAGGCTCTGAAAGAAATCATTGATCAAATGTTAAAGGATGGTATTATTAGGCCATCTAAGTCGGCGTATTCTTCACCTATGTTTCTAGTCCCGAAACCCCAAGGTGGCTTCAGGCCTGTCATTGATTATAGGGCTCTCAATCTGAAGGTGGTGTTACAATCTGTGCCCCTTCCTGACCTTCATTCTTGTTTTTTATGGTTTCGTAAAGCTAAATTCTTTACCATCTTGGACCTGAAACAGGCCTATAATCAAATTCCCCTAGCGGAAGAGTCTAAACATCTTACAGCGTTTGCCACAGATTGGAATTTGTATGAATACAACCACGTGCCTTTCGGGCTCCCCACGGGAGCAGCTGTACTCACTAGACTGCTAGATAGGGTCTTCTCCGACATCAAATTCGAGTACTTGTATTACTATCTTGATGATGTCGTCGTATTTTCGGAGACTTTCGAAGAACACCTAGACCATCTGCGAGAAGTTCTCAATCGCCTTCGTAAGGCTGGGTTAACTGTGAAGTTATCCAAGGTTGCCTTCGCTAAGCCCTCCATGTCATTCCTCGGGCATATTGTGTCGCCTGATGGTGTTGCAGTCGATCATTCTAGAACACAGGCCATCCGTGATTTTAAACCTCCCAAGGACATCAAAGGTATCGCCAGGTTCATTGGTATGGTGAATTTCTTCAGGAAGTTTATTCCTAATTTCGCTAATAGAGCGGCGCCCTTGAACCTTCTTCGTAGGAAAGGCATCAAATTTGAGTGGGGACCTTCTCAACAAGCCGCTTTTGAAGATCTAAAATTAGCTCTCTTTAATGCCCCTGTCCTTGCTATGCCTGATGTCTCGAAGAAATTCATCGTCCAAACCGACGCGTCGTCGTTGGCGGTAGCTGCAGTCCTTCTTCAAGAGACTGAACTAGGGAGGCGACCCATCGCCTATGCATCTAGGACTCTATCGGCTCAAGAAGCCAAGTATTCCATCTATGAGCTCGAAGGTTTGGCACTCTTATTTGCCTTAGAAAAGTTCCGTCTCTATCTGGAACATGTCAAATTCGACCTGGAGACTGATAATCAAGCTTTAAGCTGGAGCTTAAGTAGGCCGCGTCGTACTGGTCGTATAGCCCGTCGGGCCATCCGAATTTCTGCCTTCCAGTTCGACGTTAGGCATATCAGAGGTACAGAAAATGTTTTCGCAGACGGACTCAGCCGTATGTTTTCCAACGACGTCGAGACCCATGAACCAGTCGATAGTTCATCACCTCCCGAATCCATACTACCTGAGGTTAATGCCATCTTAACAGATGCTCCCATGCTCTTAAGGGATATTGAGAAATACCAACGTGAAGATCCGACGCTGGCTCCGATAATGGAAACCCTTTCTTCTGGGGAACATGTTGTCCCTTATGTACTGAGGAATGGTGTTTTATGTTGCCCTTCGAGGCATGATAAGACGATGAAAGTTGTCGTCCCAGCTGTTCTTGTACCTATGATCTTCAAGTACTATCATGAGACCCCATTAGGGGGGCATCTAGGCATCTTTAAAACTCGTGAAAAGATTCGTGAAAGGTTCATCTGGAAGGGTATGGACGGTGAAATCCGTGAACTAGTAAAGGCTTGTAAATCTTGTTTGCTTAGTAAACCAACCATGTCCACCAAGGTAGGCCTTTTGTCTTCTCATCAAGCGTCGCGCCCCATGGAAGGCCTGTATATTTATTATGTAGGACCCTTCCCCCTGTCAAAGGGGAATGCCAACAAGTTCATCTTTGTATGTGTAGATGGTTTTACAAGATTTTCCTGGTTATTTCCGACTAAGCTGGCTACCGCTCAGTCCACCATTACTTGTCTAAATTCAATCTTTGCTTCTTTTGGTCCGTGTCAATATATTGTATCTGATAATGCTAAGGCTTTCACATCTAATCTATTTCGTAAATTCTGCTTTGACCTGTCCATTTCTCATGTGACAACTTCTGCTTATTACCCTCAACCATCTCTGGCTGAACGTGTTAATCGTAATCTCAGGTCCGCGCTTATTGCCTATCATCATGAAGATCATTCTAGGTGGGACACGTCCCTGCATTGGTTAGCTTTTGCTTTGAACTCGGCTGTTCATGAATCACATAAATTTACTACAGCATCGTTGATGTTCAAGTTTGTTCCCAACACGCCGCTCTCTAACCTCTGGTCTCTGAGTGACATTCTACCTGAGACAATAGATCCCGATAACATTAAAGATCTTTGGAAGACGGCTAAAGCCAATCTTAAAGTGTCTCATGAAAAGGTTAGGGAAAGATATGATCGTGGACGGAGACCCACCAATTTGAAGGTAGGCGACCAGGTGATGGTCAAGAATTTGTTCCCGCGGGCAAGCTTGCCCCCACATTTCATGGGCCGTGTACTATTCTCGATTTCCTTACTCCCGTTACCTTATTGCTAAGCAATCCAGCCACCGAGAGGATATTTAGGGTTCACCTGTCACAGGTGAAACCGGTGTAATTTCTGTG
The DNA here is from genome assembly GCF_040414725.1 of Anabrus simplex. NCBI lineage: Eukaryota > Metazoa > Arthropoda > Insecta > Orthoptera > Tettigoniidae > Anabrus > Anabrus simplex. Next base: position 170,012,549 of record NC_090269.1, on the reverse strand, counting down.
CTAACTTGCTTCATATAATCTTGAAAGAAATATGAAGGTTATATTTTTTGAGGGGTTTCACTTTTAAGGCATTCTGCCCTTTCAATAATATTTTTTATATTTAAGCATTTATTGTAAACCTTCCCCGATCAGTTAAACTGCCATCCTGTCCTTACCATGGCCATCACCACGCTCCCGTCTCCTGTTAACATAACACACAGTGGCTTGTATATGAAATGAATATCTCCACGTCGCTGGCCCCTCAACCTCTCCACAAAGCCTGTGCCCTAAAAAAAAAAAGATGATGGTCCAACAAAATTCTGCCGCCGAGCTTTAATGTTTTAGTGCCCCCGCAGCTGCGCGGCGCCGTACCGCCACTGAGGTGGGGTATGGGCCCGCTTCTCTTCAGTGAGGCCAACCTGTGTACGGCGAGTCGGAGCCCTCCTCCCGGCCAAGGCTGATGTGCGGCGCACAACCTGCACTTGCCCGCGACCTGCATGTTCGCCGCGGGCGCGGCGTGCTTCAACTCCACTACTCCTCTCATAGTGCGGGCGTGCGGTATCTCAGGGTACTTGAGGAGTCCGAGCGGCCTCCTCTGAACTCAATCAGCGGCGGCTGGTCTGGCCGTCAAACTATATGGACAGTCCTGTTCAACAATTACTACCTTTTTTGGATTTTACTGCAATATCTGGTGGACTTACAAAATTCTTCCTCAACTTTAAAAACTAAAAGTTTCCTTCTGAATTCAACTTCTACAAACATAAAGACATTACTTCAACAGTTACTACAAGAATTCTGAAACTGGATCCAATCATTTTAAGAAAATTTGTTGGTAAATTCTTCTGCAATTAATGTTTATTTCAACAGTATAACTTGGACCTTGTTTTAAAACAAAGTTTATGTTCTTCGGTGTTACCCCTTGGAGGGACTTTTGTGGGGGGAGGTCTGTACCGGGCGGTACACCCCCGCGCCGTTAATTCAAACTTTGCGCCAGTTGGAACTCCTCTACTGGAGGAAACCTGAACTTTAACTACTGTGTTAATTCTCAAGTTTCTCAGAAGATGTCCCTACTCGTAAATTTTGAAGTTTCTGAACTGTGTCGTTTTCGATGTATTTTTGTTTTGCCTGTAGTAAGAAGTGTGAACATTCTCTTCTAGAGGACACTACTGAAGAATTACAATGGTGCACCCTAGTGCGAAGTGAAAGAACTGTTTTTTGGAGAAATTTTGAGTTCAACAGTTTGTTCCTTGTTAAATTTCCTTCTGTTATTGTTTAAGTTTGCTGTATAGGCCTAACCCTGCTCTTTCCCCTTGTTTTGAATTTACCAATCCCGAATTTCTCTGATGAATTTTCCACCAATAATGTGTTTCTTCTTCATCTGGTGTAGGGGTTTTCGTTATCTATATATATAAAATAAGAGTGTTGTCTGTACATTGCTCAGAATTTGAAAAGAATGGTTTTTCTGTATCGGTCATGTCATCAGTAACAAGAAAATGCATTTTTTTACTTTTCCGTAATTTCTGTCTGTGTGTCTATCTGTCTGTATGTATGTATGTACACGCATCACGAGGAAACGGCTGAAGAGAATTTAATGAAAATCGGAATGTGAAGTTGGGTGATGAACCGCTACAATCTAGGCTATAAATTATTTTAATCACGCTGAGTGAAATGGTAGTTTAGGGGAAGGCCTGAAATTTAATTCTCAAATATTTATGTTATTAGTGGTCGTGTCTTAATGAAAATCGCTAGACAAAGATGGGAAATAAGTCGCTACAATATAGGCTATACACGCTGAGAAAAATGGTACTTTAGGGGAAGGCCTAAAATTTAATTGTCAAATATTTATTTTAATAGTGGTCGTATCTTCACGAAAATTGGTATGCAAAGTCGGGGAATAGGTCGCTATAATCTAGGCTATCAATAATATTATTCACACTGAGTGAAATGGTAGTTTATGGGAAGGCCTGAAATGTAATCTTCTATATATATAAAATAAGAGTCATTTATGTCTTATACATTTTGACCGTACCGGCTATGATAACACAGATATTAATGAATTTGTATTTTTGTTGCTAAGTCCATATCAACGCCGAGCCACGAGAAAATGGGTTAACAGAATTTAATGAAAACCGCTATATAGAGTCGGGGATAAGAAACTACACTCTAGGCAGTAAATAATTTTATTTTCCCCGAGATGAAATGGTAGTTTAAGGGAAGGCGCCTAAAATGTAATTTTAAATACCGGTACCTATGTTATTGGTGCTATAGAAAAGTACGGTACTACATAACAAAAGTTATAGACAATACAATTTCCAATCATTTATGTTTCATTCAGTTTTACTGTACCGACTATGATAAGAGTGGTATTTCAGAAGGCCTACAATATCCAAAGTGCTTAACACTGATCAACAATTACTTTACATTGACCATTGTTTGTTGTGATGTTCTTCGTTTCTTATATTGCCGCTCAACTACGATAGGTGATATTACTACTGCGTACCGAGTATAACAGCCTGACTGGACATTGGCGGGAAATAGCTGGGGAGTTGGGAAACTTTCTTCTTTAGCATGCCATTCCTCTGGTTCATAAATTTTCTGATACTGCAGGAACGTAACACACTGGTTCATCATAGCATTCACCAGTATCCAGTAATCGGGAGATAGTGGGTTCGAGCCCCACTGTCGGCAGCCCTGAAAATGGTTTTCCATGGTTTCCCATTTTCACACCAGGCAAATGCCGGGACTGTACCTTAATTAAGGCCACGGCCGCTTCCTTCCACTTTCTAGGCCTTTCCTAACCCATCGTCGCCATAAGACATATCTGTGTCGGTGCGACGTAAAGCAAAAAAAATAATAATAAAAAAATTAAAAAAAATAAAAATAAAAATAGCATCATAGCATTCGAGCTATTCAATCCCTACTCTGAGGCACTGATTGGAGTGAGTAGTATGCATTTTTAACGGAATAATGACAGAGGAATGTTCATGGCAGTCTCCGACCTGGTTGTTCCAGCTCTGGAACTTTGAACTGTTAGATCGGCACCGTAGTACTGTTCGTTGAAAGTGAGAAAGTGTGCGGTTTTTCATTTGATCGAGTATTTTATATGATAACATTGCTTTCAATCGCTAAATTCCTACTGACGTTTTTGTAATGACCTTTGTTGAATTCAGTTAGGAAAACCACCAAGTCAGTCTTTCTGAGAATCCCGTAGCGAAGCACGGGTACATCAGCTAGTTAACCAATAAAATGATTGTGGGCGGGTGTTCTCATTCCTGAAACGCCTCGAACTTTCCACGAGGGTATATAAACTGCTGATTTTCGGGTCTCCGCGCCACTTCAGTAACAGCTATCAGTGTGTAAAGTACGTAGCAGGGGGCGGGAAGCGCCTCTTTCTTCGGGCAGCAGTTCAACCACAAGGTAATGGCCTTTTAATAACTTCTTTTCTTGCTAGCTCAGCAGTTTAACTCTCGGGGCAGGTCCGAATCCTTTTCCATGTAACTTTCCTTTAAAATGTAAAGACACTCGGTATCAATTCTTTCTGTTTTAACTACAAATTGGGATAGAGAGTGCTTAACCCTCTCGAGCTCCCACTCATATTGCTTCGAGGTGAACTTATTTTCTCAACCGTTTCTTCTAGCGTAATGTAAATTGTTTTCTCATATAAGTCACCTCTTTAGTATGGGATTAGCCCTTGCATTAACGGCCTAGTGCCAAGTAGGTTTTAAACAAAATGTATTAGGAGTGCAGCTTCGCCTCCTCTCAAATTGGTATTGTCGAGGCCATGTAATATTTCTGTTTCTTCACTTAATAGGCCTCAGTAGGTTGGGTATCTTTTTACCCCTGTGTCTATGTCCTTGGAGGACAGCTGGAAGGTCGAGTTTGGTGTGGCCTTTGATAGGATTAAACTTTGAGAGCGGATTGCTCTTTTGAAATTGATTTTGGGTGCCTCGAGGAGGCTTTATTTTGTAATTGGGAGCAAGTGCTCCTGAACATGATTGGGGTCTTCTGCCCCTTTGTCGAATCTTGTTTTTGGTAAAGTTGGGCTAATTGCTCAAGAATTGTGAGTCCGGGGCTCGAAGCCCAAATGCTGTGAATACTGTAATTGTCCATTTGTTGCCTTGCTACTCTGTACCTGCCATTCTTGTTATTTCTTGATTTTGCTAAGAAAATAAAACCTTGTTAAATTTTATCTTAACTTTAATTTCGTATTTTGAGACCTGTTCACCCCCGCACCTTCTTTCACCTCTGCACATCCACGAAAACTCGGTAACAATAATAATAATAATAATAATAATAATAATAATAATAATAATAATAATAATAATAATTGTACCGGGCGGTACACCTCCATGCCGCTTATTTAAAATTTGCGCCAGTTCAAACTCCTCTGCTGGAGGAAGTCTGAACTTTATCTACGGTATTAATTTTCTACTTTCTCAGAAGATGTCACTACCTGGAAATTTTGGAGTTTTTGAACTGTGTCATTTTCGACGTATTTTTGTTTTGCTTGTAATAAGAAGTGCACACTACTGAAGATCAACAGTAGTGCACCCTAGTGCGGAGTGAAAGAACTGTTTTTTTTGGAGAAAATTTAATTTCAAAAGTTTGTTCTTTGCTAAATTTCTTTCAGTCATTGTTTAAGTTGGCAATATTAACCCTTTCTTTCCCCTTGTTTTGAATTTAGCCAATCCCGAATTTCTTAAATTAATTTTCCACCAATGATGTGTTTCTTCTTCATCTTGTGTAGGGGTTTTCTTTAACCACCAATAAAAGATTGTGGGCGGGTGTTTTCCTTCCTAAAACGCCTCGAACTTTCCGCGAGAGTATATAAACTGCTGATTTTAGGGTCTCTGCGCCACTTCTGTTCCATCTTTTCGTGTGTAAAGTACATAGCAGGGGGCGGGAAGCGCCTCTTTCTTCGGCGGCAGTCAACAACCAGGTAATGGCCGATTAATTATTTCTTTTCTTGCTTGCTCAGCAGTTTAACTCTCGGGGCGGGTCCGAAGTTTTTCCATTATGTAACCTTCCTTAAAATGTAAAGAAACTTGTATCTATTCTATCTTTTAAACTACATATTGGGATAGAGAGTGCTTAACCCTCTCGAGCTCCCACTCATATTGTTTTGAGGTGAACTTATTTTCTCAACCTATTCTTCCTTAGCATTATGTAAATTTGTTTCTTTCTAAAGTCACCTCTTTAGTATGGGATTAGCCCTTGCATCAGTGGCCTAGAGCCAAATTAGGTTTTGAAACAAATACATTAGGAGTGCAGATCGCCTCCTCTCAAATTGTTATTTTAGAGGTCATGTAATTATCCTTTTATCGCTTAATAGACCTCAGTAGGTTGGGTATTTTACCCCTGTGCTTACGTCCTTAGAGGACAGCTTGAAAGTAGAGTTAGGGTTGGCCTTGTGATAGGCTTAAAACTTTGAGAGCGGATCGCTCTTTTGCAATTTGTTTCTGCGTGCCTCTAGGAGGTATTACTGTGTAATTCGGAGCAAGTGCTCCTGGGCATGATTGGGGTTTTCTGCCCCTTTGCTAAACCTTATGTACATGTAAATTCGGGCTAACTGCTCGAGAATTGGAAGTTCGGGGCACGAAGCCCAAAACCTGTAAATACTATTGTTGCTTTTTGTTACCTTGCTAATCTGTACCTGCCATTCTTGTTATTTCTGAGTTTGAAAAGAAAATATAACCTTGTTAAATTTTAAATTAATTTTACTTTCGTAGCTTGAGACCTGTTCACCACCCCGCACCTTCTTTCACCTCTAACTACCGCAAAAACACGGTAACAACAACAATAATAATAATAATAATAATAATAATAATAATAATAATAATAATAATAATAAGAATAATTGTTACGGGGATACCGTGGTGGACAGAGGTGAAAGAAGGTGCGGGCACGAATGCGCCTATCTAAGATAGTCAAAATAGTAATTAAAAGTTTAAAATTAGTGTTGTCTGCTTCCGTGGTGTAGTGGTTAGTGTGATTAGCTGCCACCCCCGGAGGCCCGGGTTCGATTCCCGGCTCTGCCACGTAATTTGAAAAGTGGTACGAGGGCTGGAACGGGGTCCACTCAGCCTCGGGAGGTCTGTGGTTTCCCACTTCTCCTCCAGGCAAATGCCGGGATGGTACCTAACTCAAGTCCGCTCACGGCCGCTTCCTTCGCTCTTCCTTGTCCATCCCTTCCAATCTTCTCACCCCCCCCCCCCCGCAAGGCCCCTGTTCAGCATAGCAGGTGCGACCGCCTGGGCGAGGTACTGTTCATCCTCCCCAGTTGTATCCCCCGCCCCATTGTCTCACGCTCCAGGCCACTGCTCTTGAGGCGGTGGAGGTTGGATCCCTCGCTGAGTCCGAGGGAAAAGCCAACCCTGGAGGGTAAACAGATTAAGAAGAAAGAATCAGTGTTATGTTTCTTTTCTTGGTTATCAGTTTTTCTGTTTTCAGAAACAAGATTTTACAAAATTCTGTACCAAAGTTTACTTACAAGCTAATTGAACAACTTTTAGAAAATCGAGTGACAACAACCTTGAGCTTGAGCTCACTAATTATACATTCTCCAGTGAGCACTGCGGCTCCTTTCAAGAACAGTCAAGGAGATGACCCTCCTAATTTCTTTTACAAAGTATTCAAAATATACAGTGTTTCAAGAGCACCATTTGCTCCACAAAATTATCTAGAAGACCACACCGGCCTTTCAAAGGCACCATTTAACCTTTACAAGGAAGGAGCGTCTTCGCTCTATTGACATTTTACACTTGAAAACCTAGTTCCAGAAAGGTCCAGGCCTATCAAAGGCACAACCTACATTCTACAATTCAAACTATTCACTGTCTTAGACACTCAACAGTCTAACCTCTTAACATAAAAGAATGAAATTGTATTTTACAGGGATATCGAATACCCATTCTACCGGGCATTTGTGGGAAAACAAAAACACAGTTTAAAGTTACTGGCCCAAAAATCAGAATGATGCGGAGGCTGACACACGCACTTCTTGAAATTTGCACCTAAAAGATTAAAACCCTATTTGGGCTTTAGGCCCAAAGTTTCAGACACTAAGCCTGTACTACTGAGGTGACTAGATGGAGAAAATTTAAGTTACAAAAGCTACAGACGGAAAACGGTACAAGGTCATAGTCACCTCAAAGTCAAGTTGATAGGGAACACGAGAGGTGCCACACTAACTATTCCCGAATTACGGCTACGTTTCTTAGGCTTGTTTGAAATTTACATCAGAAGATGTAATATAAATTACTGAAGATTGAAAGTTTAGGGTTACATTATTAAAGATTGGAAACCTTTTCCTCGAGCTAGCGTTCAGAGGCTATCACATAGTTATAAAATGGCTGCCATTACCTTAATCTGATGGAATGCTTGATGATGGGCGAGACGCCTCCGCCTCCTCTATTGACACATACTCAGTAGACTGGACGATCAATAAGACAACCTGGTCGAAAAATGTGCCAGCTTTTACACCCGAGAGAAAGGTTCTAGTGAGCTCTGGGCTAAGGCCCGACACCCTCCCAATTTTCATTGGTTAAAAAAAAAATATATACAACATTTTCTATTGGCCAACCTCCAAAGTTGGCGGGAAGAGATCGAAATATTGACAACTTTAACGTACCAAAACAAAGCATAATCAAACCAGTGCAGTAAACCTTAAAATAAAAATGTACTTTAGGTTTTTAATAGTTCCTCTTCACACTAGTGGGCATAACATAAGTTGTAGTAGAGATATCTGTAACGGAGCTCGATAGCTGCAGTCGCTTAATTGCGGCCAGTATTCAGTAATTGGGAGATAGTGGGTTCGAGCCCCACTGTCGGCAGCCCTGAAGATGGTTTTCCGTGGTTTCTCGTTTTCACACCAGGCAAACGGCGGGGCTGTACCTTATTTAAGACCACGGCCACTTCCTTCCACTTCCTAGGCCTTTCCTATCCCATCGTCGTCATAAGACATATCTGTGTCGGTGCGACGTAAAGCAAATAGCAAAAAAAGAAAGAAAAAAGATATCTGTACCGAGCGAGTTGGCCGTGCGGTTAGGAGCGCACAGCTGTTAGCTCGCATCCGGGAGATAGTGGGTTCGAACCCCACTGTCGGCAGCCCTGAAGATGGTTTTCCGTGGTTTCCCATTTTCACACCAGGCAAATACTGGGGCTGTACCTTAATTAAGGCCACGGCCATTTCCTTCCCATTCCTAGGCCTTTCCTGCCCCATCGTCGCCATAAGACCTGTCTGTGTCGGTGCGACGTAAAGCAACTAAAAAAAAAAAGAGATAGCCTATCTGTAGAGAAAAGTATAAACTTCTTTGCGCAAGTTATTACAAGTTTTATATTGAAGATGACATTCTTCAAGGTGCTTCATTTGAATGAACGGGGAAGGTGTACCTCGCGGTTCAATAATAATAATAATAATAATAATAATAATAATAATAATAATAATAATAATAATAATAATAATAATAATAATAATAATAATAATAATAATAAAAATTAATATGTATTCTGCTCCTTGGCTGAATGATAAGCGTAGTGGCCTTCGGTTCAGAGAGTGTCGGGAATTTTAGCCGATTCTGGTTATTTCTTCTGTCTCGAAAACTAAGTGTTTGTATAAGTCTCAATACACAGCTTTTCATTTACACTCAACACACCATCTTGTCAACTACCATATATGTTATAGTTGAATACCTTTCTCCACATACGTTTTGCGCCAGGCAGAGCATCCAGTCGTAAAATTTGGCCAAGCCCACAGGTCGCTTTGGCATGTAGGGCGAGTGTACAAGTAAATAACTGGAACCAATGAATGATCACATATAACACACATCATTTTTAATAACTACCACCAAGCTTCTAACCTATCACAGAGCATATGTACAAGTGCTTCATGTTCCGCCTCTTGCTATTTTAAAAACTATTGTAACCGGAAGATTGGTACAATATGAATATGCATTATTGATATTTCCATGTTAGTAAAAACTTATTTATACATGTATATATGTTCATCTGATTGAGAAATTTGTGTGATTGTATTTGTGGATAGCAAGTGCAAATAAGATGTAAAATTAAAGTAATGAAACCTAGTCGAATAACCTGAGGTGAAATATCAGGAGTTTGTAACTTATAGTTCCAAACTGCTGTACAATATTTTCAAAATATAGAATTAAAAAACGAAATCCTTATAACTTGGTTTTATTTCTAATCATTTCTTGGTGCAAGAGTAGTCAACAAATAGAATTAAATATGCATTTATTGGTGTTCAAGCAAACAGATATATTGTCATTGTACTTTTTTTTTTTTGCATCTCCTGTTGTTTTCTGGGTACTAAGCCAAGTAATACAGTTCCCCGTTCTTCAGACATAAACTAAAAAAAAAGTATCCTTAGACCATTGACTATTTCAATCATGAAATGGAAATGTTCAATTTTATGTACCTTAGATGATCATTTACTGGAGCACTTACCCTATAGGCCTACAAGGTATGTCCACCTTTCTCTTGACGCCGCAGGTCATTTTACCAACTTATGTAACAAAGTTCATCTATTGCTTCTAAACTTCAATTTCTTAACCTGGTATTTCGGCGATCATCTGAATTTATTAAAGTAGATTCCATTACTTTAATTGTACATGTTATTTCTACATCTTGCACTTGTTATCTACAAATACAGTCATCCAAATGTCCCAATCAGTCGTTCTTGATGACGATAATAATAATAATACTAATAATAATAATAATAATAATAATAATAATAATAATAATAATACCGAAGGAGTTGCCTTACGCGGTTCGGGTCACGTAGCTGTAATCTTGCATTCGGGGGGTCGTGGGTTCAAATCTATCTATCGGCAGCCTTGATGATGGTTTTCCGTGTTTTCCCCATTTTCACACCATGTAATTGCTGGGACTGTACCTTGATTAAGGCCACTGTCATTTCCTTCCCATTCCTAGCCCTGTCTCACCCCATCATCGCCGAAGATCTGTTTGACTCGATGTGACGTAAAAATTCTCTATAGCCCTGAAAATTAGTCACCGAACAGCGTGACTCCCAACTAGGTGAATCTCAGACTGGTTTCCGCGTCAGTAGATCCTGCACAGAGCAGATACAAAAGCTCAAGACCATCCTCACATATAGGAGCCGAGGAGGACACCCCTGGGTAGCCATTATGGTGGATTTCCAAAAGGCATACGATTCAATAGACAGACAGACCTCTTCTCTACCCTGCGGGAATTAGGCCTAGATTAGAAGACCACCAGACTTGTCGAAGCTAACTTGACGAACACCACCTCCAAAGTCAAGTTCAGAGGAGTCAGACAGGGAGATGGCCTCTCTTGCATCCTCTTCAACTGTGTGCTAGAGAAGATCATCAGGGAATGGACTGCCATCAGAAGCAGGACTGAAGCTTGGGTAAACTAAAGACAAACTCAATGTACACTGTCTAGCCTATGCTGATGAAATTAAATGAAATGGCGTATGGCTTTTAGTGCCGGAAGTGTCCGGGGACAAGTTCGGCTTGCCAGATACAGGTCTTCTGATTTGACTCCTGTAGGCGACCTGCGCGTCGTGATGAGGATGAAATGATGATGAAGAAGACACATACACCCAGCCCCCGTTCAGCGAAATTAACCAATTATGGTTAAAATTCCCGATCCCGGCGGGAATCGAACCCTGGACTCCAAAGCCCAGCACGCTAACCATTTCGCCATGTAGTCGGACGCCTTTGCTGATGATTTCACCCTACTAGCCAACAGCATGGAGGAGGCCACTCACCAACTACAGACCTCTACAGTATGGCAGCAAAAACCGGCTTGAGGGTTAACCTACAGAAGACGGAGTTTATCACCAGCCTACTATAAAGCAAGCTCCTTCTACAATCCCACTAGGAAACAACACCATAAGTACAGTTCCTGCAGTCAAGTACTTAGGAGAATGGATTTCAGCAAGCGAGAGCGGAACTTTGGCTATAGACACGTGCAACTTAGAGAGGGCATTTAATTCCTGTAAAAACATCTGCACCTTCAAGTACCTCTCCAAGAACCTAAAGCTGAAGCACTACAACTCTGTAGTAAGACCCTCTGTACTCTACGCCTATGAGTGCCTTTTGATGAATCGGAAGGGCCCACTCTGGAAACTAGAGAGGAAGATCTTGAGGAGGATACGAAGACCATAAGAGAGAAGGATGTCATCACCAGGCACGAAAACGAGCTCTACGAAGACATAGTCACATGTATGACGAAAAGGAGACTGACTGGGCACATTACACGCCTGAAACCTTTATGCTCACCAACAGAATCCTCACAGTGACTCTTCTAAAACGACCCCGTAAGCGAGCTGGGATTGTTGATATTTATGTAAGGCAAACCTCGGCAATAATAAAGTGCGTGTTTTAGAGAGGTTAGCCCGAAGCCTGGCCGCATTTTGTCCTACAAATGAGCCTGAATATCAGCTGTGTAAACCTCTGCAAGTGGAAGGTCTGATTGCCCAGTGACTTCGTGGCTAGCTTCTCACCAAGATGGTCGCCGTTCGAATGCCGATCACTGAAAATGCGATTGAAACAACCGTGTCTCTGTGCAGGTCTCCTTGCTATGATCACGATATCTTACCTGCTATTACTCCCCAGGTCTCGTTAACCTACTACTGTCGGGCTCGAAGGAGAACAAGAGTTTACCAAGAGAGCTTGGAAGGGTGAAAATAAGAAGCCAGGCACAAGTAAACAGAAGCAATCGCAGACTCAGCTACGCTCCCGAGATGAGAGCCCCTGAGGATTCCCCATTTAGTCGCCTCTTACGAGAGACATGAGGTACCCCACCACACTAGTATCACTATTAAACACCCTCAACTGCCATCGATTTCAGCCTGGATCGAACTCGTTACCTTGGGAGCAGGAAGCCAACAACTAATCGACTGCGGTTCTAAGGTAGGAAGTATTCCCACTTCTCACGCTGCCTGATGTTCGAACAGTAGGTGTACTCGGACAGAGAAATCCTGCCGCACAGTGAAGGGCCTTGTAATCATGTGTGGCTATCTGCTGACTGTAGCTGACACTCCCTCGGGCTATTAAAGCTGAGCGAAGGACGTACAGTGCAGCAGGAAGCGAGCTAACCCCAGGCTAAATCGATATTTTGATTGCTTACCACTTTTGGCTCAGCTTATTAACATTACCAAACATCGCACTAGCCTTGGAGCACTTTATGAAAATTACAACTGACATTACTGGAAATGGGCCATTCAGTGATGAATCACAGGTTCAAATCCTATGGCGCTAGTACTGGACAAAAAGCATATAGTCCAAATCTTCTCTCGGACTTCTGATATACATGTGGATTTGGCCCTGTTTTACGGACGGATGCCCTTCCTGACGCCAACTCTATGTGGAGGGATGTTATCACTATTGTGTGTTCCTGTGGTGCTTGGTAGTGTGGTATGCTGTCCGAATATGAAGAGGAGGGTGCTGGGACAGACAAAACGCCAGTTCCCGAGCCAGAAGAATTAATCAGGTGCTGTTGAAATCCCCGACCCCGCCGGGAATCGAACCCGGAACCCTCGAATCGAAGGGCATTACGCTGATTATTTATCCGGCCAAGGAGTCAGACTGACATTTTCATTCTATAATTCTATGTTCTATAATCATCTAGCTCCTTGACTGAATTGCCGGCGTTCCGGAATTCCGCTAAAAGTCTCTCCTGTATATGGAGACACCGAGGAAATTCGTCTCGTAGGAGTTCTTTTACTCGCTGAAAAAATCTACCGACAGGAGGCTGAGGTATTTGAGCACCTTCAAATACCATTGGACTGAGCTGGGTCGAGCCCACCAAGTTGGCCAGCGTTTCTACCGCCAGAGCCACTTACATCAGCCGCGGCTGTTGTGAAGAGTTCGACAGCGTCTTTTAAATAAATAGCGTACGATCCTGTGATGGATGATGTCAAACATTCGCTCCACGATTCGCAGATCCTTTTGATGTACAGTATTCATTGGAACGTTTTGCTATTCGTGGCGTCTGTGATAACACCACATTTCAAAGGATACGATCAGCCTTCTTTTACTGTTCAAGTTTCCGATGTATATAGTCTACTAAGGCAGATGAAAAGAGTGCCTGGAGCAGCCTAAGTTTTATTGCTATAGCGATGCCGACTTACAGAATATTGAGATAAAAAGTTTCACAGACCCTATCAGGCACTATGCAGAACCATGCTCCAGGTGTCAGGGACAGTGAATTCTACTGGCTTTCTCGGCTTCCAGCGGACGCCAGTGTCTTAGAATGCGAGATCCGAGGTCACTACTGTTCGTGCACTTGCGATCTGTCACTTCGCCAGGATCAGGCTATCATTGTAATGAACTGCAAATACACCCACCACTTGGGCTACACTTCAGATGATGGCCAAGAACAGTAGATCTTGTTCTGACAGGCGTAAACTAGTTGCGCAGCTTAGTTGGTTAAGCTATGCTGAAGGTTCAAGGATCGTATTGCAGTATAGTCGATTGAAATTTGAAAGTGTATAGCTAAACGTGCGAGACCCATGTCAGTAGATTTACTAGCAGAGTAATGGACATCTTTTCAAGAGAGAATTCCGATATTTCTGCAATTGTAGATTCACCTAAGAGTACCATGGTTGCCATTCTTTTGATATAGAATAAGTCTAAATTTTGGAATTACAATTGGGTCGACGAGCCTTTCAAAAGCATTAAAGTTTTAAACTCGAAATTATTTCTAGACAACACATGCGATGTAAAGAGAATTATTATTACAATTTGCTTTACGTCGCAGAGACACAGATAGGTCTTATGGCGACGATGGGATAGGAGTGTGAAAGAATCAGCCGTGGCCTTAAATAAGGTACAGCCCCAGCATTTGCCTCGTGTGAAAATAGGAAACCATGGAAAAGCATCTTCAGAGCTGCCGACAGTGGGGTTCGAACCCACTACATAGTAAAGGGAAAGGACTAATGTACAAGTAACATGAGCCTAATCTACCAAACGACTTGACCGTGCGGTTTAGGTCACATAGCCATGAATTTGCATTCGGGAGATGGTGGGTTCCGAGTCCCAGCATCGCAGCCCTGAAGATGGTTTTCCCATTTTCACACTAGGCAAATGCTGGGGTTATACCTCAGTTAAGCCCATGGTCGCTTCCTTCCCAGTCCTATCTCATTCTTGCCGTAAGAACTATCTCTGATGGTGCGACGTAAAACTAATACCAAAACGCCTGACCTCGGTATGGCGTCATCGGGGGAGGCGGTAGCGCCACCATCTTAGGATACTAAAATCGCTGTGCCATGTGTCTAACAATTTTGGTGTCGCTCAAGGCTCCGACATGAAAGCATGTAGGTGGAGGTGTGTTTTGATTCCTCTGTGTCGGTTTTATAGGTGTCATGTGATAACAAATATGTTGCTGGGGCTGAGAAGCACGAAAAATTATTTTCATTCGTAAAATGGCACGTCAAATGGACAATAAATGGCTTCAAAAGGTCATGAGGGTAAAGAACCTTCTCAGAATTCCAAAAAGTCCAAAATCACCAATACCGAGCGTCAGAATGCTTATCAGGAGCGTCTCAAAGACAACCGAGTGCTGTCAAGAGAGTTCCGCGGTGCTGGAGTACCAGCCGAGCGTTGTGAAAAGAGTTCCGTGATGCTGCATACCAGCCGAGCATTGTGAAGCGAGTTCCGCGGTGCTGGAGTAACAGCTGAACGTTGTGAAGGGAGTTCTCCGACGCTGGAGTCCCAGACGAGAGTTGTGAAGCGAGTTCCACGATGCTGGAGTACCAGCCGAGCGTTGTGAAGGAAGTTCCGCGATGCTGGAGTGCCAGCCGAGCATTGTGAAGCGAGTTCCGCGGAGCTGGAGTACCAGCTGAACGTTGTGAAGGGAGTTCTTCGATGCTGGAGTACCAGACTAGTGTTGTGAAGATAATTCAGCTGGGCTGCAGTACCAGCCGAGCGTTGTGAAGAGAGTTCCACGGTGCTGGAGTACCAGCCGAGCGTTGTGAAGCGAGTTCCGCGGTGCTGGAGTATCAGCCGAGCATTGTGAAGCGAGTTCCGCAGTGCTGGAGTACCAGCTGAACGTTGTGAAGGGAGTTCTCCGATGCTGGAGTCCCAGACGAGAGTTATGAAACGAGTTCCACGGTGCTGGAGTACCAGCCGAGCGTTGTGAAGCGAGTTCCGCAGTGCTGGAGTATCAGCCGAGCATTGTGAAGCGAGTTCCGCAGTGCTGGAGTACCAGCTGAACGTTGTGAAGGGAGTTCGCCGATGCTGGAGTCCCAGACGAGAGTTATGAAACGAGTTCCACGGTGCTGGAGTACCAACCGAGCGTTGTAAAGCGAGTTCCGCGGTGCTGGAGTACCAGCCGAGCATTGTGAAGCGAGTTCCGCGGTGCTGGAGTACCAGCCGAGCGTTGTGGAGAGATTTCCTCGGTGCTGGAGTACCAGCTGAACGTTGTGAAGCGAGTTTCGCGGTGCTGGATTACCAACCGAGCATTGCGAAGCGAGTTCCGCGGTGCTGGAGTACCAGGTGAACGTTGTGAAGTGAGTTCCGCGGTGCTGGAGTACCAGCTGAACGTTGTGAAACGAGTTCCGCGGTGCTGGAGTACCAGCTGAACGTAGTGAGGGAGTCCTCCGATGCTGGAGTACCAGACGAGCGTTGTGAAAATAATTCAGCGGTGCTGGAGTACCAGCTGAACGTTGTGAAGCGAGTTCCGCGGTGCTGGAGTACCAGCTGAACGTAGTGAGGGAGTTCTCCGATGCTGGAGTACCAGACGGGAGTTGTGAAGCGAGTTCCGCGGTGCTGGAGTACCAGCCGAGCGTTGTGGAGAGATTTCCTCGGTGCTGGAGTACCAGCTGAACGTTGTGAAGCGAGTTCCGCGGTGCTGGAGTACCAGCTGAACGTTGTGAGGGAGTTCTCCGATGCTGGAGTACCAGACGAGCGTTGTGAAGATATTTCCTCGGTGCTGGAGTACCAACGAGCGGTCTACAACCCCTATGGTAGAAAATGATTAGAACTCACGGATGTGAATATTGATCAATGATCACCCTAGTGGAAGTGAAGAAGCAGCTCCAGTGAGGCCATCTAAGCGCCCACAACATCCACGTGGTACAAATATAGATTTAACTTCTGCCGATATATTGACGTCTATGCCTTCCTATATGGATGTTATTTTCATATATTACTGACTGTACCGGGAGGTACACCTCAACTCCGCACTTTCAAAAGAAGCGCCTTAAAGAACTCTAAAGAACTCTATCTATCAAACAAAACGTGAAACTGCTACTGCATGAAGTTGGGACATTAATCAGAAGATGTCACTACTGAATAATTGAGAAGTTTTGTCATTTCTAAGTTTCCTAAACTGATTGGATTTATTTTGTTTTGTTTTGGTGTACATCAAGAAGTTTGAACTTTTCTCCATAGATGTCTCTACAAAACTCTGGTGCAAAGTGGAATAATTTGTTATTGAAAGAAATTTTGTGTTTATAGGTTTTCTCTAGGAAATTAACTTTCATTTATTTTTCTGTATATTTCAAGGTTTGCAACACTTCTTTCTCTTCCCGCCAGCTTTGGTGTCTGGCCAATCAAATTTTTCTGTAATTATATTTCAGCCTATCATAGGCTGCTTGTTGGTTTTTGGGTGTAACTTTTGATTCTGCCAATAAAAATGAGAGGGTGGGTCTGGATTTAGTCCAGAATCCTCTCGAACAATCCCCTCGGGCATATAAGCCGAGGCTTTTCTGGCTACCTTGTCTCATTGATCGTCGAAGTTCTGAGTGTGTGTGTGTGTTAAGACAGGAGGCGGGGTGCCTCATTCTTCGGCAGGTAGAACACCAGCCCAGGTAATGGCCATCAATTTTCTAGCTTTGTAGCTGTCTCCGCAAACTTATCCAAGGGGAAGGTTATAAACTTTAACTATGTAACCATCCCATTCTGAAATGTAATAGTTTTCTTTCTAATGTAAACCTCACAAAAGTATTTAACTGTAAATCGGGGATAGAGAGTGTGTTACCCTCTCGAGTTCCCCTTCAATTTATTGTGAGGTGACTACGATTTTGTAACTTTTTCTCTTTTCCATAAAGCATTAAATTAACCTTCATTCGAGTCACCTCAGTAGCTTGGGATCAGCCCCTGTATCATCGGGACGAGAGCCCAATTAGGGTTTTATACTAAAGTTTCTAGGAGCACAAGTGTACGCCTCCATTCAGTTTGTGTTCGGGCCATTAATTTAACCTGTTCTTTTTCCACGAAGGCCCAGTAGGTTGGGTAATAGATACTCCTGTGTAAAAAAAATATTGTAAATTGGGCCTAGAGAGGCCAGAAAATTGCAAGATTTTTGGTGTAATGTTGCCTTAAGTGGGCTGTAAGAAATTGGTTAATGTTGAGGAGTATGTAAGCTCTTTCCTAAGTTTACTGTAATATTGAGAGGTACCTTTGGAAGGCCGTAAATTGTTACTGTTGGAGCCAAGTGCTCGTGAACACTGTGTATTGGGAGATATCTCTCCTTATCTGTCTAACGCAACATTTGCGAATGGTAAAATTGGAGCTTGAAGCTCAAAACTTGTAAATTACCTATCCTTGGATTTTCGATTTTGTATCTCTATTGCTATTTTGTACCTGATTATCGGTTTCCTGAAAATATTGTTTGTTAAGTTTGAGCTTCTCAAAGAAATATAACCTTTATTAATAAAGTTAAAGGACAAAACTCCGCCACTATCAGGCAGTAATTCAACCAGAGTGCTTATATGCTTCAGAATGCCTGGGATTAACAACCAGGAAAGACATTGAAGAAATCGAGAAGAAGGAAAGAAAGATTCTAAGAAAAATCCTCGGTCCAAAGAAATGTACGGACACATATCGATTACGCAGTAACAAAGAAATATATAAAACATGCAGTAGGATTTCAGATGTCATTCGAAAGCGAAGAGTTAAATTTTTTGGACATATTTCAAGAATGCCTGATAACAGACTTGCCAAGAAAATCTTTAACCACTTCAATAAGCCCAATAGGAAAGGCAGCTCTTATGAAAAATGGTTTGTTAACACGAAGAAGGATTTGCAAGAAATGAACATCACACATCAAGACATCCACAATAGAACCACCTTCAGAAACAAGTTACACACATTTAAGGGTTTCCTAGAGCCAGAAACAGCGACCAAGAAGAAACAACAATGGACGGCTGAAAGAAAAGAAGCAGCAAGCAGGAGGATGAACCAGTACTGGCGCCAAAGAAAGTTTAAATCATGAGGAGTTATTTACGTGGTCCACAGCTGGCCAAAATCGATAGAAGAAGAAAGTTTTAAATTAATTTTTCATATCGTAGTTAGACCCATTTTTAAGTCCGCACCTTCTTTTACCTCTCTGCGTTCCACAGATATCCCGGAACACTGAACACTGCACATCGACTTTGTATTGAAGATGTGTCAATTTGTTCAGAATTAAGCAACAAAACGTCACAGTAACACTTGAAAGCCATACTGATTACATACGGACAATAACTAGCTCAGAAAAGCTTTTGAAATGTGGTGTAACAGAAGAATGCTGAAAGTGAGATGGGTAGATCGAATCAAGAATAAAGAGATAACCAAACGGGCGAGAGGAGAACGATTTGGCAAAATGTGGCCAGAAGAAGAGACAGAATAATAGGGCACACCTTAAAACTTACTCAGTTATTTTTCTGGGAAGTGTAGGCGGTAAGAACGGTAGGGGTAAACCAAGGCATGAATATGACAAACTGATCAGAGTGAATGTAGACTGCAGTAGTAAAGGTTACACAGGATAGGGTAGCATGGAGAAATGAATCGAACAAGTCTACGGGCTGATTGACGGTCAAGTCTGGTAATCAATACAACACATTCTAGCGTTTCCGTAAACCGAAAAAACTGACTAGGTACTTTTTTCGACAGGACCTATCACGCGTTATGTATTCTGTGTCGAAACGTTTGGCCGTGAATCCGACACACCCCGCTTAGAATTTTTTTCTTTTTATTCATATTTCGATCTTTGGTGCTCTCCTGAACATTACAGTATCATGCACCACACGGCCACGTTAAGCACAAATGTCTTCTTAAAATGCTGGTAATCACCTTATTTATTATCTGGCTTCATGGCTAAATGGTTAGCGTGCTCGCCTTTGGTCACAGGGATGCCGGGTTCGATTCCCGGCAGGGTCGGGAATTTTAACCACAGTTGGTTAATTCACCTGGCACGGGGACTGGATGTATCATTTCGTCCTCATCACGGCGTGCAGGTCGCCTACGGGCTTCAAATAAAAAACCTGCACCAGGTATCTGCGGAGGCCAGACGCCATTATTATTATTATTATTATTATTATTATTATTATTATTATTATTATTATTATTATTATTATTATTATTGTACCGGGCGGTACACCTCCAAGCCGCTTACTTAAACTTAGCGCCAGTTGAAACTCCTCTACTGGAAGAAGTCTGAACTTTGTCTTATGTGTTAATTTTCAAGTTACCCTGAAGATGCCACTACTTGGAAATTTTGAAGTTTCTGAACTGTGTTGTTTTCCATGTATTTTTGTTTTGCTTGTAGTAAGAAGTGTGAACATTCTCTTCTAGAGGACACTACTGAAGAACTACAACGGTGCACCCTAGTGCGAAGTGAAGGAACTGTTTTTTTGAGAAAATTTATTTTCAAAAGTTTGTTCTTTGCTAAATTTCTTTCAGTCATTGTTTAAGTTGGCAATATTAACCCTTTCTTTCCCCTTGTTTTGAATTTAGCCAATCCCGAATTTTTCACCAATAACGTGTTTCTTCTTCATATTGTGTAGGGGTTTTCTTTATCCACCAATAAAGTAATTGTGGGCGGGTGTTTTCCTTCCTGAAACGCCTCGAACTTTCCGCGAGAGTAAATAAACTGCTGATTTTAGGGTCTCTGCGCCACTTCAGTACCATCTTTCAGTGTGTAAAGTACATAGCAGGGGGTGGGAAGCGCCTCTTTCTTCGGGGAGCAGTTCAACACCAAGGTAATGGCCTTTTAATAACTTCTTTTCTTGCTAGCTCAGCAGTTTAACTCTCGGGGCGGGTCCGAAGCGTTTCTACCATGTAACTTTCCCTAAAATGTAAAGACTCTTGGTATCTATTCTCTTTTAAGCTACATATTGGGATAGAGAGTGCTTAACCCTCTCGAGCTCCCACTCATATTGTTTTGAGGTGAACTTATTTCTCACAACCGATTCTTCCTTAATGTAATGTAAATTATTCTTTTCTAAAGTCACCTCCGTAGTATGGGATTAGCCCTTGCATTAGCGGCCTAGAGCCAGATTATTTTTTAAACAAAATGTATTAGGAGTGCAGATCGCCTCCTCTCAAATTGTTATTTTAGAGGTCATGTACTTAACCTTTTTCTCACTTAATAGACCTCAGTAGGTTGGGTATGTTACCCCTGTGTATATGTCCTTAGAGGACAACTTGAAGGTGGAGTTTGGTGTGGCCTTTGATAGGCTTAAATTTGAGAGCGATGGCTCTTTTTCGAAAATTGAGTGTTGTATGCCTCGGGGAGGCTTTATAATGTAATTGGGAGCAAATGCTCCTGGGCTTGATTGGGGTCTTCTGCCCCTTTGTTGAATTCTGTATATCGTAAAGTTGGGCTAATTGCTCAAGAATTGTGTGTCCGGCTCTCGTAGCCCAAATCCTGTAATTGTACATTCTCGATTAGTGGTTTTGCTACTCTGTACCTGCCATTATTGTTATTTCTTGTTTTTTGCTAAGAATATATAACCTTGTTAAATTTTAATTTAACTTTAATTTCGTAGCTTGAGACCTGTTCACCCCCGCACCTTCTTTCACCTCTAACTACCACGGAAAACTCCGTAACAAGTGGTAGCAGAGCGTGGTTGAATGGGTCTCAATTTAGCCCCTTTTGACGGCTAAAAATTGCTTTGATCCGAACTCTAACAATTTTCTCTGTTGCTGGAATTTTTTGATTTTTTCTGTTTCAAAATTGTTCTGTCATCATGCCCGGCCCTCGCGATGTTCTCCATCTTAACTATTTGCGCAAGGAGGAGTTGATCTATGAATTAACTATTAGAAATGTGCAATCTGGAGGCACGGTTGCGGTAGACACAAACAAGCTTAGAGAGTCCCTTGATTTGCCCATTTCCATCCCCCCTTTGGGAGAGAAAGAAATTGACGACTCTCTTTCCACGATCACCGAGAATACTACTGGGATAGCATCTGTAGTTAGTTTTTTTGACGAAAATGATCCTTCTCCGAATCAAATTAAGCGTGTGCAAGCCAGGCTATTTCATTTTTCTAATAGAGTTAACGATCTGTTGTCTCTGAAGTTGAATGACGTTCAGAGGAAGGAAGCTAGTACGTTGCTTGTAAGTATTTCGGAATTATCCAGTAAGGTTACCCAATTGTTAACTGGGGAAGTTCCTCCCAAAATCGATCAACCCACCACGGTGAATGTAGGTAGCGAGGAAGAGCCTCCTAAGGGAGAAGTCAATAGGATAACCGTTGGAGCTCAAACGATCTCTGCCCCATTGGACAACGAGTCTGAACGCCGTGCATCGTTGAATAATGTACGTTCTGAATTAACGTCCTTGCCACTTAAACCTTTACCGACTATGTCACCTGGGTTCAGCAGCTTGCCTCATCCATTGGCAATGTTGCTCAGAGGTATCTCGAAGTTTTCTGTTAACACCACCAGTGAAGTTATTTCCTTCTTAAGGTTTTTAGTTGAATTTCAGGATCATGCCCTTGTTGTTTCTCTTTCCCCATGTCAGATTTTGCAAATCATCTATCCCTATGCAATAGGTATTCTCTCAGACAAAATAGTTAGAGCCATTGCCGAGCAATCATCGATTGAAGAATTCCACGCCCACTTGCTAGCTAACTTCATCCCGGCTAGGGCAAGGCCCTCCCTTATTCAGAAGTACTATTATCGGGTACAGCGGTTGGATGAAAACTTGGCAGATTTCATCCAAGATATTAAATTCTATACTAGGGTGTTTGCTCTTCACTTCCCTGAGGATCAAATTGTACAAGCTATTGTGGCAGGCATTTCACCATCCTATAGGTCATATTTGAGTTTCGCGGTGTGCCCGCAAACTTTCTCTGAACTTGAAGCATTGCCCGTCTCAGCGGAAGGAGTTAGATACGCCGATTCTTTGCGTGTCGCGAAAGAACCCCCTCCTTCTTTTAGTAATCTTCGGCCTCCACCTCGCCGACCAGTCACACCCCGTAAATGTTATGCTTGCGGGTCGCCTGACCATCTTCGTAATAAGTGTCCACTGATCAAGTCTAGTAGGGCAAATAATGGAGCTGGCTCATCACAAGGCTGTTTTAAATGTGGGGCTTTCTCACATATCGCCAAGAATTGCCCAAATTCAAATAGCACCACCTCCTGCTCAACTTCTGGTGCAACTTCCACCAATGTCACTAATAATAAGTGACTAGCGGCTTCGGCTGAGTCGACTAATTCTGCTTCCCAAGGCTCAGCCCCTGGTAAACAGGTCGGAAATTCAGGGAACGTTCAATCTTCAAATTCATCTTTTGAATGCCCCAAAGAATGTCTTAGGATTGCGGCGGATACCCCCGCACCGGTTCCTTTTCTTAAAATTGAGTTAAATAATGAACCAATAACAGCTTTATTAGATTCAGGCAGTGTTTGTTCAATTATTTCGGATCTATAGTATTCAAAATTGAACTCTGTTTCTAAACTACCTGACTATGGTTCATCTCCTGTTCAATATGTTTCGGCTAATTCATCTCCATTAGAAATTCTCTGTTCTGTAAATGTCAAAATTCGTATTTTTAAATTTACATGGAAAATCAAACTGTTTGTGGCTAAGCACTTGTCTTGCCCCATCATATTGGGAGCGGACTTCATTTCTCACACTGGTCTTGTGCTCGATTTTCAGAGTAAGTCGTGCACATTCAAATTTGCTTCCAATTGTAAAATCTCCTTGTTAAAATGTAATTCTGCATCATGTTCATCTATTTCGCATACCCAGGATGAGATGTTGTTAGACCTTAGACATCTACCTGAGGAGCAGGCTGATAGTATTTGTAAGTTGTGTCAGTCGTTTCCAGAGGTGTTCTCTGATACTCTTGGTGTTTCTGACCTTATTGAGTACAAAATTGAGGTCACGGATTCGATTCCTGTCCGTTTTCCACCATATAGGCTATCTCCACCTAAAATAAAGGCTCTGAAAGAAATCATCGATCAGATGTTGAAGGATGGTATTATTAGGCCCTCTAAGTCGGCGTATTCATCGCCTATTTTTCTAGTCCCGAAACCCCAGGGGGGCTTCAGGCCTGTCATTGATTATAGGGCTCTCAATCGGAAGGTGGTGTTACAATCTGTGCCCCTACCTGACCTTCATTCTTGTTTTTCATGGTTTCGTAAGGCCAAGTTCTTTACTATCTTGGACCTGAATCAGGCCTACAATCAAATTCCCCTAGCGGAAGAGTCTAAACATCTTACAGCGTTTGCCACAGATTGGAATTTGTATGAATACAACCACGTGCCTTTCGGGCTCCCCACGGGAGCAGCTGTACTCACTAGGCTGCTAGATAGGGTCTTCTCTGACATCAAATTTGAGTACTTGTATCACTACTTGGATGATGTCGTCGTATTTTCGGAGACCTTTGAAGAACATCTAGATCATCTGCGAGAAGTTCTCGATCGCCTTCGTAAGGCTGGGTTAACTGTCAAGTTGTCCAAGGTTGCCTTTGCTAAGCCCTCTATGTCATTCCTAGGGCATATTGTGTCACCTGATGGTGTTGCCGTCGATCATTCTAGAACACAGGCCATCCGTGATTTTAAACCTCCCAAGGACATTAAAGGTATCGCCAGGTTCATTGGTATGGTGAATTTCTTCAGGAAGTTTATTCCTAACTTCGCTAATAGAGCGGCGCCCTTGAACCTTCTTCGTAGGAAAGGCATCAAATTCGAGTGGGGACCTTCTCAACAAGCCGCGTTTGAAGATCTTAAATTAGCTCTCTGTAATGCCCCTGTACTTGCTATGCCTGATTTCTCGAAGAAATTCATCGTCCAAACCGACGCGTCGTCGTCGGCGGTAGCTGCAGTCCTTCTTCAAGAGACTGATCTAGGGAGGCGACCCATCGCCTATGCATCTAGGACTCTATCGGCTCAAGAAGCCAAGTATTCTATCTATGAGCTCGAAGGGTTGGCAGTCTTATTTGCCTTAGGGAAGTTCCGTCTCTATCTGGAACATGTCAAATTCGACCTGGAGACAGATAATCAAGCCTTAAACTGGGTCTTAGGTAGGCCGCGTCGTACTGGTCGTATAGCCCGTTGGGCCATCCGTATTTCCGCCTTCCAATTCGATGTCCGGCATATCAGAGGTACCGAAAATGTTGTTGCTGATGGACTCAGCCGTATGTTTTCCAACGACGTTGAGACCCATGAACCGGTCGACTGTTCATCACCTTCCGAGTCCATACTATTTGATGTTAATGCCATCTTAACAGATGCTCCCATGCTCTTTAGGGGTATCGAGAAATATCAACGTGAAGATCCGACGCTGGCTCTGATAATGGAAACCCTTTCTTCTGAGGAACATATCGTCCCTTATGTTCTAAGGAATGGTGTTTTATGTTGCCCTTCGAGGCATGATAAGATGATGAAAGTTGTCGTTCCAGCTGTTCTTGTACCTATGATCTTCAAGTATTATCATGAGACCCCATTAGGAGGGCATCTAGGCATCTTTAAAACTCGTGAAAAGATTCGTGAAATGTTCATCTGGAAAGGTATGGACGGTGAAATCCGTGAACTAGTAAAGGCTTGTAAATCCTGTTTGCTTAGTAAACCAACCATGTCCACCAAGGTAGGCCTTTTGTCTTCTCATCAAGCGTCGCGCCCCATGGAACGCCTGTATATTGATTATGTAGGACCCTTCCCCCAGTCGAAGGGAAATGCCAACAAGTTCATCTTTGTATGCGTAGATGGTTTTACAAGATTTTCCTGGTTATTTCCGACTAAGCTGGCTACCGCTCAGTCAAACATTACTTGTCTAAATTCTATCTTTGCTTCTTTTGTTCCGTGTCAATATATTGTATCTGATAATGCTAAGGCTTTCACATCTAATTTATTTCGTAAATTCTGCTTTGACCTATCCATATCTCATGTGACTACTTCTGCTTATTACCCTTAACCATCTCTGGCTGAACGGGTTAATCGTAATCTCAGGTCCGCGCTTATTGCCTATCATCATGAAGATCATTCCAGGTGGGACACGTCCCTGCATTGGTTAGCTTTTGCTTTGAATGCGGCGGTTCATGAATCACATAAATTTACTCCAGCGTCTTTGATGTTCAAGTTTGTTCCCAACACGCCGCTCTCTAACCTCTGGTCTCTGAGTGACATTCTACCCGAGACAATAGATCCGGATAATATCAAAGATCTTTGGAAAAAGGCTAAAGCCAATCTTAAAGTCTCTCATGAAAAGGTTAGGGAAAGATATGATCGTGGACGGAGACCCACCAATTTGAAGGTAGGTGACCAGGTGATGGTCAAGAACTTTGTTCCCGCGGGCAAGCTTGCCCCCAGATTTCATGGGCCGTGTATCATTCTCGATTTCCTTACGCCGGTTACGTTGTTATTAAGTAATCCAGCCACCGAGAGGATATTTAGGGTTCACCTCTCGCAGGTGAAACCTGTATAATTTCTGTGCTAACTTGCTTCATATAATTTAGAAGAAATAGGAAGGTTATAATTTTTTGAGGGGTTTCACTTTTAAGGCCTTCTGCCCTTTCTGTAATATTTTTTTAAATATTTAAGCATTTATTGTAAACCCTCCCCGCACAGTTAAACTGCTATTCTGTCCTTGCCACGGCCATTACCACGCTCCCGTCTCCTGCTCCACTACACACAGTGGCTTGCTTATGAAAACAATTTCTCCACGCCGCTGGCCCCTCAACCTCACCACAATGAATGTATCCTACTATCATTCTGGTTCAACAAAAGTTCTGCCGTCGAGCTTTAATGTTTCAGTGCCCCCGCAGCCGCGCGGCGCTGTGCCGCGACTGGGAGAGAGGAAGGGCCCCCTCTACTCCAGCGAGGACGACAGGTGCACGGCGAGCCGGAGCCCTCCTCCCGGCCAAGGCTGATGTGCGGCGCACAACCTGTAACTGGCCCGCGACCTGCATGTTCACCGCGGGCGCGGCGTGCTTCAACACCACTGCTCCCCTCATAGTGCGGGCGAGCGGTATCTCAGGGTACTTGAGGGGTCCGAGCGGCCGCCTTTGGACGCAAGCTGCAACGGCCGGTCTGGCCATTCAACTTAATCAACATCGAAATATTTAATCAACTACATGGACATTTACTATCAGCAATTACTACACTTGGGAATTCAACAGCAATATTTGGTGGACTTAGAAAATTTTTCTTCTCTTTCAAGTATTAAAAGTTTTCCTCTGAATTCTACTTCTACAAACATAAAGACATTACTTCAGCAGTTACTACGAGAATTTTTGAAACTGGATCAAATCAAATTTTCACTATTTTGATAAATGCTTCTGCAATTAATCTCCATAGCCACATCATAACTTGGACCTTGTTTTCAAACAAAAGTTTATGTTCTTCCGTGTCACCCCCTTGGAGGAACTTTTGGGGGGTGGGGAGGTCTGTACCGGGCGGTACATCTCCACGCCGCTTATTTAAACTTTGCGCCAGTTGAAACTCCTCTACTGGAAGAAGTCTGAACTTTGTCTTATGTGTTAATTTTCAAGTTACCCTGAAGATGCCACTACTTGGAAATTTTGAAGTTTCTGAACTGTGTTGTTTTCCATGTATTTTTGTTTTGCTTGTAGTAAGAAGTGTGAACATTCTCTTCTAGAGGACACTACTGAAGAACTACAACGGTGCACCCTAGTGCGAAGTGAAAGAACTGTTTTTTTGAGAAAATTTAATTTCAAAAGTTTGTTCTTTGCTAAATTTCTTTCAGTCATTGTTTAAGTTGGCAATATTAACCCTTTCTTTCCACTTGTTTTGAATTTAGCCAATCCCGAATTTTTCACCAATAACGTGTTTCTTCTTCATATTGTGTAGGGGTTTTCTTTATCCACCAATAAAATGATTGTGGGCGGGTGTTTTCCTTCCTGAAACGCCTCGAACTTTCCGCGAGAGTATATAAACTGCTGATTTTAGGGTCTCTGCGCCACTTCAGTACCATCTTTCAGTGTGTAAAGTACATAGCAGGGGGTGGGAAGCGCCTCTTTCTTCGGGGAGCAGTTCTACTCCAAGGTAATGGCCTTTTAATAATTTCTTTTCTTGCTAGCTCAGCAGTTTAACTCTCGGGGCGGGTCCGAAGCGTTTCTACCATGTAACCTTCCCTAAAATGTAAAGACTCTTGGTATCTATTCTCTTTTAAGCTACATATTGGAATAGAGAGTGCTTAACCCTCTCGAGCTCCCACTCATATTGTTTTGAGGTGAACTTATTTCTCACAACCGATTCTTCCTTAATGTAATGTAAATTATTCTTTTCTAAAGTCACCTCCGTAGTATGGGATTAGCCCTTGCATTAGCGGCCTAGAGCCAGATTAGGGTTTAAACAAAATGTATTAGGAGTGCAGATCGCCTCCTCTCAAATTGTTATTTTAGAGGTCATGTACTTAACCTTTTTCTCACTTAATAGACCTCAGTAGGTTGGGTATGTTACCCCTGTGTATATGTCCTTAGAGGACAACTTGAAGGTGGAGTTTGGTGTGGCCTTTGATAGGCTTAAAGTTGAGAGCGATGGCTCTTTTTCGAAAATTGAGTGTTGTATGCCTCGAGGAGGCTTTATGATGTAATTGGGAGCAAGTGCTCCTGGGCTTGATTGGGGTCTTCTGCCCCTTTGTTGAATTCTGTATATCGTAAAGTTGGGCTAATTGCTCAAGAATTGTGTGTCTGGCTCTCGTAGCCCAAATCCTGTAATTGTACATTCTCGATTAGTGGTTTTGCTACTCTGTACCTGCCATTATTGTTATTTCTTGTTTTTTGCTAAGAAAATATAACCTTGTTAAATTTTAATTTAACTTTAATTTCGTAGCTTGAGACCTGTTCACCCCCGCACCTTCTTTCACCTCTAACTACCATGGAAATCTCCGTAACAATTATTATTATTATTATTATTATTATTATTATTATTATTATTATTACCTTATTTATTTATTTGATCAGAATCAAGCACTCTACAATATCGATTAAGAAACGATTAAAAGAAAAATAACATTACATAATGTTACTCAATCGAACGTCTAACAGAAACTAAATGAACACAGAATAGCAAATGGTTTCTGCCCGGAGTTTGGCAAGTACAATTGTGCAGGTTAAGTGACATTTGCTGCAGTTCATGAAATGGGTCGTTGTTTATTCTTCACCACATTCACGAAGCCTGAACTAAGCACGGAATCCCCACTTTATAGTACTCGTTTTGGATCTACCAGTACCATTACGAAGTCTGTTGAAACATTTCCAGCCAGTTCAGAGTCCCCAGTGACCTGGGGGAAGGTGTTCAAATGGTAACACCCACCTAGAAGATGAGTGTTTCCTGACCTTCATAATCCTGACCTTGCTGCCTGAGGTGATTTGTTTAGATTTGACGGTCGAGACTGGTAATCAATACCACGTTCTAACGTTTCCGTAAACCCAATCGCACACCACTTGTTACAAATGGGAGACCATCTAATCCAGAATTACTTTTTAAAGAAAAGAACTAGGAAGTGTGAACAAGGGACCGATATATTGCCAAACCCTTTACTTTTGATAAATTGATAATCGATTGAAGGCAACAAAAAATGTTTCCTGTCCCGGAAGTCAGCTACTGAGGACGACAGTTACTGAACTCCTTAGTGAAGTAATACATTTACTATTAAACCATGAGTAATGAAAGTCAGCATGCTTGTATACGACGAGCTTTATCATTCCGACTGGGTCGAGGGATTTTAATCACAAATGGCTAGTTCGCTTTGCTGAGGGACCGAGTGCCTATGCTGTTCCCAACATTCCTGGAACTCAGCACCACGCAAAACTCTAGGCCTATAGTCCATCACACTAACATGCAGCCTCTTACACACGGCAACGCCACCCACCCCCGTCTGAGGGTCTACCTTGTAATGAATACATCCGTCCGTAATAGCTACACGAACTTTTCTACTTCTTCTTCTTCCTCTTCTTATTCAGCCACGAAAGTCTTCCCGGCTCTTCAGATCTACTGCCGAGCCTCTACTATGATGTTATCTGTGTTATTCTAACTGAACTATCATATTCTGAAAGTTTCGTCTGTTGGGACCAAATGTCTCTACTAACTAGAAACTCTAACTACTGTCGAGAAAGTTATTGCTTTCAGGCTGGTCATTTAATCTGCCTTCAAATGTTTTGCTGTTACTATCCCTGTAATTAAACTGAACAACAAATCATATAGATTAACAACTAAATTCGATCATCCAATTACAATTACTCTTATTTATTCTTTCTGGAAATCTCTGCGGTCCTCTGTGTAAGGAGTGAGTTTTCTGAGACTTAGGTCTTGCGGCAGTGGATCATTGAGTGTGCTACATGAAGGAGAGATCTTCTGAGGAGAAGATACTGGAGATTGGGGACCGGCAAGGCGACATGAGGAGGCAATTTTAACAACGTATCGCAGAACTCTCTGCGTGAGATTATAGGGAAGATTCCTATATATCCCATTAGCATGTAACTGTCAGGTTTCGGCTTCTCATTACAATTAAAGTTTCTCGCGTTTCTAACTCAACGATTAAATGTAGGTTTCTTTGGATTTTTAAGTTGTCTCCCCTAATGGTAACTTGTAAAATGTAATGAAGCGCGAGTGAGTACCTTCGTTCACTTCTTCTTACTTCGTTTTTGGTAAGTTAAGTTTTTTCTATCCTTCTAAAATTTATTATCATCTGTTCGACCTTAATGTTTTTCTCATCTTAGTCACCTTCTAGCATCGCTTAGCTTCTGTTTCAGCTGTCTTTATGCCCAGTTAGGTATTGTACGGTTTATACTATTCTTTGGAGTGCTTGATTTCCGCCTCTGGTCTCATTTTGTTTCTGGGCCTTTACTAAAGTAACAGTCAATATTGATTTTCCTGTGCATGGCCATGTGGGCCTTCTGCCCATGTTTATTATGGCTCTTCCCATCCTTGTGTGTGTAGCTTCCCTATAAAAGAGGGTATCAAATGTAGTAATTTACTCTGTGGGTAAAATGCCCCTTGTGCTTTAAACGTCTGTGTTGCCAGACAATTGTAATTAACACACTCTACTGACTTAAGCGAAAGGCGTCTGTAAAAAATGTTGTATTTGGACTCTAGGGTTTAGAAACCCGTATGATGTAAAACTGTTGCAGAAGCTACGGCTTCTTTCACTGTTAGGTATCGAGCATATTTTTTAAATCCGCTACAGGCTAGCCCCAATATAATATGTAAAAGAATTGCAAAGTCAGGTGTCATTTAAAATGGGAGCCTTCTCAACCTTGAAATTTTAAGGTGTCTGGACTGTCATGCTCATCTATTATAATTTACCCTGAGCCTCTGAGCTCCCTTTGGTAAATTATTCAAAGCTGACGAACTCTCTTATTGTGAATATTTTGAGATTACAAACTACATAATTGCAAATGTACCGGGCGGTACACCTCCACGCCGCTAATTCAAACATTGCGCCAGTTGAAACTCCTCTACTGGAGAAAGCCTGAACTTAAACAACCATATTAATTCTAAGGTTTCTCAGAATATGTCTCTACTGTAAATTTTGAAGTGTTCTGAACTATGTCTGTTTCGATGTGTATTTGTTTGCTCTGTAGTAAGAAGTGTGAACATTCTCTTCTAGATGGCACTACTTAAGAACTACAATTGTGCACCCTAGTGCGAAGTGAAGGAACTTTTTTTTGAAGATATTTGGTATTCATAAGTTTGTTCTTTGTTAAATTTCCTTCTGTCATTTTTTTGGGTTGGCAGTATAACCCTTCTCTTTCCGCCAGTTTTGAATTTGACCAATGAGGAATTTCTGTAATTAATTTTCCACCAATAAGGTGTTTCTTCTTCGTCTGGTGTACTAGGTTTTGCAGTTGTCCAATAAAATTTTGTGGGCGGGTGGTAATCATTCATGAAACGTCTCGAATTTTCCACGAGGGTATATAAACTGCTGATTTTTTGGTCTCGGGGCCACTTCAGTAACATCTATCCTAGTGTGATTATGTAGCAGGGGGCGGGAAGCGCCTCTTTCTTCGGGCAGCAGTTCATCCATAAGGTAATGGCCTTTTAATAACTTCATTTCTCGCTAGCTCAGCAGTTTAACCCTCGGGGCAGGTTCGAAACCTTCTAATGTAACCCATCTTTAAAATGTAATAGACACTTGGTAAATTTTGGCTTTTTAACTATAAATTGAGATAGAGAGTGCCTCACCCTCTCGAACTCCCACTCCTGTTGTTTTGAGGTGACTTTGTTTTCACAACCGTTTCTTCCTTTCTTAATGTAATTAAGTCTTCTTATACAAGTCACCTCTTTAGTATGGGATTAGCCCTTGCATAAGCGGCCTAGTGCCAAATAGGTTTTAAAAATGTATTAGGAGTGCAAGTTACGCCTCCATTCAACTCAGTATTTTGGGCCATGTTATTGACCTGTTTCTTTACTGAATAGGCCTCAGTAGGTTGGGTATCATTACCCCTGTTCTTGTGTGCTTGGAGGGCAGATTGAAGGTGGAGTTTTGTGTGGCCTTTGAATAGGCTTGAATTTTGAGAGCGGGTTTGCTCTTTCTTAAAAGTGGAATTTCTGTGTGCCTCGAGGAGGCTTTACTGGGTAATTGGGAGCAAGTGCTCCTTGGCATGATTGGGGTTTTCTGCCCCTCTGTTGAATCTTGTATATGGGTAAAGTTGGACTCATTACTCAAGGATTGTGAGTCTGGGGCTCGAAGCCCAAATCTAGTAACAAACTGTAATTGTACCTTCTTAATTTGTTGATATGGTACTGGGTGCCTGTTGTACTTGTTATTTCTTGATCTTGAAAAGAAAATATAACCTTTATTAAATTTTAAATTAACTTTAATTTCGTAAGTGAGACCTATTCCCTCCCAGCACCTTCTTTCACCTCTGCTGGTTCACCAAAATACCGTAACAGCAAAGAATACTGAGAATGTTTCTCTGGTTATATTTTGAGCTTTTTCTCTCTCTTATACACTGTTAGCATGTTGTAGTTGTGCTTAATTATCCATTTTTTGAAAAGAAAAAAATGTTCTTATATTTTGTTAGTAGTATTTGAACTCTGATTTATGCTTTGTCCTGCCATTTACCCCTCACGCTTCCTTCCCCCTGCACACCACGTAAATAACAGTAACAGTTATTGTTGTGACAAAAGTATGACCTCTCCCTGAGTTTGAATTACCGCTTCATCAACTGACATCAGTGTAATCTGCCGAAGACAGCATGAACTCTTTCATATCAACTAAGTTTGATCTATTTTCACAATGTGTTACCACCGATGATTCTAAGTGCCACCTGGTGTACTGAACTGTAATTAACTTGGTCGAGGAATGTTCATGTTTTAGGGTTTGATAACCTGATCTTTTTCAGGTGTTTTTTTGGGATTTTCACTACTGTCTAATACGTAAAGATCTACCAATAATAAGATCTCTGCCTTATGCTGTTATGTTCCACCAATCAAAAGTCTAATGACGTCATTTCCTAGAACAGTAACCAAGGTAGCCCCTATAAATAACTGTGAATTTGAGCCTTAAGTGTCATTAATTCTGATCGGGACTTTAAGAGTGCAACACTAGTGAGGCCGGATGACGAAGCTTGGGCAGGCTACGACGAAATATGGCAATTAAAGGTAAAGCAGAACTATAACCTAACTATGCGAACTTTATATACGTGTGGAAAAAGGAAGATTCCAGCGTTCTCCTTAGCATGTGACCTTTAGGTCGATCTGCGTTTCGTCGAATTTTAATGTAGTGTTTTCTTCTTCGGTTAGGACTTATAATGTAGCTTTTCTAGGCAGTCTACGGACTTAATGTAAAATACTTTTCCGGGGCTATGTATCATGCAAAGACGCTTTTGTGTGTACCCTCGTTTCCCTTATTCACTTTGTTCTTTGGTGACTAATTTCTCTGCCTTGTTTTTCGGACTTACACTTTTCCTGTGTTAGTCACCAAGTAGCATCCCTTATCATCTGTATCACCGAGCCTTATGCGCTATTCGGTTTTATAATGCTTGTACTGGGAGTGTTTGAGTGGATTCAGCCTCCCTTTCATTTTGTTCTCGGCCTTTCCATTAACCTTTGTTCTACTTTTCTTGGCCGTGTAATATGAGCTTCGGCTAATGTGTTCTGGATCTTTCGATCCATTATTAATTGTGGGTCCCCTACGAAATAAGGGTACTGAGTTTTAACGTTCCAAGCTTTTAAGTGCAGAATGTGGTGTTTTGTTAAATGTAACGAGAGGTGTTTTCACGTGAATTCATTAATCTGATGTGAATTCGTTGCCCTTTAGGCTACTGTAAAATGTATATTATTGTTCATGGTTCGAGGCCCTACTTATATGTAACTTTGAATTTGAGTGTTCGATTTTCCTCTTGGAAACTTTGTTATGGAAGCTCCTGCTTCTTTCAAAGTAAGGTTCTACATTTCCTCTGCAGGGGCACATTTTTGTAAAGGACAGTGCCTCATTAATCTCAATTCTGCTAAAGATTTGTGTCTTTATAAGATCTATTGATCTAGTTTTGACTAAAAGCCTTCTGTGAAAACTTGTTTCCTTTCTCTCCGGTTGTGAATTAACTGAGCTTCTAAGCTAGTCTGTTATTTACTTCCTGTTGTTATATCTCTATTGCTGTTGTTGATTTCCGAAAACATTTTTAAAGAAAAGGAAAAAGAAGAGTTCCTGATAAATATATTTTCGAAAATTTAGTAATTGGTTCTCGTTTTGTCCAGCCATTTAACCCTCATGCTTCCTTCCCTTTCTGGTCCACTGAAAACAACTTAATAAGTGGTAGCATAGCGTGGTTAAATGAACCTGGACAAATACCCTTTTGCGTAGTTTTGGTAATGTCTTGATCCTAACTCTAAACATATTGATTTTTCCATGTTTTTCTAATTCTGGACATTTTTCCTTAACTTTTGATCATGTCAAACCCTCGGGACGTTGTGGCTCCTTGGTATCTTCGGAAGAGGAGCTCATTTACAAGTTTTTAGTTAAGAAAGTGAAATCTGGTGGCACGGACAGTACGAATGTGTCACACATCAAAGAGTCTTTGGATATACCCATTTGTATTCCGATATATGGGGAGAAGGGAGTTGGAGAGTCTTTGTCCACAATCGAGCTAAATATTACCGACCTCACTTCAGTAACTAGCTTTTTTGAAGTAGGTGAGCCATCAGTTAATCAACTTAAGCGTGATCTCTTGTCTCTGAAACATCATGAAGATCATAAGAGAATCGTTGAATCCTTGTGTCAAAGTGCCTCTGGATTATCTGAAAAGATTAATCAATGGATAACTGATTTTTTCAGTGGGAGAAATGATAGTGATGATGGAACAAATGTGGAAAAGGAACATATAACAAGTCCTCTGAGAGTGATCATCCGAACATCATGCAACTGGCCCACCTGAATAGCACCTAACGTGCCTCGGACAATAGCCCCATTCTTCATCAATTAAGCATCTATTGAACCCTCCAATCCACCACCTGTAATGCCGGAGTTTTCGCAAGGTGTCAGGATTCTACCCCATCCGCTTGCTATTCTGTTAAAAGATCTCCAGGTTTTCTGTTAATTCTACTAACGATGCCATTTTTTTCGTTTCCTTTCTAAGTTTCAGGATCACGTTCCTGTTTTTACCTTATTTCACTCTCAAATTTTTCAAATCACCTGTCCGTATACAGCTGGTGTTCTCTCTGACAAAATAGTTAAGGTCATCTCAGACAGAAGTTACATAGAAATTTCTCATGCACATCTTCTTGCCCACAGTATTCCTTCCAGAGCTCTGTCATCATTACTCCAGAAATACTATTTTACAGTCCACGGTTTGGCGAAAATATCGCTGACTTCATTCAGGGCATTAAATGTTATGCCCGGATCTTTTCACTTCACTGCTCCGTAGGGCAGATAGTTTAGACCATTATTCAAGGGATTTCACCTCTCTATCACTCCTATCAGTGTTTTGCTTCCAGGTACCAGACTTTCAATAATCTTGAGGCAATGTCAGTTGTTGCAGAGAGAGTAAAATACGCCAACACTCATTGAGTAGCGCGAGATCCAACCCATTCTTCTTCGATATCTCAGATTCCCTTGCGCAGAACTGTCACTACTTATAGGTTTTACGTTTGTTGGTCAGTGGGCCATCACAGAACAAGTGCCCCTTGATTCTTTCAAAGTTTTCAAAAAGGGGAACCTCTGACTCTGCAGGGTGTTTCAAGTGCGGGCCTTTCCAACATTTAGCTAAACATTACAATATTTCAAATTCTACTTCTTCCTGCGATTCTAACTCTAATAGTCGTAGCGTATGACTAGGACGTCCTGCTGAGTCATCTTCTCCTTCTCCTTCCGTCCCAGGAAGGTATAAGTGCAAGTACAATAAATATTTTTCATGTGTTGTGACCATTTGCAATCTAAAATTGAGGCTAAGAGCCATAGTGAAAATAGAATTTCCTCTTGTCGTGAATTTCTTGATCCAAAGGAGTGCTTAAATATATCATCTGATACTTCTGAATTTGTATCATTTCTCAAAATTGAAGTTGAAGTCCAAGTTGAAGTTGAAGTTGTGAAATATTTGTATAGTAGAAGTATCTGTAGAAATTCTCGTACTAGAATTCTGTTATTGTAATTATGATAGGCTTAACGGCAGTTTAGAATTGTGTAATAATTGTGCATTCCTTTCGGTAATAGGAATATAAATGGTCGGTCCGTTTTTTACATTCATTTATTAATTAATTAACGTAATTAATGAAATTAATGGCAGTTTTCATTCTGTTAGGGTGTTATAGGGTAAAAATATAGTACGACTAAGTAGTATTGTACTGTAGTGTAGTAGTATATTAGTTACCTTATTGTCGTGTGATATTTTTGTACTAACCTAGACAATATTTCTTTCCTTTCTTTTTCTGTTGTGCACAGAAATTATTTTATTTTTCCTTTTCTTTTCGTTATTCCGTAAAGAATGGGCAAGGAGAGCAAGTGTAGGAACTGCGGGTGTGGCCAGGCATTAAGGAATGTGAGGGAGGAGTTGGAGAGTTTGAAGGAGATAATTAGGATTCTCACAGAAGACAGGAAGGAAGGTACGCCTCCCTCAAACAATGTACAGGTTACAGTAGGTGTAAAAGGGGGATGGGAAGGAAAGGGGAGAATTGTAGAAGACAGGTGGTCTAATATTCTAAGGGGAAGGAGATTGCAGGCTAATAGCTCTATTCAGGATCAGAAGTCAGGACAGGTGTTTGTGAGAAGTCGGTACGAGTCACTTCAGGTAGAACAACAGAGGGAAGATGAGGAACAGGGAACTGTTGCTGAGATGTGTGGAAGTAGGAGTAAGATAAAAGGTAGGAAAGAGAAATGTAGAGTAGAAGATAGGAAAAGACTGGTGGAACAGGGTCATGGGAGTGAGAAAAGGGAGGAGGAAGTAGCTTCTGCAGCTATCAGGAAAGATAGAGCTGACCAGGAGGGGAGGGGATCAAATGAGGTGGGTAGGGTTGAGGCTCTGGTCATGGGGGATTCCATTGTTAGACATGTGGGGAAAGTGTGTGAAGGAAAGGGAACCAGTGTAGAGTGTTATCCAGGAATTAGGTTAAAGCAGATTGTGAGGAAAGTAGAAGAGAAGTAGGAGAAAAAGGGGAAGGTGGTAGTGTTTCACGTTGGTACTAACAACGTAAGACAAGCAGGTATAAGTCCCAACATAGTTGGGGATGTATGGAATCTGGAAAATGCGGCATGGTTGAGGTTTAAGGAATCGGAGATTGTTATCAGTGGAATACTGTGTAGGAGGGATACTGACTGGAGGGTGATTGGGGATTTAATTGAGACTATGGATGGGTATGTGGGGAAGTAGGAACGAGATTTCTAGATCCTAATGGGTGGGTAGGAGGTAGGGAATTGCGCTCAGATGGCCTTTACTTAAAACCACAATGGTACGTATAAGTTAGGTAATTTCTTTAGAATGGTTATAGGGAGGTACATTCAGGGAAACGGGGTGGTCTAGGGAGCGGTGATAAGGGAACATGGATCTGGAAATCGGGTAGGGGTGACATAAAAATGTTAGTGTTGAACTGTAGAAGTATTGCAAAGAAAGAAGTGAATTAAGTAATTTAATAGCTATATACTTACCATATATTGTAATAGGAGTTGAACCATGGCTGAGGAATGATATAAAGGATGAAGAAATTTTCTGAAGGAACTGGAGTGTGTATAGTAGAGATAGGATAGGAATAGTAGGAGGAGGGGTATTCGTTCTGGTGAAAGAAGAATGTGTAAGCTACGAAAATATTAAAGATGACAAACATGAAATTCTAGGTGTAAGGCTCATTTCTAAAAATAATAGGCAACTTGATGTCCTTGGAGTGTACAGACCAGGAAAGGGTAGCGCTGATTCTGATTCGGAATTATTTGATAAGATAAACGATATGGAAAAGAACGTGATTGTAGCGGCTGATCTTAGTTTACCAAATTTCAATTGAGAAAGTAATGCGAACGATAGGAAGCATGACAAACAAATGGCAAATAAGTTAATATGGGAAAGGCAGCTGATTCAGAAAGTGATGGAACCAACTAGAGGGAAGAATATTCTGGATATGGTGCTAGTAAAACCAGATGAGATCTATAGAGAAACCGGAGTAATAGATGATATTAGTGATCACGAAGCTGCTTTTGTCATAGTTAAAAGTTAATGTGATTGAAAGGAAGGTCTGAAAAGTAGGACTATTTGGCAGTGCTGTATGGCTGATAAAACAGGCATGAGGGAGTTTAAAAAAAGTAACTATGATCGATGGAAAATAAATAAAAATGTCAACATACTCGGGGATGGGTTTAAAGCAGTTGTTGAGGAATGTGAAAACAATTTTGTACCTTTAAATGTGGTAAGGAATGGTAAAGACCCACCTTATTATAATAGAAAATTAAAGAGACTAAGAGGTCCAGGTTGGAAAGAAATAGGGTTAGAAATGGCTGTGGAAGTAGGGAGAAATTGAAGGAACTTACTAGGAAATAGAATATAGCATAGAAGTCAGCTAATGATAATATGATGGCAAGCATAAGTCGCAGATATATAAATTAGAGAAAAACGCAAGGTACTTCAAGGCAGAAACAGGTTCCAAGAAGGACATTCCAGGAATCATTAATGAACAAGAGGAGTGTGTATAGGAGGATCTTCAGAAGGCAGATGTATTAAGTCAGCAGTATGTGAAGATTTTTTGATAAAACGGAGATATCCAGATAGAGGAGGTGACTAATACTAACGAAGTATTGAAATTCATCTATGATAACAACGACATTGACAATAAAATACAAAAGTTGAAAGCAACTGGAATTGACAAGGTTACTGGGGATGTGCTAAAGACAATGAGTTGGGATATAGGACCATATCTGAAAATTGATTACTGTTTGCGTGAAGGAGCTATATCAAATTAATGGAGAGTTGCTATAGTAGCCCCTGTGTATAAAGGAAATGGTGATAGACATAAAGCTGAAAATTACAGGCCAGTCAGTTTGACATGTCTTGCATGTAAGCTCAGGGAAATCATTTTGTGGTTATATTAGACATGTTTGCAAAATTAATAACTGGTTCGATAGAAGGTGAAAGTTCCTTTTGAGGAGCAGTGTAAGTACCTAGGTGTTAATATAAGGAAAGGTCTTCATTGGGGTAATCACATAAATGGGATTGTAAATAAAGGGTACACATCTCTGCACATGTTTATGAGGGTATTAGGGGTTGTAGTAAGGATGTAAAGGAGAATGCATATAATCTCTAGAGTATGTTTCCAATGTATGGAGCCCTCTCCAGGATCACTTCATTTAAGATCTGGAAAAAACGAAAGAAAAGCAGCTCGATTTGTTCTGGGTGATTTTCGACAAAAGAGTAGCGTTACAAAAATGTTGCAAAGTTTGGGCTGGGAAGACTTGAGAGAAAGGAGACGAGCTGCTCAGCTGAGTGGTATGTTCCGAGCTGTCTGTGAATAGATGGCGTGGGATGATATTAATTAGTGAATAAGTTTGAATGGTGTCATTAAAAGTAGGAAAGATCATAATATGAAGATAAAGTTGGAATATTCAAGGGGGCAAATTGGTGCAAGTATTCGTTCATAGAAAGGGGAGTTGGGGGTTGGAATAACTTACCTAGGGAGATGTTCAATAAATTTCCAGTTTCGTTGCAATCATTTAATAATAGGATAGGAGAACAACAGATAAGGTATCTGCCACCTGGACGATTTCCCTAAATACAGATCAGTAGTGATTGACTGTTAATAACGAACCCGTGAACATCTTGCTACATTCAGGGAGAGTCGTATCTCTTATTGTGAAGAATGTTATTCCAAGTTTAAAGTCCACCTGTAAACTATCTAAGTATGTTCCTTCCTCATCAAATTGTGTTTTGGCCAACCCTTCTTATTTGGAAATTTAGGGCTTCATTTTCTCTAAAATTAGATTTACGAATTTCACTTGGAGATTTTATGTGGCTAAGATTCTGTAGCGACCCATTATGTTTGGTGCAAATTTCATGTCCCGTTCTGGTATTATGCTGAATCTTCAAAAACGATCCTACTGGTTCAAATTTGCTAGTAATGTATCACTTCAACTTTTACATTATAGTTCTGTGTCATTTTATGTTGCTTCGCTCCCTCAGTGTGAAATTATGTTAAACCTTATTGATTTACCTGTGGACCGGTCTAAAGGTATTCAGGATATAAGTCAGTGTGTCTCTGATGTGACGTGATCGTGATTCGTTTGCGTGAGGTTTCCTCCCTATCGGTTGGAAGCTCCCAAGATGAAGGCTCTTAGGGAAATCACCAACAAGATGCTGAGTAATTTTATCATCCGTCCATCTATGGGTGCTTATTATCCCGCTATTTTCCTAGTGCTTAAACCACAAGGTGATATTCGCCCGGTTGAGTATTATAGGGCGTTGAATATAAAAGGTCGTCTTGCAATTGGTGCAAGTATTCGTTCATAGAAAGGGGAGTTAGGGGTTGGAATAACTTATCTAGGGAGATGTTCAATAATACGCCATGATTTGCATCTTTGCTTCGCTTGATACCGTAAGACTCGGTACTTCACTATCTTAGATATTAATCAACCTACTATCAAATCTCGTTAGCCGAGGAGTCTAAATACCTCACAGCCTTCGATACGGATTGGAAGTTTTACGAATTCAACCGAGAACCTTTCGAGTTCTTCACTAGAGCTGCAGTACTCACTAGACTTCAAGATAATATCCTTTCAGACGTCAAGATCAACTGTGTCTACCATTATTTAAACGACGTCGTTGTATATTCAAAAACTTTTGAAGAACACCTTGTTCATCTGAAGGAAGTTTTTCTGCGCTTCAGGAAGTCTGGTGTGACCATTAAGTTGTCAAAGGTTTCTTTTGCAAAACCCAGTATGTCCTTCTTAGGACTCTCTGTGTGTGTCCTAGTGGAGTTTGTGTTGACTACTCCAGGGCTCAGGCATTTCGTGACTTGAAGCCGCCCAAGGACGTTAAGGGTGTAGCCGGATTCATAGGAATGAAACTTTTCCCGGAAATTCATACCGGTACCTAATTTTTCAAACCGTGGAGCTCCTTTGAGTTTTTCCGGTAGGAAAGGTGTCAAGTTTGAGTGGGGGTCCTCCCCAGCAGACTGCCTTCGAAGATCTTATGTTAGCTCTCTGTAATGCGCCTATTTTCGCAATACCGAATTTCTGTAGGGAATTTATCATTCAGACAGACGTCTCTTGATCTGCCATCGCTGCTGTTTTGTTTCAAGATTCTGAATTTGG
The DNA here is from genome assembly GCF_040414725.1 of Anabrus simplex. Classification (NCBI taxonomy): domain Eukaryota; kingdom Metazoa; phylum Arthropoda; class Insecta; order Orthoptera; family Tettigoniidae; genus Anabrus; species Anabrus simplex. The sequence goes on along the minus strand of NC_090269.1, from coordinate 169,971,670 downwards.
TAGGCGACCTGTCGCGTATTCTTCAATAACGCTTTCTCCTCAAGAGGCGAAATATTCTGTGTACCAGCTAGAAAAATTCCGCATGCACTTAGAGCATGCGAAGTTTGAGTTAGAAATGGGCAATCAGACTTTGAGCTGGCTTCTTGGTAAGCCTCGCCGAACTGGTCATCTAGCTCGCTGGGCTATTGTATAGGCATGTACTGTAAAACTTGCATGGTAAGCAAGCCTCCGTCGAACACTAAGGTTGGCCTATTAACTTCTCATCAGTTTGTCTTGTGGAAACAGTGCTCATCAACGACTCCATGGAAAGCTTCGTGTCTAATTTAGACATTGACCTCAAGAGGAGTATCTTCAGTATATCGTCTAGCAAACATCCCTTCTTTCTCAAAGGGAGGGGTGGGGTGGGGGGGGGGTGATGACGGAAGAAACTAGTACCCTGAGGGAAACAGCACTATATACTTCAGTTTACTATTACGGACAATATAACTTACGGATAATTTTGATCAGATATTATATATGAACACTCTCAGATGTAACTAATAGTTTGTGAAGTTAAAATGCCTTTCTTGTTTTCTTTTTTGCAATTTCATTTATGTCGCACCGATAGAGAGAGATGTTATGGTGAAAATTGGAAACCACGGAAAATCATCTTCAGGGCTGCCGACAGTGGAGTTCGAATTCGCTATCTCCCGAATGCAAGCTCACAGCTGCGCGATCCTAACCGCACGGCCAGCTCGCTCGGTATGCCATTCTAAACCGGTGAAATTAAAAGTAGAAATAACCTTTAATTTTAGTGCTCATTTTCGACTTACCGATGTGGCTTATCTCGTAGAACATACCACTCCTCTGTAATCCCTTTTTGTACCGCTTTCTCCGACATTTATTTAATTTGTACGTGATTGTGTAGAATGTGAACAAAGTTAGAAGCGCTTTCGTGTTGTTTCCATTTCTAAGCATCCCTTTTATTCACCTCGGAATAAACGGTTTGTTGGCAGAGGACGGAATGTGTATGTCAGCGTAATGGATTGATGTGAACTTGCTGTTTTTAATATCTGAAACTGAAAGGGAAGGGAGGTGTTACTACTAGTATTTGCCTTCTCGCTACTGGATTATTTCTTCTCTGGGGATATTTACAAGTCTCTTCAACATCATGTCTGTATGAGGAGATTGAAAATATTCGTGTAACGGAGAAGCGAGTTTGACGGCTTGTTTTGTTTCCAGGTGCACGTATGAATAATTCTGAACAAGACGTGATATGGGTGAGAGGAGGTATTGTGTCCCGTACGTACCGCCGTCAGAGAACTTTCCGGGAGCAAATAGATCTTTGGTGAAATGTGAGCATTGGGTTGAGTGAATAAAAACTACAATGAACTTATTTTAATCTATTTTCAACCATTTACTTGATTTTGTTGTGAATAAAAATGACTAAAATCTAACAAATTTAGTTTTTGTTAGAATTTTCCAAGCTCCTAGTTCTTGCTAAAATAATATGCATAAAACTCTAAACTAACCTAGAGATTGCCTACGTTTATTTACGCATTGTAAGAGGTATGCTGGCTTTAGGGAGTTGCAGCTATGGTTGGCATCAAAGACAGTTTCCCAAGACTTCACACCATGTTTTTCAACATATTTTAATACACATCAAATACAGCGTGCTTAAGCTTGACGTGTTCAATCTCGGATCAGTCCAGTAGTATTTCAAGGTGCTCAAATACGTCAGTCTCCTGTTGGTAGTTTTAAGAAAGCGTGTAAAAGAACTTCTGTGGGACGAAATTCCGGCTTCCGAAATTCCCTCTTGGCTGCTAATTGGGAATAAAATTAATGTACAATTTAATAAAAGTGAAGAGGAAGAAGCTTTTTTTCAGAAACGGCTCATTTCAAGGTTGTGTGTGAGACCTGGCATTATCCTGGTGGAAAATGGGGTTGTCGAGCTGCATCATGAAGCCAAGCTCACACGTTCGCAAAAAATCTTGGCCGTATCGCAACACTATCAGGGTTCCCTCAATCACCACCAGTAGGGAGTTGGATTCGTAGGAAATAGCACCCCATACTGTGACACGTCTCCTTGTGGGCAGTTTGTCACTCTACAATGAAGCGTGGATAACTGTGCTGGTCAGGACGTCCCCAGATTCTAATTCGATGGTCGTCTCTATCCCAAACAGAACCACAATTCGCCACTGAACACCACTCGTCACCAATCTGCGAGCTGCCATGCTGTCCATTGAACACCATGCTTAGGTCGTAATGTTAGAGTAGTAAGGGACGCCTCGACGGCAGATCCTGTTTTGCTAAATGTCTGGATATGGTACTGGTGTACGCAGGCACTGCGTCCAATAACGACGCACAAGGTTGAATTTTGAGTTATTTAGTGAATTGTGGTGCTATAATTTGGAATAGGCCGAAATTGTACTTCTACACCACGTCATAAGTGATTCCCTGCCATTATTCCGTTAATTCTGGGCACTGATTAATCCAATCAGCGCGTCAGAGTAGGGATGGAATAGCTTGAATACTATGATGAACCAGTCTGTTATGTACCAGCAGCATGTTAACATGTATGAACCAGAGAAATGGTACCGGGCGAGTTGGCCGTGCGTGTAGAGGCGCGCGGCTGTGAGCTTGCATCCGGGAGATAGTAGGTTCGAATCCCACTATCGGCAGCCCTGAAAATGGTTTTCCGTGGTTTCCCATTTTCACACCAGGCAAATGCTAGGGCTGTACCTTAATAAAGGCCACGGCCGCTTCCTTCCAACTCCTAGGCCTTTCCTATCCCATCGTCGCCATAAGACCTATCTGTGTCGGTGCGACTTAAAGCCCCTAGCAAAAAAGAAAAAAAAAGGAGAAATGGTATGCTAGAGAAGAAAGTTATCTAACTCCCCTGCTGTTTCCCGCCAATATTCAGGCAGGATGCTATACTCGGTACGCTGCAGTAATCCCATGTATCGAAGATAAGTGGCAGCATAAGACACAAAGGGAATGGATACCAGGCATGTAAGCATATCGAACACATGTGATGGGTTTGCAAAGTGTGTATGACAGGCTAACTCATGACAGAACAGTAAAGGATTTGTATGGATTTAGCGTAATTTTACAGTCGGATGCCATTTCTGAAGTCAACTCTTTGTGGAAGAGTGTATCCACTATTGCGTATTTCTATGGTGCTTTATAGTGTGATTTGTATGTAAACAAAAACGAATAATAAGACAGACACTCTGTCCCCGAGATAAAGGAATTAATCAGATAAAGTTAAAATCTCCGACCGGGGCCAAGCTCTCAACCAAAGTTCTCAACGCTGACCTTTCAGCCAAGGACCTTATTTAGGAGGAAGATTACTACTCACTTCTTCTAATCTCCAAACAAGTGAAGTTTAGTGATGAAGTAATGTAGCACTTCCAAGCTTCTTAGAAACATTAAACTTGGCAGGGACATTCATAATCTGATACCCCCAAGATCTCTAGAAAATCGAAAATTCCTAAAACTTACCTAAGAAACCAAGCTACAGAGTTCGAAACTCGGGCTCAGGACCAAAATAATGTAAATACGAAAAAGGAAGCATTTCTCCGCCCAATGGGGAATTTATTTTTCTGAAGGTGTAAGGTACACGTATTTACACAAGCGTTGAATAAGTCTACAGGTAAGGAATAATGTACCGGTACACATGACGTGCAGAAAATCTGGCCCATTCGCGTATTTTATCATTATAGTGTTTGGTTTCCACATTTACTCAACACTTGACTCCACCCAACCTTTACTGCTTCCCTCTGTGACTGACTTGAAGTAGATTCGGAGAAAATACTGGATTATTCACCTAAGATGTTACACGGAAATAACGTCTAAACCATTAAAGATAGACTATCGGTATTCTGTTTTCATATTCGTAAATGATACCAAGGGGCTTGTAAAATAATGTGCTACATATTCTCATAGCGCGATTAATATCCGAGATATTGATAGCAAATCCATATTTTTAAATGTAACGGCACGGATTCATACAGCTGGCCTAAACGTTTAACTGCGTATAGGTTCAAATATGCAAAACTTTTCAAAATCGGACATTTACTTTTTGAGATATCAATAAGAACAGCATGCGCGGTTTTTCATGCCGCATCAGACAGCGTGAAGTCGGGCAACGACATATTTGTGCGCAAGCAGTTTCCTGGGTGTGATTCCAGCTAGAGCTGGGAACGGAGCTGTTGCTCCTATGATTGCAATCGGTAGTGCGAGTGCAGCGCTCCCTCCGGTATTCTCCGGTAGTCAACTGTTGCTTGGAAACCAATCGGAGGTTTCGGAGGACGAGCGGAGGACGGAGCAACAGTACTGAATGTGTGCTCGCTTGCACTTCCAGTAGTGGAGCGCAACGGATGTGGTAGCGACGTAGTAAATACCGCTTTATAAGTATGAAGAAGGCGAATATATGAAATATATACATTCGCATTTATCGTTAACGTGTAATAATATATATATATATTTCCGAAAAAAGTCCATGCAAATAGAATAGACCTTTTTCGTTATATTACCTTTGAAGTGTAATATATCTGATAGACTATAAGAACTCCCGTACGTCCCCGCGGTGTTGGGACCAAAGCGCCCGCCTGTCGCGCGGCGGCCCCGGGTTCGATTCCCAGCCGGGCCGGTGTTTTTTTTTAATTGTAATGAATACTATTCCAGTCCTGGGGACTGGGTATTTGTGACGTCCTTAATCTTCCTTTCCTCACACACAACATTTCACACTACCGCCATTCCAATTACACACAGGTTCATACAATATGGTGCCTGTAGGGGCAAAAGATCCACATGGGTCGACGCCCCAAACAAATAGCATTTTGAAGAAAATAACCAGTGTTGAAAAACAACGCGAGAAGCGGGACTCCATTCAGTAAACCAGCGCTTTCGGAGCTTGAACGCTAACCACTCGACCACCGCCGCTTCGTGCTCGTGAACCCAAAGCACCGGTACATATTCGACGCGAAAGGTTATCTTGCGATTTTCTCGAGAACGTGATCCGAACGTCATGGCCTCCCCTTGTAAGTGTATTGTACCTGTATTCAATCTGTGCGTATTACATTTGCGTCTATATTTCCTCTGTTTGTTGTGTTGTGTAGGTAATGCAAAGTATATTAGAAAATAACTGTGGTATTGGTTTGATAGTCCGCCTCTGTGGTGTAGTGGTTAGCGTGATTAGCTGCCACCCCCGGAGGCCCGGGTTCGATTCCCGGCTCTGCCACGACATTTGAAAAGTGGTATGAGGGCTGGAACGGTGTCCACTCAGCCTCGGGAGGTCAACTGAGTAGAGGTGGGTTCGATTCCCACCTCAGCCATCCTGGAAGTGGTTTTCCGTGGTTTCCCACTTCTCCTCCAGGCGAATGCCGGGATGGTACCTAACTTAAGGCCACGGCCGCTTCCTTCCCTCCTCCTTGCCTATCCCTTCCAATCTTCCCATCCCTTCACAAGGCCCCTGTTCAGCATAGCAGGTGAGGCCGCCTGGGCGAGGTACTGGTCATACTCCCCAGTTGTATCCCCCGACCAAGAGTCTGAAGCTCCAGGACACTGCCCTTGAGGCGGTAGAGGTGGGATCCCTCGCTAAGTCCGAGGGAAAAACCAAACCTGGAGGGTAAACAGATGATGATGATGATGATTGGTTTGATATTTAATCCCGTTTTAGATGGTATTCGTGTTTTATAATTGTACCGGGCGGTACACCTCCACTCCGCTAATTTAAAATGTGCGCCAGTTGAAACTCCTCTGCTGGAGGAAGTCTGAACTTTATCTACGCTATTAATTCTCTACTTTCTCAGAAGATGTCACCACGTGGAAAATTTTGAGTTTTTGAACTGTGTCATTTTTGATGTGGTTTTGTTTCACTTGAAGTAAGAAGTGTGAACTTTCTCTTCTAGAGGACACTACTGAAGATCAACAATAGTGCAACCTAGTGCGGAGTCAAAGAACTATTTTGTTGGAGAAATTTTTATTTCAAAAGTTTGTTCTTTGTTAAATTTCTTTCTGTTATTGTTTAAGTTGGCTGTATACCCCTCTCTTTCCCCTTGTTTTGCATTTGACCAATCCCGAATTTCTGGTATTAATTTCTGACCAATCATAGGTATCTTCCCCCAACTTGAATATGTTTCTATACCCTAGCCAATAAAAAGTTTGTGGGAGGGTGTTTTTATTCCCCTAACGCCTAGAACCTTCCGCGAGAGGATATAAACTGCTGATTTTAGGGTCTCCGGGCCACCTCTGTTCCATCTTTCAGTGTATAAAGTTCATAGCAGGAGGCGGGAAGCGCCTCTTTCCTCGGCAGCGGTCAGCAATAAGGTAATGGCCGATTAATAAATTCTTTCTTTGCTAGCTCAGCAGTTTAACTCTCGGGGCGGGTGCGAAGCGTTCCTCCATGTAACCTTTTCCTAAAATGTAACGATCGTTTCTTCTATTCTCTTTTAAGCTGCATATCGGGATAGAGAGTGCTTAACCCTCTCGAGCTCCCACTCACATCGTCTTGAGGTGAACTTATTTTTCTCAACCAATTCTTCCGTAATGTAATGTAAATTGTTATTAAGTCACCTCTGTAGTATGGGATTAGCCCTTGTATTAACGGCCTAGTGCCAAGTAGGTCTTAAGCAAAGTGTATTAGGAGTGCAAGTTCGCCTCCTCTCAAATTGTATTGTAGAGGTCATGTATTAACCTTCTTGTCATTTAACAGACCTCAGTAGGTTGGGTATTTTACCCCTGTGTATATGTCCTTTGAGGACAGCTTAAAGGTGGAGTTCGGAGTGGCCTATGATAGGCTTGTATTTTAGGGGGAAGTTGCCCTTTCTTGAAAATTGTGTTTCTGCCTCAAGGAGGCTTTTGGGTGTAATTGGAAGCAAATGTTTCTGGCTTGTTTGGGGGTTTTCGGCCCCTTTGTTGTATGGTGTTCATTGTAAGGTTGGGATCATTGCTCAAGAATTATGTTTCTGACTTTTGAAGCCCCAAATGGGGTACCTATGTAAATGTATTTTTCAATCGTGTTTCGGCTACTAAGTACCTGTTCTATTTGTTGTTACCTAATTTTGAAAAGAAAATATAACCTTGTTAAATTTTAAAATTAATTTCACTTTAGTAGCTTGAGACCTATTCACCACCCAGCACCTTCTTTCATGCATAACTACCACAAGAACACGGTAACAATAATATTTAAAGGCATTTAATAAATTTGTACAGAAATTTGTACCACAAATGCCACGAAGGCCGTCTGATGCATGGCATTTCTTTGAAATATCGATGATAAACATCAGCAAAATGCACAAACATTTTGCGGCCGCAATTACGCGACGGGTGGTAGTCGGCTTCAGCAGAAGAAAACAACATTGCTGTATTAAGCGAAACAGTTATGTTGTGAGAAAAGGGCATTGAATATACGGGTGAAATATCTTTACGTTGTCATGCCGCTACAGTACATTCAATCGGTACCGTAGTTTACTCGGTATAACCGGATGATGACGTCACAACAACTGCACCGCTCCGTCCCAGCCACTAGCCAGCGCTCTACCGTCTGAACTACTCAGCCCGGTACAGCATATAAACAATTCCAACCACTTCATTCTCTTCAGTAATAAATTATCTTTCTTTCTTTCTTTCTTTCTTTCTTTCTTTATCTGCTTACCCTCCAGGGTTGGTTTTTCCCTCGGACGCATCGAGGGATCCCACCTCTACCGCCTCAAGGGCAGTGTCCTGGAGCTTCAGAAACTGGGTCGTGGGATACAACTGGGGAGGATGACCAGTACCTCGCCAGGCGGCCTCACCTGCTATGCTGAACAGGGGCCTTACGGGGGGATGGGAAGATGGGAAGTGATAGACAAAGAACAGGGAAGGAAGCGGCCGTGGCCTTAACTTAGGTATCATCCCGGCATTTGCCTGGAGGCGAACTGGGAAACCACGGAAAACCACGTCCAGGATGGCTGAGGTGGGAATCGAACCCACCTCTATTCAGTTGACCTCCCGAGGCTGAGCGGACCCCGTTCCAGCCCTCATACAAATTTTTACATTTCGTGGCAGACCCGGGAATCGAACCCGGGCCTCCGGGGGTGGCAGCTAATCACACTAACCACTACATCACAGAGGCGGACGCAAACTGAATTTCAACAGATCAAGATCTGTTATTCACAGCGTAACAAAATAATGAGGCAATCTTAAACGACTGCAGCATTTGAATGACAAACGTAGAAAGACACATGCATCTGTGGAATTGATACTGAAGCCTAAATTGTAATTCCACCCAAGATCACCATTACTACATTCCCCACATTAAAGTATTTGAATTTTCCGCCAGTGAATTCAATCGGAGGTCTCCAGAGGAAGAGCGAAAACAATTGCTCCGCTCCGCTCCTACCGTTCTCAGCTTTAGGCAGTCTGTCTTCGTCTTAGCTATGTCATGTTTCACAGTTTCATCTGAGATTGCATCGGTTCGTCATTGGACGTAGAGCTGGGAACGGAGCAGTTGCTCCTATGATTGCAATCGGTAGTGCGAGTGCAGCGCTCCCTCCGGTATTCTTTGGTAGTAAACTGTTGCTTGGAAACCAATCGCTGGTTCGGTCGGCGAGCGGAGGGCGAGCGGAGGACGGAGGAACAGTATTGAATGCGTCCTTCCTTGCCGTTCCATCCGTGGTGCGCAACGGATGTGCTAGCGACATGGTAAATACTGCTTTATACGTATGACGAAGGCGAATATATGAAATACATACATTCTCATTTATCGTTCGTGTTTCATTTGTCGATTACTTTTGTAACAATTTGCTTTACGTCATGCCGTCTTATGGCGACGTTGTGATAGGAACGATTAAGGAGGGCAATTTCTAGACGTGGAAATGAAAAACGACGAAAAACCATCTTCGGGGCTGCCGACAGTGGGGTCCGAACCCACTTTCAACCGGGAGATAGTGGGTTCGAATCCCACTGTCGGCAGCCCTGAAGTTGGTTTTCCGTGCTTTCCCATTTTCACACCAGGCATATGCTGGGGATGTACCTTAGTTAAGGCCACGGGCGCTTCCTTCCCATTCCCAGACCTTCCCTCTCCCATCGTCGCCATAAGACCTATCTGTGTCGGTGCGACGTAAAACAAAACAAAAAAGTATCCCCGACCGAAAGTCTCACGCTCCAGGACACTGTCCTTGAGGCGGTATAGGTGGGATCCTCTCTGCGAACGAAGGAACACCCAACCCTGGAGGGTAAATTGATAGAAAGATTATTATTATTATTATTATTATTATTATTATTATTATTATTATTATTATTATTATTATTATTATTATTATTGTTGTTGTTGTTGTTGTTGTACTCACATATCCACTTCTGCGGTTTTCTGCGACGTTAAGGTGCCGGTATTTTGTCCCACAGGGGTTATTTCATGTGCCGGTACACCTGCCGACATGCGACTCTCGTATGTCAGCATCTTCAAGTACCGCCGAGCAAAGTCGGAATTGAAACCGCAGACTTGAGCTCAGAACGCCAGAGCTCTACCGTCTGAACTAATCAGCCCGGTACAGCATATAACCAATACCAATCAGTTCGTACTCTTCATTAAAAAATGAAATGGCGTATGGCTTTTAGTGCCGGGAGTGTCCGAGAACAAGTTCGGCTCACCAGATGCAGGTCTTTTGATTTGACACCCTTGGGCGACCTAGCGTCATGATGAGGATGAAATGATTATGAAGACGACACATACAGCCAGCTCCAGTACCAGCGAAATTAACCAATTAAAATTAAAATTTCCGATCCTGCCGGGAATCGAACCTGTGACCCCTGTGACCAAAGGCCAGCACGATAACCATTTATTCATGGAGCCGGACGTACTCTTCCGTCATAAATGAGCTACACGTATAGCACAATGTAAGAGCATTGTATATAATACATGTTTACATGCACTGGAATATACTTATTGCTTAAACTGTTTTACTATTAATAATATTGTAAATGCATTTGCAATGGTATTATATGTGCCAATATTCAATCTACAGTATTCTATCCACCTGCACCTATTGCAAACTGAATGTCAGCAGATCAAAATCTGTTGTTCATAGCGTAACAAATAATGCGGCTATCTTGAAACGACTACATCATTTGAATGACAAACGTGGGGGAACACATGCATCTGTGGAATTAGTAATTAAATTTAAATTGTAATTCCTCCTAAGATCACCGTTACAACATTGCCCACATTAAAGGATTTGAATTTTCCGCCCGTGAATTCAATCGGAGGACTACCGGAGGTCTCCGGAGGACGAGCGAAAACAACTGCTCCGCTCCGCTCCTACCGTTCCCAGCTCTAATTCCAGCCACAGAATGAATACCAGGCATGTAAGCATATCATACGCATGTGATGGGTTTGCAAAGTGTGTATGACAGGCTAACTCATGACAGAACAGGGAAGGTTGACGTATTTGAAAGGAATAAAACAAAGCATTGACTTGAGAATTGAGAAACAAACATAACACAGGACACCTGAAGAGCTCCTTCTAGGAAAGCAAATGAATAATGTAGTAGCGTGCATTCGGGTTCGAGTCCTGTCTCGCCCAACCTGAAAGTGATTTTCATGGTGTCCCATGTTCAACACCAGGCAAATACCGGATTGATACCTTTGAGATAAGCCATGGCCGACGTTCTTTTCAATTTTTTCCCATTGCCATCTGTGGGGAAAGACGACAAACTGAGCACAACTTGTTACACATGGATTTCAAAACAAACCAAGCAAAACAAAGAAACTATAATCTCCCTTCCCCGTTCTGTGTTCGTCAGTCATAAAATAACGTTGCACAACCAGAGTTTGTTACGGTACATCACATTATGTGTACGATAGTTTACAGGACATGCATGGTATCCGTTCTGGGGCTGGAATCAATGCCAGGAAACAGCTTGCTTGCCAATACGTTCTTGGCCGACCGCACGCCGTCTGATGCGGCACGCAAAAGATCAAATGCCTTCTTATTTATATCTCAAAAAGTAACTGTCCAATTGTGAAAATGCTTAGACATTTGAATTTGTACGCAGTTGAACTTTCCTGCCGGTCCATTTAAGACTATGGGGTTAGTATCAATATCTCGGTTATTAATCACCCCATGGGAATAAGTAGCACGTTATTTACAAGACCCTGGGTACCATTTACGAATATGAAAACAGAATGTCGATATCTTTAATGGTTTAGAAGTTATTTCCGTGTAACATCTTAGGTGAATAACCCTGTATATCGAGGTATGAGAATAATACATGATAGATTAACCAAAAGAGAATACAGGGGAATGATATGGTGGCTGATGGGAGTTTATAAAAATATGGCATTTACAGAAGTTGCAAATACATGTCTATTGTGTGAGAAGGAGTTAGGAAATGCACAATTCTTATGACAGAGCATTGCGGGTTAAATACCTGGAAACGGAAGAGATAAATACAATTGAAAGATAATCTGAATATTATACTATTGCCAAATTAATGAACAGGGAATGGAAAAGGCCAGGGAAACTATCGAAATTATTGAAAATTGTAAAAAGGTTGTGGGAGAAAAAAATAAAAGTGGTGAATGAGGGAATGGTACATGCCGTTGAAGGTGCGAAAGAAAATTAAAGTGGGGGATGAGGGAATGGTACATGCGAAAGTACTTAACCTTGGCAAGTAATAAACTGAAAACAGTGAAATCCGCATGAGTATACATGGTCAAAATGATATTATAGGACATTTAAACAACACATACAGAAATGCATGCTAATAATTCAGGATGAACCAAGGCTCGTCTCTCCTAACACGGACATCCGAAGTTGGAAGAGGGAGACTCCAAATTGATCATTTACCCGTACACCAAATGCGCAGTTTAAATCTGGTTGTATTGAGTAGGCCGCCTCTGTGGTGTAGTGGTTAGCGTGATTAGCTGCCACCCCCGGAGGCCCGGGTTCGATTCCCGGCTCTGCCACGAAATTTGAAAAGTGGTACGAGGGCTGGAACGGGGTCAACTCAGCCTCGGGAGGTCAACTGAGTAGAGGTGGGTTCGATTCCCACCTCAGCCATCCTGGAAGTGGTTTTCCGTGGTTTCCCACTTCTCCTCCAGGCGAATGCCGGGATGGTACCTAACTTAAGGCCACGGCCGCTTCCTTCCCTCTTCCTTGCCTATCCCTTCCAATCTTCCCATCCCTCCACAAGGCCCCTGTTCAGCATAGCAGGTGAGGCCGCCTGGGCGAGGTACTGGTCATACTCCCCAGTTGTATCCCCGACCAAGAGTCTGAAGCTCCAGGACACTGCCCTTGAGGCGGTAGAGGTGGGATCCCTCGCTAAGTCCGAGGGAAAAACCGAACCTGGAGGGTAAACAGATGATGATGATGATGATGATGATGATGATGTATTGAGTAGAAGAAAACATACGGAAAATTATCAATCTCTGAAGTATCATCTCTACATGGGGTAACAATAACGAAGTTTTGTAACCATATATGTATATAACACAACTTTTGACTCACAGGTATGGAGCAGTATAGAGTCAAAGTAATAAGTAGACCTGGGTTTTTAAGGCAAATGCCTACTTCGTTCCTTACGAATTAACAAGATTTTTTTAATATGTTGGCGTTTCATGATAATCCCTTATATTAATAGAGTTTTATAGTGCCCTAAAATGCCTATTTGGACCTTTAGAGCCTGTTTTACTATTTTAGTGCCTAAAATGCCTTTTTTCTACATTTAAAATAACATTCAACTTCTGTAATTTTTACAATCACACAATGGACATCCCTGGAGCGAGCAGAACAGCAGAGGGTGGGTTATTCACAGAAATGTGCTCTTCCCAGACAACTGTCACGAAAGGAATGCTGAGTCAAGTGTGGAGGTGGAGGATTAGCTCAGTCGAACAACGAGCAGGTAGTAAAGGACGTACTGCGTCGAGTGACGGGGTGAGGGGGAGGATTATCTAGGAAGAACAAGGAGCAGGTAGTAAGAAGGGACATACTGTGTCAAGTCGCCAGTGAAAGAACATCTGTTTAAGTGAATATAGTTCATCATGCCTAAAACGAAATCATCTAAGAGTGCGCTTATACAACAATGGCTTGTGCAATTTCCAGGGGTGACTTTTGATGGCAAGATTATTTTCTGCCAGTACTGCAATAAACAGGTATGTGCATATATCTTAAATTTTATATTAATCTAAAACTAAGGAAGGTTTTGATATTGGCTCCTCTAATTAATTGTAGAGACCTAGTAAAGGCGATCTGGGTTCGATTTCCAGTACCGGCAGTAATTTAGAAATCTCTGAAGTCTGGAACGGTGTTGACCCAGCATCGTGAGGACAATTGAGAAGCTACAGTGGGCAGGGGTCACGGAGGCAAGGCAATACGGCTGAGGGATGTATCGTGCTGACCACACGCCACCCAATATCTGCAGGCCATGAGCTGGGCAGCTATCGTTATTGAAAGCCAAGGCCCTTCGGGGACTGTAGTGTTCTTGTTCTTAATAAACTTTAGAGTAATAATGGCTTGATTTAAATAGTTCGAAATTACAAATTTTATTCAATAGCTCACCTTTTCTATTCCTCATCTTAGTCTCTAATTGACATCACTTTATTGTGTTTTGGATTTCACATGAGAAAAAATGCCACCTTCAGCAGCATGCAGATACTGTCAGTCACAAAGCAAAGCAGCCATGAAATGTAACGTTAGACAGACTCTGCTCACACAAACTATATTTCCTACAACCCATCATGGTTTCTTTGCTGATATGTGTAGAGCCCTAGTTGCAGCAAATATCCCCTGGAATGCTGTGCATAATCCGGTTTTCAGAGATTTTTTTTACAGAAATACACCGAGCAGCACATCCCTTCAGCATATACACTGACTGACAGAGCAAATGCAACACCAAGAAGGAGTGGTCAGAACTTTATGCCAATTGCAGGGTAGACTGACGTCACTGAGGTATGCTGCGCACGTAGCGAACGATTAATGGGACACGGCGTTGGCGAATGGCCCACTTCGTACCGTGATTTCTCAGCCGACAGTCATTGTAGAACGTGTTGTCGTGTGCCACAGGACACGTGTATAGCTAAGAATGCCAGGCCGCCGTCAACGGAGGCATTTCCAGCAGACAGACGACTTTACGAGGGGTATGGTGATCGGGCTGAGAAGGGCAGGTTGGTCGCTTCGTCAAATCGCAGCCGATACCCATAGGGATGTGTCCACGGTGCAGCGCCTGTGGCGAAGATGGTTGGCGCAGGGATATGTGGCACGTGCGAGGGGTCCAGGCGCAGCCCGAGTGACGTCAGCACGCGAGGATCGGCGCATCCGCCGCCAAGCGGTGGCAGCCCCGCACGCCACGTCAACCGCCATTCTTCAGCATGTGCAAGACACCCTGGCTGTTCCAATATCGACCAGAACAATTTCCCGTCGATTGGTTGAAGGAGGCCTGCACTCCCGGCGTCCGCTCAGAAGACTACCATTGACTCCACAGCATAGACGTGCACGCCTGGCATGGTGCCGGGCTAGAGCGACTTGGATGAGGGAATGGCGGAATGTCGTGTTCTCCGATGAGTCACGCTTCTGTTCTGTCAGTGATAGTCACCGCAGACGAGTGTGGCGTCGGCGTGGAGAAAGGTCAAATCCGGCAGTAACTGTGGAGCGCCCTACCGCTAGACAACGCGGCATCATGGTTTGGGGCACTATTGCGTATGATTCCACGTCACCTCTAGTGCGTATTCAAGGCACGTTAAATGCCCTCCGCTACGTGCAGCATGTGCTGCGGACGGTGGCACTCCCGTACCTTCAGGGGCTGCCCAATGCTCTGTTTCAGCAGGATAATGCCCGCCCACACACTGCTCGCATCTCCCAACAGGCTCTACGAGGTGTACAGATGCTTCCGTAGCCAGCGTACTCTCCGGATCTCTCACCAATCGAACACGTGTGGGATCTCATTGGACGCCGTTTACAAACTCTGCCCCAGCCTCGTACGGACGACCAACTGTGGCAAATGATTGACAGAGAATGGAGAACCATCCCTCAGGACACCATCCGCACTCTTATTGACTCTGTACCTCGACGTGTTTCTGCGTGCATCGCCGCTCGTTGTGGTTCTACATCCTACTGAGTCGATGCCGTGCGCATTGTGTAACCTGCATATCGGTTTGAAATAAACATCAATTATTCGTCCGTGCCGTCTCTGTTTTTCCCCAACTTTCATCCCTTTCGAACCACTCCTTCTTGGTGTTGCATTTGCTCTGTCAGTCAGTGTACATTAAAGAAAAACTACTTAGATATTTGTTATAATGAGGTCATTTTGTCAATCAGGAAGGATATTGGGGAGTTTTGCATATGGTTGTGTGTGGACGAAACCACCGACTCTGTGGGCAGATACATTGCTAACCTTATAGTAGGAAAACTGGATCCCAATCAGGCATCTAGCGCTCACCTTCTTTGCTCTAAACTGCTTGAGAAAGTCTATAGTCAAAGCATTGCATACTTCATCAACAAGGGGTTGCAATTGTTGTATCCTGGGAGTGTTGATGATTCTAAAGCCCTTCTCCTTGTCTCCGATGCTGCTTCCTACATGATTGCCACTGCACCTCTCCTCAAAACTTTCTATCCTTCTTTAATTCATGTTACTTGCATGGCCCATGCCTTGCATAGACTCGCAGAAACAGTTGTGGCCATGGGCGCCCGCAGGATCTTTTTCAGGGGGGGGGGGGGCACATTAACAATTTTCTTTAATATAAAAGCCAGTATAACGTCAGCAACATTAAATTGTTTACAGAAACTTCCAGTTATAACATATGATAGATGACTGTCAGTAATTTCAGTTTATGAAATAATCTGGTATGATATTAAACAATTGAACATCAACATCTTTAGAATTCCAGGGGGGGGGCAAGTGCCCCCTTGCCACCCCTTGCTGGCGCCCATGGTTGTGGCCGAGTTTCCTGCAGTAAATACTCTCATTTCAACAATGAAGAAAGTGGTCTGTAAAGCTCCATCAAGAATAGCCATCTTTCGAGAGAAACTCCCCTCTATTCCCCTTCCACCACAGCCAATCATCACCTGTTGGGGTTCCTGGATGGAAGCTGCCCGGTATTATGCAGAACATCTTGAGGAAATCATGACTGTGATAGACAATTTGCCTTTAAAGGACAAGGCTGCATGTGTGTCGTCTGTCAAAGAGCTGTTAAATGATTGCTCCAGTGTTCAGAGAGACATTGCGTATATTCAGACAAATTTTTCATTTCTTCCATTCACCATTACAAAAATGGAGGAAAAAGGAAACAGTTTCAAACAGCCATTTTCTGTAATTGAGGAAGCTGAGAATAACATACAAAGTGCTAGGGGCAAGGTAGAGGATAAAATAAGAGACAAGTGGTCTAGTGTACTGCAGAAGAACGCAGGTTATTCAGTGCTGAAAAGGTTACATCAGGTAATGGATGGGGTAAAGGTAGACTTACCAAGTGAAATTGAATTGAAAAATGTAGGTAAATTTTCCTATGCCCCTCTAACATCTGTGAATGTGGAGCGCTCTTTCTCTGCTTTCAAAATGATTTTAATAGACAAAAGACACAGCCTGACTGTGGAAAATTTGGAGAAGATTATTGTTATGTACTGTAACGCAAACTACGAATGAAAGTACTGTAGGAATGTTCCTCACAAATAAATAAACACATATTCCATTCGCGTTTACACCGTTATTGGATGCCTACAGTGCTGTAATTGTGTACAGTGATTTTAGTATTAAGGTTTTAGATCAGTACTGATAATGATATATCATATAATCCATAACTTTTTGACACATGACTTTTTTATATTGTTTTTGATAAATGTCTTTTTTTTATTCTGTCTTCATTTTGCAGTTATTTCCGTTAAGAATAGGGATACCACGTTTGTTAAAGTAAAAAAGTATCACGTTACAGTTTAAGTGTATATTGTAATATTTTAAAGTCTATTTGCTGCCTATCCACACATGTTTAAAACATACTTTAAGTGTCTATTTTTTCTTTTAAAAGCCTATTTACTTGTTTTAAAAAGCCTATTTTAGGCGCCTAAAACTAATTTTTTTAGAGCCTAAAATCCCAGGCCTAGTAATGAGTAAGGGCGACAATAATTATTAATTTTCGTATTAGGTTCCCTTTTTATATTTGTTAAGTTTCATTAATGTTATTTACGTATTGTAGATTTTCTAATTAATAGTATTTAAGTTCATTGATATGTACTTCATATTGTATTCCTTGTAATTAGGTTGAATTTTTGTTTGTTTGTTTGTTTGTTTGTTCGTTTGTTTGTCTGCTTGTTTGTTGGTTTGTTTGGGCTGAAATATGTATATTCCTAATTGCCAATATATATACAATGAGAGTTTTGTCTGTACATTGCTCAGAATTTAAAAAGAAAGGTATTTCCGCATCGGTCGTGTCTTCAGTAACAAGGAAATGCACTTATTGCTTTTCCGTCTTTTCTGTCTGTCTATCTGTCTGTAGGTATGTACACGCATCACGAGGAAACGGCTGAAGAGAATTTAATGAAAGAAAAGGTATGTAAAGTCGAGAAATGAGACATTACAACCTAGGTTATAAATCATTTTATTCACGCTGAGCGAAATGGTAGTTTAGGGGAAGGCCTAAAATTTATTTCTCAAATATCTATGTTATTAGTGGCCCTATCGATAAATACTGCATAACTAAAGTTATATGGAATTGCATTTCCGATCATGTATGTCTTATACATTTTTACCGTACCGGCTATGATAACATAGATATTAATGAATTTGTATTTTTGTTGCTAAGTCCATATCAACGCCAAGCCACGAGAAAATGGGTAAACCGAATTTAATGAAACTCGGTATATAGAGTCGGGGTATAAGAAAGTACAGTCTAAGCTATAAACAATTTTATTCACCCTGGATGAAATGGTAATTTAGGGGAAGGCGTCTAAAATTTAATTCTTAAATATCTATGTCAATTCACTAAATAACTCAAAATTCAACCTTGAAATGAGCCGTTTCTGAAAAAAGCTTCTTCCTCTTCACTTCTATTAAATTGTACATTAATTTTATTCCCAATTAGCAGCCAAGAGAGGGTTCTCCTCTGGCTTGGAGAAAAAAAATGCCTCCAAGTTAGGATTGCCATACGTCACGGATTTCACCGACAGTCCGCGATTTTAGGTTAAATGAAAACGCCCGGGCCGAAAAGGCAAATGTCCGCGATATTTGCTGGATTTGAAGTCAACTTCCGGTAATCTAAAAAATTGCTGTCAAAGAAGCATCAATATGTTATCTCTTTGCCTTCACATTATATACAATCCAAAGAGAACAGAACAGCTTTCGAGATATCGAAACAGTGGGCAGTCAGTCATCTCTGATGGTATACATCCTCTTTGATTTACGAGATTGCGAGTTATCGATAGAGTCAAGACCGACTCCAATCCTCAGACCAAGACCGACTCCAATCCTCAGACCAAGACCGACTCCAATCCTCAGACCAAGACCGACTACAATATATCAGACCTTAATGCTACTATCGATTGCGAGGAAAATGGCGACTTCGTGGGCCAGCGTTTGAGACATTTGGTTGGTTCATATCTGTGTTTACATTCTGTTAAAAAGTGTTATTTTGATCGAGTTATTGAAGTATGAAGTATATGTTTGATAAAATATTAATCTATAACGGTTTATTAGTATGGTGTTTTGTTAGTTTATATGATCCTATTTTTAATGTATAATAGTGTTTATATTGCCGTGCTGTATTTCACAAAATGGGTCGTTCCTGCTGCGTTCGTGGTTGTAGATGTAATTATACCGTTGCTGAAGCTTTTAAATTCCCTGAAGATAGATCTCTACAGGGGAAGTGGATAAGGAATATTCACCGGAAAAATTTGTAAGTCAAAGACCAAACTATCGTAGGCTGTGTGTGTAACCAAAATTTGTGATTAGAGAAGATCTCTTTCCAACCGATAATGGTGAGCCTATTCGTTTCCGTTTTCTTATTCAATCGCAGTAATTTCATGTAAGTTGACGATAAGTATTAGTTTCTATGTAGAATATAAGTGTGTGAGTGTATTTATATGGGTCAGTGGTCAATAGGATCTGTAATTATACGCAGTCATGTGTCAATATATTTGATTTGATCGTGTTGTGAACCGGATTTAAATCTATGGCAATGCCTCTCATACATCTATTCATAAGTTCTCTAAGGAATAAAACATTAAGAGAGAACTGGATTAGGAACATACATCGTGAATATTTCTACAAAACAGTAGTGTGCATATGTCATCTGAGAGTAAGTCTGAGATTAGGGAAGACTATGATTTCTAATTCTAAATGATAGACCTATTCGTATTCCTCGAAAAAACAATTCATTTAGATAGATGATAATTGATATGGTGATGTCCCTTCAGTGTCTCTGTGCTTCAAAGTGTAGCGTGATTTAGATGCAGTTGTATTTTGAAAGAATCTGTGCTTGCCTGCGGGACCATTTGGCTAGATTTTGGTGTATAACAAAACTTATAGTGTGACAGATGGAGCAATCTGTACACTGTTACACAGAAGAAATAGTGACTTGTAGGGATTAGCTTCGTTTGTAACTCAGGGGTTTTACTGTACCAATACCTTCCGATTCATGTTGTGGATATCTGGTATCAAGCAGTCTACACCAAAATTGAATCTCGTCCATGTAGGTTAAAGACATCATTGTTTAGAGTCAATAGAGTCGTTTTACTCATGTTATTCAATGGGGAAAATCCTATTATATCTTTAGTGCCTGAACGCTTCATTGCTAAGTTTACCATATGGTTGAAAGTACTACTATAACATATGTCAACATATGATTTAAGAGTTTCCAGTAAAGAAGGCTTAACATCACCGGGGCTGTTCATTGGGCTCGCATAATCATTTCGGGTGTACTTCATTTTCATCGAGTGCTGAACATTGGAAATTGTCCACCACTTCAAAACTAAGGCAACACGTTGTTTCATAGTTCTTATGAGAGTGAATAAATTGAGGAATTTCGCACCTTAAATTATTTTTAAACATTCAAAATTATGTTATAAATATCAATTTAACAGTTTTTTAATGTATTTCCATCTATCTAGCGAAGTGTAATCTAAAAGAAAACGTTATTTGACTAAGTGAAATTTCGAAATAATCAGCTTGTTCTCTTTTGCTGTGGGGCTGTCCATCTATTCTAGCAGAATATGTGTGATTCTAGTTGATTATATGTGATGAGTACTTGTTCGCGAAGCGTTTTCATAGGTGCAACAGTGATTTTCCCTATGATGTTACATTTATCATGTTAAATTACCTACCACCGTTTGCAAAATATGTACGTGATCATTTCGTAATTTCTGGCGGATTGAACGAGATATTGTGTAGCTCTTTCAGTGGTATCAACACAAGTAATTTAATGTGACGCCGGGCTGAGTGGCTCAGACGGTTGAAGCTCTGGCCTTCTGACCCCAACTTGGCGGGTTTGATCTCGGCTCAGTCCGGTAGTATTTGAAGGTGCTCAAATACGTCAGCCTCGTGTCGGGAAATTTACTGGCAGGTAAAACAACTCTTGCGGGATTAAATTCCGACATCTCCGAAAATCGTGAGTTGGTTTATCGTCGAAATGAAGTTATTGCGTGTTACCCTAACCTTCATCAGTCGGCAGCTACTGCGCCCACGACGTCCACCATCTTGGTTTTGATATTACGGTCTGATATATTGTAGTCGGTCTTGCTCAGAACTTAATGCTACTCTCGATCGTTCAAAGATGGCGAATCGAGTAGCCGGAATTGTTGGAAATGTGGGTTTGTTTAGGTTTGTTGTTATCGTATGTAGTCGGTGTAATTTTATGAAAGTTGACGATAAATGTTAGTTTCTTTGTATAATATAAGTATGCGAGTGTATTTATATGAGTCAGCGGATACATAGGATCTGTAATTATACGTAGTAATGTGATAATGTGCTTGTTTTGATCGTGTTTTTACCCATTAAAGAACATGAGTGCACTAGGTGGACCAGTTTTTAGTCTAACTATACTATGGCAATGCCTCTCATACAACTATTCTTAAGTTTCCTACGCAATAGAACATTAAAAGATAAATCGATTAGGAATATACATCGTGATGATTTTGAAGTCCATGGCAAACCTGTAGCGTGCATAGATCATTTTGAGAATAAGTCTGAAGTTAGGGAAGCCAGTTCTCTACTTCCAAACTATTCGTGTTCCTCGAAAAATATTAACTTAGATTGATATTGTGTTATTTCGTCAGTGTCTATGTGCTTCAAAGTGTCTAGTGATTTAGATGCAAGTGTATTTTACAATAATCTGTGCTTTCCTGCGGAAATGTTTGGCTGGATTTTGGAGTATAACAAAACTTATAAGTGTGACAGATGGAGCAATCTGTATACTGTTACACAAAAGAAATAGTGACTTAGAGGGACTAGTTGGGTTTGTATCGTAGGGTTTTACACTACCAACACCTTCCGATTCATGCTGTGGCTATCTGTTATCAAGCAGACTGCGCCGAACTGAAGCTCATCCATGTGGTTAAATATCAATGTTTAGTCAATAGAGTTTTTTCATTCATGTTCTTTAATGGGTAAAAACCTATTATATCTGTACCAGGCGGTACACCTCCACTCCGCTAATTTAAAATGTGCGCCTGTGGAAACTCCTCTGCTGGAGGAAGTCTGAACTTTATTTACCCTATTAATTTTCTAGTTTCTCAGAAGATGTCACCACCTGGAAATTTTTGAGTTTGTGAACTGTGTCATTTTCGACGTACTTTTGTTTTGCTTGAAGTAAGAAGTGTGAACTTTCTCTTCTAGAGGACACCACTGAAAAACTACAATAGTGCACCCTAGTGGGAAGAAAAATAACTGTTCTTTGGAGAAAATTTTATTTCAAAAGTTTGTTCTTTGTTAAATTTCTTTCTGTTATTGTTTAAGTTGGCTGTATACCCCTCTCTTTCCCCTTGTTTTGCATTTGACCAATCCCGAATTTCTGTTATTAATTTCTGACCAATCATTGGTATCTTCCCCCAACTTGAATATGTTTCTATACCCTAGCCAATAAAAAGTTTGTGGGAGGGTGTTTTCTTTCCCCTAACACCTAGAACCTTCCGCGAGAGGATATAAACTGCTGATTTTTGGGTCTCCGGGCCACTTCTGTTCCATCTTTCAGTGTATTAAGTACATAGCAGGAGGCGGGAAAGGCCTCTTTCTCCGGCAGCGGTCAACTATAAGGTAATGGCCGATTAATATATTCTTTCTTTGCTAGCTCAGCAGTTTAACTCTCGGCGCGGGTGCGAAGCGTTCCACCATGTAACCTTTTCCTAAAATGTAAATGTAACTACTCTTTTCATCTATTCTCTTGGAAAGCTACATTCTGGGATAGAGAGTGCTAACCCTCTCGAGCTCCCACTCATATTGTTTTGAGGTGAACTTATTTTTCTCAACCTATTCTTCGTTAATGTAAAACAAATTGTTCTCTTCTTAAGTCACCTCTTTAGTATGGGATTAGCCCTTGTATTAACGGCCTAGCGCCAAGTAGGTCTTAATCTAGTGTATTAGGAGTGCAAGTTCGCCTCCTCTCAAATTGTTATTTTAGAGGTCATTTAATTAACATTCTTTTCGTTTAATAGACCTCAGTAGATTGGGTATTTTACCCCTGTGTTTATGTCCGTTGAGGGCAGCTTGAAGGTGGAGTTTGGTGTGGCCTGGGAGAGGCTTAAATTTGAGAGCGAGTGGCTCTTTTGAAAATTGTATGTTGTATGCCTCGAGGAGGCTTTTCAGTGTAATTTGGAGCAAGGGCTCCTAGGTATGAATGGGGTTTTCTGCCCCTCTGTTAAAACTTGTGTTTGGGGTAAAACTGAGCTGATTGCCCAAGCATTGTGAACTCGGGGCGCGAAGCCCAAATTCTGTAAATATTGTAACTACCTTATTTTGACTTGCTATTCTGTACCTGCCATGCTTGTTACTTATTTATTTTGAAAAGAAAATATAACCGTATTAAATTTTAAATTTACTTTACAGGCACTATAATTTCGTAGCTTGAGATCCATTCACACCCGCACCTTCTTTCACCTCTACCTACCGCTAAAACACGGTAACAAGTGGTAGCAGAGCGTGGTTGAATGGGTCTCATTTTAGCCCCTTTTGACGGCTAAACATTGTTTGTTCCGAACTCTAACTATTTTCCCAGTTGCTGGAATTTTTTGAGTTTTTCAAAATTGTTCTGTCACCATGCCCGGCCCTCGCGATGTTCTCCATCTTAACTATTTGCGCAAGGAGGAGTTGATCTATGAATTAACTATCAGAAATGTGCAATCTGGAGGCACGGTTGCAGTAGACACTAACAAGCTTAGAGAGTCCCTTGATTTGCCCATTTCCATCCCCAATTTGGGAGAGAAAGAAATTGATGACTCTCTTTCCACGATCGTCGAGAATATTACTGGGCTAGCTTCTGTAGTTAGTTTTTTTGACGAAAATGATCCGTCTCCTAATCAAATTAAGCGTGTGCAAGGCAGGCTATATCATTTTTCGAATAGGGTTAACGATCTGTTGTCTCTAAAACTGAATGACGTTCAGAGGAAGGAAGCTAGTACGCTCCTGGAAAATATTTCCGAATTATCTAGTAAGGTCACTCAGTTGTTAACTGGGGAAGTTCCTCCCAAATCTGATCAACCCACCATAGTGAATGCAGGTAGTGAGGAAGCGCCTCCCAAGGGAGAAGTTAATAGGATAACCGTTGCTGCTCAAACTATCCCTGCCCCATTGGACAACGAATCTGAACGTCGTGCTTCTTTGAGTAACATCCGTTCTGAATTAACTTCCTTGCCATTGAAATCTTTACCTACTATGTCACGCGGGTTTAGCAGCTTGCCTCATCCATTGGCAATGTTGCTCAGAGGTATCTCTAAGTTTTCCGTTAATACCACCAGTGATGTAATTTCTTTTTTAAGATTTCTAGTTGAATTTCAGGATCATGCCCTTGTGTTTTCTCTTTCTCCATGTCAAATTTTGCAAATTATCTATCCGTATGCTATTGGTATTCTCTCAGATAAAATCGTAAGAGCCATTGCCGAGCAATCATCTATTGAGGATTTCCATGCCCATTTGCTAGCTAACTTCATCCCGGCTAGGGCCAGGTCCTCCCTTATTCAGAAGTACTATTACCGTGTACAACGCTTGGATGAAAACTTGGCTGATTTCATACAGGACATTAAGTTTTATACTAGGGTGTTTGCTCTTCATTTCCCTGAGGATCAGATTGTACAAGCTATTGTGGAAGGGATTTCACCACCCTACAGGTCATATTTGTGTTTCGCGGCGTGCCCGCAAACTTTCTCTGAACTTGAAGCGTTGGCCGTCTCAGCGGAAGGAGTTAGATACGCCGATTCTTTGCGTGTCGCGAAAGAACCCCCGCCTTCCTTTAGTAATACTCGGCCTCCACCTCGCCGACCAGTCAATCCCCGTAAATGTTATGCTTGCGGGTCGCCTGACCATCTGCGCAACAAGTGTCCACTGATCAAGTCAAGTGGGACAAGGAATGGAGCCGGGTCATCACAAGGCTGTTTTAAGTGTGGGGCCTTCTCACATATCGCCAAGAATTGCCCAAACTCAAATAGCACCCCCTCCTGCTCAACTTCTGGTGCAAATTCCACCTATGCCAATAAAAAAAGTGACTAGTGGCTTCGGCTGAGTCGATTAATCCATCTTCCCGAGACTCAGCCCCTAGTAAACAGGTTGTAAATGCAGAGAACGATCAGCCTTCAAATTCATCTTTTGAATGCCCTAAAGAATGTCTTAGGATTGCGGCGGATACCCCCGCACCTGTTCCTTTTCTTAAGATTGAGTTAAATAACGAGCCTATAACAGCTCTCTTAGATTCAGGCAGTGTTTGTTCGATTATTTCGGCTGAATGGTATTCTAAATTGAAAACGGTTTGTAAACTTCCTGACTATGTCTCTTCTCCTGTTCAATACGTGTCGGCTAATTCATCTCCATTAGAAATTCTAGGTTCCTTACTGGTCAAAATTCGTATTTTTAAGTTTACATGGAAAGTTAAATTGTTCGTGGCCAAGCAATTGTCTTGCCCCATTATATTGGGAGCTGACTTTATTTCTCACACTGGTCTTGTGCTCGATCTCCAGTCTAGGTCGTGCACATTCAAATTTGCTTCTAATTGTAAAATCCCACTATTAAAGTGTAATTCTGTGTCATGTTCTTCTATTTCGCCTACCCAGGATGAGATGTTGTTAGACCTTAGACATCTACCTGAGGAGCAGGGTGATAGTATTCGCAAACTGTGTCTGTCGTTTCCCGAGGTGTTCTCTGATACTCTTGGTGTTACTGACCTTATTGAATACAAAATTGAGGTCACGGATTCGATTCCTGTCCGTTTTCCACCTTATAGGTTATCTCCACCTAAAATGAAGGCTCTGAAAGAAATTATCGATCAGATGTTGAAGGATGGTATTATTAGGCCCTCTAAGTCGGCGTATTCATCGCCTATTTTTCTAGTCCCGAAACCCCAAGGAGGCTTCAGGCCTGTCATTGATTACAGGGCTCTCAATCGGAAGGTGGTGTTGCAATCTGTGCCCCTTCCTGACCTACATTCTTGTTTTTCATGGTTTCGTAAGGCCAAGTTCTTCACCATCTTGGACTTGAATCAGGCCTATAATCAAATTCCCCTTGCCGAAGAGTCTAAACACCTTACAGCGTTTGCCACGGACTGGAATTTATATGAATACAACCGCGTACCTTTCGGGCTCCCCACGGGGGCAGCTGTGCTCACTAGGCTACTAGATAGGGTCTTCTCCGACATCAAATTCGAGTACTTATATCACTACTTAGATGATGTCGTCGTATTTTCAGAGACTTTTGAAGAACATCTAGATCATCTGCGAGAAGTTCTCGATCGCCTTCGTAAGGCTGGGTTAACGGTTAAGTTGTCCAAGGTTGCCTTTGCTAAGCCCTCTATGTCATTCCTAGGGCATATTGTGTCACCCGATGGTGTAGCAGTCGATCATTCTAGAACACAGGCCATCCGTGATTTTAAACCTCCCAAGGACATTAAAGGTATCGCCAGGTTCATTGGTATGGTGAATTTCTTCAGGAAGTTTATTCCTAACTTCGCTAATAGAGCGGCGCCCTTAAACCTTCTTCGTAGGAAAGGCATCAAATTCGAGTGGGGACCTTCTCAACAAGCCGCTTTTGAAGACCTTAAATTAGCACTTTGTAATGCCCCTGTACTTGCTATGCCTGATTTCTCGAAGAAATTCATTGTTCAAACCGACGCATCGTCGTCGGCGGTAGCTGCAGTCCTTCTCCAAGAGACTGAACTAGGGAGGCGCCCCATCGCCTATGCATCTAGGACTCTCTCGGCTCAAGAAGCAAAGTACTCCATATATGAGCTTGAAGGTTTGGCAGTCTTATTCGCCTTAGAGATGTTCCGTCTCTATCTGGAACATGTCAAATTCGACCTGGAGACAGATAATCAAGCCTTAAGCTGGGTCTTAGGTAGGCCGCGTCGTACTGGTCGTATAGCCCGCTGGGCCATTCGTATTTCCGCCTTCCAGTTTGATGTTAGACATATCAGAGGTACCGAAAATGTTGTTGCTGATGGACTCAGCCGTATGTTTTCTAACGACGTCGAGACCCACGAACCGGTCGACAGTTCATCACCTTCCGAGTCCATACTATCTGAGGTTAATGCCATCCTAACAGATGCTCCCATGCTCTTTAGGGATATCGAGAAATACCAACGTGATGATCCGACGCTGGCTCCGATAATGGAAACCCTTTCTTCTGGGGAACATGTTGTCCCTTATGTTCTGAGGAATGGTGTTCTATGTTGCCCTTCGAGGCATGATAAGATGATGAAAGTTGTTGTTCCAGCTGTTCTTGTACCTATGATCTTCAAGTATTATCATGAGACCCCATTAGGAGGGCATCTTGGTATCTTTAAAACTCGTGAAAAAATTCGTGATATGTTCATCTGGAAAGGTATGGACGGTGAAATCCGTGAACTAGTAAAGGCTTGTAAATCTTGTTTGCTTAGTAAACCAACCATGTCCACCAAGGTAGGCCTCTTGTCTTCTCAGCAAGCGTCGCGCCCCATGGAACGCCTGTATATTGATTATGTAGGACCATTCCCCCAGTCAAAGGGTAATGCCAACAAGTTCATCTTTGTGTGTGTAGATGGTTTTACCAGATTTTCTTGGTTATTTCCGACTAAGCTGGCTACCGCTCAGTCCACCATTACTTGTTTAAATTCTATTTTTGCTTCTTTTGGTCCGTGCCAATATATGGTATCTGATAATGCTAAGGCTTTTACATCTAATTTATTTCGTAAATTCTGTTTTGACTTGTCCATCTCTCATGTAACTACTTCTGCTTATTACCCTCAACCATCTCTGGCTGAACGGGTTAATCGTAATCTCAGGTCCGCACTTATTGCCTATCACCATGAAGATCATTCCAGGTGGGACACGTCCCTGCATTGGTTAGCTTTTGCTTTGAATTCGGCGGTTCATGAATCTCATAAGTTCACTCCAGCTTCCTTGATGTTCAAGTTTGTTCCCAACACGCCGCTCTCTAACCTTTGGTCTCTGAGTGACATTCTACCCGAGACAATATATCCGGATAATATTAAAGATCTTTGGAAGAAGGCTAAAGCCAATCTTAAAGTGTCTCATGAAAAGGTTAGGGAAAGGTATGATCGTGGACGGAGACCCACCACTTTGAAGGTAGGTGACCAGGTGATGGTCAAGAATTTTGTTCCCGCGGGCAAGCTTGCCCCCAGATTTCATGGGCCATGCATCATTCTCGATTTTCTTACGCCGGTTACATTGTTAGTAAGCAATCCAGCCACCGAGAGTATATTTAGGGTTCACCTGTCCCAGGTGAAACCGGTGTAAATTTGTTTCAACTTGCTTCATATAATTTGATAGGATTATGATGGTTATATATATATATTTTTTTGAGTTCCACTCTTAAGGCATTCTGCTCCTTCTATTTTATTTTATATGTAAGCATTTCTTGTAAACCTCCCCCGATTGTTAAACTGCCATCCTGTCCTTGTCACGGCCATTACCACGCTCCCGTCTCCTGCTCCACTACACACAGTGGCTGGCTTAGATGAAATGCCATGGATATCTGCACGCCGCTGGCCCCTCAATCTCTCTACATGCCTGTGCCCTCAAAAGAAAAATGATGGTCCAACACAATTCTGCCGCCTAGCTTTAAAGTTTCAGTGCCCCCGCAGCCGCGCGGCGCTGTGCCACGGCTGGGTTCGAGGACGGGCCCCCTCGGCCCCAGCGAGGACGACATGTGCACTGCGAGCCGAAGCTCTCCTCCCGGCCAAGGCTGATGTGCGGCGCACGACCTGCTACTTGCCCGCAGCCTGTATATGTTCACCGCGGGTGCGGCGTGCTTCAACACCTCTGCTCCCCTCATAGTGCGGGCGAGCGGTATCTCAGGGTACTTGAGGGGTCCGAGCGGCTTCCTTTGGACGCAAGCTGTAACGGCCGGTCTGGCCATCCTACTTAGCCTACATCAACTACATAGACATTCCTGTTCAACCTTAATACCGTTTCATGGGAATTCAACAGCAATATTTGGTGGACATTGCAAATTTTTCTTCACTTTTAAGTATTAAAAGTTTATCCTCAGAATTCAACTACTACAAACAGAAAAACTTTACTTCACTTGCAACAACAAAATTTTGAAACTGAAACAAACCAAATTAAGAAAATCTCATAAATGCTTCTGCAATCTATCTTCATATTCACATCATAACTTGGAACTTGTTTCAAACTGACTTCATGTGTCATCCCTCGAGGAACTTTTGGGGGGGGGAGGTCTGTACCGGGCGGTACACCTCCACTCCGCTAATTTAAAATGTGCGCCTGTGGAAACTCCTCTGCTGGAGGAAGTCTGAACTTTATTTACCCTATTAATTTTCTAGTTTCTCAGAAGATGTCACCACCTGGAAATTTTTGAGTTTGTGAACTGTGTCATTTTCGACGTACTTTTGTTTTGCTTGAAGTAAGAAGTGTGAACTTTCTCTTCTAGAGGACACCACTGAAAAACTACAATAGTGCACCCTAGTGGGAAGAAAAATAACTGTTCTTTGGAGAAAATTTTATTTCAAAAGTTTGTTCTTTGTTAAATTTCTTTCTGTTATTGTTTAAGTTGGCTGTATACCCCTCTCTTTCCCCTTGTTTTGCATTTGACCAATCCCGAATTTCTGTTATTAATTTCTGACCAATCATTGGTATCTTCCCCCAACTTGAATATGTTTCTATACCCTAGCCAATAAAAAGTTTGTGGGAGGGTGTTTTCTTTCCCCTAACACCTAGAACCTTCCGCGAGAGAATATAAACTGCTGATTTTTGGGTCTCCGGGCCACTTCTGTTCCATCTTTCAGTGTATTAAGTACATAGCAGGAGGCG
The DNA here is from genome assembly GCF_040414725.1 of Anabrus simplex. Taxonomy (NCBI): domain Eukaryota; kingdom Metazoa; phylum Arthropoda; class Insecta; order Orthoptera; family Tettigoniidae; genus Anabrus; species Anabrus simplex. The sequence goes on along the minus strand of NC_090269.1, from coordinate 169,942,262 downwards.
GGAAGCGCCTCTTTCTCCGGCAGCGGTCAACTATAAGGTAATGGCCGATTAATATATTCTTTCTTTGCTAGCTCAGCAGTTTAACTCTCGGGGCGGGTGCGAAGCGTTCCACCATGTAACCTTTTCCTAAAATGTAAATGTAACTACTCTTTTCATCTATTCTCTTGGAAAGCTACATTCTGGGATAGAGAATGCTAACCCTCTCGAGCTCCCACTCATATTGTTTTGAGGTGAACTTATTTTTCTCAACCTATTCTTCGTTAATGTAAAACAAATTGTTCTCTTCTTAAGTCACCTCTTTAGTATGGGATTAGCCCTTGTATTAACGGCCTAGCGCCAAGTAGGTCTTAATCTAGTGTATTAGGAGTGCAAGTTCGCCTCCTCTCAAATTGTTATTTTAGAGGTCATTTAATTAACATTCTTTTCGTTTAATAGACCTCAGTAGATTGGGTATTTTACCCCTGTGTTTATGTCCGTTGAGGGCAGCTTGAAGGTGGAGTTTGGTGTGGCCTGGGAGAGGCTTAAATTTGAGAGCGAGTGGCTCTTTTGAAAATTGTATGTTGTATGCCTCGAGGAGGCTTTTCAGTGTAATTTGGAGCAAGGGCTCCTAGGTATGAATGGGGTTTTCTGCCCCTCTGTTAAAACTTGTGTTTGGGGTAAAACTGAGCTGATTGCCCAAGCATTGTGAACTCGGGGCGCGAAGCCCAAATTCTGTAAATATTGTAACTACCTTATTTTGACTTGCTATTCTGTACCTGCCATCCTTGTTACTTATTTATTTTGAAAAGAAAATATAACCTATTAAATTTTAAATTTACTTTACAGGCACTATAATTTCGTAGCTTGAGATCCATTCACACCCGCACCTTCTTTCACCTCTACCTACCGCTAAAACACGGTAACAATATCTTTAGCGTCTGAACCATGGGCGCCCGCAAGGGGGGGGGGGGACAAAAGGGGAGGGGGCGCTTGTTCCCCCCTGGAATTCTAAAAATGTTCATGTTCAATTGGTTTAATATCATACAAGATTATTTCATAAACTGAACTTAATGACAGTCGTCTAGCATCTGTTATAACCGAACATTTCTGTAAACAATTTAATGTTGCTGACGTTATGTCGGTTTTTATATTCAAGAACATTGTTAATGTGCCCCCCCCCCCCTGGAAAGGATCCTGCGGGCGCCCATGGTCTGAACGTTTCATTACTAAGGTTACTATCATTGTGTAAAGTGCTCTTATGCCATATGTCAACATTATATTAACATTACCAGGGCCGTTCATTGGGTTAACATAATCATTTCGGGTGTACTTGATCTGAGTGACTCAGACGGTTAAGGCGCTGGCCTTCTGATCCCAAGTTGGTAGATTCGATTCTGGCTCAGTGCGGTGGTATTTGAAGGTGCTCAAATACGTCAGCCTCGTGTCGGTAGATTTACTGGCACGTAAAGGAACTACTGTAGGACTAAATTTCGGCATTTCGACGTTTCCGAAACCCGTGAAAAATGTAGTTAGTGGGACGTAAAGCCAATAACATTATTATTTTGGGTGTACTTCCCATTAATTGGGCGGTGAATTTAAGAAATTGTCCACCACTTCAAAACTAAGGCAGCACGTTATGTTTCACAGTTCTCATGAGAGCGAATAAATCGAGGAATTTCCCACCTTAACTTATTTTGAAACATTCAAAATGATGTTACAAATTTCATTTTTACAGAGTTATCATGTATTTTCATCTATCCAGCGAAGTGAAATCTAAGAGAAAACGATATTTGACGAATTGAAATGTCTAAAGAATCAGCTTGTTGGTCTCTTTTCTAGTAGAATATATGTGATTCTAGTTGATTTTATGTGGTGCGTACTTGTTGGCGAAGCGTTTAAAAAGCGTGTAAAAGTGATTTTCCCTACGATATTACATTTATCATATTAAATTACCGCCGTTTATATAATATGTACGTGATATTTTCGTGTTAGCCAATACCAGCAATCCGGCTACTTCGGCCGCCATGTTTTTTATATATTACGGTCTGAGGATTGGAGTCGGTCTTGCTCAGACCTTAATGCAACTCTCGATCGTTCAAATATGGCGAATTGAGTAGCCGGAATTGTTGGAAATGTGGGTTTGTTTTGGTTTGTTGTTATCGTAAGTAGTCGGTGTAATTTTATGAAAGTTGACGATAAATGTTAGTTTCTTTGTACAATATAAGTGTGCGAGTGTATTTTTATGAGTCAGTGGACACATAGGATCTGTAATTATACACAGTAATGTGAGAATGTGCTTGTTTTGATCGTGTTTTTACCCATTAAAAATACGAGTACACTAGGTAGACAAGGTTTTAGTCTAACTGGCAATGCCTCTCATACAACTATTCTTAAGTTTCCTACGGAATAGAACATTACGAGAGAAATGGATTAGGAATATACATCGTGATTATTTTGAAGTCCATGACAAAACTGTAGCGTGCATACATAATTTTGAGAATAAGTCTGAGGTTAGGGAAGCCATTTCTCTACTTCCAAACTATTCGTGTTCCTCGAAAAATATTTAGATAGAATAAATTGATATTGTTTTATTCCGTCAGTGTCTATGTGCTTCAGTGTCGAGTGATTTATTTGCAAGTGTATTTTACAATAATCTGTGCTTTCCTGCGGAAATGTTTGGCTGGATCTTGGAGTATAACAAATGTAGCAATCTGTATACTGTTACACAGAAGGAATAGTGACTTAGAGGAATTGGCTGGGTTTGTAACATAGGGTTTTACTACCAACACCTTCCGATTCATGCTGTGGTTATCTGTAATCATGCAGACTGCGCCGAACTGAAGCTCGTCCACGTGGTTAAGTATCAATGTTTAGTCAATAGAGTTTTTGCACTCATGTTCTTTAATGGGTAAAAACCTTTAGCGTCTGAACGTTTCATTACTAAGGTTACTATCGTTGTGTGAAGTGCTGTTATGCCATATGTCAACATTATGTTAACATTACCAGGGCCGTCCATTGGGTTAACATAATCATTTCCGGTGTGCTTGGGCAGAGTGGCCCAGACGGTTAAGGCGCTGCCCTTCTGACCCCAGTTTTAATTACTGCGTTGATGGGGTGAATGTTCCTTTTGGGGATCATTGTAAGTATCTAGGTGTTAATATAAAGAAAGACCTTCATTGCGGTAATCACATAAATGGGATTTTAAATAAAGGGTACAGATCTCTGCACATGGTTATGAGGGTGTTTAGGGGTTGTAGTAAGGATGTAAAGGAGAGGGCATATAAGTCTCTGGTAAGACCCCAACTAGAGTATGGTTCCAGTGTATGGGACCCTTACCAGGATGATTCAGGAACTGGAAAAAATCCAAAGAAAAGCAGCTCGATTTGTTCTGGGCGATTTCCGACAAAAGAGTAGCGTTACAAAAATGTTGCAAAGTTTGGGCTGGGAAGACTTGGTAGAAAGGAGACGAGCTGCTCGACTAAGTGGTATGTTCCGAGCTGTCAGTGGAGAGATGGCGTGGGAGGACATCAATAGACGAATAAGTTTGGATGGTGTCTTTAAAAGTAGGAAAGATCACAATATGAAGATAAAGTTGGAATTCAAGAGGACAAACTGGGGCAAATATTCATTTATAGGAAGGGGAGTTAGGGATTGGAATAACTTACCAAGAGAGATGTTCAATAAATTTCCGATTTCTTTGAAATCATTTAGAAAAAGGCTAGGAAAAGAACAGATAGGGAATCTGCCACCTGGGCGACTGCCCTAAATGCAGATCAGTATTGATTGATTGATTGATTGATTGATTGATTGATTGATTGATTGATTGATTGATTGATTGATTGATTGATTGATTGGCAGATTCGATCCTGGCTCAGCCCGATGGTATTTGAAAGTGCTCAAATACGTCAGCCACGTATCGATAGATTTACTGGCACGTTAAAGAACTCCTGCGGGACTAAATTCCGGCACTTCGGCGTCTCCGAAAACTGTAAAAAGATAGTGAGTGGGACGTAAAGCCAATTTCGGGTAAGAAGAAATTAGTAAAGAGAGCAGAATGGTTTGATGAGGAATGTTCAACATTAATCCAAGAGAGGAATGATGCTAGGAACAGAATGCTTCAAAGGAGAACAAGACAAACAGTAGAAGAGTATAGAGAGAAACGAAGAAGAGCAGATTAGATATGTAGATATAAGAAAAGAGCTTTTGAAAGAAAGAGAATTGAAGAACTGGATGAAATGAAGGGTATAAACGAGGTACGAAAGTTCTATGAAAGAACAAAAGACCTTAAGAGAGGATTTCAACCAAGAGCTGTTTTCTTCAAGGATAAAGATGGAAACCCTCTGGGTGATAAAATGAAAGTGCTTGGAAGCTGGCAGGAGTATTTTTACGAGTTACTCAATGGAAATAATGAAGATGATAGAGAGGAGGAAAATATAAATATTGATGGGGAAGAAAGAGAATTGGAAGAGGAATCAGTAAAACAGCCAGACTTAGAAGAGGTCAAAGCTGCAATTAATGCATTAAAGAATAATAGAGCCCCAGGTGAAGATGGAATGGAGTCAGGGCTGTTGAGATATGGGGGAGAGGGAATAGAAAAGGCTGTTTATGAATTGATTAAGGAGGTTTGGACAAAGGAGGAAATACCCAAGGATTGGACATTGGGTATAATTTACCCAATACATAAGAAGGGAGATAAGGCAGTATGTGGAAATTATCGAGGGATCACCTTGCTGGATGGAACGTACAAGGTTTGTGGTAAGGTACTAGCCTTAAGATTGGAATTATGGATGGAAAGAATATTAGGGGATTACCAAGCAGGCTTTAGAAAACATCGCTCTACTCTGGATCAGATATTTATATTACGACAAGTGCTAGAGAAGTTTTATGAATATAACAAACAGCTACATCAGCTGTATGTTGGTTTTAAACAGGCATATGGCAGTCTAGATAGGAGTAAAATTTACAAGATTATGAAATAATTTGGAATTCCAAGGAAATTAATTAGATTAACATAAATGACCTTGAAAACAACAGCATATGCAAGGTGAGAGTGTAGCAAGATCTGTCAGAGGAGTTTTTAGTGGAGAGAGGACTAAGACAGGAAGATGTACTTTCCACACTGCTTTTTAACCTAGCATTGGAAAAAGTAATCCGTCAGTTGCCCATCAACCCAGGGAGAACCATTTTGAACAGATTAGTACAAATGATAGCATATGGTGATGATGTAGCAATAATCGCAAGAAATGAAAGAGCTCTTGAAGAGAGTTACTCAGTTTTAGAAGAGAAAGCACAGGACTCAGGACTAGAAGTGAATATAAACAAAACAAAATATATGAAGATGGGAGATACAGAGGGAGTAAGAGGAAGGACCACAGTAAGAGTAAATGGGAAGGAATATCAAGGAGTCACATCTTTCAAATATCTGGGCTCTATAATAACAGAGGTCAATAAAACCTCCGTGGAAATACAGGAGAGGATAACAAATGGAAACCGATGCTTTTACGCCTTGCAAAATATGTTTAAATCCAGGAATATCAGCAGGAACACAAAAATTAAAATATACACAACAGTACTAAGACCAATAGTTATGTATGGATCAGAATGTTGGGTGATGACCTCCAAACAAGAACAGTGGCTATTACGGTGGGAAAGGAAAGTATTGAGAAAGATATTCGGTGCAGTAAGAGATCAGGATGGGTGGAGAATGAGGACAAATGTAGAGCTGCAAGGACTGTTTGGCCAGCCAGATATTGTTACTAAAATTAAGCAGGGAAGAATTAGGTGGATCGGTCATGTTCAGAGAATGGCAGAAACCTGCACCGTTAAAAAGGTGTTTATAAGAAAACTTGATGGAAGGAGGAGGAGAGGAAGACCCAGGAAAAGATGGATTGATGATGTTAAGGATGACCTTAGAAAGTTAGGAGTTAAACGTTGGATAAAAGAAAACCGAGGACCGAGATGAATGGAGGCAGGTGATAAAGGAGGCCAAGGACCTACAAGGACTGTAGCGCCGACCAGTAAGTAAGTATTTCCCATTCATTGGGTGCTGAATTTAAGAAATTGTCCACCACTTCAAAACCAAGGCAACAAATTATGTTTCTCAGTTCTCATGAGAGCGAATAAATCGAGGAATTTCGCACCTTAATTATTTTGAAACATTCAAGATGATGTTAGAAATATCATTTTAACAGTTTTATCAGAATATTTTCATCTATCCAGCGAAGTGAAATCTAAGAGAAAACGTTATTTGACGAATTGAAATTTCTAAATAATCAGCTTGTTGTTCTCTTTTCTGGTAGAATATATGTGATTCTATGTGGTGCGTACTTGTTGGCGAAGCGTTTTCATGCGTGTAAAAGTGATTTTCCCTTTGATGTTACATATATCATGTTAAATTACCGCCGTTTATATAATATGTACGTGATATATTCGTGTTAGCCAATTCTAGAAATCCGGTTACTTCGGCCGACATGTTTTTTTTTAATATTACGGTCTGAGGATTGGAGTCGGTCTTGATACAGTGGGCGGTCAGTCATCTCTGGCAATGAAGAGTGTACCGGGAAGTACACCTCAACTCCGCTCATTCAAAATCAGCGCCTTAATAAACTCTCCTATCTATCAAAAAGTGAAACTAATAACACAACAAGTTGGAACTTTAATCAGAAGATGTCACCACTGAAATATTAAGTAATTTTGTTATTGTGAAGTTTACTGAACTGATTGAATTTCTCCTGGTTTCGTTCGCCATACATCAAGAAGTTTGGACATTTTTCCACAGATGACACTACCAAAAAACTCTGATCATGCACTCTGGTGCAAGGTGTAAGAACTTATAACTTAAACACGTTTCGTATTTCTAGGTTTTTATAACTGAATCTACGTTCATTTATTTTTGGATTGGCAACACTTCGTTTTCTTTCCGCCAGTTTTGAATCGGACCAATCATAAATTCTGGTAATTAATTTTCAACAAATCCCGTATTTCTTGTTCATTTTGAATCTACCAATAAACATTAAGAGGGTGTGTCCTGATTAGTCTTGAATTCTCTCGAGCCTTCCCTGAGGGTATATAAACTGTGGCTTTTAATGTTTCCTTGCCAATTGATCGTCGTCTTTCTAAGTGTGTGTGTTCTTCGACCAGCAGAACATGTACAAGGTAATGGCCACATAATTCTATCTTTCTTGCTGTATCCGCAAATTATTCCGTGGAAAAGGTCCGAATCTTTAACCATGTAACATACTTTTCTAAAATGTAAATTTTCTTTCGGCTAATGTAAAACTTCATAAAACTTCATTAAGTCTTTAACTGTAAATTGGGGATAGAGAGTGAGTTACCCTCTCGAGCTCCCCTTCTTCTTGGTTTGAGGTGGCTACGTTTTCACAACCTTTCGTTTCTGTAATGTGTAATCTCCATGCGAGCTACCTCAGTAGTTTGGGAATAGCCCCTGTTTTATCGGCCGAGAGCTCTGTAAGATTTTATATTTCATTATCTGGAGCGTAGTTTTCGCCTCCATTCAGTTTGTGTTCGGGCTGTTTATTTAACCTGTTCTTTTTCGTAATGGCCCTATAGGTTGGGTACTACATACCCCTGTATTAAACTATTGCTATTTGTAATTCAGAGAGTGTAACATTTTGAGGTAATATTGCCTTGAGCGGGCTGTAAGAAACTGAGAGCCTGTTATTTTCAAGGTTTTTGGAATAGTAAAGAGTGCCTCTGGGAGGCTTGATATTGTATTTAGGGAGCAAGTGCTCTTGAATTAGGGGATTTCTTCCCTTGAATAAATGATTCCTTAGTTTGAATTAAGGTTTTTGTAAACTGGATCCGGTACCTCTGACATTGTAAAACTAGGGGCTTGAAGCCCAAAACTGTTAAAGTTCTGAATCTTGGATTTCTCCAAGTCTTGTTTCAAGATTGCTAATTGTACCTGTTATATTGTTATTTGTTGATTTTTGAAATTCTAAAGAGATATAAACTTCAGTTCAAGTTTTAAATTAATTTTGATATTGTAGATAGACCCATTCACCTCGGCACCTTCTTTAACCTTTTTCTGCTCCACGGGTATCCCCGTAACAAAGAGTATTAACTTATCCTCTTTGATTAGCTTGTTGAATGTTCGCATGGTTTGTTGTGCTTGCGATTTAGTTGTGTTATATTGCATTAAATAGTTGTTATTATTTGCCTGATGGTTTAATATGTCCGCTAGACGAAAGGTTAAGTTCAGGGAGGAATATACTGAACAGTTTCCAAGCATAAAGCGAGGAAGAACTGAATATGAAGCTTTCTGCAAAATTTGCGGGTTAGTAACATTACGTTCATACACAGGCCCATTGAAATTGTTTTTAAATTGTTAATTGTGCAGGTGCTACATCGTTGTTTTCCTAGACAAATTATTCTATTATACGTTTTTCCTCTTCACAGTTCCTACATTTCAATCAGTAATGGAGGTAGACGTGGTATTCACGACCACGTGCAGTCGAAAAAGCATAAGACGGCAGTGGGTTCATCATCTTCCAAACAGCTCACCAGCTTTTTCAAAACACAGGTAGTTGGTAATAAAGTAGCTGAAGCAGAAGCTACATTTGCATTTCACTGTGTCAAGCACCATCATTCATAAAACTCCAGTTCTGGCACTTCAAAAATTATATCTCAGGTTTTTAGTGACTCGAAAGTTGCAATAAACTTTTCCAGCGCCAAAACTAAAACAGAAGCCATCGTTAATAATGTGATATCACCGTTCATTGAAGACAGACAAGGAACAGTCTATCGAAGGCCAATTATGTTGGTATTGGCACCACAAGTATTTGAAAATATTTTCTGTTCTTGTGCAGTATTTTGATTATGACGAAGTTGTCCAAAGTAGATTGTTAAATTTAAATGAATGTGATAGTGAGAATTCTAGTACAGTAACATAGTGTGTATACAGTGCCATTTTAGATTATAGGACAGATTCTTCTGAAGAGACCAAAACACCGCCAAATTCTTTGAGTTGGAACTTTGGACTGTTAGATCGGCAGCGTTGTACTGTTCGTTAAAAATGAGAAAATGTGTGGTTTTTCATTTGATCGAGTATTTCTTATGATGATAGCATTGCTTTTAATGGAGGCATTCCTACTGGTGTCATTGTAATGACCTATGTTGATTTCAGTTGGGAAAACCACTAATGCAGTCTTTGTGAGGATGTAAAAAGGCACGTGGAGAGTGAGAGTCAGCCATTATAATGAAAATTCTCCAAATTGATTGTGACTGATGGCAAGCAAGAGGGCCTACCATTACAATGAGAATTCCCTAATCCATTCTTCACATAAAAAATACTTTTGGTGACTTCCCCGTCGCGTTTCTAGGGTAACGTTAAGAGCTATGCAATTTGTACCGGAGGTACACGTGCCCCGTGCATTTAAAAATAGCGCCTTGTAAAAGGCCATCTTTAACGTAAACCTTGAAACTGCTAGTAAAAGAAGTTTGAACAATCACCAACAGATGTCTCCACTATCAACTTAGGTACGCCCTCTGGGGCGAGGATGGACAATTTACTTTTGAAGTAATTTGGTGTGTTAAGGTTTCCTAAACTGAATTGTTTATTGATTATTTTTGGTGTTCTGAAGTTATCAACACTTCTGTCTCTTCCCGCCAACCTTATATTTCTACCAATAGAAAGTTTTGTACATTTATTTAACTACCAATCAACACTTTTTGTTTATTAATTTAACCAATAGGAATTGTGGGTGTGTCAAGGCCTTGGCCCAGAGTTTTCTGGAACCTTCCTCTCAGCTATAAAAGCCGGGGGCTGGTGAGCCATGTTATCTTTGTGATCGCTCCAGTCTAAAGTGTGCTCGTAACGGAGGCAGGGGGAAAAGCTGCCTCGTCCATCTTCTGGAGGTCCACCAGCTCAAGGTAATGGCAGACTCTGCATAACTACTTAATAATCTTTGAGAGCTAGCTCGAGGGGAAGTTTCAGATCTTTCGTAGTGCAACTTTTATTTTTCTCAATGTAAATTTCAAACGTTAAATGTAAATTTCAAATAAGTTTGAGGACTCTAGTCCAACTAAGGGAATAAAGAGTGGTTCGCTCTTGTATTCCTCTTCAACTTGATTGAGGCGACTATGTTTTAATAAAATTTAAACATCTCGTAATTTTGTAACTTAAAATTTACTTTTCATCTAGTCACCTCCGTAGTATAGGCTTAGCCTTTGTAACGTCGGGCCGTAAGCCCCCATAGGGTTTTAAATTATTTCATGTGAATTTCAAAGGAGTGCAAGTGTTCGCCTCCTAACATTTTGATTTTAGGGCGGTAACGTTAACCTTTTCTTTTTCAATAAGGCCAAGTAGAATGGGTACTTATTACCCCTGTTGAAGTTAACTACTAGTCTTCTGTTTTCTATATAAATTCGACTGTTGAGACTGTTGTTTTTGTGGGAAAATGTAGATTGTGCCTGTAAGAGGCCTGGATCTGGCAAAGTTTGAAGAGTAGTCTCCTAGGTATTTGTTTGGAGCAAAGGTGCTCTTGTACTGTAGTATATTTTGGGAGCTCAGTCTCCTAGAGGAGTTATTGAATGGAACACCTCTTATCTCTGTTGAAAATTGGGAGCTTTAAGCTCAGCCTGTAAAATTGTAGTCGGATTATTCTTGATTGTCTTTGGAGCTCACGAGCTAAACTTGCACCTGAGTATTTGTATTGCCTAGAAATGTTTGAAAAGAGAAAAATAAAGGGGGTTAAGAAATGAAGAAAATTGCCAATTTTAAAGTTTTAAATTAATCTTCCATCTTTTATACCGGGTAATTACGCTGCGGTCCGCCTCTGTGGTGTAGTGGTTAGCGTGATTAGCTGCCACCCCCGGAGGCCCGGGTTCGATTCCCGGCTCTGCCACGAAATTTGAAAAGTGGTACGAGGGCTGGAACGGGGTCCACTCAGCCTCGGGAGGTCAACTGAGTAGAGGTGGGTTCGATTCCCACCTCAGCCATCCTGGAAGTGGTTTTCCGTGGTTTCCCACTTCTCCTCCAGGCGAATGCCGGGATGGTACCTATCTTAAGGCCACGGCCGCTTCCTTCCCTCTTCCTTGTCTATCCCTTCCAATCTTCCCATCCCTCCACAAGGCCCCTGTTCAGCATAGCAGGTGAGGCCGCCTGGGCGAGGTACTGGTCATACTCCCCAGTTGTCTCCCCCGACCAAGAGTCTGAAGCTCCAGGACACTGCCCTTGAGGCGGTAGAGGTGGGATCCCTCGCTAAGTCCGAGGGAAAAACCGAACCTGGAGGGTAAACAGATGATGATGATGATGATGATGATGAATTCCGCTGCACCTGACGTTTCTGCTTTTAGACATTCCAACAAACGTCAGTGGGGTGATGGTCGATTTTCCTTTGCCGTGTACCAAGCTACAGTCGCCTTTAAATCACTTACTGCGTCTGCACTGCACGACTTTTGCAAAAACATGTATGCGGCAGGTATTTACACAAAACATCAAACTGCCATACGATTATGTAAAATGTATGTGCGAATTATAAGCTTTCGATTGGTTATGAAATTATCGCTAAAAGCGATGGCATACTGATAGGAAACGTGTGTGAGTTTGTGAAGCGGAACGTAGTTTTATACGAGGTACGCTTTCTAATAAACTGGAGACAACAGTCACCGTAGTGTAGTGGGTGAACTACAGACGTGTTGACGCATGTTGCGTTGGTAGGTGGGTTCGAATCACGTGAGCGAAAAGCATTTTTATTCACATTTTAGACTTTGAGGATCAAATAAGCGGCCATTCGAGCCAAATTCGACCAATAGCATGCAAGTTGAATGTGTAGTGGCCTGACATTTGGTGTAGCCTAGTAATCCTCGTCATTTCTTCGCTATGTATTCAACAGATGAGTATGTTGACACGCTCCTTATCTACGGTGAAGCAAGACAGAACGCACAGGAAGCACAGCGCCTGTACTAGGAAAGATTTCCACACAGACAACAACCAAACGGAAATACGTTTAGGAGAGTGGAGCGAAGTTTGCGTACAACTTCGTCACTTTCCCGAACAGAGGCACCAGTTACGTCCGGGGAAACTGCTAAGATGGTTTTGGACATTTCCCGGGAGAATTCTCACACGAGTACCCGGGCAGTAGCACAACAGGCCAACATCAGCCAGTCGTCTGTTGTAAGGACATTGCATTCCAGTTTTCTTCGTCCGAATCACCTGCAACTGCATCAAGAACTCCACGGACGAGATGTCGAAGCTCGTGTTGATTTCTGTGCGTGGATACTGATGCAAGTGGCAGATGATCCAGCGTTTTATCTCACATTTTATTTTCGGACGAGGCACGATTTTATAATAATGGCTCTGTGAATCGTCATAATATGCACTACTGGAGTGTTGAAAATCCCCACTGGGTAAGGCAGGCAACATTTCAGGCACGATGGAGAGTTAATGTATAGTGTGGTGTACTGGGTGATCACCTAATTGGACCATATTTTTTTGAGGACCATTTTTCAGGAGACCGGTACCTAGAGTTTCTTCAAGACCAACTACCATTGCTGTTAGAGGATATGCCCCTGGGTGAGCGTGTAACCATGTGGAATCAACACGACGGAGCTCCCCCGCACATGCCAGCAGATGTTCGCAACTACCTGAAGGTTACACATCCCGGTCGATGGATAGGAAGGGGAGGATCTGTCACCTGGCCTGCTAGATCGCCCGATATGAGGACACGGGACTTCTTCCTATGCGGCTATTTGAAGGATGTAGTGTACGCTCAGCAGCCGGAAAATGTCCGGCTCCATGGCTAAATGGTTAGCGTACTGGCCTTTGGTCACAGGGGTCCCGGGTTCCATTCCCGGCAGGCTCGGGGAGTTTTAACCATCATCTTGTCCTCGGAGACTCCCGGCAATAAAAGCCATACACCATTTAATTTTTTCAGCCGGAAAATTCTGAAAGCCTTCGAAACCTTATCCGTAACAACTACAATGCTACAAAGAGGCCGAGTGGCAGTTCAACGGCGTGCTGAAACGTGCATTCCTGCAGAAAGCCCTCCAGGGTCGGTTTTTCCCTCGGACTCAGCGAGGGATCCCACCTCTACCGCCTCAAGGGCAGTGTCCTGGAGCTTAAGACTATGGGTCTGGGTATACAACTGGGGAGGATGACCAGTACCTCGCCCAGGTGGCCTCACCTGCTCTGCTGAACAGGGGCCTTGTGGGGGATGGGATAATTGGAAGGGATAGGCAAGGAAGTGGGAAGGAGACGGCCGTGGCCTTAAGTTAGGTACCATCCCGGCATTTGCCTGGAGGAGAAGTGGGAAACCACGGAAAACCACTTCCAGGACGGCTGAGGTGGGAATCGAACCCACCTCTACTCAGTTGACCTCACGAGGCTGAGTGGACCCCGTTCCAGCCCTCGTCCCACTTTTCACATTTCGTGTCAGAGCCGGGAATCGAACCCGGGCCTCCGGGGGTGGCAGCTAATCACACTAACCACTACACCACAGAGGCGGACTACAATTCTGTGTACAAAGCAGAATTCCGTAGCAAAACACGGTTACATCTGCTAGTACTGTATATATAATTTGCATTCATTCATTCATTCACTCATGAAACTCTCTCCCAAGTTGGTGGTTATCCGTGACTGGGAGAGAGGATTTTTCTTAGTTATTTTAATTACTTAAGTTGAGAATTAAGTACTTCATTCATTCATTCATTGAAGTCATTCAAATGGATGTTGTATTTCTAGGATTACGTTAAAGTATACGTAACAATACATGCAATAAATTCTGTTCTGTTGGTTTAACGTCCGTTGGTCTTTGGTGATGAAAGGATGAGAAAGTCTAGAATACGGAGGTAGTAGCCGGGTATTTAATTAAGGTACAACCTCAGGCTTTGCCTTGTGTGAAACTGGAATAAAGAACGGAAAGCCTTCTTCAGCGCTATCGACAGTGGAATCGAACCTACCATCTCTCGAATGCAAGCTCACAGCTACGCGACGCGAACCGCGCAGACAACTCACTCGGTAAGCAATATGACTGTTGGTACTAACGCTGATACTGCCGGAATCCGGTGTAGCAATTCTAACACGTATCCTCATACTTGGAGATAAACGGTTACGCAATAGGAAATGATAAGAATTGTTTATCAGTTGGGAAGTCTCTTCCTCAGAAATTAGGAGTAAAACTGAACATTCTCCACCCAGTGATAAAACACTCCAAGTACCTTCCTCATACACAAACAATATACACGTCACTCTACCAGCAATATCCCATTATTAGCCATGAGTCTTTTTTAAAATCTTAATGTAAGAACACAGAACACCCACAAACTGTCTTGAGCTTGTCTCAGGTATTACTAGATTCCTTGGAGCCATCATGGTTCACTTCGGTTTTGGTCAGTATTTTAAAGCCCGAGGTCCTTCCTGAAAGCACTTGATTCTCCTGGTGAAAATTCCAACTCGGGATCGACCGGGATTTGAACCTCGGGCGTCTGGGCGAAAAACCAGCAGCTAAGCCACCGCGCTAACCACAACACTCTCGACAACTAAACCGGTAATCATTCCATCAACGGTAATTTACAGCACGAACGAAGATAGAAGATAGAAGAGATCAGCCAATTACTGTACTTCCCTGTTTCCCTGTAAGGACTAATGGGTCCCGCACGATGGAAATCGTGTTACAATTCTTTCTTTCTTTCTTAATCTGTTTATCTTCCAGGGTTGGTTTTTCCCTCGGACTCAGCGAGGGATCCTACCTCTACCGCCTCAAGGGCAGTGTCCTGGAACGTCAGACATCGGGCCGAGTGATAACACTGGGGAGGAGGACCAGTACCTCGCCCAGGCGGCCTCACCTGCTATGCTTAACAGGGGCCTTGTGGGGGGATGGGAAGATGAGAAGATTGGAAGGGATAGAAGGGGAGGAGGGAAGGAAGCAGCCGTCGCCTTAAGTTAAGTACCATCGTGGCATTTGCCTGGTGGAGAAGTGGGAAACCACGGAAAGCCACCGGCTGAGGTGGGAATCGAACCCATCTCTACTCAGATGACCTCCCAAGACTGAGTGGATCCCATTCCAGCCCTCGTGCCACTTTTGAAATTTTTTATCAGAGCCGGGAATCGAACCCGGGCCTCCAGGGGTGGCAGCTAATCACGCTAATCACTACAGCACAGAGGCGTGTTACCATTCACGAGAAAATATTGTGTATCGGGAGGGCTCGACCGCGTCGTTCCTTCGAGAGTGGCGTCAAGTGGGGCAGTAGAGTGGGCGATCAATAACGGGACTGAATTGACATCAAGTGACAGGTGCTTCTCAATGCCTAATTATATGTCCTTCCTCGGGGAGCCACTTGTGGGTTATTGTAATCTCAGCAATGGGGACGCAGCGGTTCGGTTCGGAGCAGGTACTACGACGTCAGTACTCGGTTAATCCGAGTACGGAACAGAGTACGAATCTGTAGCTTTGAAGGTAAAGTTTGTATTGATAGCCGACATGTACGTCTGGAGACAATATTACAGTTATTGGGTAAAAGTATTCCATAATGCATGAGGTAATTGACAAAATGAAACCTCTTTTCTTGAAATGGGGTAGGGCCTATGACTAAACTCATACAACCTCAAACATTTATTTGATCCTTACGCCATCACCTGCAGCTCCTTCCGAATTTGGAGTTAGCGTACTGGTATTTTACGCACCGTCCCGTCCATAGATAGGAATGGAATTAATTTCATCATGCGCTGCTAATTTTGTTCAACTCCTCGACTGAATGGTCAGCGCTGAGGCCTTCGGTTCAGTGGGCCGCGGGTTCGATTCCCGGCAGGGTCGGGGATTTTACTCGCGTCTGATTAATGTTTCTGGCTCGGGGATTGGGAGTTTGCGTTCGTACCAATACTCTCCCCTTCATATTCAGACAACACACCACACTACCAACCACCCTTCACATAGGTTTAGCGTTAGAAAAGGCATCCGACCGTAAAACAGGGCCGCATGTTCGACGCAGTCGCGTCCGCGACCACATAGGTGTGGGAAGAAGCGGAAGAAGAAGAAAATACGTTATTAATTCTATTGTACTGCTCTTTGGATGAATGGTCAGCGTAACACGCAATAGTGAATACATCCCTCCACATCAGGAAGGGCACTCGGCCGCAAAACTGGACCAAATCCACATTACATGGCGACCCCAATAAATTGGGAAAAACGAGGGAGAAGAAGATACGTTATTATATCCTGTACCCTGTCCTTAGAAGTCAGTTTTATGTCATGGCATACATTTGACGTCCCTCTTTCTGTGCAATAGAATTACCTGCAAATTTTACATGTAGCGTATTTTTTATCTGGACTGCAAATGAAATACTGACACTCACGGGATGAATTTTGCGGCATTATTGCCTCGTTATTATTATTTTTTAAATCAACAGAAAGTGTAACGCACTAACTTTCAAGAAAGGTGCGATAAACCTGTAATAAAAGAAACAAAAGAACAGTCGTCTCAGTCTGCAGTGGAGATAACTCCAGCAGGATTCTGCTTTTTAGTCTAGTTGGAAGTGAACTGAAGCTCACACGGTGCTCCACGGAATACACTGTGACGTCACACAACTGCTAGTACTGAATTACTGTACAGTTTTACTTGCTTCGTCCCCACCAAAAACAAATAAGCGTTCAACGCACGAGAGATGTGGATGGAAAACTTCCTCCCTAGAGGATTTCAACAGAGGTGTGGAGATGAGACTGGAGTTCACTTTCTTGTACCAGTGTCTTAATACGTTTTCTAGGTTAGGACATCGAATCCTGGAGACCTTATTTCGTAATTAAGAGTGCGAGAGCCCCTCTCAGTAGATTTACTTGCACGTACGGGCTATGCTGATTAATGTACAATGATTAGTACTAGGTGAAAAACCATCATTTCTTCAATTCACTGGAGGATGAGGGCAAGGTCCGACTCTACAAAGAATAGAGGTATAGACATAGGGCTATGGAATATACCGTAGGGATCAGAAGAGATGAAAGAGCAATCCGGGACTCAGTGACGGTGCTCGTGATCGTCACATTACGCTCCACTTAGGCCTACATGTTACAGAACTTCCTTTTTTCTTACAAATTGCTTTACGTCGCACCCAAACAGATAGGTCTTATGGTGACGATGGGATATGAAAGGCCTAGGAGTGGGAAGGAAGCGGCCGTGTTCTTAATTACGGTTCAACCCCAGCATTTGCCTGTTGTGAAAATGGGAAACCATGGACATCTATCTCCAGGGCTGCCGAGAGTGGGGTTCGAACCCACCATCTCCCGGATGCAAGCTCACAGCTGCGCGCCTCTAACCGCACGTCCAACTTGCCCGGTACGTTATAGAACACCTTTTTTTCTCTGATATCTCTTATAACACATCGAATGGGTGTGCAGTGGAATTTTCACTACAAGCCACATGGTGTCAGAAAAGGAATTCAGTGGCAGAAAAATCCAGGGCGTGAAGATTATACCCAGGGAAAATGGAAATGGCAACAGCACGAAGGAATGGGTCGTTCGTGTTGTTATTGGAGACATGGAACGATACCGGCTTGTTCATATGACGCTTCCCACCTTGTTGATCACGGATGAACCACCTCGTGCAGCTGGTTTACGATCCCGTGTCCCTGCAACAAGTATTATACTAATCCCACAGCATCGACGTGTGACGCTGTCCTGGTGTCGGGAACGATCATGCTGGGCCGAAGTGTCGTCTTCAGTGATGAATCACGCCTTTGTCTTGGTCGCAATGATGGTCGAAATCGTGTCCGAGGGTGTACCGGGGAGAGAAGCCACGCCGATCTTATTCTCGAGAGGCACACAGGGTCAAACCCAGGCATTAGAGCTATTTGCATTCATGTGGAATCACCTTTAGTGATAGTTGGGGGGCACAATGATTGCCTGATAGTCAGAGGGTCTGATGAAGACCATTGCATATAGGAAAATGCCCGCCCTCACACTGCAGGCATCTCCTGGGAAGCTCTCCAAGACGTTTTATACATTTTCTTTTACAATTTTGCTTTACGTGGCACCAACAGAGATCGGTCTTATGGCGACAATGGCCTTGATCTTAGTTAAAGTACAGCCCCAGTATTTGCCTGACGTGAAATGGGAAACCACGGAAATCCATCTCCAGGGCTGCCGACAGTGCAAACTCACAGCTGCGAGACCCTAATCGCACGGCCAACTCGCTCGGTGACTTTTTATACAGTGACCTGCCAGGTCCCCTGACCAAAGCCCTATTTAGTATGTTAGGGACTCAATGGGTAGACGCCTGCAGAATTCCCTTCAGCCGCCCCGAACTGATCCTCGCGGTGCAGCAAGCTTCCCGCAGAATGACAGCTTGACGTCTCTCTCTCTCTCGCCTTCTACCCAACGAACAACCACGAGTTTACAGGAATGATGACAAAAATGGCATTACGTTACTTCCCTGCTGGCAAGCAGCTAGAGATGTTACCATGGTAACTGGTAGAATTGTCGATCTGCAAGGGTGTCCGTCACTCGACGCAGAACAAGAAACCCGTAGAAAACAGTAATTTTCTCCATCATTTGAAGAATGAATGAATGTATGTAGATAACAAAAATGATTTTAAATCAAGGGACGTTTCATATATAGTTTACACATTTTACAGAAAATCAACAGAGTATGTGAAAATATCAAATAACTCGTTTGTCTTTTCTATAACACCACAAGCTCAGCCTATTCAGTGATTTTTAAATCATGTGCACATCAAAGCTGCTTCTGGATGAGTATACAGGTACATACAGTATGAAGTTTGGCCGTTTCGCCGTGATGTTGGAACAGACTAACAGACAGATAGAAAAACAGGCACGAGAGCTAAAAACCACTGATATGATCTTGAGTTGACCTAAAATGGATAAATATAGGAACAATTGGCAAAATAAAGGAAATTGCAGACAGCAGAACCCCTACAGCTTTATTTACAAGACAGATACCGTACTTCTACAGTTTAACACTAACAATTATCACTAACAAGGGTAAGGTGGGAGGAGCTATAGGGTATAAATGCAAATACGGCTGTACCACGTACACATGGCTGTGACCTTTTAGAACACCAGGATCGAAGAAGAGAGTCGGACTTGCTCGTCCAATGTCCGCCTCGTTCGGCGTTTTGAGGCAGGTCAGAATCCCGTGCGTGACTGCATTCCAAGACCACACCCAAGAACCTTGAACTACAGCACTTCTTTTACTATTATCATTGGAAGTCCAGCAGCCAGATGGAGTACCAGATACCCGCTTTGGAATGTTATCTCCAGCTCTAACTACTGAAGATCAACCAGACTCGAAGCATACAGTAATAAATTTGTTTTTATATTCTAATAAACATTATAATATTCGACTATCCTCTTCCAGTGCACATACAACTCATGTTTTGGCAAAATGAAATTAGGGACGCCCGTCGAAGAAAGTAAACCTCGCCCAGTATTAATTAAACAAAACACACTAATACTATGTATGTACGTATGCATGTATGTATGTATGTATGTATGGATAGCGAGCCCCCAATCTGAAAGCTGATGGGGTACCCAAAGGCTCCCCCACCAGCAGTCATAGACAGGCGAGGCGTCACTGAAGGATAAGGAGTGAGGTAGTTTCCCGTTGTTTCCTCACTTAGCCGGAAGGAGTGGCAAACTCACCCAGATGTATACGTCAACCGAGCCTATGGGCAGCACTTTCACATCATTCATCGGAGGGACTGGCTGCATAATTGATGTTGTTACGAACATTTCTAGTACTTCGGTCACTTTTATATTGTCAAAGCCAAGAATGAGAGACTAGTCGATGGAAGTTCTATCCCATACCAGAAGATGTAGTGCACAGTTTACATTCTGACTCACTAGGAAGATATCTCGCCTTACAATAATACTACGTCTTCGAGTGGCCATCCGTTACCGGAAGTTGGCGCTTCACATGCCAATCTTGCCCTTTTTTCTGCAGTTTCAAGTACTGTAGTTCTGTCGATGAAATTTTGCACGAAGTCGGCATATTTTTCAGCCAGGTTATCCGTGGACTTCCGCGTCCCCTAATGCGAGCTACTTTCCGTTTAGGTATTAACTGAAGAAGTGGATATCTCATCATGTACCCTAGATATACAATTTTCATATTCTTAGCAATTTTACATCGTTCCTGAGTCTCCGAAATAATGTTTGATTTGGCATGTGGTCTGTTCAGGAATGTCTTAACATGCGCCTATAGACCCACATCTCAACCGCTTCTAATCATTTTGAGTGGTTGCAGTCAGTGGGCATACTTCTACATTGTACAGCAAGTATGTGAAGACGTAGATTTTCACGAAACGAAGCTTAGTATGGATGTTCAAATGATGCATTTTTAGTACACAACTAATCTTGACAGAGGCATATCGTTCCTGTTCTGTTCGACATTTCATTTCGACTAATTGGTCCCAATCTGAATTCATAAATCTCTCTGGATATTTAAACTTCTTCACTCATCCAATTTCTGCGCCATTTAGAAATAGTTTTCCTGTAATGTTTTGTTGTTTACTAATTACCGTGCATTTTGCCATTTTCACATTGATTTTTAATTATACATTCGTTTTTCTAGACCTTCCAAGGAATTAGCAACTGTAACTGCATCATCTACGTATCTGATTTTTGATTAAAGAACTGGAATTGCATATACTATATGTAAGGCATTTGATAAAGTAGATCATGGAAGACAACTGGCTAAAATGAGTGCAACTGGACTAGGAAAAAGAGTGGCTGAATAGGTGGCTATATTTCTAGATAACCGAACTCAGAGAATTAGAGTAGATGAAGCATTATCTGATCCTGTAATCATTAAGAGAGGAGTTCGTCAAGGCAGTATTGTAACTGTTCGCTCTCCTAAGCTTCACACTTAGGGAGACGAAAGTTAATAGCTGGGGACACATGAATATAAGATAAACTATATGTGGCGTGCCCGCAAATTGCCACGCAAATAGAATCAATTATCATTCCATGGTTTCCCATTTCTCTATGTAATGTTTGGGCGCCAGCTTTACAGTTTTAAACAAAACTGTAAAGCAAAATAGAGCATAGAGACTTATACTTAAATCACAGGGGTAGGATTTTAAATAATTAACCATTAAGTATCGCTTGAGAAAGAAAATTAACGCAATATAAAATAAAATGAATTTATTATACAAATAAATGAGATGAATCGGAAAAGTTCCTTTAAGCAAGGAGGGATTTTAGAATTTAATTTACTGAAATTTGCTGTTGCTTGCTTTATCTAATTGAGGCTCACCAATTACAGCTTCCGTTGAGGTCATCTATATTCCGTGGTTACTCGTTCCCCTCTTCTCGATGTAAAATTGGCTCCATGGACATCCTTCCTTCCTTCTGTTATATGGTTTGGGCTATCTGGACTAGCACTCCCTAATTGCCTAGTCTTTAAATTAGACATTGGCTCTATACTTGTGAAAATTGATCAGCGTTGATCGTAGGAGGAGAAAATTCAGAGATATGAATTTTTCCATGTTAGCAGAAATCTCAATCCAACTTAGCTATACTACTGATACAAGACAGACTTGTATCAAATTCCGTAGACTTGAACTAAACGTAGTTCTTCGTCCCGAATAATTACTGAATATATCACAAGCCGTAAGCTTGTTTCGTCTCACCCTGATCCGACAGCATCACAGCAGCTAAGTACTGTGTCTTGAAGCGACAACTCACTGTACGAAAAAAACTATGTCTCGAAGCGACCACTCACTGTCTCAAAAATAATAAAGTAATTGTGGTTCTGTGTCCGCGCTAGATCATATATGCAGGCTCTCCCCACTCTTGGTAACAGCTCAATACCAAATCTCAATACAACGAAGCATCTGATTCGTAGATCGAATTATCATCTCCCTCTCTTCATTCTTCACAAGAAACCAGTAGGCGTGGCGTTAATGTAGTTGCCTGGCTTGCTAGCCTTGCACGCGGGTCGCTGTGTAATACCTTTGCTCATGAGTTAAACCCGTGAGTCATCCAACTTCCCCGCTTCAAGAATAACTTTTCCGTGTACACAAGTATGAGATGAAATGACACCAACTCTGTCTCAACATTGACCGTATTTACAGTACATAATGAATTCCTATCCTACATAATATAATAATTTAAATAATAAATGATGTTCTAATATATACAATATGATTCCAAAAGCATTATTTAGAAATGATTGAAGTTAAATTAATATGTCTTTATAAATAATTGCCGATGGTGGATAATCTTGATATCGAGTGATATCGCATAAAAGGATTGTACACTAAATTAATATGGCTGGAGAAGCCTGGACGGTTACTTAATTATTGGACCTTTATGTTTTCTTATACATATATACAATTATGAGTAAAGAACTGGAATAAGAGGTAATAATTTTTACCGATGATGATGTATTGTATAGAGTACTAAATAAGTTACAGGATTGTGAGCAATTTCAGAAAGACTTCGACGAAGTTGTGAGATGGACAGCAGAAAATGGTATGCTGATAAACGGGGTAATGGAATGAAATTGCGTATGGCTTTTAGTGCCGGGAGTGTCCGTAGACATGTTCGGCCCGCCAGGAGCTGGTCTTTTGATTTGACGCCAGTAGGCGACCTGCGCGTCGTGATGAGGATGAAATGATGATGCAGACGACATATACACACCAATGATGGTTAAAATTCCTGACCCTGCCGGGAATCAAACCCGGGACCCCTGTGACTAAAGGCCAGCTCGTTAACCATTTAGCCATGGATCCGGACATAAACGGGGTGAAAAGTGACGTTGCAAGATTCACAAAGATTAAAAGTCTCCTCAGTTTTAATGACCGTGTTGATGGCGTGAGTGCACCTGATGGGGACCGCTGTAAGTCCCTAGATGTTAATATCTTAATGAGTGCCTCCAGTCGCCCAGCTGCGGTACAAGAGCGCTATCCACGTGCATTTCTTCCTTCTCAACTTGGTGCCATCCCACTCCTCTTCCTTCCAGGTCCTGCTTTACTTGGTCTGTGTCTAGGTCCTTTGTCTTCCAGTTCTTTTTATAGCCATTTTCTTACTGTTCCATCCTTTTAACATGGACATACCATGTGAGTCTTGATGCTCTTAGCGACTGCTTTACTTGTATATTATGACGGATCTCTTATCTCTTATTATTTTGTGTAGCACTGACCTCAGGAACTTTATTTCTGCAGTTTGAAGTCTGCTACTATCTCTACTTTTGATCGTAAAGGTTTCAAGGGCATATGTAGTTATTGGCACAATGATAAAGGGCTCTCTTTGTACTTAAAGGTATTTGGTTACCCCATAGAAAAAATCTAACTTGGTGATAAAATTGTGCTCCTTTTTGGACTCTGTTAGTGATCTCAGCAGAGGACTTGGCTACAATACTACCAAGATATTGAAAATGGTTAACGTTGTCTAGTTTCTCGCCGTCCATTTGGATGTTAACCTGTAGGGTTTGCCTGCTGACTGGCATCACTACTGGTTTTGTGTGGCTGATTTTTAGCCCAAACTGCTGGCTCCAAGTGTTTAATTTCTGTTGAACTTCTCCCCCTGCTCCTCTCCAAATAACCACATCGTCTGCGAAGATAAATGCATTGAAACCTTTAATTCTCTTAATTACTTCTTCTACCACCATAATGAACAGGAGAGTTGACAAAGTGCTTTCCAGTTGCACTCCTCTATTTGTAGAGAACCAGTGACAATAACCGCCTCCTATCGGGATACAGCTCTGGCAGTGGTTGTACGCTACAACATGTTTGTTTACCTTGTTGGTAAGCTATACTGGCACGTTCCTTCTTTCCAGATATTCCCATATTTTGTCTCTTTGCAAGCTGTCATACGCCTTTTCTATATCCCGGAAGACAAAGATGATATCTATTCCCTTCTCGCAGCGTTTCTCCATTATCATCTTAACAGTGGAGATAAGGTCGGTTGTTGTTATGTTGCTTCTAAACCTGTACTGTCCCTCTTCAAGCTGTGGTTCAGTAATGGCCCTTAATTGTCGTTCAATAATTTTCGCCATCAACTTAAGTCCGTGTGATAGAAGTGTGATTCCTTTGTAGTTGCCACATTTTCGCCTGTTTCCTTTCTTGAAGAGGAGTACAAATTATGTACAAGCACTCTGTATAACCATTGAAGTCCATGGATCCCAGCAGTTTAGACCATGTCTGTACTCACCTCATTTATGCCTTGTGATTTGCCTTGGCTCATATTCTTCACCGCATTTTCCACTTCTGACCAAAACAGTGGTGTGTCACGCACTTCAGCCGTTTCTAAAATTTCTGGCTTTACTTGTCCTTTCTCTTTCAGATCCTTTCCAGTATACAGCTGTACAAAATGATTCCTCATATCTTTTTGCATGTTTTTACTCTTCTATGCGATAGTCCCATCTTCTTTCCCTAGAGCATTTATCGGAGTAAATGGGTTCCTTTCATTTTCCACGACCCTATACAGTAGCTTCTTTTCGCTTTTACAGTCTTCTTTCAATTTCTCAGTAAACTCTGTCCAACATTTTTCTTTTCCCATCTTAATTAATCGTATTAATGTGTTGTAAATAAGGGTACAGATTCTTGATATGGCTGTATGGGTATTTTGGGGTTTTAGGATGTAAAGGAGAGAGCTTGTAATTTACTTGTAAGACCCACATTAAAGTTTGGTTCCAGTGCATGGAACTTTCTCCAGGATTACTTGATTCTAGAACTGGAAAAATATCCAATGGGAAGTGGCACGATTTGTTCTGGGTGATTTCCGACAAAGGAGTAGTGTTACGAAAATGTTGCAAACTTTGGACTGGGAAGACTTCGGAGTAAGGAGACGAGCTGTTGGACTAAGTGGTATGTTCCGAGCTGTCAGTGGAGAGATCGCATAGAATGACATTAGTATAGGAATAAACATGAGTGGAGTTTTACAAGTAGGCAAGATATGTTGTAATGGGAATTCAAGATTACAAACTGGGGCAGATATTCGTTTATAGCAAGAGGAATTAGCGAATGAAATAATTTATGAAGGAATATGTTCGGTACATTTCCAATTTCTTTGAAATCATTTAAGGAAAAACGAATAAACTACTGATAGAGAAGCTGCCACCTAAGCGACAGCGCTAAATGCAGATAAATAGTGACTGACTGATCGTTCGCCGATATGAAGTCCTTCTGTTTTAAATCGTTCAGCGTACATCTACACAGCTGCATGAGCATTCTGTCCTGTTTTGTCTGATAAAAGACGTTCACAGGCTTGTGGATCGTAGTCCGATTTTGTCAGAAGCTTCCAACATTTCACCTGATGCTGTGCTTGGAATTTTCAAGGGTATCGCTGAACGTCAGTAGTGGACTTAGAATTCCAGGCATAGTATCCATTGAAACGTTGGGAGCCTCAAATCCAATCGAATCACGGTCTATAAGCCTGGAAAAGTTCTTGGTTACCCACATACTGGCTATGAAACATAAATATTTTGCTTTTTTTGGTAAACATTATTTATAATATAATTATTTACTAATTAAATGTAAAGAGCGACCTGTATTCTACATTTTCCAGTTTTCACTGTGCCTACTCCACAGGATTCAAATACTATCACACGTAATAAAATTCCAGAACATTTGAGAGCACTGACTGGTAACCGAAACAATATATACCTATACAAGAATCGTTCCAACTTTGTAAAACCATATATAGTTTTGACTATATGCATTTATTTATTGGTAAAGTTATGTAACATATTTACTATTATTTACATTGTCACGTGGCAAGGAGGGCTTATAGCCTCAGGTCTAAGGATATGATCTATTCTAGAGCTGCAAATTTGTCGAAATCAACTTGATACTGTACTTGGCTTTAGGGCAAATGATGACGAGTTCAATTTAATTCTTACCCATTTGTCCTTTTCTTCTGTTGTAACATCACGGGAAACCGGACTGAAGTATTTACACGGAACTCGGTATTTAAGTTTGGGATAACTGTGAGCGGAATCGTAGCTATACAGTATGTCGTTCAAAAAAAACCACCTAGAGGGAGCCGGAAACATAATACTCGGTGTATTTAAGTTTGGTTATACACGGAAATTGCTCATGACAAAATGTATTTAGAATATTATTTATAAAGTTCTTATTCTATACTTTATTTCGATAAAGCGAAAAATAACGGAAATATCAGAAGTAGTCGTGTGGGATGTTTAAGTCCAAGAACCGATTAAAACTCTGTGAAGAGTTGCTATGGAAATCATACCGGCAATGTTGTATATGCTTTGTACATCTTTGTGTGCGTTTTGTATATGAACATGATACTTGGTTTTCATACCAGATTGTGGAGATCAAACGTAAGAAAGATGAAAGTACAGAGGGCTAGAGAGAGCAAGGAAAGAAGTGCGTACCGAGCTTAAGTGCGGCCAGTATCCAGATAGTGGGTTCGAGCCCCACTGTCGGCAGCCCTCGAGATGGTTTTCCGTAGTTTCCCATTTTCACACCACGCAAATGCTGGGGCTGTACCTTAAATAAGGCCACGGCCGCTTCCTTCCCACTTCTAGCCCCTTCCTGTCCCATCGTCGCTGTAAGGCATATCTGTATCGGTGCGACGTAAAGCAACTTGCAAAAAAAAAAAAAAAAAAAAAAAGGAAAAAGAAAAACACAAAAAACAAGTACGTCACGACAGGCCGCTGACAGGGAGAGGCTGTTCCCCTATGTGCGTCGACATAAATGTAACCATGCACATACTAAGTGATAGTTCCGTCAAAGGCGGGTGCAAGAGCTAGTTAGATCTGGGGACTATAGAATGATTGTCTGAAAGAGTAGCAAGTTATAGGCCTAACCTTGTGACGTGATATCATTAGATACAAAGAGTGTGGTTCTCTTACAATTGGCTTCACTGACAGTAAGTAAAATACATCAAAGAATATATAGTATATGATCATTAATTTGTAATTAAATGCAGAAAAAAGGAGTTTTTACGTTTTATATAGACGTTTTTCAGTTGAATAATTAAAACATTAATACATAATTTAGAATCAGTAGGTTTGTAACGCTTCTCATTTTTCATGAAATTTGTGAACTGTATTGCATAATTATAACAGAATATTACGTTTTTAATAACAACGTTAGTTGTTTGACGCCCTTGCAGTTGCTGTACACTTTAAGAGAAGCTACGGTGTGGGAATTTTATCCCGCGGGAGTTCTTTTAACGTGCCAAAGTTGTCGCTTTCAAACATTCTCAAATTCCATTGATCTCGCCTGGCATCGAAACTGCTACTGTACTTGGGAATAGAAAGTCAACGACTAATCGGCTGAGACACTACATTCCTAAGAGAGTACGGTGTAATATACTTTGTTCATGGATATATCTTTGCATATTAAGAATAATATCTTGATACTAGCACCCTGCCATCTTCGACAGTATTTCTCTTATTCTGTTTTTCCGTTCCCACATTTTACGCCTTTTGTTCATTCTCGCGTCATTGTGTCTGTGATGGAAGTTATCTTGTTTGGTGAATATAAATTGCTTCATTTATACAAGTTTTCTACTATGGACATTAAGAGCACCTTAAAAAGATATTTCCCACATACAGTAGTTACACTCATAGTCGCTTTGTAAACACAGCACCATGAGTCGCGGAACTATATTGGTGTAATTTCTTTAACACACATCGCAGTCCAGCGCTCGCACTGTGCAGACACTTCCAGCACCAAGCTCCAGAGAGACTAGCACCCTGAAAGCTAGCCCACTCCCATTTACTGCGATAACTACGGTACCCAGTACCTACGAAGCCCAGCCACCAGAGAGCCCCCAGCTCATTGAGAACAGGCCACCCGTCGTACAGCCTGTTTGAACCGACAATCGGCAACAATCCCTAACTGCCAGTTAATAATAGGCAGAAACGAGCAATTTGTCAGAGCCCTCAGTGTGGTCACTGGTTCGGAACTCGTCCCGTTGTGACACGGTAAAACTACACTTGTTCCGACCGTGCCCACTGAGTGAGCACCTTACAGCGCCGGTCCTCTTATAGAGTTTGACCGTTCCAGTGTTTTACATAAACACCCAAGTTTCCCCAGCCCTAACCCAGCCTTGTCGGAACCACCTCGGTGGACTGAGTAGCCGAGACACCGACCTTCCCACTACTAACCATGACCTCGCACAGTCCTGATCCACCCAATTTCAACGAACCACTTGAAATCCGAACCAAGGAACGCTATTCCAGCTCCTATCCCTTCATCTTCCCTCTTCCATACGACCCATACAGTGACATATCTCCAAAACGGTTGTACCATCACCGCAAAAACATATATACAGCCATAAAACCCGTCATCCAACACGTACAAATGACACAAGAGCTCTGTAATGGATGTATCATCATATTTTCTCTCAACAGACAAGTAAACTACAATGCTATATTTGAACATCTAAAAACTCAGAACATCCAATACAGAGTCTGCTCTCAGTACACCTCAGGCACGGAAACAGCTATACAAACAGAACCTGACATACAGCACTCAGCAGCACAAACAGATGACACTGTAGATGATGCACCTCTCACCTCCCCCCTTTCCCCCCAACCTGAAACCGAGCCCGGGACTGAGATCCCATTAGTCTCACAACCGGGCACGGACACAGCAAACAAATACACGCAGACCAGGCGCAGAACCTGCTCCCAGGTCTGCCAAACAGCCAACACATACACCCACACAGACAGTGACTCGAACCCACGACCCACCCCGCCCCTCCCTAGTCACACAATGCTTCAACTGCCTTCTACTACACCACTCTGCAGCTACTTGCTCTGCAGCTACCCGCTGCAATAGATGTGGCGGCTCCCACCGCCACACTGATTGCACGGTACCGCGGGACCAGCCGAGGTGTGCAAACTGCCAAGGCAGTCAAGCCGCCTCATTCCCTGGTTGCCCCTTTATCAAACAGGCAGTGAAGGAACACTATAGACACGCCAAACATTTACAGACAAACACTCAACCTACAGCACATACAGCTACCAACACCCTACCTCACTTGAACCCCGGACCCTATATCCAGCAACCCAGAAACCAGACCATTCAAGACACCACCACCATCCTGAACTTACTACTGCTAAACCTTCTATCGACCCATAACCAGAACCCCCCACCCCCCATGCCAAGCAAACAACTTATCATAGACTAAAGTCTCCAAGTATCCCACCCCCGCCAAGTCAGCAAGAACATGCCCTCACTTCCTTAACCGCACAAACACCTCACTCCTTAAAGCTCCAACAAAACAAAACACTGGAACACTCGGACACCGAAGCGGGTGCACCACAACAAACTGCCGCATTTCCAATGCTGTAAACTTCCACATTTAAATGCTGTATTTCTAAATTAAAGTATCAAAACCATCCGATACACAGGAATATTAACATATTCCAGTAAACAATCCAGCGGCAAAGCCCGGTAAACCAAAGCAACACCGGGCGTGGTCAGAACATGGATGGGTGACCGTCCAAGTTTGCCCTTGCCGCTGGCTCAAAGATAAATTTAGATATTCTACTTAACATCCAGTCATGGCACATAATGAATAACGTTGCGTTTCACCATATTTTTCACACAACCGCATCCACTTAACAGTTCTAAATTTCACCATTTTTATTATTATTATTATTATTACAATTATCAACTTTTATATATTTTTATTCTGTTTATACTTATTTTCTACAACAGGCCAGGTGAGGAGCGCGGCATAGCGCACCGGTACTGGCACAGCAAACGGCACCCCCCTAGGGGGTGTCCAAACAGTAATATGGTGTGTAATTTCTTTGATTATGTTCAGTATGACTATTCGCGATAAGAATATACACTTTTATTTATATTATAAATACCTAGCTCACAAATGATGAAAGTGTAACAGATTTCATGTTAAAATACCTGAATATAATATTACAGAGCCTCCGTGGCTTTGGCGGCAGCGCTCCGCGATGTGTGAAAAGGAACGTTATTTAAAGGATTTCAATAATAAATTATAGAACGAAAAGAAGCAAAGAATAGCGCCGGTCCCCTTCAACAGCTAAGCAGACGGGCAGGCGCGGGAAGAAGGAAAAAGTGTGGCGTGAACCAATAGGGGGGGGGGGGGGAGGGAGGTGCAGAGATGTGGCAGGAGTCAGGCAGTGTACCGGCTTAGCATTGGCCAGCAGATATTCATTGCTGTTCGCGCGGAACTTGAAATGTCGCAACTTTTAGGCCCCTTAGTTAACGCCCTAATGAATGTCGGCATCCAAAATTGATGCTGACATCTTTTTTGCGTGTACCTCAATGTGTTTTCCAAGTTTCATCGCGTTCGGAGACTTAACCATTGTTGATGTTCCCTCGTCAGACTGTCAATGTGTCATCTCCATACGTGGCGCCAGTACGTATTTGCTACCATTGCTTGCGTTTCGGACACATTAGTAAACACTGTCGCTCTCAGGGTAGATACAATAACTGTGGTGGTTCACACGCTCCAAACCCCTGCTCACAGCCTCAGCCTCTGCGCGTACATTGTCAAGGTCAACACAATGCCCTCAGTAAAGAGTGTCCCGAGTACAACACACGATTAGAGACAAACGAGGTTTCGGTCAAATATAACATACCATTCAAGGAAGCTGAGGAAGCTGTTACGAAAAAATTATATGCTTAAGTGGTTCAGGTATTACCTCTCACACATGAGCAAGTTTTTCCTCCCTTGCCAAGACAACATGTACACAAAATCACATTTTTTTCAACGTCGGCGACCTCCTCCGGAGTAATCCAGAACATCTATCCCCCACTCACCGGTATTTTACCATCCTCATGAAGTCAGTCGGGGGCCAGTGCGCCCAAACCCTTATCCACCCCAGCCGCACTTAATAGCACCCCGTAGTACAAGTCCCTTGCCTGGCGACTTTTATCAACCACTACTTACCTTCTCAGAATTCCTTATTACTGGCATCCTTAACCTAGTTACACAGCTTCTACACGGTATTCTTCTATTAAATCGTAGTATCTCTTCGGCATCGGAACTTCGCGAAATGATAACACAAAACATTCATGGAAGATTTAAAAAAAAAAAAAATATTGCAGTGGAATAGCCAATCAGCGTTGGCTCATAAACACAGTCTTCAACAAGAATTACATGATCGGCACATCAACTTGACATCATTATCTGAGACTTGGTTTCGCGCTGGTATATCAGTTATATTTCCTGGATATCATGTTTTGCGTCCAGAGAGAGATGATGGATATGGAGGCAGTGGTCGTTAAATAGGCAACAATATTCGTCACAGTGCAATATCCCATACTTCTCCCGGTGTTCTTTCTTTCCAAGTGGTAGTGGCTCGTATCTTCCTCCCCACGGTGACATTTACATTAATATCTATCTATTGTTCACAACGTATTGTAATTCAACCAGGCGAATGGAACTTTATTTAACCAACTGGAACCTTCATACATTATAACTTATGTGGGGACCTAAGCCCAGAAAAATGTATCAATTATCTAACAAATCGTAACCTAACCGTTGGTATGACTTTATACAGTTCTTCCAGGATAATTACTATACGTGGGCTTATTTTAGATCTTTTGAGTACAGAGTGCGGCAGAAACAATGGCCACTTTACACATTTTATTTTAGCACGAAGAAATACAACTACACATTATTAATATATACTGTTCGAAAGAAGACTTCTTACATCTGTTGACACATGTCATTTTTTCTAAATGATGTCCATCAGGTGGCCACAATTGTTCGCGATGCAATCTTCTGCACGAGCAAGCAAATTCGTCATAACTTTGTGGAGAGTGTCGTCTGTGATGGTCTCAATTTCGGCGTGCTTGTTATTTGACAAGTCCTGAATAGTTGCTGGCTTGTTAGCATACACATTGGATTTGAGAAATCCCCACAGAAAGTAATCATCATCATCATCATCATCATCTGTTTACCCTCCAGGGTCGGCTTTTCCCTCGGACACAGCGAGGGATCCCACCTCTACCGCCTCAAGGGCAGTGTCCTGGAGCTTCAGACTCTTGGTCGGGGATGAAACTGGGGAGAATGACCAGTACCTCGCCCAGGCGGCCTCACCTGCTATGCTGAACAGGGGCCTTGTGGAGGGATGGGATGATTGGAAGGGATAGGCAAGGAAGAGGGAAGGAAGCGGCCGTGGCCTTATGTTAGGTACCATCCCGGCATTCGCCTGGAGGAGAAGTGGGAAACCACGGAAAACCACTTCCAGGATGGCTGAGGTGGGAATCGAACCCACCTCTACTCAGTTGACCTCCCGAGGCTGAGTGGACCCCGTTCCAGCCCTCATACCACTTTTCAAATTTCGTGGCAGAGCCGGGAATCGAACTCGGGCCTCCGGGTGTGGCAGCTAATCACGCTAACCACTACACCACAGAGGCGGACTAGAAAGTAATCACAAGCCGATAAATCCGGCGAACGGACTGGGAAGTTGACGCCACCAAAGCGGGAAACAAGATGCTCAGGAAACATTCTGCGCAAGACTGCCATGAACGCTGTAGCTGTGTGAGTGGTTGCACCACTACGACTGCATATGGATACTTTTTCGGCGCACTTCGTTCTGTACGAACTGTTGCGACATAACAACATATCGATGTAATGTTACGGTAACACTGTCACCTGCGTCATTCTCAAATAAATACGTACCAAGAATAGGCTTTACAAATGCTGTTTGTTCGCGGCGTCGACCTATGAAGATCTTTCGCCCCTAAGAATAGGCTACTCCGTACAGTAATGCCAGACCACACTGTCACTTTTGCGATATGAAGTGGTCGTTCGTGAATTAGCTTGGGATTGCTAGGCGCCCAGTACCTAAACTTTTGCTTATTCATATAGCCTGATAAATGAAAATGAACCTCGCCAGACATCACGAGGTTATTGATGAAATCGGGTTGAGTGTTCATGATCTCCAGAAGCTCTGTACGTGCCTGCGCCACTTGGAGCTTGTAAGGATGCAACTTCTGTCCGAGATGTTTAGGACTAGCGATGCCGACGAACAGCTCGTGTTGGACTTTGCTCGAAAACAAATGTTACTCTTGGAATGTTGGCCGGGGTGCGAAGGGGAGCTTCTTGTTTGATACAGATTCTGTTGCTCTGAACTGCTGGACCCATCTCGTAATTGTCTTCTTGGATGGAACTTTATCATTTCGATCGAAACGAACACTGCCTTCCTGTGACACTATCACTAATTTTGAAGAACGTTTGAATTACAAATGCACGACCTTCGTTGGACCAACGCTCTGTACTGACCGGAACTGCTTTGAACCGCACTCCACACTGCTACCAACACCAACACTCTACGAAGCCGTGTCCAACAATGCCACGCTATTTAAAATGGGTCACTGTTTCTGCCGCACTCTGTATAAAAGGACTTGCTGAAGCTTATGTGTGGAAATCAGATTCGGTTTTGAAGTTTAAAAGTTAACCAAGGGCACCTGGAACTGCTTTTTCTTTCTTGAGGAGTAGGGGAGGAAATACGAATAGCCCAGTCTTAATGCCAGTCAGTTTCGAGCCGCTGCCTAATTGCACAAGCTGACCCTTCCGCCAATGCTAATGTGGAAACAGATGACATTGCCATACTAAATCCACCTATTATACACTCTCTTGTAGATACTTTTAATTTGTGTCAGCATGACTACATAGAAAACACTTTCCCTTTTTAGTGAACCAGTTGTAGAGTAGCCTATTTAGCAGGCAGTGTTGTACGGAATGGTTTCAAAAATACGAGATGTGATGAGTGTTTGGATGTGTTGTAATAATAATTTTATTTGCTTTACCTCCAAGCAACTACTTTTACGATTTTCGGAGACGCCGAGTTGCCGGAATTTAGTCCCGCAGGAGTTCTTTTATGCGCCAGTAAATCTACCGACACGAGGCTGACGCCTTCAAATAACACCGGACTGAGCCAAGATCGAACCTGCCAAGTTGGAGTCATAAGGTCAGCGCCTCAACCGTCTGAGCCACTCAGCCCGGTGGATGTGTTGTAAAGAATGAATGAAGAGGAGAAGGTAGGTCTCATAAAATGCAATTCTTTGTAGGCTATAATGTTTCTCATGATTTGAAGAATTTGTGTAAAACAACACAGAGAGAGAGTATTCAGAAGTAATGTATGTATGTTGGACTGTAACTGTCGAAATGTTCCATTAAAATTAGAGACTCAAATGTTTCCTCCATTAAGTGATTGTTTGCTTAGTCGAACTGCAGTAGAACCATCTGGACAGTCTCACTAGTTATTTTCGTTTTTGACACAGTATATGATACCTACGTAGAGTCTCCGTGGCTCAGGCGGCAGTGCGCCAGCCTCTCATCGCTGCGTTCGGTGGTTCAAATCCCGGTCACTCCTTGTGAGATTTGTGCTGGACAAAGCGGGGGAAGGACAGAGTTTTCTCCGGGTACTCCGGTTTTTCCTGTCATCTTTCATTCCAGCAACAGTCTCCAATATCATTTCTTTTCATCTTTCAGCCATTAATCATTGCCCCAGAGGAGTGCGACAGGCTTCGGCTTTCTATCCTCGCCGCAAGATTCATTCATTACATTCCTGAACCGGTCGAATGACTGGAAACAGGCTGTGGATTTTCATTTTCATATGATACCTACGTATGCTCTTTCAGCTAATTACTTATCTTCCCCCTTTACAATTAATATATTATTCTTCATAGCTTTGGCTTTACTCGATAAAACGACTAGTGGCTGGGTGAAAATGAAAACCTACAACCTGTTTTCCAGTCCTTGACCGGGTCAGGGATGTAATGAATGAACTAGTTATAGGCTATTATTACAATGGGGTCGCCACTCCCAAGGTGATTAATAATGACTGATAAATGGTACGAAATGAGAATGAAGAGTGTTGCTGTAATTAAAGATGACAGGGAAAACCGGAGTACCCGGAGAAAAAGCTGTCCCGCCTCCGCTTTGTCCAGCACAAATCTCACATGGAGTGACCGGGATTTGAACCACGGTATCCAGCGGTGAGAGGCCGACGCGCTGCCGTCTGAGCCACGGAGGCTTAGTGGCGGGGTATAACGTGAAAATGGACCAGAATAAATAAATTAAGAAGTATCATTTTACAGCGCTGTCTTCAGATTGTTATTTTTTAAATGTCGTAACGTTCGAGCAGAACTATTGAACCCGAGTGACATAGGCCCATAGTCAGTCATGATTTGATTAATAAAATAATATATGGTACATTTATTGAAATACAGAAGTGTAGTTGAAAATATTTCATCTGTGTAATGTCGAAATATGAGCGAGGAAGGACGACAGACTGGAGTCTGACGGATTAGCTCGACACAACAACATTTAGCTACTTCACAGCAGGGGATCTCATTAGTTGGCGAACAGGGAAATACAAGTCCACAAATAAGTCTTGGTCAGAAAGAGAAGGGGATAGGTGACACAAAGGAAGCTCGCAACATGAGTAATGCGCTGGGATATTTTTGGCAGGACGGAGATTCCGTGACGTCATGGAAAACTACGGCGGTTGCGAGGACATTCGCTAGCCTAGGTTCGGGCAGGTGGAGATTTAAATCACGTGACCGCTTGCCGGCCAATCGCTAAAAGTTGATGGAAGACCCAGGGATACCATCTTAAGGAATGATGGATGAGATATTCTCGTAACTTCAAAAATAATCAGTAATAAATTATTGTGAGTACACGGATCGATGTAATGAATTTATTAGATGTCACGCATGGAAAAATAATCAATAATTATTGGCAAATTAAATAAATTGAAGGCTGGATTTCTTGGAAACCAGACAGCTTGAATGTCATTGGCTGGACGAAGACCACGTTGTAAGGGACGCTTCCAAAGGCGCGAAAGGTGAGGAGCTAAATCCACCCGTATTTCCTAAATCTGTGATCGCCAGGAGTTCATATTTAATCCAGCAAATATGCTAGCGGAGTGGATTAATTTGAGATAAATTTTAAAGTCCAATTCGGAGTGCAAGTACCGATATTAAAAATCCACCCCCTCCCTCAGGGGTATGACGTCAATGAATCCGCGAGGGAAAGCTTCATCCATATATACGGGACAAGGGATCCTCGCCAACACACTTGAAATGAATCTCTGGAGCTGAACCGTCGGTCGCAGCTAACTTAGAATTCTACGGGCGTACAGTAACTCAACATTTAATGGCGCGAGCATCCGCCAGTGTTTATAAAATGTGATCGCGCTCAAGCAACATGAACTGGAAATAGTTAACGTAGGACAGTGTTTGTCAGTTATAAATATCAGTGAAGTAAATTAATTGCACTGTAAGAGAGTAATATAAATTGCACCGCAATAAGTACGTAAATAACAGACTGTGTGACGAACAGTACTTTAAGGGAATAATAGCCTGTACTTTGCAATATCGAACCGCTATCATGAACACTTCAAGAGGGCCGTATGAAACGGGCGTATCGCGTCGGACGACATAAATCGCGACGGGCGTAAAATTTGACACCTCGTCGTACGTGTCCAGGTCCATTGTGCGGTAATTGGACGAAGATTAAAATAGTGTAAAATATTAAATTTTTGGGTCTAGGATATTAATTTGTTGTATAAAAGTTAAAGTGTTCAGTGTTAACGTTGTCAATGGTGAAGTATCGTGATAATTAAGGTATTAGTGTAAAATGGTAATGTGCCAGGAAATCTTTTGTGAAACTACGCCATCAAGAATGGAGGAGTAAAATAGTAGAGAGGGGCCGAAAGGAGCCTCTCATCTGCAAAGCTGTAATGGAATACCGAGAAACTAAGATGAGTACATAATGTAAATAATATTTGGGAAATGTTATCGTGATGGGAAAAATGGGGATTATTTGATTAGACTTGGTTACCTTCTGTAACAAGATGAGTCGCTTAACGACCCAATCCTAAATTTGTAGCACGGACAGTAGTAAATATAACAATGTAAATAATCGGGTCTCTTTTTATGTATTCAGTTTGTTGGAGATGTAAATTTTGTAGATATAGGGTAGTACGTTAAGTCATGCATGCATTCCTATTTTCTTTGTAGTCAAGAATAATTTTCTTTACATTTGGTTTTGGTTATTATAGTTAAATAGACCCGATATGTCCTTTTCTGTTTGTCATTTTAACGAGCGATGTAATGACATTGAAGGGAAGTCCAGCTTCGTCATACCAGTTGTGTTTTGTTGTTGATTAGTATGTTCATATTTTCAAAGTGAAGTTGTTAAATTTGTGAGAAGCGATAATAATAATAAAATTTCCAAGTAAATCATATCTGGATTGATTAGTGCCAAAATAAATCGAAATTGTAAAAGGGGTTATGCGTTAAACATATTAAGAGTGGACTACCGTGTAACAGGCGAAAATTAATTTTTTTAAAAAATTAATAATAATAATAATAAATAAAAATAAAACTACTTTGTTTAGAGAAGAATTTACTTTTTTTAAAATTTGGATATAATAATAATAATTCATGTGATATCGGAAATTTAGTGATCAGTGCGTAATAATAAAATTTAAGTGATCAGGTGTTGTGTTTGTCAGGAATCATTTAATGACGGGAGGTCGTTTTTAATTCGGAATTAAAGTGTGTGGTAATTTAACTTGATAAATTAATAATATTGAAATGTAGATCGGTGCTAATAATCCGTACATGTTAATGAACGTGTGGTTTAAATTACGGTCCAATAAATTTTTACGTATAAATGTCGTGTCTTAAAGTTGCAATTCATTAGCCGGAACACGTAGGACTAATATTACGAAACCATGATTGTCAAATTTTGGTAAATATAATTTCAAAATGTTACGATTATTTGTGGAGAACGAACTAAGGTGTAGATCGAAATGAGATAGAAGTTAAAGAATCTGCAGTCAGATAATAAAAGGTCGTACGATGTCAGAAGTGAATAAATAAGTCAGTTGATAATTCTGTGAGAAATAAATGAATCAAGGAATATTGAGATAGAAAGGGATATAAATTCCGTACGAGAGACACTTAGGATATAAATGAGTGTAAAATGTACGGGCAGTGTCACAGAGAAATATTGAGTTACGTAGCGGGTAGAATTCGAACCCGTGACAGCATGTACGAAATAAATAGACTGCACCGCTATTCGTCGAGATACTACGGATTTAAGGAGAATGAGAGTTCAGATTCCACATAAATGATCGTATATTGTAATCATTGTAATGACGAGTGATGACATTCATGATGTCGTGATAATAATAATAATAAATATTGCAGATAAATGATTGGACCGCCTTAATTAAATGAGCGTTGATAAAGATGTTAAACGGGAATCTAAATGAGAATATGCAACCGATATAATAATAATAATGTAAGGACGATGTTAAATCGCCGCGGTCAAATTAATAATAATTGTCATAATAATAACAGTAATGATGACGTTGGTTGATCAGTGAAATCATTGTGATTGCGACCGATATCTTAATATATTTTGGCGGAAGTGACCGGTTCATAAATAATAATAACCTCTTGAGTGACGTGAATAATAATAATAATATCTTAAGTCACCTATTTAATAATAATAATAACCACAAGAGGGATATAATAATAATAATAACATTAATAACCATTTGTGTTTGCGTCCCACATAATAATGACGATATTAATCAAACGTGGCAGTGCCAGGAACCGTTGAGTAATAATAATAATAATAATAATAATAATAATAATAATAATAATAATAATAATAATAATAATAATAATAATAATAATAATTTCAATGATGATAACTTCGTGGATAAATGAATATTCCGACGATAGTGAATTAATTAATTAATTGGTAACAGCATCCCTCGATTCGTATGTTTGAATAATAAGAGTGATAAATATTATAGTCATTTGTTACCTCGTTATTGTACGGTTTCCGCACGGGACGAGTTACAGTAATACTTGGTGTGTTTGTTTACTTCGCTGGCGATGCGAGGGGATGTCATTGTCACGGTATTTCCCACCGCTTCTCGTTATCTCATCTGTGGCAGTAGTCTACTGAGGCTACTTTGTAATATCTCAGATCATGTGTAAATAAAATATAAATGCTAATTCAGTGGTATGGCATCAGCTGGACATCGTAAGATAGGAACTGTCCGTGTAATCCATTTTTCGTAATTCACGAGAAACATTACCCAGTCCGAGTACCGGTCTCGGAAAAATGTATATAGCCGGGGTACATCATCTTAGTTAAATCGGGAAGCCGACCGTAACATGGGTTATGCTCGGGCTCCCGATAGAAGGAAGCTATATCCTTGAACAACGGTTCGATTGAAATGGAATCGACCCATAAGTTATACTCCAATTGTAATTTCTTTCAGAAGCAACCCAGCAAGATATTGATACCACTTGCGGTACAGCAAGTGATTTGTTATGTAACATGTGTGGAAATTTAAATATCACTGCCAAATGTATCAAAGTTTCGTACGCCGGGTGGTGTAATAAACTGCTCCTTCTGGCAATTATTTCAAAGGAAACCATTCTAATAATCTTTTTATTGTAGTTAGATGAGACCCTTTTTAAAGTTAACAGTCACTTCCTAGTCCTATCATGGAGTCCTTAAATTCAAGTTTACAATCGAGCTTTCCCCATTTTAATTGTAAATTGCTCCGTTCATTCCCGTGTTCTATTCTGCCTCTATATTTATATATTCGTGGACTTAAATAATGAACCGACACCCCTGAGATAAATGCTAGTCTGGGACTCGGGAGGTGGACGGGTGCACTATATGCTTTTTGTTGGCTGCATTCATAGATACTGTGATAACAGAGGTTTCCTTCATGACCTCGTGAAATGCATTTGAAAAGACGGTGGATCTTAGAAGTAAATAGCAGGAAGTAATTAGGGATTTATACATTTTAATTAATACAAAATAACACTTTACAACATGTATTTTAGCCATTTTTACGAACAGGTTAACAATTAAAAATTATTATAGCAATATTGTATTTGCAAAGCAAGCTGCAGTAGGTCATCCTTTTTTTTTAAAGCACACACACCATAATAGATGCACATTGTATTCTGTTGCCATAGTCTTAATTATAGCCAGTATAACAATAAATAATAATAATAATAATAATAATAATAATAATAATAATAATAATAATAATAATAATAATAATAGTAATAGTAATAGTAATAATTGTACCGGGCGGTACACCTCCACGCCGCTAGTTCAAATATTGCGCCAATTGAAACTCCTCTACAGGAGAAAGCCGGAACTTTAAAAAACGGTAGTAACTCAACAGTTTCTCCGAAGATGGCTCTGTGTGAATTATGATGTGTTTTTGTTTGTATTTGATCAAGAAGTGTGGACGTTCTCTACCAGATGTCTCTACAAAAAAAAAAAAAAAAACTATGATCATGCACTCTGGTGCAAAGGAATGAACCTTATTGAAGAAATTTTGTATTCAAAAGTTGTTGTCTTTACTAAATTTTATTCTTTTATTTTTGGGTTGGCAATATTAATCCTTCCTTCCGCCAGGTTTGAACATAGCCAATCCCGAATTTCTTTAATTAATTCTCAGCCAATCATGTATGTCTTCTTCGATATGGATATGTAGCTCTAAGCTATGCAATAAAGTTGAGGGGGTGTGTCTACTCATTCCTGAAAGGTCTCGAATTTTCCACGAGGGTATAAAAACTGCTGATTTTCTTGTCTCCGCGCCACTAGTATCACATCTAACTCAGTGTGTGAATATGTAGCAGGGGGCGGAAAGCGCCTCGTTCTTCAGACAGTAGTTCTTCTACAATGTAATGGCCTCTTAACATCTTTATTTCTTGCTAGCTCAGCAGTCTAAGGTGGCTGTCACACAGGCTCGATCGAATGACTGCGATCAACCGACTAAGAAAACAAACCTACAGAGGGGAGTGGCACCAGTCACACAGCATCGATCGTCAGCGATCAACTACGAGCGATGAAGATCGACTGGTTTGTAAAAACAAACGTGTCTGTTTTTCAGTCGCAGTCGTTCGATAATGGCGGACGCAACATAGTCATCTGTTGATGAAATCGAAACATTAATTTGCTTAGTGTATGAAAACAAAGTGGTGTATAATCCTAGACTCCCTGGATATAATAATACGGAGACCGTGAATTTTGTATGGCATTCTATAGCGTGGAGAATTGGGACAAAAACTGGTAAGTAATTATTAGATTTATTACGATTATATTATGAGTGTTATCTTAGATTATTTATTGATAAAATATATTATACGGAATAGATTGGTAAAAAGAGTTACACTAGGAGAAGTAGTAATTATCATTCTTGTAACTTAATTGAAGAAATGTTTGGAAAACATAAGCAGTGCTTTCCTAAGCTCCATCTCGTACCTAATGAAATGAATACCACTGTTTGCTTTAATGACAAATAAGTGTAGGCCTATGCCATAAGTAGGCCTACTACATGTATATTTTCTTTGTCACAATATTCTGATTCATTGTTTCAGGAAAAAGTTGTGCCAAAACATGGCAAATTCTGAGGGCTGGATATCGAACTTGGAGAGATAACATCCTCTCTCTCCTCCCAGGTTCTGCTGTACAGAAAACATAAAATGGGTCTAGTTCAATGCCCTCAACTTTCTGGAACTCTTCATTGCTGGAAGAAGGTACAATTCTGTAATACTTAATTTTAAAAGTAGGCCTACACTACAGACCAGTGTTCTTCCCCTCACTCTTTCACAACTAGAACACCCATCTGTTCATTAATTTATCAGATATAACTGAAAGTAATATAATATAGGCCTAATCTAACCTAACAATCATCTTACTAAAATAATTATTGAAAGTAACAATTTCTTAAACAGAAGTCTTGTGTCCAGACAAAAATGTAGCTCCAATTTAGAAGAATTGCATTAATATGTTGTTCATTTTTTCAGTTCTATAACAAACACATCTATGGAAGTGGCACCTGGTGTATGAGAGCCTTTTCACCAAGCTGCAATAGAGGAGGAGAAAGCAGAAATAATTTGTGTTGGAGGGGTTTAACTCCTACAGTTCAGAAATTACTGAAGGGACTTCAACTTCCAGTCCAGTGGCTTTTGCTTCTACAAACAGCTCTGCCAGCAGTTAAAAATAAAAGAAACAGAAATGTGAAAGTGACAGTGATGTGTTAAGTGAATATTTAGAAAAGATACTGAAAACTGAAAAGAAAATGTAATCAATGTTATTTTTAGTGTCTTCATGATGACATGGAAAGAATGAGTGTACTAGTTCGAAGGGTTTTCAAAGTTAAAATTCAGGAACTGTTGTATACAGTGTTAGACCAAGAAAGAATCTAATACAAATTTTCTTGAGAAATGTTCTACTTTTTAAATTAAATCAGTTTTTGTTATACTTATCTATCAAATTTATTGGAATCCTCAGTGAGTTATGTGTATTAGCACCTGATGGGAAAGAACCTTAACTCCAATTTTTATTAATTATTAGCATTATTACAACATCTTAATTTGTATATTTTATGTGGTAGAACATGTTCTGTATGGTTTACAAGGAAAGGAGTATTTTGAAATACATGTAGTAGGTCCTTTCTCTGTGTATGTAGTAAGCAGTTGTACAGCACAGGTGGTCTGAAACCACACCAGCGTATTGGTAGTTCTGTTCAAGAGCTGACTTCCTTCTTACGGTATACTGTTGATCTCAACTGCAAACTCATTGCACTAGGTTTGTACAGCACAGGTGGTCTGAAACCAGACCAATGTAAAGACATGAGTAGTTTTGTCCAGGAGCTGACTGCCTTCTTACAGAATACTGTTGATCACAACTGCAAGCTCATTGCATTGGGTTTACTGCATCTTTATTCAATGTTGCTTACTATACTGCCATCGTGGGAGAATACACATCCTAAATACCTATTTGAAATTATCTACCTGTTCCAGTTTTGTATTCTCAACCTGACATTCAGTTCTATTTTACGTGTCTTCCCTACTGCCATCACTTTAGTCTTGAAACGACTAATTTTCATGTCATATTCATTGCATCCTTTTTGAAGTTGCAAGATATTAGATTGCATAGTTTCGCATAGGACAAAATTCTTACTACAGTTTTACCTGACAGAATCCCTCACTGGCACCTTATACCTTTGTAACTTAGGTAGCCTTTATCTCCCCATTCCAAGTACTCTCCTGCCATTGGTACCTGTCTGCACCAGCAATCACTACTTTCATGTCTGTTACCGTACTTATAATTTATTAATAACATATAGGCCTACAGAGGGCATCAAGGTAGACTGATTATTTTATTTCTTGTGCTGTAGATCCATATAAACAATGAAAAACAAAGATGAAAAATTCATTTGTAACTATTTTGACAGGTGTTTCTACCAAAGTTTTGTAGATTTTAATCTACAACATAAAAAACTGTATTTTGTGTGAAGTGATATTAAGGGGATACGATGGCAGAACATGTACATTATTTATAAAAAATATATTCATATGACAGTTACATGCTTTTAATAAAAGGTTGAGTAGATTAATTACCCTGTAAGTCAATCCAAGATCTTACAAGACCCATACACACTACTCTGTCAAACATTAATTTATATAATCTGTATTTACAAACAGTTTTGACAGACAATGTAAGATATGGCAAAATTAAATCATTTAGCAACTGCGCAACAGGCCTAAATAACATTTTACTGTAGACGGCAATAGTATTTAGTTGTTAGAAAGGCATACTCTTCACTTCTAAAAATAGAAGGCAAGATGCTTGTTTTTAGCACCTATTATTTTTTGCAGTGTTTGGTTCTCATTTTTGGTGAAATTGAAGGCAAAGTTTTCATTTTCCTTGAACTGATTCATAAGGAAAGTATTTCAGGATGGATAGATAGGCTTGGTCGTGTTCATATCAGTAAACAATACACAGAAAGGCAAAATCAACATTGAGGTAAGAAAGAGAGTCCTACCAGACCTTTGCGGAAAAAGTTGTTACTCTGTACCAAGGAGTTTACCAGTAACTTGGATGGAAGTGCAGGATTTATATTAATTGGTTTATTATTGCCAAGTGAGCAATTAGATCAGCTTGCCAGTGCAAAGTTTGGGGAGACAGTACTTTATGCTTAGTGATGAGGGTAATAAACAAGACCTTGTTTGTAATTTACAGTACATGTAATTGTGACAAGTATCAGTCTATTACACTGCCAACGTACTTATTAGAACAATATTCCAGAAGCTTTTCGTATAGTTATTAAGCTAGTGTACAGAGCACTAGCTTCACCTGAACTCCTCAAGAAATGTACACATATGTGAATACACAGAACCCTAAAGAGAATTTACTTTGGAGGAGATGTCCATAGAGAACCTTTCTTCACAGTCATTTGGTAAAATTAGCTGCTTTTGAAGCTGCTGTAGTCTTCAATGATATAAATTAAGACAGGATTGTCATTCTTGCAAAGTTTGGATATGGACCTGGATTCTTTGCACAAAACACAGTAGGGCCTACAGAAATTCAGCAACATGCTTGTCATGAAAGCAATTATGATACTATTCTGAACATGAAACAATAACAAAGAAGAGGAGAGGCGACAAGAGATTTGCAGAGGATCATGAGGGAGGGGAAACAGTGTAAGGAACTCCATTGCTTTTATCATTTTCACAATATTCAGAGCATATGTGCATTTTTCTTTCTTTCAAAATTATTTATAGGATTGTAATGAAACTTGACACACTATTTCTACATTAGGTAATGTAAATTTTGACTGGAAGCATTTCTTGATATGTCCATTATTTTGGTAGGTAGGATCTGACCAAGTGGTATGTATATATATATAAAAGCTGTTAACCTCCATCTAATAAACACCTCAAAATATCATTTGAAAAGACAGTAATTATGCCCCAAGATCCAGCATCATTAAAACAAATAACCATAAATGGTATTAGTCTTATATTTGAAGTACAATGAGCCACTGTTGTGATGCTTTTGTTCGAATATTCACCCTGTCAAGAATTCTGGCTGTAGTGCTCTATGAATGGCATCACATATAATAGGAA
This sequence comes from Anabrus simplex, assembly GCF_040414725.1. Taxonomy (NCBI): domain Eukaryota; kingdom Metazoa; phylum Arthropoda; class Insecta; order Orthoptera; family Tettigoniidae; genus Anabrus; species Anabrus simplex. The sequence continues at coordinate 169,897,411 of NC_090269.1, read as the reverse complement.
CAAATCCACTGATGTATTGTGAGCAATCCTAAATCTGTATGAGTCACCAATGTCCGGAAACCTGTAGGCCTAAATAAATATATTTCCACTGTTGATTGTAGCACCTTCAAATTATGAATTCAAAATGATGTAGGCCTACATAACAGTTTTCAGTCCTTTTTATCAATACTTTATTAGAATTCTGTAGAATACAAAGAAATGTACCTGCCACTAATCTTTTATTCGATGTATTTTTGCCACGGACATACAGTAGTTGTTTCGGAGGTGAACATAACTTCTGACTTTAAACCCAAAAGAAAATCGTTGTGAATATTGAATTTAACGATAGTGTCAGCCTTTCCTCAGAACTTATACTTTTCCTGTAATTTGTTTGCCTGATATTTATTATTGACTTCATTTTTTCCTCTAATTCCTTATACCGTAATTATTGATGGGCATTCGGTACTAGTTCCTGAATTTTTCTTCGACATTCCACAACGAAGGCACACTTTGGTGGAATTCTCCATGGCTCTTTACCTTGTCCACTGCGATCGTCTGGTTCTTTCCTTTCTTCTAATGTATTCATAGGTTAGAATCATATTTCCACCCGAATTATCGCTTTCACAACACATTCTTTTTCTCTCGTGAATATGAATACATCTGTAGCCTGTACGGTACTGGGCGGGAGTATCAGCTGTTTCCGTGCAGTCGATCACTCTCGATCGATGAGCAGTGTGACAAGGTAAATGAATTTAGACGTTAGTATTCGATGCCAGTTGGTCGCTCTTGATCATACGATGCCCTGTGTGACAGCGGGCTAACTCTTGGGGAGGGTTCGAAACCTTTAATATGCAACCTATTAAACATGTAACCCCTTTTCCTGGTAAACTTCAGTTTTTCTTGAACTTTAATGCGGGGATAGAGAGTGTTTCACCCTCTCGAGCTCCCCTTCATTTTGAAATTGAGGTGATTACGTTTTCATAACCGTTTCTACGCTTCATTAACGTGTTAAGTTTCCTCATACGAGTCACCTCCATAGATTGGGATTAGTCCCTGTATTATCGGCCGAGTGCCTCTTAGGTTTTAATATGTGTATTTAGGAGTGCACGTTCTCGCCTCCATTCCCCTTGTATTTAGGGCCGTTTAAATTAATCTATTATTTTTTCATTTGAGGCCCAGTAGAATGGGTACAAGTTGCCCCTGTTTATTTATAAGTATACCTTAAGGGCAGTTGAGTATAAGGTCTGTTGTAGCGTTTGATAGGCTTGTAAAAATCGAGAGCAGGTTAGCTCTTTCTGGTATTTTGGAAGGTGCCTCTAGGAGGCCTGACATATTAAGCGGAAGCAAGAGATCCGTGTAATGAAGGGGTTTTCTGCCCTTTGTTAAATTGTGGGTGTGAGCTGACAGCTCAAATTTTGGGGCTTGTAGCCCAGAATTTGTAAAGTTGCTGTGTACCTGATTTAACTGTTGTTATTTGTTGTACGCTCAAAATTCTATGTTACCATTGTTAAGTTTTGAAAATATAACCTTGTTGAAATTTTAATTCATCTTTCGAACTTTTGTAGTTGAGACCTATTCCAGCCCGCACCTTCTTTCACCTCTAACTACCACGGATATATCCGTAATAATAATAATAATAATAATAATAATAATAATTGTACCGGGCGGTACACCTCCATGCCGCTTATTTAAAATTTGCGCCAGTTGAAACTCCTCTGCTGGAGGAAGTCTGAACTTTATCTACGGTATTAATTTTCTACTTTCTCAGAAGATGTTACTACCTGGAAATTTTGGAGTTTTTGAACTGTGTCATTTTCGACGTATTTTTGTTTTGCTTGTAATAAGAAGTGTGAACTTTCTCTTCTAGTGGACAATACTGAAGATCAACAATAGTGCACCCTAGTGCGGAGTGAAAGAACTGTTTTTTTGGAGAAAATTTAATTTCAAAAGTTTGTTTCTTGTTAAATTTCTTTCTGTTATTGTTTAAGTTGGCTGTATACCGCTCTCTTTCCCCTTGTTTTGTATCTAGCCAATCCCGAATTTCTTTAATTAATTTTCCACCAATAATGTGTTTCTTCTTCATATTGTGTAGGGGTTTTCTTTAACCACCAATAAAAGATTGTGGGCGGGTGTTTTCCTTCCTAAAACGCCTCGAACTTTCCGCGAGAGTATATAAACTGCTGATTTTAGGGTCTCTGCGCCACTTCTGTTCCATCTTTTCGTGTGTAAAGTACATAGCAGGGGGCGGGAAGTGCCTCTTTCTTCGGCGGCAGTCAACAACCAGGTAATGGCCGATTAATTACTTCTTTTCTTGCTTGCTCAGCAGTTTAACTCTCGGGGCGGGTCCGAAGTTTTTCCATTATGTAACCTTCCTTAAAATGTAAAGAAACTTGTATCTATTCTATCTTTTAAACTACATATTGGGATAGAGAGTGCTTAACCCTCTCGAGCTCCCACTCATATTGTTTTGAGGTGAACTTATTTTCTCAACCTATTCTTCCTTAACATTATGTAAATTTGTTTCTTTCTAAAGTCACCTCTGTAGTATGGGATTAGCCCTTGCATTAGTGGCCTAGAGCCAGATTAGGTTTTAAAAGCAAATGTATTAGGAGTGCAGTTCGCCTCCTCTCAACTTGGTATTTTAGAGGTCATGTAATTATCCTTTTATCGCTTAATAGACCTCAGTAGATTGGGTATTTTACCCCTGTGCTTACGTCCTTAGAGGACAGCTTGAAGGTAGAGTTAGGTGTGGCCTTGTGATAGGCTCAAAACTTTGAGAGCGGATCGCTCTTTTGCAATTTGTTTCTGCGTGCCTCTAGGAGGTATTACTGTGTAATTCGGAGCAAGTGCTCCTGGGCATGATTGGGGTTTTCTGCCCCTTTGCTAAACCTTATGTACATGTAAATTCGGGCTAACTGCTCGAGAATTGGAAGTTCGGGGCCCGAAGCCCAAAACTTGTAAATACTATTGTTGCTCTTTGTTGCCTTGCTACTCTGTACCTGCCATTCTTGTTATTTCTGAGTTTGAAAAGAAAATATAACCTTGTTAAATTTTAAATTAATTTTACTTTCGTAGCTTGAGACCTGTTCACCACCCCGCCGCACCTTCTTTCACCTCTAACTACCACAAAAACACGGTAACAATAATAATAATAATAATAATAATAATAATAATAATAATAATAATAATAATAATAATAATAATAATAATTGTACCAGGCGGTACACCTCCACGCCGCTAATTCAAACATTGCGCCAGTTGAAACTCCTCTACTGGAGAAAGCCTGAACTTTAACAACCACATTAATTCTAAGGTTTCTCAGAAGATGTCTTTACTGTAAATTTTGAAGTGTTCTGAACTATGTCGGTTTCGATTTGTTTTTGTTTTCTCTGTAGTAAGAAGTGTGAACAATCTCTTCTAGATGGCACTACTTAAGAACTACAATTGTGCACCCTAGTGCGAAGTGAAGGAACTTTTTTTTGAAGAAAAAATTGCTATTCATAAGTTTGTTCTTTGTTAAATTTCTTTCAGTCATTGTTTGGGTTGGCAGTATAACCCTTCTCTTTCCGCCAGTTTTGAATTTGACCAATGAGGAATTTCTGTAATTAATTTTCCATTAATAAGGTGTTTCTTCTTCGTCTGGTGTGTTAATTTTTGCTGTTATCCAAAAAAATTTTGTGGGCGGGTTGTAATCATTCATGAAACGTCTCGAATTTTCCACGAGGGTATATAAACGGCTGATTTTATGGTCTCCTGACCACTTCAGTAACATCTCTCCTAGTGTGATTATGTAGCAGGGGGCGGGAAGCGCCTCGTTCTTCGGGCAGCAGTTTATCCACAAGGTAATGGCCGTTTAATAACTTTATTTCTTGCTAACTCAGCAGTTTAACCCTCGGGGCAGTTTCGAAACTTTTCTCATGTAACCTATCCTTAAAATGTAATAGACATTTGGTAAAATTTTGGCTTTTTAACTATAAATTGTGATAGAGAGTGCCTAACCCTCTCGAGCTCCCACTCATATTGTTCTGAGGTGACTACGTTTTCATTTCCTTTTTTTTCTTCCTTCGTAATGTAAATAAGTTTTCTTATCGTGTCACCTCCGTAGTATGGGATTAGCCCTTGCATAAGCGGCCTAGTGCCAAATAGGTTTTAAAAATGTATTAGGAGTGCAAGTTACACCTGCATTCAACTCAGAATTTTGGGCCATGTAATTGACCTGTTTCTTTACTGAATAGGTCTCCGTAGATTGGGTATTATTACCCCTGTTCTTGTGTGCCTGGAGGGCAGATTGAAGGTGGAGTTTGGTGTGGCCTTTGAATAGGCTTGATCTTTGAGAGCGGGTTTGCTCTTTCTTAAAAGTGGATTTTCTGTGTGCTTCGAGGAGGCTTTACTGGGTAATTGGGAGCAAGTGCTCCTTGGCATGATTGGGGTTTTCTGCCCCTGTGTTGTACCTTGTATATAGGTAAAGTTGGGCTTATAGCTCAAGGATTGTGAGTCTGGGGCTCGAAGCCCAAATCTAGTAACAAACTGTAATTGTACTTTCTTAATTTGTTGATCTGCTACTTGGTACCTGTTATATTCTGTTTTTTATTTATCTTGAAAAGAAAATATAACCTTTGTTAAAGTTTTAAATTAACTTTAATTTCGTAAGTTGAGACCTATTCCACCCAGCACCTTCTTTCACCTCTGCTGGTCCACCAAAACTCCGTAACAATAATAATAATAATAATAATAATAATAATAATAATAATAATAATAATAATAATAATAATAATAATAATAATAATAATAATAATAATAATAATAATAATAATAATAATAATAATAATAATAATAATAATAAACCGTACTGTACTACAGACCTAAATGTGTAATATTATGATATGAAGACAGCATTGTTTAAGGTGTATATGAACATTAATCTCGTTATCACCACTACTAATACATAAATTACTACGTTGCCTCTATCATGAAATGGTAGGGTATATAGTGAACCAATATTTCTTTCTGATCATATTTGTTCTGTTCCTATTTCCTGCGAACCGTTTTTCCTGTAGCTAAATTTAATACATGCCCACTTTAAGTTTGGAATAATGTGGCCAATTGTTGTAGTCGGCCAAGGCAGCACGTGGTGAGACGACAGCGGATACGTGCGCGGTGAAACGCAATAAACTTAATGCTCGTCACTCGTAGCGCAGCGGGGCATTTCTCCCATCAGCGCGCGGAGCCTATAGTACCGGTACATGAAGTCCCTGGGCGAAAACTATGCCCTTTTACCCATCTGGTTCCGAGATTATCCGATTGGTCGGGAAAAATCTCCATTGTACTGCACTGGCCGGGGAGAAAACAATCTATGATGGAGGTGGTACTTTGGTCCATGTCAGGAAAGAAACCTTTTCTTTGCTCAACTGTTAGTAATTAAATGGGTCGGTGAAATTTAGACAAAAAGCTGAGGGAGAATCTCTCTTCTTAAGGAACGAATTTCTAGTTGTTTGGCGACTGTTCTTTCATTTTGGAAAAAAACAAAAATGTCCCATGTTTTCTTGTTAAAACAAGTTCTACGTTAGCCGAGGGCCACGATGTTTGAATCATGTATTCTGATCCTTGGTACTTATGACCTGTTTTAAGAATAGGATGCCTGGGTCGGTAGACTGACCAAGGAGGATTCTAGATTTGGTCACCATCTTTACTATTTTATTTAGCTGAGATATAATAAGCGGTTGTTTTCATTGTTTTCTCGCGCTGCTCGAATACGTCCTCCAGAACCTGTCCTGGCCCCGCCTTGTCCCCGCCCCCTTGTTTTGTCTATGGAAAAATGGCGGACTCTTCTTCAAGTTGCTTCAACTTATTGGCGTTCCACCTCTCTATTAGTCTATAGCTCGTTGCCACGGGTGCACCCACCTTACCTTTTCCGAAAGTCACACCACTGCCACAAATCATCCTGGCCTGACAGACCGCGTTACCGTCTAGGAGACCCTATCCGGGTATGGAATGAATACCTTTACCGATCCACCCTACTTTACTAATCATTTTTATACATAGTTCATAGTTAATAGTTCATTTTAAAGATATGCAAAAAATGAAATGTTAAATTACGGTACGTAATTTTTAAATTAATTAAAAAAAAGAGCACTTCTTCTCATATAATTTTTATATAAGTTAGGTCTACAAGAAAACAAAGGTACAAGGCAGTATTCTTGGGGCTCACAATATTTTCCAATGAATACTACAACATATTTCTTGTAAGTAAAATGAAGCTCTTCTGCTCCTTCAGGCATTTTTTCTGTACAATTTGCTTTACATCGCACTGACACAGATACGTCTTACGGCGATGATGGGACAGGAAAGGGCTAGGACTGGGAAGGAAGCAGCAGTGGCCTCAATTAAGGTACAGCCCCAGCATTTGCCTGGTGTGAAAATGGGAAACCACGGAAAACCATCTTCAGGGCTGCCGACAGTCGGGTTTGAACCCGCTATCTCCCGAATACTGGATACTGGCCGCACTTAAGCGACTGCAGCTATCGAGCTCGGTATCATATAGTCCTACCACACTCCATACGAAAACTGAGGAGAGGTTTGGAATTGAACCCAGGCTTTTGGCATGCAGTCTAGTGATTACAAATTGTATAGGACTACCACCACCTCTCCTACCCGCTGGTCAACATTCTGATGGTGAAAATTTTCGACCAATGGGACTCGAACCGGCTAACCACAGTGTCAGACCACAATCTTGGCGACCGTCTCTTTACTTATCCTGCTCACCTAATACTTAAACTCTCTGATTTGCTATGCCGGTATTAGGGCATTATATATCTAAGAGGTTAGCTAATGATATCACCTCTTTTCTTATCCTGCTCGCCTAATACTCAAACTCTCAGAATCGCTATGCTGGTATTAGGGTATTATGTTGTCAGGAGGTTAGTTCGCTATATTAGCATTTCTAAAACGTTTCGTTCAATAGCCTAACATATACTGAAAGAATAGTACCAAAATACCGCCTTCTAACATATGTTACCTTGGCATAAAGGCCTCTTCCGATATCCAGAAACGATCATACAGCAGGAGGTATTGCAACGATTCCTCGTTCGCTGAATCTTATTGGCTGGTGGGCGGTAACAAATTGTTAGAGAAGTAACCAACCAGTCCAAGCCTACAAGTTATGATGGCGATCGGTATTTCCTGTCCCACCAAGTTAGAGGGCAGACATTTGGCGCAAATGTTCCTAGTAAGATAATTAGGAAGTGTAAAAATATTTTATTCCGATGTTTCGCGATAATGAGGGTGAGAATGGAGTAACTATGAAATTTGTATTCTATGAAAAAGTAAGTTCTCACTGCAGTTGATGAATGCATTTTATGTTCCAAAAAATGTCGTGCTTTTACTTATAATTAATTAATCAATATGAATAAACATTAAATCACTGCAGATAATGAAGAAAAGTATGCTCCAATAAGAAAAAAACGTTGGACATTGATGGGCTCTTTAACATACAACTAGGCCTATGTCTACATTATTTTTATTTAATACTTACTTACACATACATACATACATACATACATACATACATACATACATACATACATACATACATAAGTTACATGCATATTCATTACAGACTGTTATGCCTTTCAGCATTCAGTCTGCAAGCCTCTGTGAATTCATAACCACCGCCACAATCTTCCATTTGTAACTAAGTTAGTTCTATAGCCCCGTTCTGTTCTATTCCTCTCATCTTTTAATCGTTAGAAACTGAGTTTAACCATCGCTGTCTTGGTCTACCCTCCTTAGCAGAGTCCATTATTCTCCAAGGTAACCTATCCTCCTTCATTCGCCTCACATGACCCCACAATCGAAGCCGGTTTGTGAGTGCAGCTTCATCTATCGAGTTCAACGAGGTCAAATGGACTGTATCGCGATTGACCTATCTAAGGTTTTTAATAGGGTAGGTCATGGGGGCTACTGGCAAAAATGAATGCAGCTGGACTAGACAAAAATTGACTGAAAGGGCGGCTAGATATCTAGAAAACGAACTCAGAGAATTAGAATAGGTGAAGGAAGCTTTATCTGATCCTGTAATCATTAAGAGAGGAATTCTTCAAGGCAGTATGTTTTCTTGTAACCTATATAGCATAGCGTAGGCTATAGGCCTAAATGATGTGAGTGAAGAACTGGAATTGGAGTTACGGCTTTTTGCGGCTGATGTTATTTTGTATACAATAATACATGTTCAAGATTGTGAGCCACTGCAAAAAGACCTCGACAATGATGTGAGATGGGCAGCAGACAATGGTATGATGCTAAACGGGGTTAGAAGTCAGGTTGTGAATTTCACTAATGTGAAACGTCCTATCAGTTTTAATTATTGAATTGTAGGGATGAAAGTTCCTTATGGGAATCATTGTAAGTACCTAGGTGTTCATACAGCCTAACGAAAGATCTAAATGGGGGTAATCACATAAATGAGATTGTAAATAATCTCTGCACATGGTTATGAGGGCATTTAGGGATTGTGGTAAGGATGTCAAGGAGAGGGCATTTAAGTCTCTGGTAAGACTCCAACTACAGTAGGCCCTATGATTCCAGTGTGTGGGACTCTAACCAGGATTTACTTGATTCGAGAATCGGAGACAATATAAAGAAAAGCAGCTCGATTTGTTCTGGGTGATTCTCGACAAAAGAGTAGCGTTACGAAAATGATGCAAAGTTTGGGCTGGGAATAATTGGAAGAAAGGAGACGAGCTGCTCGTCTAATAAGCGGTATGTTCCGAGCTATCAGAGGAGAGATTGCATTGAATGACAATAGTAGACGAATAATTTTAAGTGGCGTTTTTAAAAGTAGGAAAGATTACAATACGAAGATAAAGTTGGAATTGGGCCAAATAGGCTTAGGCCTATTAGCTTATTGGAAGGGGTGTTATGGAACGGAATAATTTACCAAGAGATATGTTCAATATATTTCCAAATTCTTCGCAGTTATTTAAGAAAAGACGAGGTGAACAACGGACGGGGAATTAATTCATTCCTAACTTAGCCTGCCATTGTTACCACTTGTTTGTACCACCAATCATTCTCGCTACTTTCATGTCTGTTAGGCCTACTTCTAACTTAATATATCTTGAGTCCACCCAGCTTTAACTCCTGTAAAGCAAAGTTGGTCTGAAAATTCACCGGTGTAAAGATAGTTTCGTTCGGGAGCTGACTTCCTTCTTGCAGAATAGCCTAGTGTTGAGCGGATCTATGAACTCACTGCATTAATTTGCTACACCTTTTTTTCATCTCACCTACTATACTAGACTACCATCGTGGGAATATACACTTCCTAAATACTTTAAATTATATAGCTTACCTATTCTAGCTTTGTGTTCCCAACCTGACATTCAATTCTATTAGATTTTTCTTTCTTTAGTCTTGAAGCAGCTCAGTTTCATATCATATTCATTGCATCTATTTTCACGTTCCAAGATATTAGACTGCTGGCTTTCAGCACAAACTACAATTAAGACCAAGTCGTCGGCATAGGCGTAGGCCAAACTGCTTATTACATTTTCACCTACCTGAATCCCTCCCTGCTACTTTATACCTTTCAGTGAATGACCCATGGAAACTATGAACAACAAAGGTGAAGGATTACAGCCTTGTCTACCCCCTGCCATCGATTCTCACTGCAGCTCAATTGTAAACATAAATGCCTTTGGGATTAAGGGTAGATTATTTAAATAAATCATAGTCCCCCAGTACGGCGAACATCTTTTCCCTTGGTACTCTGAATATGCTTTCTCTAGATCTACGAAACATAAACATCTACTCCTCTCGTAGCATTTTTCAATTATCTAGCGCATGCTGGAAATCTGATCCAAACTACAATTAAGACCAAGTCGTCGGCATAGGCGTACTGGTTTTCATCCAGCTTATTCTCAACCACTGATCTCCGACAACTCAACGCATCAAAGGCAAGCATTACGCCGCTATCCAGAGACACATCCCACAGAAACCATGGTTCAGTCTACTATCTCTAACTCGCCGCCATATCACATCAATTATCAGAATGCGACTTGGACATGCATCTTACCCCAGTCATCTGCTCAGACTCAAAGTCATAGACTCCCCAAATTGTCCCTCTGACGCCAATCACGAAGCAGACCTCAACCATACAATTTTAGGATGCACTAGATACAAACCACAAGTGACCAATTTATATCAAACGCTTATAAAACTGAAAGTTCCACTTCCCACTTCCGTTTCGTCGTTGTTCAGCAGCTATGACATCCGTATATATCAAACAATAGCCACATTTTTAAGTGAAGCCAATTTAACATTGTGATACGTTTGTTCTGTAGTTTGTAGTTAAACTGTTCTCATCCAACCAAAATTCCTGTACCGTGGCTTTCCATCACCAATTAGTCACAATGCCATGAACGGTCCCGTGTTGTAAAGATGTTGCTTCTTTGACTTTCCTGTTTTCTAAATGTACAGAGCTGGCAGCATGGTCTTACGAAAAAAAAAAAAAAAAAAAAAAAAAAACAACCACTGATCCCTCCCTCCCTTCCTTCCTTCCAAGATCCTAGTGAACACCTTGCCTGATATACTGATCAATGAAATACTTCCATAGTTGTTGCTATCCTTCCTGTTCCCTTGCTTAGGCCTATGGATACGTGCATTTACTGCTTTCGTCCAATCAGAAGGTACGTTACTAACACTCCATGTTAATTTTCTAACGGAAAGTGAACAGTTTAAAAGTATTTGAATCAAGCCAGATTATCATCCTGTAAAGTACTAGTAGTACTGTTGCTTCCCGCGGGCTTTAGCATCCAGTAAACTTGGAGACTTGTAATGCGCTGCCATCTTACAGCATGTACTGAAATAAACTTGCGCTTAATTGTCTTCGGGATAACGAAAATCGAGCGATCGTCAGCTGTTATATATATATATAAAGGATCGTAGAAGAAGTAAGCTCTCATTGCAAAATGTGTGTATTGCAAAGGCCCACATCCAACGGGAGCAATAACTTGTCCGGAACACAAATACCAACAAGAGATAAAGAAGGTCATGAGCACGGAACATATCTCATTTCAAGATGCTAAGAACAAGACTTCCCTCCCTCATTATCATCCGTCTCAACACCCCCAGGATTTTCCCCCCCCTGGTACCAGAACAAGTCTCTTCTTCCCCTGTTCAAGATTTTTCTAGAAAACGTAAATTTACACAAGTAATCCAGAAATCTGCCCCTCCGCCTTTGACTCCGGGTTATGATAGAACTGGTTATCTTGCCTTGGTACGCCCTGACCCTGGTTCTACGGGCCGGGTTCCATTTTCTTCTCCTCCGCCTGCTACAACACCATCTTCTCTTCCCACAGCATCACCTCCCTCTACTTCGGGTCCTAGTTACCCGCCCCGATCCCACGACTCTCAACTGTTAATACAAAGAAACCAAGTACATCAAGAAATCCAACAAATCTTATTCTTGCTTCTTCAGAATGTGGGAGGAGAGTCTCCCATTTCACCGGTAATTTATCAACTACGAGATCGCATCGCTCATATCCTTACCCTATATGATACGCGTTTTGCAGTGGAACGCTAGAAGTCTTTTTCATAAAAAACATGAACTTCAACTGTTAATTCAGGAAACATGTGCTAACATCATTATAATACAAGAAACGTGGTTTTATGCAAACACCCTTTTTCATCTTCCTGATTTTCGAGTCGAACGCCTTGATACTAATGGAAGTGAAGGCCTTGCCATTTTTATTCATAAGTCTATTCCATATGTCCCCTTTCCTCTGACGCATTGCATTCCAAATACTCTTGCTTTAGGTATTATCGTGCGAAATATATATTTCATCAATGTGTATTGTCCTCCTGATGTTTATATCTCTACCTCTCACTGGTCCCACTTCCTTACCCAATTTGATTCCATAGACAATGTTTTTCTCTTTGGTGATTTTAATTGGTCCCATACTGCCTGGGGTAGTTCTAAAGATACATCTAAAGGGACAAATTTTCTTACGGCAACTCAATCCCATCACTTTACCCTTTTAAATGACGAGTCCCCAACTCGACTCACCCCTCCTGGTTCACCCCCTAGTTCTGTTGATCTTTCGCTCTGCCATGACCACATGACTCCTAATACCGTGTGGCATATACTCAGTGACACTCATCTGAGTGATCATTTCCCTATTATTATTTCTTTTGGTGTTTGTAAACCACCCTTTTCCTCAGCCCCACCCTCTCAGCTCAGTAATATTCGGTCTTTCCGAAATTTTGATAAACAATCGTATTGTAGTTTCCTTCACACCCATTTCCTTCAATACACGCCCAATACCTTAGACTATCCTACCCTTCTACGCATTCTCTCCTCATATATTGAGACTTTCCATCCATTCAAATTGATCCCCTCCCTCTGCCCCCGTCCTTATCAGAAAATACATTGGTGGGACGACGAATGTCACAAGTTAATACTGCGGCGAACAGCTTTATTTAAATTGTATCGTAAGAATATGACACTAGCTAATTATTTAACATTGAAACGTCATAATGCATGTATCAAACGCATATTTAATGCAAAGAGACGCGAGTCTTGGAAGGCCTTCATCTCCTCTCTTAATCATCGCGTATCTGCAACATCCCTTTGGAACGCCATTCGCGCACTTACCCGTGTTACTTCTGTACACCCTGCGCATTCGATTATTCTGCCTAATGTCCTTCTTTCTTTTCTATATACTATAACACCTGACTTCACAATTCCGCCTCCCTTTTCTTCTTTCCGTCCCATATCCCCCCAATTTTCTGTTTTACTTCAACCCATCCAACTGTCCGAATTACAGTCCGTTTTACAAGTAGTTCGTAGTTCATCTCCTGGTCCTGATAGTATCACTTACACTATGCTCCGACTTTTACCCCATACCGGTCTTCTTGTCTTACTTTCTCTTTTTAATAATATCCTTCTCACCTTACAGGTACCGGCACAGTGGAACAACTTTCATTTAGTCCCAATTCTTAAACCTGGAAAAGATCCCTCTTCTCCTTTAAGTTATCGTGGCATTGTTTTAAGTTCCTGTGTTAGGAAACTCTTTCAAAAAATTCTACTACGGCGTCTTCTCTGGGTTATGGAGAAACATCAGATCCTTCCTAAATATCAGTATGCCTTTTTTAAAGGACGTAGCACACAAGATCCACTCAATATTTTGTTGACTGATCTCCTACTAGCTAGACATCGTAAACATAGCACTATTACTGTTTTTCTTGATATTCAAGGAGCTTATGATTCCGTTCCTTTACATCTATTATGGTCGTGCCTTGATTCGCTTGGCTTTCCCTCTGCTTTTATTTCTCTATTAGAACGCCTATATACTTCTCGCACTCTCATTCTCAAATCCCCCTTCCCCCCGTTTCCAGGAAGACACGTTTCGCATGGAGTCCCACAGGGTGATATACTAAGCGGTATCCTCTTTGCGCTTTATATGCGAGATTTAGAACGTATAATTACAAAGAACGCACGAGTTTTAGCTTACGCAGACGACTATGTTTTATACGTATCACATGATAGTGTTGATGTGTGTAGGAGAAAAATTAAATGTGTCCTTCATGAGGTTGCTATCTGGTTACATGAACATGGTTTCTCACTCTCGCCTTCCAAATGTGCTGCAATCCTATTTACCCATACTCGAGCACCTAACCGTTCTCCTCTCCTTCTTGATCGTCTTACTATCCCCTTTGTTAATCAGCATCCCTACCTTGGAGTCATATTGGACCACAAATTATCATGGACTCCTTATGTGGTCTCTCTTCAACGTAAAACTGATCGTTTTATTTCTATTTTACGTACGATCACCCGTCGAAGTTGGGGCGCTGACCCCGTTACAGCTATTCTCCTTTACAGAGCAACTATTCGATCCTTACTAGATTATTGTTCTCTTTTTATCGACACCGCTTCTGCTACTACCCTTGCACGTTTAAATACAATACAATACCGCGCACTACGTGTCTGTTTAGGAGCACTTAAAACTACACCAACCAATGCCTTATTAATAGAAGCCGGTGAACAGCCTTTAAAGATTCGGCGACAGACTATAGCCGCTAAGTATGTCCTCAAACATTTTACTGTCACCCGGTCTCAGCTTATCCCCAAGCTACGACTTTTACATTCTTATTATTCTTCCAAATCTCCCCGTGGAAACCGTGTCCCTGCTTTATATACCGCATTTCGTTCTCTTATACCAAGAGAAGATGAGCTCCTCCGTTTACCCACATTGCCTTTATACTCTATCCCTTATGACAGTCAGTCCTTTTGTCCTCAAGTAATTATATCTTCTTCTGAATCATTTTCTTGTCTAACACATTCTACTCCTCTTTCCCCTCTTGCAACTAAACGTATTCGACTTTCCCTCTACATAAGGGAAGTAAGCATTTTTACTGACGGATCAAAATCAGCACACGGCGTTGGAGCAGCCTTTTATATCCCCCAACCATATACTCTCTCTGAGTTTTCCCTCCCTTCTGCCTTTTCTGTTTTTACCGCCGAATTGTTTGCTATTCGACAAGCCCTCATTACCATCAGGTCACATGCTTATGATAAGGTTACGATTTTCACGGATGCACAAAATGTTCTGTATGCCTTATGCTCGCCTCTCTCTTCCCCTAATTGGTACTTATATAGCGTTAAGTATCTCTTATATATCCTTACTCGTTCTGGTGTTTATATAACTCTAGTTTGGGTTCCCAGTCACTCTGGTATCATGGGGAATGAGACTGCTGATCAGGCAGCTAAACGAGCATCACAACAATCCCCCTCTCTTTTTCTTGCGATCCCCCCTTCTGATCTCATTCATGAAGTGCGGGATATAGCATATCAACATTGGCAGTCCGATTGGAATGAAACGTCACGAGAAAAGGGATATTTTTATCATCAATTACAACCTGTTATTCCTCTTAAACCGTGGTTTTATTATGGTACGTACTCTCGACGCCATATCACATCTATTATACGTCTACGTTTTAATCATGCCCTTACTCCCCAATATAAAAATCGTTTTCATCTTCCTCCCCCAACTTCCTGTGCTTGTGGCTTGTCTGATACTGACAGTAATCATCTTCTGTTACAATGTCCTGCTTTTGATGTTCCCCGCCAGCGCTTCCTATCCTCTTTGCTTAACATGGGCATCCCCTTCCCCACAAGTATTTCGTGTTTATTATCCTCTCTAACTCCTACTCTTGTGAACAGCATAAATCAGTTTCTTGATGAAGCACATATTATATTGTAATCCTCTGACAGTCTCTTTATGCTCTCTCTTCCATTGCAAAATGTTTATCATAATTTTGGTAGGATATAAATCTCTTTACCCTCTGTCTATATGTTATCATCGTTTCTTGTGTGACTCCTATGGAATGTTTTTTTTCCTTTTTTTTTCTATCAATTACTTTTTAAAGTACAATACGAGTGATACATGTGTCAGTGTTAAGTAATTAATATTTTCGTGACTGGACGATAACACATGAGTCCAACCACACCTTTCAAGAAGAAGAAGAAGAAGAAGAAGAAGTAAGCTTTTGCTGTTGCTGCTGGATCTTTGGTTATTTTTCTGAGCTGAAGTAGAAGAACGAAGATGTATCACCTTGATACGGGGTGATCCTATCTCCGTGTGGCGATGGCCACAAAATCTTTTCTTTTGGATTTGTTTTGTAAAGTTCTTGAGAAACTGTGACTAGCAATTTCAATGTTCTCAACCCGGAGGTGCATGAATACGTGAAGCGCTAACTGTAATTGAACTGAGCTGTGTTGTTCGATATATCTTCACCTAAATCCCATTGGGTGTTATTTAATCATCGTATTGAGTGAGAATTTCGGTTAACGCACCAAAAGTGAATGTATTTCATTGTCTTCGTTATGAATTAGCTATCAATTTTTCATCGGGCTGTAATGAAATTTCAGAGAATCTTTTTGGTCCGTTAATCACTCTGGAAACGTTTCCTTTAAACAAAATTGATGCCTGGAAAGGTGTTGTAATAACGAGTATGTATCTAACTACGATACTTAGGAATGTGTGTCGTAATATTTTCTGTGTTTTACCATGTATTTATTCAATTGGGACAATTTTTAACTAGTTGAATTATCGTGTAAAGGCAGGTGAAAGGATGAGTGGAAAATTGTTTCTTTAATGGCTAATTCTACCTTTGAAGTTAATCATTTGGGCGGGCAGCCATTTATCTTTCCTTGGTCATGTTACCCGTTTCCATGGCGGGTATCACAACCAATGGGTGGGAGTATTTGGCGCTATGTTTTGACATTTGACGTCTGATGCTCTGTTTTTGGTTAACATCTGATGTGCGTCAATTGAATGTTAATGAGTTTTTGTCCTTGGTATTGAGTGTGGAACTGAATAGGTGCTTACGTATCTCTGCGTTTTTAGTATCCCAAAGTATTAATAATATAATTTGAGAAATATTTATTCCGGTAACCCTTGTAATGGACTTCTCATTCACGTTTTTTTTTTTTTTTTCCGTTCCTGATTTGTTGTTGGTGGAACTTGGGAACTGTTACTGATTTTTCTGTTATTACTGTTGGATTACTTTCGAAGGAGTCGTTAAGAAACATTTCTCTGCTCCGCTATCATATTGTAGGTTAAAATCAAGGCCTTAAAGTTAGGAATTTTCGATAAGCGCTACGTTTGCTCATTAAAAAAGTGAATAACTGATTTTGAGAATTCAATTGTGAAAGCAGTTTCCCTTGATTTCATTCAATGTTTCCTGTGTTTTAATCCTTGGGACTTATTATTTATTTTCAGTTGTTCTATTTCTTAGTTGTTCATTGAAGTTCTTAGTGTCTTAAACCTGGTATTATTACTTTTAGTCAGTGGTAACTTATTTATTCTTTAATCCGACTAACCTCTGTGGGCTCTGATTGTTTCTACATCTTGATACGAGCTCCCTTCTGTTCTTCTCGGTAAGTGTGTCATGTGCCGTACTAACAACTATCGTGGTATACCTCTCTGAAAGTACGCGATAATCTTATTTAGGCCTACTCTATGACGGCATTTCATCCCTGACTTCCCGCTATATTAAACCATTTCAGGTTTAATTCCACTTATTCCTGCTGTTTTATGAAAATGGAGTTTATTTACCATCCCTTCCACTACCTCAAGCATAATTTCACCACCATTGTCCTCCTCCTCCCCACGAGCTCGGTTGTTCACGACGTCACCAGGAAGATTTCCCTTTGCGTTAAGGAGAAGATTTTCAAAACATTCTTTCCACCTGACCAGTGATTCCCTGGGATCTATTATGAGTTCACCTGCTTTACCCAAAACACAATTCATTTCCTTTTTCCCTCCGTTTCTAAGATTCTTTATTACTGTCCAGAAAGGTTTCCCTATCGCTTGACCTATCCCTTCCAGGTTTTTACCGCAATCTTTCTATAACTTTTCTTTTGATTCAACGACTGTTTGTTTCGCTCTATTTCTTTCATCTATATACAATTTTCTGTCTGCATCAGTCCTTGTTTGGAGCTATTTTTAATACGACTTCATTTTACGTTTACAAGCTGCTCTCACTGAATCATTCCAAGATGTTCGCTTTTTCCCATCTTTACAAACAGCTGTTCCTATGCATTCCCGTGCTGTTTCTACTAGAGCATCCCTGTATGCCACCCATTCACTTTCTATATCCTGAACCTGCTTACTGTCCATTGTTTGGAACTTTTCACGAATCGTATCCATGTACTTCTGTCTAATATCCTCTTCCTGGAGATTTTCTACACTTATTCGTCTGCAGCCAGATTTCACTTTCTCTGTCCTAGACCTAGAGATACCTAGTTCGCTACAGATTATATAGTGGTCCCTATTGTACCAGGCGGTACACCTCCGCGCCGCTAATTCAAACCTTGCGCCAGTGGAAACTCCTCTACTGGAGGAAGCCTGAACTCTAACAACCATGTTAATTCTAAAGGTTATCAGAAGATGTCGCTATCTGTAAATTTTGAAGAGTTCTGAACTGTGCCTTTTTCGATTTATTTTTGTTTTCTCTGTAGTGAGAAGTGTGAACATTCTCTTCTAGATGGCACTACTGAAGAAATACAACGGTGCACCCTAGTGCGAAGTGAAAGAACTTTTTTTTGAAGAATTTTAGTATGCATAAGTTTGTTCTTTGTTAAATTTCTTTCAGTCATTGTTTAGGTTGGCTGTATAACCCTTCTCTTTCCGCCAGTTTTGAATTCGACCAATGAGTAATTTTTGTTCCGCCAATCCTAGATGTCTTCTTCAGTTTTGACTTGTAATGTTTTGGCCGTCCAATAAAATGCTTGTGGGCGGGTGTTATCATTCATGAAAGGTCTCGAATGTTCCGCAAGGGTGTATAAACTGCTGATTTTAGGGTCTCTGAGCCACTTCAGTAACATCTATCATTGTGTAAATTATGTAGCAGGGGCGGGAGGCGCCTCTTTCTTCGGGCAGCGGTTCATCCATAAGGTAATGGCCTTTTAATAACTTCTTTTCTTGCTAGCTCAGCAGTTTAATTCTCGGGCGGGTTCGATACCCTTTTACCATGTAACTTTCCTCTAAAATGTAAAAGACACTTGGTATAGATTCTATCTCTTTAAACTACATATTGGGATAGAGAGTGCTTAACCCTCTCGAGCTCCCTCTCCTATTGCTTTGAGGTGAACTTATTTTCACTACCATTTCTTCCCTTCTAATGTAATATAAATCATTTTCTGATATAAGTCACCTCTTTAGTATGGGATTAGCCCTTGCATAAGCGGCCTAGTGCCAAATAGGTTTTAAAGAAATGTATTAGGAGTGCTGTTTCGCCTCCCCTCAAGTTGGTATTTTGGAGGCCGTGCAATTGACCTGTTTCTTTACTTAATAGGCCTCAGTAAGTTGGGTATTTTTATCCCTATTTTCATGTGCTTGGAGGTCAACTTGAAGGTGGAATTTGGTGTGGCCTTTGATAGGCTTGAACTTTGAGAGCGGATTGCTCTTTTTGAAATTTGGTTTCTGTGTGCCTCGAGCAGGCTTTTCTGAGTAATAGGGAGCGAGTGCTCCTGGGCATGATTGGGGTTTTCTGCCCCTTTGTTAAACCTTATGTATAAGTAAAGTTGGGCTCATTGCTCAGGGATTGTGTTTCTGGAACTCGAAGCCCAAAATACATTAATAAACTGTAATTGTGTATTCTTGCCTTGTTGCTACTGAACTAAGTTCCTGTTGTACTTGTTATTTCTTGATCTCGAAAAGAAAATATAACCTTGGTGAAATTTTAAATTGACTTTAATTTTGTAGGTTGAGACCTGTTCATCCCAGCACCTTTTTTCACCTCTCCTAATCCACCAAACCACGGTAACACCTATAATCGACATATCTCCGAAAAACCCGCACATTTCTAACAGATTTCCAAAATTTAAAGTTAGTTAAAATATGGTCAATTCTGGATATTGTGGCTTTACCCTTCCATCTGTAGCGGTGAATAGCCTTATCTTGAAGAATGTAGAATATTCGTAACTGTTAATCCCATTCTGGAACAGAAGTTCAGTTAATGTTTCCCATCCTTACTAGCTTCAATATTTTCCCCACATTTCTTGCCCATCACCTTCCCATATCCTTCAGTTCTGTTTCCAACTCTCACATTTAAATCGCCCATGGAAAAATTACGGTAGGCCCTATCACTAAATTGCACACTTTCCACAATGCTAGAGGGATATGATTTAGTATAGGTGCTCCTTATAAGCTAATCAATCAATCAATCAATCAATCAATCAATCAATCAATCAATCAATCAATC
Source organism: Anabrus simplex (assembly GCF_040414725.1). Classification (NCBI taxonomy): domain Eukaryota; kingdom Metazoa; phylum Arthropoda; class Insecta; order Orthoptera; family Tettigoniidae; genus Anabrus; species Anabrus simplex. The sequence continues at coordinate 169,877,668 of NC_090269.1, read as the reverse complement.
AATCAATCAATCAATCAATCAATCAATCAATCAATCAATCAATCAATCAATCAATCAATCAATCAATCAATCAATCAATCAATCAATCAATCAATCAATCAACACTGATCTGGATTCAGGGCTGTCACCCAGGTGGTGGATAACCTTGTCAGTTTATCTTGTGTTTTCTTAAGTAATTTCAAAGAAGTTTGAAATTTATCGAACATCTCCCTTGGCAAATTATTCCAATCTCGAACTCCTCTTCCGATAAATGAATTTGTCCTCTTGAATTCCAACTTTATCTTCATATTGGTCTTCTCACTTTTAAAAACACCACTCAAGCTTATTCCTCTACTAATATCATTTCACGCCATCTCTTCACTGACAGTTCGGAACATACCGCTGAGTGGAGCAGATGGCGTAGGCCTATTCGAAACCCTTAAAAGTGAAAATGCTGTAAACGATCATAGATACAATAACAAATAATATATGGGTGACTTCTGTAGCTTTTGATGAAATCTACATGAGAGTCCGCGACGGCATAGGATAGATATGTTTGTCTTCAACAGATAACTCGCAATAAGCACTTTTATAGCTACTGCTTTTACCCTCTCATCTCCTTAATTCCAAGGCTTCCCAGCCCGAAGTTGGCAACATTTTCGTAACGCTACTAATTTGTCGGAAATCACCCGGAAAAAATCGTACTGCTTTTCTTTGGATTTTTTTTCAGTTCTCGAATAGGCTAAGTAATTCTGGCGAGGGTCCCCATACAATTGAACCATATTCTAATTGTGGTCTTACAATGATATAACCTCTCCTTTATTTCCTTACTACAACCAAGACCAACTAAAATACCTCCGACCTTAACCGACCTATCGAAACGGTCCATAATGGTGACAATTTGTGTAAGTCGTGTTATTACTAAATATTTCCGGAAATTTGAAAATTAGGCCTATTAATCGTAAATTACATAGCCTATAAAGGTATTTATAGTCTTAAGTAGGCTATAGAGCCTCTTTTACAGTGCCGTTAGAAGCTCTTTGTTCTTAAAGAACTTATTTATTGGAAGAATGTCGGTGGTAGTTCTTGTATTCTCTGGAAGTATTTTCAGTCAGCAGAGCAATGGAGCCGGACAGTGTTTCAGAAAAAAATGGCGTATGGCTTTTAGTACCGGGAGTGCCCAAGGACAAGTTCGGCTCGCCAGATGCAGGTCTTTTGATTTGACTCCCTTAGGCGACCCGCGCGTCATGATAAGGATGAAATGATAAAGACGACACATACACCCAGCCTCAGTGCCAGCGGAATTAACCAATTATGGTTAAAATTCCCGACCCTGCCGGGAATCGAACGCGGGACCCCTGTGGCCAAAGGCCAGCACACTAACCATTTAGTCATGGAGCCGGACAGTGTTTAAGAATGAACATCCTATAGGCACCGTGCAGATAGATCGAAATCCTACTACTAGCGCTACATAGTGGCCCGTTCTGAAACAAGAGGTGAGGCGCAGTGCGAGAGTCTCAGTACAACGTGTGTAACATTCGAACAAGTTGCGGGTTTAAAGGGATTCAATTCGGGGATCTAAGTGAATCATCATGCAATAAAGGAAGAAACCTTGTTGTCAGTGGCCACGTGAACGGCGTTGAAGAATAATTTCGAATGGTTTCGGATACATCACAGGAAAAGTCACCCGACAAATGTCTGGCAATTTGCCGCCTTATATCGTGAAACTTGAGGTAGACAAGGTGTAGTTAGGTAAAAATTTAAATAGTTTATTTAGTAAGGATTAATTGATGCATGTTTGCTAAGTTGTACGCATTTTTATTTTGTGTTCAGGTTGACCAGAATCGTAATGTCTCTACCAGCGAATGTTCCTGTCCTGTCGGCGCCAGAAGAACTTGCAAACGCGTAGCTGCGGTAGTGTATTATATAAATAATGAAAGTGTTGTCTCCAAAACAGATCGTCCGCAACAGTGGGGAAAACCGAGTCCGAAAACAATGTCAACAGAAAAATATAGAAAAGGCAAACGCGTAGGAGAACTGTTCGGTAAAAAGACTTTGATGACATCTCTTCCCCCCTTCGAATTAACTTAGGATATTTTAAAACACATCCCTTGCAGTCTTCGTACAAAGCATCGAGCAGAAGCAAGTACTGAAATCGAACAATCGTGCAGGGCCGTAGTCAACTTATTGATAGACAGGGTAGTGAATGATGTGGAGAGAGAAGAATGTGAGGAAATTGTGACACAGCTATTACATGTACAAGTGTCTAACGATGTGCGCTTGCCAGACAAATACACCTTTCACACTGTGAGTGACGAAATGTTTTTTACCAGCAAAGTGTAGGTTGATACAGATCGTAGATAATTAAAATCTCCCTGGACACTATCTCAACCAGGAAGCCCTCGATGGTTTCAAGAAAAAAAAGACAAGAATATCTGCTAGCATGAAAGCAAATTGGATCAAAACTAGGCGACATAACTATGATACTTCAGCTCTCGCATTTGTAAATGAATCTCCAATTGGGGGAGCTTCTTTGAACATTCTTACGGAAGTGAAATGGAAAGTGAAGCAATAGAATGCTATGGAAGTTCATTTGTTGTTCGTGTTATTCGATGAGGTTGCAAATTCGTTAACACGCAACACTTAGACGATGTCATCCACGTGTGGAAAAAGTTCTGTTGGCAATTTCTGTAATATATTGTATATTTTGATTCTTTGAATACACCTTTCTACGTGAATTCTAACACTCGCAATATTGTAAGTACTCTCAACTTCCTCAGCTGTTAATCTCCCGTCATGTAAGAATGGTGGTGTCACGATTATGATACCGCGGCCAGATAAGTTAGTTCTGATGCCTAAATCCTTTATCAGCCATGACCTCATCGCCAGGTTGAAGGAAAGTAAACCACTGACAGTTGTTATGAATGAGTCGCTAGCTCTTCCACCGTAACATTTAGATTTAAAGCGATGATACCATTAGGCGTGATTGCAATTAAAACTTTTGCAGTGAAGCAACCCTTGTATTGAGAATAGAAATACAATCTTTTGATCTACTTGGGGAGGCTGTTCAACCCTAAATTCCGTGCAGTCAATAATGACTCGACAATTACCGTAATTTCTTTTAAATGCTGGAGACATGGTTTCTTGATCACTTTCCTTACTAGGCCAGAATATGAAATGTTTCGTACGCAGTGCCAGTTGCATAAGCACGGTCGTAAAAATACGTGAAATTGTTGTCCTGTGAACACTCAAGCAGAATAGGACAGTCCGATTTTCATTTCCATTAGGAAAATGAATAATCTGGTTTCTTTACATACAGTAATTTCGAAACGTCACAGTTTGGTGATAACGCAAGGCAAAGACGTTGAAGTTCACACCTGTTAAATCACGCATTTGTGTATTGTTCCTTATGGAACTGTAGCCTTGGAAACCTGGACCTTTGATGTCTGAATTGTCGTCTTCCGTTCCACACATTTTATCATGTTTCGCAATGTCCCCTCCCAGACCGAAGTTAAATGGAATAAATGCCTGTGTATTTACGTCGTTTTCATTTATTGAACAAGAAAACATGAAGTCTGAACAATGAAATTCAGATGCATCTGTTCCCACGTATGTATCCTTGGTTATGTTACTTGGGCAAACTGTACTTGAAAATTTTCCGTCTGAGTCTTCCTTTTTTAATCGCTTGAGTTGTCAGTGAAAGTGCTGTAAGATGGATCCCAGCGACACATTCCTCTTCTTGGATTCATCCGGAAATATTGTCAAAACAGGCTGGAATTAGTGGATGTCCAGATCTTTTGTTTCAGATGAAATGTGCACTTCAGTAAGTCGTCGGTTGCCAAAGTGATCCATCAGTGCTAAAAATTTAATCGGATCAACTGAACTTATTGCAAACATATGCAGTACGTATGTGTAGACCTCCTACTTACTTCGTTCGGTTAACTGCTCGTATCCGTCGCCCCCTTCGGTCCACATCTATCGCTCGTTTTGGAAAACAATAAATTTGTACTTCACTTCCCGTATTGCGTAAGTATTGGAACATCTGACAACACAACAATTACGTTTACTTGATCTTCTTTTCTCTGCCATTATCACCTGAGTAACTACACGCTCAGTCATAACAGAACAGCTACTGCGAGTCTGGAGTCTGTCTCACGTGTTGTTCTCCGCCCGGCCGCTAGAGTGACGCGCACGGTGCCTATACGTACTCAGCCATCTTCACTCATCTAAAGCTAGCTTCACGTAATGTTCTCATGGAATCAGCAGCGAATTACTTTTGATTGAAATTCACAGCCTCCTAGATTGCGCTGTCCGGCTAGGAATGCATAGTACTGTATGTGACTACATGTTCTATAGATATTCAGAAACTACTCAGCACATTTTGATATAATTTCCAGTCTTCATCAGTTCCATGAATAGGCACAAAAACAAACTAATGTGTGAAACGCCTTCGGGCTGAGCAGCAGTCACTTGTTAGGCCAAGGCCCTTCAAGGGCTGTAGTGCCATGGGGGTTAGGTTAAAAACAATTCTTCAGTATATGCAGCACCGTGTGATGACTGAGACCAACCTCTACGGATAATTCCCTGACAGTCCATCGATGATCTACGGAAACGAGACCGCTCACGATGTCAATCTAATCTTGAGGAATGGATGGCCGGCCTTAGCGGTGAAAATCCCCAGTCTGATTCCGAACCTCACGAAATGCCTTGGCCCATGGTGCAGCCGTTCTGTTCGGCAATGCATTCTCGCTACAGGCTTCACGTAATCCTCAATAACATTCTGATGCATTTTAGCCACGTGCAACCTCAATATTAATCAACGAACCTTGTTCACCTTTTGATAACATGCTTTGGAGCGGTGGAACCGACAGTCTTCGCTTCAACGCCACACAGTACCAACACTCCCAATTGGATGCTCGTCAAATGCACATTACCACTGCCTGCTCGATCTGCATCCAATGGCTGCTTATACTGCCTGCTCATTACAACATTTTAACATGGCACTAAATGAAATGTCGTATGGCTTTTAGTGCCGGGATATCCCAGGACGGGCTCGGCTCGCCAGGTGCAGGTCTTTCTATTTGACTCCCGTAGGCGACCTGCGCGTCGTGATTAGGATGAAATGAAGATGAAGACAACACATACACCCAGCCCCCGTGCCATTGGAATTAACCAATTAAGGTTAAAATCCCCGACCCGGCCGGGAATCGAACCCGGGGCCCTCTGAACCGAAGGCCAGTACGCTGACCGTTCAGCCAACGAGTCGGACGGCACTAAATGAAACAGTGTGTTTACAAATAGCCACGGTAGGTGGCAGCACCAACTGGCCCCAGTCTATCGGAATGAAATAGCGGAAAATAGACTAGTACTGCACTTCTTTTTAATATAGGCTAAATGGTGTATTATACAGCATTGTATTTGTTGGCGGATTGCTTCTCCGAAAGATTATGAGTATGGGCAGAGATTAAAATTAATATAGTCACTTTCACGTAGTACATTAGATAAGTATCCGGGGGCGATGAAGTTTGGAGCAGGTATTTCACTGCTAATAGAGCAAGGATTGCAAGCAGAAGTCATTAATTTGAATGATCTGAAGAAAGTTTGTTCTCTTATTTGCGACGAAGTGACAATTAAAGAGCGGCTGCTCTATAATAAAGAAGAAGACAGATTCTATGGACTTGTCGAAGCAGAGAGAGTCTATAAAGAAGACATTGTAATAAACCATCAACTCGCCAATGAATTGCTGTGTTTTGTAATTCATGGATTGACGAAAAAAATTACGATTCCGCCAGACTACTTCATGGTGAAGGCATTACAAGGAAATGAATTTTCCTCCTTCCTCATTCCTTATGCAGCCAGTCCCCGTGATGAATGGTGCGAAAATGTCGCTCATAGGATCAGTCGGTGCGTGAATTTCAGTGAGATTGGAGGACTAATATGTAATAGCAACTTCTGGCTCGGTGAGAAAAGCAGCGGGAAACTGCCTTACTCCACATTTCCCTAGTATACCTCTTCAGTAAAGCCTAGCACGTTATCGTGGAGTTACGGAGTATCAATCCAGCTTTCGTGCTGATTACCCGAAATCAAATGGTCGCATAAGGCGAATATTTAAGTGTACGGACAGAAGTATAGTTTTATTTGTTTAGATGGTGCATACGTGAAATTAAATCTACAGAAACGTACATTTAGCTTCGAAAATCGTACGAATAGACAGCAGCATGAGTTGACGAATTCAATGGGCTATCCCTTGCATAAACTTATATGCGAAACGCAAAAGTGAAACTACGTTCAAGTTCCTCCTTAGTAGAGTTAGAAAGCGGACTGCAGGAGTGTGGGCTATTGCGTAGTTGAGAACTGGCAGTTTCCACATTCATTCGCCGAGCAAAGCACTCTGTCCTATAACCAGACGAGCTCCGGATGCCCCGAGAACACATCGATTTTAGAAAATATAATTTCCTAGTTCGATCTCTTTAAAGGGAACAGGACCATCTGTGCTGCTGCTCTCTCCTTACGGCGATGCCTTATTCAGAACATAGTCTCTAACACAAAAAGTAAAATAAACATTTTTTCCTGAGCTCATAAGACAATCATATCAACTGATTCAATTGTCTTACACTATATGTGCGTGTGACGTGAGTTTGTGACTGCGTGGTGCAAAACATGACTGAAAAGAAATTGAAGAATAAGCAGCCTTTTTTTAACAATTGGCTATACATCGACACAGACAGGTCTCATGACGACGCTGGATAGGACTGGGAAGGAAGCGGCCGTAGCCTTAATTAAGGTATAGCCCCAGCAGTTGCCTGGTGTGAAAATGGGAAACCACGGAAAACCATCTTCAGGGCTGCCGACAGTGTGTTCGAACCCACTATCTTCTGAATGCAAGCTCATAGTTGCGCTCCCCTAAACGCACGGCCAACTCGCTCGGTGCTTCCTATTTTAATAAGCATAATGATGTTAAACACCTGAAGTACATCGGCAATTTATTCTAATTGGATCATAGCAGGGATTATGTAAGAAATAGGCCCATAATTTCCATGTATAAGCTTTGGCTGAGGAAATCGGTGCCCGAGCTATCCTCGGCACTGTCCTAGTGCTAACGGAAACAAATTAACACCACGGTAATATATCCTATTTGACTTGAAGATAAAAAACTAATTATTAATTTGTTCAATAATGATTGTTACCGGGGTTGGGTGGACCAGCAGGGGTGAAAGGAGGTGCCGGGGTGAATGGGTCTAACTACAAAATAAAAGTTAATTTAAAACTTTAACAAAGGTTATATTTTTTTGAATTTCAACAATCAACAACGACAAAACTTAAACAACATTTCACTAGGTGAGATAACAAAACATACCAGGTACCCTGACAAAGTTTATACAAGGCAAGTACATCCAAAATTTAGTGACAGTTTAGTAATCAGGGCTTCCAGCCCCTCGCTTTATATTTCCTGAGCTCTCAGCTCGACCTTACAAAAGATTACTATTTTACACAAGGGCAGAAAACCCCTAGTCCCTGGAGCACTTGCTCCCGACTTCAAATATCAGGCCTCCCAGAGGCACAGTTACCACACTTGAAGAGAGCTGACACGCTCTCAGTTTTTCAAGCCTATTCAAGGCAATATCAGACTTTACAATTACTTGCCCTCAAGGCACAACTTACAAAAATGAAACGGGAGTATCTTGTACCCAACCTACTGGGCCTTAGTAGAAAAAGAACAGGTTAAGTAAATGGCCCAAAACACCAAATTGAATGGAGGCGTATACTTGCACTCCTAAATATGCATTCTTAAAACCTAAAAGGCACTAGGCCGATGAAACAGGGGCTATTCCCAAACTATGGAGGTGACTCATATAAGAATAATTTAAGACATTACGAAAAGGAAGAAAACCAGTTACCAAAACGTAGTCACCTCAAACCAATATGAAGGGGAGCTCGAGAGGGTAAATCACTCTCTATCGCCGAATTAAGGTTACAGATTTTATGAAGTTTTCACATTAGCCGGAAGAACTTACATTTTAGAGAAGTAGGTTACATATTAAAGTTTCGGACCTATCCCTCGGGTTAAACTGCGGAGCTAGCAAGAAATAAAGATGTTAAACGGCCATTACCTTGCTGAAGAACTGCTGCCTGATGAAAGAGGCACCTCCCGCCTCCTGCTTCACATACACACACTTAGTTAGATGTTGATCAAATGGCCAAGAGACGTGAAAATCCGCAGTTTATAAACCCTCGGGGAAGGTTCAAGACCTTTCATAAATAATCAAGCCACACCCTCTCAATTTTATTGGACCATACAAAATTTACACTTAAAGTCGAACAAGAAATCCAGGAATGGTCGGAAATTAATTACGAAAATTAGCGATTGGTTGGATTCAAAACTGGCGGAAAGAAAAGATAAATATTGCCAATCTACAAATGAATGAACAAAATTTAGTAAAGAAAAAACTTATGAATACAAAATTTCTTCAAAAAAAGTTCCTTCACATCGCACCAGGGTGCATGATGATAGTTTTTTAGCAGTGACATCCATGAGAGAATGTCCGCACTTCTTGATCAATGGAAAACAAAACAAGTTGAAATTCACACAGTCCTGGAAACTTCACAATTGCAAAATTAAGGTAGTGACATCTTCTGAGTAAAAGTTTAAGGAGGTCTAGTTCCAAGTTCAGTGTTTCTCCTGGAGATGAGTTCTAATTGGCGCAAGGTTTAAATGTGCGGCGTAGAGGTGTACCTCCCGGTACAATGATAATTGTCAAAGGAAAACTATTAAGATAATAAAGCAAAGGTATCATACCTCTTGTCCTTTATTTAAAAGGAAACTTTATTTATTCAATCTTCCAAGAACGACCTTAAACTAAAACACTTTTGCGTTCAAAGACAAACTCTACTGTCGAAAGGAAGGATTAACCATGCATTCACCATGGTCAGGAATAGAGGCAAACCTTTCCCAAAATAACTTTCAAAATAACTCCTTCACCGAATAGCATCACTGGAACAGTTACGTTGATGATTACGTCACATATGCGCAGCACTTACTAGACATCACCATCAACTGAAATAACGGTGACCTGTTATATAAAATAGACAGGAGACTCACTCAAACATCGTGCGTAACATACAACAAATACAACCACCCGGACACGCAGAAGTTAGCAGGACCGAACACAGTGCAATACACACGTTCTCCGGATTGTTGGCATTAATATGCATATACCACTGAATCATCGAATTTGGAACCATTCGTGCAATTTCCTCATTAACGACCGGCACGCTTTTGAAGCCTAGCTGGCCTGCTGTCCTTTTGTCCACGGAATGCCAGGATTTCCCCAACTCGAGACACAGCGATGCCAACTTTTAACTTTTAAATACATGGCCGCTGAAAGCGAGCAGGGAAATTGGACAGAACTGCATGCAACTGTGAAAAAATGAAGACTGACAAGCGAGCCGGCCCCAGCACCGGCACGGTTTTCAAGTACTCTACTGTATCGTATCCTGTCCTGATTTCGGCGTAGCTCAGGTGTAAAAGCGCGTGGTACGTCCGGATATGGTCAACAAAAATATCTGATAAAATACACCAAAGTATACGGACAGGTAATACGTACATATAAATCTAGTGAATGAGAACTCGAGTAATCGGGTAAAATGATTTTATTAAACTAAAAACATAAAAAGAAATCATATTGAACAAAAAATAAATCAAATAAACAACCGGCCACTGGTTGTGTCAAACAAGGAAAAATTATGCGAATTTTTACATAAATTATCATTGTTAAACAAAACGTTTACAAACAAAGCTGGTAACGAAATCGAGAAATTAAAAATACTTTCTTGTTGCATGGAATAATTTGAGTTTACATTTTATTTAGTTGCTCGCTTTGTTAAGTCCCTAGCTCTTTGCCCGACGGCTCGATTTCTAAACCGTTCATGATATGCGATAGTAATACCCGATCCACTACTAAAGACCCAAATTACATATATATTCCGATCATTCGGGCACAAATATATCACTTGTTCAGAACTGCATCTGAATCACCCTTCCAAAATGGTCACAGACTACTTATATGGGTCCGAATCCATGATCACAGATAAGATCAGAACCTTTATTCTCAAAGATAGCCATCGGACTATGTCTCCCCATTACCAAACAAATGTCAACATCACAGCAAAGAAAATAGCACACTGGATGCAGCAATACAAATCACAAAATGAAATAAACAAAACCTGTAAGTAAAGCACACAAGATATACACACTAAAGTCGATAGAGCTTTCGGGTTAAGAACCCAACATATCCGGGCACTGGAACTCACATATCTCATGTAGATACAGAATAGCAGCAGCATTTGAAATGGCAGGGAAATCAGCTGGTTGGGAACATAAACAACAACTAACTAGGCATTTGTGGATAGGCGACTCACGAGCACTTTCACTATTCTCATCCACCCAGCGTGCAACCGAGTCAAGGGGCGACTACCTGTGGCAAGAACAATAGGGAACATGCATAATTTTCAATTTTTTTTTTAAAAGTACACCATTGAAATAGTACGTAAACGTATTGCATTGTAGTAAGTTGCCTTGTTTTCTACCATTAAAAAATATTTAAAAGTGCCTTTCCGCAAGGCGAGTGAAACGGCCTCTGACGTAAGCAGCGCGCTGTGACGTCACGATCCAGTACCGCATGCAGCTCTACCAGCCATTGTGCATCAGCCGTTACTAAAAGCCGATTGTTTATTATTCGTGATCGCGAATAACTTCAAAATGACAGAAAAAAGGTTCAAAACAGCACAGTCAGACAATCTACCATGTGTAGATGTCATCATTCTTGAAAAATAGTGACTTTTGTGGCCGCAGAAATTCGCGGATAAAAAGCAAGTTTGTAAGTGGCATCTTTTATGCACGTGCAATGTACTGTAACTCATAGTATTAGGATAAAAAGGAACCTGGATAGAAATCACATCACTTTGAACATTTCCTTCTAGACTGATATCCATATTAAAGAATAACATTGCATTTTCGGGCTTTCAGCATTAGTAAAGTAAGAAATCGGATTTCAGCTCTAACATAAACATATAGGTAGCATTATAGTACTAGTCCGCCTCTGTGGTGTAGTGGTTAATGTGATTAGCAGCCACCCCCGGAGGCCCGGTTTCGATTCCTGGCTCTGCCATGAAAGTTGAAAAATAGTACGAGGACTTGAACGGGGTCTACTCAGCCTCGGAAGGTCAACTGAGTAGAGGGGTTTCGAATCCCACCTCAGCCATCCTCGAAGTGGTTTTTCGTATTTTCCCACTTCTCCTCCAGGCACCTAAGACCACGGCCGTTTCCTTCCCTCTCCTTGTCTATCCCTTCCGATATTCCCATCCTCCAACAAGGCCCCTGTTGAGCATAGCAGGTGAGGCCGCCTGGGCGAGGTAATGGCCCTCCTCACCAGTTGTATCACCATACCCAAAGTCTCACGCTCCAGGACACTGCCCTAGAAGCGGTAGAGGTGAAATACCTCGCTGAGTCCGGCGGGAAAACCAACCCTGAAGAATAAATTAAGAAAGAAAGAAAGATCCTAGTACTATAGGTCTATAATCTATCATTCCCGAAAAAATATATATTTATGGTTGGGGCAACTGGCCTACCCACTTTCGGGGCCCATGAAAAAGAAACATTAAATATCTTGGTGGAGGGAAAAAGTTAAACATTATAAAGATAATTATGACTTCATCTAGTTTTCACAAGTCGGGCTGAGTGATTCAGACGGTTGAGGTGCTGGCCTTCTGACCCCAACTTGGCAGGTTCGATCCTGGTTCAGTCCGGTGGTAGTTGAAGGTGCTCAAATACGTCAGCCTCGTGTAGGTAGATTTACTGGCACGTAAAAGAACTCCTGCAGGACTAAATTCCTGCACATCGGCGTCTCCGAAAACCGTAGAAGTAGTCAGCAGGGCGTAAAGCCAATAACATATCACGCATATCACGCAAGAAAAGTGTCTTGGTGACATTTTAGTCGTTCAATACAGGAATGTCTTTGGGTGCCTTGACTTTTACATTCTTTTTCTATTTGCTTTACGTCGCACCGTCACAGATAGATCTTATGGCGACGATGGGACAGGAAAGGCCTAGGAATGGGAAGGAAGCGGCCATGGCCTTAATTAAGGTACATCCCCAGCATTTGCCTGGTGTGAAAATGGGAAACCACGGAGAACCATCTTCAGAGCTGTCGAAAGTGGAGTTCTAACCCACTATCTCCCAGATGCGAGCTCACAGCTGCGCACTCCTAACAGCACGGCCACTCGCCCGGTATTTTTACCCTTCGGTTTATTGACTTGGCTTGTATAACCTAAAACGTAGGCTAAGTTGGATAATATTTTAAACACCAACATCACTATTTTCACCTGTGTGCAATTATGTTATTTATTTAATTAATAATATGATAATTATTTTAATTGAGCATTGTTAACTTATAACACCCCAACAGACAAGCATTGGTTTTGTGTAGAGATATACATTTGTTAAATTCACGTTGTTTTCTTTCATAATGTACACGCCTATTTTTTGTTATATTATAGAGTATTTAGCTATAGCCTAAGTTTCTTTACAAATGTAAGCTCTTCAATAAAGACATAAATAACTGTCGCATGCCAAGATAAATTGGTATAATTAGAGCAGCCAAAATGGTTCATAACCCCTTTGGTTTATTACCTTGACATGGATCACCCAAAACATAGGTTAGGTTTGGAGAATACTTTAATAATCAGCATTAATTAATGCACTGTTTATTACTTTCCTATTCCAAGATGTAATTGAAGCATTTAATTAAAGCATCATACGTTAAAATTTAAAGTTTTACCGCTAGAACAGCTGACATGGAAAAGTGATTGAAAATTCAAACAAATTCAACTTTCGTTAAAATGATCTTCAAAAAAATAAACTGTAGACTTTTCCGATATATCACCAGCATTTCGCCGGCTTGCCAAAATCCATTTCTCCCTAGTTTTGGCGTCTTTGGAACATTTATAAACAATTTGTTTGGGATTGTATGCGATGTTCTATTGCACATCGGAACTATACACCATTTATAACTTTTCTGCCTCACTGTCTGCGCAGGATTCATTTTGTGTCTAACATATATTACTCAGATTATTATCCAATGTATAGACCTCGAATTTAACTATACCAGACACTAACATAAAGTAGAAATACGCAAAGTGTATCCTTCTTCTCACAGCACACTATGTTATTTCGTCTGCTAATTCAGTCAACCTGTACGATGACTTCAGACCAATGAGATCGCGTACTTGCGTCACGTGACACTTTCGTACTTTAATTTAGATTTTTATCACATTTGGAGTTATTATTTGTACATTCTGATCACAGTTTTGAATTCTGCATGAAATTTTGAATCAGATTAGCATATTTTTAATTAAAACCCCGGGTCATGCATGTTCCCTATTGGCATATCGGCCCTCGTGATCCTTCCCAGTGCTACAGATAAAGTCACAATTGTGGCCGGCAAAAATACTGCTCACGGCCTAACATAATCTCATATATAACAGGCCGGCTCATTAACTCAACATCATCATCGCCCCAAATATAACATCATGGCTTTCATAGCCTATCTCTTGGCATCTCAGCTCCGTGAATATACACAGGCAATTCTAAAGCCTCACATAAATAATCCTCGGTTCGACGACCGGTACTTTTTCACGAATTTGCCTGCCACCACACTTAAATACCCTATTCTATTTTCGACGTCGAAAGATCTCCCGTTGCGCCTTCTCACAGCTGAAATTTAGTCATCATGAAATAAAACATCTTAGCATATACTGTCTCTAGTCTAATCCTCTTTAATGGTTCGACACTGGTGGCGTACAGCTCATTAGATCTTTCATGAAGAATCTGCCCGTACAACTCTATCTTAAATCAACATAAACTGGAATAAAATACATATAACAATAGCACACACCTATATCTAACCTACTCTTTCCCTTATTTCTCATCTAAATATTTACAACACACAGCTCGGGGACTTGGCATGCAAACAGCCCTGAACGTATTTAAATGTACTAAAATGTGCATTACAAATGCCACTCTGGTTTACATTTATAGATTAATTTACTTATTTAAAATGGTCCTAAACTAGTGCATCTAGCTATCACTTCACATGCTTATAGAACAAAAGGACTTAACTTGGTGGCAACCTCTCCATCAGCGGCGAAACACATTCCGCTATGTCATGCATACTTAGCTCATAACTACGATACACAGCACAGGAATGAAGGTTCTCTTGTCGACTCCTGGATTGTTCATGGTTGCTGTCTCCTTGATGTCGGCTGTACGTAGAACTGTTGAATTAAATTAGAACCATCTACTTCTCCGCTTAGTGTGCTCGAATGCACGGCTGCAACCTTAGCACTGGCTAGCGGTTATATATTAACGAATCGCGCACGTTAATTTCACACTTCGCGTACGCACCTTATATTACTTATACGTTCAGACTGCCATTAGCCCTGGTGAACTAAATCACAACGATTCTATTTCAAGTCTAACAGAAACTTTACAAAGTTATTGGGTGATATGAATAAACCGGAGACGTATCTCTTGTCTCATAAATATTAAGACATGTCTGAAATGTATATGAATAAAAAAGCGACGTCTCAGCAATGACCTTTGCTCCTTGAGACACAGCTCGTTAGGGGATTCTTTCGGAGACACATCTCCAAATGTATATGAATAAACTGGAGTTTAGTCTCTCTGAATGGAGACTGGTCTCAGAATTTCTTGAGACAGCCCAGAAGGTGACTCAAGCCGATAGAATCAGGCTGAAAACGTGATGGCGGAGTTTATGATCGTTTTACAACGGAGAAGAAAAATTTATAAACCACGAAGAAATTCTCTCGAACATGATTATAAAGATCTCTACAGTTACCGGAAAGAAAATGTGGAATGGTTAGCACATTTTCTGGAGCGAATACACGAGACATTCATATAACAATAATGATAAAGATGATGACGATGATAGTCATTTGCGATAGGATTTACATGCATCGTAAAGTCTAAAATGTTCAAAATTAAACCAGAAATATGCAAAACCGTGCAACATACTATTCTAATAATTTTCTTGGTAATTATTAAATTAATGTAATTATTCTTAATCTATTCTACATTTGTGATTTTTTCTGTACGTTGACATTTTTTCTATTCACAAAATACGACTAACATTTTATAAATAAAATTAATTCACAATCACGGAAAAGGCCGAAACAAAACATAGCTATGTTTAAGATATGACTTACAATTATTTAAGGTTTTCATTATTCACTTTGTCCTGCTCCTTAGCTGAATGGTCAGCGCGGTACTTTTCGGTTCAGTGGGCCCCCGGGTTCGATTCGCTGTCGGGTCAGAGATTTTAACCTTAAACCCTCAACATTCCTGCAACTCACACACAACAATATCATCCACTACAATAACACGGCAGATGACACCCATCCTCGTCGGAGGGCCTGCCTTACAAGGGCTGTACCAGGCTAGAAATAGCTAAACGAAATTATTACCTATTATTATTATTATTATTATTATTATTATTATTATTATTATTATTATTATTATTATTATTATTATTATTATTGTACCGGGCGGTACACCTCCACGCCGCTAATTTAAAATGTGCGCCAATTGAAACTCCTCTGCTGGAGGAAGTCTGAACTTTATTGACGGTATTAATTTCCAAATTTCTCAGAAGATGTCACTACGTGGAAATTTTAGAGTTTTTGAACTGTGTCATTTTCGACGTATTTTTGTTTTGCTTGTAGTAAGAAGTGTGAACTTTCTCTTCTAGAGGACACTACTGAAGATCAACAATAGTGCACCCTAGTGCGGAGTGAAAGAACTATTTTTTGGAGAAAATTTTATTTCAAAAGTTTGTTTCTTGTTAAATTTCTTTCTGTTATTGTTTAAGTTGGCTGTATACCCGTCTCTTTCCCCTTGTTTTGTATTTAGCCAATCGCGAATTTCTTTTATTAATTTCTGACCAATCAGATGTATCTTTCCCCAACTTGAATATGTTGCTGTATCCTACCCAATAAAGAGTTTGTGGGAGGGTGTTTTCATTCCCCTAACGCCTCGAACCTTCCGCGAGAGAATATAAACTGCTGATTTTAGGGTCTCCGGGCCACTTCTGTTCCATCTTTCAGTGTGTTAAGTACATAGCAGGGGGCGGGAAGCGCCTCTTTCTTCGGCGACAGTCAACAACCAGGTAATGGCCGATTAATTACTTCTTTTCTTGCTTGCTCAGCAGTTTAACTCTCGGGGCGGGTCCGAAGTTTTTCCATTATGTAACCTTCCCTAAAATGTAAAGGAACTTGTATCTATTCCATCTTTTAAACTGCATATCGGGATAGAGAGTGCTTAACCCTCTCGAGTTCCCATCATATTGTTTTGAGGTGAACTTATTTTTCTCAACCTATTCTTAGTTAACGTAAAACAAATTGTTCTTTTCTAAAGTCACCTCTGTAGTATGGTATTAGCCCTTGCATTAGTGGCCTAGAGCCAGATTAGGTTTTAAAAACAAAGTGTATTAGGAGTGCAGATCGCCTCCTCTCAAATTGTTATTTTGGAGGTCATGTAATTACCCCTTTTCATTTAATAGACCTCAGTAGGTTGGGTATTTTACCCCTGTGTCTATGTCCAGTGAGGACAACTTGAAGGTGGAGTTTGGTGTGGCCTTTGAGAGGCTTAAAGTTGAGAGCGAGTGGCTCTTTTTCGAAAATTGAGTGTTGTATGCCTCGTGGACGCTTTTCGGTGTAATTTGGAGCAAGTGCTCCTGAGCATGAATGGGGTTTTCTGCCCCTCTGTTAATACTTATTTTGAAGTAAGGTTGGGCTGATTGCCCAAGCATTGTGAAGTCAGGGCTCGAAGCCCAAATTCTGTAAATATTGTAACTACCCTTTTGACTTGCTACTCTGTACCTGCCATGTTTGTTATTTCTTTATTTTGAAAAGAAAATATAACCTTGTTAAATTTTAAATTAATTTTACTTTCATAGCTTGAGACCTGTTCACCACCCCGCACCTTCTTTCACGTATAACTACCACAAAAACACGGTAACAATTATTATTATTATTATTATTATTATTATTATTATTATTATTATTATTGTACCGGGCGGTAAACCTCCGCGACGCGAGTTCAAATCTTGCGCCAATTGAAACTCCTGGTCGTATAGCCCGGTGGGCCATCCGAATTTCTGCCTTCCAATTTGATGTAAGGCATATAAGAGGCACTGAAAATGTTGTGGCAGACGGACTAAGCCGTATGTTTTCTAATGAGGTAGAGACCCCTGAACAGGTTGATAGCCCTTCACCTCCCGAGTCCATACTACCTGAGGTTAATGATATTCTAACAGATGCTCCCATTATCTTTAGGGATATTGAAAAATATCGACGTGAAGATCCGACGCTGGCTCCGATAATGGAAACCCTTTCTTCTGGGGAACACGTCGTCCCTTATGTACTGAGGAATGGTGTTTTATGTTGCCCGTCGAGGCATGATAAGATGATGAAAGTTGTGGTTCCAGCTGTTCTCGTGCCCATGATCTTCAAGTACTATCATGAGACATTCCTGCAACTCACACACAACAACAATATCATCCACTCACACACACAACAATATCATCCACTACAATAACACGGCAGATGACACCCATCCTCGTCGAGGGTCTGCCTTACAAGTCAGGAGTTTCAATTGGCGCAAGATTTGAACTCGCGTCGCGGAGGTGTACCGCCCGGTACAATAATAATAATAATAATAATAATAATAATAATAATAATAATAATAATAATAATAATAATAATAATAACATGTAATAATTTCGTGTAGCTATTTAGGTATCTTCAAAACTCGAGAAAAGATTCGAGAAATGTTCATTTGGAAGGGTATGGACGGAGAAATCCGTGAATCGGTAAAGGCTTGTAAATCTTGCTGGCTTAGTAAACCCACCATGTCCACTAAGCAAGGGCTCTTGTCTTCTCATCAAGCGTCGCGCCCCATGGAACGTCTTTACATCGACTACGTGGGACCCTTCCCCCAGTCAAAGGGGAATGCCAACAAGTTCATCCTGGTGTGTGTTGATGGCTTCACTAGATTTTCTTGGTTACCTCCGACTAAGCTGGCTACCGCTCAGTCCACCATTTCTTGTTTAAATTCCATCTTCGCTTCTTTTGGTCCGTGTCAGTATATTGTTTCAGATAATGCTAAAGCTTTCACATCCAATCTCTTTCGTAAATTCTGTTTTGATCTGTCCATCTCTCATGTGACTACTTCGGCTTACTATGCTCAACCTTCTCTAGCTGAACGGGTCAATCGTAATCTGAGGTCGGCTTTTATTGCCTATCATCATGAAGATCATTCTAGGTGGGACACGTCACTGCATTGGTTAGCTTTTAATTTGAATTCGGCGGTTCATAAATCTCATAAATTTACTCCAGCTTCTTTGATGTTCAAGTTCGTACCCAACACACCGCTTGCTAACCTTTGGTCTCTTAGTGATATTCTACCAGAGGCAATAGATCCAGATAATATTAGAGATCTTTGGAAGAAGGCCAAGGCCAATCTTAAAATTTCTCATGAAAAGGTTAGGGAAAGATATGATCGTGGACGGAGGCCCACCAACTTAAAATAGGAGACCAAGTTATGGTCAAGAATTTTGTTCCCGCGGGCAATCCCCCAGATTTCATGGGCCGTGTACCGTCTTGGATTTTTTTAACGCCGGTGACATTGTTAGTGAGCAACCCGGCCACCGAGAGAATATTTAGGGTTCACCTGTCTCAGGTGAAACCGGTGTAAATTAATTGCTCATTGGGTCTTTAACATCTAGTATGAACCCCAGAGGTTATATTTTTGGGTTTTAGTTTTATGGCCTTCTGCACTATATTTGTCCGTCTACCTTGTACTATTTTGTAAAACCCTCTCCTGAGTTGCTCTGCGGTCCCGTCAATATGGCCATTACCACACTCCCGTCTCCTGCTAAAACACACCTGTGGCATAATAATAGAAACCTTCCACGCCGCTGTCCCCTCAGCCTCAACTCCAGGACAGTATCCTAAAAATTTATATTCCAACAAAATTCTGCCGCCGAGATCTTAATGTTTCAGTGCTCCCGCAGCCGTGCGGCGCCGTACCGCCACTGAGGTGGGGTACGGGCCCATTCCACTCCAGTGAGGTCAACCAGTGTACGGCGAACCGGAGTCCTCCTTCCGGCTAAGGCTGATGTGCGGCGCACCACCTGCAAACTGCTCAAGGACTGGAAACAATCGTCGCGTCTGCGGCGTGCTTCACCATGACTACCCCTCTCATAGTAGCGGGAGAGGTGTATCTCTGGGTACTTGAGGGGTCCGAGCGGCCTCCACTGGATACAAGCAGCGGCGATTGTTCTCACAGTCAACATTAATCGACAGCTTATGTACTACTTAAGCTACATGGACACTCTATTTCCACTATTAATAATTTTCTGCTTCAATCAACCTTGGTGGACTTAGAAAAATTTTACTTCCATGAATTAAGGTTTAGTTTCGCAATTCTACAACAACAAAGAAACGATTTAAACGATTTCCACCCATCATTATCAAACAAATTAAGAGACCACCGTCTACTAAAAATTGTAATTTCTCTGCTAAATTCTTCTTCAACCAGTCTGCAAAAAACTTGGACTTTGTTTTGGAGAATTTTTTTTGGGTGTCACCCCTTGGAAGGACTTTGGTGGGGGGGGGGGAGGTCTGTACCGGGGGGTACACCCTTGCGACGCGAGTTCAAATCTTGCGCCAATTGAAACTCCTCTACAGGAGAAACTCTGAACTTGAAAATCTGTATTAACTCAACGGTTATTCAGAAGATGTCACTACTGTAAAGTTTGTAATTTTGAAGTGTCCTGAACTGTGTCTATTTCGATTTGTATTTGTTTGCTCCGTATCAAGAAGTTTGGACATTCGCTAACAGATGTCTCTACCAAAAACTATGATAACGCACTCTGGTGCAATGGACTGAACTACCTTGCAGAAATTTTGTATGCTTAAGTTTTGCCTCTAATAAATTTTGTTCTGTGGTTTGTGGGTTGGAAATATTAATCCTTTCTTTCCGCCAGTTTTGAACTCAGCTAATCCCGAATTTCTGTAATTAATTTTCCACCAATTATAGCTTTCTTCTTCAAATGTCCATGTGTAATGCTTAGTCTACCAATAAAGTCGGGTGGGTGTGTCTACTCATTCTTGAAAGGTCTCGAATTTTCCACGAGGGTATAAAAACTGCTGATTCTCTTGTCTCGGGGCCACTAGTATAACAATTACCCTGTGTGTGTGAATATGTAGCAGGGGGCGGGAAGTGCCTCGTTCTTCGGGCAGCGACTCTTCTACAAGGTAATGGCCTTTTAACTTCTTTTTTTCGCTAGCTCAGCAGTTTAACTATCGGAGAAGGTTCGAAACCTTTAATATGTAATCCATCTCCTTAAAATGTAAATCCCTTTTTCTGTCTATGTAAAAACTACTATTTCTTGAACTGTAATTCGGGGATAGAGAGTGCTTCACCCTCTCGAACTCCCCTTCATTTTGAAATTGAGGTGACTACGCTTTTCTAACCGTTTTTACTCTTCCTTAAAGTGTTTAAATCTTTCAGACGAGTCACCTCCTTAGCTTGGGACTAGCCCATGTATATCGGCCTAGAGCCACCTAGGTTTTAATATGTAGAGTTAGGAGTGCAAATTTACGCCTCCATCCCCTTTGCTTTGGGCTAGTAACTTAACTTGATGTTTTGTTTTCTTCATGCGAAGGCCCCGTAGGTTGGGTATTAATTACCCCTGTTTCCTTATGTGCCTTAAGGGCAGATATAAGTGAAGTTTGTTGTAGCCTTTGATAGGCTTGTAAAATTGAGAGCGGGTCTGCTCTTTTCCTTGACATTGTAATTAGGAGCAAGTGCTCCTTGGCATGATGGAGTTTTCTGCCCCTTTGTTCATTTTTGTACCTTGGTAAAGTTGGGCTAATCGCTCAAGGACTGTGATTGTGGGGCTCGAAGCCCAAAACCTGATAAAAAAACCCCTGAACGGGAAAAGTTATTTTGTACCTGCCTTTCGTTGTTATTTCACCTAGTGGAAATTGTTGAATGTTGTTATCTGTTATTTGTGGATTTTGAAAAGAAAATATAACCTTTGTTAAAGTTTTAAATTAACTTTATTTCTGTAGTTGAGACCTATTCCAGCCCGCACCTTCTTTCACCTCTGCTGTTCCACAGAGACCTCGGAACAAGTGGTAGCAGAGCGTGGTTCAATGGGTCTCAATTTAGCCCCTTTTGATGGCTGAAGATTGTTTTCGATTCGAACTCTATCAATTTTCTCAGTTGCTGGAATTTTTTATTTTTTTCTAAAAGTTTTCTGTCATCATGTCCGGCCCTCGCGACGTCCTCCATCCCGGCTATT
This sequence comes from Anabrus simplex, assembly GCF_040414725.1. Lineage (NCBI taxonomy): Eukaryota > Metazoa > Arthropoda > Insecta > Orthoptera > Tettigoniidae > Anabrus > Anabrus simplex. The sequence continues at coordinate 169,856,243 of NC_090269.1, read as the reverse complement.
TGCGTAGGGAGGAATTGATCTATGAATTAACGATTAGGAATGTTCAGTCTGGAGGCACGGTTGCGATAGACAACAATAAGCTTAAAGATTCCCTTGATTTGCCTATTACTATCCCAACCTTGGGAGAAAAAGAGATTGACGACGCTCTTTCCACGATCACTGATAATACTACTGAGCTAGCATCTGTCGTTAGTTTTTTTGAAGAAAACGATCCCTCTCCAAATCAACTTAAACGTGTGCAAGCTAGATTGTTTCTTTTTTACAATAGGGTCACTGATCTATTGTCTCTTAAATCGAATGGCATTCAAAGGAAGGAAGCTAGTGTCGTTCTTGAAAACCTTTCTGATCTGTCCAGTAAGGTTAGCCTATTGTTAACTGTGGCAGTCCCCCCTCCAAAACCGACCAACCCACTCTGGTAAACGTTGTTTGCGAGAAGCATTCTCCCGCGGGGGAAGAAGGTAGGAAGACTGCAGAAGTCCGACAAAATTCTGTTCCATTAGAAACTGAGTCCGCTCGTCGCACATCCATTCCATCCTCTGTTTTGAATAATGCACCCTCTGAAACAGCTTCTCCGCCCCTTAGAACCTTACCTACTATATCACCCGGGTTCAGTAGTTTGCCTCATCCGTTAGCAATGTTGCTAAAGGGTATTTCTAAGTTTTCTGTTAATTCCACCAGTGATGTTATTGCCTTTCTAAGATTTTCCTTGAGTTTCAGGATCATGCTCTTGTATTTTCTCTTTCTCCATGTCAAATTTTGCAGATTATTTATCCCTATTCAATCGGTGTTCTATCTGACAAAATTGCAAGAGCTATTGCTGATCAATCATCTATAGAAGAATTTCACGCCCATCTATTAGAAAATTTTATCCCCGCTCGAGCTAGGTCATCGCTCATTCAAAAGTACTACTACCGAGTACAATGGTTGGATGAAAACTTGGCAGATTTCATCCAAGATATTAAATTCTATACCAGGGTGTTTGCTCTTCACTTCCCTGAAGATCAGATTGTACAAGCCATTGTGGAAGGAATTTCACCGTCGTACAGGTCCTACTTGTGTTTTGCGTCGCGTCCGCAAACTTTTGCCGAGTTAGAGGCTATGGCTGTCTCAGCGGAAGGAGTTAGATACGCCGATACCTTGCGTGTTGCGAAAGAACCCCCTCCATCTTCTAGTAATTTTCGGCCTCCACCTCGCCGATCCGTCACACCCCGTAAATGTTATGCTTGCTGCTCTCCTGACCATCTCCGGAACAAGTATCCATTAATTAAATCTAGTAGGATAAATAATGGAGCAGGTCCATCTCAAGGCTGCTTTAAATGCGGCGCATTTTCTCATATTGCCAAGAATTGCCCGAACTCAAATAGCACCCCCTCCTACTCAACTTCTGGTGCAACTTCCACCAACGCCAATAATAGTGACTAGTGGCATCGGCTGAGTCCGTGAATTCCTCTTCACAAGGCTCAGCCCTGGTTAAACCTGACGAAAATTCAGGAAAAACTCAGAACTATTCGACATTACCATTTGAATGTCCCAAAGAAGGTCTTAGGATTGCGGCGGATACTCCCGCACCTCTCCCATTTCTCAAAATTGAATTGAATAATGAGCCTGTAACTGCTCTTTTAGACTCAGGCAATGTTTGTTCTATTATTTCGGCCAAGTGGTACTCCAAATTGAAATCTGTTTGTAAACTTCCTGATTTTTGTTCGACTTCGGTAAAATTTGTTTCAGCAAATTCCTCTCCATTAGAAATTTTAGGTTTTCTGTATGCCAAAATTCGTGTATCTAAATTTACTTGGAAATTTAAAGTGTTTTTGGCCAAGCACTTGTCTTGCCCCATTATATTGGGAGCTGATTTCATGTCTCACACCGGTCTAGTGCTCGACCTTCAGAGCAAGTCGTGCACTTTCAAATTTGATAGTAATTCCAAAATCCCTTTGTTAAAATGTAGTTCTGTGTCATGTTCATCTATTTCGCCTACCCAGGATGAGATGTTGTTAGACCTTAGGAGCAGGCAGAGTGTATTCGTAAGTTGTGTCAGTCGTTTCCAGAGGTTTTCTCTGATACTCTTGGTGTTACTGACCTTATCGAATATAAGATTGAGGTTATGGATTCGATTCCCGTACGGTTTCCAACTTATAGGCTATCTCCACCTAAAATGAAGGCACTGAAAGAAATCATAGATCAGAAGTTGAAAGATGGTATTATTCGCCCCTCTAAGTCGACGTATTCATCGCCTATTTTTCTAGTCCCGAAACAACAGGGGCGTTTCAGGCCTGTGATTGCCTATAGAGCTCTCAATCGGATGGTGGTGTTACAATCGGTGCCCCTTCCAGACCTTCACTCTTGTTTTTCATGGTTTCGTAAGGCCAAGTTCTTCACCATCTTAGATCTTAATCAGGCGTATAATCAGATACCGCTTGCAGAGGAATCTAAACACCTGACAGCGTTTGCCACGGATTAGAACTTGTATGAATACAACCGTGTTCCTTTCGTGCTCCCCACGGGAGCAGCTGTGCTTACGATACAGTTAGATAGGGTTTTCTCGGACATCAAATTTGAATACTTGTATCATTATCTTGATGATGTCGTCGTGTCTTCTGAGACCTTTGAAGAACATCTTGATCATCTGAAAGAGGTCCTAAGTCGCCTTCGTAAGGCAGGGTTAACGGTGAAGTTGTCCAAGGTTGCTTTTGCTAATCCCTCTATGTCATTTCTAGGGCATATTGTGTCGCCCGATGGTGTCGCAGTCGATCATTCTAGAACACAGGCCATCCGTGATTTCAAACCTCCCAAGGACTTCAAAGGGATTGCCAGGTTCAAAGGCATGGTGAACTTATTCAGGAAATTCATACCCAACTTTGCTAATAGAGCAGCGCCCTTGAACTTACTCCGCATGAAAGGCTCCAAATTCGAGTGGGGGCCTTCTCAACAAGCCGCTTTCGAAGACATCAAATTAGCCCTTTGTAATGCCCATGTCCTCGCTATGCCCGATTTCTCTAAGAAATTCATCGTCCAAACCGACGCGTCGTCGTCGGCGGTAGCTGCAGTCCATCTTCAAGAGACTGAACTAGGGGGGCGACCCATCGCCTATGCCTCTAGGACATTATCGGCCCAAGAATCCAAGTATTCCATCTACGAACTTGAAGGTTCAGCAGTTTTGTTTGCTCTAGAAAAGTTCCGCCTCTATCTGGAACATGTCAAGTTCGACTTGGAGACAGACAACCAAGCCTTAAGTTGGGTCTTAGGTAGGCCGCGTCGTACTGGTCGTATAGCCCGGTGGGCCATCCGAATTTCTGCCTTCCAATTTGATGTTAGGCATATAAGAGGTACTGAAAATGTTGTGGCAGACGGACTAAGGCGTATGTTTTAATGAGGTAGAGACCCCTGAACAGGTTGATAGCTCTTCACCTCCCGAGTCCATACTACCTGAGGTTAATGCCATTCTAAAAGATGCTACCATGCTCTTTAGGGATATTGAAAAATATCACCGTGAAGATACGACGCTGGCTCCGATAATGGAAACCCTTTCTTCTGGGAGACACGTCGTCCCTTATGTACTGAGGAATGGTGTTTTATGTTGCCCGTCGAGGCATGATAAGATGATGAAAGTTGTTATTCCAGCTGTTCTCGTGCCCATGATCTTCAAGTACTATCATGAGACCCCATTGGGAGGGGGGGGGATTTAGGTATCTTCAAAACTCGAGAAAAGACTCGAGAAATGTTCATTTGGAAGGGTATGGACGGAGAAATCCATGAATTGGTAAAGGCTTGTAAATCTTGTTCGCTTAGTAAACCCACCATATCCACCAAGCAAGGGCTCTTGTCTTCACATCAAGCGTCGCGCCCCATGGAACGTCTTTACATCGACTACGTAGGACCATTCCCCCAGTCAAAGGGGAATGCCAGCAAGTTCATCCTGGTGTGTGTTGATGGCTTCACTAGATTTTCTTGGTTATTTCCGACTAAGCTGGCTACCGCTCAGTAAAAAATTCCTTGTTTAAATTCCATCTTCGCTTCTTTTGGTCCGTGTCAATATATTGTTTTAGATAATGCTAAAGCTTTCACATCCAATCTCTTTCGTAAATTCTGTTTTGATCTGTCCCTCTCTCATGTGACTACTTCGGCTTACTATGCTCAGCCATCTCTAGCTGAACGGGTCAATCGTAATCTGAGGTCGGCTCTTATTGCCTATCATCATGAAGATCATTCTAGGTCGGACACGTCCCTGCATTGGTTAGCTTTTGCTCTGAATTCGTCGGTTCATGAATCTCATAAATTTACTCCAGCTTACCGCTTGCTAACCTTTGGTCTCTTAGTGATATTCTACCAGAGGCAATAAATCCAGATAATATTAGAGATCTTTGGAAGAAGGCCAAGGCCAATCTTAAAATTTCTCATGAAAAGGTTAGGGAAAGATATGATCGTGGACGGAGGCCCACCAACTTAAAATAGGAGACCAAGTTATGGTCAAGAACTTTGTTCCCGCGGGCAATCCCCCAGATTTCATGGGCCGTGTATCGTCTTGGATTTTTTAATGCCGGTGACATTGTTAGTGAGCAACCCAGCCATCGAGAGAATATTGAGGGTTCACATGTCTCAGGTGAAACCGGTGTAAATTAATTACTCATTGGGTCTTTAACATCTAGTATGAACCCCAAAGGTTATATTTTTGGGTTTTAATTTTATGGCCTTCTGCACTATATTTGTCCGTCTACCTTGTACTATTTTGTAAAACCCTCTCCTGAGTTGCTCTGCTGTCCCGTCAATATGGCCATTACCACGCTTCCGTCTCCTGCTAAAACACACCTGTGACAAAATAATATAAACCTTCCACGCCGCTGGCCCCTCAGCCTCAACTCCAAGACAGTATCCTAAAAATTTATATTCCAACAAAATTCTGCCCCCGAGATCTTAATGTTTCAGTGCTCCCGCAGCCGTGCGGCGCCGTACCGCCACTGAGGTGGGGCACGGGCCCATTCCACTCCAGTGAGGTCAACCAGTGTACGGCGAACCGGAGTCCTCCTTCCGGCTAAGGCTGATGTGCGGCGCACCACCTGCAAACTGCTCAAGGACTGGAAACAATCGTCGCGTCTGCGGCGTGCTTCACCATGACTACCCCTCTCATAGTAGCGGGAGAGGTGTATCTCTGGGTACTTGAGGGGTCCGAGCGGCCTCCACTGGATACAAGCAGCGGCGATTGTTCTCACAGTCAATATTAATCGACAGTTTATGTACTACTTAAGCTACATGGACACTCTATTTCCACTATTAATAATTTTCTGCTTCAATCAACCTTGGTGGACTTAGAAAAATTTTACTTCCATGAATTAAGGTTTAGTTTCGCAATTCTACAACAACAAAGAAATTCTAAGACTGGATTTAAACGATTCCCACCCATCATTATCAAGCAAATTAAGAGACCTCCGTCTACTGAAAAATTGTATTTTCTCTGCTAAATTCTTCTTCAACCAGTCTGCAAAAAACTTGGACTTTGTTTTGGAGAAACTTTTTTTGGGTGTCACCCCTTGGAAGGACTTTGGTGGGGGGGGGGGAGGTCTGTACCGGGGGGTACACCCTCGCGACTCGAGTTCAAATCTTGCGCCAATTGAAACTCCTCTACAGGAGAAACTCTGAACTTGAAAATCTGTATTAACTCAACGGTTATTCAGAAGATGTCACTACTGTAAAGTTTGTAATTTTGAAGTGTTCTGAACTGTGTCTATTTCGCTTTGCGTTTGTTTGCTCCGTATCAAGAAGTTTGGACATTATCTAACAGATGTCTCTACCCAAAACTATGATAACGCACTCTGGTGCAATGGAATGAACTACCTTGCAGAAATTTTGTATGCTTAAATTTTGCCTCTACTAAATTTTGTTCTGTGGTTTGTGGGTTGGCAATATTAATCCTTTCTTTCCGCCAGTTTTGAACTCAGCCAATCCCGAATTTCTGTAATTAATTTTCCACCAATCATAGCTTTCTTCTTCAAATTTCCATTGTAATGCTTAGTCTACCAATAAAGTCGGGTGGGTGTGTCTACTCATTCTTGAAAGGTCTCGAATTTTCCACGAGGGTATAAAAACTGCTGATTCTCTTGTCTCCGGGCCACTAGTATAACAATTACTCTGTGTGTGTGAATATGTAGCAGAGGACGGGAAGCGCCTCGTTCTTAGGGCAGCGACTCGTCTACAAGGTAATGGCCTTTTAACTTCTTTTTTTTTCGCTAGCTCAGCAGTTTAACTCTCGGAGAAGGTTCGACACCTTTAGTATGTAATCCATCTCCTTAAAATGTAAATCCCTTTTTCTGTCTATGTAAAAACTACTATTTCTTGAACTGTAATTCGGGGATAGAGAGTGCTTCACCCTCTCGAACTCCCCTTCATTTTGAAATTGAGGTGACTACGCTTTTCTAACCGTTTTTACTCTTCCTTAAAGTGTTTAAATCTTTCAGACGAGTCACCTCCTTAGCTTGGGACTAGCCCCTGTATATCGGCCTAGAGCCACCTAGGTTTTAATATGTAGAGTTAGGAGTGCAAATTTACGCCTCCATCCCCTTTGCTTTGGGCTAGTAACTTAACTTGATGTTTTGTTTTCTTCATGCGAAGGCCCCGTAGGTTGGTATTAATTGCCCCTGTTTCCTTATGTGCCTTAAGGGCAGATAGAAGTGAAGTTTGTTGTAGCCTTTGATAGGCTTGTAAAATTGAGAGCGGGTCTGCTCTTTTCCTTGACATTGTAATTAGGAGCAAGTGCTCCTTAGCATGATGGGGTTTTCTGCCCCTTTGTTCATTTTTGTACCTTGGTAAAGTTGGGCTAATCGCTCAAGGACTGTGATTGTCGGGCTCGAAACCCAAAACCTGATAAAAAAAACCCCTGAACCGGAAAAGTTATTTTGTACCTGCCTTTCGTTGTTATTTCACCTAGTGGAAATTGTTGAATGTTGTTATCAGTTATTTGTGGATTTTGAAAAGAAAATATAACCTTTGTTAAAGTTTTAAATTAACTTTAATTCTGTAGTTGAGACCTATTCCAGCCCGCACCTTCTTTCACTTCTGCTGTTCCTCAGAGACCTCCGAACAATTATTATTATTATTATTATTATTATTATTATTATTATTATTATTATTATTATAATTATTATTCACATTTTGATATCTGGAAGGATATTTTTTTCAAGTCTGAAAATTATCGCCCTCTATCACATGTTGGCCAAATGGTATTGAAATAATGTGCGAGTATCTTTGGTCCTGTGTAAGCTATTCCATTTATGTTTAAGTGCCGTAAAATTCCCTGCCCATGCCTTTTTCGATTGCACTGTTTCTAAGTTTATTTAAAAGTTTCAACCGGCGGCTCGTGCCCTTGGAAAAAATATGCTGTAACTGGTTTCACAACATTTAACAGATTCGCATAATGACGTTATTCGGCCAATGATTTGCTGCCTCTGTGAGTGCTGCTCTTTCTCAACCATCGCACCAAAATCTCACTTGGGCCGAATACTACGAGGGAAGCATTTGGTTTGTATCAGACAGATTTCGATGAAACTTCCATGAATTGTCAATCTACCTGTCTTAAATTTATTGCTGATATTCACTTTGTCATAAAATCAACGACATTGTTATTGTTACGGAGATTTCCGTGGTAGGTAGAGGTGAAAGAAGGTGCGGGTGTGAATAGGTCTCCAACTACGGAATTAAAGTTAAATGTAAAATTTAACAAGGTTATATTTTCTTTCCAAAATTCAGAAATAACAAGAATGGCAGGTACGGAGTAGCAAGACAACAAAGTGCAATTACAGTATTTACAGGATTTGGGCTTCGAGCCCTGAAAACACAATTCTTGAGCAACTAGCCCAACTTTACTATATACAAATTTCAACAATGGGGCAGAAGACCCCAATCAAACCCTGGAGCACTTGCTCCAAATTACACCGTAAAGCCTCCTCGAGGCATACAAGACTCAGTTTCCGGAAAAGAGCCACACGCTCTCAAATTTAAGCCTCTCCCAGGCCACACCAAACTCCACCTTCAAGCTGTCCTCAACGGACATAACCACAGGGGTAAAGTACCCAATCTACTGAGGCCTATTAAGTGAGAAAAGGTTAATTATATGGCCTCTAAAATACCAACTTGAAAGGAGGCTCTCCGCACTCCTAATACGCTTTATTTAAAACCTACTTGGCACTAGGCCGTTAATGCAAGGGCTAATCCCATACTACAGAGGTGACTTCAGAAAAGAACAATTTACATTATATTAACGAAGAATAGGTTGAGAAAAATAAGTTCACCTCAAAACAATATGATTGGGAGCTCGAGAGGGTTAAGCACTCTCTATCCCGAAATGCAGTTTAAAAGATGAAATAGATACAAGTTTCTTTACATTTTAAGGAAGGTTACATAATGGAAAGGCTTCGGACCCGCCCCGAGAGTTAAACTGCTGAGCTAGCAAAGAAAGAATTTATTAATTGGCCATTACCTTGTTGTTGACCGCTGCCGAAGAAAGAGGCGCTTCCCGCACCCTGTTATGTACTTTACACACTGAAAGATGGAACAGAAGTGGCGCAGAGACCCTAAAATCAGCAGTTTATATACTCTCGCGGAAGGTTCTAGGCGTTAGGGGAATGAGAACACCCGCCCACAATCACTTTATTGGAGAATAAAGAGAAACCCCTACACAAGATGAAGAAGAAACACATTATTGGTGGAAAATAAATTTCAGAAATTCGGGATTGGCCAGATTTAAAACAAGGGGAAAGAAAGGGGTAATATTGCCAACTTAACCAATGACTGCAAGAAATTTAACAAAGAACAAACTTTTGAAATAAAATTTTCTCCAAAGAACAGTTCTTTTTCTTCGCACTAGGGTGCACTATTGTAGTTCTTCAGTAGTGTCCTCTAGAAGAGAAAGTTCACACTTCTTACTTCAAGCAAAACAAAAACACATCAAAAATGACACAGTTCTAAAACTCCTAAATTTACAGGTAGTGACATCTTCTGAGAAAGTAGAAAATTAATACCGTCAATAAAGTTCAGACTTCCTCCAGCAGAGGAGTTTCAACTGGCGCACCTTTTGAATTAGCGGCGTAGAGGTGTACCGCCCGATACAGTTATAATTAATTGCTAAAGAACAGCTGGATGGTTTGCAGCTGTATTGACCTCGCGTTTGTACTGTAGAAATGCACTGATAGTTCTATTTTAAAGTTACATTAAACAGTGCGCTATAGAGTGAAAATTAGATTTTGACAACATGAACAGAATGTCTCGCTCGTCAAACCCATTTTACTAACATGCACAGTATATGAATATTTCAAAATATTAGGCTTTTAATACTTCTTTGTCGTTTACAATTGAGGCTAAAATATGTAATATGAAATCCTCGTCATCTGTATATAAACTTGCATGTTATAAATAGCCTTAAACTTTCGGATTCTTGTTGAGAGTGATTCATTTTGTAACACTGCGGGTAATCTATATAACAACGTCAATCATGCAGCGATGTTCTGATGTCTTAATTGACCATCCTACCATGTTTCATTAAAATCGCTGCCATCTATACACCACGTTCCATTTAAAACTGGAGCAAAAATTTACTGTCAATAAATACCGGTACGAAAATGTTATTTCACGGCAGAACGGTTATCACCATTGAGTTCCGAATGTCTTAGCTCATCATGTCACTAAGTTTCTTTGCAATTTGTCCGGTCCACTTCAAACAACTCCCTTGTTAGTTATATTCGTTAATGAATATGGATAGCATTTTGTATTATTTATATGTTTTGAAAGTTTGAAATTTAGACAGTTTATGCAACAGTATACAGGTATTGGTTGTATATTATATACCGGTTGAGTTGGCCGTGTGGTTAGGGGCGCGCGGCTGTGAGATTACATCCGGGAGGTAGTGGGTTCAAGCCCCACTGTCGGGAACGCTGAATATCGTTTTCCGTGGTTTCCCATTTTCACACCAGGCAAATGCTGGGACTGTACCTTAAGGCCACGGTCGCTTCCATCCCACTCCTAAACCTATCCCATCGTCGCCATAAGACCTATCTATGTCGGTGCGACGTAAAACAAATTGTAGAGAAAGTACATTATATGCAGAAACACCCCTAGCTATGCTCAGGTATGATCAATAAACTCCTCATATTCGTGAAGAATGAAGTAGGAAGCGTGTTTAAAAAGTGTTTGAATGACTTTCAATGACCGCAGAAAATTATGCATTTGTATGTGGATCCTGAATGTGATGATAAATACAATGTAACTTCTTACACAATATCTTGAAGGAAACTTACAAGAAAAGAAACCTTAAATCAGTCGTTTCCAAGCTGGGGTTCAAGTATATCAAGTGTACGAGCCACTACGTTTATGTAAGCCTAGAAAGAATTGAAATAAGAACTAGTGATTATTGAATATTGATTAATACGAAAGGTAGCCTATAGTTTGCAGAATAGGCTCCTAAGTTAAACATAACTGAAGAAGAAGAAAAGTCTGTCAAGAACTATTCTAAAAAAAAAAAAAATATCGGTGGGTGTTCGGTTGTACTTGTTTGTTCTGCTCTTTTCTCCCTTTCATGTAAAAGATTTTCCATTTGCTGTTGCACTGTCGCTTTTCAATCTTTTTCGCTTGTAAATCTAACACTTTCATCTGTTCCAACAAAACCACTTTTTGTAGTAATTCACTCGTCAGCTGACAGATACCAGAGCCAGTGTGCGAGACTCGTCTCAAACGGAAGGAGACAAATCTCGTTAGCAAGAAACAAACTTTATTCATATACATGACGAATTCTGTCTCGCAAGTGACTTCCGTCTCAATCCTCCTTCGAGACTTGTCTCCGAGTTACATCTCATTTTTATTCATATCGGCTCGCGATCACACTCGGCGTTCAAAATGCAATAGGAGGGCGCTTCCCTTCTCTGCTCAACCTTTATAGTCTCACGAGGTCTCTGGCTCCAAGGGGAAGTACTAGCAAACAGTCCCTCTTCCTTTGTGGGAGCTCTCCAAATGATAATGTCCGCTCACGTTAATACGCATATATCTCAGTTTAGCACTTGAAGATTATCACAGAGGAAAACATCACCAGCAATAATGTCAAATTAGAATTAACTAAAGTACAAAACGCCGTTCAGCAAATAAAAGAGAAGTACATGAAACCAGAGGAGAAAAAGAGAAAGTCATGGATGACAGATGAAATACTGAACCTAATGGAGAAAAGAAGAGTCAATAAAGGAAAACCTGCAGAATACAGAAAGATAAATGCAGACATCAGAAGAAAGATCAGGGAGGCAAAAGAAAAAGAAAAAATGGAGCAATGTGAGGAGATTGAGTTATATCAAAGTAGGTATGACAGCTTCAATGTACACAGGAACGTAAGAGAAGTAACAGGGAAATACAGGAATGGCACTGGTGGAGAGTTAATAGATGAAGCCGGGAACTTGATGGTGGATTTAGAAGACAAGAAAAAGATCTGGAAAAAATATATAGAAGATTTATTTTATGACACTAGATGTGCTTTTACACAAAATACAAATGAAATAAGTGGCACAGATATATTAGAAGAAGAAGTTCAAACAGCCATCAATCAGATGAAGGACGGAAAGGCAGTGGGGCCAGATAAAGTAGAAGCAGAGTTCTTAAAACTGATGGATGAATATCATGTAAAATGGTTGACCAAAACTTTCAATCGAATTTATGTATCCGGGAATATTCCATCGGAATGGCTCAAATCAGAGTTCATCACCTTGCCAAAAAAGCAAAACGCAAACCAATGTGGAGATTACCGCACAATAAGCTTGATGAGTCATCTCTTGAAAGTGTTCTTGAGAGTGATACACAGAAGAATATACAGACTGTGTGAAGATCAGATAGCCCCTAATCAATTTGGGTTTATTAAAGCAGTAGGTACGAGAGAAGCCTTGTTCAGTGTGCAGGTCCTCTTTCAGAGATGTAGAGATGTAAATAAGAATGTATTTGCTTGTTTAATAGACTACCAGAAAGCCTTTGACTGTGTAAAACATGAAAAATTGATGGATATTTTGAGAAATATTGAAATGGAGGAAAGAGTTCAGCGAATCATCAAGACGCTGTACTGGAATCAAACAGCGGTGTTGCGTGTTGAAGGAGAACACACCGAAGCAGTCAAAATCCTGAGAGGAGTGAGGCAAGGATGTATCTTGTCACCTATACTATTTAATTTGTATTCAGAATACATATTTAGAGAAGCCTTGGATGATATAGAAGAAGGAATTTTGATAAATGGAGTGAGATTAAACAACATCCGGTATGCTGATGATACAATCGTATTTGCTGATACTATCCAAGTGCTACAATCACTAATGGATAGAACTGTAAGAGTCAGCAGCCAATACGGGCTTGAAATAAACACCGCAAAGACAAAACTCATGGTTATAAGTAAGGAAAATATTTCCGGAATAAACTTGGTTATAAATCAAAAGAGTATAGAAAGGGTAAAACAATATACATACCTTGGAACCATAATAAATGAAGACTGGGATTGCTCACAAGAAGTCAAGGTACGCATTGGAAAAGCAAGAAGTGTGTTCCAGAAAATGAGTAAGGTGTTTAAAAGCCACAATCTAACTTTAGGGACTAAAATCAGACTTCTGCACTGTTATGTATTCTCTGTTCTTTTATATGGTGTAGAGACATGGACCTTAAATAAAAACACAGAGAAGAAGCTGGAGGCCTTTGAAACATGGCTTTATAGGCGGATCCTGAGAATATCTTGGACCCAGAGAATTACAAACGTGGAAGTAATGAGAAGGATGAACACAACACCTCAGTTGATCAAGATAGTGAAATGCCGAAAGCTGCAGTATCTGGGACATATAATGCGCAACACAGATAGATACAACCTACTCCAAAAAATACTCCAGGGGAAAATCAACAGCAAAAGAGGTCCTGGAAGAAGAAGAATATCTTGGCTTGACAATCTTAGAGGCTGGTGCAATATGTCATCAGTTGAACCGTTCCGCTCTGCCACAAACAAGACGAAAATAGCCATCATGATCGCCAACATCCGAAACGGATAGGCACCGAAAGAAGAAGAAGAAGAAATAGTTTCATCAGCTCCTGTTACTCTATAATTCCTCTTAACTACGTGTTGTGTCAGATGTGTGGAATTTAGCTTAGTGACGGATTTATTGATTAAAATTCAAGTGAATCCAGCCCTGGAAAAGAGAAGTTTGTCAACCTGTGAAAAATGTTCGGTGCGTCCCCTCGTTCAAATCTCACCCTTTCCAAAGTTGCTGTTCACGTGGTTACGCGAGTATTGCGGTCTACATGATCGAGATCACGGCTTGCGGCTCAGGTCCCACTAGAGGAATTCGTTCCTACCGGAGCGTTATGGGGTTCTCATAGCGTATGGCACGGCCATTCAGGGTTCCTTCCTTCATTCTCCGCGACTATATTGAGCGCATGAAATAGAATTATGCCACAGTGTTGCAATAAAGAAGTTCAAGCATATATGATATAGTTCACTACGTGGACTGTCACTGACTGTAGACAGTGGTCAATCTGGTTAGTGTCGGAGTGGTGGGGGTGGTACTACTTAACGTTTGAGTCGAGCAAATTGAAAGGTCTATAGACATAAGTACTTTTAAGTCACATGGAGGGTATTAGTGATGGATGTAATGCGCATGAGTCTCTTTGTTGAGCTAGCTAAGTAGATAGTACATAGACCGATGATGTGTAGAATACTGGAAGCTGACATCGAAATCGGGCATGGTTCATATTTCGAAAATTAATGGGAAAATAGTCTTTGTTTCAATATGACAGCATAACAGAAGGTGTGGCCTGTAATGCGGATACAACAATTTTGCCAGATCACAAATCACATAATGTAAGCGAAGCGAGGAGACATCAAAGCTGGCGGACGTAGTATACATGCACGCGTACTATAAAACGTGAACCGGGGGCTAAACAAATGCTCAAGGTTAGCGGTGTAAAGCGTATACAGAATCGGGCTGAGCACAGCGCCCTGTGGAAACCTGTACTCACAAGCCGAGGGCCATGTAAACGATTATGTGAATCTCGAACGTGTATGTGGTGCATATAACAGTGCCTTAAGATCATAAATACAGTATACTGTAAAAGCTTGAGGCGTATGTACTGCTTGTAGCTTACTGAAGAGAACGCGTATATTGACGTTGTCATAAGCATAGCTGATGTCCAGTGAGAATGCAGTAAGGTATCCATTAATCGCGAAAGTATTGCAGTAGTAAATTTGTTGGGATGGTACCACGTTCCTCTTCCACGGCGGATACCATACTGCGACTGAGGGAGAAACTGATGATCCGCTAACTAGCACTCGAGCCGTGTTTTCATAATCCTTTCTAGAGTCTTCACCGCAAATCAGTAAAGAGCAATTGCTCTGTAAGGAGGATGATCGCCAAGATCTTTTCAAGATTTCAAAATAGGAATAAATTTTTTGAATAATCCATTCCAAAGGTAAAACTTTGCGTGTCCATTTCTTGTTAAACACTTCAAATGATAGTCCATTCGCTGATCGGGACAGATGTGGTGATAACATAATACTGGATGTAGTCATGGCCAGGGGCTGTTGTTGTTATGTTTTAACGCCAGTTAAAGTTCCAGGTATGTAAATGGCTGAAGCAGGAAATTATTGTGATCCCAGCTGGGGAAAACTCGCAGTAAGAGCTCTTGTGACACAGCAATAGACCATGAAAAGCCTTGAAAAAATCGGACGGAAATAAAGAATGTGGAGAGCTATCCCTTATCCCTTTTATGGTCGGGAAGCGGAGTTTCTCTGTTAATTTCTTTACAGTATATTCGGCAGCTGGATCGCTTTTATATTTTAAAAATAATTTGTCTTGTGTATTGATACGTTGATAAGTAGAATAGTTTTCCCAGGAAGAAAGACGTCAGTATTGCCTAAAGCATGTTTTGCTTTTGCAATTATTCGAAAACACTCTGTGTCTCACCACGGCAGGCGCACATTGCTGTACGCAGAATATAGTCTATTTCTCTGTTGAAGGCAATCTAGTTTGCCCGTTTGGTGTTCCATTTTTTGATTGGGTGGAAGGTTGTAGATAAGGCGTAGCCATTCTGGAACGGAATTTCGATAGGAAGATGATCACATCCAAGAGCGGTTGGCAGCAATTTCTGTAGAACAAATTTACATCTGCTATCGAAGGTTTATATTTAGGGCTATATATACTGGTAGGAATGCCGTTATTGAGTATAACCAGGTGGTGGTCGTCCAGCATATCATGAACAGCTGTCTCATCCTGGTCTGAAAAAGCACATCCCCAAGCTACACTATGTTTAAAGTGGTGGACAATAGATATATATTAATGTAACCTTGGGGAGAAATATATACAAGCAGTAACAGTAAGCAGCTCTTCTGTTTCCTTTTCATGTATGTTGATCAGTACAGTGTCGTCTGTATACAGGGTAGAAAATCCATTATTCCATCCATAAAGAGCATCTCTCATTATGTGCTCATAATAATAGCATTGAAGGTAGTTCTTGGCGAACATTACTATGATTTTTTACCAAAACTTTCTTTTCATCATAAAGGTCTTTTATCAACCAAATGAGATGGGTAGATACCCCCTATTTCTGGCGGAAATTGACTGATCATAAGTCCACTGAACACAATCAAAAGTTTCACTGTAGTCTAAAAAGCAGGTGATTAACAGAAGGTGAAATTCCTAATCAGTTGTGGAATGTTCTATTGTTGTTCACAAGTATCCTTTCCTTTGCAAAATCTAGCTCTCTATGGAGAAATTTGCGAAGCAAGGAAATCGTGTAGCCTCTCTTTCAAAATATGCAGCATAATCTTAGTAGCATGCGAGGTAAGGGTTAAAGACATAGAGCTGCTCCATTTAGTTATAGAACGTTTTCTGTACAATTTATATTTTTTTTGAAGGTACGCAACAAAACATTACAGAGAATCCAATTTTCAGTTTAATATCTGATTTCTTTTTACCGTGCGAGCTATAATAATGCTGGTATTCATGATGGTGTCCTAAATCAATCGACGATTAATTACTCCTTAAATTATTGCTTGAGCGGAAGTATACAATTTGAGCACAGGACAAGAGAAACGTGTCTATTTAGCTTATCCAGTTAACTCTATGCATGCGTGTTGTTAAAAAACATATCGAACAGTTAGTTTGTTGTCATGTGACAGTGCCATTATAGTTACCTGAAAATGGTATTTCACTTAAATAGTACAAGTGGAAGCGTCTTAAAGGAGACTCAGTCCACAACACTCACATATTCTTTAAATACTCTTTCTCGAAATGAAGTCACGTACAGCTCGTAGTGAGCGAAAGTGCAGTCTGTGTTTACAGCCCAGAGCATCGTAAGAAACAGTTTGCCCGAAATGTTGTCCCTTACATCAGCACCAAGAAAATGTCTTCATAATCATAAGTAGAGAAGAAATATGCACAGTTTTCTTGTTTTTGTTTCCTGGCCTTTTATAAGTAATCTGTGGTGGGCATGTGGATTTAGCCTAGTTTAACGCTATTTGCTCTTCCTGACGTCAACGCTGTGTGGAGGGATAAATTCACTACTACGTGTTCTTATGGTGGTTGGTGGTGTGATGTGTTGCGTGTGGATGGAAACATGCATTAAGACTATCACATGCAAACAATCTACCAGCTAGAAGAATAAACCAGACGTGGTTAAAATCCCTTAGCCGACTGGGAATTGAACCTGGGACTCTGAAATGGAGGCCAATAAGCTGGCCACTCAGTCAAGGAGTCTAACACAGAAATATGCACCAAACACTACGGTAGAAAGACGCATACAAGTAGAATATAACCACCATAAAGAACTAGTCATAGACTTTTAAAGAATTGTTAAAAGTACCGGTGGGGGAGTTTATTACGAACTAAATACAAAAGTTTTCATTCCGTACACTGAAGGGGTACGTCGGGCACCTAGGAGGGCGACGCCCTCTCTCAGGCCAGGAGATTTTTACGGTGAATGTGACACGGAGAACGGCAAGGGAGAAAGCGGCCGCGCCCTATAAAATGATCTGTCCTGGCATTCGCCTTGGTGCAGGTGAATGGACAACCACGGAAAACCATTCTCAGGAATGCTATATAAAAAGGAAGATGGTAAAAGTAGGACCATTAGGCAGTAGCATATCGTTGATAAGACAGGCGTGAGGGAGCTTAAAAAGTAATTATGACCTATGGGAAAATGTAAGCAGCTTGTGGAATGGGGTTGAAGGAATTGTTCAGGAATATGAAATTGAATTTATCGAAGAAGTCGACTAAGAATAACATGATAGCAAGCATAGTTGGCAGACATACAAATCTCGGGGTATGTATGTGTACTTTAAGGTAGAAATAAGCTCAAATAAGGACATTCCAGAATTCATTAATGAACAAGGGGAGTGTATAATATATCTGACGATTTACAGAAGGCAGAATTATTCGGGCGCTGATTGGTAGGTTTGGTTTGAGCAGACAGTAGTGGCAACTTAAAAAAATTATAACCCACAAGTAGGAAAAATACTGTATTAATTCTCATGCATTCCAAGTTCTAGGCGACGTTCAAAATCAACGGTAGTGACATCTATTAACCAAATAGAAAATCAAGAACATTTCATAAAGTTCTGCCTCTCTTCACTGCTCTCAGGCGTTTAAAGTGCTTCCTACCACTAGGAAGAGGCCATAGAGATGTTATATTTTGATCTGTCCATCTCGCATATGATAGCTACAGCCTATTATCCCCAGCCGGAGCGCGTTAATCGCAATCTGCTGTCAGCCCTGATAGCCTTTCATCACGATGACCATACTCGCTTGGATACATCGCTACATTGCCTGCCTTTCACGTTTAACTCCACAATCCGCGAATGACACAAACTTTCTCCGATGTCCCTAATGTTTAGTTTTGTCCCCAACTCACCTTCCTCCATGGTCGCCGACCCTCATTCTGCGGTTGGAGACACGGTGTTTATTGAATATTTTGGCGTAGGTGAAGCTCGTTCCCAGATCTCGTCAGCATTTTACTATTATAGATTTTCACACTCCGGTTACTCTGTTGATTAGCAACCCAGAGTCGCAAAAGGTTTTCAGGGTTCACCTGTCTCAAATCAATCTCGCTTAATTGACTTTCCTTGGTTACTTGTTGTTTATGTCATCTAGCCATTTTGTTTCTTGGAAACCTACAGCATTTGTTTCACCTTTCACTATCTGCATAGATGTAAGATTAGTATTAAGTATTTCTAAGTCAAGCATGGCGGTGTTGCTAGCTTTAATGTATGGAGCATTTCGTTATTATATGTTTAGAAGACTTAATGAGCCTTTTGCCCTTTGTATCACTGCTCTGGTGTATAGTCAGCTATCTGACAGTTTTTCTAGTAAAATAAAAATTTACAATGGCGTGTGGCCTCTGAAGAGGCCTGTTGTAGGTCTTTCGTGTTGACGCCGTATAAGCGACCAGCGCGTCTATGAGAATGGGGGCCCTACCTGTTATGAATTCTAGTGATGAAGACGGCACACACACCCAGACCCCGAGCCATCGGAGTTAACTAATGAAGGTTAAAATCGCCGACTAGGCCGGGAATCGAACCCGGGGTCCAATGGACCAAAGGTCAGCACGCTAATCATTTAGCCATGGATCCGGACAGTTTTTCTAGTAATTTAGTTATAGTTCACGCATTTTAACGCAGTTTAACCTAATTTGTATGTTTCCCATGCGATTTCTAATTGTGTGAATATCATTGTAAATTTCACCGAAGCCACTTACAGTAAGTTCTGACGAGCTGCCCCAGCCATCCTACCTCAAATGATTAAGGCACTCCTCTAAATTACGCGTCACTACACTTCCACTTCAGCCGTGATCAACAAAGTGAAAAAAAATCACTTTTCTGTCACCGAGGGATGCTATGTTTTAGTGCCCCAACTAACACCAAGGATGATGTATTCCATCATGGTACTGGCTGTACTACTCCAGGCTGGGCCGGGTTGGTGTGGCTTCTGTGCCGCTGAAGTATCGTGCCATCTTGTTCTCAGTTCGAGTGGGACTTCTGCAGTAATGGATACTGCCTCAGAACTCTACATAACCATGGTGGTATTTATGCTTCCTGGAGCGAATGTCCTTGGTTGAGACTTAGGAAACTACTCAACATGTCTCACTGTACCGGTAGACCGGTATCTTAGGGCACCTTGGGGTTCCGAATCCTCAGCTGACCTCGCCGCCAATCTTGGTTGCAACTGCCCGGAATATGCAACGGCTGTGTACATCATTCATCGGCCTTCTACCAACTTTTCTGCAGTTCATTGTAGACTTAAACTCAAGATTGTTATAAGGATATATTTTTGCAATATTTTCAAGGTTCTCTCCTCCTTTTAGAACTGTGAACCTTAGGAGGGGAAGGCCTGCATCGCCAGTATGGCCTCAGTCTAATGATAGGCAACACCGTAAACGCTTGAGGGCGGATCATATGGAAATATACTGAACATTTTGAAGAGTACTTGATTTTCAAGTTTCTTTTTAACAGATCTTACTACTTTCGATTTTGGAATGCCACCTAAGGACTTGGATTGTGTACTAAGTAGAGTATTGTAACTGTTTAGGGGTTGGCATAAGAAAGCTTACGTCTTCTGTTTCTAAGTTGCCAGTACTGGTATTTCTAATTAAGCAAGCCAATCATCGTCCAGCTCGCCCCTACAAATACTGATATTCTTGGACCTTATGGATCTATCTTGATCCTGATGAGTGCAGCGACAAGTGAGGTTATCCTCACAGGAGGCTACGCATGAGCTGGGGCAGCATTTGAGGTAGGCGATAAGAGATTTTCTAGAGTGTGTGAACTTACTTGAGTGTGGCGACGGGAAGATATCAGCGTTCCCCTCTAGCATGTAACGGTTAGGGTTGTGCCATGTTTTCACTTTTAACGTAGGAGTTTCTCTAACTTATTTTCAATGTGTGAAATGTAAGTTTCCTTAAGTTTTTGAGCCGTGAATGTAACCAACCAAATGGATGTAATGTCAGAAGGTAGCAAGAATGATGACCCTCGTTTCCCTTGTTCATATTTTGTATCTTGCAGCTAAGTTTTTCCAACTGTATTTTTTTACTTCTGGCATATTCGATCGTTAATTTTCCCTTCTTAATATGGCTTATTAACTGTGTCATTGGGTCTTCTGCCCCGCTGTCATCATGTCATGGGATTGCTTGAGTGGGTTCAGCATCCCCTTCTCTTTTGCTTGGGATATTTCCAATTGAACATTTAATTTAATTTTCTCTAGGGCCAGTAGTGTGAGTTCAGCTCCTGTGTCTTCTGGATCCTCCTGACCCAAGTTGCTTCCCTGTGAAATAATGACAGCGGGCGTCAAGCGTATAAAAGCTTGTAAGCTTTGAAAGTTTCTTTTCGCCTTTGTAGAATGAATTAAAATAAGTTTCATTGATTTTGGCACTAGACCATTGAAGATTAGGAGTTCGTTGTCCTTGTGGAATGTTAATTCTACTGAATCTGTCAAATTAAGAAATCACTCTCCCTGGTTGTTTAATGTACCAAAGAACTGTATTTTCACGGTAAAGGCTAATACGCCTTGTGGAACTGGGAGCATATTATCCTCGGTTGTTAATGAAGCTCCGACAACTAAATTTGTGAAAATGATAGCTACTTATCTTATTAAATCTTTTGTGTTGTTACTCGTTTTTTTCTTTATAAAAAGAGAAACGAAAGAGAAATAAAAGTTAGTTGGAACTACATTCGAACATAATTATTTCTCTTGCGAATATTGTTTATCCAGGCCTTCAGCTCTACCCCTTCATCCCATGTCTTACGTTTATGGTAACTGTACAGGGCGGTACACCTCTACACCGTTTATTTAAAAGTTGCGCCAGTTGAAACTCCTCTTCTGGAGGAAGGTTGAACTTTATCTATTCTATTAATTCTCTACTTTCTCAGAAGATGTCACCACGTGGAAAATTTTGAGTTTTTGAACTGTGTCACTTTTGATGTGTTTTTGTTTAGTTTGAAGTAAGAAGTGTGAACTTTCTCTTCTAGAGGACACTACTGAAGATCAACAATAGTGCAACCTAGTGCGGAGTCAAAGAACTATTTTGTTGAAGAAATTTTTATTTCAAATGTTTGTTCTTTGCTAAATTTCTTTCTGTTATTGTTTAAGTTGGCTGTATACCCCTCTCTTTCCCCTTGTTTTGCATGTAGCCAATCCCGAATTTCTTAAATTAATTTCTATCCAATCAGATGTATCTTCCCCCAACTTGAATCGATTGCGGGGTCCTATCCAATAAAAACATTGTGGGCGGGTGTTTTCATTCCCCTAACGCCTAGAAACTTCCGCGAGAGTATATAAACTGCTGATTTTAGGGTCTCCGGGCCACTTCTGTTCCATCTTTCAGTGTATTAAGTACATAGCAGGAGGCGGGAAGCGCCTCTTTCTTCTTCTGCCGTTCAACACCAGGTAATGGCCTATTAATAACTTCTTTTCTTGCTAGGTCGACAGTTTAACACTCGCGGCGGGTTCGAAGCATTTCCATCATGTAACCTTTTCCTAAAATGTAATTACTCTTTTCATCTTTTTCTTGTAAAGCTACATATTGGGATAGAGAGTGCTAACCCTCTCGAGCTCCCACTCACATTTGTTTTGAGGTGAACTTATTTTTCTCAAACTATTCTTCGTTTATGTAATGTAAAGTGTTCTTCTCTAAGTCACCTCTGTAGTATGGGATTAGCCCTTGCGTTAGTGGCCCAGAGCCAGATTAGGTTTTAAAAACAAAGTGTATTAGGAGTGCAAGTTCGCCTCCTCTCAAATTGTTATTTTAGAGGTCATGTAATCAACCTTCTTTTCATGTAATAGACCTCAGTAGGTTGGGTATTTTACCCCTGTGAATACGTCCTTAGAGGACAGCTTGAAGGTAGAGTTTGGTGTGGCCTTGTGATAGGCTTACAATTTTGAGAGCGGATCGCTCTTTGAAATTTGTTTTTGTATGCCTCGTGCAGGCTTTATGTGTAATGTTTGGAGCCAGTGCTCCTGGGCATGAATGGGGCTTTCTGCCCCTTGGCTAAAATTTTTTTGGAGTAAGGCGGGGCTGATGGCCCAAGAGTTATGAAGTAAGGGCACTGAGCCCGAATCCAGTAATATTGTACCTACATTTTTGCTACTCTGTACCTGTTATGATTGTTATCTCTTGTTTTTGAAAAGAAAATATAACCTAGTTAAATTTTAAATTAATTTTACATTGCACGTTAAATTCGTAGCTTGAAACCCATTCACACCCGCACCTTCTTTCACCTCTACCTACCACGGATATCTCCGTAACAAGTGGTAGCAGAGCGTGGTTGAATGGGTCTCAATTTAGCCCCTTTTGACGGCTAAACATTGCTTTAATTCGAACTCTAACAATTTTCTCAGTTGCTGGAATTTTTTGAGTTTTTTTTAAAATTGTTCTGTCATCATGTCCGGCCCTCGCGATGTTCTCCTCCTTAACTACTTGCGCAAAGAGGAGTTGATATACGAGTTAACTATCAGAAATGTGCAATCTGGAGGCACGGTTGCAATCGACACCAACAAGCTTAGAGAGTCCCTTGATTTGCCCATTTCCATCCCCAATTTGGGAGAGAAAGAAATTGATGACTCTCTTTCCACGATCGTCGAGAATATTACTGGGCTAGCATCTGTAGTCAGCTTTTTTGATGAAAACGATCCGTCTCCTAATCAAATTAAGCGTGTGCAAGGCAGGCTGTATCACTTTGCAAATAGAGTTAATGATCTGTTGTCTCTAAAGGTGAATGACGTTCAGAGGAAGGACGCTAATACGCTCCTTGAAACTATTTCTGAATTGTCTAATAAGGTCACTCAATTGCTAACCGGCGAAGTTCCTCCCAAAACTGATCAACCCGCCACGGTGAATGTAGGTAACGAGGAAGAGCCTCCTCAGGGAGAAGTCAATAGGATAACCGTTGCTGCTCAAACTATCTCTGCCCCATCGAACAACGAATCTGAACGCCGTGCGTCATTGGGTAACATCCGCTCTGAATTAACTTCTTTGCCATTGAAACCTTTAACGACTATGTCACCTGGGTTCAGTAGCTTGCCTCATCCATTGGCAATGTTGCTCAGAGGTATATCCAAGTTTTCCGTTAATACCACCAGTGACGTAATTTCATTTTTAAGATTTCTAGTGGAATTTCAGGATCATGCCCTTGTGTTTTCTCTTTCCCCATGTCAAATTTTGCAAATTATCTATCCTTATGCTATTGGGGTTCTCTCAGATAAAATAGTAAGAACCATAGCTGAACAGTCATCTATCGAAGATTTCCATGCACATCTGCTTGCAAATTTTATTCCTGCCCGCGCGAGGTCATCTCTTATTCAGAAATACTATTATCGGGTACAGCGCTTGGATGAAAACCTGGCAGACTTCATCCAAGATATTAAGTTTTATACTAGGGTGTTTGCTCTCCACTTCCCTGAGGATCAGATCGTGCAAGCTATTATCGAAGGGATTTCACCACCCTACAGGTCATATTTGTGTTTCGCGGCGTGCCCGCAAACCTTCTCTGAACTTGAAGCATTGGCCGTCTCAGCGGAAGGAGTTAGATACGCCGATTCTTTGCGTGTCGCGAAAGAACCCCCGCCTTCCTTTAGTAACACTCGGCCTCCACCTCGCCGACCAGTCAATCCCCGTAAATGTTATGCGTGCGGGTCGCCTGACCATCTGCGGAATAAGTGTCCTCTGATCAAGTCAAGTGGGACAAGGAATGGAGCAGGGTCATCACAAGGCTGTTTTAAGTGTGGGGCCTTCTCACATATCGCCAAAAATTGCCCAAACTCAAATAGCACCCCCTCCTGCTCAACTTCTGGTGCCAATTCCACCTATGCCAATAATAAAAAGTGACTAGTGGCATCGGTTGAGTCGACTAATCCATCTTCCCGAGACTCAGCCCCTAGTAAACAGGTTGTAAATGCAGAGAACAATCAGCCTTCAAATTCATCTTTTGAATGCCCTAAAGAATGTCTTAGGATTGCGGCGGATACCCCCGCACCTGTTCCTTTTCTTAAGATTGAGTTAAATAACGAGCCTATAACAGCTCTTTTAGATTCAGGCAGTGTTTGTTCGATTATTTCGGCTGAATGGTATTCTAAATTGAAATCTGTTTGTAAACTCCCTGACTATGACTCATCTCCTGTTAAATATGTTTCGGCTAATTCATCTCCATTAGAAATTCTAGGTTCCTTTCATGTCAAAATTCGGGTTTTTAAATTTACATGGAAGATCAAATTGTTTGTGGCCAAGCGTTTGTCTTGCCCCATCATATTGGGAGCGGACTTCATTTCTCACACTGGTCTTGTGCTCGATCTCCAGAGTAGGTCGTGCACATTCAAATTTGCGTCCAATTGTAGAATTCCCTTGTTAAAGTGTAATTCTGTATCATGTTCATCTATTTCGCCTACCCAGGATGAGATGTTGTTAGATCTTAGACATCTACCTGAGGAGCAGGCTGATAGTATTCGGAAACTGTGTCAGTCGTTTCCCGAGGTGTTCTCTGATACTCTTGGTGTTACTGACCTTATTGAATACAAAATTGAGGTCACGGATTCGATTCCTGTCCGTTTTCCACCGTATAGGCTATCTCCACCTAAAATGAAGGCTCTGAAAGAAATCATCGATCAGATGTTGAAGGATGGTATTATTAGGCCCTCTAAGTCAGCGTATTCGTCGCCTATTTTTCTAGTCCCGAAACCCCAAGGAGGCTTCAGGCCTGTCATTGATTACAGGGCTCTCAATCGGAAGGTGGTGTTGCAATCTGTGCCCCTTCCCGACCTTCATTCTTGCTTTTCATGGTTTCGTAAGGCCAAGTTCTTCACCATCTTGGACTTGAATCAGGCCTATAATCAAATTCCCCTTGCCGAAGAGTCTAAACATCTTACAGCGTTTGCCACGGACTGGAACTTATACGAATACAACCGCGTGCCTTTCGGGCTCCCCACGGGGGCAGCTGTGCTCACTAGGCTACTAGATAGGGTCTTTTCCGACATCAAATTTGAGTACTTATATCACTACTTGGATGATGTCGTCGTATTTTCCGAGACTTCTGAAGAACATCTAGATCATCTGCGAGAAGTTCTGAATCGCCTTCGTAAGGCTGGGTTAACTGTCAAGTTGTCCAAGGTTGCCTTTGCTAAGCCCTCTATGTCATTCCTAGGGCATATTGTGTCACCCGATGGGGCAGCTGTCGATCATTCTAGAACACAGGCCATCCGTGATTTTAAACCTCCTAAGGACATCAAAGGTATCGCTAGATTCATTGGTATGGTGAATTTCTTCAGGAAGTTTATTCCTAACTTCGCTAATAGAGCGGCGCCCTTAAACCTTCTTCGTAGGAAAGGCATCAAATTCGAGTGGGGACCTTCTCAACAAGCCGCTTTCGAAGATCTTAAATTAGCTCTCTGTAATGCCCCTGTACTTGCTATGCCTGATTTCTCGAAGAAATTCAAAGTCCAAACGGATGCGTCGTCGTCAGCTGTAGCTGCAGTCCTTCTTCAAGAGACTGAACTAGGGAGGCGACCCATCGCCTATGCGTCTAGGACATTGTCGGCTCAAGAAGCCAAGCACTCCATATATGAGCTTGAAGGTTTGGCAGTTTTATTTGCCTTAGAAAAGTTCCGTCTCTATCTGGAACATGTCAAATTCGACTTGGAGACAGATAATCAAGCCTTAAGCTGGGTCTTAGGTAGGCCGCGTCGTACTGGTCGTATAGCCCGCTGGGCTATTCGTATTTCCGCCTTCCAGTTTGATGTTAGACATATCAGAGGTACCGAAAATGTTGTTGCTGATGGACTCAGCCGTATGTTTCATAACGACGTAGAGACCCACGAACCGGTCGACAGTTCATCACCTTCTGAGTCCATACTATCTGGTGTTAATGCCATCTTAACAGATGCTCCCATGCTTTTTAGGGATATTGAGAAATACCAACGTGAAGATCCTACGCTGGCTCCGATAATGGAAACCCTTTCTTCTGGGGAACATGTCGCCCCTTATGTTCTGAGGAATGGTGTTTTATGTTGCCTTTCGAGGCATGATAAGTTGATGAAAGTTGTTGTTCCAGCGGTTCTTGTACCTATGATCTTCAAATACTATCATGAGACCCCATTGGGGGGGCATCTTGGAATCTTTAAAACTCGTGAAAAGATTCGTGAAATGTTCATATGGAAAGGTATGGACGGTGAAATTCGGGAACTTGTAAAAGCTTGTAAATCTTGTTTGATCAGTAAACCCACCATGTCCACTAAAGTAGGCCTTTTGTCTTCTCATCAAGCGTCGCGCCCCATGGAACGCCTGTATATTGATTATGTGGGACCCTTCCCCCAGTCAAAGGGTAATGCCAACAAGTTCATCTTTGTGTGTGTAGATGGTTTTACAAGATTTTCCTGGTTATTTCCGACTAAGCTGGCTACCGCTCAGTCAACCATTACTTGCCTAAATTCTATTTTCGCTTCTTTTGGTCCGTGCCAATACATTGTATCTGATAATGCTAAGGCTTTTACATCTAATTTATTTCGTAAATTCTGTTTTGACTTGTCCATCTCTCATGTAACTACTTCCGCTTATTACCCTCAACCATCTCTGGCTGAACGGGTTAACCGTAATCTCAGGTCCGCACTTATTGCCTATCATCATGAAGATCATTCTAGGTGGGACACGTCCCTGCATTGGATAGCTTTTGCTTTGAATTCGGCGGTTCATGAATCTCACAAGTTTACTCCAGCTTCTTTGATGTTCAAGTTTGTTCCCAACTCGCCGCTCTCTAACCTCTGGTCTTTGAATGACATTCTACCCGAGACAATAGATCCGGATAACATTAAAGATCTTTGGAAGAAGGCTAAAGCCAATCTTAAAGTGTCTCATGAAAAGGTTAGGGAAAGGTATGATCGTGGACGGAGACCCACCACTTTGAAGGTAGGTGACCAGGTTATGGTCAAAAATTTTGTTCCCGCGGGCAAGCTTGCCCCCAGATTTCATGGGCCTTGTATCATTCTCGATTTTCTTACGCCGGTTACCTTATTGCTAAGTAATCCAGCCACCGAGAGGATATTTAGAGTTCACCTGTCCCAGGTGAAACCGGTGTAATTTCTGTGTTAACTTGCTTCATATTATTTTGAAAGGATATGAAGGTTATATTTTTTTGAGTTTCACTTTTAAGGCATTCTGCCCCTTCTGTAATATTTTGGTTTTAGATGTAAGCCTTGTGTAAAACCTGCTCCGACCCGTTAAACTGCCATCCTGTTCTTGCCACGGCCATTACCACGCTCCCGTCTCCTGCTCCACCTTACACTGTGGCTTCATAATAGTAAATGCCATGGATATCTACACGCCGCTGGCCCCTCAACCTCTCCACAAGCCTGTACCCTCAAAGAAGATGATAGTCGAACACAATTCTGCCGCCTAGCTTTAATGTTTCAGCGCCCCCGCAGCCGTGCAGCGCCGTGCAGCGACTGGGGAGGGGGATGGGCCCCCTCCTCTCCAGCGAGGACGACATGTGCACGGCGAGCCGGAGCTCTCCTCCCGGCCAAGGCTGATGTGCGGCGCACGACCTGCTACATGCCCGCAGCCTGTATCTGTTCACCGCGGGCGCGGCGTACTTCAACACCTCTGCTCCCCTCATAGTGCGGGCGAGCGGTATCTCAGGGTACTTGAGGGGTCCGAGCGGCCTCCGTTGGACGCAAGCTGCAACGGCCGGTTTGGCCATCCGACTCAATCTACATCAACTACATGGACAGTCACCATAAGCAATAACTACACTTGGGAATTCAACAACAATATTTGGTGGACATTGCAAAATTTTTCTTCACCTTTAAGTATTAAAAAGTTATCTTCAGAAATTCAAATTCTACAAACATAAAGACTTTCATTCACCTGCAACAACAACATTTTGAAACTGAATTAAGAAATCTTGTAAATGCTTCTGCTATCTATCTTCGTATCAACATCATTACTTGGACTTTGTTTCAAACTGATTTCATATGTCACCCCTGGAGGAAATTTGGGGGGGGAGGTCTGTACCGGGCGGTACACCTCTACACCGTTTATTTAAAAGTTGCGCCAGTTGAAACTCCTCTTCTGGAGGAAGGTTGAACTTTATCTATTCTATTAATTCTCTACTTTCTCAGAAGATGTCACCACGTGGAAAATTTTGAGTTTTTGAACTGTGTCACTTTTGATGTGTTTTTGTTTAGCTTGAAGTAAGAAGTGTGAACTTTCTCTTCTAGAGGACACTACTGAAGATCAACAATAGTGCAACCTAGTGCGGAGTCAAAGAACTATTTTGTTGAAGAAATTTTTATTTCAAATGTTTGTTCTTTGCTAAATTTCTTTCTGTTATTGTTTAAGTTGGCTGTATACCCCTCTCTTTCCCCTTGTTTTGCATGTAGCCAATCCCGAATTTCTTAAATTAATTTCTATCCAATCAGATGTATCTTCCCCCAACTTGAATCGATTGCGGGGTCCTATCCAATAAAAACATTGTGGGCGGGTGTTTTCATTCCCCTAACGCCTAGAAACTTCCGCGAGAGTATATAAACTGCTGATTTTAGGGTCTCCGGGCCACTTCTGTTCCATCTTTCAGTGTATTAAGTACATAGCAGGAGGCGGGAAGCGCCTCTTTCTTCTTCTGCCGTTCAACACCAGGTAATGGCCTATTAATAACTTCTTTTCTTGCTAGGTCGGCAGTTTAACACTCGCGGCGGGTTCGAAGCATTTCCATCATGTAACCTTTTCCTAAAATGTAATTACTCTTTTCATCTTTTTCTTGTAAAGCTACATATTGGGATAGAGAGTGCTAACCCTCTCGAGCTCCCACTCACATTTGTTTTGAGGTGAACTTATTTTTCTCAAACTATTCTTCGTTTATGTAATGTAAAGTGTTCTTCTCTAAGTCACCTCTGTAGTATGGGATTAGCCCTTGCGTTAGTGGCCCAGAGCCAGATTAGGTTTTAAAAACAAAGTGTATTAGGAGTGCAAGTTCGCCTCCTCTCAAATTGTTATTTTAGAGGTCATGTAATCAACCTTCTTTTCATGTAATAGACCTCAGTAGGTTGGGTATTTTACCCCTGTGAATACGTCCTTAGAGGACAGCTTGAAGGTAGAGTTTGGTGTGGCCTTGTGATAGGCTTACAATTTTGAGAGCGGATCGCTCTTTGAAATTTGTTTTTGTATGCCTCGTGCAGGCTTTATGTGTAATGTTTGGAGCCAGTGCTCCTGGGCATGAATGGGGCTTTCTGCCCCTTGGCTAAAATTTTTTTGGAGTAAGGCGGGGCTGATGGCCCAAGAGTTATGAAGTAAGGGCACTGAGCCCGAATCCAGTAATATTGTACCTACATTTTTGCTACTCTGTACCTGTTATGATTGTTATCTCTTGTTTTTGAAAAGAAAATATAACCTAGTTAAATTTTAAATTAATTTTACATTGCACGTTAAATTCGTAGCTTGAAACCCATTCACACCCGCACCTTCTTTCACCTCTACCTACCACGGATATCTCCGTAACAGTAACAATTATTATTATTACTATTATTATTGTACCGGGCGGTACACCTCCGCGCCGCTAATTCAAACATTGCGCCAGTTGAAACTCCTATACTGGAGGAAGCCTGAACTTCAACAACCATGTTAATTCTAAAGTTTCTCAGAAGATGTCGCTATTGTAAATTTTGAAGAGTTCTGAACTGTGTCTTTTTCGATTTATATTTGTTTTCTCTGTAGTGAGAAGTGTGAACATTCTCTTCTAGATGGCACTACTGAAGAACTACAATTGTGCACCCTGGTGCGAAGTGAAGGAACTGTTTTTGAGAAATTTTGTAGTCATAAGTTTGTTCTTTGTTAAATTTCTTTCAGTCATTTTTTGGGTTGGCAGTATAACCCTTCTCTTTCCGCTTGTTTTGAATTTAGCCAATCCCGAATTTCTCTAATTAATTTTTGACCAATAACGTATGTCTTCTCCGATATTTATATGTTGCTTGATCCTAGCCAATAAAATCGAGGGGGTGTGGGTTCTCATTTTTGAAAGGTCTCGAATGTTCCACGAGGGTATTTAAACTGCTGATTTTCTGGTCTCCGGGCCACTTCAGTAACATCTTTCCTAGTGTGTTTATGTAGCAGGGGGCGGGAAGCGCCTCTTCCTTCGGGCAGCAGTTCTTCCATAAGGTAATGGCCTTTTAATAACTCCATTTCTTGTTAGCTCAGCAGTTTAACCCCCGGGGCAGGTTCGAAACTTTTATCATGTAACCTTCCTTTAAAATGTTAAAGACACCTGGTGTAAATTCCGTCTCTTTAACTACAAATCGGGATAGAGAGTGCCGAACCCTCTCGAGCTCCACTCATAGTATTTTGAGGTGACTACGTTATCATAACAGTTTCCCTTCTCTTTGTAATGTAATAAGTTTTTCTATCGTGTCACCTCCGTAGTACGGGATTAGCCCTTGCATAAGCGGCCTAGTGCCAAATAGGTTTTAAAAAGTGTATTAGGAGTGCAAGTTACGCCTCCACTCAAGTTGGTATTTTGGGGCCATGTAATTGTCCTGATTCTTTAGTGAATAGGCCTCAGTAGGTTGGGTATTTTTACCCCTGTTCTTGTGTGCCTGGAGGGCAGCTTGAAGGTGGAGTTTGGTGTGGCCTTTGAATTGGCTTGAACTTTGAGAGTGGGTTCGCTCTTTCTAAAAATTGTATTTTCTGTGTGCCTCGAGCAGGCTTAACTGGGTAATGGGGAGCAAATGCTCCTTGGCATGATTGGGGTTTTCTGCCCATTTGTTGAACCTTGTGTATAGGTAAAGTTGGGCTCATTGCTCAGGGATTGTGATTCTGGGGCTCGAAGCCCAAAGTCCATTAATAAACTGTAATTGTACATTCTTACCTTGTTGATATACAACTGAGTTCCTGTTATTCTTGTTATTTCTTGATCTTGAAAAGAAAATATAACCTTTGTTAAAGTTTTAAAATTAACTTTCATTTCGTAAGTTGAGACCTATTCATCCCAGCACCTTCTTTCACCTCTAACTACCACGGATAACTCCGTAACAATTATTACGGATATTTTGTGGAACGCAGAGGTGTAAGAGGGCGCCAGGGTGAATGGGTGGGCAGGGAAATTAAGAAATTAATTTTTTTCCTTTTTCAAATTTTTTTAATTTTTTTTATAGATAATCTAAATGAACAACAGCAATATGATGATGAGCTCTTCAGCTCCCACAACAACAATGACTTAAGGTAAAAAATCGGGTACAAAATTAGAGAGAATTATCCATGTGATAATATAAAAGGGATGAGCATAATCGCTCTGAAGCAGTGCGCATCTACAAGAGCATGTCTGCTCCATTCATTTTCATTCTAGGAAACTTAGCTCCGAAAGGTTACTGTAGTCCAGCCTCTAAGAGGCACAAGCTTCTTCCAATATTATGCCTTACAACTCCAGTAACTGTGTTCACAGTCGCTTCTGCTCAAGAGTCCTTTACATTCTTCGATAAACTATTAAAGCCGGCCGCGTGGTGTAGGGGTAGCGCGCGTGCTTTTTACCAGGAGGTCCCGTGTTCGATTCCCGGCCAGGTCAGGGATTTTTACCTGGATCTGAGGGCTAGTTCGAGGTCCACTCAGCCTACGTGATTACACTTGAGGAGGTATCTGACTGTGAGATGGCGACCCCGGTCTAGAAAACAAAGAATAACGGCCGAGATGATTCGTCGTGCTGACCACACGACATATCGTAATCTACCTTGAGTAGCTGTGCCTTCCGAACGACGGCAGGCAGCCCCTGCCTCCTAATAACACGCCGCACTCACTAGACCGGAGCGATGAAGATTACAATACGACCCTAAAGCACCCAGCTTTTGTAGAATCTCAGAGGGGAAGTTTCCAGAACTCATTATAGATAGGCTGGATGCCGATACACACCCCCAATTTTAAATGGCTTGAGAAATATACACTAAATTCCTGATTGGGTAATACCTAAGGAAGAAGGAAGCCGCAGGAGTGTTGACAACTTAGACACATTAAACAATCTACAAAAACCAAGGTTAAAAAACCTTGAAAATATAAATTTCTTGAAGAATTAATTGTCCTTAATTCCGCCGGAGGGGGCACATAAGTCGATGGTAGAGACATCTAATGGTTGAAAATCCAAGTACCTTGTATTATTATTATTAATAATAATAATTGTACCGGGAGGTACACCCCAAAGCCGCGCATTCAAATTTAGCGCCTAAACGAACCCCTCTCTTGGTAATACAGTGAAACTGAAACTACACCAACTTAGAACTTTTCTCAGAAGAT
The DNA here is from genome assembly GCF_040414725.1 of Anabrus simplex. Classification (NCBI taxonomy): domain Eukaryota; kingdom Metazoa; phylum Arthropoda; class Insecta; order Orthoptera; family Tettigoniidae; genus Anabrus; species Anabrus simplex. Next base: position 169,823,960 of record NC_090269.1, on the reverse strand, counting down.
GTCACCACAATAATATGATGAAATTTTGTTATTGTGCAGTTGCCTAAACTGAGTGAATTTATCCTTGTTTTGTTTGCCATTCATCAAGAAGTTTGGACTTTCTTCCACAGATGACACTACTAAAAACTATGATCATGCACCCTGGTGTGCGGTGTAAGAAGTTACAATTTAAAGAAGTTTTGTATTTCTAGGGTTTTGTAACTGAATGATGTTCATTTATTTTTGGGTTGGCCAATATTTCCTTTTTCTTTCCGCCAGTTTTGAATCTAGCCAATCCCTAATTTCTGTAATTAATTTTCCACCTATCACAAGCTTCTTGTTCGATTCTGACAGTTACTTTTGAAATCTACCAATAAAATAGAGAGGTTGTGGCTGGTCTAGTCTTGAATTATCTCGAACCTTCCCTGAGGTTTTATAAACTGCGGCTTTTCACGTTTCTTGGCCAATTGATCGTCATCTTACTGATTGCGTGTAGCAAAGCAGGAGGCGGGCGGCCTCTTTCATCGGTCAACAGAACATCTACAAGGTAGTGGCCACAGAACATCTTTATTCCTTGCTAGCTCCGCAGTTTAATCTGAGGGCAATGTCCGAATCATTAACTATGCAATCTAGTTTTCCTAAAAATGTAACTTTCTGTCGGCTAATGTAAAAACTTCATAACATCTTTAACTGTAAATCGGGGATAATGTACCCTCTCGAGCTCCTCTTCATATTGGTTTGAGGTGACTACGTTTTGTAACTTTTCTTCTATAAGGTGTTAAAGCAACTCCTATACGAGTCACCTCAGTAGTTTGGGAATAGCTCCTGTTTCATCGGCCTAGAGCCCTTTAGGTTTCTAACTGTTCATTATATTGGAACGCCGTGTGCTTTCATTCACCTTGTGTTTGGGCCAGTTATTTAACCTGTTCTTTTCCATGAAGGCCAGGTAGGTTCGGTATTAAATACCCCTGTAAGTTCAATTTGTAAATAGTTTGAGAGATCAGAGTTTGATGTAATGTTGCCTTGAGTAGGCAGCAAGAAACTGAGAGATTGTTAGCTCTTTTTCAAATTTTGTAATTGTAACGAGTGCCTCTGGAAGGCTAGATATTGTATTTTGGAGAGCAAGTGCTCTTAAATGAGGGGATTTCTGCCCTTTAATAATTTGTGCTCTTTTGTAAATTTGAGCTGGGGGTTCAAGAATTGTAAAGTGAGGGGCTTGATGCCCAGGACCTGTTGAATTCACTAATATTGTATTTTCCTTGACTTGTTTCAAAATTTCCCATTGTACTTGTTACGTTCTTATTTGTTGATTTTTGAAATTCTAAAGAAATACAACCTTTGTTAAAGTTTTAAATTAATTTTGAGACTGTAGTTAGATCCATTCAAGCCCGCACCTTCTTTCGTCACCTCTGCATTCCACAAAAATCTCCGGAAGAATAATAATAATATTGCCATTCTAACATTCTCTCCCACAGAAATCGTTGGCTATAGTTCTCAACTTTGGGTTTCTCTATCCCGTAACTGCACTACCGGAAGAAACATGCAACTTCCTCAAGGGCAAGGTCATTTTATTCACAAGCGATGTGACAGGTAGTTCATAATTGCAGGAGTATATGATTGCAAATTCGGACCAAATGAAACACTAATGTCACAGTAAAGGGTGCCCAAACAGTCGCATCAACATACAGTGTACCCCACCCTGGCGACAATGCAAGCGTGTATTGCCGCATGGCATCCTGAGATAGATTATCCCAAGCGTCTTGCTCTTTTGATGCAATTCGGCAATGATTTTTGCATGTTCTGGAGAACGCGTACGTTTCCGCTTCATCATGTCCCATACGCGTTCAGTTGGCGAGAGATATTGCTGGCCAGGGCAGTTGTACATCACGTAGAGCACGTTACGTCGCAGCAGCTGTATGTGGACGTGCTGAAAAAGCACATCACCTTCCTGTAGAAGAAATGGAAGTAGCACGGGGACAACAAGCTGTGCAATGTAGCGGGCAGAAACACCAAATGCGATTGCCACGCACACCACGCAGCATTGGGTGTCGTGTCGTGGGCGAATGCACTTTGGAATAGACAGGTTACCAGGTTTATGCCGTACACGTGTACGGATAGGGCCGGTTCGCCCATCACTTGCATACAGATAGCACCTACTGTCATCACTGAAGATAATAGAACGCCATTCCCCTTTTCGGTCGAATCTTTTAAGACACCAGAGTAGCCAATGGTAGCCTGGCCACAGGCACGCGCAATCGTAATCCTTTTGCAAACAGACGGTTCCCATTTTGTACCGTACCCAGGGGTAAATACCCTCTAGGACGATGCCTCCATTCCTGTATGAACATCAGACTAACTCAGGGTTGGGCAGAGTGTGGGTTGGTTGTCGATTGGGTCAGGATAAAAGTCGAAGCTCTACACTATAATAGCAATCAATGACAGGAAATGGAGGTATAACACGAATGAGAAACAATCATAGGGGGTAAGATGGATTTATTAACAAATATCCCCGATCAAATCACACGAAAATAATTGAATAAAAAAATAATAACTTGTAACAAATGAACTCAAAGTAATAAAATAAATCGAAATCAGAAACGTTAAATGAGTGATAATACAAATTTGACATTTAAAGAAAAACAAGTTCAATAAAGAACATATATAAAAATCAAGACTGAGTATCTTCTCATAGTCCAATGTTTATGTTGTATGGCAACAAGTGTATGCAAACACTGCCATGTGGTGTTTCGGTATGGAGTTTCACACTATCGCATCCCAACGATACGGTTTCAAAATTAAGTTACTCCCGAGAATCATCAAACTATTTCCGTAAAATCAAAGTTACATCATGTGAAAAATTACGACGGAAAGAAAAAATACTTAAGACGCACCGGACGCTATGTAAGGTATGCAAAATACTAGGGGCAAATCCTACACTATATTTACAATAATTCAAATAATCAAACTAAACATATATATACATCGGATATCGAGTAAAGTCTTAAATGCTACACTGCTTCTAATGTGAATCCCGGTTCACTACAAAAGATCTAGACAGAACTAGATAAACCAACAATACATCAGCACTCGGGCTGTTCCCTTTAAAAACAACGAGACAAGGTATACAATCACAAAATAATAAGGTAAAACCATCCTGTAAGAGAAAAACATATAAATAATCCTTGATGTCATGAAGAAAGCAATGGGCAACATTGCCTCCTTCTGCTGCGTTTGAGCGCTCAACAGCGCGGTCATCCGTCATGTACTTCCGGGTAGATTACGAGCTGTAAAGAAATATTGAACTCCACTACGCTAAAGATTGGATTTTGTCTCCCGTGGCCGCCGCAAGGAAATACTGTCTCTTTCACACATGCCGATAACACAGGCCAGGAATTAGCTTGCCATGAGATAACGCCCATCATCAACTACACGGAAACTCCCGTATATTAATTTCTTCTTAGCATGCATGGGCCATTTAACAACATCAGACTCAATAGTCTGGAATTAACACTGTCCATTCTGATCACAATATACTCAGAAGACGCTAAGCAGGCACACACATCTGCATAATTTCTCTCTATCTTGTCAAGCATACAATCGGCCTGCACCAATACATTATAATTAAGCATGCAATTATTATCTCATCATTCCTCATGAATCCTACTGGCCTTTCCACATAACGAGACGCTATTCGAGTCCTTGGCAGACCATCAGGCAAACAGAATCCAACTTAACTTCAAAGATCTTAATTCAACAACGACGTTCTGCAGCTCCTTCTGGCAGCTTCTGTAAAACCATGCATCATGCAAAATAGCTATACCTGTCTCTCTGAATAACCGAAATAAAATAAATTGATACGTGTTTGACGTAATATAGAAGTGAACCTGTCGATCTAGCCCTTCTAGCCTATATTTAAGGAAAACTCGGAATATCCTACGCTAAGTACTATATTTACAACAATAACTGATCCTATCAATCCCTCATTTTCCCAAACATCTAATCATAAATCAAAATGAAAATAAAATAAACATGCATTAATCTCGTATCCGAATCTACCATAGTGACAAAATTAAACAAATACATGCCGTCAGGCTTACTTTAAATGAAACTGAAAATTCTATCTACACTGCCCTAGTACCTTAACATAACTTACATATCATGCCATATATAATACGTGCATCTTACTTTATGATGACTCTCGGGATACCAGGATAGCAGCTTACATCCCCACTAATTTTGGGATCTACACCATGTTAATCACATCCTTAACATGTGGGAATGCGCTTCCTTCCTCTGCAGGTGCATCCATCATCTTGCTGGAAAACAATTCACTGGAACACAGAAGACTATAGTTGATAATCTCTTCGCTGCTTAATGCTGCGAGCCGAAATACCCTTTCTTTTACCAGATCAGCTAACACACTGATTCACATATATATATAACACACTTCACTAAAAGGGTAAAATTACAGTTTTAAAAAAGCAGCCCACGGTTCGGCACGGAAGTTCCACGCGAATACGCGCCCGTCGCGAAATAGTGAAACACTGGCACGTTTCTACCACACTTGTTATTCAGCGGTCACTACACCGTCTTTATCGATTAAAAATAAACTTTGTCAAAATTGTACTACTTCATTTACACAAGTACAGTAAATATTACGACTGCACAATTAGAAGTATCAATGAGTACCAGTTACTATTTCTGGAATAACGCCACGTTAATTACAATCACCAGTCACAGAGTTAGTACAACCGTACTGCTCAAACTTTTGCTACAGAGTCGAGTTAATACATCCGTACTGCTCAAATTTCAACTACAGAGTGACGCTCTCCAGAGCTTGGGTTACTGAGGAGGCTTCGGTGACGCTAATAATGTTGGGGTTCCCGGGTATCTGAACCAACCACCAATCAGAGAGTTCGTCATGTATGATGATACAATACTTATTGTGATATATTTATAAAACACAGCTCAAACATTAGCAAATCTCTTCCACCAATTTCTATAATACATTTCCAAATATATCTAACTTCAGAAACTGTGGAAAATCGATTGTCTACAGAAACTGACTTTATCCACAGAGCGTGTTGGTCATCCTGGAATTAACATTTGGCGCGGTGTAGCCTCCAGGTTTGCCAAATCCTTAAGTTCCCATTGGCTGAAATATCTTGCTTGGTCAGCATGTAATACATGTGTCGATCCTTGCCAGCGCGTGGGTACGCTTACTTTCTCACGGTCATGCGGAAATATGAAGCAACATCCAGCAACTTACAGTCTTGCTCAACATCCGGTATTAACTGTCTTGGGATACGAAACTTTAACATATTGGACTGTAACTTTTATTAATAAATTTCACATCTATGGTCAAATAATATTCCAATTATTATTATGGGCCGGTCGGATACGGCTCATCTTGTCCTTGGTGATACAGAAGGTGCAATATGTGACCAGATTTCGTTCCTGGATGATGTTCGGTCGGCCATCACTACTTGCACAATGCGTCGATCTTGACGTGCGTCTGTAGTTCGCGGACGTCCAGAGCCTGGTCTACGGGTGTGGGAATGTTCCACAGACCACAACATGTGCAGCAATCCGTCGATACGTCCATCCACCTTCCTTCGGCCCAAAATGCGACCCCATTCAAATGGCTGCAGTATTTGTCAGAGGGCACGGTTGTATCCTAGAACAAATGTTGCAAACACTGTTCACCTCTAACCTCAGCACAGTTACTGCCTGCAGAGTGCACACGGACAGGCCTCCTGAGTGCCAACTGATTCCCGATGTCCGTGACAAATGAATCACTAACACAACAACTCCCCAGTATGCCTTGATGTCACTGAACACAGTCCTTGAGGATGTTGCATGCGTTTTTCGGCAGTGTGTTAGAACTCGTACTAATGTATTGTATGTTGGGGTAACTCGATGTGCACATCAGGAAATAATATTTCCATAAAGCAATACACTAAGTTACGATCACACTGCATACAAGGTGTTCTCAAACTTGTGGGAACTAATCAGAGGGTAGGCAATACACCCCAAAACAATACAGAAAGTCCCTGTGAACATATGCCTTACATTCGATCATTTCCGAGCGACGCCTATATTAATTACTAGCTGGAATAGGGGCTAGTTCGGATTTAGGATTTTGTAGCCAGACACGGCATTAGGACATTGCAGCACTTCGCCAACAACTGGAATAAGGTTGCTATCGAATTCGTGCTATATCTGAGTGTCCGATAATCAATGGGGTGGTGTGTCCAGGCGTGTATTCAGGCATTTTGAGTACTTCTTGTATTAGATAGCAGTAGGCCTACCCCTGCTGGTACACAATCATGGTGACAACTAATTGGCATGGGTTGTACTGTACTTCTCGTACAAGTTGGAAAGTCTGTAACTCGTGATAGACCGTGAGGCATATCTTCATAGGGACTTCTTGTGTTGGTTTGCAGTGTGCTATCCACCCCCAATTTTATTACGTCCACATGTTTGGGAACAGCCTGTATGCAAGTCTAATTCGGGAAATGAAAACAAGTATTTCTACAATGTTTTCGTTCATTGGCTTCTTTTATTTGTTTTAAAGCTTCGATGAAATACTAACATTATCTGTAGAGTAGTTTGTGAGGTATAAGTTGATATTGTACTAAAAATTAAAGTGCTAGGAATTGGGAAAAGTTAAATCAATATGGATGCTCACAGAAGCAAACCGAAATAGAAAGGAAATGATTACCGCTAGACAACCATTAGCGTTTTGAAAATACTACCAATGTACAGGGAGAATCCTTTTCTATAAATCAGTGGAAATTACAGCATTCTGTGTATTCGTTTCGAAAAAGCAGAGGTTTCAACAGAAGCTTGTGAAAAGTGGAGTGACATATGCCTTTACAATCTGCTTTGTGTCGCATCGACTCAGATAGGTCTTATGGTGACAATGGGATAGGAAAAGGCTAAGAGTGGGAAGAGAGGGAACGTGGTCTTTATTGAAGTACAGCCCCGGCATTTGTCTGGTGTGAAAAAGGAAAACCGTGGAGAACCATCTTCAGGGCTGCCGAGAGTAGGGTTCGAACCCACTATCTGCTGCAGGCTGATAGCTACGTAACCGAAATCGCATAACCACTTGCTCGGTAAAATTGGAGTAGTATTTATGTAGGCGTACAATTCTATGAATCAGTAAAAGTTAAATAAATGATTCGTGGAATATATGGTAACTTAATTAGGAAATTAAAATTAGTTTGTGGAAGAAAAGTAAAAGTAACAACATTTTCAATTTTCAACGCTCCAACTTTCCTTAAGTATGAACAAACGTACGACTTTATATGTGTGAAATTATTCGGTAACGAACCAATTATTATCAATTATTAATGGAATATATACATACATTCTTGTCATTTTGAAAATAACTTGTAATGCGTCCTGTTAATAACAATAAGCACATCATCATGCATTCAGGAATAAAACATGAAAACATGCTCGAATGCACCATTTGTACAGACACTGACAATTTCAAGACATTGTATTATGAGACAGCGAAATTCAGTATTTCTAATTGAACAATCCCAAATCGCATGAGATGATAAAGCTAATATGCAGTGAAACATATTATACAGCGTTTTTTATGAACAAGCTCACATTACCTGTTCCTTCTCTTCCTGGCTTCGAGGCCATAATGTCGCGGTGAGTTGCAGCTCCCCAAGGTACTCTGGCTTGCCGGGATCCCGTAACGACAGCGTCACTTCCGTCAACCTGTTGCAGAGAAAACAGGACACGATAATGACGAGCATGATGTTGGTAATAATTATAATAATAATAATTGTACCGGGCGGTACACCTCCATGCCTTTAATTCAAACATTGCGCCAGTTGAAACTCCTCTACTGGAGAAAGCCTGAACTTTAACAACCACATTAATTCTAAGGTTTCTCGGAAGATGTCTCTACTGTAAATTTTGAAGTGTTCTGAACTATGTCTGTTTCGATGTGTATTTGTTTGCTCTGTAGTAAGAAGTGTGAACATTCTCTTCTAGATGGCACTACTTAAGAACTACAATTATGCACCCTAGTGCGAAGTGAAGGAACTTTTTTTTTGAAGAAATTTGGTATTCATAAGTTTGTTCTTTGTTAAATTTCTTTCCGTCATTTTTTTGGGTTGGCAGTATAACCCTTCTCTTTCCGCCAGTTTTGAATTTGACCAATGAGGAATTTCTGTAATTAATTTTCCACCAATAAGGTGTTTCCTTCTCGCCTGGTGTATTAGTTTTTGCTGTTGTCCAATAAAATTTTGTGGGCGGGTGGTAATCATTCATGAAACGTCTCGAATTTTCCACGAGGGTTTATAAACTGCTGATTTTTTGGTCTCGGGGCCACTTCAGTAACATCTCTCCTAGTGTGATTATGTAGCAGGGGGCGGGAAGCGCCTCTTTCTTCGGGCAGCAGTTCATCCATAATGTAATGGCCTTTTAATAACTTCATTTCTCGCTAGCTCAGCAGTTTAACCCTCGGGGCAGGTTCGAAACTTTTCTCATGTAACCTATCTTTAAAATGTAATAGACATTTGGTAAATTTTGGCTCTTTAACTATAAATTGGGATAGAGAGTGCCTAACCCTCTTGAGCTCCCACTCCTATTGTTTTGAGGTGACTTTGTTTTCACAACCGTTTCTTCCTTTATTAATGTAATTAAGTCTTCTTATACAAGTCACCTCTTTAGTATGGGATTAGCCCTTGCACAAGCGGCCTAGTGCCAAATAGGTTTTAAAATGTATTAGGAGTGCAAGTTACGCCTCCATTCAACTCAGAATTTTGGGCCATGTAATTGACCTGTTTCTTTACCGAATCGGCCTCAGTAGGTTGGGTATCCTTACCCCTGTTCTTGTGTGCCTGGAGGGCAGATTGAAGGTGGAGTTTGGTGTGGCCTTTGAATAGGCTTGAAATTTGAGAGCGGGTTTGCTCTTTCTTAAAAGTGGATTTTCTGTGTGCCTTGAGGAGGCTTTTCTGGGTAATTGGGAGCAAGTGCTCCTTGGCATGACTGGGGTTTTCTACCCCTTTGTTGAACCTTGTATATGGATAAAGTTGGGCTCATTGCTCAAGGATTATGAGTCTGGGGCTCGAAGCCCAAATCTAGTAACAAACTGTAATTGTACCTTCTTAATTTGTTGATATGGTACTGAGTGCCTGTTGTACTTGTTATTTCTTGATCTTGAAAAGAAAAAATAACCTTTGTTAAAGTTTAAATTAACTTTAATTTCGTAAGTTGAGACCTATTCCACCCAGCACCTTCTTTCACCTCTGCCGGTCCACCAAAACTCCGTAACAGTAAATAAACACAAGAAATTATATTAATAACAATCTACTGCTACTGTCCGGCCGTGTCATCAGCCCTGGTGAGAAGAAACGTATTCGCTCTTCATTTCCTAGAAGATCAAATTGTCCAAACTATAGTGGAAGGAACCTCTCCACCCTATAGAGTATACCTATGTATTGCAACTCGGTCTCAAACATTCTCGGAACTCGAGGCAATGGCAGTGTCAGCTAAAGGCGTAAGGTATGCTGACACCTTACGAGTCGCCAAGGAGCCCCCTCCGTCATCGAACAGTTCTCGGCCACCACCTCGCCAATCCTTTCCCACACGCAAGTGTTATGCATGTGGACCAACTGAACACCTTAGGAATAAGTGTCCCTTGGTCAAATCGAGCGGAACTAGGAACGGAGCTTGTCCGTCTCAAGGTTGCTTCAAGTGCGGGTCATTTTCCCATCTTGCTAAGAATTGCTATTCAAGTAACAGCACACCGTCTTGTTCAACTTGTGGTGCTACCTCCACGAATCCAACTGATAGGAAGTAACTAGCGTCTTTGGCTGAGTCACAATATTCACCTTCCAAAAGATGAGCCCCTGTCAGATTAGGCAACGAATTTTCCAAGGATAAAACTTCATCTAATTTATCATTAGAAGGCTCTAGGGAATGCCTCAGAATTGCAGCAGGGACCCTAGGATTCGTGCCATCTCTGAAAACTGAAGTAAATAACGAACCAGTCACGGCTCTATTAGACTCAGGAAGCGTGAGTTCCATTATTTCCGAAGAGTGGTATTCCAAATTTAAAGCTTGTTGTAAATTTCCGGACTATTGGGTCTCCTCTATGAAATGCGTTTCGGCAAACTCGTCACCATTGGAAACTTTAGGTTTTCTTTTTGTAAAAATTCGCATTTCGAAATTTACCTGGAAAGTGAATTGTTTACAGCTAAACAACTGTCCTGCCCTGTAATATTGGGGGCCGATTTTATGTCTAATACAGGTCTTGTGCTCGACATTCAGAGCAAGTCGAGCACTTTCAAGTTTACTGTTAACTGTAATATTCCCCTTTTGAACTGTAATTCTGTGTCATTTTCATATATTTCGCCTACCCAGAGTGAGATGTCGTTAGATCTTAGGCATATGCCTGAGGATCAGGCTGAAAGTATTAGAAAGTTGTCTCAGTCTTTCCCTGACGTTCTTTCAGGTACCCTTGGCGACACGGACCTTATTGGATATAAGATTGAATTAACTGATTCTATTCCAGTTATGTTTCCTCTTTACAGACTATCGCCACCTAGAATGAAGGCTCTTAAGGAAATCATCGATCAAATGTTAAGGGATGGTATCATTCGATCTTCCAAGTCGGCTTATTCATCGCCCATTTTTCTTGTACCGAAACCTGAAGATGGTTTCAGGTCTGTGATTGATTACAGGGCTTTGAACGGTAAGGTGGTGTTACAATCTGTGCCCCTTCCTGATGTTCATTTTTGTTTTTCATGGTCTCGCAACGCTAAGTTCTGTACCATCTTAGACCTTAACCAGGCATATAATCAAATTTCTCTAGCGGAAGAATCCAAACAGCTAACGGTTTTCGCCACTAATTGGAATCTGTATGAGTACAACTGTGTGCGTTTCGTGATCCCCATGGGTGCAGCTGTTCTTATTAGACTGCTAGATATGGTCTTCTCTGACATCAAATTCGAATATCCGTATCATTACCTCGATGATATCGTTGTGTTTTCAGAGATCTTCGAAGAGACATCATCTGAAGGAAGTCCTCAATTGCCGTCGGAAGGCTGGGTGACCGTTAAATTATCTACGGTAGCTTTTGCTAAGCCTTATACGTCGTTCTTAGAGCATATTGTGTCGCCCGATGGTGTTTCCATAGACCATTCCAAAACACACGCTATCCGTGATTTCAAGCCTCCCAAGGACATCAAAGGAATTCCTAGATTCACAGCCATGGTGAATTTCTTCAGGAACTTTATTCCTAACTTCGGTAACAGGGCGGCACCCCTGAACCAACTGCGTAGGAAAGGTGTCAAATTTGAACGCGTGCCGTCACAGCAAGCCGCGTTTGAAGACCACAAATTAGCTCTTTGTAACGCCCCTGTATATGCTATGCTTGATTTCTCTAAGAAATTCATTGTCAAAACTGATGCCTCTTCATCTGCTGTTGCTGCTGTCTTTCAGGAAACGGAACTCGGAAGACGGCCCATCGCCTATGCGTCTAACTTTATCGGCTCAAAAAGCCAATAATTCTATCTATCAACAATCAATCAATCAATCAATCAATCAATCAATCAATCAATCAATCAATCAATCAATTAATCAATCAATCAATCAATCAATCAATCAATCAATCAATCAATCAATCAATCAATCAATCAATCAATCAATCAATCAATCAATCAATCAATCAATCAATCAATCAATCAATCAATCAATCAATCAATCAATCAATCAATCAATCAATCAATCAATCAATCAATCAATCAATCAATCAATCAATCAATCAATCAATCAATCAATCAATCAATCAATCAATCAATCAATCAATCAATCAATCAATCAATCAATCAATCAATCAATACCGATCTGCATTTAGGGCAGTCGCCCAGGTGGCAGATTCCCTATCTGTTGCTTTCCTAGCCTTTTCCGAAATGATTTCAGAGAAATTGGAAATTTATTGAACATCTCCCTTGGTAAGTTATTCCAATCCCTAACTCCCCTTCCTATAAATGAATATTTGCCCCAGTTTGTCCTCTTGAATTCCAACTTTATCTTCATATTGTGACCTTTCCTACTTTTATAAACGCCATTCAAACTTATTCGTCTACTAATGTCATCCCACGCCATCTCTCCGCTGACAGCTCGGAACATACCACTTAGTGGACCTGCTCTTCTTCTTTCTCTCAATTCTTCCCAACCCAAACATTGCAACATTTTTGTAACGCTACTCTTTTGTCGGAAATCACCCAGAACAAATCGAGCTGCTTTTCTTTGGATCTTTTCCAGTTCTTGAATCAGGTAATCCTGGTGAGGGTCCCATACACTGGAACCATACTCTAGTTGGGGTCTTACCAGAGACTTATATACCCTCTCCTTTACATCCTTACTACAACCCCTAAACACCCTCATAACCATGTGCAGAGATCTGTACCCTTTATTTACAATCCCTTCATGTGATTACCCCAATGAAGATCTTTCCTTATATTAACACCTAGATACTTACAATGATCCCCAAAAGGAACTTTCACCCCATCAACGCAGTAATTAAAACTGAGAGGACTTTTTCTATTTGTGAAACTCACAACCTGACTTTTAACCCCATTTATCAACATACCATTGCCTGCTGTCCATCTCACAGCATTTTCGAGTTCACGTTGCAGTTGCTCACAATCTTGTAACTTATTTATCACTCTATAGAGAATAACATCATCCGCAAAAATCCTTACCTCCGATTCCACTCCTTTACTCATATCATTTATATATATAAGAAAACATAAAGGTCCGATAATACTGCCTTGAGGAATTCCCCTCTTAATTATTACAGGGTCAGATAAAGCTTCACCTACTCTAATTCTCTGAGATCTATTTTCTAGAAAATAGCAACCCATTCAGTCACTCTTTTGTCTAGTCCAATTGCACTCATTTTTTGCCAGTAGTCTCCCATGATCCACCCTATCAAATACTTTGTCTACTCCAATTGCACTCATTTTTTGCCAGTAGTCTCCCATGATCCACCCTATCAAATGCTTTAGACAGGTCAATCGCGATACAGTCCATCTGACCTCCAGAATCCAAGATATCTGCTATATCCTGCTGGAATCCTACAAGTTGAGCTTCAGTGAAATAACCTTTTCTAAAACAGAATTGCCTTCTATCGAACCAGTTATTAATTTCACAAACATGTCTAATATAATCAGAAAGAATGCCTTCCCAAAGCTTACATACAATGCATGTCAAACTTACTGGCCTGTAATTTTCAGCTTTATGTCTATCACCCTTTCCTTTATACACAGGGCCTACTATAGCAACTCTCCATTCATCTGGTATAGCTCCTCCGACCAAACATTAATCAAATAAGTACTTCAGATATGGTACTATATCCCAACCCATTGTCTTTAGTATATCCCCAGAAATCTGATCAATTCCAGCCGCTTTTCTAGTTTTCAACTTTTGTATCTTATTGTAAATGTCATTGTTATCATGCGTAAATTTTATTACTTCTTTGGCCTTAGTCTCCTCCTCTATCTTGACATTATCCTTGTAACCAACAATCTTTACATACTGCTGACTAAATACTTCTACCTTTTGAAGATCCTCACATACACACTCCCCTTGTTCATTAATTATTCCTGGAATGTCCTTCTTGGAACCTGTTTCTGCCTTAAAATACCTATACATACCCTTCCATTTTTCACTAAAATTCGTATGACTGCCAATTATGCTTGCCATCATGTTATCCTTAGCTGCCTTCTTTGCTAGATTCAATTTTCTAGTAAGTTCCTTCAATTTCTCCTAACTTCCACAGCCATTTCTAACTCTATTTCTTCCAGTCTGCACCTCCTTCTTAGTCTCTTTATTTCTCTATTATAATAAGGTGGGTCTTTACCATTCCTTACCACCCTTAATGGTACAAACCTGTTTTCGCATTCCTCAACAATTTCTTTAAACCCATCCCAGAGTCTGTTTAAATTTTTATTTACCGTTTTCCACCGATCATAGTTACTTTTTAGAAACTGCCTCATGCCTGCTTTATCAGCCATATGGTACTGCCTAACAGTCCTACTTTTAAGACCTTCCTTTTGGCAGTCTTGTTTGCTCTGGAGATGTTAAGCCCTTTTCTGGAACATGTCAAATTAGAATTAGAGACCGGCAACCAAGCCTTTAGTTGGGTTTTAACTAGGCCTCGTCGTATCAGGATTTCAGCATTTCAATTTGATGTACGGCATATTAGGGGATCAGAAAGTGTAGTTGCTGATGGACTCAGCCGTATGTTTTCTAGTGGTGTTGAGACCAGTGATCAGGAAGATAGGTCTTCTCTTCCCACCAAGGGCGCCCATGCCTGGGGCAAGGGAGGACGTGGTCCCGCCTAACTCTCGGGGAAAGGAAAAATCTGATGTATTCAGGTGTTTTTCTTTCAAGAAAATGATTGAAAAGTAGGAATTACGTAGAAGTGGTAGGAGACGCCGTGGTTGGTATTCTACCGTGGAGTACAAGCCGCCATTCATCTTCCAAAATATTAAAAATACTACATACCCCCCAGGCCTAGGCCCCCTATAAACAATCCTACCGGGCGAGTTGGCCGTGCGGTTAGGAGCGCGGAGCTGTGAGCTCGCATTTGGGAGATAGTGGGTTCGAACTCCACTGCCGGCAGCCCTGAAGATGGTTTTCCGCGGTTTCCCATTTTCACACCAGCAAATGCTGGGGTTTTACCTTAATGAAGGCCACGGCCGCTTCCTTCCCATTCCCAGGCCTTTCCTGTCCCATCGTCGTCATAAGACCTATCTGTGTCGGTGCGACGTAAAGCAACTGGCAACGCCCATGCTTCCCACGCCCATACCTTCTGGTATTAATGCTATTTTGACGGATGCCCCTATGCTATTCCGTGATATTGAGAAATATCAACGAGAAGAACCAGTGCTGGCTCCCATTATAGAAACCCTTTCTTCTGGGGAACATGTTGTCTCTGATGTGTTGAGGAACGGGGTTTTGTGTTGCCCTTCAAGGCATGATCGGAAGATGAAAGTTGTGGTTCCAGGCGTTCATGTGCCAATGATCTTCAAATACCATCATGAGACCCCGTTAAGGTGGCATCTAGGCATCTTCAAAATAAGAGAAACATCAGAGAGATGTTTATTTGGAAGAGTATGAACGGTGGAATCAAAGAAATGGTTACAACTTGTAAATCTTGCTTCCTTAGTAAGCCCACCCTGTCTACTAAGCTAGGACTATTGTCATCGCACCAGGCATCCCGCCCCATGGATCGGTTATACTGTACATAGATTACGTTGGACCCTTCCCCCAATCAAAGACGAACGGAATAAATTCATTCTTTTATGCGTAGACGGCTTAAGTAGATTTTCATGGTTGTTTCAAACTAAGCTACCGCTCAGTCTACTATTTCTTGTCTTAATACTATCTTTGCTTCTTTTGGCCCTGTCAATATATAGTTTCTGATAATGCAAAGGCTTTCACATCTAACTTATTCCGAAAATTCTGTTTTGACCCGTCTATTTCACATGTAGTTACTGTTGCTTATTACCCTCAACCATCTCTGGCTGAGGGGGTCAATCGTAATCTTCGATCGGCGTTGATTGCTTTTTATCATGAATATCATTCCATGTTGGATACTTCGTTGCATTGGTTATCTTCTGCCTTAAATTCGGAAGTTCATGCGTCACACAAGTTCACCCCTGCCTCTCCCAATACGCCGCTGTCCAATCTATGGTCAATTAATGACATATTGCCAGAGACAATACATCCCGAAAATATTAGAGATCTATGGAAGAATGCTAAGAGTAACCTTAAAGCTTCTCATGAAAATGTTAGTGAGAGATATGATAGTGGACGGAGGCCCACCAATTTAAAGGTTGGAGATCGAGTTATGGTTAAGAATTTCGTTCCTGCAGGCAAGTTTGCCCCCAGATTTCATGGGCCATGTATTATTTTGGACTTCTTAACTCCTGTTATTTTTCTGGTCAGCAACCCAGCCACCGAGAGGATATTTAGGGTTCACCTTTCTAAAATCGAACCCTTTTTGCTTTTGTTTTTCAGTATGGGCCGCTAAGTTATGACAGCAAGGAATAAGTTATATTTCTTTCGGTTGCACTTAAGTAAATATATTGTTTTTAATCAGGTTGTAAGTTATATGGGGAGGCCTTCTGCCCCACCCATATCCATTTAAGAGCATTATTTTAATTATGTACTTAACCCTGTACAACCTTCCTCTCTAGTAAGGTTTACTTTATTCCGTCACCTGGCAGCCATTACCTTATCCCCAGCCTCCAACATCAAACATCAAATCACACACTCATCCTCTATGCAACCCGCCTCATCTGAATCCTCAGCGAAGAAAAATGCACAACTCTCTCTCTACCAAAACAATCTCTGTCGCCAAGTAAATTACCGTTTCAGTGCCCTCTCTGACATCGGCAGCCTAGTTGTAACATCTGGCGATCGATGCTGGCATGGGGTAAGGACCCACTCTGTTCTGGCCCAGTCTGCTTCAGAACGGCGTGCTGGAGCTCCATCATTTCCGGCGAGGACTGAGGTGCAGTAATTCAACCGCCTATCCATCTTGGAGCAGTATATCTATATCTGTTATGCGGCGACCATCACCATGGCTAACTCTCTCATGGTAGCGGGAGAGGTGTATCTGAGGGTACTTGGGGGTCCGAAGGACGCCACCCTGGTATGGGCGCCGACGGCCGATCTTGCCGTCAAACTTGAACTTTGTATCTCAGACTTCTACGATTTCAGGAAGACTTCAAGATTGGTTTTGACTTAATTTTGTCTTCTAAAGGAACTTTTTCAAGAAAAAGTTTCAAAAAATTTTTCCTAACAAACATTTTTTTAAATTTTTCAGCACGAGGAGATACTTTAAGGGGGGAGGTCTGTACCGCGAGGGTACACCCGCCCCGTTCATTCAAATGAAATGCCTTGAAAAACGTCATCTTCAACATAAATTTGCAACAACTTGTGCAAGAAGTTTGGACTCTTCCTCACAGATCTCTACAAAAAACTGTATGTTATGCCCTCTAGTGTGAAGAGGAACGATTAGGACTACATAGTACCTTTTCGGGCAACCTTGTCTTCTTGATCGTCCAGTTTACTGAGTGTGTGCTAATAGTGGAGGCGGGGGTGTCTCGCCCTTAATCGAGCTGTACAGCACAGTAAGGTAATGGCAGCCAATTAATAACTAGGTGATTCATCTGAAAGCTGGCTCGAGGGAAAGGTTTCCTGTCTTTAATTATGTAGCCTTTAATTTCCAATCTTCAATAATGTAAACTTCATCTTCAAATGCAAATTTCAAACAAGCCTAAAAGTACTTAGCTTGAATTCGGGAATAGAGAGTGTGACACCCTCTCGAGCTCCCTATCAACTTGTATATGAGATGACAATATTTTTGTAACCGTTTTCTATCTGTAGCCTTGTAAATAAATTTTTCTCCATCTAGTCACCTCAGTAGAATAGGATTAGCCTCTGTAACTTCGGGCCAGAAGCCCAAATAGGGTTTTAATCTTGTGTGCAAATTTCAAGGAGTGCAAATGTCTCCCTCCGCATCATTTTGATATTTGGGCCAGTAACTTTAAACACTGTTTTTTTTATCTTCCCCAAGGCCCGGTAGAATGAGTATTTGATACTCCTGTAAAAATTCTTTGTGTTAAGTGGTTAGACTGTTGAGAGTTAAGACAGTGAATTCTGTTTGAATTGTTAAATGTAGCTTGTGCCTCGTGAGGCCTGGAAAATGTAAATTTCAGTGAGCAAAGATGCTCTGGTTGTTTAAAGTTGCCTTGATAAGGCAGTAACGGTATAAGGTTCAGAGTTCAGTCTTCTAGACAATTCATAGAGCATAGATGCTCTTTCTATTCTTGTAGAGGGGTTAATATAATCTGTAAATGAAATTAGGAGACCTGTCTCCTTGACTCTTGAGTGTATGGAGCAATTATTGTGCTCAAATAACATTTGTAAAATTGGGACCTTTAATTTCAGATTATTAATTAGCAAATTTTGTTGATTTTCTGATTTCCCCTACTTTGTATTTAAACTATTGTACCTGAAAACTTGTTCTGTCGCTGAGCAACGCGTTTTGTTGAAATTTAGCTAAAAACAGCAGAAAAGGAATATAACTCTGATTTTAAATCTTTTAATTAATCCCTTGATTGTAGTAGTTAGACACATTCATGCCTGCACCTTCTTTCATCTCTGTCCACCACGGAATCTCCGGAATAATAATAATAATAATTGTACCGGAAGGTACACCTCAACCCCGCACAGTTAAGAAAAGAGCATTAAGGAAATCTATCTATCGGACAAACGTGAAACTGCTAATATATAAAAGTTGGGATATTAATCAGAAGGTGTCACTACTGAATAACTGAGAAGATTGTTATTTTAAAGTTTCCTAAACACTGGATTTCTTTTTCTTTGTTTTGGTGTACATCAAGAAGGTTGAACCCTTTTCCATAGATGTCTCTACAAAAACTGAGGCCATTCACTCTGGTGTAAGGTGGAGGAATGAGTGATTTAAAGAAGTTTTGTTTTTATATGTTTTCTCAACTAAATTAACTTTCATTTATTTTAATATTTCATTGTTTGCAACACTTCCTTCTCATCCCGCCAGCTTTTGAGTCTGACCAATCAGATATTTTCTGTATTTATTTTTCAACCAATAATAGGCTTCTTGTAACTTTTTATTCTGCCAATAAAAATGAGAGGGTGTGTCCGGATTTAGTACAGACCCTTCTCGAACCCTCCCCTCGGGTATATAAGCTGCGGCTTTTTCGAGCTACTTGTCTTATTGATCGTCGAAGTTCTGAGTGTGTGTGTTAAGACAGGAGGCGGGGTGCCTCATTCTTCGACAGGCAGAACATCAGCCCAGGTAATGGCCACCAGTTTTCTATGTAGCTATCTCCGCAAACTTACCCGAGTGGAAGGTCCTAATCTTCAACTATGTAACTATCTGTTTTCTAAAATGTAAACTTCTTCTTACTAATGTAAAACTGTATAAAGATTTGAACTGTAAATTGGGGACAGCGAGTGCGTTACCCTCGATTCCCCATTCTATTTATCTTGAGGTGACTACGATTTTGTAACTTTTTCTCTTCCTGTAAAGCATTAATTAACCTTCCTTCTAGTCACCTCAGTAGCTTGGGATTAGCCTCCGCATCATCGGGCCGCGAGCCCAAGTAGCGTTTTATACTTGATTTTCTTGGAGCGCAAGTGCACGCCTCCATACACTTTGAGTTTTGGTCAGTAATTGAACCTGTTCTTCTTTGCCACGAAGGCACAGTAGTTTGGGTAATGTATACCCCTGTGTACAAAAAATGTAAATTGTAGGTTGGGCCTAGAGAGGCCAGAAGTGTAAGTTGCCTTGAGTAGGCTGTAAGAAATTGGGAGCAGAGCCTCCTAGGTTGAAGCTGGAGAGCATGTAAGCTCTTTTCTGAGATTGCTGTAACATTGAGGTGTGACTCTGGAAGGCTGTAAATTGTAACGGTTGGAGCGAAGTGCTCTGTCTTGGGAGATTTCTCTCCTTGTCTATCTAAACGCTACGTTTGCGGTGTTGTAAACTTGTAATTTGGAGCTTGAAGCTCAGAAATTGTAAATTTCATGTATCTGCATTGCTTTTTACCTGTAACCTTGTTATTTCACTAAGTGAAAAGTTTTGTTAAGTTTGAGATTTGAAAAGAAATATAACCTTTATTTAACGTTTTAGTTTAATTTTTGATATCGTAGATAGACCCATTCAAGCCCACACCTTCTTTTACCTCTCTCTGTTCCGCGGGAACTCCGTAACAACAACAACAATAATAATAATAATAATAATAATAATAATAATAATAATAATAATAATAATAATAATAATAATAATAATAATAATAATAATAATAATAATAATAATAATAATAATACCTTCTTAATGAAGATACAATAAAATGTAGGAAAATGCCTTCCAATAATCATTAGTGGTGATGAATGGGGACCAGGACAATTACAATTAAATCGCAGTTGCCGTCTATAGTCAACTGAGAGGATGTAAGGTAACATAGTTTTACAGTGGGTCGTTCTACTTAGTCTCTGTTCAATTTTTAAAAATTTTTGCTGGAACTGTAATCGGGAAAAGTTTGACGTCCGGTTTTTTGCATGTTCTTGACGTTGCACGACAACTGGACACTCAAAAAGTGAGTTTTGTGACATAACTTTGAGTTAAGACGTCATGGAAGCTCCTTTCGAGGCATGTATGACGCAGAGTTAGTCTAAAACGACATTACATTATTCGTCTCGTTTGAATGTGGGTAGGAATTATGAGTAAAAGTATTTGTTCCTGTCCTCGTTTAAATTATTAGATCCCTTTATCACGGCCTGTTATTATTTGAACGGCATTTTTATACACCCGGTATATTCTTTGTTTTGATTACCATAGAACATGCAGTTTCTTTGTTGGTTTAGTTCTTCTTCCGTATGTACTTTTTGGATTTATTCTGATTTATTTGCTCAATACTTTTTAAAGGTACCGAGAGACGAGGATTTTGAAGGATATGTCTTCTGTGTCGAAAGCGCCTAAGTGTAGTTATCTTTGTAAATGATGACATTTAGCTGTGTTCCATTTAACAGTAGTTAACGTAGGCGCTTCGTGCTGTGAAGAAGCAGGGATTATCAGAGAGACTCTTAGAGCACCGAGAATTCCCAGCTTCTCTATCGAACGCTCTTAAAGCGGATGGTTTACTTACTTGCCCAGCTCGAACTTGGTGAGGTCCAGATAGGCCGAGCCCATGAAGTCATCCTGGAGGCCCCAGTCGTAATCGAACACCTGAAAATATTAATAATAATAGTAATAATAGCAACAATACTAATACTACTACTACTACTAATAATAATATAATCTACTCGGATATTATAAAGAGAGAAATTTTGATAATATGACGACAAATCTCAGGAACTATCCAACCTATTTCAGGAGTTCTTTGATCATTAGGAATCTTATTTATTCTAATTATATGTTACATACATTGTGTTAGCTTATCAGCGGAACAGCCAGTTTAAAAAATAGAGGAAATAGGAAAAAATGGCTATGTAGGGTCCTTAAAAGTGAGTAAGCTACCTTTACTGTTAGACGCATTGAAAATGGAGCCTGCAAGATTAACTTGGTATTCAAGTTTTTTAAGTTCACATGAATTTTCTTGCTAACTGTAACAGTTTTCCAGATAAAATTACCTCCCTGTTCTGGCGCATGATTTATCCGATAAAAGCCAAAATAACAGGGTACTTGGAGCATACCGCCCGGACGGCTCACATGTCGAGCGTGGTACAGCTGAGATTACTGTGAAATAGTTATTGGTCTCCATTAGCGTTGCAAGTTCATATATCGCTATCGCTCAGTGAGAGAAGCTTTCTGAAGGTGAAAGGCTGTGGGCTATGAAAACAAAAATGTTGAGGAAACCAAAGGAAATATACGTTTCGGAACCTTGAAGATTACACTGATAATTGATGTGGAGGATGAGCAGAGAGAAGAAACGTGACAGCGAGGTTAGTCAGATGTAAGTTGTTATCTGACTGTTGGAACGTTCTAATCCTATTTCTAATTGCGACTTCAAATGTGGACGGATCTGCCCACTATTAACGTAATAAAGTAATTCAGCATTGTTTCAGGTAACTTTTGCTGCTCTACAGTAGGTAAATATAAAATATTCGAACAGACTACAAAAAGCATCCATACGACCAAATAATAAAAGCCCTCCTCCAGAAACTTCACATTCACATCATCGCCTAGCTATTGAAAATAAACGTTAGGATCAGTGCTTAAAACCTCAAGCTGCAAACTCCTCCGGCACGGAGATGTGATAAGATAACGCATGCAATATTCTGCAATAACAGTTCATTGCATTTCTCAGAGAGATTCCCTCTCCAAACACTTGTGAGCTACAGACAACAACAGCAAAAGAAGTAACAAAGCTCACCGAGCTAGGACGAGAAATATAAAACTTGTGGAAACTGAACTCTATAACCTTCCTTCTAATAGTTTTATCATGTTTGTCAAGATTCTGCACAGTTTGTTAGCCACACGCACGCACTTATAATAGAGCTTCAAAAGACTATTCTCCTGAGTAACTGTCACATTATGAGGAAGTTTCTATTTACGAGTCCTTCTCCTCATCAGACATCTTCCTAACATGATGACCCAGTAATAGCGAGAGACAACAGATTAAAAGCGAATCAAGCCATAGTCCAAGTGTATATACGCATAAAATAATGTATTTTACTTGTGGAATTATCTGATAATTATGAACTTGTGATTGGTTAGGCCACGCAGCGGCCGAGTCAGTCCAGGAACGGTACCTTTTCAGGCTTCGTTCGAAGCACAGCAGATATGGTGGCCTACCCGCTGGGGGACATATCGTTTATTGAACATGACGGGGTATGGTTGGTCGATAAATAGACCAACGATATGTGACTGTAGCAACACTACTAGACCTAAGCAGCGCCTTTGACACAGTTAGTACTGAGTTAATACTGCTGAAACTCCGTAGTCTCAACTTTAATGGGATATCTCTTAAAGTTGTTAGCTCCTACTTTACTGGCCATCGGCAACGAGTATCAGTGGGAACAACGTACTCAGGACGGCATACCAAGTCAATAGGTGTCCAGCAGGGGTCGGTTTTGGGCCCAATTTTATTTGTCGTTAGTGTGAACGACATATGGGACGCATTGAAATATAGCAAGTACCATATCAATGCAGATGATCTTCAGATTTATTATCACTCATATCCACAAGACATAGATGTAGCCATTGGCACAGTGAATTTTAACTTACGACGAATGACTATGCCAAAAACAACAGCTTGTTAATAGATCCTAACAAAACTCAGACTATTACATAACCTTAACTTGTTAAAAAGTAGACATGCACCCCCAATTATTTTAAATAATACTGTCGTGCCCTATTGTACGTCAGTAAGAAACTTAGGTGTTATAATGACTGAGACACTAAATTGGACTGAACAAGTGACAAATACATGCCGTAAAGCGCAGAAATCCCTTTTTCCTCTCAAACGCTACTCTACTATATTTCCAAAACATCTTAAAATACAACTGGTAAAATCCCTAACCTTACCAGTTCTAGACTACTGCGACACTGTACTTACAGACATATCTCAAGACAGTAACAAGATGCTCGAACGGAGTTTAAACACCTGTATTCGATTTATATTTAAGCTGCGATATGATTCTCATATTTCACCTTATTATAGGGAGTTGTCAAGGCTTCGTGTTCATGAGCGTCGCAGTCTCCACATGTTGTCCCTTCTGCATGGAGTTCTAAACTCAGGTGTACCGAATTATCTTTCATCAAACTTCAATTACCTCTCCTCCTATCATAACCACGATACACGATCTGGCTCCTGTTTAACAATATCTCTCACTCACTCCAGGACTTACAACCGCTCCTTTGTAGTCACTGTGGAATACTCTCCCTGCTATCATTAGGGATTTACGCTCTCGTAGGAGATTTAAGATGCAGTGATCTCTCCAGATTTTTTCATCAGCCGGGTGGCAGAAATGAGTAGCCGGGCGGAGAATTGTACTTAAAAATCAATATGATAAAATCTCAGTGTATCCCTCCTCAGGGCATTAACAATAATATCAGACAGGTAAACATTAACTGCAAAATTAAACTATTTCTGTGTTATCACGAACAAGACATAAGAGTATTTTAACTAGTGTTCTACTGCTCGTCCATAACCCCGGGCTTATCACTCGGTTGCTGTGGAGTGCCATACGGGTTCGTAACGAGCGATTGTGTCTCATTCCACTCACACTCGATACTACGCTACAGTCAAGCTAAATATATAAACTGCCGGGCGAGTTGGCCGTGCGGTTAGGACCGCGCGTCTGTGAGCTTGCATCCGGGAGATAGTAGGTTCGAATCCCACTGTCGGCAGCCCTGAAGATGGTTTTCCGTGGTTTCCCATTTTCACACCAGGCAAATCCTGGGGCTGTACCTTAATTAAGGCCACGGCCGCTTCCTTCCAACTCCTAGGCTTCTCCTATCCCATCGTCGCCATAAGACCTATCTGTGTCGGTGCGACGTAAAGCCACTAGAAAAAAAATATATAAACTCTGATGTAATTGATGCAATTTTGCTGTCAATAATGAAGATTATTAAATAAATAATTTTACACTATTTACGTTTTAATTTGGACCACCCAACGACTCAGGTATGTATTAATATTATGTAAGTAGCATATGTCTAGGTTTTGTTAGCCGGGCGGTGTGTAAAAACGGCTGGGCGGTTCGCCCGTTAAAAAGGTCCTAGGGAGAACACAGATGGATTGCCGAAATCACTTGCTGAATACTTCTAGCTGACTTGTTCGATGTGGGTAGTGTGAATGAGTGCGTGAATGAGTTTATTTTCCTAAAAATTAGAAATGTATTTGCTAGTTATAGGTTTTTACTGTGTTTCCTTCTTTTATTATTACTAGTGTTAGTTTTAAAATTATTATCATGTTCATTTATATTGTCATGTTGAACATTCTATAATTACTTCTTTTATTACTATCTCCATATTTGCTAGTGGTACAATATTATTTTAACAAATTTGTTGTATTAAAAATGGTATGTATTTTAATTATTTTAAATGTTGTGGTTGAGTGTAAGAGAGGGCCTTGAGCCCTAACTTCGCCACGAATAAAGACGAATTACTTACTTACTTACTTACTTACTTACATAACAGACGGAAAACTAGAATGTAGAAGAGGGCCGGGTAAAAGAAGAATGCCCTGGTTGACAAACCTGAGAGAATTGTGAGAGTAAAATTCGGGACAACTCTTCAAAACTGCGTTCGACAAGCCAAAGACAGCCATGATGATGGTCAACATTCGGAATGTACAGGAAAAGAAGGAATTTTCATAGTTAGAAGGTCGCTGAAACTGCTGTTATGAGCGCGACTTAGACTTTATTGTTTGACCCTCAGTACAATTATCTTTAGGTGATGACGTTCTCCTCCACGAATGAAGAACATCCGAACATCTAATATGATGACTGCGGCTGTAAAGATTGAAGGAAAAATAACCAGTTGACCTAAATTTTCAGAACTCTCATCTTGTCTTATATATTTCTGAGTGGATAATCTTGAATTGTAGTATACTCTGGCACACGTTGGACATTCTTAGGATTAAGTTTATTTCAATGATTCTATGATTTTTTTTACCCACATCACATATTTTGTATTTATTTGTCACGAGTCTCAACAGAGTTCTCTTCCACATTCAATAGACACTATGCATGAACTGAATGAATGAATGAATGAATGAATGAATGAATGAATGAATGATTCATTAATTAATTAATTGTTTAATGCATGCATAAACGAATAAACCCTTCTCTCCCAGTCACGGATAATCACCAGCAGGGGAGAAGGCATTCATAATTTAATGAGTCGATGAATGAATGCATGGATTAATTTATGAATGAATGCATGAAATGATGAATTAAATGCACTCGGCCTATAGCTACGAAACACCAGCAGCTGAGGACGAAACATTCCATCTTTTGGAGCCTGAACCATTACATGCAATTGAACAATTAATTACGTTAGGGAGTACTAACAACAACGACGGTACAATGATAATACTCACGGTACTAATCACCACATTGACAGATTCCTGACTAACAGATTCGTAGCTCAAACATCTATCTATCTATCTATCTATCTATCTATCTATCTATCTATCTATCTATCTATCTATCTATCTATCTATCTATCTATCTATCTATCTATCTATCTATCTATCTATCTATCTATCTATCTATCTATCTATCTATCTATCCGTAGTCTGCATTACAGGATCCTGCAACTTTCTTTCGTACACATTTCTAAGTACAGTTAATAACGTACTGAGATTACTAGACTTATATCATTCTTTTCTTGTCATCCTGATAATTCTATAGCCATTCTCATCCTCACTTAGCATATGTCGTTCATTGTGTTGGGTACTCATTCCGAAGGCTGGTTTGATCCTCCTAGTTCTGCCAACAGCTGCAATGATAGCCTAAGCATCACTGAAGAGACATACTAGGGAAATGAGGAGTGAGGTAGTTTCCCGTTGCTTTCCCCAGTAAGCCAGAAGTTATTATTACATATCAGTCTGCCAAGTTCCCTGGAATGGAAGCACCAACCGACTCCATGAGCGATATTTTCACATCATTCGTAACAGGGTCTGGACCATTAAAAAATTTCCTTCTAACCGCTAGAGTTTCTTTACAGGCTCTCGTGAAATTGTTCTCTATGTTCACTACAGAGAAGGCACCTTACTCTATCCTTCCTCCTAATCCATCCCTTATTTTTATAAATTTCCATCATCCACCAGATATTTTTTGTCTGGCGCTTTTTTTAATAAATCATTTTTATTGTACACTTACACATAAATTTACAATATACACATAAGCACTTCGCAAGGGACATGATGTATTGAAAAAGAAACGTGATATCGTTATCTATCATCGTTAGCACTTTTCTTGCACCTCAGTGTCCTGTGCTTACCTCTTACGCTCATGCACTCACATCAACATGCATTACTGAACATAATACATTCAGTTCACTAAGGAAGCCACGATCTTCACTGTAACACTGCGCGTCGCTGACACACCGCTTTCTAGCACCTTTGTGACAGGGATTAAATAAAGAAACTATAACACACACGAGATATCCGTGGACAGTTTAGACACGGCTGAGACAACAAACCTGAAAGTATCACAGTATACTTTGGAGGTCTTTTATGAGTAGACTGGCGGCGGGACTACCACAAATTGCTATTTTCCGTTCACATTCTTGTAAGTAGCTTCTGAAGGAAGTCAGGGATACCTTATCGTTGGTTTGAGTGTAAAAGAGAGACCCCATACTAAGCCAAGTCAGAGCATCTTCTAATGTCCAAAGTCAATACTGCACGATACACGTCGTTCGGGTTTCTAGATCCCGTCAACTTGTTGAACGCTACTCTGAGCCAATGCCAAATGTCCTTGACGGCTCCAAAACTAGTCAGTCTATGAAACTGAGTGTCAATTACCGAGCATTTCTTGCATAGCGGCGATTGTGTCATCCTGTGGCGGAATTTCGTTTCTTCTGTCAGAAGTAACTCGTTTATAACCTTATAGCTAGCTACTTTCCATTCTAAGGGGATGCAAGACATTTGGAAAGTTATCCAAATATTAGTCCAATTGTAACTGGGGTATTTGACCATAATGTATGGAAGATGATCATGCTTCTGTAGCAATTTATTACAAAGTAGTTTAGCAGTGAGGCTATTGTGGTCAGGCAGTTGCAAGCTGTGCAAAGCCTGCAGAAACGATTTAAAACAAGACGAGCGAAGGTAATGATTACTTGCCACAAGGGGGAAAACTGGACTGCTCTAGCGTGGTCGAAAGACGAATACTGCACCATTTCTCTGATCAGGAGAGCTTTGCATTTTTCGGAGACTGCTATGAGGCCTAATTCCCCTTGGTCAATTGGTTTCCTCAGTTGTGGCCTGACTATACGAAAAGGATATCCTCTCCATAAATAATATCCGACACAAAGTTCTATCCGTTGGGCAATTCTTTCAGGCATCGGTCAAATTTGTGCAGTGTACCATATTTTTGACAGGGCAAACAAGTTGATATGCTATACTTTTTGTATTATATTGAGGTTCCTGCTGATGTGCATCGATAGGGTGGAGCGCACCTTTTCAGTAATATTATTCCAGTTTAAATCGACTATTTCTTCAATATTTGTGGTAAAGATGATCCCTAGTAATTTAACACGCTCTTTGGTTGGTACTTCGGCTAACGTTACTGCCTGCGGCCATATACACCAAGAGGAAGACGTTCCTATTTCTGATATGCTACAAGGGCGTTGGAGGCCATTTCGTACGTAAATATTATTCCTGTTAGCTGCTGAGCGACTTCAGGGGTCCGAAGATGAATAATGACGTCATCTTCAGAGGCTCTAATGGTAAACAGATTATTTGGATTAGGTATTGAGTTAAGGACGTGGTGAATAGCACGTACGAATTGTTCTGTAGTCAAGGAATATAAGATCATAGACAAGGGGCATCTTTGTCGTACTGTCGTCTGAATAGGAATCGGACGAGAAAAGAAACCATTCAGTAGAATTATAGAGTGGGCGGATTGATAAACATTATGTATGATGTTACAGAGAACGTCGGGAAAACACATATGTCTTAGAACTCCCAGCAAGTATCCGTGATGTACTCGATCGAAAGCTTTCTGAAAGTCCAGAATTAAAATGGCACGAGCCATATCTGTATTCCTTGCGTAAAATAGCACCGTGTTCCTAATGTCTTGAAGATTGTGTGTTATTTTTCTTGTTGGAATACCACACGTGTGACCTTGTTTGATGACTCTTCCCATGAAATGCATTATACGACTGGCAAGAATTTTCATAAATATCTTATAATCAACGCTGAGCAATGTTATTGGAGGGAAGACTGATATTGTTTTTGGCATTTTAACTTTGGGTATGAGTATTATTATTATTATTATGAAGGCTCTGAAGGAGATCACAGATCAGATGTTAAAAGATGGTATAATTCGGCCCTCTAAGTCTGCATATTCTTCGCCTGTTTTCTTAGTTCCGAAACCCCAAGGTGGCTTCAGGCCTGTGATTGACTATAGAGCTTTAAATCGGAAGGTGGTGTTACAATCTATGCCCTTTCCAGAGCTTCACTCTTGTTTCTCGTGGTTTCGGAAAGCTAAATTCTTCACCATCTTAGACCTCAATCAGGCGTATAATCAGATCCCTCTAGCTGAAGAATCTAAACATCTGACAGCTTTTGCTACGGATTGGAACTTGTATGAATACAACCGCGTGCCTTTCGGGCTCCCTACGGGAGCAGCTGTGCTTACGCGACTGCTAGACAGGGTCTTCTCCGACATCAAATTTGAGTATCTATACCATTATCTTGATGATGTCGTCGTATTTTCTGAGACCGTTGAAGAACATCTAGATCATCTGAAAGAGGTCCTGAGTCGCCTTCATAAGGCTGGGTTAACGGTGAATTTGCCCAAGGTTGCTTTCGCTAAACCTTCCATGTCATTTCTAGGGGATATTGTGTCGCCCGATGGTGTCACTGTAGATCATTCTAGAACACAGGCCATCCGTCATTTCAAATCTCCCAAGCACGTCAAAGGAATTGCCAGATTTATTGGCATGTTGAATTTCTTCAGGAAATTTATTATTAACTTCGCTAAAATAGCGGCGCCCTTGAACTTACTCCGTAGGAAAGGCGTCAAATTTGAGTGGGGACCTTCTCAACAAGCCGCATTCGAAGACCTGAAATTAGCGCTGTGTAATGCCGCTGTTCTTGCCATGCCTGATATCTCGAAGAAATTTATCGTCCAAACCGACGCGTCGTCGTCGGCGGTGGCTGCAGTCCTTCTTCAAGAGACTGAACTAGGGAGGCAACCCATCGCCTATGCTTCTAGGACTTTATCGGCTCAAGAATCCAAGTATTCCATTTATTAACTTGAAGGTTTGGCAGTCTTGTTTGCACTAGAAAAGTTCCGCCTCTATCTGGAACATGTCAAGTTCGACTTGGAGACAGATAACCAAGCCTTAAATTGGGTCTTAGCTAGACCGCGTCGCACTGGTCGCATAGCCCGCTGGGCCATCCAAATTTCTGCCTTCCAATTTGATGTTAGGCATATAAGAGAAACTGAAAATGATGTGGCTGACGGACTAAGCCGTATGTTTTCCAATGATGTAGAGACCCTTGAACAGGAAGACTGTTCTTCACTTCCCGAGTACATATCTCCTGGTTTAAATGCCATCCTAACGGATGCTCCCATGTTGCTTAGGGATCTTGAAAAGTATCAACGTGAAGATCCGACGCAGGCCCCTATCATGGAAACATTTTCTTCTGGGGAACTTGTTGCCCATTATGTATTGAGGAATGGTGTTTTATGTTGCCCGTCGGGGGATGATAAGGAGATGAAAGTTGTGGTTCCAGCTGTCCTTGTACCTATGATCTTCAAGTACTACCATGAGACCCCATTAGGGGGGCATTTAGGCATTTTTAAAACCCGAGAAAAGAGCCGAGAAATGTTCATTTGGAAAGGTATGGACGGTGAAATTCGTGAATTGGTAAAAGCTTGTAAAACTTGTTAGCTTAGTAAACCTACTATGTCCACTAAGCAAGGACTATTGTCTTCTCATCAAGCGTCGCGCCCCATGGAACGTCTTTATATCGACTACGTAGGACCCTTCCCCCAATCAAAGGGGAACGCCAACAAATTCATTCTTGTGTGCGTAGATTGTTTCACAAGATTTTCCTGGTTATTTGCGGCTAAGCTGGCTACCGCTCAGTCTACTATTTCGTGTTTAAATTCCATCTTTGCTTCTTTTGGTCCATGTCAATATTTAGTGTCTGATAATGCTAAAGCCTTTACCTCCAATCTCTTCCGTAAATTCTGTTTTGATCTATCCATCTCACATGTAACAACTTCTGCATACTATCCTCAACCATCTCTAGATGAACGGGTCAATCGTAATCTGAGGTCGGCTCTAATTGCCTATCATCATGATGATCATTCTAGGTGGGACACGTCCCTGCATTGGTTAGCTTTCTTTCGCTTTGAATTCGGCGGTTCACGAATCTCATAAGTTCACTCCAGCTTCCTTGATGTTTAAGTTTGTACCCAACACGCCGCTCTCTAACCTGTGGTCTCTTAGTGATATTCTACCCGAGACAATAGAGCCAGATAATATTAGAGATCTTTCGAAGAAGGCTAAGGCCACTCTTAAAGTTTATTATGAAAAGGTTGGGGAAAGATATGATCGTGGACGGAGGCCCACCAATTTAAAGGTAGGAGACCAAGTTATGATTAAGAACTTTGTTCCTGCGGGGAAGCTTGCCCCCAGATTTCATGGGCCGTGTATCATTTTAGATTTTCTAACTCCAGTAACTTTATTAGTGAGCAACCCAGCCACCGAGAGGATCTCTAGGGTTCACCTGCCCTTGTGTAATGTAATTGTTAACTTGCCATCTGTGTCTGGCAACGGTGTAAAGGTTATATTTTCTATTAATGTTAGGCATTCTGCCCTTTGTTTTCTCATCTGTTCTGTATAAATACGTACGACCTTCCTCTCCGGCTACTCTGCTGTCCTTTTCCTTACGGCCATTACCAAGCTCCTGTCTCCTGCTCAACCATACTAGTGGCTTTAAAAAATGTCCACGCCGCTGGCCCCTCAGCCTCACCAACAAGATCTTACCCTAAAGCACAAGTTACCAACAACAATTCTGCCGCCGAGATTTTATTGTTTCAGTGCCCTGCAGCCCTTCGTCGCCTTACCGCCACCGTGGTGGGGTATGGGCCCACTCCACTCCCGTGATGTCCTCCGGTGTACGGCGCGCCGGAGTCTATCTCCCGGCAAAGGCTGATGTGCGGCGCACCATCCGCCAGCTTATCTCGGGACTGTAAACACACTTCGCCTCTGCGGCGTCCTTCAGCACGACTACCCCTCTCATAGTGGCGGGAAATGTATTTCTCAGGGTACTTGAGGGGTCCGGGCGACATCGACTGGATATTGGCAGCGGCGACTGGTCTGGCCGTCAAAATTAGCAACATGTATTTGGCAGTATACAATAAGAAAGGCACTCTAAGCCTGGAATTCATCTAGTCATCCACAAAAAAGACTTTAAAAAAATTCTTTCTTCAAAATTCTTCTTCTATTCAACGTAAAGAGACTTTTTCATCTATTAATGTTTCTTCCATGTATTTGAACAAATCTATTTGCAAGGAAGCAAAAATTGTCTTCAAGTGATGATTAATGTTGGATTAAACAAAATTTGGACTTTTGTTTTGGAAAATAATTTTCTTCAACATTCTTCTGTATCACCCCTTGGAAGGACTTTGGGGGGGGGGGGGGAGGTCTGTGCCGGTTGGTACACTCATATGCCGCACATTTGAATTTTCCGCCTTAACACCTTAAGTGCCACATATGCAGTAAAAAAAAATTCCATCCAGGCCATTCTTTCTTTTTTACTATAGAGTATAAAATGGTGCACCTTATTACAGAAATGTGCCTTTTAGTCACCTTGGGCCAAAATTGTAATCATAACATTGTGTTGAAATTGTGGTGACACATTGGTCTCACGCGGCCACTGACACTACCTTCCAGCAGTATAGGCCGCGTGAGACCAATGTGTCACCACGTATCCTAGCACAGTTCTCACCTTCCTGACACACTGGTATACGTCTGTCTCATTAGCTCATGAACTACTAAAGAATAAAACTCATATCTTTGGAATATTGAAATCTAATCAGGAGTATAATCCAACCGATGTTACTAAAAGGAAGTTAGCGAGAGGAAAGACAAGAGCCTGTGAAAGTAACACTGATGTGGTTGTTCAGAAATGGCACGATAAAAGAGACGTCTTAAGTTTGACAACTAAACACACTGGTGAGATGGTCACTATTCAGAGGAGGGATGGTGAAGAGCAAAAACCACGGAGTCTTATAGAATATAACAAATACAAACCGTACATTGATTTATCAGATCATAAAAAGAGCTATAGTACTTCCCTGATATGGAGTAAAATAGGTACAAAAAATAGGTATAGAGATATTGATCGGCACAAGTACAGTAAATGCCATCTATATTTCCAATCAACTTGGGAATGAGAGTATATCTGTTACCCAGTTCAAAGAAGACATTGTTGAACAATTAACAGATACCGGTATCAAAAATTTTCACATTTCCTCACAAGTACCAAAGAAACAGTTATTACCCCACCGACTGGAGGATGTAGGCCGGCAGGGAAGACGGAGATGCAGTAATTGTTATGAAGAGATCCATCAGGAATCAAGAAGGCAATATGCCATGAGGAAGACTCTACAGTCTAAGTTCAAATGACCAACCTGTGAAAATTTCTTCTGTTTGGACTGTCTCTTCAAAGTGCACAGATTTGTAGTGTGATTGTGATTTTAAAACACAGTTTGAATCATATTTCTTCAGAAAGTCTCATTTGTTATACTTTAAATTCATATGCAAAAAGTGTACCAATTTTGAGGTGTGATTGCGATTGAGACAAAGTTACAAATTTTTTTTTAAAGTTCATGTAATTTTTTTTGGTCCTATATTTTCAATTTGTCTATAGACCCTGATATGAGACAATGAGTACACTATACAGTACAATATTTTGTTATTTGTACTTATGACACGATCAGAAAACAATAAATAATGTCATAATTTATTTATTGTGGTTGATATATTACAGTGACGTACAGGCTATTTGGTGCCACATCGGACTCGCAAATGGACAGGCCAAGAATAGATTTGTGACGTACTGGCCACCTACTTTTATTTAACATACGTTTACATGTCAAGTGTGGTGACAGTATGGCACCACGAGGCCTGAGACTTTGAGATTGCGCGTGAGTCCACAGCGGACTCACGCGGCCCGAATGGCATTAAGCTCTGTGAGTCAACGTTGGTCTCACGTGGCACTCAAGGTGTTAAAGTACTCCTCTACAGCTGAAACACTGAACTCTAAATCTGAATTAATTCAACCGTTTATCAGAAGATGTCATTGTGTTAATTTCGAATTGTTTTTGTTTACTATTATCCAGAAGTGTGGACATTCTCTCACGGATGTCTCTACCTTAAACTATGATCATGCACCCTGGTGCGAAGTGAAGGAACTTTTATTGAAGATATTTTGTATTTATAAGTTTGTTCTTTACTAAATGTTTTTCTTTCGTTTTTTGGTTGTCAATATTAACATTTCTTTCCGCCAGTTTTGAAATTAGCCGATCGTAAATTTCTGTCATTAATTTTCAGGCAATGGCGTCTTTCTTCCCCAATGTTGATGTGTAACTGTAAGCTACCCAATAAACGCATGTGTGTGTGTCTTAATTATTCATGAAAGGTCTTGAATCTTACCCGAGAGTATAATAACCGCTGATTTTCTTGTCTCTCGGCCACTCGTACAACATCTAGCTTAGTGTATGGAAGTATAACAGGAGGCGGGAAGCACCTCTTTCATCCGCCAGCAGCTCTTCTACAAGGTAATGGCCTTTTAACATCTTTATTTCTTGCTAGCTGAACAGTTTAGCCACCGGGGAAGGTCCAAAACCTTTTCAATGTAACCTACCTTTCTAAAAATGTAACTTAGTGCCGGCTTATATAAAAGTTTCTTATTATTTAACTGTAAATCGGGGATAGAGAGTGCTTTACCCTCTCGAGCTGCCCTTCATTTTGAGTTGAGGTGACTACGTTTTCATAAATTTTTTTCTACTCTTAATGTATTAAAATTTTCTCATACGAGTCACCTCCCTAGTTTGGGAATAGCCCCTGTATCATCGGCCCCTTAGGTTTTATAAAGTTTCATGTAGGAGAGCAGCAACGCCTCCATTCATCTTGGTATTTTGGGCCATTTAATTAACCTATTATTTTTTTAAGGCCCTGTAGGCTGGGTACGAGATACCCCTGTTTAATTCTTGTAAGTTGTGCCTCGATGGCAAGTTATTGTAAAGTCTGGTATTGCCTTTAATAGGCTTGAACAATTGAGAGCGTGTCAGCTCTTTCTTGTGTTTGAAGAGTGCCTCTGGGAGGCTGAGGTTAAAAGTTGGGAGCAAGTGCTTCTGCCCTTTGAATATATGAGTGTACCTTGGTAATGTTGGGCTAGTAGCTCAAGGATTGTGTAATTGAGGCTCGAAGCCAGAATTTGTAAAGACCCCTTAACTTATGCTTTCGTTTGTAAAGTTATAATTGTACCTGATTTTTCAT
The DNA here is from genome assembly GCF_040414725.1 of Anabrus simplex. NCBI lineage: Eukaryota > Metazoa > Arthropoda > Insecta > Orthoptera > Tettigoniidae > Anabrus > Anabrus simplex. The sequence goes on along the minus strand of NC_090269.1, from coordinate 169,789,192 downwards.
TGTTATTTCACCTAGTGAAAATTTGTTAAATCTTGTTGTCTTTTGAAAATATAACCTTTATTGAAATTTTAATTCATCTTTCGGCTTTGTACTTAGACCCATTCCAGCCCGCACCTTCTTTCACCTCTGCCTTCCACGGATAACTCCGTAACAATTATACCATCACAGAACCCGGTACAATGAGGCAGTTCTTCGATAAGTACATTCATTAGCTCCACAAAAGTATTTTTGATGATAGGCCAGCAAGTCTTGTGAAAAAGATAGCTAAGGCCATCGGGGCCTGGGTCGGACTTGGGACTAGTTTTTTGGCGACGATAGGACAGGGAAGGGCTAGGAGTGGGAAGGAAGCTGCCGTGGCCTTAATTAAGGTACAGCCCCAGCATTTGCCTGGTGTGAAAATGGGAAACCATGGAAAAACATCTTCAGGGCTGCCGACAGTGGGGTTCGAACCTACTACCTCCGAATACTGGACACTGGCCGCACTTAAGCGACTGCAGCTATCGAGCTCGGTTGGGACTATTTGCGTGTATTGCCTCAAATACTTCTTCTTCAGTGATGGGACGGGTCAGATGCTGTTTCTCTTCTTCACCCAAGTGCTGCTCTACAAATGATAGAATTTTTTGTTGCTCGGCTACGGAGTTCCCGTTATCTCGAAATGTTTCTTTGAAGTATTTCTCTGCTTCCTCTAGGCATTTTTGTGTACCATTGAACTGTCTACCATCCGAGTGTAGGGTTTGTACACATTTCCTCTGAGCCTTTCTTTTATCTATGGCTATATGGTAGAGTTGAGCTTTCTCTTCCGCACAGAGGGATGAAGGGCAGGACCGCACAAGGGAGCTTTGGATATATATTATTCGACGTTTGAGAGCTGCTATACGGTTGGAGGCATCAAAGCCTGCTTGTTGGCGAATCAATAGATCATTGAGGATTACATAGTAGGAATGTATGGCTTGTCTCCTGATATTTGCCATTTACACCCCATGTCTTAAAAAAAGGATTGAATAGCAGGCTTCAATCTGTACAACCATGTTGATATGTTGAGGGGCCTCTGCTTTTGTGGTCGGTTAAGCAAGTCTGACCATATCTGATTAAATTCTTCTTTTATTCCCTCCGTACTTAACAGGGAGTCGTTTAATTTCCAGCGTACCCTCCCTATCCTGGGTAAAGAATCGTCAGATCGCTTAGGACAACTGCATGATAGTTACTGAACGGTACGATATTAACTGTTATGTCATGGACACTAGGAATAGTGTATTTATTAACATAGAATCTATCAAGACGGGATGCCGCTGATCCTTGAGAATATGTAAACTGAACAAGCGGGCCATATTTGGATTCCCACACATCACGAAGATGTAGAGCCGTATAAAGTCGTTCAAGCGCTGGCGATGAATTGAAGTGACCTTTTTGTTCTTTGGAATGCTACATGCAATTAAAATCACCTCCAATGATTAGTCTGTGACAGCTGTGTCGCAAATAGTATGGTAGCTGTGTGGTAACGAATTTCTCCCTTTCATGTCTTCTGTGTGTCCCTGAGTGCAAGTAAACGTTCACGTAAAGTGTGTTGTCGTCTGTTACTATAGATGTAATCCTTCCAATGGGATGAAATTCGGTTAACTTGATGGGTATATTTGCTATAAACAGTATAGCGGTACCTCTGGACTCCTCTCCGGGGTTGGCAATGTAATCATATAATGGGCCAAGAAAAGATAGATTACTGTTGTTAATCTCTTGCAGGAAAATGATGTCAATGTCATGATCTCGAATAAATTCTCGGAGAAGGACTTGCTTACTTCTACTTTACAGACAGTTCGCATTAAGGGTGGCGTAAGTGCGAAGGAGTATTATAAACAGAAGGAGAAATATTTTAGCAACCCACATTTTACTGACCATTTTTGATCTGGCCTAGAATTTTGTCTTGTGGGAGGTTTTTAAGAATTTTCGGTCCTCGCTTAGTACTAAAGTCGTCAACCTGGCGTTTTAATCTGGGGTCTCTCGAACTGGTGCCCGGAGGTTTGATTATTCGGATATCCATTTCCGTATCATCATGTGAGTTGGTTGGTAATGAAAGTGTTTGTAGTTGACCTGGAACATTATCCAAGACCTGTTCCGGCACTAGAACATCTGGAGTAGAAGGGTGTTCCGCTTGGTCAGCTCTCATTGGTTCTTCGTCTTACCCTATTGTTGGTCGCTTATGGAGTCAAGTTCATGGGGGTGCTGTTGTTGTTTTCCTGGGTCATCTAACGCCGGGGGAGAAGGATCTTGTTCCGTAGACTAATCGACTGATGTTGAGGAGAGGTTCTGTACAACAGTCGTCATCTTGTCTGCACTTGTCATATCTAACTTACATGTCTCAATGTTTGTATCAACATCCATGAGAGGATGTAGTGGAACTTGTTTGGAGTTCTGTGGATCTTCATGCTCTGGTGGTGTGCACTCAGGTACTATGTCAACTGTGTGTGTGTTGTTGATATTGTCCTCTAGTGTTAGTTGGGCAGCTGATAACGGAACTCGTTTTATTGGGAGTTTGCCACTCGCTAGTGTTGCCCAGGTCGGGGCATCGACCTCGGCCAGCGTTTGAACTGGATGTTTTCGTTTGGAGCATTGACCTCGCAGATGACCTGTTTCACTGAATATCAAACATGTTACGGGCTGGCTTTCGTAGCTGATTAAAGCTCTGAAACCACCGATATCAAGAGAGGAAGGGATATGCTGTTTTAACATGATTTTAACTGCAAGGATATCGAAAGCTTGAACCTCGGGTCTCGTCATTAATGGAAAGCACTGTACCAAATTTACCTATCCGATCGGAATTTAGTCTGCGTGGCACTTCTATCGGTAAGTTGAAAATCCTAACCAATTTGGTGCCTAGGCCGGCAGAGTCTACAGTCACTTTACTTCGGAAACCATTACTATGAAGAAAGGTGTGCTCACCTGAATAATCTTGGAGTAATCGGTCCGTTGTTTCAGAATTCTTGCATTTAACGAAGATTTGTCTTGATACGCCGTTGAGCTGTAGCATTTCGATGTCATTTTCCTCAAGTTTCAGGGTGTCGAATATCCAGTCGTGAACTTCACACGGTGCAGGTCGGGCAATATTACGATCAATGAAACTAATCACAGTTGTGTTTTTTTTTTCGTTCGATTGCTGTCATGTTGATTTGTCTAGTTATCGTTACCAATATGTAGAAGCACCTTGTCTGGAATTGGTAACAAAATCACTGTTTGCAAAATTCCGAACACGACCAATACAACGGTACTCGTAACTTCCTCACCACGCTACTACTAAACACGTCCGACGCACTCGCTGGCACAGCGAGAACTGACGCACCAGATCAAACCTCATGTTTCTCTTCCATTTACATACACAATATTTACAGTATGCTCATACCTTTGAGTTATCTAATTGTATTCTGAGAGGGTCTCCCTGCTTCTATATTCGAATATCCCTAAGTCGTATAATAATTAGTTTACTCGACGATACTTCTGCCCCATCACCATCACCATCACCATCCCCCTCGAGGTCCTTCTCCCAATGATTTCTGAATTCCAACTTTTCTAGTATACTTGTAACTTTACTTAGCCAGTACTCTCGCTGAATATTTTCTCTGTGATGATGATATGCAATCTGCAGAAGCTGGCCACGCTCTCTTCTTTTCAATGTTAACAAATATTTCAAAACTATCTTAAGAATATCAATTGAATACTTTATTCATATATTAATCTTAATTCACAGTTTACTGTATATTTGGTAACCCCATAATTTTTTTGTCTTAAATGACCACATAACCCTCTTAACTTTCAAACTAGGAAAAGTGAACCATTCGGGAAAGCAAATACTGCACAATCGTATGAAACAGTGAAAGAACTTTTCTTTCACTTTCCATTTCTCATTTTAACTGGATTCTGGTGCTGGCTCTTAGCCAGGAAAAACGTCCACTGCGATCATTAAGAAAGAAACCTCTCAGGAATTCGTTAATTTTTCGAGGTCTGGGAAATAGGTGCGAGCATGCTATACATTCCAAGATCAGCAAGGGACCGAATAAGAATAACTTCTGCAGATAAGCCCACTTCCAATAGGATAGACAATTGGAATGGTGATGTTAATTAGCTATCTAGGACAAGATTTTCATTTCCTTACGAATCACTGTACCAACATGACAATTAATGTAACAGTCTGGCTTACAAGGTTCAAAACCTTATATTTCTGATACGAAACTACATGGAATTAAACAGAAATTTGTTTCGAATATTCTACCAGCTGCACTACCTGCTGACGGGTTGTTGATATTTCCATCTCGGCGTTGATAGTCTCGGCAATAAAGAAATGATGTTCCTTAACATCTCATGTGATAACAACTTATCGGGCAAAAAATATTGGAAATTAATTTTTCGACAACGTTTATTATGGACAGGTATTAGATAGAACTTATATTTGCGAAGGTATAGGACGATTTGGAGCACGTTGAGGTTGTCCCGTGGGCAGCAAGATCTTAGGAGCTATTCATCACTGAACACGTGTAGGATGACACTGTACCAACCAGCGGGATCTGGACGGACAGCTGCAACAACTGTGGACGAAATTTCCTCAGGAGAGGATCCAAAAGCTGTTTGACACCATTCCGAACCGCAAAAGGGCATGTATTGCGGCCAGGGGTGTGCGACACACTACTGACCTGGCGCCAACATTCCACCTGTAACTTCCAACGGCCTTGTCTCTTTTATGTCCATTGATATAAGGTCAGTATTTTTGTAACTGTATTTCAGATATAAGTTTCTGTAAATATAGCTGCTGCTGCTGCGATTATGGAAATGACAAGGGTCCTCAAAATAGGCAAAACTTATAATTTTATAATTTGAATTTATGTGACAAAAATACATCTTAATCTTTTCTGTCAAATAGTACGACAACAACTTGATGCTGCAAATATGAGAAAAATATAGCATATACTGTAAAAAAACAAAATAAAACTAAACTAGAAAGAACACTGTGAACATTCCAATGTAAAAATTATGTCTTTAAAAATGCCTAATTTTTAGTCCTCCTTTTAGTTTTCTTACACCAAAACCACATTTAAAGTAGCCACAGTCATCATTTTCAACGCCAGCACATTCCTTATGAGCCCACTCTAAGCGCGATGAACAACAAATCCACTCCTCACCTCCAGTGGACCACAGATTTGTGCTTTTACAAAAATGAATTCCGCATCATCATTATCACGACCGCTTCCTTTGTCGCTGCTTGTTCCTTCATGAGAAGCGAACGTTGAGTTCTTTCTGTCATTTTTGCAGTGTTTCCGTTTCTGTTCGATTAAGTCTATTTGTCAAAATGTTCCTCCGTTAATGTGGACTGCCTGTTGTTTTTTGTTTTACTCTTTGGCTGCTTTGTCCATTCACTCTTGAACCAGAAACAAACGGGAATCCGGACTGCTCTTATTTTATGAAACAACAGACGGCGAGAAGACCGTTATCTTGTGCAGTTCGTATACTCATTGAAATAAGTAGTAAGAAAACTAGGGCTTAGCAGCGCAATAACTTCATACAGCATAGCTCCCAATCACAGGACATACAATGAAATGAAACGGAAATGTTCCGTTCTCCAAAAGATCGAATTTACTACCTATTTTTCGTTGAACACGTCCAATTCTTTCTGCAAACTTTCACGTAAAGGCGAGTCATGGAAGATTAGTATGAAATTCTACACGAAGATGGCAGGGTGACCTGGCAAGTAAAAACGGTGACCTAATACTGTATTGAAAGCAAATATTATTCCGTATTTTACTCATGACTATATTGTGCAGTACGACACATACATTTTCAGTAAAGTCCTAGGGGGAACAACTGCGCAACCATCGCCTGTTAGTACTCATCAGAGGAAAAACAGAAGAGGTCTTATAATTCCAAGAATGAAGGTATCGGCAAAAGCAAGGGCAGGGCCACAAAGCAGATGAAAAGTGAGAGATTCCGTAGGTCTCGTTAACCTAAATCCGTTGAGGGCGGAAGGTTATTTTTTTGCTAGTGGCTTTACGTCGCTCCGACACAGACAGGTCTTATGGCGACCATGGGATAGGAAAGGGCTAGGAGTGGGAAGGAAGCGGCCGTGTCCTTAATTAAGGTACAGCCCCAGCATTTGCCTGGTGTGAAAATGGGAAGCCACGGAAAACCATCTTCAGGGTTGCCGACAGTTGGATTCGAACCCACTGTCTCCCGGATGCAAGAAGCGGAAACTCCCTGTGGGTGGGGGCGGTAGAATAACACCCACGGTATCCCCTGCCTGTCGTAAAAGGCGACTAAAAGGGGCCCCAGGGACTCTGAACTTTGGAGCGTGGGTTGGCGACCACGGGGTCCTCAGCTGGGTCCTGACATTGCTTCCACTTACTTGTGCCAGGCTCCTCACTTCCATCTATCCTATCCGACCTCCCTTCGTCAACTCTTGTTCTTTTCCGACCCCGACGCTATTAGGTTTGCGAGGGCTAGGGAGTCTTTCATTTTCACGCCCTTCGTGGCCCTTTTCTTTCTATGACCGATATCTTCATTTTTCGAAGTGTCGGATCCCTTCTATTTTTCCCTCTGATTAGTGTTATATAGAGGATTGTTGCCTAGTTGTACTTCCTCTTAAAACAATAATCACCACCACCACCACCACCACCAAGAAGCGGAAAAGCGAAGATTTAACACATTACTGCTTAACGACACATTTCACAGTCTACATGGATAGTAATAGTAATAATCGTATGGCCTCAGCTACCGTGTGCAGACATTTCAATTTGACGCCATCTGGCTGTCTGCTCGTCAATTTCGACGTTCCGTTTTTCTCCAGGCCCACTAGATGGCAGACCGAGTAAACCGAAACTCTCTTGGGCATCTATGGCTGAGATTTAATGAATTTTGTCGGGTAAACACCCAAGTGTCACCAGAGATCTTTTACATGCCGACATCGTACGACATGGAGTGTCGAATGGACTTATTTCCGCCCTTCAAAAATCCGACTACCTCTGCCGGGTTTGAACCCGCTATCTTGGGATCCGGAGGCCGACACTCTACCACTGATCCACAGAGCCAGCTACATGGATAGTGAAACAAATAAATAAGAAGGAAAAATGGAGAAGCAAAAAGGAATGGCGCTGGCCCGCCTCGAGCTCGACGCGCTCCCGTGACAGTCAGGAACGTTAATCACTTGCTCGACAATGATGCGTACGTTCACTGGCAAACTGCCAACACATATAAATACTGTTATATTTAAAGGGTCTTTTTTGTTAAGTAAGAGTCAATGCCAAATACTTTCCAGCACATACTGTATTTGTTTATTTTAGACGAGCACCAACCTCCTAAAGTTTGAACGACATCGGTGACCCCACAGTTGTGGTCTCCCCATGTTGGTGACATACTATTTGCTCGTATACTCGTGCGATGGATCTACTTGTCGCCTTGGAGTCGACTCTTCGCGATTCTGTTCGCAGCCCATCTCTAGTCCCAGGCGCAACACAGCCCCTTTTATTCAAAGAGGGCAGGGAGAAGTACGTATAAAAATAGAAATGAAAGGTAACTAAATTTACCAAACAGAAGTAAAAGTAAACATATAAAATTTAAAAAAAATGTAAACGTAGGCCTTAAGAGGATATCTGTATAAAGATTTAAATAAATAATCATCGAAAAGAGCGTAAGTAATATAAAATAATATGAAGAAAGAAGAGCGGAAGGATACACTAAATTACCCGGAACTAATAGCAAATAAAGTTGCCGTTGACGAAACAGTGTGACGCGGTAAGAGTTAACCAATAAGAAAACTAGGGAATTACGACAAGAGGAAGACATGTTTGCCAAACAGACAGGCGAGGCAGTAAAGTGTGAACCGCAGAGGCAACTTCATAAAGGATGATTAAAGTGAAGGAAGGCGATCCCTCAGACAATGAGCAAGTAATGCCTTTAAATTTTGATTATAATTTACTAGGTACCGTAACGAATATATATCGAGGCTATAAAACAAACGGAAATACAGAAATACTAGCGTATGTTAGCGGAAATACTACACTTCCAGAATCTTCGTGGAAACATGAACAATAGCCATAGGACCTCCATTTTTACGCGGAGCGTGAACCATATGGGAATTACTTTTCACCAGAAAAATTCGACGTCCGATTGACGGGATTCAAACTGCAGTTACCTTGATGAGAAAAAAATGACTATGCCACTCAACTTTCACGGGATCGTCAAGTGCATTATGTGAGTTCCTACTGAGGGGGTGGTTGTTGCTCAGGTGAAAGTTACATTCCTCGACAACGGCGACTTGGAAAGAAAGACGCTTGCAGTGTTTGGGTAGAACGCGTAAGTCTCAACTGACAGGTAAAACATGAGGCTACCTGTTGCGAAAAGAAAAAAATGAATTAATGAAAATCTGAAACGTAGTTTCCATGAAATAGCGTTTCAGAGTCAAGCACGAATACTCTGTTACAAGATGGCGCTGAGTTGGAGGTTGGGTGAAACAGCGAAAACAATTTAACAAGTAAGTCTAAGAAAGCTTCAAAGTGTGCGGCCGTTACAACAGTGACAGCCTATCTACCGCCCATTGTTAAAATTCCTTCCTTAAAAATACTTTCTTTGAATGGGTGCAATGTCTGGAAAAGGAAAACCTATTTAAAAAGAAATTATTTCTGATATACGTGTTCTAAAAAGGTGCTGATTAGGTATTTCGTATCTACTGAACAAGATTTCTGATAAAAGTAATGCATTTTAAATGGTTCTTAACTCTTTAGAGAGGGAATACCAGACAATCACAACAAATTATCCTGCTGACAATTTTATGTAAAAATAGTCTGGCGTTCCATTTAATCTGATTTTAGCAGTCTAATTCTCAACATTACACACACATCTGTGTAGAACATTTGAAAAGAGTTGTTTTCCGCGTAAAGGCACAGGCAGATATCACACTTAACACAGCGAATTTTGGTTCCACTTCTGCATCGACAAACTATAGGCCTGACAACCTCTAGCCATCTTAGGTAGTAGAACAATAGAAACGCACTCTGCGAACCCGCGCAATCATGGCAGTCCACGTTGACTTGGCAAAGGCGACTTGTTAGTGCGCTGGAGATATTTAAAAGGGCATTATGGAGTAGAGAAATCCACTTTATCAACTCTATACTTATTTCATTTTGTGAAAACTTCTAATTTTGTTGTTGTCGCGAATATTGCAATATATAGGCCTTAATCATCAATTTTCATGACAATGATTGGAAGACATTTCCCTGCTAGTAGGAAAATGTGTTGGCATCTATCCCAGTGGACATGGATAAAAACTTGGGTGCAGCCTAACTCATCACAGCTACAGAAATTTAATTTGATGAACACTACGATGAAACCAGTGCACTTTAGCAGTAGAATCCTGTAGAAAGGCACGATATAACGCGTCAAAATATTCAACAGGAAGAAAATTTATAATTCAGAGTATGAATTCACATTCATATGTGTTATTTCACACGACTAATTTTAATATCTATATATATAAAATAAGAGTTTTGTCTGTACATTGCTCAAAATTTGAAAATAATAGTATTTCTGTAACAGTCATGTCCACAGTAACAAGGAAATGCATTTTTAATTTTCCGTAATTTCTGTCTGTCTGTCTGTCTGTCTGTCTGTATGTATGTAAACGCATCATGAGAAAACGGCTGAAGAGAATTAAATGAAAATCGGTATGTAAAGTCCGGGTATAAGTCGCTACAATCTAGGACATAAATAATCTTTTTCACGCTGAGAGAAATGGTAGTTTAGGGGAAGGCCTAAAATTTAATTCACAAATATTTATATTATTAGTGGTCCTATCTTAATGAAAACCAGTATGTAAAGTTCTAAAATAAGCTGCTACAATATAAACTATAAATAATCTTATTCACTCTGAAAGAAATGGTAGTTTAGGGAAAGGCCTAAAATTTCATTCGCAAATATTTATGTTATTAGTGATCCTATCTTAATTAAAATAGGTATGCAAAGTCGGCGAATAAGTCGCTACAATCTACATCATAAATAATCTTATTCACGCTGAGAAAAATGGTAGTTTAAGGGGAGGCCTAAAATTTAATTCTCAAATATTTGTTATTAGTTGTCCCATCGTAAATAAAATCGGTACGTAAAGTCGGGGAATAAGTCGCTACATTCTAGGCCATAAATAACTTTATTCACGCTGAGCGAAATGGTAGTTTAGAGGAAGGCCCAACATTTAATTCTCGAATATTTGTGTTATTAGTGGTCTACTATACTATTACTATATAGATAAAATTACATAGTATTAAATTTCCGATCATTTATGACTTATACATTTTGACCGTATCGGCCATGATAACGGAGATATTCATGAATATGGATTTTTGTTGCTAAGATCATATCAGCGCCGTCACGAGAAAATGGGCAAACAGAATTTATTGAATATCGGTATGTAAAGTCGGGGATTAAGGAACTACAGTCTACGCTATAATTAATTTTTTAAGACGGCCTTATATTACCGAGTCGAAAGAAAACTGAATGTGAAGGACTACAATACAAAAAGCTCATATCATTGATCAACAATAACATTACATTGACCATTGTTTGTTGTGATTTGCTTTGTGTCTCTGTTGCCATTCATCTCCGATAGATGGGATTACTGCTGTATACCGAGTTTTTTAAAATTTGCTCTACGTCGCGCCGACACAGATATGACTCATGGCGACGATGAGATATGAAAGGGCTAGGAGTGGGAAGGAAGCAGCCCCTACATTAATTAACTTTCCTGGTGTGATAATTGGAGACCACGGAAATCTATCTTCAGGGCTGTTGACAGTGGAGTTCGAACCCACTACCTCCAGGATCCAAGCTCACAGCTATGCGCCCCTAACTGCACAGCCAACTCACCCGGTCGTACCGAGTATAACAGCCTGCCTGAAAATTGGCGGGAAGTGGCTGAGGAGTTAGATAAACTTCTGATACTACTGATACGTAGCAAACGGGTTCATCATAGCATTCGAGCTATTCAGTTCCTACTCTGAGGCACTGATTGGAATGAGCAGTGTGCATATTTAACGGAATAATGGCAGAGAAGTGTTCACGGCTGTCTGCGGTCTGGTCATTGCAGCACTGGAACTTTGGATTGTTAGATCGGCACCGTAGTACTGTTCGTTAAAAGTGAGAAAATGTGCGGTTTATTAATTAGCTCGAGTATTTTATATAACATTGCTTTTAATCACTACATTCCTTTTGACGACTTCAGGTAGGAAAACCACAAAGACAGTCTTTCTGAGAATCCCGTAGCGAAGCACGGGTACATCAGCTAGTATTAATTAAAACGTGCACACCACCGGACTGAGAAATCTCCATAACAATCTGATATCGTTATACGATACAAATTACGTCGCCTTTATAGCCATGAGGACTACGAATTGAAAACTGCAGTACTTTTTATCTCTGGTCAGCTGAAAACAAACTAAGGCTCAGTCGTGGATTAAGAGTTGTTTTCTGACGACTGATATTGACAACCAGGATATAGCCAGCAGCAAGATAAGGCTTTCACAGGAGGAAGCTCTGTTTGCATTGATTTCATTGTTGTTGCCAGATATTGGATTAGAAAACTGAGCTCTTTTTACGTAATACGTTGACTCTAAACCCAGTGAACTGCTAGCATAGAGGAGAGAAGGTAATATTTAGATTTTACTTGCTCACTAATACTGAATGTTATGGAGATTCCCTTGGAGCAGAGAGGGAAAGGGTGAATAGCTGGACAAAGCATGAACCTAAGTTTAAGTTTTGATAACAAGTTCTGCTGAAAGGTTTATTTCTTTTCTTATTTCCAACCAACAACGACAAAGATTTGCATGAGGGAAACTTAACAATAAATATAGGAAATCATAAAAGCTTAGTTCATTTACAATAAGGGGAGAAAGGACTCCCGTATAGTACAAGTCGGTCAATGGAACTCAGACCAATTATAGGTTTTATTAATTTACAAAATTTCGGAGATAGGCTAGCCTTTACAATCGAAGACCCCTAGCAGAGGGATATTAAATTGACGCAGTTCAAAAGGTAGCCGAAGTTCCTAGAATAACGTTACCTAGGAACGATATCGAAAACCAAACGACAGTTTACAATTTGTACTTACAAACAGTCTTTATCGACCACGAAATTACATTAATGTTTAGTGTCAAACACTACTAATACTCGAAGCAGAATATAATTTCTGCTTTCACCGGGCGAGTTAGTCGTGTTGTTATTGGAGCGCAGCTCTGAGCTTGCATGCGGGAGATAATGGGCTCGAACCCCACTGTTGACAGCCCTGACGATGATTTTCCGTTGTTTTCCATTTTCACACTAGGCAATTGCTGGGCCTGTACCTTAACTAAGGCCACGCCCACTTCCTTCCCGCTCCTAGCACTATCCCATCGTTGCCATAAGACCTATCTGTGTCGGTGCGACGTAAAGCAAATTGTACCCTTACATAATAGGGGAGCCAAATTCGAAGGAACGATCGAAAAAATAATACAGGGGCCGAAGCCCATACTACATGAAGAGGAAACAAACAAATGTTAAAGGTAAAGGTCGAGAATCAAAATTGAAAGTGGAGGCTGAAAAACTTCAAACTCTCCTAGTACAATACAAAGGAAACACTTAACAGGACATAAGGCCCGATGACGCAGTGTATAAGCCATAGTTCTAGGAGACTCAGAAAAACGAAATTAAAGTACGAAAGGAGGGTGGAGAAATTTAGAATTTAAAATTTAGTCACCAGAAAATGAAACTGAAGAAGAGGAACGAGGGTACACAGCCAGTCGTGCGTCCTTACCTTTTTTTAAATCCCCATCAGGGGTGATTAATTTCGAAGACCGCCTAGAAAACCACCATATTAAGTTTAAATCAGAAGAGAAACCTACATTAAATCAGAGTCTAAGTAATCTTTGGTCGACCTAACCATTACTTGCTAACGCTGGAATCATCCCTTTAATATGCGAAGTTCAACTTCATATGGTTAGATTAAAGTTTCTGCCTTTAGCTTATGCCACCTCTTTACGTCATCCCAACCTTTGGATCTCCCGAGAGAGACCTCCTCAGTTTTCAGTCTCCATGAAGATTTACAATATTAGGTCCACAATTTACAGTACCGAGCGAGTTGGCCATGTGGTTAGGGGCTCGCAGCTGTGAGCTTGCATCCGGGAGATAGTGGGTTCGAATCCCACTGTTGGCAGCCCTGAAGATGGTTTTCCGAGATTTCCCATTTTCACACCAGTCAAATGCTAGGGCTGTACCTTAATTAAGGCCACGGCCACTGCATTCCCACTTCTAGCCCTATCCTATCCCATCGTCGTCGTAAAACCTGTCTGTGTCGGTGCGATGTAAAGCCACTAGAAAACAAATTACAGTATTTATAGCGAGGCAGGCTGAGAGTTCTAGAATAATGACCTAATGCGTTTTACCATTTGTGGAATCTATTGCGACAAGGCAGATTGTAATCGGTGGATAAACATTAGAACAGTGGTGGCAACTCCAAAATAACGAATGAACAACTGAAGTGTGATCAGGGTACCAAATCTCCAAGCATAAACATTCTCGATATGTTAATTACAGAATATAACACTAGGTAGCACAAGAAAATCGCCACCAGAGACATTAGTCCCGACATATATAGAACATCCTGGAAATGATATAGTTCAAGAAGTTCAGAGTATATAGCACAACAGCCGGAGATAAGGCAGCACATCAAACTTAGGGAGAGGCGTAACTAATGCCACAGTAACATTTATTTTTGACGTAGAATACTGCTATCGTTACATTCCAGTACTATACCAGGTCCGTCTGTAAAAATCCGTGTATCACGAAATAAAGGTATATATCACACTTCCTTTAATCCTTTCAAAACTATTAAAACATAGGGTGTAGATGTATAGGCACAAATACCGAGTAGGTTGGCGGCGCGGTTTGAGTCACTTAGCTGTGAGTATTAGGGGGGTAGTGGGTTTGAATCCCACTGTAGGCAGCCCTAAAGATGGTTATGCCTGGTTTCCCATGTTCACACCAAGCAAATGTTGGCACACTACTTTAATTAAGGCGATGATTGAGTCCTTCCCATTCCTGTTCCACCGTCGCCATATCACCTCTCTGTGTCGGTGCGAGATAAAGCAAATAATAATAATTGTACCGGGGGTACACCTCCGTCCAGTTAAACTGCGCGCATTCTATAAGGCCATCTATGTAATTGAACTTGAACTAATGTTACTTACGGTTGTAACTGTTAGATGTCTTTACCATCGGCGTAAGCGCACCTCTGGCGGATTAAGGACAATTAAGTCCTAAGGGAATTTCATTTTTCAAAGTTGGTTAACCTTAGTTTTTGAAGATTGTTTTGTTCAAGCATCAAAGTTGTCAACACTCCTACTGCTTCCTTTTTCCTTAGTTACTAACCAATCAGGAATTTTTGAAATATTTTCTTTAGCCAATTAAAATTCGAGGTGTGTACAGGCATTCAGCCTATCTGTAAAGAGTTCTGAAAACTTCCCCTCTAAATTCTATAAAAGCTGGGAACTTTAGGGCTGAGGGATCATCTTCATCGCTCCAGTTGACTTTGTGCGGCGTGTACTAAGGAGGCAGAGGCGCAGGTCCAGCAACTCAAGGTAATGGCAGAATTTTCTTAACATGTGATGGCTCCAGGCAGATAGCTTGAGGGGAAGGTTTCACAATTCTTTTATTCATGTAAAGTTCTAATTTTATGGTTTAAATGTAGACTTTCGGCAAGTCTGAGGACTCTGTTCAAATCCCTGCCGGGAAACATAATGTAAGGGAACAAAGGGTGATTTCCCTCTGTTGATTCCCATTCAACTTGGAATGGGATGACTAAAGTTTATAATCATCTTGGAATTTAATGATTTTAATTTAGTCCTCCCGGTGTAGAATAGGCTTAGCCTCTGTGTCATAGGGCTGTAAGCCCACTTAGGGTTTTGGAAACTTCTAGAAGGAGTGCAAGTGTGTCACCTCCTACCCTTTTGTTCATGGCTGTTCCGAGGTGTCTGTGGAACAGCAGAGGTGAAAGAAGGTGCGGGCTGGAATGGGTCTAACTACAAGTCCGAAAGATGAATTAAAAATTTAAATAAAGGTTATACTTTTAATAGACAACAAGAGTTAACAAAAGATTACATAGAATTTGAAAACTGAACAAGTCAATCAGGTACAAGACCACAAAAGCAAGGATTTAGAGACAAATTAATGATCTGGGCTTCAAGCCTCACTTTTACAATCTCAGAGCTCTCAGCTCACAACCAGAAAATACCAAAGGGCAGAAAACCCCTAATTACATGCAGCTCTTGCTCCCGCTTAGTAATGTCAAGCCTCCTAGAGGCACCTTCCAAAATACCAGAAAGAGCTGATCTGCTCTCAATTTTTCAAGCCTATAAAGGCAATAACAGACTTTTACACAACCTGCCATCAAAGCATAATAAAGAAACAGGGGTATCTAGTACCCAGTCTACTGGGCCTTAGTGTGCAAAAACTAGGTTCATTTAAATGGCCCAAAACAAAAGGATGGAGGCGTGAATTTGCACTCCTAAATCTACATTTTAAAACCTAAGTGGCTCTAGGCCGATACACAGGGGCTAATCTCAAGCTAGCAAGGTGACTCGTATGAGAAAACTTTAATACATTAAGGAAGAGAAGAAACGGTTATGAAAACGTAGTCACCTCAATTTCAAATGAAGGGGAGCTCGAGAGGGTAAAGCCCTCTCAATCCCCGAATTAAAGTTCAAGAAAACTGAGGTTTACCAGGAAAAGGGTTTACATGTTTAATAGTTTACATATGAAAGGTTTCGAACCCTCCCCGAGAGTTAAACTGCTGAGCTAGCACGAAATAAATATGTTAAAAGGCCATTACCTTGTTGGAGATCTGTTGCCCGAATAAAGAGGCGCTTCCCGCCCCCTGCTACATATCCACACACTAAGCTAGATGTTACTGAAGTGGCCCGGAGACAAGAAAATCAGCAGTTTTTATACCCTCGTGGAAAATTCGAGACCTTTCAGGAATGAGTAGACACACCCCCTCAACTTTATTGGATAGCTTAGAGCTACATATCCATATCGAAGAAGACATACATGATTGGCTGAGAATTAATTAAAGAAATTCGGGATTGGCTAAATTCAAAACAGGCGGAAAGAAAGGATTAATGTTGCCAACCCACAAACCACTGAACAAAATTTAGTAAAGACAAAACTTATGAATACAACATTTCTCCAAGAAGGTTTATTCCTTTACACCAGAGTGCGTTATCATAGTTTTTGGTAGAGACATCTGTTAGAGAATGTCCACACTTGTTGATCAATGAAAAACAAAAGCAAACCAAAAACACACAGTGACATCTTCTGCTAACCAGTAGACTTAGTTAAAGTTCCGGTTTCTCCAGTAGAGAAGTTTCAATTGGCGCAAGATTTGAACTTGCGTCGTAGAGTTGTACCGCCCGGTACAATGGCAAATCATGTTAAACCTCTCTTTTTACCTCAACGCCAGTTAGTATTGGTACTTATTGCCCCTGTGCATATTTCTGTAAAAGAAAGTGAATAACTTTTGATCAGAAGATAAGCCCAAAACAGGGCTAAGTGACTGTAAGTAACCTATTTTGAAGGTTGTCAAGTATATCCTGGTGCGCTGTGAGGAATTTATGTCTTTGATAGGCTGAACTACATTAACTTTTGGAGCTCATGCTTCTATCTATGTTAAATAGTGGAGCAAACATGCTCTTATAAGATTGTGTACCTTGTAATGTTATTACATTAACAAAATATTATTGGGAAACAGACTCTCCTCTAAACACCGGTGTATATTAAGATACGTGTCTGTACGACACAGCTAACCCTAAATGCTGATATGGATTGGAAATTGTCAACGTTTTCTTCTGCTAATTCTTTTAAAGAGCTTATTTTGGCCTATTGTCATCGTGTGATGCTGAAAGTTCCCTTCGTGGCTGCCGCATGTGCTGTGCGTGACGGTCGAGTGAAATCTGACGCCATCTGTTAGTGAACTAGATTACTAGTCGTGTGTACGGACTCTATCACTAGAGCGTACTTTGTTCGCCGGACACTCACACTAATACCGTCATTTTCGGAAAGAGACTGTCTGCCGCTGAGACTGGTCTGGTGTAGACGCTTTACTCTTCTAAGATGAAGACAACCCGACTGGAGTCAGAGGAATCCGTTTTAAGTATCCCGCTTAGGGATTATTCTGTATATTTACGTATATTCTTTAAATCCTTAGTATGTAAAGTTAGTGTTAACTTTATTTGGTGTCGGTGATTACTAGTGCATGGGTGAGGACGGGTAAGATGTTATCGTATACTTTTCAACACCAGTAAGTACTTCTCTTTTATTTTTTGTGAGCTCATGTAATTATTTTTTGTATCTTTTTGATTATTGCTGTGGGAACTATGGTGAGATTTTGGGTTTTGTGTTCTACTTCTATTCGCCGTTTGAGTGCCATGTAGGTGATATTTAAATGACACTGCGCATTGTTTGGCCGGTAACTTTGGAATTCTTTATTGCTTTCCCAAATTTCATTTTCCCTCTCTGATTAATATTTATTCTGTTCGTTTATTGTGATTGCTTGTATTATTTCGTTTGGTGCATGTGTTAGTGCTATTACATTTTCTTGTGTTTGTAGATACGGTATTCCTTGCCCCATGTTCTTGCTGATTTTCATTTTGTCATTCCGTTATGGGTTTTATATATATATTAATTGCGTTGATTTTGATTCCGTAATTACCTCGTGTTAATCTATGCGCTTCGTTGTCACAATTTTTGTCACCTTTCTCTTCTTAAGTTAAAATTTTATTATTATTTTACCGGGAGGAACACCTCAACGCCGCGCATTCAAAATAAGCGCCTTAATAAACTCATCTATCGGTAAAACGGTGAAACTGGTAAAGCAACAAGTTGGAACTTTATCAGAAGATGTCACCACTGAAATGTTAAGTAATTGTTTTGTTGTGAAGTTTCCTAAACTGACTGAATTTCTCCTTGTTTTGTATTGCTATACATCAAGAAGATTGGACATTATTCTACAGATGACACTACTAAAAACTATAATCATGCACTCTGCTGCAAAGTGAAAGAGTTTATAATTTAAATAAGTTGTGTATTTCTAGGTTGTCCATGACTGAATCAATGTTCATTTATTTTTGGATTGGCAACACTTCCTTTTCTTTCCGCCAGTTTTGAATCGGACCAATCATACATTTCGGTAATTCATTTTCCACCAATCACGCATTTCTTATTCACTTTGAATCTGCCAATAAAAAATAAGAGGGTATGTCCTGATTAGTCTTGAATGCTCTCGAACCTTCCCTGAGGGTATATAAACTGCGGCTTTTCACGTTTCCTTGTCTTTTGATCATCGTCTTTCTCTGCGTGTGTTAAGGCAGGAGGCGGGGCCGCCTCTTTCTTCGGTCAGCAGAACATCTATAAGGTAATGGCCACATAAATTCATTCTTTCTTGCTACCTCCGCAGCTTAATTCGGTGGAAAGGTCCGAATCTTTAACTATGCAACCTACTTTTCTAAAATGTAACTTTTCTTTCGGCCAATGTAGAAACTTCATAAAATCTTTAATTGTAAATCGGGGATAGAGAGTGAGTTACCCTCTCGAGCTCCCTTCATCTTGGTTTGAGGTGGCTACGTTTTCGCAACCTTTCATATCTGTAATGTGTTAAAGTTATTTCCATCCGATCCACCTCAGTAGTGTGGGAATAGCCCCAGTTTCATCGGCCAAGAGCCTAAAGGGCTACGTGTTATTCATTTATCAGTGGGACGTAAGTAACTAAGTAGTTTAACTAGGTTTTATTTCAAACTTATATTTCATTGCTGGAGTGCATGGTACGCCTCCATTCAGTTTGTGTATGGGCCGTTTATTTCACCTGTTCTTTTTCGCAAAGGCCCTGTAGGATGGGTACTAGATACCCTTGTGTAAAATCCAATTCAATTTGTAAATGGTGGCTTGAAAGGCCAGAGATTGTAAATTTTTATAGAAACTGAGGACCTGTTAACTTTTTCAAGTTTTGGTAATAGTAACGAGTGCGTCTGGAAGGCTAGATATTGCATTTTGGGAGCAAGTGCTCTTGAATTGGGGGATTTCTGCCCTTGAGTAATGATTCCTTGTTTGAATTAATGTTGTAAACAGGATCCGGTATCTCTGGAATTGTAACCTAGGGGGATTGTAGCCCAGAATTGTCAAGACCTGAATCTAGAATTTTCCAATTTTTGAAATTGTCATTGTACCTGATGTTCATTGCTATGTAAAATTGTTAAGTTTGAAGTTCTAAAAGAAATATAACCTTCAGTTCAAGTTTTAAATTAATTTTGATATTGTAGATAGACCCATTCAAGCCCGCACCTTTTTTCACCATCTCTCTGCGTTCCACACAAACCCCGGAACAATTACTATTAAGTTAGTGTTTCGTAAATGTTAATTTCTCATGGGTAGTTTATCTCAAAGTTACTTAAGGTTGTTACCTGCGTAACAATTTTTCCCTCTTGGGAAATATTTTCGAAACTGGCCTCATGGCTGTGGAAAAACTGTGTCCTTCTTTATTTCTTCCTTTCAAAACTTATTGCCCGGCTGTCTGTATGCACGTCCTATCGGTGCCTGACTGTATTCTCCTGCACTCTAGTGGCGTAGGTATGTACTACCTCGCGAGCTACGTTACCACTCAGGCGCTTGCCCTCTGCGCACATGTGATCGTTGGGGCCGGCACTGCGGAATCTCGGGAAGTCGCCATTGCTGTTTGGTGAAAAGGAAGAGATGGACGTGTGTGGCTTCTCTCTCCCTAAGGAGATGATTTCTCCGAAAATGTTCGAGCCTGGTTAAGGTTACATACGTAGGGCTTTTGCCCTGGAGAATTCTGCAAGTGTTTTGGTTTATTATTCCTCGTCTGGAATTTGCATGTTATGTTTTTCTACAATGTAAGTAAGTAGCATATACTACCGAAGCTGTCCTCACAACATTCATCTGGAAGAAACTGTAAGTGTTGTTACAACTAAACCTTTACTGATTTTTGGTGAAAGACCTGAAAATTTTCCTATGTGAAGAAAGTGTGTGCGACACCATGTAAACTGGCGTCATCTAAAAAACTAAGTCTTGCCTTGTGGAATTTCAAATTTTCGGCTTGTTAATTGGAACTTATAGCATGTGTAATTATGTCTGTTAAATTGGGGCTTGCGTACTGTGTGAAAGAACGTTTTGGATTCTTCGAAAACGTAATTGGGTAACCTAGTGTTAATTAATAACCTTTCTAGGCCTAAAGGTTTTGTGATAAAGGCTATCATTTTACTGGAATAATTTAACAAGCGAGTCGCTTCAGGGATGTGGGTGTTACGTGTACAGTGTGTCCCTGTGCCTTTCTTTCTTGCTTCTCTGGTTAATTTTATTTTAATTTAACTTAGTTTTATTCTTCCTTTTGGGTTTTGGGTTATTTTCTGCGTCTGTTTTCTTGGTCCTTTGTTAGTTTTCGCCTATTGTTGTTTGCGGCCTGTGATTGGCCCCTTCCTTCCCTTGACCCATTGTTGGTCGTTGCCATGGGAATGCTAATGTTGTTGATGTTGTTGTGATGGGATTGATGATTTGTATTTGATGTGCCGATGATGAATTCTACCTTCTCCGCGGATTTCCTTGGTCCATTTAATTTTTCTTTGAGATTTTAATTTTACCTTCTGCTCATTTTTCCTCCCGGTGTTTCGGTGCTTATTATTATTATTTCTTGAAAAGTGCACGTAATACCTACCCATCCTTGCAGGGGGTCGTTTGACACATCCTAAAAAGGGGTTTTCAGTATCAATATCAAAAACTTTTTCTGTCAAGGTTGTTTCTCACGGTTGAAAGGATGTTAAAAAAAACTTTTGTACTGTACCAAGAAAACCTTTGGTTGTAAGAAAACTTGAGAGTTCATGAGGGGTTTCATAAATCTACATTATCTTGCTAAGTCTTTCAAGAACTAAATAATTATTTTCTTTATAAACGGTCGACCGTAGGGTTTTGGTTTGAGTTTAAATATTTTTAAATTTTAAATTTTATTATTTTCCAGCGAGGATATTCCTTCCTATTTGTTTATCACTTAATTATGCTGATTAAATATCTTGTTCCCCAAGGTGTTGGTGTTTTCCTTTAAAAGGGGTGATAATTTGATATGACCAGGTGTATTTTATCCGCTCCTTTGGGGGCCCTGTTTTATTTTCTCATGGTAAGTGCCCTTTTTTCTTTAATTTGTCTTGGTCTAGCACGTTTCCACGTATCTGAACCGTGCCTTTGGTACACGGTCAGACCCTTGGTGCTGTCACTTGGGGTAATTATGCCTTTTATTGCTCTAAGTGTTACAGTTCGTGGTAGCAGAGCGTGGTTAATTGATTTGTGTGCCTCTTACTTGGATCTACCTGTAGGTCTGTTGCATCCTCATTAAATTTATTTTGGCACTGTGTACTATACGCTTTATCTCCCTTTCATTAAGCTTTTCTATTTTGTTTGTGCCAACCACCTGAGTTTTTTTGCATTGTCCCTTTAAAAAACCTGGTCATTGGGGAACATTAAATTATTTGAGGTTTCAAAGAGTGTAAAAAACTGAAACTTGTAAAGTATCTTACTGTGAAAGGAACGCTTTTATTTGGATTAATTATTTTTGATTTATTGTTTCATGTACATCAAGTATGGCGAGGGCTGTGCTGTTCCCATTCCAACTCAGGAAATCAGAGCTAGTTTATGAGCTCACTATCAGGGGTATCAATCCTGCTAATACTGTTGCCGAGTGCGCTGCTTTGCTGACATCGCATGTCCAGGTTCCTATTAATCTTGATTCTGTAAAGATGTGCTGCAACTTTGGTGAGTCCTTAAATTTAATTACTGACTGTCTCACGGAGATAGAGGTTGTCAGACAAGAATTCATTGAAACTTCCCCCACTAAGGGGCAGATTAACAGACTTAAGGCTAGGGTGTGGCATTATTTAGGCCGCATCCAAGATTTGATTACTATGTGTCCCCAACCTAGTCTTGTTTCTGAAAGTACAAAGCTGTTGACCATTGCTTCTAGTATTTCTGCTGAACTAGATATAATGCTAGCAAGTAAGGATATGGAGAATTTATCAGTTGTTGAGAGGGAAACCTCATTACCTTCTAGTCATGCTGATGCCTCACTTAATAATCAAGCTTCATGTTGTGCTGCCTCCCCAGTTCTTGAAAATTTGTTAGCCCGTTTAAATTGTGCTCCCTCTCACTCTTCACTGAAGGATCTTTTCAACGGAGTTAAAAATTTCTCCGTCAATTCTATTGAAGAAAGTACCAGGTTTCTGAGGTTCCTGGTAGAAATGACAGAGTCAGGTAGCGTGTATTCTGTCGATGACTTGGGAATTTTCCGTGCCCTATTCTCTCATTGTGAGGGAATTTTGAAACGTGAAATTTCTGAAGCAATTTCAAATAATTTAACCGTTATGGAATTTCATGAACTTGTATTGTCTAAATTTATTCCTTCATTGGCATTGCAGAGTTTGATTCCTCAGTTTTGCTTTCGGACCCAATTGCTCCATGAAAACCTTTTAAACTATGTACTAGACTTGCAGTTTTATTGCAAGGTATTTAGAATTTCGGTGCCAGAAGAGGAAATGGTGGCCCGTATTCTGAAAGGTATTTCCCCTGCCTATCGTTCATACCTCTCCCTCACTAAGAGTCCGACTAATTTTCTTGTATTGGAAGCTGCGTGTACCTTTGCTGAAGATGTAAAGCACGGAGATGCTGCAAGACCTATCTGCCACCCTCCTCCTACTGTGAACCCTGTTTCGCCTCAAACTAGGGATAGTGGGTCTTCTAAAAAATGTTATAACTGCGGGTCACGTGATCACCTTAGGAATGCTTGCCCCTCAGTCAAGCGTGGCTCTGGTCCTTGTTGTTATTTGTGTGGCTCGAGGCAGCACCTTAAAAAGAATTGCCCTACTTCGTTCCGAAAACGCAGTCAATGACTAAGGCCTAATGGTAATTCTGGTGAATCGCTTGCGCCAGAAATTTTTGTGGATTCTGAAAAGGTTATTTGCCCGCGGGCATGCAATAAGATTTCTGCTTTGGTTGAGTCTAAAAGTACCTTCGCGAAAGTGGAACTGAATAATGAACCCATTGTTGCTCTTATGGACTCGGGTAGCGTCGTCACCTTAATTGATGCTAATTGGTATGATGAAATGAGGTCCTCTTGTAAACTGCCTGAGTTGAAGAAGGTCAATGTTGCATGTGTCACGGCTAATAAGCATAATATGAAAATTTTAGGGTCCGTTGATGTGAAATTGCGTATTGGTAATTTTACTTGGAAGGTTCTTTGCTTGGTAACTCCAAAGCTACCGTGTAGCATGATTTTAGGTACGGACTTCTTGTCAAGAACTGGTTTAATTTTGGACCTCCAGGCTAGGAAATTTCACTTTAAATTTTCTCCAAATTGTAAATTCGATATTATTGATGCTCCTTTGGGTACCTTCAGTGTTTCTTGTGTAGGTAGGGCGCTACCTAGGGAGAACAACGAAATAGATCAGTTGGATCTTAGTCATTTGGATTATCAGCAGGCTAATAGTGTGCGTGACTTGTGCCATCAATTTCCCGATGTCTTCACTAGCAAGTTAGGAGTTACTGATGTTCTTGAGTATCAGATTGAGCTATCTGATAACACCCCTGTTAGATCTCCTCCTTACCGTCTTTCACCACCTAAGATGTTAGAACTCAAAAAGATTATTGATCAGATGCTTGCCGATGGGGTCATCAGACCGTCCACTTCTCCCTATGCATCTCCTGTTTTCCTAGTACCTAAACCCTCTGGGGCTATCGTGCTGTAATTGACTACAGGGCTTTGAACCACAAGATCATCTTGCAATCTATCCCTTTACCGGATTTGCACACTTGTTTTGGGTGGTTCTCAGGAGCCAAGTTTTTCACTGTGTTAGATCTCAATCAAGCGTATTACCAAGTCCCGTTGTCTAAGTCATCTATTCCACTGACTGCTTTCATTACTGATTGGAACCTTTACGAATTTCTGAGACTTCCGTTCGGGATCTCTTGTGGTGCAGCCGTTCTTACGAGGCTGTTAGATTCAATACTTTCGGGTATTAAATTCAAGTTCGTTTTTCATTACCTGGACGACCTGGTAATTTTCTCAAATTCCTTTGAAGAACATGTCGAACATGTTAGAGAAGTCCTGGATCGCTTGCGAAAAGCTGGACTAACTGTTAAGTTGTCAAAGGTAGCGTTTGCTAAGCCGAGTATGTCTTTCCTTGGACATGTGGTTTCCTCTGATGGTGTCTCCATCGACCACTCTAGGACTCAGGCTATTAGGGACTTTCAACCCCCTAAAGATGTCAAAGGCATCGCACGTTTCGTGGGCATGGTGAACTTCTTCAGGAAGTTCATTCCAAATTTTGCAGAGATAGCAGCTCCTCTAAATCATCTCAGACGTAAGGATGTCAAGTTCATCTGGGGCCCCTCCCAGCAAGAAGCCTTTGAGACCCTGAAGCTTACCTTGTCAAATGCTCCTGTGTTGGCTATGCCCGACTTTAGTAAACGCTTTATTGTACAAACCGATGCCTCTGGAAAAGCAGTTGCTGGTGTACTCTTACAGGAATATGAGGATGGTCGTAGACCGGTTGCCTATGTGTCTAGGATCCTCAATGATCTGGAGAGTAAGTACTCCATCTATGAATTAGAATGTTTGGCCGTGCTGTTTGCTCTTGAAAAATTCAGACCTTTCATTGAACATGTAAATTTTGATCTGGAAACAGATAATCAGGCTCTGTCGTGGGTCTTGAACCGTCCCAAAAGAACGGGCAGAATCACTAGATGGGCGCTTAGGATCTCAGCCTTCAGTTTTCAAGTAAAGCATATTAGGGGGTCGGAAAATGTCATCGCTGACAGGCTTAGTAGAATGTTTGACGGGAGTTTTGGTCTTGATGAAAAATCTAAGGCTGAAGAATATGATGAAACTAATATTGCTAGTGTGGGTGCCATTCTTTCGGACCTACCTCTGTTGTACCATGAGTATGCAGATCATCAAAAGGCTGATCCTGATTTGAGAGAAATCATCGACAAAATTAGTGATGGTATTGTGGTTAAACCTTATTCTTTGGTGAAGGGTGTCTTATGCTGTAAAGGTCGAAGGGACACTAATTTCAAAATTGTTGTACCCAAGGTTTTAGTGCCAATCATCTTCAAGTACTATCACTCTTGTCCCATTGGTGGCCATTTAGGCACCTTTAAAACTAGGCAGAAAATTAGACAGTTCTTCGTTTGGATAAGAATGGATGGTGATATCCGAAACATGATTAGGTCCTGTAATATTTGTTCTATCAGCAAACCTAGTTTGAACAACCGTGTAGGTCTATTATCTTCTTCACAAGCTTCTCGCCCTATGGAACGGTTATTCATCGATTTCGTTGGTCCGCTCCCTCGCTCTACCTTGGGAAACACTCATATCTTCGTTGCTATTGATGCGTTTTCTAGATTCTCTTGGATCTTCCCCACTAGATCTACGACTGCTCGTGCGACTATAAGTTGCCTTAATTCTATCTTCGCATCCTTCGGCCCCCCCAAGTTTCTGGTTTCTGATAATGCCAGTGCTTTCACTGGTCACTTGTTTAGGAAGTACCTTTTTGAGCTGAGCATTTCCCATGTCACCACTACCCCATACTATCCTAACCCTTCTTATGCCGAGAGGATGAACAGGAATCTCAAATCTGCTCTAATTGCATATCATCACAATAACCAATCCAAGTGGGACTCTTGCCTGCACTGGTTGGCTCATGCTTTCAATTCTGCCACACACGAAACTCATGGTAAAACCCCCATGTCACTTATGTTCTGCTACACCCAGTACTCCCCTATAACCAATGTTCTGGGCATTGATGATATTCTTCCAGACTTGTCTAAACCAAATGACGTTCTGAAAATCTGGGATGAAGCCAAGAAGAAGTTGTCAGTATCCTATGAGAAAAGCAGGGTTAAGTATAACAAGGGTAGAAAGTCACCTAGGTTGAAGGTTGGAGATCAAGTTTTTGTCAAGACCTATCCCATTAGCAAGGCTATTAACAAGTTTTCAGCCAAACTTGCTCCTCGGTATCATGGTCCCTGTACTATTTTACAGTTTTTATCTCCGGTGTCGGTACTGGTGAGTGACCCCATCGCCAAGAGGATTAGACTGGTTCATTTGTCCCAGTTAAAAACAGGTTAACGCATGTTTGGACTTGCGGATGAGAGCTACCTTTCAGTGAGCAAATTTGATTGGTCTCCGTGGGTTATTATGTAATTATTCTGGTCTAGTATGAATTAAATCATTTGATATTTTTCTCCCTTTTCTCGTGTGCTGTATTTATTTTGAGGAGTTTTGGTGTTGCTTGTCGTACTTAAACTTCTTTCCCTGTCAACCATGGTTGCTTAGTTGGGTGAGAATTTTTACCACGTGTTTAAGCTTTGGTACCTTATCTGCTGCGTTCACGCCTCCGGTGATTCTTGGCATGACCATGTAGTACTTTCTAGCGTGTACTTGTTCTAAACATTGTATTTTGAAAAGGTAATTGCGGTTTGCGAGAAATGTGTGTACTTTCTCTTGCTCTATTGGCACCCAATTTCTTAATTGTTAATATCTAACTACTCTTTGGGTCTGGGTGCAGGTCTCTCCGTCTATCATAATTCGATTATATCCTGATCATTTACGTTTGCAAAATTTTGATAATAAATTTATTTATTGGCTCTTGTACTGCTGTTGTCTTGGTTTGGTACTCATTTGGAAAATTCTGGGCAATTTCTGCTCTGTGCGTTGTTGTTAATCCGGTAGGAAATTTGTTAGTCTCCTAACCCCTATTTATCTTGCCCTGTCTTTGTCTTTGGTCCTAGTTCTTGTTATCTGTTTCCTTGCGGGTAATATTTCGGTTATCTATTCCTATTGTGGTTTGTCAGGTGTGCTTTGTTGAAACGAATTAGCTTTTGGTTTCCTTGTTGGTGTAAGTTGACTAGGATCTGGATATACCCGGTGTTATGGTCCTGTTGGTTATATTTTGGATTGGATGTGGGTAATGGCAATGGCGGAACTCTGTCAATTGGAATTGGTGGTGGTTGGTTGTTTGTCTCTACGGCATGGACTTCACAGTCTTCACTGCCTTCTATCTCCAATTTCTGGTGACACGATTCCCTAGGTTGCGAGTGCTCTGATGTCCTTCTCTGGGGCATTTCTGTTATCTGTTGTGAATTCCCGGTTTACTAAGTTATCCTTTCCTAATCATTCTTGTACCGATGGTTTTCTGGTAAAAAGAAAAAAATATACCCTGCCCCGGCTAACCTATTTTGGTAAATTTTTCTTTGGGTTTTCCTTCCTGGTTGTGGCAGTTAACTAGGTGGTTTCTTATTGTATTTCTGCTTGCAAGGGGTATTAATTCTAACCTCTTCTGAAGTCCTTACTTCCCTGGTTTTGTCTCTAAGTGGTGTATTATTCTTGTAGTATGTTATTTAAACGAGTTGTAGCTCCATGTCGTCCTGCCCAGTCTATTTGTTATTGTGGTGTTTTGCACGTATTGCACTAATGGATCCTGAACCTGAGGAGTGCGGTCTCCTTTCATGCCTTGTAGGTATTGGTTTCGGTCCTGTCTTAGTAATGTTGTAAACGGTACCGTGGTTTGGTTTTAGGTTTGCCTTGTGAGGTAGAATGACGGCTTCACGACATGTTGTTGAGGGTAGTTGCTGTTTTCCTCCCTTTTAGCTAACGCATGTCCGTTGTGGTCCATTTTTGTTGTATTGTTGTCGTGTAGTATTGGTTACTTATTATGGCGCTTCGGTATGGGCGGTGTTGCCTTTAATTTACCCTGTGTCCCGGTAGATTGGGAAATAAACCCTGGCATGGATTTACTACTCTCTGTAGGTGTGTCTGATCTGCTTGCATATAATGTGTGATTTCTGTATGACCTGGTCTATTCTTTGATTTTAATTCTCTGCATACCCTAGTAATCTGACGTCATCATGCAATTATCCTATACTATAATGTTCTTCTCGAGATAACCTGCCAGCCTATTGGTCCTTTTCCTTCTGGAGTGTTTGAAAACCTTGGCTATCGTTCGTCATCTTGTCGTCCTACGGTGCTCCAGTTGAGTATGGGATCAGCTGGTGCTTCATAGGTGGCACTGAAACCTTCCCACTATCTGGTGATGTGTTTGGTTGGTGGTGTTTCTTATTTCTCTGTTATTTGGAGTGTTTTCTAGTTACCTGGTTCGTGACCTACCTTTCATATCTTATTTCCCTCGTACTATTGTTGGCGAGCTACCTGTGACTGAGTGGCCACAGCGTGAGTCTCGGATATCACCTTGTTCTAGTCTGGATTTGTCCGAGGTTTCTGGTGGATAGCCGGTAGGGAATCTTGTCAGATCTGTGCTCCCATATTCAAAGGCGTTGGCTTGATTGAGGTGCTTTATTGAACCTTTTAATTGATTGAGTCGCCCTTGGTTAAGGTATATTTTTGTATGTGCAGTAAAATTGTGAGAAATGTGTTTTTAGATTGGGTAACACTCCTATTTCCTTTCGGCCAATTTCTGTCCCGTTTCATCATGGTGTTAAAGATTGTGTTTCATAACCTCTGCTACCCTCCTATTACTCTTCGCTTGGTGTTGTTTTGGCTCGTTGCTGATGACCAACTATACGCGTACCCTCCATCTGAAAGATCTTGAAGTCTCCAACCGCAGCCTGTACATTCATCTTGTCTTGAGTAATTATTTACTGTAACCCATGTATTTTGATTCTTACCTAGTATCCTATTTCTGGGAGTTTCTCTTAATGGTAATAAAGAAAATAAGGGGTAAACTATATCCAAATCCTGTTTCTTGTTTAGTTGGGTTTTGCATGGAATGTATACGTGGAATTAAAATTGATTTATTGCTAAATTTATTTCTTGTCCTTGGGCATGTACTTAAAGGGTTTAAGTCTTGTTAATTGGCTTACTGATTGGTGGTTCTATTCCGTTTTAAATTTAATTTAAGGGAGGTTGTAAGCTTAATTAACTTGTAGTTCTGTGTAACGTTTTTCTACACCCTTTTCCTTGGTCTGGGTCTTGGTTTCGTAATATTATGTATGGAAGGGAGTTTCTCTTAGCTTTTCTGTTATTGCAATCACTCAGCACCCTTGAGTTGGTGCTTGTCTGTAAGTTTTTGGGCTATGTAACGTTTGCCTCCTGGTTTCTGTTTGTCAATGGTGACGTTATTGTGTAGCCATCCTGGTAGGATTGGTTGTATGCATTGAAAGGTGTTTTGTGGAGATAACTATCTTGGTTTCCTAGGTTATTGTTTTCCTTGTGTATTGAAAATTGTATCCTTGCCTATATATTTTTGTTGGCATGATACCTTAAATGTAATGTAATTTCGTTTTTGGGTATGGATTGTTTAAATAATTATCATGTTCTGTTCCTGTGCCATACCGTAATCTTAAGTCATGTTAATCTAGTTTAAGGTTAGGTTAAGTATTTTCCGCTTGGATCTTGTGATTGTGTTTTACGCTCACCAATGTTGTTTTCTCTCTTCCCTTCTCTCTCTGGGAGTTTTTCCTTTTTGGGGTTGTCGTTACCATCCAAACCAAAGGGTGGAAACCAAATGAAGGCGTTTCTTATCTAACGCAAGTCCTATAATATTACAAATTTAACAAACATGTAGTAATTTAAGTCTAGGTATGTGATCTGGTGCAGTTAAGACCTAGAAGGTCTAATGTTCTGAAAGCAAATAGTTATGAACTTTACCTAAAGGTGTGTATGTACCACAAGGTAGCGTAACCTCCGATCAGATGACGCATACGAACTTGCGGAAGATAATAGTTCGCATTAAAGTTTAGCAAGAAATCTAGAGAATAAGTGTTCCCTGTGATCTGGACCATTAATATTTTGCCTGCGACTTGGGTGTTGCACAGTTTGGTGCATGGAACTTCATTATTATTGAAAGTGGCTAGACATTTGGTGTCGTTTAAGTGAACTGTACTGTTTCTTTAATTTAAATCACACGTGTTTGGGTTCTTAGTGACTGTTGGACTCGTTCTGCTGGTGGTGCATAAACTGAGGCTGGCGATTGGTGGTCATTTTCACATTCGGACTATTCTACCAAAAACTTTTGTTTGCTTCAAGACCACCGCCTTATGATGGTAAACATGTGTGGGACATGTCAAGTTTCGGGGAGGGAGACTGTTACCTGCGTAACAATTTTTCCCTCTTGGGAAATATTTTCGAAACTGGCCTCATGGCTGTGGAAAAACTGTGTCCTTCTTTATTTCTTCCTTTCAAAACTTATTGCCCGGCTGTCTGTATGCACGTCCTATCGGTGCCTGACTGTATTCTCCTGCACTCTAGTGGCGTAGGTATGTACTACCTCGCGAGCTACGTTACCACTCAGGCGCTTGCCCTCTGCGCACATGTGATCGTTGGGGCCGGCACTGCGGAATCTCGGGAAGTCGCCATTGCTGTTTGGTGAAAAGGAAGAGATGGACGTGTGTGGCTTCTCTCTCCCTAAGGAGATGATTTCTCCGAAAATGTTCGAGCCTGGTTAAGGTTACATACGTAGGGCTTTTGCCCTGGAGAATTCTGCAAGTGTTTTGGTTTATTATTCCTCGTCTGGAATTTGCATGTTATGTTTTTCTACAATGTAAGTAAGTAGCATATACTACCGAAGCTGTCCTCACAACTTTCATCTGGAGGAAACTGTAAGTGTTGTTACAACTAAACCCTTTACTGATTTTTGGTGAAAGACCTGAAAATTTTCCTATGTGAAGAAAGTGTGTGCGACACCATGTAAACTGGCGTCATCTAAAAACTAAGTCTTGCCTTGTGGAATTTCAAATTTTCGGCTTCTTAATTGGAACTTATAGCATGTGTAATTATGTCTGTTAAATTGGGGCTTGCGTACTGTGTGAAAGAACGTTTTTGGATTCTTCGAAAACGTAATTGGGTAACCTAGTGTTAATTAATAACCTTTCTAGGCCTAAAGGTTTTGTGATAAAGGCTATCATTTTACTGGAATAATTTAACAAGCGAGTCGCTTCAGGGATGTGGGTGTTACGTGTACAGTGTGTCCCTGTGCCTTTCTTTCTTGCTTCTCTGGTTAATTTTATTTTAATTTAACTTAGTTTTATTCTTCCTTTTGGGTTTTGGGTTATTTTCTGCGTCTGTTTTCTTGGTCCTTTGTTAGTTTTCGCCTATTGTTGTTTGCGGCCTGTGATTGGCCCCTTCCTTCCCTTGACCCATTGTTGGTCGTTGCCATGGGAATGCTAATGTTGTTGATGTTGTTGTGATGGGATTGATGATTTGTATTTGATGTGCCGATGATGAATTCTACCTTCTCCGCGGATTTCCTTGGTCCATTTAATTTTTCTTTGAGATTTTAATTTTACCTTCTGCTCATTTTTCCTCCCGGTGTTTCGGTGCTTATTATTATTATAATTTCTTGAAAAGTGCACGTAATACCTACCCATCCTTGCAGGGGGTCGTTTGACACATCCTAAAAAGGGGTTTTCAGTATCAATATCAAAAACTTTTTCTGTCAAGGTTGTTTCTCACGGTTGAAAGGATGTTAAAAAAAACTTTTGTACTGTACCAAGAAAACCTTTGGTTGTAAGAAAACTTGAGAGTTCATGAGGGGTTTCATAAATCTACATTATCTTGCTAAGTCTTTCAAGAACTAAATAATTATTTTCTTTATAAACGGTCGACCGTAGGGTTTTGGTTTGAGTTTAAATATTTTTAAATTTTAAATTTTATTATTTTCCAGCGAGGATATTCCTTCCTATTTGTTTATCACTTAATTATGCTGATTAAATATCTTGTTCCCCAAGGTGTTGGTGTTTTCCTTTAAAAGGGGTGATAATTTGATATGACCAGGTGTATTTTATCCGCTCCTTTGGGGGCCCTGTTTTATTTTCTCATGGTAAGTGCCCTTTTTTCTTTAATTTGTCTTGGTCTAGCACGTTTCCACGTATCTGAACCGTGCCTTTGGTACACGGTCAGACCCTTGGTGCTGTCACTTGGGGTAATTATGCCTTTTATTGCTCTAAGTGTTACAAGGTTTATATTGTTTGATTATTACTAATATATATTAGTACATGTTTGATAATTTTTTATTCCTCCTTATTTCATATTAGCTACAAAATATCAATGTTCATATGCATAAGTAATTTTTAAGGTATTGTCTACGTATTATTCATTTATCAGTGGGACGTAAGTTACTAAATAGTTTAACTAGATTTTATTTCAAACTTATATTTAAAAAAAGCAATATTCAAAAGAAAAGATTCACTTAATAATATATTGTTTCGTGGGGGTTTTATGCGTTTCTTAGTGGGATGTTTCAATCGTTTATAATCCTTTTCTTAACTTCGTATTGTTGCATTATCTTGCCTTATTTGCCCAGTTGGGTAGCGGTATCATTGCTGCCTTATCTAGCGCATCCTTCTTTTGTTCTCGCATGGTGACACTGATTTGTTTTTGTTTAGATCTTGGCGTTTGATCGTTGTTGATTCTCAGTGTGTGTGGACGCCTTTAGTTACCGTGCCTGCCTTGATTTCTATTTTACTGTGTTTTTTTCTTCTATGTTTTGGGCTGGTTATGTGTTAAATATATTTTTCGACTGGATGGTCCTCACGTTTTAATTTCATGTGATGATTAATGGAACTATGCCTCATACCATATTTTGGGTGGGTGATACCTCCACTGGGAATCGTCATAAAATCCTCTCGTTCATTTCAGCCTAACTATTCATCCCACATTCAATTTTATGAAATTTTATTAAATATCAAAAGGTGTGTAAAAATAGTGGTAGTTTATGGTGCACCATATCTCGGTACTGTTAGTAAAGAAAATTTATTTTAAATCCCTATATTTATTTTAGTGTTATTGATTTATTTATTTTGTAGAAGAGTTATTATATTATTACTATATATTTCCCTATATTTTTCACATTTTCATTTATTTAGAAACTTGATTGATTTCAAAGTTTCCTTTATTGTAATCTGTTCTAAACTTCATTATAATTTTATTTTAAAGAATACTGGTGTTCTCCTGAGATGACCTGCTCAGCATTTCCTGGGGATCACAGAACTTTTTGTTAATGGGGTGGGTTTGCAGTACAGATTTCATCGCTTCTGCTTGTGTCTGGGTAAGTTAAACGTTTTCTTGAGGGTTTGTGTGTTGGATCTTTGTTTATTTTCGATTTCATTTTGCTGTTAACGTAACCCTATGGCGTTTGTTTAGCGTAACGCCATTTCTTTCATCTCGGGCTTGCGTTGCAACCTGTTCAGAGCTATAATGCTCTTTCCCTGTATGTTATCGTGTTGATGCTAGACTCGTTGGCTGAATGGTCAGCGTACTGGCCTTCGGTTCAGAGGGTTCCGGGTTCGATTCCCGGCTGGGTCGGGGATTTTAACCTTCATTGGTTAATTCCAATGGCTCGGGGGCTGGGTGTTTGTGCTGTCCCCAACATCCCTGCAACTCACACACCACACACAACACTATCCTAAACCACAATTGCACGCAGTTAACACTCATGCGAGGGTCTGCCTTACAAGGGTTGCACTCGGCTAGAAATAGCCACACGAAATTAATTAATCTTGTTGATCATTCTCTTGAGTTCTGTTCCCGTTTCTTGGATTTTAAATCATTGTTGTTGGAGCTGATGAGCTCATTATTATATTGTTACTGTTTATTCAGATCATCTATTTATCAAATTTTAAAGTCTACAAAGGAAGGAAAGGAAAAAAATGTCTAAATTTAGTGCTTTAACTTATGCTCTGGTGCATAAACAACAGCAGTTCTAATTGGCTGTTCACTTGCTACTAGTGCAAATATTGTAGTATAGCCTATTTGTTATGTGTGTGGAGAAACTCCTCATGTTTATTGAAGAATATCCATTTCCTGAACTGACTTGAAAAGAGGAAGGCCCAAAGAGTCTAGCGTTCAAGGCCGTATAACTCAACAGTGCTCGGCTTGCACACGCTATTTTGTAGTGAAATCGGTGCTCGGCCTGTGCGGCAAAATTCGGGATAGTCGTATCGGCTCCCATAGCTGTCCATCACGGGCGCATTGGTTCGCGCATCTACAGCATTGTTCTTAACTGAACGGTTGTATTGGCTCCCTAAATTGTTTC
Organism: Anabrus simplex; assembly: GCF_040414725.1. Taxonomy (NCBI): domain Eukaryota; kingdom Metazoa; phylum Arthropoda; class Insecta; order Orthoptera; family Tettigoniidae; genus Anabrus; species Anabrus simplex. The sequence continues at coordinate 169,755,044 of NC_090269.1, read as the reverse complement.
TAATCGATTCCATATTTAAGTGAAGTCTTCCACTTTTTCCGGATGAAAGTGCCTTATGCTTGTGTGATGTGATTCTCATGCCATCTTATATCATGCCGTTTATTACTGGTGAATTTTAAATTCAGCTTCCTTACTCATGCAGTGATCAGGTGGAAGTGTGCAAGACAAAACTGTAGAACATTTGTGAAGTTGACGTACAAGACTAGTATGGCAGTGTGAAAGACAAAATAGTAGAAAATTTGTGAAATTGATGGACATGACTAGTATGAGAGAAAATCTAATTCAAACCACGAGAAGGAACACGACAACAGGTTAGTTCGGCAAAAAATTAGCAATTCACTGAAGAGAATGGCAAAAACAGCCATCGCCGAATGACCAGCAAAAATTGTAATGCACGAAGTAATGAAGAGTGGGAAAATGGGGATTCTGAGTTCATATGATGTCTACAGAATACGAACAAATGTAAATGCTACAAAGTTGGAGACAGACCCAAAGTTACACAAAACCTTAGAGCAGTTGCGTGAAAGTGTCCATGAGGCTGAATAAACAACTATTGGAGGTGTCAACTTCTTGGTCCATGACAGAAGTTAGAGGAATGGAGATCCGCTTGGCTCAGACATGGTAGAGAAGAATACAAAACACTGCCTTGTCTAACGATTTCCAGGAGATCGGGAAACGTCTGAAACATTTATTTCCTCTAGCCCTACTGCCTCCGTCACAGGCGCTTCTTAACGACTTGAAATGTCTGAAGTCAAAAAGCATGTGGTAATTATATGAATGAATTCGACATTCCTTTTGAAACGAGGGCTACTTTTGTTAATGGAGGAGACCGGACAATAAACTACTGCGATTCGTTCCATATCGTGTGAGTTGGCCGTGCGGTTAGGGGCGCGCAGCTGTGAGTTTGCATTCGGGATATACTGGATTTGAATTCCACTTCCGGAGGTCCTGAAGATGGTTTCCGTGGTTTCCCATTTTCACACCTTAATTAAGGCCACGGCCGCTTCCTTACCATTCCTTACCCTTTCCTGTCCCATCGTTGCCATAAGACCTATCTGTGCCGGTTCGACGTAAATCCAGTTGCAAAAAATTAAAAATCGTTCCATGTAAAATTCAACCAGGAATTTAATGCTGCTCACCCTAATAAATGAATAATTTTACGACAGTATTGAAGGGAATTCAAGCTGACACGTAAATGAAGTTTCGAAGCAATACCGACAGATGAAAATCAAAGAAACGGAACTCGTTTGATATAATGATGCAGGCATCTATGAATGCCTACCATCATGAGAAGATCAGTGGACTGCAGTACAGGAAAGAGATCAGCTACAAATTTTCCAGAACATGTTTATAACATGGATTAAAGTAGGCCTACTTAAGCTAACAACGTGTTTAACGATGCCAGTCTTTTAGAATTGATAGTCCTAAACCTGTTAAATGGGAAGGAAAATGTTGTTAACGCAGCAGGAGCCGAAGCGATCTAACTTCAGTGTTGAAGCGGGAGCCAAAACTTCCTGCACAAGTCAACAGCTAAACGGCAAATCCGGTTATTGGGAACCGAAACCGCTCCATCCCAAAATTGGCATAACTCGGGACTGCGACATGATAACACGTACCGAGAGGTGTCGTTCGTTTCGTATACGGTAGATCCTTGCATATCTATAACAGCATTTCGGATGAGATATGACTACACGCTTGACAAATTGTGAAATATTTGAGAATTTTGTGGAATTTCTGACGATGTGATCTGATCTGACGAAGGTTTAAGCTTATTGTAAATACAAACAAGAGAAATAATGAGTCGAAATGAATCGGACAAGCCTAAAATGTTCGAGGCTGAGTGAGTGTACGGGAGCCTGTGAACAGTACAGCATACGGAAGGTGAGAGCCGCCAGTCGTACCTACAGGTCAACTGCTCCTGTCGAGCCTCTGCGGATAGAGACGCCCGAGAACACTCAAGAAGTTCGAGGTGACAGTGTGACTTCACAATATTCGCAAGAGGAGAGGAGATTACAGAAGAAGAAAACACTTTAAACTCTGCACATTCACTTATTTTTATTATCAACCCACCGACCCACCAGGCGTATTCTACAGCCAAGAGACCTGAGGAGTGAACTGACACCAGGAGCGCGACAAAGACCCAGTGCAGTGGATTCGGTCAAAACTAGCGAAAAGAAACCTGGCAGGAACTGGACTCGGGCCTCTTACAGATAAAAAACATATAAGAGACGCAAAGAAACAAAAACATAACAGTAATAAGGGTAAATACATTTATTATGGAGTAAAAATCAAAAGAAAATAGTATAAGTAAAACAAGGGGGCCAAAAATCAAATAGGTAATATCAATAATATGTGGCCCGTGATTAAAATACACCAGACTCAATGATAATAGTATCTTCACACACGCTTACCTTTGTAAAGGACGTGACGAAAAGTTTGGTATAAGGATTTGGTATCTATATTAATTGGTTGAAGAATATTAATTTAGGTGGGTACAAAACATTCCTTTGTAGCACGTCAGGTCAAGACAGTCATATGTTTAGGGAGTAATAGCATCATATCATAACATAATCTCATTCAATTCCTCAGTCAAGACACAAAGACTCCCAACAACAAAATCACGTCCCCAGAGAATACAATCACATAAAGTAAAAGGAGCATAAAATGGGAGAAGAGGGAAGGGTGCACCGAGCTCTTAAAATTCAACCAGAGAGAAAAAAAAGGGAAAAGGGGCAGTTACCATGGTTTCACGCAGAACAACAAAAATATGGAAAGCCAACCCTCAAGGAATAAAACATATTAAACTAGAAAATAGGTAAGGAAAGCCAATGATGGCAATGTGAAACGAGCAATAAAAAATAAGTAAATTAGGCACACAAGGTATCACGAATAAAGCGTTAGAACCACCCACGCTCACACAGAGACCAAGGGGTCAGGTCGTCGCAAATAAAGGGATCTATAAGAGCGTCAACGCACAGCACATAATAAAATAAACAACCCCTCTCGAGCTCAGACAATATGAACCAGAAAGTGGTCCATCAAAGAGACGAAGTGTCTCCAACACCAAAACACACAGAAGCAGGCAAATCGCGTAGTTAGCTTGAATTCATACCAGGTCCATGAAATGGACATGAATTATACAGAACACGCGATAAAATAATACAACATGAGCTCAAGCGGAATGTTAATGAAGCGATCTGAGAAAAATGTCTCTGCCGGCACACAGCAAACAATCACATATACACACATGAATCCGTGTTACCTTCAATTCACAAAATAAACATATTGGATCAGTAAAAGAAAATCAAGGTTAACACACGAATAAATTAGAAAAAACACGTAATGAGGGAAGCCTTTCTAACCCAACAAAAAATATTAAAGAAAAATAAATATCTCGATTATATAAGCAATTAACATTCTCATAAGGTCGAGATGTGTACAAAGACATCTCGAATTTGTTAAAATATCGTTTATATGCCATAAAGGCGACTTGAAAATCCAGTCCTTCCATCTTCTCAAGTCAAAAATCTCCAAAAAACCAACCAGAAAGATAATCCAACAAGACGGGGCAGAAAAGAAATGCTTTGACCTATCCTATCGTATGAGATGCCATCTGTCGGAATAGGGAAAGATTACATAGTAACTTTACATGATGGGAAAGAGTAATACTGTAGTTCATAGATAAGATACAAGAGTTCGCTAGGAATGTGAAAACGTCAGAAAAAGTAAACGTACCATAAAGTGATATCGTGCGGTTGAGGAGTGACACTGTTCATCTCAGCGACTCCGAAAATTGTGGATTCGACACTAATTTCGATTACTTTTATATGCCAGGAATTTAATGCTGCTCACCCAAATAAATAAATCATTTTACGACAGTATTGAAGGGAATTCAAGCTGACACATGCATGAAGTTTCGAAGCAATACCGACAGAAGAAAATCAAAGAAACGGAACTTGGTTGATATAATGATGCAGGCAGCTATAAATGCGTACGTTCATGAGAAGATAGGACAATCGCATACTCCATGTTTACCTAGAGTAATCTGGATATTCGACTACTGCAGAAGAGGTGATACAACGAAGCGGAGCGAGCGAAGAGCAGCAAAACACTCCAATTAAGGAAATTCCTCTAACAAGCAATCAGTTTGCATCCGGAAAGTAACAAGTGATAAGCTTTAACAGCTTCATTTCAAGTAATACTAATCCCGTATTGACCGTAATCAATTAGTGAATAATCAAGATAAACTTAAATATTATAACTAAGTGGTCCGCCTGTTCAGTACAATATATAATTTATTATATTTAGTACATGTTTCGTCCCCTAAGGGACATCATCAGCTAATAATAAATTAACATTAATATATAACACAAAATTGATATTATTAAAATTGGAAAGACACATTAAAATATTGATGTATGGTTACGACATTTAAAATAAGATCTTCGAAAGTTTGTTAAAATTGTAAGTCATATGATAGTAAAACAGTTAAATTGTCCATTTTACTCTTGATGATATTCTTGGAAAATACCAGTTTTGCTTTATAAAATCTTAAATGATCAATTGTTAAGTAGCACAATAGCACAATTCGAGTTGCTGGACGTCTCCAGGCTAGAGAGTGCCCTACACATTAAAAGACAGGTTGCAATCCCGTGACTTATAGGATATCAGTATGAAGTTGCAAGTACTATTACTTTCGAAAAGCATGCTAGACAGAATAGAAATGGGTGAATATTGGAATAAAGAGATGCATAGTAAAGAGAAGAGATTCATCAAGAAAATAACGATCAGAGTGAAGGACAGTGAGAAGCAGATGATTATGGCAGAATGTGAGACTAAAAGAAAATGATCAGAATTTGGTGAAATTATCCAAAATATGCCGATAAGGAAAGAAAGGCTCCAAAATAGAGAAATAAGAGGTGTGGTGTGGTGGCTAATGGGAATGTATAAAAAAAGGGGCTGAGAGAGAAACATAATGTAAACCATTGTTCACTCTGTTGAGAAATAATGGAAGAGGCTCATGCAGTGAGAGTATGTAGGGGAACTGTTGCACTTAGAATTAAACATTTGGGTGGTGAAAATAAAGAATATAAAGGGAGAAATAATTCTATACATTTGCTAAATTGTTAAACAAAGAATGGATCACACCAGGACGAATAGCAAAGTTTTTGTATTTTAAGATGTATGTGGCAAAAGGAAACGAAACAAGAATAGCACTAACTAAAAGTATGAAAAGAAACCAAAAACAAAGTCAACGTTCAGAGTCATGGTTGTATTGTTGTCGTCACTGTTAATGTGTTCAATTGCATGTGAATCTGCTTAGCTTACAATAGATGAAATGTGTCTTCCTCAGCTGCTGGAATTCCGTATCTGTAAATCGAGAATTCACGGTGTCTATTGTAAGCTAAGGAGAAATCTGTTCGCACTCATAACAAAACAAATACTCGTGCCAATTAATAATAAGGGTAAGATACATGTTGTCCTAGAAAATAAAACACTGTTTATGCCTAGGACAGGACAAAAATAAATAGTTTTTTTTGAAGTACAATTTAGAGATTAGGTGGAAATAATAATTGGGTGTAAGTGTAATGTTTAACATCGTAGTAGATAAATTTAAATATAACACGCAAAACATTCATGTGTCAGAATAATACGAATTGCAATAAATGATTGGTCTCTCCTCATTTCCAGGGGATCCGGAACTAGGGGATGGGAGTATTTTGTTCTTTCTACTATTACATTCCCGACAAATACCGTTGTGTATGTCTTACACGATGCGCCATCACATGATAAATTATTAATTTCAATTCCCCTCTTTCGAAGAAAATCACATAATTCACATGTTCTAATTGTTACCGAGAGTAATCTGGATGTTCGATTACTGCAGAAGAGATCATAGAACGAAGTGGAGCGGGCGAAGAGCAGCAGAACACTCCAATTAAGGAAATTCCTCTAACAAGCAAGTAGTTTGCATTCAACGCAGGGTGAGGGTTAACTTGGAGCTAAAAGCTGGTTCAGAACTTATCGATCTCAGCCAAGTTACCTGTAGAAGTTGAGACCAAGTAGGGAAGAGTAAGAACTTTGAGCGTACCTCAAACACTAGGTTTGTAAGGCCATTGTAGAGTTCGAATTGTCTCCAAAGAACCTATTTACAAAAGGAAGGCTAATCTTTTGACTTGATCGCAGCCCTAACCATGGCCGACAAAGATTCTGAGTTGAAATTATATGAAGTTAGATATGATATACGAAGTTAAAAAGTGTTCAGGTTCTTCATGTGTGTTGAAATGTTCGTGATGTCGTCATGACCGGAAGTGGAAGCCATTTGAAATCCTTGGTGGTAATGATAGTAATTATTGTAATTGTGGTAATGAATTGTGTCCTCTTTTGAAAACGATAATATATCATTAAATGGGACATCCACCTACTTTGTATGGATCCCCTCTCATAACGAGTAAGTGGGACAACCTGCGAAGAAAGCTGCGCAAGATAGTAAACCGAGAACATTTCGGTATATCTTTCCGATTTAGCTCTACGAAGAAAAAAAGCAACACATGCACAATGGAGTCAGGAATAGCGAACACCAAACATATTTGAGGACGCTATTACTGTATCATATAAACAGGCAAAAGTTCAGCGTTACTCACGCAAGTTTATAACATAGTAATCATGGCTGACGGTGGGCGAATGGACACTGCCATTGGTTGAAGGCTAGTCCAATGAAATGTCGTTCCCGTAATTTAATACAGGCAGAAATTATGACCAACTTACGCGATGAAAAGACCTAAGAGTGAGGCAGTGTAAAAGAATAACCATATGAAACAAATAAGATTAACAATATCTGGCCATCTTGAAGTATGGCAGTGACATTTCATAGAGCAAATCTTCAGGCGATGGCACAGTCCATTCGTGCCACCGCCAGCCACGATTATATAAGAACATGTTGAAATAGTTGAGACGTTTCAATGCAGTAATTACGATTCTAAACACTACAAACCATACAAAGAAAGTATTTTTTCTAGCACTGGCATACCAACCACATTCCCGACCCCCTTGTACTCGGCGACGACATGAAAAACAACACAATTGAACTTCTCATTCACTAATAATTAAACTTGTAACATTAATAACGCATCCATCGCACGATGCCATGTCAATATAATTAGAATGTTTTCTGTATCAACAATGGACAGATGCACTGCTGCCTAGATGTGGAGGCGTTATGTACGAAGAAAGACGTAGTAGGCTTTGCTGGTATCAATTGTATCATTTCCTGACCAGTAACCCAATAGAATGCCGTGGTGTAGTAATGTGAAAAGAAAGGTGATTGTGGTCCAGGGCTAAGTACCGTAACATGTGAAAAGAAACGTAATCGCGGTCCAGGGCTAAGTATCCTAACATGTGAAAAGAAAGGTAATTGTGGTCCAGGGCAACGTGCCGTAACATGTGAAAAGAAAGGTAATTGTAGTCCAGGGCTAAGTATCCTAACATGTGAAAAGAAAGGTAATTGTGGTCCAAGGCTCAGTACCATAACCAATCCAGACCAATGGTCTTATCCATGCCCTACCCTAACCAGTACAGACCAGGGGCCTTACGCCCCCAGACCCCCTTTGCTAACAGATGGACTAGTTCCTAAGTACAGTGGTTGACAGCTTTGTGCTTCGTCATCGGCAAGTCGTCTGCGAGAAATAAACATAGGACAGTCATACCGCGCGTAGATATTGCCGATGCAAGCGGTAACCATGGTACTAATGCTGCTTGAGATGGACTGAACTTTTAATTATAAACATAATCTCCTGCAATGCCATTCTTTCCAAAATGGAATACCAACAGAACTTTCATAACAAGTAATGCCAGGGTGGGATTACATCATAATAGCTTCTCTAGTCACCTATACCACACAAATACTGTGAAGCCTCCACACCGTGTATGAAATGGAACTGCTATTGGAGACTAACCACTGGCTTTTCGCTTCCAGAAGATATTAGAAACAACAGAAGACATTCATGAAATCTATCGACAATCGTCAACACCAGTCCTGACATTCATTCCTTTACTAGACAGAAGTATATCTTGCAATAATTCAGTATCTCAGAGACATTCATTTGAAATTTAATTTACTTTACTTTATCATTTTGCATTTATGTTTTCCTTGTTATGAACGTCATTTTTTTTAAAAAAATTGGTGTTACCTTGTTTTTACCTGTACAAGCTAATTTATTGCTTTCTATTTTCGGATTATACAACTCAAAGCAACAGTTTATGTCAATATAAATTTAGAAATGTAAATGTGACTGGCTGTATGGCCTAAACGTCGATTGCTATAAAATACATAAATCACTCCAAATGATATAAGAAGCTTTAACTGAGCCAAGGCGAAACTGTCGACAAATTTAGGAATCATCCTGAGTAGGTCATTGATCTAGAATAACCATCATTATAATTGCTCGGCCAAGATCGAAACAAGGAAGTGTGGACATTCTCTTCTAGATGGCACTACTTAAGAACTATAATTGTGCACCCTAGTGCGAAGTGAAGGAACCGTTTTTTTGAAGAAATTAGGTATTCATAAGTTTGTTCTTTGTTAAATTTCTTTTAGTCATTTTTTGGGTTGGCAGTATAACCCTTCTCTTTCCGCCATTTCTGTAATTAATTTTCCACCAATAAGGTGTTTCTTCATCGTCTTGTGTATTTGTTTTTGCTGTCGGCCAATAAAAATTTGTGGGCGGGTTGTTATCATTCATGAAAGGTCTCGAATGTTCCACGAGGGTATATAAACTGCTGATTTTCTTGTCTCGGGGCCACTTCAGTAACATCTTTCGTAGTGTGTGAACATATAGAGCAGGGGGTGGGAAGCGCCTCTTTCTCCAAGCAGCAGTTCATCTACAAGGTAATGGCCTGTTAACATCTTCATTTCTTGCCAGCTCAGCAGTTTAACTCTCGGGGAGGGTTCGAAACCTTTAGTATGTAAACTACCCTTTTAAAATGTAAATTCCTTTCTGTCTATCTATAAATTACAAATCTGTAAAGCGGGGATAGAGAGTGCTTCACCCTCTCAAACTCCCCTTTATTTTGAATTTGAGGTGACTATGTTTTCGTAACCGTTTTTCTCTTCCTCCTTAAAGTCTTAAACGTAATTGCCAACTATTCACCTCCCTAATATGGGATTAGCCCCTGTATAACTGGCCGAGTGCCACCTAGGTTTTAAGAAGTTTCATGTAGGAGTGCAAGCTACGCCTCCAGTCAATTTGTTTTTTGGGCCATTTAATTAACCCAGTGTTTGTTTTCTTCATGTGAAGGCCCTGTAGGTTGGGTACAAGATACCCCTGTTTCACGGTATGTGCGCCTTAAGGGCAGTTAGGAATAAAGGTTGTTGTAGCCTTTAACAGGCTGGTAAAATTGAGAGCGGGTCTGCTCTTTTCATCTTAACATTGTAATTAGGAGCAAGTGCTCCTTGTACTTAGCGGTTTTCTGCCCTGTAACTATTGTGGTGGTGAGCTGAGAGCTCAGAAATTAATCTTGGGGCTAGAAGCCCAAATCTTGTAACAATTGTAATTTCTTAAATTGTTTTCCCGCTACTTGGTACCTGTTACTCTGTTGTTGTTATCTGTTGATTTTGAAAAGAAAATATAACCTTTGTTAAAGTTTTAAATTAACTTTAATTTCGTAAGTTGAGACCTATTCCCGCCTGCACCTTCTTTCACCTCTAACTACCACGGATAACTCCGTAACAATAGTAATAAGGGAATAATTAGGGTACTAGAGCAACTTGGTATCAATCCAGGAGCCAACACACTGCAAGCCTCCCAGTGAATGGATCTACTTAGGATTATGAAAGCCCAGCGTGCAGCAGAGGAAATTACTAAAGAAGCAAGAGGCAGGAAAAAAGGAAGCTTCTAGTTTGCAGGATGATCAAGAAAAGATCCAGACAATGCTGATTATGGGTCTGGCTGTTTCTAGGAGCTGGCATGCATCCATATGTCAGTTAATATCAAAACAAACATTAAACTTGATATCCTGAAAATGACCTTAAAAATATTTGACCTATTATCTCAGCAACTATTACAGATACATGTATCTAATTTTACACTATGTTACCATCTTAGTATACTGCAGCTACTGAACCACCAAAACATTTTTGACTCCAATGGTGTCTTACTTACAGAAGAAAAAATGGACTTAAAACTGAACATAATTTAAAAAAATCATAACTAATTATTTGTCTGCGTCTTCTGATTCTGTTTAAGTAATCAGAAAAGAAATGATACTATACTTTCCAAAAATTTCAGATCTCTATCTGTCAAAGGTTCTGAGATAATGACTCATCAATATTGCAAATTTATCACTGTAGGTATACAGCGTACTTATCCCTTTAAGAAAGGCCTTCTTTGCTTGTGTTGGTCTACATTTTATTTTCTCCTTACTTCTGCCATCGTTAGTTATTTTACTACCCAAGTAACTATAGGCCTATTCATCTACTTCCTTTAAGCATTTCCTAATTTAATATTTCCTGCAGCAACTGACTTCATTCGACTGCACTCCATTACTTCTGTTTCCCAATATTAATTTTAATCTTGTATTCCGTACCCAAGACTCGGTCCATACCATTCAGCAATTTCCCTAGATCTTCTGCATTCTCAGATAAAATAAGAATATCATCAGCATATCTCAGGATTTTCTTTTCCCGTTTTTGGATTGTGATTCCCTTCGTAGAATTCTCTTTGACTTCATTCACTGCCTGTTCTATATAAACAGTGGAAAGCAGGTGGAGACAAACTGCAAAGTTGCCTCACTCCTTTCTGGATTTCTGATGTTTTTTCAAAGCCCTTGATTCTTATCACTGCAGACTGATTTTTATACAGATTGTAGACAATTCTTCGTCCTCAGTATCTGATCCCGATCACCTTCAGTATCTCAAATAGCTTGATCCGATCAACATTATCAAATGCCTTTTCAAGATCTACGAACGCCATGTATGTGGGATTGTCCATCTAAATCCGATCCTCTAAGATCAGACGTAAAGTCCGGATTGCTTCACGTGCTCCTACATTTCTCCTGAAGCCAAATTAATCTTCTCCCAACTCAGTTTCAACTTGTATTTCCATTCTTCTCCGTATAATACGTGTTAACATTTTGCAGGCGTGAGATACTAAACTAATGGTGCGGTAGTTTTCATACTTGTTAGCACCAGCCTTCTTGGGAATAAGTATAATAACATTTTGCCGAAAATCGGATGGCATTTCTCCTGTCTCATATATCTTACACTTTAAATGGAATAACCTCGCCATGCTGGTTTCTCCTAAGGCAGTCAGTAATTCAGAGAGAATGTCATAAGTCCTAGGTGCCTTGTTACTATACAGATCTCTCAAAGCTCTGTCAAATTCTGATCTCAAAATAGGTTCCCCATTTCATCAGCATCAACAGCCTCTTCTCGTTCCAGAACCATATCATGTACATTTTCACCTTTATACAACTGTCGGATATGTTCCTGCCGTCTTCCTGCCTTGTCTTCTTTCCCTAGAAGTAATTTTCCATCTGATCTCTTAATATTCATACACCTAGTTTTCCTTTCTTCAAAGGTTTCCTTGATGTTCCTATATGCATCATCTAAGTTTCTTAGGATCATATAACCTTCGGTATCCCTGCACCTCTCCTTCAGCCATTCTCCTTAGCTGTTCTGCACTTTCTATCCACTTCTTTCTTTAATCGCCTTTATTCCTTTCTCCCCTGCTCATTTTGAGCATTCTTGTACTTTCGACGTTAATCAGTCAGGTCTATTATCTCCTGAGTTATCCATTGATTCTTAGGTGATATTTCCTTTCTTCCTATCATTTCTTCAGCAGTAATAGGGACCTCATTCTTCACGATGTCCATTCTTTCCCTAAAGTTTTTCCTTCAGCCTTTTCATTTAGTTTTTGTGCAACATGTTCCTTGAAACAGTCCCTCACACTCTTTTCTTTCAACTTGTCTAGATCCCATCACCTTGCATTCCTTCATTTCTTCATTTTCTTCAAATTTAGATGGCCTTTCATGACCAACAAGTTATTGTCAGAGTCCACGTCTGTTCCTGGGAAAGTTTTGCAACCCAACACCTGGTTTCTGAATTTCTGCCTAATCATAATGAAGTCTATTTGCTACTTTATAGTGTCTCCAGGTCTCGTCCACGTATACAGCCGTCTTTTTGTGCTGTTTGAACCAAGTATTAGCAAGGACTAAATTATGATCGGTGCAAAATTCAACCAGCCGACTTCCTCCTTCATTCCTTTGTCCCTATCCAAATTATCCTACTGTATTCCCTTATCTTCCTTGGCCTATGACTGCAACCAGTCACCCATCACAATTAGATTCTCGTCACCTTTTACATATTGTATTATATCTTCTTTCTCTTCGTATACTCTTTCGATTTCTTCATCATCTGCTGAACTAGTAGGCATATAGACTCTCACTATTGTGGTGGGCATTGGTTTGGTGTCTATCTTGACAGCAATGACCATTTCACTATGCTGGTCGTAGTAGCTTACCCGCTGCCATATTTTCTTATTAATGATTAAACCAAATCTTGTATTTTCCCTGTTTGATTTTGTGTTGATAATTCTGTAGTCGCCTGACCAATAATCCTGCTCTTCCTGCCAACGTATTTCACTTACACCAACTACATCTAACTTTAATCTATCCATCTCCCTTTTTAGATTCTCTAACCTACCACAACGATTCGATAACATTTCACGCTCCGACTCGCAGTATGTGAGTATCCTTCTTCCTGATGATTGCTCCCTTTCGTGTAGTCCCCGCCCGGAGATCCGAATGGGGAACTATTTTACCTCCGGAGTATTTTACCTGGGAGGAAGCCATCATCAATACATCATTCATACAGAGAGAGCTGCATGTCCTCGGGAGTTAGTTATGGCTGTAGTTTCCCGTTGCTTTCAGCCGTATAGCAGAATCGACACAGCTAAGCCCTGTTGATTATTATTACAAGGCCATATCAGTCAATCATCTAGACTGCCGACCTTGTAACTTCCGAAAGGCTGCTACTCACCTTTCGATGAACCATTCGTTAGTCTGGTATCTCGACAGATACCCATCCGATATGGTTGCATCTGCGGCTCGGCTATCTGCTTCATTGGGACACGCAAGCCTTCCCACCGCGGCAAGGTGACATGGTTCGCAGGGGAGGATTTTCTCAATTAACAACGCTTACATCTCTTCACTAGTTACAAGACAGCAGTTCGATTCTCGAAATCAAAGGCTTATCGATACTCTAGCGCAGTCAGCGGTTCGCATATCCCGTGTAGTCAACACGATACACACAGGTAACGCACACAGCAGTTCTATTGTTGAAATCTGAAAGCTACAGCAAACACAAGGTATGTTTAAATGATGAGACTCGTCGTCTTAGTGAGTTACCTGTCAACGAAGCATTCGGTGTTATTTAATTGCAAGGAATATCTACACGTTTTGGCAGTCGCATACTATGTATCTGTGAAAATTTTAATGTTTCCTATTGTTACGGAATTATCCGTGGTAGTTAGAGGTGAAAGAAGGTGCTGGGATGAACAGGTCTCAACTTACGAAATTAAAGGTAATTTAAAATTTAACAAAGGTTATATTTTCTTTTCAAGATCAAGAAATAACAAGAATGACAGGTACTCAGTAGCATAACAACAAATTAAGAATGTACAATTGCAATTTGTTAATGGATTTGGGCTTCGAACCCCCAGACACGCAATCCTTGAGCAATGAGCCCAACTTTACATATGAACAACGTTCAACAAAGGGGCAGAAAACCCCAACCATGCCAAGGAGCACTAGCTCCCAATTACCCAGTTAAGCCTGCTCGAGGCACACAAAAACCAAATTTAAGAAAGAGCAACCCGCTCTCAAAGTTCAAGCCTATTCAAAAGCCACACCAAACTCTACCTTCAAGCTGCCCTCCAGGCACACAAGAACAGGGGTAAAAATACCCAACCTACTGAGGCCTATTCAGTAAAGAAACAGGATAATTACGTGGCCCCAAAATAAAAACATGAGTGGAGGCGTAACTTGCACTCCTAATACACCTTTTTAAAACCTATTTGGCACTAGGCCGCTTATGCAAGGGCTAATCCCATACTACGGAGGTGACACGATAGGAAAACTTTATTACATTACAAAGAGAAGGGAAACTGTTATGAAAACGTAGTCCCCTAAAAACACTATGAGTGGGAGTTCGAGAGGGTTAGGCACTCTCTATTCCCATTTGTAGTTAAAGAGATAGAATTTTATACCAAGTGTCTTTTACATTTTAAAGGAAGGTTACATGATGAAAGTTTCGAACCTGCCCCGAGGGTTAAACTGCTGAGCTAGCAAGAAATGAAGTTATTAAAAGGCCATTACCTTATGGAAGAACTGCTGCCCGAAGGAAGGAAGAGGCGCTTCCCGCCCCCTGCTACATAATCACAATAGAAAAGATGTTACTGAAGTGGCCAGGAGACAAGAAAATCAGCAGTTTATATACCCTCGCGGAAAATTCGAGACGTTTCATGAATGATTACCCATACCCCCCCTCAATTTTATTGGCTAGGATCAAGCAACATATCCATATCGGAGAAGACATACGTTATTGGTCAAAAATTAATTAGAGAAATTCGGGATTGTCTAAATTCAAAACAAGCGGAAAGGGAAGGGTTATACTGCCAACCCAGAAAATGACTGAAAGAAATTTAACAAAGAACAAATTTATGAACACAAAAATTCTCAAAAAAACAGTTCCTTCACTTCGCACCAGGGTGCACAATTGTAGTTCTTCAGTAGTGCCATCTAGAAGAGAATGTTCACACTTCTCACTACAGAGAAAACAAATATAAATCGAAAAAGACACAGTTCAGAACTCTTCAAAATTTACAATAGCGACATCTTCTGAGAAACTTTAGAATTAACATGGTGGTTAAAGTTCAGGCTTCCTCCAGTAGAGGAGTTTCAAGTGGCGCAACGTTTGAATTAGCGGCGCGGAGGTGTACCGCCCGGTACAGACCTCCCCCCCCCCAAAAAGTCCCTACAAGGGGTAACACAAAAGAACACCAAATTTTCTTTTAAAACAAGGTCCAAGTTATGATGTTGATATAGAAATTAATTGCAGAAGGATTTACAAACAAGTTTTCTTAAATTTCCAGTTTCAAAATTCTTTGTAGTAACTTTTGATGTAATGTCTTTATGCTTGTAGTAGTTGAATTCAGAAGGAAAAACTTTTAATTATTGAAAGGAAAAAAAATTCTAAGTCCACCAAATATTGCAGTTGAATCCAAAAATGTAGTAATTGTTGATATGAAATGTCCATGTAGCTGATTAAGTTCATTAAATGTTGATTAAGTTTGACGGCCAGACCAGCCGCCGCTGCTTGTGTCCAGAGGAGGCCGCTCGGACCCCTTAAGTACCCTGAGATACCGCTCTCCCGCACCATAAGAGGGGTAGTGCTGCTGAAGCACACGCGGCGAAGGTTTACAGACCGCGGGCAAGTTGCAGGTGGTGCGCCGCACATCAGCCTTGGCCGGGTGGAGGGCTCCGGCTCGCCGTACACTGGTTGACCTCACTGAAGTAGATCGGGCCCGTTCTCTACTCCACTAGCGGCACGGCGCCGAGCGGCGGCGGAATTTGTTGGACCGTAATGATTTTCGGGTACAGTACTTGTGGTGGAGCTGAGGGGCCAGCGGCGTGGAAATATTTATTTCATTTTAATTAGCCACTGGTGTGGTTGAGCAGGAGACGGGAGCCTGGTAATCGCCATCGCAAGGACAGGATAGCAGTTTAACAGGTCGGGGGAGGTTGTACAATGAACGTTAGGAAACAAAAAACATAATTCCAAGGGCAGAAGGCCTCAAAATGAAACCAAAAATATAATTCAGATTTCCTTCAAAATGTAACAAAAAAATAAATACGAGCTAAGTTAGTGCGGAAATTACACAGGTTTCACCTGGGACAGGTGAACACTAAATATCCTCCTGGTGGCTGGATTGCTTAATAACAACGTGACCGGCGTAAGAAAATCTACAATTATGCACGGCCCATGAAATCTGGGGGCAAGCTTGCCCGAGGGAACAAAATTCTTGACCATAACCTTGTCGCCTACCTTCAAATGGGTGGGTCTCCGTCCAAGATCATATCTTTCTCTAACCTTTTCATGAGACACTTTAAGGTTGGCTTTAGCCTTCTTCCAAAGATCTTTAATATTATCTGGACTATTGTCTCAGGTAGAATATCACTAAGAGACCAAAGGTTAGAGAGCGGCGTGTTGGGTACAAACGTGAACATCAAGGAAGCTGGAGTAAACTTATGAGATTCATGAACCGCCGAATTCAAAGCAAAAGCTAACCAATGCAAGGACGTGTCCCACCTAGAATGATCATCGTGATGATGGGCAATAATGGCCGACCTCAGATTACGATTGACACGTTCAGCTAGAGATGGTTGAGGATAATAAGCCGAAGTAGTCACATGAGATATGGACAGATCAAAACAGAATTTACGAAAGAGATTGGATGTGAAAGCTTTAGCATTATCAGATACAATATATTGACACGGACCGAAAGAAGCAAAAATGGAATTTAAACAAGTAATGGTGGACTGAGCGGTAGCCAGCTTAGTCGGAAATAACCAAGAAAATCTAGTAAAACCATCTACACATACAAGGATGAACTTGTTGGCGTTCCCCTTTGACTGGGGGAAGGGTCCTACGTAATCGATGTAGAGACGTTCCATTGGGCGTGATGCTTGCTGAGAAGATAATAGACATACTTTTGTGGATATGGTGGGTTTACTAAGCCAACATGATTTACAAGATTTTACCAGTTCACGGATTTCTCCGTCCGTACCCTTCCAGATGAACATCTCACGAATCTTCTCACGGGTTTTAAAGATGCCTAAATGCCCCCTAATGGGGTCTCATGATAGTACTTTAAGATCATTGGTACAAGAACAGCTGGAACTACAACTTTCATTTTTTGATCATGCCTCGACGAGCAACATAAAACACCATTCATCAATACATAAGGGACGACATGTTCCCCCGAAGAAAGGGTTTCCATGATCGAAGCCAGCGTCGGATCTTCACGTTGATATTTTTCAATATCCCTAAACAACATGGGAGCATCTGTTAAGATGGCATTAACCTCAGATAGTATGGACACGGGAGGTGAAGAACTATCATCCAGATCAGGAGTCTCCACATCATTAGAAAACATACGGCTTAGTCCGTCAGCAACCACGTTTTCAGTACCTCTGATATGCCTAACATCAAATTGGAAGGCAGAAATTCGGATGGCCCACCGGGCTATACGACCAGTACGACGCGGCCTACCTAAGATCCAACTTAAGGCTTGGTTATCGGTCTCCAAGTCAAATTTGACATGTTCCAGATAGAGACGGAACTTTTCTAAAGCAAATAAGACTGCCAAACCTTCGAGCTCATAGAT
Organism: Anabrus simplex; assembly: GCF_040414725.1. Classification (NCBI taxonomy): domain Eukaryota; kingdom Metazoa; phylum Arthropoda; class Insecta; order Orthoptera; family Tettigoniidae; genus Anabrus; species Anabrus simplex. The sequence goes on along the minus strand of NC_090269.1, from coordinate 169,737,600 downwards.
GGAATATTTGGCTTCTTGAGCCGATAGAGTCCTAGATGCATAGGCGATGGGTCGCCTCCCTAGTTCAGTCTCTTGAAGAAGGACTGCAGCTACCGCCGCCGACGACGCGTCGGTTTGGACGATGAATTTCTTGGAGAAATCGGGCGTGGCCAGAACAGGGGCGTTACACAGAGCTAATTTGAGATCTTCAAAAGCGGCTTGTTGAGAAGGTCCCCACTCAAATTTGATGCCTTTCCTACGAAGTAAGTTCAAGGGCGCCGCTCTATTGGCGAAATTTGGAATAAATTTCCTGAAGAAATTCACCATACCAATGAACCTAGCAATACCTTTGATGTCCTTGGGAGGCTTGAAATACACGGATGGCCTGTGTTCTAGAGTGATCGACTGCAACACCATCGGGCGACATAATATGCCTTAGGAATGACATGGAGGGCTTAGCGAAGGCAACCTTGGACAACTTCACAGTTAACCCAGCCTTACGAAGGCGATTGAGGACTTCTCGCAGATGATCTAGGTGTTCTTCGAAGGTCTCCGAAAATACGACGACATCATCAAGATAGTGGTACAAGTACTCAAACTTGATGTCGGAGAAGACCCTGTCTAGCAGTCTAGTGAGTACAGCTGCTCCCGTGGGGAGCCCGAAAGGCACGCGGTTGTATTCATACAAATTCCAATCCGTGGCAAGGGCTGTCAGGTGCTTGGATTCCTCTGCTAACGGTATCTGGTTATAAGCCTGATTGAGGTCTAAGGTGGTGAAGAACTTAGCTTTACGAAACCATGAAAAACAAGAGTAAAGGTCTGGAAGGGGCACGGATTGTAACACCACCTTCCGATTGAGAGCCCTATAATCAATCACAGGCCTGAAGCCACCTTGGGGTTTCGGGACTAGAAAAATAGGCGATGAATACGCCGACTTAGAGGGCCGAATAATGCCGTTCTTCAGCATCTGATCAATGAGTTTCTTTCAGCGCCTTCATTTTAGGTGGAGATAGCCTATAAGGTGGAAAACGGACAGGAATCGAATCCGTAACCGCAATCTTGTATTCAATCAGGTCAGTAACACCAAGAGTATCCGAGAAAACCTCTGGAAACGACTGACACAACTTACGAATACCATCAGCCTGCTCCTCAGGTAGATGTCTAAGATCTAACAACATCTCGTCCTGGGTGGGCGAAACAGATGAACATGTTACAGAACTACATTTTAACAAAGGGATTTTGGAATTTCTATCAAATTTGAAAGAGCACGACTTGCTCTGAAGGTCGAGCACTAGACCGGTGTGAGAAATGAAATCAGCTCCCAATATAATGGGACAAGACAAGTGCTTGGCCACAAACAGTTTAAATTTCCAAGTAAATTTAGATATACGAATTTTGGCATTAGAAAACCTAAAGTTTCTAATGGAGAGGAATTTGTGGAAACATATTGAACCGAAGGCGAACAAAAATCAGGAAGACTACAAACAGTTTTTCAGTTGGAGTATCATTCAGCCGAAATAATAGAACAAACACTGCCAGAATCTAATAGAGCAGTTACAGGTTCGTTATTTAGTTCTATTTTGAGAAAAGGAACCGGTGCGGGGGTATCCGCCGCAATCCTAAGACATTCTTTGGGACCTTCAAATGATAAATTTGAAGACAGAATTTTCCCTGAAATTTCAGCATGATTACTTGGGGCTGAGCCTCGAGGAGAAGGGTTCGCCGACTCAGCCGAAACCCCTAGTCACTTATTATTATTGGCCTTGGTGGAAATTGCACCAAAAGTTGAGAAGGAGGGAGTGCTGTTAGCGTTAGGGCAGTTCTTGGCAATATGTGAAAACGCGCCGCATTTAAAACAACCTTGGGATGAACTTGCTCCATTATTTGTCCTACTAGATTTGATCAATGGACATTTATTGCGAAGATGGTCAGGCGACCCGCAAGCGTAACATTTACGGGGTGTGATGGGTCGGCGAGGTGGAGGCCTAAAACTACTAGGGGATGGAGGGGGTTCTTTCGCGACACGCAAGGTATTGGCGTATCTGACTCCTTCGGCTGAGACAGCCATAGCCTCTAACTCAGCGAAAGTTTGCGGACGCGACGCAGAACACAAGTATGATCTGTAAGGTGGTGAAATACCTTCTACAATAGCCTGAACAATTTGATCTTCAGGGAAATATAGGGCAAGCACCCTGGTGTAAAACCTGATGTCTTGGATGAAGTCTGCCAAATTCTCATCCAACCGTTGCACTCTGTAGTAGTACTTTTGAATGAGCGATGATCTAGCTCGAGCGGGGATAAAATTTGCCAACAAATGGGCATGGAAGTCTTCTATGGATGACTGTTCAGCGATTGCCCTAACTATCTTGTCGGAGAGAACACCAATGGAATAAGGGTAAATTATCTGAAAGATTTGACACGGAGACAGAGAAAAACAAGGGCATGATCTTGGAATTCAACTAAAAACCTTAAGAAAGCAATAACATCAGTAGTGGTGTTAACAGAAAACTTGGAAATACCTCTAAGTAACATAGCTAATGGATGGGGTAAACTGCTGAAACCAGGTGACATAGTAGAAAGGGGCCTAAGTGGCGGAGAAGCAGATTCCGAAGGTGCTCTATTTAACACAAAGGGTGGAATGGACGTGCGACGATCGTACTCGGTTCCTAATGGGGCAGATGTTCGTTGTGTAGTCGCCTCAGTACTACTTCCTCGTTAGAGGAATCCTCCACATTTACGATATTTACGACCATAGGCTGGTCGATTTTGGGAGTCGCAGATCCAGATAACAACTGGCTGACCTTACTAGACATTTTGGACAAGTTTTCAGCAAGGGCACTAGCTTCCTTACCCTGAAGGTCATTTAACTTCAGAGACAATAGATCGCATACCCTGTTATAAAAGTGGTACAACCTGGCCTGTACTCTTTTGAGTTGATTAGGAGATGGATCACTTACTTCATAAAAACTAACTACAGATGCTATCTCAGTAGTATTATCATTGATCGTGGAGAGAGCGTCGTCAATCTCTTTCTCTCCCAAAGTTGGGATGGTAATCGGCAAATCAAGGGAATCCTTTAGCTTATTGGAATCGACTGCAACCGTGCCTCCAGACTGAACGTTTCTGAGAGATAATACATAAATTAATTCTTCTTTACGCAAATAGAAAGGATGGAGAACATCGCGAGGGCCGGACATGATGAAAGATTTTTTTAGAAAAAATCAAAATAATTCCAGCAACTGAGAAAATTCTTAGAGTTCGAATTAAAAACAATGTTTAGCCGTCAAAGGGGGCTAAATTGAGACCCATTCAACCACGCTCTGCTACCACTTGTTACGGAGTTATCCGTGGTAGTTAGAGGTGAAAGAAGGTGCTGGGATGAATAGGTCTCAACTTACGAAATTAAAGTTAATTTAAAATTTAACAAAGGTTATATTTTCTTTTCAAGATCAAGAAATAACAAGTATGACAGGTACTCAGTAGCATATCAACAAATTAAGAATGTACAATTGCAATTTGTTAATGGATTTGGGCTTCGAGCCCCCAGACACGCAATCCTTGAGAAATGAGCCCAACTTTACATATGAACGACGTTCAACAAAGGGCAGAATATCCTAACCATGCCAAGGAGCACTAGCTCCCAATTACCCAGTTAAGCCTGCTCGAGGCACACAGAAACCAAATTTAAGAAAGAGCAACCCGCTCTCAAAGTTCAAGCCTATTCAAAAGCCACACCAAACTCTACCTTCAAGCTGCCCTCCAGGCACACAAGAACAGGGGTAAAAATACCCAACCTACTGAGGCCTATTCAGTAAAGAAACAGGATAATTACATGGCCCCAAAATATCAACATGAGTGGAGGCGTAACTTGCACTCCTAATACACCTTTTTAAAACCTATTTGGCACTAGGCCGCTTATGCAAGGGCTAATCCCATACTACGGAGGTGACACGATAGGAAAACTTTATTATATTACAAAGAGAAGGGATACTGTTATGAAAACGTAGTCACCTAAAAACACTATGAGTGGGAGCTGGAGAGGGTTAGGCACTCTCTATCCCAATTTGTAGTTAAAGAGATAGAATTTTATATCAAGTGTCTTTTACATTTTAAAGGAAGGTTACATGATAAAAGTTTCGAACCTTCCCCGAGGGTTAAACTGCTGAGCTAGCAAGGAATGAAGTTATTAAAAGGCCATTACCTTATGGAAGAACTGCTGCCCGAAGGAAGAGAAGAGGCGCTTCCCGCCCCCTGCTACATAATCACACTGGGAAGGATGTTACTGAAGTGGCCAGGAGACAAAAAAATCAGCAGTTTATATACCCTCGCGGAAAATTCGAGACGTTTTATGAATGATTACCCGTACCCCCCTCAATTTTATTGGCTAGGATCAAGCAACATATCCATATCGGAGAAGACATACGTTATTGGTCAAAAATTAATTAGAGAAATTCGGGATTGTCTAAATTCAAAACAAGCGGAAAGGGAAGGGTTATACTGCCAACCCAAAAAAAATGACTGAAAGAAATTTAACAAAGAACAAACTTATGAACACAAAATTTCTCAAAAAACAGTTCCTTCACTTCGCACCAGGGTGCACAATTGTAGTTCTTCAGTAGTGCCATCTAGAAGAGAATGTTCACACTTCTCACTACAGAGAAAACAAATATAAATAGAAAAAGACACAGTCCAGAACTCTTCAAAATTTACAATAGCGACATCTTCTGAGAAACTTTAGAATTAACATGGTTGTTAAAGTTCAGGCTTCCTCCAGTAGAGGAGTTTCAACTGGTGCAATGTACCTCCCGGTACACCTATCTAAGAATTTCAATGCAATTTCAGATAACGAACTAGAACAGTTGAAAAAGCGTAGCGTGTGTATGACAAATGAAGTTATTCGAAACAAGATTTTTATCGTCTGCTTTAATAAAGCATAGCTTCTGCTAAATCTTATTCATGCTTATAACATGTGCTTAGAAAAACATCAAATCGCGTGGATTTAATCGATCATAGCATTTGCTACAGATTTTGAATTTGAACAAGAACTTGTTGATGTCTTTGTTGGCTTCTGACTGAGAAACAAATAACACATGTTTTTCTACTCGCATCACAAGTAGTATCATAAATAATTTAATGAACATTACTGATCTTAAAGCCGGCCCCGCGGTGTAGGGGTGGGGTGCCTGCCTCTTACCCGGAGGCCCCGGGTTCGATTCCCGCCAGGCGAGGGATTTCCACCTGGACCTGAGGGCTGGTTCGAGGTCCACTCAGCCTACGTGATTAGAATTGAGAAGCTATCTGATGGTGAGTTAGCGGGCGCGGTCTAGAAAGGTGAGAATAACGACCGAGAGGTTTCGTCGTGCTGACCACACAACACGTCATAATCTGCAGGCCTGCGGGCTGAGCAGCGGTCGCTTGGTAGGCCAAGGCCCTTCAAGGGCTGTAGTGCCATGGGTTTTTTTTTTTACTGATCTAAAATCTTTCATGTTATAACATGTTTCTCAACAAGGTAACCTCATGGCTAGGATTTACGTACAGCATTTAAACTAAATAGTGAATAAGTGTCTAAGTTTGTGTGTTATACAAACGAGATCATGTTCCCATACTTATTGTAACTACATTTCATGAGATATCGAGAAGCATTTCACATATTTTTTTTAGTCTCAAGTTGAGAAAGATGGTTAGCGACCAAGTCTCCCGAGGTGTGTCTGCCACTTGACTTTCTTGTCTGACATTTAACCTTGCAACTGTAAGAAGTCGACCATGTCCTTGAATACCTTCGGAGTGTTCGATAATAACTAGTATTCATCAAGAGCGTGCTATGGGTGATATCATGTTTACTAAATCATAAGACATCGTGAAACTTCTGTAGCTAAATTTTCAGATTAAAACATTTTTATGTTAGGTGTACTAACGATAATCATTATCAGTAGATTATATGTAGTCTAAATAAAAATTATGATAGTGGTGATTATTGTTTTTAAGAGGAAGTATAACTAGGCAACCGTACTCTTTAAACCTAAAGATAACGTTGCATCTATGTAAAAACAAATTGCAACAACATTAAAAAAATTGCTGTTTCAAATGTGCTATGTCAGTACATTTTCAGATTTTTAGTTGTGTAAACTATACGTTATGTGATCAAACTAGCATGTACTCGCGGCTTCACCCGCGTTTATTAATTCAGCCGTTAGATGTTTTAATTAAACTATTTATTTAAAAGCAAAATAAAACACATCGTTTTTACATAGATAAATTGGGTGAAATACAGTACTTTCATTTTTAATAGCTGTGTCCGCGACTTCGAACGCGTTGAATTTTCTTTGTGACTTATAAATCTCAATTGTCCACTTTTGAAGTATTTTGATTTTTTCGGCTCTTCGTATTAACCTCATTAGAAAATCTCCTTATATGCAATGTTTTTTGTGCGATTTCCTTGGGCTCTTTTGACTTACAGTATACAGCTTCCTTGTCAACGTTTTAAATAGCTTGTTTTTTTTCTTTTTTTTTTTCTTTTCGTATTTATCTCATTGAAAAATCTCTTTATATACAATCTTTGGTGTAGGATTTCCTTGGGCTAAAACAACAACGCTACTGCCATCTCGCTCTTGAACATGCGACGCATAGCTTAGTTAAATCTATGCCAGCTTTGCTCAACGTTTGCCCTTGCGACTTGTTGATTGTCATATCAAAGCTGATATTGATAGGAAATTGAAATCTTTTGAAATAAAAAGGAAAATTATACGGTATATTCGGAATCTGTGGTATAAATACCGCCTCACATTTTCCGCATCCGGATATTATACGACCTTCTATAACGTTTCTTTTCAATGACACTACTTGCAATCTAGTACCATTGCAAGGTTTACGGAGTAGTATGAAGGGCACGCTAATCTTAAGTTCTAGTTTGTGAAGGGGTAGACCAGGCACAATTAGACAGTTTAAAAATTCTGTTGGATAATTAACAGCTTCGTCCGGATTGAAAACTGTATTGATGGAATTGTATGTTTGTGATTCACGAGGAAGCTTATCTAAAATGCTCTGATTAAGCGCAGTAGCCTGGTCATTCAGTGGTGCTAAAATTGATCTTTCACACTGTACCGGGCGGTACACCTCCACGCCGCTAATTTAAAAATTGCGCCAGGTGAAACTCCTCTGCTGGAGGAAGTCTGAACTTTATCTACGCTGTTAATTCTTTACCTTCTCAGAAGATGTCACCACATGGAAAATTTTGAGTTTTTGAACTGTGTCATTTTTGATGTGTTTTTGTTTCGCTTGAAGTAAGAAGTGTGAACTTTCTCTTCTAGAGGACACTACTGAAGATCTACAATAGTGCAACCTAGTGCGGAGTCAAAGAACTATTTTTTGGAGAAAATATAATTTCAAGAGTTTGTTCTTTGTTAAATTTCTTTCTGTCATTGTTTAAGTTGGCAATATTTACCCATTTCTTCCCCTTGTTATGAATGTATCCAATCCCGAATTTCTTCTATTAATTTCTGACCAATCTGGTGTATCTTCCCCCAACTTGAATCCGTTGCGGGGTCCTACCCAATAAAGTGTTTGTGGGAGGGTGTTTTCTTTCCCCTAACGCCTAGAACCTTCCGCGAGAGGATATAAACTGCTGATTTTCGGGTCTCCGGGCCACTTCTGTTCCATCTTTCAGTGCGTAAGGTACACAGCAGGGGGCGGGAAGCGCCTCTTTCTCCGGCAGCGGTCAACAATAAGGTAATGGCCGATTAATAAATTCTTTCTTTGCTAGCTCAGCAGTTTAACTTTCGGGGCGGGTTCTAGGCCTTCCACCATGTAACTTTCCTTTAAAATGTAAAAACTACTGGTATCTATTCTATCTTTCAAACGACATATCGGGATAGAGAGTGCTTAAACCTCTCGAGCTCCCACTCACATCGTCTTGAGGTGAACTTATTTTTCTCAACCAATTCTTCCGTAATGTAATGTAAATTGCTATTAAGTCACCTCTGTAGTATGGGATTAGCCCTTGTATTAATGGCCTAGTGCCAAGTAGGTCTTAAGCAAAGTGTATTAGGAGTGCAAGTTCGCCTCCTCTCAAATTGTATTTTAGAGGTCATGTATTAATCTTTCTTGTCATTTAACAGACCTCAGTAGGTTGGGTATTTTACCCCTGTGTATACGTCCTTGGAGGACAGCTTAAAAGTGGAGTTCGGAGTGGCCTATGATAGGCTTGTATTTTAAGGGGAAGTTGCCCTTTATTGAAAATTGTGTCTCTGCCTCAAGGAGACTTTTGGGTGTAAATGTTTCTGGCATGTTTGTGGGTTTTCGGCCCCTTTGTTGTATGGTGTTCATTGTAAGGTTGGGCTCATTGCTCAAGAATTATGTTTCTGACTTTTGAAGCCCCAAATGGGGAACCTATGTAAATGTATTTTTCAATCGTGTTTCGGCTACTAAGTACCTGTTCTATTTGTTGTTACCTAATTTTGAAGAGAAAATATAACCTTGTTAAATTTTAAAATTAATTTCACTTTAGTAGCTTGAGACCTATTCACCACCCAGCACCTTCTTTCATGCATAACTACCACCAAAAACGGTAACACACACAACCACGAATCTTCTTTCATACTGAGATTGTGAACATCATTGCAAATACTATTTATTAAAGTTTCAATGTCCGCCACACCCTGACAAAGACCGGCAGGTATTTCTATATTGAACCCATAATTCTACGGTGAGAAAAAAAAATAAAATTTTTTCTTCTCAAATATTTATTTGGCATTCAGAAACTACTGTATGTTTGAGGGCAGCCATTTTGCGCTCCCAAGAGCCCGATGTTGCGTGGGGAGGTTCTTCCTTCCCGGCGAGCTCGTGAATTGCCGGGACACCTCGGTGGAGCTCGAGTGCCCGACAATTCTTTTAATCCATGGAATTCTGCAGAATGAGGGATTTTGATAATATAGTAAATAATGAAATAAAGAAGCAAAATTATTCATACACCCTCTGTGAAGACAGAACCCCCAGGGAAAACTTTAAGTGCAGTTAAGCCCAAGTACATGGTAGCGTGAGACCAGCGAACTAGCTACACGTGCCAAGGTCATGGAAGGAAGAAAACGCGCGAAACGCACGGGCAGAAACAATTTATTTCTCCTGTTGTGAGTGTAGAAAAATTATAAAATTAACATCGAACATAAGTGCAAGTCTGTCCGGAGTCCTGGGACAAGTCTTATGAAAATCGGTTTATTAGAAGCAAATTTGGCAGATTACACCACCAAGCCTCATAGAGGGGATAGCGTCCTTCCGGAAATTATAAAAGAAACCCCCCCACCGCAGATTTTTTAGAGTGTCGATCTGGAACTTGAAGCCGCGGGAGCTTGGGCCCGTCGTCATTAGAAATTCGCGCCAGATTGACCGACAATAATTCAATACATGTTCGTGGCTAAGGTCCATATACTTAGTTAAGAAGAAAAGTGATTGGAGAAGTTCTGAACGTTTGCAGACGAACTGGGAAGGTGTAGGCTGGTTGAAAAATACACAGCAGATTTTATTTTTATCATTTCGTGTACTCTTGTAAGTGAAGAAGGTCTGGGGGAAGCGATTCAAAATAGTTCTACTCCCTTATCGGCCGAACACCTGTTCTTATTGAAACAACGGGGAGAGAAACCACTCTGGGAAACGCATCAGACAGTTATAGTCGACTGCAGAACGAGGGAAGTTCGTGGTGCAAGTTACAGAGAAAGTGCATTATTTATATGGTAATTTTAATCTCGTGTGTGTGAAGGGTAGTGTTTGGATGAGTGAGTTTTTGAAAATGAAAATGTTATCTGTGAAAATGAGTGGCTAAGTACGAGGTTGCTGGTGATGATGTAATCAGAATGCTGAGAATGTCACCAATGTGCAGGTCTGTCTATTTTATATTATGTTGTAGTTAGTTAGTTAGTTACTGTCTGTCCTAAACAAAATTTCCAGATGATTGTCGGGTGATATTCGTAATTATCAGGCGAAAGGCGATGTAAATTTTGGTCAGCGTGTGAAAATTTCAGTGTGTAAATTTCATGTCAAGAACGGTAAAATGCGACGCTTAAAATTTTGTGTTGAGATGAGATATCATTCAGAGTGCGGATTTGTGAACGTTATAAGCGTAAATTTGTCGTGGCGAATATCGTAATTTCAGGTGTCAGTTGCATTCAGAAATGTTGGTCAATAATAATAATAATAATAATAATAATAATAATAATAATAATAATGTTTACCGCGGGATAAGGAAATTCCTCTCTGTTAAATTACATTTAACCAGTTATTTTTACAAGGATCGTAAGCATATTTAGATAATGTCAATAAAATTTGTTAGAATCACAGTCATTAATGGGAAGGAAATTTTGAGACATCGTGTATACTTGAATTGCGAAAGGTCGATGTGTGCTCTTGGATTCTTAAGGCTCGAGAGTCTTAATAATAGTAAAGTAAGAGATGTGTTTAATAATGGTTGTCGTTTTCACCAGGGGATCGATGTATGAAAAAGGATCTTAAAGGAAAAGGAATTGAGAGCGATGAATTGATATGTATGTGGAGACGAGATAGACGGAAGTAATACCGCTGGAAAGCGAGGAGAAAGAGTGTTGAGACAAGCTGTATTTTTGTAGAGGAAGTATTTAGGAACAGGCTGTGTGAGGCAGGCTGTATTGTTTTCCGCAATCAATCCGAATTTGAGATGACTATGATGTGAAGCATTGTGAAATTTATAGAAAGATTCCAAGTGAAAACGACTCTTGTAAATGTTACAGTCTGGGTAGTACACATCCAGTGATCTATGTTGCGTAAAGCCCGCATGGATGATAAGAGAATGAACGATCTCCAGGATCAAAGAGTACTTTGGACACACGGTTGGGTTATATTTAATTTGTTCACTGGAGAGGTCATGGATAAGATGGTTGAAATTGATGATAGGCGATCTGAGAATTTCGAATGCGGTGGTGATGATTATTATTTTGAAGGCATCCACTAAAAGGGTACACGTGTGTTGGGAATTTTCATTTGCTTCCCTAACACGTCAGTGCACAGGCTGAGATTGTGTTCGAGGTGGAGAACCGTTCGTCACGTCTATTTATTTTTGAGTTCACATATTATAATGAGGTAGACACTTACTGTATTTTTCGAGAGGTAGACACTTGCTGTATTTCGACTTGCATTCCTTTGATGATAAGAGACGTAGTTCCGTCATGTGGTATTTGTTTGACGAAATTTGTGTTAATATCAGAGTTGTTTGAGAATTGCATTTCGCCTGATATGTTAAGGGAGACGTAGTACGACCCACTTTGACGCCCGACGATAGGATTAGGACGTCAGATGTTATTCTTGGAGTCACTGATGATGAGACGTCCTAGGTCACGCCCGACGATAGAATTTGGAAGGCATCATGTACATAATGATTAGGTTTAGGGTGTACAGACTTCAAGTGAGCCCGACGATAGGTCTGGGATGGTAGCTGTACACACTCAAGTCTCGGTTTAGATGTTTTCCTTTTGTTTCTTTTGTGAAATGGCCTGGAGGAAGGTAGCAGTTACAGTACGATATGATTTATTGTAGAGGGTCTATGCGAAGCTCTCCATTGAGATAACGGGACTGCTATCAGACGAGTTGAGGGCTGTCCAAGTGTGGGACATCGACCCGATCTAGATTAAATATTTTTACTGTGTTTCTTCGTGCGTGTTAAGCTGTATGACTTCGAGATGTTGATTTATTTTTACGAACTTTATTGTTTCCTCGTCTTGACGTCCGTTTTCGTTTGATAGTGTGCATATTGACACTCAGTGTTTTAGAATGAGACTTGAGTTGCGAATGCGGTTTCGATTCGTCAGCCAGTAATTTATATTATTTTCATCTTGTCGTATTTTCATTCGTATTCATAGTTAGAGTAAGTAAGTAATCACTTTACCAGTAGTGTGTTGGGACAGACAGTAAATAGAGAGATCTGTACTGGTAGCATTGTTTTTCAAGGGAAAGAATTCCTTAAAATTGTAGTAAATTTTAGCGTGGACTGGTAAATTTATTAAGCATAATAAACCCATTTCTAACCTGAAAATCGGTTCAATAATAATATTTTCAAGTGACTTTTCACTTTTTGATTAACTTCAGTGTTTGGCATTTCTTCTAAATGCATGATTAGTAAGTGTTTCCTGCATTTCGCAGTTTTGTTCCTTTAGAACGACTTAACGTAAGATCCTCCCGGATCATGTTGTTGTTGGTTCCTTCCGAACAGCTGTTTGGGGGTGATGCACGTTTAGCATCGGGATTACCTTATCACTTAAGGGTGTCATGAATGACAAATACATGGTGGAATTTTATTTCAATTGTGAATGATGCCATTAACTTGTAGTGAACACCATGCTTTCCCATAATATTTCGCAACCTATCCAAAGCAACTGATAGTCAGTTTGGTTCGATTAATGGTCCATTCGGCGGATGTTCCGTATCCGTGAAGGGTATTTGACTGGTGGATAACCTTAATTGAGAGAAAATCAGGCGTTCTACTTGTTGAAAGTCAGATTTTCCACGGATCGTGTGGATTAACTCTCAGTTCTCGTTTGGAATGATAGGTGCCCGGTTTTCAGGTCTTCCCTTTTTCAGTTTTTCAGTTTCGCTGTCCACTAACATATTAGCTTCTCCGAAGCAACTCTTCGACATTGGAAGAAACGAAGTGACGTTATGTAATGTGACTGTGTTTGGAACTTTTCAAAAATCAATAATTAAATTTTTTTATATTTTTGTGGCAAGAATGCATATTAAATTAACGATGTTATCGTGCTCTTTCAGTTTAATAAAAGTTAGTAAGCACATTTTTGCTCCTCATTTCAAGTAGTTAGGCTCTCTTCTGAACCCCATCGTTTGGTTAAGATCGTGACCGAATTTATTCCCGCAGCGACCCAAGATTTAAGAGTTCTAAATTGTTCTACTGTAGCAGCCGTGGCCGACCAACGATGGAATGGTAAGTTCAAGGGTTCAGTAGAAGTGATGCACCAACTGTGGGGCTTAATGTCACGATAACGATGAGGAGCCCAAAGTCACGATAACGATACGATGCCACGATAACGATAATGAAATTATCCATTGAAAATAAATGTTAGAAAAATATAAAATAATGTTGAGGCCTAAGCCACATTATAAATAATACAAGCGGGTGAGAACTATGGCTGAGCCACAGTTAAACGAATTATGCCCAATGAGAGTGCTAGATATTATCACGTTTAACGAGGAGCGTAACTACTTGGTAAATAATAATAATAATAACAGTCACAATGCATTTTAGGAAACCAGTATTTAAAGCTGTATTGAAGCTTATGTCATGTTGCCAATATAAATTTTGGAAGTGGTAATGCTGAATTACATTCAAAGTTTATGCGCTAACATGTTCTTTATTTACTTAATTTACGGAAGCGAAACTATTTGGGATATTTATCCAGAGTAACTTATTAACTTCAGATTTTCTTTTTATTAAACGAGTTTGTGATACCAGCCATGTAAACAAAATTTTATAAGACAACTGTTGGAATGTTGTCAGTTTTGGTATTAAATTATAATAGCGTTTGTATGTGAAAACGCAGTAGATAGTGAATTCTTTCCTTAGTAGTTTGGAGTATTCTGGTTGCATCAACAGCCAGCGTACTCATTATTGTATTCCTTGTGGTATTGTGAGATGGAAGGTCAGGTGACCGTGGATCTGCTAAAGCAGATGATGGAGGACATGAAAGTTCATAATGAGATGTTAAATATTAAGACAAATGAGAAGTTGGATAGTAAGATAGATAGTTTGGATAGTAAGTTGAGAGAGGACATGAAAGTCCAGAATGAGAATTTGAGTAGTAAGATGGAGGATACGAAAGGGCAAATGTTAGAAAGTTTTGATAGCAAGATGGAGGACGCGAAAGTCCAGAGTGAGAATTTGAGAGAGGACATGAAGGCTCATAATGAAAGTTTGGATGGTAAGATCGAGGAGTTACAGAGTAGTATCGAGGATACCCAGGCTAGGTGTAGAGAGTCTAGTGATGAGTTGAAGGCTGGATTGAAGAACGTAGTTCAGGAGACATACACTATTTGTACCGAACTTAAAGAGGAAGTTAGGGGTGAGATAGGTAAACTCAACCAGCGTTTTGATGATAGCCGAGTGGAAATTAGGGATGAAATTGACAAACAATTTGCGGAAGTGCAGGTCAATTTAAAGAACGATTTCGACAAACAGTTTTCCAAAATCCATGACAGTTTAAAAACCGATATGGACAAGCGTTTTGACGAAAGCCACGACATGTACAGTAGGTTATGCGATAGTCAGGATGAGATGAGAAAGGAACTTGACAAGCATTTACTGGAAAGCCAGGCGGCGCATAAGCAGCTGATCGACAGCCAGGTTGAATTTAAGGACGACATTACACAACAGGTCGTAGAGATGCGGATCTCCAGTGATAAGGAAAAGGGGAAAACGCTAACCATAATAGAGGAACAACGTCAAATATTATCTGCGGACATTCAGTCACTGAACAACAAGGTAGATAAAATTAGTGTGGAATTGGAGAGTCAGGTATTGTCAAAAACCGAAACCATGGAGAAGAAATTGTTGCAAGTTAATGAGGAAGCAATTAGTAAACTCCAAGCGGCTAATGAGGACTCCGAAATTTTAATTAAAGAAATTCAAGAGGAGTTAGTTGAAATGAAAAATGAACATACCAGGGAATTCAACGACAGGCAAATTAGTATAGAACAGGACTTAAGGGAAATCACGTCAGCCCAGGAAGAGACAGACAAGAAAGTTGGGTTCATTAAGAGCGAAGTGAGCAGTTGGATTATCAGCGTGGTAGATATGCAGTCCAAGGTGGACAAAGTATTAAGTCAAACCTCGACAGCTGTTAACTCTGACCTCAGTGGTCAATTGCCAAATATCAATCATGTGAATAATAACGGTCAGAGCTCGAATGTAGATACCAGTCGATCTCAAAGCTCAGGGGTCACCAACGTTATTAACATGATCAAGTTACATGAGGACCAGCCTAAGAAATTTAATGGAGGTCCACATACCACGCCGAAGGGATTTCTTAAGGATCTCAGGGAGTACATCTGGGACGCCAAGATTCCTGAGGAACGTCAGTTGAGGGTAGCTGAAAGATATTTAGAGGGGGCACCACTTTTATGGTTTAAAGGCTTCCGATACCACTTTGATACCTTTGATGAATTCCAGAGGGCGTTTCTCAATAAATTTTGGAGTACGGAAATTCAGCAGGGTCTTAGATTAGAGCTATACTCACGTCGTTATACTGCAATAGGCCCTACAAAGTTCAGTGAATACTTTATTGCACAAATGGTAAAGTTCAGAGAACTTGAGGCGCCGCCCTCGGAGCAAGAGTTGGTGCAGGCCATCCAAAAGCAGCTACCTCCCGAAGTACAAAGGATGCTCATTGCATCAAAGGTAGAGACCCCCATGCAGGCAGAAATGATCCTTAGGCAATTGGATCATACCCATAATCAAATAGCACCCAGAGGGGGACGATCGCACGAGCAACATGTAAACACTGTTAGCCAGGTTCCAGAGGGAAGTCCAGAGGCACCTGAGCAGGGGAAACCACAGCCGACTGAGCGGAGGCGTGAGTTTCGCAATAACTGGGAACCCTCGCATCCACGAAATGAGGATTGGAAAAGGCGTAGGGGTAATTGGAATTATCCACAAAGGAGGAACCCTTACTGGAGGCGATACGATGGGGACAGAGAAAACCAGAGGAATTTCAGGAATGGACTTAATAACCGCAGGGACTGGGGAAATAATCGAACCCAGAACTTCCGCCGTGATGAGGATGAACGGTACCGTGAACGTGTTCAGTACACCGACGGGTTAAGGAAGGACCACGAAAGGAAAAAATGGCAGGGGGCTATACAGCGCCAGGACGTCAACACCGATTGTTTCGGGGCTGAAAGTTTGGAATTCCAGAAGGCACATAGGCAAGACCAACGAAACTCCGGTCTGAACCCGTTTGCGCCGAATTTCGAGCAAGAGTCAATGTCGACTCTTGATAGAAAAAAAACAACTTCAAATTCCCAGTAGGAGATTTTTCAGAGTCTCTCATCCCAGATTCTGAAGGAGAGACGTCAGATGAGTGGGTGGTCGCACAGATAGATTCGTGGATCATTACCTCTGATGACTTGGTGGAAGACCACTTAAAACAGGAGAGCAATCAAGTAAAGAAATTGCCTTTAATAAATGTCCGCATCTGTAATTTTCATGTCAAAAGTTTGGTAGATACCGGGGCCAGTATCAGCATCATGTCCCAAGCTCTTTTCGACGATTTGAGACAACGAAATAAACTGCCAATTATTCCGGTGTCAAATGTAAAAATTCGAGGGGTCATTCCTGACAAGATTGCTGTTTGTAAGGTACAAACTTATTTGGACGTACAAATTGGAAATTCAACTTTCGCTCATGCATTTGTAGTCATGTCTAAAATGCACTACAATGTAATTTTAGGGGCTGATTTTATCCGTGAGACCAACGCAGTCATTGATTTGAGCAGGAACCAGATAAAGTTCAGGAAAGAAGAGGGAGCAGAAGTCATTACACTAAACGAGGAATTGGGAGAAGATAGAACATTAGAATATGGCGAAGAGGAGGCCCAATGTGTAGACTTTGTAAATTCATTAGAGGGAGTCGCTGGTGAAATTGACAGTGTAGATGACGAAGGGATTCATCATGAAGAGTTACATGACGTCTTGGAAGCTGAGGTTGACACTGATTACGAGGCCTTAATTGGGTTAAAGGTCGCGGAATGCCCTGGTACTGTAGAAGAGAAGGAAAAACTTAGAGCTCTCTTAATGGAATATATATCTGTGTTCGATTCCAAACCGGGTCTAATCCCTAATTTCACATATGCACTAGCTGTTACGGATTGGACACCGTTTAAGAGGAGACCGTACCCTATACCGGACAAGTATTATGCTCAAGCTGCAAAAATTATTAAGGAAATGGAGGAGAACGGGCTAATTTCCAAGCAGCCCACTCCATATTTGAATCCGTTGGTCGGGGTTCAAAAACCGGACGGGTCTCTGCGCGTGTGTTTGGACGCTCGTGCCCTCAACGAACGCCTAGTCCCCGAGCATGACCATGCCCCTCCTATTAAAGAGGTTATCAAACGCTTCAGAGTAAAATCACGTTTTATTAGCGTAGATTTGACATCCTCGTATCATCACATCGGTTTGGAACTCAAGTCTAAATTGTTTACTGGCTTCCTTTTTGACCAACAGACGTATGTCTTCAATCGTCTCCCATTCGGGTTGAAAAATGCCGGTGCAGCTCTCATACGCGCCCTAGATCGATGTCTAACTGATGAGGTTAAAGCCGCTACAACTCGGTACGTCGATGACATCTTGCTAGCTTCATCAAGTTTTGAGGAAAATATCAGGGATTTGAGGAAACTACTGGAGAATTTAAGGGCATCAGGTTTCAAAATCAACTTGAAGAAATCACATTTTTGTCAAAAGGAAGTCCTGTTTCTCGGCCATGTCATTGATGGTGAAGGAGTTCGCCCGAACCCGGTGAAGCTCCAAGCCATAGACAAGTTCGCAAGACCACTCAAAATTAAGAATGTCAGACAATTCCTTGGAATGTGCAACTTTTTTTCGGACCATTGCATGAATTACACGGAGGTTGTAGCCCCACTGCAGAGCTTGCTTCACAAGAATAACAGGTGGAAATGGAGTCCCGAGCACGAAGAGGCCTTCAGGAAGACCAAAGAGCTCTTGCTAAACAGCGTTAAGCTAGGGTATCCAGATTTCGAGAAACCCTTTATCGTACAGACTGATGCATCGACCGTAGGAATCGGGGCACTCCTATATCAGGAATGTTTGGACCAGCCTCATAATAAGAATTACTTATCCTTCTATAGCCGAAAGTTGAGATCACACGAAGTTAAATACAGCGTGACCGAATTGGAAATGTTGGCTATTGTTCAGGCATTGCAACATTGGAGGAAAATGATTTATGGTTTTCACATAATCATTAAAACCGACCACAAGGCGCTGACCTTTATAATGAAAACAGCTGTCGCTAGTGAACGAGTGGCTAGGTGGGCCCTGTTCATACAACAATTTGACTTCGAAATTGAGCACTGTTCCGGAAAATCGAACATCTTGGCAGACCTGTTAAGCCGAAACCCTAATGAGGAAGAACACGCCGTGAATCATTTGGACTTAGTTCAGAAAGACCACGATTTCCTATCAGAGTTGAGACAACTGGGAGACTTGCAATTGAGAGATCCTTTCTGCGGAAAAATGATTTCTTTCCTCCGAGGGACACTTCCGGCTGACGATCCACGGTACTTTGCCATCCAGAAATTGTCAAATAACTACTTGTACGTAAATAACATGTTGGTAAAATTCGTGGACAGCGATCACGTGAAATCCCGAATTTTGGTACCACCGCAGCTTCGAAAGGGATTAATCTGGCACGTACACAGGGTTATTGGTCATGGAGGGATTGATAAGGTTGTGTCAACCATCCAAGAAACGTTTACCTGGGTAAATTTGAGGGAAAATGTCAGAGACATCATCATCACCTGCGATACATGTCAACGGGTTAAGGCAAACCCTTATCTGATCAGGCAGGCGCCTATTCCTCTCTTACCTTCACAACCTAAAGAGCTGTTCGCGATGGATATCTATGGGCCGCTCGTGAAAGGAAAGCGTGGGAACAAGTTCGTGCTGGTAACCATCGATGTTTTCTCCAAGTATACGACTCTGTTTCCCATGCAAAAAGCTAACACCAAGCTAGTCTTGAGGTGTATTTCCCGAAATATCATTCCGGAAATGGGCACACCGAAATTCCTCCTGACAGATCATGGTCCCCAGTTCACCTCTGCACAGTTCAAAACTGCCCTTCAGAATATGGAAATTCACCACATCCTGAGCAGCGTGAGACATCCTGAGGGAAATCCTAGCGAAAGGGTAATGCAAGTAATTGCAAAATTCTGTAGAATTTATTGCGCCCAAGAGCATTTCAAGTGGGTCGATGTGCTACCCCTGATAGTAACTTGTGTAAATAACACCATACACGAATCTATTGGGAGGATTCCCTCTATCGTGCACTTCAATAGGTATCCTGTGAGATCCTGGCATGGTGTCATCCAGTGTCCCATCGATCCCCGCCCGTCACAGGAATTATGCATTCAAAGTACGGCAGAACATCTACGTCGGCAGGCAGACCGCCGGTTGCGCAGGGTGAGGAAGCGGAGATTCCACCGTCCCTTAGAGGAAGGCGAATTGGTGCTTGTTAGGAGACCCATGTTGTCAAAACCGCAGGAAAACATCTATGCTAAATTTGCTCCCTTATATGTTGGGCCTTTCAAGGTGGTCAAAAGTTTCAGGAATAATTCCTACAGAATTCAGAGTCTGGATGGCAGCAGCGAAGCTATATTCAATGCCGCCAACTTAAAGGTTTATCATAGAGCCGAAGAAAGAATTCCACTACAGGATGACGCAGCCTTACCATCTGGGGAAATGGTCACCGAAGAAGAAGAAGAAGAAGAGGTACAACCAGTAAATATGATCGTCACGTCGAGAGGAAGACAGGTCGAGGCACCACTCCAAGGACAGGCAAGCAGTGGGAGTAAAGAAGAGAAAGACGCTGAATGTTTACAATGTTCATTCTTAAGAGAAGACTTTGTTGATGATATCTGTAACGCAATCCTATTGTTGGAAGAAGAAAACAGGGAAATACGTGAAAGTAACAGAGCCCTACGTCAAGAGTGAGATCGGCTGGGAAATTTTACGTAGAATCATGGTTCATTTGTATCAAAATTTCCATGTACAATTCAGAATTTTGAAGGAATATGTCTGTTCAAATATTTCCCCTTTCTGGGTAAACATTTCGTCGTTGTAGGTGGATTATGAACCCATAATTCTACGGTGAGAAAAAAAAATTTTTTTTCTTCTCAAATATTTATTTGGCATTCAGAAACTACTGTATGTTTGAGGGCAGCCATTTTGCGCTCCCAAGAGCCCGATGTTGCGTGGGGAGGTTCTTCCTTCCCGGCGAGCTCGTGAATTGCCGGGACACCTCGGTGGAGCTCGAGTGCCCGACAATTCTTTTAATCCATGGAATTCTGCAGAATGAGGGATTTTGATAATATAGTAAATAATGAAATAAAGAAGCAAAATTATTCATACACCCTCTGTGAAGACAGAACCCCCAGGGAAAACTTTAAGTGCAGTTAAGCCCAAGTACATGGTAGCGTGAGACCAGCGAACTAGCTACACGTGCCAAGGTCATGGAAGGAAGAAAACGCGCGAAACGCACGGGCAGAAACAATTTATTTCTCCTGTTGTGAGTGTAGAAAAATTATAAAATTAACATCGAACATAAGTGCAAGTCTGTCCGGAGTCCTGGGACAAGTCTTATGAAAATCGGTTTATTAGAAGCAAATTTGGCAGATTACACCACCAAGCCTCATAGAGGGGATAGCGTCCTTCCGGAAATTATAAAAGAAACCCCCCCACCGCAGATTTTTTAGAGTGTCGATCTGGAACTTGAAGCCGCGGGAGCTTGGGCCCGTCGTCATTAGAAATTCGCGCCAGATTGACCGACAATAATTCAATACATGTTCGTGGCTAAGGTCCATATACTTAGTTAAGAAGAAAAGTGATTGGAGAAGTTCTGAACGTTTGCAGACGAACTGGGAAGGTGTAGGCTGGTTGAAAAATACACAGCAGATTTTATTTTTATCATTTCGTGTACTCTTGTAAGTGAAGAAGGTCTGGGGGAAGCGATTCAAAATAGTTCTACTCCCTTATCGGCCGAACACCTGTTCTTATTGAAACAACGGGGAGAGAAACCACTCTGGGAAACGCATCAGACAGTTATAGTCGACTGCAGAACGAGGGAAGTTCGTGGTGCAAGTTACAGAGAAAGTGCATTATTTATATGGTAATTTTAATCTCGTGTGTGTGAAGGGTAGTGTTTGGATGAGTGAGTTTTTGAAAATGAAAATGTTATCTGTGAAAATGAGTGGCTAAGTACGAGGTTGCTGGTGATGATGTAATCAGAATGCTGAGAATGTCACCAATGTGCAGGTCTGTCTATTTTATATTATGTTGTAGTTAGTTAGTTAGTTACTGTCTGTCCTAAACAAAATTTCCAGATGATTGTCGGGTGATATTCGTAATTATCAGGCGAAAGGCGATGTAAATTTTGGTCAGCGTGTGAAAATTTCAGTGTGTAAATTTCATGTCAAGAACGGTAAAATGCGACGCTTAAAATTTTGTGTTGAGATGAGATATCATTCAGAGTGCGGATTTGTGAACGTTATAAGTGTAAATTTGTCGTGGCGAATATCGTAATTTCAGGTGTCAGTTGCATTCAGAAATGTTGGTCAATAATAATAATAATAATAATAATAATAATAATAATAATAATAATAATAATAATAATAATAATAATAATAATAATAATAATAATAATAATAATAATAATAATGTTTACCGCGGGATAAGGAAATTCCTCTCTGTTAAATTACATTTAACCAGTTATTTTTACAAGGATCGTAAGCATATTTAGATAATGTCAATAAAATTTGTTAGAATCACAGTCATTAATGGGAAGGAAATTTTGAGACATCGTGTATACTTGAATTGCGAAAGG
The DNA here is from genome assembly GCF_040414725.1 of Anabrus simplex. NCBI lineage: Eukaryota > Metazoa > Arthropoda > Insecta > Orthoptera > Tettigoniidae > Anabrus > Anabrus simplex. The sequence goes on along the minus strand of NC_090269.1, from coordinate 169,715,987 downwards.
TCGATGTGTGCTCTTGGATTCTTGAGGCTCGAGAGTCTTAATAATAGTAAAGTAAGAGATGTGTTTAATAATGGTTGTCGTTTTCACCAGGGGATCGATGTATGAAAAAGGATCTTAAAGGAAAAGGAATTGAGAGCGATGAATTGATATGTATGTGGAGACGAGATAGACGGAAGTAATACCGCTGGAAAGCGAGGAGAAAGAGTGTTGAGACAAGCTGTATTTTTGTAGAGGAAGTATTTAGGAACAGGCTGTGTGAGGCAGGCTGTATTGTTTTCCGCAATCAATCCGAATTTGAGATGACTATGATGTGAAGCATTGTGAAATTTATAGAAAGATTCCAAGTGAAAACGACTCTTGTAAATGTTACAGTCTGGGTAGTACACATCCAGTGATCTATGTTGCGTAAAGCCCGCATGGATGATAAGAGAATGAACGATCTCCAGGATCAAAGAGTACTTTGGACACACGGTTGGGTTATATTTAATTTGTTCACTGGAGAGGTCATGGATAAGATGGTTGAAATTGATGATAGGCGATCTGAGAATTTCGAATGCGGTGGTGATGATTATTATTTTGAAGGCATCCACTAAAAGGGTACACGTGTGTTGGGAATTTTCATTTGCTTCCCTAACACGTCAGTGCACAGGCTGAGATTGTGTTCGAGGTGGAGAACCGTTCGTCACGTCTATTTATTTTTGAGTTCACATATTATAATGAGGTAGACACTTACTGTATTTTTCGAGAGGTAGACACTTGCTGTATTTCGACTTGCATTCCTTTGATGATAAGAGACGTAGTTCCGTCATGTGGTATTTGTTTGACGAAATTTGTGTTAATATCAGAGTTGTTTGAGAATTGCATTTCGCCTGATATGTTAGGGGAGACGTAGTACGACCCACTTTGACGCCCGACGATAGGATTAGGACGTCAGATGTTATTCTTGGAGTCACTGATGATGAGACGTCCTAGGTCACGCCCGACGATAGAATTTGGAAGGCATCATGTACATAATGATTAGGTTTAGGGTGTACAGATTTCAAGTGAGCCCGACGATAGGTCTGGGATGGTAGCTGTACACACTCAAGTCTCGGTTTAGATGTTTTCCTTTTGTTTCTTTTGTGAAATGGCCTGGAGGAAGGTAGCAGTTACAGTACGATATGATTTATTGTAGAGGGTCTATGCGAAGCTCTCCATTGAGATAACGGGACTGCTATCAGACGAGTTGAGGGCTGTCCAAGTGTGGGACATCGACCCGATCTAGATTAAATATTTTTACTGTGTTTCTTCGTGCGTGTTAAGCTGTATGACTTCGAGATGTTGATTTATTTTTACGAACTTTATTGTTTCCTCGTCTTGACGTCCGTTTTCGTTTGATAGTGTGCATATTGACACTCAGTGTTTTAGAATGAGACTTGAGTTGCGAATGCGGTTTCGATTCGTCAGCCAGTAATTTATATTATTTTCATCTTGTCGTATTTTCATTCGTATTCATAGTTAGAGTAAGTAAGTAATCACTTTACCAGTAGTGTGTTGGGACAGACAGTAAATAGAGAGATCTGTACTGGTAGCATTGTTTTTCAAGGGAAAGAATTCCTTAAAATTGTAGTAAATTTTAGCGTGGACTGGTAAATTTATTAAGCATAATAAACCCATTTCTAACCTGAAAATCGGTTCAATAATAATATTTTCAAGTGACTTTTCACTTTTTGATTAACTTCAGTGTTTGGCATTTCTTCTAAATGCATGATTAGTAAGTGTTTCCTGCATTTCGCAGTTTTGTTCCTTTAGAACGACTTAACGTAAGATCCTCCCGGATCATGTTGTTGTTGGTTCCTTCCGAACAGCTGTTTGGGGGTGATGCACGTTTAGCATCGGGATTACCTTATCACTTAAGGGTGTCATGAATGACAAATACATGGTGGAATTTTATTTCAATTGTGAATGATGCCATTAACTTGTAGTGAACACCATGCTTTCCCATAATATTTCGCAACCTATCCAAAGCAACTGATAGTCAGTTTGGTTCGATTAAGGGTCCATTCGGCGGATGTTCCGTATCCGTGAAGGGTATTTGACTGGTGGATAACCTTAATTGAGAGAAAATCAGGCATTCTACTTGTTGAAAGTCAGATTTTCCACGGATCGTGTGGATTAACTCTCAGTTCTCGTTTGGAATGATAGGTGCCCGGTTTTCAGGTCTTCCCTTTTTCAGTTTTTCAGTTTCGCTGTCCACTAACATATTAGCTTCTCCGAAGCAACTCTTCGACATTGGAAGAAACGAAGTGACGTTATGTAATGTGACTGTGTTTGGAACTTTTCAAAAATCAATAATTAAATTTTTTTATATTTTTGTGGCAAGAATGCATATTAAATTAACGATGTTATCGTGCTCTTTCAGTTTAATAAAAGTTAGTAAGCACATTTTTGCTCCTCATTTCAAGTAGTTAGGCTCTCTTCTGAACCCCATCGTTTGGTTAAGATCGTGACCGAATTTATTCCCGCAGCGACCCAAGATTTAAGAGTTCTAAATTGTTCTACTGTAGCAGCCGTGGCCGACCAACGATGGAATGGTAAGTTCAAGGGTTCAATATCATAAGTATCATTCACTTCTGGACACTTCCCCTCTCCAACATCAAGGAGAACTTTGTTAAATGTTGAATCAGCTGAATTTACTCTCATGTTTTCTTTTAAATAAAGTTTTTTACAATGTTTCCAAAGTACAGAACGTGTTAACGAGGCGTTAATTTCATTCGCTCGCGTACCTTTCGTGACAATTGGTAACATTTGTCTAAAATATCCAACGAATAAAACTGTTACTCCTCCAAATAATAGAGTATTACCTCTTAGATTTTGCATTGTTCTGTTCACGGCTTCGATTGAAATTCTGTTCGCCATAGGGAATTCGTCCCGCACTACAAAGGCACACTCTTGTTATTCTTTGGCTTTATGACTATTTTTCGATACATTGCAGACTGGGTTTTCCATAAGCTCTGATTCTATTGGTATTTTAAACACGGAACGTGCTGTTTTTCCCCCAAGAAGTAAAGTTGCAGCTATTCCAGAAGATGCGACTGCTATGGCAATCATTTTTCTGAACGTATTTTGGCCAGTAAAAGTTTATCAAGTTTACCACCTGGAGCGTCTAAAAAATATACACAACCAGCGTTAACAGCATTACCACTGTCAATGAGGAGACGGTAAACTTGATTTTGTTCCTTGTTTATTCTTGGTTCATTCTGTCTGATCGTATGTTGTTCAACTGGATCAAAATTTGTGTGTTCAATATATTCTCGGTTCAAATGATCAACAATCCCATTGGTCGCTTGTGGAGATGGTAAACCATAATGAGGGAGATTATTGCCGCATATAGAAAGAAGAATGCCTTGTAACGCAAACAGAGCACGATTGGTAAAGTTTTGTAAATGGGCATTTATGTCTGCATCTGGATAATGTCGTGGATGTCTCTTACATAATCTACCATGAAATGATCCTTAAACTTATCCCATAATTCTGAGGGATTGGAAACATTACAGATTACCAATATAATGGCAAATAGCTCTCCCAGTTGAGATGTGCTGCTGCTTATACTGGCATTTGTTAATGTGTCGCACCAGTGATTATCGCCTTCTAGTAAACCAAGTGCAAGGCATGCTGCTTGATATGTAGGATGTAAAATACCATTAACGCTCTTGTGACTTTCGAAAGAAGTTGGTTTCTTGTCAACATTTAACAACATCCTTAGATGATAACATTCCCGATTATTAGGATGAATTATATAAATTCTACCAAGAGTGTGCTCGTGAAATATGCCGGAATGACCCTCCGCAAGAGTACCTCGGCGTCGCCGTTGGAATGTGCCTTCTTCTTTATTATTCATTATTCTTCTTCATGCAATGAACTGGCTGCGAATTTGTCGTTATGGCACGCACCGAAAAACGCCACCAATGTGGTATTCTTCGGATTCTCTACTAGTCCACGGACATTGTTTGGATCAAAATAAATTCTTTGACTATTTTCTAAATGGATATCCAGATGTGTTACTGTGGGGAAACGTTCATGAATCGAAAATGACAATGTGCGCCAGATTGCTTCGGAAGTACTAAAATATCTTGCACGTTGGTATGGTGGCACTTCATCGTTAGTATTTTAATAATTTATTAAGATGCGCTCGAAAGAGCATTACTTAACATAGTAAAACATTTACAAATTTGAAATATTTTATATTCTCAGTTCATGACTTTAGAGTATTCCCTACTATATTCGCTAATTGATTTCACCCTTTTGGGACATTCAGTTATATGGCATAGACTGCACTTTCGATCACAGAGGGAGCAAACGCACTCATTGCTTGGTTTATGAAAGATGGTATTCCTCCAAATAAAGTGGTGAAAGTCATGTATTGCTAGCCTGGTAACAACATGCCTTTGTTCTTGACCTTCTTTAGTCTAGTTTCTGTCACATATAGCGCTTGTGCTGTAGAACTCCTCTTCTATTTCTTCTTTCTTCACCTCTCTCAGTCGTTGAAGCTTCTGGCTTGATCTAGTAGCTGGCAGAGGGTATTTTAATCGTATGTCTTCTATGAAGAAGGTTTCCCTCATAAGAACATAAACTAGCCTTGAATGGGGTGCCTTGCTCAAACCCATAACTCTCTTCATGAAATACGCCTTCACCTTTTCAATTTCTGTTATGTCACTAAACAACAGATTTTCCCATATTATTCCAATACCTTAGGTGACTATTCGCTCTACTGCACTGTGAAAGAGTTTCATCGCCGTGTCAGTTGACAGCTGAGTTCATAAGTAGCTCTGATGGCCGCTGCGGATTTTTCCTGAATATGTATCCTGAAAGAACTTCCTGTCGATTGCATGGTGATTCCTAAGTACTTGTACTTCTTAACAATTCGAAGCGGTACACCTTCTAACATTATATTGGCATTTGCTGCTTGTTTCCCTCCTTTCCTGAACACCATTTGGACAGTTTTCACCTTATTTATATTAAGATGATTCACATCAGACCATTTCTCCAGTTCAGCTATTGCTGTTTGCACTTCTATTTTGTTTGATGTTCCAGTCGTCATGTCATCTGCATACATGATCAAAGTAGTCTTCGAATTATCGTTTATAATTGATTTGACTTCTCTCGTTAGTATATTAAATAAAGTAGGACTGGTAGGATCACCCTGCATGACACCGTTGGTTTGCCTTATTTTATCTTATATAGTTGTTACTAATTTCAGTGTAATTGTACCTCATGATGTTGGTATTATCAAGGTGAGTGGGTGGCTTTCCCCTATAAAGTCTCCCAATTTTTCCATTAGCTTTCTTCTGTTCACTAGGTCAAAGGCTTTTCTGTAATCTACGAATACTGCATTGTATTTTCCCTTGGGATGTCGCAATGCTCCTTCTATATCCTGCATTAGAAGTTTCACGGCTTGTATTGTGCTCCTCCGTTTCCTAACACTGAACTGGTAGTCTGGTAGATAAGGATCAATTAGTATAAGCCTTTCGTTAATGATCCATGTGAATACCTTAAAAACGACATCCTCCAGCACAATTCCTCTGTAGGAATCTGGGTTGTCGAACGATCCTTTTCCTTTGTAAAGAATTTTCATTGTTGCTGTCCTCCATTTTTCTGGTATTTCCCCTTTTTGAAAGCATTTGTTTAAGAGGGACACCCATAGGTCTATCAGGGTATCTGCAGATTCTTTCAGGTGTTCCGGAAAAATCCATCCGGTCCCGCCGCTTTTTAAATCTTGGTTTGTTGTATTACTCTTATTACTTCCACTTTAGTAATTACTGTGTCAATTAACTCATCTCTCTGGGGCTCAGTGTTGTATGCCTCGTCTGAGTTCATTTGATTTAAAATTCCAATGAAATGTATCTCCCATGCTTCGACAGGAATTTCTCAAGACGTATTTGCAGTTTTCTTATTTAATGCCAGGTAAGGATTTGTTTAGGCCTCTTGTACTTGCTTTTTCGCCTCTTTTTCTAGATACTTCTCTCTGTTCGTTTCCAGTAGAATTTTATAACGTCTTGTCCTCTGCGCATATTGTGCCAGGCCTTTCTTTTTATTGGAAGTTTTGGCTATGTGTAGAGCCTCCAAAACCCCTTTCTTTCTCTGCAGCATTCGTTATCAAGCCATAACTGTGCATCTCTCCTTACGTTCCACGCAGGCCGATTTTAGCAGGCTTGTACCAATGTTTGCGGCTTCATTTAATTTTTCCTCTTCAATGTGCTGTTTTTCCTCTTCGACCTTGTTGTAATTTTTCTTTTAATTTCTCTACATGTAATTTTCTGGTGTACCTGTGTGGGATTTCTGTCTTCCTGTTCCTTTCCGGCTCCCTCCATACGATTGTTGTCGACGGTACGTGCTTCCTTATTGATGCAGCTGCCGACGTCCATAGTCCTACCTGTTCAATTATGTTTATTTCATATCCTCTGTAGAAAACCAGGTATAGATCCGTTCGATGCTATATAAATTACGAGCTCTGGTTTGTTTGGGTAAAACTTCAGACCTTGTCACGCAAGTTTGTATCATAGTAATCATGGCTGACGGTGGGCGAATGGACACTGTCATTGGCTGAAGGCTAGTCCAGTGAAATGTCGTTCCCATAATTCAATACAGACAGAAGTTATGACCAACTTACGCTATGAAAAGACCTAAGAGTGAGGCAATGTCAAAGAATAACCATATGAAACAAATAAGAGTAAGAATATCTGGCTATGTTGAACTATGGTAGTGACATTTCATAGGGCAAATCTTCAGGCGATGCAGAGTCCATTCGTGCCAACGCCACCCACGATTATATAACAACGTGATGAAATTGAGACGTTTCGATGCAGTAATTACGATTCTAAACACTTGAAACTATAGATAGCGCTAGTTATGCGTAAATATGAATACGAAATAGAGGCTTAAATCCGCGCGACTTGTGATTGAATATAAAAAGAAATAGAGGCCTAATTATTAGTAGTACGTAGCGTTCCCGACACCGGAAGATAAAATCACAAGGAAATGTAACGTGAATAATAAACAACGTATAATAGAGAAGAAGAATGTATGTAAATGGAACCAACCTTAATGTAGTGGAGGTTAGGCGACGACATGAAAAAACAACACGATTGAACTTCTCATTCACTAATAATTTGACGTGACGGCCACACCATTCACATACTCTGCTATTTGAAATCAAATTGTGACGTACATAGAATTGAAGTAAATCATTGAAGTTGTTCTTGTAATTCGCTGAAAAACTTGTTACATTAATAACACATCCATCGTACGATGCCATGTCAATATAATTAGATATGTTTTCTGTATCAACAATGGCCAGATGCACTGGATGCGCTATGTACGATAAAAGAAGTAGTAGGCTTTGCTTCTATCAATCCTATCATTTCGTGACCAGTAAGCGACATAGAATGCCGTGGTGTATTAATGTGAAGAGAAACGTCATTGTGGTCCAGGGCTAAGTCGTGCGAGTCGTCTGCGAGAAAAATAAACATAGTCCAGGGCTAACCTAACCAAACCTAACCTAACCTAACCTAACCTAACCGCGAGTCGTCTGCGAGAAAAATAAATAACCTAACCTAACCTAACCTAACCTGCGATAAAATCAAACATAGTCCTAACCTAACCTAACCTAACCTAGCCAATGTAAAAACAAATGTAATTGTGGTCCAGGGTTCAACAAATGTAATTGTGGTCCAGGGCTCAGTACCATTTAGTTCCTAAGTACAGTGGTTGGCAGCATCGGCGAGTCGTGCAAGTCGTCTGCGAGAAAAATAAACATAGGACAGTCATACCGCGCGTAGATATTGCCGATGCAAGCGGTAACCATGGTACTAATGTTGCGTGACATAGATTGAAGTTCTAATTTTGTTTGTAAGAGTGAATCCTTCCTCATTCATATGTAGCAGATTTTAGAAGGCAGTGACAGACAAGAGACAAAAGAAATAACAGAAAGAAAGAAAGTAGGAACCCGATATCGCGAATTCATTAAGATGATGTTTCTTTCCTTGTAAAATCTTATTGTTGTACATACAGCTGTGTAAATAAATGCATTAAATATAGATTAGTGACCAAGAGTTATAAGCAGTAACATTGGTGACCCCGACGTGATTTGAACACGCAACCTACTTTCTTTTTTTTCTGTTATTTCTTTTATCTCTTGTCTTTCACTGCCTTCTAAAATCTGCTACACATAATATCCAGTATGATTTCTGTTTTCTGATCTGGTTTATCCATACTGGCGTTGAAATCTCTTGCAAATATTACGTTTCTCTCGGTTTCTACATGTATTATTGCCTTTGTACCGGGCGGTACACCTCCATGCCGCTTATTTAAAATTTGCGCCAGTTGAAACTCCTCTGCTGGAGGAAGTCTAAACTTTATCTACGGTATTAATTTTCCACTTTCTCAGAAGATGTCACTACGTGGAAAGTTTGGTGTTTTTGAACTGTGCCACTTTTGATGTATTTTTGTTTTGCTTGTAGTAAGAAATGTGAACTTTCCCTTCTAGAGGACACTACTGAAGATCAACAATAGTACACCCTAGTGCAGAGTGAAAGAACTATTTTTTTTTGAGAAATTTTTATTTCAAAAGTTTGTTTCTTGTTAAATTTCTTTCTGTTATTGTTTAAGTTGGCTGTATACCCCTCTCTTTCCCTTTGTTTTGTATTTAGCCAATCCCGAATTTCTTTTATTAATTTCTGACCAATCGGATGTATCTTCCCCCAACTTGAATATGTTGCTATATCCTAACCAATAAAGTGTTTGTGGGAGGGTGTTCTCATTCCCCTAACGCCTCGAACCTTCTGCGAGAGTATATAAACTGCTGATTTTAGGGTCTCCGGGCCACTTCTGTTCTATCTTTCAGTGTGTAAAGTACATAGCAGGGGGCGGGAAGCGCCTCTTTCTCCGGCAGCGGTCAACAACCAGGTAATGGCCGATTAATTACTTCTTTTCTTGCTTGCTCAGCAGTTTAACTCTCGGGGCGGGTCCGAAGTTTTTCCATTATGTAACCTTCCTTAAAATGTAAAGAAACTTGTATCTATTCTATCTTTTAAACTACATATTGGGATAGAGAGTGCTTAACCCTCTCGAGCTCCCACTCACATTGTTTTGAGGTGAACTTATTTTCTCAACCTATTCTTCCTTAACATTATGTAAATTTGTTTCTTTTCTAAAGTCACCTCCGTAGTATGCGATTAGCCCTTGCATCTGTGGCCTAGAGCCAAATTAGGTTTTGAAACAAATACATTAGGAGTGCAGATCGCCTCCTCTCAAATTGTTATTTTAGAGGTCATGTAATTACCCCTTTTTTCATATAATAGACCTCAGTAGGTTGGGTATTTTACCCCTGTGTCTATGTCCAGAGAGGACAACTTGAAGGTGGAGTTTGGTGTGGCCTTTGAGAGGCTTAAAGTTGAGAGCGAGTGGCTCTTTTTCGAAAATTGAGTGTTTTATGCCTCGTGGAGGCTTTTCGGTGTAATTTGGAGCAAGTGCTCCTGAGCATGAATGGGGTTTTCTGCCCCTCTGTTAATACTTATTCTGAAGTAAGGTTGGGCTGATTGCCCAAGCATTGTGAAGTCGGGGCGCGAAGCCCAAATCCTGTAAATATTGTAACTACCTTTTGACTTGCTCCTCTGTACCTGCCATGCTTGTTATTTCTTAATTTTGAAAAGAAAATATAACCTTGTTAAATTTTAAATTAATTTTACTTTCGTAGCTTGAGACCTGTTCACCACCCCGCACCTTCTTTCACGCATAACTACCACAAAAAAACGGTAACAAATGGTAGCAGAGCGTGGTTGAATGGGTCTCATTTTAGCCCCTTTTGACGGCTAAACATTGTTTTGATCCGAACTCTAACCACTTTCTCAGTTGCTGGAATTTTTTGAGTTTTTCAAAATTGTTCTGTCATCATGCCCGGCCCTCGCGATGTTCTCCATCTCAACTATTTGCGCAAGGAGGAGTTGATCTATGAATTGACTATTAGAAATGTGCAATCTGGAGGCACGGTTGCGGTAGACACAAACAAGCTTAGAGAGTCCCTTGATTTGCCCATTTCCATCCCCACCTTGGGAGAGAAAGAAATTGACGACTCTCTTTCCACGATCGTCGAGAATATTACTGGGCTAGCATTTGTAGTTAGTTTTTTTGACGAAAATGATCCTTCTCCTAATCAAATCAAACGTGTGCAAGCCAGGCTGTTTCATTTCTCAAATAGAGTTAACGATCTGTTGTCTCTAAAGTTGAATGACGTTCAGAAGAAGGAAGCTAGTACGCTGCTTGAAAATATTTCTGAATTATCTAGCAAGGTCACTCAATTGTTAACTGGGGAGGTTCCTCCCAAAAGCGATCTACCCACCACAGTGAATGTAGGTAGCGAGGAAGAGCCTCCTAAGGGAGAAGTAAATAGGAAAACCATCGCTGCTCAAACAATCTCTGCCCCATTGGACAACGAGTCTGAACGCCGTAACTCATTGACTAATATACGTTCTGAATTAACTTCCTTGCCATTGAAACCTTTACCTACTATGTCACCCGGGTTTAGCAGCTTGCCTCATCCATTGGCAATGTTGCTCAGAGGTATCTCTAAGTTTTCCGTTAATACCACCAGTGACGTAATTTCATTTTTAAGATTTTTAGTTGAATTTCAGGATCATGCCCTTGTGTTTTCTCTTTCTCCATGTCAAATTTTGCAAATCACCTATCCTTATGCAATTGGTATTCTCTCGGACAAAATAGTAAGAGCCATAGCTGAACAGTCATCTATTGAAGATTTTCACGCACACTTGCTTGCAAATTTTATTCCTGCTCGCGCGAGGTCATCTCTGATTCAGAAGTACTATTACCGTGTACAGCGCTTGGATGAAAATCTGGCTGATTTCATACAAGACATTAAGTTTTATACTAGGGTGGTTGCCCTTCATTTTCCTGAAGATCAGATTGTACAGGCTATTGTAGAAGGAATTTCACCACCCTATAGGTCATATTTGTGTTTCGCGGCGTGCCCGCAAACTTTCTCTGAACTTGAAGCGTTGGCCGTCTCAGCGGAAGGAGTGAGATACGCCGATTCCTTGCGTGTCGCGAAAGAACCCCCGCCTTCTTTTAGTAATACTCGGCCTCCACCTCGCCGATCAGTCACATCTCGTAAATGTTATGCTTGCGGGTCGCCCGACCATCTTCGCAATAAGTGTCCACTGATCAAGTCTAGTAGGGCAAATAATGGAGCTGGTTCAGCACAAGGCTGTTTTAAATGTGGGGCTTTCTCACATTTCGCCAAGAATTGCCCAAACTCAAATAGCACCCCCTCCTGCTCAACTTCTGGTGCAAATTCCACCAATGCCAATAATAAAATGTGACTAGCGGCTTCGGCTGAGTCGACTAATTCTGCTTCCCAAGGCTCAGCCCCTGGCAAAAAGGTCGTGAATTCAGGGAACGTTCAATTTGCAAATCCATCTTTCGAATGCCCCAAAGAATGTCTCAGGATTGCGGCGGATACCCCCGCACCTGTTCCTTTTCTTAAGATTGAGTTAAATAACGAGCCTATAACCGCTCTATTAGATTCAGGCAGTGTTTGTTCAATTATTTCGGACCAATGGTATTCAAAATTGAAGTCTGTTTGTAAACTACCTGACTATGACCCATCTCCTGTTCAATATGTTTCGGCTAATTCATCCCCATTAGAAATTCTAGGTTCTGTAAATGCCAAAATTCGTATTTTTAAATTTACATGGAAAATCAAACTGTTTGCGGCTAAGCACTTGTCTTGCCCCATCATACTGGGAGCGGACTTCATTTCTCACACTGGTCTTGTGCTCGATCTCCAGAGTAGGTCGTGCACATTCAAATTTGCGTCCCATTGTAAAATTCCCTTGTTAGAGTGCAATTCTGTATCATGTTCATCTATTTCGCCTACCCAGGATGAGATGTTGTTAGACCTTAGACATCTACCTGAGGAGCAGGTTGATAGTATTCGTAAGTTGTGTCAGTCGTTTCCAGAGGTGTTCTCTGATACTCTTGGTGTTACTGACCTTATCGAATACAAAATTGAGGTCACGGATTCGATTCCTGTTCGTTTTCCACCTTATAGGCTATCTCCACCTAAAATGAAGGCTCTGAAAGAAATCATCGATCAGATGTTGAAGGACGGTATTATTAGGCCCTCTAAGTCGGCGTATTCGTCACCTATTGTTCCAGTCCCGAAACCCCAAGAAGGCTTCAGGCCTGTCATTGATTATAGGGCTCTCAATCGGAAGGTGGTGTTGCAATCCGTGCCCCTTCCTGACCTTCATTCTTGTTTTTCATGGTTTCGTAAGGCCAAGTTCTTTACTAACTTGGACTTGAATCAGGCCTATAATCAAATTCCCCTTGCCGAAGAGTCTAAACATCTTACAGCGTTTGCCACGGACTGGAATTTATACGAATACAACCGCGTGCCTTTCGGGCTCCCCACGGGATCAGCTGTACTCACTAGGCTGCTAGATAGGGTCTTCTCCGACATCAAATTTGAGTACTTATATCACTACTTGGATGATGTCGTATTTTCAGAGACTTTTGAAGAACATCTAGATCATCTGCGAGAAGTTCTCGATCGCCTTCGTAAGGCTGGGTTAACTGTCAAGTTGTCCAAGGTTGCCTTTGCTAAACCCTCTATGTCATTCCTAGGGCATATTGTGTCACCTGATGGTGTTGCCGTCGATCATTCCAGAACACAGGCCATCCGTGATTTTAAACCTCCCAAGGACGTTAAAGGTATCGCCAGGTTCATTGGTATGGTGAATTTCTTCAGGAAGTTTATTCCTAACTTCGCTAATAGAGCGGCGCCCTTAAACCGTCTTCGTAGGAAAGGCATCAAATTCGAGTGGGGACCTTCTCAACAAGCCGCCTTTGAAGATCTTAAATTAGCTCTCTGTAATGCCCCTGTCCTTGCTATGCCTGATTTCTCAAAGAAATTCATCGTCCAAACCGACGCGTCGTCGTCAGCAGTAGCTGCAGTCCTTCTTCAAGAGACTGAACTAGGGAGGCGACCCATCGCCTATGCATCTAGGACCTTGTCGGCTCAAGAAGCCAAGTATTCCATCTATGAGCTCGAAGGTTTGGCAGTCTTATTTGCCTGAGAAAAGTTCCGTCTCTATCTGGAACATGTCAAATTCGACTTGGAGACAGATAATCAAGCCTTAAGCTGGGTCTTAGGTAGGCCGCGTCGTACTGGTCGTATAGCCCGTTGGGCCATCCGTATTTCTGCCTTCCGATTCGATGTCAGGCATATCAGAGGTACCGAAAATGTTGTTGCTGATGGACTCAGCCGTATGTTTTCCAACGACGTCGAGACCCATGAACCGGTCGACAGTTCATCACCTTCCGAGTCCATACTATCTGATGTTTATGCCATCTTAACAGATTCTCCCATGCTCTTTAGGGATATCAAGAAATACCAACGTGAAGATCCGACGCTGGCTCCGATAATGGAAACCCTTTCTTCTGGGGAACATGTTGTCCCTTATGTTCTGAGGAATGGTGTTTTATGTTGCCCATCGAGGCATGATAAGATGATGAAAGTTGTCGTTCCAGCTGTTCTTGTACCTATGATCTTCAAGTATTATCATGAGACCCCATTAGGAGGGCATCTTGGTATCTTTAAAACTCGTGAGAAGATTCGTGAAATGTTCATCTGGAAAGGTATGGACGGTGAAATCCGTGAACTAGTAAAAGCTTGTAAATCTTGTTTGCTCAGTAAACCCACCATGTCCACCAAGGTAGGCCTTTTGTCTTCGCATCAAGCGTCGCGCCCCATGGAACGCCTGTATATTGATTATGTAGGACCCTTCCCCCAGTCAAAGGGAAATGCCAACAAGTTCATCTTTGTATGCGTAGATGGTTTCACAAGATTTTCCTGGTTATTTCCGACTAAGCTGGCTACCGCTCAGTCCACCATTACTTGCCTAAATTCTATTTTTGCTTCTTTTGGTCCGTGCCAATATATTGTATCTGATAATGCTAAGGCTTTTACATCTAATTTATTTCGTAAATTCTGCTTTGACCTGTCCATCTCTCATGTGACAACTTCTGCTTATTACCCTCAACCATCTCTGGCTGAACGGGTTAATCGTAATCTCAGGTCCGCGCTTATTGCCTATCATCATGAAGATCATTCCAGGTGGGACACGTCCCTGCATTGGTTAGCTTTTGCTTTGAATTCGGCGGTTCATGAATCTCACAAGTTTACTCCAGCTTCTTTGATGTTCAAGTTCGTTCCCAACACGCCGCTCTCTAACCTCTGGTCTCTGAGTGACATTCTACCCGAGACAATAGATCCGGATAATATTAAAGATCTTTGGAAGAAGGCTAAAGCCAATCTTAAAGTCTCTCATGAAAAGGTTAGGGAAAGGTATGATCGTGGACGGAGACCCACCCATTTGAAGGTAGGTGACTAGGTGATGGTCAAGAATTTTGTTCCCGCGAGCAAGCTTGCCCCCAGATTTCATGGGCCGTGTATTATTCTAGATTTCCTTACGCCGGTCACATTATTATTAAGCAATCCAGCCACCGAGAGGTTATTTAGGGTTCACCTGTCACAGGTGAAACCTGTATAATTTCTGTGCTAACTTGCCTCATACAATCGTGAAAGGATCATGAAGGTTATATTTTTTTTTGAGGTTTCACTTTTAAGGCATTCTGCCCCTTCTATAATATTTTGTTTCATATGTAAGTTTCTGTAAACCTTCCCCGCACGGTTAAACTGCCGTCCTATCCTTGCCACGGCCATTACCACGCTCCAGTCTCCTGCTCCACTACACACATTGGCTCGCATCTGAAATGAATTTCTGCACGCCGCTGGCCCCTGAACCCCTCCACAAAGCCTGTGCCCTCAATAAATGATGATGGTCCAACAATTCTGCCGCCTAGCTTTAATGTTTCAGTGCACCCGCAGCCGCGCGGCGCCGTGCTGCGACTGGGTTAGAGGAAGGGCCCCCTCTTCCCCAGCGAGGACCACATGTGCACGGCGAGCCGGAGCTCTCCTCCCGGCCAAGGCTGATGTGCGGCGCACGACCTGCTACTTGCCCGCAGCCTGTATATGTTCACCGCGGGCGCGGCGTGCTTCAACACCACTGCTCCCCTCATAGTGCGGGGGAGCGGTATCTCAGGGTAGTTGAGGGGTCCGAGCGGCCTCCTCTGGACGCAAGCTGCAACGGCCGGTCTGGCCATCCAACTTAATCAACATCAACTACATGGACAGTTACTACCAGCAATTACTACACTTGGGAATTCAACAACAAAATCTGGTGGACTTAGAAAATTTTTCCTCAACTTTAAAACTAAAGTTTTCCTTCTCAATTCAACCTTCTACAAACATTAAGACAGTACTTCCGCTGTTACTAAAAGAAATTTTGAAACTGAATCAAACTAAATTTCAGCCATTTCGATAAATGCTTCTGCAATCAATCTTCATATCCACATCATAACTTGGACCTTGTTTTCAAACAGATTTCATGTGTCACCCCTGGAGGAACCTTTGGGGGGGGGGGGGGGGAGGTCTGTACCGGGCGGTACACCTCCATGCCGCTTATTTAAAATTTGCGCCAGTTGAAACTCCTCTGCTGGAGGAAGTCTGAACTTTATCTACGGTATTAATTTTCCACTTTCTCAGAAGATGTCACTACGTGGAAAGTTTGGTGTTTTTGAACTGTGCCACTTTTGATGTATTTTTGTTTTGCTTGTAGTAAGAAATGTGAACTTTCCCTTGTAGAGGACACTACTGAAGATCAACAATAGTACACCCTAGTGCGGAGTGAAAGAACTATTTTTTTTGGAGAAATTTTTATTTCAAAAGTTTGTTTCTTGTTAAATTTCTTTCTGTTATTGTTTAAGTTGGCTGTATACCCCTCTCTTTCCCCTTGTTTTGTATTTAGCCAATCCCGAATTTCTTTTATTAATTTCTGACCAATCGGATGTATCTTCCCCCAACTTGAATATGTTGCTGTATCCTACCCAATAAAGTGTTTGTGGGAGGGTGTTCTCATTCCCCTAACGCCTCGAACCTTCCGCGAGAGTATATAAACTGCTGATTTTAGGGTCTCCGGGCCACTTCTGTTCTATCATTCAGTGTGTAAAGTACATAGCAGGGGGCGGGAAGCGCCTCTTTCTCCGGCAGCGGTCAACAACCAGGTAATGGCCGATTAATTACTTCTTTTCTTGCTTGCTCAGCAGTTTAACTCTCGGGGCGGGTCCGAAGTTTTTCCATCATGTAACCTTCCTTAAAATGTATCTATTCTATCTCTAAAAGGCATATCGGGATAGAGAGTGCTTAACCCTCTCGAGCTCCCAATCATATTGTTTTGAGGTGAACTTACTTCTCACAACCGATTCTTCCTTAACGTAATGTAAATTTGTTTCTTTCTGAAGTCACCTCTTTAGTATGGGATTAGCCCTTGCATTTGCGGCCTAGAGCCAAATTAGGTTTTAAAAACAAAATGTATTAGGAGTGCAGTTCGCCTCCTCTCAACTTGGTGTTTTAGAGGTCATGTAATTATCCCTCTTTTCATTTAATAGACCTCAGTAGGTTGGGTATTTTATCCCTGTGTCTATGTCCAGAGAGGACAACTTGAAGGTGGAGTTTGGTGTGGCCTTTGAGAGGCTTAAAGTAGAGAGCGAGTGGCTCTTTTTCGAAAATTGAGTGTTGTATGCCTCGTGGAGGCTTTTCGGTGTAATTTGGAGCAAGTGCTCCTGAGCATGAATGGGGTTTTCTGCCCCTCTGTTAATACTTATTTTGAAGTAAGGTTGGGCTGATTGCCCAAGCATTGTGAAGTCGGGGCGCGAAGCCCAAATCCTGTAAATATTGTAACTACCTTTTGACTTGCTACTCTGTACCTGCCATGCTTGTTATTTCTTAATTTTGAAAAGAAAATATAACCTTGTTAAATTTTAAATTAATTTTACTTTCGTAGCTTGAGACCTGTTCACCACCCCGCACCTTCTTTCACGCATAACTACCACAAAAACACGGTAACAGCCTTCATAATTGATTTCACCGCATCCCCTTTAGAGGTGTCTTGTTGTAAGTACTTTACAATAATAGGCAGGCTTTCCGTTTTCACCGTTACTATCTTGTATTGTTTTCCTATTTCTCTGATCTTGAGGAGTATTGAGACCCCTCCTTACGTCCTACCTACTGTAATGTTGGAGGGGCAAGTGAGTGTACACTGTAGAGTCCTGGGAGCGCATGTAAGTCATCTCCATTTATCAGCATTGTTTCTGTTAGTATAGCGATGTCAAACTTCTAAAAGTAGATACTGGGCAGCATAGCGATTGCACTCTTCATCCCTTCTATATTCCATAGTAGGATTTGCTCCTGTGGTCGATTCGCTGCGGAATCCTGGTGTTTGTAACATGGTGCCCTCTTCGTTTCGTCGAAAAAGAAAACGCCTTACTAGCAGTCCTGTGGGCCAGAAACCTGAGACATTTACTCCTTCAAGCTCATAAAAAGGAAATCACTGTTATGTTTTCCTTGCCATGCAATATTACGTCTATTAGTTCTTCTAATTTAGTCTTTATTCAGTCACTGTGGCTGGTTCTCTTCACTTTGAATATCCCGCATAGCACTTGTCGTTTGTCTGGCAGTAACCAGACGCCTTTCTCGAACAAAATTTGTTTCTGACTGACGAATGGTACTCACACCTTTACGGAGCTGTGCTAAGCGCTGGATTCTCTGTCCTAGTGACTTATGATATCGATCACATTGTTCAGTAACACGGATGTCATGTTGTTCGTGACTTTCAAATTCACGTTTGATTTTGGTGATGACAATCACTTTCTAATCGCTGCTCTCTAGAATCATCTGTTTCCAGATTTCGCGAGACAGCGTGTTAGAGGTATCGTCTCCAATAATCAATATTTCAGCACTGATATGCAGGTTATGCTGCAGAACCTCGATTATACTTCCTGATATTCATGGTTCCAATATTAAGTGCCAAATGTCTCACCACAAATTGCACCATGCAGACCTAGACCATGAACTCTCCTCACCGTGGTTTCACAATGACCTTGGGATTGTCTTTCATCAGTTCAGTACTCTAAAGGCTCTCCAATGTTTGTCCATCACATTCAAATAGACTATACTTACTCTCACCAGAGAACATGGTTCCAAAATTCCATCGACTTATTTTTGTAGGATTTGGCAAATTTCATGTGTTTTTTACTATTAATTCACCTTATAGGGCTTCTTCCTTGTTTTCCGACTGCGAAGTGTAGCATTTTTCAGTACAATTTAGGTGATTTGTGCACGAAAGTGTTAATCCAATGGTGCAGCAACGTCCTTAGATAAGACATCGATACTTCGGAATGATTTCTTAATGCTAGAGTGGATTGTTTGACGTTTCTCTCTTCATGTCAGAGCCTTTAGTCTACCGCTTCGCGGGCTTACAGTCTGTAGATCTGGTCTCTTGGTTTCCTATGACCACAAAAACTACCGCATAGAAAGACAAGGAGACATCCTATGGAATCGGACAGGAGCTCTTACGTCGGGAGCGTAGGTAAACTATTCTTCTCCGCACGGTTGCGGTAACGTATCTCCAGTGGCTTCGGCCCTCATGTTACCCAATGATGTCCAATCCACTCACTAACCAATTACTGTGTTGTCAGGGTGGGGGCGGTAGAATAGCACCCACGGTATCCCCTGCCTGTCATAAAAGGCCACTAAAAGGGGTCACTGGGTCTCTTAACTTGGGAGCGTGGGTTGGCAAACACGGGGCCCTTAGATGAGTTCTGGCATTGCTTCCACTTACTTGTGCCAGGCTCCTCAATTTCATATATCCTATCCGACCTCCCTTGGTCAACTCTTGTTCTTTTCCGACCCCGAGGGTATTAGAGCACTCGAGGCCCATGGAGTCTTTCATTTTCACGTCCTTCGTGGCCCGTGTTTTTCTTTGGCCGATACCTTCATTTTCGAAGTGTCGGACCCCTTCCACTTTTCTCCCCGATTAGTGTTATACAGAGGATGGTTGCCTAGTTGTACTTCCTCTTAAAATAATAATCACCATCACCACCACTGTGTTGTCAAACTTTACCTACTGTAGGAATGTATCTCATTAGATGGAGAATTACGAGTGTAAGTACGGGTGTTTCTGAGTAAACATATTTTGATCCATTTTATTTTTATATTCGTTCTCTAAAGACGTTTTACTTGCTTAGCAAAACTTGAAACCTCTTGTTGGTTATTCATTATGCACGGAGAACAATAGTATTATCTTCTAAAGTTTTAGTCTTCAACAATATTCTTGAAGACGAAGTTTTTTGTTTTTACTCACAGTAAGTTTGTCGCAATTACTAAACATACCTTTTTTCCTTTCTTGTAACCAGACAAGGCTTTCCATTAGGTTCAATAGTTCCCTGAATCTTCTAACTAATGCGTTATAACACTGTTATCAGCAAGCACACGCTGGGGAGCGGGAAGCACTCTCCTAGAACAAATATTTGTCGATTTTGTTGACTCAAACTATCCATACACACTCTCCACTGCTAACTAGTACTACAAAGAACACTTGTATTAATAGTGCTACACACATAAACCATACGCGTTAGTACGCTAGACAGACCGTGTGTGTCATTGGTGGGGCTGATACTTCAGGAAGTGGAATCGAATCCCATGACCATCCACGTTACGGGACGCAGTTACATGAGGGAGCGCCAAAATAATGAACATTCATATTATATATTTAATTAAAAATGAAATTTTATAACAATTGTTTCCCCTATTTACCCCATTATATTATTTTACAGCATGACGTTAAATACCGTACATAATTTATCGTGCAGCTCTGAGTATCTGGGACGGCAGAGCTGAGACTTGTGAGTTTGATATCGGCTCAGTCTGGTGGTAATTGAAGGTTCTCAAATACGCTAGACTCGTATCTGTGGATTTACTGGCACGCAAGAGAAACCTTTCGGACAAACTTGCAGTATCTCAGCGTTTTCGAAAACGGTAATGGTGGTCAGTGGGACGTAAACTCAATAAATCATTAAGCCTATTTATTGTTGCTGTACCGGGTGGTACACCTCCACGTCGCTAATTCAAACTTTGCGCCAGTTGAAACTCCCCTACTGGAGGAAGCCTGAACTTTATCTACTGTGTTAATTTTCAAGTTTCTCAGAAGATGTCCCTACTTGTAAATTTTGAAGTTTCTGAACTGGGTCGTTTTCGATGTATTTTTGTTTTGCCTGTAGTAAGAAGTGCGAACATTCTCTTCTGGATGGCACTACTGAAGGACTACAATGGTGCACCCTAGTGCGAAGTGAAAGAACTGTTTTTTTGGAGAAATTATGTGTTCAAAAGTTTGTTCTTTGTTAAATTTCTTTCAGTCATTGTTTAAGTTAGCAATATTAACCCTTTCTTTCCCCTTGTTTTGAATTTACCAATCCCGAATTTCTCTAATTAATTTTCCACCAATAATGTGTTTCTTCTTCATCTTGTGTAGGGGTTTTCGTGGTTAGCCAATAAAATTCTTGTGGGAGGGTGTTCTCATACTTGAAACGCCTCGAACTTTCCGCGAGAGTATATAAACTGCTGATTTTCGAGTCTCCGCGCCACTTCAGTAACATCTTTCAGTGTGTAAAGTACGTAGCAGGGGGCGGGAAGCGCCTCTTTCGTCGGGCAGCAGTTCAACCACCAGGTAATGGCCGTTTAATAACTTCTTTTCTTGCTAGCTCAGCAGTTTAACTCTCGGGGCAGGTCCGAAGCGTTTTACCATGTAACTTTCCCCTAAAATGTAAAGACACTTGGTATCAATTCTATCTTGTTAAACTACATATTGGGATAGAGAGTGCTTAACCCTCTCGAGCTCCCACTCATATTGTGTTGAGGTGAACTTATTTTCTCTACCGTTTCTTCCTTAATGTAACGTAAATTGTCTCCTTCTATAAGTCACATCTCTAGTATGGGATTAGCCCTTGCAGTAACGGTCTAGTGCCAAGTAGGTTTTATATAAAGTGTATTAGGAGTGCAAGAACGCCTCCTCTCAAGTTGGTATTTTAGAGGCCATGTAATATTTCTGTTTCTTCACTGAATAGGCCTCAGTAGGTTGGGTATTCTTACCCCTGTGTATGTGTCCTTAGAGGACAGCTTGAAAGTGGAGTTTGGTGTGGCCTTTGATAGGCTCGAACTTAAGAGCGAGTTGCTCCTTCTTAAAATTTGTTTCTGTATGCCTCGAGGAGGCTTTACTCTGTAATTGGGAGCAAGTGCTCCTAGGCATGATTGGGGTTTTCTGCCCCTTTGTTGAACCGTGAATATAAGTAAAGTTGGGCTCATTGCTCAAGAATTATGTGTCTGGCTCTCGGAGCCCAAATCCTGTAACTCTGTAATTGTACATTCTCGATTGGTTGCTTCGCTACTCTGTACCTGCCATTCTTGTTATTTCTTAATCTTGGAAAGAAAGTATAACCTTGTTACATTTTATCTTAACATTAATTTCGTATTTTGAGACCTGTTCACCCCCGCACCTTCTTTCACCTCTGCTAATCCACCAAACCACCGTAACAGTTGCCATTGATGCTTTCACGGCCCGTACTCATAGACATGATATAGGCTTTGGGCTTATGCTGTGTTAAGAAAATAAGGTGAAATTCTTGATGTTTCGCAGATAACTAGAATCTCACAATCTCTACTAGCTGCTCGTCATCCATTAGAATGAGGGAGCATGGTGCTTGGAAGTTTTAAAGTACGGTGCATATCAGCCATGTCCCCCGCGCACTCTGTCAGGATGTGTACCGTGGTAGACAAACGGCAAACCGACATGGAAACTACAGACCACCACGGTATCGGCATACTCTGTAGCTTGTTTGCTTCTTTCCTATATAACATTCCAGATAACATTCCAGACACACCAGAACACAGATCATTACATAGGTAACACATGTCTTGTGTTTCAGATGTTGGTCACGAATTTGGTATTTTCAAACGTTAGTAAATCAATACGTCTTTCACTATTTTCCAGGTCGTCATGGTGCTTTTCCTGTTCAGTAGTAAGGTCTCCACAACTTATAAGAACTGGGGTCTCACAGCAGTTTTGTAATGAGTAATGACATATTTCGGCGTTCTTCGAAATGCACTTCTTATCGTAACGGCTTGATAAAGATGTACTGGTTTATACAAAAAGAACTTGGGCAGTAGTAACAATGTCTTTCTTGACTACACTAAATTCACCTGATTCTATTTTTCCTTACCTCCTTAATCTTGTCCATTATCTTGTGCCCAAACTTACAACCCACTTGCTGGCTTGGTATGAACTTTCTTTGGTAGAGAATAGGGAACATGATAAATTTCAGAAATATTTTATTTGAAAAGTACACAATGAAATAGTTCGGATACATATTACATTGTGATAAGTTACTTTGTTTTTTATCATTAAATAAAATTAAAAGTCTCCTTCCAAAAGGCAGGTAACACGTCCTGTGACGTAATCGGTGGGCTATGACGACACGGTCCAGTACCACCTGAAGCTCTACCAGCCATTGTGCATCAGCTGTTTACTAAAAGCCGAATGTTCATTATTTTTGATCGCGAATAACTTCAAAATGACAGAGGATGGGTTCAAAAACCTGTCAAACAATCTACCATGTGTGGATAACATCATGGTGATGTCATTCTAGAAAAAATAGCGACTGTTTTCTGGCTGCATAAATTCGCGGACCAAGAGCAAATTGGAAAGTGACATCTTATATATACGTGTAACGTACTGTAACACATAGTATTAGGATAACAGGGAGCATGACCAGATATCAATTAAGGAACACGTAAAGCCAATTGTAGATATCACTTAAATCACCTTAATTTATTTCTAGATTGGTTCCCATGTTACCCATGCTAGAAAATACATTACATTTTCGGGCTTTCGCCATTACTAAAGTGACAAGTCGGACTTCAGCGGCTAGCTAGCATTATAGCATTATGGCTAGCATTATAGTTCTATAGTTCTATAACCTATCATTCCCGAAAAACATCGATTAAATATCTGTAGTCCCTTTCTCTAGTTTTTCACAAGCTGAGCACATCAAGAAAGAACAGTGTCTTGGTGACATTTTAGCCGATCAATAGGCTATGTGAATGCCGTTGGGTGCTGTGATTTTTACCATTATTTTGGTTTATGATTTGGCATGTCCAATGTAAAACTTAGTCTAAGTTCGGACAATATTTTAAACATCAACATCACAATTATTTGTAGTAATGTGTTTTCACTGCAGCGTGCTATTTGTTTTATTAATATTTTAATTATTATAAATGAGCATAGTTAACATATGACTGAGATAACTACAACCGACAGACATTGGGTTTATGGAGATAAACATTTGTTTTTTTCTAAATTCACGTTGTTTTTGCTTACATTATGTTTTATGGTAGAGTATTTAGTCGTAGTCTAAATTTGTTTACAATTGTAACCTTTTAAATAAATAAATAAATAAATAAATAAATAAATAAATAAATAAATAAATAAATAAATAAATAAATAAATAAATAAATAAATAAATAAATAAATAAATAAATAAATCTTCATTATAGACTGTTATAGCTTTCAGCGTTCAGTCTGCAAGCCTCGGTGAATTTACTAATCGCCACCACAATGCTCTAATTGGAATTAGTTCTGTGGCCTCGTTTACTTCTCTTATCTTTAAATCGTTAGAAATTGAGTCTCACTATCGTCCTTTTGGTCTCCTTCTACTCCTTTTACCTTCCATATAAATAAATAAAGAAAGAATGAAACAAAGAAAGAAAGAAAGAAAGAAAGAAGGAAAGAAAGAAAGAATGAAAGGAAGTAAGAAATTAAGTAACTGTCACATGCCGAGATAAATAAATTGGTATAATTAGAGTAAATTCATAAATTATTTGATTAATTAATTTGACATCAAAAACCTGGGTTAGGTTTGGAAAATACCGTAATAATCACTTATGCACCGTTTATTACTATCAAACTCCAAGATATAACTGAAGAATTTATTGAAAGCACCAGAGATTCAAATTGAAAGTTTTACCACTAGAATAACTGGCATGGAAAAGGGATTAAACGTTCAAATAAATTTAACTTACGTTAAAATGATCTTCGCAGCAATAAACTGTAGACTTTTTCGATCTATCACTGGCATTTCTTCCGCTCGCCAAAATCCATTTCTTCCTAGTTTTACGTTGATTTGGTACATTAATATTTTTTGCGGTAGTATGCGATGTATTTGTGCACTTCGGAGCCATACACCATTTATAGCTATTCTGCCTCACTGTCTACGCAAGATTCACTCTTAAGTCCAAAAAGATAACACTGAGATGGTTAAACAATGTATAGACATTGAACTTAACTTTACCAGACACTAACGTAAATGAGTAAAACGATGCATCCTGTTTTTTCAAAGCACACTATGCATTATTTCGTCTGCTAATCCAGTCAACCTGGACAATGGCATCAGACCAATGAGATCGCGTACTTGCGTCACGTGATATTATCGTACGTTAATTTGGATTTTTATCATGTTTAGAGTTATTGTTTCTACATTATGACCACAGTTTTGAATTCTGTATGAAAGTTTGAATCAGATTAGCACATTTTAAATTAAAACCTCGGACCGTGCATGTTTTTTATTGCAACTTTTAAGGGGTTCGGCCGTTGAGAGTTAAGGTTGGGAGTTAGATATCCTTTTTGAGTGTAAACATAAATTTGGAAACCTGACTCTTCTTGATTGTGTGAAATACCACAGCTTCTCTTACCAAATATTTTAAAAAGGCCAATACGTTTTGTAAATAGGGAAGCTCTTCTCCCTGATATTTACTGAGCTGTAGTGGCTTGAACTGTTAAACTGTAAAACGTTGTTATTTTCTATTCTAAATATTTATTCCGTCGATAAGTTTTATTGTTGAACTTATTATTTTTATTGTTAACGTGCTTTTTGTGGAGCAGAGAGGTGAAAGAGGGTGCGGACATGAATGGGTGGATATAGAAAAGTCAGGAGGTTAATTTAAAACTTTAAAATTGGAGCTGTATTCCTTCCTCTTCCTTTTTTTCTTTTCTATCTTAAACTTTACACTTTGCTAAGCAAACAAAAAATGGGGTACAGAACTAGTTCGTTAGCTTGGATGACAATGTTTGAAAAATCAGAATGATCAACCAATAACCAATTAACAACCTGAGATTGAAGTTCCCTAATTACAATTTTAACTTGAGCACTATTGCTCCTTGCAAACAACACTCAAGGAGAGAGATCTCCTAAATTTTACGTCAGTGGAGGAGCGTTTTTGCTCTACTACTTTACACTTTATGAGACTATTCTCGAAATTTTACAAGTTCCAGGTCTATCAAAGAAACAACCTACAATTAACAAAACAACCAGTATTCACTGTCTTAACTGCTCAACAGTCTGATTTGCCTAACAATGCAATGAATACGGTAAACTGTAACAGAGGTCCCAAGTACCCTTTCAACCTGGCCTTCGGTAAAAAAAAAAAAAGTTAAAGTTACTGGCCGAAAATCAATAGGCTTCACATTTACATGAAATACTTAAAACCCAACTTGGGCTTATGGCCCGACGTGACAGAGGCTGAACCTATACTACGGAGGTGACTAGATGGAGAGAAAGTCTACAAAATTAAGAGATACATTTAAGGGTTACGAAATCATAGTCACCTCAATATCAAGTTGAGAGGGAATACAAGAGGGTTCCTCACTCTTTATTCCCTGACTTCGGTTAAGTTCTTTCAACCAGTTTGGAATTTACTTTTAAAGTTTGAAATATACGTTTGAGAAAATAGAAGTCACATTACTAAAGATCTGAAACTTTCTCCTCGAGCTAGCTTTGAAAGACTATCACACTCTTAAGCAGAATATGCCATTACCTTGAGCTGGTAGACCTCCCGAAGGTGTAAGAGGCAGCCCCGCCTCCGTTACGAACACACGCGATCACTAAGATCACATGGCTCACCAGCCTTCGGTTTTTATAGTGGAGAGGAAAGTTCCAGAAGACTCTGGACCAAAGTCCTGACACCCTCCCGATTCTTATTGGTTAATTTAATAAATATCAGAACCTAATGACTGGTGGATAAACAAATGTACACAATTTCTTATTGGTAGAAAAATACGGTTGGCGGGAAGAGATAGAAATATAGTAAGCTTTAGAACAGCGAAAACAAACACTAAGCATTCCAGTTTAGGAAACCTTAACACACAAAATTTACCTTGCATTTTAATAGTTCTTCTTCACCCCAGAGGGTGCGACGTAAGTTGATAGTAGCGACATCTGTCGAGAATTGTCCAAACTTCTTGTACTAGTAGTTTCAAGGTTTACATTATAGAAGGCCTTATACAAGGAGGTTAATTTAAACGCGCGGGGCGGGTGTACCTACGGTACAATTACACTGACTGACAGAGCAAATGCAACACCAAGAAGGAGTGGTCAGAACGTTATGCCAATTGAAGGGTAGACTGACGTCACTGAGGTATGCTCATGATGTGAAATGCGCCGCTGTGCTGCGCACGTAGCGAACGATAAATGGGACACGGCGTTGGCGAATGGCCCACTTCGTACCGTGATTTCTCAGCCGACAGTCATTGTAGAACGTGTTGTCGTGTGCCACAGGACACGTGTATAGCTAAGAATGCCAGGCCGCCGTCAACGGAGGCATTTCCAGCAGGCAGACGACTTTACGAGGGGTATGTTGATCGGGCTGAGAAGGGCAGGTTGGTCGCTTCGTCAAATCGCAGCCGATACCCATAGGGATGTGCCCACGGTGCAGCGCCTGTGGCGAAGATGGTTGGCGCAGGGACATGTGGCACGTGCGAGGGGTCCAGGCGCAGCCTGAGTGACGTCAGCACGCGAGGATCGGCGCATCCGCCGCCAAGCGGTGGCAGCCCTCACGCCACGTCAACCGCCATTCTTCAGCATGTGCAAGACACCCTGGCTGTTCCAATATCGACCAGAACAATTTCCCGTCGATTGGTTGAAGGAGGCCTGCACTCCCGGCGTCCGCTCAGAAGACTACCATTGACTCCACAGCATAGACGTGCACGCCTGGCATGGTGCCGGGCTAGAGCGACTTGGATGAGGGAATGGTGGAACGTCGTATTCTCCGATGAGTCACACTTCTGTTCTGTCAGTGATAGTCACCGCAGACGAGTGTGGCGTCGGCGTGGAGAAAGGTCAAATCCGGCAGTAACTGTGGAGCGCCCTATCGCTAGACAACGCGGCATCATGGTTTGGGGCGCTATTGCGTATGATTCCACGTCACCTCTAGTGCGTATTCAAGGCACGTTAAATGCCCACCGCTACGTGCAGCATGTGCTGCGGCCGGTGGCACTCCCGTACCTTCAGGGGCTGCCCAATGCTCTGTTTCAGCAGGATAATGCCCGCCCACACACTGCTCGCATCTCCCAACAGGCTCTACGAGGTGTACAGATGCTTCCGTGGCCAGCGTACTCTCCGGATCTCTCACCAATCGAACACGTGTGGGATCTCATTGGACGTCGTTTGCAAACTCTGCCCCAGCCTCGTACGGACGACCAACTGTGGCAAATGGTTGACAGAGAATGGAGAACCATCCCTCAGGACACCATCCGCACTCTTATTGACTCTGTACCTCGACGTGTTTCTGCGTGCATCGCCGCTCGCGGTGGTCCTACATCCTACTGAGTCGATGCCTTGCGCATTGTGTAACCTGCATATCGGTTTGAAATAAACATCAATTATTCGTCCGTGCCGTCTCTGTTTTTCCCCAACTTTCATCCCTTTCGAACCACTCCTTCTTGGTGTTGCATTTGCTCTGTCAGTCAGTGTATTATTAGTATTATTATCATTGTTACGGACTTTCCGTGGAGCGTAGAGGTGTAAGAAGGTGAAGGCATGAATGGGTGGACAGAGAAAAGATCAAAGTATAATTTAATACTCTAAAAATTGAAATTTTCTTTCTTTCCTCTTTTTCTGAATGAGGTAGATGAACAACACCAAATAAGAATTGGATAGATAAAGGTTAGCATGTCAGCACTAGTAACGGTATTAGAAAACCTTAGAACAATCGAGTACAGAATGAGCTTGAAGCTCCCAAGTTACGAATTACAAAAGAGCATCTTTGCTCCACGCAATTAACTCTCTAGGACACTACTCTCCGAAACGTAATAAAATCAAGCCTCTTCAATTCTTACATTAGATTAAATATAAATAGTTTTCACTGTCTTTCTTGCTAATGTACATTTACATAGGAAGTTAAACATTAACAGAGGCAATAAGTGCCCATTGTACATGGCTTTAGTGATCATCAGAAAAGGTAAAAGTTATCGCCTGTAAACCAAAATGCTAGGAGGCGAACACAGGCACTCCTGTGAAATACACTTAAAAATCCTTAAAACCCCTATGTGGGCTTACGGCTCGAAGTTACAGAGGCTAAGCCTATACTACCGAGGTGACTAGATGGAGAAAATTTAAATTCCAAAAGGAAGAGATACATTTTAAAGTTTACGAAATCATAGTCTTCCTAATACCAAGTTGAATGGAAATAAAAAGAGGGTTCCCACTCTTTATTCCCTAAGTTAGACTAAGGTCTTTGGACTTGTTTGAAAGTTTGCATTGAAAGGTTGAGTTTTACATTAAGAAAGAATTTTGAATCCTTCCCCTCAAGTTAGCTTTCTGAAACTATTACATGATTAAAAGCTGTCTGCCATTACCTTGAGCTGGTGGGTATTCCGGAATGGGCAAGGCTTGCCCCCTGCCTCCTCTACGAACGAAATCCAAACCTCTTGACTGGAGCGATGGAAAGGACAACATGGCCCAAAAGGTCCCGGCTTATATAGCGGAGAGGAAGGTTCCAGATGTTTCTGGGCAAACCCTGTACACAGCCCTCGATTGTGATTGGTTAGTTTAATAAATATCCAACATTCCTGATTGGTGGAAAATTTACGTGAAGATGGAAGGGATAGCAATGCTAGTAACCTAAGAACACAAGAAAGAATGTGAAAAAGTTACAATTTAGCCAACTCACAAATACAAAAATTCTCTTCAAAATTAATTGTCCGTCCTCTCAATAGAGGGGTTCATAAGTCGACAGTAGAGACACCTGATGAAAATTTAGGAACTTCTTGTGCTAGACTGTACGTATTACAGATGGCCTTCTAAAAGGCACTCAGTTTAAATGCACGGAGAGGGTGTACCTCCTGCACAATTATTATTATTGTTACGGATATATCCGTGGTAGTTAGAGGTGAAAGAAGGTGCGGGCGGGAATAGGTCTCAACTACAAAATTAAAGTTAATTTAAAACTTTAACAAAGGTTATATTTTCAAAACTTAACAGTGGTGACATAGAATTTGAAAACTTAACAAGTCAATAACAATCCAAAATCAGGTACAAAGAAATTATAAGTGTTAGGGGGTAATACAAGATCCGGGCTTCTAGCCCCACAATAACAATCCTTGAGCTATGATCCCAACTTTACCCATGTACCTAGTTCACACAAAGGGACAGAAAACCCCAATCATGCCAAGGAGCACTTGCTCCCAATTACCATGTTAAGCCTCCTAGAGGCACGTTTCACACACAAGAAAGAGCAGATGCGCTCTCAAAGTCTTCAAGCCTATTTAAGAGGCCATAAACTGACTTTACATTAACTGCCCTCAAGGCACACATACAGTGAAACAGGGGTATCTAATACCCAATCTACTGGGCCTTCGCAGGAATGAAAACAAAACGGGTTAAATAAATTGGCCAAAATACAAAATTGAATGGAGGCGATAACTTGCACTACTACACCAAGTTTTTGTCTAAAACCTACGTGGCGCTAGGCCGATCATACAGGGGCTACCCAAGCTAGGGAGGTGACATGTATGAGAAAACTTTACTACATTAAGGAAGGACGGTTATGAAAATGCAATCACCTCCAATTCAAAATGAGGGGAGTTCGAGAGGGTGAAGCACTCTCTATCCCCGCTTTACAGTAATTTATAGATTTTACATAGACAAAAGAAATTACATTTTTAAAAGGTACGTTACATACTAAAGGTTTCGAACCTTTCCCCTAGAATTAAACTGCTGAGCTAGCAAGAAATGAAGACGTTAACAGGCCATTACCTTGTAGATGAACTGCTGCTTGAAGAAAGAGGTGCTTCCCGCCCCCTGCTACATATTCACACACTAAGAGAGATGTTACTGAAGCGGTACCGAGACAAGAAAATCAGCAGTTTATATACCCTCGTGGAACATTCGAGACCTTTCAGGAATGAGTAGACGCACCCTTTCGTTTTTTATTGGTTAACAGCAAAAACTAATACACAAGATGAGGAAGAAACACCTTATTGGTGGAAAATTAATTACGTAAATTCCCGATTGGTTACATTCAAAACGGGCGGAAAGAAAGGATTTATATTGCCAACCCACAAACCACAGAACAAAATTTAGTAAAAACAAAACTTAGGAATACCATATTCCCTCAGGAGAATCTATTCCTTTACACCCGAGTGCGTTATCATAGTTTTTGGTAGAGACCTCTGTTAGAGAATGTCCCATCTCCTTGATACGGAGCAAACAAACATAAATCGAAATAGACACAGTTCAGAACACTTCAAAATTACCAAATTTACAGTAGTGACATCTTCCGAGAAACCGTTGAGTTAATTCAGTTTGTTAAAGTTCAGGTTTTCTCTTATAGAGGAGTTTCAACTGGCGCAATATTTGAATAAGTGGCGTGGAGGTGTACCGCCCGGTACAGCCCTCCCCCCACCAAAAGTCCTTCCAAGGGGTGACACAGAAGAAAACAAAAAAATTGTTTTTTAAAAAAACGTCCAAATTTTTGCTGAGGAGTTGCAGAAATTTAGGAGAGAAGAATATAACTTTGCAGTAGTCGGAGGTCTCAGAAGTAGTTTGATATATGTGGGATTAAATAAAATCCAGTTTTGGAATTTCTTTTTAGTAGCTTTTGATGAAAGGTCTCTATGTTTGTAGTAGTTGAATTCAGAAAAAAATCTTTAATTCCTGAAAGAAGGAAGAATTTTTTTTCTAAGTCCACCAAAGGTTGATTTAAGGCAAAGCCGTATTAATTGCAGAAAGAGAGTGTCCATGTAGCTGAAGAAGAACATTATCTGTCGTTTAATTTTGACGACAAGACCTGCCGCCGCTGCCTGTGTCCAGAGGAGGCCGCACGGACGCCTTAAGTACTCTGAGATACCACTCTTCCGCACTATGAGAGGGATAGTCGTGCTGCACGCCGCAGATGCGACGTTTGTTTACCGTCCATACGTAGCTTGTGGGTGGTGCGCCGCACATCCGCCTCGGCCGGAAGGAGGGCTCCGGCGCGCCGTACACAGGTTGACCTCGCTGGAGTGGAGTGGGCCCGTACCCCACCTCAGTGGCGGTACGGCGCCGCACGGCTGCGGGGGCATTGAAACAGTAAGATCTCGGCGGCAGAATTATTGTTGGACAGAAATGTTTTTAGGGTACTGCCTTTGTGGTTGAGGCTGAGGGGCCAGCGGCGTGGAAACTTTTATTTCATTATTTTTATTTTATTTTAATGCCACTGGTGTGGTTTAGCAGGAGAAGGGAGTGTGGTAATGGCCAAACGTAAAACTATAAGAGGCAGAAGGCCTTCAAATGAAACTAAAAATATAACCTTCAGGATTCTTACAAAGTTACAAAGACAATGTTAGCACGGAAATTGTACAGGTTTCACCTGCGACAGGTGAACCCTAAATATCCTCTCGGTGGCTGGATTGCTTAGTAAGAACGTCACCGGGGCAAGGAAATCTAAAATGATGCACGGCCCATGAAATCTGGGGGCAAGCTTGCCCGCGCGAACAAAATTCTTTACCATAACCTGGTCGCCTACCTTCAGACTGGTGGGTCTCCGTCCACGATCATATCTTTCCCTAACCTTTTCATGAGAAATTTTAAGGTTGGCCTTGGCCTTCTTTCAAAGTTCTCTAATATTATCTGGACCTATTGTCTCAGGTAGAATATCATTAAGAGACCAACGGTTAGAGAGCGGCGTGTTGGGAACAAACTTGAACATCAAAGAAGCTGGAGTAAACTTGTGAGATTCATGAACCGCCGAATTCAAAGCAAAAGCTAACCAATGCAGGGACGTGTCCCACCTAGAATGATCTTCATGATGATAGGCAATAAGAGCCGACCTCAAGTTACGATTGACCCGTTCAGCTAGAGATGGTTGAGGATAGTAAGCAGAAGTAGTCACATGAGAGATGGACAGATCAAAACAGAATTTATGAAAGAGATTGGATGTGAAAGCCTTAGCGTTACCTGAAACAATATATTGACACGGACCAAAAGAAGCGAAGACGGAATTTAAACAATGAATGGTGGACTGAGCGGTAGTCAGCTTAGTCGGAAATAACCAAGAAAATCTGGTGAAGCCATCTACACACACAAGGACGAATTTATTGGCATTCCCCTTTGACTGGGGAAAGGGTCCGACGTAGTCGATATAGAGCCGTTCCATGGGGCGCGACGCTTAATGAGAAGACAAACCCCTTGCTTAGTGGACATGGTGGGTTTACTAAGCCAACACGATTTACAAGATTTTACCAATTCACGGATTTCTCCGTCCATACCCTCCCAGATGAACATTTCAAGAATCTTTTCTCGAGTTTTGATGATGCCTAAATGCCCCCCCCCCCAATGGGGTCTCATGGTAGTACTCGAAGATCATTGGTACATGAACAGCTGGAACTACGACTTTCATCTTTTGATCATGCCTCGACGGGCAACATAAAACACCATTCCTCAATACATAAGGGACGAGATGTTCCCCAGAAGAAAGGGTTTCCATGATAGGGGGCAGCGTCGGATCTTCACGTTGATATTTCACAATATCCCTGAAGAGCATGGGAGCATCTGTTAGAATGGCATTAACCTCAGGTAGTATGGACTCGGGAGGTGAATAACTCTCGACCTGTTCAGGGGTCTCTACCTCATTAGAAAACATACGGCTTCGTCCGTCTGCCACAACATTTTCAGTACCTCTTATATGCCTAACATCAAATTGGAAGGCCGAAATTCTTATGGCCCAGAGGGCTATGCGACCAGTACGACGCGGCCTACCTAAGACCCAACTTTAGGCTTGGTTATCTGTCTCCAAGTCGAACTTGACTTGTTCCAGATAGAGGCGGAACTTTTCTAGCGCAAACAAGACAGCCAAACCCTCAAGTTCATAGATGGAATACTTGGATTCTTGGGCCGATAATGTCCTAGAGGCACAGGCAATGGTTTGCCTCGCTAGTTTAGTCTCTTGAAGAAGGACTGCAGATACCGCCGACGACGACGCGCCGGTTTGGAACATGTATTTCTTAGAGAAATCGGGCATGGCAAGAACAGAGGCATTACACAGAGCTATTTTGAGATCTTCAAAAGCGGCTTGTTGAGAAGGTCCCCACTCAAATTTGACGCCTTTCCTACGAAGTAAATTTAAGGGCGCCGCTCTATTGGCGAAATTTGGAATAAATTTCCTGAAGAAATTCAACATACCAATGAACCTGGCAATACCTTTGATGTTTTTGGGAGGTTTGAAATTACGGATGGCCTGTGTTCTAGAATGATGGACTGCGACACCATCGGGCGACACAATATGCCCTAGAAACGACATGGAGGGCTTAGCGAATGCAACCTTGGACAACTTCACCGTTAACCCTGCCTTACGAAGGCGACTTAGGACCTCTTTCAGATGATCAAGGTGTTCTTCAAAGGTCTCAGAAAATACGACATCATCAGGTAATGATACTAGTGCTCAAATTTGATGTCGGAGAAGACCCTGTCTAGAAGTCTCGTAAGCACGGCTGCCCCTTTGGGGAGCCCGAAAGGCACTCGGTTGTACTCATACAAGTTCCAATCCGTCGCAAACGCTCTCAGGTGTTCAGATTCCTCTGCTAGTGGTATCTGATTATACGCCTGATTAATACCGGGCGAGTTGGCCGTGCGCGTAGAGGCGCGCGAATGTGGGCTTGCATCCGGGAGATAGTAGGTTCGAATCCCACTATCGGCAGCCCTGAAAATGCTTTTCCGTTGTTTCCCATTTTCACACCAGGCAAATACTGGGGCTGTACCTTAATTAAGGCCACGGCTGCTTCCTTCCAACTCCTAGGCCTTTCCTATCCCATCGTCGCCATTAGACCTATCTGTGTCGGTGCGACGTAAAGCCCCTAGCAAAAAAACCGCCTGATTAAGATCTAAGATGGTGAAGAACTTAGCTTTACGAAACAACGAAAAACAAGAGTGAAGGTCTGGAAGGGGCACGTATTCTAACACCACCCTCCGATTGAGAGCCCTATATTCAATCACAGGCCTGAAGCCACCTTGGGGTTTCGAGACTAGAAAAATAGGCGAAGAATACGCCGACTTAGAGGGCCGAATAATACCATCCTTCAACATCTGATCAATGATCTCCTTCAAAGCTTTCATTTTAGGAGGAGACAGCCTATAAGGCGGAAACCGTACTGGAATCGAATCCGTAACCTCAATCTTGTATTCAATAAGATCAGTAACACCAAGAGTATCAGAGAACACCTCTGGAAACGACTGACACAACTTAAAAATACTATCAGCCTGCTCCTCAGGTAGATGTCTAAGATCTAACAACATCTCATCCTCGGTAGGCGAAATAGATGAACATGTTACAGAACTACATTTTAACAAAGGGATTTTGGATTTACTATCAAATTTGAAAGTGCACAATTTGCTCTGAAGGTCGAGCACTAGACCGTTGTGAGACATGAAATCAGCTCCCTATATAATGGGGCAAGACAAGTGCTTGGCCAAAAACAGTTTAAATTTCCAAGAAAATTTAGATATGCGAATTTTGGCATACAGAAAACCTAAAATTTCTGATGGAGAGGAATTTGCCGAAACATACTGAACCGAAGTCGAACAAAAATCAGGAAGTTTACAATCAGATTTCAATTTGGAATACCACGCGGCCGAAATAATGGAACGAACATTGCCTGAGTCTAATAGAGGAGTTACAGGCTCATTATTCAATTTAATTTTGAGAAATGGGCAGGAGCGGGAGTATCCGCCGCAATCCTAAGACATTCTTTGGGACATTCAGCGGGTAATGTCGAATAGTTATGACTTTTTCCGGAATTTACGCCAGGTTTAACCGGGGCTGCGCCTTGTGGAGAGGGGTTAGCCGACTCAGCCAAAGCCACTAGTCACTTAGGATTGTTGGTGGAAGTTGCACCCGAAGTTGAGCAGGAGGGGTTCTGTTAGCATTAGGGCAGTTCTTGGCGATATGAGAAAAGGCGCCGCATTTAAAACAGCCTTGGGATGACCCAGCTCCATTCCTGGTCCCATTGGGTTTAATCAAGGGGCACTTGTTCCGAAGATGGTCAGGCGACCCGCAAGCGTAACATTTACGGGCAGTGACTGGTCGGCGAGGTGGAGGCCGAGGATTGCTAAAAGAAGGAGGGGGCTCCCTCGCCACACGTAGTGTGTCGGCATATCTAACTCCTTCGGCTGAGACAGCCATAGCCTCTAACTCGGCCAAAGTTTGAGGGCGCGACGCAAAACACGAGTATGATTGGTATGATGGAGAAATGCCTTGCACAATGGCCTGTACAATCTGATCTTCAGGGAAGTGAAGGGCAAACACCCTGGTATAGAATTTAATATCTTGGATGAAGTCTGCCAAGTTTTCATCCAACCATTGTACTCGGTATTAGTACTTTTGAATGAGCGATGACCTAGCTCGAGCGGGGATAAAATTTGGTAACAGATGGGCATGGAAGTCTTCTATGGATGATTGTTCAGCAATTGCCCTAACTATCTTGTCTGAGAGAACACCAACGGAATAGGGAGAAATAATTTGAATTATTTGACTCGGAGAAAGAGATAAAACGAAAGTATGATCCTGAAATTCAAGAAAAAATCTTAGAAAGGCAATAACATCACTTGTGGAATTAACAGAAAACTTAGAAATACCCTTGAGCAACATTGCTAACGGATGAGGCAAACTACTGAACCCGAGTGACATAGTAGGTAAAGTTCTAAGGGGAGGAGAAGCTGTTTCAGACGGTGCATTATTCAAAACAGAGGGTGGAATGGATGTGCGACGAACGGACTCAGTTCCAAATGGAACAGAAGTTTGTTGGGCTTCTACAGATTTAGTACTTTCCTCCCCGGTGGGAGAATGCTCCTCGCTGACAACGTTTACCAGAGTGGGATTGTCGGTTTTGCGGGGGGCTGCTCCAGTTAAGAAAAGGCTAACCTTACTGGACAAATCAGAAAGATTTTCGAGAACGACACCAGCTTCCTTCTTTTGAATGTCATTCAACTTTAGAGACAATAGATCAGTGACCCTATTGTAAAAATACAACACTCTAGCTTGCACACGTTTAAGTTGATTTGGAGAAGGATCATTTTCTTCAAAAAAAAAAACTAACTACAGATGCTAGCTCAGTAGTATTATCAGTGATCGTGGAGAGAGCGGCGTCAATCTCTTTCTCTCCCAAAGTGGGGATGGAAATAGGCAAATCAAGTGATTCTTTAAGCTTATTGGTATCTGCTGCAACCGTGCCTCCAGATTGCACATTGCTAATTGTTAATTCATAGATCAATTCCTCCTTGCGCAAATAGCTGGGATGGAGGACGTCGCGAGGGCCGGACATGATGACAGAAAAATTTTAGAAAAAAAATTCCAGCAACTGAGAAAATTGTTAGAGTTCGAATCGAAAATATGTTTAGCCATCAAAAGGGGCTAAATTGAGACCCATTCAACCACGCTCTGCTACCACTTGTTACGGAGATATCCGTGGTAGTTAGAGGTGAAAGAAGGTGCGGGCGGGAATAGGTCTCAACTACAAAATTAAAGTTAATTTAAAACTTTAACAAAGGTTATATTTTCAAAACTTAACAGTGGTGAAATAGAATTTGAAAACTTAACAAGTCAATAACAATCCAAAATCAGGTACAAAGAAATTATAAGCGTTAGGGGGTAATACAAGATCCGGGCTTCTAGCCCCACAATAACAATCCTTGAGCTATGATCCCAACTTTACCCATGTACCTAGTTCACACAAAGGGGCAGAAAACCCCAATCATGCCAAGGAGCACTTGCTCCCAATTACCATGTTAAGCCTCCTAGAGGCACGTTTCACACACAAGAAAGAGCAGATGCGCTCTCAAAGTCTTCAAGCCTATTTAAGAGGCCATAAACAGACTTTACATTAACTGCCCTCAAGGCGCACATACAGTGAAACAGAGGTATCTAATACCCAATCTACTGGGCCTTCGCAGGAAGGAAAACAAAAAGTATTAAGTAAATGGCCCAAAATACAAAATTGAATGGAGGCGATAACTTGCACTCCTACACCAAGTTTTTGTCTAAAACCTACGTGACGCTAGGCCGATCATACAGGGGCTAATCCCAAGCTAGGGAGGTGACATGTATGAGAAAACTTTACTACATTAAGGAAGGACGGTTATGAAAACGCAATCACCTCCTATTCAAAATGAAGGGGAGTTCGAGAGGGTGAAGCACTCCCAATCCCCGCTTTACAGTAATTTGTAGATTTATAATTTTTAGATGTTACATAGACAGAAAAGAAATTACATTTTTAAAAGGTAGGTTACATACAAAAAGTTTCGAACCCTCTCCGAGAGTTAAACTGCTGAGCTAGCAAGAAATGAAGATGTTAACAGGCCATTACCTTGTAGATGAACTGCTGCTTGAAGAAAGAGGCGCTTCCCGCCCCTGCTACATATTCACACACTAAGAGAGATGTTAATGAAGTGGCACCGAGACAAGAAAATCAGCAGTTTATATACCCTCGTGGAACATTCGAGACCTTTCAGGAATGAGTAGACACACCCTTTCGTTTTTATTGGTTAACAACCAAAACTAATACACAAGATGAGGAAGAAACACCTTATTGGTGGAAAATTAATTACGTAAATTCCCGATTGGTTACATTCAAAACGGGCAGAAAGAAAGGATTTATAATGCCAACCCACAAACCACAGAACAAAATTTAGTAAAAACAAAACTTAGGAATACCATATTTCTTCAGGAGAATCCATTCCTTTACACCAGAGTGCGTTATCATAGTTTTTGGTAGAGACCTCTGTTAGAGAATGTTCCAACTCCTTGATACGGAGCAAACAAACACAAATCGAAATAGACACAGTTCAGAACACTTCAAAATTACCAATTTACAGTAGTGGCATCTTCCGAAAAACCGTTGAGTTAATTCAGTTTGTTAAAGTTCAGGCTTTCTCCTGTAGAGGAGTTTCAACTGGCGCAATGTTTGAATAAGCGGCGTGGAGGTGTACCTCCCGGTAAAATTATTATTATTATTGTTACGGAATTTTCCGTGGTAGTTAGAGGTGAATGAAGGTGCTGGGCTGAACAGGTCTCATCTTACGAAATTAAAGTTAAGATAAAATTTAACAAGGTTATATTATCTTTGCAAAATCAAGAAATAACAAGAATGGCAGGTACATAGTAGCATAGCAACCAATGAAAAATGTACAATTACCGAGGTTACAGGATTTGGGCGTCGAGACCCAGACTTACAATCCTTTGAGCAATAAGCCCAACCTTGCTCGAATATACAAGATTCAACAAAAGGGGGAGAAAACCCCTATCATGCCCGGGAGCACTTACTCCCAATTACACAGTAAAGCCTCCTCGAGGCACACAGAAACAATTTTTTTTTGGAAGAGCAACCCGCTCTCAAAGTTCCAGCCTATCAAAGGCCACACCAAACTCCACATTCAAGCTGTCCTCCAAGGACATACACACAGGGGTAAAAATATCCAACTTACTGAGGCCTATTAAGTGAAGAAACAGGACAATTACATGGCCTCCAAAATACCAACTTGAGAGGAGGCGAAACTGCACTCCAAATACGCCTTATTAAAACCTACTTGGCAATAGGCCGCTAATGCAAGGGCTAATCCCATACTAAAGAGGTGACTTATATAAGAAAACGATTTACATTATATTAGAAGGGAAGAAACGGTTGTGAAAATAAGTTCACCTCAAAGCAATATGAGTGAGAGCTCGAGAGGGTTAAGCACTCTCTATCCCCATATGTAGTTACAGAGACAGAATTTAAATCAAGAGTCTTTTAAATTTTAGAAGAAAGTTACATGGTAAAAGGTTTCGAACCCGCCCCGAGATTTAAACTGCAGAGCTGGCAAGAAAATAAGTTATAAAACGGCCATTACCTGGTGGTTGAACTGCTGCCCGAAGAAAGAGGCGCATCCCGCCCCCTGCTACATAATTTACACAATGATAGGTGTTACTGAAGTGGCGCGGAGACCCGAAAATCAGCAGTTTATATACCCTCGCGGAACATTCGAGACCTTTCATGAATGAGAACACCCGCCCACAAGCCTTTTATTGGACGACCAAAAGATTACATGTCAGAACTGAAGAAGAAAACCAGGATTGGTGGAAAATTAATTACAGAAAATTATGATTGGCCAATTTCAAAACTGGCAGAAAGAAAGGGTTAACGTTGCCAACTTAACACAAGCTGAAAGAAATTTAATAAGGAACAAACTTATAAATACTAAATTTCTTCAAAAAAAGGGTTCCCTCACTTCGCACTAGGGTGCACAATAGTAGTTCGTAAGTAGTGTTATCTAGAAGAGAATGTTCACACTTCTTACTACAGAGAAAATAACAATGAATCGAAATTGACTAGAGAATTAACATGGTAGTTAAAGTTCAGGCTTCCTCCAGTAGAGGAGTTTCAACTGGCGCAAAGTTTGAATTAGCGGCGTGGAGGTGTACCGCCCGGTACAATTATTATTATTATTATTATTATTATTATTATTATTATTATTATTATTATTATTATTATTATTATTATTATTATTATTATTATTATTGTTACCGAGTTTTGGTGGTAGGTAGAGGTGTAAGAAGGTGCGGGCGTGAATGGGTCTCAAACTACGGAATCAAAGTTAATGTAAAGGTTAACAAGGTTATATTTCCTTTTCAATATTAAGTAATAACAAAGAACAGGTACTTAGTAGCCGAAACACAATTTGAAATGTACAATTACAGGGATTACAGAGTTTGGGCTTCGAGCCCTGAGTTCACAATTTTTGAGCAACTAGCCCAACTTTCCGATATA
Source organism: Anabrus simplex (assembly GCF_040414725.1). Lineage (NCBI taxonomy): Eukaryota > Metazoa > Arthropoda > Insecta > Orthoptera > Tettigoniidae > Anabrus > Anabrus simplex. The sequence continues at coordinate 169,675,875 of NC_090269.1, read as the reverse complement.
CAAATTTTAACAAAGGGGCAGAAGACCCCAATCAAACCCTGGAGCACTTGCTCCAAATTACACAGTAAAGCCTCCTCGAGGCATACAACACTCCGTTTCCAAAAGAGCCACACGCTCTTTAATTTAAGCCTCTCCTAGGCCACACCAAACTCCACCTTCAAGTTGTCCTCAACGGACAATAAACACAGGGGTAAAATACCCAATCTACTGAGGTCTATTAAATGAAAAGCAGGTTAATTGAATGACCTCTAAAACAATTTGAGAGGAGGCGAACTTGCACTCCTAATACACTTTGATTTTAAAACCTACTTTGGCACTAGGCCGTTATTACAAGGGCTAATCCCATACTACAGAGGTGACTTAATAGCAATTTACATTACATTACGGAAGAATTGGTTGAGAGAATAAGTTCACCTCAAGACGATGTGAGTGGGAGCTCGAGAGGGTTAAGCACTCTCTATCCCGATATGTCGTTTTAAAATAGAATAGATACCAGTTGTTTTTACATTTTAGGAAAAGGTTACATGGTTGAACGCTTAGAACCCGCCCCGAAAGTTAAACTGCTGAGCAAGAAAAGAAAGAATTTATTAATCGGCCATTACCTTATTGTTGACCGCCGCCGAGGAAAGAGGCGCTTCCCGCCTCCTGTTATGTACTTAATACACTGAAAGATGGAACAGAAGTGGCCCGGAGACCCTAAAATCAGCAGTTTATATACTCTCGCGGAAGTTTCTAGGCGTTAGGGGAATGAAAACACCCGCCCACAATGTTTTTATTGGATAGGACCCCGCAACAGATACAAGTTGGGGGAAGATACATCAGATTGGTCAGAAATTACTAAAAGAAATTCGGGATTGGATAAATCTAAAACAAGGGGAAAAAGAGGGGTATACAGCCAACTTAAACAATAACAGAAAGAAATTTAACAAGAAACAAACTTTTGAAATAAAAATTTCTCCAACAAAATAGTTCTTTGACTCCGCACTAGGGTGCGCTATTGTTGATCTTCAGTAGTGTCCTCTAGAAGAGAAAGTTCACACTTCTTACTTCAAGCGAAACAAAATCACATCAAAAGTGACACAGTTCAAAAACTCAAAATTTTCCACGTGGTGACATCTTCTGAGAAAGTAGAGGATTAATAGAGTAGATAAAGTTCAACCTTCCTCCAGAAGAGGAGTTTCAACTGGCGCAACTTTTAAATAAACGGTGTAGAGGTGTACCGCCCGGTACAGACCTCCCCCCCCAAAAGTTCCTCCAGGGGTGACACATGAAATCAGTTTGAAACCAAGTCCAAGTAATGATGTTGATACGAAGATAGATAGCAGAAGCATTTACAAGATTTCTTAATTCAGTTTCAAAATGTTGTTGTTGCAGGTGAATGAAAGTCTTTAAGTTTGTAGAATTTGAATTTCTGAAGATAAACTTTTAATACTTAGAAGTGAAGAAAAATTTTTTGCACGGTCCACCAAATATTGCTGTTGAATTCCCAAATGTAGTTATCTCTTATAGTAACTGTCCATGTAGTTGATGTTGATGAAGTTGGATGGCCGGACCGGCCGTTGCAGCTTGCGTCCAAAAGGAGGCCGCTCGGACCCCTCAAGTACCCTGAGATACCGCTCGCCCGCACTATGAGGGGAGCAGAGGTGTTGAAATACGCCGCGCCCGCGGTGAACATATACAGGCTGCGGGCAAGTAGCAGGTCGTGCGCCGCACGTCAGCCTTGGCCGGGAGGAGAGCTCCGGCTCGCCGTGCACATGTCGTCCTCGCTGGGGCCGAGGGGGCCCGACCTTGGCTCCAGTTGCTGCACGGCGCCGCGCGGCTGCGGGGGCACTGAAACATTAAGCTAGGCGGCAGAATTGTGTTGGACCATCATGTTTCTTTTAAGGGCACAGGCATGTAAAGAGATTGAGGGGCCAGCGGCGTGCAGATATCCATGGCATTTCATCTAAGCCAGCCACTGAGTGTGGTGGAGCAGGAGACGGGAGCGTGGTAATGGCCGTGACAAGGACAGGATGGCAGTTTAACAATCTGGGGAGGTTTACAAGAAATGCTTGCATATAAAATAAAATAGAAGGAGCAGAATGCCTTAAGAGTTGAACTCAAAAAAAATATAACCTTCATATCCTTTCAAATTATATGAAGCAAGTTGAAACTAAATATACACCGGTTTCACCTGGGACAGGTGAACTCTAAATATCCTCTCGGTGGCTGGATTACTTAGCAATAAGGTAACCGGCGTAAGAAAATCGAGAATGATACAAGGCCCATGAAATCTGGGGGCAAGCTTGCCCGCGGGAACAAAATTTTTGACCATAACCTGGTCACCTACCTTCAAAGTGGTGGGTCTGCGTCCACGGTCATACCTTTCCCTAACCTTTTCATGAGATACTTTAAGATTAGCTTTAGCCTTCTTCCAAAGATCTTTAATGTTGTCCGGATCTATTGTCTCGGGCAGAATGTCATTCAGAGACCAGAGGTTAGAGAGCGGCGTGTTGGGAACGAACTTAAACATCAAAGAAGCTGGAGTAAATTTGTGTGATTCATGAACCGCCGAATTCAAAGCAAAAGCTAACCAATGCAGGGACGTGTCCCACCTGGAAGGATCTTCATGATGATAGGCGATAAGTGCGGACCTGAGATTACGATTAACCCGTTCAGCCAGAGATGGTTGAGGGTAATAAGCAGAAGTGGTTACATGAGAGATGGACAAGTCAAAACAGAATTTACGAAAAAGATTTGATGTGAACGCCTTAGCATTATCAGATACAATATATTGGCACGGACCAAAAGAAGCAAAGATAGAATTTAGACAGGTAATGGTGGACTGAGCGGTAGCCAGCTTAGTCGGAAATAACCAAGAAAATCTGGTAAAACCATCTACACACACAAAGATGAACTTGTTGGCATTACCCTTTGACTGGGGGAAGGGTCCTACATAATCAATATACAGGCGTTCCATGGGGCGCGACGCTTGATGAGAAGACAAAAGGCCTACTTTAGTGGACATGGTGGGTTTACTGATCAAACAAGATTTACAAGCTTTTACAAGTTCCCGAATTTCACCGTCCATACCTTTCCATATGAACATTTCACGAATCTTTTCACGAGTTTTAAAGATTCCAAGATGCCCCCCCAATGGGGTCTCATGATAGTATTTGAAGATCATAGGTACAAGAACCGCTGGAACAACAACTTTCATCAACTTATCATGCCTCGAAGGGCAACATAGAACACCATTCCTCAGAACATAAGGGACAGCATGTTCCCCAGAAGAAAGGGTTTCCATTATCGGAGCCAGCGTCGGATCTTCACGTTGGTATTTCTCAATATCCCTAAAAAGCATGGGAGCATCTGTTAAGATGGCATTAACACCAGATAGTATGGACTCGGAAGGTGATGAACTGTCGACCGGTTCGTGGGTTTCTACGTCGTTATGAAACATACGGCTGAGTCCATCAGCAACAACATTTTCGGTACCTCTGATATGTCTAACATCAAACTGGAAGGCGGAAATACGAATAGCCCAGCGGGCTATACGACCAGTACGACGCGGCCTACATAAGACCCAGCTTAAGGCTTGGTTATCTGTCTCCAGGTCGAATTTAACGTGTTCCAGATAGAGACGGAACTTTTCTAAGGCAAATAAGACTGCCAAACCTTCGAGCTCATAGATGGAATACTTGGCTTCTTGAGCCGACAATGTCCTAGACGCATAGGCGATGGGTCGCCTCCCTAGTTCAGTCTCTTGAAGAAGGACTGCAGCTACTGCTGACGACGACGCGTCGGTTTGGACGATGAATTTCTTCGAGAAATCAGGCATAGCAAGTACAGGGGCATTACAAAGAGCTAATTTAAGGTCTTCAAAAGCGGCTTGTTGAGAAGGTCCCCACTCGAATTTGATGCCTTTCCTACGAAGAAGGTTTAAGGGCGCCGCTCTATTAGCAAAGTTAGGAATGAACTTTCTGAAGAAATTCACCATACCAATGAACCTGGCGATACCTTTAATATCCTTGGGAGGTTTAAAATCACGGATGGCCTGTGTTCTAGAATGATCAACTGCTACACCATCGGGTGACACAATATGCCCTAGGAAAGACATAGAGGGCTTAGCGAAGGCAACCTTGGACAACTTAACAGTTAACCCAGCCTTACGAAGGCGATCGAGAACTTCTCGCAGATGATCTAGGTGTTCTTCAAAAGTCTCTGAAAATACTACGACATCATCTAAGTAGTGATATAAGTACTCGAATTTGATGTCGGAGAAGACCCTATCTAGTAGCCTAGTGAGCACAGCTGCCCCCGTGGGGAGCCCGAAAGGCACGCGGTTGTATTCGTATAAATTCCAGTCCGTGGCAAACGCTGTAAGGTGTTTAGACTCTTCGGCAAGGGGAATTTGATTATAGGCCTGATTTAAGTCCAAGATGGTGAAGAACTTGGCCTTACGAAACCATGAAAAACAAGAATGAAGGTCGGGAAGGGGCACAGATTGTAACACCACCTTCCGATTGAGAGCCCTGTAATCAATGACAGGCCTGAAACCTCCTTGGGGTTTCGGTACTAGAAAAATAGGCGAAGAATACGCTGACTTAGAGGGCCTAATAATACCGTCCTTCAACATCTGATCGATGATTTCCTTCAGAGGCTTCATTTTAGGTGGAGATAGCCTATACGGTGGAAAACGGACAGGAATCGAATCCGTAACCTCAATTTTGTATTCAATAAGGTCAGTGACACCAAGAGTATCAGAGAACACCTCGGGAAACGACTGACACAGTTTGCGAATACTATCAGCCTGCTTCTCAGGTAGATTTCTAAGGTCTAACAACATCTCATCCTGGATAGGCGACATAGAAGAACATGACACAGAATTACACTTTAATAGTGGGATTTTACAACTAGAAGCAAATTTGAATATGCACGACCTAGACTGCAGATCGAGCACAAGACCAGTGTGAGAAATAAAGTCAGCTCCCAATATAATGGGGCAAGACAATTGCTTGGCCACAAACAATTTAACTTTCCATGTAAACTTAAAAACACGAATTTTGACCAGTAAGGAACCTAGAATTTCTAATGGAGATGAATTAGCCGAAACGTATTGAACAGGAGAAGAGACATAGTCAGGAAGTTTACAAACCGTTTTCAATTTAGAATACCATTCAGCCGCAATAATCGAACAAACACTACCTGAATCTAAGAGAGCTGTTATAGGCTCGTTATTTACCTCAATCTTAAGAAAAGGAACAGGTGCGGGGGTATCCGCCGCAATCCTAAGACATTCTTTAGGGCATTCAAAAGATGAACTTGAAGGCTGATCGTTCTCTGCATTTACAATCTGTTTACTAGGGGCTGAGTCTCGGGAAGATTGATTAGTCGACTCAGCCGAAGCCACTAGTCACTTTTTATTATTGGCATAGGTGGAATTTGCACCAGAAGTTGAGCAGGAGGGGGTGCTATTTGAGTTTGGGCAATTCTTGGCGATATGTGAGAAGGCCCCACATTTAAAACAGCCTTGTGCTGAACCAGCTCCATTATTTGCCCTACTACTTTTGACTAATGGACATTTATTGCGAAGATGGTCAGGCGACCCGCAAGCATAACATTTACGGGGCGTGACTGGTCGGCGAGGTGGAGGCCGAGTGTTACTAAAGGAAGGCGGGGGTTCTTTCGCTACACGCAAAGAATCGGCGTATCTAACTCCTTCCGCTGAGACGGCCAACGCTTCAAGTTCAGAGAAGGTTTGCGGGCACGCCGCAAAACACAAGTATGACCTATAAGATGGTGAAATGCCTTCCACAATAGCTTGTACAATTTGATCCTCAGGGAAGTGAAGAGCAAACACCCTGGTATAAAACTTAATGTCTTGTATGAAATCAGCCAAGTTTTCATCCAACCTCTGTACTCGATAATAGTACTTTTGAATCAGAGATGACCTCGCGCGGGCGGGAATAAAGTTTGCAAGCAAGTGTGCATGAAAATCTTCAATAGATGACTGTTCAGCTATGGCTCTTACTATTTTATCGGAGAGAATACCAATAGCATACGGATAGATAATTTGCAAGATTTGACATGGAGACAGAGAAAAAACAAGGGCATGATCCTGAAATTCCACTAGAAATCTTAAAAATGAAATTACGTTACTGGTGGTATTAACAGAAAACTTGGATATACCTCTGAGCAACATTGCCAATGGATGAGGCAAGCTACTAAATCCGGGTGACATAGTAGGTAAAGGTTTCAATGGCAAGGAAGTCAATTCAGAACGGATGTTACTCAATGATGCACGACGCTCAGATTCGTTGTCCAATGGGGCAGGGATAGTTTGAGCAGCAACGGTTATCGTATTAACTTCTCCCTTGGGAGGCGCTTCCTCACTACCTGGATTCACTATGGTGGGTTGATCAGATTTGGGAGGAACTTCCCCAGTTAACAATTGAGTGACCTTACTAGATAACTCGGAAATATTTTCCAGGAGCGTACTAGCTTCCTTCCTCTGAACGTCATTCAGTTTTAGAGACAACAGATCGTTAACCCTATTCGAAAAATGATATAGCCTGCCTTGCACACGCTTAATTTGATTTGGAGACGGATCATTTTCATCAAAAAAACTAACTACAGAAGCTAGCCCAGTAATATTCTCCGTGATCGTGGAAAGAGAGTCGTCAATTTCTTTCTCTCCCAAATTGGGGATGGAAATGGGCAAATCAAGGGACTCTCTAAGCTTGTTAGTGTCTACTGCAACCGTGCCTCCAGATTGTACATTTCTAATAGTCAATTCATAGATCAACTCCTCCTTGCGCAAATAGTTAAGGAGAACATCGCGAGGGCCGGGCATGATGACAGAACAACTTGGAAAAAATCAAAATTTCCAGCAACTGAGAAAATGGTTAGAGTTCGGAACAAACAATGTTTAGCCGTCAAAAGGGGCTAAATTGAGACCCATTCAACCATGCTCTGCTACCACTTGTTACCGAGTTTTGGTGGTAGGTAGAGGTGTAAGAAGGTGCGGGCGTGAATGGGTCTCAAACTACGGAATCAAAGTTAATGTAAAGGTTAACAAGGTTATATTTCCTTTTCAATATTAAGTAATAACAAAGAACAGGTACTTAGTAGCCGAAACACAATTTGAAATGTACAATTACAGGGATTACAGAGTTTGGGCTTCGAGCCCTGAGTTCACAATTTTTGAGCAACTAGCCCAACTTTCCGATATACAAATTTTAACAAAGGGGCAGAAGACCCCAATCAAACCCTGGAGCACTTGCTCCAAATTACACAGTAAAGCCTCCTCGAGGCATACAACACTCCGTTTCCAAAAGAGCCACACGCTCTTTAATTTAAGCCTCTCCTAGGCCACACCAAACTCCACCTTCAAGTTGTCCTCAACGGACAATAAACACAGGGGTAAAATACCCAATCTACTGAGGTCTATTAAATGAAAAGCAGGTTAATTGAATGACCTCTAAAACAATTTGAGAGGAGGCGAACTTGCACTCCTAATACACTTTGATTTTAAAACCTACTTTGGCACTAGGCCGTTATTACAAGGGCTAATCCCATACTACAGAGGTGACTTAATAGCAATTTACATTACATTACGGAAGAATTGGTTGAGAGAATAAGTTCACCTCAAGACGATGTGAGTGGGAGCTCGAGAGGGTTAAGCACTCTCTATCCCGATATGTCGTTTTAAAATAGAATAGATACCAGTTGTTTTTACATTTTAGGAAAAGGTTACATGGTTGAACGCTTAGAACCCGCCCCGAAAGTTAAACTGCTGAGCAAGAAAAGAAAGAATTTATTAATCGGCCATTACCTTATTGTTGACCGCCGCCGAGGAAAGAGGCGCTTCCCGCCTCCTGTTATGTACTTAATACACTGAAATATGGAACAGAAGTGGCCCGGAGACCCTAAAATCAGCAGTTTATATACTCTCGCGGAAGTTTCTAGGCGTTAGGGGAATGAAAACACCCGCCCACAATGTTTTTATTGGATAGGACCCCGCAACAGATACAAGTTGGGGGAAGATACACCAGATTGGTCAGAAATTACTAAAAGAAATTCGGGATTGGATAAATCTAAAACAAGGGGAAAAAGAGGGGTATACAGCCAACTTAAACAATAACAGAAAGAAATTTAACAAGAAACAAACTTTTGAAATAAAAATTTCTCCAACAAAATAGTTCTTTGACTCCGCACTAGGGTGCGCTATTGTTGATCTTCAGTAGTGTCCTCTAGAAGAGAAAGTTCACACTTCTTACTTCAAGCGAAACAAAAACACATCAAAAGTGACACAGTTCAAAAACTCAAAATTTTCCACGTGGTGACATCTTCTGAGAAAGTAGAGGATTAATAGAGTAGATAAAGTTCAACCTTCCTCCAGAAGAGGAGTTTCAACTGGCGCAACTTTTAAATAAACGGTGTAGAGGTGTACCGCCCGGTACAATTATTATTATTATTATTGTTACCGTATTTTTGTGGTAGGTAGAGGTGAAAGAAGGTGCGGGTGTGAACGGGTCTCAAACTACGAAATTAAAATTAATGTAAAATTTGACAAGGTTATATTCTCTTTCCAAAATTCAGAAATAACACGAAAGACAGGTACAGAGTAGCAAGGCAATAAAAGTACAATTACAATATTTACAGGATTTGGGCTGCGAGTCCCAACCTCACAATTCTTGAGCAATTAGCCCAGTTTTACCCCAACACAAAGTTTTCAACAGAGGGGCAGAAAACCCCATTCATGCCCAGGAGCACTTGCTCCCAATTACATCAAAAAGCCTCCTCGAGGCGCGCAGAAACAAATTTCAAAAGAGCGATCTGCTCTCAAAGATTAAGCCTATCAAAGGCCACACCAAACTCCACCTTCAAGTTGTCCTCTAAGGACATAGACACAGGGGTAACATACCCAACATACTGAGGCCTATTAAGTGAAAAAAAAGGATAATTACATGACCTCTAAAATAACAATTTGAGAGGAGGCGATCTGCACTCCTAATGCATTTGTTTTAAAACCTCTTCTGGCTCTAGGCCATTAATGCAAGGGCTAATCCCACACTACAGAGGTGACTTTAGAAAAGAACAATTTACTTTACATTAAGGAAGAATCGGTTGTAAGAAATCAGTTCACCTCAAAACAATATGAGTGGGAGCTCGAGAGGGTTAAGCACTCTCTATCCCAATATGTAGCTTTAAAAGATAATAGATGTTAAGAGTAGTTACATTATAGGAAAAGGTTACATGGTGGAAACGCTTCGGACCCGCCCCGAGAGTTAAACTGCTGAGCTAGCAAGAAAAGAAGTTATTAAATGGCCATTACCTGATTATTGAGCTGCTGCCCGAAGAAAGAGGCGCTTCCCGCCCCCTGCTACGTACTTTACACACTGAAAGATGGTACAGAAGTGGCCCGGAGACCCTAAAATCAGCAGTTTATATACTCTCGCGGAAAGTTCGAGGCGTTAGGGGAATGAGAACACCCTCCCAAAATCACTTTATTGGTGGATAAAAAAACCCCTACACAAGATGAAGAAGAGGCACATTATTGGTGGAAAATTAATTAAAGAAATTCGGGATTGGCTAAATTCAAAACAAGGGGAAAGAAAGGGGTTAATATTGCCAACTTAAACAATGACTGAAAGAAATTTAGCAAAGAACAAACTTTTGAAATTACATTTTCTCCAGAAAAACAGTTCTTTCACTTCGCACTAGGGTGCACCGTTGTAGTTCTTCAGTAGTGTCCTCTAGGAGAGAATGTTCACACTTCTTACTACAAGCAAAACAAAATACGTCGAAAACAACACAGTTCAGAAACTTCAAAATTTCCAAGTAGTGACATCTTCAGGATAACTTGAAAATTAACACATAAGACAAAGTTCAGACTACTTCCAGTAGAGGAGTTTCAACTGGCGCAAATTTTAAATAAGCGGTGTGGAGGTGTACCGCCCGGTACAATTATTATTATTATTATTATTATTATTATTATTATTATTATTATTATGAATATTATTATTAAAACCCAGAATTCCATGCAAATGCATCTTCGTAAATAAGTTGGTTGCATTTGTGATATTTTGCAAATATTCGTTTCGTGACTAATCAGTGCCAAATAGCCGTACTTCTTCCGTGCAAATTTGCTTGTTTTAGCCTTTTTGGGAGAAAATTCATGCACAATGCAAATTTGGAAAATTTCGGATTCAATAGCGAATAGTTGGGCATTTATATTGGATTGTATGAATTTTCTTCTGACTTTGACGCATATATTATGTTAACTTGAATGTTAGTGCCCTTTTTAAACATGAGTTTGTTGAATATGAGTTCGTACGTCCACGTTATTTGTCTATTATTGAGAGAGAAAGAAAATGTATTCTTGGCATACTATTTGACAAGCAAAATTAGATGCATAGAGGTCCTATAATGAGTCAGCCAAGGACTTTCTTCTCTGTTGCTAGAGTAAACATTGACATAAGCGAGAAAACCCTACGTCGACCGCTCTAATCCTTAGAAATAAAGTGTCCCAGTAACAACTGAACCATAACTTTTGCATTACTAAGTGGTATTACATTTTTTCGTCTATGTTAGATGAAGAACTCAGAACTTGAATCACACTACTGAGACGCCGCATTACTGAGATAGCAGCTTACAAACCACTGGTTTTGCACTGAATACTGTTTTGTTTTCCGGGAATTTCCTACCCCGAACTCCAAAATCTCATTGTTCCACGTCGGAGGCCAAAATTATTGAAAAAAGAGAAGGGAGTTTGAAAGCAGCACACTAACACGTTCAAATTGTAATTTAGTGTTGAACTGTGCTATAGAGTGTTGGTGTCATGCCACCTGTCAAAAGTCTACGAAGAGACCTCGTGTCTAAATGGATTGAGGGAAGGAAATCTATATAAATAAAATTGTTTCTGTTTGTCTGTTTGTCTGTCTGTTTGTCTGTTCCACCATCACGTCGAAACGGCTGGATAGATCTCAACCAAACTTCATATTTAGGGTATACTCATATATGCATATCATTTTAAAATCCTTGAATAGACAGGGGGTTTATAGGAAAACCAGAATGGTTTTTCCACCATCACGTCGAAACGGCTGGATAGATCTCAACCAAACTTCATATTTAGAGGATACTCATCGCGGGGAAGTTTTCCATATGCATATCATTTTAAAATATTTGAATATATGGGGGGTTTATAGGAAAATCAGAATGGTTTTTCCACCATCACGTCGAAACGGCTGGATGGATCTCAACCAAACATTGTATTTAGAGTATACTAATCCCGGGGAAGGTTTAGATATGCATATCATTTTAAAATCCTTGAATAGACGGGGGTTTATAGGAAAACCAGAGTGGTTTTCCCACCATCACGTCGAAACGGCTGGATAGATCTCAGCCAAACTTCATATTTAGAGTATACTCATCCCAGGAAAGGTTCCGATATGCATATAATTTTAAAATCTTTGAATAGACGGGGTGTTTATAGGAAAACCACAGTGGTTTTCCTCTATTTTCTCTTATACTATTGATTTTCTGTAAACTTCGTTTACCGTACGTGAAACGTCTCTTCATTATAAACAACTTTCGTTATGTTCATAATTTACCTTACTCTTCACATGACGGAGAAATTTACAATTTTCTGCTGGTATCATGCTCTGCATTTAGTGACCGACAGACCGACAACGAACCTACAGGTTACCATGGCAACGTCTCTGACTGCATGCCAGTAGGGAAGTAACGTATTGCCATTTTCCTCATCATGCTTTTAAATTCGTGGTTGTTCCTTGGGTAGATGGCAAGAGAGGCATCAATCGGCTCATCTGCGGGATATTGGCGGAATATCGTTGGAGGTTATAACCGCCCTCGAATAGATTAAGTAATAACACCATTAGTCATCTTCATATTTGTTTACCTAAGAATCACTGAACCTAAATTTCTCCTCTGTTAGCGCTTTATTATATCCATAACTCACGGCATTTATTTATTTGTCGTTATCCGGCTGTCCTCAGTTATAATCCATTTTCTATTAGTTTCAACATTCTTAACTGTATTATTTTCTTCCTTAATTACGCCGTATGTACGTGAATGCTAGAAACTACTGGATGCATTTCCACCAAGATTCGTATTTAGAATACACCTGTCCTTGATAGGTTTCAGGGCAAATATTGTTTCTAAATCCCTGAACTAACTGGGGGTTTATACGAAACCGAAACAGTGATTTTGCACTTCCAAAAAATATACACAACAAAAGTTTATGGAAGTCTACCTACCTTGGTAGAAATTAATGTCTAAACCTTTTTTTCTCATGTGCATCATTTCGATACGAGGATCAATAAGGGAGATATCATTAAAGGACCGTTTTTCTGTACAAGTCCCATCGGACTTAACTCACGAGCGGGTGCATGTAAAGCGTATTCCTTACAACTTGAAAACTACTGAAGACATTCGAAACAAAATTTATATTTAGCATCCACCTGTCCAAAGGTAGGTTTTAAACGTAAATAACATTTCATGTTCCGGAATGGACTGGCGGTTTATAGGGAACCGAAATGGTGATTTTACTCTTCCACAATATATACAGAACAAGACCAACCTGACTGGAAATCGACCAAACCTGATGGAATTCCACCTCTAAATCTTTTTTTTCATGTGCATTTTTTCGTCAGGAGGATTAATAAGGGAGATATCATGAATGGTCACTTTTGCAGGTTAAGTCCAGCGGACATAGCCCAAAAGGTGTTTTACATGGAGCAGATTCCTTATCTATATAAATCAAATCGTAACGACTGTGTACCTCTACACTGACTATTTTGGCGAAATTTTCGTACAGCTTTCCGTTTAAGGGGTAATAATAACAATCTCCATAATTTTTGATTTCCTGAAAGTCCTAATTTTTACCCGCCTCGCCCAAAATCCACATTGTGGCATAATCTGCCAGAAGAATAAGAAGATAATTGAAATTTGACAAAATTATACGTTTTAGCCTGTAACGAATGAAAAATCCTATATCATTAAATTTTTCATTTTTTATCCCCGAAGAATATCGAAATATGCAGGCAATTTTAATGATGGTGCAGACGTTCGGAAATTCCTATCACGTAACGGATTGCACAATCTCCGTTCAATTTGGAATGATCTACAACCTTGGTCTTATGACTTTATGCCGTATCTGTATCCCTTTTACGTTTGATTTTTCTCTATTAATCGATGTTAAGTCAATTTGGAATTTTCACATGCATTATTCATACTTTCAATTACTTATATGAAATACAGAATCATCAAACTCTTCACGAAAATTGGCCCACTCAGTAGCCATATGTGAGCCAAATGCTACGTATATAGCTGTCACATTATTATCCGAAAAGTAATGTAATGTGAGATGATCTTACAAAACCTTTACCCTGTTCCACGTTTCTAAATCTGACCCAAGAATAGATGACATATCATTGGACCAGCCATTTAGGCCACTAAATCCGGCGTGTCTTATGGTATAATCCTTTGTCGATATGACGTACGTTTAGTAGCAGTTAATCTGTAAATGAAGGTCTTCAATATTGTAAACACGCATATACTTTCGTATGTCGATCTATATATATTCACTGATGTCGATTTAGCGATCGAGAAAGGGTCGGTCTGCTATTGTAATCAGTACTCCCCACACCGACTTTGACTGGCAGTAGGAAAGGGTTCCTTCTCCAACTCCTGTGTAACTGTCATTAGTAAGGAAGGCCTACAATTGTAATGAATAGTTCCCTTCTCGATTTGACTTGCAGAAGGTAAGTGAGCATGCAGTTTTGTTTAAAACTCCCCTACCCGATTGTGTTTGGCAGTAGGCAAGGGTGCCCGCCATTATAAAGAAATGTACTCATCTAAAATGTGACTGGCATTAGGCATAGTGGCCTGCTATTTTGATGGAAACTCACCAACTTGGTGTGACTGGCAGTACGCTGGCTGGCAGTAGGAAAAGGGGCCTGTCATTATAATGATAACTACACAACTCAATTTCGAGTGATAGTAGGGTAATTGCCTGCCATTATAATAAAAACTGTAATCTGTCTGGAGGTAGGAAAGGGGGGCTGCCATTTTAACGAAAACTCCCCAAATCGATTCTGTCCGCATAGTAGGCAATGGGGCCTGCAATTATAATGTAAACTTCCCAACCTGATTGTGAATGCCAGTAGGCAAGTGAGCCTGCCGTTATATCACAAATCCGTAACAAACACTTTACATTGGAAACGTACGGGGACCTCCCCATGCTCTTTCTCGGATAACGCTAAGAGACATGCAATTTTAAAACTATCTTATTTACTGCATGTACACTATTTACTTCGATATTCGAATACAATGTAGAATACCGTACCATGGCAACGTCAGCTCCAGGATTCTACAGCAGCGAAATTATCTATATAAATAAAATTGTAGGGGGTCCGCTGTCTGTAATTTCTTTTGTTTTGCCAATTTTTCAGATATTTATCCGTTTTAGGTCAACTCAAGACCGAATCGGTGGTTTTTACGTTTCGTGTCTGTTTGTCTGTTTGTCTGTTTGTCTGTTTGTCTGTTTGTCTGTCTGTTTGTCTGTTCAACCAAACTTCATATTTACAGTATACTTATCCCGGGGAAGGTTTCGATATGCATATCATTTTAAAATCTTTCAATACACGGGGTGTTTATACGAAAGCCATCACGTCGAAACGGCTAAATAGATCTCAACCAAACTTCATATTTAGAGTATGCTCATCCCGGGGAAGGTTTCTATGTGCATATCATTTTAAAATATTACAATAGATGGGGGGTTTATAGGAAAACCAGAATGGTTTTCCTCCTTTTTCTCTTATACTATTGCTTTTCTGTAAACTTCGTTTACCGTACGTGAAACGTCTCTTCATTATAAACAACTTTCGTTATGTTCATAATTTACCTTACTCTTCACATGACGGAGAAATTTACAATTTTCTGCTGGTACCATGCTCTGCATTGAGTGACCGACAGACCGACAACGTCCCCCTGTGGGTGGGGGCGGTAGAATAACAAGAGAGGTGTCAATCGGCCATTCTGCGGGATAATGGCGGAATATCGTTGGAGGTTAGGCCTATAACCGTTCTCGAACAGCTTCAGTAATAACACCATTAGTCATCTTATATGTTTACCTAAGAATCCCTGCGCCTAATTTGCTCCTCTGTTACGGCTTTCTTATATCCATAACTCACACCAGCATAATTTATTGAGGGGCATAAGTAAGAGCAATACATTCACTTGGTATTTACATATTTGTCGTCATCCGGCTCTCCTCAGTTATTATAATCTATTTTCCATTAATGTCAGATTTCTTAACTATTATTTTCTTCCTTAATTACTCCGTATGTATGTTGATTGATTGATTGATTGATTGATTGATTGATTGATTGATTGATTGATTGATTGATTGATTGATCGATTGATTGATTGATTGAATCCCAGCAGAAAGGCGTAATTGTTCAATACAATCCTCCACATTCGGTTGGCCTCAGGAACGGCATACGATCTTAAAATTGGGCCAACTCCCGAGATCTCTCAAACATAAGAACACAAGTCGGATGAGAGAAGAGAGTGGTGATGGTGCTGATTTTTGTTTCAAGAGGAACTACAACGGGGCAACCATCCTATATTAACAGTAATCAGTGACAAAAATGGAGGAATCCGACTCTTCCGAAATTAAGTTATCCGCGAAGGGCGTGGAAATGAGGCCTCGAATGTTCTTATGCCGTCGGAGTCTGCAAAGAACAAGAATAGACCACGGAAGTTCGGATGATATAGCTAAAGTGAGGAGCGTGGCATAAGTAAGTGCACCTAAAAGGGTCCGTGGTCGCGAGCCCACCCTGCCAAGTTAAGGACCCCTGGGGCGATTTCAGTCACCTGTTACGACAGGCAGGGAATAACCCGGATGTATTCCTCCCCCCCCCCTCCCACCTTCACCACGCAACAGGCGGTTCACAGAAACGAACTACGATGCACACGCTACGCAAAATACAGTAGGTCACTATATACACCAACAGCAATATAAGGAAAGAAATTACGTACAGATGTTACATGGAAATCTTTCCTTTATAAGAGAGACAGCTATAAACAAAGAAATAAGATACACGTGCGGTTGTGTGCTACACAGTCACGGTGCTCCTGTGGGGAAAACCAACATCTACTGTCGTTCTCTATATGCGATTTTCTATTTTACGCAATAAAAATATCACACGAGAACACTTTTACGTATTCTAAAAGCAACTTTATTATCGCTACGAACTTATCCTGTCAGATAGAAGAAAACATTCAGTGCCTCTCTCGGAATACAAAAAAGAAAACAATCGCTCTCTAAAACAATCTACATAGAATTTATACATGTTTTACATCAGAGATCTAATGGTGCTGTTCCTTGACGCCATATTGGAAATCTGTGTGCCGTACGTCCGCACGTTATACGTCCATGGACACGAAACATAAATATAATAACATAATAATTTCGGCTCATCATAAACCTTCAAAATACCAGTATTGAAGGTTTTATCCTAATTAGGATACCTGTCCTACGACACTACTGCGCAACCAATCTGGGCCACCCGTGAGTCACAGGCAACAGCTACTTCGGTCAGCTTCAGCAGTCTATATCATCCATGTCGATAAGCGTAACCGAAATCAATATTGCTCTGAGCAAAAGGAACTTGACTGCTTAATGGTATTCACACTGGTGGCGCTTAGTTCTTCTCTGTATTACATTGTTACTTTCTAACTGAGATTGTTAACATATCTATGTGAGTGTTCATGTCAGTTATTGCGTTTAAAAATATCTGAAATATTGTTTCCTGTTTCAGAAGTGTTGCGACGGTACGTTAATTTATTTCCACTTTAGAAATTTTCGGATACTCTAATTTCATTGGGAACCACTGCATCTGAAATTCTTTTCTGGGCGGGGTTTGTGGTTGTTATTTGGAAGCATTTTGCGGCCTTTCCCTTTCTTTTGCCGATATCTTCATTCTTCGAAGTATCGGATCTCTTTCAATTTCGTTCTGATTAGTGATAAGGCAGGATTGTTGAGGAGTTGTCCTTCCTTTTGAAACAATCACCAATAGGGCCATTTCAATTATGTTGCTGATTGCGATTTTTAACCCCTTTGTGGACTTTATCTTCCTTTTCCGATATCTTCATTCTTCGAAGTATCGCATCTCTTCATATTTCGTTCTGATTAGTGTTAACAGAAGATTGTTGCGCATTTGTACTACCTCTCGAAACAATAATCACAACTACCTCTATTTTGTTGACTATTACCCCTTAGTACTTCCTGCCTTCCCAGTTTCTGCTCTGGGAGGGGTTTCTGTTTTTGATATTTTCGAGCTCATTGCGGCCCTTCCCTTTATTTTGCCGATAACTTCATTCTTCGAAGTATCGGATCTCTTTCAGTTTTCTTCTGATTAGTGTTAATAGAGGATAGTTGCCCCGTTGTACGTCCTGTTAAAACAATAATCACCAACACCACCGTCACCAACAGAAAATAATCACCACCACATGCACTTTGCTGCCCATTACAGAGTTACTGATTGGGTTTCGACACTTTTGTGACTGTTCCTTTGACCATGCCTGCTAGGAAGCGAATTAACATTGGACGGTCCATATCAAAAGCTAAAAAAGTTAAGATATTGAGGGCTTCCGAGACTGCTTCAGACCGCGAGGCCAGACTCAATGCAGACAGACTGAGGAAGAGCACTCACCGTGATTCGGAGAGTGCTTCTGAGCGCGAGGCCAGGCTTAGCTCACAGAGAGCACGCCAGTCCACATCT
Source organism: Anabrus simplex (assembly GCF_040414725.1). NCBI lineage: Eukaryota > Metazoa > Arthropoda > Insecta > Orthoptera > Tettigoniidae > Anabrus > Anabrus simplex. The sequence continues at coordinate 169,658,080 of NC_090269.1, read as the reverse complement.
AGGGCGTCTGAGACTGCTTCAGACCGCGAGGCCAGACTCAGTGCAGACAGACTGAGGAAGAGCACTCACCGTGATTCGGAGAGTGCTTCTGAGCGCGAGGCCAGACTCAATGCAGACAGACTGAGGAAGATCACTCACCGTGATTCGGAGACTGCTTCTGAGCGCGAGGCCAGGCTTAGCTCACAGAGAACACGCCAGTCCACATCTAGGGCGTCTGAGAGTGCTTCAGACCGCGAGGCCAGACTCAGTGCAGACAGACTGAGGAAGAGCACTCACCGTGATTCGGAGAGTGCTTCTGAGCGCGAGGCCAGGCTTAGCTCACAGAGAACACGCCAGTCCACATCTAGGGCGTCTGAGACTGCTTCAGACCGCGAGGCCAGACTCAGTGCAGACAGACTGAGGAAGAGCACTCACCGTGATTCGGAGAGTGCTTCTGAGCGCGAGGCCAGGCTTAGCTCACAGAGAACACGTCAATCCACATCTAGGGCGTCTGAGACTGCTTCAGACCGCGAAGCCAGACTCAATGCAGACAGACTGAGGAAGAGCACTGACCTTGATTCGGAGACTGCTTCTGAGCGCGAGGCCAGGCTTCGCTCACAGAGAGCACGCCAGTCCACATCTAGGGCTTCTGAGACTGCTTCAGACCGCGAGGCAATACTCAGATCGCAAAGATTTAGACAGATGCGTTTAAGAGAAACAGAATCAGAGGATCAGCGGATGGCTCGAATGGAGCATGACAGAGAGCACCATTCCCTCACACGCGAAAACCTAGCTGCGGAGGAATATTCTCAGGCGTTAACACAACGACGAAGTACCTACGCATCGTTAAACGAAATGCAAAATGTCCAGCAGGAAGAGAAAAGACAACGTGCAGCAGAAAGACGTTCATCAGAGACCACTGATGAATATCTCAGACGGTTAGATGAAGATAGAGTGAGACATGCCAATGTTAGAGAATTACATTCAACGTCAATTGAATCTAGGTGTCCTAATATGATTCCATGGCATGAAAAGCAGCGAAGTGCATTTGCTTATAACCCTCTTATCGACTACCATCCAAGAGCCCATATAGGGTCTTTGAGTAAAGTGTGCCCTTTCTGTAGGGCTCTCAAATGGAAGCAAGAGCCAGAGGGAATGTGCTGCTCTTCCGGAAAAATTAAATTAAATCATCTAACTCCTCTACCGGAACTTCTTATTTCTCTGTTAAATGGGACGCATACTGACTCTCGCCATTTTCTTCAATTTGTGCGAGCCTACAACAGCGCATTCCAAATGACAAGCTTCGGAGCTACTAAAGTAGTGGAAGGAAATTTTATGCCAACATTCAAAATTCAAGGACAAGTATACCACTTAATAGATTCACTTCTCCCTGCAAACAATGAAAATTCTAAATATCTTCAAATATATTTCATTGCAGACCACAAAGCACAGGTAGATCAAAGAACAGCAATAATACCAAATTTAAAAACCTATTTAGTTAATGATTTGCAGGGCATGTTACATGATGTGAACCCATATGTCAAGGAACTGAAGACAACTCTAAAGACAATGCCGGACGGTGACACCCACAAGATTGTGATCCACGCCGACCGAGTTCCTGCTGGTGAGCACAGAGGCTGTTATAATCAGCCGACAACAAACGAGATAGCTGTCATATTGGTTGGACACGAATGTGATAAGCGAGACATCGTGCTTCGGACAAGAGACCAGGGCCTGAGACGAATATCTGAAACCCACCGATCATACGACGCTCTTCAATATCCCCTGATGTTCCCTCGTGGAGATGATGGCTACCACTTCCTACTGTACCACGTAGACCCACGAACCGGAGAACTAAAGACCCCTCTCAAGAAAACATCTTCTCTTCAGTTTTATTCTTATCGTAAGACAAGGCGAGGTAAACTACTTACATTGTTACCGTCAACTGTCCAATCAGTTCTGGGTAGACATGTATGCTAAAATAGAGACTGAAAGGTTAGTCTATATCAGAACACACCAAAGGGAATTAAGGGCTGAGAGCTACATTCACCTTAAAGACGCCCTGAGGAAGGACGAGGGTAACATGGCAGATTTGGGACGGTTAGTCATTTTACCGTCCACTTTCACTGGAGGACCCCGATATATGCACGAGCGATCTCAAGATGCACTCTGTTATGTGCGAAAATACTCATGTCCAGATCTTTTTATTACAGCTACAACTAATCCAAAATGGGAAGAAATTGGTAATGCCGTATATAATGGTCAGTCAGCGAATGATCGTCACGACATTATTACACGTGTATTTCACATGAAATTAAAATCTCTCATGGACTTACTAATCAGAGAACAAATATTTGGGCCAACTCTTTGTTTTATGTACTCTGTTGAATGGCAAAAGCGTGGCTTGCCTCACGCCCACATATTATTATGGCTTGAGGACAAGATACGACCCGTCGATATTGATAAGGTTATTAGTGCTGAATTTCCAGATCCTGATAAAGATCCACAGCTTTTTAACATAGTTAAATGTCACATGGTCCATGGACCATGCGGATCTTTCAACGTAGGCTCACCATGTATGAAAGGTGGACGATGCTCAAAACGATACCCACGAGCATTCGTCAATGAAACTGTCACAGGGAACGATGGGTACCCATCCTACAAGCGCAGGATTCCTTCTATGGGTGGCTTCACTGCACGCCTTATGATAAATGGACAGGATATGGAAGTGGATAATAGATGGATAGTGCCATACTGTCCTGTTTTGTCTAGGGTATTCAAAACACACATCAATGTTGAATACTGTAGCAGTGTTAAGTCCATCAAATACATCTGTAAGTACATCAACAAAGGAAGCGATCAGGCAGTCTTAGGTTTGCAAGACAAAAATGATGAAGTGTGCCAGTATCAGAGCGGAAGGTACATATCCAGCTCAGAAGCAGTTTGGCGAATTCTTTCATTTCCTATCCATGAAAGGTATCCTCCAGTAATGCATTTAGATGTTCATCTACAAAATTTTCAAAGAATTGTCTTTACTGCAGAAACGGCTCATGACATAGTAGAAAATCCACGTAACACCACCTTAATGGCATTCTTTAACTTATGTCAGACAGATGATTTTGCTAAGACACTGTTGTATGAAGACGTTCCCTCTTACTATACGTATAACAAACAGCAAGGTACATTTGTAAGAAGAAAGAAAGGAGTACCTGTGGTAGCATTTTCGGGCGTTAGAAAGCAGCACGTAATTAGCCGAGTGTATGCAGTCCATCCTAATAATTCCGAGTGCTTCTATTTACGCATGCTTCTGTTCACTGTCAGGGGACCAACATCCTTCACTGACCTTCGCACCGTCAATGGCATACTTCACCCTACATATCGGAGTGCATGCAAAGCCCATGGATTATTCCTGGATGACTCTCAATGGGAAGAGACACTGAAGGAGGCGATAGTTTCACAAAGCCCAGCAAAACTTCGCCGGCTTTTTGGCATATTGTTAGTCTTTTGCAGTCTCTCTGATCCGTTGGATCTGTGGAACAAATATAAGGAGAGCCTAGCAGAAGATTTCTTACGACAACTTTCCCCCTGTAACGACGGTACTGCTCATGAAATGATCGCCCATGTGGAAGACAGATGTCTTCAAGACCTCGAAGAATACGTTCTATCGATTGGCGGTCAGCCTTTGAACATTTACGGCCTTCCTTCCCCTCAGATCTTACAAACGTTAAATGCTGACTATCTCAGGGAAACAAATTACAATAAAGAAGCGTTAAGGTCTTTTGTTCTATTAAATGAACCAAAACTTACAGATGAACAGACTGTAGTATATCGGGAAATATTAAACTGTGTTAGAAATAAGGAAAGTAGAATGTTTTTCTTAGACGCTCCGGGCGGAACTGGAAAAACATTCCTGATTAACTTACTGTTGTCTAAGATCAGACAGGATAGTAAGATTGCTGTAGCAGTAGCCTCTTCGGGGATCGCAGCCACTCTTTTACCCGGTGGCAAAACTGCTCACTCGATGTTTAAAGTGCCTATAGATCTTGACTGCACAGAGTCACCAATATGTAACATCACAAAACAAAGTAACATATCCAAGGTTCTGCAAGACTGCAGTCTTATAATTTGGGATGAATGCACTATGGCTCACAGAAAGGCGATTGAAGCAGTTGACCGAACGCTGCGGGACATCCGAAACAGTGATAACTTCTTTGGAGGTGTCCCTATCCTCTTTTCTGGTGATTTTCGTCAAACGTTACCGGTTGTTCCAAGAGGGAGCAGAGCAGATGAAGTGAACGCTTCATTAAGGAGATCATCACTTTGGCCAAATATCAAAAAACTGTCTCTGACACAGAATATGAGGGTACATCTAGGTGGTGATGAAAACATACATACATTCACTGAAATATTGTTGTCGATTGGGAACGGCTCACTGGGAGACAGTAACGGGATCATTACTCTTTCTGATGAATTTTGTTTGTCGCTTTCTAACCTTGAAGCTCTCATTTCATCGGTGTACCCGGACGTAGAAAATATTAGGAGCAAACCCATCTCATGGCTCTGCTGCAGAGCGATCTTAACTCCAACTAATGAACAAGCGGCGTACATTAATTCGACTATCCTCACAATGTTCCACGGCGAGGAGACAGTTTATACGTCTGTCAATGAAGTAATCAACTCTGACGACGCAGTTCACTATCCTCCTGAGTTCCTGAATTCTATAACGGCTCCGGGGCTTCCATCGCACAAAATTACCTTAAAGATCGGCGCACCAATCATACTCATGCGCAATCTCAGCCCACCTAATTTGTGCAATGGGACAAGACTTCAGGTAAACGCCCTCCACAAACATGTGATAGAGGCAACTATCATGACTGGATGCGGTGAAGGAGAGTCAGTTCTTATCCCGCGGATACCACTAATCCCAACCAACTACCCGTTTGAGTTCAAGCGTCTGCAGTTTCCAGTCAGCCTCTGCTTTGCGATGACTATTAATAAATCCCAGGGCCAGACGTTGAGTATTGCTGGACTTGACCTCAGATCACCCTGCTTTTCCCACGGGCAACTGTACGTCGCATGTTCCCGAGTCAGCAGCAGCAAGTCCCTGTTTATATGTGCACCAGAAAATAAAACACGAAACATTGTTTATCAAGAGGTTCTTCAATGACTCTGTTCTTCCTTCGCTTCAGTACGTGTACTAGTGACAAATTAAATGAAATTGATCCCATAAACGAATAGACTCCTAATTATGGGAAGATCATCAGTGTTACTTAATTTTTCCAAGCACACTGTTGATTATCTGGAAGTAGAAATGGGGGCATGCCAACATAATGAAAACTGGCCAAATCGACACTGACTGGGAATAGGGAAGAAGACCTACGTTAAAATGGGAATTCTCCGAATTGACTGCGATTGGCCCTAGGTAAGGGGGTCTGCCCTTAAAATGAAAACTCTCGAGCTTGATTGACACTGGTGGTAGGCAAGGGGGAGTGCTATTATAATTAAAACTCCTCAACTCGATTGTGAATTGCAGTAGGTAAGGGGCTTGCTATTATAAAAATCCTTCCCAATTCGACTATGACTGGAAATAGGAAAGGAGATCGGCCGTTATAATAGCAACTTCAAACTCGACTGTGACTAGCACTGGTAAACTCTACCAGCATTGATGATGAAAACTCCCCATTTTGAATGTGACTGGTAGTAGGCAAGGGGAACTGCTACTATAATTAAAACTCCTCAACTCGATTGTGACTCGCAGTAGGCAAGCGGGACTACCATTATAACCAAACCTCGCCAATTACACTATGACTGAATATAGGAAAGAGGGCTGTGGCTATCGATAGGCAAGTGGGCCGGCCATTATAATGAAACCTGCGCAAGTCCATTGTGACAGGCAATAAGAGAAAGTATGCCTGACATCATAACTAAAGGGTGTATTCTGCCCGAAGGCAGGTCCGAACCTCCGTAGAGGTGTGCCTGAGCCGGAGTTTACGTACGGTAGGGTGGCCAGTCCCTTTCCGCTCCTCCATTCCCTTAACCCCACCCAACAGCGCGTGGCAACCCATCCAAATCTTGACCACGTCCAGTGTTGCTTAACTTCGGAGATCTCACAGGATCCGGTGCTTCAACACGGCTACGGCCGTTGGCTGTCATCATAACCAAAGCTGCTCAAATCTACTGTCTGTAGCGGTAGGGAACCTTCCACCTCGACTGTGACTGGCAATAGGCAAGAGGATCTGCCACTGTAATGAAAATACCCCACGTCGGTTGTGACTGGCAGAAGGTAAGGGGGCCTGCCAATATAATTTTAACTCCTCAACTCAATGTTTTTCGCAGTAGACAAACTGGAATAATATTACAATGAAAACTGTCCAACTTCGTTGTGACTGCCAATACGCAAGGGGGCCTGGCAATATAATCAAAACACGATAACCGGAAATAGGAAAGAAGATCTGCCGTTATCATGGGAACCCCCAAATTGACTGGGTTTGGCAGTAGCAAGGGGACCAACCCACACGCCCGAACACATTTTTGATTGGTAATAGGCAAGAAGGCTTGACATTGTCATGAAAAGTCGCCAACTTGATACTAACTGGCCATAGGCAAGCGGAAATGCCATTTCAATGAAAACTTCGCAAATCAACAGTGACTGGGGATAGCAAAGACGACCTATAATGATAATGGGAACCTTGAAATTCGATTGTGACTGCCTGCCCACCAGTGGGCCTGCCATTATATTGAAGAACCCTAAATACATTTCGCTAACAGTAGACAAATGGGCCTTCTTTTCTAACCGAAACTTTCCAACTCATCTGACTGGGAATAGCAAAAATGATCTACCGTAATAACGGAAACCCTCCACCTCGACTGTGACCGGCACTAAGTAAGCAACCGAGCTCGATAGCTGCAGTCGCTTAGGTGCGGCCAGTATCCAGTAATCGGGGGATAGTGGGTTCGAGCCTCACTGTCGGCAGCCCTGAAGATGGTTTTCCGTGGTTTCCCATTTTCACACCAGGCAAAAGCCGGGGCTGTACCTTAATTAAGGCCACGGCCGCTTCCTTTCACTTCCTAGGCCTTTCCTATTCCTTCATCGCCATAAGACATATCTGTGTCGGTGCGACCTAAAGCAAATAGCAAAAAAATAAGTAAGCAGAACTGTCATTATAATTAAAACTCCCAACTCGACTCTGACTTCTACTCGAACTCCCCAATTGGACTAATACTGTCGGTAGACAAGTCCGCTTGCCATTATAGTTAAAACTCCCCAACTGATTATCATTGGAAAAAGGAAACAAGATATCCCATTGTAATGGGAACTCTCCAACTCGACAGCGACTGGAAGTACACACGGTGGCCTGGCATTAAAACGGAAAAACTCCATCACGTTTTTGATTGCTAACACCCAAGGCCACCTGCGATTTCATGATACTTCCCCAACTACACTATGACTGGAAATAGGGAAGGTATTTTCATTATAATGGCACGTTCCCTTTACTACTGTCAGTCGCAGTCGAATTCGAGTGCTATCATGATGCCGTGTCATAAGAGGCGACTACAAGCAACCTCAGGGGCTGTTAAGTAGGGAGTATGGGTTGGCGATCGCGGGGCCTTAGCTGAGTCCTGACATTGCTTCTGTTTCCTTGTGCTAGGCTTCTCACTTTCATCTATCCTTTTCGACCTCCCTTGGTCAACTTTCGTTCTATTTCAACTCGCACGGTATTACGTGTGGAGGCCTTTCATTTTCACGCCCTTTGTGTCGAGGGGGGGAGTGATATATACAAATAATCGAAAATAGTGTCGAATCCATAGATTTCGGGGTCGCTGACATGAATACTGACACTTCGGATTTTTTAAAGTTCAACTTCAGCCCCCTTTGCGGTGGGGGCGTACAAATATAACCTACTATGTGAAAAAAGTACTGTGGGAGCAAGACGCCCCTAGAACCCCTCGGTAGGGGGGTGAAATATAATATATATATTAATAAATTGAAGTCGCTTTGGAGACTCACCTAAGGGTCCGTGGTCGCGAGCCCACCCTGCCAAGTTACGGGCCTACTCACTGCCTTTACAGTAATTTACGGAGGAATCCGTATACAATGTAGAGTACCGTAGCGAAGCACGGGTACATTTGCTAGTTCTAAGTAAAATTAGAAAAGTGATATCTTCAGATATACTTCGCCTAAATATCTTCATTTAAATATGAACCTTTCACTTCTTGTGACGTAGATAGATCATTTTCTGTGTTCAGGAATGTTTTGTCAGATAAACGAATGAACTTAAACGAAGAAAATGTGGACAAATTTGTTGTTTTATTGTTGTAGAATGTTTCAAAGGAAGTGAAAATATAACAATTTTTAACTGAATTTTCATAGTGCATATATTTCTGTTTATTCCGCATGAGTAGTATAATTGGACAGTTCTGCGGCACCTCCGCCGCCGCACGCCTCCGCCCGCCCGCCTCCTCCTCCGCCGCCGCCTCCGTCTCCGCCGCCCGCGGGAAATTTGAATTTTGGCGGGAAATTTGAATTTTGGCGCGAGATTTGAATTTGTAAACAAAGCCACGTGCTTTTTGACAGCTGTCATCGACAACAACGCAACGCTAACCTCACTGCTGCCATCTTGACGGGCCTAAACCTCACTAGTGCCAACTTAACCTAACTAGCGCGAGGTAAACAAAGCCACGTGTTTTTTGACAGCCACGTGCTTTTTGACAGACAACAACGCATCGCTAACCTCAGTACTGCCATCTTGACGGGCCTAACCTTAGTGGTACCAACTTAACCTCACTAGCATGAGGTAAACAAAGCCACGTGCTTTTTGACAGCCACGTGCTTTTCGACAGATTTGTAAACAAAGCCACGTGCTTTTTGACAGACAACAACGCATCGCTAACCTCAGTACTGCCATCTTGACGGGCCTAAACCGCAGTAGTACCAACTTAACCTAACTAGCGCGAGATAAACAAAGCCACGTGCTTTTTGACAGCCACGTGCTTTTTTGACAGCTGTCATCCGCCATCTTTAAACTACAGAGCACCGTGCTGCCCTCTTTCGTCACCTGTCATCGGCAGTGCTGCCATCTTGACGGGCCTAAACCTTAGTGCTACCAACTTAACCTCACTAGCTCGAGATAAACAAATCCACGTGCTTTTTGACAGCCACGTGCTTTTTTGATAGCTGTCATCCGCCATCTTTAATCTATAGAGCACAGTGCTGCCCTCTTTAGCTACTTACCTTTGAAATGTGGTGGCGGATAATTTGAAAAATGCTTTTCGACAAGCAGCCATCTTTAATCCAGAGAGAACAGTGCTGCCCTCTATGTGGTGGCGGCAAATTGAAAAATTCCACGTGCTCTTGTTTGAAAACAAACTCACGTGCTTTTTTGACAGCTGTCATCTGCCATCTTTAATCTATAGAGCACAGTGCTGCCCTCTTTAGTTTGAAATGTGGTGGTGGTAAATTCCACGTGCTCTTGTTTGGAAACAAAGCCATGTGCTTTTTTGACAGCTGTCATCCGCCATCTTTAATCAACAGAGCACTTTGCTACTATCATGCGGGCAATTTCATCACCTGTCATCCGCCATCTTTAATCCACAGAACACCATGCTGCCCTCTTTGTGGCTACTACCTTAAGCACGTAGTAGCGGGCAATTTGAAAAGTTCTGTTAGCTATCATTCGCCATCTTTAATCAAGAGAGCACTGTGCTGCCATCTTTAGCTAGATACCTTTGAAATGTGGTGGCGGCAAATTGAAAAATTCCACGTGCTCTTGTTTGGAAACAAACTCACGTGCTTTTTCGACAGCTACCATCCGCCATCTTTAATCAACAGAGCATAGTGCTACCCTCTTTAGTTTGAAATGTGATGGCGGCAAATTCCACGTGCTCTTGTTTGGTAAACATAGCCATGTGCTTTTTTGACAGCTGTCATCCGCCATCTTTAATACAGAGAGCACCGTGCTGCCCTCTTTATCGTAGTAGATGTAAATTCGTCACCTGTCATTCGCAGTGCTGCCATCTTTAGCTAGATACCTTTGAAAAGTGGTGGCGGATAATTTAAAAAGAAAAATTCTACAGCAGCCCTCTCTCGACGCTAATTGCATAAGATGGCGGCTATACATGACTCCTTAAGGGTGCTTACGCAAGATGGCTGCTATACACAGGTTCTTATGAGACGCCCTTGGGATGCTTGCGCAAGATGGCAGTTATACATGGCTCCTTATGAGATGCCCTAGGGATGCTTGCGCAAGATAGCGGCTGCTCTTATGGGACGGCTTAAGGGTCCTTGCACAAGATAGCTTGAGACGCCCTAAGGATGCTTGCGCAAGATGGCGGACACAAGATGGCGGCTATACACAACTCCTTATGAGACGCTTTAAGGGTGCTTGCGCAAGATGGTTGCTACTCTTAGCTTAGAGGCTAACGTGTCGTGATAGTTCGATTCATTAAATTTAGGGCTTAAATGCAAAATGTTAAATATATCGAAAACGGTGCACCGTAGAGCAAAACGGACAAAATTTTTCTGCCTAATACCTAGGTTCGCAGTATGAGGAACAAGAAAATCATAGTCTAATGATGGGATCAACGGTTCGGTTCCTACTTAGGCCCTTTGGCATTTGCTCTGTTTTAGCTTGTATTGAAGCGAGTCTTCGTAACATGATCAGGTCTAGCTATGGTAGAGAGTATAACGTACCGTGCAGGTTCGATTCATTAAATTTGGAGGCTTAAATGCAAAATGTTAAATATCTCGAAAACGATGCATCGTAGAGCAAAACGGACAAAATGTTTCCGCCTAATACGTAGGTTCGTAGTATCAGGAACAAGAAAAAACATAGTCTAATGATGAGATCAACGGTTCGATTCCTACTTAAGCCCTTTGCCATTCGCAGCTATCTATTTCTACAAGATGGTGGCTGCTCTTATGAGAAAAAAGATGCCTTGAGACGTCCTAGGGATGCTTACGCAAGATGGCAGACACAAAATGGTGACTATACATAGCTCCTTATGAGACGGCCTAGGGGTGCTCGCACAAGATGGCGGCTACTCTTATGAAGAAAGCTAGCTTAGAGGCTACTGCGCAAGATAACAGCTGCTGTTATGCATGTGGTGGAGGGCAATTTGAAATTCTATATGCTTAATCAACAGAGCACCCTGCTGCCCTCTTTAGCTGAAATGTGGTGGTGGATAATTTGAAAAAATTCTTTTGACAGCTATCATCTTTAAACAAAGGCGACTATACATAGGCTGTTAAGGCCTTATCATTCTCCTCCTCCTCCTCCTCCTCCTCCCCCTCCTCCTCCTCCTTCTCTACCTCCTCCTCCGCCTCTTATGTCAAGGCATAGCTTTATATCGAACAAGTTTAAACCTGCATCGCGAAGGCAAGCGTGTGCAGCGATAACATTATTGTGCATGTTTAGACTTTCGAAACATAAGAAGAGTAGAATCAAACGCTGTACTCGATACGACATGTGATCAGAACATTGATTGATGCGTTCAGAAAACAAAATAAGTGATCAAGACTAGAATCGAACAATGTACTCAATACATCATGTGTTTAGAATATGTCAGGGGATACGCTTGTTCTAAGAAGATCAGATTGAAACATAACAAGACTAGAATAGAACACTGTAATCGATGTTGTTAACTTCAACATGTGATCAGAACATTGATTGATGTGTTCAGAACACAAAATAAGTGATCATGACTAGAATCGAACACTGTACTCGATACAACATGTGATCAGAACATTGATCGATGTGTTCAGAACACGAAATAAGTGATCAAGACTAGAATCGAACACTGTACTCAATACAACATGTGTTTAGAACATGTTAGGGGGTACCCTTGTTCTAAGAAGATCAGAATGAAACATAACAAGACTAGAATCGAACACTGTAATCGATGTTGTTAACCTCAACATATGATCAGAACATTGTTTGATGTGTTCAGAGCAAAAGTACAATTTTGATGATTTGCGCAGCTAACTCGCTCGGTAAACGATATAGCCAAAGTATATCTTCAAATTATTTACCTTCCATCATTCGTCTTGTGTGTAAAAATCAGTCGAACAAGTTATCGCATAAACATGGCTGAAAAGAAATCGTGATAGGGTATGGAACCCAGGGGTTACATCTTATCAGAAGGGCAAAAAGGATGAAAGGACTCTTCCTCCTCCTTACCGCGCATTCCTTGGCTAAAGGGCTAATGGGCTAAAGGGCTAAAGGGCTAAAGGTGCAACAACCTCATCGATCGCTATCAGCAAGAACGCTTGTATTTTGTTAAGTGTAGAAAATTAATCTTTATTGGTAAATGGTTTTATGTTCAGAACAAGGAATGGAACCTAGGGGTTACGTCTTACCTAATAAAATCCCCGAGGTGCGATGAGTTACGTTTTTCGAACTAGTGTTTGGAACACTGAACTTTTCAAGATGGCAAGAGTGAGGTTAGCAATGTTCTGTTGTTGGATTTTAAATTCCGCGCTACAACATGCATAAGGTGGCAGCCCTTGAGGTTTACTCCCGTAAAGATGGCAAGAGTGAGGTTAGCAATGTTCCGTTGTTGGATTTTTAAAATTCCCCGCTATAACATGCAAAAGGTGGCAGCCTTGAGGTTTACCGCCGTAAAGATGGCAGCAGTGAGGTTAGCGACGCTCCATTGTCCTTCAAAGTGAGGTTAGGGTTCGTCAAGAAGACAGCTGTCAAAAAAGCACATGGCTATGTTTACCAAACAAGAGCACGTGGTCGTGACGTCACGGTCACGTAGTATGCTGCCTCAGCATGCAAAGTTCAATGTCTACACCTACGTAGTTAACACTCTGCTATGTTCACAAGATTTTTATACATCACTATTCTTTATGCTTTAAGTTCATTCACATAGGCTATGCTAAGATAGCAGCACAAACACATGCGAACTTTGTACATTCTAATGGAATAAGTTTAGTACTGTGTGCGTCATGGATACATGATGTGTGCACGCATTTAATCTTGACTATACGTAATGCTGCTGCTTTGTTTACAAGATTTTTATACATTGCTATTCTTTATGCTTTAAGTTCGTGCACGCACAAGCGATACTCGTACGCTCTAGCAGGAGAAGTTTAGTACGATATTCGATACATACATTATCGATAGGTGATGTGTACACGCTTTAGAACATAGCTCATCTTTATGCTTTAAGTTCGTGCACATGGGTTAGGGATACACAAAAGCGATTGCTACATGCTCTAGCGGAAGAAGTCTAGTACGATAGTAGATGCATGTAAAATCGATAGGTTATGCTAAGATAGCAGCACACTTACATGATTTTAGCACAATCTAGTGGGAAAAGTTTAGTATGATAGTCGTTTCGTGCAAAATCATTAGGTAATGTGTAAACGCTTCGAAACAAGGCTATTCTTTGTACTTTAAGTTCATGCGTACAGGTTATGCTAAGATAGCGGCACAATCTAGCGCAAGAAGTTTAGTACGAGAGTCGATGTATGTAAAATCGATAAGTAATGAGTACACGCTTTAAAACATGGTTATTCTTCGTACTTTCAGTTCATGCATCTTAGTTATGCTAAGATAGCAGCACAATCTAGCGGAAGAAGTTTAGTACGATATTTGTTGCATGCAAATCGATAGGTGATGTGTACACACTTTGAAACATGGCTATTCTTTTTACTTTAAGGTCATGCGTATAGGTTATGCTAGGATAGCAGCACAATCTAGCGGGAGGAGATTAGTACGAGAATCAATGCATGCAAAATCCATATGTAATGTTTACATGCTTTGAAACATGGCTATTCTTTGTACTTTTAAGTTCATGTGTATAAGTTATGCTAAGATGCCAGCACAATCTAGCGGAAGAAGTTTAGTACGAGAGTCAATGCATGCAAAATCGATAGGTAATGTGTACACGCTTTGAAACATGGCTATTCTTTGTACCTTAAGGCCATGCGTATAGGTTATGCTAAGATACCAGCACAATCTAGCGGAAGAAGTTTAGTACGAGAGTCGATGCTTGTAAAATCGATAGGTAATGTGTACACACTTTGAAACATGGCTATTCTTTTTACTTTAAGGTCATGCGTATTGGTTATGCTAAGATAGCAGCACGATCTAGCGGCAGGAGTTTAGTACGAGAGTCAATACATGCAAATTCGATAGTTGATGTGTACACGCTTTGAAACATGACTAATCATTGTACTTTAAGTTCATTTTTATAGGTTATGCTAAGATAGCAGCACAATCTAGCGGAATAAATTTAGTACGAGATTTGATGCATGCAAAATCAATAAATAATGTGTACACGCTTTGAAACATGGCTATTCTTTGTACTTTAAGTTCATGCGTACAGGTTATGCTAAGATAGCAGCACAACCTAGCGGAAGAAGTTTAGTACAATATTTGTTGCATGCAAAGTCGATAGGTAATGTGTACACACTTTGAAACATGGCTATTCTTTTTACTTTAAGGTCATGCGTATTGGTTATGCTAAGATAGCAGCACGATCTAGCGGAAGGAGTTTAGTATGAGAGTCAATACATGCAAATTCGATAGTTGATGTGTACACGCTTTGAAACATGGCTATTCTTTGTACTTTTAAGTTCATGTGTATAAGTTATGCTAAGATACCAGCACAATCTAGCGGACGAAGTTCAGTACGAGATTCGATGCATGCAAAATCGATAGGTGATGTGTACACACCTTTTTACTTTAATGTCATGCGTATAGGTTGTGTTAAGATAGCAGCACAATCTAGCGGAAGGAGTTTAGTACGATATTTGATGCATGCAAAATCAATAAGTAATGTGTACACGCTTTGAAACATGGCTATTCTTTCTACTTTTAAGTTCATGTGTATAAGTTATGCTAAGATAGCAGTACAATCTAGAGGAAGAAGTTTAGTACGATATTTGTTGCATGCAAAATCAATAAGTAATGTGTACACGCTTTGAGACATAGCTATTCTCTGTACTTTAAGTTCATGCGTATAAGTTATGCTAAGATAGCAGCACAATCTACCTGCAGAAGTTTAGTACGAGAGTCGATACATGCAAAGTCGATAGGTAATGTGTACACGCTTTAAAACATGGTTATTCTTCGTACTTTCAGTTCATGCATCTTAGTCATGCTAAGATAGCAGCACAATCTAGCGGAAGAAGTTTAGTACGAGAGTCGATGCGTGCAAAATCGATAGGTAATGTGTACACGCTTTGAAACATGGCTATTCATTGTACTTTAAAGTCATGCTAAGATAGCAGCACGATCTAGCGGATGAAGTTTATTTCGATGGTCGATGTATGTAAAATCGATAGGTGATGTGTACACGCTTTGAAACATAGCAATTCATACTGCTGCTCTGTTCCCAAGACTTTTAAGAATAGCTAATCCTAATGCTGCTCTTAGCGACGTCGAGCTAAGGATTGATTACGTGACCGTGACGTCACGATCACGTGCTCTTGTTTGGTAAACATAGCCACGTGCTTTTTTGACAGCTGTCTTCTTGACGAACCCTAACCTCACTTTGAAGGACAATGGAGCGTCGCTAACCTCACTGCTGCCATCTTTACGGCGGTAAACCTCAAGGCTGCCACCTTTTGCATGTTATAGCGGGGAATTTTAAAAATCCAACAACGGAACATTGCTAACCTCACTCTTGCCATCTTTACGGGAGTAAACCTCAAGGGCTGCCACCTTATGCATGTTGTAGCGCGGAATTTAAAATCCAACAACAGAACATTGCTAACCTCACTCTTGCCATCTTGAAAAGTTCAGTGTTCCAAACACTAGTTCGAAAAACGTAACTCATCGCACCTCGGGGATTTTATTAGGTAAGACGTAACCCCTAGGTTCCATTCCTTGTTCTGAACATAAAACCATTTACCAATAAAGATTAATTTTCTACACTTAACAAAGTACAAGCGTTCTTGCTGATAGCGATCGATGAGGTTGTTGCACCTTTAGCCCTTTAGCCCTTTAGCCCATTAGCCCTTTAGCCCTTTAGCCCATTAGCCCTTTAGCCCATTAGCCCTTTAGCCAAGGAATGCGCGGTAAGGAGGAGGAAGAGTCCTTTCATCCTTTTTGCCCTTCTGATAAGATGTAGCCCCTGGGTTCCATACCCTATCACGATTTCTTTTCAGCCATGTTTATGCGATAACTTGTTCGACTGATTTTTACACACAAGACGAATGATGGAAGGTAAATAATTTGAAGATATACTTTGGCTATATCGTTTACCGAGCGAGTTAGCTGCGCAAATCATCAAAATTGTACTTTTGCTCTGAACACATCAAACAATGTTCTGATCATATGTTGAGGTTAACAACATCGATTACAGTGTTCGATTCTAGTCTTGTTATGTTTCATTCTGATCTTCTTAGAACAAGGGTACCCCCTAACATGTTCTAAACATATGTTGTATTGAGTACAGTGTTCGATTCTAGTCTTGATCACTTATTTCGTGTTCTGAACACATCGATCAATGTTCTGATCACATGTTGTATCGAGTACAGTGTTCGATTCTAGTCATGATCACTTATTTTGTGTTCTGAACACATCAATCAATGTTCTGATCACATGTTGAAGTTAACAACATCGATTACAGTGTTCTATTCTAGTCTTGTTATGTTTCAATCTGATCTTCTTAGAACAAGCGTATCCCCTGACATATTCTAAACACATGATGTATTGAGTACATTGTTCGATTCTAGTCTTGATCACTTATTTTGTTTTCTGAACGCATCAATCAATGTTCTGATCACATGTCGTATCGAGTACAGCGTTTGATTCTACTCTTCTTATGTTTCGAAAGTCTAAACATGCACAATAATGTTATCGCTGCACACGCTTGCCTTCGCGATGCAGGTTTAAACTTGTTCGATA
This sequence comes from Anabrus simplex, assembly GCF_040414725.1. NCBI lineage: Eukaryota > Metazoa > Arthropoda > Insecta > Orthoptera > Tettigoniidae > Anabrus > Anabrus simplex. The sequence continues at coordinate 169,641,239 of NC_090269.1, read as the reverse complement.
TAAAGCTATGCCTTGACATAAGAGGCGGAGGAGGAGGTAGAGAAGGAGGAGGAGGAGTCGGAGGAGGAGGAGGAGGAGGAGGAGGAGGAGGAGAATGATAAGGCCTTAACAGCCTATGTATAGTCGCCTTTGTTTAAAGATGATAGCTGTCAAAAGAATTTTTCAAATTATCCACCACCACATTTCAGCTAAAGAGGGCAGCAGGGTGCTCTGTTGATTAAGCACATAGAATTTCAAATTGCCCTCCACCACATGCATAACAGCAGCTGTTATCTTGCGCAGTAGCCTCTAAGCTAGCTTTCTTCATAAGAGTAGCCGCCATCTTGTGCGAGCACCCCTAGGCCGTCTCATAAGGAGCTATGTATAGTCACCATTTTGTGTCTGCCATCTTGCGTAAGCATCCCTAGGACGTCTCAAGGCATCTTGTTTCTCATAAGAGCAGCCACCATCTTGTAGAAATAGATAGCTGCGAATGGCAAAGGGCTTAAGTAGGAATCGAACCGTTGATCTCATCATTAGACTATGTTTTTTCTTGTTCCTGATACTACGAACCTACGTATTAGGCGGAAAAATTTTGTCCGTTTTGCTCTACGATGCATCGTTTTCGAGATATTTAACATTTTGCATTTAAGCCTCCAAATTTAATGAATCGAACCTGCACGGTACGTTATACTCTCTACCATAGCTAGACCTGATCATGTTACGAAGACTCGCTTCAATACAAGCTAAAACAGAGCAAATGCCAAAGGGCCTAAGTAGGAACCGAACCGTTGATCCCATCATTAGACTATGATTTTCTTGTTCCTCATACTGCGAACCTAGGTATTAGGCAGAAAAATTTTGTCCGTTTTGCTCTACGGTGCACCGTTTTCGATATATTTAACATTTTGCATTTAAGCCCTAAATTTAATGAATCGAACTATCACGACACGTTAGCCTCTAAGCTAAGAGTAGCAACCATCTTGCGCAAGCACCCTTAAAGCGTCTCATAAGGAGTTGTGTATAGCCGCCATCTTGTGTCCGCCATCTTGCGCAAGCATCCTTAGGGCGTCTCAAGCTATCTTGTGCAAGGACCCTTAAGCCGTCCCATAAGAGCAGCCGCTATCTTGCGCAAGCATCCCTAGGGCATCTCATAAGGAGCCATGTATAACTGCCATCTTGCGCAAGCATCCCAAGGGCGTCTCATAAGAACCTGTGTATAGCAGCCATCTTGCGTAAGCACCCTTAAGGAGTCATGTATAGCCGCCATCTTATGCAATTAGCGTCGAGAGAGGGCTGCTGTAGAATTTTTCTTTTTAAATTATCCGCCACCACTTTTCAAAGGTATCTAGCTAAAGATGGCAGCACTGCGGATGACAGGTGACGAATTTACATCTACTACGATAAAGAGGGCAGCACGGTGCTCTCTGTATTAAAGATGGCGGATGACAGCTGTCAAAAAAGCACATGGCTATGTTTACCAAACAAGAGCACGTGGAATTTGCCGCCATCACATTTCAAACTAAAGAGGGTAGCACTATGCTCTGTTGATTAAAGATGGCGGATGGTAGCTGTCGAAAAAGCACGTGAGTTTGTTTCCAAACAAGAGCACGTGGAATTTTTCAATTTGCCGCCACCACATTTCAAAGGTATCTAGCTAAAGATGGCAGCACAGTGCTCTCTTGATTAAAGATGGCGGATGATAGCTAACAGAACTTTTCAAATTGCCCGCTACTACGTGCTTAAGGTAGTAGCCACAAAGAGGGCAGCATGGTGTTCTGTGGATTAAAGATGGCGGATGACAGGTGATGAAATTGCCCGCATGATAGTAGCAAAGTGCTCTGTTGATTAAAGATGGCGGATGACAGCTGTCAAAAAAGCACATGGCTTTGTTTCCAAACAAGAGCACGTGGAATTTACCACCACCACATTTCAAACTAAAGAGGGCAGCACTGTGCTCTATAGATTAAAGATGGCAGATGACAGCTGTCAAAAAAGCACGTGAGTTTGTTTTCAAACAAGAGCACGTGGAATTTTTCAATTTGCCGCCACCACATAGAGGGCAGCACTGTTCTCTCTGGATTAAAGATGGCTGCTTGTCGAAAAGCATTTTTCAAATTATCCGCCACCACATTTCAAAGGTAAGTAGCTAAAGAGGGCAGCACTGTGCTCTATAGATTAAAGATGGCGGATGACAGCTATCAAAAAAGCACGTGGCTGTCAAAAAGCACGTAGATTTGTTTATCTCGAGCTAGTGAGGTTAAGTTGGTAGCACTAAGGTTTAGGCCCGTCAAGATGGCAGCACTGCCGATGACAGGTGACGAAAGAGGGCAGCACGGTGCTCTGTAGTTTAAAGATGGCGGATGACAGCTGTCAAAAAAGCACGTGGCTGTCAAAAAGCACGTGGCTTTGTTTATCTCGCGCTAGTTAGGTTAAGTTGGTACTGCTGCGGTTTAGGCCCGTCAAGATGGCAGTACTGAGGTTAGCGATGCGTTGTTGTCTGTCAAAAAGCACGTGGCTTTGTTTACAAATCTGTCGAAAAGCACGTGGCTGTCAAAAAGCACGTGGCTTTGTTTACCTCATGCTAGTGAGGTTAAGTTGGTACCACTAAGGTTAGGCCCATCAAGATGGCAGTACTGAGGTTAGCGATGCGTTGTTGTCTGTCAAAAAGCACGTGGCTGTCAAAAAACACGTGGCTTTGTTTACCTCGCGCTAGTTAGGTTAAGTTGGCACTAGTGAGGTTTAGGCCCGTCAAGATGGCAGCAGTGAGGTTAGCGTTGCGTTGTTGTCGATGACAGCTGTCAAAAAGCACGTGGCTTTGTTTACAAATTCAAATCTCGCGCCAAAATTCAAATTTCCCGCCAAATTTCAAATTTCCCGCGGGCGGCGGAGGCGGAGGCGGCGGCGGAGGAGGAGGCGGGCGGGCGGAGGCGTGCGGCGGCGGAGGTGCCGCAGAACTGTCCAATTATACTACTCGCATGTTCCGTCATTTGATAGTGCATTAATTCATGCATATTATAAGATTTGATCGTGCATTGAAATTCGGACTCTAATTATTATAGAACAGGGAGGTACACCGCGCATTCAAAATAAGCGCCTTAATAAACTCTTCTATCGATCAACTGAAACTGATAACACATCAAGTTGGAACTTTAATCGGAAGATGTCACCACTGAAATATTAATTGTGTTATTGTAAAGTTTCCTAAACTGATTGAACTCTTTTGTTTGTTTGCTACACGTGAAGAAGTTTGGACATTTTCCCACAGATGACACTACTAAATACTATGATCATGCACTACGGTGCAAGATGGAAGAACTTATAACTTAAAGAAGTTTTGTATTCCTAGGTTATCCATAACTGAATCTATGTTCTTTTATTTTTATTTTTATTTCTGCCAGTTTTGAATCTAGCCAATCACGAATTTTTGTAATTAATTTTCAACCAATCCCGCATTTCTTGTTCACTTTGAATCTGCCAATAAAAATTAAGAGGGTGTGTCCTGACTAGTCTTGAATGCTCTCTAACTTTCCCTGAGGGTATATAAACTGCGGCTTTTCTGGGTACCAATCGCCGTCTTTATAAGTGTGTGTGTTAAGGCAGGAGGCAGGTGTCTTTTTCTTCGGCCAGCAGAACATCTACAAGGTAATGGCCACATAAATTCTCTTTTCAGTAGCTACCTCCGCAGCTTAATCCGAGGGAAAGGTTCGAATCTTAAATTATGTAACAAACTTTTCTAAAATGTAAATCTTTTTTCGGCTAACGTATTTTTTTTGTTTTAACTGTAAATCGGGGATAGAGAGTGAGTTACCCTCTCGAGCTCTACTTCACCTTGGTTTGAGGTGACTACGTTTTTGCAACCTTTCTGTAATATGTTAAAGTTATTTCCACACGAGCTACCTCAGTAGTTTGTGGATTAGGCCCAGTTTCATTGCCCGAGAGCCCTGTATTTTTTAAATTTGTCATTATCTTGGAGCGCTGTGTGCGCCTCCAATCTGTTTGTGTTTGGGCCGTTTATTTAACCTCTTCTGTTTCGCAAAGGGTCTGTAGGTTGAGTACTAGATACCCCTGTGTAAAAAGCCAATTCAATTTATAAATTGTGGCTTTGAGAGGCCAGAGATTGTACATTTTGATGTAATGTTGCCTTGAGTGGGCCGTAAGAAACTGAGTGCCTGTTAGCTCTTTTCCAAAGTTTTGTAAGAGTAACGAGAGCCTCTGGAAGGCTAGATGTTATATTTTGGGAGCAAGTGCTCTTGAATTGGGTGATTTCTGCCCTTGACTAAATGATTCCTTATTTTTAATTGAAGTTTTGTAAACTGGATCCGGTAACTATGGAATTGTAAAACTAGGTGATTGAAGCCCAGAATCTGTAAAATTCACTAATCTTGGATTTTCCTAGCCTTGTTTCAAGATTGCTTTTATACCTGACATGTTGTTAAGTTCTCTAAGTGAACATTTGTTTAGTTGTTGTTTTTTGAAGAACCTTCAGTTCAAGTTTTAAATTAATTTTGATATTGTAGATAGACCCATTCACCCCGGCACCTTCTTTAAGCTCTTTCTGCTACACGGGTAACCCCGTACCTATTATTATTATGAAAAGTAAAAGAAAGGAAAGAATAGAAAGGAATATATCATTTAGGAAATACATTCAAAATTTACAGTTCTTATGTGGCCATTGTCCAGTATCCTAGGCCCAGCGGTTTCTTCCCCTGTACTGCCTTGTTGGCGTAACAATTATTATTCTTTAACAAGTAAACTACAAAAATCTCTGTTTAGTATTAATGCCAATCTTTCATACGATTGAAACTAGGTTGAAGTCCATATGAATGTCAATGGCGAGATATTGGTCAAACATATTTCCACTATCTACAAATCATTCTAAGGGCTCCTAGGAAACGTCGATCATTTGTTCAATTAGGCTTGTATGTCACAGAGCTTGTAGGCAATTACATTACAATATCTCTACAATTAAATTAGTGGCCGATACCAGAATTCATTTACCGTGTTATTTGCAAGATGAAACTGTTGCAATATCCCCGCCAGTCTTTTGATTACGTTATCTCTAGTTGAAAGGAAACAAGAAATGTGATATGCTTCCTCTCTTCATCAAACAATTTCCATGTTATTGCCATTAGTGAAATTAACAAGACAACAGCCCGATTCGGCCGGGTGGTTTCATGAAGCGGAAAAGAGAACAGTTACCTATTTAATGATGTTCTGTGGAGTCCATCTCTCTCTGATGGAACATTATGAAGGGGTTATATTGGCTGATCTGGGTCGAACGTCACTCTGACAACAGTCCTCGTGAGAGGAACACGAAAGTCTGAATAAGTCGGTGAGCTCACTTAAAGTAGTAGTAATAATAATACAGTATATGTTACCGTGTTTTGTGGAACAGAGGGGTGTAAGAAGGTGCGGGCGTGACTGGGTGGACAGAGAAAAGATCAAATCTTAATTTAAAACTCTAAAATTAGATTTTTATTCCTTTATGTGTTTTTCTCAATTCAAGTCTAAATGAAAAACAAAAAATACCAGTTGGATAGACAAAAGGCGAGCTCGTCAGCTCTAGAAACAATATTTACTTGAAACCTAAGAGTAATCAGGTACAATAGACATGATGATTTTTAAGAGGGGGGTAGTTCAAACGTTACATTATTACTGTACCGGGTGGTACACCTCCGCGCTGCAAATTCAAATATTGTGCCAGTTGAAATCCCTCTACAGGAGGAAGCCAGAACTTTAACAAAATGTATTAACTCTACTGTTTCTCGGAAGATGTCTCTACGGTAAATTTTGAAGTGTTCTGAACTATGTCTATTTCGATTTGTATTTGTTTGCTCTGTAGCAAGAAGTGTGGACATTCTCTTCTAGATGGCATTACTTAAGAACTATAATTGTGCACCCTAGTGCGAAGTGAAGGAACTGTTTTTTTTGAAGAAATTTGGTATTCATAAGTTTGTTCTTTGTTAAATTTCTTTCTGTCATTTTTTGGGTTGGCAGTATAACCCTTCTCTTTCCGCTTGTTTTGAATTTAGCCAATCCCGAATTTCTCTAATTAATTTTTGACTAATAATGTATGCCTTCTCCGATATGGAGATGTTGCTTTAAGCTACCAAATAAAGTTGAGGGGGGTGTGGGTACTCATTCTTGAAAGATCTCGAATGTTCCACGAGGGTATTTAAACTGCTCATTTTCTTGTCTCGGTGCCACTTCATCGACATCTTGCTTAGTGTGTGATTATGTAGCAGGGGGCGGGAAGCGCCTCTTTCTTCGGGCAGCAGTTCATCCACAAGGTAATGGCCGTTTAATAACTTTATTTATTGCTAGCTCAGCAGTTTAACCCTCGGGGCAGGTTCGAAACTTTTTCCATGTAAACTATCTTTGAAATGTAATAGACATTTGGTAAAATTTCGTCTCTTTAACTATAAATTGGGATAGAGAGTGCCTAACCCTCTCGAGCTCCACTCATATTGTTTTGAGTGACTACGTTTTCATAACCGTTTTCCTTCTCTTCGTAATGTAATAACGTTTTCTTATCGTTTCACCTCCCTAGTATGCGATTAGCTCTTGCGTAAGCGGCCTAGTGCCAAGTAGGTTTTAAAAGTGTATTAGGAGTGCAAGCTTCGCCTCCATTCTATTTGGTTTCATGGGCCAGTAACTTAACCTGATGTTTGATTTTCCTCATGTAAAGGCTCTGTAGGTTGGGTATCGAATACCCCTGTTTCTTGGTGTGCCTTAAGAGCAGATAGAAATGAAGTTTGTTGTAGCCTTTGGTAGGCTTGTCAAATTGAGAGCGGTTCTGATCTTTTTCTTAACATTGTAATTAGGAGCAAGTGCTCCTCGTACTTAGGGGATTTGTGCCCTTTCGCTATTGCGGTGGTGAGCTGAGAGCTCAGAAATTAATCTTGGGGCTCGAAGCCCAAATCTTGTAACAATTGTAATTTCTTAAATTGTTTTCCTGCTACTTGGTACCTGTTACTCTGTTGTTGTTATCTGTTGACTTTGAAAAGAAAATATAACCTTTGTTAAAATTTTAAACTAACCTTACTTTCGTAAGTTCAGATCTATCTCACCCAGCACCTTCTTTCACCTCGGCAAATCAACAAAACATCGTAACAAGTGGTAGCAGAGCGTGGTTGAATGGGTCTCAATTTAGCCCCTTTTGACGGCTAAACATTGCCTTTCATTCGAACTCTAACAATTTTCTCAGTTGCTGGATTTTTTATTTTTTTCAAAATTTTTCTGCCATCATGTCCGGCTCTCGCGAGGTCCTCCATCCTTTCTATTTGCGCAAGGAGGAATTATTTTATGAACTATCTATTAGAAACGTTCAATCTGGCGGAACGGTTGCGTTGGATGACAATAAACTTAAAGATTACCTTGATTTGCCTATTACCACCCCAACGTTGGGATAGAAAGAAATTGACGACGCTCTCTGCACGATCAATGACAATACTACTGAGCTAGCATTTGTAGTTAGTCTTTTGAAGAAGGGAATCCATCCCCTAATCAACTCAAACGTGTGCAAGCTCGACTATTTCATTTTTATAATAGACTTAATGATCTATTGTCTCTCAAGTTGAGTGACATTCAGGGAAAGGAGGCTAGTGACCTCATTGAAAACATTTCTAAATTGTCCAGTACTGTCGATCAACTGCTATCGGTGGTAACGACTCACAAAACTGACCTGCCCATGGCGGTAAACACTGTCAGCGAGGAAACTTCTTCCAAAGGGGAAGAAAATAGAACAGCAGGGGTTACTCAAAAGACACCTGCTCACCTAGAAACCGGCCCTGATCGTCGGCCCTCAATTCCGCCCTTCTTTTTGAATAATGCTCCCTCCGAGCCTCCGTCACACCCTAGGCAGTTACTTACTATGTCACCTGGGTTCAGTAGTTTGGCTCATCCATTAGCCATGTTACTTAGGGGTATTTCTAAGTTTTCGGTCAACTCTACCAGTGATGTAATTTCTTTTTTGAGATTTTTGGTCGAATTCCAGGATCATGCTCTAGTGTTTTCCCTCTCTGCTTCGCAAATTCTTCAAATTATATATCCATATGCCATAGGAGTCCTCTCCGATAAGATAGTTAGAGCAATTGCTGAACAGTCATCCATAGAAGACTTCCATGCTCATCTGTTGGCAAATTTTATCCCCGCCCGAGCTAGGTCATCGCTCATTCAAAAGTACTACTACCGAGTACAACGGTTGGATGAAAATTTGGCAGACTTCATCCAAGATATTAAGTTTTACACTAGGGTATTTGCTCTACACTTCCCCGAAGATCAAATTGTACAGGCTATTGTGGAAGGAATTTCACCAAATTACAGATCATACTTGTGTGTTGCGTCGCGTCCGCAGACGTTCGCTGAGTTAGAGGCTATGGCTGTCTCAGCCCAAGGAGTTAGATACGGCGATACCTTGCGTGTCGCGAAAAAAAACCTCCATCCTCTAGTAGTTTTCGGCCTCCACCTCGCCGACAAATCAAACCCCGCAAATGTTACGCTTGCGGGTCGCCTGACCATCTTCGCAATAAATGTCCATTGATCAAATCTAGTAGGACAAATAATGGAGCAGGTTCATCCCAAGGCTGCTTTAAATGCGGCGCATTTTCACATATTGCGAAGAACTGTCCTAATGCTAGCAGCACCCCGTCCTGCTCAACTTCTGGTGCAACTTCCACCAAGGCCAATAATAATAAGTGACAAGTGGCTTCGGCTGAGTCGGCGAACACTTCTTCTCGAGGCTCAGCCCCAAGTAATCATGTCGAAATTTCAGGGAGAACTCTGTCTTCAAATTTATCTTTTGAAGGTCCCAAAGAATGTCTTAGGATTGCGGCGGATACCCCCGCACCTGTTCCTTTCCTCAAAATAGAATTGAATAATGAGCCCGTAACTGCTCTTTTAGATTCAGGCAGTGTTTGTTCTATTATTTCGGCTGAATGGTATTCGAAATTGAAATCTGTTTGTAAACTTCCTGACTATTGCTCGTCTTCGGTTCAATATGTTTCGGCTAATTCTTCTCCATTAGAAATGTTAGGCTCCTTAAATGCCAAAATTCGTATTTCTAAATTTACTTTGAAAGTTAAATTGTTTGTGGCAAAGCACTTGTCTTGCCCCATTATATTGGGAGCCGACTTGATGTCCCATTCTGGTCTAGTGCTCGATCTTCAGAGCAAGTCGTGCACATTCAAATTTGCTTCTAATTGTAAAATCCCTTTACTTAAATGTAGTTCTGTGTCATGTTCATCTGTTTCGCCTCCCCAGGATGAGATGTTGTTAGATCTTAGACATCTACCTGAGGAGCAGGCTGATAGTATTCGTAAGTTGTGTCAGTCATTTCCAGAGGTGTTTTCTGATAATCTTGGCGTTACTGACCTTATTGAATACAAGATAGAGGTTACGGATTCGATTCCAGTCCGGTTTCCGCCTTATGGGCTGTCTCCTCTTAAAATGAAACCTAAGAAGGAGATCATCGATCAAATGTTAAAAGATGGTATTATTCGGCCCTCTAAGGTGGCGTATTCGTCGCCTATTTTTCTAGTCCCGAAACCCCAAGGTGGCTTCAGGCCTGTGATTGATTATAGGGCTCTCAATCGGAAGGTGGTGTTACAATCTCTGCCCCCTCCCGACATTCATTCTTGCTTTTCCTGGTTTCGTAAAGCTAAGTTCTTCACTATCTTGGACCTTAACCAGGCTTATAACCAGATACCATTAGCAGAGGTATCCAAGCACCTGACAGCGTTTGGCACGGTTTGGAATTTGTATGAATACAACCGCGTGCCTTTCTGGCTCCCCACGGGAGCAGCTGTGCTTACGAGACTGCTAGACAGGGTCTTCTACGACATCAAATTTGAGTACTTGTACCACTATCTCGATGATGTCTTCGTATTTTCGGAGACCTTCGAAGAATATTTAGATCATCTGAAAGAAGTTCTTAGTCGCATTCGTAAGGCTGGGTTAACGGTGAAGTTGTCCAAAGTCGCCTTCGCTAAGCCTTCCATGTCATTCCTGGGGCATATTGTGTCGCCCGATGGTGTTGCATTCCATCACTCTAGAACACAGGCCATCCGTGAGTTCAAGCCTCCCAAAGGCATCAAGGGTATTGCTAGATTCATTGGTATGGTGAATTTCTTCAGGAAATTTATTCCAAATTTCGCCAATAGAGCGGCGCCCTTGAAACTACGTAGTAAAGGCGTCAAATTTGAGTGGGAACCTTCTCAACAAGCCGCATTTGGAGATCTTAAAGTAGCTCTGTGTAATGCCCCTGTTCTCGCAATGCCGGATTTCTCGAAGAAATTCATCGTCCAAACCGATGCGTCGTCGTCGTCAGTGGCTGCGGTCCTTCTTCAAGAGACCGAACTAGTGAGGCGACCCATCGCCTATGCATCTAGGACTCCTTCGGCTCAAGAAGCCAAGTATTCCATCTATGAACTTGAGTGTTTGGCTGTCTTGTTTGCGCTAGAAAAGTTCCGCCTTTATCTGGAACATGTCAAGTTCGACTTGGAGACTGATAACCAAGCCTTAAGTTGGGATTTAGGTAGGCCGCGTCGTACTGGTCGTATAGCCCGGTGGACTATCAGAATTTCTGCCTTCCAATTTGATGTTAGGCATATAAGAGGTACCGAAGATGTTGTAGCAGACGGATTAAGCCGTATCTTTTCGAATGATGTAGAGCCCCTTGAACAGGTTCATAGTTCTTCACCTCCCGAGTCCATACTACCTGAGGTTAATGTCATTCTGACTGGTGCTCCCATGTTATTTAGCGACATTGAAAAATATCAACGTGAAGATCCAGTGCTGGCTCCCATTATGGAAACCCTTTCTTCTGGGGAACATGTTGTCCCTTATGTATTGAGGAATGGTGTTCTACGTTGCCCGTCGGGGCCGTTCTTGTGCCCATGATTCTTAAGTACTATCATGAGATCCCATTGGGGGGGCATTTAGGCATCTTCAAAACTCATGAAAAGATCCGTGAAAGGTTCATCTGGAAAGTTATGGACGGTGAAATTCGTGAACTAGTAAAGGCTTGTAAATCTTGCTTGCTTAGTAAACCCACCATGTCCACCGAGGTAGGCCTATTGTCTTCTCATCAAGCATCGCGCACAATGGAACGTCTGTATATCGACTACGTCGGACCCTTTCCCCAGTCAAAGGGGAATGCCAATAAATTCATCCTGGTGTGTGTAGATGGCTTCATTGGATTTTCTTGGTTATTTCCGACTAAGCTGGCTACCGCTCAGTCAACTATTTCTTGTTTAAATTCCATTTTTGCTTCTTTTGGTTCGTGTAAATATATTTGTGTCCGACAATGCTAAAGCTTTCACTTCCAATCTTTTCCGTAAATTCTGGTTTGATCTAGCCTTCTCGCATGTAACAACCTCTGCATACTCTCCTCAACCATCTCTGGCTGAAGGGGTCAATCGTAATCTGAGGTCGGCTGTTATTGCCTATCATCATGGAGATCATTCTAGGTGGGACACGTCCTTGCATTGGTTAGCTTTTGCTTTGAATTCGGCGGTTCATGAATCCCATAAATTTACTCCAGCTTCTTTGATGTTCAAGTTTATTCCCAACACGCTGGTCTCTAACATTTGGTCTCTGAGTGATATTCTACCTGAGGCAATAGATCCGGATAACATTAAAGATCTTTGGAAGAAGGCTAAGGCCAATCATAAAGTGTCTCATGATAAGCTTAGGGAAAGATATGATTGTGGACGGAGACCCACCCATTTGAAGGTAGGCGACCAGGTTATGGTCAAGAATTTTGTTCCCGCGGGCAAGCTTGCCCCCAGATTTCATGGGCCGTGTATTATTCTCGATTTCCTCACACCCGTTAACTTATTACTAAGCAATCCAGCCACCGAGAGGATATTCAGTGTTCACCTGTCGCAGGTGAAACCTGTGTAATTTCATTGCTAACTTGCTCCGTATAATTTTGAAAGAAATCTGAAGGTTATATTTTTGGTTTCATTTTGAGGCCTTCTGCCCTTTGAATCATGTCCTTTGTATTTAAATCTTTATTGTACAACCTCCCCGGTCAGTTAAACTGCTGTCCTGTCCACCTAGGCCATTACCAAGCTCCCATCTCCTGCTCAAACACACCAGTGGCTAATTAAAATGAAATAAAAAGTTCCACGCCGCTGGCCCCTCAGCCTCACCACAAAGACTGTACCCTAAAATCATTATGGTCCAACAAAATGTTGCTGCTGAGATCTTAATGTTTCGGTGCCCCCGCAGCCGTGCGGCGCCCCACCACCACTGTGGTGGAATACGGGCCCGCTCTACTCCAGTGAGGTCAATCAGTGTACAGCGAGTCGGAGTCCACCTTCCGGCCAAGGCTGATGTGCGGCGCACCACCTGCTAACTGCCCGCGGAGTGTAAATAATCGCCGCGTGTGCGGCGTGCTTCACCACCACTACCCCTCTCATAGTAGCGGGAGAGGTGTATCTCAGAGTACTTGAGGGGTCCGAGCGGCCTCATCGGAACACAAGCAGCGGCGCCGATCTGGCCGTCAAACTTAATCAACAGCTAAAGTTCTTCTTCAGTTACATGGACTCCTTATGGCTACAATTAATAATTGTTTGCTTCAAATCAACCTTTGGTGGACTTAGAAAAGTTTTTTTCTTCTTTCAAGAATTAAAGAGTTTTTTGAATTCAACTCCAACAAACATAGAGACCTTTCATCAAAAACTACTACAAAGAGATCCCAAAACTTAAAACACTTATATCAAACTAACTTCTGAGACCTTCGACTATTGAAAAGTTATATTTTTCTCTTCTAAATTCTTCAACTCCACAGCAAAAATTTGGATTTTTTCCTTAAAAACAATTTTTTAGTTTTTTTTCTGTGTCACCCCTTGGAAGGACTTGGGGGGGGGGGGTCTCCGCGCTGCAAATTCAAATATTGTGCCAGTTGAAATCCCTCTACAGGAGGAAGCCAGAACTTTAACAAAATGTATTAACTCTACTGTTTCTCGGAAGATGTCTCTACGGTAAATTTTGAAGTGTTCTGAACTATGTCTATTTCGATTTGTATTCGTTTGCTCTGTAGCAAGAAGTGTGGATATTCTCTTTTAGATGGCTCTACTTAAGATCTATAATTGTGCACCCTAGTGGGAAGTGAAGGAACTGTTTTTTTGAAGAAATTTGGTATTCATAAGTTTGTTCTTTGTTAAATTTCTTTCTGTCATTTTTTGGGTTGGCAGTATAACACTTCTCTTTCCGCTTGTTTTGAATTTAGCCAATCCCGAATTTCTCTAATTAATTTTTGACCAATAACGTATGTCTTCTCCGATATGGAGATGTTGCTTTAAGCTATCCAATAAAGTTGAGGGGGTTGTGGGTACTCATTCTTGAAAGGTCTCGAATGTTCCACGAGGGTATTTAAACTGCTGATTTTTCTTGTCTCGGTGCCACTTCATCGTCATCTTGCTTAGTGTTTGATTTTGTAGCAGGTGGAGGGAAGCGCCTCTTTCTTAGGGCAGCAGTTCATCCACAAGGTAATGGCCGTTTAATAACTTTATTTATTGCTAGCTCAGCAGTTTAACCCTCGGGGCAGGTTCGAAACTTTTTTCATGTAACCTATGTTTAAAATGTAACAGACGTTTGGTAAAATTTCGTCTCTTTAACTATAAATTGGAATAGAGAGTGCCTAACCCTCTCGAGCTCCCACTCATATTGTTTTGAGGTGACTACGTTTTCATAACCGTTTTTCTTCTCTTCGTAATGTAATAAAGTTTTCTTATCTTGTCACCTCCTTAGTATGCGATTAGCCCTTGCGTAAGCGGCCTAGTGCCAAGTAGGTTTTAAAAGTGTATTAGGAGTGCAAGCTTCGCCTCCATTCTATTTGGTTTCATGGGCCAGTAACTTAACCTGATGTTTGATTTTCCTCATGTAAAGGCCCTGTAGGTTGGGTATCGAATACCCCTGTTTCTTGGTGTGCCTTAAGGGCAGATAGAAGTGAAGTTTGTTGTAGCCTTTGATAGGCTTGTCAAATTGAAAGCGGGTCTGCTCTTTTTCTTTACATTGTAATTAGGAGCTTGTGCTCGTTGTACTTAGGGGTTTTCTGCCCTTCAGCTATTGTGGTGGTGAGCTGAGAGCTCAGAAATTAATCTTGGGGCTCGAAGCCCAAATCCTGTAGCTATTGTAATTTCTTAAATTATTTTCCTGCTACTTGGTACCGGTTATTCTGTTGTTGTTTTCTGTTGATTTTGAAAAGAAAATATATCCTTTGTTAAAGTTAAAGTTTTAAACTAACCTTAATTTAGTAAGTTGAGACCTATTCCCACCCAGCACCTTCTTTCACCTCTGCAAATCCACAAAACATCGTAAAAATTACAAAGAGCACTAGTGGTCCAATCAATCATAAGTTAGGAGATGGGGCTCCAAATTTTACAACATTTCAGCCTTTCCAACATTCTCTATTTTTACATTAGATAATAAATATAAAAAGTTTTCACTGCCTTACTCGCTCGACAGCCTAAGTTACATTTAAATATGGATAATCGACATTTAACGGGGGCAATAAGTGCCCATTCCACATGGCCTTAGTGAAAAAAGGAAAGGATTAAATATTGACCGTAGACCAAAATGTTAGGAGGCGAATAAATGCACTCATTTGCAGTTACCCCTGAAACTCTAAAAACCCTATGTAGGCTTATGGCCCCACGTTACAGAAACTAAGACTATACTACGGAGGTACCTAGATGGAGATAAATTTAAATTCCAAAAGTACGAATGAAATTTTAAAGTCTACGAAATCGTAGTCAATTCAATACCAAATTAAATGGGAATAAAAGAGGGTTCCCATTCTTTATTCCCTAAGTTAGACTAAGGTCCTTAGACTTGTTTGAAAATTTACATTGAAATTTTTACATTAAGAAATAATTTTGTAACCTTCCCCTCAGGCTAGCTTTTTGAGGCTATCACAAGATTAAAAGATGTCTGCCATTACCTTAAACTGGTGGACATTCTTACGAAGGGCGAGGCTTGCCCTCTGCTTCCGACAGACTCTAAACCTCTTGATTGGAGCTATGGAAAAGCCAATATGGCAAAAAAGGTCCCAGCTTTTTCAGCGGAGAGGAAGGTTCTAGAACTCTCTGGGCCGAAGCCCTGTACACACCCACAATTTCTATTGGTTAATTAAATAAATATAAAAAATTCCTGATTGGCTGACTTTTCTTTGCTAGGGACTTTACGTCGCACCTACACAGATAGGTCTTATGGCGACGATGGTATAGGAAAGGCCTAGGAGTTGGAAGGAAGCGGCCGTGGCCTTAATTAAGGTACAGCCCCAGCATTTGCATTGTGTGAAAATGGGAAACCACGGAAAACCATCTTCAGGGCTGCGGATAGTGGGATTCGAACCTACTATCTCCCGGATGCAAGCTCACAGCCACGCGCCTCCACGCGCACGGCCAACTCGCCCGGTGGCTAACATTTTAAGAAGGAAGACATGGATAGAATTGCTAGTAACCTTAGGACACCAAAACAGTCTACTAACAATTCAGTTTAGAAAACTTATGAATACCAAAATTCTCTTGAGCATTAATTGTCCATCCTCCCACAAGAGGGGGCACATAAGTCGACAGTAGAAACATCCGAAGACAAAGTTCGGAAGTTCTTCGGAGATAAGTCTCACTGTTCACATGACTGATGGCCTTCGAAAAGAAGCTCGGTTAAATGCACGGAGAGGGTACAATAATAATAATAATAATAATAATAATAATAATAATAATAATAATAATAATAATAATAATAATAATAATAATAATAATAATAATCATAATAATAATAATAATAATAATAATAATAATAATAATAATAATAATTGTACCGGGCGGTACACCTCCACTCCGCTAATTTAAAATGTGCGCCTGTGGAAACTCCTCTGCTGGAGGAAGTCTGAACTTTATTTACCCTATTAATTTTCTAGTTTCTCAGAAGATGTCACCACCGGGAAATTTTTGAGTTTGTGAACTGTGTCATTTTCGACGTACTTTTGTTTTACTTGAAGTAAGAAGTGTGAACTTTCTCTTCTAGAGGACACCACTGAAAAACTACAATAGTGCACCCTAGTGGGAAGAAAAATAACTGTTCTTTGGAGAAAATTTTATTTCAAAAGTTTGTTCTTTGTTAAATTTCTTTCTGTTATTGTTTAAGTTGGCTGTATACCCCTCTCTTTCCCCTTGTTTTGCATTTGACCAATCCCGAATTTCTGTTATTAATTTCTGACCAATCATAGGTATCTTCCCCCAACTTGAATATGTTTCTATACCCTAGCCAATAAAAAGTTTGTGGGAGGGTGTTTTCTTTCCCCTAACACCTAGAACCTTCCGCGAGAGGATATAAACTGCTGATTTTTGGATCTCCGGGCCACTTCTGTTCCATCTTTCAGTGTATAAAGTACATAGCAGGAGGCGGGAAGCGCCTCTTTCTCCGGCAGCGGTCAACAATAAGGTAATGGCCGATTAATATATTCTTTCTTTGCTAGCTCAGCAGTTTAACTCTCGGGGCGGGTGCGAAGCGTTCCACCATGTAACCTTTTCCTAAAATGTAAATGTAACTACTCTTTTCATCTATTCTCTTGTAAAGCTACATTCTGGGATAGAGAGTGCTAACCCTCTCGAGCTCCCACTCATATTGTTTTGAGGTGAACTTATTTTTCTCAACCTATTCTTCGTTAATGTAAAACAATTGTTCTCTTCTTAAGTCACCTCTTTAGTATGGGATTAGCCCTTGTATTAACGGCCTAGCGCCAAGTAGGTCTTTATGTAGTGTATTAGGAGTGCAAGTTCGCCTCCTCTCAAATTGTTATTTTAGAGGTCATTTAATTAACATTCTTTTCGTTTAATAGACCTCAGTAGATTGGGTATTTTACCCCTGTTTATGTCCGTTGAGGACAGCTTGAAGGTGAAGTTTGGTGTGGCCTGGTAGAGGCTTAAATTTGAGAGCGAGTGGCTCTTTTGAAAATTGTATGTTGTATGCCTCGAGGAGGCTTTTCAGTGTAATTTGGAGCGAGGGCTCCTAGGTATGAATGGGGTTTTCTGCCCCTCTGTTAAAACTTGTGTTTGGGGTAAAACTGAGCTGATTGCCCAAGCATTGTGAACTCGGGGCGCGAAGCCCAAATTCTGTAAATATTGTAACTACCTTATTTGACTTCCTATTGTGTACCTGCCATGCTTGTTACTTATTTATTTTGAAAAGAAAATATAACCGTATTAAATTTTAAATTTACTTTACAGGCACTATAATTTCGTAGCTTGAGATCCATTCACACCCGCACCTTCTTTCACCTCTACCTACCGCTAAAACACGGTAACAAGTGGTAGCAGAGCGTGGTTGAATGGGTCTCAATTTAGCCCCTTTTGACGGCTACACATTGTTTTGATCCGAACTCTAACCATTTTCTCAGTTGCTGGAATTTTTTGACTTTTTCAAAATTGTTCTGTCATCATGCCCGGCCCTCGCGATGTTCTCCATCTTAATTATTTGCGCAAAGAGGAGTTGATCTATGAATTAACTATCAGAAATGTGCAATCTGGAGGCACGGTTGCAGTAGACACTAACAAGCTTAGAGAGTCCCTTGATTTGCCCATTTCCATCCCCAATTTGGGAGAGAAAGAAATTGATGACTCTCTTTCCACGATCGTCGAGAATATTACTGGGCTAGCTTCTGTAGTTAGTTTTTTTGATGAAAATGATCCGTCTCCTAATCAAATTAAGCGTGTGCAAGGCAGGCTATATCATTTTTCGAATAGGGTTAACGATCTGTTGTCTCTAAAACTGAATGACGTTCAGAGGAAGGAAGCTAGTACGCTCCTGGAAAATATTTCCGAATTATCTAGTAAGGTCACTCTATTGTTAACTGGGGAAGTTCCTCCCAAATCTGATCAACCCACCATAGTGAATGCAGGTAGTGAGGAAGCGCATCCCAAGGGAGAAGTTAATAGGATAACCGTTGCTGCTCAAACTATCCCTGCCCCATTGGACAACGAATCTGAACGTCGTGCATCATTGAGTAACATCCGTTCTGAATTAACTTCCTTGCCATTGAAACCTTTACCTACTATGTCACCTGGGTTTAGCAGCTTGCCTCATCCATTGGCAATGTTGCTCAGAGGTATCTCTAAGTTTTCCGTTAATACCACCAGTGATGTAATTTCATTTTTAAGATTTCTAGTTGAATTTCAGGATCATGCCTTTGTGTTTTCTCTTTCTCCATGTCAAATTTTGCAAATTATCTATCCGTATGCTATTGGTATTCTCTCAGATAAAATCGTAAGAGCCATTGCCGAGCAATCATCTATTGAGGATTTCCATGCCCATTTGCTAGCTAATTTCATCCCGGCTAGGGCCAGGTCCTCCCTTATTCAGAAGTACTATTATCGTGTACAGCGCTTGGATGAAAACTTGGCTGATTTCATACAGGACATTAAGTTTTATACTAGGGTGTTTGCCCTTCATTTTCCTGAAGATCAGATTGTACAGGCTATTGTAGAGGGAATTTCACCTCCCTATAGGTCATATTTGTGTTTCGCGGCGTGCCCGCAATGTTTCTCTGAACTTGAAGCATTGGCCGTCTCAGCGGAAGGAGTTAGATACGCCGATTCCTTGCGTGTCGCGAAAGAACCCCCGCCTTCCTTTAGTAACACTCGGCCTCCACCTCGCCGACCAGTCAATCCCCGTAAATGTTACGCTTGCGGGTCGCCTGACCATCTGCGCAACAAGTGTCCACTGATCAAGTCAAGTGGGACAAGGAATGGAGCCGGGTCATCACAAGGCTGTTTTAAGTGTGGGGCCTTCTCACATATCGCCAAGAATTGCCCAAACTCAAATAGCACCCCCTCTTGCTCAACTTCTGGTGCAAATTCCACCTATGCCAATAAAAAAAGTGACTAGTGCCTTCGGCTGAGTCGTATAATCCACCTTCCCGAGACTCAGCCCCGGGTAAACAGGTTGTAAATGCAGAGAACGATCACCCCTCAAATTCATCTTTTGAATGCCCTAAAGAATGTCTTAGGATTGCGGCGGATACCCCCGCACCTGTTCCTTTTCTTAAGATTGAGTTAAATAACGAGCCTATAACAGCTCTCTTAGATTCAGGCAGTGTTTGTTCGATTATTTCGGCTGAATGGTATTCTAAATTGAAAACGGTTTGTAAACTTCCTGACTATGTCTCTTCTCCTGTTCAATACGTATCGGCTAATTCATCTCCATTAGAAATTCTAGGTTCCTTACTGGTCAAAATTCGTATTTTTAAGTTTACATGGAAAGTTAAATTGTTTGTGGCCAAGCAATTGTCTTGCCCCATTATATTGGAAGCTGACTTTATTTCTCACACTGGTCTTGTGCTCGATCTCCAGTCTAGGTCGCGCACATTCAAATTTGCTTCTAATTGTAAAATCCCACTATTAAAGTGTAATTCTGTGTCATGTTCTTCTATTTCGCCTACCCAGGATGAGATGTTGTTTGACCTTAGACATCTACCTGAGGAGCAGGCTGATAGTATTCGCAAACTGTGTCAGTCGTTTCCCGAGGTGTTCTCTGATACTCTTGGTGCTACTGACCTTATTGAATACAAAATTGAGGTCACGGATTCGATTCCTGTCCGTTTTCCACCTTATAGGCTATCTCCACCTAAAATGAAGGCTCTGAAAGAAATCATCGATCAGATGTTGAAGGACGGTATTATTAGGCCCTCTAATTCGGCGTATTCATCGCCTATTTTTCTAGTCCCGAAACCCCAAGGAGGCTTCAGGCCTGTCATTGATTACAGGGCTCTCAATCGGAAGGTGGTGTTGCAATCTGTGCCCCTTCCTGACCTTCATTCTTGTTTTTCATGGTTTCGTAAGGCCAAGTTCTTCACCATCTTGGACTTGAATCAGGCCTATAATCAAATTCCCCTTGCCGAAGAGTCTAAACACCTTACAGCGTTTGCCACGGACTGGAATTTATATGAATACAACCGCGTACCTTTCGGGCTTCCCACGGGGGCACCTGTGCTCACGAGGCTACTAGATAGGGTCTTCTCCGACATCAAATTCGAGTACTTATATCACTACTTAGATGATGTCGTCGTATTTTCGGAGACTTTTGAAGAACATCTAGATCATCTGCGAGAAGTTCTCGATCGCCTTCGTAAGGCTGGGCTAACTGTTAAGTTGTCCAAGGTTGCCTTTGCTAAGCCCTCTATGTCATTCCTAGGGCATATTGTGTCACCCGATGGTGTAGCAGTCGATCATTCTAGAACACAGGCCATCCGTGATTTTAAACCTCCCAAGGACATTAAAGGTATCGCCAGGTTCATTGGTATGGTGAATTTCTTCAGGAAGTTTATTCCTAACTTCGCTAATAGAGCGGCGCCCTTAAACCTTCTTCGTAGGAAAGGCATCAAATTCGAGTGGGGACCTTCTCAACAAGCCGCTTTTGAAGACCTTAAATTAGCTCTCTGTAATGCCCCTGTACTTGCCATGCCTGATTTCTCAAAGAAATTCATCGTCCAAACCGACGCGTCGTCGGCGGGGGTAGCTGCAGTCCTTCTCCAAGAGACTGAACTAGGGAGGCGCCCCATCCCCTATGCATCTAGGACTCTCTCGGCTCAAGAAGCAAAGTACTCCATATATGAGCTTGAAGGTTTGGCAGTCTTATTCGCCTTAGAAAAGTTCCGTCTCTATCTGGAACACGTCAAATTTGACCTGGAGACAGATAATCAAGCCTTAAGCTGGGTCTTAGGTAGACCGCGTCGTACTGGTCGTATAGCCCGTTGGGCCATCCGTATTTCTGCCTTCCAATTTGATGTTAGACATATCAGAGGTATCGAAAATGTTGTTGCTGATGGACTCAGCCGTATGTTTTCTAACGACGTCGAGACCCACGAACCGGTCGACAGTTCATCACCTTCCGAGTCCATACTAACTGAGGTTAATGCCATCCTAACAGATGCTCCCATGCTTTTTAGGGATATCGAGAAATACCAACGCGAAGATCCGACGCTGGCTCCGATAATGGAAACCCTTTCTTCTGGGGAACATGTTGTCCCTTATGTTCTGAGGAATGGTGTTCTATGTTGCCCTTCGAGGCATGATAAGATGATGAAAGTTGTTGTTCCAGCGGTTCTTGTACCTATGATCTTCAAGTATTATCATGAGACCCCATTAGGAGGGCATCTTGGTATCTTTAAAACTCGTGAAAAGATTCGTGATATGTTCATCTGGAAAGGTATGGACGGTGAAATCCGTGAACTAGTAAAGGCTTGTAAATCCTGTTTGCTTAGTAAACCGACCATGTCCACCAAGGTAGGCCTCTTGTCTTCTCAGCAAGCGTCGCGCCCCATGGAACGCCTGTATATTGATTATGTAGGACCCTTCCCCCAGTCAAAGGGTAATGCCAACAAGTTCATCTTTGTGTGTGTAGATGGTTTTACTAGATTTTCCTGGTTATTTCCGACTAAGCTGGCTACCGCTCAGTCTACCATTACTTGCTTAAATTCTATTTTTGCTTCTTTTGGTCCGTGTCAATATATTGTATCTGATAATGCTAAGGCTTTTACATCTAATTTATTTCGTAAATTCTTTTTTGACTTGTCCATCTCTCATGTAACTACTTCGGCTTATTACCCTCAACCATCTCTGGCTGAACGGGTTAACCGGAATCTCAGGTCCGCACTTATTGCCTATCATCATGAAGATCCTTCCAGGTGGGACACGTCCCTGCATTGGATAGCTTTTGCTTTGAATTCGGCGGTTCATGAATCTCATAAGTTCACCCCAGCTTCCTTGATGTTCAAGTTTGTTCCCAACACGCCGCTCTCTAACCTTTGGTCTCTGAGTGACATTCTACACGAGACAATATATCCGGATAATATTAAAGATCTTTGGAAGAAGGCTAAAGCCAATCTTAAGGTATCTCATGAAAAGGTTAGGGAAAAGTATGATCGTGGACGGAGACCCACCACTTTGAAGGTAGGTGACCAGGTGATGGTCAAGAATTTTGTTCCCGCGGGCAAGCTTGCCCCCAGATTTCATGGGCCATGCATCATTCTCGATTTTCTTACGCCGGTTACATTGTTAGTAAGCAATCCAGCCACTGAGAGGATATTTAGGGTTCACCTGTCCCAGGTGAAACCGGTGTAAATTTTGATTCAACTTGCTTCATATAATTTGATAGGAATACGATGGTTATATTTTTTTTTTGAGTTCCACTCTTAAGGCATTCTGCTCCTTCTATTTTATTTTATATGTGTAAGCATTTCTTGTAAACCTCCCCCGATTGTTAAACTGCCATCCTGTCCTTGTCACGGCCATTACCACGCTCCCGTCTCCTGCTCCACTACACACAGTGGCTGGCTTAGATGAAATGCCATGGATATCTACACGCCGCTGGTCCCTCAATCTCTCTACATGCCTGTGCCCTCAAAAGAAACATGATGGTCCAACACAATTCTGCCGCCTAGCTTTAAAGTTTCAGTGCCCCCGCAGCCGCGCGGCGCTGTGCCACGGCTGGGTTCGAGGACGGGCCCCCTCGGCCCCAGAGAGGACGACATGTGCACGGCGAGCCGGAGCTCTCCTCCCGGCCAAGGATGATGTGCGGCGCACGACCTGCTACTTGCCCGCAGCCTGTATATGTTCACCGCGGGCGCGGCGTGTTTCAACACCTCTGCTCCCCTCATAGTGCGGGCGAGCGGTATCTCAGGGTACTTGAGGAGTCCGAGCGGCTTCCTTTGGACGCAAGCTGTAACGGCCGGTCTGGCCATCCAACTTAGCCTACATCAACTACATAGACATTCCTGTTCAACCTTAATACCGTTTCATGGGAATTCAACAGCAATATTTGGTGGACATTGCAAAATTTTTCTTCACTTTTAAGTATTAAAAGTTTATCCTCAGAATTCAACTACTACAAACAGAAAGACTTTACTTCACTTGCAACAACCAAATTTTGAAACTGAAACAAACCAAATTAAGAAAATCTCATAAATGCTTCTGCAATCTATCTTCATATTCACATCATAACTTGGAACTTGTTTCAAACTGACTTCATGTGAAATCCCTGGAGGAACTTTTGGGGGGGGAGGTCTGTACCGGGCGGTACACCTCCACTCCGCTAATTTAAAATGTGCGCCTGTGGAAACTCCTCTGCTGGAGGAAGTCTGAACTTTATTTACCCTATTAATTTTCTAGTTTCTCAGAAGATGTCACCACCGGGAAATTTTTGAGTTTGTGAACTGTGTCATTTTCGACGTACTTTTGTTTTACTTGAAGTAAGAAGTGTGAACTTTCTCTTCTAGAGGACACCACTGAAAAACTACAATAGTGCACCCTAGTGGGAAGAAACATAACTGTTCTTTGCAGAAAATTTTATTTCAAAAGTTTGTTCTTTGTTAAATTTCTTTCTGTTATTGTTTAAGTTGGCTGTATACCCCTCTCTTTCCCCTTGTTTTGCATTTGACCAATCCCGAATTTCTGTTATTAATTTCTGACCAATCATAGGTATCTTCCCCCAACTTGAATATGTTTCTATACCCTAGCCAATAAAATGTTTGTGGGAGGGTGTTTTCTTTCCCCTAACACCTAGAACCTTCCGCGAGAGGATATAAACTGCTGATTTTTGGGTCTCCGGGCCACTTCTGTTCCATCTTTCAGTGTATAAAGTACATAGCAGGAGGCGGGAAGCGCCTCTTTCTCCGGCAGCGGTCAACAATAAGGTAATGGCCGATTAATATATTCTTTCTTTGCTAGCTCAGCAGTTTAACTCTCGGGGCGGGTGCGAAGCGTTCCACCATGTAACCTTTTCCTAAAATGTAAATGTAACTACTCTTTTCATCTATTCTCTTGTAAAGCTACATTCTGGGATAGAGAGTGCTAACCCTCTCGAGCTCCCACTCATATTGTTTTGAGGTGAACTTATTTTTCTCAACCTATTCTTCGTTAATGTAAAACAATTGTTCTCTTCTTAAGTCACCTCTTTAGTATGGGATTAGCCCTTGTATTAACGGCCTAGCGCCAAGTAGGTCTTTATGTAGTGTATTAGGAGTGCAAGTTCGCCTCCTCTCAAATTGTTATTTTAGAGGTCATTTAATTAACATTCTTTTCGTTTAATAGACCTTAGTAGATTGGGTATTTTACCCCTGTTTATGTCCGTTGAGGACAGCTTGAAGGTGAAGTTTGGTGTGGCCTGGTAGAGGCTTAAATTTGAGAGCGAGTGGCTCTTTTGAAAATTGTATGTTGTATGCCTCGAGGAGGCTTTTCAGTGTAATTTGGAGCAAGGGCTCCTAGGTATGAATGGGGTTTTCTGCCCCTCTGTTAAAACTTGTGTTTGGGGTAAAACTGAGCTGATTGCCCAAGCATTGTGAACTCGGGGCGCGAAGCCCAAATTCTGTAAATATTGTAACTACCTTATTTGACTTCCTATTGTGTACCTGCCATGCTTGTTACTTATTTATTTTGAAAAGAAAATATAACCGTATTAAATTTTAAATTTACTTTACAGGCACTATAATTTCGTAGCTTGAGATCCATTCACACCCGCACCTTCTTTCACCTCTACCTACCGCTAAAACACGGTAACAATAATAATAATAATAATAATAATAATAATAAATATAATAATAATTGTACCGGGCGGTACACCTCCACAACGCAATATTGCGCCAGTTGAAACTCCTCTACAGGAGAACGCCTGAACTTTAACAAACTGTACTAATTCAAAGGTTTCTTGGAAGATGTCACTACTATAAATTTTGAGGTGTTCTGCACTGTGTCTATTTCGATTTGTGTTTGTTTGCTCCATATCAAGAAATTTGAACATTCTCTAACAGATGTCTCTACCAAAACTAATATCGCACTCTGGTGTAAAGGAATGTACCTTCCTGAAGAAATTTTGTACTCATAAGTTTTGTCTTAACTAAATTTTGTTCTGGCAGTTGTAGGTTGGCAATATAATCCTTTCTTTCCGCCTGTTTTGAATGTAGCCAATCAGGAATTTCTGTAATTAATTTTCCACCAATAAGGTCTTTCTTCTTCGTCTGGTGTATTGGTTTTTGCTGTTATCCAATAAAATTTTGTGGGTGGGTTGTAATCATTCATGAAACGACTCGAATTTTCCGCGAGGGTTTATAAACTGCTGATTTTCTGGTCTCCTCGCCACTTCAGTAACATCTCTCCTAGTGTGATTATGTAGCAGGGGGCGGGAAGCGCCTCTTTCTTCGGGCAGCAGTTCATCCATAATGTAATGGCCATTTAATAACTTCAGTTCTAGCTAGCTCAGCAGTTTAACCCTCGGGGCAGGTTCGAATCTTTTCGCATGTAACCTATCTTTAAAATGTAATAGACACTTGGTAAAACTTCGTTTATTGAACTATAAATGTGGATAGAGAGTGCTAAACCCTCTCGAGCTCCCACTCCTATTGTTTTGAGGTGACTTTGTTTCCACAACCGTTTCTTCCTTTCTTAATGTAATAAAGTTTTCTTATACAAATCACCTCTTTAGTATGGGATTAGCCCTTGAGTATGCGGCCTAGTGCCAAGTAGGTTTTAAAAGTGTATTAGGAGTGCAAGTTACTCCTCCAGTCAAGTTGGTATTTTGGGCCATGTAATCAACCTGCTTCTTTACTGAATAGGCCCAGTAGGTTGGGTATTTATTACCCCTGTTCTTGGTATGCCTTAAGGGCAGTTTGAAGTATAGTTTGTTGTGGCCTTTGATGGGCTTGAACCTTGAGAGCGGGTTTTTTGCTCTTTCTTAACTTTGGTTTCTGTGTGCCTCGAGGAGGCTTAATATGGTAATCATGAGCCAGTGCTCCTTGGCATGATTGGGGTTTTCTGCCCCTTTGTTTGAACTTGGTATATAGGTAAAATTGGGCTTATAGCTCAAGGTTCGTGAGTGTTGGGCTTGAAGCCCAAATTTTGTAAAGAACTAAAATTGTACCTTCTTAATTTGTTGATCTGCTACTTGGTACCTGTTATAATCTGTTGTTTATTTATCTTGAAAATAAAATATAACCTTTGTTAAAGTTTTAAATTAACTTTAATTTCGTAAGCTGAGACCTATTCCACCCAGCACCTTCTTTCACCTCTGCTGTTCCACAGATACCTCGGAACAATAATCATTAAAAGAATAATTGTTACCGGGGTTTCCGGTGAAGAGAGAGAGAGGTGAAAGAAGGTGTGGGCTTGAATAGGTCTAACTACGAAATCAAAAATTAGTTTAAAAAAACTTTAAATAAAGGTTATATTTGTTTTCAGAAAAAATCAAACTTAACAAGAGTGTATCAGGTGCAATGACAATTTTCATATTAAAATAGAAAACCCCAGAATAGGGAATTTAACACTTTTGGGCTTCAAGCCCACAATTTACAACTTTACAATATCGCCAATGTAGCGTTTACATAGACAAGGAGAGAAATTGCTCCAACTAATACAAATTTTACAGCCTTCCAGAGGCACCCTTCAATGTTACAGCAATCTCTTACATAACAACAAAAGAGCTTACGAGTTCCACCTTCAAGTTTACATAAAGGATAGGTTTACATTATTCGGCCTCTCTAGGCCTAACCTACAAATAACAATTTTGATACACAGGAGTATCTATTACCCGTACTACTGGGCCTTCGTGGACAGAAGAACAGATTAAACTACTGGCCCAAACACAAAAGGTATGGAGGCGTACACTTGCGCTCCTAGAAAACCAACCATAAAAACCTAATTGGGCTCGCGACGTAAATGCCTTAGCATTATCAGAAACTATGTATCGACAAGGACCGAAAGAACCAAAGATAGCATGCAAACAAGAGATGGTAGACTGAGCGGTTGCCAACTTATTTGGAAATAACCCAGAAAATCTCGTGAAGCCGTCCACACACTAGAAATTATTTATTTCCGTTCCCCTGGGAAAGGTCCGTCGTAGTCTATATATAGACGTTCCATGAGGAGAACACTTGATGCAATGACAATAGTGCTAGCTTAGTGGACAAGGTGTGCTTACTCAGTAAGCAAGATTTACAAGCTTTCACCATTTCTCTAATTTCACCGTCCATACCTTTCCAAATGAACATCTCTCGAATCTTATCCCGAGTTTTAAAGATGCCTGAATGTCCCGCTAATGGGGTCTCACGATAGTATTTGAAAATCATGGGCACAAGCACAGCTGGGACTCCTACTTCCATCTTTTGATCGTGCCTCGAAGGGCAACTCAAACCCCATTCCTCAACACATAAGGGACCACATGCTCCCCGGAAGAAAGTGTTTCCATGATAGGGGCCAGCACGGGATCTTCACGTTGATATTTTGCGATATCCCTAAACAATGTGGGGGCGTCATAATCCCCGAAGGTATGGGCGTGGGAAGAGAAGAACTATCTTCCTGTTCAGTGGTGTCCACTTCATGAGAAAACATGCGGCTTAGTCCATCCGCAACTAGATTTTCAGACACTCTAATATGCCTCACATCAAACTAGAAACCAGATATCCTGATGGCCCAGCAGGCGATACGTCCAGTACGGCGGGGCCTAGCTAATACCCAACTTAAGGCTTGGTTATCCTTTTCTAGGTCGAATATAACATGTTCCAGATAGAGGCGGAACTTCTCTAATGCAAACAAAACTGCCAAACCCTCAATTTCCTGGATAGAATATTTGGACTCTTGAGCCGATAAGGTCCCAGAAGCATAGGCGATGGGGCGCCTTCCGGGTTCTGTTTCCTGAAGAAGGACAACGGCAACCGCTGATGACGAGGCGTCTATTTGAACGATGAATTCCTTAGGGAAATCTGGCATGGCTAATACAGGGACGTTACAAAGAGCTAGTTTCAGATCTTCAAAAGCGGCTTGCTGAGGCGGGCCCCATTCAAATTTGACACATTTCCTAAGGAGTAAGTTCAAGGGCGCCACTCTGTTAGCGAAGTTAGGAATAAATTTCCCGAAGAAATTCACCATGCCCATAAAACTGGCAATGCCTTTGAAGTCCTTGGGAGGCTTGAAATCACGGATAGCCTGCGTTCTGGAATGATCGATGGAAACACCATCGGGCGACACTATATGCCCTAAAAACGAGATGGAATGCTTAGCGAAAGCTACCTTAGATAAGTTCACAGTCAACCCAGCCATACGAAGGCGATTGAGTACTTCCTTTAGATGATCTAGGTGTTCTTCGAAGGTCTTAGGAAATACGACGGCATCATCGAGGCAGTGATACAGGTATTCAAATTTGATGTCCGAGAAGACCCTATCTAGCAGTTTAGTAAGAACAGCTGCTCCCGTGGGAACTCATACAAGTTCCAATCCTGGCAAAAGCTGTTAGATATTTCTATTCTTCAGCTAGAGGCATCTGGTTTTATGCCTGATTTAGTTCAAGAATGGTAAAGAACTTGGCTTTCCGAAACGATGAAAAACAAGAGTAAAGATCAGGAAGGGGCACACATTGTAACACCACTTTACAGTTCAAAGCCCTGTAATCAATCACAGGTCTGAAGCCTCCTTGGGGTTTCGGGACAAGAAAAATGGGCGATGAATTCGCCGACTTAGAAGGTCGAATTATACCATCCTTGAGCATCTGATCGATGATTTCCTTAAGAGCCTTCATTTTAGGTGGGGACAGTCTATAAGGCGGAATCCTAATGGGAATCGAATCCGTTACCTCAATCTTATATTCGATAAGGTCAGTAACGCCAAGAGTATCATAAAATACATCAGTAAAAGACTAACACAACTTTCGAATACATTCGCCCTGCTCCTCAGGTAGATGTCTAAGCTCTAACAACATCTCATCCTGGGTAGGCGAAACATATGAACATGACGCAGAATTACATTTTAGAAGGGGAATGTTACAATTAGTAGCAAATTTGAAGGTGCACCACTTGCTCTGAATGTCGAGCACAAGACCAGCAGAAGACATGAAATCGGCCCCCAATATAATAGGGCAAAACAAGTGTTTAGCAACAAATAACTTCACTTTCCAGGTAAACTTCGAAATACGAATTTTAGCAAATATGAAACCTAAAATTTCTAATCGAGATGAGTTAGCAGAAACACATTTAACGGAAGATGAATCATAGTCCGGAAATTTACAAACAGTTCTTAATTTAAAGCACCTTTCTTCCGAAATCATGGAACACACACTCCCTGGATCTAACAGAGCGGTGACGGGTTCATTGTTTACTTCCATTCTAAGGAATAGCATAAATGCAGGGGTCTTTGCCGAAGTTCTGAGGCATTCTCTGTGGCCTTCAATTGATGAATTAGAAGCAACTTTACCCTTACCCGAATTTTTACTGGGTTCGACAGGGGCTGAGCCTCGGGAAGGTGAACATACTTACTCAGCCGATGACACTAGTCATTTCCTATACTCAGGGTTAGCGGGTGTAGCACCAGAGGTTGAGCAGGAGGGGGTGCTGTTGAAATTAGTGCAATTTTTTGCGAGGTGAGTAAACGAGCCACATTTAAAGCAACCTTGAGATGAGCCTGCTCCATTCTTCGTACCGCTCGATTTTATCAATTGGCATTTATTGCGAAGATGTTCCGTTGAACCACAAGCATAACATTTGTGGGTAGTGAAAGTTCGGCGAAGTGGAAGCCGAGAACTGTTAGAAGACGGAGGGGGCTCCTTAGCGACCCGTAAGGTGTCAGCGTACCATACTACTTCGGCTGACACAGACAGGTTTGAGGACGAGATGCAAAATATAGATAAAACCTAAAAGGCGGAGAGATGCCTTCGACAATCATTTGCACTATTTGATCTTCGGAGAAATGAAAAGCGAAAACCCTGGTATAGAATTGTATATCTTGTATGAAGTATGCGAGATTTTCATCCAATCGCTGTACTCTAAAGTAGAACTTTTGGATCAATGATGACATTGCTCTGGCCGGAATGAAATTTGCCAGGAGGTGGGCGTGGAAGTCTTCTATGGATGACATATTAGCTATGGGTTTAACTAGTTTGTCCGAAAGGACGCCTACGGAATATGGATACATAATTTGGAGTATTCGGGAATGCGTTAGGGAGAACAATAACGCATGGTCTTGAAATTCTACCAAGAACCTCAGGAAAGAAATGACTTCATTAGTTGAGTTGACTGAAAATTTAGATATTCCCTTAAGCAACATAGCGAATGGATGAGGCAAACTATTGAAACCAGGTGACAAGATAGGTGAGGATATAGGAGATTGAGAACTTTCAAGCACAGCGCCATTTATAAAGAAAGGTGGAATTTGTCTAGGATGACCAGATTCGGTTTCCAATGGGGCAGATATTTGCTGAATTGCCACAGGTTTCCTATTTTCAATAGATTTGCTATGATCTTCCTAAGTAGCCAAGTTTATCAAAGGGACTTGGTCGGTTTTGGGAGCAGTGGCCCCTGACAACAAGTGGCTAACTCTATTAGACATGTCTGAGAGATATTCTACCAGATTACTAGCCTCCTTAGCATGATGATCCTTTAGCTTTAGAGACAATAGGTCCCTAGCCCTATTATAGAAATGAAAGAGTCTAGCCTGTACTCTCGTAAGTTGGTTAGCAGACGGATCACTCACTTCAAAAATCTCACTACAGACGCTAGCTCAGTGGTATTGTCTGTGATGGTGGATAGAGCTTCATACATTTCCTTTTCCCCAAAAACTGAGATATAAATAGGCAGTTCTAACGACTCTTCAAGTTTGGCAATGTCTGCCACAATCGTGCCTCCAGATTGGACCTTAGTAAAGAAGAGTTCATAGATCAATTCCTCCTTGCGCAAGTACCCTGGAGCGAGGACTTCGCGAGGAGCAGACATGTTGACAGAAAAGTTAATAATTTAGAAAAATTCCCAGCAACCGAGAAAATTCTTAGAGTTCGGCGCGGATCCTAAGTTTAGCCGTCAAAAAGGGCTTAATCTAGACCTATTCAACCACGCACTGCTACCACTTGTTACCGGGGTTTCCGTGGAAAGGAGAGAGGTGAAAGAAGGTGTGGGCTTGAATAGGTCTAAGTACGATATCAAAACTTAACGTAAAACTTTAAATAAAGGTTATCTTCGTTTTCAGATAATCAAACTTAACAACAGTGTATCAGGTACAATGACAATTTTGATATTAAAATAGAAAACTCCAGAATAGGGAATTTAACATTTTTTGCTTCAAGCTCCCAATTTACAACTTTACAATATCGCCAATGTAGCGTTTACATAGACAAGGAGAGAAATCTACCAAGACAGAGCACCTTGCTCCAACTAATACAAATTTTACAGCCTTCCAGAGGCATCCCTCAGTTTTACAGCAATCTCTTACATAACAACGAAAGAGCTTACGAGCTCCACCTTTAAGTTTACATAAAGGATAGATTTACATTACTCGGCCTCTCTAGGCCTAACCTACAAGTAACAATTTTGATACACAGGGGTATCTAATACCCAAACTACTGGGCCTTCGTGGACAGAAGAACAGGTTAAATTACTGGCCCAAACACAAAATGTATGGAGGCGTACACTTACGCTCCTAGAAAACCAAGTATAAAACCCTAATTGGGCTAACGGCCCGATGATACAGAGGCTAATCTCAAGCTACTGAGGTGACTGGAATGAAAGGTGAATTAATGCTTTACAGAAAGAGAAACAGTTACGAAATCGTAGTCACCTCAGGATAAATTGAAAGGGGAACTCGAGAGGGTAACGCACTCTCTATCCCCGATTTACAATTGAAGACGTTATGAAATTTTTACATGAAAATGAAGAAGCTCACATTTTAGAAATCAACGGTCACATAGTTTAAGTTTAGGACCTTCCCCTCGGATAAGTGGGCGGAGATAGCTACAGAGATAGAAAACTCGTGGCCATTACCTGGGCTGCTGTACTGCCTGCCGAAGATGAGGCGACCCGCCTCCTGTCTTAACACACACACTCAGTAAGTCGACGATCAATAAGACAAGGTAGCTAGAAAAGCCGCAGCTTATATACCAGAGGGGATTGTTCGAGAAGGCTCTGGACTAAATACGGACACACTCTCTCAATTTTATTGGATAATTCAAAAGGTACATGAAGCCTATTATTGGCTGAAAAATAAATTCAAAATTCTCTAATTGGACATATTCAAAAGCTGGCGGGATGAGAAGGAAGTGTTGAAAACCTTGACATAACAAAATAAAATAAATGAAAATTGATTTAGTTGAGAAAACATAAGAACACAAAACTTCTTTATATCACTAGTTCTTCCACCTTACACCAGAGTGCATGACCTCCGTTTTTGTGTAAGGACATCTATGGAGAAATGTTCAGACTACTTACTGTACACCAAAACAAACAAAAAAATCAAGTCAGTTTAGGAAACTTTAAAATAACACAATACTCTGCTATTTATGAGTGACATCTTCTGATTAATGTTCCAACTTCATTCAGTAGCTGTTTCACGTTTTGTTAGAGAGATAGAGTTCCTTAAGGCGCTTCTTTTAAATGTGCGGAGTTGAGGTGTACCTACCGGTACAATAATAATAATAAAAATAAATAATAATATTATTAATAATAATAATAATAATAATAATAATAATAATAATAATAATAATAATAATAATAATAATAATAATAATAATAATAATGTTTTACGTCCTGTTCCTTGAGTGCATGCTCAGCATTATGGCCTTCGGTTCAAAGGGCCGGAGCTTTGATTTCCGGCCGGGTCGGGGA
This sequence comes from Anabrus simplex, assembly GCF_040414725.1. Classification (NCBI taxonomy): domain Eukaryota; kingdom Metazoa; phylum Arthropoda; class Insecta; order Orthoptera; family Tettigoniidae; genus Anabrus; species Anabrus simplex. Next base: position 169,608,622 of record NC_090269.1, on the reverse strand, counting down.
TTTTAGCCGCGTCTAGTTAATTCCTCTGGCTCGGGGACATGGTACTTGTGTTTGTCTTAATACTCATTCTTATTTATACAACACATCATACTAGCAACCATCACAGGAACCGTTCCTTCTACATAGTATAGGCGACAAGGAAGGCATCCGGCCGTAAACCTGGGCTGAAACTATATGTAGAGCTTGGTTGCTCGGTTGTACTCCCTATTAAAACAACAACAGTCACCACCACCACAACCATCACCACCACCACCACCACCACCACCACAACCTACCACAACCTACCACCACCACCACCACCTCCTACACCAAGTAATTTTTAAAAGACCGACAAGAAGACAAAGAAGAACGTTATTGGTTTTATACATCACAAACTACATTTTAATGTATTAGTGGACACCAAGGTGTCGGAATTTTGCCCAGCATCATTTCATTTACGCGCTGCTTTATCTACCAAATTGAGTCTGGCGTATCAGAGCACCTTCAAATACCACCAGGCTGAGCTGGAATCGAATCCACAATCTTGGGCTCGGAAGGCCAGCACTTCTACCCATCCGAGCCACTCATAATTATTAAAGGGACGTTCAAAGCCAAAGCCGTGTAGGTCACACCGACCAAGATTAAACGATAAGCCTTCCACTAACTCTAACCTCGGCACTTGGTGTGATAGAGTGGTTAGCTTTGTGCCCGCCGCCTTTGCTAACAGGAATGAATTATCCTGGTACTCATTCCTAGTGTAGCCGAGGGGACACAAGGGACATGTTTCTCTCTAAAAGTACACATTCCACTTCTTATTTCTCGATTATCTCCTGAGGATCTACCTCCTGATGGACACGCCTTAGCTACCACGGCTGGGTCAACTCAACTACACACTGCGGCGGTATTAGGAGGCATTCTATCCTTCTTGCCGATACCCTCACACTTCGAAGGATGTGAAAATGAAATATTCTCTAGGTCACAGACATCTGAAAGAAAACGAGTGTGTTCTAAACGAGATGGGAAATATGGAATTAAAAATTAGGCCGTAAGTTTGTGGAAGACATGCCAGGATCTTCGAGGAGGCGAACTGCTCACTCCCAAGTTGAGAGGCTCCGAGAGTCCTCCTTTCAGGAGCTGTGGATGTATTATACCTCCCCATCCACAGAGGAACAATCCTAGGAAAGACATTAAATTGAAATTTAATAAAACCATGGCAATGCCCGAACTGATGTGTGGGAATGAACCGTTAACCACTACAGTATCAGAGATGAGAGGTTGTATTAGAGCACACCAACTGGGAAACGATAAGGAGAAGACATACCTTCAGCAATATAGAAGAGAAGAGAGGACAGAATATGATTAGGGTATCACTATAAAGCTATTATTACCAGCCGACAGGTAAATGTGACGTAAGAAGACCAATGAGACACGGAAAAGGCTGTAAGTTTTATTCATTGTTGAGAGAATAATAATAATAATAATAATAATAATAATAATAATAATAATAATAATAATAATAATTGTACCGGGCGGTACACTTCCACGCCGCTAATTTAAAATGCGCGCCAGTTAAAACTCCTCTGCTGGAGATAGTCTGAACTTTATTGACGATATTAATTTTCTACCTTCTCAGAAGATGTCACTACCTGTAAATTTTGGAGTTTTAGAACTGTGTCATTTTTGATGTGTTTTTGTTTCGCTTGAAGTAAGAAGTGTGAACTTTCTCTTCTAGAGGACACTACTGAAGATCTACAATAGTGCAACCTAGTGCGGAGTCAAAGAACTATTTTGTTGGAGAAAATTTAATTTCAAGAGTTTGTTCTTTGTTAAATTTCTTTCTGTCATTATTTAAGTTGGCAATATTTACCCCTTTCTTCCCCTTGTTATGAATGTATCCAATCCCGAATTTCTTCTATTAATTTCTGACCAATCTGGTGTATCTTCCCCCAACTTGTATCTGTTGCGGGGTCCTACCCAATAAAGAGTTTGTGGGAGGGTGTTTTCTTTCACCTAACGCCTAGAACCTTCCGCGAGAGGATATAAACTGCTGATTTTCGGGTCTCCGGGCCACTTCTGTTCCATCTTTCAGTGCGTAAGGTACACAGCAGGGGGCGGGAAGCGCCTCTTTCTTCTCCAGCCGTTCAACACAAGGTAATGGCCAATTAATAACTTCTTTGGTTGCTAGATCAGCAGTTTAACTCTCGGGGCGGGTTCTAGGCCTTCCACCATGTAACTTTCCTTTAAAATGTAAAAATTACTGGTATCTATTCTATCTTTCAAACGACATATCGGGATAGAGAGTGCTTAACCCTCTCGAGCTCCCACTCACATCGTCTTGAGGTGAACGTATTTTTCTCAACCAATTCTTCCGTAATGTAATGTAAATTGTTATTAAGTCACCTCTGTAGTATGGGATTAGCCCTTGTATTAACGGCCTAGTGCCAAGAAGGTCTTAAGCAAAGTGTATTAGGAGTGCAAGTTCGCCTCCTCTCAAATTGTATTTTAGAGGTCATGTATTAACCTTCTTGTCATTTAACAGACCTCAGTAGGTTGGGTATTTTACCCCTGTGTATATTGTCCTTTGAGGACAGCTTAAAGGTGGAGTTCGGAGTGGCCTATGATAGGCTTGTATTTTAGGGGGAAGTTGCCCTTTATTGAAAATTGTGTCTCTGCCTCAAGGAGGCTTTTGGGTGTAATTGGAAGCAAATGTTTCTGGCATGTTTGGGGGTTTTCGGCCCCTTTGTTGTATGGTGTTCATTGTAAGGTTGGGCTCTTTGCTCAAGAATTATGTTTCTGACTTTTGAAGCCCCAAATGGGGTACCTATGTAAATGTATTTTTCAATCGTGTTTCGGCTACTAAGTACCTGTTCTATTTGTTGTTACCTAATTTTGAAAAGAAAATATAACCTTGTTAAATTTTAAAATTAATTTCACTTTAGTAGCTTGAGACCTATTCACCACCCAGCACCTTCTTTTCATGCATAACTACCACCAAAACACGGTAACAAGTGGTAGCAGAGCGTGGTTGAATGGGTCTCAATTTTGCCCCTTTTGACGGTTAAACATTGTTTTGATCCGAACTCTAACAATTTTCTCAGTTGCTGGCATTTGTGAGTTTTTCAAATTTGTTTTGTCATCATCCCCGGCCCTCGCGATGTTCTCCTCCTTAACTATTTGCGCAAAGAGGAGTTGATATACGAGTTAACTATCAGAAACGTGCAATCTGGAGGCACGGTTGCAATAGACACTAACAAGCTTAGAGAGTCCCTTGATTTGCCCATTTCCATCCCCAATTTGGGAGAGAAAGAAATTGATGACTCTCTTTCCACGATCGTCGAGAATATTACTGGGCTAGAATCTGTAGTTAGCTTTTTTGATGAAAATGATCCGTCTCCTAATCAAATTAAGCGTGTGTAAGGCAGACTATATCACTTTTCAAATAGAGTTAATGATCTGTTGTCTCTAAAGGTGAATGACGTTCAGAGGAAGGAAGCTAACACGCTCCTTGAAACTATTTCTGAATTGTCTAGTAAAGTCACTCTATTGTTAACTGGGGAAATTCCTCCCAAATCTGATCAACCCACCAGAGTGAATGTAGGTAACGAGGAAGAGCCTCCTAAGGGAGAAGTAAATAGGAAAACCCTCACTGCTCAAACTATCTCTGCCCCATTGGACAACGAGTCTGAACACCGTGCATCGTTGAGTAACATCCGTTCCGAATTAACTTCCTTGCCATTGAAACCCTTACCTACTATGTCACCCGGGTTTAGCAGCTTGCCTCATCCATTGGCAATGTTGCTAAGAGGTATCTCTAAGTTTTCTGTCAACACCACCAGTGAAGTCTTTTCATTTTTAAGATTTTTAGTTGAATTTCAGGATCACGCCCTTGTGTTTTCTCTTTCCCCTTGTCAGATTTTGCAAATTATCTATCCGTATGCTATAGGTATTCTCTCAGACAAAATAGTTAGAGCCATTGCCGAGCAATCATCTATTGAGGAATTCCATGCCCATTTGCTAGCTAACTTCATCCCGGCTAGGGCCAGGTCCTCCCTTATTCAGAAGTACTATTATCGGGTACAGCGCTTGGATGAAAACTTGGCTGATTTCATACAGGACATTAAGTTTTATACTAGGGTGTTTGCTCTCCACTTGCCTGAGGATCAGATCGTGCAAGCTATTGTTGAAGGGATCTCACCACCCTACAGGTCATATTTGTGTTTCGCGGCATGCCCGCAAACTTTCTCGGAACTTGAAGCATTGGCTGTCTCAGCGGAAGGGGTTAGATACGCCGATTCTTTGCGTGTCGCGAAAGAACCCCCGCCTTCCTTTAGTAATACTCGGCCTCCACCTCGCCGATCAGTCACCCCTCGTAAATGTTATGCTTGCGGGTCGCCTGATCATCTGCGCAATAAGTGTCCTCTGATCAAGTCTAGTAGGGCAAATAATGGAGCTGGCTCATCACAAGGCTGTTTTAAATGTGGGGCTTTCTCACATATCGCAAAGAATTGTCCCAATTCGAATAGCACCCCCTCCTGCTCAACTTCTGGTGTAACTTCCAACAACAATCAAAAGTGACTAGTGGCTTCGGCTGAGTCAACTAATTCTGCTTCCCAAGGCTCAGCCCCTGGCAAAAAGGTCGAGAATTCAGGGAACGATAAGTCTTCGAATACATCTTTTGAATGCCCCAAAGAGTGTCTTAGGATTGCGGCGGATACCCCCGCACCTGTTCCTTTTCTTAAGATTGAGGTAAATAACGAACCTATAACAGCTCTATTAGATTCAGGCAGTGTTTGTTCCATTATTTCGGCTGAATGGTACTCGAAATTGAAATCTGTTTGTAAACTACCTGTCTATGGCCCTTCTCCTGTTAAATATGTTTCGGCTAATACATCTCCATTAGAAATTCTAGGCTCCTTACTGGTCAAAATTCGTATTTTTAAGTTTACATGGAAAATCAAACTGTTTGTGGCTAAGCACTTGTCTTGCCCCATCATACTGGGAGCGGACTTCATTTCTCACACTGGTCTTGTGCTCGATCTTCAGAGTAAGTCGTGCACATTCAAATTTGCGTCCAATTGTAAAGTTCCCTTGTTAAAGTGTAATTCTGCATCATGTTCTTCTATTTCGCCTTCCCAGGATGAGATGTTGTTAGACCTTAGACATCTACCTGAGGAGCAGGCTGATAGTATTCGTAAATTGTGTCAGTCGTTTCCAGAGGTGTTCTCTGATACTCTTGGTGTTACTGACCTTATTGAATACAAAATTGAGGTCACGGATTCGATTCCTGTCCGTTTTCCACCATATAGGCTATCTCCACCTAAAATGAAGGCTCTGAAAGAAATCATCGATCAGATGTTGAAGGATGGTATTATTAGGCCCTCTAAGTCAGCGTATTCTTCGCCTATTTTTTTAGTCCCGAAACCCCAAGGAGGCTTCAGGCCTGTAATAGATTACAGGGCTCTCAATCGGAAGGTGGTGTTACAATCTGTGCCCCTTCCCGACCTTCATTCTTGCTTTTCGTGGTTTCGTAAGGCCAAGTTCTTTACTATCTTGGACTTGAATCAGGCCTATAATCAAATTCCCCTTGCTGAAGAGTCTAAACATCTCACAGCGTTTGCTACGGACTGGAATTTATACGAATACAACCGCGTGCCTTTCGGGCTCCCCACGGGGGCAGCTGTGCTCACTAGGCTACTAGATAGGGTCTTCTCCGACATCAAATTTGAATACTTATATCACTACTTGGATGATGTCGTCGTGTTTTCGGAGACCTTTGAAGAACATCTAGGTCATCTGCGAGAAGTTCTGAATCGCCTTCGTAAGGCTGGGTTAACCGTCAAGTTGTCCAAGGTCGCTTTTGCTAAGCCCTCTATGTCATTCCTAGGGCATATTGTGTCACCTGATGGCGTAGCAGTCGATCATTCTAGAACACAGGCCATCCGTGATTTTAAACCTCCCAAGGACATTAAAGGTATCGCCAGGTTCATTGGTATGGTGAATTTCTTCAGAAAGTTCATTCTTAACTTTGCTAATAGAGCGGCGCCATTGAACCTTCTTCGTAGGAAAGGCATCAAATTCGAGTGGGGACCTTCTCAACAAGCCGCTTTTGAAGATCTTAAATTAGCTCTCTGTAATGCCCCTGTCCTTGCTATGCCTGATTTCTCAAAGAAATTCATCGTCCAAACGGACGCGTCATCGTCAGCTGTAGCTGCAGTCCTTCTCCAAGAGACTGAACTAGGGAGGCGACCCATCGCCTATGCATCTAGGACTCTATCGGCTCAAGAAGCCAAGTATTCCATCTATGAGCTCGAAGGGTTGGCAGTCTTATTTGCCTTAGAAAAATTCCGTCTCTATCTGGAACATGTCAAATTCGACCTGGAGACAGATAATCAAGCCTTAAGCTGGGTCTTAGGTAGGCCGCGTCGTACTGGTCGTATAGCCCGTTGGGCCATCCGTATTTCTGCCTTCCAGTTTGATGTTAGACATATCAGAGGTACCGAAAATATTGCTGATGGACTTAGCCGTATGTTTTCTGACGACGTCGAGACCCATGGACCGGTCGACAGTTCATCATCTTCCGAGTGCAGACTATCCGAGGTTAATGCCATCCTAACCGATGCTCCCATGCTCTTTAGGGATATCGAGAAATACCAACGTGAAGATCCGACGCTGGCTCCGATAATGGAAACCCTTTCTTCTGGGGAACATGCTGTCCCTTATGTTCTGAGGAATGGTGTTCTATGTTGCCCTTCGAGGCATGATAAGATGATGAAAGTTGTTGTTCCAGCGATTCTTGTACCTATGATCTTCAAGTATTATCATGAGACCCCATTAGGAGGTCATCTTGGAATCTTTAAAACCCGTGAAAAGATTCGTGAAATGTTCATCTGGAAAGGTATGGACGGCGAAGTTCGTGAACTTGTAAAAGCTTGTAAACCTTGTTTGCTCAGTAACCCCACCATGTCCACTAAGGTAGGCTTTTTGTCTTCTCATCAAGCGTCGCGCCCCATGGAACGCCTGTATATTGATTATGTAGGACCCTTCCCCCAGTCTAAGGGGAATGCCAACAAGTTCATCTTTGTATGTGTAGATGGTTTTACAAGATTTTCGTGGTTATTTCCGACTAAGCTGGCTACCGCTCAGTCAACCATTACTTGCCTAAATTCTATTTTTGCTTCGTTTGGTCCGTGCCAATACATTGTATCTGATAATGCTAAGGCGTTTACATCAAATCTTTTTCGTAAATTCTGTTTTGACTTGTCCATCTCCCATGTAACTACTTCTGCTTATTACCCTCAACCATCCCTGGCTGAACGGGTTAACCGTAATCTCAGGTCCGCACTTATTGCCTATCATCATGAAGATCATTCCAGGTGGGACACGTCCCTGCATTGGTTAGCTTTTGCTTTGAATTCGGCGGTTCATGAATCACACAAATTTACTCCAGCTTCTTTGATGTTCAAGTTTGTTCCCAACACGCCGCTCTCGAACCTCTGGTCTCTGAGTGACGTTCTGCCCGAGACAATAGATCCGGACAACATTAAAGATCTTTGGAAGAAGGCTAAAGCTAATCTTAAAGTATCTCATGAAAAGGTTAGGGAAAGGTATGATCGTGGACGGAGACCCACCCCTTTAAAGGTAGGTGACCAAGTAATGGTCAAAAATTTTGTTCCCGCGGGCAAGCTTGCCCCCAGATTCCAGGGGCCGTGTGTCATTCTCGATTTCCTTACCCCGGTTACGTTGTTATTAAGCAATCCAGCCACCGAGAGGATATTTAGGGTTCACCTGTCCCAGGTGAAACCGGTGTAATTTCTGTGTTAACTTGCTTCATATTATTTTGAAAGGATATGAAGGTTATATTTTTTTTGAGTTTCGCTTTTAAGGCATTCTGCCCCTTCTGTAATATTTTGGTTTTAGATGTAAGCCTTTTGTAAAACCTGCCCCGATCCGTTAAACTGCCATCCTGTCCTTGCCACGGCCATTACCACGCTCCCGTCTCCTGCTCCACCTTACAGAGTGGCTTAACTTATGCCATGGATATTTGCACGCCGCTGGCCCCTCAACCTCTCCACAAGCCTGTACCCTCAAAGAAGATGATAGTCCAACACAATTCTGCCGCCTAACTTTAATGTTTCAGTGCCCCCGCAGCCGCGCGGCGCTGTGCCGCGGCTGGGTTCGAGGACGGGCCCCCTCGGCCCCAGCGAGGACGACATGTGCACGGCGAGCCGGAGCTCTCCTCCCGGCCTAGGCGGATGTGCGGCGCACGACCTGCTACATGCCCGCAGCCTGTATCTGTTCACCGCGGGCGCGGCGTACTTCAACACCTCTGCTCCCCTCATTGTGCGGGCGAGCGGTATCTCAGGGTTTTTGAGGGGTCCGAGCGGCCTCCTTTGGACGCAAGCTGTAACGGCCGGTCTGGCCATCCAACTTAGCCTACATCAACTACATGAACAGTTACTATAAGAGATGACTACACTTGGGAATTCAACAACAAAATTTGGTGGACATTGCGAAATTTTTCATCACCTTTTAAAAGATTATCTTCAGAAATTCGCCTTCTACAAACATAAATTCTTTACGTTACCAATTACAACAAAATTTTGGAACTGAATCAAACCCAATTAAGAAATTTCTCAAATCATTCTGCAATTTATCTTAATATCAACATCAAAACTTGGACCTTATTTTCAAACAAAAGTTTTGTTCTTCTGTGTTACCCCTTGGAGGAACTTTTGGGGGGGGAGTTCTGTACCGGGCGGTACACCTCCACGCCGCTTATTTAAAATGCGCGCCAGTTAAAACTCCTCTGCTGGAGGAAGTCTGAACTTTATTGACGGTATTAATTTTCTACCTTCTCAGAAGATGTCACTACCTGTAAATTTTGGAGTTTTAGAACTGTGTCATTTTTGATGTGTTTTTGTTTCGCTTGAAGTAAGAAGTGTGAACTTTCTCTTCTAGAGGACACTACTGAAGATCTACAATAGTGCAACCTAGTGCGGAGTCAAAGAACTATTTTGTTGGAGAAAATTTAAATTCAAGAGTTTGTTCTTTGTTAAATTTCTTTCTGTCATTATTTAAGTTGGCAATATTTACCCCTTTCTTCCCCTTGTTATGAATGTATCCAATCCCGAATTTCTTCTATTAATTTCTGACCAATCTGGTGTATCTTCCCCCAACTTGTATCTGTTGCGGGGTCCTACCCAATAAAGAGTTTGTGGGAGGGTGTTTTCTTTCCCCTAACGCCTAGAAACTTCCGCGAGAGTATTTAAACTGCTGATTTTTGGGTCTCTCGGCCACTTCTGTTCCATCTTTCAGTGCGTAAGGTACACAGCAGGGGGCGGGAAGCGCCTCTTTCTTCTCCAGCCGTTCAACACAAGGTAATGGCCAATTAATAACTTCTTTGGTTGCTAGATCAGCAGTTTAACTCTCGGGGCGGGTTCTAGGCCTTCCACCATGTAACTTTCCTTTAAAATGTAAAAATTACTGGTATCTATTCTATCTTTCAAACGACATATCGGGATAGAGAGTGCTTAACCCTCTCGAGCTCCCACTCACATCGTCTTGAGGTGAACGTATTTTTCTCAACCAATTCTTCCGTAATGTAATGTAAATTGTTATTAAGTCACCTCTGTAGTATGGGATTAGCCCTTGTATTAACGGCCTAGTGCCAAGAAGGTCTTAAGCAAAGTGTATTAGGAGTGCAAGTTCGCCTCCTCTCAAATTGTATTTTAGAGGTCATGTATTAACCTTCTTGTCATTTAACAGACCTCAGTAGGTTGGGTATTTTACCCCTGTGTATATTGTCCTTTGAGGACAGCTTAAAGGTGGAGTTCGGAGTGGCCTATGATAGGCTTGTATTTTAGGGGGAAGTTGCCCTTTATTGAAAATTGTGTCTCTGCCTCAAGGAGGCTTTTGGGTGTAATTGGAAGCAAATGTTTCTGGCATATTTGGGGGTTTTCGGCCCCTTTGTTGTATGGTGTTCATTGTAAGGTTGGGCTCTTTGCTCAAGAATTATGTTTCTGACTTTTGAAGCCCCAAACGGGGTACCTATGTAAATGTATTTTTCAATCGTGTTTCGGCTACTAAGTACCTGTTCTATTTGTTGTTACCTAATTTTGCAAAGAAAATATAACCTTGTTTAATTTTAAAATTAATTTCACTTTAGTAGCTTGAGACCTATTCACCACCCAGCACCTTCTTTTCATGCATAACTACCACCAAAACACGGTAACAATAATAATAATAATAATAATAATAATAATAATAATAATAAAAAGACCGATAAGTATCACAAAATGTTTTTGGCAGTCAGGAAAGAGGCAGCGAAATTAATCCGACAGACCAAAAGGAAATTCGAGAAAGATCAACTACTGGAAATTGAAAAGGACTTCGAAATAAACCACACACGAAATTTCTACAAGAACTTCAAAACAAAGCTAACAGGTTATCAGCCACAAAACCTTTGCTTTAAGAAAGTAAATGGGCGATTTGCACTGAACAATCAAGAAAACTGCACCGAACTTGCAAGGTATTTTGAAGAACTGCTTAACTGCCCAGAGCCAACACAAAGATTTCCACCGCAGGAACCTGACTTCACAAACCCAAATTCTGTACCACCGGATGAAGAAGAAATTACCAGACAGATAAAACGACTTAAAATGAATAAAGCTGCAGGTGAGGATGGGATCATAGCAGAAATTCTCAAATCAGCAGGCCCAAATACTATAAAAGAATTCACCGGTATCATCCAAGAGATTTGGGAAACAGAACAAATTCCAGAAGATTGGAAAAGAGAACTAATTCATCCTTTACATAAGAAAGGAGACAGAACAGACGTAAATAACTACAGAGGAATCTCATTGGTATCTGTTGCCTACAAAATTTTATCTCAGTGCATTCTCGATAGAGCCCAACAGCAACTAGAACCAAAAATTGGAGAATATCAAGCAGGTTTCAGACCAGGACGTTCATGTCCAAACCAAATTTTGAACCTAAAGTTAATCCTAAGGCATCAGAGAATTTGTAGCAAAAATGTAGTTTGTACTTTTGTTGATTTCAAAAAGGCCTATGATTCAGTTGATCGTCAATCACTGTTTCAGATATTAAAAGAACAGGGTCTAGACCGGAAAACACTCGCAATTGTAAAAGAAACATTGACAGACAAAAAATCTAAGGTTAAATTCATGGGGGAAATCTCAGACCCTTTTCCGATCAAAACAGGGGTAAGACAGGGAGATGGGCTCTCTCCACTACTCTTCAACTGCGTCCTTGAAAAGGTAATACAGGAATGGCGCAAACAGAAGTCTGCCCTCAAGATTGACCAACCAATCACTCTTGGTAGGGGCAAATTAGCAGTAGACTGCCTGGCATTTGCGGACGATCTGGCAATCTTAACGCGTGTCGTTTCAACAGCCATAAACCAGATCGAACTCCTGAAATAAACAGCGGAAAAAGTCGGTCTCCAAATATCGTTTGAAAAACTGAATACATGACCTGCAGCAAAGAAGTCCCTAAATTCATGGAGACAAAATATGGCAAAATAAAACGGGTCCAGAAATTCAAATATCTCGGTGAAACAATTCAGGAGAATGGAATGGAAACAAAAGCCAATGAAGTTAGATGCCAAAAAATTGAAACTGCGTATAGACTCACCCAAAATATCTATAACAAAAAGTGTCTCGCCAAGCATGCAAAACTAAGACACTATAATACAGTTATAAAACCAGAATGCCTCTATGGATCGGAGACACTAATTTTAAACAGGAAAACTGATCTAGAAAATATTCAGAAAAAAGAACGCAAGATCATTAGAAAAATTTTAGGCCCAAAACTCGTAGATGAACAGTACCGCCTTACAGGGAAACAGGAAATCAAACAATTTTCTAACATTCACAGCGACATCAGAAAACGCAGATTAAGATTCTTTGGACATATAAAAAGGATGAACCCATATAGACTTACCAAGCAAATAGTTGAATTTTATGAAAACCGAAAGAAAGCTAAAACGGACACAATAAAATGGATTGGCGAAATTAAAATAGATCTCAAACTGGCAGGAATTACACCTGAAGACATCCAAAGCCGGGTTATCTTCAGAACCAAAGTTCATAAGTGGCAAGTTGACCAAGAGGAAAAACCAAAGAAGAAGACCGGAACAACATGGTCTCAAGAGAGAAAAGAAGCACACAGCAAACGAATGAAGGAACTTGTGATAGTACATATATCACACCCCCGAATTATATGTAGAAGTTAGAGATATTATTGTCAGTATTCGATTATTATTATTATTATTATTATTATTATTATTATTATTATTATTATTATTATTATTATTATTATTATTATTATTATTATTATTATTATTGTTACCGTGTTTTTGTGGTAGTTATGCGTGAAAGAAGGTGCTGGGTGGTGAATAGGTCTCAAGCTACTAAAGTGAAATTAATTTTAAAATTTAACAAGGTTATATTTTCTTTTCAAAATTAGGTAACAACAAATAGAACAGGTACTTAGTAGCCGAAACACGATTGAAAAATACATTTACACAGGTACCCCATTTGGGGCTTCAAAAGTCAGAAACATAATTCTTGAGCAATGAGATCAACCTTACAATGAACACCATACAACAAAGGGGCCGAAAACCCCCAAACATGCCAGAAACATTTGCTTCCAATTACACCCAAAAGCCTCCTTGAGGCAGAAACACAATTTTCAAGAAAGGGCAACTTCCCCCTAAAATACAAGCCTATCATAGGCCACTCCGAACTCCACCTTTAAGCTGTCCTCAAAGGACATATACACAGGGGTAAAATACCCAACCTACTGAGGTCTGTTAAATGACAAGAAGGTTAATACATGACCTCTAAAATACAATTTGAGAGGAGGCGAATTTGCACTCCTAATACACTTTGCTTAAGACCTACTTGGCACTAGGCCATTAATACAAGGGCTAATCCCCTACTACAGAGGTGTCTTAATAACAATTTACATTACATTACGGAAGAATTGGTTGAGAAAAATAAGTTCACCTCAAGACGATGTGACTGGGAGCTCGAGAGGGTTAAGCACTCTCTATCCCGATATGTCGTTTTAAAAGAGAATATATGAAAAGAGTAGTTATATTTTAGGAAAAGGTTACATGGTTGAACGCTTAGAACCCGCCCCGAAAGTTAAACTGCTGAGCTAGCAAAGAAAGAAGTTATTAATCGGCCATTACCTTATTGTTGACCGCTGCCGGAGAAAGAGGCGCTTCCCGCCTCCTGCTATGTACTTAATACACTGAAAGATGGAACAGAAGTGGCCCGGAGACCCGAAAATCAGCAGTTTATATCCTCTCGCGGAAGGTTCTAGGCGTTAGGGGAAAGAAAACACCCTCCCACAAACTCTTTTATTGGCTAGGTTACAGAAACATATCCAAGTTGGGGGGAAATACATCGGATTGGTCGGAAATTACTAAAAGAAATTCGGGATTGGATAAATCTAAAACAAGGGGAAAAAGAGGGGTATACAGCCAACTTAAACAATAACAGAAAGAAATTAAACAAGAAACAAACATTTGAAATACAAATTTCTCCAACAAAATAGTTCTTTGACTCCGCACTAGGGTGCACTATTGTTGATCTTCAGTAGTGTCCTCTAGGAGAGAAAGTTTACACTTCTTACTTCAGGCGAAACAAAAACACATCAAAAATGACACAGTTCAAAAACTCAAAATTTTCCACGTGGTGACATCTTCTGAGAAGGTAAAGAATTAACAGCGTAGATAAAGTTCAGCCCTCCTCCAGCAGATGAGTTTCAACAGGCGCACATTTTAAATTAGCGGCGTGGAGGTGTACCGCCCGGTACAATTATTATTATTATTATTATTATTATTAGTATTTCATTTGTATATTTTGCCATTTATATTGGTAAGCTGGAAGATATCCACATATGTAGGTATGAGTAATTTTTTTTGCACGAGTGGGAAAACATTGCTTTAATAACTCTGGTAATTTGAATGAGTTATATGGCTGCCCCAGTGCTTGTTGTTATACCAGGGAAATTCATGAGTCATGTATATATCCCAGCCTGATGAGATGAGCATGTTGTTGTAGTAGGAAAGTTTGGTGATTCATGTAAAACTCCCGAGTGTTTGTTTATCTCTTGGGAGAAAGGAGAAGTTCAGGGCAAGTCTTGACAAGAGGTTCACTCATGATTGGCTGGCAAGCACCAATCCAGACGTATCATCTGAGAGGAGGGGGATGTTGATGTCTATAAAGGTTGATCATACGGCGGCAACCAGGGCATTGTAAAGGAACATTGTGAGAGACATTGTAAGGGTGATTGTAGAGGTGATTGTAAAGGAACGAGAAGGAAGATAACTACAACTACAACTACAACTGACGCACTGTACGGGAAGGAAGTGGTGCTGATACACGGTACTGGAGTGACACGGCTGCAATGGACTGGACTTCAAACGTTCGTGGAGCGTAGTCTTGTTATGTTTGTGGAAAGTGGCTGATTGTGGAGAGTGCTTGCGCATTAAGTATTGTAGCACTTGTGGCGGCCTAGCAGTATATGTTGGTGAAAGCTATCTTAGACTTTCCATAATTTATGTTGAGGATCGACAGACGTGTGTATATATCTTTACAAGTGTTAAAATATGTGAACACAGTAGTACAAGGTACAGTATCTGTGTGATGTGATAACTGCCGATTATGAGAATCGGTAAATCGAATTGATATAGAGACAGTGAAGGGTGTTTATCTTCATACATGTACATATATCACACCCCCGAATTATATGTAGAAGTTAGAGATATTATTGTCAGTATTCGATTTTTATTATTATTATTATTATTATTATTATTATTATTATTATTATTATTATTATTATTATTATTATTAGTATATTAGTATGTTTATCTTCATACATGTACATTGTTCATCGGACCATCTACAAATGGTAGCTTAGTTCTCACTTTCGTTTTCCCACGGTTTTCATTATTGTTGTTGTTGTAAATATGGAGTCTTCCAGCAATATTTTATGTGTGTATTATATGTATAATGATGTATGTTGATGAGGTGCTCATGCACGGAATTTGTTCAGAATATAGTTAGCTATTTTAGAATCAGTGTTATTGATGAACCTAGGTGCAGTTCCTACCTAATTAGTCGTTTTCAGGAGGTTAGGTAAGGCCTGCAGCAGATGTACCAGTACGCAGCATTATGTACACTCCCTGAGATATAAAGTTTATCATGCTCTTATCTAAATTCGAGGGATCCATTCTGGTGAACTCTGGCGCCCATACTACGGACATTTCGGTTAATTATGCTTATTAATTTTATTAAGTTTTTGAGTAATTTTATTTATATATATTTTTATTCATGATTTTATTTATTATTATTAGCAAAGTAGTTACAAAGTGTGAGCACAAAGAAAGGCAAATGCCTGTCTCTAAGTACTTTGCGTAGTCCTAATGGGCTCATTCGCAATATAATAATAATAATAATAATAATAATAATAATAATAATAATAATAATAATAATAATAATAATAATAATAAGAAGAAGAAGAAGAAGAAGAAGAATAAGAAGAAGAAGAAGAAGAATATTGCCGACCTCATTGGCGTAGGTGGTTAGTCTTCGGTATTACGTTTAGAAGATACCAGTTTCGATCCTGGCTAGAGTGAGTAACATTTGAGACATTCAGTAACTTTCCCGTTGTTGAAAATGAGTAATGTCCACACTGTATTGTTATCAGCGTACTCTTCTATGTACCATTATTGCTAGAAACAATAAAGACTACTTTCATTATTTTTACAATAACAATGACTATGTTTCGTTCTATGTGGAATAGTGGAGGTATTGTTTCGTCCTTGTAGAATAATATTGAACTTATTTCCTCCTTGTAAGATAGCGACTGTCTGGTTTAGTTCTTATAGAATAAGTATAGTCTCCTTTTCGCTCTTATGAGAAGAGTGATGTACTTAGTTTATTCTTGTGGGAACATGTAACAGAATTACTTCGTTCTTGTTGGAATAGCGAAAGTCTTGCTTTATTCTTTCAGAATAGGGATGGCTTTTGTTTTTCTGGGAATAGCGATGAACTTTCTTTCTTTTGTTGTCAGAATAGTGATGGATATTTTTCTGTCTTTCAAAATTGTATTGGTCGGACTTATTTCCTTCTCTGGGAAGAATGCAATGGATTTGCTCTTTCCTTGTAAAAATAGCAGTGTTCTTGTTTCGTTCTTATATGAATAGCGATGGCGTGGTTTTGTTCTTGAAAGAATAATAATGGACTTGTTCCGCTCGTTAGAAACACAAGTATGAAGGATGAGTTTTCCACCTAATCAATACATTATTTACAAAATGTTTAGAATTATTCACATTAAAACAGTACCTGTTTCGACCCGTAAATAGGTCATCATCAGCTGTTGGTGAACCTGCTTAATAGCGATTGTACATAAAACATTATTAAAAATTAATTAAAACAAGAATACCTTATTCTAATATAATACTACTGTTAAGATATATACATACGGTACAATTATAGGGCTTTAACTTGTTGGAGTCCCATTCAAAAATATCTATAATGTTGCCAACATTACGTCAAACAAGATATATATACATATGGTACAACGAAGGGCTTGGGCATGCTGGAATCCCTTAAAGGCCACATATTCCAAAAACTGTATAGCTGAAGCCAAAAATTAGTTCTTATAGAATAAAGGATCACTGAGGTTTTGGTGTCAAGTTCAAATATCTATGCAGTATGCCATCATTATGTCCAACTGATGTATAGATACACTCAAGGTAGACTGAGGTTCTGTAGCTTGTTTAACGAGTACTATGTTCATTCTTAGTGTATGTTGTTGCTGATACATGCTAGCTTTCAGGATACTTGTTGAGTCATATCTTACTATGTATGACATTTTGAAATTAAAGAAAGTAGGTTGATATAGCTCCCCTTTCATACTTGCATTTATGCTCAGGTAAATCCAAAAATCTGAGAAAGAAAAGGAAGTAGGAATTAGAATAACTGATAGAGAGTGCCTGCTAAATGGTTTGTGTGCTATAGAGTGCGTGTCACTTACGTGTGGGCGGGATATGTCTTCAAGTATAGTCGGGTGCTGCACACTGTTGCGTGTACGTCGTGTGGCTGTCGTAGTGTTCAGATTGAGAGGTGGTGAGGAGGGGGAAGCAGCCTCTGGAGGAGGTGGGGTGGAGTGGGGTGTGTCTTTTGGGTTGTGTGTGGGTTTGTGTCGGTTGATTATTTTTAATTATGTGTCTTTTAGAATGGGAATGGCTGTGTTGAAGAGAATGTTTGTTTTATCTGTGGTTTCATTTAAGTTGAGGATGGGATTAGCATATTGGTCCATATTGATTAAAAATCTTCCCTTAAATTGAGCAATGTGCCTGTGGGGTTCATATTTAAAATCCATATCATTCTCGATATTAATGAACTTATGCTTGGACTCTTCGACATGTTGCCCTATGGATGAAAAATTATATTTAGTGGCATTGTCATGTTCGCTGTAGCGAACAGAAAAACATCTGCCGGTGCGTCTGATGTAGCTGGCTTCACAATCGTTGCATTTTACGCGGTACACTACTGAGGGGCTGTATTTGTTATTTACGTTGACAGATTTAGTGTTATGTAAAATGGAAGCATTATTACGTGTGGCTCTGTAAGCTATTCTTAGATTGTGTCTTTTGAAAATATTTGTTATGGGGTGGACGTGGGTGTTGTTAAAGGTAAAAAGTGCGTAGTATTTCTTAGGTTTGTTGTTTCTACTTAATTTGAATTTCGGTTGGTGTTTTGTTTGTTAATGATATTGTTTATCATGTTTCTATCGTATCCGTTATGCTCCGCTATTTCGTGAATTAGGTTTAGTTCCTTATTTAATTCTTCCGGGGACAGGGAAATGTTGAAAGCTCTGTATATCATACTGTAGTATGCCGCCTTTTTGTGTGCATTAGGGTGAATGGAATCTACTTTTATAGTATTGGAGGTTTGTGTACGTTTTCTATAGATTTTGTATGTCAAGTGATCTTCAGTTTTGGTGACGGATAAATCAAGATAATTCAGAGTGTGATTTTTCTCAGTTTCCATCGTAAATATTATATGTGGATCTATTTTGTTTAAGCTGTTGAAGTATGTTGTTTTCGTTTGTAAACCTGCAGTCTATAACAACGAAGATATCATCTACAAATCTGCACCAGATTGATATATTGTTAATTTTGCTAATTTCTGAGTGTTCTAAGTGGTCTATGTAGATCTCAGCTAGTATTCCTGAAGCTGGTGAACCCATGGGAAGGCCTTGTTGTTTGTAGATAGTGTCGTGGAATCTAAAGTAATTATTGTTGAGGGCAAACTCAAGTATATTAATGAATTCATCTATTTCAAGGACACTTAGATTACTGTGATTTATTAAATTAGATTCTATTAGTTTTATTAGTTTTATTATTTTCTGTATGGGTATGTTAGGGTACATGTTAATTATATCATATGATGCTAGAGTGTGGTGTTGTTCGATTTTCAGCTCTTTCGCGATGTTGCAGAATTCTATTGAGTTTCGTTTTGATTTCTTGGCTAAGAATTTGTAGTGTTTTTTGAGAAATGTTTGTATGAAGCATGATAGTTTGTACGTCGGGCTTGATCTATAATTTATGACCGGTCGCATGGATACTCCGTCTTTGTGGATTTTAGGGTAGGCTTTCATAGATGGCAGTTTGGGATTCATTATAGTCAGCTTCGTGGTTTCTTTTTCGTTAAAGAGAAAACGGGTGTTTTTCAGTAACGTTTTGAGATTTTTTGGATACTGGCAGTTGGATCTTTTCGTTTAATTTCGAAGTTGTCGTCCGAGAAACATTATTTAGTTTTATTGAGTATTCGTTTCTGTCGATGATGACTGTGGTATTACCTTTGTCTGCCTTTGTTATTAATAGATTGTTATGCTTAATTTTGTCTTTGAGTTTCCTGACTTGGATATTATCAGTTTTGCTTCTATAGTTGTTGTTGTTGTTGTTGTTAATCTTGTTAATGTATTGCGGTAATTTCTTCTTAACCTCAATTCTGATCTCGTCGCGTAAAACACGAGGAACTTTATTTAGAGCATTTTCGGTTTCAGAAATGATGGTTGTGAGGTTATAAAAGGTTGATGCGTTCTCCCAATTGTGTTTAGGTCCTTTGATCAATATATTGGTCTCTGTTTCATTGAAGTTTTTGTCTGTTAAATTCATTATGGGTGGAAGGTGTGTTCGTTTCCTTTGTTGCGTTTGAAGGTGGTGTTACTGTCTTATTTGTTTTGGATTTGTGACTGTTCGACTGCATTTAGCTTCTTATCTAATGTGTGCTGTTTCCGGGTGCTAGGTTAGTTATTTTGTCTTGGGTTATTTGTTGGAAGTTGTCCCAAAAACTTCGTGGTAAAACATGGGATGCTTCCAGGTGTGTTTCATAGAGTTTGGTGTTAAGGAATTGTTTTTCCCTGTAACGGAATTTTGTTTATTCTGTTAACCATATTTTGTTAGTCTTTTTGTGTGTGTTCCGTGTCTGGATGGTGTTTCTGTGTTTATTGTTGTATCTCTTAAGGAAGTTCGGTACTAAGTTACTAGATAGGCATTCTCTTAGAAAGGCAATGTTCTTAATCACATTCGCTATTTTAATCTTCAGGTTTTGATATCTGAAAGCAATGTTCTTTGCCTGGTTGGCTGAGGTACTATAATCTATCAGCCTCATGGCCCGTATTGATAATTTAAGAACACAAGTATGAAGGATGAGTTTTCAACCTAATCAATACTCTATTTACAAAATGTTTCAAATTATTTACATTATTTACGGGTCGAAACCGGTGCTGTTTTAATGTATATAATTTTAAACATTTTGTAAATAAAGTATTGATTAGGTGGAAAACACATCCTTCATACTTTTCTTAAATTATCAATACGGACAATGAAGCTGATAGATTATAGCCGCTCTTTAGAAGCATGATAATAGTCTTGTTTCGTTATTATGGAAATAGTGGTGGACATGTTTCGTTTATATAGACTAGCGATGGTCTTATTTTGTTCTTGCGATAATAATAATAAACTTCTTTCATTCGTGTGGGATTAGCGATGACCTTGTTTTGTTCGTATAGACTAGTGATGGTCTTGTATTTTTCCAGTGGGATAAGGGATGGTCTCGTTTGGTTCTTGCTGGAATTTCAACAAGAAAGAAGGGGAGATCTACGTAATCCAGTTTTGTAAAATTAGTGGCCTATTTGATTATTGCTGGTAGCAATAGTAATATCTCATATTAACCCGCTCCCTTCATGCGCATTACAGACGGTTTTCTTTCTTTCTTGGGAATGGTTCTCACTGAAATAACAGATATTCTGATTGCTGCTCTATATTTGAGGAAGCAGAGTTGTTAAAACGCGTGATTCTATATTTAGAGAGCGATCATACTTTAAAACACACAAATATGATTGAGCTTGTATTATTCCGGTAGGAAAGTCCTCACATTTTTTTGCTAGTTGCTTTACGTCGCACTGACACAGATAGGTCTTATGGCGACGATGGGACAGGGAGGGGCTAAGAGTGGGAAGGAAGGGGCTGTGGCCTTAATTAAGGTACAGCCCCAGCATTTGCCTGGTGTGAAAATGGGAAACCACGGAAAACCATCTTCAGGACTGCCGACAGTGGGGTTCGAACCCACTATCTCCCAAATACTGGATACTGGCCACACTTAAGCGACTGCAGCTATCGAGCTCGGTAGTTCTCACTTTAAT
Source organism: Anabrus simplex (assembly GCF_040414725.1). Classification (NCBI taxonomy): domain Eukaryota; kingdom Metazoa; phylum Arthropoda; class Insecta; order Orthoptera; family Tettigoniidae; genus Anabrus; species Anabrus simplex. The sequence continues at coordinate 169,587,892 of NC_090269.1, read as the reverse complement.
TATAATGCATTGTACATGACCCTTGGAATATCTCCTGCCTTTGTCACTCACATTTCAGCAATCAACTGATTGCTAAGCTACATCTGTCGATCAAACTGCCGACTAGCTTGGCACGTTACGCAGCGAACATCTGCCCATCAAATGCACCCACTGGAAAAACAGCGTAACACTACGTATTTCAGACAAAATTTAATGTTGGTTCATTGGAAACCCGGTAAAAATAAAATATTATGACATTACACAAATGTGGCAATGTATTTTAAATTAAATAGCCCATTTGAAGTTTCATCTCAATAATTGAGGAACATTACTGATCATGACAATCACAACAGTCCACCAATACGAATATGGAAATGTCGAAACATGGAGCTCTGTACCGTTTTTATGCAGTCCATTTGTCGATGTTTTCAACACATTTCCATTGCATCAGTCCCACTTACAGCTGTGATTCGATCAGGCATGCTCAGGATGCAATCTCCAGTGTTCTCGTCTAGTATGAGTTGCCATTCTGCCCGGAGCACAGCCTGAAGTTAAGCCAGTGTGTCGGCGAACGACCTCTAGCACGTCTCCCAACGCGCTCTATCGGGTATAAGTCGGGCCACACCATGCGTTCAATTCAGACTTCATCCAGGTATTCACGCACACAAACGGCAACGTGTCGCCGATAACAGGTGCAAAAGGCCCTGCATGATCCATTACAATCTCCTTGATGTATCGGTGGGCTGTCAGATTTCTATTTTTCGACGAACATAACCATTAGTTAGGCCTTCCTAAGCTTGAAGTGCCACCGTATCTTCGATTGTGGTGTTATCTATTAAGAACTGGTCGAAGTATTTTATATCCAAGAAGTTCTACGTGTTTGGATTAGAGTTCTCCAGCAGTTTTCTACTGCTACCTTGTCTTATGTACTGTATCATTATCGAGAATGATTATGTTTGGAGGATTTTTACCTGATCTCTCTCTTCAGTTCTTTATTAATTACGTTTGAGTTATTGCCACTGTTCTAAGGTTTATTACCCAATCTGCCTATCACATTACGTTCCACGAATAAGAAAATACATTATATCATTGTTCTAGAAATATCAGCCTCCTCCCATAAATATTGAGAGATTCTTGAGCTATGAGGTCTGTTTGCATTGAATCTTTGAGTGTTTTACATGATTCAAGTCTTCCTCGGAAGGCGCTGAGGCGGGGGAGGGCATGAGAAGTTGGGTATCACGAGATAAAGGTAGAATTTTCACTTAACTATGTGAATATTATCAAGGTGTGAATAAAGGGAAGATTCTAGCATTCCACCTTATCACGTAACAGTTCGATCGACCCGCATTTACTTTAAATTTCTCGTTTGACTTAAAATGTAGGTTTTCCTAGGCAGTCTTAGGTCTTAAAAGTATCACCCCTACTGGGGAGCTGGTAAAATGTAAGCACTCACGAGTGTGTATCCTCATTTCCTTTCTTCAATTTTGACTTTAGGTGACTAGGTTTTCCTATTTTATAAATTCATCTACCTTGCATTCGGTCTTTAAACTTTTCTTAGTCACCGAGCAGTATGGCTTATCCACTGCGACATCGGGCCTTCTGCCCTCTTAGGATTTTCTTTGGTCTAAAAGGTTGCAGTGCTTGTGTGTTTTTAGCCTCCATTATTCATATTTTGTTTTCGGCCTTTCTTGTTAACAGTTCTTCAGTTCTTCCTGTTTATGGCCATAAAGTATGGGCCTCGGCTCTTGTAACTTCGATTTTTCAATCCATAGGTATTTCTACTTTTCGCTTCTCCTTGATTGGAAGCTAACGGGTGTCAAAGCTGTTTTACAGGCAGAAGGTCTGTTCTGCTCTATGTAATTACAGACATTTTACTCAAAGACATTAATGTAAAGTCCTGGCCCATAAATGAAAAGTTGTGAATTTTAACATGCAAATTGTTGTCAGGGTTGGAGGCCCTTCTGATATGAAGGAAACTGTAATCTGAGGGTTTGATTTCCCTCTTGGAACCTTGTTCTAGAAGCTGCGGATTCTTCAGAGTCTTGAGAAATGTTCCAAGATCCCTCTACTATGGGACCTAAATGACAAAGGTTTGCCTATCTCTAAAACATTGTTATTTTGAAGGGCTCTTGGTCTAATATTCTCTGTAAGACTTTTAAGAAATGGGGTCCTTACTCCCCTATTGTAATTTATAGAGCTTGTAAGCTCCCCTTGTTATACATTCTACTTGTTAAACTTCTGTTGTTGTTATTCTTTATTTATAAAGAAAATACATTTTCAGTTGATATTGTTGACAAAATTTAAACTTTGGTTCATGCTTTGTGCAGCCATTCAGTCTTCACGCTTATTTCCCTGTCTGCTACGCGGAAATTACGTAACAAGCTGTGATTCCAGCCCAGACCATCACATATCCTCCAGTGAACGGTGTTCTTGCAGAAAAAGTACAGGCGAATAACGTTCCCCGGACCTTCTCCATATTCTCTCCCTTCCATCCGTGCAATTTATTCGTCCAAGAATTCGAAGGATGGAATCCATGGGAGTTAATTTCTCTATGCTCGAAGTAAGAAATAGAGGAAATGTGCCCCCAGTTCTTAGTAACCCAATTACACTCTTCTTCAGAATCCTTCAAAGCAGTTTTAATATCCTTTACGGTTGAATGTATATATGGTATAAATTATACTTTATATGTGAAATACGACTCATTCTCATGTTTTCGTCTACTTCCTATCTCTTTATCGTCATTTATCATCCGAACGCTCAAGCAACCCATGGGTGTAAAATATAAAAGCCTACGCCAGACGGAGCTGAATATGTTCTCTGCCACTATATGTTAAATGTATAAAATATATAATTGCTATAAACATAAAGATTAATTCTGTTCCAATTATTTTATGTACTTCGACGAGAATCGAGCTGCCGGAATATTTATTTTAAACACATTGACGAGTAATAACCTTCTGTATTTTGACGACCACAAAGACAGCAATTATTTTAAGCATACCTATGGACAGCAAACTGTTCCATGAAGAGTTGGAAGTCTATGCAAAACGTGAAGGAAGTTGCTGCTGTGCGGAAGTCGTAGACCAGGCACAACTGGTGTATACTCAGATTAGAGCACCGAGGGCAAGTGATGCTTTCCAATCAAGGATAATTATATTTCGAACTCCAGTTAGTTCGAACCCTGAACATATTATCTGAATTTGTATCGTCAAAAAAGAAAGTTTATCTTGCTGTTATGAACAGTGTGTGGAAATTAACGTACGTTGAAAATGGCAATGTTGATATCTCAGAGAAACGAGTAAATACCTTTTCGAGAACAAAGCGTTGTTTTTCAATTTGTTAGTGTGTACGAGTAACTCTTCCCCTTGCAGTGAAATCCATCATGCCGTACTACCCACTATCCTGTCAAACCATTGCTGATCCAACTTGTCCCCCTCTGCAGTGGCAACAATCTTCAGTTACTGAGTTTAAGAAAAATAGAACTTCGTGTTCACCTTGGCCTGGATCCAATCTCGAGTAACTGATTACACTATGGCTATTATCTAACCTACCTTGATGTGTACAGGCATGAAAGGGTCCTCGATGGGAATAACGAAGGTCTCGTCCCATACGGGATTCAGGTCTCTGTATATCGTTCTTGATTTGTACAATAGTCGGCCTCCAACTTTGAACTTGACGTACGGATCACTTGTTCCTGCAAAAAAACACAAAAGACATTATCAGTTAAGTTTCAAGGGCAAAACTGTTAATATCCAAGTCCACAGTTACCGGTATCTTAAAATATTAATTTATATTTGATCAATAAACAAATTTGGTTTCAAATTTTTGCCAAATAATGAAAAGTTTCTTCGAGCTAATCATTCCTGAATCAACTTAAATTATTGTATAATTTGCTTTGAGAATAGTTTTTAATTCAAAACTGATCGAATTTTTAAGCTCTTTCAGCTTCCTTACTTAGGAACGAACTGGAAGTAAAGGTTTCCAATATCTGCGATCTCATTGTAATGAAGAAACCCTTCCCAATCGATATTATCGATATCGAGATGAGTTTATTAATATGTTCCATGCAAAATTTCAGCTGTGTGCGAGGAATGGTTTCGGAGAACCGCGGGGAAGGACAAAATGACCACATTATGCTAAAGACGTGCAAGGACAGCACAATATAAAGTTGCGTGTTGAATGTGTGTAGATTAGCCTAATGTAATCATACTAACATAGAAATAACAATATGCAATGCTTTTACTATACCACACTATAATTAAAGTCCCACTTCCATCAAATCACCGGACGAGTTGGCCGTGTGGTTAGTGACGCACGAAGCCCACTGTCGGCAGCCTTGAAGATGGTTTACCGTGGTTGCCCATTTTCACACCAGGCAAATGCTGGGGCTGTATTTTAATTAAGGCCACGGCCGCTTCCTTCCCACTCCTAGGCCTTTCCTATCCCATCGTCGCCATAAGAGCTGTCTGTGTCGGTGCGACGTAAAGCAAATTGCAAGAAAATAAAAAAAACTATCATCAAATCACATTATTTTAAAATAGAAAGCCATAACGAAGAATATCGAGTTCTTGAAACTCTCCGTTTTCCCGAACGAGAGCTTAAATAAATACACTGACAGAGCAAATGCAACACCAAGAAGGAGTGGTCAGAACTTTATGCCAATTGCAGGGTAGACTGACGTCACTGAGGTATGCTCATGATGTGAAATGCGCCGCTGTGCTGCGCACGTAGCGAACGATAAATGGGACACGGCGTTGGCGAATGGCCCACTTCGTACCGTGATTTCTCAGCCGACAGTCATTGTAGAACGTGTTGTCGTGTGCCACAGGACACGTGTATAGCTAAGAATGCCAGGCCGCCGTCAACGGAGGCATTTCCAGCAGACAGACGACTTTACGAGGGGTATGGTGATCGGGCTGAGAAGGGCAGGTTGGTCGCTTCGTCAAATCGCAGCCGATACCCATAGGGATGTGCCCACGGTGCAGCGCCTGTGGCGAAGATGGTTGGCGCAGGGACATGTGGCACGTGCGAGGGGTCCAGGCGCAGCCTGAGTGACGTCAGCACGCGAGGATCGGCGCATCCGCCGCCAAGCGGTGGCAGCCCCGCACGCCACGTCAACCGCCATTCTTCAGCATGTGCAAGACACCCTGGCTGTTCCAATATCGACCAGAACAATTTCCCGTCGATTGGTTGAAGGAGGCCTGCACTCCCGGCGTCCGCTCAGAAGACTACCATTGACTCCACAGCATAGACGTGCACGCCTGGCATGGTGCCGGGCTAGAGCGACTTGGATGAGGGAATGGCGGAACGTCGTGTTCTCCGATGAGTCACGCTTCTGTTCTGTCAGTGATAGTCACCGCAGACGAGTGTGGCGTCGGCGTGGAGAAAGGTCAAATCCGGTAGTAACTGTGGAGCGCCCTACCGCTAGACAACGCGGCATCATGGTTTGGGGCGCTATTGCGTATGATTCCACGTCACCTCTAGTGCGTATTCAAGGCACGTTAAATGCCCACCGCTACGTGCAGCATGTGCTGCGGCCGGTGGCACTCCCGTACCTTCAGGGGCTGCCCAATGCTCTGTTTCAGCAGCATAATGCCCGCCCACACACTGCTCGCATCTCCCAACAGGCTCTACGAGGTGTACAGATGCTTCCGTGGCCAGCGTACTCTCCGGATCTCTCACCAATCGAACACGTGTGGGATCTCATTGGACGCCGTTTGCAAACTCTGCCCCAGCCTCGTACGGACGACCAACTGTGGCAAATGGTTGACAGAGAATGGAGAACCATCCCTCAGGACACCATCCGCACTCTTATTGACTCTGTACCTCGACGTGTTTCAGCGTGCATCGCCGCTCGCGGTGGTCCTACATCCTACTGAGTCGATGCCGTGCGCATTGCGTATTCTGCATATCGGTTTGAAATAAACATCAATTATTCGTCCGTGCCGTCTCTGTTTTTTCCCCAACTTTCATCCCTTTCGAACCACTCCTTCTTGGTGTTGCATTTGCTCTGTCAGTCAGTGTAAATAAATAAATAAATACATAAATAAATACATACAAATGCCCCATTAGCAAATACGATCATTGTAAGTACGTGAGAAGAGAATCGTAAGAAAACTTCCACGTATACAGTATTCACATGAAACAATCATTATAATGAATATTGAATTTTCACGACCGCATTGTAATCGAAACAGACTTTCATCGTATTAGGTCGTGGTACGCACATGTAGTACGTGTTGAAGAGATGTTAAGTACAGAACAAAAATGGCCAGCCGGACACCAGTGGGATCCGAACCCCTTAGAGTGTCTAAATTCTGAACGACCTGCCTGGAAAACCCTTCTATTTCAGCTCTTATAATAGAATGTTAGCAACATTTACTTTGCTATTACTATTAATAAAAAATAAGAATAATAACAATAATAAGGAGAAGAAGAAAAAGAAGAGATGTAAAGGTATATTGAATCATACACTGTTAAACGTCAAATGAGTTTCTTCGTTTTCCAGTATTTCCGAAGAAGGGACACAAGGTGACAATATCGCAAGCCCCTCATAGGCATAAATCCGCAAAAAGAAATATGTCAGAGAAATTTCCAATGAAATCGATTAGGAAAGGTTTCTTGTAAACGAGATTGAGAGATTAGTTCTAGATTTGATCGTCTTTGTCCCCTGGAATTAACCTGGTTCTCATTTTTTGTATAGGCTGAATTAAACCTAAGGGCCTTTCCGGAAGTGGAAATCTAATTTTTAAACTTTCGACTTCTTGACTGGGAATTGATTCTACGTCCGTCAAAGCGAACCAAACACACCTCGGCTCTCCTTGTGATGGATTCGTTTTACAGGTGATCATATCAATCCGGCTATTACTATCTAACTGGAGACAACCGGTACCTCCCGAAAATTGTATCTATTTTTCTTCAAGGCATCAGCATTAGTTAATTTACCTGCCTATATGATGACGAACGATAGATAGAACTTGTTCATGGGGCACAGGCTCACAGGACTTGAATAAGTGCTTTCAACTCTCTTGTGACAAAGCCAAAAATGGTAGACACACGGGAATTTTCCCAGTGCACTGCTTACAGCTGACACATTCACCGTCTCGCAGGTATTTTGTAAGTCAAGAATTACAAAGTGAATATTAGGGACCGAAACATTAGGTTCTTGACAAGATAAAACAATTGAAATAATAACATTAAGTTATTTATTAGACCACCTAATCAATACAAAATCGTCTTGGATGATTTACATAAATTTGTTAGCTAATAGTGGGACATGTTTCGCCTTCCCTGAAGGCATCATCAGCGATAGTCATAACCTTAAATTAAAAATAAGCGTCTAAATAACATGTATTAATGAAATGAATTCTAAAAATCTTGAAGAGATTTGAAGTAAAATAACATTAAAAATAACAATGATGGTTTGAAAATACAATGTGATGAGATACAATAGTGGAAGTATTAACAAAATTAACATTAGCAGGCTGCTAAAATAAGTACAATGGATAAAACAACAGATTGTTATTCAACAAGTAGTAAGATTGCATAAAAGTAAAGTTGATAGTCATGGCGGTTATAATTAGACGATGGCGAAAAATCTTATATAATCAAAGTAAAGAGGAGATTATTGATTTGATTATATAAGATTTTTCGCCATCGTCTAATTATAACCGCCATGACTATCAACTTTACTTTTATGCAATCTTACTACTTGTTGTATAACAATCTGTTGTTTTATCCATTGTACTTATTTTAGCAGCCTTCTAATGTTAATTTTGTTAATACTTCCACTATTGTATCTCATCACATTGTATTTTCAAACCATCATTGTTATTTTTAATGTTATTTTACTTCAAATCTCTTCAAGATTTTAAAAATTCATTTCATTAATACATGTTATTTAGACGCTTATTTTTAATTTAAGGTTATGACTATGGCTGATGATGCCTTCAGGGAAGGCGAAACATGTCCCACTATTAGCTAACAAATTTATGTAAATCATCCAAGACGATTTTGTATTGATTAGGTGCTCTAATAAATAACTTAATGTTATTATTTCAATCTAATATCATCAATACGGACCAAAAATGATATTTATTACATGTAAAGATAAAACAATTTAATGACAGATAAATAATACTTCGATTCATATAATTAAAATAATGAAAGCTTCTTCGTCGGTCAAACTTCAGTCATAACTAGCCTTAATAAATATTCACGAATTAGACAAATCGTTTCTATGAAAGTAGTCAAGTTCATTTTTAAATTTACAATTTATTGCCAGATCCATTTCTCTAACATTCGTTCCACTATGGACCTAATAAGGCGAATACAATAACAGAGAAACTTGGACGGGAGACGTCATAGGCTACAAGAGAAAAGAGCACGATTATGTACATGTACAATTCCATTAGAAAGAACAGAAAAGCTCTGTTGTATACGTTAAGTAAAAAAAAGACCGCGGAAAATTGTGTTAAATGTTCGTTTGTAAATTGGGTACTTGATAATTGGTACACATTGCCTGCAAAAAGAAAGTAGGGCCTTTAACAAAAATGTAGGTTGTTTTAAGAAAGGTCTCCAATATGAGGAAATTTCTATGTGATGTCAAATATTGTTAAGGTAGTGTTAAGGTATAGGAAATAATATAATAATCTGCGAATCTGCGAACGGATGCTTAGGTAAATTTGAAGCATCTATCGGAGTTGCAGTCCAGGGATCCATCATTGCAAGCAATTATTGAACGCTATAGGGAAGAATCTGAGAATGATGGCTATGTAAACCTAAAGTCTAACCCATCAACAACTGATTATATCTACGAGGATAACATTCTGTACAAGTTCATAGACAGAGTGAAGGAGAGACCAAGAGTTGTAATCCCACAGGAACTCATGTGCGAATTGATTTTGCACGTACACCGTATGATTGGTCACGGAGGAGTTGATAAATTCCCAACTACCATTAGAGAAACTTTCACCTGGACTGGACTCCCAAGAACCGTAAGGAGAGTAATTAGAACATGTGGTATATGCCAGAGAGTGAAGCATAGTTCTACCCTTTTGCATCAACAATCAGTCCCCGTGATACCAAACAGGCCAAGAGAGATGCAATAGACTTGTATGGAGGACTACCTACTGGCCGATTTGGAAATCGTTTTGTTCTTGTTGTTTTGGAAGTTATGTCAAAATTTGTGTCTCTAGAAAATATCAGGAAAACAAATTCCAAAACAAAGAGTCTAGAAAGATCAGGCATACCTCAGATGGGTAAACCGGCTAGCATACTAACGGATCACGGAACGCAATTCACATCCACCGATTTCTCAGAAGATTTGGAAAGGTTGGGTATTCAACATCGTTTCAGCTCTATACGTCATCCTTTAATCAATTACAGCGGAGAGATTCATGAGAGAATTATCAAATACTGTCAGATTTTCTGTTCTGAACGTTGTTGGGCTCAGGCTTCGTTTCTCCCAACAATTGCGAATTGTTTGAACCACACCTGGCATGAGTCTATTGGGAACGTACCCAGCGTAGTCCATATGAATGAATATGCAAAACGTCCGTGGGATAATATTAACAACAAGCTGGTGGAAGAAAGTCCTAACGCTGAAGAAAACATCGAATGAGCTCCGAAACGTATGAGGAAACAGGCAAAACGACGACTTAGAAGGATGAGGCATAAGCGATTCCATAAGCCAATGGAAGTCGAAAATCTTGTGCTTGTAAGAAAACCTGCGATTTCGGATCCAGCCACCAAAATTCTATTCTAATTTTTTCACCTATGGACATATGCAACAGATTGAGGACATTTTAGATAATAACGCCTACAAGATTCAAGGTCTGGCCTACGGAAATATTTCTATCTTCGGCGCATCAAATTTGAAACGATACTACACTCCCATCGTTAACAAGGAAGAGATCAACGTCATCTTGGAAGATAATGATGAAGAACATGAGCTGAGTGAATACGCATCAGAAGAGGAGTGGAAGACTGACAGCTGTGAGACGTATTACGAGGAGTATTTGGAAACTAAACAAACATCTTGGAGGAGGCTGTGTAAGAAGAACAGAAATTGCATTGAGAGCTTCTGCAAAATAATCTATTGAAATAGGTTTTTTGAGTGAGTGAATTTGAAATATGAGCTCCAAACGAAATTTCTCACCTTGCTCGAAATTTCTATTCTAAGTAAGGGGGGAATATAACCTTTCAACTGATTCTGAGCCAAACATGAAGGGATTATTGAGGTTCATAACAACAGAGAAATCAGTTGAAATCATAAAAAAGCATATATCCAGTCAATTTAAGTTTTTAGATTTCTCGATAATTCGGAACAACTCTCTCAGTTGAGTGTTACGTTTAAGTAAATATTTGATATGTGAAAATAGAATAAAATAAATTCGTGTCTTGAATTTCAATATTTTGAGGTGACGTCAACTACTGTTTAGTACTATTGCGTAATGTTCCTTTTCAATGGCCGTTTCTGTAACGCAGTCTATGGACTGGATTGAATAGTAGGAATTACACATGTCAGGATTACCGTTCACTTGCATTATTTATACATTATGTGCTCACTTATGGACACATGCAACAGATAAGTAGCTCTTTTAAGGAAACTGATTAAAACAGAATTGAAGAGACAACGGGATATGCATTATTGGGTGCATTCCATTGTCAATCGAGCATTCCCGCTCGTGAGATCGTCTTATTTCAAAGAGAATGTTACTCGACTCTTTGATGTGCAAAAAAAAGTTAAGTCGCGAGGAATCAATCAATCAATCAATCAATCAATCAATCAATCAATCAATCAATCAATCAATCAATCAATCAATCAATCAATCAACCAATCAATCAATCAATCAATCAATCAATCAATCAATCAATCAATCAATCAATCAATCAATCAATCAATCAATCAATCAATCAATCAATCAATCAATCAATCAGAAACGCCCACATCCACACCATTGTTATCAATGAAATGGGATATGCCAAAAAAAGGAATGAGCATCGTTTTCAAGAATGAAAATATCTAGTCATCATACTGGCTGAATCTGTGATTTGACTGTATGCCAATAAGCGTAGAAAACATTACGTGTGAAAGTTTAGTTCTCTAAAGAAAAAAACAAGGCGAGTGCCATAACAGAATATTGTTAAACTTATTTGGGTGTATAACATTGTATTAATACTTCACTGTAGAAGTTGCAGGTTAATCCATGAAGGAACGGAGGAAGGATCGTCCTATTGAAGTACTAACCAATATCAATATGCAGGCCTAAGCCGGGATGGAGTCCCGCCGGGCCTGAAAAATGTGGTATTATCGAAGTAACACCTGGATGAGAGAATGTCATATGTCCCGAGGATCAGGGTGTACAGGTCACATCTTTAGGAACTCATCAGCCAAGATAAGTACAAAACTTTGGCCTTTGTCTATTCTAATACACTGTACATTGTGTAGCTAGATTTTTCTCTTTACATTTATGAACATAATATTTTATACGTAGATGCAACTTGAGCGTCGCCGCAGAGTCATCCGTATATACGTTTTATAATGTTGTCAGGTGCACTTTTTCTCTTGAATGATAGTATGGTTGGGATTTAAATGGATGTTGTGCCGGTTTTATCTAAAATTGCAAATGTGCACTAGTGTCCAAAAGTTAAGCATAAGTTACGAGTAAGCATGGCAACAGGAAATAAACCGCAAATCGCATGACATAAGCACCTACCAACCGTACGTGTTCACTCTGTATAGGAAAGGAATGTTCCCTGCTTTGACTAGCGGCGTAACCGCAAGGTAAACACAGCCAGTGCCTGCGCTCCATGTTCCCTCAGTCGTGTTTGCCCTGTTATAGTGTGCGGAGTGTAGCCTCGTGGTGAACGTGACAACATAACGTCACAACGACGCCATTTGCACCCCGTTTTTGCAGGGTAGAATACTCGGCCGCCTGAAAGGAAGCCAGACACAGACCGAAGTCACCGTATCCTCGAATATGCTACAAAGTGTCATTTCCAGGCTTTGGAGACGATTTCTAGACACAGGAGATGTTAGCCGTAGGCCAGTACCGGGTCGACCAAGGGTAACCACCCCACAGCAGGACCGACGAAATCGGAGTGCATCTACAAGACAATTGTCGGCGGAACTTGCAGCCGTCTCAGTTGTTGCCGTTTCCCGGCAAACTGTGTACTGGAGGCTCAGAACAGCAGGGCTGTTTGCCCGACGTACAGCGGTGTGCGTCCCGCTCACTCCAGCACAGAGACGGGCCCGTTTGCTGTGGAGCCGTCAACATCGAAACTGGACCATGAATGAATGGAGGCATGTGCTTTTCACAGTTGAATCCCACTTTAGTTTGCAGAACGATTCCCGTCGCACATTAATCTGGAGAGAACCGGGTAGCCGAACATCGTGGAACGGGATCAGTATGGTGGTGGTGGCGTCATGGTGTGGGGCGGCATCATGTTGAATGGCCGTACGGACCTGCACATCTGCATGGGTGGTCCGAGGAACACTATTAACACTCGGAGATACAGGGATGAGGTACTGAGACCACATGTTCGACTCTTCCGAGGTGCCGTTGGTCCAGACTTCCTCTTAAAGGAAGATAATGCCCGACCGCACCGCGCTGCTCTGGTGGGTGAATTTCTAGCCTGGGAAAACATTCATCGCATGGACTGGCCAGCGAGGTCTGCGGATCTGAATCCTATAGAACATGCCCGGGATGCATTGGGGAGGCGAATTGCATTCCGTCAGCCTCTACCAAGGACCTTTAAGACCTTCGGATTTCCCTTTGCGACAAGATCTCTTGGATCATCTGATAAAGAACATGTCACGTCGCTGCGAAGCGTGTGTGGCCGTTAGCGGTAACCATACACCCTACTAACAGCATATTTTGTTGTGGAAGACATTGCCAAGGTTTGTTAGTTGTTGTCGAAGGTGTACCTTAGCTATCAGAAACTTTCTGAAATTGTTTTTTGGACAAGTTGTGTGACATATGGTGTGTGAGTAAGCTTCCATTTTATTATATTTTGGAGGTTAGGAGTTTTTCCTTTACAAGGCAGATATCTCCCATGGCCTGGCGATTCCTCATTAGAGAAATGTTTCACTAAACAGTATGGATTCGGATAAATAGAGTTCACGTGTGTTTGTAAATGAGAACATTTTCTTCGGCAATTATGAGCCAGTATATTTAAGTGAAAGCTTTAAATTTATATGATGAGCATATGAGATTATACAGAGTTTGTTGAATGTTAGGATCGTCGGTATGTTTTATGATGATGTCGTGTACGACTGTAGTGTTAGGTAATTTCTTGGAGAATATGTATTACCTATAATGTAATACGATCTTCGATAAATCCCAAAATGTTGATATTTGAATACGGTGGAAGAGATGCTCGTCATGTGAATCCCAAGCGTGATATTGCGAAATAGACAGGCAAACATGGTCTTACAATTGTACCGAGGGCGTACTGATCACAGAATAAAGTCTTCGAAATGAACATGTGAATAATTATCCTTGATATTTATGGGATACAAGAGAATGGGACAAGGTCTTCTGTGAATAATAACAGACATAAACAACATAATGCTATTTCAATAAGATATTTAAGTTGCATTATGAGTACGGGTAAGGTTAGGAGGATGTTACCCAGTGTACAATCTATGTGTCTTCCTTAGCCATAGTATTTGTGCATGCATTTTGCAGATTTTGGCGAGAAATGTCAGCAACTCGGAGGAGATAGAGTGGACAAATTTAGATGTTATGGTGATTTGATGATTTCAATTCATGGTTGTTCATTATGGTATTGTGTAGTTTTGAATATCCATTTTCTTCTAGGATGCAGCAGCTTAAAAAAATCATTCGATTTATGATCTGCGGTTAGCTACAGAGTCTAGTATTACGTGTGTTGTGATCCTTGTTTCGTTTCAGACTTTACGCCGTTGTTTTGTGATCGCTCTGGTTGTTAATTAGAAGCCGCTTGTTTTACGCGACTATTGTAAACGTTATTTTGATGCAACACTAAAGGACAAGGTTTTGCCCGGAATGGACACGAACACGAGTCTTTATACTGCAGCGGATTAAATAAATGAACTAACATATTTGCACCATTAACTTCATTTTAAAACCTTCAGCAACTTGTATGTTAATAATAGTAATTCATTGACCTACCTTCATTCAGATATTGCTGGACTTGCATAGTAGATCAGCCAGCTATCATTGTTAACGGCACCATCATATTGCAGCGCCACGTGAGCGGGAGAAAATAATAACCAACAAGAGAATTTAAATGTAGAAACTATGCCACTTGTCATATTCAGCATTTGCTAATTGTCTACTCACGGTGTGATCATTTTCTTTTATTGTTAATCATTTTTTATGCTGACTTGATATCATTAAATCGGAAAATTCTTCCAATTGAAACAGATCCTAAGTGTTATTATTTATGAATTATGATTTCTATTAGCCTCATATAGTTATAAGCTATAAGATTCCAAAATGATGATGCCAGCATAGCGATGATTATTATGGACTGTAACCGGTGCATAACAGAACCTTTACACCTACGAGTTGATTCTCATTGTATCTCCGTTGAGTAACGCAATAGTTTTTCGAACCCCGTTGTTGTGATTTTGAGTATAAACGGTTACACCGCTAACTTAATATGGCAGCCAATAGGGAATTTTGTACATCAATTTCATTCACCAATGAGAAAACTTTGATACTTATTTGACTGTCCAATGGAAATTGCGGGTGTGTCAGGGCTTCGACCCAGTGAAATCTGGAACCTTCCTTTCCGCTATAAAAGCAGCCGTTTGAGCCATGTTGTCTTTGATCGCTCCGGTCCAGCAATAGAGTGTGTTAGTACAGGAGGGAGGGGATGGCCAGCCTCGTCCATCTTCGGGAGGTCCACCAGCTCAGGGTAATGGCAGACATTTTGTAAGTAAGTAATAGTCTCAGAAATCGAGTTCGAGGGGAAGGTTTCAAAATTCTTTAGTAATGTAAGCTTCCATTTCTAGATGTAACCTTTCAAACCAGTCTAAAGAACTTAAGGGAACTCAGGGAATAAAGAGTGAGAACCGTCTTGTATTCCCTTTCATCTTGATATTGACGTGACTATGATTTTGTAATTTTTAAAATCTGCCTCTTAATTTTATAAATTAAAACTTTCTCTCCACCTAGCCACCTCCGTAGTATAGAATTACCCTCTGTAACGTCGGGCTATAAGCCCACATAGGATTTTAATGATGTTCTGGTGAATTCCAAAGGAGTGCAGGTGTTCTCCCGTAACATTTTGATTTTCAGCCAATAACCTTAACCTTTTCTTTTTAACTAATGTCAGGTAGAATGGGCACTTATCGCCTCTGTTAAGTTCACTATTTTCATTGTATATTTTTATGTAATTTCGACTGTTGAGCAAATAAGACAGTGTATACTGTTGGTTTTGTTAAATGTAGGGTGTGCCCTTAATAGTATAGGAACTTGTAAGTGTTGGAGAATAGTCTCCTAGAGAGTAATTGTGTGGAGCAAAGGTGCTCTTTTTCTACTATTGTACATTCTGGAACTCAGTCTCCTTGAATATTGATTGAAGGGTAGTGCTCTTGTTAACTTTGTATCTGGAGAGCTTCAAGCTCATGGTGTTATTTAATGTTGTCTAGGAGTTTCTAACATTGTTTCTCGAGCTCAGGGGCTAGACGTTTGTACCTGAATATTTGTTATGCCTCAGAAAAGTTTAAAATTTGAAAAGAAAAGGAAAAGACGGAAAAGAAGAAATAAAATTACTAATTATAAAGTTTTTAATTAAAATTCGGTCTGTTCCCTTTTTTTGCAATCTGCTTTACATCGCATCGACACAGAATAGGTCTTATGGCGACGATGGGATAGGAAAAGCCAAGGATTACGAAGGAAGCATCCGTGGCCTTAATTAAGGTACAGCCCCAGCATTTTCCTGGTGTTAAAATGGGGAACCATGGAAAACCATCTTCAGGGCTGCCGACAGTGGGGTTCGAACCCACTATCTCCCGAATACTGGATACTGGCCGGACTTAAGCCACTGCAACTATCGAGCTCGGTGGTCTGTTCTCTATCCACCCATTCATGTCTGCACCTTATTTCACCTCTGTCGACCACGGTATCCCCGTAACAAAATAAAGGTAAACGCGGCTCAACCTTGATGGTTACATGCTAGAAGAGAGCACTGGTACCTCCCAATCACTACACGCAAGTAAGTTTACATGATAGACAAAATATAACCCCCACCTTAGAACTGCCCCATGTTGCCTGAAACATCGTGTGAGGAGAACCTCACAGATCGTAGTACTGTTCACAATCCGATCCAGAATATAGGTACATAAGGTCCGAGATTACACCTATGGGTGCGAGATGGGCGATGATTGGTTGGTTTAATTTGAAAAGACAGTAGTGACAACTAAGAAAGAGAAGGCATAAACTTTCTTCCTGAACAGTTACAATACTCTACTGAAAAAGAGTACAATAGAAGCCAATAGGTGGCACTCGAAAATCAAAGGTAGTGACATCTGTTAATAAACATGAAAATAAAGTACTCTTCAAAAAGTTCAGCGTATTATGTAATCTTTCACCGTCGTTAGGCGTTTCAGGCGTTGCCTATCACTATGGAGAGGCCTTAATGATGGTACAATAATAATAATAATAATAATAATAATAATAATAATAATAATAATAATAATAATAATAATAATAATAATAATAATAATAATAATCATAATAATAATAATAATAATAATCATAATAATAATAATTGTTACCGTGTTTTGGTGGTAGTTATGCATGAAAGAAGGTGCTGGGTGGTGAATAGGTCTCAAGCTACTAAAGTGAAATTAATTTTAAAATTTAACAAGGTTATATTTTCTTTGCAAAATTAGGTAACAACAAATAGAACAGGTACTTAGTAGCCGAAACACGATTGAAAAAATACATTTACATAGGTACCCCATTTGGGGCTTCAAAAGTCAGAAACATAATTCTTGAGCAAAGAGCCCAACCTTACAACGAACACCATACAACAAAGGGGCCGAAAACCCCCAAACATGCCAGAAACATTTGCTTCCAATTACACCCAAAAGCCTCCTTGAGGCAGAGACACAATTTTCAATAAAGGGCAACTTCCCCTTAAAATACAAGCCTACCATAGGCCACTCCGAACTCCACCTTTAAGCTGTCCTCAAAGGACATATACACAGGGGTAAAATACCCAACCTACTGAGGTCTGTTAAATGACAAGAAGGTTAATACATGACCTCTAAAATACAATTTGAGAGGAGGCGAACTTGCACTCCTAATACACTTTGCTTAAGACCTACTTGGCACTAGGCCATTAATACAAGGGCTAATCCCATACTACAGAGGTGACTTAATAACAATTTACCTTACATTACGGAAGAATTGGTTGAGAAAAATAAGTTCACCTCAAGACGATGTGATTGGGAGCTCGAGAGGGTTAAGCACTCTCTATCCCGATATGTCGTTTGAAAGATAGAATAGATACCAGTAGTTTTTACATTTTAAAGGAAAGTTACATGGTGGAAGGCCTAGAACCCGCCCCGAAAGTTAAACTGCTGAGCTAGCAAAGAAAGAAGTTATTAATCGGCCATTACCTTGTTGTTGACCGCTGCCGAAGAAAGAGGCGCTTCCCGCCCCCTGCTATGTACTTAACACACTGAAAGATGGAACAGAAGTGGCGCAGAGACCCAAAAATCAGCAGTTTATATCCTCTCGTGGAAGGTTCTAGGCGTTAGGGGAAAGAAAACACCCTCCCACAAACTCTTTATTGGGTAGGACCCCGCAACAGATTCAAGTTGGGGGAAGATACACCAGATTGGTCAGAAATTAATAGAAGAAATTCGGGATTGGATACATTCATAACAAGGGGAAGAAAGGGGTAAATATTGCCAACTTAAACAATGACAGAAAGAAATTTAACAAAGAACAAACTCGTGACATTAAATTTTCTCCAAAAAAATAGTTCTTTGACTCCGCACTAGATTGCACTATTGTAGATCTTCAGTAGTGTCCTCTAGAAGAGAAAGTTCACACTTCTTACTTCAAGTGAAACAAAACCACATCAAAAATGACACAGTTCAAAAACTCAAAATTTTCCACGTGGTGACATCTTCTGAGAAAGTAGAGAATTAATAGCGTAGATAAAGTTCAGACTTCCTCCAGCAGAGGAGTTTCAACTGGCGCACGTTTTAAATTAGCGGAGTGGAGGTGTACCGCCCGGTACAATAATAATAATAATAATAATAATAATAATAATAATAATAATAATAATAATAATAATAATAATTATAATTGTTACGTAGATATCCGTGGTAGTTAGAGGTGAAAGAAGGTGCGGGCTGGAATAGGTCTCAACTAGAAAATTAAAGTTAATTTAAAACTTTAACAAAGGTTATATTTTTCAAAATCAACAATTAACAAAGTATAACAGGTACCAAGTAGCAGATCAACAAATTAACAAATTACAGTTTGTTACAAGATTTGGGCTTCGAGCCCCAAGTCTGATTCCTGAGCTCTCAGCTGACAACCACAATTGCTGAAGGGCAGAAAACCCCAAAGTACGAGGAACACTTGCTCCTAATTACAATGTTAAGGAAAAGAGCAGACCCGCTCTCAATTTTACAAGCCTATCAAAGGCTACAACAAACTTCATTTCTATCTGCCCTTATGGCACACAAGGAAACAGGGGTAACTAATACCCAATCTACTGGGCCTTCGCAGGAAGGAAAACAAAACAGGTTAAGTAAATGGCCCAAAATACAAAATTGAACGGAGGGGATAACTTGCACTCCTACACCAAGTTTTTGTCTAAAACGTATGTAGTAGTAGTAGTAGTAGTAGTAGTAGTAGTAGTAGTAGTAGTAGTATTTATTCATTCATCATGTCGTTTACATATTTACAGGACTCTGTTTTATATATACATAACTCTTCTAATAATGTGGCGCTAGGCTGATCATACAGGGGCTAATCCCAAGCTAGGGAGGTGACACGTATGATAAAACTTTCTATATTAATGAAGAGAAGAACGGTTATGAAAACGTAGTCACCTCCTTTTCAAAAATGAAGGGGAGTTCGAGAGGGAGAAGCACTCTCTATCCCCGCGTTACAGTAATTTATAGATTTTACCTAGGCAGAAAAGAATTTACATTTTAAAAAGGTAGGTTACATACTAAAGGTTTCGAACCCTCCCCGAGAGTTAAACTGCTGAGCTAGCAAGAAATGAAGATGTTAACAGGCCATTACCTTGTAGAAGAACTGCTGCTTGAAGAAAGAGGCGCTTCCCGCCCCCTGCTACATATTCACACACTAAGAGAGTTGTTACTGAAGTGGCACCGAGACAAAAATCAGCAGTTTATATACCCTCGTGGAACATTCG
Organism: Anabrus simplex; assembly: GCF_040414725.1. Lineage (NCBI taxonomy): Eukaryota > Metazoa > Arthropoda > Insecta > Orthoptera > Tettigoniidae > Anabrus > Anabrus simplex. The sequence goes on along the minus strand of NC_090269.1, from coordinate 169,568,509 downwards.
AGACCTTTCAGGAATGAGCAGACACACCCTTTCGCTTTTATTGGATAACAGCAAAAACTAATACACAAGACGAGGAAGAAGCACCTTATTGGTGGAAAATTAATTACATAAATTCCCGGTTGGTTGCATTCAAAACGGGCGGAAGGAAAGGATTTATATTGCCAACCCACAAACCACAGAACAAAATTTAGTAAAAATAAAACTTAGGAATACAATATTTCTTCAAGAAAGTTCATTCCATTGCACCAGAGTGTGTTACCATAGTTTTGGGTAGAGACATCTGTTAGAGATTGTCCACACCTCTTAATCGTTGAAAAACAAAAGGCAAATAAAAAAACACTCAGTGACATCTTCTGAATAACCATGGAATTAGTTCAGTAGTTAAAGTTCCAAGTTTCTCCAGTAGAGAATTTTCAATTGGCGCAATATTTGAATTAGCGGCGTGGAGGTGTACCGCCCGGTACAATAATAATTGTTCCGGGGATTTTGTGTAAGGAAGAGTTGAAAGAAGGCGTGGGCATGCCGTAAGAAAGTTGAGTACCCATTCTACGTGGCCTTATTTAAAAACGAAAGATTAAAGTTACTGGCCTAAAAGCAAAATGGTAGGGAGGCGAACACTTGCGCTCCTTGGAAATTATAAGAAATGCTTAAAACCCTATGTGGGCTTATGGCCCGACATTACAGAGGCTAAGCCTATACTACGGAGGGGACTACATGGAGAAAATTATTTAAGTTACAGAAATTACACGATAGATTTTAAAGATTACAAAATCATAGTCACCTCGATATCAAATTGAGAGGGAATACAAGAGGTTACCTCACCCTTTATTCCCTGATTTTGGTTAAGTTCTTTAGACATGTTTGAAATTTACATTTAAAGTTTGAAATTTGCATTTGAGAAAATAAAAGTTACGTTAATAAAGATTTGAAACTTTCCTTTCGAGAAAACTTTGAAAGACTACCACATATTTACGCCAAAACTGCCATTACCTTGAGCTGGTGGCCCGAAGATGGACGAGGGAGCCTTTCCCCCTACCTACCTTTCCACACACTAGACCGGAGCGATCACTAAAGACAACATGGCTCACCAGTCCTCGCCTTTTATAGCGGACAGGAAAGTTCCAGAAAACTCTGGGCTAAGGTCCTGAAACACCCACTATTCTAATTGGATCATTGAATAAATATCAGAAAATTTTGATTGGTGGATAAACAAATGTACACACTTTTTAATAGGCCAACATGTTACGTTGGCGGGAAGAGATAGAAGCATAGTAAACTTCAGAACATCAAAAACAAACACTAAACATTCCAGTTTAGGAAACCTTAGTACACAAAATTTATTTTGAATTTTAATAGTTCATCTTCACTCCAGAAGGCACAACTTAAGTTGATAGTAGCGACATCGGTTGAGAAATGTTCACACTATTTCCGAAATGAGCTTCAGATATCCTGATCTAGAGGGCCTTCTATAAGGCGCTAGTTTTAAATGCACGGGGCGGGTGTACCTCCGGTACAATAAAAATAAAAATAATAACAATAATAAAAATAATAAAAATGACAACAGCAAAATGAAGTGAATGACATGTGAAGATAAGAGATAGATTTTGAATCATAACGACGTCTATGCTTACAGCCAAGCCGTCAACACACTACTTCATTTGCTTGTATTTCACATCTCTTTCCTGACGGCATGCCTTCTCGCTCTGCTGAAGAAGGTTGGGAGAAAGGCGTGGAAGGATCTCTGAATTATTGAAGCTGGGGTGAACCATGGAAGTGCTCTTTCATCAGTCAGAATGGGAACGAAAGCTGAAAAATGAGATCGCGTGTGAACAGTGTAGCAACGTCCGGATGAATGGCTAAATGGGTAGTGTGCTGGCCTTTGGTCAGAGGGCTTCCGTATTCGATTTCCATAATTGGTTAATTTCGCTGGCACGGGGGCTGGATGTATGTGTCGTCTTCATCATCATTTTATCCCCATCACGATGCGCAGGTTGCCACGGGTGTCAAATCAATAAAACCTGCATCTAACGAGCCGAACTTGTTCTCGGACGCTCCCAGTACTAAAAGTCATAACACCGGGCGAGTTGGCCGTGCGGTTAGGGGCGCACCGCTGTGAGCTTGCATCCGGGAGATAGTGGGTTCGAATCCCACTGTCGGCAGACCTGAAGATGGTTTACGTGGTTTCCCTTTTTCACGCGAGGCAAGTGCTAGGGATGTACCTTAATTAAGTCCAGGGCTGCTTCCTTCTAACTCCTAGGCCTTTCCTATCGCATCGTCGCCATAAGACCTATCTGTGTCGGTGCGACATAAAACCACTAGCAAAAAAACGTCATGACGCCATTTCACTTCAGTGTAGCAGCCATAAAGCATTCAAAGGACGGTAACCTCAAATATGAAAGCGCTGGGTGTACTTTTATGTCATTAGTCTACAGCAGAGGAACTCACGCTGGACTTTGTGCACCCTCGGGCACACAGCATTTAAGTGAGCGGGCGAGCAATCAGTGTGTGCGCTTCAGCGACAGCAACGTTGTGGTTACGTCACAGGCCGTGAAGGTCAATGAAAGGAGAACCTTCAGTTGTGTATTAAGAGAATAGTGTATTGTCAGTGGAGAGAAATCCAGGTAAATTTCAACATATCTTACGTTATAAGAAATTAGTCGTTTCTGTTCTGTTTACGTATATTGACCCGATACAGCAGTGTACCGGTACCTCAAAATATTTTTGTATTCTACACAGTAAATTAAAATTTTTACTGTTATATTTTATAAGGGGTAAGCATATGCTTTAGAATCATTCCTAATATAATAAGGAATAAAGCAGACAACTTGTGGCTTCTTGTTGCTTGAGTTTAAATGATCTGATAAAATCATCAATAAATCCAGTCATGTTGACCGGGAATGACATTACTTAGATTATTGAATACATACTGTATATCTACTTGTTATTTACAGTGTTGTTCTTGGATAGTGTATATATGTGTCTTCACTAGCGCTGAAACTAACTCACTGTTTAGAGCTACTGTATAATCAACTGACGTCTGATGATACATTTTAAGTACTATTTTCAGAAATTCTATAGGCAGAGAAAGTCACATATAATTAAAACACTGTGTAAAATCAAGCATTAAACTTGTTGAAGTATGTACATATCTTTGTTTGTTTGTTTGTTTGTTTGTTTGTTTGTTTGTTTGTTTGTTTGTTTGTTTGTTTCTTTCTTTCTTTCTTTCTTTCTTTGTTTCTTAATCCGTTTATCCTCCAGAGTTGATTTTTTCCTCACTCTCAGCGAGGGATCTCATCTCTACCGCTTCAAGGGCAATGTCCTGGAGAGTCAGACTTTCAGTGGGCGGATACAACTAGGAAAGAGGACCTGTACCTCGCCCAGGCGGCCTCACCTGTTATGCTGAACAGGGGCCTTGTGGGGGATGAGAATATTGGAAGGGATAGACAAGTAAGAGGAAAGGAAGCGGTCGTGCCTTAAGTTAGGTACCATCCCGGTATTTGACTGGAGGAGAAGTGGGAAATCGCGGAAAAACACTTCGAGGATGGCTGAGGTGGGAATCGAACCCCCCTCTGCTCAGATGATCTCCCGAGGCTGAGTAGACCCTGTTCCAGCCCTCGCACCACTTTTCAAATTTTGGTGGGGGGAGGGGCGGCAGCTAATCGCACTAACCACTACACCACAGAGACGGGCGTATTATGTTTAACTGAACAAACAGAAAGCGCTTTACTGTTCTTCGTAGAATTTCTGCCATTTCCATCCAAGAAACTGTAAATCGTAGCTTGCGCTCTTCAACCCCGTAAATTTGTACATTGTAACACGAAACTTATAACATGCCAGTTTTCTTCGAATGTGTAAATATAGGAAAGTAAAACCATGTTTGTTAAGATAGACAGAAAAGCACTCTGAGGACACCCGACGGTGAGGTTCCCCCGAAAGCAGAGTCTAGTTAAGACGCGCGGCGACATCGCTCCGAGCATCCCACTTGCATGTGACCAACAGTATAGCCGTCCTGCCAAGCTACGTGACCATTTGATTGGACATTGAAATAACTAAAATACAGTTACGTGGCATTTTAACACCAGCAGCCTCAGTTCATTTCCACTATTTATTCTGTATGTGCTCAACTTTCTTTTCGTCAATGAGTGTATTTCTCTTCTTAGTATGTGATCATCACAATGTTGAAATTTTTCCTCGCATTTATGTTACCACTTGTATTTATTCAGTAAATGCAGTCTGAATAGATTGTAGTGAGTTATAAGTTCATTTTACAATCTGTGGTTATGAACGTATAACAAACAGCGCCAAAAGCAACGGTTTCTCGTGTCCGCTTGTGAACTTGTCTTGCCTGTACAGCAACAGACGAGCGATTGAGTAGCGTGCAACAGGCTGCCGGCACTCTTGTGTTCGATATAAGCTGCACGCAAGCATCTCCTCCTCTCAGGCCGACCAGGCCCTAAGGAAGTGGAAGGAAAAGAAGAAGAAGACCATCAGGAAGAAGAAGAATACAGCTACTAACATCCCTTCTTCTACTCCAGGAAAAACTCCACACTCCCCATAGCCGCGACATGCAATTTCCTCATTATCCCTCTCACCAACCCAGGACCCATTCCTCTCACCCGCCAAGCAGTCATAGAAGCCCTACAACCAATTATCAGTCACCACATTGCCGTCATTGAAGAGACGGACAATAACCACCTCACCGTCACCCCTATCAAAAACAAATCAATACCAACCATCCTCAAGAAACTCCAGCACACCCGTATCCCGTCCCCCCCCCCAATTCTAATCAACCCCAGACCAAATTCAACCAACCAACCAACGTGAACCACCACCCTCAGCCACCCTCAACAACCCCACAGAAGAGGACTGTAACCAAACAACACACCACACCCCTGCCGACATCCAGACCAACTCCCTCAACCAGAAATCTTAACCATTTCAGAAGCAGAAATCCAGACTAATCCCCCAGCAAAATCCGCAGCCGCTGCCACCCCCACCCCACCTCTTCCTCAGACCAACCAAACAGTACATACAGCTGGGTCAGTGGCTGAACTATCCACGGAAAAGGCCACAAACCCAAACAAACTCAAGTACCCAGACTAGGAACAGGCGTAAAAATCTGCCACTCAGTCACAACGGCGCCCAACATAAAACACACCCTCAGAGACTCGAACCCACACTCTACCACTACCCTCCCTAGTCACACAGTGCTACAATTGCCTCCACTTGTATCATTCTGCAGTTAGCTGCACTGAATCTACCCGCTGCAACAGATGCGGTGGTCAGCACCATCACTCTGTCTGTAAGATACCAAGGGACCAGCCAAAGTGTGTCAATTGCCAAAGCAAACACGCCGCGTCGCACAGTGTGTCGAATCCCATATCTAGGTGGAAAAAATTCACTGTCGCCAATCAAAGCGCAACCTGGCTCATTCGATAGTAAACAAACCAGATGTTGACCTTCAGTCTTTCTTTTCGCTTTCTGGTACGTAGGATGGAGGGGACAGGTGCTGAAACATCTTCCTTGCAGTTATCAACTGAGTTGATAGGAGGTGTCGGAGAGAATCGAACGTTGTGTTTCTAGTAAGTTCAACGAGGTGTTGTATTCTGTGGTTCATGGAATAGTGAAAAGAGGTATGTGTTCTCATTTTAAGCATAATACAAGCGTTCTGCAGTAAACAAGTTATTTACAGTGCGTTGTAAAAGGAAGCAGTTGTAGAAAATTAGATTGTTTTTACGATTTTCTCGAAAAAAACTTTATGAGTGCCTCATAGTGCCACTTTACTTTAAACGTCATTCGATGGGAAATTTAATGTAGATTCAGGATCTGTAGTGGTTTGGTTGCGCACGAATGTGCATGATGGTTTATTTTCTTATTTTCAGTGCCTACGTGGGCGTTACCGCGAGAAGAATATTTCAACGCGTGGCGGTCCTGTCGTAAAAAGGGGCATTTAGAAATCATATTTCAATATGTTATGGATAAATTAGAGCCTACAAATCTTACTGACACTCAATTTCTGGAGGTAAGAAACAAAATTAAATTGATATCCCGTAATATCAACAAAAATGGGAGAGTGCAGGAAGAAGAGAACAACGATCCCGAGAAAAATTCGGTGATTAGGGAAATGTGACGGATTTCATCGTGTTAAGTGAACAAGACGACATTGATCCAGCGTATGATCCGAAAACAAGTTGTGTACCTAACAAAGCCGGCCGTCACCCTAAGGAATTTAAGGACTCTTCCATAAAGACGAAGAAGCAAAATGTTTGAGATATTACCGAATAGCATAGTTTGGAGGAAGTCGCGTTTGCTGCTGAAGATTCTTTTCGATCAAGCGGGAAAAGATGAAGGCTTAATAAAAAGATATCGTGTATTACTAGCTGCTCTTTCTTCTGGCTCTGAAATAAATGTGAATAAATTCAAAGAATTTCGTGCGCAAACTGCGGCTTTGTATGTCAAACTATATCCATGGAATTATATGCCCGTAACTGTGCGTACCATATTAGTACACATTACTCAAGTAATTAAACATTTTCTTGTGCCAATAGGAACTTTATCTGAAGAAGCTCAAGAAGCTAGAAATAAAGATTGTCGGAGGTTTCGTGAACTTCATACTCAAAAATGTAGCAGCTTAAGATGTTGTTGATTACATCAAATCCGTTAATAAACAAGTACCGAACAATGCCACGTAAAACTCCTGGTAATCTACCTATGGAAGCTATTGAGTTACTTACTGACTCCCAAGATCCTTTCACATCAAATGAAGAAGACCAGTATAGCAACGACTACGATTCTCTGGACTCTACAGACGAATCAGGGGACGATTGAACATTGGACATGTTGTTGTTATTATGAACATGATGAGATTGATGAGGCAATTACTTGCAAATACTGTAATATGATCCTTTCACGTTTTTTATGAAATGTTTCTGAGTGTAATCTTAACCTTTTTTATATGGAAATATAATATATATAATATTGTTTTCGTGTGTAAGGTATGTTTTACTAAAACTACGTATTTAAAATACGTTTTCAATCTGGAAGAATTTACATACAATGCCTTCGTCTATTCCCTCAAATAAGGTGTAACAAGAATACTGGACTGAAATTCTCATTGTTATTCATATTTTATCCAGTTTTCAATAGTATGTTTACCACTGTTATAAACTATAATATACACATCCAAATCGTGTTTTTACTCCCGTAAATAGACGATTCTTTTGTTGCTTTCGGTCATTTTTTAAATCTCCCCTTGCCCCTCAACCCTATATATTTACCCCCGAACATCGTACACTTTAGACGATGCCAGATATGAATTCAGCGACCTCGAAAACGGTATAGTGCCAACTTTTAATAGGATCCCAGGACTATTAACGACGTTATTAATTTTTTCCACCTAGATCGGGGATTCGGCACACTGTGCGTCGTTCCCTGGCTGCCCCTATCTCAAAGAGGCAATCAAAAGGCACTACAAACACCAGCGCCAACGAACACACACTTTCCCTCCCTCCTGAACCTCAACATCCAACCCCCCTCGAACCCAGGACCACTAATACCTCCCCCGCCAAACCTAACTCAAAACCCTAGCAACATCCTCCAGCTATTTCTACTACTCCTCACTACCCAGAATTGGTCAGCCCAACCCACCACGCTCTAAACCAAGTACAATCAAGTCACCCGCCAAGTCGCCTTTCAATTCCTCTTGCTAACTACACCTAAGACTTCTTCCTCTTTAAGCAAACAACACCTCTGCTTTCTTCTACCTTAAAGCACTGGAACAATCTGCTAGGTCAGTTAAGCAACATCGGGCGTGGTCACTTATTGGATGGGGGACCTCCGTCTAATGTCTGCTTCACCTTCTCCGCACTGCTAAAAAAATGCTCAAGCACTAACATCGCACATGATTGTACGTGCGCCCGGTCATATTCTGGCAAATGAATGAGCACTAGAAATCACATATTCCAATTCTCCAACTATGTTAATGGAATGGGATCACTATGAATGTCAGGGCACTCAAGACCAGTTCGGTCGACGGCTCAATGCAGCGAACATGGGGATGGCATGGCATGGCCTCCTCCCAGGCCATCACATCTTCATTCTCCTCAAAGTAAAGCGTCTTATTTAGACTGGAGTTTACTGCATTAACAGTTAAAACCTTCAACTATGGACATGCGGTATACGTGCCCACAGTAGAAGAAAAAACAAGTGGATTCCTCACTAATCGTTCTCGGATTCAGCTTGTTGATAGTACACTCAACAAGTCATGTTCATCTTGCTGTGACCATGATAATTAGCAGTTGAGTCTTATAGCGGTCGGAGAAACCCCATATCGAAGGTTTGTGACAATCAATCAGTGACAAAATTGTGAATTTAGAATTGAGGTCAACACTAGTGAGTAGCATGGGAACTAATTACCAAATATATACTCGTCCAAAGCTGAAAAATCCTGATGAAGTCGGAATGAAAATATTATCGGTCTTGTTATTTATTTAGAAGGTTTTATACATACAAGTGAAGAGAGAACTGATAGCTCGGTCCAAGAACCACCTCATGTCGTAGTATGGAAAGAGATTTTCGATGTTTCTTTCCAGCTTTCGTTTTGACAACTGAGCAGACAGAGTGCTGTGGAGAGAGACTGATGCTATAGCACCTAAATCAGTCAACTATGATATATTAACTCCCAAAAATATTATTCGTAAGGGAAAATGAAGTAATGGTTGTAAAAACATAATATGTAAGTCAGTAGATGATGTAAAACATACAACTCTTTCGGTCAAAGTCAGCGCTAAGAATAAATGTTTGAAGTGAATTACATTTTTCTTCTTCTCCTTCTTAGGGACTTAGTGAGAATTTGGAACAGTCTTACGGTCGGATGGCCTTACCGACAACAATCCTATGTGGACAGTATCTGACTATGAGGTCAGATTTGGTAGCAGCTATGATCCTGCCTAGTGATGACAAAGGAATTCTGATTTATAGTCATGGCTTGTGGTAGGTGTCAGCAATATGTCTCTGCATCAGTAGTAACTTCACACCCCTCATATAGTTTTTGGTAGATAATCTTGGCTATGTTGTCATGACTTCGTACGCAGTCCCTTTGTGCAGGTACAGGGCATGTCGTCAGTGTACGGCCAATGGTTTCATTTTAATTTGGCGTAATAATAATAATAATAATTGTACCGGGCGGTACACCTCCACGCCGCTAATTTAAAAGTTGCACCTGTTGAAACTCCTCTGCTGGAGGAAGTCTGAACTTTATTGACGGTATTAATTCTCAAGTTTCTCAGAAGATGTCACTACCTGGAAATTTTGGAGTTTTTGAACTGTGTCATTTTCGACTTATTTTTGTTTTGCTTGTAGTAAGAAGTGTGAACTTTCTCTTCTAGAGGACACTACTGAAGATCAACAATAGTGCACCCTAGTGCGGAGTGAAAGAACTGTTTTTTGGAGAAATTTTTATTTCAAAAGTTTGTTTCTTGTTAAATTTCTTTCTGTTATTGTTTAAGTTGGCTGTATACCCCTCTCTTTACCCTTGTTTTGTATTTACCCAATCCCGAATTTCTTTTATTAATTGCTGACCAATCCGAGGTATCTTTCCCCAACTTGAATATGTTGCTGTATCCTACCCAATAAAGACTTTGTGGGAGGGTGTTTTCATTCCCCTAACGCCTCGAACCTTCCGCGAGAGGATATAAACTGCTGATTTTAGGGTCTCCGGGCCACTTCTGTTCCATCTTTCAGTGTGTATAGTACATAGCAGGGGGCGGGAAGCGCCTCTTTCTCCGGCTGCGGTCAACAACCAGGTAATGGCCAATTAATAACTTCTTTCTTTGCTAGCTCAGCAGTTTAACTCTCGGGGCGGGTCCGAAGTTTTTCCGTTATGTAACCTTCCTTAAAAATGTAAAGAATCTGGTATCTATTTTATCTTTTAAACTACGTATTGGGATAGAGAGTGCTTAACCCTCTCGATCTCCCACTCATATTGTTTTGAGGTGAACTTTTTTTCTCAACCTATTCTTCCTTAACATTATGTAAATTTGTTTCTTTTCTAAAGTCACCTCCGTAGTATGGGATTAGCCCTTGCATCAGTGGCCTAAGAGCCAAATTAGGTTTTAAAAACAAAGTGTATTAGGAGTGCAGATCGCCTCCTCTCAAATTGTTATTTTGGAGGTCATGTAATCAACCTTCTTTTCATTTAATAGACCTCAGTAGGTTGGGTATTTTACCCCTGTGTCTATGTCCAGTGAAGACAACTCGAAGGTGGAGTTTGGTGTGGCCTTTGAGAGGCTTAAAGTTGAGAGCGAGTGGCTCTTTTTGAAAATTGAGTGTTGTATGCCTCGTGGAGGCTTTTCAGTGTAATTTGGAGCAAGGGCTCCTAGGCATGAATGGGGTTTTCTGCCCCTCTGTTGAAACTTGTGTTTGGGGTAAAACTGAGCTGATTGCCCAAGCATTGTGAAGTCAGGGCGCGAAGCCCAAATCCTGTAAATATTGTAACTACCCTTTTGACTTGCTACTTTGTACCTGCCATGCTTGTTATTTCCTTATTTTGAAAAGAAAATATAACCTTGTTAAATTTTAAATTAATTTTACTTTCGTAGCTTGAGACCCGTTCACAACCGCACCTTCTTTCACCTCTACCTACCGCTAAAACACTGTAACAACAACAACAATAATAATAATAATAATAATAATAATAATAATAATAATAGCGCCATGAATAAGGCCTCTCGGTAAATTTTAAATTGTGTATTCTCGGACTGTGCATCCACCTCTAGAAAAAACTGTGAACTTGGTGAAATCATAGTAGTTTTTCCCTTCGAGGACTAGATGTCTCTGATATCAAAATGTTAGCGCAATCTAGAGTTCAAATCATGGAAAATGTTTGTATTTAGATGTTGTACATACTATCCACTTCCATTATTTATTTTAATTCTCTGAAGTTATCTAAACTGCAATTTATATAGTTCAACTAACAGAATACCGGTATCTTATATGAATTTCGTTTAACCCAGTCAACGTCTAGATGGTTCTGCCAAAACGCCTATATAAGAAGCGAGCTTCAGGATAGTCTGTCTGATCTGGCGGCAGCTTTAGTATGTGTGCTATGACCTCAGGAGAGAGGAAATCTCCTTCGGCACATAAAGAGGGGGGTTTCGGCATCACGACATTGTAATGAAGAAGGTATGTAGTCAGTTTTAAGTGAACTACTGCGTGTGAAGCTAGGAAAGATTTCTACGTCCCCTTTAGATGTAATTACTAAGTCACCGACTCTGTTTTCAAATTAAATGTAGGGCATTCTCTTTCAAATTGTTTTCGTCTTTATATTTTTATATTTTAAATTACTCTGGGGAGATAGTTGAAATAAAAGGAAGCACGAGTGTTTACCCTCGTTTACCTTCATCTTTTCAGCTATTTGAATTTCTTTTCGCTATCCGGCTTTAACATTTCAAATAATTAGTCACTCGGTACGGTAGTATGGGATTAGCCTCTTTGTCATAGGGCCGGACGCCCAATTAGGGATCATATTAATTGTGTAGTGGTAATTGTACAGAAGTGTACTACTGCTTTCTACTGTGATGATGGCCGAAGCAGTCATGGTTGAAAATTCATAGCCCATAAGTGGCAAACTGTAGTCTGATGTAAAACGAACTCCCGGGGTTGGAAACTCCTGCGTTGTAAATCTTATGGAAGCTAAGGGTTAACCTTTGTTGACTGTGTAAATTTTGGAAGGCGTTACCTCCCCCTTGCTAACTTCTCAAGACCTGAGGGACAAAGACTTTGACCTGCTAATTAAAGCGAGTTGTATTTAATTCATTATACTGTTGTAAATATTTTCAGCCTGCCAGCTGCTAATATTATAAAATTTTCGGAATTAATCTGTGTAAATTTCTAAGGCGTCTCAGACTTAACAGAGTATTGTAACTGTTTAGGGGTTGGCATAAGAAAGCTTCCGTCATCTGTTTATAAATTGCCACTACTGGTATTTCTAATTAAGCAAGCCAATCACCGCCCATCTCGCCTCTATAAATACTGTAAATCTTGGATCTTATGGATCTATCTGGATCTTATTGAATTCAGCGACAAATAAGGCTCTCCTCACAGGAGGCTGTGGACGAGTTAAGAACATGTAAGGTAGGCGGAAAGAATGTTTCCTCTAACACATAAATTCTTTGCATATGGTGACGGGAAAATACCAGCGTTCCCCTGTAGCATGCAATGGTTTACCTTTATTTTAATGTAGAATATTTCCATTTCATTTAAGTTCGTAATATGTAGGTTTCTATGCCGCCTGCGAACGGAGAGTAACCACCTGAACCGAGCTCGATAGCTGCAGCCACTTAAGTGCGGTCAGTATCCAGTATATTCGGGGGATAGTGGGCTCAAATCCCACTGTCGGCAGCCCTGAAGGTGTTTTTCCGTGGCTTCCCATTTTCACACCAGGCAAATGCAGGGGCTGTACCTTAATCAAGAACGTGGCTCCTTCCTTCCCACTCCTAGCCCTTTCCTGTCCCATCGTCGCCATAAGACATATCTGTGTCGGTGCGACGTAAAGCAACTTGTAAAAAAATGAAACCACCCGGGTGGGTATCATGTAATTTCTTAAGGATGTACGATTGTGGACCCTCGTTTCCCTTGTTCACTTAGCTTTTCTAACGCTTACATTTTATTTCTGCTTTTCGGCCTGTAAAGTTTCCTTCCTGCCTTAGTTACCAACGTAGTATGGCTTATCCTCTGTGTCACCAGGCCTTCTGCCCCATTTTTATAGTAATACATATCACGGGAATGCTTGAGTAGGTACAGCATCCCATTCTATTTTGTTTTTTTATTTGTCTTTATTTATTGTAGATTTTCGGCCTGTGGTATGAGCTTCTGCTCTGCATTTCTGGGTGTTTCGGATCTCTATTGTGTGTTGTTGCTTTCCCTCATAGTAAGAGCAGCGAGTCTCTAGTGGGTGAAAGCTGATGAGCTTTTAAATGTGAAGAATATGAACCCTAAGCCCGTGAGGTCATACTAAAACTAGTTGAAGGTTCGATATTCCACTAAAGGGAAACATTTCTTATTGGAAGCTAAAGGTTAGTTGTATAAATACTCCCAACGACTTTCTTTCTTACCAGATATGTAAAAAAAAGGAAAGTCATCTCCGTACAGGCCATGAAGGCCCTTGGAGTGGTAGAAGGTAAAGGCTACCACTATTCGTAACCTCGGCACTTGATGGGGTAGAGTGGTTAGCTCTACTCTCGGGCGCCTTTGCCCCCAGGAATTAACCTGCTACTCATTTATGGTGTAGGCTGAGTGAACCTCAGGGCCATGTAGCCATGTACACCTCCGGAAGTGGAAATCTCGTTTCCTAAATTTTACTACTTCCTGACGGGTATTTGAACCCACGCCCTTCCGGGCGAAAGAGCCTTTACCCCCTCGGCTAGGCAGCCCCTACCAGAGATGTACTGAAGATTAATAAATGAGAGCTCCTTTTCCTCTCTTTTTATGAAGCTCTAAATATTTTACTGTTAACGTTGCTGTGTTATCAAATTATTTTCTGAACCTCTGTTAGTTAGTTTCTGTTATTGTTATTTTCTTTGAAAAAAATATCAACCTAAACAAAAACCAAAAGAATGAAAATAACATTGAGTAAATGCATTCCAAAATCGAATGCTTTTGTGTTGTCATTTGTCCATTACCCTAGGTGTTGCCGTTTCTTTATCGACACTGACCTTGTATTCCACAACAGCAACAACAATAATAATTGTGAGAGTAGTAAGACCCCTCCATGAGTTTCAATTCTCACCTCATCACTGTCAGCAGTGAAATCAAACGAAGACCGTTTGAACCTTACTGTACCGGTTGGTACACCCCGACCCCGCAATTTTAAATTGTGCGCCAATTGAAACTCCTCTAGAGGAGAAAGCCTGAATTTTAAAAACTGTATTAATTCAGCAGTTTCTCCGAAGAGGGCTCTGTGTGAATTCTGATGTGTTTTTGTTTATAATTGATCAAGAATTGTGGGCGTTCTCTACTTGATGTCTCTACCAAAACTTTGATAACGCACTCTGGTGTAAAGGAATGAACTTTCTTGAAGAAACTTAGCATTCATAAGTTTTGTTTTCACTAAATTTTGTTCTGTGGTTTGGGGGTTGGCAACAGTTATCCTTTCTTTCCGCCTGTTTTGAATTTAACCAATAACTAATTTTTGTAATTAATTTCTGACCAATAGTGTCTTTCTTTCTCGATGTTGATGTGTAACTTTTAGCGACCCAATAAAATTGAGGGGGTATGTCCACTCATTCTTGAAAGGTCTCGAATTCTCCACGAGGGTATAAAAACTGCTGATTTTCTTGTCTCGGAGCCACTTCAGTAACATCTTTCTTAGTGTGTGAATATGTAGCAGGGGGCGGGAAGCGCCTCTTTCTTCCAGCAGCAGTTCATCTACAACGTAATGGCCTGTTAACACCTTCATTTCTTGCTAGCTCAGCGGTTTAACTCTCGGAGAGGGTTCGAAACCTTTAATATGTAACCAATTCCTTTAAAATGCAAATTAACTTTTCAGTGTAGGTAAAAACTTCAAATCTCTTTTACTGTAAAGCGGGGATAGAGAGTGCTTCACCCTCTCGAACTCCTCTTCATTTTGAAATTGAGGTGACTACGTTTTCATAACCGTTTCTTCTCTTCCTTATGCATTAAAGTTTTCTCATACGTGTCACCTCCCTAGGTGGGATTAGCCGCTGTATATCGGCCTAGAGCCACTTAGGTTTTAAAAATGTGTATTTAGGAGTGCTGTTTCACGCCTCCAGTCCTCTCTGTACTTCGGGCCAGTAACTTAACCTGTTGCGTTTTTTTTCTTTGCGAAGGCCCCGGTAGGTTGGGTACTAGTTACCCCTGTTAATTCATAAGGATGCCTTAAGGGCAGTTGAGTGTGAAGTTTCTTGTAGCCTTTGAGAGGCTTGTAAAATTGAGAGCTGGTATGCTCCTTTCCTTAACATTGTAAATAGGAGCGACTACTCCTTGGCACGATGGGATTTTCTACCCCTTTGTACATTTGGTAACTTGGTAAAGTCGAGCTAATCGCTCGAAGATTGTGAGTGTGGGGCTCGAACCCCAAAACCTGGAAAAAAACCTGAAACCGGAAACATTATTTTGTACCTGCCTTACGTTGTTATTTCACCTAGTGGAAATTATTGAATGTTGTTATCTGTTATTTGTTAATTTTGAAAAGAAAATATAACCTTTGTTAAAGTTTTAAATTAACTTTAATTCTGTAGTTGAGACCTATTCCAGCCCGCACCTTCTTTCACCTCTGCTGTTCCACAGATACCTCGGAACAAGTGGTAGCAGAGCGTGGTTTAATGGGTCTCTAGTTAGCCCGTTTTGTCGGCTAAAGATTGTTTCTTTTGAACTCTAACAATTATCTCCGTCGCTGGAATTTTTCGATTTTCTAAATTTGTATGTCTTTTGTCATCATGTCCGGCCCTCATGATGTCCTCCATCCTATCTATTTGCGTAAGGAGGAATTACTTTATGAATTATCTATTAGAAACGTTCAATCTGGAGGCACGGTTGCGGTGGATGCCAATAAACTTAAAGATTCCCTTACTTTGGCAATTACCTCCCCAACGTTTGGAGAGAAAGAGATTGACGACGCTCTCTCCACGATCAATGACAATATTACTGAATTAACATCTGTAGTTTGTTTTTTTGAAGAAGGGAACACATCCCCTTACCAACTTAAACGTTTGCAAGCTCGACTATTCCATTTTTATAATAGGCTTAATGATCTATTGTCTCTCAAATTGAGTGACATTCAGGGAATGGAGGCCAGTGCCCTCATTGAAAACATTTCTAAATTGTCAAGTACTGTTGGTGAATTGTTATCGGGGGTAACGGCTCCCAAAAATGACCCGCCCTTGGCGGTAAACACTGTTAGCGAGGAAACTTCTTCCAAAGAGGAAAAAAATGGAACAGCTGCGGTTACTCAAAAGGCACCTGCCCCTCTAGAAACCGAGCCTGATCGTCGGCCCTCAATTCCGCACTTCTTTTTGAATAATGCTCCCTCCGAGCCTCCGTCACCCCCTAGGCAGTTCCCTACTATGTCACCTGGGTTCAATAGTTTGCCTCATCCATTAGCCATGTTACTTAGGGGTATTTCCAAAATTTCGGTTAACTCTACTAGTGATGTAATTTCATTTTAGAGATTTTTGGTCGAGTTCCAGGATCATGCTCTAGTATTTTCCCTCTCTGCTTCGCAAATTCTTCAAATTATTTATCCGTATGCCATAGGTGTCCTCTCAGACAAAATAGTTAGAGCAATTGCTGAACAGTCATCAATCGAAGACTTTCACGCACACCTTCTCGCAAACTTCATTCCGGCTCGAGCTAGGTCATCTCTTATTCAAAAGCAATATTATCGTGTACAGCGTCTGGATGAAAGTCTTGCCGACTTCATCCAGGATATCAAATTCTATACCAGGGTGTTTGCTCTTCATTTTTTAGAAGATCAAATTGTTCATGCTATTGTGGAAGGAATATCACCATCCTATAGGTCATATTTGTGTTTTGCGGCGCGCCCGCACACCTTTTCTGAGCTTGAAGCAATGGTCGTATCAGCCGAAGGGGTTAGATATGCTGATACATTACGAGTCGCGAGGGAGCCCCCTCCGTCATCAAGTAACTTTCGGCCTACAAATCGCCGAACCGTCACAACCCGCAATTGTTATACCTGTGGGTCGCCCGACCATCTGCGAAACAAGTGTCCATTGATTAAATCCAGTAGGACGAATAATGGAGCAGGGTCATCCCAAGGCTGTTTTAAGTGTGGCTCATTTACTCATATCTCCAAGAATTGCCCAAATTCAAATAGCACCCCCTCCTGCTCAACTGCTGGTGCAACTTCCACCAACACCAAGAATCAAAAGTGACTAGCGGCTGCGGCTGAGTGGACAGATTCATCCTTTGAACGCTCAGCCCCTGTTAATTCCGACGATATTGTAGGGAAAAAATCAGTTTTCCAACTTATCATTGAAGGTCCTAAAGAATGTTTAAGGATTGCGGCGGATTCCCCCGCACCAGTTCCTTTTCTTAAAATTGAAGTGAATAATGAACCTGTAACAGCCCTATTAGATTCTGGCAGTGTGGGTTCCATTATTTCGGCCGAGTGGTACTCCCAATTGAAATCTGTTTGTAAACTTCCTCATTATTGCTCGTCTTCGGTTCAATATGTTTCAGCTAATTCATCTCCATTAGAAATTTTATGTTCTCTAAATGCCAAAAAAGCATTTTTAAATTGACTTGGATATTTAAACTGTTTGTGGCTAAGCACTTTTCTTGCCCCATTATATTGGGAGCAGACTTCATGTCCCACACTGGTCTAGTGCTCGATCTTCAGAGCAAGTCGTGCACGCTCAAATTTGCTTCGAATTGTAAAATCCCCTTATTGAAATGTAGTTCTGCGTCCTGTTCATCTGTTTCGCCTACACAGGATGAAATGTTGTTAGATCTTAGACATCTACTTGAGGAGCAGGCTGATAATATTCGTAAGTTGTGTCAGTCGTTTCCAGAGGTTTTCTCGGATACTCTTGGTGTTACTGACCTTATTGAATACAAGATTGAGGTGACGGATTCGGTCCCTGTTACATTCCCGCCTTTTAGGCTGTCTCCACCTAACATGAAAGCTTTGAACGAAATCATAGATCAGATATTGAAGGATGGTATTATTCAGCCCTCTAAGTCGGCGTGTTCTTCGCTTATTTTTCTATTCCCGTAACCCCAAGGTGGCTACAGGCCTGTGATTGATTATAGGGCTCTCAATCGGAAGGTGATGTTACAATCTGTGCCCGTTCCAGACCTTCATTCTTGTTTTTCATGGTTTCGCAAAGCTAAGTTCTTCACCATCTTGGACCTCAATCAGGCGTATAATCAGATCCCTCTAGCTGAAGAATCCAAACATCTGACAGCTTCTGCCACGGATTGGAACTTGTATGAGTACAACTGCGTGAATTTCGGGCTCCTCGCGGGAGCAGCTGGGCTTACGAGGCTACTAGACGATGTCTTCTCCGACATTAAGTTTGAGTACTTGTACCACTACCTTGACGATGTCGTCGTATTTTCGGAGACATTCGAACAACACCTAGATTATCTGAAAGAAGTTCTCAATCGCCTTCGTAAGGCTGGGTTAACTGTGAAGTTGTCCAAGGTCGCCATCGCTAAGCCTTC
The DNA here is from genome assembly GCF_040414725.1 of Anabrus simplex. Taxonomy (NCBI): domain Eukaryota; kingdom Metazoa; phylum Arthropoda; class Insecta; order Orthoptera; family Tettigoniidae; genus Anabrus; species Anabrus simplex. Next base: position 169,550,305 of record NC_090269.1, on the reverse strand, counting down.
CATGTCATTTCTAGGGCACATTGTCCCGCCCGATGGTGTCGCAGTGGATCATACTAGAAAACAGGCCATCCGTGATTTCAAACCTCCTAAGGACATCAAAGGTATTGCCAGATTCATTGGCATGGTGAATTTCTTCAGGAAATTTATTCCTAACTTCGCTAACAGAACGGCGCCCTTGAACCTTCTTCGTAGGTAAGGCGTCAATTTTGAGTGGGGGCCTTCTCAACAAGCCGCTTTCGAAGACCTCAAATTAGCTCTCTGTAATGCCCCTGTCCTCGCTATGCTCGATTTCTCTAAGAAATTCATCGTCCAAACCGACGCGTCGGCGTCGGCGGTGGCAGCAGTCCTTCTTCAAGAGACTGAACTAGGGAGGCGACCCATCGCCTACGCATCTGGGACACTTTCGGCTCAAGAAGCCAAGTATTCCCTCTATGAACTTGAGGGTTTGGCTGTCTTGTTTGCTCTAGAAAAGTTCCGCCTCTATCTGGAACATGTCAAGTTCGACTTGGAAACGGATAACCAAGCCTTAAGCTGGGTCCTAGCTAGGCCGCGTCGTACACGTCGTATAGCCCGGTGGGCCATCCGAATTTCTGCCTTCCAGTTTGACTTAGGCATATTAGAGGAACTGAAAACGTGGTTGCTGACGGACTAAGCCGTATGTTTTCTAATGATTTAGAGACCCTCGAAGAGGTTGATAGTTCTTCACCTCCCGAATCCATACTACCTGTGGTTAATACCATTCTAACACATGCTCCCATGTTGTTTAGGGATCTTGAAAAATACCAACGTGCAGAACCAACCCTGGCCCCAATCATGGAAAGCTTTCTTCTGGGGAACATGTCGTCCCTTATGTACTGAGGAATGGTGTTTTATGTTGCCCGTCGCGGCATGATAATAAGATGAAAGTGGTGGGTCCAACCGTTATTGTGCCCATGATCTTCAAGTACTATCATGAGACCCCATTAGGGGGGCATTTAGGCATCTTCAAAACTCGTGAAAAGATCCGTGAAATGTTCATCTGGAAAGGTATGGACCGTGAAATTCGTGAACTAGTAAAGGCTTGTAAATCTTGCTTGCTTAGTAAACCCACCATGTCCACCATGGTTGGGCTATTGTCTTCTCATCAAGCATCGCGCCCAATGGAACGTCCGTATATCGACTACGTCGGACCCTTTCCCCAGTCAAAGGTGAATCCTTGTGTGTGTGTAGATGGCTTCACTAGATTCTCTTCGTTATTTCCGACTAAGCTGGCTACCACTCAGTCCATCATTTCCTGTTTAAATTCTATCTTTGCTTCTTTTGGTCCTTGTTAATATATCGTGTCCGACAACGCTAAAGCTTTCACTTCAAATTTTTTCCGTAAATTTTGTTTTCTAGCCATCTCGCATGTAACTACTTCTGCGTACTATCCTCAACCATCTCTAGCTGAACGAGTCAATCGTTATCTCAGGTCGGCTCTCATTGCCTATCATCATGAAGATCATTCTAGGTGGGACAAGTCCTTGCATTGGTTAGCTTTCGCCTTGAATTCGGCGGTTCATGAATCTCATAATTTTACTCCAGCTTCCTTGATGTTTAAGTTTGTACCCAACACGCCGCTTTCTAACCTTTGGTCTCTTAGTGACATTCTGCCGGAGACAATAGATCCAGATAATATTAGAGATCTTTGGAAGAAGGCTGAGGCCAATCTTAAAGTTTCTCATGAAAAGGTTAGGGAAAGATATGATCGTGGACGGAGACTAACCCATTTGAATGTAGGCGACCAGGTTATGGTCAAGAATTTTGTTCCCGCGGGCAAGCTTGCCCCCAGATTTCATGGGCCGTGCATCATTTTAGATTTCCTTACCCCGGTGACGTTGTTACTAAGCAATCCAGCCACCGAGAGGAATTTTAAGGTTCACCTGTCGCAGGTGAAACCTGTGTAATTTCCGTGCTAACCTTGTCTTTATAATTTTGTAAGAATTCTGAAGGTTATATTTTTGGTTTAATTTAAAGCCTTCTGCCTTTATATTTTTTCATTTGGTTGAATCTGCTTTGCATCAATTTTGTAAAACCCCCTCCAAGGGTACTCTGCTGTCCTTTCCATCCGTCCATTACCACGCTCCCGTCTCCTGCTAAACCAGACCAGTGGCATAATGAAATAAAAATTTCACGCCGCTGGCCCCTCAGCCTCAACTCCAAGACCGTACCCTAAAACATTATACTTCTACAAAAATTCTGCCGCCGAGATCTTAATGTTTCAGTGCCCCCGCAGCAGTGCGGCGCCGTACCGCCACTGAGGTGGGGTACGGGCCCACTCCACTCCAGTGAGATCAACCTGTGTACGATGAGCCGGAGTCCTCCTCCCGGCCCAGGCTGATGTGCGGCGCACCACCTGCAAACTGCTCGTTGACTGTAAACAATAGTCGCGTGTGCGGCGTGCTTCCCCACGACTACCCCTCTCATAATAGCGGGAGAAGCGTATCTCTGCGTATTTGAGGGGTCCGAGCGGCCTCAGTGATACATCGGCAGCGGCGGCAGGACTTGCCGTCAAGATCAAGCAGCATGCAACAGTTACAGGGACATTTTACATCTGCATTTAACGCATTTCGGCTGCAGCTCATCCATGATGGCTTACAATATATCCCTTGTAAGAATTAATGTTTTTGGTTTCGGCATACTACCACTTTGAAAATTTGAATAACTACAACAGAGACACTCTCAACCCGGAGTTCAACTAACTCCTAATTACTTCAAAACAAAGGACAAAAAAAAGAGAAGGGGTTTTTGATGCTTTAAATGGTTGTTGCTTAAATACGGCTAAAGACTTTGAAAATTTTTAAAGTCTCCTCCAAAATTCTTATTCAAATCTATTTCAAACGCGGCTGAAATTTCATTAATGTCACATTATCTACAACCATCCGGGACATCGTTTTGGAAAATAACTTTCTTCAACTGTTTTCTGTGTCAGCCTTGGAAGGTCTTTTGGGGGGGGGGTTCTGTACCGGTTGGTACACCCCGACCCCGCAATTTTAAATTGTGCGCCAATTGAAACTCCTCCACAGGAGAAAGCCTGAACTTTAAAAACTGTATTAATTCAGCAGTTTCTCCGAAGAGGACTCTGTGTGAATTTTGATGTGTTTTTGTTTATAATTGATCAAGAATTGTGGGCGTTCTCTACTTGATGTCTCTACCAAAACTTTGATAACGCACTCTGGTGTAAAGGAATGAACTTTCTTGAAGAAACTTAGCATTCATAAATATTGTTTTTACTAAATTTTGTTCTGTGGTTTGGGGGTTGGCAACAGTTATCCTTTCTTTCCGCCTGTTTTGAATTTAACCAATAATTAATTTTTGTAATTAATTTCTGACCAGTAGTGTCTTTCTTTCTCGATGTTGATGTGTAACTTTTAGCGACCCAATAAAATTGAGGGGGTGTGTCTACTCATTCTTGAAAGGTCTCGAATTCTCCACGAGGGTATAAAAACTGCTGATTTTCTTGTCTCGGAGCCACTTCAGTAACATCTTTCTTAGTGTGTGAATATGTAGCAGGGGGCGGGAAGCGCCTCTTTCTTCTAGCATCAGTTCATCTACAAGGTAATGGCCTGTTAACATCTTCATTTCTTGCTAGCTCAGCGGTTTAACTCTCGGGGAGGGTTCGAAACCTTTAATATGTAACCAATTCCTTTAAAATGTAAATTAACTTTTCTGTGTAGGTGAAAGCTTCAAATCTCCTTTACTGTAAAGCGGGGATAGAGAGTGCTTCACCCTCTCGAACTCCCCTTCATTTTGAAATTGAGGTGACTACGTTTTCATAACCGTTTCTTCTCTTCCTTATGCATTAAAGTTTTCTCATACGTGTCACATCCGTAGCTTGGGATTAGCCCCTGTATATCGGCCTAGAGCGACTTAGGTTTTAAAAATGTGTATTTAGGAGTGCTGTTTCACGCCTCCAGTCCTCTCTGTACTTTGGGCCAGTAACTTAACCTGTTGCGTTTTTTTTCTTTGCGAAGGCCGCGGTAGGTTGGGTACTAGTTACCCCTGTTTATTCATAAGGATGCCTTAAGGGCAGTTGAGTGTGAAGTTTGTTGTAGCCTTTGAGAGGCTTGTAAAATTGAGAGCTGGTATGCTCTTTTCCTTAACATTGTAATTAGGAGCTACTACTCCTTGGCACGATGGGATTTTCTACCCCTTTGTACATTTGGCAACTTGGTAAAGTTGAGCTAATCGCTCAAAGATTGTGAGTGTGGGGTTCGAAGCCCAAAACCTGGTAAAAAAAATCCCTTAAACCGGAAACATTATTTTGTACCTGCCTTACGTTTTTATTTCACCTAGTGGAAATTGTTGAATGTTGTTATCTGTTATTTGTTAATTTTGAAAAGAAAATATAACCTTTGTTAAAGTTTTAAATTAACTTTAATTCTGTAGTTGAGACCTATTCCAGTCCGCACTTTCTTTCACCTCTGCTGTTACACAGATACCTCAGAGCACTTACCATGGGAACTAAGTTTAATATATCATCACAATATGTTACCTCTATTCACTGTAAGTGCCATCTACTGTATTGAAGTGCAACTAACTTGGCCAGGAATGTTCAAGTTTTAGGGTGTGATAACCTGATATCCTTCAGTGCTTTTGAGTTACTACTACTGTACTGATTAATCAACCAATGAGATTACTGTCTTATGATGTCATGCTCCTCCAATCAGACTGCTTAATTTTATCATGTTATAGAAATGTCACCCAGCCCCCTATGTATTGCTGTGAGTTCGAATCTTAAAGGGTCAATCTTCATCGGGACTTTGAGAATGCTGCGTTTATTGATGTGGTCTCCCTTTGCATGATGAGTTTGGGGCTAGCTTCGGCGTAGTGATGGCGGCATAAAGTAAAACGGAACTATCATCAACTATGTGAACTTTATCTACGTGTGGCAAAGGGAAGATTCCGCAGTTCCCCTTGCATATAACTGTTAGGTCGATCTGCGTTTCCTCATATTTTAATGAAGGGTTTTCTTTTACTGTTAGAACTTGAAATTTAGATTTTCTAGGCAGTCTACGAACATAATATGACACCCCTCTCGAGGACTATATAAAATATAAGGACGCACGGTGTGTACACTCGTTTCTCTTATTCATTTTATTTTCTGGTGACTTTCCTAATTCTAAATTTTTATAACTTGTTTTTAGGACTTAATCTTTTCATTCTATAGTCACCAAGTTGCGTGTCACTGTGAAACGGGGCCTTGTGTCCTATTAGGTTTTATAACGAGTCTTGTCCTAGGAGTGCTCGAGTGGGCTCATCCGTCATGTTATCTGACTTTCCATTAGCCTTTATTTTGCATTTTCAGCCGTGTAGTATGAATTTCGACTTCCGTATTTTCTGGATTTTTCAATCACAGTTTCGGGTGTGGCTCCCCTATGAAATAAGGGTAGCGAGTGTGGCAGCTAAGATTTAAAGAGCAGAAAGTGGAATTCTGTTTAATGTAAATAGAGATGTTTTGACGTGAAGTCATACATGTAAATTCATTTATCTAATGAGAAATCGAGGTCCATTAGGCCACTGTGAACTGCGAAATGTAAATTGTGGTACAGGCTTCAGTATCCCTCTTGGTAACTTTGCTCTAGAAGCCTAAGATTCTACCTTTTGAACAAAGTAAGGTCCTATTTTCCCTCAGATGGGAAACTTAATTTGTAAAGGCAAGTGCCTCGCCGAAATAATAATGATTATTTGTATATATGTATATATAAGACCTATTGGTCTGTTTTCTACACTAAGTCTTGTATGGAAATGGGAGCTCATTCTCCCCGGTTGTGAATTAGCTAAGCTTCTAACCTTGTCCGTTTGTTATTTGTTATTAAATATTTATATTGTTGTTATTTTCTGAAAAATCTTTCTCCAGCAAACAAAATAAAATATTCATTGATAATAAACTTGTCAAAATTTTATCCTTTGTTCATGCCTTGTCGAGCCATTTACCCCTCGTGCTTCTTTCCGACTCCTCTCCACTGTTATCTCCGTATCAATAAAAATAATTGTACCGGGAGGTACACCTCAACTCCGCACATTTAAAAGAAACGCCTAGAGGAACGCTCTCTCTCCTACTAAACTTGAAACAGCTACTGCATGAAGTTGGGACATTGACCAGAAAATGTCACCATTGAATTATTGAGTAATGTGTAATTTTAAAGTTGCCTAAACTGACCGGATTCATTTGTTTTGTGTTTGATTACTTCAAGAAGTTTAAACTTTTCTCTATAGATGTCATTACAAAAACTGAGGTAATGCACTCCGGCGCAAGGTAAAAGAATTAGTGATTTAAAGAAGTTTTGTGTTCTTATGTTTTCTCAACTAAATTAATGTTCATTTATTTTGTTATTTTAAGGTTTGCAACACTTCTTTCTAATTCCGCCAGGTTTTTAATCTGGCCAGTCACGAATTTTCTGTAATTATTTTTCAGCCAATAATAGGTTTCTTGTACCATTAGAATTCGGCCAATACAAAATTAGAGGGTGTGTCCGGATTTAGTTCAGAACCCTCTCGAACCGTCCCCTCGGGTATATATGCTGCGGCTTTTTCAGGCTACCCTGTCTTACTGATCATTGTCTTACTGAGTGTGTGTGTGTGTTAAGATAGGAGGTGGGGCGCCTCATTCTTGGCCAGGCAGTTCATCAGCCCAGGTAATGGCCACACGTCATATCTCTCTGTAGCTACCTCCGCAGACTTACAGGAGGGGAAGGTTCGAATTTCTACTATGTAACCACCAGTTTTCTAACATCTAAACCCTCTTTCGGCTAATGTAAAAATTTCATAAAGACTTTAATTTTAAATCGGGGATGGAGAGTGCGTTACCCTCTTGAGTTCCCCTTCATTTTAGTTTGAGGTGACTACGATTTTGTAACTGTTTCTCTTTTCCGTGAAGCATTAAATTATCATTCATTCTAGTCACCTCAGTAGCTTGGGATTAGCCCCTGCATCATCAGGCCGCGAGCCCAATTAGGGTTTTATACTTAATTTTCTAGGAGCTCAAGTGTACGCCTCCATACATTTTGTTTTCCGGCCAGTAATTTAACCTGTTCTCCTTTCCACGAAGGCTCAGTAGTTTGGGTAATAGATACCCCTGTGTAAATATTGTAACTTGTAGGTTGGGCCTAGAGAGGCCAGAAATTGTAAGATTTCTGTGTAATACTGCCTTAAGTGGGCTGTAAGAAATTGGGCGCGCAGTCTCCTTTGGTTAAAATTGGAGAGCATGTAAGCTCTTTTCTGTGATTGCTAATTTCTGTAATATTGAGGTGCGCCTCTGAAAGGCTGTAATGTGTATTGTTTGGAGCAAGGTGCTCTGTCTGGGAGATTTCTCCGCTTATCTAAGTAAACGCTACATTGGCGTCATTGTAAATGTAAATTAGGGGCTTGAAGCCCAAATTCCCTATTCGGGGTTTTCTATTATGGTATTTAAATTGTCATTGTATCTGATATATTGATTTTCCTTCACTAAGTGAAGACCTTGTTAAGTTTTGAAAAGAAATATCACCTTTAAAGTTTATATGAATTTTTATATCGCAGATAGACCCATTCAAGCCCACACCTTCTTTCACGTCTTTCTGCTCCACGAGAATACGGTAATAATAATAATAATTGTACCCGTTGGTACACCCCGACCCCGCAAATTTAAATTGTGCGCCAATTGAAACTCCTCTACAGGAGAAAGCCTGAACTTTAAAAACTGTATTAATTCAGCAGTTTCTCCGAAGAGGGCTCTGTGTGAATTTTGATGTGTTTTTGTTTGTAATTGATCAAGAAGTGTGGGCGTTCTCTACCTTATGTCTCTGCCAAAACTTTGATAACGCACTCTGGTGTAGAGGAATGAACTTTCTTGAAGAAATTTAGCATTCATAAGTTTTGTCTTTACTAAATTTTGTTCTGTGGTTTGTGGGTTGGCAACAGTTATCTTTTTTTCCGCCTGTTTTGAATTTAACCAATAACTAAATTTTGTAATTATTTTCTGACCAATAGTGTCTTTCTTTCTCGATGTTGATGTGTAACTTTTAGCGACCCAATAAAATTGAGGGGGTGTGTCTACTCATTCTTGAAAGGTCTCGAATTCTCCACGAGGGTATAAAAACTGCTGATTTTCTTGTCTTGAGGCCACTTCAGTAACATCTTTGTTAGTGTGTGAATATGTAGCGGGGGCGGGAAGCACCTCTTTCTTCTAGCAGCAGTTCATCTACAAGGTAATGGCCTGTTAACATCTTCATTTCTTGCTAGCTCAGCGGTTTAACTCTCGGGGAGGGTTCGAAACTTTTAGTATGTAACCTACCCTTTTAAAATGTAAATTCTTTTCTGTCTATCTATAAATTACAAATCTGTAAAGCGGCGATAGAGAGTGCTTCACCCTCTCGAACTCTCCTTCATTTTTGAAAAAGGAGGTGACTACGTTTTCATAACCGTTCTTCTCTTCTTTAATATAGTAAAGTTTTCTCATACGTGTCACCTCCCTAGCTTGGGATTAGCCCCTGTATGCACGGCGTAGCGCCACATAGGTTCTAGACAAATCTTGGTGTAGGAGTGCAAGTTATCGCCTCCATTCATTTGGTATCTTGGGCCATTCTTAAACTGTTTTGTTTTCTTCATGCGAAGGCCCCGTAGGTTGGGTATTAATTACCCCTGTTTCCTTGTGTGCCTTAAGGGCAGATAGAAGTGAAATTTGTTGTAGCCTCTGATAGGCTTGTAAAATTGAGAGCGGGTCAGCTCTTTTACTTAACATTGTAATTAGGAGCAAGTGCTCCTCGTACTTTGGGGTTTTCTGCCCTTTAGCAATTGTGGTTGTGAGATGTGAGCTCAGAAATTAGACTTGGGGCTCGAAGCCCAAATCTTGTAACAAACTGTAATTTGTTAATTTGTTGATCTGCTATTTGGTACCTGTTATACTTTGTTAATTGTTGATTTTGAAAAGAAAATATAACCTTTGTTAAAGTTTTAAATTAACTTTAATTTTGTAGTTGAGACCTATTCCAGCTCGCACCTTCTTTCACCTCTAACTAGCACGCACATCGCCGTAATAATAATAATAATAATAATAATAATAATAATAATAATAATAATAATAATAATTGTTACGATGTTTTGTGGACAGCAGAGGTGAAAGAAGGTGCTGGATGAATAGGTTTCAACTTACGAAATGGGGTCTCATGATAGTACTTGAAGATCATTGGTACAAGAACAGCTGGAACTACTTTTCATTTTTCATTTTTCATTTTCATTTTTTGATCATGCCTCGACGGGCAACATAAAACACCATTCCTCAATACATAAGGGACGACATGTTCCCCAGAAGAAAGGGTTTCCATAATGGGTGCCAGCACCGGATCTTCACGTTGATATTTTTCAATATCCCTAAACAACACGGGAGCATGAGTTAGAATGGCATAAACCTCGGGTCGTATGGACTCGGGAGGTGACGAACTATCGACCAGTTCATGGGTCTCTACATCATTGGAAAACATACGGCTTAGTCCGTCTGCGACAACATTTTCAGTACCTCTGATATGCCTAACATCAAATTGGAAGGCAGAAATTCGGATGGCCCACCGGGCTATACGACGTGTACGACGCGGCCTACATAAGACCCAGTTTAAGGTTTGATTATCAGTCTCCAGGTCGAATTTGACATGTTCCAGATTGAGACGGAACTTTTCCAAGGCAAATAAGACTGCCAAACCTTCGAGCTCATAGACGGAATACTTGGCTTCTTGAGCCGATAGAGTCCTAGATGCATAGCCGATGGGTCGCCTCCCTATTTCAGTCTCTTGAAGAAGGACTGCTGCCACGGCCGACGACGACGCGTCGGTTTGGACGATGAATTTCTTGGAGAAATCGGGCATAGCCAGAACGGGGGCATTAAACAGAGCTAATATGAGATCTTCAAAAGCGGCTTGTTGAGAAGGTCCCCACTAAAATATGACGTCTTTTCTGCGTAGTAAGTTCAAGGGCGCCGCTCTATTGGCGAAATTTGGAATAAATTTCCTGAAGAAATTCACCATACCAATGAATCTGGCAATACCTTTGATGTCCTTTGGAGGCTTGAAATCACGGATGGCCTGTGTTCTAGAGTGATCGACTGGAACACCATCGGGCGACACAATATGCCCTAGGAATGACATGCAAGGCTTAGCGAAGGCGACCTTGCACAACTTCACAGTTAACCCAGCCTTACGGAGGCGATTGAGAACTTCTTTCAGATGATCTAGGTGTTCTTCGAAAGTCACCGAAAATACGACGACATCATCAAGATAGTGGTACAAGTACTCAAATTTGATGTCGGAGAAGACCCTATCTAGCAGTCTCGTAAGTACAGATGCTCCCGTGTGGAGCCCGAAAGGTACACGGTTGTATTCATACAAATTCCAATCCGTGGCAAACGCAGTAAGATGTTTAGATTCTTCAGCCAGAGGAATTTGATTATAGGCCTGATTCAGATCCAAGATGGTTAAGACCATAGCCTTCCGAAACCATGAAAAGCAAGAGTGAAGGTCAGGAAGGGGCACAGATTGTAACACCACCTTCCGATTGAGAGCCCTATAATCAATCACAGGCCTGTAGCCACCTTGGGGTTTCGGGACTAGAAAAATAGGCGAAGAATACGCCGACTTAGAGGGCCGAATAATACCATCCTTTAACATTTGATCGACGATTTCTTCCAATGCCTTCATTTTAGGTGGAGATAGCCTACAAGGTGGAAAACGGAGAGGAATCGAATCCGTGACCTCAATTTTGTATTCAATAAGGTCAGTAACACCAAGAGTATCCGAAAACACCTCTGGAAACAACTGACACAGCTTACGAATACTATCAGACTGCTCCTCAGGTAGATGTCTAAGATCTAACAACATCTCATCTTGTGTAGGCGAAATAGATGAAAATGATAGAGAACTACACTTTAAAAAAGGGATTTTACCAGTAGAAGCAAATTTGAATGTGCACGACCTACTCTGAAGGTCGAGCACCAGACCGGTGTGGGACATGCAATCTGCTCCCAATATAATGGGGCAGGACAAGTGCTTTGCCATGAACAATTTAACTTTACAAGTAATTTTAGAAATCCGAATTTTGGCATATAAAAAACCTAATATTTCTAATTGAGAAGAATTAGCCGAAACATATTGAACAGAAGATGAGCAATAGTCAGGAAATTTACATACAGTTTTCAATTTGGAGTACCATTCAGCCGAAATAATAGAACACACACTGCCTGAATCTAATAAAGCTGTTACTGGTTCATTATTTAATACAATTTTGAGAAAAGGAACAGGTGCGGTGGTATCCGCCGCAATCCTAAGACATTCTTTGGCACCTTCAAAAGATAAATTTGAAGACAGTGTTTTCCCCGAAATTTCGACATGATTACTTGGGGCTGAGCCTCGAGAAGAAGGGTTCGCCGACTTAGCCGAAGCCCCTAGTCACTTATTATTATTGGCCTTGGTGGAAGTTGCACCAGACGTTGAGCCGGAGGGAGAGCTGTTAGCATTAGGGCAGTTCTTGGCAATATGTGAAAATATGCCGCATTTAAAGCAACCTTGGGATGAACTTGCTCCATTATTTGTCCTACTGGATTTGATCAATGGACATTTATTGCGAAGATGGTCAGGCGACCCGCAAGCGTAACATTTACGGGGTGTGATGGGTCGGAGAGGTGGAGGCCGAAAAACTACTAGAGGATGCAGGGGGTTCTTTCGCGACACGCAAGGTATCGGCGTATCTGACTCCTTCGGCTGAGACAGCCATAGCCTCTAACTCAGCGAAAGTTTGCGGACGCGACGCAAAACACAAGTATGATCTGTAAGGTGGTGAAATACATTCTACAATAACCTGAACAATTTTATCTTCAGGGAAATGTAGGGTAAACACTCTAGTGTAAAACTTGATGTCTTGGATGAAGTCTGCCAAATTCTCATCTAACCGTTGTACTCGGTAGTAGTACTTTTGAATGAGCGATGACGCAGCTCGAGCGGGGATAAAATTTGCCAACAGATGGGCATGGAAATCTTCTATGGATGACTGTTCAGCGATTGCCCTAACTATCTTGTCGGAGAGAACACCAATGGAATAAGGGTAAATTATCTGAAGGATTTGACACGGAGACAGAGAAAATACAAGGGCATGATCTTGGAATTCAGCTAAAAACCTTAAGAAAGCAATGACATCGGTTGTGGAGTTAACAGAATACTTGGAAATACCTCTAAGTTAACATAGCTAATGGATGGGGTAAACTTCTGAAACCAGGTGACACAGTAGAAAGGGGCCTAAGTGGCGGAGAAGCCGATTCCGAAGGTGCCCTATTTAACACAAAGGGTGGAATGGACGTGCGACGATCGGACTCAGTTTCTAATGGGGGAGTGGTTTTTTAACTGTTGATGTTCCATTTTCTTCCCCTTTGGAAGACGTTTCCTCGCTAACAGTGTTTACCGCCAGGGGCTTGTCAGTTTTGGGAGGCGTTACCCCCGATAACAAGTGACCAGCAATACTGGACAATTTAGAAATGTTTTCAATGAGGGCATTAGCCTCCTTTCTCTGAATGTCACTCAACTTGAGAGACAATAGATCATTAAGCCTATTATAAAAATGAAATAGTCGAGCTTGCACACGTTTAAGTTGGTTAGGGGATGGGTTCCCTTCTTCAAAAAAACTAACTACAGATGCTAGCTCAGTAGTATTGTCATTGATCGTGGAGAGAGATCGTCAATTTCTTTCTCTCCCAACGTTGGGGTGGTAATAGGCAACTCAAGGGAATCTTTAAGTTTATTAGCATCCAACGCAACCGTGCCTCCAGATTGAATGTTTCGGAGAGATAGTTCATAAATTAATTCTTCTTGACGCAAATAGAAAGGATGGAGAACCTCGCGAGGGCCAGACATGATGACAGAAAAGTTTTAGAAAAAAAAAATAATTCCAGCAACTGAGAAAATTATTAGAGTTCGAATTAAAAACAATGTTTAGCCGTCAAAGGGGGCTAAATTGAGACCCATTCAACCACGCTCTGCTACCACTTGTTACGATGTTTTTTGGAGCGGCAGAGGCGAAAGAAGGTGCTGGGATGAATAGGTCTCAACTTACGAAATTAAAGTTCATTTAAAATTTAACAAAGGTTATATTTTCTTTTCAAGATCAAGAAATAACAAGTATGACAGATACTCAGTAGCATATCAACAAATTAAGAATGTGCAATTGCAATTTGTTAATGGATTTGGGCTTCGAGCCCCCAGACACGCAATCCTTGAGCAATGAGCTCAACTTTACCTATGTACAAAGTTCAACAAAGGGGCAAAAAACCCCAATCATGCCAAAGAGCACTAGCTCCCAATTTCCCAGTTAAGCCTGCTCAAGGCACACAGAAACCAAATTTAAGAAAGAGCAACCCGCTCTCAAAGTACAAGCCTATTCAAAGGCCACACCAAACTCCACCTTCAAGCTGCCCTCCAGGCACACAAGAACAGGGGTAAAAATACCCAACCTACTGAGGCCTATTCAGTAAAGAAACAGGACAATTACATGGCCTCAAAATACCAACTTGAGTGGAGGCGTAATTTGCACTCCTAATACACCTTTTTAAAACCTATTTGGCACTAGGCCGCTTATGCAAGGGCTAATCCCATACAACGGAGGTGACACGATAGGAAAACTTTATTACATTACGAAAAGAAGGGAAACAGTTATGAAAACGTAGTCACCTCAAAACAATATGAGTGGGAGCTCGAGAGGGTTAGGCACTCTCTATCCCAATTTGTAATTAAGGAGACAGAATTTATACCAAGTGTCTTTAACATTTTAAAGGAAAGTTACATGATGAAAGTTTCGAACCTTCCCCGAGGGTTGAACTGCTGAGCTAGCAAGTCATAAAGTTATTAAAAGGCCATTACCTTATGGATGAACTGCTGCCCGAAGAAAGAGGCGCTTCCCGCCCCCTGCTACATAATCACACTAGGATAGATGTTACTGAAGTGGCCCGGAGACCAGAAAATCAGCAGTTTATATACCCTCGTGGAACATTCGAGACCTTTCAAGAATGAGAACCCACACCCCCTCAATTTTATTGGGTAGCATAAAGCAACATCTCCATATCGGAGAAGACATACGTTATTGGTCAAAAATTAATTAGAGATATTCGGGATTGGCTAAATTCAAAACAAGCGGAAAGAGAAGGATTATACTGCCAACCCAAAAAATAACTGAAATAAATTTAACAAGGAACAAACTTATGACTACAAAATTTTTCAAAAGAAGTTCCTTCACTTCGCAATAGCGTGCGTCGTTTTTAAGTAGTGCTATCTAGAAGAGAATGTTCACACTTCTTCCTACAGAGAAAACAAAAACGAATCGAAACTGACATAGTTCAGAACACTTCAAAATTTACAGTAGGGACATCTTCTGAGAAATCTTAGAATTAATGTGGTTGTTAAAGTTCAGGCTTCCCCCGGTAGAGGAGTTTCAACTGGCGCAATGTTTGAATTAGCGGCGTGGAGGTGTACCGCCCGGTACAATAATAATAATAATAATAATAATAATAATAATAATAATAATAATAATAATTGTACCGGGCGGTACACCTCCACGCCGCTAATTTAAAATGTGCGCCAGTTGAAACTCCTCTGCTGGAGGAAGTCTGAACTTTATTGACGGTATTAATTTTCTACTTTCACAGAAGATGTCACTACCTGTAAATTTCGGAGTTTTAGAACTGTGTCATTTTTGATGTGTTTTTGTTTTGCTTGAAGTAAGAAGTGTGAACTTTCTCTTCTAGAGGACACTACTGAAGAACTACAATAGTGCACCCTAGTGCGAAGAAAAATAACTGTTCCTTGTTTTGCATTTAACCAATCCCGAATTTCCGTTATTAATTTCTGACCAATCATAGGTATCTTCCCCCAACTTGAATATGTTGCTGTATCCTACCCAATAAAAAGTTTGTGGGAGAGTGTTTTCATTCCCCTAACAGCTAGAACCTTCCGCGAGAGTATATAAACTGCTGATTTTAGGGTCTCTGCGCCACTTCTGTTCCATCTTTCTGTGTGTAAAGTACATAGCAGGGGTCGGGAAGCGCCTCTTTCTTCGGCAGCGGTCAACAACAAGATAATGGCCGATTAATAACTTCTTTCTTTGCTAGCTCAGCAGTTTAACTCTCGGGGCGGGTCCGAAGTTTTTCCATTATGTAACCTTCCGTAAAATGTAAAGAAACTGGTATCTATCCTATCTTTTAAACTGCATATCGGGATAGAGAGTGCTTAACCCTCTCGAGCTCCCAATCATATTGTTTTGAGGTGAACTTATTTTCTCAACCTATTCTTCGTTAACGTAAAACAAATTGTTCTTTTCTAAAGTCACCTCTGTAGTATGGGATTAGCCCTTGCATTAGTGGCCTAGAGCCGGATTAGGTTTTAAAAACAAGTGTATTAGGAGTGCAGATCGCCTCCTCTCAAATTGTTATTTTAGAGGTCATGTAATTACCCCTTTTCATTTAATAGACCTCAGTAGGTTGGGTATTTTACCCCTGTGTCTATGTCCAGTGAGGACAACTTGAAGGTGGAGTTCGGTGTGGCCTTTGAGAGGCTTAAAGTTGAGAGCGAGTGGCTCTTTTTGTAAATTGAGTGTTGTATGCCTCGTGGAGGCTTTTCAGTGTAATTTGCCTAGGCATGAATGGGGTTTTCTGCCCCTCTGTTGAAACTTGTGTTTGGGGTATAACTGAGCTGATTGCCCAAGCATTGTGTTTTCAGGGCTCGAAGCCCAAATCCTGTAAATATTGTAACTACCCTTTGACTTACTACTTTGTACCTGCCATGCTTGTTATTTCTTTGTTTTTGAAAATAAAATATAACCTTGTTAAATTTTAAATTAATTTTACTTTCGTAGTTTGAGACCCGTTCACACCCGCACCTTCTTTCACGCATAACTACCACAAAAACACGGTAACAATAATAATAATAATAATAATAATAATAATAATAATAATAATAATAATTGAACCGGAGGTAATTCCGCTCCGTGCATTTAAAACCAGCGCCTTTTAGAAGGCAATCCGCATCATGTACTTCAAACTGTGCAGTGGAAGAAGTTATGAACGTTTATCGTCATATGTCTGTACTGTCGATTTATGTGCTCCCTCTGGTGAAAGGACGGCAGTTAAGTTTCAAGAGATTTTTTTGTATTCACATGTTTTCAAAACTGAAATATTTGTAGATTGTATTTGGTGTTCTAAGGTAACTAGTACTTCTGTCTCTTCCCGCCGGCTTAAAATTTTAGCTATCACAAATTTCGGTGTTTAATTTTGTAACCGATCAAAAATTTGGGGTGTGTACAGGGCTTCGGCCCAGAGAATTCTGGAACCTTTCTCTCCGCTATAAAAGCTGGGAACTTTGGGCCATGTTGTCTTTTCGATGGCTCCAGTCTAGTCAAGGTGTAGAGTGTGTTCGTAGAGGAGGCAGGGAGGCCAGCCTGACACATCTCCGGAAAGCTCACCAGCTCACGGTAATGGCAGATTTCTTTTAATCATGTAATAGCCTCAGAAAGTTGAATTGAGGGGAAGGTTTCAAATTCTTTCGTAATCTAAAGTTCTATCTTCAATTCAAATTTTCAACCAAGTCTAAAGACCGTAGTCTAACTTAGGGAATAAAGAGTGTGAACCCTCTTTTATTCCCCTTCAACTTGGGATTGAGGTGACTATGATTTGGTAAACTTTAAAATTTATCTCTTTCTTTTGTTATTTAAAATCTTCTCTCCATCTAGTCACTTCCGTAGTATAGGCTTAGCCTCTGTAAATTCAGGCCAAAAGCGCTCATAGGGATTTAAGTATTCTGAAGTGAATTTCAAAGCAGTCCAAGAGTACGCCTCCTAACATTTTGATTTTATTTTTCCCTAAGGCCAGGTAGAAAGGGCACTTATTGCCTCTGTTAACCATTCTTGTTCAATTTCCTATTTAAAATGTAATGTCGACTGTCGAGCGAGTAAGACAGTGGAATCTGGTTGTATTTTTACCTAATGTAAATGTTCCGAGGTATCTGTGGAACAGCAGAGGTGAAAGAAGGTGCGGGCGGGAATAGGTCTCAACTTACGAAATTAAAGTTAATTTAAAACTTTAACACAGAACATATTTTCTTTTCAAGATAAACAAATAACAAAATCTAACAGGTACCAAGTAGCAGATCAACAAATTAAGAAAGTGCAATTTTACTTCATTACAAAATTTGGGCTTCGAGCCCGACACTCACGAACCTTGAGCTATAAGCCCAACTTTACCTATATACCAAGTTCAAACAAAGGGGCAGAAAACCCCAATCATGCCAAGGAGCACTGGCTCCTGATTACCATATTAAGCATCCTCGAGGCACACAGAAACCAAACTTAAGAAAGAGCAAACCCGCTCTCAAGATTCAAGCCCATCAAAGGCCACAACAAACTATACTTCAAACTGCCCTCAAGGCCTACCAAGAACAGGGGTAATAAAAACCCAACCTACTGGGCCTATTCAGTAAAGAAGCAGGTTAATTACATGGCCCCAAATACCAACTTGACTGGAGGCGTAACTTGCACTCCTAATACACCTTATTAAAACCTAATTTGGCCCTAGGCCGCTTATGCAAGGGCTAATCGCGTACTACGGAGGTGACACGAAATAGAACTTTATTACATTACGAAGAGATGGGAAACTGTTATAAAAATGTAGTCGCCTCAAAACAATATGAGTTGGAGCTCGCGAGGGTTAGGCACTCTCTCTATCCCAATTTTGTAGTTAAAGAGACAGAACTTTATACCAAGTGTCTTTTACATTTTTAAAGGAAGGTTACATGATAAAAGTTTCCAACCTGCCCCGAGGGTTAAACTGGTGAGCTAGCAAACAAATAAGTTATTAAAAGGCCATTACCTGATGGATGAACTGCCGCCTGTAGAAAGGGGCGCTTCCCGCCCCCTGCTATATAATCACACAAGGAAAGATGTTACTGAAGTGGCACCGAGACCAGAAAAACAGCAGTTTATATATACTCGTGGAAGATTCGAGACGTTTCATGAATGATTACAACCCGCCCACAAAATTTTATTGGTTACCGAACACAGTTACAGAGCAGGTTGGGGAAGAAAGCCTCGATTGGTCGAAACTGAATTTAAGAAATTCGGGATTGGCTAATTTCAAAACTGGCGGAACTAACGGATTAACATTGCCAACTCAAACAATGACAGAAAGAAATTTAACAAAGAACAAACTTATGACTACAAAATTTCTTCAAAAAAAAGTTCCTTCACTTCGCACCAGGGTGCACAATTGTAATTCTTCAGTAGTGCCATCTAGAAGAGAATGTTCACACTTCTCACTACAGAGAAAACAAATATAAATCGAAAAAGACACAGTTCAGAACTCCACAAAATTTACAATAGCGATATCTTCTGAGAAACTTTAGAATTAACATGGTTGTTACAGTTCAGGCTTCCTCCAGTAGAGGAGTTTCAACTGGCGCAATGTTTGAATTAGCGGCGCGGAGGTGTACCGCCCTGTACAGAACTCCCCCCCCCCCCTAAAGTCCTTCCAAGGGGTAACACAGAAGAACACCAAATTTTGTTTTAAAAGAAGTTCCAAGTTATGATGTTGATATAGAAATTAATTGCAGAAGGATTTACAAACAAGTTTTCTTAAATTGATGGGATCCAGTTTCAAAATTCTTTGTAGTAACTTTTGATGTAATGTCTTTATGCTTGTAGTAGTTGAATTCAGAAGGAAAAACTTTTAATTCTTGAAAGGGAAGAAAAATTTTCTAAGTCCACCAAATATTGCAGTAGAATCCAAAAATGTAGTAATTGTTGATATGAAATGTCCATGTAGCTGATTAAGTACATTCAATGTTGATTAAGTTTGACGGCCAGACCGACCGCCGCTGCTTGAGTTCAGAGGAGGGTGCTCGGACCCCTCAAGTACCCTGAGATACCGCTCGCCCGCACCATGAGAGGGGTAGTAGTGCTGAAGCACGCCGCACCCGCGGCGAATGTTTGCAGACCGCGGGCAAGTTGCAGGAGGTGCGCCGCACATCAGCCTTGGCCGGGAGGAGGGCTCTGGCTCGCCGTACACTGGTTGACCTCACTGAAGTAGATCGGGCCCATGCTCTACTCCAGTAGCGGCACGGCGCCACGCGGCTGCGGGGCCACGGAAACATTAAGATCTCGGCGGCAGAATTTGTTGGAGCATAATGATTTTCGGGTACAGTACTTGTGGTGGAGCTGAGGGGCCAGCGGCGTGGAAATATTTATTTCATTTTAATTATTCACTTGTGTTGTTGAGCAGGAGACGGGAGCGCGGCAATGGCCATGGCAAGGACAGGATAGCAATTTAGCTGGTCGGGGCAGGTTGTACAATGAACATTAGGAAACAAAGAACATAATTCCAAGGGCAGAAGGCCTCAAACTGAAACCCAAAATATAACCTACAGATTTCTTTCCAAATGTAAAAAAAAAAAAAAAAAAAAACCGAGCTAAGTTAGTGCGGAAATTACACAGGTTTCACCTGGGACAGGTGAACCCTACATATCCTCTCGGTGGCTGGGTTGCTTAATAACAACGTAACCGGCGTAAGAAAATCTAGAATTATGCATGGCCCACGAAATCTGGGGGCAAGCTTGCCCGCGGTAACAAAATTTTTGACCATCACCTGGTCACCTACCTTCAAGTTTCACATAAAACTTCAGATTTTAACCAATAACAACAAGTTAAATCAGGTACAAGACCACGAAAGTCAATATTTAGAGACAGTTGTGACTGCCGGTCAGCACCTGCAGAACCAGACTGACGCTCTCCTCGTGTGCGCCTGGCTTATATAGAATCTATGCAAGCACGTGTAAAGATAAAAGCACTTCACGCGAGGGAGCGTCAACCGGATTGTGCTGGGTGCCGACCCGCAGCCACGAGAGGCGAATGCCTCTCCGTGCTGCTTTATTTACATGGGTAACAAAGATGTGTAGCTATACAGTAAAGGACCCCGGCCGGACCGGAGGGTGTACATGGCCACTGTAGAGTCAGTGAATATTTCTAAATTGTCACATAACAGGTTACGAGTCTCTATCTCCTGAAGGACGGCACTGGCGCCAAGGATCGCGGCTGCGGTTTCTGCTGCCCTGATTCTGGTTGCCTGACGAAACGCCTGCGAACAGGCCGTGTTGAGCGTAGGTGATACATACGCCACACTATGAGGAGTGGCGTCAACGTAGACTTGGATGGTATGACGTACTGGTCCCACGGTACGTGGGGCGGCTAGAACGACACTGTTGTACACTCGAGCTGGCCAATACCATTCTCGGGACAAGATGTGACGAATGGAAAAGAGGGGGAGAGCGAGGACATACGCTACCCACGCCAAATAACCCGCCACAGGAGCCAAATCTGAGGACTGGAGACGAGGTAACAAATCCATGTAGGTTATCACACGCCGTTGCACTTCGGGTGTGAGCTGTAACTGTTGCCGATCGGTGTCGATTAACACCCCTAAATAAACTAGGGAGGTGGTAGGCTCAAGAATTGATTTTGCACTATTCACTGTAATGCCGAGTACCCGGTCAAGGTAAAGCATGATGTCTTCGACTGGTATGGTTGGTCCGTAGAACAGCCAGTCATCCAAGTAACAAATTGCACCAACACCGAACTGATCACATAAAATGTCTGTAACTGCAAGTGCCCATCGCTGCATGACTGAAGGTGCCAATGTATGCCCCATGGGGAGCCTAGTAAAGGCGAATTTCCGTCCTTTATAGTAGACCCCGTAGAAGTGTCTGTGACTTGGGCGCAGTGGGAGCTGGTAGAAGCCCGATTTAAGGTCTATTTTGATCAATCGAGAATGAGCCGGGATGGCCCGGAGTGCTTTGGCCGGATTGGCCATAAAAAACCGGGGAATAGTGTAGTGCGATGTCCACTCACTCAAGTCATGTATGAGACGGGCTGATCCGTCCGGTTTCGACACTAGGAACAGGGGATGAGCGTCCATTATGTCGGCTTCCACAAGTATGTTATGGCGCACTAGATCAGTTATCACTTGATCCATGAGCGGAGATGGACGCGTAGGTACAAATCGATGAGGGGCCGACGCTGGTTTAGGTAGGCTGACGCCTTCCTGCAGAATCCGTTCAGCAAAGCGGCCCATAGGAGTATCTTAGTAAGGCATCTGCGCTGCCGTGGGAACTGCCACTAGGCCGATGAAACAGGGGCTATTGAGGTGACTCGTGTACAGAATAAATTTAACACATTAAGGAAGAGTAGAAGAACGGTTACGAAAACATAGTCACCTCAAATTCAAAATGAAGGGGAGCTCGAGAGGGTAAAGCACTCTCTATCCCCGATTTACAGTTAAAGATATATGAAGTTTTACAAAAGTGACGGCAATTTACATGTTTGACGATAGGTTACATAATAAAGGTATCGGACCGTCCCCGCGGATTATACTGCTGAGCTAGCAAGAAATAAAGATGTTAAGCGGCCATTACCTTGTTAAAGAGCTGCTGCCGGATGAAAGAGGCGCTTCCCGCCTCCTGCTACACTTCCATACACTATGCCAGATGTAGTTCGAGTGGCCGAGAGACAAGAAAATCAGCAGTTTTTATACCCTCGTTGAGGATTCGAGACCTTTCATGAATAATCAAGCCACACCCTCTTTCTTTATTGGTCCGTCTTGAAAATACACTCAAAGTCGGAGAAGAAATACATGATTGGTCAAAAATTAATTCCAGAAATTCTGGATTGGCTCAATTCAAAACTGGCGGAAAGAAAAGATGAATATTGCCAACCCACAAATGAAAGAACGAAATTTAGTGAAGAACAAACTTATGAATACAAAATTTCTTCAAATAATGTTCTTCCACTTCGCACCAGGGTGCATGGTCATAGATTTTTAGTAGAGACATCTACAAGAAAATGTCCACACTTCTTCATCAATAGAAACAAAACAAGTTGAACTCCACACAGTACTGACAACTTCGTAATCACTAAATTTACGGTAGTGACATTTTCTGAGAAAACTTATGAGTTGATACAGTTGTTAAAGTTCAGAGTATCTGCTGTAGAGGAGTACCTTAAGGCGGAAATTCAAATGTGCGGCGTAGAGGTGTACCAGCCGGTACAATAATAATAATAATTGTTACCGTTTTTGGTGGATCAGCAGAGGTGAAAGAAGGTGCGGGCTGGAATGGGTCTAACTACAAGTCCGAAAGATGAAATTAAAATTTAAATAAAGGTTATATTTTCAATAGACAACAAGATTGAACAATTTTCACGAGGTGAAATAACAAAGAAAAATCAGGTACAATGTAACTTTACGAACGAAAGCACAACTTAAGGGGTCTTTACAAATTCTGGGCTACGAGTCCCAAGTTTAACAATTTCTGAGCTCTCAGCTCACAAACACAAATTACCAAAGAACAGAAAACCCCTCATAACATGGAGCACTTGCTCCCACCTTCACATTTCAAGCCTCTCTGAGGCACTTTTACCACAACACCATAAAGAGCTGACCCGCTCTCAATCTGTCAAGCCCATTAAAGGCAATACAAAGCTTTACAATCACTTGCCATCGAGGCGCAACTTTTACGAATTTAACAGGGGTATCTCGTAGCCAGCCTACCGGGCCTTAAAAGAAAAGTACTAGGTTAATGAAATGGCCCAAAACACCAATATGAATGGAGTCGTTGCTTGCACTCCTACATGCAACTTGTTAAAACCAAAGGGGCACTAGGCCGATTACACAGGGACTATTCCCACACTAGGGAGGTGACTCGTATAAGAAAAATAATTTAACACATTAATGAAGAGAAAAAAATCGGTTATGAAAACGTAGTCACCTCAAATCCATATTGAAGGGGAGCTCGAGAGGGTAAAGCACTCTCTATCCCCAATTTACAGTTAAAGTAATAAGACAATGTTTACATAAGCCGGCACTAAGTTACATTTTTAAACAGGTAGGATACATTGAAAATGTTTCGAACCTTCCCCGGGGGGTAAACTACTGAGCAAGAAAGAAATAAAGATGCTTAAAAGCCATTACCTTTGCTGAAGAGCTGCTGCTCGAAGGAAGAGGCGCAATCCGCCCCCTGCTATACTTCCATACACTAAGCTAGATGTTGTTGAAGTGGCCGAGAGCCCGGAAAATCAGCAGGTTTTATACCCTCGTGGAAGATTCGAGACCTTTCATGAATGTTTAAGACACACCCACAGTCGTTTATTGGTCGACTAAAATTTACATATCAAATGTGAAGAAGAGGGACACGAATGGTCCAAAATTAATTAAAGGAATTCGGGATTGGCTAAGTTCAAAACCGGCGAAAAGAAAGATTTATATTGCCAACCTACAAACGAAAGAACGAAATTTAGTAAAGACAACAACTTATGAATACAAAATATCATCAAGAAAAGTTCCATCACTTCGCACTAGGGTGCATGATCATAGTTTTTGGTAGAGACATCTGTGAGAGAATGTCCACACTTCTTGATAATTAGTAAACAAAAACTATTCGAAATTAACACAGCGACATCTTCAGATAAACGGTTTAATTAATTCAGTTTTAAAGGTCAGAGTTTCAGCTGTAGAGGAGTAATTTAAGGCTGAAAATTCAAATGTGCGGTGTGTAGGTGTACCAAACTGTACACTAATAATAATGATAATTGTACCGGGTGGTACACCTCCACGCCGCTAATTCAAACTTTGCGCCAGTTGAAACTCCTCTACTGGAGGAAGTCTGAACTTTATCTACTGTGTTAATTCTCAAGTTTCTCAGAAGATGTCCCTACTTGTAAATTTTGAAGTTTCTGAACTGGGTCGTTTTCGATGTAGTTTGTTTTGCCTGTAGTAAGAAGTGTGGACATTCTCTTCCAGATGGCACTACTGAAGAACTACAATTGTGCACCCTAGTGCGAAGTGAAAGAACTATGTTTTTGGCGAAATTTTGTGTTCATAAGTTTGTTCTTTGTTAAATTTCTTTCAGTTATTGTTTAAGTTGGCAATATTAACCCTTTCTGTATGCCAGTTTTGAATTTAAAAAATAGGGAATTTCTGTAATTAATTTTCCACCAATAATGTGTTTCTTCTTCATCTTGTGTAGGGGTTTTCGTGGTTAGCCAATAAAATTCTTGTGGGAGGGTGTTCTCATTCCTGAAACGCCTCGAACTTTCCACGAGGGTATATAAACTGCTGATTTTCGGGTCTCCGCGCCACTTCAGTAACATCTACCAGTGTGTAAAGTACGTAGCAGGGGGAGGGAAGCGCCCCTTTCTTCGGGCAGCAGTTCAGCCACCAGGTAACGGCCGTTTAATAACTTCTTTTCTTGCTAGCTCAGCAGTTTAACTCTCGGGGCAGGTCCGAAGCATTTCTACCATGTAACGTTTCCCCTAAAATGTAAAAACACTTAGTATCAATTCTATCTTTTAAACTACATATTGGGATAGAGAGTGTTTAACCCTCCCGAGCTCCCACTCATATTGCGTTGAGGTGAACTTATTTTCTCAACCGTTTCTTCCTTAATGTAATGTAAATTGTCTTCTTCTATAAGTCACCTCTCTAGTATGGGATTAGCCCCTGCAGTAAAGGCCTAGTGCCAATTAAGTTTTATATAAAGTGTATTAGGAGTGCAAGAACGCCTCCTCTCAAGTTGGTATTTTAGAGGCCATGTAATTGACCTGTTTCTTTACTTAATAGGCGTCAGTAGGTTGGGTATTTTTACCCCTGTTTTCATGTCCTTGGAGGACAACTTGAAAGTGGAGTTTGGTGTGGCCTTTGATAGGCTCGAACTTAAGAGCAGGTTGCTCTTTATAAAATTTTGTTTTCTCCGCTACGAGGAGGCTTTACTGTGTAATTGGGAGCAAGTGCTCCTGGGCATGATAGGGGTCTCCTGCCCCTTTGTTGAATTCTATATATCGTAAGGTTGGGCTTATAGCTCAAGAATTGTGTATCTGGCTCTCGGAGCCCAAACCCTGTAATCACTGTAATTGTACATTTTCGAATTGTGTTTCGGCTACTGAGTACCTGTTCTATTTGTGATTTCTTAATCTTTAAAAGAAAATATAACCTTGTTAAATTTTATCTTAACTTTAATTTCGTATTTTGAGACCTGTTCACCCCCGCATCTTCTTTCACATCTGCACATCCACTATACTCCGTACCAAGTGGTAGCAGAGCGTGGTTGAATGGGTCTCAATTTAGCCCCTTTTGACGGCTAAACATTGCTTTGCTTTCGAAATCTAAAAATTTTCTCACTTGCTGGAATTTCTGATTTTCCTTTTTCAAAATTGTTCTGTCATCATGTCCGGCCCTCGCGAAGTTCTTCATCCTTTCTATTTGCGTAAAGAGGAATTAATTTTTGAACTATCTCTCAGTAACGTTCAATCTGGAGGCACGGTTGCAGTCGACTCCAATAAGCTAAAAGATTCCCTTGATTTACCTATTACCATCCCGATTTTGGGAGAAAAAGAGATTGACGACGCTCTCTCCACGATCAATAATAATACTACTGAGCTAGCATCTGTAGATAGTTTTTTGAAGTAAGTGATCCATCTCCTAATCAACTCAAAAGAGTACAGGCTAGGTTGTACCACTTTTATAATAGGGTATGTGGTCTATTGTCTCTGAAGTTAAATGACCTTCAGGGTAAGGAAGCTAGTGCCCTTGCTGAAAACTTGTCCGAAATGTCTAGTAAAGTTAGTCAGTTGTTATCTGGACCTGCTATCCCTAAAGTCGACCAACCTATGGTAGTAAATATTGTTAGTGGGGAGGATTCCTCGAAAGAGGTAGGAAGTAATACTGAGGCGACTACCCAACGTACATCTGCCCCATCAGAAACTATGTCAGACCATCGCAAGTCCATTCCACCTTTCGTGTTAAATAATGCTCCTTCCGAATCTGCTTCTCCGCCACTTAGGCCCCTTCCTACTACGTCTCGGGGTTTCAGCAGTTTGCCCCATCCATTAGCTATGTTGCTTAGAGGTATCTCTAAGTTTTCGGTTAACTCTACCAGTGACGTAATTGAATTTTTACGGTTTTTAGTTGAGTTTCAGGACCATGCTCTTGTTTTTTCTCTTTCTCCATGTCAAATTTTGCAGATAATTTATCCCTATGCAATTGGTGTTCTCTCGGACAAAATTGTTAGAGCAATAGCTGAACAGTCATCTATTGAAGATTTTCATGCACACATTCTTGCAAATGTCATTCCTGCTCACCTTCTTGCAAATGTCATTCCTGCTCGTGCGAGGTCAGCCCTGATTCAGAAGTACTATTATCGTGTACAGCGGTTGGATGAAAACTTGGCAGATTTCATCCAAGATATTAAGTTCTATACCAGGGTGTTTACTCTTCATTTTCCTGAAGATCAGATTGTACAGGCTATTGTAGAAGGTATTTCACCACCTTACCAATCATATTTGTGTTTTGCGTCGCGTCCACAAACCTTCGCTGAGCTTGAAGCTATGGTTGTATCGGCTGAAGGAGTTAGATACGCCGATTCCTTGCGTGTCGCGAAAGAACCCCCTCCTTCTTTTAGTAATCCTCGGCCTCCACCTCGCCGACCAGTCACACCCCGTAAATGTTATGCTTGCGGGTCGCCTGACCATCTTCGGAACAAGTGCCCATCAATCAAGTCTAGTGGGACAAGGAATGGAGCAGGGTCATCTCAAGGCTGTTTTAAATGTGGGGCTTTCTCACATATCGCCAAGAATTGCCCAAATTCGAATAGCACCCCCTCCTGCTCAACTTCTTGTGCAAATGCTACCAATACCAATAATAAAAGGTGACTAGTGGCTTCGGATGAGTCGACTAATCCATCTTCCCGAGGCTCAGCCCCTGGTAAACAGGTCGAAAATTCAGGGAAATCTCAGTCTTCAGATTTATCATTTGAATGCCCCAAAGAATGTCTTAGGATTGCGGCGGATTCCCCCGCACCTGTGCCCTTCTTCAAAATTGAGTTAAATAATGAACCTGTAACAGCTCTTTTAGATTCAGGCAGTGTTTGTTCAATTATTTCGGCTCAATGGTATTCGAAATTGAAATCTATTTGTAAACTTCCTGACTATTGCTCATGTCCTGTTCAATGTGTTTCGGCTAATTCTTCTCCATTAGAAATTTTAGGTTCCTTAAAACCCAAAATTCGTATTTTTAAATTTACTTTGAAAGTTAAATTCTTTGTGGCCAAGCACTTGTCTTGCCCCATTATATTGGGAGCTGACTTCATTTCTCACACTGGTCTTGTGCTCGATCTTCAGAGTAGGTCGTGCACTTTCAAATATGCGTCTAATTGTAAAATCCCCTTATTGAAATGTAATTCTGCATCATGTTCATCTATTTCGCCTACCCAGGATGAGACTTTGTTAGACCTTAGACGTCTACCTGACGAACAGGCTGATAGTATTCGTAAGTTGTGTCAGTCGTTTCCAGAGGTGTTCTCCGATACTCTTGGTGTTACTGACCTGATCGAATACAAAATTGAGGTCATGGATAAGGTACCTGTCCGTTTTCCACCTTATAGGCTATCTCCACCTAAAATGAAGGCTGTGAAAGAAATCTGTGATCAAATGTTGAAGGATGGTATTATTAGGCCCTCTAAGTCGGCGTATTCTTCACCTATTTTTCTAGTCCCGAAACCCCAAGGGGTCTTCAGGCCTGTCATTGATTATAGGGCTCTCAATCGGAAGGTGGTGTTACAATCTGTGCCCCTTCCTGACCTTCATTCTTGTTTTTCATGGTTTTGTAAGGCCAAGTTCTTCACCATCTTGGATTTGAATCAGGCCTATAATCAAATTCCCCTTGCTGAAGAGTCTAAACACCTTACAGCGTTTGCCACGGATTGGAATTTGTATGAATACAACCGTGTGCCTTTCGTGCTCCCCACGGGAGCAGCTGTACTCACTAGACTGCTAGATAGGTATTCTCCGACATCAAATTCGAGTACTTGTAGCACTATCTTGATGATGTCGTCGTATTTTCGGAGACTTTTGAAGAACATCTAGATCATTTGCGAGAAGTTCTCAATCGCCTTCGTAAGGCCGGGTTAACTGTCAAGTTGTCCAAGGTTGCCTTTGCTAAGCCCTCCATGTCATTCCTAGGGCATATTGTGTCACCTGATGGTGTTGCAGTCGATCATTCTAGAACACAGGCCATCCGTGATTTTAAACCTCCCAAGGACATCAAAGGTATCGCCAGGTTCATCGGTATGGTGAATTTCTTCAGGAAGTTTATTCCTAACTTCGCTAATAGAGCGGCGCCCTTGAACCTTCTTCGTAGGAAAGGCATCAAATTCGAGTGGGGACCTTCTCACCAGGCCGCTTTTGAAGATCTTAAATTAGCTCTCTGTAATGCCCCTGTCCTTGCTATGCCAGATTTCTCGAAGAAAGTCATCGTCCAAACCGACGCGTCGTCGTCGGCGGTTGCTGCAGTCCTTCTTCAAGAGACTGAACTAGGGAGGCGACCCATCGCCTATGCATCTAGGACTCTATCGGCTCAAGAAGCCAAGTATTCCCTCTATGAGCTCGAAAGTTTGGCAGTCTTATTTGCCTTAGAAAAGTTCCGTCTCTATCTGGAACATGTCAAATTCGACCTGGAGACGGATAATCAAGCCTTAAGCTGGGTCTTAGGTAGACCGCGTCGTACTGGTCTTATAGCCCGTTGGGCCATTCGAATTTCTGCCTTCTAATTTGATGTTAGGCATATCAGAGGTACCGAAAATGTTGTCGCAGAAGGACTCAGTCGTATGTTTTCCAACGACGTCGAGACCCATGAACCGGTCGATAGTTCATCAACTCCCGAGTCCATACTATCTGAGGTTAATGCCATCTTAACAGATGCTCCCATGCTCTTTAGGGACAGTGAGAAATATGAACGTGAAGATCCGAAGCTGGCTCCGATAATGGAAACCCTTTCTTCTGGGGAAATTGTCGTCCGTTATGTACTGAGGAATGGTGTTTTATGTTGCCCTTCGAGGCATGATAAGATGATGAAAGTTGTCGTTCCAGCTGTTCTTGTACCTATGATCTTTAAGTATTATCATGAGACCCCATTAGGGGGGCATCTAGGCATCTTTAAAACTCGAAAAAAGATTCGTGAAAGGTTCATCTGGAAAGGTATGGACGGTGAAATCCGTGAACTTGTAAAGGCTTGTAAACCTTGTTTGCTTAGTAAACCAACCATGTCCACCAAGGTAGGCCTTTTGTCTTCTCATCAGGCTTCGCGCCCAATGGAACGCCTGTATATTGATTATGTAGGACCCTTCCCTCAGTCAAAGGGAAATGCCAACAAGTTCATCTTTGTATGTGTAGATGTTTTTACAAGATTTTCCTGGTTATTTCCGACTAAGCTGGCTACCGCTCAGTCCACCATTACTTGTCTAAATTCAATCTTTGCTTCTTTTGGTCCGTGTCAATATATTGTGTCTGATAATGCTAAGGCTTTCACATCTAATCTATTTCGTAAATTCTGTTTTGACCTGTCCATCTCTCATGTGACAACTTCTGCTTATTACCCTCAACCATCTCTGGCTGAACGTGTTAATCGTAATCTCAGGTCCGCGCTTATTGCCTATCATCATGAAGATCATTCTAGGTGGGACACGTCCCTGCATTGGTTAGCTTTTGCTTTGAACTCGGCTGCTCATGAATCACATAAATTTACTCCAGCTTCGTTGATGTTCAAGTTTCTTCCCAACACGCCGCTCTCTAACCTCTGGTCTCTGAGTGACATTCTACCTGAGACAATAGATCCCGGTAACATTAAAAATCTTTGGAAGAAAGCTAAAGCCAATCTTAAAGTGTCTCATGAAAAGGTTAGGGAAAGATATGATCGTGGACGGAGATCCACCAATTTGAAGGTAGGCGACCAGGTGATGGTCAAGAATTTCGTTCCCGCGGGCAAGCTTGCCCCCAGATTTCATGGGCCGTGTACTATTCTCGATTTTCTTACTCCTGTTACCTTTTTGCTAAGCAATCCAGCCACCGAGAGGATATTTAGGGTTCACCTGTCACAGGTGAAACCGGTGTAATTTCTGTGTTAACTTGCTTCATATGATTTTGAAAGAAATATGAAGGTTATATTTTTGTTTGAGGGGTTTCACTTTTAAGGCCTTCTGCCCTTGGAATCTGTTTCCTTTGTGTGTAACCATTTATTGTATACCTTCCCCGACCAGTTAAACTGCCATCCTGTCCTTACCACGGCCATTACCACGCTCCCGTCTCCTGCCCAACAACACACAGTGGCATTCAAATGAAATAAATATTTCTACGCCGCTGGCCCCTCAGTTCCACCACAATGAATGTACCCTAAAATCATTCTGGTCCAACAAAAATCTGCCGCCGAGCTTTAATGTTTCAGTGCCCCCGCAGCAGCGCGGCGCCGTACCGCTACTGAGGTGGGGTATGGGCCCGCCCTTCTCCAGTGAGGCCAACCAGTGTACGGCAAGCCGGAGCCCTCCTCCCGACCAAGGCTGATGTGCGGCGCACAAACTGTAACTGCCCCGCGATCTGCATGATCGCCGCGGGCGCGGCGTGCTTCAACTCCACTACTCCTCTCATAGTGCGGGCGAGCGGTATCTCAGGGTACTTGTGGGGTCCGAGCGGCCTCCTCTGGACACAAGCAGCAGCGGCCGGTCTGGTCGTCTAACTTTATCAACCTTGGATATATGTAATCAGCTACATGGACATTTAATATCAACATTACTACTATTTTTGAATTCAACGACAATATCTGGTGGACTTAAAAAAAAATCTCGACTTTCTAGAATTAAAGGTATTCCCTTCTGAATTCAACTTCTACAAGCACAAAGACGTTACATCAATAGTAATCAAAGAATTTTGAAACTGGATAAAATCATTTTAAGAAAACTTGTTGGCAAATACTTCCGCAATTAACTTCTATATCAACATCATAACTTGGACCTTATTTTGAAACAAAAGTTTATGTTCTTCTGTGTTACCCCTTGGAGGGACTTTTGGTGGGGGGAGGTCTGTACCGGGTGGTACACCTCCACGCCGCTAATTCAAACTTTGCGCTAGTTGAAACTCCTCTACTGGAGGAAGTCTGAACTTTATCTACTGTGTTAATTCTCAAGTTTCTCAGAAGATGTCCCTACTTGTAAATTTTGAAGTTTCTGAACTGGGTCGTTTTCGATGTAGTTTGTTTTGCCTGTAGTAAGAAGTGTGGACATTCTCTTCCAGATGGCACTACTGAAGAACTACAATTGTGCACCCTAGTGCGAAGTGAAAGAACTATGTTTTTGGCGAAATTTTGTGTTCATAAGTTTGTTCTTTGTTAAATTTCTTTCAGTTATTGTTTAAGTTGGCAATATTAACCCTTTCTTTCCGCCAGTTTTGAATTTAACCAATAGGGAATTTCTGTAATTAATTTTCCACCAATAATGTGTTTCTTTTTCATCTTGTGTAGGGGTTTTCGTGGTTAGCCAATAAAATTCTTGTGGGAGGGTGTTCTCATTCCTGAAACGCCTCGAACTTTCCACGAGGGTATATAAACTGCTGATTTTCGGGTCTCCGCGCCACTTCAGTAACATCTATCAGTGTGTAAAGTACGTAGCAGGTGGCGGGAAGCGCCTCTTTCTTCGGGCAGCACTTCAGCCGCCAGGTAATGGCCGTTTAATAACTTCTTTTCTTGCTAGCTCAGCAGTTTAACTCTCGGGGCAGGTCCGAAGCATTTCTACCATGTAACTTTTCCCCTAAAATGTAAAAACACTTAGTATCAATTCTATCTTTTAAACTACATATTGGGATAGAGAGTGCTTAACCCTCTCGAGCTCCCACTCATATTGCGTTGAGGTGAACTTATTTTCTCAACCGTTTCTTCCTTTATGTAATGTAAATTGTCTTCTTCTATAAGTCACCTCTCTAGTATGGGATTAGCCCTTGCAGTAAAGGCCTAGTGCCAATTAAGTTTT
Source organism: Anabrus simplex (assembly GCF_040414725.1). Lineage (NCBI taxonomy): Eukaryota > Metazoa > Arthropoda > Insecta > Orthoptera > Tettigoniidae > Anabrus > Anabrus simplex. Next base: position 169,518,404 of record NC_090269.1, on the reverse strand, counting down.
ATATAAAGTGTATTAGGAGTGCAAGAACGCCTCCTCTCAAGTTGGTATTTTAGAGGCCATGTAATTGACCTGTTTTTTTACTTAATAGGCGTCAGTAGGTTGGGTATTTTTACCCCTTTTTTCATGTCCTTGGAGGATAACTTGAAAGTGGAGTTTGGTGTGGCCTTTGATAGGCTCGAACTTAAGAGCAGGTTGCTCTTTCTAAAATTTTGTTTTCTGCGCGCCTCGAGGAGGTTTTACTGTGTAATTGGGAGCAAGTGCTCCTGGGCATGATAGGGGTCTTCTGCCCCTTTGTTGAATTCTTTATATCGTAAGGTTGGGCTTATAGCTCAAGAATTGTGTGTCTGGCTCTCGGAGCCCAAATCCTGTAATCACTGTAATTGTACATTTTCGAATTGTGTTTCGGCTACTGAGTACCTGTTCTATTTGTGATTTCTTAATCTTTAAAAGAAAATATAACCTTGTTAAATTTTATCTTAACTTTAATTTCGTATTTTGAGACCCGTTCACCCTCGCACCTTCTTTCACCTCTGCACATCCACTATACTCCGTAACAATAATAATAGAAATAATAATAATAATAATAATAATAATAATAATAATAATAATAATAATAATAATAATAATAATAATTGTACCTGGCGGTACACCTCCGCGCCGCAAATTCAAATATTGAGCCAGTTGAAATCCCTCTACGGGAGGAAGCCTGAACTTTAACAAAATGTATTAACTCTACGGTTTCTCGGAAGATGTCTCTACGGTAAATTTTGAAGTGTTCTGAACTATGTCTATTTCGATTTGTATTTGTTTGCTCTGTAGCAAGAAGTGTGGACATTCTCTTCTAGATGGCACTACTTAAGAACTATAATTGTGCACCCTAGTGCGAAGTGAAGGAACTGGTTTTTTTTGAAGAACTTTGGTATTCATAAGTTTGTTCTTTGTTAAATTTCTTTCAGTCATTTTTTGGGTTGGCAGTATAACCCTTCTCTTTCCGCTTGTTTTGAATTTAGCCAATCCCGAAATTCTCTAATTAATTTTTGACCAATAACGTATGTCTTCTCCGATATGGAGATGTTGCTTTAAGCTATCCAATAAAGTTGAGGGGGGTGTGGGTACTCATTCTTGAAAGGTCTCGAATGTTCCACGAGGGTATTTAAACTGCTGATTTTCTTGTCTCGGTGCCACTTCTCGACGTCTTGCTTAGTGTGTGATTATGCAGCAGGGGGCGGGAAGCGCCTCTTTCTTCGGGCAGCAGTTCATCCACAAGGTGACGGCCGTTTAATAACATTATTTCTTGCTAGCTCAGCAGTTTAACCCTCGGGGCAGGTTCGAAACTTTTCTCATGCAACCTATCTTTAAAATGTAATTGACATTTGGTAAAAATTCCGCCTCTTTAACTATAAATTGCGATAGAGAGTGCCTAACCCTCTCGAGCTCCCACTCATATTGTTTTGAGGTGACTACGTTTTCATAATCGTTTTCCTTCTTTTCGTAATGTAATAATGTTTTCTTATCGTGTCACCTCTTTAGTATGGGATTAGCCCTTGCGTAAGCGTCCTAGTGCCAAGTAGGTTTCAAAAGCGTATTAGGAGGGCAAGCTTCGCCTCCATTCTATTTTGTATTAGGGACCAGTAACTTAACCTGATGTTTTATTTTCCTCATGTAAAGGCCCTGTAGGCTGGGTATCAAATACCCCTGTTTCTTGGTGTGCCTTAAGGGCAGATAGAAATGAAGTTTGTTGTAGCCTTTGATAGGCTTGTCAAATTGAGAGTTGGTGTGCTCTTTTTCTTAACATTGAAATTAGAAAGAAGTGCTCCTCGTATTTAGGTGTTTTCTGCCCTTTAGCTATTGTGGTGGTGAGCTGAGAGCTCAGAAATTAATCTTGGGGCTCGAAGCCCAAATCTTGTAACAATTGTAATTTCTTAAATTGTTTTCCTGCTACTTGGTACTTGTTACTCTGTTGTTGTTATCCGTTGATTTTGAAAAGAAAATATAACCTTTGTTAAAGTTTTAAACTAACCTTAATTTCGTAAGTTGAGACCTATTCCCACCCAGCACCTTCTTTCACCTCTGCAAATCCACAAAACATCGTAACAATAATAATTATAATTGTTACGGAGTATTGTGGATGTGCAGAGGTGAAAGAAGGTGCTTGGGTGAACAGGTCTCAAAATACGAAATTAAAGTTAATATAACAAGGTTATATTTTCTTTGGAAAATCAAGAAATAACAAGAGTGGCAGGTACAGAGTAGCAAAGCAACCAAACGAAAATGTACAATTACAGAGTTACAGGGTTTGGGCTCCGAGAGCCAGACACATAATTCTTGAGCAATGAGCCCAACCTTACTTTGTACAAGATTCAACAAATGGGCAGAAGACCCCAATCATGCCCAGGAGCTCTTGCTCCCAATTACACAGTAAAGCCTCCTCGAGGCACGCAGAAACAAATTTTAAGAAAGAGCGACTCGCTCTTAAGGTCAAGCCTATCAAAGGCCACACCAAACTCCACTTTCAAGTTGACCTCCAAACACAAATAACACAGGGGTAAAAATACCCAACCAACTGAGGCCTCTTCAGTAAAGAAACAGGTCAATTACATGGCCTCCAAAATACCAACTTGAGAGGAGGCGTTCTTGCACTCCTACTACACTTTATTTAAAACCTACTTGGCGCTAGGCCTCTAATGCAAGGGCTAATCCCATACTAAAGAGGTGACTTATACAAGGAGACAATTACATTACGTTAAGGAAGAAACGGTTGTGAAAATAAGTTCACCTCAACGCAATATGAGTAGGAGCTCGAGAGGGTTAAGCACTCTCTATCCCAATATGTAGTTTAAAAAGATAAAATTGATACCAAGTGTCTTTACATTTTAGGGAAAGTTACATGGTAAAAGGGCTTCGGACCTGCCCCGAGAGTTAAACTGCTGAGCTAGCAAGAAAAGAAGTCATTAAACGGCCATTACCTAGTGGTTGAACTGCTGCCCGAAGAAATAGGCGCTTCCCGCCCCTGCTACGTACTTTACACACTGATAGATGTTACTGAAGTGGCGCGGAGACCCGAAAATCTGCAGTTTATATACCCTCGTGGAAAGTTCGAGGCATTTCAGGAATGAGGACACCCGCCCACAATCATTTTATTGGCTAACAACGAAAACCCTACACTAGATGAAGAAGAAACACATTATTGGTGGAAAATTAATTACAGAAATTCCTTATTGGTCGAATTCAAAACTGGCGGAAAGAAAGGGTTAATATTGCCAACTTAAACAATACCTGAAAGAAATTTAACAAAGAACAAACTTATGAATTCAAAATTTCTCCAAAAACACAGTTCTTTCAGTTCGCACTAAGGTGCATAATTGTAGTCCTTCAGTAGTGCCATCTGGAAGAGAATGTCCACACTTCTTACTACAGGCAAATCAAAAATACATCGAAAACGACCGAGTTCAGAAACTTCAAAATTTACAAGTAGGGACATCTTCTGAGAAACTTGAGAATTAACACAGTAGATAAAGTTCAGACTTCCTCCAGTAGAGGAGTTTCAACTGGCGCAATGTTTGAATTAGCGGCGTGGAGGTGTACCACCCGGTACAATAATAATAATAATAATAATAATAATAATAATAATAATAATAATAATAATAATAATAATAATAATAATAATAATAATAGTAATAGGATTTCTTTGAAATGTGCCCTCTGTACTTTGCTAAGTGGTTCTGGCAGAGAACGTATGCCTACTTTATAAATGAGGAAGTTTTACAGAGGTATTCCACAAAGAATGTTATGATACATTGAATCTTATACATACATACCAATTAGTAGAATTACTGGCCGAACTCTTAGTGGCAGGCAATGCGCCAGTCTGATGTTTTCCGTAATTGCAGCGCCAGTAATTAGGAACTCATTTACAAAGCACAGTTGGAACGAACGTAAAGCGGAACAGGTAAGCGCTATTCAGCCAGGATAAGGCTCGATTCTTCCCCTGCTTTGACCAAATGGGACCATCCTGAGCCGTATCCTGACGGCCCATAAGAGACACTCAGATTATTATTTGCCATATTATATGATTTAATTGAAATAAATTTCAGTCAGGCGTGGTAAAAGTAGTAGATCGCAGGATAGCTGAGACCGGAAGTCCATGGAGACAAAGTCGCTGGATATTGCGCGATGCTTCCTCGGGACCGTGAGAAAGGCTTAGCGTTACCAGAAGTTAGCACATCTCGGCACGTGTAGAAGACGTTGGCCAAGAGGAACATTCATCCAATTAGAACGCGTGGGTGTGGCAAATATGGAGTCTGGATCGCGCGGAATTAATATCGCAGGTTGACCAACATGGATAATTGCATGGAGAATATATCGCTATAAAGGAATCAGTTCTGTTAGTTGACGGATTTCTACAGGTCGGAAAGTGTAATATAATAAGGAATACGCAATAGAAATAATCTGAGTCATCTTTATATCGTCTGGAGTGTGTTTTATGGTGTGTTTTAATTAATATATAAGTCATTGTGAATGGCAAGCACGCTGATTGGTTGCTCTTTTAAACATGCGGGAATCCCATAGCTACAACGGCGTTAGCCAAGCTTCTTCAGCGTCCCAAGCTTTGAGAGCATCACTCTGATTGTGGGAGCCGACGTGGTGTGAACGTTGTTCGGTATTGCTGTGATACTTGTGCGTGAATGTTGCCACGTGGATAGATATATAACAGTGTATGGTTTTATGACCGAGAAACAGAGCTTTTAGTCGTGAAGTTTACTGAATTAACTGGTGCAGCGCTAAATTGCCGATTTCATTATGGCGCAAAATTTTACTCCAGATAAATGGACGGTAATTATAGCCGCAGACTGGAAAGTGAGGGAGAAACGCTTAGCTGTATTGCATTGTCGTGTCGCGATGAACTTTCGAACCGAACCGCGAGCCGCTCTAACTAACTGTAAAAAAACCTAATTGATTTATTTTAAGGGTGTTTGTTTGTCAGTAATGTTGGCTTAGTTCACAGCTAACAAGGGTTTGTTCGGCACGTGCAGTTCGAACGGTGAATAGACATTCACCTAAAGTCTTCTGTGTTGCAGTGTACAGGAACTTTCATCAAGAAGATGGCACCGACCATAGAAGAAAGAAGATTGTTTCCATCTGTTAAAGCAGTGATCAACATGGAGTAAGACACCACCATGACAAGGATGTGAGCCGTTGTCAATGTCCAGAGAGTCGTCCAAGATAAGACGCATGTTTTTAAATTAGATGGCATGTTATATGAATTATGTTTAAATACTAGTGAAGTTTAGTGTAGGGATCTTTCTTTAACGTAAATTTTGCCTGACGGCATGTGTTTATTTTACACTTGTAATGCTGTAAATGCGGATAAAAGAGGAATGCATGATTTCTATACTTTTATTTTACTTTACCATTACTTAGATGGGATAATGAGGAAGTTGTTAGGATTTATTTTGTTGTGTCATTATGCATGATAATTAGTTTAGTATTATTTCGATATTCTTGTATACTAGAGATAGGAGGATTAGATTGACAAGATCATCCACTTTCCGAGTTAAACACTTACTACGTTGAGAATAAATTCAATTTAGAAAGTTAGTAACAGTTAGATTGCATGACGCATGTTATTTCAGGAGCTGACATGTGTGGAGCTGTATCGCAGCGTTGAATGAGAAAGGAATCTTCCAATGTAGGTTGGAAACTGTTTCGCACAATGTTTTGTATGGGAATCGAACCTGGATTCATAATGGGAAAGGCTGATGAGATTGTAAGAAATATAAGGTTTTAATGCATGCTGATTTATGAAGTTGATTATGCAAGCCGACTGCATGCCTGATGAAGTGATAAGAATGATGTGCAGTGTATATGGCCCTGCAAATTGTATTCTGAGAGAATATTGAGAATCAGAATTGTCGGGAAATTCATGCCAGGCCAGTGAGTCTGATGTGTGTGATAAATTATTGTAGCATGCTAGTAAGAAGCACGATTGTATGTGAGTTTCCGTGCAGTTGAGGAAATATGAGATCGACTTTGTCGAACAGTAACCAAGCCTCAGTACAATATTGAGTTCTAACATTTCTTTTCAGCCCACAGTACAGCAGGGAATATGTGACAGCTGAAAGCGCTTTTGGGTGCGCAAATGCAGCAGAAAAATGCAATGTTTCCCATTGCTTGCCACATGTTTAATAAAGGATAATAATATGTTTTTTTTTCTTACAGGATGGTGTTTTGTGCTATTTCATGTTGTTTTGATATGTTGTCTTGTTGTTTAATGGGGAACAGCCCGAGTGCTGAGAAATATTGGTGATCAGTCTAGTTCTCACTAGATCTTTTGGTGAACCGCTTTTCACGTCGAGTCAGTGTAGGATGTAAGATTTCCCTTTCTTTATCCGATGTTAATATTTGAGATAGTTTGCTTATGTTGTGTTCACTGTAAATACAGCGTAGGGAAATGCCACTAGTATTTTCATAATTCATATCATGTCACATTGCGTCTTAATTTTCTTTTTCTGTTAACTTTGCGACGATTCTCCGGAATTAAAATCCGTATCAATGTGATACTTAACATCGTGTTACTCCATGCGAATCGAATACGTATTTGTATACGCATACGAATACTATTATGAACGTGAGCTTAGGACAATCAGGTGAAGAATATTTTTGAAGTTCACAAGTATTTAATGTTTTGTTTGAACTTTCCTTTTGCATTTAATTATTTGAGCAATTAACGTTTTAATGTCCAGTTTTTCCTTCAATTTTTGAGATAATGTTATTATCATTTTTATTATTTGATTTTCTTATTATGTTAGTATGATTCGGGATTATTCTGTGAATAAACTCATCCTACCCCATATTATTGTTTCTCATTCGAGTTACACCTCCATTTTCCTGTCATTTACTTATTATTAAATAAGAAACTTCGACTTTTAGACTTGCCCATCGACAACCAACCCACTTCTCTGCCCAAACCTGAGTTAGTCGGATGTTTATACAGGAATGGAAGCATCGTCCTAGAGGGTTACTACCCCTGGGTACGGTACAATCCCTCCTGCACGGAGCAATCCGGCGTCAGGGTGGTAACGGGTTTCTACTCGGCCGAGAAGTGGTGGCGAGGTCAGTGGGCCGCACATCTCCCCTCGTTGGACGTCGCGACCCATTGGATGTCGGTCTAAGGCCTGGGTCTGCGTCGCAAAGAGTGGTCGGCGGACAGAACCCCGGTGTTCCGGCCGACGGCGTAACAGTATGTGGGCGCGGTGTTGATTCGCCGCCCTTCGGGGCAGGCGTCCAGCCCCTGACAAGCGAGGGCGCGTGGCATGGACGACGGACCTCCGGCCCGGCTCCGGCCCCGCTCAGCTGTTGGTTTGGGGATGCCTTGTACAGAAGAATCTTGTAGACTCCCGTCAGCGGCGCAAAAGCTTCGGGTAATTTCACGACCCGTCTTGAAACACGGACCAAGGAGTCTAACATGTGCGCGAGTCATTGGGTTGACACTAAACCTAAAGGCGCAATGAAAGTGAAGGTCCCGCCTCGTGCGGACCGAAGGAAGATGGGCCGCGCTGCTGTGCGGCTCCGCATTCCCGGGGCGTCTCGTTCTCATTGCGAGTTGAGGCGCACCCAGAGCGTAACACGTTGGGACCCGAAAGATGGTGAACTATGCCTGGCCAGGACGAAGTAAGGGGAAACCCTGATGGAGGTCCGTAGCGATTCTAACGTCCAAATCGATCGTCGGAGCTGGGTATAGGGGCGAAAGACTAATCGAACCATCTAGTACTTAGTTCCCTCCGAAGTTTCCCTCAGGATAACTGGTGCACGAACAAGTTTCATTTGATCAAACGAACGATTAGAGGCGTTGGGGCCGAAACGACCTCAGCCTATACTCCAACTTAAAGTGGTTGAGATCTCCGGCTTGCTTAAAATATTTCTTACTCGCTTCGGCGGTACATATACTAAAATTGGAACGTTACAGAGGATATAGGTCTTGCCCAAGGATGACACGCAAAATCGTGAAATATATCACATCTTATTTCGTGTCATTGTGTGTATTGTTATTTCATTATTGACGCCTTGTCCAGCCCTAAGGCCCGGGCGTTTTTATTCCCTCGCCCCTTGTGGACCATAACAATAACGATTATAGCGACAGGTACTGTATATTCTAATAATTATACACAGTAAGAGTATATATTTTGTAATATGTTTTAAAGGCCGATGACCTAAATGTTAGGCCTTTAACACAACAATAATCGTTATACGTCTTTATAATAACATACACATTTTTCTGTACGCACTACTGATCTGAAATTGAATGCAGTAGAATACATACCTTATATCGTTATTACAATTGCTACTTCTGTGTTCAACAATCTACAGTTGGACAATCAGAAAGTGACGCATGAAAAATGTCTAGGTCCTGTATCGGTTATCATCATCTACGAGTGAGCAGGTAGAGACACTACGAAATGTGATGCAGCTCGCTTTTTGTTAAATGTCACGTTCCTGACGAAATGCGTTGTCATTACACAATGCATAGTCCGCATATCAAAATAACATAAAAGAATACAATGAAATGGACGAGAAACCGCCATAATGGTTAATAAAAATGTGAAGTAATGAACACACCTGGCTAGTGATGCTCGTTTCACGGCGTGCCAGTATTATTGTAGGGCAAAGCTCCATGGTTATCAACCGGGAGATGCGGGATCGAATGCTGGTATCGGCGATTTGTTTTGTTTACTGGACTCCGTTACTCTATTGTGTAACTGCACCCTACTAACGACAGTCTTTTAACATGAAGTACAACTGGTCAACCATCCTCCATTAACACTAATCAGAGGAAAATTATCGAAGGGGTCCGACACTTCGAAAAATGAAGATATCCGGTCAAACAAAGACAAGGGCCGCCAAGGTCGTGAAAATGAAAGACTCCCTAGGCCTCGAGACCTAATACCGTTGGGGTGGGAAAACAGCAAGAGTTGACTAAGAGAGGTCGGGTGCAATAAGTGGAAACAATGCCAGGACTCAGCTAAAGGCCCCGTCATCGCCGTTTAGAGCCCTTGGGGCTCCTATTAGTCGCCTCTTGCGACAGGCACGGGATACCATGGTTGTTATTCTACCGCCCTCACACACACGGGGTGGTTACAATGAGCGCGTAGTTTATCACTGGCCACTCGAAGGATTCTTGCAGAGGTGTAAATATGCTACGTACCATATACGGTGGAGAATAGCCTTACAGTATTAAGCGTATTCATTCGGGTGGCAGTTAGCTCCGAGGAAGCGTACCCGCCTGTCAAGGTGAGAACCAGGGTTTGAATCCTAGTCTACACATTACTTTAAAACCACTTTAAGTGTGTTGCAATAACCGAATACATGTTTATTTCTATTCATTGCGAAATATGACATTGCGTTTTAAATTATGTCAGTTCTTGGTATCCATCGGCTTGAACAACTTGACGCAACCGACGCGGCGTTGACTCAAACAAGCTTCCCAAATTATTTTTCGTGGAGGGCAAACTCTCCCATGCGTTCAACAAAGCATCATGCGAACGTGGGAGAGGGTGTGGCCAGTGATTTTTATGTGGCGTCTCCACCTTGTTCACACATGTTCAACGGAATTGAAGTCTCGAGCTTGAGCAGTTCAATGGAGTCCTGCTCATAAAACCAACCTTGAACACGATCGCTCGTGTGGATTGTCTTACACGAACTGTATTACCTCATCTGGATAGCGCTCTCTCACATTCAGAACCATAACATTCTGCATAATATCTAAATATTAGTCCGATGTAAAACGGTCATCTATCCAAGGAAGCACTGCAGCCCCATGCCCTCCCAGCATGACATATATATGAGACCACTGCGTGAACACTGTGCTATATATATACTGTCGTATGGGGCTCCTCACGGCCTCTGAAGACAAACCGGCCCGACCTCCAACGAACTGAAAGATATTTTTAAAATTTGCTTTTCGTCACACAGACACAGACAGGTCTTATGGCGACGATGGGATAAGAAAGAACTAGGAGTGGAAAGGAAGCGTTCATGCACTTAAATAAGGTACAGCCCCAGAATTTGCCTGGGGTGAAAATTGGAAACCACTCAAAACCATCGTCGACAGTGGGATTCGAACCCACTATCTCCCGAATGCAAGCTCGTGCAGCCACTTCCTCGGTCGACGGTTCGTGCATGGCCACCGTGTTACTATGGGTAACCGGACCCCACGTCATATTCTGAGAGTGAAAATCCTATACTTTTTGAAACTTATATTAAAAAAGTAATACGGTCTTCATTTTCATATTATCTATAGAACTTCGTAGCCGGAGAAGATACAGTATATACCTATTCTATCCGTACGGGCTGTTTGATTTAGTACCTCAATGCACTGCCAGCAAATAATAAACTGAAAATGATTTTATTCACTGAACATATATTCAAAAAAGCCTTCAGAAAACATATACCTACTGTATCTGTTTGCAATCATGTTAACAAAACATACAGCTTCTAATAAAGAAAAGCGCACCCATAATCTTGTATCTTTCCTATTCGTACAAGCAAACTGAACACTTGAAAGAAATAAAAAATAAAGGGTTCCTGGAACATGTTAGTATCTAGTGGAATGTCCCCTAGTATTTGTAACTTCCTGACATCGTCGCAGCATAGATACACTAATTTCTTGCACATGTCGGAGCTGCTTTTCTGCCATTCCTGAAGAATCACGCTTTTAAGTTCCTCCTTTGTACGCACACGTTACGTACGGATATTCCTCTTTAACGTAGCCCAAAGATCTTCGATGGGATTTTAATTCAGAGACTTGGGAGGTGTTCTTAGCTGCTTAGGAATATCCCAGATCAACCATGCCTTATTAATATCAGCAGAGTGTTTTGGGACATTATCATGCTGGAACATATAAACAGGTGGGAACCCCAATTTTTTCGGCACTCTGCTTAACGTTTGCCCTAGGATTGCATTATAGCCCTCCTTGTTCATTATTCCGTCAATGAAATATATTTTACCAACACGTCTGGCTAACATACAGCCCCAAAACATTACAGACCCAACACCGTATTTTACAGTTCTAGAGTGTGTTTGCCAATTCATTGCCCGTTTCAATTTTTCTCCATATTCTGTGGATGCCATCTGACCCGAAAAGGTTCATTTTTGTCTCATCATACAAAATAACGTCAGTCAAGAATTCTTTCTCTTTATACACATGCTCCTTAGCGAATGACAGTCTAAGCCGTCTGTTTTTTCAACTTACGTATGGCCTTTTTCCATGGAATTCTTCCATAGTACCCATGCCGATACAGTATCCGACGGATGGTGGAGTTGCTGATCTTCTTTCCAGGTCGTTCCTCCGTGAGTTGCATCAGTACTGGTGTACTTAATTTGGAATCTGACTTTAGCAGCCCTACAAAAAATATTCTTTCCTTTCAGTTAAACACTTTCTCTTGGGTTTCCTGGGAGTGTTATTAATACTGTAGAGTCTATTTACATTTATCAACCACATATTGCACCGAAGAATGTGTTCTATTGACCACTTGTCAAATTTTTCGTAATGAAAATCCTTGAAGTGGCAGTTGATATATAGTGTTCTTAAGCTCCTTACTTAACTCTGCACTCTTACCCATGTCCACCACAGATACATTAGGAAGGAGACTAACACACTTGACTAGTCGTATGCCGTCACTGACAAGGGAACATCTGCAATGGCTAAGTCGTCGATCGCTATGAAACTTGGAAAACACATTGAGGTACACGTGAGGAAGATGTCGGCATCAATTTTGGGTGCCAACATTCATTAGGGCGTTAACTAAGGGGCCTAAAAGATGCGACATTTCAAATTCCGCGCGATCAGCGATGAATACCTGCTGGCCAATGATGCTAAGCCGGCACACTGCGTGCTTTGAGACACGCCTCTGCAGCTCCTCCCCTCCCAAACCAACTAGTTCGCCGCCGCACGTTTCCCTTCTCCCTGCGCTTGCCGGCCGCTTAGCTGTCGAAGAGAACCGGTGCTACACTTTGCGTACTCTATCAGCCTTCCTCATATCTCTCCTTTGTAATTTCCACAATGTATTAGTCAGTTTACGTTCTCTGAAATGTTTATGAAAACTGTACCGGGTGGTACACCTCCACGCCGCTAATTTAAATGCGCGCCAGTTAAAACTCCTCTGCTGGAGGAAGTCTGAACTTTATTGACGTTATTAATTTTCTACCTTCTCAGAAGATGTCTCTACCTGTAAATTTTGGAGTTTTAGAACTGTGTCACTTTTGATGTGTTTTTGTTTCGCTTGAAGTAAGAAGTGTGAACTTTCTCTTCTAGAGGACACTACTGAAGATCTACAATAGTGCAACCTAGTGCGGAGTCAAAGAACTATTTTTTTGGAGAAAATTTAATTTCAAGAGTTTGTTCTTTGTTAAATTTCTTTCTGTCATTGTTTAAGTTGGCAATATTTACCCCTTTCTTCCCCTTGTTATGAATGTATCCAATCCCGAATTTCTTCTATTAATTTCTGACCAATCTGGTGTATCTTCCCCCAACTTGAATCTGTTGCGAGGTCCTACCCAATAAAGAGTTTGTGGGAGGGTGTTTTCTTTCCCCTAACGCCTAGAACCTTCCGCGAGAGGATATAAACTGCTGATTTTCGGGTCTCCGGGCCACTTCTGTTCCATCTTTCAGTGTGTTAAGTACATAGCAGGGGGCGGGAAGCGCCTCTTTCTTCTCCAGCCGTTCAACACAAGGTAATGGCCGATTAATAACTTCTTTCTTTGCTATACTGAAATTCAAGTCAAGAGCTTAGGAAAAGTATCCTTCCGCATGTGAGCACGTCCCCTGTTCCACCTTCCCGTCTCGTCATGGTTCTCCATCTCCGCCACAACCAGCTTATCATTAACGCCGTGCGTCCATCTGACAAGTACAGTACTTCATTCTGAAATAGTGAAGCATCAAACGAAATCACTTCCTTTCACATAGCTCTACTTTGATTACGTGCCATACCTTTTCATTCCTTTATTGACCATGTAAAACCCTGCAGATTACTGACGAATACCGAGGCAAGAGAAGCAAGGTTTATTTTTATTTCATAATGCAATTTGTGTGAGGCACATGGAGACTTACAACGTAAGTATACGATTCCGCTCTCGTGCAACGACTGTCAGTGGCAGTTTCTCACAGTTAAAAAAGCTGAAAACCCACCCGTGAGTGGGATTGCAAAATACACTGCTTCTAGGAATGTTATAAATATTGTAGTCTCGTCATTCGGAAGGTAAAAACGAACTCATGATCCTCTCATGACAACATTTCTGCAGGTAGAGGGCGGTTACGAATATAAAGTAAGTACACATTATTATTATTATTATTATTATTATTATTATTATTATCATCATCGAATACGCCAAGGATCCTATTCCCATACCGTCTTAAGGCCCTCCCTGTTTTATTTACGGCGAGTGCTGAGCTGACACATCGATCTTTCGCTGAAGACTTGGATTTTCCGTGGAGTTTAAATTCCAAGCGAGCGGCGTAAACACTGTACACAGAAACGCCGATCAACTGCGCGGACTTTTTCACGTCTTCCACAGTCCACAGTGGATTCTAATCTCGTAGGCTACTGTAAACGTTTAAAACAATTTGGTTTAGATTTTCTACTTTATTTTTCTCCACTTTTGTTAGCTGTAAAGTATTTTACAGGGGACTCAAGCGTCACAGCATCACACACGTCTTGCTCACATCTGGCAGCCATTATGAATACTGAACTGAACACGCTGTTGCAGCCAGTATTGCCAACAGTTTTCTTTGATCCATCTTCAACGTCACACATATTATGCGAACTTATCAGCAGTGGAATGAACTCGAACAAACTTACTAAGTACACAGTGCAATAAGATATCAATATCATATTAAATAATTATTATTTTGTTTCATACACCACGGAAAACAATAACTATTCATAGCCATCTACGTAAGAAATTTAAGAGTTGGTAACGAACCCGAATAACATACAACCTGTGATATATTTCCCATATTTATACAGGGCAAAAATTTTAATTCATCAAGTCAGTTCACCAGAATATCTAACCAAACTGAAGAAAGCTCCTGACTTCAGGAACAAGTAACAAACCTAGGGAACTATTTGGCGCTGCGGAAGCCTTTCCACCGACCAGAAGTCTGACTAACATCAAAGGGATCGCTAAGGTCTTGAGTTGACTCTCAGTATAGCTCAGCAGTTTAACTTTCGGGGCGGGTTCTAAGCGTTCAACCATGTAACCTTTTCCTAAAATGTAACTTCTCGTTTCATCTATTCTCTTGTAAAACAACATATTGGGATAGAGAGTGCTTAACCCTCTCGAGCTCCCACTCACATCGTCTTGAGGTGAACTTATTTTTCTCAACCAATTCTTCCGTAATGTAATGTAAATAGCTATTAAGTCACCTCTGTAGTATGGGATTAGCCCTTGTATTAGCGGCCTAGTGCCAAGTAGATCTTAAGCAAAGTGTATTAGGAGTGCAAGTTCGCCTCCTCTCAAATTGTATTTTAGAGGTCATGTATTAATCTTCTTGTTATTTAACAGACCTCAGTAGGTTGGGTATTTTGCCCCTGTGTATATGTCCTTTGAGGACGGCTTAAAGGTGGAGTTCGGAGTGGCCTATGATAGGCTTGTATTTTAGGGGGAAGTTGCCATTTTTGAAAATTGTGTTTCTGCCTCAAGGAGGCTTTTGGATGTAATTGGAAGCAGATGTTTCTGGCATGTTTGGGGGTTTTCGGCCCCTTTGTTGTATGGTGTTCATTGTAAGGTTGGGCTCATTGCTCAAGAATTATGTTTCTGACTTTTGAAACCCCAAATGGGGTACCTATGTAAATGTATTTGTCAATCGTGTTTCGGCTACTAAGTACCTGTTCTATTTGTTGTTACCTAATTTTGAAAAGAAAATATAACCTTGTTAAATTTTAAAGTTAATTTCACTTTAGTAGCTTGAGACCCGTTCACCACCCCGCACCTTCTTTCATGCATAACTACCACCAAAACACGGTAACAAGTGGTAGCAGAGCGTGGTTGAATGGGTCTCAATTTAGCCCCTTTTGACGGCTAAATATTGTTTGTTCCGAACTCTAACCATTTTCTCAGTTGCTTGAATTTTTTGACCTTTTCAAAATTGGTCTGTCATCATGCCCGGCCCTCGCGATGTTCTCCTTCTTAACTATTTGCGCAAGGAGGAGTTGATCTATGAATTAACTATCAGAAATGTGCAATCTGGAGGCACGGTTGAATAGACACTAACAAGCTTAGAGAGTCCCTTGATTTGCCCATTTCCATCCCCAATTTGGGAGAGAAAGAAATTGACGATTCTCTTTCCACGATCACGGAGAATGTTACTGGGCTAGCTTCTGTAGTTAGTTTTTTTGATGAAAATGATCCGTCTCCTAATCAAATTAAGCGTGTGCAAGGCAGGCTATATCATTTTTCGAATAGAGTTAACGATCTGTTGTCTCTAAAACTGAATGACGTTCAGAGGAAGGAAGCTAGTAAGCTCCTGGAAAATATTTCCGAATTATCTAGTAAGGTCACTCAATTGTTAACTGGGGAAGTTCCTCCCAAATCTGATCAGCCCACCATAGTGAATGTAGGTAGCGAGGAAGAACCTGCTAAGGGAGAAGTAAATAGGAAAACCATCGCTGCTCAAACTATCTCTGCCCCATTGGACAACGAGTCTGAACGCCGTGCATCGCTGAGTAACATCCGTTCTGAATTAACTTCCTTGCCATTGAAACCTTTACCTACTATGTCACCCGGGTTTAGTAGCTTGCCTCATCCATTGGCAATGTTGCTCAGAGGTATATCTAAGTTTTCCGTTAATACCACCAGTGACGTAATTTCATTTTTAAGATTTCTAGTGGAATTCCAGGATCATGCCCTTGTTTTTTCTCTTTCTCCATGTCAAATTTTGCAAATTATCTATCCGTATGCTATTGGTATTCTCTCTGATAAAATCGTAAGAGCCATTGCCGAGCAATCATCTATTTAGGATTTCCATGCCCATTTGCTAGCTAACTTCATCCCTGCTAGGGCCAGGTCCTCCCTTATTCAGAAGTACTATTATCGTGTACAGCGCTTGGATGAAAACTTGGCTGATTTCATACAGGACATTAAGTTTTATACTAGGGTGTTTGCCCTTCATTTTCCTGAAGATCAGATTGTACAGGCTATTGTAGAGGGAATTTCACCTCCCTATAGGTCATATTTGTGTTTCGCGGCGTGCCCGCAAACTTTCTCGGAACTTGAAGCATTGGCCGTCTCAGCGGAAGGAGTTAGATACGCCGATTCTTTGCGTGTCGCGAAAGAACCCCCGCCTTCCTTTAGTAATACTCGGCCTCCACCTCGCCGATCAGTAAATGTTATGCTTGCGGGTCGCCTGACCATCTGCGCAACAAGTGTCCGCTGATCAAGTCAAGTGGGACAAGGAATGGAGCCGGGTCATCACAAGGCTGTTTTAAATGTGGGGCTTTCTCACATATCGCCAAGAATTGTCCCAACTCAAATAGCACCCCCTCCTGCTCAACTTCTGGTGCAAAGTCCACCTATGCCAATAATAAAAAGTGACTAGTGGCTCCGGCTGAGTCGACTAATCCATCTTCCCGAGACTCAGCCCCTAGTAAACAGGTTGTAAATGCAGAGAACGATCAGCCTTCAAATTCATCTTTTGAATGCCCTAAAGAATGTCTTAGGATTGCGGCGGATACCCCCGCACCTGTTCCTTTTCTTAAGATTGAGTTAAATAACGAGCCTATAACAGCTCTCTTAGATTCAGGGAGTGTTTGTTCGATTATTTCGGCTGAATGGTATTCTAAATTGAAATCGGTTTGTAAACTTCCTGACTATGTCTCTTCTCCTGTTCAATACATTTCGGCTAATTCATCTCCATTAGAAATTCTAGGTTCCTTACTGGTCAAGATTCGTATTTTTAAGTTTACATGGAAAATTAAATTGTTTGTGGCCAAGCAATTGTCTTGCCCCATTATATTGGGAGCTGACTTTATTTCTCACACTGGTCTTGCGCTCGATCACCAGTCTAGGTCGTGCACATTCAAATTTGCTTCTAGTTGTAAAATACCACTATTAAAGTGTAATTCTGTGTCATGTTCATCTATTTCGCCTACCCAGGATGAGATGTTGTTAGACCTTAGACATCTACCTGAGGAGCAGGCTGATAGTAATCGTAAATTATGTCAGTCATTTCCAGAGGTGTTCTCTGATACTCTTGGTGTTACTGACCTTATTGAATACAAAATTGAGGTCACGGATTCGATTCCTGTCCGTTTTCCACCTTATAGGCTATCTCCACCTAAAATGAAGGCTCTGAAAGAAATTATCGATCAGATGTTGAAGGATGGTATTATTAGGCCCTCTAAGTCGGCGTATTCATCGCCTATTTTTCTAGTCCCGAAAATCCAAGGAGGCTTCAGGCCTGTCATTGATTACAGGGCTCTCAATCGGAAGGTGGTGTTGCAATCTGTGCCCCTTCCTGACCTTCATTCTTGTTTTTCATGGTTTCGTAAGGCCAAGTTCTTCACCATCTTGGACTTAAATCAGGCCTATAATCAAATTCCCCTTGCCGAAGAGTCTAAACACCTTACAGCGTTTGCCACGGACTGGAATTTATACGAATACAACCGCGTGCCTTTCGGGCTCCCCACGGGGGCAGCTGTGCTCACTAGGCTACTAGATAGGGTCTTCTCCGACATCAAATTCGAGTACTTATATCACTACTTAGATGATGTCGTCGTATTTTCAGAGACTTTTGAAGAACATCTAGATCATCTGCGCGAAGTTCTCGATCGCCTTCGTAAGGCTGGGTTAACTCTTAAGTTGTCCAAGGTTGCCTTTGCTAAGCTCTCTATGTCATTCCTAGGGCATATTGTGTCACCCGATGGGGTAGCAGTCGATCATTCTAGAACACAGGCCATCCGTGATTTTAAACCTCCCAAGGACATTAAAGGCATCGCCAGGTTTATTGGTATGGTGAATTTCTTCAGAAAGTTCATTCCTAACTTTGCTAATAGAGCGGCGCCCTTAAACCTCCTTCGTAGGAAAGGCATCAAATTCGAGTGGGGACCTTCTCAACAAGCCGCTTTTGAAGATCTTAAATTAGCGCTTTGTAATGCCCCTGTCCCTGCTATGCCTGATTTCTCGAAGAAATTCATCGTCCAAACGGACGCGTCATCGTCAGCTGTAGCTGCAGTCCTTCTTCAAGAGACTGAACTAGGGAGGCGACCCATCGCCTATGCGTCTAGGACATTGTCGGCTCAAGAAGCCAAGTATTCCATCTATGAGCTCGAAGGTTTGGCAGTCTTATTTGCCTTAGAAAAGTTCCGTCTCTATCAGGAACATGTCAAATTCGACCTGGAAACAGATAATCAAGCCCTAAGCTGGGTCTTAGGTAGGCCGCGTCGTACTGGTCGTATAGCCCGCTGGGCTATTCGTATTTCCGCCTTCCAGTTTGATGTTAGACATATCAGAGGTACCGAAAATGTTGTTGCTGATGGACTCAGCCGTATGTTTCATAACGACGCCGAGACCCACGAACCGGTCGACAGTTCATCACCTTCCGAGTCCATACTATCCGGTGTTAATGCCATCTTAACAGATGCTCCCATGCTTTTTAGGGATATTGAGAAATACCAACGTGAAGATCCGACGCTGGCTCCGATAATGGAAACCCTTTCTTCTGGGGAACATGTTGTCCCTTATGTTCTGAGGAATGGTGTTCTATGTTGCCCTTCGAGGCATGATAAGTTGATGAAAGTTGTTGTTCCAGCGGTTCTTGTACCTATGATCTTCAAGTATTATCATGAGACCCCATTAGGAGGGCATCTTGGAATCTTTAAAACCCGTGAAAAGATTCGTGAAATGTTCATCTGGAAAGGTATGGACGGCGAAATTCGTGAACTTACAAAAGCTTGTAAATCTTGTTTGCTCAGTAAACCGACCATGTCCACCAAGGTTGGCCTTTTGTCTTCGCATCAAGCGTCGCGCCCCATGGAACGTCTGTATATCGATTATGTAGGACCTTTCCCCCAGTCAAAGGGTAATGCTAACAAGTTCATCTTTGTGTGCGTAGATGGTTTTACCAGATTTTCTTGGTTATTTCCGACTAAGCTGGCTACCGCTCAGTCTACCATTACCTGCTTAAATTCTATTTTTGCTTCTTTTGGTCCGTGTCAATATATTGTATCTGATAATGCTAAGGCTTTTACATCTAATTTATTTCGTAAATTCTGTTTTGACTTATCTATCTCTCATGTAACTACTTCTGCTTATTACCCTCAACCATCTCTGGCTGAACGGGTTAACCGTAATCTCAGATCCGCACTTATTGCCTACCATCATGAAGATCATTCCAGGTGGGACACGTCCCTGCATTGGATAGCTTTTGCTTTGAATTCGGCGGTTCATGAATCTCACAAGTTTACTCCAGCTTCTTTGATGTTCAAGTTTGTTCCCAACTCGCCGCTCTCTAACCTCTGGTCTCTGAATGACATTCTACCCGAGACAATAGATCCGGATAACATTAAAGATCTTTGGAAGAAGGCTAAAGCAAATCTTAAAGTGTCTCATGAAAAGGTTAGGGAAAAGTATGATCGTGGACGGAGACCCACCACTTTGAAGGTAGGTGACCAGGTGATGGTCAAAAATTTTGTTCCCGCGGGCAAGCTTGCCCCCAGATTTCATGGGCCATGCATCATTCTCGATTTTCTCACACCGGTTACATTGTTAGTAAGCAATCCAGCCACCGAGAGGATATTTAGGGTTCACCTGTCCCAGGTGAAACCGGTGTAAATTTTGTGTCAACTTGCTTCATATAATTTGATAGGAATATGAAGGTTATATTTTTTTTTTTTGAGTTCCACTCTTAAGGCATTCTGCTCCTTCTATTTTATTTTATATGTAAGCATTTCTGTAAAACCTCCCCCGATTTGTTAAACTGCCATTCTGTCCTTGCCTCGGCCATTACCACGCTCCCGTCTCCTGCTCCACCTTACACAGTGGCTTAACTTATGCCATGGATATTTGCACGCCGCTGGCCCCTCAACCTCTCCACAAGCCTGTACCCTCAAAGAAGATGATAGTCCAACACAATTCTGCCGCCAAGCTTTAATGTTTCAGTGCCCCCGCAGCCGCGCGACACCGTGCAGCTACTGGAGCAGAGGACGGGCCCCCTCGGCCCCAGCGAGGACGACGTGTGCACGGCGAGCCGGAGCTCTCCTCCCGGCCAAGGCTGATGTGCGGCGCACGACCTGCTACTTGCCCGCGGCCTGTATATGTTCACCGCGGGCGCGGCGTGCTTCAACACCTCTGCTCCCCTCATAGTGCGGGCGAGCGGTATCTCAGGGTACTTGAGGGGTCCGAGCGGCCTCCTTTGGACGCAAGCTGCAACGGCCGGTCTGGCCATCCAACTTAGCCTACATCAACTACATGGACAGTCACTATAAGAGATGACTACACTTGGGAATTCAACAACAAATTTGGTGGACATTGCAAAATTTTTCATCACCTTTTAAAAGATTATCTTCAGAAATTCGCCTTCTACAAACATAAAAACCTTACGTTACCAATTACAACAAAAATTTTGGAACTGAATTAAGAAATTTCTCAAATACTTCTGCAATTTATTTTAATATCAACATCAAAACTTGGACCTTATTTTCAAACAAAAGTTTATGTTCTTCTGTGTTACCCCTTGGAGGAACTTTTGGGGGGGGGGAGGTCTGTACCGGGTGGTACACCTCCACGCCGCTAATTTAAATGCGCGCCAGTTAAAACTCCTCTGCTGGAGGAAGTCTGAACTTTATTGACGTTATTCATTTTCTACCTTCTCAGAAGATGTCACTACCTGTAAATTTTGGAGTTTTAGAACTGTGTCACTTTTGATGTGTTTTTGTTTCGCTTGAAGTAAGAAGTGTGAACTTTCTCTTCTAGAGGACACTACTGAAGATCTACAATAGTGCAACCTAGTGCGGAGTCAAAGAACTATTTTTTTGGAGAAAATTTAATTTCAAGAGTTTGTTCTTTGTTAAATTTCTTTCTGTCATTGTTTAAGTTGGCAATATTTACCCCTTTCTTCCCCTTGTTATGAATGTATCCAATCCCGAATTTCTTCTATTAATTTCTGACCAATCTGGTGTATCTTCCCCCAACTTGAATCTGTTGCGAGGTCCTACCCAATAAAGAGTTTGTGGGAGGGTGTTTTCTTTCCCCTAACGCCTAGAACCTTCCGCGAGAGGATATAAACTGCTGATTTTCGGGTCTCCGGGCCACTTCTGTTCCATCTTTCAGTGTGTTAAGTACATAGCAGGGGGCGGGAAGCGCCTCTTTCTTCTCCAGCCGTTCAACACAAGGTAATGGCCGATTAATAACTTCTTTCTTTGCTAGCTCAGCAGTTTAACTTTCGGGGCGGGTTCTAAGCGTTCAACCATGTAACCTTTTCCTAAAATGTAACTTCTCGTTTCATCTATTCTCTTGTAAAACAACATATTGGGATAGAGAGTGCTTAACCCTCTCGAGCTCCCACTCACATCGTCTTGAGGTGAACTTATTTTTCTCAACCAATTCTTCCGTAATGTAATGTAAATTGCTATTAAGTCACCTCTGTAGTATGGGATTAGCCCTTGTATTAACGGCCTAGTGCCAAGTAGATCTTAAGCAAAGTGTATTAGGAGTGCAAGTTCGCCTCCTCTCAAATTGTATTTTAGAGGTCATGTATTAATCTTCTTGTTATTTAACAGACCTCAGTAGGTTGGGTATTTTGCCCCTGTGTATATGTCCTTTGAGGACGGCTTAAAGGTGGAGTTCGGAGTGGCCTATGATAGGCTTGTATTTTAGGGGGAAGTTGCCCTTTTTGAAAATTGTGTTTCTGCCTCAAGGAGGCTTTTGGATGTAATTGGAAGCAGATGTTTCTGGCATGTTTGGGGGTTTTCGGCCCCTTTGTTGTATGGTGTTCATTGTAAGGTTGGGCTCATTGCTCAAGAATTATGTTTCTGACTTTTGAAACCCCAAATGGGGTACCTATGTAAATGTATTTGTCAATCGTGTTTCGGCTACTAAGTACCTGTTCTATTTGTTGTTACCTAATTTTGAAAAGAAAATATAACCTTGTTAAATTTTAAAATTAATTTCACTTTAGTAGCTTGAGACCCGTTCACCACCCCGCACCTTCTTTCATGCATAACTACCACCAAAACACGGTAACAAAAACGTTTGCACCGAGCGAGTTGGCCGTGCGGTTAGAGGGGGCGCGGCTGTGAGCTTGCATCCGGGAGATAGTGAGTTCGAATCCCACTGTCGGCAGCTCTGAATATGGTTTTTCGTAGTTTCCCATTTTCACACCGGGCAAATGCTGGGGTTATGCCTTAATTAGGGCCACGGCCGCTTCCTTCCAACTCCTAGGCCTTTCCTACCCCATCGTCGCCATAAGACCTATCTGTGTCGGTGCGACGTAAAGCAATTAGCAAAAAAATGTATGGTGCCTATTGTTAATTGTGTTTGTTTCTGTTTTCTTTTCACTATTTTTTAATGTTTCGAATAGACCAAAGATTGTTTTTGTTTACTATCGGTTATTGACGGGGAGTTTGCCCGATATAATGTATACGGAGTCGTGTATTGTGGTGCCTTGTAATTGTTTGTTCTTGTATCAGTTCGTACAATATCCATTTAACTTTTTGCGTATATAACTGCCATTATACCCAGAAGACTGTAGTGTGATATTTTAATATCGGTACTTGTTGAATACATAGACTTTCGTCAGCTATAACGCAAAAGTACAGGTAAAGTAAGACTACAGGTCTGCCTGTGATTACTGTATATCTACTGTATATAAATGCACATCTTTTTTTTAATTTTTCAAGGCTTTTCTTATTACGTCAAACTTTACTACAATCCATATCATACTCATATCAAAGTTGCCTATGCATTAAATTTATTTATATTAGACAACCATTGCTGGAATTGAAATGTTTTGTGCCTGTCACTGCACAACATAAATAAACCTTTCAGTACAAGCACAAATAAAATATTCTACCTATAGCCCTATTCCTTATACCAGAGTACGCAAATGGAAAATACCAGTAGTTTCAAACTCGGAGTTTATAATTGTTGTTGTTGTTGTCGTCCGCGATGTCGTTTCGTTATGACAAAACACTGATAGCGTACACGAAATGGGTGGGGGAAGGGGACATAAAAAGATGATCTGGACCTATAACCAGGTTTTGATATCCCGAGGTACCGAATCTCATTACATTTATTGAGATCCTCTACCCGGGCACGTAATTTCTTTACATAAAAAGGTACCTATTTAACGTTGTTTAAAGGTGGGAGATTTATTTAGTGGTGGGTGATTTAAGTTAATTAATTTGATATGTATGTCCTCTCTAAAGGACACTACCGACAGTTTTAAGGCGTTTTAAAAGTAAATAATAATTTAAGCGTAGGTAGGACGCGGTACCCCATCCCACGTTTGACCACACCCGGTGGTACTTAACTCGGAGTTGCACCCACGATTGTGACAACTCATCGGAATTAGCAGAAATGAAAATATAACATTTGAATAAAATATGGGTATATTAGTTTAGGTTATTTGTTATCATCATGTGTGAAACGGAACGTTATTTAAAGGATTTCAATAATTATAGTACGAAAAGAAGCAAAGTATAGAGCCGGTCCCGTTCAATAGCTAAGCAGCTGGCAAGCGCGTGGGGAAGGGATACGTGCCTAGGCGAACCACTTGGAGTGTGGAGGGGGGAGGTACAGAGGCGTGTCTACAGGCATGCAGTGTGCCGGCTTAGCATCATTGGCCAGCAGGTATTCATCGCTGATCGCGCGGAATTTGAAATATCGCAAATTTTAGGCCCCTTAGTTAACGCCCTAATGAATGTTGGCACCCAAAATTGATGCCTACATCATTTTTACGTGTACCTCAATGTGTTTTCGAATTTTCATCGCGATCGGCGATTTAACCATTGCCGATGTTCCCTTGTGAGACTTCCGTGTATCGCAAGTAAACGGTGTACGAATACAACTGGTACACCTGTTTGTTGATGCCGGCATATTCACATAAAATCTTCCTGCCTGTATGTAGATAAGTATGGTTTTGACTAACGAATTATCATTGACAAATGATGTTTTTACCCGTAATGTACGTTTTATTTCAGTTTTTCAATAGTCACTGTGAATATACGAGACTCGATAAGAAAATGAAGCCTGTACGAATAACAGGGACACATACTGTATGTACCTAATAGAGGTTTTACGATGGAAAGATCCTCCTTACGTGAGCACACTGTGATAGTGGTCGTACTTGTATTATGAGGAAGTTGGCCAAATCAAATGCGTCACTTCATCTCAATGCGACAGATCTTATAAGATTATGAAACCATGTTAATGGATTAATGAACCAGTCTACTTCACCACAAGAGCTTGTAATAGCACAAGTGTTAGGAAAGGCTCTAGTAAGAACGTAAGGATAAATTACACTTAAAAGTCCTATCTTCCTTTGCTGTTCGATGTAATTCTAAGTGTCACCCCTCGCCGGTAACTCTGATGAACCACAAAGGTTAAGATATCAGAAATAAAAGCTTCTATATAGCAAGTGAAATACGTAGAATTAAGATAAAATGAATGGAACAGAACAACGTCGTAAGCTGGGACGATTTACGCAGCTGGTCTAATGTTAATTGCTTAGGGACCAATGAACTGTGAAAGGTAACGAGGTGGTGGTACTATCCTTCTCCTTCAGGTCGATAAATCTCGAGAGCAGAGCAAGCTAAGTTACTTCTCAGCGATAAGGTGCAATCTCTCTTATTTAACTTCTCCTCCTTCAGTGACAGCATGTGATGTAACGTTTCAGCTTTCATTTATCCTTCCGTGAAATATGGATCTAAAGTAATCTATATGACGATAGCAACATTCTTAGAATCCTTGTCTAATCAGTTTTTGTTATATTAACACAGTACTAACGTCGTTATTCTTATCCTTCCCCCTGGCATTTTATCAATTATTTGAGATGACCACTATATGGGATTTAAGCCCATTTTTACGGTCTAAATTAAGAATTAAATTAAGAATTAACTTCACTGAATGGCTTCTAAAACGAAAACGGAAAATTAGTCCAAATGACCCTATTTAGATTAAACAAAACACTATTTCAAAAAATCTTGTACGAGATTCAATTGGTCCTTTTTATCGAAGTCAGAGTACAATGTTTCCCAAGTAAAACTTTTTGCCCAAAAAACGGACAAGTTAACAGCATGAACCAACAGGTTCTGAATAGTTTAAGAGGTGAACAAAATACGTACATTATCATTGACTGCGTAGTGTGCAATGATGTTAATGAAGCTCATTTTTCCAATGGAACATGATTTAACCAACGGAAACGGGACAAAAATATTGTTCATGCAGAAATTCAGATCATCTTAGGTTCAGGAAGAAAGTAATTTATTCCAAGAATGGATTTAGCACCTGTGAATCCGGGTATACCATTCGTTCTTAAATGGAGGCACTTCCCTCTAAATTTAGCCTTCGCTGTCACAATGAATAAGTCACTGAGATAAACTTTAAAGTTAAGATAAATCTCCCCACACCAGTGGTTTTGACAGTTGTATGTTGTATGTAGCTTTCTCAAAAGTACGCAATCCATAGACGTCAAAGTACAACTACGAGCTCCAGCTGTATTCACTTCGGTTTGTAAGGAATTACTACAATACCTGTATTGATTCCATTTGAATAATGTATAAAACCTGGGAAGTGAAACTTTAATCCATACAATTTATTTATAGTCCATTTGTAATTACCAATTACTTTAAAGATAGTAATTTCTACTGTCGAAGACAGGCTTACGTACTAGTGCTAAATACTATTGTAGGGCGGTAAAGGCGTGCTCGGTTCGCCAGGAAGGACGAGGGTTCGAATTCCCGTCAGGAAGTCGTGAAATTTAAGAAAGGAGATTTCCACTTCCGGAGGTGCACATGGCCCTGAGGTTCACTCAGCCTACACCAAAAATGAGTACCAAGTTAATTCCTGGGGGCAAAGACGGCCGGACGTAGGGCTAACCACTCTACCCCACCAAGTGCCGAGGTTACGGGTAGCGGAAGCCTTTACCTTCCACCCCTCCAAGGGCCTTCATGGCCTATACGGAGATGATTTTGCTTTGCTAAATACACTGACTGACAGAGCAAATGCAACACCAAGAAGGAGTGGTTCGAAAGGGATGAAAGTTGGGGAAAAAACAGAGACGGCACGGACGAATAATTGATGTTTATTTCAAACCGATATGCAGGTTACACAATGCGCACGGCATCGACTCAGTAGGATGTAGGACCACCGCGAGCGGCGATGCACGCAGAAACACGTCGAGGTACAGAGTCAATAAGAGTGCGGATGGTGTCCTGAGGGATGGTTCTCCATTCTCTGTCAACCATTTGCCACAGTTGGTCGTCCGTACGAGGCTGGGGCAGAGTTTGCAAACGGCATCCAATGAGATCCCACACGTGTTCGATTGGTGAGAGATCCGGAGAGTACGCTGGCCACGGAAGCATCTGTACACCTCGTAGAGCCTGTTGGGAGATGCGAGCAGTGTGTGGGCGGGCATTATCCTGCTGAAACAGAGCATTGGGCAGCCCCTGAAGGTACGGGAGTGCCACCGGCCGCAGCACATGCTGCACGTAGCGGTGGGCATTTAACGTGCCTTGAATACGCACTAGAGGTGACGTGGAATCATACGCAATAGCGCCCCAAACCATGATGCCGCGTTGTCTAGCGGTAGGGCGCTCCACAGTTACTGCCGGATTTGACCTTTCTCCACGCCGACGCCACACTCGTCTGCGGTGACTATCACTGACAGAACAGAAGCGTGACTCATCGGAGAACACGACGTTCCGCCATTCCCTCATCCAAGTCGCTCTAGCCCGGCACCATGCCAGGCGTGCACGTCTATGCTGTGGAGTCAATGGTAGTCTTCTGAGCGGACGCCGGGAGTGCAGGCCTCCTTCAACCAATCGACGGGAAATTGTTCTGGTCGATATTGGAACAGCCAGGGTGTCTTGCACATGCTGAAGAATGGCGGTTGACGTGGCGTGCGGGGCTGCCACCGCTTGGCGGCGGATGCGCCGATCCTCGCGTGCTGACGTCACTCGGGCTGCGCCTGGACCCCTCGCACGTGCCACATGTCCCTGCGCAAACCATCTTCGCCACAGGCGCTGCACCGTGGACACATCCCTATGGGTATCGGCTGCGATTTGACGAAGCGACCAACCTGCCCTTCTCAGCCCGATCACCATACCCCTCGTAAAGTCGTCTGTCTGCTGGAAATGCCTCCGTTGACGGTGGCCTGGCATTCTTAGCTATACACGTGTCCTGTGGCACACGACAACACGTTCTACAATGACTGTCGGCTGAGAAATCACGGTACGAAGTGGGCCATTCGCCAACGCCGTGTCCCATTTATCGTTCGCTACGTGCGCAGCACAGCGGCGCATTTCACATCATGAGCATACCTCAGTGACGTCAGTCTACCCTGCAATTGACATAAAGTTCTGACCACTCCTTCTTGGTGTTGCATTTGCTCTGTCAGTCAGTGTATTATTACAAAGCTAAATCAAATCAGTCAATCATCCGGAGCAGTTTGCCGCTCCTACAGCTTCCGAAAGGCTGCTACCCCTTCCGACCTCCTTTCGAATAACCACTGATTAGTGTGATCCCTGATCTCTTGACAGATACCCGCCCATCCGCTATGGTTACACTGCTTCACTGGGACAATCAAGCCACCCCACTGCGGCAAGGTCATATGGTTCGCAGGAGCGGCTTTAAAGACTAACAGTGTTCATTGGGTTACATATTTTCAAGAATTATGAGGAGGTGCTTGACAACTGTGCCGGCCCCGTGGTGTAGGGGTAGCGTGCCTGTCTCTCGCCCGGAGGCACCGGGTTCGATTCTCGGCCAGGTCAGGGATTTTTCTAGAATAACGGCCGAGAGGATGCGTCGTGCTAACCACACGATCCCTCATAATCTGCAGGCCTTCGGGCTGAGCAGCGGTCGCTGGGCAGGCCAAAGCCCTTTCAAGGGCGTTAAGTGCTGTAGGGGAGGGGCGATTAACAACTGTGTATGCCAAAATGATGACTGTTGAAATTTACTGTTGTCTGCAGTATTTTTAAAACATATTTCTTGGCACAGACCAGAGCCAAGTGCAGCGTCCACTAATGTCTCAGACTCTTTTACGGCTGACGCAATATGAAATCTGACGAGATACGAGGGCATAGTGGCAATATTGATAGAAGGCAATATTTAATGAGCTTACAAGTAAAATTGCATTATATTCCTTCAATGTAGTCACCCGCAAACGCCGGGAAGCCGCTGGAGATCGTTGACAAGGCGTTGACGACAGCGAGGCGCGCCCTACTGCGCCGAGTATAGATATCACGTCAGGAAATCGGTGGCTTCGGAGGAGTTCCTTCAACTTTGGAAACAGGTCGAAATCACAAGCCCAATCCCATTGCAACCATTGCAATAAAACCGTGACATTATTTGAAACATGACAACGTGCGTTGTAACACGGTAGGGCGACGGTGAAGGTTTGCGCTGCATAGCCGGACGCAGATACCGGCAATAGTAGTCGAAGTTGACGGTTTGTCCCTTAGGCACAGCATGTGTAGTAGTCGTATGTCACAATCAGCATAAACTTCACCTGACTCGTTTCCTGTCGAAATTTCTGTCGACATGGCGTACCTGAGTGACGCCATTCATTCGATTGACGCTTTAATTCAGGCTCACAGGCTCGTGCCAACGTCTCATCAATGGCGACAATACGCTACAGAAATGCGTCTCCTTCGTTGTGCTATCTCTCGGTGTGGATGCCAGCCATTTCTCCGTGATGACTGAGACCAACCTCTACGGATAATTCCCTGAGAGTCCATCGATGATCTGCGAAAACGAGACCACTGACGATGTCAGTCTGCTCTTGAGGTATGGATGGACAACCTGTGCGGTGCAAATCCGCAGTCTCTTTCTGACCCGCACGAAACGCCTTATACGGTAGTGCATTCTTGCCACGCGCTTCACGTAATCCTCGATAACATTATGATGCATTTTTGCGACGTGCAACCTCGATTTTAATCCACAAACGCTGATCAGCTTTTGAAAACATGCTTGAGAGCAGTGAAATCGACAGTCTTCACTTCAATGCCACAGAGCAACAACGCTCCCAACTGGATGCCCGTCAAATTCACACTACAGATCGACAACAGCGCCACCTGACCGCTCCCATATCCTATTTCCGCATGCCCGATCTGCTGCGAGTGTCTAGACTACGTTGCCACTACTTTATTTACAACCCTCGTATCAGTGGTTAGGCGGAATGAAATTAAGAGTACGATTAGTAAAATTGGATGCCGTAGTAATAGCACTTTCTGGCTCAACGAGGGAAGCAACAGCAAACCGCTCACTCCTCATCTTGTGTAGGTTGTCACTTTATGGCGCCAACATCGTTTTTGTTTGCTTGCTATTTCCTTATTATCACTTTGCTAGTTGCTTTACGTCGCACCGACACAGATAGGTCGGGAAGGGCCTAAGAGTGGGAAGGAAGCGGCCGTGGCTTTAATTAAGGTACAGCCCCAGCATTTGCCTGGTGTGGAAATGTGAAACCACGGGAAACCATTTTCAGGGCTGCCGACAGTGGAGTTCGAACCTACTCTCTCCCGAATACTGGATACTGGCCGCACTTAAGCGACTACAGCTATCGAGCTCGGTCCTTATTATCACATAACGTTCGGTGATACTATTCGAGAACCCAACGAGCTCCGGGCTCGTAATGTAAGAGACAGACAGACAGACAGACAGACAGACAGACAGACAGACAGACAGACAGACAGACAGACAGACAGACAGACAGACAGACAGACAGACAGACAGACAGACAGACAGACAGACAGACAGACAGACAGACAGACAGACAGACAGACAGACAGACAGACAGACAGACACAGGTTACCTCGGATTTTTTCATAGAAATGCATAGGGACGTTAACCATATTCTAAGTCCTCAAAATAAAACACAATAATTTAAATCATTTTTCCTCCATAATTTTGCTGACTTGTACGTGCTGATTATATGTTCGCCAACAGTTTGCGAGTAGAAATGATTCTCTGTGTGTATAACGTAGTAGGTCAGCGTGTTTTAAACGCAGATGCCCCAGTTATTATTGTATACTCCTATACAGCACTTGAGAAACCAGTGAATCAACATCAACCCAGATTTTTGTAGAGGAATTTAATTACACAGTACGATAAGTAAGGTAGAAGACAAACCAAGGCATTAAGCAGGCAGAAAGCCGCAAACGCCTGGACGGAAATAAGATTGAAAAAGTGTCATATTCCAAGCACTCAGGTACTGGCTAATATAAGAATAGTATTTAGATGCAGGACACATATCTTGTCAAATTATATTGTATAGATTTCAAAATGATATATCGCATGGTCATAACGAAATGATCGGAATGATCTAACACGAAGAAGTAGATCAAAACGGGCTGAGGCAATGAACTATGACAAGACAGTGTAAAACTCCAATTCTTTCTTTAATGTGGTTGACGAATGAAGGTTAGTTAAATGAAATGAAATGTCGTATGGCTTTTAGTGCCGGGAGTGTCCGAGAACAAGTTCGGTTCGCCAGGTGCAGGTCTTATGATTTGATGCCCGTAGGCGACCTGCGCGTCGTAACGAGGATGACATGATGATGAAGACGACACATTCACCCAGCCCCCGAGTCAGTGAAATTAACAAGTGATGGTTAAAATTCCCGACCCTACCAGGAATCGAACCCGGGACCCCTGTGACCAAAGGCCAGCACGCTAACAATTTAGCCATGGAGCCGGACGGTTAGTTAAATGAGAAGTAAGCAGCTGTTTGTAAAAATATAGAAACACGTCTGATCGTATGAGACATGTGCATGCAGAAGCACTTCTGATCGTGTTGCTGTAAATGAGACATGTGCGTGCAGAAGCACTTCTGATCGTGTTGCTGTAAATGAGACATGTGCGTGCAGAAGCACTTCTGATCGTGTTGCTGTAAATGAGACATGTGCATGCAGAAGCACGTCTGATCGTGTTGCTGTAAATGAGACATGTGCATGCAGAAGCACTTCTGATCGTGTTGCTGTAAATGAGACATGTGCATGCAGAAGCACGTCTGATCGTGTTGCTGTAAATGAGACATGTGCGTGCAGAAGCACTTCTGATCGTGTTGCTGTAAATGAGACATGTGCGTGCAGAAGCACTTCTGATCGTGTTGCTGTAAATGAGACATGTGCGTGCAGAAGCACTTCTGATCGTGTTGCTGTAAATGAGACATGTGCGTGCAGAAGCACTTCTGATCGTGTTGCTGTAAATGAGACATGTGCGTGCAGAAGCACTTCTGATCGTGTTGCTGTAAATGAGACATGTGCGTGCAGAAGCACCTCTGATCGTGTTGTGCATGCAGAAGCACCTCTGATCGTGTTGCTGTAAATGAGACATGTGCGTGCAGAAGCACTTCTGATCGTGTTGCTGTAAATGAGACATGTGCATGCAGAAGCACCTCTGATCGTGTTGTGCATGCAGAAGCACTTCTGATCGTGTTGTTGTAAATGAGACATGTGCATGCAGAAGCACTTCTGATCGTGTTGCTGTAAATGAGACATGTGCATGCAGAAGCACTTCTGATCGTGTTGTTGTAAATGAGACATGTGCGTGCAGAAGCACTTCTGATCGTGTTGCTGTAAATGAGACATGTGCATGCAGAAGCACTTCTGATCGTGTTGTTGTAAATGAGACATGTGCGTGCAGAAGCACGTCTGATCGTGTTGCTGTAAATGAGACATGTGCATGCAGAAGCACTTCTGATCGTGTTGTTGTAAATGAGACATGTGCATGCAGAAGCACTTCTGATCGTGTTGTTGTAAATGAGACATGTGCGTGCAGAAGCACTTCTGATCGTATTGCTGTAAATGAGACATGTGCATGCAGAAGCACTTCTGATCGTGTTGCTGTAAATGAGACATGTGCATGCAGAAGCACTTCTGATCGTGTTGCTGTAAATGAGACATGTGCATGCAGAAGCACTTCTGATCGTGTTGCTGTAAATGAGACATGTGCATGCAGAAGCACTTCTGATCGTGTTGCTGTAAATGAGACATGTGCGTGCAGAAGCACTTCTGATCGTGTTGCTGTAAATGAGACATGTGCATGCAGAAGCACCTCTGATCGTGTTGTTGTAAATGAGACAACGTCCGGCTTCTTCAATATGGGCAATGCACTGCGATAACACAAAATAAAGCTCCTATATGTGCATTACTTCTACTCTTGCTATCTTCTACCATGCTGTTTATTATTGGTGATCGCAAATTTTAAATTCAGCTGTCCATTTCACATGAAACAACTTCTGCTTATTACCCTCAACCATCTCTTGCTGAGCGGGTCCATCGTAATCTTCGATCTGCTTTGATTACCTTTCATCATGAAGATCGTTCCAGCTGGGATACTTCCTAGCATTGGTTATCGTTTGCACTAAATTTGGCTGTTCATGCGTCCCACAAGTTCACTCCGGCATCTCTCATGTTCAAGTTTGTTCCCAACACGCCGCTCTCTAATGACATATTGCCAGAGACAATAGATCACGATTGTATCAGAAATCTATGGAAGAAGGCTAAGAGTAAAGCTTCTCGTGAAAAGGTTAGAAAAAGATATGATCGTGAACGGAGGCCCACCAATTTAAAAGTCGGAGATCAGGTCATGGTTGCCCCCACATTTCATGAGCCATGTATTACTTTCGATTTCTTAACACCTGTCACTTTATTAGTCAGCAACCCAGCCATTGAGAGGATATTTAGAATTCACCTTTCAGAGGTGAAACCAGTATAAAAATGCCTTGTTTTAGTACATTGGCCACTAAATCTTGGCAGTAAGCAAAGGTTATATTCCTTACAGCAATGGTCTTGAATCTTAAAATTAATTAGGTAACTTAATTTGTAATATGGAGGCCTTCTGCCCCGATCATAAGAAAGCCATATTGTGTATTGTAATTGCACAACCTTCCCCTCTAATAAGAGTTTCCGTTTGTCCATGGCCTGGTGGCCATTACGTCCTAGCCCCTGTCTCCAAATCCCGGCCTAAGAGACACACACTTATCCTCTACGCCGTACGCCTCAACACTACCTGCAATATATATAAAAAATAGTACTATTAATCTCCAGCAAACAATCTCTGTCGCTTAGTAAATGACTGTTTCAGTGCCCTCTCAGCCATCGGCGGCCAGGTATCAACATCCAGTGAGCAACGCCGGAGTGGGGTAAAGGCCCACTCTACTCTGGTACAGTCTTCTTCTGAAAGGCGCGCCGGAACTCCATCCTTCCCATCCTTCCCGCAAGGGCTGAGGTGCGGTAACTCAACCGCCTACACATCTTGGAGCAGCATTACTATATCTGATCTGTGGTGACCATCACCATGGCTACCCCTTACCCCTCTCAAGGTAGCGGGAGAGGCGTATCTGAGGGTACTTGGTGGGGGGGGGAGTCAGGGAACCCCACGCGGGTATCAGCGGCGGCGGCTGCTCTTGCCGTCAAACTTGAAGTAGGCCTCACGGACTTAGACAACTTCTGGAGGACTTCAAAACAAGTTTTCAAAATAATATATCTAAAATGAACTTTCAGCAAGAAATTTTTCATCTGTGAATTCAAACATAATTTTTCTAAAGCTAATTTCTAAAGTGTCACTCCAGGGATGGACTTTTTGGGGGGGGGGGGTGCGGCGGGAGGTCTGTACCGGGCTCCTTGAAAAACGCTATCTAACACATAAAACTTGAAACGACTAGTGCAAGAAGTTGGGACTTTTCTCTATAGGTGCCTCTATTAAAAAAATGTGGGCAAAGTGGAACAACTAGAAATTTAAATAAATTTTTTGTATATAGGTTTTCTGAATTGAATTGGCTTTCTTTGTTCTTGATACTTCAAGGTTTTCAACACTTCTAACTCATCCCGCCAACGTTGGATTCTGGCCAATCAGAAATTTTGTGTATTTATTTTTCAACCAATTATATTTATCTTGTACCTATTTCATCTACCAATAAAGTGAGAGGGTGTGTCTGGTTTTAGTCCAGAGCCGTCTCGAACCTTCCTGTCGGGTATAAAACCTGACGCCTTTTCAAGTTAACTTGTCTTATTTATCGTCGTGTTACTGAGTGTGTGTGTTAAGAGAGGAGGCATGGGACTCACCCATCGGCAGTGAGAACATCAGCTAATGTAATGGCCACCATTTTTCTATCTCAGTAGCTTTCTCCGCAAGCTGACTCGAGGGGAAGGTTTCCTAGCTATTTGCTCTACGTCGCACCGACACAGATTGGTCTTATGGCGACGATGGGATAGGAAATGCCTAGGAAGTGGAAGGAAGCGGGCGAGGCCTTAATTAAGGTACAGCACCAGCATTTGCCTGGTGTAAAAATGGGAAACCACGGAAAACCATCTTCAGGGCTGCCGACAGTGGGGCTCGAATCCACTATCTCCCGATTACTGGATACTGGCCGCACTTAAGCGACTGCAGCTATCGAGCTCGGTGGGGAAGGTTTCCAATCTTTAATTATGTAGCAGTCAATTTCCTAAAATGCAAAAGTTCAAGTAAGTCATAAGTACTTAAACTGAAATCCGGGGATAGAGTGTGCGTTACCCTCTCGAATTCCCCTTCAATTTAATTTGGAGGTGACTACGATTTTGTAACTGTTTTCACTATTGGAAATTGTAACTTGTCGATCTAGTCACTTCATTAGTGTGGGATTAGCCTCTGCATCGTCGGGCCACAAGCCTAAATAGGGTTTTAATCTTTGATTTCAAGGAGCGCAAGTGTCCGCCTCCATATTGATTTTGGGGCCGGTAATTGAACCTGTTGATTTCCACAAAGGCCCAGTAGAATGGGTACTCGATACCCCTGTGTAAACTTAAAAGATAATTGATATGGTCCTGTAAATTATAGGTTGTGCCTAGAGAGGCCTGAAAGTGTAATTTTATTAAGCAAAGACGATCTAACCCCAAATGTAAAAGTTAAAGGTTGCCTTGAGTAGGGTGAAAGGGCTTGGGACCATAGTCTCCTTGGTAGAATTGTAGAGCATTGAGGCTCTTTTCTTCAAATGTAAAATATATTTGTGTGAATAATGAATGGTGCCTTTGGAAGGCCATAACTTGTAATCGTTGGAGAAAAGTGCTCTTGAAAATTGTGATTTAAATTTCTTGTAAAACAAATTAGGAGATTCGTCTCCTTGCCTATCTAACTAAACGCAGCAGTAGTGATGTAGGGACCTTGTAAATAGGGAGATTGGAGCTCAAATTGTAACTAACGTTTTCTAGGTTTTTCTGTTTTTCTATTTTTACCAAACTAGCTCTGTACCTGAAATATTGTTGTTTATTAAAATTTGATCTCGGAAAAGAAATATAACCACAATTTTTAAAGTTGTAAATGAATCTTTTGACCTTCTTTCAGCTCTCTGTTCCACGCAAACACGGTAACAGTTATAATATCCGTAAAACTGCGATATAAGGAATACCCTTGTTCCAGAAGGTGCTGAATGAAACATCAAATGACTACTTACAGAGTATAGTCCAGAGTTAAACAATGAAAATCCACAGCCTGTTCCCAGTCATTCGACCGGGTCAGGAATGAAATGAATGAAGCCCCATCTATTGGCGAGGATAGGTATTTTGCCGGCTGCCGAAGCCTGTCGCATTCCTCTGGGGCAATGATAAATGACTGACAGATGAAATGTTAATGTAGAATATTGCTGGAATGAAAGATGACAGAGAAAACTGGAGTACCCGGAGAAAAACCTGTCCTGCCTCCGCTTTGTCCAGCACAAATCTCACACGGAGTGACCGGGATGTGAACCACGGTAAGAGTTAAACAATATTATGGATAATTAGGTAATAATTTGAAAAGTGTTGCCAGTGAATCAAAGCTTTTATTCGTTTCTTATCTCTTCTCATCCACACCGTTTTCGTGACATTTGAGTCTGAGGAATACCAACGTCGACCTTATCTATCAGAACAATTTCAGGTCTGCTATGATTCAACTGTCTTCTGTGTAATTACAGTACGGACCTAATCCAGAATCAATTTGTTTCAATTCAACAGTTGTGTTGAACGTGGACTGTGATGTGCAAGTACCGTGACAGTTCAAAGTAAATTCCCATGGCTTATCTGCGAGAGTTGTTCT
The DNA here is from genome assembly GCF_040414725.1 of Anabrus simplex. Lineage (NCBI taxonomy): Eukaryota > Metazoa > Arthropoda > Insecta > Orthoptera > Tettigoniidae > Anabrus > Anabrus simplex. Next base: position 169,482,147 of record NC_090269.1, on the reverse strand, counting down.
GTACTACTGAGATAAGCACACAGATAGAAAAGATTTAATATCTTCATTCATTATTCAGGAAGTATTATCGTCACATACGTCATCTATCTTCACTTCTTTCCCGTAGGAGTTCGTTTACGAGCCAGTAAATCTAACGACAACGACGCTGACGTATTTTAGCACATTCAAATACTACCGGACTAAGTCGGTTCAAACCATGTTGGGCTCTGAGCCACGCAGCCCAACAATGGGAGTAGAACCAGTGTTTGCAGTTTTCTTTTTAATCTGCTTTACGTCGCACCGCACAGATAAATCTTATGAAAATGGGAGGGCTAAGGGTGGTAAGGAAGTGGCCGTGGCCTTAATTAAGGTACAGCTGCAGCATTTGCCTGGTGGGAAAATGGGAAACCACTCAAAATCATCTAATCAGGATTGCCGACAGTGGGGTTCGAACCCACTATCTCCCGAATGCAAGCTGATAGCTACGTGGCCCAAACCGCAAAGCCACTTGCTCGGTATTTGCATTTCCAGATATTTCAGATCAATTAGCCGGGCTGAATGGCTCAGACGGTGGAGCACTGGCCTACTGAGCCCACGGTAGTGGGATCGATAGCGGCTCAGTATAGTGGTATTTTAATGTGCTCAAAAAGACATCCAGTAAATTTATCGACTTGTAAAAGAACTGCCGCAGGATAATATTTCAGCACCTCAGCGTCTATGAAGATCGTGAAAGCAGTCGATGAGACGTAAAATTATTATTATAAGCAATAAAGCCCATTGCACTGAGAATTACAAAACGGTCCTGAAAACAAAAATCTTGACAAACTTTCAGAGAAAACTAAAAATGCGGAAGTATCTAAATGCACGTAGGTCTAAAGCAGACGTAGGTGTGGATCCCCTTTCGATCCTCTTTCCTTCTTTAAATTAATTTAGATGATTTGATGTTTTACTTTTCTCAGCTCTTTACACTGCACAACCTCCTTTACACACAGCTCAAACCATACTGACTGATTTTAATGCTCCTAATAACTCATGTTACTGAACAATCACGCTAGTGTTACGTTATAAGTAATTCGGCATGACCTTCGTGATGTTGTGTTCTGCTTTTAACTGCCAAGCGTATTTATTAGCTTCCTTCATACCAGACGTTATCGACCGTACTTGTTATAACGGGATGCGGTACAGTTTACAGAATGTATGTTTTGACAGGAAACGTCTCTATTCTCGCTCAAGAAATCGAATAAAATACACGCGAACTCGATATTTCGAAAGGTGAGGAGTTAAAGAACTTTACCACTTTCCCGGTGGGTTTCTCCGAGAAACTCGCCACTTTAAGACGTTCATAGTAATTAATTAGCCAGAGTTTTCGAATGACATAAAGTTTGTTATAATCGACTCGGTAAATAAAGTTTAATGTATGAAGACTTAGCCGTTTGTATATTGTATATTGATGATATTGACATGATGATGATCATCATAATCAATTAAGTCTATGCCCAATTCATGGCAAAGTTTGAAGGACACATGAGATTCATCTCCTATATACAACTCAGAATTGAAATCTCTGTAGAATTCAACAAGAATATGTCCTTAAAATGACACACATAAAGTTGCGACCATTCTGTATATGCACTGATGTGCATGAAAACGATAAAATCCCTCTACAGAACAACGATAAGCTGTACGATGTGCTCTTCAAATAAAGCAAGTTTCGAATGCTCCCAGCATATAAAGCTCGGAGAGTTTATAAACGTCACTCCCTGGCACTTCAGTAATCTCTACTAGCTCAGTACAAGATATTTAAGCTTCAGACTCCAGTGATGTTTACGGAGCGATGAGGTAACGATCAACATTTAAGGCCACAGTATGAGTAGGAAATGAAGTTATATTTCTATCTTGTGATTTACAAACCAATTTTAACAACGGTACTGCAATAAACGGGCTAAGTAATATAATAATATACCGGGTGAACATATGCAGTCCGCCTCTGTGGTGTAGTGGTTAGCGTGATTAGCTGCCACCCCCGGAGGTCCGGGTTCGATTCCCGGCTCTGCCACGAAATTTGAAAAGTGGTACGAGGGCTGGAACGGGGTCCACTCAGCCTCGGGAGGTCAACTGAGTAGAGGTGGGTTCGATTCCTACCTCAGCCATCCTGGAAGTGGTTTTCCGTGGTTTCCCACTTCTCCTCCAGGCGAATGCCGGGATGGTACCTAACTTACGGCCACGGCCGCTTCCTTCCCTCTTCCTTGCCTATCCCTTCCAATCTTCCCATCCCTCCACAAGGCCCCTGTTCAGCATAGCAGGTGATGCCGCCTGGGCGAGGTACTGGTCATACTCCCCAGTTGTATCCCCCGACCAAGAGTCTGAAGCTCCAGGACACTGCCCTTGAGGCGGTAGAGGTGGGATCCCTCGCTAAGTCCGAGGGAAAAACCGAACCTGGAGGGTAAACCGATGATGATGATGATGAACATATGCAACCAGCTAGAAATTATATATCTCTTAGTTCTATCTTTCGCTACATTTTGCAGCATTTTTATGTGCAGTTAGACCAACATAGACTTCCCCGCACAATGCAAAAACGGTACAAGAGGAAGTAAGTGAGGCCCATCTCAAAAACACTGTACCATTTTATATAGAACGGAGTACAACACTCCCATCATTTTTAAGAAATATAACTGTACTGTGTCCGCCTCTGTGGTGTAGTGGTTAGCGTGATTAGCTGCCACCCCCGGAGGCCCGGGTTCGATTCCCGGCTCTGCCACGAAATTTGAAAAGTGGTATGAGGGCTGGAACGGGGTCCACTCAGCCTCGGGAGGTCAACTGAGTAGAGGTGGGTTCGATTCCCACCTCAGCCATCCTCGAAGTGGTTTTCCGTGGTTTCCCACTTCTCCTCCAGGCGAATGCCGGGATGGTACCTAACTTAAGGCCACGGCCGCTTCCTTCCCTCTTCCTTGTCTATCCCTTCCAATCTTCCCATCCCTCCACAAGGCCCCTGTTCAGCATAGCAGGTGAGGCCGCCTGGGCGAGGTACTGGTCATACTCCCCAGTTGTATCCCCCGACCAAGAGTGTGAAGCTCCAGGACACTGCCCTTGAGGCGGTAGAGGTGGGATCCCTCGCTAAGTCCGAGGGAAAAACCGAACCTGGAGGGTAAACAGATGATGATGATGATGATGATAACTGTACTGTAAAAACCATCCACTCCTACAGTTGTCGGTAGTGAATTGTTCACCTCATTGATCAAAGAAGCCACATTCTTTTGATAGAAAAGGGTGGTCGCTGTGTCATAGAAACGTGATAGATTAGGACCAAGTACGGACATGCCAATTCACCGCCATGTTGTACAGTCTCATCACATCGAAATTGATAAAACTTGCTTTCCACAGTATTTTCTAATCTATGACACTCAAATGCTACACAGGAGATGTGACAGCTTGTGCCATGTAATTACTACCGTCAGAGCGTTCAATAAAGGTATAAAAACGGGCCATAATGCTATAACACATCAGCAACTATTCCACGCGAGAACGTTTGCTCTCCTCGTGAGCACAGAGTTATAAGGGGTTAATTTCTGCCCTGAAAGTAGCTGAGTGGGATTATGCATGGTACATGTACGTGGATAGGACATTTCGAGCAGAGAGAGCTCAAGCCGTTTTTGGGTCATTTTCATTTCGTAATCGCCTAGGCATCCTCTACGAAGACTTGACTTTTCTGAACTCTAATATATTCTTCTAAGCAAGTTATAATGAATAGACATAATAACTATCGCCACGTAAGCCCCGAGTATGGACAAATGCATTGTGAATATCACCTGAAACATTATACAGGACTCATTGAACTAAGTAATAGGTATAACTCTACGCTTAAGGAATGGTTGCAACTACCTGGGCTGTAGTGTTTTTAGCAAGGTAAACTTGTACGCACATTCGAGTTCAGAACTTGTAAAATGCAACACTTTCGAAGCGACATCCTAGATTATTCCATTAGTATAGAGTTATGAGAGCTGCTGTTCTTAGCCTGGAGTAGCTACGTGGTACTAAACACAGCCGGCGTACGCTTGTTTGCAGGGATTCGGAGTTCGAATCTAATTACGAGCTCTACAATTTTATTTTTATATTATACTCGTAAAGGCATTCGTAATTAAGGTTTAACTTCGTTAAGTCTCGAGATACATTTTAAAACTTTACAAAGAAAGCATACATAAGAAACGAATAATAACATGTGACATTCATGTGGCAAACGGCTACAACGAACTCCCCGTCCAGAAAGCCAAGAATAATGGCCGATAGGATTCGGCTTGCTGACCACACGACACCTCATAATCTGCAGACTTTCGGGCTGAGCAGCGGTCGCTTAACAGATCAAGGTCCTTCGGAGCTACTGTGCCATGTTTAATGAAGTGCACTGCACTTATTGTCAACCTTATTACACACCCATTCAATGAATCAAGTGCGCACGTTCGACTCATAGAGCACGTCGTAATCTTTGCAGCAAATTGCGAACATCTGCTGTACGGTTGGCGCAAATGCAAATATTATGCATTCACTGGATGATTATGTGAATATTGCACTATTTTATAGGGAAGTAAGGCAGAATTCACGGGAAGCCAGACGCTTGTATCAAGAACGATTTCCTGAACGAAGGCTACCAACTGCAGATACACTTCGACGTGTCGAAAGACGGTTGCGTGAAACGTGATGATTTCCCGCAAGTTCCGGATACTCCAGTGACGTCTGAAAATAACGAAGAAGCTGTTCGAAACGCAATTGCCTACAACACGCATATAAGCTCACGGGCCGTTGGAAATGAACTGAACATCAGTCATGTATCTGTAATGCGCATATTGCACCGCTACAAATTCCACCTCTACCATCAACAACTACACCAGGAACTTCACGGAGGTGACTTAAAAAACGAACAGAACTTTCGCAATGGATATTGCAGAGAGTCGAAGCTGACGCGGATGCCTTAAAGGACAATCCCTTTATTAACAAATCCAGATTTCACCACGACAGAACTGTTAATCGTAACAACATCCATTACTGGAGCGTTAAAAATCTTTACCTGATAAGGGGGTCTTGATTTCCGGTACAATGAGGCATCAACGTCCGGTGGGGGAAAATAGGTATCAAGATAATTGGATCATATCTCTTCGATTGAAACCTCGTGGGACGACGCTATCCATAGTTTCTTCGTGAACACCTCCCGCTCTTATTGGAGAATGCGCCCGTTATGACACGGTTAAGAATGTGCTTCCAGGAGAGTTCCTCCATGCTGGTCGTTGGTAGTACGCAACCACTTGCATAAGAGATATATCCTGACGATGGCTTGGACAAGGAGGTCCTGTCACATGGCCGGCTACATGACCTGACCTTACTCCACTAGATTTTTTCCTCTGGGGTTATTTAAAAGAAAGCGCTTATGAACAGGATCCAGAGAGCCCGAACCATTTACGGGGGCTCATCACTACAGAAGCCTGCAGGCAGGTTGCGCCACATATGTTACAGCAAGCAAGAATGACCTCATCCGTGCTCAGGAGGTGGTCATTTTGAACATTTGCTTCATTAATCGAATGGCCAAATACAAGCCCATTGCATTTCTGTCGATAATATGCTGCAAATAGCTCCTTTAAGAGCTACTTAGAAATAAACACAGCAGAGTACCTGCTACTGATCACTATTTAGATTAATTTTAAACAACGCGACTCACACGAACATAACAGCGAAATAAAAATATTCATTCAACAATGGACTCGATCCTCGACCTAACGAGCACTGGTTTCCGCCTCTAACTTCCAGTCCGATCGGCTATCACGAGTTGCCGTTGACTACTGTTATAGCCATACTACTTCTAGTCATTCAGACATCCTATCCTCTGCGCATGACGGTGCTGTGATACAAAATTTTCCCGATTATTTACCATCATTTGGTATTTAATCATTAATGCTGATTTGGTTGACACGAATAAACGAATTAGAGAAACTGTAGTAAGACCAGACATTGGTGTGAGTAGTCAGGGTCAATATTTCAAAGTACCGGGCGAGTTGGCCGTGTGTGTAGAGGCGCGCGGCTGTGAGCTTGCATCCGGGAGATAGTAGGTTCGAATCCCACTATCGGCAGCCCTGAAAATGGTTTTCCGTGGTTTCCCATTTTCACACCAGGCAAATGCTGGGGCTGTACCTTAATTAAGGCCACGGCCGCTTCCTTCCAACTCCTAGGCCTTTCCTATCCCATCGTCGCCATAAGACCTATCTGTGTCGGTGCGACGTAAAGCCCCTAGAAGAAAAACAAAGTATTTTAAAATTAGAATCTAATCTGCGGTTTGCATAAAACTTAGTGATTAGGGGCAGCTGTATCTTCTTCTTCTTCTTCTCCTCCTTAATCTGTTTATTGTCAAGGGTTGGCTTTTCCCACGGACTTAGCGAGGGGTCCCACCTCTACCGCCTCAAGGGCAGTGTCCTGGAGCTTCAGACATCGGATCGGGGGATACAACTGGGGGGAATGATCAGTACCTCGCCCAGGCGGCCTCACCTGCTACACTGAACAGGGGCCTTGGTGGGGGATGGGAAGATTGGAAGGGATAGACAAGGAAGAGGGGAGGATGCGGCCGTGGCCTTAAGTTAGGTACCATCCCGGCATTTGCCTGGAGGAGATGTGGGAAACCACGGAAAACCACTTCCAGGATGGCTGAGGTGGGAATCGAACCCACCTCTACTCAGTTGACCTCCCGAGGCTGAGTGGACCCCGTTCCAGCCCTCGTACCACTTTTCAAATTTCGTGGCAGAGCCGCGAATCGAACCCGGGCCTCCGGGGGTGGCAGCTAATCACACTCACCACTACACCACAGAGGCGGACATGGTAGCTGTATCACGTGGTATAATCTACAGACATGCATGGTAGTGAGTAAACACACAGAATTCATCACTACTTCTGCCACGACGACAGTAATTCTCTGGTGTATCTTGAACGATAACAGGACCTGACCAATTAGTAATACAGTTCATGAGCGAACTCATCAAGAACATTTCCCTTAAATAAGAAAAACACGAACAAACTTTCAGTGTTTTACATGGACAGCTGAAGTTTTACACCATTCTAATATGGCTTGATGCAAAATAATATTCGTGAAAATGATATGAGCAAAGAATTTACAATTAGGCTGAGAAGTTTAATTTTGTCGATTATCGGTTTCATGCCTCTGTGGTGTAGTGGTTAGCGTGATTAGCTGCCACCCCCGGAGGTCCGGGTTCGATTCCCGGCTCTGCCACGACATTTGAAAAGTGGTACGAGGGCTGGAACGGGGTCCACTCAGCCTCGGGAGGTCAACTGAGTAGAGGTGGGTTCGATTCCCACCTCAGCCATCCTGGAAGTGGTTTTCCGTGGTTTCCCACTTCTCCTCCATGCGAATGCCGGGATGGTACCTAACTTAAGGCCACGGTCGCTTCCTTCCCTCTTCCTTGCCTATCCCTTCCAATCTTCCCATCCCTCCACAAGGCCCCTGTTCAGCATAGCAGGTGAGGCCGCCTGGGCGAAATACTGGTCATACTCCCCACTTGTATCCCCCGACCAAGAGTCTGAAGCTCCAGGACACTGCCCTTGAGGCGGTAGAGGTGGGATCTCTCGCTAAGTCCGAGGGAAAAAACCGAACCTGGAGGGTAAACAGATGATGATGATGATGATGATCGGTTTCATACTCTGGTTGCTGCTATTAAAGATGCTTGTGTTTCAAAGCTAGGATATGAGTTCTTGGCCAACGGCCGAGGTGATTTATCGCACTCACCACGCGACACTTCGTAATTTACAGGCTTCCAGGCCGAGAAGCTTTTTTTTTTTTTTTTTGTTTTGCTAGGGGCTTTACGTCGCGCCGACACAGATAGGTCTTATGGCGACGATGGGATAGGAAAGGCCTAGGAGTTGGAAGGAAGCGGCCGTGGCCTTAATTAAGGTACAGCCCCAGCATTTGCCTGATGTGAAAATGGGAAACCACGGAAAACCATTTTCAGGGCTGCCGATAGTGGGATTCGAACCTACTATCTCCCGGATGCAAGCTTTTGTTTGGTATGGCAATGCCCGTCAGAGATGTTGTGCCATGGGGTTTGTTTAGGATATGTGTAAACATTAACGTGCTTTGGTGCAACCTACGTCTACAGTTACGAACGCCTGACCCTGCTGGTAATGCCTGTCTGTAAACATTTCCACTTCTTTTTGCGCCAAAGCCGGCATAGTGCAGATCGAAACTGGAAGGTATAACGGCTTTTCGACATTTCTATTTCCATCATGGAAATATGTGATACATAAATACACATATTTTATAATCATGAAAAATTTTTATAGAAGGAATACCGCAACGATAAATTAATCTTTCGGTGTGGCCTCCAGGTAATTGTTGGGTGCCAACTGTAATACGGAACACTGATAGATGACTATGTCTCATCAAAATGTAGGAAATAAACTTTACATTACGGTATGTTTGTTTTTATATGAGGAAGCTTGTGGCTAGGAAAGAGTGAATTATTGTATTACTTTTCTTTAAAAAAACACCTCCACCATTTTTATTATCATTATTTGTACCGGAGGTCCACCCGCCCCGTACATTTAAATGAAGCACCTTGGAGAACGCCATCTAAAATCTAAAATTCGCAACAACTAGCGCAAGAAGTTTGAACATTTCTCAACAGATGTCGCTACTATAAACTTATGTTATGCCCTCTGGTGTGAAGATGAACTATTAAAATTGTAGAGTAATTTTGTATGGTTTCCTAAACTGATTTGTTTATACTTTGTTCTCAGTGTGTAGAGTTTACAACTCTTCTATCTCTTCCCGCCAACTTAAAATGTTGGCCATTAGAACATTTTGTATTTAATTTTCATCCAATCAAATTTTTTTGTATTTATTAAATTATCCAATCAGAATTGGGTGTGTGTCGGGCCCTAGCCCAGAGTTTTCTGGAACTTTCTCCTCGGGTATAAAAGCTAGCACATTTTCGAACTAGGTTGTCTTTGTAATCGCTCCAGTCTAAGTGTGTGCTCGTAATGGAGGCGGAGGGCCACCTTATTCAACTTCAGGAGGTTCACCAGCTCATGGTAATGGCAGCTTCAGTTTAAATACCTGAAGGTATTTCAAGCTATCTCGAGGGGAAGGCTTCCAATCTTTAAAACTGTAACTTTAATTTTCTAAAATATAAATTTCACACTTTAAATGTAATTTCGAACTAGTCAAAAGAACTTATCCGAAGTCAGGGAATAGAGAGTGAGGTACTATCTCGTATTCCTTCTCAAGTTGATCTTGAGGTGACTATGATTTTGTAATATTGAAAATCTGTCTTGCAATTTCTGTAACTTAACCTTTTCATCCAGACAGCTCAGTAGTATAGGCTTAGCCTTCGTAACGTCGGGCCATACGTCCACATAGGGTTTTATACATGTAATGTAAATTTCTAGGAGTGCAAGGGTTCGCCTCCTTCCCATTTTGGTTTTCGGGCAAGTAATTTAAGCTTTTGTTTTTACCAAAGGCCTTGTAAATGGGTACTCGCTACCCCTGTTCCATGTCATTCTTTTCATGGTAAAGATATCAGACTGTTGAGAGTCTTAGACAGTGAATATTGTTTGATTTCGTAAAATGTAGGATGTTCCTTTGATAGGCCTGGAAATTTTGAAAATAGATTCCTAAGCGAAAATTGATAGAGCAATAACGCCCGTCCTATTTATTAAAGGTGTTAATGTAAAGGTTGAATGGTGCCTTTGGAAGGCTGGAATGGTGTAATGTTTGGAGAATAGTCTCCTAGATAATTTCCTGGAGCAAAGGAGCTCTTGTCATTTATTATAATACTTCTATATCTCATTGTTGTACCGGAAATCTTGTTTTTCACTTATCGAATTGTTTTGTTAAAATTTAACATCTGAAAAGAAACCAAAAGAGAAAAGAAAAAAGGGGAAAGAAGTAAAACTGCCCACTTTAAGGTGTTAAATCAGTCTTTCAATTCTCGTACATCCACCCATTCGTGCCCGCACCTTATTTCACCTCTGTAAGCCGCGATATCCCCGTAACATTATTATTATTATTATTATTATTATTATTATTATTATTATTATTATTATTATTTATTATTAGCGTATTCTCCCAATAATGGAAGACGTTAAGCAAACAACTCAATCAAGCTTTCTTTGGGTTCTTCTTGTTCTTCCAATAGGCTTTCATTCTCTCTGAGAAGGCTTGTTTACGTTCTTCCGACCATTTCGGTCTGCACTGTTTTTGCTTTGGTTGCTCTGATGTAACTTCCCACTTGTTGACTTTGTGTCTGAAGGTGTCTCTTTCTAAAATGTCTGTTGCACATATGTTTGCATTTTTGAGGTCCTTTCGAAGTTCATCCAGCCAAGGTGTTGAATTCTTAAGTGAGCTAACATAATTTAATATTCTTTTTGACAGTCGATTTTCTGGTAATCTTGTGAGGTGTCCAAAGAATTTCATTCGTCTTTTCTTAATGTCAATTTCAATGTTTGAAACTTTTTCTGTTGTTTTGATTGATTGTAGCCTGTAACCATCTTGGGTATATCTTGCTCCTAGGATTTTCCTGATGATCTTCCTCTCTTGCTTTTTTATTTCTTCTAATTCTTGTTTACTGTTAAGTGACAATGTTTCACTTGCGTAAAGGACTGTTGGTTTTATGACTGTGTTGTAATGCCGAATTTTTGTCTGTCTTGACATGCATTTTTTGTTGTAGATGTCTTGAACTAACCCTAATGCCTTCTTGACTTTTTGGAGACGGTTTTGCTGTGAGATCTTCTCAAGGCCTGTCGGTTCGATGAATTCTCCGAGGTATTTAAAGTACGAGACCCAGTCGATTTTACCGTATTTTGTTCTCAGGCTCGTGATATCTGTCTTTGAACAGAAGAATTTAGTTTTCTCAAATGAAATCTGTAGTCCCACTTTTTCTGCAGATTCCTTAAGTATCTCAAGCTGCTTGATGGCAGTCTCCTCATCCTCTGTTAAAATCGCCAGATCATCCGCAAATGCAAGGTATGGTACGTAGAGGTTGTTTTTGGGAAAGCCCAATCGGATCGGTTTCCAAGATTCATGTTTCTTGAGTTCCTTCTCCCATTCTTCCATAACCTTGTCTAGGACGACGTTGAACAGAATTGGAGAGAGTCCATCACCTTGTCTCACACCTGTCTGAATGTCAAAGGGTTCTGAAATTTCTCCCATAAATTTCACTTTAGATTTTGTGCCCGTTAGTGTTTGTCTTATGAGTTCTAGGGTTTTGGGATCTAGTCCTCTCTCTTCTAGAATTTGGAATAGGGAGGGTCTGTCTATCGAATCATATGCCTTTTTGAAATCTACAAATGTGCATACTGTAGGCTTTTGTCTGAGGGCTCGTAGTTTAAGTATGGTTTTGAGGTTGAAAATTTGTTCTGGGCATGACCTGTTTGGTCTGAATCCTGCTTGAAATTCTGATAATTTGGGTTCTAATTGTTGTTGTGTTCTATGCAAGAGACAGGCTGATAGTATTTTGTATGTGACTGATACAAGTGAGATTCCTCTGTAATTGTTTACGTCTAACTTGCTGCCTTTTTTATGTAGTGGATGGATTAGAGCAATCTTCCAGTCATCCGGGAGCTTTTCGGTTTGCCAAATGTTTTGGATTATTTGTGTAATTTCTCTGAGTGAATTTGGGCCTAAATTTTTCAGAAGTTCAGCTACAATTCCGTCTTCCCCTGATGCTTTGTTGTCTTTAAGTTTCTTGATATGTGAATAAATTTCTTCTTGAGTTGGTGGTGACGAATTTTCCGGTATGATTTCTGGCTGTACTTTCGGGAATCTCTTTTTGGGTTCTGGACAATTTAAAAGCTGTGAAAAATATGTAGCTAATTCTTGGCAGTTTTCCTTATTTGTCAGGGCTAGTTTACCATCGTGCTTCCGAAAGCAAAGGTTCTGTGGGGAATATCCTTTAATTTGGTTCGCAAAGGTCTTGTAGAAATCGTGTGTGTTGTAATTTTTGAAGTTGTCTTCAATTGACTTCAGTTGGACATTGACGTATTTCCGTTTATTTTGTCTTAAAATCTTGGATACATGCTTGCGAACTTCGAAGAATTTCTTCTGTGTTTCTTCTGATTTGTTACAATTGTAGTTTTGAAATGCCTTTTTCCTTTCTTCTAGTGCGGTCTCACATTCTTGATTCCACCAAGGATGTTTTGGTTTCTTGCGAAGAGGGATTAGGTCCTTCGCCGTTTCGATGATTTTAGTCTGGAAATTCTCCCAGCTCTCTGCAGGTCGTTTTTCCCATTCTTCTGAAATTTTGGAGTCCTTGATTTTGTGCAGATCAAATTTTGGAATCACCGATGTTTTCCTGTTGAATTTCCCTTTGGGTGTGAATTGAATTTTGATTCTGCTTAAATAATGATCCGAATCGATGTTAGCACCTCTGCGCACTTGCACATCATGAATTTCCTTTTGGTAATCATATGATATTGCCACATGATCAATCTGAAATTCTCCTAAATGATGGATGGGTGATCGCCAAGTTTTTTGCTTTTTGGGATTCTTCCGGAGTGATGTTGACATAATTTTGAGGTTATTTTGTTGGCATAACTCAATGAGGCGTGTGCCATTTTTATTGGTGAATCTGTGGGCTGGATAGTCTCCCACTGTCCTCCTGTATTTGTATTCCCTGCCAAGCTGTGCATTGAAATCACCGAGTAGAATTTTCACATCATTTTTAGGGATTTTGGCCATTTCTGTTTCAAGTTCTTCCCAGAATCTTTCTGTTTTTTCAGGCTCCTTTTTATTGTCTCCATTTGTTGGCGCATGCACATTAATAAAGGTATATTTTTTGTTTGTATGCCTGATTCTTAAGGTCATAAGCCTATTGTTGATGGGTTTCACCTCTATTACTGAATCCAAAACTTTTTTGTCTACACAGAAAGCCATTCCTAACAATGCTGCTCCTTTACCAATTTTCTTGTTTGTTCCACTTATTATTATTATTATTATTATTATTATTATTATTATTATTATTGTACCGGGCGGTACACCTCCACGCCGCTAATTTAAAAATTGCGCCAGGTGAAACTCCTCTGCTGGAGGAAGTCTGAACTTTATCTACGCTGTTAATTCTTTACCTTCTCAGAAGATGTCACCACGTGGAAAATTTTGAGTTTTTGAACTGTGTCATTTTTGATGTGTTTTTGTTTCGCTTGAAGTAAGAAGTGTAAACTTTCTCTCCTAGAGGACACTACTGAAGATCAACAATAGTGCAACCTAGTGCGGAGTCAAAGAACTATTTTGTTGGAGAAAATTTAATTTCAAGAGTTTGTTCTTTGTTAAATTTCTTTCAGTCATTGTTTAAGTTGGCAATATTCACCCCTTCTTTCCCCTTGTGTTGAACCTAACCAATCCCGAATTTCTTAAATTAATTTCTATGCAATCAGATGTATCTTCCCCCAACTTGAATATGTTGCTGTGTCCTACCCAATAAAGTGTTTGTGGGAGGGTGTTTTCATTCCCCTAACGCCTAGAAACTTCCGCGAGAGTATTTAAACTGCTGATTTTTGGGTCTCTCAGCCACTTCCGTTCCATCTTTCAGTGTATTAAGTACATAGCAGGAGGCGGGAAGCGCCTCTTTCCTCGGCAGCGGTCAGCAACAAGGTAATGGCCGATTAATAAATTCTTCCTTTGCTAGCTCAGCAGTTTAACTTTCGGGGCGGGTTCTAAGCGTTCCACTATGTAACCTTTTCCTAAAATGTAACTTCTCTTTTCATCTATTCTCTTGTAAAGCTACATACTGTGATAGAGAGTGCTAACCCTCTCGAGCTCCCACTCACATTGTCTGGAGGTGAACTTATTTTCTCAACCAATTCTTCCGTAATGTAATGTAAATTGTTATTTTCTTAAGTCACCTCTGTAGTATGGGATTAGCCCTTGCACTAACGGCCTAAGGCCAAGTAGGTCTTAAACAAAGTGTATTAGGAGTGCAAGTTCGCCTCCCCTCAAATTGTATTTTAGAGGTCATGTATTAACCTTCTTGTCATTTAATAGACCTCAATAGGTTGGGTATTTTACCCCTGTGTATATTTCCTTTGAGGACAGCTTAAAGGTGGAGTTTGGTGTGGCCTGGGAGAGGCTTAAAATTGAGAGCGAGTGGCTCTTTTGAAAATTGTATATTGTATGCCTCGAGGAGGCTTTTCAGTGTAATTTGGAGCAAGGGCTCCTAGGTATGAATGGGGTTTTCTGCCCCTCTGTTAAAATTGTGTTTGGGGTAAAACTGAGCTGATTGCCCAAGAATTATGTTTCTGACTTTTGAAGCCCCAAATGGGGTACCTATGTAAATGTATTTTTCAATTGTGTTTCGGCTACTAAGTACCTGTTCTATTTGTTGTTACCTAATTTTGCAAAGAAAACATAACCTTGTTAAATTTTAAAATTAATTTCACTTTAGTAGCTTGAGACCTATTCACCACCCAGCACCTTCTTTCATGCATAACTACCACCAAAACACGGTAACAAGTGGTAGCAGAGCGTGGTTGAATGGGTCTCAATTTAGCCCCTTTTGACGGCTAAATATTGTTTGTTCCGAACTCAAACTATTTTCCCAGTTGCTGGAATTTTTTGAGTTTTTCAAAATTGTTCTGTCACCATGCCCGGCCCTCGCGATGTTCTCCTTCTTAACTATTTGCGCAAGGAGGAGTTGATCTATGAATTAACTATCAGAAATGTGCAATCTGGAGGCACGGTTGCAATAGACACTAACAAGCTTAGAGAGTCCCTTGATTTGCCCATTTCCATCCCCAATTTGGGAGAGAAAGAAATTGACGATTCTCTTTCCACGATCACGGAGAATGTTACTGGGCTAGCTTCTGTAGTTAGTTTTTTTGATGAAAATGATCCGTCTCCGAATCAAATTAAGCGTGTGCAAGGTAGGCTATATCATTTTTCGAATAGGGTTAACGATCTGTTGTCTCTAAAACTGAATGATGTTCAGAGGAAGGAAGCTAGTACGCTCCTGGAAAATATTTCCGAATTATCTAGTAAGGTCACTCAATTGTTAACTGGGGAAGTTCCTCCCAAATCTGATCAACCCACCATAGTAAATGCAGGTAGTGAGGAAGCGCCTCGCAAGGGAGAAGTTAATAGAATAACCGTTGCTGCTCAAACTATCCCTGCCCCATTGGACAACGAATCTGAACGTCGTGCATCATTGAGTAACATCCGTTCTGAATTAACTTCATTACCATTGAAACCTTTACCTACTATGTCACCCGGGTTTAGCAGCTTGCCTCATCCATTGGCAATGTTGCTCAGAGGTATCTCTAAGTTTTCCGTTAATACCACCATTGATGTAATTGCATTTTTAAGATTTCTAGTGGAATTTCAGGATCATGCCCTTGTTTTTTCTCTTTCTCCATGTCAAATCTTGCAAATTATCTATCCGTATGCTATTGGTATTCTCTCAGATAAAATCGTAAGAGCCATTGCCGAGCAATCATCTATTGAGGATTTCCATGCCCACTTGCTAGCTAACTTCATCCCTGCTAGAGCCAGGTCCTCCCTTATTCAGAAGTACTATTACCGTGTACAGCGCTTGGATGAAAACTTGGCTGATTTCATACAGGACATTAAGTTTTATACTAGGGTGTTTGCCCTTCATTTTCCTGAAGATCAGATTGTACAGGCTATTGTAGAGGGAATTTCACCTCCCTATAGGTCATATTTGTGTTTCGCGGCGTGTCCGCAAACCTTCTCTGAACTTGAAGCATTGGCCGTCTCAGCGGAAGGAGTTAGATACGCCGATTCTTTGCGTGTCGCGAAAGAACCCCCGCCTTCCTTTAGTAACACTCGGCCTCCACCTCGCCGACCAGTCAATCCCCGTAAATGTTATGCTTGCGGGTCGCCTGACCATCTGCGCAACAAGTGTCCTCTGATCAAGTCTAGTAGGGCAAATAATGGAGCGGGTTCATCACAAGGCTGTTTTAAATGTGGGGCTTTCTCACATATCGCAAAGAATTGTCCCAATTCGAATAGCACCCCCTCCTGCTCAACTTCTGGTGTAACTTCCAACAACAATCAAAAGTGACTAGTGGCTGCGGCTGAGTCAACTAATTCTGCTTCCCAAGGCTCAGCCCCTGGCAAAAAGGTCGAGAATTCAGGGAACGATAAGTCTTCGAATACATCTTTTGAATGCCCCAAAGAGTGTCTTAGGATTGCGGCGGATACCCCCGCACCTGTTCCTTTTCTTAAGATTGAGTTAAATAACGAGCCTATAACAGCTCTCTTAGATTCAGGCAGTGTTTGTTCGATTATTTAGGCTGAATGGTATTCTAAATTGAAAGCTGTTTTTAAACTACCTGACTACGTCTCATCTCCTATTCAATATGTTTCGGCTAATTCATCTCCATTAGGAATTCTAGGTTCCGTACTGGTCAAAATTCGTATTTTTAAATTTACATGGAAAATTAAATTGTTTGTGGCTAAGCACTTGTCTTGCCCCATCATACTGGGAGCGGACTTTATTTCTCACACTGGTCTTGTGCTCGATCTTCAGAGTAAGTCGTGCACATTCAAATTTGCGTCCAATTGTAAAATTCCCTTGTTTAAGTGTAATTCTGTGTCATGTTCATCTATTTCGCCTACCCAGGATGAGATGTTGTTAGACCTTAGACATCTACCTGAGGAGCAGGCTGATAGTATTCGTAAATTATGTCAGTCATTTCCAGAGGTGTTCTCTGATACTCTTGGTGTTACTGACCTTATTGAATACAAAATTGAGGTCACGGATTCGATTCCTGTCCGTTTTCCACCTTATAGGCTATCTCCACCTAAAATGAAGGCTCTGAAAGAAATTATCGATCAGATGTTGAAGGATGGTATTATTAGGCCCTCTAAGTCGGCGTATTCATCGCCTATTTTTCTAGTCCCGAAACCCCAAGGAGGCTTCAGGCCTGTCATTGATTACAGGGCTCTCAATCGGAAGGTGGTGTTGCAATCTGTGCCCCTTCCTGACCTTCATTCTTGTTTTTCATGGTTTCGTAAGGCCAAGTTCTTCACTATCTTGGACTTGAATCAGGCCTATAATCAAATTCCCCTTGCCGAAGAGTCTAAACACCTTACAGCGTTTGCCACGGACTGGAATTTATATGAATACAACCGCGTGCCTTTCGGGCTCCCCACGGGGGCAGCTGTGCTCACTAGGCTACTAGATAGGGTCTTCTCCGACATCAAATTCGAGTACTTATATCACTACTTAGATGATGTCGTCGTATTTTCAGAGACTTTTGAAGAACATCTAGATCATCTGCGAGAAGTTCTCGATCGCCTTCGTAAGGCTGGGTTAACTGTTAAGTTGTCCAAGGTTGCCTTTGCTAAGCCCTCTATGTCATTCCTAGGGCATATTGTGTCACCCGATGGTGTAGCAGTCGATCATTCTAGAACACAGGCCATCCGTGATTTTAAACCTCCCAAGGACATTAAAGGTATCGCCAGGTTCATTGGTATGGTGAATTTCTTCAGGAAGTTCATTCCAAACTTTGCTAATAGAGCGGCGCCCTTAAACCTTCCTCGTAGGAAAGGCATCAAATTCGAGTGGGGACCTTCTCAACAAGCCGCTTTTGAAGACCTTAAATTAGCACTTTGTAATGCCCCTGTACTTGCTATGCCTGATTTCTCGAAGAAATTCATCGCCCAAACCGACGCGTCGTCGTCAGCGGTAGCTGCAGTTCTTCTTCAAGAGACTGAACTAGGGAGGCGCCCCATCGCCTATGCATCTAGGACTTTGTCGGCTCAAGAAGCCAAGTATTCCATCTATGAGCTCGAAGGTTTGGCAGTCTTATTCGCCTTAGAGAAGTTCCGTCTCTATCTGGAACATGTTAAATTCGACCTGGAGACAGATAATCAAGCCTTAAGCTGGGTCTTAGGTAGGCCGCGTCGTACTGGTCGTATAGCCCGTTGGGCCATCCGCATTTCTGCCTTCCAATTTGACGTCAGGCATATCAGAGGTACCGAAAATGTTGTCGCTGATGGACTCAGCCGTATGTTTTCAGACGACGTTGAGAACCATGAACAGGTCGACAGTTCATCACCTCCCGAGTCTATGCTATCTGAGGTTAATGCCATCCTAACAGATGCTCCCATGCTTTTTAGGGATATCGAGAAATACCAACGTGAAGATCCGACGCTGGCTCCGATAATGGAAGCCCTTTCTTCTGGGGAACATGCTGTCCGTTATGTCCTGAGGAATGGTGTTCTATGTTGCCCTTCGAGGCATGATTAGTTGATGAAAGTTGTTGTTCCAGCGGTTCTTGTACCTATGATCTTCAAGTATTTTCATGAGACCCCATTAGGAGGGCATCTTGGAATCTTTAAAACCCGTGAAAAGATTCGTGAAATGTTCATCTGGAAAGGTATGGACGGCGAAATTCGTGAACTTGTAAAAGCTTGTAAATCTTGTTTGCTCAGTAAACCCACCATGTCCACTAAGGTAGGCTTTTTGTCTTCTCATCAAGCGTCGCGCCCCATGGAACGCCTGTATATTGATTATGTAGGACCCTTCCCCCAGTCAAAGGAGAATGCCAACAAGTTCATCTTTGTATGCGTAGATGGTTTTACAAGATTTTTGTGGTTATTTCCGACTAAGCTGGCTACCGCTCAGTCTACAATTACTTGCTTAAATTCTATTTTTGCTTCTTTTGGTCCGTGCCAATATATTGTATCTGATAATGCTAAGGCTTTTACATCTAATCTTTTTCGTAAATTCTGTTTTGACTTGTCCATCTCTCATGTAACTACTTCTGCTTATTACCCTCAACCATCCCTGGCTGAACGGGTTAACCGTAATCTCAGGTCCGCACTTATTGCCTATCATCATGAAGATCATTCCAGGTGGGACACGTCCCTGCATTGGATAGCTTTTGCTTTGAATTCGGCGGTTCATGAATCTCACAAGTTTACTCCAGCTTCTTTGATGTTCAAGTTTGTTCCCAACTCGCCGCTCTCTAACCTCTGGTCTCTGAATGACATTCTACCCGAGACAATAGATCCGGATAACATTAAAGATCTTTGGAAGAAGGCTAAAGCCAATCTTAAAGTGTCTCATGAAAAGGTTAGGGAAAAGTATGATCGTGGACGGAGACCCACCACTTTGAATGTAGGTGACCAGGTGATGGTCAAGAATTTTGTTCCCGCGGGCAAGCTTGCCCCCAGATTTCATGGGCCTTGTATAATTCTCGATTTTCTTACGCCAGTTACGTTGTTAGTAAGCAATCCAGCCACCGAGAGGATATTTAGGGTTCACCTGTCACAGGTGAAACCAGTGTAAATTTTGTGTCAACTTGTTTCATATAATTTGAAAGGAATATGAAGGTGATATTTTTTTTTGAGTTCAACTTTTAAGGCTTTCTGCCCCTTCTATAATATTTTGGTCTTATATGTAAGCCTCGTGTAAAACCTTCCCCGATCCGTTAAACTGCCATTCTGTCCTTGCCTCGGCCATTACCACGCTCCCGTCTCCTGCTTCAATACACACTGTGGCTTGATTTGAGTAAATGCCATGGATATCCGCACGCCGCTGGCCCCTCAACCTCTCCACAAGCCTGTACCCTCAAAGAAGATGATGGTCCAACACAATTCTGCCGCCAAGCTTTAATGTTTCAGTGCCCCCGCAGCCGCGCGGCGCCGTGCAGCAACTGGAGCAGAGGACGGGCCCCCTCGGCCCCAGCGAGAACGACGTGTGCACGGCGAGCCGGAGCTCTCCTCCCGACCAAGGCTGATGTGCGGCGCACGACCTGCTACTTGCCCGCAGCCTGTATATGTTCACCGCGGGCGCGGCGTGCTTCAACACCTCTGCTCCCCTCATAGTGCGGGCGAGCGGTATCTCAGGGTACTTGAGGGGTCCGAGCGGCCTCCTTTGGACGCAAGCCGCAACGGCCGGTCTGGCCATCCCACTTCATCACCATCTACTACATGAACAGTTACTATAAGTAATGACTACACTTGGGAATTCAACTGCAATATTTGGTGGACTTTAAAAAATTTTTTTCCTTCACTTTCAAGTATAAAAAGTTATCTTCAGAAATTCAACTTCTACAAATATAAAGACTTTACTTCATCTGCAACAACAAAATTTTGAAACTCAATCAAACCAAATTAAGAAATCTTATAAATGCTTCTGCAATCAATCTTCATATCCACAGCATAACTTGGACCTTGTTTCAAACAGATTTCATGTGTCACCCCTGGAGGAACTTTTGGGGGGGGAGGTCTGTACCGGGCGGTACACCTCCACGCCGCTAATTTAAAAATTGCGCCAGGTGAAACTCCTCTGCTGGAGGAAGTCTGAACTTTATCTACGCTGTTAATTCTTTACCTTCTCAGAAGATGTCACCACGTGGAAAATTTTGAGTTTTTGAACTGTGTCATTTTTGATGTGTTTTTGTTTCGCTTGAAGTAAGAAGTGTAAACTTTCTCTCCTAGAGGACACTACTGAAGATCAACAATAGTGCAACCTAGTGCGGAGTCAAAGAACTATTTTGTTGGAGAAAATTTAATTTCAAGAGTTTGTTCTTTGTTAAATTTCTTTCAGTCATTGTTTAAGTTGGCAATATTTACCCCTTCTTTCCCCTTGTGTTGAACCTAACCAATCCCGAATTTCTTAAATTAATTTCTATCCAATCAGATGTATCTTCCCTCAACTTGAATATGTTGCTGTGTCCTACCCAATAAAGTGTTTGTGGGAGGGTGTTTTCATTCCCCTAACGCCTAGAAACTTCCGCGAGAGTATTTAAACTGCTGATTTTTGGGTCTCTCAGCCACTTCCGTTCCATCTTTCAGTGTATTAAGTACATAGCAGGAGGCGGGAAGCGCCTCTTTCCTCGGCAGTGGTCAGCAACAAGGTAATGGCCGATTAATAAATTCTTCCTTTGCTAGCTCAGCAGTTTAACTTTCGGGGCGGGTTCTAAGCGTTCCACTATGTAACCTTTTCCTAAAATGTAACTTCTCTTTTCATCTATTCTCTTGTAAAGCTACATACTGGGATAGAGAGTGCTAACCCTCTCGAGCTCCCACTCACATTGTCTGGAGGTGAACTTATTTTCTCAACCAATTCTTCCGTAATGTAATGTAAATTGTTATTTTCTTAAGTCACCTCTGTAGTATGGGATTAGCCCTTGCACTAACGGCCTAAGGCCAAGTAGGTCTTAAACAAAGTGTATTAGGAGTGCAAGTTCGCCTCCCCTCAAATTGTATTTTAGAGGTCATGTATTAACCTTCTTGTCATTTAATAGACCTCAATAGGTTGGGTATTTTACCCCTGTGTATATTTCCTTTGAGGACAGCTTAAAGGTGGAGTTTGGTGTGGCCTGGGAGAGGCTTAAAATTGAGAGCGAGTGGCTCTTTTGAAAATTGTATATTGTATGCCTCGAGGAGGCTTTTCAGTGTAATTTGGAGCAAGGGCTCCTAGGTATGAATGGGGTTTTCTGCCCCTCTGTTAAAATTGTGTTTGGGGTAAAACTGAGCTGATTGCCCAAGAATTATGTTTCTGACTTTTGAAGCCCCAAATGGGGTACCTATGTAAATGTATTTTTCAATTGTGTTTCGGCTACTAAGTACCTGTTCTATTTGTTGTTACCTAATTTTGCAAAGAAAATAAATTTTAAAATTAATTTCACTTTAGTAGCTTGAGACCTATTCACCACCCAGCACCTTCTTTCATGCATAACTACCACCAAAACACGGTAACAATTATTATTATTATTATTATTGTATTTGCTTTTTTAATTTTACGTCGCACCGACACTGATAGGTCTTATGCCAACACTGAGAATTCTCCGTTAGGTTACTTCTCAATAGATAGCTCTTTAGTTTTTAGCACTAATTTGCATACCATTCTCGCTGCACGTGTTTTCAAACCTCAAGATACCAGATTGCAAACTTCCAGCAGTAGCGGCCATCAGAGGTGGCGAGGGGGGGAAGTCGCCCCCCCCCCCCCCAATTTTGTGGAAAAGACATTACATTGTTATTGAATTTTAGCCGGCTGAAACTAGGAATTATTAAAAAAAAAAGGCGATTTGTAAAAGCCCGTTTGTCTTATAGGCTAATTTTCTCCTTCATTTTCTTCAATTATTACACCCCCCCCCCCCCCCTCCAGGTCCGCTATATCCCACAAACCTGGATACTGTTTTTCGTCTGAACACTTCTTGCCCCCGCACTTTTAATTCCCAGTCGCCGCTACTGACTTCCAGTACAGTATGTCATTAATATCAAGTCGTCGGTATAGACCAACTCTTTTCATCCAGCCGAGCACTTCCGTTGCCTACGAGATACACAAGGCCGGGAAATACAGCACACTAAACTTGTCCACGAGATACTTCCGACAAGCGCCGCTAGAGTTCTCTTTACTATTCTGTCTCGCCTGCTCATTGCAACACGTTCATATATGAAAAACTATAAAATATCATTAAAACTAGTAATTTCACAAGGCAGCAAACAGATATGAGATCAAAGATAGATCAAGAGCATCTACAATACAATATGCTTAAACGAAATAAGGCATTCACGAAAGAAGCAGAGAAATCTGATAGCGAGTTTGTCACTTCTTACCGATTCCTTTAATTGTGCCTCAGAGTATCCGATAAGCGGATCGAAATTGCGGTCATAAATAACTTTGGGTTTAATCGCCCTTTCACCAATTATCAGCGATCCAGTCTTTTCCTCCGCACATCTGATATTTTGACATTCGTATTGAAGCCGCTGTTTGGTGAGCGGATGTTATGCCCGTTACGCAAATATTTAGCGGCGTTTCATCGTATTTCTCTTTTTCTTCCCGTAAAATTAAATTTGTGTTCGCCTCTGTGGTGTAGTGGTTAATGTGATTAGCTGTCACTCCCGGAGGTCCGGGTTCGATTCCCGGCCCTGCCACGAAATTTGAAAAGCGGTACGAGGGCTGGAACAGGTCCACTCAGTCTCGGGAGGTCAACTGAGTAGAGGTGGGTTCGATTCCCACCTCAGCCATCCTGGAAGTGGTTTTCCGTGGTTTCCCATTTTCACACCAGGCAAATGCTGGGGCTGTACCTTAATTAAGGCCACGGCCGCTTCCTTCCCACTCCTAGGCTTTTCCTATCCCATCGTCGCCATAAGACCTATCTGTGTCGGTGCGACGTAAAGCCACTAGCAAAAAAAATTTTGATGGCAATAAATCATTTTTGGGAGCTGGGCGCTTCATGGTTTGACATTTTCCTGTTTGTGAACAGGATACGGTACACAATGAATACAGAAGGAAGTTTGATTGATGTGCTTACACTGAAATCTGTTTTATGAGAATTGCTAGGTACCTAAAGAGATCCTACTATATCACCTTGCCTAGAAATAGTTTGCTTCCATTTCTCTCTTAAACCGCACTCGGAAGGGAAACTATGGAACGTAATTTTTCATGCTTTTTTAGTATCATCCGAAATACAGAGAAGTACACAACAGTGCACCTTCTTCTCAACCTCACAGACTCTCACCTACAGAAACAATATTCACAATAAATTGCACAAAATCAACACAGCATCACGATTACTCCGCATATCACAATGTTAAAGTCTGCCAAGAACAGAACGGAAACCTGACATCTAGCGGCCAAACCGTGAACACGGTCGGGCCAATTTTTCAGCGACAAATTAGTAGCTATGTCCCGGCCTTGTATATCTCGTAGGCAACGGCACTTCCCTGTCATGTTATACCTTTCAGTAAATTATCCATGTAAACTATGAATAATAAAGGTTAAGGATTACAGCCTTGTTTAGCTTCTGTATGTACTTTGAAGCAAGAACTCTTTCTACTGTCAGTTCTCACTATGGCCTGATTGTCAACATTAATGATTTATACGGCTACAATAATCTATCCTTATCACATAATCTCTCAGTATGGCAAAAATATTTTCCCCTGGCACTCTGTCATATGGCTTTCTATATGTACAGTACACGAACCTTTTTCTTGATACCAGGTTTTACGGGGGTTATACTGCCAACTGAATGAAAATGAAATTTGAATTGAATCCATACTATGATCGATCGATATGAATTTTCTAAACTTTTATTATCTTAAGCCAACAACTGTGTCGCACACACATTATATAACATTTCTCGATGCGAATCTTTTTCCTAGCATGAATTCTATAGTTTGGCTTCGCTGTGTCACTGCCTTCGTAATGT
This sequence comes from Anabrus simplex, assembly GCF_040414725.1. Taxonomy (NCBI): domain Eukaryota; kingdom Metazoa; phylum Arthropoda; class Insecta; order Orthoptera; family Tettigoniidae; genus Anabrus; species Anabrus simplex. Next base: position 169,457,994 of record NC_090269.1, on the reverse strand, counting down.
CCAGGCCGTACTGTACCTCTGATGACGTCACGCTTTGGGGGCAACTTGAAGGTGATACGCATACGCTCCGCTTGAATAACACACTCGTTTAAATTACTTAAAGAACTGTTAACACCTTATAAAACCAAAACCTATCGTCAAATATTTATTAATTCTGACATACAATGCATATTCTTCTCCGTAACGTTCTATTTCTCGCGTATATACGTTCGTTTCCGTGAGTACAGCCTAACATTTTGAGACATATTCTTGCGATTTTATCCATTTTCTGGTCAACTGGAACATTCACATCATACGCACTGACAGAAAACATGCAGCCAATTACCATTACTATTTATTACAAGTATAAATTATTTCTGTACCTCACTGGTTCCACTTCGTGAACACTGCAGCTTTCCTGGACCTCTTACAGGAAGTTACACCAGTAAGGAGTAGGTCTGCTCTCTTTGAAGCACTTTGTTGAGTACACAAGTCGGTGTGAATTTTGGAAAAATTATTAAAAACATATTCACCCAAATATATATACACTGTCCGGCCAGGTCTTCCAATTTCTTCCCGCAGTCACAAATGACTAGGGAATCTGCCAACTGCATTGACTCCAAAGCCAAGGATTTTGTGACACACTTAGGATTGTCTGAATTTAGAAATACCATCTTATATGTATCTGACACTAACACACAAAATACTTTGTACACCTCAATTCTAAGTTCTATTGACATGTCTGATGGATACTTTAAGCCCCCTCAATTTAGGAAATTCAGATATCTTACTTCTGGAGATAATTCATATATAAGATCTGAATCTGTCAGAAGATAAAATTTACATAAATCACACTGCTGTTTGATACTCTCTTTTTTTGTTGTTGCTATTTGCTTCTCGTCGCGCCCACACAGATAGGTCTTACGGCGACGATAGAACAGGAAAGGTCTAGGAATGGGAAGGAAGTGGCCGTGGCCTTAATTAAGGTACAGCCCCAGTATTTGCCTGGCGTGAAAATGGTGAACCACGGAAAACCATCTTCAGGGCTGCCGACAGTGGGGTTCGAACCCACTGTCTTCCGACTACTGGATACTGGCCGCACTTAAGCGACTGCAGCTATCGAGCTCGGTGATATTCATAAATAAGACTTGCATTTTCAAATACAAATTCAGATAAGCCATAGGTCTGATTACATAAAAATACAGGACCTACCTAATGGGACCCATGTTTATGACATAATAAAAAAATTTACCTCACCATCTGGACGTGACACTCTTATTTCTCTCAGGATGTGATTTTCAGGAAAGTGCTTGATACACACAACTGTGTTTTGATTAACTATTGAATTCTCCCTGGGAATAGCCTTCTTCCATAACTAAACTAGTTCTTCATCAAAAGGAAACACAAATACCGGAGTGTACTCTCCTTGTTTATAATTGGCTTTGCAGCCAGGCACACAGCAACTCTAAGACATGGTGATTTCCCTCACTGATCATCTTAATTCAAGTATATACAATTCGTGGTTAATAATACAACACAGAATGCAGAAACTCAATTAATTTAACACTATAAATATAACTTTACAAAATTAAAACACCGAAGAACGATCTTCTTAACCTATAGCTTCACATAAATACACGCTCACACTAAGTTTTCTTCACTAATTAACGACTTTCCACTTAATAATGCAGTCGATGACGACTCATTCTCACATATATCTGAGTGAACATGCAGCCATCGTTAAAAGTTTCAATAAAACTGCGAAAAACTATGTTTAACTCTACTAACTCATGTGCTAAACTTCCCCCCTAACGATCAGCTGATTGCTTTCCCGCGCTAGTTACAATACGGCCTGGACATCACGAAGGCAGTGGCTGTGTAAACAACAACAGTACTAGTACGTAAAGTGTACGCCAGATGTCTCACGGCGATGCATAAGTGATTCATGGTTTGTGTGTCAAAGGTTCCCAATACGAATCTGGAAGATAACCTAGGTCTACCGATTCAGCACTAGGGAGCTCAGGTACCAAGAAAAGGTTCACGTACTGTAGTACTCCTCTCGTAGTACTTTTCAATTACTTGACTCACACTGAATATCTGGTCCTGATAGCTGCTGTTCATAATATCTATCTATCTATCTATCTATCTATCTATCTATCTATCTATCTATAAGTGAAACTCTGTGTGTGTGTGTTTGATATCATTAATTTAATTACAAAGCCGCAACCAAGAGTGGATTGAAATAGATTGACAGATTGTCGCTAGGCGACAGCAACTCACTCTGTATCATGATAGTCCGGTAGTAATGCTGTAAGTAATATAGGAAGATTGGAACACGCCGCCATGTTTTATAAAGTACCTTTCTTGCTAGGAGGTTCATGACCGTGGCTATATATGGGAGGATGGGAACACGGCGCAATGTTTAAGAAGTACCTTTTTTGATAGGACGCCATGCAACTTGGCAACTCATTGCCTATTAATTGGAAATACGAATCTAACATGTCGTGATCGAGATGTTCTTTCGTGGAATATTTCGTGTAACTAGGCAACTCATTGCCTGTTATTGTAAACAACGTTAATTAATATGTTCTGATTAATAGCTTAAGTGGTGCATAAATACAAATTAGTACTGACATACATTTTCATTACCGGTACAATGCTTTTGCTATTTGCTCTTTCCTTCGTCATTAGATTTTTTCCAATGACAGAATTAGAATTCTTTCACAATGCTATTCTACAGGGTCTCTTCATTTGCTCTGGGCGACTGTCCGGGGATCTACACGGAAAGGCGATCGCACGGTCGGGAACTCATTTGCCGAGATATAGTTTAATTCATGTAGGGCTAGTATGATCTAATGCAGTAACGATTAAGTTTACTTTACTTTAGTTTACTTTATCATCGGTGGTATTTGTTCCAGGGTATCTGTGGAACGCAGAGGTGAAAGAAGGTGCCGGGGTGAATGGGTCTAACTACAAAATCAAAGTTAATTTAAAACTGTAACAAAGGTTACATTTTCTTTTCTCTTTTAAAACAAAGCCAACGAGTAACAATGTCACAGGTACCGGTAGCAAAAACAGGTCTAGTAAAGACAAGATTGGTGGTATAAACAGAACTTGGACTTCAAGTCCTCACTTAACAATTCCTGATCTACACACTTAGCTTTACAAAGATCACCATTTTATGCAAGGGCAGAACATCCCTCAATACATGGAGCACTTGCTCCCAATTTTAAACATGAAGCCTCCCAGAGGCTCTTTTACAACACTAGAAAACAGCTGACGCGCTCTCAGTTTTTCAAGCCTATTCAAGCCAATATCAGAACCTGACAATTACTTGCCATCAAGGCACAACTTACAAAAATGAACCAGGGGTAACTCGAACCCAACCTACAAGGCCTTCGTGTAAAAGAAATAACAGTTAAATAAATGGCCCGAACACAAAATGAAAGGAGGCGAATGCTTGCACTCCCCGATGTGACTTCTTAAAACCTAAAGGGCACTAGGCCGATGACACAGGGCCTATTCCCAAACTATGGAGGTGACTCGCATAAGAATAATTTAAGACATTACAGAAAGGAAGGAAACCCGTTACAAAACGTAGTCACCTCAAACCAATATGAAGGGGAGCTCGAGAGGGTAAATCACTCTCTATCCCCGAATTACAGTTGCAGATTTTATGAAATATTCACCTTAGCCGGCAGAACTTACATTTTAGAGAAGAAGGTTACATATTAAAGTTTCGGACCTATCCCTCGGGTTAAACTGCGGAGCTAGCAAGAAATAAGGATGTTAAACGGCCATTACCTTGCTGAAGAACTGCTGTCTGATGAAAGAGGCACCTCCCGCCTCCTGCTTCACATACACACACTCAGTTAGATGTTGATCATGGCCAAGAGCCGTGAAAATCCGCAGTTTATAAACCCTCGGGGAAAGTTCGAGACCTTTCATGAACAATCAAGCCACACCCTCTTACTTCTAGTGGCTAGCGTAAAGTTACACACCAAATCGAAGAAGAAGCCTGTGATAGGCCGAAAATTAATTACAGAAATTAGGGATTGGCTGAATTCAAAACTGGCGGAAAGAAAAGATCAATAACGCCAACCCATAAATGAATGAACATAATTTAGTAAAGAACAAACGTATGAATACAAAATTTCTTCAAATAAAGTTCCTTCACTTCGCACCAGGGTGCATGATCATAGTTTTTGTAGTGACATCTGTTGCTGAAAGTCCAAACTTCTTGATAAATGGTAAACAACACACGTAAAATTTCATACAGTACTGGAAACTTCACAATCACAAAATTAAGGTGGTGACATCTTCTGAGTAAAAGTTTAAGTAGGTCTAGTTCCAAGTTCTGTGTTTCTCCTGAAGAGGAGTTCTAATTGGCGCGAGATTTAAATCTGCGGCGTAGAGGTGTACCCCCCGGTACAGTATTGATAGTGTGTTCAATGGGTTATGTGAACGAATCCGATCCATTAAATGTCACTGTAATATTTGTCCCAAATGGAAAATAATAATTGCTTTCACTCAAATAAGGTGCAAAATCTGTGGTAAATTAAGAAATACCATTATTACTATAGAAATATCTAGTCAAATATGTATACAATTTTACGAGCTGTAGACAGGACTCCCTTATGTTGCATTCCGCTGCTCGTGCCGTCTTTTGTTTCTGTCTTGAGGTCCAGTGCTAGCACCGACGAATGGGAGTGCTATGACTGTGAATTCTCATTATATTTGTCCATATGACTAGCGCGGGCAGTTCAAACAGCAAATTAGCACGATCCCTGAACCAATAAATATATTGCTGTATTGTTGAAAAGAAAATAGCATGATCCCTGGAACAATAATAATAATAAGTGAGTTGGGGCACAAAACGTATGAGCAACATGAAAAAACGACACCTAATTATTTCAAACAGCTTCAGTGAGCAAAGACATCACATACGAAAGTGTTAGATAAACAAAACACATACGGAAGCGCTGCGACGTAGCGGTAAAAATAGTTGCAAGGTAGTAAAGTATATATCCATATTATTCTTTACAAGTAAAATATTTCATACTTCTTCTTAATATACCGCAGATTTTACACTTTCTTTGAGTAAAAGAAATTATTATTTTCCATTTGGGACAAATATTACAGTAACATTTCGAGGATCCAATTCGTTCACGTAACCTGTTTAATGTGTTAGTTTTGAAATAGCATAGTTTCTGTATGGAAACAATACAAGAGTTATCGAGTGTTTAGTGGGTGACTTATACAGTTGAAGAGCGTGTATTTATCGTGTTGTGCAATACGAAGCATTATTCTGTTATAGTGCCGCTTTCGATTCATTTGAAAATTTCCTGCCATAACCCCCCCCCCCCATATAATACGATACACAGTTTAGTGAAGAAGTTCCGCACTACCGGATCCATTCTAAACAAGAAAACACGCAGGAGATGAACTCGTTTAACACAGGAAAGAACTCCAAAAGTTTAATGTGTGACCGACACAGATAAGTCTTACGGCGACGATGGGATTAGAAAGGGCTAGGACTGGGAAGGAAGCGACCGTGGCCTTAATTAAGGTACAGCCTCACCATTTTTTGATGTGAAAATAGGAAACCACGAAAAATCATCTTCAGGGCTGCTGACAGTGTGGTTCGAACCCACTATCTCCCGAATGCACTCAGTCTCTTTTTTGAGCGACTGAACAACGACCGAAACCACACATAATGACGGGAAATCTTGACGAGTGAATACATCTCTGCAGTTTTACCAACTGTGTTAGTGAATTAATGCTTGTAAAGAGAACTGGACTACCTTTCGAGATAAAATTTACATCAAAAAGAGGCAGACCGACTGTGTAATCACCAGTCGTACATGGGTGGCGTTCCTGTGGGTCATCGAGACCCGAAGGCTGGATGGATCCTCAACAGTTCCACCATTAACTGTCATAGATGGTGTAGTCATCACTGAACAGGCGTACTAGGGAAATGTTGAGTGAGGTAGTTTCTTAGTCACTTTCATATTGTCAAAGCGAAGGATAAGACTGTGGCAGACTAATGCTAGTAACAAAATTGTTCTAGCCCATACCAGAAGACATTCTTCTTCTTCTTCTTCTTCTTCTTCTTCTTCTTCTTCTTCTTCTTCTTCTTCTTCTGCTTCCTGAGGGGCGTGGTTGGACTCAAGGATCATCGTCCAGTCACAAAACAGGTTATTGAAACGTACACTTACACATGTATCACTCGCAAGGAACAAAATGAGCAATTCATCATAAAACACAAAACACTGCGCCACAGAATCACAGGGTACATAAGAATTGCACATAGTAAAGAAGGGAAGGTGACCTGTATCTCACCATATACCAGAAGACATAGCGGACTGTAAAAACTAGGTCTCGCTAGCAAAACCATAGGTGGTAGGCTAGTCGAAATTTAGAAGGGAAAACACCGAAAATACACTATCGGCGCTGTTAGAAGGACGCATCCTTAGAACATCTACCACGAGTATACGGAAAAGAGGAGGAGGAGGAAAACCTATTCTGTCGCGAACATCTACATACGTATATATAAAATAAGAGTTTAGTCTGTACATTGTTCAGAATTACAAAAATATGGCGTGTTTGTATCTGTACCGGGAGGTACACCTCAACGCCGCGCATTCAGAATAAGGGCCTTAATTAAGAGGAATCGCCAATAAAAATAAAGAGGGTGTGCCCTGATTAGTCTTGAATGATCTCGAACCTTCCCTGAGGGTTTATAAACTGCGGCTTTTCACGTTTCCTTGCCAATTGATCGTAGTATTTCTGAGTGTGTGTGTTTAAGCAGGAGGCGGGTGGCCTCTTTCGTCGGCAGCTAGAACATCTACAAGGTAATGGCCACATAATTCCATCTTTCTTGCTGTATCCGCAAATTATTCCGAGGCGAAGGTCCGGATCTTTAATTATGTAACAGTACTTTTCTAAAACGTAACTTTTCTTTTGGCTGATGTAAAAACTTCATAAAATCTTTCAATGTAAATTGGGGATAGGGAGTGAGTTACCCTCTCGAACTCCCCTTCATCTTGGTTTGAGGTGTCTGCGATTTTGCAACCTTTTTTGTAATGGATTACAGTAAATTCTATGTGAGCCACCTCAGTAGTTTGAGAATAGCCTGTTTCATCGGTCTAGAGCCCTCTAGGTTTTTAAGTTTTCATTATCTTGGAGCGAAGTGTACGCCTCCATTCATTTTGTGTTTGGGCCAGTTATCTAACCTGTTCTTTTACCATGAAGGCCCAGTAGGTTGGGTATTAAATACCCCTGTAAAAGTAAGGTCAATTTGTGAATGGTGGCTTGAGAGGCCAGAGATTTTGAATTTTGATGTAATGTTGCCTTGAGTGGACAGTAAGAAACTGAGAGCATGTTTGCTCTTTTTCAAAATTTTTGTAAGTTTAACGAGTGCCTGTGGAAGGCCAGATATTGTATTTTGGGGAGTAAGTGCAACTGAGTAGGGGGATTTCTGCCCTTAATTAATAATTCCTTGTTTTTAATTTAATGTTTTGTAAACTGGACCCGGTATCTCGGGAATTGTAAAACTAGGGGCTTGAAGCCCATAATCTGTAAAATTCACTATCTTGGATCTTCCTTGTCTTGTTTCAAGATTGCTAACTGTACCTGTTATGTTGTTATGTTCACTCCGTGAAAAAGATTGTTAAGTTTGTTTTCGGAAAAGAAATATAACCTTTTAAAGTTTTAATTCAATTTTGATGTCGTAGTTAGACCCATTCATGCTCACACCTTCTTTCACCTCTTTCTGCTCCACGGGTAACCCCGTAACAGTATCGATCGTGTCCACAGCAAGAAGGAAATGCAATTTGTAATTTCCGTCATGCCTACCTTTGTGTATGTCTGTATGAGCATCACGAGAAACGGGCTAAACAGAATTTAATGAAAATCGGTATATAGAGTCTAGTTACCGGCCCTTGGTCTAACTTTAACACGACTGCCACTGATATTTCCCTATTTTTCACTGTATCGGGAAAAGGTATAGAACTACACTTTAGGCTATAATTTTATTCACACGGAGTGAAATGTTAGTTTAGGGGAAAGCCTAAAATTTCATTATGTGATATTTATGTTATTATTTGCTCTATCGATAAATACTTTCTTTCTTAATCTGCTTACCCTCCAGGGTTGGATTTCCTCGGACTCAGCGAGGGATCCCACCTCTATCGCCTCAAGGGCAGTGTTTTGAAGCGTGAGACATTGGGTCGGGGGATACAACTGGGGAGAATGACCAGTACCTCGCCCAGGTGGCCTCGCCTGCTATGCTGAACAGGTGCCTTGGTGGGAGATGGGAAGATTGGAAAAGATAGGCAAGGAAGAGGGAAGGAAACGGCCGTGGCCTTACGTTAGGTACCATCCCGGCATTTGCCTGGAGGAGAAGTGGGAAACCACGGAAAACCACTTCCAGGATGGCTGAGGTGGGAATCGAACCCATCTCTACTCAGTTGACCTCCCGAGTCCGAGTGGACCCCGTTCCAGCCCTCGTACCACTTTTCAAATTTCGTAGCAGAGCCGGGAATCGAACCCAGGCCTCCGAGGGGTGGCAGCTAATTACACTAACCACTACACCACAGAGGCGGACATCGATAAATACTACATAACAAAAGTTATAGAAAATACAATTTGGAGCATTTATGTCTTATACAGTTTTACCATACCGGCTATGATAACAGATATAAATTTAGACTTCTGTTGCTGAGTCCTTTTAAACGCTGATAATCGCTAACATGAAAATATTGCTCAATTGTGCCAGTAGTGGTGGGTTTTGTGGTGATTACCCTAAGATGAAAACCGCGTGGTCAATAGCCCATATCAACAAGGAAGATCGAAGATGACTATCAAAATGGGGAAAATTCGTAAAGGAACGATCGTTTGGAGGATAAGATAAGAGGGAGTCATGCAAGGAGCATTGGATATCTACTGTAATGTCAAAGAGTCAGAAGAAAACTAAATGTGAAGGCCTACAATATTGAAAGTCCATAAAATTGATCAACAACTAATTTTTGTTCTATACCTTTTTACGATACAGTGAAGAAAAATGGAAATATCAGTGGCAGTGATGTAAAAGACCAAGGGCCGGTAACTAACTATAGACTGTAAAGGGAGATGCTGTGGAGACCGTTCCGACAAAGTCTTAAAGGCTTTCTACACCTGTCAGTATACTTTTTTGTGTTAACTGTACTTGACTTTTTTTTTTTTTACCAGAAGGAAGACATCAAATCTGGATCAACATTAATGCAAAAATATATGAAACTGCAGAGGGCCAGTAAGCCAGTGCGTCACAACAAGCCACTGATAAGGAGAGGCATGCCCACTTATGTGCCTCAGAATCTGGGGAACAATGTGAGGAGTGGACAAAATGTCACCGTGCTCATGCTAAGTGACTGTCCCGTCAACGACAGGTACTAGAGCTGGTGTTAAATAACACTGTTCCGAAGAGAGAGTTTGGGGCCTGCCTTCCACGTTCACTTGAGGGCACATGCTAAGTGATTGTCCCGTCAACGACGTCACTTGAGGGCACTGCAGACTCCAGCATGGCCGTGTGCAAGACCATGTTGTGTGACTGTACCATCACTTCAAGGGTGATAACTGGCTTATATTTTTGTTATTGTGCATGTGTGATGGTAATATTAACTGGGTTTCAAAATCCTTTTGCTGTTTCTTTTCTTTTCTATTGTGAGTGATGCCCTGTGGGCATTTATTCCCTCCTAGAGTCTCTGCTTTCTTCATACTGCCTTCCTCTTCTTTCTTACTTGTTTCATTCATTACTTCCGTTTCTCATCCTTTTTGACGTCCGTTCTTTCTTCCTTTCTTTCATTGGTTCGTTCCTTCTTTCCTTCGTTTGTACTATCGTTCATTCCTTTCTCACCGGGTTGTGTAGCTCAGACGGTAGAAGCGCTTGCCTCCTCAGTCAAAGTGGGTAGGTTCGATCCCAGCTCAGTCAAGTGGCATTTGAAAATGCTCAAACACGCCTGCCTTGTGTCGCAAGATTTACTGCCTCGTAAAGGAACTCCTGCGTCACCTCGGTGTCTTCGAAAAACATAAAAGTAATTAGTAGAACGTTAAACCAACAACATTGTTATTACGTTGATTTACTCCTTCAGACAGGAGTCACCATTAGTATCAAACTATAAGACCCACTGAATGAATTACAAGGATGTGTGGACTAATCCATACAAATGGAATAAACACTCACATTAGACATAAAATCCGATTAACACTGATATCAGCAAGCACGCGATATGAGTGTGCGATAACTGTTCATTAATCTTAATTACACTACCCTAGCCGAGCATGCTTGTTTGACCCACGCAAAAAGTAAGAGTTCAATAATGAAACATTTAGAAATGAGAATGGTCCTTGGATGTCCACTCGCCCTGCGGGAGAAATACTACGATAATTCCCGGACGCGATAGGCGGCTGAGCGTAGCGCTAAAATCTAAAATACATTGTTACCTCGATGAACGTTGGTCTGGAAACGTGATGATAAAGTGATGAAAATGAACATCGTAAAGCACATTTTTCACTGCAAGTGTTAAATGAAGTATATTCTTCTTTGCTGCAGAACCATGGTTTAAAAAAGTCATTCTTCCAAACGTCTCGTCCGCAGCTGATCCAGACATCTGCAGTTAATGGTTGGCCTTACACCGCTGAGCATGGGAGTAGGGTATAGAATACATCCACGATGTCATAAGAGGTGGCTGGAAGGGATAACAGGTAGGGGCTGTTGGCGACCACGCTGCTCGTTCTTAAAGCTTGCATTTTTACCACTTTCATCTTCCTTAACAGGCATTTCTAAGTCAACTCTTGGCTTCCTCCAAACACAAGTTTTACAAGGCTTAGGAACTAATCTCGTGCCTTCATGGTCCTTCAATTTTTTTGCCGATACCTTCGTTCTTGCAGGGGTTGGCACTCTTCCGCTCTTTTCTTACAATTAGTTTTAAGAGGGAATGTTTGCCAAGTTTCCTCCTCTTTAAAACAATAATCATTATCGCCCACCCCCACCACCACCAACACCACATCGATGGGTACTAATTGCAATATCCTCCCCGCCCCCTTCAGTAAGCCAGTGTAATTCATGAAATAAAAAGTTATTGAGCAAATAACGGGTTCAAGTCCGGCTCCATGGCTAAATGGTTAGCGTGCTGGCCTTTGGTCACAGGGGTACCGGGTTGGATTCCGTGCAGATCGGTGATTTTAACCATCATAGGTTGATTCCGCTGGCACGATGGTTGGGTGTATGTGTCGTCTTCATCATCATTTCATCCCCATCACGACGCGCAGATCGTCTGCAGGAGTCAAATCAAAAGACCTGCACCTGGCGAGCCGAATATGTCCTCGGACATTCCGGACACTAAAAGCCATACGCCATTTCATTAACCTTTACTATTCCATGCCTGAGTTAACTCTTTCCCAGTTCGGAGCTTAGTTTGACGTTACAGTTCCGTTGCTCAACATGAGGTGGTATCATCTGACATCACCCTGTGAAGACTACATTCGATTAGATAAATCACTATACCATATTTGTACGATTATTTAGCTCATGGCTGGAAAGACCAGTCCGGCATAAGAATACCAGAAACTTAAACCAATCAACAGCTATTTTATCATACGCACGTACACTTGTTTTTATAGACATTCATAATAATAGCGCACTGAACCATCTTTAATAATACCTGAGACCACAGATTGCACCATCAACAGGTCGTAACTGTGTGTTATGCTGATGAAGCCGACAGCCGCCATATTCGGAGACTGCGGCCCAAAGAGTTGAAATGCGAAAATGAAACTGTATATGTACGTGCTAAAAGTGTTGTTCTCTGTATAGCTTATGAATACCTATGCATTTGGTTTCTCTTATATTTATGATTTTTTATTATCATTACTTAATTTAATTCGCAAAATAGTCAAATTAAATACAACTCGAGCGCCAGATTATATCTTTCTCTCGTTATAGAGTGTTATTAAAGATAATTGTGTACCTTGTGTTTTAATTCGACAGCTGGCTTCCGTCTCCCAAGATGGATGCATAAAAAGTAAAAGCACGATGCAAGATGGTATTTTAGATGGTGATTTCAACTTCTATGAGGATAATGAAGATGAGCTCGCAGTGAATAAACCAGTAATGTTACAGTTTCCTTTCCACGATTATTCGGCAAATTTATAAATACAAACAAATTTTATTAGCCTATATCGGCCATTGTCAAAACATCCAGGAAAACATGTGGTTGGACGTGTATAAGTGTTAATAAAAATTCTGAGTGAAAAAGTTAGGAGTCGCTAGACTGGCCTAATATTATCCCACAGTACTTCCTTAAAGATGGTGGTGACTGTTGTTTTAAGAGGACAACCATCCTGTATTAATACTGATCAGACGGAAAACATGGAAGGAATCCGACACTTCGAAAAATGAAGGTATCGGCCACACAAAGACAAGGGCCACGAAGAGCGCGAAAATGAAAGACCCCCTAGACCCCGCGAGCCTAATACCGTCGGGATTGGAAAAGAACATATGTTGACTAAGGGAGGTCACATAGGAAAGATAAAAGTGAGAAGTCCAATCCAGCATGGGTAACCCTGAGCTGGCACAGCCCTCAGGATCGAACACACAAGCCGCCCACACCAGCGTCTGGGTCATGATGTCCCTAGAGGGGGAGTTTCTTAACGCCTGGTAGTTAAATTACATCATTTATGCCGCTGACAATAAAGCGATAAGCGACTGCACCATTTTGATAGACTACCCCCGCCTGAAAACCTAATTAATCTTAAGAGCTTATCGTTGAAATTGCACCCCGCTTTCTACCATTTCTTGACATTAATGAATTGTATAATAATGGACATTTAAAAATGATATGGTGTAATAGACTGCAGGGATAACGAGCCTGCGTCTTAGTTAGAGGGTCAAGGTTCGATTCTGAGCTACGTATGGGATTCTTTACTTGGATCTGAGGATTCTTTCGAGGTTTACTCAGTAAACATGAGAACAATCGAGGAGCTAACTGACGGTAAGGTAGCGACCCCGATCTAGAAAGCCAAGAATAACTACGGAGAAGAATCGTTAAACTGAACATGTGTGACCTCGTAATCTGTGGGCCTTCGGGCTGAGCAGCGTTGGCTTGCTAGTCCAAGGTCCACCATTGCTGTAGCACCACAGGGTATCTCGTGAATGGGCAGCGTATTGTTCTTCGATTTACAGAGTCCTGGATTTGATTTCCGACCAAAGAGGAGATTAATTCCGCTAGCTACGGGATAAGTGTTGATGTGTTAATATTACATACCTTGACTTACATAGGACATATCACATTACGAATCACCTAAGAAACACGCAGTAATGAATCCATCCTCCCACCACCCTACATAGGGCTGTCCTTATAAACATTCATGCGCGCACAACACATGCACAAGCACCTTCATATTTCATCATTTTGCAACTATAACTTCCGCCCCCACCCCAATCGATCGATCCTGGCTACGCTGCTGATTCACATAACCTAGCAATACTTGCTCTATTAACACCACAGTATAATGCTATAGTAGCAAAAATATACTACAGTACTGCAGAAAATAAAGTTTTTCAGATACTTTTTCAAAATATTATTTGTTGAAAACACCTACGATCACCTTTAGTAACGTTAATATTTCAATAACGTACATTCAAACTATCATGTCAACAAGACTGCTGCCTCCATGTAGATCAGAGGTGGTCTCACTGGGCATTTGGTCGCGCGGGCGCCCAGCACTGTAAGCGGGCGGGCAGGCAATGAGCGTGGTTACGTCACAACCCCTGAAGGCTGGCCGCATTTCTCCTACGCGACTGTCTGCGAGATATCGAGGGACAGCGATTAGAGCTCTGTCTAGCGGAGTGACCTGGATTTACTGATTCTCTCATAAGAGCATGTGTATTTGATAGTGAAATTTTTGGCATTATTTATGCGTTTGCAGTAAGTTGACATAAGTAAATAGTAGCGTGTGCCATTCCTTTATATCTTATGAGTGGAAATATATGTGCTGTGTTCGGCTGCAAAACTATGAACTGCAGAAGGATTCGCGGTCTTTCTTCCGTTTCCCTCGTGACAAGAAAATGTAAGTAAATATTGTGTTTGCAGATATATCCTTCCAGTGACAATGATATTTTTATAGTACTTCCTGAACTTCTGACCTGCGCGATCCATATTTTTACTGACCTAAAATATAATCTTATAATATTGTATTGTTCCCGTTAAACTTGGCGATATTGTGCATATTTTCAACAAGTGGAAATTAAAAGTTTTATTGTCTGCTTGGAACTGCAATGTGTCATTGGGGAAGTAGTGGCGAGCTAAGAACGAGTTTCATCATTCAGAGGGGTGATACATGGCCCGGACCGTGCCAAGGTCGAGGCAAATCACGTGACTACCGCCGCACGCGCGCAACTCACATTCTGAATCTGGAATAGTCTGAGCCAATTAAATGAGACCATCAGCCAATTATCGTTCTCACCTCCCAGGCCGATAAGATAAAAAGGCTTTGTTACGAGTAAATTGCTCTCTCTCTGAATATCCTTCGCTGTATTGCTCTCTCTCTCTCTGAATATTCTTCGCTGTGCTGCGATTCTGAACTCTAGACTTGGATGTGCGACGCTACGTTATCCGACCACGTGGAGAAATGATTTCCAGTTCAGTCGACGCCCGTTCTGCCAGAATTTAGCGAGATAATTAGCGAATTCCTATGGAGTAAAACACTCATTAAGAACTAAGTTAAGTGTGACTGTGTAGACGAGTTATTAACGTTCGACGTGTGCTTGTGCAAATACTTAATCTTGTCATCTCCGTTACAGCTTGTGACCGGAATTCTACAGAAGTCGTCTTAGAAGCTGAACACCTCAAGATGGACAATTCCACAACCATCTATAACACAACTTCATCGAGGGACACCTGCTACAAAGTCTCCATGGAGCTGTAAAATGTGAGGCGTATCTGGTAATTGGAAGGAGACTGACCGGAGGAAAATGCTGGAATAATTGACTGTCGACGGGGACCGAACTCCATCTAAAACTTGAGTGCCTTTTAATTTAGTTTATCTGTCTCACCTTTTGTACAACAAGAGGTCTTTCTTCTTTAAGTCGTAGATCTATTAGTTTGTTGTAGTTAGAAACATTTCATTTTTCCACTTCTTAAGGTGTCGTGGTAGACTAGGTACGTGTGAATGAAATTTTGAATCTGTTAGAGTAGACATGTAGGTTGTCTTTCAATGATTTCCCATACTTAGGAGCTTAATATTTAAAAATCACTGACCACGCGATAAATCTACTTCCCTTGTAATGTTGAAAGTTATTGGACTGAAATTTACGTGTACATTTTGAGTGAATAGGGCCGAACCTAGTGTCTTTCAAGATCACTTGCTGTATTTATGATGAAGTCATCTAATTTTATGATATTCCACGAGGATCAGTGGATGTAATAATCACTTAAATAATAATAATATTGACTAAAGATCGGGTAAAACAGAATTAAACGCTCGTGATACCATAAATTTACAGTAGAGTCCTTATATGTGAGACTGAATGTGCTCTGTTCATGAAGGGTCTGGAATATGACCAATTCTGAGGGATATTTGTTGTATAATTGAGCGATTGATGATTTAATGATGATATTTGACTTATTCTTGTGTATTGAGAGCGCAAGACAGATTATAATTATTGGAGTACGTGTTGCAAGTGTATTTCACAGGTAGGGAATAAAAATAATACGATTAAGGCTCACACTCGCGATAGTTTCAACCTGTAGCCCAAGCGATGGTAGTGCTTATGGATTTTACTAGAATCTTCCATTATAATTTCAAGAGTTAGATGAACTCACATCGATATGTGAAATGTGTTTCTACCGAGTGATACCCATGACTTCGATCACTAGACACCATTAATGAAGAATAATTTCAGTACACAGATTATTTCCGCTAGATATTACGTGACCTGACCACTCGTAAAAATCATGAATAAACTTGCCAAAAACAGGATTCGATGTAAATAATGTACATAAAATACGTGTTTCCTAGTGTGAATGTGTGTGTATATGTAAATACGTATATTTCTCTTGTATCATGTTGGTCCAATGTAATTTGATCCGGTCGTGCACTTGCTGCGACGCAGAGTACATTCATCGTTGTGTGCTGCCTTAAGAAGTAATTTTCATGCCCTTAAGGGAAAATTTGATCAACTTAAGTCGAGGAAGACTAGAAAAGGATTTACTTTTTTCATTAGCGAGATTTAAAAGGAAAGATCATCTCGTTATCTTACGAAGGCACTCGATTTGTAAATAAAATGTATTTAACTAGCTCACACGTGGATAACATAAATTTCTGACACATTTACAGTTGAACTTTGAAAGATTTAAAGATTAATTTGAACGGAAATGCAATACAAAAATCAGAAGTAGAAGTTCGTTAGCCGCATAATTACTTTGAGTTATGGTGAAAATAAGTCATAATAATTAATTGGAAAATAATTATTCTGGAATGCTAATGACGATCGTTAGGTAAATGATGCAGTGGAAAATTAATGAGAACATGATCGTGTGACAGTGAAGCATAGGTTAATTAAATGATGAGAGATTAATAATAATAATAATAATAATAATAATAATAATAATAATCAGAATAATAATTAATTAATTTTGAGAATTTTGAAATCAATTTTCATTTTCTACTGAAGTTCATGTTGATGTCATTGACTAATATTAAATACTGTAAATGATAAATTTAGTTGAGTTCATCTTAAAACCACGTGTTGAGACTACTCTGAATTGGTAAAGCTTTGAACACATATATTGTAAAACCCTCGTTAGCAAGATAGTTGTTTAATTATTTTATGAACCTCTATGTTAATTTTTTTTTAATTTTTCAATCAAATATTTTGATTTGGAAAGGCAAGAGGCCTAATTTTTCTTTGGTTTTCATTAGAGCACAGTAAGGCTGGAGATTAAGAACACGTGTCACTCAAAACCGAGGAAGAAATAAAATATTATGGAAGTTCAATGTAAAAAAAAAAGAATATCATCAAGAATATTTTCATTTATTATTTGCTTATGTGAATAAATGTCAGAGTGTTGTTTTAACATCTCTTTTTATCCTGCTTGGTCATCAACCCTTGACTTCCCTTAAATGTCTCTAGAAAGTGATAGCCAACGATCGAACGGTCCACCTCGGGATCTCTCGCTCGCTGGCTGGGCTTAGCTCGGGAATAATGGGGGCAGTATAGTGTAGCAGTTAACCTTCAATATCGATGTGTTGTTGTAGGTGTGATCAGTGGGTTTAAATTTAATTCAGGAAAATGCATATGCATATGTGTGTGGCTGGTTGTGTACCAAGTTACCCCATTTGGAATGCCGTAATGCGTTGTCAATTACTGAAGAAAATATGGGTGACTTATGAAATGAACATATTTTCTAGAAACAATATGATGATGCAAATTTGCTTTACCCTAATGTAATGACAAGTATTGCTTTATGGGGAAATTTTGAATATTTCTGAGGCTAAATTTATAGATTTTCTTTCTGTTAGTAGCCTTCAAGTTAAGAGGAAAATTGTCCAGCTCTTAAATGTTAATTCACTGAGTCATGTGTGTAAGAAAATCGCCAATATTTTTGTTGACAAGTGCCTTAATGTGATGATAAAATGTTTTTTAAGTGAGAAAAAAAGACAAATCTAGCCGTGAAAGTTCAGACAGGAATGCTAAAGCTAAACATAAATCTGCTTAAATGAAAGATCAAACCCTTTCACAGTAGTCCATTTCACATCTTGATCATATGTCAAATTTCAGTCTTTAAATACTAACCAGTTAAATAATTCTTCATTTACTTATCCAGAATTGCTTTAGCAACTTTGAAGTCAATATTTTTGTTACCGTGTTGGCGTGGAACAGAGAGGTGAAATAAGGTGCTGGCTTGAATGGGTGTAACTACGACAGTCAAATATTAATTTAAAATATAAAAATTGAAAAATAAAGGTTATATTTCATTTCATTTCTTTTCAGATATTAAATTTTAACACAACAGTTCGCTTTGCGACAGAACAAGATTTTAGGTACAGAGCTAGTTTGGTACAATGTAGAAAAATAATAACCAAGAAATGATCAGCTACAATTTGAGCTTCATGCTCCTAATTTACAAAGTCCCTAAATCACAAAGTTTTCAAGAGCATCTTTTGCTCCAAAAGATACAAGTTACGGCCTTCCAAAGACACCATTCAATCTTCACACAAATCTCGTTTACATGACAAGAAATAGCCTCAATGCTCTGTAATTTACCTAGGAGACTGCACTCCAATACCCTTACCGCCTAATCGAGGCAACATTTAACTTTTACATTTATGATTAGAGCGTCCTTGCTCAACAAAATGTACACTTTCTGGCCTCTGTCGGCACAACCTACATTTAACAAGACCGCATTAGGTGTTTTTTATTCTACATCGAAGAAATAATACAGGGGTACCCAGTACCCATTTTGCTGGGACATTGTAGAAAGTAACAGGTTCAATTACTAGCCCAAAAATCAAAAATCTATGGAGGCGGAAACTTGGGCTCCTTGAAATCAAAGATCAAATCCTACTTGGGCTTGTGGCCCGACGATACAGAGGCTAATCCCAAATTACTGAGCTGACTAGATGGGCAAGATAACTTACAGTTTACAATAATGAAACCAGTTACAAAATCGTAGTCACCTCCAAATTAAATTGAAGGGGAATTCGAGAGGATAACTCACTCTCTATTCCCGCATTCCAGTTAAGTACTCTTGATTTACTTGAACTTTTACATGAGAAGAAAGAAAAGTTTACATTTTAGGAAATTTACGGTTACATTATTAAAGATAGGAAACCTTCCCCTCAAGTTAGCTTGCAGAGAAAACTACTGAGTTAGAAAAATGGTTGCCATTACTTTAACTGATGTTCTGCCTGCCGACAGATGAGGCCTCCGCCTCCTCTTTTACAACACACACTCAGTAACAAGACGATCAATAAGACAAGTTAACTCGATAACGCGTCAGCTATTATACCCGAGAGGAAGGTTCGAGAAAGCTCTGGACTAAGACCAGACACACCCTCTCATTTTATTGGACCATTGAAAAGTTACAAGAAGAGTGTGATTGGCAGAAAAAATACATGCATTTTTCTATTGGTTGAGATCTCAAGTTGGCAACCTTAGACATATCAAAGCAAAGAATAATCGATTCAGTTTAGAAAACCTATAAATGCAAAATTTCTTCAAATTTTTAGTAGTTCCGCTTTACACCAGAGTGCATGCCATCAGTCTTTTAATAGAGACATCTATGGGGAAAAGTCCAAAATTCTTGAAATAGTGGTTGCAAACTTGATGTGTTTTCTTCAAGGCGCTTCATTTAAATGCACGGGGTTGAGGTGTACCTCCCGGTACAGTCTTAATAACATTTTCTTTCTACACGTAATTTATTTATCCATTTCAGTATATGCATTTCGATTGATATTTAAATTTAGTGCGAATTTCCAGGTGATGCCACTAGAAGCGCCACTTGCGAATTGTCTCCCATTTTAACAAGGTTAAATCCGGAAGTGTCGCGTATTGTCACTACTGCACTTGATTTCTCCCAGTCCCTTTCGACCACCGCGGCGATACACAAGTTTGAAATGGGGGCAGAAAATAATGAAAGAAAGAGGGCAGAAATCCACGTCGTTTTCAATTTACGTTGTAAGAAATAAGTTATTTATTTTCATTACAGTTTATGCATTTTGACCGGATGTAATAAAGAGGCCTATAACCTCAAACATTTTTATGATCTACATAATGAATTACAACATTCACTATTCAGTTTTAAGAGGTGCTTCAGAAGCATTTCTAATAATACAGAGTTCAGGTGGATAAGGTGTGGCTTGTGGTTGCTTGGGTTTAAATTATCTGATAAATTCACCAACAATCCAATCACGCTTACCGGGAATAACATCAGTTAGATTACTTATTTGAAGGCATACTGTACGTCTATTTTGTAGATACATTCACATTGTTGTACTTTAATATTGCATAGTAACTATCTATGTTCCCACTCGTGATGGAACTCCCTCCCCGTATTATCATCGGACGCCTAATTTGTTTCAAATACTATTTACAAATTCAGTGATCAGGGAAATTCAAACAACACTACAACGCTCTGCAAAATCAAGCAGCAAACTTGTTGAATTATGTAAACATATTACTATCTTGTTATGTTACTTTTTAAGAAATGGAAATAATGTAATTTCCATCCAAGCAGTAGTAAATGTAACACGAAATCTATAACGTGTTAGTTTTAATTGAATGTATAAATATAAGAAAATAAAACTGACTGTTTATATCGAGCACGGTATAAATCAAACCGGAATATCCTGAGGTCGGTTTCCTTGCGATTATACCGTTTTTCATAATACCGTACCCCATTCGGCATTTCGCTGAGTAGTGTAGGAGAGCTTCGTAATGACAATCAAACGTCGCTGTTCCCTTCTCTGTAAAGTGCGTTAGCTCTGTCGCTTTACTGAGACGTATGCTTGCTACGTAAGCTGCCCGCATGTACGTCACGTCAGACGGTCGTTACTGGGCTAGCCTCATCGGGTGGCTAGCTGAATATCTCTGATGTAGATGCAAATGTTGTGAACATTCAGAAAATAATCTCATATTATTTTCCGAAGAACCAAAATATTAAGAATAAGAATTTATGAACATATTGACTTTGTTTTAGCATACCATACATATTCTGTAAATTAGTATTACAATTTAATAATAGGCAACCGAGACAGTAATTTCAACGTAAACTAATGTATGAGTCAGTTTCTACTTTCTGACGCCCAAAATCACCATATACTTACTGTTCCGAGGTATCTGTGGAACAGCAGAGGTGAAAGAAGGTGCGGGCGGGAATAGGTCTCAACTTACGAAATTAAAGTTAATTTGAAACTTTAGCAAAGGTTATATTTTCTTTTCAGATAAACATAAACAGAATATAACAGGTACCAAGTAGCAGATCAACAAATTAAGAAGGTACAATTTTAGTTCGTTACAAAATTTGGGCTTTGAGAACGACACTCACGAACCTTGAGCTATAAGCCCAACTTTACTTATATACCAAGTTCAAACAAAGGGGCAGAAAACCCCAATCATGCCAAGGAGCACTGGCTCCTGATTACCATATTAAGCCTCCTCGAGGCACACAGAAAAGAAATTTAAGAAAGAGCAAACCCGCTCTCAAGGTTCAAGCCCATCCAAAGGCCACACCAAACTCCACCTTCAATCTGCCCTCCAGGCACACAAGAACGGGGGTAATAATACCCAACCTACTGAGGACTATTCAGTAAAGAAGCAGGTCAATTACATGGCCCAAAATTCAGAGTTGAATGGAGGCGTAATTTGCACTTCTAAATACACTTTTAAAACCTACTTGGCACTACGCCGCATACACAAGGGCTAATCCCATACTAAAGAGGTGACTTGTATAAGAAGACTTTATTACATTAAGAAAGGAAGAAACGGTTGTGAAAATAAAGTCACCTCAAAACAATAGGCGTGGGAGATCGAGAGGGTTTAGCACTCTCTATCCCAATTTATAGTTAAAGAAACAAAGTTTTACCAAGTGTCTATTACATTTTAAAGATAGGTTACATGGGAAAAGATTCGAACCTGCCCCGAGGGTTAAACTGCTGAGCTAGCGAGAAATGAAGTTATTAAAAAGCCATTACCTTATGGATGAACTGCTGCCCGAAGAAAGAGGCGCTTCCCGCCCCCTGCTACATAATCACACTAGGAAAGATGTTACTGAAGTGGCGAGGAGACCAGAAAATCAGCAGTTTATATACCCTCGCGGAAAATTCGAGACGTTTCATGAATGATAGGACACACCCACAGCAGTTTATTGGTTAGAGAACACAGTTACAGAGCAGGTTGGGCAAGAAAGCCCCGATTGGCCGAAAATTAATTAAGAAAATTCGGGATTGGCTGCATTCAAAACTGGCGGAAACAGAGATTAATATTGCCAACCCAAACGATAAAAGAAAGAAATTTAACAAAGAACAAACTTAGGGATATAGAATTTCTTCAAAAACAGTTCGTTCACTTCGCACCAGGGTGCACAGTTATAGTTTTTATGTAGAGACTTCTAGAAGAGAACGTCCACACTTCTTGCTACAGGGCAAACAAACACAGTTCAGAACTCTTCAAAATTTACAATAGCGACACTTTCTGAGACCCCTTAGAATTAATATGGTTGTTAAAGTTCAGGCTTTCTCATGTAGAGGAGTTTCAATTGGCGCAATGTTTGAATTAGCGGCGTGGAGGTGTACCGCCCGGTACACTTACTACACGAAATACCACTTTATCCTGGTTAAAGGAGGTTTTACCTTATTATTATTATTATTATTATTATTATTATTATTATTATTATTATTATTATTATTATTATTATTATTATTATTATTATTATTATTATTATTATTATTATTATTATTATTGTTACGGAAATATCCGTGGTAGTTAGAGGTGAAAGAAGGTGTGGGCGGGAACAGGTCTCATCTACGAAATTAAAGTTAATTTAAAATTTAGCAAAGGTTATATTTTCTTTTCAAGATCAAGAAATAACAAGTATAACAGGTACTCTGTAGCATATCAACAAATTAAGAATGTACAATTGCAATTTGTTAATGGATTTGGGCTTCGAGCCCAGACACGCAATCCTTGAGCAATGAGCCCAACTTTACCTATGTACAAAGTTCAACAAAGGGGCAGAAAACCCCAATCATGCCAAGGAGCACTAGCTCCCAATTACCCAGTTAAGCCTGCTCGAGGCACACAGAAACCAAATTTAAGAAAGAGCAACCCGCTCTTAAAGTTCAAGCCTATTCAAAGGCCACACCAAACTCCACCTTTAAGCTGCCCTCCGGGCACACAAGAACAGGGGTAATGATACCCAACCTACTGAGGCCTATTCAGTAAAGAAACAGGTCAATTACATTGCCCAAAATTCTGATTAGAATGGAGGCGTAACTTTCACTCCTAATACCTTTTTAGAACCTACTTGGCACTAGGCCGCATACACAAGGGCTAATCCCATACTAAAGAGGTGACTTGTATAAGAAGACTTTATTACATTTTAAAAAAAGAAACGGTTGTGAAAACAAAGTCACCTCTAAACAATAGGAGTGGGAGCTCGAGAGGGTTAGCACTCTCTATCCCAATTTATAGTTAAAGAGCCGAAGTTTTTACCAAGTGTCTATTACGTTTTAAGGATAGGATACATGGGAAAAGTTTCGAACCTGCCCCGAGGGTTAAACTGCTGAGCTAGCAAGAAATAAAGTTATTAAACGGCCATTACCTTGTGGATGAACTGCTGCCCGAAGAAAGAGGCGCTTCCCGCCCCCTGCTACATAATCACACAAGGAGAGATGTTACTGAAGTGGCCAGGAGACCAGAAAATCAGCAGTTTATATACCCTCGTGGAAAATTCGAGACGTTTCATGAATGATTACAACCCGTCCACAAAGTTTATTGGATAATGGCAAAAACTAATACACGAGACGAAGAAGAAACACCTTATTGGTGGTAAATAAATTACAGAAATTCCTTATTGGTCAAATTCAAAACTGGCGGAAAGAGAAGGGTTATACTGCCAACCCAAACAATGACTGAAAGAAATTTAACAAAGAACAAACTTATGAATACCAAGTTTCTTCAAAAGAAAAGTTCCTTCACTTCGCACTAGGGTGCACAATTGTAGTTCTTAAGTAGTGCCATCTATTAGAGAATATTCACACTTCTTACTACAGAGAAAACAAAAACAAATCGAAACCGACATAGTTCAGAACACTTCAAAATTTACAATAGCGACATCTTCTGAGAAACTTTAGAATTAACATGGTTGTTAAAGTTGAGGCTTTCTCCAGTAGAGGAGCTCAACTGGCGCACTGTTTGAATTATTATTATTATTATTATTATTATTATTATTATTATTATTATTGTACCTCAATGCCGCGCATTTAAAACTAGCGCCTAAATTAACTCCTCTATTGGTGAAACTGTAAAATTGAAACTACATCAACTCGGATCTTTAATCAGATGTCACCACCTAAATATTGAGTAATTTTGTTATTGTGAAATTTCCTGAACTGACTGAACTTCTACTAGTTCTGTTTGCTATCCACCAAGAAGTTTGGTCATTCTTCCCCAGATTACACTACTAAAAACTATGATCATGCACCCTGGTGCGAGGTGTAAGAACTTATAATTCAAATAAGTTTTGTATTAATAAGTTTTTTTTGACTGATTGATGTTCATTTATTTTTGGGTTGGCAATATTTCCTTTATATTTCCCCCATTTTTCATTCTAGCCAATCCCTAATTTCTGTAATTAATTCTCCATCTATCACCGGCTTCTTCTTCGACTGAATGTAACTTTGAAATTAACCAATAAACTTGAGAGGGTGTGGCTAGTTTAATCTTGAATGTTCTCGAACCTTCCCTAAGGGTTTATAAACTGCGGATTTTCACGTTTCTTTGCCAATTGATCGTCAACTTACTGAGTGTGTGTGTCAAAGCAGGAGGCGGGCGGCCTTTTCATCGGCAGCTAGAATTGCTTGTTCGATTCTGAGTGTTACTTTTTAACTCACCCAATTAAATTGAGAGGGCGTGGCCGGTTTAGTCTTGAATTTTCTCGAACCTTCCCTGAGGGTATATAAATTGCGGCTTTTCGGGTTTCCTTGTCAATTGATCGCCGTATTTATAAGTGTGTGTGTTAAGGCGGGAGGCGGGGCGCCTCATTCTTCGGTCAGCAGAACATCTATAAAGTAATGGCCACATAAAATTCTATCTTTCTTGCTGTCTCCGCAACCTTATCTGAGGGGAAGGCCCGAATCTTTATCTACGTAACATACTTTTCTAAAATGTAAATTTTCTTTCGGCTAATGTAAAACTTCGTAAAGTCTTTAACTGTAAATTGGGGATAGCGAGTGATTTCCCCTCTCGAGCTCTTCTTCATCTTGGTTTGAGGTGACTTCATTTTCGTAACTGTGTTTTCCTGTAATGTGTTAAAGTAATTTCCATGCGAGCCACCTCAGTAGTTTGGGAATAGCCTCTGTTTCATCGGCCGAGAGCCCGGTAGGATTTTATATTTCATTATCTGGAGCGCTGTTTTCGCCTCCATTCTGTTTGTGTTCGGGCCGTTAATTCAACTTTTGTTCGCAAAGGCCCTGTTGTTTGGATACTAGATACCCCTGTGTAAAGACCAGTTCAGTTTATAAATTGTGTCTTGAGAGGTCAGAGATTGTAAATTTCGATGTAATGTTGCCTTGAGTGGGCCGTAAAAAACTGAGAGCCTGTTAGCTTTTTCTCAAAGTTTTGTAAGAGTAACGAGTGCCTCTGGAAAGCTATACATTGTAATTTAAAGAGAAAGTCCTCTTGAATTAGGGGGATTCCTGCCTTTAACTAAATTATACCACTTTCAATTGTAAATTCGTAACTTAGGGGCTTGTAGCCCAGAATTGTTAAGGTCTGAATCTTGAATTTTACACATATTTTTAAATTGTTAAAGCACCTGATGTTTCATTGTTATGTTCATTCAGTGAAAAATTGTTAAGTCTGAAGTTCTAAAAGAAATGTAATTTTAATTCAATTCTTGATATTGTAGTTAGACCCACTCAAACTCGCACCTTCTTTCAGCATCTCTGCGTTCCACACATACCCCTGAAATATTATTATTATTATTATTATTATTATTATTATTATTATTATTATTATTATTATTATTATTATTGTTCCGGGCGGTACACCTCCACGCCGCTAGTTCAAATATTGCGCCAATTTAAACTCCTCTGCAGGAGAAGTTTGGAACCTTGAAAACTGAACTAATTCTTCTATTTCTTAAAAGATGTCACTACGGTAAATGGTGTAATTTTGAAATTTTCTGAACTGTGTCTATTCCGACGTGTTTTTGTTTACTATCTAGCAAGAAGTGTGGACGTCCTCTTCTAGATGTCACTGCCTAAGAACTATAATTATGCACCCTAGTGCGAAATGAGGGAACTGTTTTTTGAAGAGATTTGGTATTCATAAGTTTGTTCTTTGTTAAATTTCTTTCATTCATTTTCTGGGTTGGCTGTATAACCCTTCTCTTTCCGCCAGTTTTGAATTTATCTAATCAGTAATTTCTGTAATTAATTTTCCTCCAATCATAGCTCTCTTCCTCAGGTTTCCATGTGTAATTCCTACTCTACCAATAAAGTTGAAGGGGTGTGTCTATTCATTCTTGAAAGGTCTCGAATTTTCCACGAGGGTATAAAAACTGCTGTCTTTCTTTTCTCCGGGCCACTTCATCGACAACTTGCTTAGTGTGTGATTATGTAGCAGGGGGCGGGAAGCGCCTCTTTCTTCGGGCAGCAGTTCATCAACAAGGTAATGGACTATTAACATCTTTATTTATTGCTATCTCAGCAGTTTTAACTCTCGGGGGAAGGTTCGAATCCTTCTCAATGTAAACCTTACTATATTCATGTAAATTAACCGCAATTTGGGATAGAGAGTGCTTTACCCTCTCGAGCTCCCACTCATGTTGTTTTGAGCTGCCTACGTTTTCATACCCGATTTTCTTCTCTTCTCAGTGTAATAAATTATTCTTCTACGAGTCACCTCCCTAGTATGGGATTAACCCCTGTATAACTGGCCGAGTGCCACCTAGGTTTTAAGAAGTTTCATGTAGGAGTGCAAGCTACGCCTCCAGTCAATTTGGTTTTTTGGGCCATTTAATTAACCCAGTGTTTGTTTTCTTCATGTGAAGGCCCTGTAGGTTGGGTACAAGATACCTCTGTTTCACTGTATGTGTGCCTTAAGGGCAGTTAGGAATGAAGTTTGTTGTAGCCTTTGATAGGCTTGTAAAATTGAGAGCGGGTCTGCTCTTTTTCTCTTAACATTCTAATTAAGAGCAAGTGCTCCTCGGACTTAGGGGTTTTCTGCCCTTCAGCTATAGTGGATGTGAGCTGAGAGCTCAGGAATTAAACTTGGGGCTCGAAGCCCAAATCTTGTAACGACTTTAATCTGTAAATTCTTAAATTGTTGATCTGCTACTTGGTACCTGTTACACTTTGGTTATTTGCTGTCATTTGTTGATTTTGGAAAAGAAAATATAACCTTTGTTAAAGTTTTAAATTAACTTTAATTCTCTAGTTGAGACCTATTCCCGCCCGCACCTTCTTTCACCTCTAACTACCACGGATAACTCCGTAACAATAATAATAATAATAATAATAATAATAATAATAATAATAATAATAATAATAATAATAATAATAATAGCAATTATTATTATTATTATTATTATCATCATCATCATCATCATCTCACGCCGGTCCGGTTGTGTAGGGGTAACGTCTCTGCCCGTTAGCCGGAGGCCCCATGTTCGATTGCTGTCCAAGACAGGGATTTTACCTGAATGTGAGAGCTAGTTCGAGGTCCACTCAGCCTACGTTATTACAATTGAGGAGCTATATGACCGTGAGATAGCGGCCCCCGTCTAGAAAGTCAAGAGTAACGACCGAGAGGATTCGTCGTGCCGACCACACGACACTTCGTAATCTGCAGGCATTCGGACTGAGCAGTGGTCGCTTCGTAAGCCATGGCCCTTCGGGGCTGTTGCGCCATGGGATTGGGTTTGGTGTGATTTTCATTTTCCATATTCACACTTTGACAAGTCAGAAGTCTTCCTGTTTCATTTGGTATTATGTAGGTGTGATATTCACGTGTCGCCCCTTAAAATAACGTCACTGTGTCACATGTCGGTCATGAATGACTGTTTCTACTATGATCGTATCGACAGTACAGCACCACTTGTCGGTCGTGTGCCTGCGTCATTGGGAGCTCGAACAAACAATATCGAACATCGCGAGTTAGTACAACCCGTCTATAACAGAGCGCAGCACCTTCCACTCAGTCCGCGCGCGCAGCTCCTCTGATAGTGCGTGGAGACTATTGGAAACTGCCTTCACTCGTTGTTTCCGTATTTCAGACCAGGACAGGATTTCCCAGACTTTTCTCTTCCACAACACACGTTGTTTATAACTTGATTTGTGCGACACACAGGCTGTTACATCAGATCAGAATTTATATCTAGACAGACATAGCTAAAGACGAAAAGAGGTAATAACATACTGTTTAAGATTAAAGAGGAGGTATTCAGCTAACACGATTCTGATGCATAAGTTATAACTTTAATGAAAATATTTCCTTCCTCAACCATTTTGTGGATATCTGTTCTAATCTTAAAATAGGAGTTAAAGGTGATTGGAATCCTGTACAAACTCGAATTATTCTCTGCACAAAATCCATTTTTGAGCTGCAGGCTGTGTTACTCAATCAGAACCAGCATTACTTTGTTCTAACTTCCAGGTTCACACAAGATTCATTACAGAATATTTTCAGTTTTGTAAGTCTTGTAAGATCCAAGCAACTTGTACCTATAACATTACAGTTCAAATAGAACTTGAAATTCTAAATATCTTCGGTAGGTCTACTTAAATTATTTGTACTTCCTACCCCGAAGGGTGAGAGAAAAGGAAGCTATGAGGAGGATGATTGGGAGGCTCTAATATGATTTCTTGATTATGATAAGCAATTAGAGTGTCAGCAGAAGGTGCAAATGTAAGAACCTGAAATACCTCAACATCTCAGCAAAACGAGCCTAAGGTTGACCCCCAGTTAAATGAATTCTCTGTATTGTTTGTTAGGTTATCTAAGAGCATTGGGAAGAATTCCAGGCACTGTGAGAAACGTTCAAAGAGCTTAGGTACGGTAGTTTAGAGCCGTATGGCTAACCTTATGAGAGGTCACTCAAATTGAATTTTTCGGAGAGAGCACATTTTAGTTTGTAAATGACCTTACATTTCAGTTTGTATTAGAAATGGAAGAATTGTTTTCTAACTATATTGATGCATTGAAGTCACAAAGCAAGTCTAGTGACTTGAAAAGGTTTTTGGTATTTAAAGTGAAGAATGAAATTTCTGCAATTCCGGTGACTGACTGTCATGATTTGTTGAATACACTCATAACGAGGTATATTGTATTATTTGTCTAACCCTTATCCCGTTTGTCTATGAGCTCAGGAATGAGGTGATATGAACCTGTCGTGGAGGGTTTTTTATGTTCGGATGCCCTTCCTGACGTCAACCTCATTAGAGAAGTTAATGAGAGGAAATGAATGACGTGATATATGGCAATAGGGAGGGAAAGGGTGAAACCCGGTGCCGACACACAGCTTACTCCTGTCGAATAGCGTCAAGGAGTCTGCTCAAGGCTTAACGTCCGCATCCGATGGACTAATCATCATCAACAGCCCTCACTTTGTGGAGAAAAATACATTTTATTGCATTTTAGCCACCTAAAACTAGGAATTATTAAAAAAGAACAATTTATACAAACCTTGTTATTTATTACCTGATTCTTTCCTTTAATTTCTTTAAATATTAAAATAATTCTTAGTGGTAATACGCACAAAATGTCACTCGACGTAGCTAACCGATTTTTCAGCCCCACAGCAAGTAGTGGAGATACGCGCAGCAGCGCGTAGAAGCGCGATTTGTATCTGATGGCACATGTGCAAGTGAGGAGAGTCTGTTCAAAAAAAAAAAAAAAAAAAAAAAAAAAAAAAAAAAAAAAAAAAAAAAAAAAAGTGGGAAAAGCGCAAGAAACGTAAAATAATAAAAGGCACATTGAACGTATCCATGATCCGGTTTGGTGCAACATCTTTCTGATGTGGATTGCTCACTGTAGTATTCAACTACTGTAATGAATGTGGACGAAATACTGATTTATTTCTGGATGTGAAAAAAGCAACTTTTAAACAGGCACTCCTCAATTGTTCCTTTGGTGAAAGTTTTATTATATAGTATTGAACAAACATCTCAACAAACTGTTATTACCGCAGTTAAGTTGGTAAACTGTCAACTGTCTCCGTCGAAATTCGTTCAGAGAGCATAAAAACTTACCATTTTGTTGCTATTTTGTTTCAATTTTGTTTTCTACCCCCACTATATTACCCACTTCTAATTCCCAATGGCCGCTACTGTGTCACTGCGCTACTTCTCGAATGTCACGTTAGGTTATGTATATCAACGTTAGGTTATGTGTATCACGTTATGTATGTTACGTTCTTTGGCATCGTCTTCATTGTCTCTAAACCAAATCTCAGTGAGTAGTCACATTTATCAGCCATTAAACGGTATAGTAGCAATATCCTTGGTGTGTGAACGAAGTTATTACAATTTACAAATTACATGCACGAAGGACGTACAAGGCAGGATGTGTAAGTCTCAGGTGATATCTCAAACAGAGTGTATGTGACCTCACCACGATTATCTGATACGATAATTGGTAAAAATCCAAAGGAAAGCAGCACGATTTGTCATGGGTGATGCATGAGAAAGAAGTAGGATTACGAAAATGTTGTAATGTTTCGGCTGGGAAGACTTGGGAGTAAGGAGACGAGCTGGTCGACTAAGTGGTAGATTCCGATATTTCAGTGGAGAGATGGCGTGAAATAACGAATAAGTCCTAATATGAAAATACAGTTGGAATTCAGGAGAACAAAATGGGGCAAATATTCATTTATAGTACGAGGAGTAAGAAATGGAAAATATTTATCAAGGGAAATTATTTAAGAAAATTATTTAAGGAAAGACTAAGTAAACAATCGATAGGTAATCTGCTATCTGAGGACTGCCCCAAATACAAATCTATGATGATTGATTAATTTATTGATTGACTGATTGATTCATTGATTCATTCATTCGTTGTGTCGTCGGATTACACCCTTGCTTTCGTAGTTATCATACTCAAACGATGAATCATCGTTTTAAGTGTACAAACTCCTGTCTGATATCACGTAGATATTGCAAACCTTCGGAAAATGTTACCTGCCTTCTCACATCACTGAACTTCATGTTCAATTTACTGATAACGAAACTAACTACAGATTACAAATCATTATGAAAAAATATTTTACAATTTCCTTCACGTCGCACCGACATAGATAGGCGACGATGGGACAGGAAAGAGCTAGGAGAGGGAAGGAATCGACCGTGGATTTCATTAAGGTACAACCTGGTGTGAAAATGAGAAACCACGGAAAACCATCTTCAGCGCTGCCGACAGTGGGGTCGAACCCATTATCTCCCGAATACAAGCTGACCGCCACATAACCTAACCACGCAGCCATTTACTCGGTACAAATCAAATTCTCACTCCTCGTCCTATTCTTCGTTATCTTCTTCTTCTTCTCAAGGAAGATTGAAGAACAAGAAGAGAAAAGATACAGGAGGGTCTTGAAATTCTCACTCTTGCTCCCCTTCTTCTTCTTCTTCTTCTTCTTCTTCTTCTTCTTCTTCTTCTTCTTCCTCTTCTCTCATTTCTATACACCAGTGTGTGCAACAATGATGATAAAAGTGCTCAGCGTTGGTAATAATAATTGTACCGGAGGTACACCCGCTCCGTGCATTTAAATTATGCGCCTTTTAGAAGGCCATCTATAACATGAACAATGAAACTCATTTCTGAAGAAGTTTCAACATTCATCGACAGATGTTTCTACTATCAACTTAGGTGCTCCCTCTGATGAGAGGATGGGCAATTGATCTTCAAGAGAAATTTTGTAAAAATTGGTTTCCTGAACTGTGTTGTTTGTAGATTGTTTCTGTTGTTCTATGGTTATCAGCACTTCTCTTCCCGCCAGCTTAAAATTGTAGCCAAAATGAAATTTTGTACATTTATTTAAGTAAAAAATCAGGGTTTTGATATTTATTTGATTGTCCAATGGAAATTGTGCGTGTGTCAGGGCTTCGGCCCAGAGAAATCTGGAACCTTCCTCTCGGCTATTAAAGCTGGGACCGTTTGGGCCATGTTGTGTTTCGATCGCTCCAGTTCAGCAGTAGAGTGCGTTAGTAGAGGAGGCAGGGAAGGGATTGCCTCATCCATCTCTGCAAGGTCCACCAGCTTAAGGTAATGGCAGATATATTTTGATCATGCAATAGTTTCAGAATATTAACTCGAGCGGAAAGTTTCAAAATTCTTTCTTTAGGTAATCCGGCCATGTAAATTCTACATCTGGTTTAAGATCTTAATTTAACTTAGGGAATAAAGATTGGGAACCCTCTTATATTCTCCTTCAACTTGGTGGTGACTATGATTTCGTAAACGTTAAATCTACCTTTTTGTTGTAATTTAAACTTTCACTCCATCTAGTCACTTCCGTAGTACAGGCTTAGCCTCTGTAACTTAGGGCCATCAGCCCAAACAGTTTTTTTTAGGTATTTGTCAAGTGTATTTCAGAGGAGTGCAAGAGTTTGCCTCCTAACATTTTGAGTTTCGGCCAGTAACTTTAACCTTTTCTTTATTTTTTTAACTAGGTCAGGTAGAATGGGTACTTGTTACCCTGTTAATGTTAACTTCCATTATT
This sequence comes from Anabrus simplex, assembly GCF_040414725.1. Classification (NCBI taxonomy): domain Eukaryota; kingdom Metazoa; phylum Arthropoda; class Insecta; order Orthoptera; family Tettigoniidae; genus Anabrus; species Anabrus simplex. The sequence goes on along the minus strand of NC_090269.1, from coordinate 169,425,535 downwards.
CATTTCATTTTAAATGTAACTGCAGAGCGGAAAAGACAATGAATACTGTTTTGGTCTTGGTAAAGTGTAGATTGTATCTTCAAGAGGCCTGAACTTGTACACATTTGGAAAATAGTCCCCTAGAGAGTAATTGTTTGACGCTCTTCCTACAGTTGTAAATTTTGAAACTCAGTTTCCTTGAGGTATTTTTGAAGGGAGCAGTTGTGCTCTTGTTGAAGTTGTAACGTTGGAGCTTCAAGCTCATGTTCTTAAGTTATGTTGTTTGTTCTAGACTTTTCTCGAGCTCATGAGGTAAACTTTTGTACCTGATTATTTGTTACTGCTTAGCAAAGTGTAAACACTGAAAAGAAAGAAAACTTAGGAAATAAATATAATCAGAATTTTAAACTTTTAAATTACTATTTAATATTTTCTATATCCACCCATTCATGCCCACACGCTCATTCACCTCTGTCCACCACAGCATCCCCGTAACAAGTGGTAGAAAAGCGTGGTTGAATGGGCCTTGACAAAGCACGTTTTGATGGCTATTAATAGAATTCGAAACTGAACTCTAAAACCTTTTCCGTTTCTTGAAGTTTCTAAATTTTGCTAGTTTTTCATTATGTCGGGTACTAGGGAAGTCCTTGCACCATGGTAGCTGCACAAGGAAGAATTAATTTATGAACTTTTAATTAGGAAGGTCCAGTCTTGGTGGCACGGTTGCTATAGATACTGCTAAACTTAAAGAATCTTCAGAGCTTCCAATCTGTATTCCAGTTTTTGAAGAGAAGAATATTGATGAGGCTCTGTCCACCATCACTGACAATGCCGCCGATTTAGCATCTGTTTTAAGTTGTTTGAATTAAGTGAACCTTCCACAAATCAGCTCAATCGTGTTTAAGCTAGATTGTACAATCTGGCTAGGGACCTAATTGTCATCTGCGGCCGAAATTACAACAACTGGCGAGTGATGGTGGCGCCGGGTAAGGTTCCACCCCGCTCTGGCCCAGTCTCCTTCCTGACGGTGAGCTTGAGCACCATCTTTACCGGCAAGGGCTGAGAGGCGGTCCCACAACCGCCTACTTCATCATGGACCAGTGCTTCAATATCTGATCCGCGGCGACCATCGCCATAGCTACCCCTCTCAAGGTAGCGGGAGAGATGTATCTGAGGGTACTTCGGGGGTCCGGGGGACCCCACCCGTGTATCGGCAGTAGCGGCCGCTCTTGCCGTCAAACTTGACTGTACTTCCGGAATTTTACTCTTTCATAAACACTTCAAGACTTATTTTCTGCAAAATAACTTATGAATGCACTCTCTATCAAGAAATTTTCGGACTTTAATCTTCAAATTTAAATTTTCTAATAAGTAAATTTTCAAAACTGTGACAACTGTGGAAGTACTTTACGGGGAGTAGGTCTTTACCGGAGGTACACCCGGCCTGTGCATTTAAAATGAGCGCCTTGTTGAAGGCCACCTATTCCGTAAACCTTGAAACTGCTAATGGAAGAAGTTCGAATGTTTTTTCTACAGATGTCTCTACTATCAACTTAGATACGCCCTCTGGTGCGAGAAGGAACAATTACTTTTTGAAGTAATTTTGTGTGTCAAGCTTTCCTGATCTGAATTGTTTATTAATTGTTTTTGGTATTCTAAAGTTATCAATACTTGTATCTCTTGCCGCCATCCTTATATTTCAACGAATAGGGAATTTTTTACAATTATTTAATCAACCAATGAGAATTTTTTTATATTTATTGGATTGTCCAATGGAATTTGTGGGTGTTTCAGGGCTTCGATCCAGAGAAATCTGGAACCTTCCTCTTCGCTATAAATGCTGAGACATTTCAGGCCATGTTGTCTCAGTGATAAGCTCCAGTCTAGAGGTTCAGTGTACCGGGCGAGTTGGCCGTGCGGTTAGGAGCGCGCAGCTGTGAGCTCGCATCCGGGAGATAGTGGATTCGAGTCCCACTGTCGGCGGCGTTGAAGATGGTTTTCCGTGGTTCCCATTTTCACACCAGGTAAATGCTGGGGCTGTACCTTAATTAAGGCCACGGTCGCTTCCTGCCCATTCCTAGGCCTTTCCTGCCCCATCGTCGCCATAAAAACTACCTGTGTCGGTGCGACGTAAAGCAAATAGCAAAAAAAGAAAAAAAGAGGTTCAGAGTATGCTCATAGAGGAGGCGGGAGCTGCCTCGTCCATCTCCAGAAGGCCCATCAGCTCAAGATAATGGCAGATCGTTTGTAAACATGCCATAATCTCACAAAGATAGTTCGACGGGAAGGTTTCAAATTCTTAGTAATGTTACTTTTGTTTTCTCAATGTAAGTTTCAAACTTTAAATGTAAATTTCAAACAAGTCTAAAGAACTTAACCGAACTTAGGGAATAAAGAGTGAGGAATCCTCTTGTATTGCCTCTCAACTTGATATAGAAGTGACTATGATTTTGTAAGATTTAAAGTTATCTCTTAATTTTCTAAACTTTCTCTCCATCTAGTCACCTCCGTAGTATAGGCTTAGCCTCTGTAACGTCGGGCCATAAGCCCACATAGGGTTTTAAGTATTTTCATGTGAATTTCATGGAGTGCAAGTGTCCATCTCTTAACATTTTGTTTTTTGGGCAGTAACTTTAACCTTTGTTTTTACCAGAGGCCACGTAGAATGGGCACTTGTTACCCCTGTTAAAGTCAAATTCATTCATTTCATTTTAAGGCAAATCAGACTGTTGAGCCGATAAGACATTTAATACTGTTTGGTTTTGTTAAATCTAGGTAGGTGCCTTAATAGACCTAGATTTTTCATTTTGGAGAATAATCTCCTAAAGTGTAAATTTGCAGAGCAAAGACAGTCTTCCTACTGATGTAGGAATTGGGAGATCCGTCTACTTGACTGTTTCTAGAAAGGAGCAGTAGTGCTCATGTAAAATTTTTAATTAAGGAGCTTCAATCTCAGGTGGTTAATTGGTTGATTACTCTGATTTTTCTAATATTGTTTCCCAAGCTCACGAGCTGGACCTTGTACCTGAATGTTGTTATTTGCTTAGCAACCTATAAAGTTTGAAAAGGAAAGAAAAGAAGGAAACATAACATAGCTCAAATTTTAAAGTTTTAAATTAATCTTTCGACTTTTTTATATCCACCCATTCAGGCCTCTTTCACCTCTGACCACTACGGAATGTCCGGAACACTAATAATATCATTCCTTATGCAGCCAGTACCTTTTATGAATGGTGTGAAAATATTGCTTATAGGGTTGGTTGGTGCATGCATTTCAGTGGGATTGTAGGCTGATACGTAATAGCAACTTCTGGCTCGGGGAGGAAAGCAACGAAAAAAATACTTCACTCAATATTTCCCTAGTATGCCTCTACCGTGATGCCCAGGCTAGCTGTAGGTGGAGCTGTGGAGAGTTAAACCAGCCTTCGGGCTGAATACCCAACATAGGCTACATGAAACTAAAGTAATGGAGTGCAGTCGAACGAAATCTGGTGATGCAGGGAGTATTAGATTAGGAAATGATATCCTAAAGGCATTAGGTGAATATTGTTACTTAGATAGTAAAATAACTAATGAAGGCAGAAATAAGGTCATAAAGTTCAGACTAGCACAATAAAGGAAGACCTTTCTTTAAGAAAATAAATTTTCTCACATCGAACATTGATATAGGAATTAGAAAGAAGTTTTTCAAGACTTTCTTCTGAAGCGTGGCATTGTGTGGATGTGAAACATGGACGATAAATAGCTCAAAATAAAGAGAACAGAAGCTTATGAATGCTGAACCTGAGACGGGTAGATCGAATCACGAATGACCGGATACTGAGAGGACAACGATTTGACGAGAAGAGATAGAATGATAGGACACATCCAGGACTTGTTCTATTGGTCTTTGAGGGAGATGTAGGCGGTAAAGACGACAGTGGTAGACCAAGGTATGAATATGACAAACAGATTAGAGTAGGCTACATGTAGACATGAACATGCTTAAAAACAATATAGGGTGGCAAGGACAGCTGCATCAAACTAGGTTTTGGACTGATTACCCAAACAACAACAATCCATATGGTGCCGGGTAGCTGGGCAGACTTCCTTATACCATCAGAAGCAGTGTTAGAGTGGATCGAAGAGCTGGACATCCTGACATGAAATTGTTTTCTTGTTATTGTAATATATTCAACAGTATACATTTAGATTTTTTGCCATACACTAAATCATAATAATCTCCTTCATTATACCTCTCTGTTCTATGGTATATAATTAGAAAGCCTGGAACATCCCATAAGTGGTGGTGGTGGTGGTGGTGGTGATCATTGTTTTACGAGGAGAACCACTAGGCAACCATCCTCTGTATAACACAAATCACACACTTCGCAAAATGAAGATATAGACCAAAGAAAGACACGGGCTACGAAGGGCGTGAAATTGAAAGACCCCCTAGGATTCGCAAAATACCGTCATGGTCGGAAAAGAACAAGAGTTGACCAAGGGAGGTCGGATGGGACAGATGGAAGTGAGGAGCCTGGCACAAGTAATTGAAAGCAATGCTAGGACTCAGATGAGGACCCCATGGTCGGCAACCCTTGCTCCCAAGTTGAGAGACCCTGGGGCCCGGTTTAATCGCCTCTTATGACAGTCAGGGAATACCGTTGGTGTTATTCTACCGCCCTCACCCACAGGAGGTAACATCCCATAAAAGGCAACGGCCCCTTTCAAGCGCTAAAAACTGGTTAGTATGAACAATCCGGGTAACTATTCCGGAAAATTCCAGCCTATATTTCTAACAACTTTTATGACTTATCTTGTCACTTCTTTGCTTTGTCATTTTTGGCCACTGTTTTTCTTCAACTCGTCTGAACACCTTATCTTCTGTTTTTCTACTTTCCTTCGCCTGAATCGAGTGTCTCAGGCGGTGAATTTATGCGCCCATCTGTGGGAGGTTCCTCCCTTTCTCTACTTCCGTGTTCCTTATTTTGACCTTCAAGGTGATGCCCAAGATCTTTACTTTTCTCTGGACGATCCTCAACGCGTTTCTGTCTTATTGGGTTAAGGATCATTTCTATGAGCCGTGCGGAAGAACTGGAAGAATGCACACATTCATTACTTCTCCTTTCAATTTCAGGTTGTATTTTTTTTTGCTAGTGGCTTTACGTCGCACCGACACAGATAGGCCTTATGGCGACGATGGGAAGGGAAAGGCCTAGGAGCTGGAAGGAAGATTTGCCTGGTGTGAAAATGAGAAACAACGGAAAACCATCTTCAGGGATGCCGACAGTGGAATTCAAGCCCACTATCTCCCGGATGCAAGCTTATAGCCGTGCGCCCCTAACCACATGGCCAACTCGCTCGGTCAGGTAGTAATTCCTAGCAGCTAGTATGACCCTGAGGCTCTAGAACTTAGATCATAATGATGCTGTTGTACTACTTTTTCGGTCTGTTATTGAATGAGACAAGAAAGTTAACAGTACTGATGAAGGAAGTCAACGAATATAGTAAAGAGATAGGTCTACAAATGAACTCCAAAAGGACGAGTCATGACAAACAGCTGGGAAGAAGTAAGAGTCTACAGTGATAGCCTGGAATAGGTAAAAGTATAAGATCTCCCATCCTATCTCTCCGAAAACCGAAGGACTTTGCTGTGCACAAAGACATTTAAGATGGACACAGCCATAGATTGTGTGTGACGTCTTCACTTTGAGCATAGGCTATTATACAACACATATCAATCTAGCCACCAGGATGACGGACTCTCAGCTGTCGTTAATAGTTACAACTGAATATTATGCCTCTTGACCTAGACTTTCGCGTCGTCGAATTAATAGACTTCACACTTTTTAGATAGCAACAGCATTGATACACAACCTCTAAAATGGCGATTGACTTTCATTTTAGTTTGAGGATAGTACGCGCGTGCATTACGACCACCGCCGTCTCGATCCACGTATATTGCCTGCTCTATGCGAGCCTTTTTGCGACTACGCAGTGACAAAATTTCTCCGCTAGATGGCAGACATAGACGCACAATGTTCTAAACTTATTCTAATGACGACAGCCTACAAAACACTATGCAGAATGGTCATATGTTCACTGAAGCTCGTAATTACATCAGTAATATTAAATATCGGCAATATTACCTGTATGAAGTCGCAGTTGGCCTCTTCATGCACAATTTAAAGATTTTCCTGGACGAAGACTTGCAGTGTTACCGTACTTTTTGTGTTCTTGCCAACGCAATATCAAATAGAGGTCTTACGAACTTGGTTAGGATAATATCACTAACTGTTTGCTGATGTTCTTTGACCTCACACTTTTACAAAACCCATTCTGAAAGGGGTTACTTTTTGCTATTTGTTTTACGTAGCACCGACACAGATATGGCGATGACGGGATAGGAATGGAAGGAAGCGGCCGCGGCCTTAATTGAGGTACAGCCCCAGCATTTGCCAGGTGTGAAGATGGGAAACCACGGAAAACCATCTTCAGGGCTGCCAACAGTGGGGTTCGAACCCACTATCTCCCGGATGCAAGCTCACAGCTGCGCGCTCCTAACCGATCAGCCAACTCCCCCGGTATTCTGAAAGGAAAGACGTCGCAAGTCGTCGTATTACGCTCGTATGTTTGAAGGACTTCGACAATAGGGCACAGTACCTTAAACGAACTCCTGCAGATGCTTCACCAGAGCAACAAAACAAGGTTTTGGGTATCGAACTCCTCCTCTGTCCTGATCCATAATCAGTTCCATTTAGCGGTGTCGAAGCTCTAGGCAGTGATATGTTGCTGACACAAATGTGACACTCCATCCTATCTTCAACAACACGAACCTAGTACCCGCAAATTAGGATTTGATTTCCTGTTTCTAGTTTGATTGGAATATTAACGTCTGGATATCTGAGGTTGTCCAAAATGTCGAAACATGAAGACGTTTGTTTTGCGATTGTCCGTCACAATTCTTATCACAAGGAATCCACTGTCCTCCACGGCATTAATCACCTTCTGAAAAAAATCCGCAGGCTGTTTCCAGTCATTCGACCGGGTAAGGAATGGAATGAATGAAGCCCCCATCTAGCAGCAAGGATAGGAATTGTGCCGGCTGCCGAAGCCTGTCGCACTCCTCCGGGGCAATGATTAATGAATGACCGATTAAATGAAATGATATCGAGTGTGTTGCTGGAATGAAATATGACAGGGAAAACCGAAGTATCCGGAAAAAACTGTCCCGCCTCCGCTTTGTCCAGCACAAATCTCACATGGAGTGACCGGGATTTGAACCACAGAACCCAGCGGTGAGAGGCCAGCGCGCTGCCGCCTGAGCCTCGGAGGCTCCATCACCTTCTGAAATAAGGTGTAAAGGCACAGGTGCGAGAGTAATCCGAGGATATCATGGAGTCGTATCTTTTTCTGGCTGCGAACTATGTTGCCGAGATTGGCAAAATGGTACACAACAGTTGAATATTTCGGGGAAAGAATCTGAAGTTTCACTTCTACGAAAAATATACCTTGCACAAGCGGAAAGAAACAAGTACCAACACCTTAGAATCACTTTTGAAACATCTATAAGCATAACATGATTAATGCATTTCATAGTTCTACACAAAATATCTCTTGTACGAACGAAAGTGACCATACTCGTTTACTCATTGTACGAAATAACTCAGGTTTTCACACATATTCATTCACCAATAACACAGTGCTACACTTACAATGACAGCGAAGATTGTGCGTCTACTGCTGCACTCTTACGGCGACTTTGAGAAATATTGGTAGTCGCGCCTTCCTGTGTTATACTAGTGTCATAGAGCAGTCCACTGCCTGCTCGATCTGCATCCGATGGCTGCTTATACTGCCTGCTCAGTACAACATTTTAACATGGCATTAAATGAAACACTCCGTTTACAAATACACACAGCAGGTGGCAGCACCAACCGGCTCCTGAACTGTCGGAATGAAATAGCGGGAAATAGGATAGTACTGTATTTGTTTACATTGAAAATAGTGTACTGCTGCGTACCTTTCTGCAATTCAAAGAAAGGGAAACCATAATGCCGTGGTATTTCATTCCATGACACGGGCTTTTTCAGGAGATCCAGTTGAAGCCATGTTTAGTTCTATAAGAATGGGAGAAGGGTGCAATGGCATGACTGACTCCCGGGCTACCGGTACTCAGAATTCCATAAAGAGAATTCTGAAATCCGGTATTTTTATGTCCACCGATGGTGCTAACGTTATCCACCAGCAAAATTCAAAATTTTCTGCCTCAGTACCCTCTCCCGGACTTGACGAAACAGAACCAGTGATGCCCGCTGAGTATGTACTTGATTTACTGGAAGATGTTCGTGAGCCCCCTGAGTCAGTGTGTGTCACTTTGGAAACTGCTTCCCGTGCATTAGTGTGTGGTTATTTAGTGCGTGTAATCGAAGAAAAAACAATGCAGCACGTGCTTGAGTAACGTTTCCACCTCAGTTAATGCATCCCCATTGATGAACTTAATCAGGCAGTCTGATAGAGGAGACCTGCGCTATCCCCAGCAACGATTTATTGGCCTAATTATGGGGCTACAGAAATTTGTTGAGGCGGCTCTACCGTACTGCAAGAAATCTGCAAGTCTGCTCCAGACTATAAAAAGCTATGTTCGACCCTCTTTGTGCCACTATAAGATTTTAAAGTGTTTTAGTAACAATAAGCACTAAGAACTTGTGTCAGAAACTGTGGTGGCCAAATTCGTGAAACCTCTACTTAGTAATGTAGGGAAGTACCATACAGACAAAGTTGGCAGGTTTTCTTGTTCGTCGAAATCTCTTTCTCGAAAAGTCTTCAAGCTATCACTCTCTAGAGCACCGATTTATGCGTACAATTCTTTAATTTTTCTGTTAATTTCAGATTTTAAATTTTGCTTGTATGCTTATCTAGCTGTATTCACGCGATAACTGGGTACGTCGGGTGCTGCGATCTAGCGGCAGATCGTTTGTAAGTCGTATTACACGTTTGAATATGGAATGAGCAGGTAGTATAAGCAGCCATCGGATGCAGATCGAGCAGGCAGTATAAGAGGATCGAGACGGCGGTCATTACGACCTACCTAATGATGTAGTATTTTAATATTATTACTAGAGGGCCCTTGTCAGATAACTCGTCTTGATACGCCTATCGTAGTCATATTGTTCTGCCTGCCCTTATGAAGCGCGTTGTGATATGCCGCCCGTAGTTCGTAGTCAGAATTCATCCATTCTAACGTCATCATGCGAATGTTTAGTAAAAATCTATCCATATGTTCGCTTTGTAACTCGGCAGTTCTTGATGTAAAGCTTGTATGGTGTCGTAGAAGGCAATAGGATTTTAAATCGCAGTTCTGCATAGAACGGATGTTTTGTGAGCTTATAGGTTAGTCTTGAAGGAGCGTATTTTGACAGACAGAGAACTTATTTAAGATACATGGCCTTTACTCTTTCTAATGTAGTTAGGTTAGCCTTCGATAGGTGTTCCCAGATAATGTCTAAGGCGTATGCCATGTTGGGGTCTGTTTTTGGTTTATATGCAGACGTTTAGTTTCTCTTAGCAGCTTGGAAGTTATTAGGAACACTCTGCCATCTGTTGAATATATTTGGAAGCTGGGAAAGGTTAGATAATCAAAGAGTATCTAACAGAGAATAGTATTCTTCCGTGATGATACGAAGTATGTACTCTATAGCTTGACAGGAAGTAATCAAACATGGCTGCTAGCAATGACATTACTAACGCTGGAAATTACATATCAGAATCAACGAGCTAGAATGAAAGTATTAGTCGCTTAGCAACCTGCTAAGTACAGAATGTATTGCGGGTTAGGTTAAACCTTCGCCTCCAGTTATTGGAGTGATCATTTAATGATTTGGTTTTATAATTATTCAATGTTGGCTGAACTTAGAGACCTATCAATGTCTCATGATTCACCGGCAGGTAATTCTGGAGAGAACAAAACAAAAATGAAGTAAATCGCTCCAGTAGAACAGACGTACGCATTTGCCAAAGCTGTTTTCAGTAAATTATTTTAATATATAGCTAAAGCACACAAACGTGCATTCATGTTTAGGCTACTATAATCCCAATAATCTAATAATGACTTCGTTCTTTTGTTGCATTTAAACAAGACCAGTTAGCCTTCGTAGCTCACGCGGCAGCTCGCACTGGGTTCCTTGGTTCAAATCGCGGTCACTCCATGTGAGATTTGTGCTGGACAAAGTGGAGGTGGGACAGGTTTTACTACGGGTACTCCGGTTTTTCCTGTCATCTTTCACTCCTGTAACAATCTTCAGTATCACTTCATCTCATCTGTCAGTCATTAATCATTGCCCCCAAGGGATGCGACAGGCTTCGGCAGCCGGCACAATTCCCATCATCGCCGCTAGATGGGGGCTTCATTAATTCCATTCCTGACTGGGTCGAATGATTGGAAACAGAGTGTGGATTTTCATTTTGTATTTACTGAAATCGTTGCCTACGAGATAAGTATAGGTCTCTGCATGCGCGGTCTTTTCAAGTACTAAATTGGCAGAGTAGCAGCAGTTAAAATAGCGCCGCCAGAATGTTAGGCTATCCCTCCATTCCTCAGCATGATTCCAATTGGCATTACGAGAATGACTTGCATATAAAAGTAGGAGATAAAACATTGCGTTTTGACCAGAAAAGTGGTATTTCTATGACGTTTAATAAAGAAAAATTAAATGTATCACACAGTAATTCAAGAAGGGCTCACACGAGTCAGATCGTATAAATGCGACCGGAAAGTAAGACCAGACTAACACTGAGAGGTGTGCTCTTTTCTCTTCATTTCTGTACCTAACTTTATATTCTCACCTTAAATTTCCTCTTACTGCCTAGCCAACCACTCTGCCTCGGGTAGTAACCCCTGTGGGTGGGTGCGGTAGAATAACAGCCACGGTAGGCCCTGCCTGTCCTAAGATGTGACTAAAAGGGGCGCCAGGGGATCTGAACTTGAGAGCATAGGTTGGCGACCACGAGGACCTTAGCTGAGTCCTGGCATTGCTTCCACTCACTTTGTAAGGCTTCTCACTTTTATCTATACTATTCGACCTCCCTTGGTCAACTCTTGTTCTTTTCCGACCTCGACGGTATTAGAGTAGTCTATTCGAGATCTAAGGCGTCTTTCATTTTCACGCCCTTCGTGGACCGTGTCTTTCTTTGACCGATACCTTCATTTTCGAAATGTCGGATCTCTTCCATTTTTCTCTCTGATTAGTGTTATATAGAGGATGGTTGCCTAGTTGTACTTCCTCCTCAAACAATCACAACAACCACCACTCTCTTCGCTCTACTTGTATGTCATTTGAAACATTGGTATTTGCCTGCGAGAATGCATTTTCATAGCTTAGTTTCTTGGGTAGCTTACGCGCTTTATTAAGCCTACTCTTGTCATGCAAATACGATGGATACGCTGAAAGAAGCGTTGAAATTGAATTTGGAAGAAGGCGTCTGGTTTTAGCAGAAATGCTTCACCACGTGCTTTCAAAATATTTACTATATATTACAGATTTCGAGGAAGATTGCCACATGCTATTTTTCTCGTCACACCGACGTGGTATAATTTTCACCCATTTTTCTCGTAATTCTGCATTTGTGCGAACTCGTGGAAAGAAATTCCGCTACCTTTCTGAAGTTTATTTTTGCAGAATGGTACACAGCAATAAACAATTGTTTATAACGCGTAATAGAATGTTTACCATAAATATTCTCCCGGCGCTAAATACAGAACCTCGTATGTTTATAACTATGCACCAAAAGTTATCTTAAACGTATGTTTAAATAGAAACTATATACTTACTGTACCGGGCGGTACACCTCCGCGCCGCAAATTCAAATATTGTGCTAGTTGAAATCCCTCTACAGGAGGAAGCCTGAACTTTAACAAACTGTATTAACTCAACGGTTTCTCGGAAGATGTCTCTACTGTAAATTTTGAAGTGTTCTGAACTATGTCTATTTCGATTTGTATTTGTTTGCTCTGTAGCAAGAAGTGTGGACATTCTCTTCTAGATGGCACTACTTAAGAACTATAATTATGCACCCTAGTGCGAAGTGAAGGAACTGTTTTTTGAAGAAATTTGGTATTCATAAGTTTGTTCTTTGATAAATTTCTTTCATTCATTTTTTGGGTTGGCGGTATAACCCTTCTCTTTCCACCAGTTTTAAATTTAGCCAATCCTAAATTTTCTAAATTAATTTTCCACCAATCCTAGATTTCTTCTTCAGTTTTGACTTGTAATCTTTACCCGACCAATAAACGTTTGTGGGCGGGTTGTTATCATTCATGAAAGGTCTCGAATTTTCCACGAGGGTATAAAAACTGCTGATTTTCTTGTCACCGGGCCACTTCAGTAACATCTTTCTCAGTGTGTGAATATATATAGCAGGGGGCGGGAAGCGCCTCTTTTTCCAAGCAGCAGTTCATCTATAAGGTAATGGCCTGTTAACATCACCATTTCTTGCTAGCTCAACAGTTTAACTCTTGGGGAGGGTTCGAAACCTTTAGTATGTAACCTACCCTTTTAAAATGTAACGTCTTTTCTGTCTACAAATTACAAATCTGTAAAGCGGGGATAGAGAGTGCTTCACCCTCTCGAACTCCCCTTCATCTTGAATTTGAGGTGACTATGTTTTCGTAACCGTTTTTCTCTTCCTTCTTTAAGTCTTAAACGTATTTGCCAACTAGTCACCTCCATAGATTGGGATTAGCCCCTGCATCATCGGCCTAGCGCCACATAGGTTTTAGACAAAAACTTTGTGTAGGAGTGCAAGTTATCGCCTCCATTCAATCTTGTATTATGGGCCAGTAATTTAACCTGATGTTTTGTTTTCCTCATGTAAAGGCCCTGTAGGTTGGGTATCAAATACCCCTGTTTCTTAGTGTGCTTTGAGGGCAGTCTGAAATGAAGGTTGTAGCCTTTGACAGGCTGGTAATATTGAGAGCGGTTCTGCTCTTTTCTTTAACGTTGTAATTAGGAGCAAGTGCTCCTTGTACTCAGGGGTTTTCTGCCCTGTTTGTGAGCTGAGAGCTCAAGAGTTAATGAATTCGGGCCGTAGCCCAGTATATGTAAAAATCACTTAACTGGTTTTTGGTACAGCGGCTGTATACCTGATTGCCTTGGTCATTTCCCCTAGTGGGAACCGGTTAAATTGTCTCTAAATTGTGTACCTGATTTAACTTGTTGTTATTTGTTGTATACTCAAAATTCTATGCTACCATTGTTATGTTTTGAAAATATAACCTTGTTAAAATTTTAATTCATCTTTCGTGCTTCTGTAGTTGAGACCTATTCCAACCAGCACCTTCTTTCACCTCTGCAAATCCACAAAACTCCGTAACACTTACTATAAGCTGAATACACGAATACACATCTTACATAATTATTTTTTAAGGTCTACCTCTCTTAAAAACTCACTAACTTTAGCTTCGCAATTTCCGTACACGTCAGTCTTAAACACTGGAGGGCTACCACGAAATCTAGCGGCGAGTCTGGAACTAGAACGTATTTCGCGCTGTTAAGCTGCCATGCGGAGGCCTTATTACTAACCACGTTGGCAACGCTGAAATGGTAACGTCCACACTGCTCGGCACACAGTTCACACACGCACTCAATGACTCCGCCAAATAGACTGAAGTCAGGTACCCACCATATGGTACGGCAAGGAGGATCCCGCATTAGTTATTATAATAAAGTTTGCTGTATTTATGTCTCATGTCTGTTATGTGCCTTGATTTACTTACATAAAGTGGCTATATCATACAATGCATATAATTGCACAAATAGAATAGAGAACGAGATACATCATTTCGTAAGTACGTGCGTAAGGTAACGTATTATTGTACATCCAATTAAAGGAAAAAAAATTCAGTCGTTAACTACATAATAGTCCGCCTCTGTGGTGTACTAGTTAGTGTGATTAGCTACCACCCCCGGAGGCCCAGGTTCGATTCCCGGCTCTGCCACGAAATTTGAAAAGTGGTACGAGGGCTGGAACGGGGTCCACTCAGCCTCGGGAGGTCAACTGAGTAGAGGTGGGTTCGATTCCCACCTCAGCCATCCTGGAAGTGGTTTTGCGTGGTTTCCCACACTTCTCCTCCAAGCAAATGCCGGGATGGTACCTAACTTAAGGCAACGGCCGCTTCCTTCCTTCTTCCTTGTCTATACCTTTCAATCTTCCCATCCCCCCGCAAGGCCCCTGTTTAGCATAGCAGGTGAGGCCGCCTGGGCGAGGTACTGGTCATCCTCCCCAGTTGTATCCCACGACCCAATGTCTGAAGCTCCAGGACACTGCCCTTGAGGCGTTACAGGTGGGATCCCTCGCTGAGTCCGAGGGAAAACCGACCCTGGAGGGTAAGCTGATTAAGAAAGAAAGAACTGCATAATAAATGTACTGAAGCCGGTGAATTAAAATTATACTGTATATGCATTGAAGAATGATGGTTATTCTACTTACAGGTTCCAACTAAATAATAAAGGTTTATTGAAACGTTGGGTAATCGCTGTGAAGCGGAAAGGATTTGTGCCCAACAAGCACAGTTTTATTTAGTCCGACTCGTTGGCTGAACGGTCAGCGTACTGGCCTTCGGTTCAGAGGGTCCCGGGTTTGATTCTCGGCCGGGTCGGGGATTTTAACTTTAATAGGTTAATGCCAATGGCTCGCGGGCTGGGAGTGTGTGGTGTATTCAACATTAGAAATAATCCTAGGTCGGGCCCTCATTTTCAAAGACATGCAGGTCACCTAATAGGCCATCTACTAGAAAAAGACCTGCGCCAAGCCTCTCCGGAGGCACATTTTGTACTCGAGGGTTATGAATTAAGGCCTTGTGGTAGAAAATGCTCACTAATGAGAAATGCAGTTCCAATTGTGTTCGACTTACCGGGATACTCATCACAAAAGGAGAAAACTGTCGCAGCACAGAGACAGGTCTCTAGCTGTTGACCACGACCCCAGTTCAGAGCCACATTTATGATGCTACAAAAATACGAGTATAATAAACTAACTCCCAGTTCTCTCCAAACAAGAAGGCACTTAAGAAGTAGATCAATAGTCTTCAACGAATGTACGGTGCAAATCATCGAAAATAAAGTAAGTACTGTAAACATATAACGCATATAACTACACAAATAGAGCAGAGAACGAGACACATCCCTTCGTAAGTACTTATCTAAGATAATGTATTACATCTTATACAAGGCAGTAAAATTTCAGTCGTTAACTACATAACAAATATATTGAAGCCGGTGAATTTTAATTATACTCTATATGCATTGAATAATTGTTGTTATTCTACTCTGAAAAATGTGCATTATTAGTAAACAGAATGCATACCAAGGAAGGAACTGTGTATAATCCATCATTGGGAAACAATATTAAGGTTTCAGAGATTATGGAAATGTTGACTTAGAGGAACCTGATTGTTTGTGTTACCGTGTTTTGGTGGATCAGCAGAGGTGAAAGAAGGTGCGGGCTGGAGTGGGCCTAACTACAAGTCAGAAAGATGAAAAAAAAAATTAAAGAAAGGTTATATTTTCAACTGATAACAAGATTTAACAATTTTCACTAGATGAAATAACAAAGAAAAATCAGGTACAATGCACTTTACAAACGAAAGCACAAGTTAAGGGGTTTTTACAATTCTGGGCTACGAGCCCCAAAATTTAACAATTTCTGAGCTCTCAGCTCACAACCACAAATTACCAAAGGGCAGAAAACCCCTAATTACATGGAGCATTTGCTCCCACCTCGTAATGTCAAGCCTCCTATAGGCATCTTTCAAAATACCAGAAAGAGCTGACCCGCTCTCAATCGTCCAAGCCTATTAAAGGCAATAACAGCTTATTACACTTAACTACCATCAAGGCGCAACTTATAATGGCACAGGGGTACCTCGTACCCAATCTACTGGGCCTTCTCAGGAAGGAAAACAACAACGGGTTAAATTAATGGCCCAAAACACAAGATTGAATGGAGGCGAGTAGTTGCACTCCTAAATACACCTTTTAAAACCTAAGAGGCACTAGGCCCATTGCACAGGGCCTAATCCCAATCTATGGAGGTGACTTGTATACAAAATAAATTTAACACATTAAGAAGGAAGAGAAAAACGGTTACGGAAAAATAATCACCTCAAATTCAAAATGAAGGGGAGCTCGAGAGGGTAAAGCACTCTCTATTCCCGAATTACATTTAAATATATACGAAGACTTACAAAGTAGGAAAAGCAATTTACATGTTTAAAGCTTACATATTAAAGGTTTCGGACCTGCCCCGCGGGTTAAACTGCTGAGCTAGCAAAGAGGAAAGAAAGATGTTAATCGGCCTTTACCTTGTTGAAGAGCTGCTGCCCGAAGGAAGAGGCGCTACCCGCCCCTGCTATACTTCTATACACTACGCTAGATGTTGCTGAAGTGGCGAAGAGCCAAATTTACTGTTTTGACACCTCCGAGGGGTGGACACCCCCGAGGGGCGCCTAGTGTAGTACCAGTACCGGTGCGCTATTGCGCTCCTTACCTGGTCTGTTTGGGAAAATAAGTTTAAGAAGAATAAGTTACAGATGGTAATAATAATAATAATAATAATAATAATAATAATAATAATAATAATATTAATAATAATAATAATAATAATAATAATAATAATAATTGTACCGGGCGGTACACCTCCACGCCGCTAATTTAAAATTTGCGCCAGTTGAAACTCCTCTGCTGGAGGAAGTCTGAACTTTATCTACGCTATTAATTCTCTACTTTCTCGGAAGATGTCACCACGTGGAAAATTTTGAGTTTTTGAACTGTGTCATTTTTGATGTGTTTTTGTTTCGCTTGAAGTAAGAAGTGTGAACTTTCTCTTCTAGAAGACACTACTGAAGATCAACAATAGTGCACCCTAGTGCGGAGTCAAAGAACTATTTTGTTGGAGAAATTTTTATTTCAAATGTTTGTTCTTTGCTAAATTTCTTTCAGTCATTGGTTAAGTTGGCAATATTAACCCCTTCTTTCCCCTTGGTTTAAATCTAGCCTATCCCGAATTTCTTAAATTAATTTTCCACCAATTATGTGTTTCTTCTTAGTATTGTGTAGGGGGTTTATTGATGAACCAATAAAATCCTCGTGGGAGGGTGTTCTCATTCCCATAACGCCTAGAACCTTCCGCGAGAGTATATAAACTGCTGATTTTAGGGTCTCCAGGCCACTTCTGTTCCATCTTTCAGTGTATAAAGTACATAGCAGGAGGCGGGAAGCGCCTCTTTCTTCGGCAGCGGTCAACAACAAGGTAACGGCCAATTAATAACTTCTTTCTTTGCTAGCTCAGCAGTTTAACTCTCGGGGCGGGTTCGAAGCGTTCCACCATGTAACCTTTTCCTAAATGTAACTACTCTTTTCATATATTCTCTTTTAAAGCTACATACTGGGATAGAGAGTGCTAACCCTCTCGAGCTCCCACTCATATTGTTTTGAGGTGAACTTATTTTTCTCAACCTATTCGTCGTTAACGTAAAACAAGTTGTTCTCTTCTTAAGTCACCTCTTTAGTATGGGATTAGCCCTTGTATTAACGGCCTAGTGCCAAGTAGGTCTTAATCAAAGTGTATTAGGAGTGCAAGTTCGCCTCCTCTCAAATTGTTATTTTAGAGGTCATTTAATTAACCTTCTTTTCATTTTAATAGACCTCAGTAGATTGGGTATTTTACCCCTGTGTTTATGTCCGTTGAGGACAGCTTGAAGGTGGAGTTTGGTGTGGCCTGGGAGAGGCTTAAATTTGAGAGCGAGTGGCTCTTTTGAAAATTGAGTGTTGTATGCCTCGTGGAGGCTTTACAGTGTAATTTAGAGCAAGGGCTCCTAGGCATGAATGGGGTTTTCTGCCCCTCTGTTGAAACTTGTGTTTGGGGTAAAACTGAGCTGATTGCTCTAGCATTGTGAAGTCAGGGCGCGAAGCCCAAATCCTGTAAATATTGTAACTACCCTTTGGACTTGCTACTTTGTACCTGCCATGCTTGTTATTTCTTTGTTTTGAAAAGAAAATATAACCTTGTTAAATTTTAAATTAATTTTACTTTAGTAGCTTGAGACCTGTTCACCACCCCGCACCTTCTTTCGCGCATAACTACCACAAAAACGCGGTAACAAGTGGTAGCAGAGCGTGGTTGAATGGGTCTCAATTTAGCCCCTTTTGACGGCTAAACATTGTTTGTTCCGAACCCTAACCATTTTCTCAGTTGCTGGAATTTTTGAGTTTTTCAAAATTGTTCTGTCATCATGCCCGGCCCTCGCGATGTTCTCCATCTTAACTATTTGCGCAAGGAGGAGTTGATTTACGAATTGACTATTAGAAATGTGCAATCTGGAGGCACGGTTGCAGTAGACACAAATAAGCTTAGAGAGTCCCTTGATTTGCCCATTTCCATCCCCACACTGGGAGAGAAAGAAATTGACGACTCTCTTTCCACGATCGTCGAGAATATTACTGGGCTAGCATCTGTAGTTAGTTTTTTTGATGAAAATGATCCTTCTCCTAATCAAATTAAGCGTGTGCAAGCTAGGCTATATCATTTTTCGAATAGGGTTAACGATCTGTTGTCTCTAAAACTGAATGACGTTCAGAGGAAGGAAGCTAGTATGCTCCTGGAAAATATTTCTGAATTATCTAGCAAGGTCACTCAATTGTTAACTGGGGAAGTTCCTCCCAAATCTGATCAACCCACCATAGTGAATATAGGTAGTGAGGAAGAACCTCCTAAGGGAGAAGTAAATAGGAAAACCATCGCTGCCCAAACTATCTCTGCCCCATTGGACAACGAGTCTGAACGCCGTGCATCGTTGAGTAACATCCGTTCTGAATTAACTACCTTGCCATTGAAACCTTTACCTACTATGTCACCCGGGTTTAGCAGCTTGCCTCATCCATTGGCAATGTTGCTCAGAGGTATCTCTAAGTTTTCGGTTAATACCACCAGTGAAGTAATTTCATTTTTAAGATTTCTTGTTGAATTTCAGGATCATGCCCTTGTGTTTTCTCTTTCTCCATGTCAAATTTTGCTAATCATCTATCCTTATGCAATTGGTATTCTTTCTGACAAAATAGTAAGAGCCATAGCCGAACAGTCATCTATTGAAGATTTTCATGCACACTTGCTTGCAAATTTTATTCCCGCCCGCGCGAGGTCATCTCTGATTCAGAAGTACTATTATCGTGTACAGCGCTTGGATGAGAACTTGGCTGATTTCATACAGGACATTAAGTTTTATACTAGGGTGTTTGCCCTTCATTTTCCTGAAGATCAGATTGTACAGGCTATTGTAGAAGGCATTTCACCATCTTATAGGTCATATTTGTGTTTCGCGACGTGCCCGCAAACTTTCTCTGAACTTGAAGCGTTGGCCGTCTCAGCGGAAGGAGTTAGGTACGCCGATTCTTTGCGTGTGGCAAAAGAACCCCCTCCTTCGTTTAATAATAATCGGCCTCCACCTCGCCGACCAATCACACCCCGTAAATGTTATGCTTGCGGGTCGCCTGACCATCTTCGCAATAAATGTCCATTGGTCAAAACTAGTAGGGCAAATAATGGAGCTGGTTCAGCACAAGGCTGTTTTAAATGTGGGGCTTTCTCACATACCGCCAAGAATTGCCCAAACTCGAATAGCACCCCCTCCTGCTCAACTTCTGGTGCAAATTCTACCTATGCCAATAATAAAAAGTGACTAGTGGCTTCGGCTGAGTCGACTAATCCATCTTCCCGAGACTCAGCCCCTGGTAAACAGGTTGTAAATTCAGGGAACGAGCAATTTTCAAATTTATCTTTTGAAAGTCCCAAAGAGTGTCTTAGGATTGCGGCGGATTCCCCCGCACCAGTTCCTTTTCTTAAGATTGAGTTAAATAACGAGCCTATAACTGCTCTCTTAGATTCAGGCAGTGTTTGTTCGATTATTTCGGCTGAATGGTATTCTAAATTGAAATCTGTTTGTAAACTACCTGACTATGTCTCATCTCCTGTTCAATATGTTTCGGCTAATTCATCCCCATTAGAAATTCTAAGTTCCTTATTGGTCAAAATTCGTATTTTTAAATTCACATGGAAGGTTAAATTGTTTGTGGCCAAGCTCTTGTCTTGCCCAATTATATTGGGAGCGGACTTTATTTCTCACACTGGTCTTGTGCTCGATCTTCAGAGTAGGTCTTGCACTTTCAAATTTGCCTCTAATTGTAATATCCCTCTATTAAAGTGTAATTCTGCATCATGTTCTTCTATTTCGCCTACCCAGGATGAGATGTTGTTAGACCTTAGACATCTACCTGAGGAGCAGGCTGATAGTATTCGTAAGCTGTGTCAGTCGTTTCCAGAGGTGTTTTCTGATACTCTTGGTGTTACTGACCTGATCGTATTCAAAATTGAGGTCACGGATTCGATTCCTGTCCGTTTTCCACCGTATAGGCTATCTCCACCTAAAATGAAGGCTCTGAAAGAAATTATCGATCAGATGTTGAAGGATGGTATTATTAGGCCCTCTAAGTCGGCGTATTCTTCGCCTATTTTTCTAGTTCCGAAACCCCAAGGAGGCTTCAGGCCTGTCATTGATTATAGGGCTCTCAATCGGAAGGTGGTGTTGCAATCTGTGCCCCTTCCTGACCTTCATTCTTGTTTTTCATGGTTTCGTAAGGCCAAGTTCTTTACTATCTTGGACTTGAATCAGGCCTATAATCAAATTCCCCTTGCCGAAGAGTCTAAACACCTTACAGCGTTTGCCACGGACTGGAACTTATACGAATACAACCGCGTGCCTTTCGGGCTCCCCACGGGAGCAGCTGTACTCACTAGGCTACTAGATAGGGTCTTCTCCGACATCAAATTTGAGTACTTATATCACTACTTGGATGATGTCGTCGTATTTTCAGAGACTTTTGAAGAGCATCTAGATCATCTGCGAGAAGTTCCTGATCGCCTTCGTAAGGCTGGGTTAACTGTTAAGTTGTCCAAGGTTGCCTTTGCTAAGCCCTCTATGTCTTTCCTAGGGCATGTTGTGTCACCTGATGGTGTAGCCGTCGATCATTCTAGAACACAGGCCATCCGTGATTTTAAACCTCCCAAGGACATTAAAGGTATCGCCAGGTTCATTGGTATGGTGAATTTCTTCAGGAAGTTTATTCCTAACTTCGCTAATAGAGCGGCGCCCTTAAACCTTCTTCGTAGGAAAGGCATCAAATTCGAGTGGGGACCTTCTCAACAAGCCGCTTTTGAAGACCTTAAATTAGCTCTTTGTAATGCCCCTGTACTTGCTATGCCTGATTTCTCGAAGAAATTCATCGTCCAAACCGACGCGTCGCCGTCAGCAGTAGCGGCAGTCCTTCTTCAAGGGACTGAACTAGGGAGGCGACCCATCGCCTATGCATCGAGGACTTTGTCGGCTCAAGAAGCCAAGTATTCCATCTATGAGCTCGAAGGTTTGGCAGTCTTATTCGCCTTAGAGAAGTTCCGTCTCTATCTGGAACATGTTAAATTCGACCTGGAGACAGATAATCAAGCCTTAAGCTGGGTCTTAGGTAGGCCGCGTCGTACTGGTCGTATAGCCCGCTGGGCCATCCGTATTTCTGCCTTCCAGTATGATGTTAGACATATCAGAGGTACCGAAAATATTGTCGCTGATGGACTCAGCCGTATGTTTTCAAACGACGTTGAGAACCATGAACCGGTCGACATTTCATCACCTCCCGAGTCCACACCATCTGATGTTAATGCCATCTTAACTGTTGCTCCCAAGCTCTTTAGGGATATCGAGAAATACCAACGTGAAGATCCGACGCTGGCTCCGATAATGGAAACCCTTTCTTCTGGGGAACATGTCGTCCCTTATGTTCTGAGGAATGGTGTTTTATGTTGCCCTTCGAGGCATGACAAGATGATGAAAGTTGTCGTTCCAGCCGTTCTTGTGCCTATGATCTTCAAGTACTATCATGAGACCCCATTAGGGGGGCATCTTGGAATCTTTAAAACTCGTGAAAAGATTCGTGAAAGGTTCATCTGGAAAGGTATGGACGGTGAAATCCGTGAACTAGTAAAGGCTTGCAAATCTTGTTGGCTTAGTAAACCAACCATGTCCACCAAGGTAGGCCTTTTGTCTTCCCATCAAGCGTCGCGCCCCATGGAACGCCTGTACATTGATTATGTAGGACCCTTCCCCCAGTAAAAGGGTAATGCCAACAAGTTCATCTTTGTATGCGTAGATGGTTTTACCAGATTTTCTTGGTTATTTCCGACTAAGCTGGCTACCGCTCAGTCCACCATTACTTGCCTAAATTCTATTTTTGCTTCTTTTGGTCCGTGCCAATATATTGTGTCCGATAATGCTAAGGCGTTTACATCAAATCTTTTTCGTAAATTCTGTTTTGACTTATCCATCTCTCATGTAACTACTTCTGCTCATTACCCTCAACCATCTCTGGCTGAACGGGTTAATCGTAATCTCAGGTCCGCACTTATTGCCTATCATCATGAAGATCATTCCAGGTGGGACACGTCCCTGCATTGGTTAGCTTTTGCTTTGAATTCGGCGGTTCATGAATCACATAAATTTACTCCAGCTTCTTTGATGTTCAAGTTTGTTACCAACACGCCGCTCTCTAACCTCTGGTCTCTGAGTGACATTCTACCCGAGACAATAGATCCGGATAATATTAAAGATCTTTGGAAGAAGGCTAAAGCCAATCTTAAGGTATCTCATGAAAAGGTTAGGGAAAGGTATGATCGTGGATGGAGACCCACCACTTTGAAGGTAGGTGACCAGGTGATGGTCAAGAACTTTGTTCTCGCGGGCAAGCTTGCCCCCAGATTTCATGGGCCATGCATTATTCTTGATTTCCTTACGCCGGTTACCTTATTGTTAAGTAATCCAGCCACCGAGAGGATATTTAGAGTTCACCTGTCCCAGGTGAAACCGGTGTAACTTCTGTGTTAACTTGCTTCATATTATTTTGAAAGGATATGAAGGTTATATTTTTTGTGTTTCACTCTTAAGGCTTTCCGCTCCTTCTATAATATTTCTCTTAATTTAAGCATTTTTTGTAAACCTCCCCCGATTGGTTAAACTGCCATCCTATCCTTGCCACGGCCATTACCACGCTCCCGTCTCCTGCGATACACACTGTGGCTTGATTATATTAAATGCCATGGATATCTACACGCCGCTGGCCCCTCAACCTCTCAACAAAGCCTGTGCCCTCAAAAAGATGATGGTCCAACACAATTCTGCCGCCTAGCTTTAATGTTTCAGTGCCCCCGCAGCCGCGCGGCGCCGTGCAGCAACTGGGGCAGAGGACGGGCCCCCTCTTCTCCAGCGAGGACGTCAGGTGCACGGCGAGCCGGAGCTCTCCTCCCGGCCAAGGCTGATGCGCGGCGCACGACCTGCTACTTGCCCGCAGCCTGTATATGTTCACCGCGGGCGCGGCGTGTTTCAGCACCTCTGCTCCCCTCATAGTGCGGGCGAGCGGTATCTCAGGGTACTTGAGGGGTCCGAGCGGCCTCCTTTTGGACGCAAGCTGCAACGGCCGGTCTGGCCATTCAACTTAATCAACATCAACTTCATGGACAGTTACGATAAGCAATGACTACACTTGGGAATTCAACAGCAATATTTGGTGGCAATAGCAAAATTTTTCTTCACCTCTAGGTATTAAAAGTTTATCTTCAGAAATTCAACTTCTACAAATATAAAGACTTTACTTCACCTGCAACAACAAAATTTTGAAACTGAATCAAACCAAATTAAGAAAATCTTATAAATGCTTCTGCAATCATTCTTCATATCCACAGCATAACTTGGACCTTGTTTCAAACAGTTTTCATGTGTCACCCCTGGTGGAACTTTTGGGGGGGGGGAGGTCTGTACCGGGCGGTACACCTCCACGCCGCTAATTTAAAATTTGCGCCAGTTGAAACTCCTCTGCTGGAGGAAGTCTGAACTTTATCTACGCTATTAATTCTCTACTTTCTCAGAAGATGTCACCACGTGGAAAATTTTGAGTTTTTGAACTCTGTCATTTTTGATGTGTTTTTGTTTCGCTTGAAGTAAGAAGTGTGAACTTTCTCTTCTAGAGGACACTACTGAAGATCAACAATAGTGCACCCTAGTGCGGAGTCAAAGAACTATTTTGTTGGAGAAATTTTTATTTCAAATGTTTGTTCTTTGCTAAATTTCTTTCAGTCATTGGTTAAGTTGGCAATATTGACCCCTTCTTTCCCCTTGGTTTAAATCTAGCCTATCCCGAATTTCTTAAATTAATTTTCCACCAATTATGTGTTTCTTCTTAGTATTGTGTAGGGGGTTTATTGATGAACCAATAAAATCCTCGTGGGAGGGTGTTCTCATTCCCCTAACGCCTAGAACCTTCCGCGAGAGTATATAAACTGCTGATTTTAGGGTCTCCAGGCCACTTCTGTTCCATCTTTCAGTGTATAAAGTACATAGCAGGAGGCGGGAAGCGCCTCTTTCTTCGGCAGCGGTCAACAACAAGGTAACGGCCAATTAATAACTTCTTTCTTTGCTAGCTCAGCAGTTTAACTCTCGGGGCGGGTTCGAAGCGTTCCACCATGTAACCTTTTCCTAAATGTAACTACTCTTTTCATATATTCTCTTTTAAAGCTACATACTGGGATAGAGAGTGCTAACCCTCTCGAGCTCCCACTCATATTGTTTTGAGGTGAACTTATTTTTCTCAACCTATTCGTCGTTAACGTAAAACAAGTTGTTCTTTTCTTAAGTCACCTCTTTAGTATGGGATTAGCCCTTGTATTAACGGCCTAGTGCCAAGTAGGTCTTAATCAAAGTGTATTAGGAGTGCAAGTTCGCCTCCTCTCAAATTGTTATTTTAGAGGTCATTTAATTAACCTTCTTTTCATTTTAATAGACCTCAGTCGATTGGGTATTTTACCCCTGTGTTTATGTCCGTTGAGGACAGCTTGAAGGTGGAGTTTGGTGTGGCCTGGGAGAGGCTTAAATTTGAGAGCGAGTGGCTCTTTTGAAAATTGAGTGTTGTATGCCTCGTGGAGGCTTTTCAGTGTAATTTGGAGCAAGGGCTCCTAGGCATGAATAGGGTTTTCTGCCCCTCTGTTGAAACTTGTGTTTGGGGTAAAACTGAGCTGATTGCCCTAGCATTGTGAAGTCAGGGCGCGAAGCCCAAATCCTGTAAATATTGTAACTACCCTTTGGACTTGCTACTTTGTACCTGCCATGCTTGTTATTTCTTTGTTTTGAAAAGAAAATATATCCTTGTTAAATTTTAAATTAATTTTACTTTAGTAGCTTGAGACCTGTTCACCACCCCGCACCTTCTTTCACGCATAACTACCACAAAAACGCGGTAAAAATAATAATAATAATAATAATAATAATAATAATAATAATAATAATAATAATAATAATAGAATAGTGAAATTTTTAACTGTTAATTGCGTACTGTTAAGTGTTGAATGGCTTGACGCATCAATTATTGACCGTATTGACCATGGCTGTTATAGGAAATTTCTAAATATTTTTACGGGTCAGTGGCAGGGGCCGAGCCTGGGCGGTGACCCATCCAGACTCTGACCACGCCCGATGTTGCTTTGTTACATCGGGCCCTGTCACTGAATTGTTGACTGGAATATATTTATATTCCCGCGTATCAGGTGTTGTTAATACTTTGAAGTTTAGAAAAAAACAGCATTTGATATTGCAGTTTTGAGTGAATATCCGCCTCGGCTTCCGGTTGTTTCCAGTGCTTCGTTTGGTTTGTACTTCGTTCTGCAGTTATAGGCTGTATTGGGATGTTGGTAGGTGATTGGTTGAGGATGTGCGGTGGCTGTTTTGTAAGAAAGTGAGGACTTTTCGTTGTTCTTGCTCTGGACTTGGTGGGGGCGGTAGCTTGGTGGGGACGGTTACTTGGTGGTGTCTTGGTGTTGCAGGGTGGGTGTTAGTAGTGGCCTGTTTTTGGGTTGACATTAGGTTGAGTAGTAGTAGCTGGAGGAGTGTGGTTACGTCTGGAATAGGTGGGGTGTGGTAAGGAGTCGAAGGTCCCGGGTTCGGTTGCATGGGTGGTAGGGTTGGTAGGCTGAATATAGAGGGTGGTTGTGTGTGTGTGTGAAGGTGTCTGGACTGTCTGTAATATGCCTTAATTGCGCTCTTGATGTACGGACAGCCAGGAAATGAGGCGGCATGACTGCCTTGGCAGTTGGCACACCTGGCCTGGGCCTTTGGCACCTTACAATCTGTGTGGCGGTGAGGACCACCACACCTATTGCATCTGGTGGCTTTAGAGCAGGAACTGGCTACGTGGTTTAGTTCCAGGCAATTGAAGCACTGTGTAATGAGGGATGAGTGAGAAGGAGGCTGGGTTCGATGCTGAGGTGGCGAAGAGCCGAGAAAATCAGCAGTTTTTAAACCCTCGTGGAAGCTTCGAGACCTTTCATGAATAATTAAGACACACCCACTCATCTTTATTGGGTAACTAAAAGTTATACATCAACATCGAAGAAGAAAGACACTATTGGTCAAAAATTAATTAAAGAAATTCGGGATCGGCTGAGTTCAAAACTGGCGGAAAGAAAGATTAATATTGCCAACCCAAAAAATGAAAGAACAAAATTTTGTACAGTTAAACTTTCGAATACAAAATTTCTTCAAAAAGTTCCTTCCCTTCGCACCAGGGTGCATGATCATAGTTTTTAGTAGAGACACCTGTCAGAGAAGGTCCACACTTCTTGATCACCCCCCCCCCCAAAAAAAAAAATCGAAATACACACAGTGGCATCTTCTGAGGAACTGTTGGATTAATTCAGTTGTTAAAGTTCAGAGTTTCTCCGCTAGAAAGTAATTTAAGGCGGAAAATTCAAATGTGCGGCGTATAGGTGTACCAACCGGTACAGTTTGGCTAAAGAGTTAGTTTTCATGTTGGTTGCTTTGAGGACGTTTTGGAAGTACCCAATTGGTTACCTCATTGTGAAAAAATTGACGGAAATAAATCCAGCAAGTTTAATCAGGATGTGCCTAGCTTATACAGCAGGACATTGTATCTCTGTCTTGTGACTGTCGTAATGTAAATGTTGAAGGTATAAAGCAACTAGGGTATCGAATTGGGAACACTTTGATGGACACAAAACATTTATTCAGTCATTCCTTGTTACACTGCAATGGCTATGTGGTTTTTTTTACGCACACCACATTCTCAAACTAACACGCAGTACCCTTGATGACTTACAAGTGTTGCATGACTCAGATGACAATGTTATCAAATGGAATAATATTGTAGGTGTGTTTAAGATCAAAGATTCAGAACAAATGAAGTTGCCTGAAAAATTGGGTTTGAAGCACATTCAGTTTCATAAACACAAGACGAATGTTAAAACAGCTACACAAACCTTAGTTCATCAGTTGCTGATACAATGTTTTTCTTAAAAAATATTAGGTATCCGACCTTGTTTATATTCTGATAACATTCTATTTAAACAGATATTTATAGGCTTCTCGACTTACTGAATTCCAAAAATCGTTATGCTACTGGCCATTTCAGGAGATGATTTGACTATGCTTATAAAGGTAATTGGTGACTCGGATAAGTGTCTCCTTAGTTTGAAGACCCGTGGCAGTCAACTGCTGATAACCACAGAAGGAAAGAGTTTGTATTCGAATTTGTTGTATTTTCACTGAGTCTGAAATAGTTAGCATTGGAGCTATTGATGAGAAAACGGTAGATACAGCTATTTGATAACACAAATTTTCACAAGACCATTCTGACATGTATTTTCATGTATCCGAGACAAGAATGGTTTCAGTAACACTCTTGATGTTGTTCAGCTAAAGGCAAGTTTGAGAAGAATTATTGTAGTTAGAAACGCCATTTTGCCCTCAAGATATTCCAACCGTTTGACTTTCTGTCAGATTCAGTTAATGTTTTAATTTAGTTGAAATTGAGGAGATCCTCAATATTTCCAGAAAATCTATTCACTGAACAACCTCAGGAGGTATTTGAAATGCTCTGAAATCTTGACCGTTTAATAAGAAGCAATTTTATATTACATTGGTGATTATATAATAACTGGATTGTGAAACCTATATTAATAAATTACTCTGGACAACTGGAACGTCTGAGTTACTATATCATATAGTTTCTACTGAATTTCCGCAAATTATTATTTCTTGGAGTGCAAGAATAGCGGTGGGTTAATTAAATCGTTTGAAGATGAAGTGAAAGTGCTTATTATTTTTGAAAAATGTTCAGGATTTTTGTTTGTGGTGCAGAAGGATATTCCATAAGAAATAAAAGAAGCTTGATGTTTTTTTTGCCAAGTACTGCCAATCATAGCATTTTTCTGAAACGTCGTCCATATTTCAAACAATGACAGATCACCACGTGACTGATGTAGCATGTGAAGGTAGTCACAGAGTTCAACTCATTAAAATGCTAAGTCATATATACTATTACCAAAGAAGACTTAAAACTGGTTGTCAGTCTTACAACACAGGGATGATTTAGAGAAAGACATATGGTTTTAGGCAATAAGACGTAGTCTATTATTTAAAGGACTGTGATCTTACGTAAATGCTGCTCTTCAAGGAGCATACAAAGGGGTCTCAAGGGCTGTCAGTTTGGGAGCGTGGGTTAGAGACCACAGGTCCTTAGCTGAGTCCTCGCATTGCTTCCACTTGTGTTAGGCTCCTAACGTTTACCTATCTATCCAACCTCTCTTGGTCAATTCTTGTTCTTTTCCAACCCCGGTGGTATTAGAGTGTTAGATACCTAGGAAGTCTTTCAGTTTCACGCTCTTCATGGCCTTTGTTTTTCTATGGCCGATATCTTCTATTTTACGAAGTATCGGATCCCTTTGTTTCCCTGTGACTATTGTTAGTAGAAGATTGATGTCTAGTTGTACTTCCTCTTAGAACAATAATCGCCACAACCACCAACACCGCAACAAGCGAGAGTCTTTAATACAGTACAGCCGTCGTTATTCATTAAATAATTTTATCACCGGGCGAGTTGGCCGTGTGGTTAGCGGCGCGCAGCTGTGAGCTTGCATTCGGGAGACAGTGGGTACAAACCCCACTGTCAGCAGCGCTGAAGGTATTTTTCCGTGATTTCCGGTTTTCACACCAGGAAAATGCTGGGACTGTACCTTAATTAAGGCCATGGCCGTTTCTTTCCCACTCCTACGCCTTTCCGATCCTATCGTCGCCATAAAACCTGTGTCGGAGCAAATTAAAAAAATCCTATCCCACTATCATTTTATAAAAGTCGGGACACTAGGGGATTAGGTTGTTTATCAGTGTCAATTTCCGTTTATTATAATTCCGTTTATGTTTATGTAATGCGCATATGTCTTGCCGCACATAATGGCGCCTGGCTTCACTCCAGCGCGTTGAGACTGCGTGGTGTTGTACATCTAACGGTATAATTATATTATACATCATTAGTGATTACGCTGTTAAAATGCCATGCCGCCTTTAGTAGCTTCGACCCGTAGATGTTGTCACATTAGGTCGACCTTCACGATAGCCACATTAACCGTCATATCCGCGAGATATAAAATGTTCACTAACTTATAGTCGAGTGCTGAAGTATCAAATGTTGAAATTCTTTGAGTAATTATATGTGTAGAATCTCCATGTATACTGATAAATATTCTATGTCAGAAGGCCGTGACAGTATCAGCATTGGACATTAATTTCTTTACACACACTGGCAACAATGATTTAGGCAAACAAAATTTCATGTGAGATAAGCACCATTTCGTTTCATTTATTACTCTTAATAGATATTTCCACTTCTCAACAAAATCCTCAATATGGATCACAATTCTGAGAAATTATTCGTGTTGGAATTTGTTGTCGACACAGTAGAAATTCAGGCTACACCGGATATTAAGGAGCGTCGTAACATTGACTTGACATTAGGACAAACATGTGTGACATTCCAGTTCCTACATTTCCCTCCTGTTGACATATGTGAGCAGGATTTCCCGCACAAACAGTGTTACGCTAACCAGACACCTTTCTTCAAGAGTGGGAAGTCATGCCTGTTCGCTATATCTGGACAACAGCTTGTTAATGCTCCTGGTGAGTTTGTCGTCAACGTCAGGGTGACTAGGAAACTACCTATAGGCATTTTACCCGAGAAAATACTTCTTGGTCAAGCAAAAGTTGATTTGACAAGCGACTTTATTGCGATAATCAGTGATATAGTCAATGAACCGCAATTAATACCAGTAACACAGAATTTTAAGGATACATTTGAACTCACTAACCCTTCTGGCACATCAACTGTTGGTACAATTTCAATATATGTCAGATTTTCGTATCACGGAGAGCTCCTTGTAACCGAATTTGAACCTCGAGGTGATAGTACGTTCGTATTCAAGAACTGTAAAAACAATGTTATGTATCAGTGTCAGAATTTGGAACAAGATAAATCGGAAGGAGTATGGAAGAACATAAACGATTACAATGAAGATCTTTTGGAATGTACACCTATTACTATGGATGGCCACGATCAAACAGGCCTTTACCAAGAACCGGCACGAGGATTAAAATGGAAAAGGTTAGGCCATGAAGACTTCAATGGCGATTCAAGGGATTCGTGCTCTACCAACGCAGTCAAAAACAAGCGCAAGAAGAAATGGTCGTCAGTTACGTGTGATTGTCCACCACAAAAATCTCAGCCGACGTTTGGCAATTTTGGAAATATTTTTGCTCAGCCAATGGATAGAAGCTATACAGACGACGTTGTAGTAGAGTATAAGAAACCAGGTGATCCGAGCATTTGTGAATCTGATTTGTGCCGTAAACTTCTCTCATCATGTCTTGCTAATGTAGGAAATACTTTATTGTCACCTACTATAAATACTGGTCAAGGTAATGATGATGATAATTTATTTAATGCGGGTGTAAGTAATCAAGGAAATGCTAAACCGCCATTGACGTTAGAGTTACCATTCAGTAATACCTGCACTAGAGAAACTCAATACTCTCCTCAGGTAGAACCTAGTATCGCTGGCGAAATACCGAAGAGGGGACGGAGTAAAACAACGACGAAAGGAAAGAGCCAGAATAAAGGAAAAGGGAAAGGTAAAGGCAAAAAAGGACATAACAAGAAATAAATCTACCTAGATTTAAATTTGTGGTATTAGAGTCGCGTACTGTACCAAGTTGATTGTGAGCGTGTCATGTTTTCATAAAGTGTGAAGCATGTCAAGTTTCTTGTGATTGTGTATGTACTGTCCTTGTCTTATTCGTGTGTTTGTTGCGTACTCTGTGAAAACTAGGTGGAGCAATATCCCTCAAGTGCTTTATAAATATGAGTTAAAACCAATTTCATTTGCCGGAAATGAAACCAATAAAAATGCGACCTTTGCCTAACTGTCTGCGTAGTTAAAATTGCTTTAATTATGATATAAGTGTATTATGAGGTCTGCCAACTTCAAAGATGATTTCTGAGAGAGCTGTTAGTACCAACGGACAGAATTATATTCGTGTCGTGTAGGAATAGGTTAAAGTGGGTCGAGTTAATTCTGTATGGATCATGAAGGGTTAGAAATCCACACATAAGGTGCAACCGTTATCATTTCTCTGTATCTCTTCGTACTGTCAAGTGACCGTAGCTAGTAAGATTTATCAGCAATTACAACTTGCAATGTATGGCCATTTTAACAGGTTCTCTATTCTCTGGGTAATGATTAATATTTTTCCTTTTGGTTGAAGCATATAAACTCATTGTTCTTTCTGTTGAAAACAAATTTCTGTACGAACATTTTCTTTGACTATCGAAATAGTGCCTATGTTTGACACATGGCCCTGAAGTTCACTCAGCCTACATCGAGAACGAGTACCAGGTTAATTCATTGAAGACAAAGGCGGCTAGCCATAGGCTAAACACTCTATCTTACTTAGTGTCTAGGTTACGGATAGTAGAATACTCCAAGAGTCTTTATGGCCTGTATGGAGATGGCTTTGCATGGAAATGGAGGTGCCGATTGTGGTAGTGATGGTGCTATGACTGCTATTTTAAGGAAGAAAAATAACCGTCTTGATTATCAGTCCCCCTATAATATTAGTTTCTGCCTATTGTATGAGGCGATTAAATGGGGCCCCATGTGTTCTTAATGTGGGAGAATGGTTGGTGACCACTGGGCTCTTGGCTAACTTACTTGTATCAGATTCCTAAATTTCAGAAATCCTATCAAATATCTTTTGGCCAACACTTGTTCTCTCTCAATTCCTACAGTATTAGGTTTGCTAGGCGGAGCGAGTCTGTCATTTACACGCCCTTTGTGGCCCTTACGTTTGACAATATCTTTATACATCGTAGGGTCAGACCTCTCCCTTCTTAAGTGCTGAGAAGGGATCGTTGCCTAGTTGTAATTCCACTTAAACTGTAATAAAGTAGGTAGTTAGTGGTACGTAAAATGCATAACATAAGTGTAATAAGTTAATACACATAAAATAATTATCTAGATTGTCGAAGTCCGAGGTAATCGGCTAAATTTAGAGAAGGTTTAATGATGGGTGGGAAAACGAACTACATCCACGTCTCACAAACATCATGCTGACGGGGTCAGAAGAAAGAAAGAAAGAAAGAAAGAAAGAAAGAAAGAAAGAAAGAAAGAAAGAAAGAAAGAAATTGTCCAAGAGAGAATATGCTTGACTGAAGGAGTCCAGTAAATACTGAACTTAACTAAGTCTCACGTATCCCAAGTTGTGAGCTATGGGAATCGAAGTAGTTTTCTAACTTTTATTAAAAGAAATTCAAAGTAATAAGTAACCTTTCTTATGAAACAATATACTTTCTATAGGAGCTAGATGGAATTTACAATTTGACCCTAGTGTACTTACGTGTGCGTATGAGATTGTAAAATCAATTTGTCTGTGGTAAAATTGATTTCCTGGAACTTGACGTAAGATGCGATTCGAACTTGTTGGTAGAATGCTGGTGGAAACTGCAGTTTGACGACATTAGGTTTACGAGGTGGAAAGTCTTTCATTTTCACGCTGCTTGTAGCTCGCCACATTCATTTGCCAATATTCTCATTCTAAGAGGGGCGGACTAGAGATGCCAGTTGCCTTCATTATTTGAAGCCAACAAAGCTTATCGTTTTAAACTTCATTCGTCACGGCCAAAATGCCGTTTTTATGGAGCGGGAGAAACCAACCATTTTCTTTCCTTATTTCATTCATGATGTCTGCTCGTATACAGAAGCATCGCTTCGAAGACGAACTTTTTTCTTTTGCTATTTGTATTACGTCGCACCGACACAGATATGTCTTATGGCGACGATGGGACTGGAAAGGCCTAGGAATGGGAAGGAAGCGCCCGTGGCCTTAGTTAAGGTACAGCCCCAGCATTTGCCTGGTGTGAAAATGGGAAACCACGGAAAACCATCTTAAAGGCTGCCGACAGTGGGGTTCGAACCCACTACCTCCCGAATACTGGATACTGGCCGCACTTAAGCGACTGCAGCTATCAAGCTCAGTCGAAGACGAACTACAAATAACAATGTACCCTCTTATTCAATATGTAACATTGTACATAGCCTTAACCTACACGTTCTTGAGCGCTGGAGAAATATAAACAACTGCAAGAGTACAGAGACATCAAACCATGAAAAATGCTAACGAATCTGATTTCTCGTATTGTTAAAAGTTGTAATTATTCTGTCCGTTTGCCGATCTCGACTACCGACTGTAGGGTTTATGAAGACATGGAGATGGAGTGATGCCCCTCCACATGAAACAAAGATACTGCGTATGTTTATAGAGAGGTAGAGATTGTTTGTTTGTTTGTTATGGATTCAACGTCGTACTAACTCAGGAATATTTTCGGCGAAGATGTGACAGGAAGGGGGTAGACCTCTCAAGGAAGGAAGGAAGGAAGGAAGGAAGGAAGGAAGGAAGGAAGGAAGGAAGGAAGGAAGGAAGGCAGTGGCCGTGACCTTAATTAAGATAGAGCTCACGCATATGCTTGGTGTGAAAACCATCTTCAGGTTTGCTGACAGTGGGGTTCGAACCGAGCATCTCCCGAATATGAAAGCTTACAGGTGCACAGCCCGAACCATGCAGCCAACACGCTCGATGAAAAGTATATTCAGAGCTTGCAACTGCGGGGAACAAATGAGGTCAAATTTACGGTTTGTTCCTCCAGCCTGTCTGAATACATCCACGCTGTCCGCTGTCTACTGTATCCCTTGGTCGACTCTTCTTCCTTTCCGGCCCCGACGGTATTAGGTTTTCGAGGCCTAGGGAGTCTTTCATTCTCACGCCTTTCGTGGTCCTCATTCTTCTTTTGATGATACATTAATTCTTGGAACTGTTGGACCTATTCCATTTCCCTACGCTTAGTGTTAATAGAGGAAGGTTAACTTGTACCTCCTCTTAAAGTAATAATCACCACCACCATCATTTTAGTGGTAATTGAAAGTGCTCAAATACGCCAGACTCGTATCGGTATACGTAAATAAATTCCTCGTGAGACATCATTCCTGCACCTCAGCGTCCCCAAAATTCGTAAAAGTAATTAGCGGACATGGATGCCAATGATATTATTATCATTCGAATGATTGAAATTCGGTTTTCCGTGGTCTTTCCAGATTAAGTTAAAGAAGCGTTTCATGCACAGACCGTCTTTCTACCTCAATGGTATTAAGTGTACGTGACCTAAGGTGTGGTTCATATATCCTTTTCTTCAGCAGCTACCCTCATATGTTCTTGGTCGTTCTAATAATATTGATATTTTTCCTGTTAATAAACCAATCACTACCATGATCACTTTCAGCTTAGCAGTGAGAAGTGGCATCAAGGGAGGCCATTTTGCTACACTCAGTTTTCTTCGTTTCTATCCAGCCTCATTTGGCCAAACTACGGCACTCCAGCACTTTCTTCTAGGGACACCGTGGCTTTGACGTCGGTGTGGAGACTTATGTTCTCGTTGATCCCGATGGCTGTGCGAGCTCAGGGTTGGCTATGATTAGAGCCAAACAAGATGTTCCTTGAGTTGTCTGAGAGGCCTCTATTCGGCAGAACCTATTATATCGGAAATATTTATTGCGAAGTCCATCAGCAGTGAGTAAAGCTGGCATAGAGTAATTACTGTTCAGTCGTCCTCTTGATAATGAGCTAACAGGAGATGTGCTGGTTGATATACTTACGGTGAACTTTTTACTTATATTCTTCACAATCAAGAGTGCACATATTAATGCCGTGACAAATGTTAAGAATCGTTTCCTCCCAAGGTATTTCAGAAAATCCTGGGGAAAACGTATATCAAGTATTGTGACTTTTCCCATATCCTAACCCGAATATGGTCTACAATAGTAGAAACAAAGCAGGCAAAGAATTATATTATTTTAAGTTCTCGGTAAATCCCGAAACCTCAGAAAAGTATTCGAATAACCTAAAAGCAAGCGTCCACTATCATGTTATCAGGTTGCCTTCGAAAAATACTCGAAACGATAGGCCCTGATCGAAAACAGAGTGTTTCCGTGAAACAGAACGTTTCGTGCTACTCTATTAGGGAGAGATTTGAGGGCATGCACGTGCTAGGTTATGAACGTAGAATTTGTCTCGTGTTCTCAAGTTCTGTAGCATATAGATAAAACCCGAAGAGCTATACTTGTTACTCTAATAGAACACGAGGTAGATCCCTTAGATTAATCTGTACATCCGAAACAAAAGCGTCCAATACGACAGCACAATGCCTTCGAATGTTAACCTTGTCTAGTTATGGTTCCGCTTCTTTAAGTCTTGATTATATTATACACTTCAAAAATGGAAATTGCAACACCATGAAGGCATTGCTCGTTTGTGTTGATTTTGAAGATATGGAACGAGGCCATGTAGGTATGTAAACGATCAAAGTTTCAGAGCCATTGGATTGTTGCTACAGGTCTCTCCACGTGATTGGTCGCGGAGGAATCAACTCCATTATACGGACTCTGGTGTAGCGTAGTTGACTTGCAGTCTGTGCAGTGAAGTGCTCCCCGTCAAACATGCCTCGGCGACAGAGAAGAGCACGCTATCAACAACTGTCGCCGTTTGAGAGGGCTCGGATAATTGGGCTGTGTGAGGCTGGATTATCGCTAAGGACTGTCGCTGCACGTGTTGGCCGACAGGCATCTACAGTACAACGTGTATGGCAGCAGTGGTCGAATGAAGGTACTCACACTCGTAGACCTGGCATAGGCCCAGCGCGACAGACAACTGTGAGAGAGGATCGCCGCATCATTCGGATGGCCCGGATGGAACCCCATGCAACAGCAGCGCAAATTCGAGCAGCTGTGGCACCCCACGTTACACAACAAACAGTTGGTAATCGCCTGCGTGCATCTGGCTTACGAGCCCGTCTTCCTGAAGAAGGTGTTCCATTGACCCCACAATAGCGACGTGTAAGGCTGACCTGGTGTCGAGAAAGATCGACGCGGGTCGACGAATGGCATAGGGTCGTCTTTAGTGATGAATCGCGCTTCTGTCTTGCCCGCAGTGATCGTCGGAATCGTGTGCGCCGACGTACCGGGGAGAGGGGCCGCCCAGATCTTATTGTCGAGAGGCACACAGGGCCAACACCAAGCATTTTGGGCTGGGGAGCTATTGGCTTTAAAGTGAAATCACAATTAGTCCTTGTTGAGGGCACTATGACTGCTCGACAGTACGTTGATAGGGTACTCAATCCAGTGGTTGTCCCTATGATGGCGAACATTACTAATGGGATGTTTAAGCAGGACAATGCCCGGGTTCACACTGAACGCATCTCCAGAGAAGCTCTCCACGACATCACAACCTTAGAATGGCCCGCCAGATCTCCGGACCTCAGTCCTATTGAGCATATGTGGGACATGATGGATCGACAACTGGCCAACCGTCCTCAGCCACACACAACTCTGGAACAATTGACCCGTGCAGTGCAGCAAGCATGGGCCACAATTCCTCAGGAAGCGATCCAGGGCCTTATTGACTCCATGCCTCGACGAATTCATCAATGTATTGCAGCTCGTGGTGGGCACATCCTGTATTGATTGTTGTCCAAACTTGCGGTAAGAGGGACCTGAAAGTGTAATCATCGAAGCACAACCGAACACTCGTCCTGCATGTTCAATTGCAGTAATGTAGCACCACTACTTCCGGGTGTTGCAATTTCCATTTTCTTCAGTGTATTTAAAAAACTCGTGGACTCGTCCGAAGGTGGTGCAGCTCTTTTCAGACACATCCCCAATGGAGACGAGCCTGCACGTGCCAGTTTGACCACATACCGGACCTTTTGCCATTATTAAATTTCTGGCAGTACTGGAAATCGAACCCGGGCTCACGAGGACGGCAGCTAATAGCGCTAACCGTTGCGCTACGGTGGCGGACATAAATCATATTACTACGTGCACAAATATTAGCTGAACATTTTCAAACCATATCTAACCTACTTCACGCCCCATCCTGTCATCGGAATGAAGACTGAACAGACATACCTCAACTACTCTTAAGAACGAAAATAGTTATTTAAAATTTACCTGTGAAAATAAAATAAGATAATAAATTAAAATAAAATAACACGTCTGCTCGATTGTATGTATGTATGTATGTATGTATGTATGTATGTATGTATGTATGCATGCATGTATGTATGTATGTATGTATGTATGTATGTATGTATGTATGTATGTATGTATGTATGTATGTATGTCCAACCCGTGTACCGTTTCTCTGCGGGGTAGGGTAAACACGTCTGCTCGATTAATAAAGATTATATTATAACATTGGAGAAAAATTTCTAATTTTAAAGGTTCTCGAATACATTGTACTAGTTTCTTGAAGGTATTCATATTCGATTCTGACCATAACTAACCTACAGGTCATGACCAACTTCAATATCTCAGACCAGGACAAACAGAAAAGTTCCAAGGCTTATGGTTCAGTTCTTATGAGTTTCAACTTGACATTTGAGCGCTGCCTTTTAGCGGGTGATAAGTGGATTAATCAACAGCCAATCATAGGCAGCCGATCGCTCTGATAGAGCGCGTTAGACTCTAGTTCCGGTTACCAGTGTTGTCGATCTGTTGTTTACTATAACCACGTGCCATCAGCTGTGTGTTGTACTGCGCTCAGTTCTTTTTGCGGCCTTTGTCGGTTCACTCGGTCATTCTTGACAAAGTACCAACAATGAGAGTTAGAAATAATGAGTTGATTGAGTGGCTGAAGGAGCACGATATTTCGGTTCGCGATGACATGAGGAAGGGGGTCTCATACATCTTCTGAAACAAAACAAGCCCTAGTACCTAGTTTACGTGGTGGATGAAATGGCCAGGAGGCATGGGCATAACGTAGTTCGCCTTCCAGCATACTATTTCCATTTTAACGTCATAGGACTGATTTGGGCTCAAGTGAAGGGATATGTTGCTGCGAATAACCGACTCTTTACAGCTTCGGAAGTTGAAATACTTCTTTGGGAAGTCGGAGGACTGGATCAAGGTTGTGAGACACAATCCGAGATAAGTGAATCTTGGGAGAGGGAAAGTATTACGAACGATGACAATGCCGGTAGTGACTCAGAAATGAGTGGTAGGATTTGTAGGATTTTTTCTTCCTTAGGAGAAACTGAGTCGATTGGCAACGCGAGCTCTTCTAGATGGTGAGTAGAACTTTCATTTCATTTGATCACGTTTTATCTGTTCGAGCATTGATCTACGAGTAGTTTTATCTTATAGCCTTATCCTAAATATGTTTAGTGTTATTGTTAATCTTATGTGACTTATGCATGTTGCTACACAAAGAATATTCTGGACTATATACATTTCTGTACGTGCTGTATGTCGTGAATCAGCTGTTTGTACTTGTAACAATTTGCACCAATGTCCGAGTTCCGGTTAACTGTCAAGCCGAAACTCATGGTAACGGAACTCTACAGTGTCTTTTATTTTCACGCCCTTCGTAGCTCTTGCCTTTCTTTTACCGATACCTTCATTCTTTGAAGTGTCGGATCTCTTCCAGTTTCTCCTGATTAGTGTTATAGAGGATGGCTGCCCAGTTGTACTTCCTCTTTAAACAATAATCACCACGAACGCTACTCTAGAACGAAATATCTTTACATCGAACTGTTTTCAGAATGACCGTGTTGTACGGGAGTGAAAGGTGGAAGTAACGGCCATGAAAGGAGTGGGAACGATTGCTGGAACACGCGAGGGTACAATGGCAAGTGGGTATTTGGAGGAAAGAGGCAAAGGCTAAGCTGGGAATAAACTCAGTGGATGAAGCCTCAGGCAAATCTAGCCTCGGTGGTGGGGGTCATGTGAAGTGAATGGAGAATTCTACGTTACCTAAAGTAGGAGAATAATGAATTCGGCCATGGAAGGTAAGATAAGTAGAGGGACACTATTGCGACTATGGTTAGACTCATTTGGTAATGATTTTGTGATGTGAGGTGTAGTACTAAACGACGTCACAGGGATGTTGGGAGTAGAGGCTTGTGGAGGCGCTTATTTAATTCACAAGGGCTTGCAGACTTAACGCCGAAAGCCATAAAAATCTAGAATGAAGATGTATGTATGTGTATATGTATGTATGCCCCCTATGTATGTTGATAATGATCGTATCATAAATTTTAATTTATTCTCTCTTCCGTCGTCATAAGATACTCTTAGATGAACAGATATCCCGTGGGCAGGGGCTGTAGAATACATCCGTGGCATGCCCTGCCTGTCGTAATAAGCGATTAAAAGAGGTAACACCAAGGGCTCTCATATTGGGAACATGGGTACCGACCACAAGTGCACTAGCTGAGTCTGGCCTTGCTTCAACTTAATTGTATCAGAGTCCTAACTTAAAACCTGATCCATATCTGTCGGTCAAATCTTGTTCTCCTCTGACCCGGACGGTACCGGTATTGGGTTGGGGAGGCCAAGGGTCTTTTTCCCAGTTTTACATCCATCGTGACCCTTCCCTTTCCTTTGCCGATACCCTCATTGTACGAACGGTTTGACCTCATAAGAGAGTATGTTCGACTCTTTGGTTGAATGGTCAGCGTTCAGAAAGCACTGGTTTCGATTCTCGGCTGGGCCGAGGATGTTAACTGCGTGCGGTGGGAGGAGAAAAAGAAGAAGAAGAAATAGTAAGGGAGGATGGTTGACCAGTTGTACTTCCTCTTAGAATAATAATGTACCTACCATTATCCCCACCCCCTCTTTCCTGCATTTCTTTCACGTCCTCTCGGACGATTAATGCTCTTGAAATAAAAAAAAAAAAAATATAGAAAAGAAAAGTAAGTTAATGTGTTACATTGCGGTCTGATAATCTGTTTCTTAGAGTAAAGTGCATGCCAATCGTTGGTTAAGTAGGCCGGGTGGCACTGAGTGTGGTTAATAAATATTAAGCCACTTCTCACGATCCGTGCGCACGTTCGGACGTTGTCTGAACTTTAGGCGAATCCCAAGAGATCCAGTCAAGTGGAGCGTTGAGAGAGAGACTGATTTGTGCTGTAATCTAGTGAGCAGACTCTGTACTAACGAGATATGATGTTCGCGTGCCTGTCGGGTGATTGGTTGATTGGTCCAATTCAACGGGCTATGAGAACGCAGTGAGCTAAACCAGCCAACATGATAGTAGAGCGGTGTAGTAATATACTGTATATATATTGCTATTGGCTTTACGTCGCACCGACATAGATCTTATGGCGACGATGGGAGAGGAAAGGGCTATGAGTGGGAAGGAAGCGGCCGTGGCCTTAATTAAGGTACAGCCCCAGCATATGCCTGGTGTGAAAATGGGAGATCACGGAAAACCATCTTCAGGGCTGCCGACAGTGGGGTTCGAACCCACTATCCCCCAAATACGGGATACTGGCCGCACTTAAGCGACTGCAGCTATCGAGCTCGGTGTAATAATATTACCAGCTACTGTGAAAATTATTCCTATAAACAAAAATAAGTTGTTTAGTTGCAAAAGCAGGTAAGTCACAAACTCGATATTCTTTTTTTTTGCTAGGGGCTTTACGTCGCACCGACACAGATAGGTCTTATAGCGACGATGGGATAGGAAAGGCCTAGGAGTTGGAAGGAAGCGGCCGTGGCCTTAATTAAGGTACAGCCCCA
Organism: Anabrus simplex; assembly: GCF_040414725.1. Taxonomy (NCBI): domain Eukaryota; kingdom Metazoa; phylum Arthropoda; class Insecta; order Orthoptera; family Tettigoniidae; genus Anabrus; species Anabrus simplex. Next base: position 169,384,459 of record NC_090269.1, on the reverse strand, counting down.
GCATTTGCCTGGTGTGAAAATGGGAAACCACGGAAAACCATTTTCAGGGCTGCCGATAGTGGGATTCGAACCTACTATCTCCCGGATGCAAGCTCACAGCCGCGCGCCTCTACGCGCACGGCCAACTCGCCCGGTTCGATATTCTTTAGTCGTAGCGTAAAACACCATAACTCTATTGTATGAACGATTTTACAAATAAAAGTCAGCCAAGATATTGCTGTGAGATAGATGCAAATACGACTCAAATACAAGCGCTCAGTAATTCACGGTTTTGTGACAACTGGGATTTGTCTTGTATGTGCTTGGTTTGGAAGCAATATGAGCGGTCGTATAACGTTTTGAATACTGATTGTTTCAAGAGGAAGTAGAACTGGAAAACCTCTCTTAACACTAAGAGAGAAAACAAAGATTTCGAAGAATAAAGATCGAAGGGCGTGAAAATGAGTGTTTCTAGGCCTCGCAAACCTAATAACGTCGCAGTCAGAACGGAATAAGATTTTCTTGATGGAGGTCAAACAGTAAAGACGGAAGTGAGGCGCCTAGCACAAGTAAGTGGAAGCAATGCCAGACTAAACTAGGGCAACCGCGGCCACCAACCCACGCTCCCAGGTTGGCAGCTGCTGTACATTACCTCTTTCCCCAGGCAGGGAGTAGGGCCTACCGTTGGTATCTTCTATGGCCCAACTTATAGGGAAAGAACAATGTGTTTCCAATCCACAATCTCCTGAATGAAAGCCGACATACTATGGGACACGTACCGCGAAGTCAACTCACTCCTTTCTTTCTTTGTTATTTCACAACAGTGCCCTGCTTTAACTTAATTCCGGTAAGTCTGCAGTGTCTCCCGTGTCTACATGGAAGTCCTGTTGATTATGGTTGTTTGCCGCCGGTTCTTGTCTTCAAGAGTGCTTCTCTCAAAATATCTTTAGTGCTTAGGTCTTTTACGAAAACACTTCAGTTTATTGTTGGCAGATCTCGGCCATATTTTCCGCGCAATTTGCTCTCGAAATAGCACAGTTCACTATGTTTATTGACCATGGCAAGGAGCAACGAGAATTAAGCCATCCTACAATAAACTGTGGAGAACTACTTCTTTCCAATGTGTTTAAACTGTGCACCTAAATGAATGCCTGTAAAACAGGTGTATTCCAGAGACTGGTCCCATTAATTTGATTTAATTTATTGCATGTTACCAGATTTTTATCCTAATCACATAAGCAATCGTTTACATACTATGTAAAGTTACATATAATCATAACTAATTGTCCGACTCGTTGGCTGAACGGTCAGAGTACTGGCCTTCGGTTCAGAGGGTCCCGGGTTCGATTCCCGGCCGGGTCGGGGATTTTAACCTTAATTGGTTAATTCCAATGGCGCGGGGGCTGGGTGTATGTGTTGTCTTCATCATTATTTCATCCTCATCACGACGCGCAGGTCGCCTACGGGAGTCAAATAGAAAGACCTGCATCTGGTGAGCCGAACCCGTCCTGGGATATCCCGGCACTAAAAGCCATACGACATTTCATTTCATTTCATAACTAATTTAATATCATCTAACCTAATATAATTAAATATAACCCAAACCAATTTTTTATTTAATCTGATATATTATGTATGAATGAATGAATGAATGAATGAATCAATCAATCAATCAATCACTGATCTGCAATTAGGACAGTCGCCCAGGTGGTAGATTCCCTATCTGTTGATTTCGTAGCCTTTTTTTAAAAAAATAACAAAGAAATTGAAAATGTATTGAACATTTTCCTTGGTAAGTTATTCCAAACCCTAACTCCCCTTCCTATAAACGAATGTTTGCCCCAATTTGTCCTCTTGAATTCTAACTTTATCTTCATATTGTGATCTTTCCTACTTTTAAAGGCACCAAAAAGCAAAGCAAAGTCATCTCCGTACAGGCCATGAAGGCCCTTGGAGAGGTGGAAGGTAAAGGCTTCCACCATTCGTAACCTCGGCACGTGATGGGGTGGAGTGGTTAGCTGTACGCCCGGCCGCCTTTGCCCCCAGGAATTAACCTGGTACTCATTCTTGGTGTAGGCTGAGTTGACCTCAGGCCCATATGCACCTCCAGAAGTGAAAATCTCATTTCTAAAATTTTACGACTTGTTGACGGGGATTCGAACCCACGTCCTTCCAGGCGAACCGAGCACGCCTTTACCACCACGGCTCGTCTCCTTTCTCCCAAGTCTTCCCAGCCCAAACTTTGCAACATTTTTGTAACGCTACTCTTTTGTCGGAAATCGCCCAGGACAAATCGAGCTGCTTTTCTTTGGATTTTTTCCAGTTCTTGAATCAAGTAATCCTGGTGAGGGTCCCATATACTGCAACCATACTGTAGTTAGGGTCTAACCAGACTTACGTGCCCTCTCCTTTACATCCTTACTACAACCCCTAAATACCCTCACAACCATGTACAGAGATCTGTGCCCTTTATTTACAATCATACAGTATTTATGTGATTACTCCAATGAAGATCTTTCCTTATATTAAGACCTGGGTAATTGCAATGATCCCCAAACGGAACTTTCACCCCATCAACACAGTAATTAAAACTGAGATGACTTTTCCTATTTGTGAAACTCACAACCTGACTTTTATCCCCGTTTATCATCATGCCATTGCCTACTCTCCATCTCACAACATTATGGAGGTCATTTTGCAGTTGCTCACAATCTTGTAACTTATTTATTACTCTGTACAGAATAAGATCATCCGCAAAAAGCCTTATCTCTGATTCCACTTCTTTACTCATATAATTTATATATATATATATGAATACATAAAGGTCCAATAATACTGCCCTGAGGAATTCCCCTCTTAATTATTACAGGGACAGATAAAGCTTCGCCTACTCTAATTCTCTGAGTTCTATTTTCTAGAAACAGAACCACCCATTCAGTCACTCTTTTGTCTAGTCCAATTGCACTCAGTTTTGCGAGTAGTCTCCCATTATCTGCCCTATCAAGTGCTTTAGACAGGTCAATAGCGATACAGTTCATTTGACCTCCTGAATCCAAGATATCTGCTATATCTTGCTGGAATCCTACAAGTTGAGCTGCAGTGGAATAACCTTTCCTAAACCCAAACTGCCTTCTATCAGTCCAGTTATTAATTTCGCAAACGTATCTTATATAATCAGAATGAACGCTTTCCCAAAGCTTACATGCAATGCATGTCAAACTGACTGGCCAGTCATCTTCAGCTTTATGTCTATCACGCTTTCCTTTATATACAGGGGCTGGATTTACAATAAATTTAAATTGATGCTTTTACGATCCGTCCCTGATTCGTCTGATGACCTACCTGTTAACTTTACAATGCAGAATGCACATACGATGGAACAAAAAACTGGCGTCGTCACCCCCCGATAGGAAGGCTAGCGCACAATTTACTATAGGTCACGGCCGACTAGATCCCTCGTTGCGCTAGCTGGAGGAACGCATCAAGTCGGCCGTGTATAGAGCAATGGTAAAGCACAAGCATTCTTAAATTCAAAACTTCATTATTAAATAAGTCTTGTTCGTGAACAGACGAGATTTTCTTCTGAAGACGCGGCGCGAATTTCCCTACGAAACGTAAAGAATTTCACCTTGTTTTCTGACACGACTAAAGCCCAAAAACTTACTAACAAATCTACAATTACGGACCGTGAATTGTCCGTCCATTATTGACGCCCGGCTTACAGTTACTTTCTGCCACGGCCGACTGGATCCCTCGCTGCGCTCTAGTGTGTAGTTTCGTGCACAATAACTACATTAAGTAGTTATTCAAATAAATTAGAAACAGAAAAGGCGTGTGTTTTCATTGAGAGACAGGCCGCCCATCACGTGAACCCTTATGCTAGTAAAATTACCGTCAGTATTTCCAAGAAATCCTTAGACGAGAACCAAACGATAGTTCTAGCTCGGGGGACTTACATTTTGATGTAGCTCCCTCTAAAATTCCGGCTGAGCAGTAGCCATCAGCAAACTACCTACAGATGAGGCCAAGGAGGTACGACAGGAATGTGTGAGAATGATATAGGTTGCTGCGCTACCCGCACCCAATTTAACAAGAGGCGAGAGGAGAGCTCTGAAGGAACTGCACTCTCTCAGCTGATAAGGGCGGTACTGGATATTGATGAGCAAAAGAACAACATCTCGGCTGTGTTGTCAGAGCCTGTTTACTGACTGAGCTCACGTGACCCTACCACGCTTGTGTCCCAGCGTACTGGCATTCGGTTCAGAGGGCCCCGGGTTCGATTCCCGACCGGGTCGGGGATTTTAACCTTCATTTGTTAATTCCACTGGCTCGGGGGATGGGTGTTTGTGCTGTCCCCAATATCCCAGCAACTCACACACCACACATAACACTATCCTCCACCACAATAACACGCAGTTACCTACTCATGGCAGATGCCGTCCACCCTCATCGGAGGGTCTGCATTATAAGGGCTGCATCCGGATATAAATAGCCACACGGAATTAAAAACCACCCTTGTGTCCAATGCCACTGTCAAGCTCTTAAGGCAATCCTCGATTTCAAAGAGGAGGCTAAACACCCGACTTCTGGGGGACGCCAAGATTACTGTTTATGGACTACCAAAAAATCCATAAAGAAGACGTTCCCCTCAGACCAATAGTCAGTGCGATAGATCCTCCAACCTATGCTCTGGCTAAACATCTAAGCAAATTGATTGAGGCACCTATGAGACGTACTGAATAATAAGTTGTCAACCATAACCCTTCAACTCAATGCACTTCTGTGGAGTCCTTGTTCACTGAAGTGCCGATTGACTCGGTCATGTCTCTCATTGAGCACCTGTTCCCTGAGGGCATTACTAAGCTATTTCACCACTGCATGATTTCCAGCTATTTCTAGTGGGATGAGAAATTTTTCGAACAGACGGATGGTGTGATTACGGGAAGTCCACTTTCGCCGGTAATTCTTCATGGAGCATTTTGAGCAGTAGCCTATGGTTTCGGCGTACATCAGACCGATGATTTCTTGGAGGTATATTGACGATATATTTGTGGTCTGTACAGAAGGTTTTGAAGAACTTCACCTATTTCTGAACCACCTAAATCAGCAGCATCCTTCTATTAAATTCACTATCGAGATGGAGTCGGACGGATGCCTTTCTTTCTTGGATGTTCTAGTAAAAAAGAAACCAAACGGCTCCTTAGGGAACACCGTCTACCGTAAGCCTACCCATACAAATCACTATCTCCATGCAGATTCTCATCACCATCTAGCACAGGGCCTCTCAGGGTGCATGCGCGTGGTGCATGCACTGTGCACGGTGCAAAAGACGACTTCGCTTGGTTGACCAGAGTGCAGACCCCCCCACTCCTCGATTTGGAGCAATAGCGCTAACTCTCTCTTTCCTCACGCCTGTCTCGCTTGCTCCGCCTGTCTCGCTCTCCCCCACTTGCGCCGTAGCGCTCCAAATCCGGGCTGAGTTGAGCCGAGTATAGCCGAGTAGCCCAGAGACGAAGCGTTGATCCGAGCCATACCGAGCGGCACCGAGCGGCACCGATGCACAGTGCACGGAGCTCTTGCGCCTCGCTCTGCACGCGTGAGATTTTGGGCGTTTGAGAGGCCCTGATCTAGCACAAAAAAAGGGCATTCTCACAACACTCACCATGAGGGCGAAACGAATTCGGAGCTATCAAATATCCAGGAGGAGATGGACACACGCAGAGTCACATTCAAAAGTAATGGTTATAAGTAGAGCGAGTAAATATATGACATTTCGTATTCTAAACTATAAAGAATACTCAAGTGGGAACCAGATATCTTAACGTTTTATGCAGTCAGCAGTAAAAATCCACCAATAAAAAAATTTCATACTTCCTAATATTTTGGTAAAATCTTCATATTTTATGAACATTTTCATATTTATTCATATTTTGGCATTTATGCAATTCTGTATAATTATACATTAAGTAGTTATTCAAATAAATTAGAAACAGAAAAGGCGTGCGAATTCATTCGTGTTTTTATAAGCAATACATAAGATAATAAATTACAAAACGAAGTTAATGTGTACACATTTAGAATGAAATCCAATGTCATTAATCATTTATTTAAAAATGTAGAATTGAAATAATACTTATTATATCTGTTAACACGGATAACATAATTTCGTACATATATCAATAAAAGTGTATATGCCATGTCATATTAAAACCTATGTCACAATTAAATATTCATGTTATCTATTTTAAATACAGTTGCGGGCATAAAATCGTATGGCATAGTATACTTACAGTACAGATCCCAGCAGCTGAAAGCGTATTAAAGCATACTGAAAATGTAATACACTTTAATTCCGTTTGTTTAAATAAACATATTAGGCCTAACATAATTAATGTCAAACAGTATTTCCCATGATTTCGTATTAACTTGAATATAACATGATTTCGTGCACAAGTAAAAGCAGCTTTATATGCTATGTCGTATTGAAAAGCTTCATAGAAACTGAAGAATCAATTCATTGTTTTGAATACTTGCTTGTTGTTTTAAGGGGCCTAATATCGAAGGTCATCGGTCCATTTTTGAATACAGATGCGTGTATAAAGGCATAATGTACTTAAAAACAATATACCTATCGAATCACATTATAATGTTGCTACTTATGTATGAAAATTAAAAGGAAACGTGATTCATTGTGGTACACGCCTATATGTTTTAATATGCTTCCGGCTGCTGGGTTGGTAACAGTATGAGAGACACTCGTGCATCCATTGTTGGCGCCCGGCTTACACTTACTTTCTGCCACGGCCGACTGGATCCCTCGCTGCGCTCCAGAGCGACGCATCAAGTCGGCCGTGCTTTCTGCATTGATAGTGTGGTTATCAAGTCGTGAAGACGTCGAAAAGTGGATTGAAAGTTTGGCTATCAGAATTTATGTGCTACACAAGTGATGGAACAGTCGTCTTCTGCACCTTTTGTAACAAGGAGGTAAGTTGTATATACCAGCATTTCATTTGTTGAAGCATTAATATGCAAAAATATAACCATATATGGCTTACATTATTGACATTAAATTTGTAAAATGTATTTAGGTTAGTGCTAAAACAAAATTCTAACTACAGTAGCATCCAAAATAGGCAATGCATGAATTTTTTTATCAGAGAACTTGCCGACTAATCAAAAGCCGGCAGAGTAAAAAAACAAAAAACATACAAAAAAAAAAAAAAAAAAAAAAAAAAAGCAATTTGCTGGGGATTTATGTGAGGCGCTAATATCACCAAACATTCCAGTTAAGAAAATAGAAGCCCCTAAATTCAGAGAGTTTTTGCAAAAATACTGTAACCGAGATATTCCTTCAGAATCAACATTAAGGCAGAAATATGTGGATATGATTTACAAGGTAAGTGAAAAAGTTATAGTAAAACCACTGTAATATTACCACGTCCAATTATACTAATCCAATACTATTCTACGATTATTATTTTTCTGTTCAATATTTTTTTGCACTAAGTTAATATAAATTCCTCCCGCAAGGTGGCATCCCAAGTAACTTCACATTGATTAATTAAATGAATTGATTTAAGGACTCTTCAAACGATCAAGGATGATATTGGCGACAATCCTATATGGATGATGGTGGGCGAGACGACAGATGCAACTGGGCTGTTTGTTGCTAACCTGACTGTTGGTAAATTAACATCCACTGAATCCGGTAGACCACATCTCCTGAGCTGTAAAATGCTCGACAGTGTCAAAAATGAAACAATAGCAAGTTTCACAAATGAATCTCTCCGTGAGTATTTATTACTTTTGAGTAATCATTTTAGTATTAGTTTTTCTCTTTCTGGTAGGCACATAAACAATGAATACCAAAAATCTCTGATATTATATAAATATATATTTCTAATATTTCCTTTTAAATTATTTAAAATTAATTTTAGTGTTGTTCTGTCTTATTATTTAAAAAATCATATTAAATGTGTATTTTTTGTTTTACTGTATTCACTATTAGATCTTGTCCCCTTTGTAACAGATATGTGCAATAAATATCAAATATCAAGAAATGTCTAAAAATATCAAAAATATTTAAAAGTGAACTGAAATTAGCATCCCCATTGAGAAAGCCTTCTTTTATGATATTTGGAACTGGCCATCGTACCGTACGTAAACTCCAGCTCAAGCACACCTCTGCGGAAGTTCGGACCTGCCTTCGGGCAGAATACACCCTTACCTTACCTCTTTTATGATATTTGAAAACGAAAAATTTCGAGGGGATTTTAGTGCCTTTTAAATACTGGTATTTTTTAATTTAAATCGAATTATCTAGTATGTTGTAATATCATTTTAATTTTTTTCTTTGCAGGTGGTAGACAGTTTTGAGGCCAGTTCAGCACACTGTGTGGCTCTGGCACAGAAGTGATAGCGTTAAGGGCGATCTTGCTTACATCCGTACTCATTTCAGCATGATACCACAGGTTATAAAAAAGCCCGAATGCAATAATTTGTCACTAATGTCTGCCATTCAGTAAGTGGAAGACCTGAGGGAGGCCGTTGCAGATATTCCTGGGCCCAAAGGGAGAATTGGGTCACAAAAAATTGAATCTTTGCTGTATAAAAAGAAATCTTACCAGGTACTGAGTGAAATAAGTCAAGTTATTGAAGGTATGACAAACATCATTCTAGTGAACATTGGAGTAAATGATGAAGCATGCTACAAATATGCTCCCATTACATCATGTGATGTGGAACGAAGCTTCTCATCACACAAAATTATATTGACAGATAGTGGGTTCGAGCCCCACTGTCGGCAGCCCTGAAGATGGTTTTCCGTGGTTTCCCATTTTCACACCAGGCAAATGCCGGGGCTGTACCTTAATTAAGGCCACGGCCACTTCCTTCCACTTCCTAGGCCTTCCCTATCCCATCATCGCCATAAGATATGTCTATGTCGGTGTGACGTAAAGCAAATGGCAAAAAAATATATATTGACAGATAGGCGTTACAGTTTGATTCCTCAAAATTTAGCAGAACTGTTAGCTGTATATTGCAACAAATAGAACTTTGTCCACTTCAACGTTTCTGCCTTTGACGATTTCTAAATTGAGATATATATTTCAAATAATTATAAATTATAATTTACTTCATAATTTTTTGTAAATGACTGGGAGCCGATTCAATTAACACATTCTTAAAAGAAACTTATTTAATAATTTTAAAGTAAAAATTCAATCTAATAGTTTTATCATATTGAATTTTGAAATGAATTCTTCCCAATCAACTTTCAAGTATCCAAATTAAAACCAGCACGAACAAATTCATATAATTTCATATTTCGTCATTTTAAACATATTTAAAATACTTTCATACATTTTATTTCATATTTTGGTAAAAATTTCTTCATATTTTTAATCGTTCTAGTTAAAACGATGTACAAATTCATAGAGCCTTGCATCCCAAAGCGATGACTAAGCAAAACATCGCCACATAAAACAGTGCAATTAACACCGTGCAAATTACCTGCCCAAATCAGGCAACCAAAATTATTTCATTACCAGATTCGTGATAGCCCGATTTTTCAACGCCTCTTGGATATCAATTTTGTGTCAAAATTCTCGAGTGAAGAAACTGTTCCGTTGCCAATGTTACATCGACAAAAAAGCCAGGAGTAGCCAAACCTATAAAACTAGAGATGCCGTGTTGAATTTGAGGAGTGTTCCAATCTATTTTCAAAGTAAAACCACGTATCTCAGCGCACGGAGAGGAAGGTTGTTTTTTCATGCAGAGTCCGATTTGGGACTTAGATTTTGAGCGAGGCAGACGGTAAAAGGGATACATCCGAAGAATGCCGTGAAACTAGCCTTAGGCTGTGGAGACAATATAAGACTCTAACCCTACGGAGTTGTCAGTAACATAAAATTTGTACCGTTAGATAATAGTAGTTCATCTACGGACATTTCTACTTAGGGAGTAGCTGCATCTACCGTTGACTTTACTCATTTCATAGTCCATTTTCAAAGAGTACTGTTGAAAGATTTCGCTGTTGGTCATAAAATACATTTTATTTCATTTAACGCTTGAACACTGCGGTGGATAGCTGGGACATAGACACTCGTAACAGGTGCTGTGTAGGAAAACACGTGGAGTCCTGTACAGGATTGTGAACGACTACAAAAAGATCTAGACAATGTTGTGAGATGGACATCAGACGATGTTCTGATGGTAAACAGGATGAACAGTCAGGCTGTAAGTTTCACCAAGAAGAAAAGTGCTGTGCTGATGGGGTGATAGCACCTAGGTGTTAATATAAGAAATGATCTTCATTGGGGTAATCACATTAACGGGGAAGGTTACAGATCTCTTCGCATGATTATGAGGGTATTTAGGGGTTGTAGAAATGATGTAAAGGACAGGGTGTATAAGTCTCTGGTAAGGCCCTAATTAAGAGTATAGTTCCAGGCATTCTACAACAAGCTAATATAAATTACAACCCTTGTAGTACAGAACACAGTATGCACTCAGCAAAATCTGGTATATAAGCCAAATCTTGTCTATGCCACGAATGATAGGCATTCGCATATCTTCAGCAATAGAATGGTGCATATGGCAGGGTACAATATTCCGGATCAGTAGAGCTACACTTTCACTAGCTAGCTCTGAAGGAGGATTTGCTCTTGTTTACGTACACACAAAAACCAAAGCGTTCTTCCTTAAACGAAACTTGCAATGATGCAATCACTTAGACACCCCACATCACAAATATTCCTAAAGCAATAGTGCAACCCCAGCAAATGTAGTAATCCACCGGCAGTGTATGATATCAATCACCACGCGCCGCATGCACGATACTTAAGATGTGAACTGAGCTATCTTCCTCGGAACCTCCTTACATCTACAGAAATAACAACAAAGAAGTTGTACAAGCATATGCTCCGACAACAATATCAAGCCCCTAATATCAAGAAGACGGCACTGATTGCCAACTGGTACCGTGTTTGGAGGAATGCATCGAATCGTACAGTTCCCGAACACCTCGAGACACCTGGTACAAGGTAATATATGATAAAATACCCACAAATAGTAATTTAAACCGTATCCACATGAAAGAAAGCAATTTGTGCACGTTATGTAGGAACTGTAGTGATACCATACATCACAGATTTGCTCAGTGTGAAATCATCCAAAAGGTGTGGAGAAAAATTTAGGGAGCTATTACAAACCGTCATAAATCAGTCAGACATCTACATTGCATCTGACTGGCTAATCCTTCCGACCTTCAGTTTGAGGCCATCTGAACTGAACAGTGCAGTAGTGCTGCTACTAGGGTGTTATGCGCACACTGTGTTACTCACTAAAAGTCCTGGTAGGTAGTGAAGAAGATATCTTCTTGGATATGAGTGACCGGATAAGGAAAGCTCTTACTTGTCCCAAGAAGAGGAAGTGCCTTGGGAAATATCCAGTAAATTAGCTGGCCTATGTTAACCAAGTGCAAGTGCGGTTCCAGAAAATGAACGCTACAGTATACAGTGTAACGTGAATAAGGAGTGGAAGAAAGGAACAGTGAAACTATTGAATGTGCTTAATTTATTTGAAATTAGTGTGGAACTAAAAAAAAAAGTTTTGATTTTTATGGTTGTATAAGTTATTGTTCAATTACTAATTTGTTGTTTGTCAGTTTAAAAGTATAAATATACTTTTACGTTAGAAAACTGCAAAAAAGTATCATATTATATTTAGTTCACGAACTTTAGGCAACAGCAAGTTGAAAAGATGGTTTTTGATTGTGTTCTTCTCTCTCTATTTTCTATGTTCATTTTTTAAACGATTGGAAACTATTATCTATGTACTAACTATTGTTTTTAAATAAATCAGTTAAAAATGTGAGAAAATAAAATGCTTCAAATTAACTCCGCAATTTGAGATCAATGGAATTCTTGGTATGAAAGTCAATTTTCTGTTTTCTTTGCAGGTTAGGATTGCTGTCTCAATGATATTGTTAAGGATCTGTGTCAGCAAATATCTGCTTTATAGTCAAGAATTATAGAAACTACTCACAGACGTACTCAATCAGAAAACTGTTATGGTTCTGAGATCACCATACTCCTGCCGGATGAGTCATAGATGGTATATAAAACCAAGCAGAACACATCACAGCCTTCTAAAGTACATTCTCACTCCGATCCTTCCAAAACCTTCTCACCCATTTATACATTCAATGATGAAGTCAGCTAATTTAAAGCCCCACATCACCCACACCACCACAGCTACCGACACGCAACTACTATAGTGCACGATGAGAGATTCGAGGCTACTCCCACACACAAACACTAGTGGTCTGCGGAGGGTAACAGTAGCTGTGAGTTGATATATACTGACACACACGTCTATTTTTTATACAGTCAGCCAATTTCAACCCCCACATCTTCACACAACCACAGCTACCGACACGCAACTACTATAGTGCACGATGAGAGACTCGAGGCTACTACCACATACAACCAGCAGTGGTCTGCGATGGATAGTTGTGGCTGCAATGTGAAATATACGGACACACACGCCTATTTTTATATGATTTCTGTTATTCTATATGTATATATTATATCATTATTGCATTTTGGAAGCCGTATCCCTTTATTATTTATATCATAGAGTATAATAGGTGTATTTATGTACAGACCAACTAGAAGTAAAGTAGTGTAGAAATTAGGTTCAAATTTAATGTTATCTGAGTATTTACGGTACTGGTTAAGTGTAAGACAGCGACAAGTGTCCTTAACTTTGACAGGTAAAATAAGTATCTATCTGTCTATCTACCTATCTATCTATTTATCTATCTATCTATCTATCTATCTACCCGCTTGTCCTTCAAAAGACATTACGTATTACACGGTTTTTACGGCCAGACTTGTATTCAGCAAGCACAATCTAGTGGTGCTAGACAAACATAAGATAGGCCTATTTGCTTATTATTGTATTACTTTACACTGAACAAATAAGCGCAAAATTAGGCCTTTTGATATTGTAATAAGTTTAAGTTATTACTGTTACGGAGATACCGTGGTTTACAGAGGTGAAAGAAGGTGCGGGTATGAATGAGTGGATGTACGAAAATCGAAATATTGATTTAAAACTCTAAAATTGGCAGTTTTATTCTTTCCTTGAACTTTCCTTGTTTTCCTTTTCAAATATTAAAAGAATTACACTTTGCTGAGCAAATAACAGTAGACAGGAACGAGGCTAGCTCGTATTCTTGCGTGACAAAATTAGAAAAACAAATACTATTTACAACATGAGCTTGAAGCTCCCAATTTACCGACTTTACATGAGCACAACTGCTCCCTTTTAACCAACAGTCAAGGAGACAGATCTCCCAATTTCGTTACACCACTAGAAGACAAAGTATTCAAAATATGCAATATTACAAGAGCATCTTTGCTCCAAAAAATTATCTAGGAGAAAACTCCCCAAACACTATACTGTACCATTCCAGTCTTCCAAAGGCACCATTCAAACTTTACATTAATAAGAAGAGCGTCTTTGCTCTATAAATTTACACTTAGGGATCTATTTTCGGAAGTTCACACTTTCCAAACCTATCAAAGTACCAACCTACATTTAACAAAATCAAACAGTATTCACTGTCTTAAAAATACTCAACAGTCTGGTAGCTTTAACATGAAAAGGAATGACATTGATTGTAACAGAGGTAGCACGTATCAATTATACTAGGCCTTTGGTAAAAACAAAAGGTTATATAACTGGCCTAAAAACCAAAATGGTAAGGAGGCGATCTCTTGCACTCCTAGAAATTTACAATTCAATGCAAAAAACCCTATTTGGGCTTATAGCCCGACATTGCAGAGGCTAAGTCTATACTGCGGAGGTGACTAGATAGAGAGAATATTTAAGTTACGGAAATTACAACATAGAAAATGTTACAAAATCATAGTCACCTCAAAAGCTAGTTGAAAGGGAATTCGAGAGGGTACCTCACTCCCTATTCCCTGATTTCGGATAAGTTCTTTCGAATAGTTTGAAATTACATTTAGAGTTTGAAATTTACGTTTTTAGAAAATGAAGTTATATTACTAAAGATTTGAAACCTTCCCCTCAAGCTAGTTTTCAAAGGACTATCACATGGTTATACTGAATCTGCCATTACCGTGAGCTGGTAGACCTCCCGAAGATAGACGAGACGCCTCCGCCTCCTTTACTAACACACACTCTGTAGACTGGAGCGATCACAAAGACAACCTGGTCTGAAAATGTGCCAGCTTTTATAGCCGAGGGGAAAGTTCCAGAATACTCTGTGATAAGGCCCTGACACACCTCCAATTCGGATTGGATAATCAAATAAATACCAGCATATTTTGATTGGAAGAAAAATAAATGTACAAAATTTGTCATTGGCCAACATCTTAAGTTGGCGGGAAGAGACAGAAGTATTTTAAACTTTAACACACCGGAAACAAAGAACAAACAATTCCGATTAGGAAATTTTAACATAAAAAAATTACTCTATAATTTTGATAGTTCATCTTCACACCATAGGGCATAACATAAGTTTATAGTAGTGACGTCTGTTGAGAAATGTTCAAACTTATTGTGCTAGTTGTTGCGAGTTTTATATTTTAGATGGCATTCTCCAAGGCGCTTATTTTAAATGAACGGGGCGGGTGTACCTCCGGTACGACAACTTTAAACCAATTATTGTTGATGTTACAGCAAAACAGATCGATTTCTTGATAGGGTCATTATAGGAAAATGCTAGGCTTAGAAAAGTGGAGCTCGTTGTCTTCAATAAAATGCAGCCCCGGGATTTGTGCCGTGGGAAAAAATGAAAAATCATGGGAAAGCAACTTTACGGCTGTCGAATGCGGGGTTCGATTGAACCACAGTACATATGTGGTTGTTTATTGCTACGAAAATTTATGGAATTTTGATCTTGATTATAACTTACATTCACCTAAAAGTTTAGCAAATTTTAAAAAGGAGATCAGTATTTAAATGAGACATAATAAAACGAATTAAACTTTCACAAGCTTTCTTGTTGATTTTAAGATAGAATTTTTTAAATGTACGAATGTGTTGATTATTATTTGAATATTTACCAACATTGAGGACTAAAATAACAAAGAACTCCGTATGTTTTTCTAAATGAAGAATTTAATACTGAGCCGAAGAGGTGAGGGCGTGCTTGATTCACCCGGAAAGACGCCAGTTCGAATCCTTCTCAGGAAGTGGAAACATTTAGAAAATAAATTTCAACTTTCGGAGTAGCTCATGGCCCTCAGGCTCACCCACTCTAAACAAAAAACGTGTTCCAGGTTAATTCCTGGGGGTAAGAACGGTCGCTAATTAGTGCACTCCATCCCACTTATAGTCGATGTTAAATAAAGGTTGTGAAAGTCTAAGGACGTTCCTAGCTTGGCTTTGATTGGTTTTGTTCACCTCGACGCTGAGAGTAAGCACAAGCAAAACTCTGACGTTAATTTTGTTATGATATTTTATTGGGTGTAAATCGTAGTTACCTCAAAGGCTAGCTACTGGCTTCCCAGCCGAAATGGTGAGGTTCGAATCCCGGTTAATCCTGGGTTGACATTTTCATCTCAGAAATGACACGGCGTCAGGAAGGGCACTCGGCCTGGGTGGTTCCAGCGACTCCAGAAATAACTGGGATAAGCTGAAGGAAGTTTTTATACATGTTTTACTGGATTTCATCAGAGTTTACCGTAAAATGATCAAGCTGAATGGTTAAGTTTATCAAGAATACCAAGGTAACATTCGAGTGCATTACAAATCCCAATGTATCTAAAGTAAATGAATTAATGAGTTCTTCATGGAGAAAGGTAGGCCTATACACTCTAATTATTATGGGGCGCTCTCACCTAGAGAAATGTTTATAAAAAGGCAATAATTAGATTGTCGACTGGCGTGTCCTCTGCACTGTATGTGATGATTGCGGCAGGGAATAATTTAACCTTATCTGGGTCACACTATGTTGTTCGTCATTCTAATTACTGTTTACTTAATATCAACAAATTTCATTGCAAATAGTCTGGTGGTTCGCTTACTGTACTTGTATTACTATCCTCATATTGAACGTTCATAATTTCTGCGAGTGTTCATGTTAGTATATTCACATTTTTATGAGCAATAACATGTAAATTCAGGACCTTATAGGATTACGTACGAGTCATATTTTATTTGTTTATGTTGTACTGTTTCACATGGTGTAGTTAGTTTCACTGCACGTCTTATTATTGTTGAGTTTTATAACGGAACAGTCTTTAAGAGAATTCAGAAAAAGAACTCGATGGAAACTTTTTAATAATTTGTGCTCTGTGTAAATTCTAATAACTACAACCTATATGGATACAGCTCTGGGTATTTGTACAGTGTTTTTTACCATGTTTTGTAAGGAAATACGTTCATTTCTCGTAGCCGGGTATTTTCATTTGTCATTCGGCCTACTATCTCTCGATTATCTAGGATATCAAAGACTGTCAGGACTTGAATTCCGTCCATGATTTGGACTAAATATCATGGACGTGGCCGATTGGACGAACTGATTTTGGCGTAGGTATACTCACCCCCCTTATCTCGCGCCACCAAGTCTATCCCGCGTCTCAGATGTACACGGAGCTGGAAGAAGGAATGCTGACGAAGCGATGATTCACGCCGACGCGTCATCTCATCCACCATCTGAAAAACAAACACTCATTTTAGACATAATTACTGTCGATGAGAGAGTTCATTTGAAATAAGAAGTTGAAACGTACATTATCAATAATTTAGCGAATAGGAAATAATGTAATGCGAAATGAATCTGTAAATCAAAGGCAGGTAACAAGCTAGGAAATATAATATAAAACAATTCATTCTCATTATCGGGCACTCACAAAGAGGGCTTGTGGAATCTAATATGAAATTATTTAATCTGATTATTGGGTACTAAGGAAGCGGGCTCAAAATGAACATCTAGTCTAGTTTAAGAAGTAGCCTAATACTAATTCATATAGTTGTACTATATACGTTTATTGTCCGCCAGGAGATATTTCACGTGCCGGTAAATCTAACCAACATGTGGCTGGCCTTTTTCAGCACCTCCGGAAACCAATGAAGAAATTAGGCCCAGGAAGTCATCGCTCTACAGTCTGAGCTAATCAGGCGTGTTGTAATTCATCAACTATAAGGGTTTTTGCGGATGGTATTCTGTATAGAATAATAAATAGATTACAAGATTGCGAGAAAGTGCAAAATGACCACGATATTGGTGTGAGATGGACAGCAGGCAATGGTATGATGATAAATGGGGTTAAAAGATAGCTTGTGAGTTCCACAAATAGGAAAAGTCCTCTCAGTTTTAATTACTGCGTGGGGTGAAAGTTACTTTTAGGGATCATTGTAAGTACTTAGGTGTTAATATAAGGAAAGATCTTGTGGTAATCACATAAATGGGATTGTAAATAAAGGGTACAGATATTTGCACATGGTTATAATGGTATTTAATGGTTGTAGTAAGGATGTAAAAGAAACGGCATATAAGTCTATGGTAAGACCCCAACTAGAGTATGATTCCAGTGTACTGGATCCTCACTAGGATTACTTGATTCAAGAACTGAAAAAATTCCAAAGGAAAGCAGCTCGATTTGTACTGGGTGATTTCCGACAAAAGAGTAGCGTTACAAAAATGTTGCAAATTTTGGGCTGGGAAGACTTGGGAGAAAGGAGACGAGTTGCTCGACTAAGCGGTATGTTCCGAGCTGTCAGTGGAGAGATGGCGTGGAATGACATAGTAGACCAATCAGTTTGAGAGGTGTCTTTGAATTGGAGCAAATATTTGTTTATAGGAAGGGGAGTTGGGGATTGGAATAACTTAACAAGTTCCACTTTTCTTTGTAATCATTCAAGAAAGCGCTAAGAAAAACAACAGATTGGGAATCAGCCACCTGGACGACTGCTCTGAATGCAGATCAGTAGTGACTGAGTGATTGAATGATTGATTGATTCAATTGAAATAATAATAATAATAATAATAATAATAATAATAATAATAATAATAATAATAATAATAATAATAATAATAATAATAATAATAATAATAATAATAAAAATAACAATAATTGTACCGGGCGGTACACCTCCACGCCGTGAATTCAAATATTGCGCCAGTTGAAATCCCTCTACAGGAGGAAGCCTGAACATTAACAATCTGTATTCAATCAAAAGTTTCCCGGAAGATGTCTCTACTGTAAATTTTGAAGTGTTTTGAACTATGTCTATTTCGATTTGTATTTGTTTGCTCTGTAGCAAGAAGTGTGGACATTCTCTTCCAGATGGCACTACTTAAGAACGATAATTGTGCACCCTAGTGCGAAGTGAAGGAACTGGTTTTTTTTGAAGAAATTAGGTATTCATAAGTTTGTTCTTTGTTAAATTTCTTTCATTCATTTTTTGGGTTGGCAGTATAACCCTTCTCTTTCCGCCTGTTTTGAATTTGACCAATGAGTAATTTCTGTAATTATATTAATTTTCCACCAATCCTAGATGTCTTCTTCATTTTTGACTTGTAATCTTTAGCCAACCAATAAAAATTTATGGGCGGGTTGTTATCATTCATGAAAGGTCTCGAATGTTCCACGAGGGTATATAAACTGCTGATTTTCTTGTCTCGGGGCCACTTCAGTAACATCTTTCGCAGTGTGTAAACATATACCGGTATAGCAGGGGGCGGGAAGCGCCTCTTTCTTCGGGCAGCAGTTCATCCACAAGGTAATGGCCGTTTAATAACTTTATTTCTTGCTAGCTCAGCAGTTTAACCCTCGGGGCAGGTTCGAAACTTTTCTCATGTAACCTATCTTTAAAATGTAATAGACATTTGGTAAAATTTCGTCTCTGTAACTACAAATTGGGATAGAGTGTGCCTAACACTCTCGAGCTCCCACTCATATTGTTTTGAGGTGACTACGTTTTCATAACCGTTTTTCTTCTCTTCGTAATGTAATAAAATTTTATTATCGTGTCACCTCCATAGTATGGGATTAGCCCCTGTATAATTGGCCGAGTGCCACCTAGGTTTTAAAAAGTTTCAAGTAGGAGTGCAAGCTACGCCTCCAGTCAAGTTGGTTTGTTGGGCAATTTAATTAACCCAGTGTTTGTTTTCTTCATGTGAAGGCCCTGTAGGTTGGGTACAAGATACCCCTGTTTTACGGTATGTGTGCTTTAAGGGCAGTTAGGAATAAAGGTTGTTGTAGCCTTTAAAAGGCTGGTAAAATTGAGAGCGGGTCTGCTCTTTTCATCTTAACATTGTAATTAGGAGCAAGTGCTCCTTGTACTTAGGGGTTTTCTGCCCTGTCACTATTGTGGTGGTGAGCTGAGAGCTCAGAAATTAATCTTGGGGCTCTGTAAATTCTTAAATTGTTAACCTGCTACTTGGTACCTGTTACATCTCTGTTATTTGTTGTCATTTGTTGATTTTGAACAGAAAATATAACCTTTGTTAAAGTTTTAAATTAACTTTAATTTCGTAAGTTGAGACCTATTCCCGCCTGCACCTTCTTTCACCTCTAACTACCACAGAGAACACCGTAACAAGAATAATAATTGTACCGGGCGGTACACCTCCACGCCGCTAATTTAAAATGTGCGCCAGTTGAAACTCCTCTGCTGGAGGAAGTCTGAACTTTATCTACTCTATTAATTCTCTACTTTCTCAGAAGATGTCACCACATGGAAAATTTTGAGTTTTGAACTGTGTCACTTTTGATGTGTTTTTGTTTCGCTTGAGGTAAGAAGTGTGAACTTCCTCTTCTAGAGGACACTACTGAAGATCTACAATAGTGCAACCTAGTGCGGAGTCAAAGAACTATTTTGTTGGAGAAAATTTAATTTCAAGAGTTTGTTCTTTGTTAAATTTCTTTCTGTCATTGTTTAAGTTGGCAATAATTACCCCTTTCTTCCCCTTGTTTTGAATGTATCCAATCACGAATTTCTTCTATTAATTTCTGACCTATCATGGGCATCTTCTCCCAACTTGAATATATTTCTGTACCCTAGCCAATAAAATCCTTGTGGGAGGGTGTTTTCTTTCCCCTAACGCCTAGAACTTTCTGCGAGAGTATTTAAACTGCTGATTTTAGGCTCTCCGGGCCACTTCTGTTCCATCTTTCAGTGTATTAAGTACATAGCAGGAGGCGGGAAGCGCCTCTTTCTTCTTCAGCCGTTCAACACCAGGTAATGGCCTATTAATAACTTCTTTTCTGGCTAGGTCGGCAGTTTAACACTCGCGGCGGGTTCGAAGCATTTCCAGCATGTAACCTTTTCCTAAAATGTAATTACTCTTATCATCTTTTTCTTGTAAAGCTACATATTGGGATAGAGAGTGCTAACCCTCTCGAGCTCCCACTCACATTTGTTTTGAGGTGAACTTATTTTTCCCTACCTATTCTTCGTTAACGTAATGTAAATTGGTTCTTTTTAAGTCACCTCTGTAGTATGGGAGTAGCCCTTGTATTAACGGCCTAGTGCCAAGTAGGTCTTAAGCAAATGTATTGGGAGTGCAGTTCGCCTCCTCTCAATTTGTTACTTTAAAGGTCATGTAATTAACCTTTTCATTTAATAGACCTCAGTAGGTTGGGTATGTTACCCCTGTGTCCATGTCCTGAGAGGACAACTTGAAGGTGGAGTTTGGTGAATGTTTAAGAGCGTGTGGCTCTTTGAGTGTTGTATGCCTCGAGGAGGCTTTTCCTGTGTAATGTGGAGCAAGTGCTCCTGAGCATGAATGGGGTTTTCTGCCCCTTTGTTGATTTCTGTATATTGTAAGGTTGGGCTTCTAGCTCAAGAATCGTATGGGCGGCTCTCGGAGCCCAAATTCTGTAGTCCCTGTAATTGTACATTTCAAATTGTGTTTCGGCTACTAAGTACCTGTTCTATGTGTTGTTACTTAATTTTGAAAAGAAAATATAACCTGGTTAAATTTTACTTAGTTTCTCTTCCGTAGCTTGAGACCCGTTCACACCCGCACCTTCTTTCACCTCTATCTACCACCAAAATACGGTAACAAGTGGTAGCAGAGCGTGGTTGAATGGGTCTCAATTTAGCCCCTTTTGACGGCGAGACATTGTTTTGATCCGAACTCTAACCATTTTCTCAGTTGCTGGCATTTTTGAGTTTTCCAAAATTGTTCTGTCATCATGCCCGGCCCTCGCGATGTTCTCCTCCTTAACTATTTGCGCAAAGAGGAGTTGATATATGAGTTAACTATCAGAAACGTTCAATCTGGAGGCACGGTTGCAATAGACACTAACAAGCTTAGAGAGTCCCTTGATTTGCCCATTTCCATCCCCAATTTGGGAGAGAAAGAAATTGACGACTCTCTTTCCACGATCACGGAGAACATTACTGGGCCAGCTTCCGTAGTTAGTTTTTTTGATGAAAATGATCCGTCTCCTAATCAAATTAAGCGTGTGCAAGGCAGGCTATATCATTTTTCGAATAGGGTTAACGATCTGTTGTCTCTAAAACTGAATGATGTTCAGAGGAAGGAAGCTAGTACGCTCCTGGAAAATATTTCCGAATTATCTAATAAGGTCACTCAATTGTTAACTGGGGAAGTTCCTCCCAAATCTGATCAACCCACCATAGTAAATACAGGTAGTGAGGAAGCGCCTCCCAAGGGAGAAGTTAATAGAATAACCGTTGCTGCTCAAACTATCTCTGCCCCATTGGACAACGAGTCTGAACGCCGCACATCGTTGAACAATGTACGTGCTGAATTATCTTCCTTGCCATTGAAACCTTTACCTACTACGTCACCCGGGTTTAGCAGCTTGCCTCATCCATTGGCAATGTTGCTAAGAGGTATCTCTAAGTTTTCGGTCAACACCACCAGTGAAGTTATTTCTTTCTTAAGGTTTTTAGTTGAATTTCAGGATCATGCCCTCGTATTTTCGCTTTCCCCTTGTCAAATTTTACAAATAATCTATCCTTATGCTATTGGTGTTCTCTCAGATAAAATAGTAAGAGCCATAGCTGAACAGTCATCTATCGAAGATTTCCATGCACATCTGCTTGCAAATTTTATTCCTGCCCGCGCGAGGTCATCTCTTATTCAGAAATACTATTATCGGGTACAGCGCTTGGATGAAAACCTGGCAGACT
This sequence comes from Anabrus simplex, assembly GCF_040414725.1. Taxonomy (NCBI): domain Eukaryota; kingdom Metazoa; phylum Arthropoda; class Insecta; order Orthoptera; family Tettigoniidae; genus Anabrus; species Anabrus simplex. The sequence continues at coordinate 169,362,325 of NC_090269.1, read as the reverse complement.
TCATCCAAGGTATTAAGTTTTATACTAGGGTGTTTGCTCTCCACTTCCCTGAGGATCAGATCGTGCAAGCTATTGTCGAAGGGATTTCACCACCCTACAGGTCATATTTGTGTTTCGCGGCGTGCCCGCAAACCTTCTCTGAACTGGAAGCATTAGCCGTCTCTGCGGAAGGAGTTAGGTATGCCGATTCCTTGCGCGTGGCAAAAGAACCCCCGCCTTCTTTTAGTAATACTCGGCCTCCACCTCGCCGATCAGTCACCCCTCGTAAATGTTATGCTTGCGGGTCGCCTGACCATCTGCGCAATAAGTGTCTCTGATCAAGTCTAGTAGGGCAAATAATGGAGCTGGTTCATCACAAGGCTGTTTTAAGTGTGGGGCATTCTCACATATCGCCAAAAATTGCCCAAACTCAAATAGCACCCCCTCCTGCTCAACTTCTGGTGCAAATTCCACCTATGCCAATAATAAAAAGTGACTAGTGGCTTCGGCTGAGTCGACTAATCCCTCTTCCCGAGACTCAGCCCCTGGTAAGCAGATCGAAAATTCAGGGAACGTTCAATCTGCCAATCTGTCCTTTGAATGCCCCAAAGAGTGTCTTAGGATTGCGGCGGATACCCCCGCACCTGTTCCTTTTCTTAAGATTGAGGTAAATAACGAGCCTATAACGGCTCTATTAGATTCAGGCAGTGTTTGTTCCATTATTTCGGCTGAATGGTAGTCGAAATTGAAATCTGTTTGTAAACTACCTGACTATGTCTCATCTCCTATTCAATATGTCTCGGCTAATTCATCTCCATTAGAAATTCTAGGTTCCTTACTGGTCAAAATTCGTATTTTTAAATTTACATGGAAAATTAAACTGTTTGTGGCTAAGCACTTGTCTTGCCCCATCATACTGGGAGCGGACTTTATTTCTCACACTGGTCTTGTGCTCGATCTCCAGTCTAGGTCGTGCACATTCAAATTTGCTTCTAGTTATAAAATCCCACTATTAAAGTGTAATTCTGTGTCATGTTCATCTATTTCGCCTACCCAGGATGAGATGTTGTTAGACCTTAGACATCTACCTGAGGAGCAGGCTGATAGTATTCGTAAATTATGTCAGTCGTTTCCCGAGGTGTTCTCTGATACTCTTGGTGTAACTGACCTTATTGAATACAAAATTGAGGTCACGGATTCGATTCCTGTCCGTTTTCCACCGTATAGGCTATCTCCACCTAAAATGAAGGCTCTGAAAGAAATCATCGATCAGATGTTGAAGGATGGTATTATTAGGCCCTCTAAGTCAGCGTATTCTTCGCCTATTTTTCTAGTCCCGAAACCCCAAGGAGGCTTCAGGCCTGTCATTGATTACAGGGCTCTCAATCGGAAGGTGGTGTTGCAATCTGTGCCCCTTCCCGACCTTCATTCTTGCTTTTCATGGTTTCGTAAGGCCAAGTTCTTTACCATCTTGGACTTGAATCAGGCCTATAATCAAATTCCCCTTGCCGAAGAGTCTAAACACCTTACAGCGTTTGCCACGGACTGGAATTTATACGAATACAACCGCGTGCCTTTCGGGCTCCCCACGGGAGCAGCTGTACTCACTAGGCTACTAGATAGGGTCTTCTCCGACATCAAATTTGAGTACTTATATCACTATTTGGATGATGTCGTCGTATTTTCAGAGACTTTTGAAGAACATCTAGATCATCTGCGAGAAGTTCTCGATCGCCTTCGTAAGGCTGGGTTAACTGTTAAGTTGTCCAAGGTTGCCTTTGCTAAGCCCTCAATGTCATTCCTAGGGCATATTGTGTCACCCGATGGTGTAGCAGTCGATCATTCTAGAACACAGGCCATCCGTGATTTTAAACCTCCCAAGGACATTAAAGGCATCGCCAGGTTTATTGGTATGGTGAATTTCTTCAGAAAATTCATTCCTAACTTTGCTAATAGAGCGGCGCCCTTAAACCTTCTTCGTAGGAAAGGCATCAAATTCGAGTGGGGACCTTCTCAACAAGCCGCTTTCGAAGATCTTAAATTAGCTCTCTGTAATGCCCCTGTACTTGCTATGCCTGATTTCTCGAAGAAATTCATCGTCCAAACGGACGCGTCGTCGTCAGCTGTAGCTGCAGTCCTTCTTCAAGAGACCGAACTAGGGAGGCGTCCCATCGCCTATGCATCTAGGACTCTATCGGCTCAAGAAGCCAAGTATTCCATCTATGAGCTCGAAGGGTTGGCAGTCTTATTCGCCTTAGAAAAGTTCCGTCTCTATCTGGAACATGTCAAATTCGACCTGGAGACAGATAACCAAGCCTTAAGCTGGGTCTTAGGTAGACCGCGTCGTACTGGTCGTATAGCCCGTTGGGCCATCCGTATTTCCGCCTTCCAATTCGATGTCAGGCATATCAGAGGTACCGAAAATGTTGTGGCTGATGGACTCAGCCGTATGTTTTCAAACGAGGTCGAGACCCATGAACCGGTCGACAGTTCATCACCTTCCGAGTCCATACTATCCGAGGTTAATGCCATCCTAACCGATGCTCCCATGCTCTTTAAGGATATCGAGAAATACCAACGTGAAGATCCTACGCTGGCTCCGATAATGGAAACCCTTTCTTCTGGGGAACATGTCGTCCCTTATGTTCTGAGGAATGGTGTTTTATGTTGCCCTTCGAGGCATGACAAGATGATGAAAGTTGTCGTTCCAGCTGTTCTTGTGCCTATGATCTTCAAATACTATCATGAGACCCCATTGGGAGGGCATCTTGGAATCGTTAAAACCCGTGAAAAGATTCGTGAAAGGTTCATCTGGAAAGGTATGGACGGTGACATTCGGGAACTTGTAAAAGTTTGTAAATCTTGTTTGCTCAGTAAACCCACCATGTCCACCAAGGTAGGCCTTTTGTCTTCGCATCAAGCGTCACGCCCCATGGAACGCCTGTATATTGATTATGTAGGACCCTTCCCCCAGTCAAAGGGTAATGCCAACAAGTTCATCTTTGTGTGTGTAGATGGTTTTACAAGATTTTCCTGGTTATTTCCGACTAAGCTGGCTACCGCTCAGTCAACTATTACTTGCCTAAATTCTATTTTTGCTTCTTTTGGTCCGTGCCAATACATTGCATCTGATAATGCTAAGGCTTTTACATCTAATTTATTTCGTAAATTCTGTTTTGACTTGTCTATTTCTCATGTAACTACTTCCGCTTATTACCCTCAACCATCTCTGGCTGAACGGGTTAACCGTAATCTCAGGTCCGCACTTATTGCCTATCATCATGAAGATCATTCTAGGTGGGACACGTCCCTGCATTGGTTAGCTTTTGCTTTGAATTCGGCGGTTCATGAATCACACAAATTTACTCCAGCTTCTTTGATGTTTAACTTCGTTCCCAACACGCCGCTCTCTAACCTCTGGTCTCTGAATGACATTCTGCCCGAGACAATAGATCCGGACAACATTAAAGATCTTTGGAAGAAGGCTAAAGCTAATCTTAAAGTATCTCATGAAAAGGTTAGGCAAAGGTATGATCGTGGACGGAGACCCACCACTTTGAAGGTAGGTGACCAGGTTATGGTCAAAATTTTGTTCCCGCGGGCAAGCTTGCCCCCAGATTTCATGGGCCTTGTATCATTCTCGATTTTCTTACGCCGGTTACCTTATTGCTAAGTAATCCAGCCACCGAGAGGATATTTAGAGTTCACCTGTCCCAGGTGAAACCGGTGTAACTTCTGTGTTAACTTGCTTCATATTATTTTGAAAGGATATGAAGGTTATATTTTTTTTGAGTTTCACTTTTAAGGCATTCTGCCCCTTCTGTAATATTTTGGTTTTAGATGTAAGCCTTGTGTAAAATCTGCCCCGACCCGTTAAACTGCCATCCTGTTCTTGCCACGGCCATTACCACGCTCCCGTCTCCTGCTCCACCTTACACTGTGGCTTCATAATAGTAAATGCCATGGATATCTACACGCCGCTGGCCCCTCAACCTCTCCACAAGCCTGTACCCTCAAAGAAGATGATAGTCCAACACAATTCTGCCGCCTAGCTTTAATGTTTCAGCGCCCCCGCAGCCGCGCAGCGCCGTGCAGCGACTGGGGAGGGGGACATGTGCACGGCGAGCCGGAGCTCTCCTCCCGGCCAAGGCTGATGTGCGGCGCACGACCTGCTACATGCCCGCAGTCTGTATCTGTTCACCGCGGGCACGGCGTACTTCAACACCTCTGCTCCCCTCATAGTGCGGGCGAGCGGTATCTCAGGGTACTTGAGGGGTCCGAGCGGCCTCCGTTGGACGCAAGCTGCAACGGCCGGTCTGGCCATCCGACTCAATCTACATCAACTACATGGACAGTCACCATAAGCAATAACTACACTTGGGAATTCAACAACAATTTTTGGTGGACATTGCAAAATTTTTCTTCACCTTTAAGTATTAAAAGTTTATCTTCAGAAATTCCAATTCTACAAACATAAAGACTTTCATTCACCTGCAACAACAACATTTTGAAACTGAATTAAGAAATCTTGTAAACGCTTCGGCTATCTATCTTCATATCAACATCATTACTTGGACTTTGTTTCAAACTGACTTCATGCGTCATCCCTGGAGGAACTTTTGGGGGGGGAGGTCTGTACCGGGCGGTACACCTCCACGCCGCTAATTTAAAATGTGCGCCAGTTGAAACTCCTCTGCTGGAGGAAGTCTGAACTTTATCTACTCTATTAATTCTCTACTTTCTCAGAAGATGTCACCACATGGAAAATTTTGAGTTTTGAACTGTGTCACTTTTGATGTGTTTTTGTTTCGCTTGAGGTAAGAAGTGTGAACTTCCTCTTCTAGAGGACACTACTGAAGATCTACAATAGTGCAACCTAGTGCGGAGTCAAAGAACTATTTTGTTGGAGAAAATTTAATTTCAAGAGTTTGTTCTTTGTTAAATTTCTTTCTGTCATTGTTTAAGTTGGCAATAATTACCCCTTTCTTCCCCTTGTTTTGAATGTATCCAATCACGAATTTCTTCTATTAATTTCTGACCTATCATGGGCATCTTCTCCCAACTTGAATATATTTCTGTACCCTAGCCAATAAAATCCTTGTGGGAGGGTGTTTTCTTTCCCCTAACGCCTAGAACTTTCTGCGAGAGTATTTAAACTGCTGATTTTAGGCTCTCCGGGCCACTTCTGTTCCATCTTTCAGTGTATTAAGTACATAGCAGGAGGCGGGAAGCGCCTCTTTCTTCTTCAGCCGTTCAACACCAGGTAATGGCCTATTAATAACTTCTTTTCTGGCTAGGTCGGCAGTTTAACACTCGCGGCGGGTTCGAAGCATTTCCAGCATGTAACCTTTTCCTAAAATGTAATTACTCTTATCATCTTTTTCTTGTAAAGCTACATATTGGGATAGAGAGTGCTAACCCTCTCGAGCTCCCACTCACATTTGTTTTGAGGTGAACTTATTTTTCCCTACCTATTCTTCGTTAACGTAATGTAAATTGGTTCTTTTTAAGTCACCTCTGTAGTATGGGAGTAGCCCTTGTATTAACGGCCTAGTGCCAAGTAGGTCTTAAGCAAATGTATTGGGAGTGCAGTTCGCCTCCTCTCAATTTGTTACTTTAAAGGTCATGTAATTAACCTTTTCATTTAATAGACCTCAGTAGGTTGGGTATGTTACCCCTGTGTCCATGTCCTGAGAGGACAACTTGAAGGTGGAGTTTGGTGAATGTTTAAGAGCGTGTGGCTCTTTGAGTGTTGTATGCCTCGAGGAGGCTTTTCCTGTGTAATGTGGAGCAAGTGCTCCTGAGCATGAATGGGGTTTTCTGCCCCTTTGTTGATTTCTGTATATTGTAAGGTTGGGCTTCTAGCTCAAGAATCGTATGGGCGGCTCTCGGAGCCCAAATTCTGTAGTCCCTGTAATTGTACATTTCAAATTGTGTTTCGGCTACTAAGTACCTGTTCTATGTGTTGTTACTTAATTTTGAAAAGAAAATATAACCTGGTTAAATTTTACTTAGTTTCTCTTCCGTAGCTTGAGACCCGTTCACACCCGCACCTTCTTTCACCTCTATCTACCACCAAAATACGGTAACAATAATAATAATAATAATAATAATAATAATAATAATAATAATTGTACCGAGTGGTACACCTCCACGCCGCTAATTCAAACTTTGCGCCAGTTGAAACTCCTCTACTGGAGGAAGTCTGAACTTTATCTACTGTGTTAATTTTCAAGTTTCTCAGAAGATGTCACTACTTGTAAATTTTGAAGTTTCTGAACTGGGTCGTTTTCGATGTATTTTTCTTTTGTCTGTAGTAAAAAGTGTGGACATTCTCTTCCAGATGGCACTACCGAAGAACTACAATTGTGCACCCTAGTGCGAAGTGAAAGAACTATGTTTTTGGAGAAATTTTGAATTCATAAGTTTGTTCTTTGTTAAATTTCTTTCAGTTATTGTTTAAGTTGGCAATATTAACCCTTTCTTTGGGCCAGTTTTGAAACTGGCCAATCATAATTTTATGTAATTAATTTTCCACCAATAAGGTGTTTCTTCCTCATCTAGTGTAGGGGTTTTCGTGGTTAGCCAATAAAATTCTTGTGGGATGATGTTCTCATTCCTGAAACGCCTCAAACTTTCCCCGAGGGTATATAAACTGCTGATTTTCGGGTCTCCGCGCCACTTCAGTAACACCTATCTTTGTGTAAAGTACGTAGCAGGGGGCGGGAAGCGCCTCTTTCGTCGGGCAGCAGTCCAACCACCAGGTAATGGCCGTTTAATAACTTCTTTTCTTGCTAGCTCAGCAGTTTAACTCTCGGGACAGGTCCGAAGACTTTCTACCATGTAACTTTCCTTTAAAATGTAAAGACACTTGGTATCAATTCCATCTTTTTTAAACTACATATTGGGATAGAGTGTGCTTAACCCTCTCGAGCTCCCACTCATTTTGCGTTGAGGTGAACTTATTTTCACAACCGTTTCTTCCTTAATGTAATGTAAATTATCTCCTTCTATAAGTCCCCTCTTTAATATGGGATTAGCCCTTGCATTAGAGGCCTAGCACCAAGTAGGTTTTAAATAAAGTATATTAGGAGTGGAAAAACGAATCCTCCTCTCAAGTTGGTATTTTAGTGGCCGGTAATATTTCTGTTTCTTCTCTGAATAGGCCTCAGTTGGTTGGGTATTTTTACCCCTGTGTATGTGTCCTTGGAGGACAGCTTGAAAGTGGAGTTTGGTGTGGCCTTTGATAGGCTGGACCTTAAGAGCGGGTCGCTCTTTCTTAAAATTTATTTCTGCGTGCCTCGGGGAGGCTTTACTGTGTAATTGGGAGCAAGAGCTCCTGGGCATGATTGGGGTCTTCTGCCCCTTGGTTGAATCTTGTATAGCGTAAGGTTGAGCTTATTGCTCAAGAATTACTTGTCTGGCTCTCGGAGCCCAAATCCTGTAACACTGTAATTGTACATTTTTGCTTGGTTGCTTTGCTACTCTGCACCTGCCACTCTTGTTGTTTCTTGATTTTCCAGAGAAAATATAACCTTGTTAAATTTTATCTTAACTTTAATTTCGTATTTTGAGACCTGTTCATCCCCGCACCTTCTTTCACCTCTGCTAATCCACCAAACCACGGTAACAAGTGGTAGCAGAGCGTGGTTGAATGGTTGAATTTAGCCCCTTTTGACGGCTAAACATTGCCTTGTTTTCGAACTCTATCAATTTTCTCAGTTGCTGGAGTTTTTTTGATTTTTCCGTTTGTTTTCAAAATTGCTTTGTCATCATGCCCGGCCCTCGCGATATTCTGCATCTTAACTATTTGCGCAAGGAGGAGTTGATCTATGAATTAACTATTAGAAACGTGCAATCTGGAGGCACGGTTGCGGTAGACACAAATAAGCTTAGAGAGTCTCTTGATTTGCCCATTTCCATCCCCACTTTGGGAGAGAAAGAAATTGACGACTCTCTCTCCATGATCACCGACAATACTACTGAGCTGGCATCTGTAATTACCTTTTTTGAAGAAAATGATCCTTCTCCAAATCAACTTAAACGTGTGCAAGCTAGATTGTTTCATTTTTACAATAGGGTCACTGATCTATTGTCTCTTAAGTTAAATGACAATCAAAGGAAGGAAGCTAGTGCAGTTCTCGAAAACCTTTCTGAATTGTCCAGTAAGGTTAGCCTTTTGTTAACTGAGGCAGTCCCCTCCAAAACCGACCAACCCACTCGGGTAAACGTTGTCAGCGAGGAGCATTCTCCCACGGGGGAAGAAAGTACAAAAACTGTAGAAGTCCGACAAGCTTCTGTTCCATTAGAAACTGAGTCCGTTCGTCGCACCTCCATTCCTCCCTTTGTGTTCAATAACGCACCTTCTGAATCTGCTTCTCCGCCACTTAGGCCCCTTCCTACTACGTCATCTGGCTTCAGCAGTTTGCCCCATCCTTTAGCAATGTTGCTCAGAGGTATTTCTAAGTTTTCTGTTAACTCTACCAGTGACGTTATTTCATTCTTAAGGTTTTTTGTTGAATTCCAAGATCATGCTCTTGTTTTTTCTCTTTCCTCGTGTCAAATTCTGCAAATTATTTATCCCTATTCAATTGGAGTTCTTTCTGACAAAATAGTTAGGGCAATTGCCGAACAATCATCTATCGAAGACTTCCACGCCCATCTGTTAGCTAATTTTATTTCGGCTCGAGGTAGGTCATCACTAATCCAGAAGTACTATTACCGAGTACAGCGGCTGGATGAAAATCTTGCAGACTTCATCCAAGATATTAAGTTCTATACTATAGTATTTGCACTCCATTTTCCAGAAGATCAAACTGTACAGGCTATTGTGGAAGGAATTTCCCCATCTTACAGGTCATATTTGTGCTTTGCGTCGCGTCCGCAAACTTTCACCGAGTTGGAAGCTATGGCTGTTTCATCCGAAGGGGTTAGATACGCCGACACCTTACGTGTCGCGAAAGAACCCCCTCCTTCTTCTAGTAATTTTCGGCCTCCACCTCGCGGAACCATAACTCCCCGCAAAGGTTATGCTTGTGGGTCATCCGACGATCTTCGGAACAAGTGTCCCTTGATTAAATACAATGGAACAAACAGGGGAGCACGGTCATCCCAAGGCTGTTTTAAATGCGGCGCTTTTCCCCATATCGCCAAGAATTGCCCGAATTCTAATAGCATTAACTCCTGCTCAACTTCGGGTGCAACTTCCACCAACAATCATAAGTGACTAGTGGCTTCGGCTGAGTCGGCTAATCCATCTTCCCGAGGCTCAGCCCCAAGTAAACCAGTCGAAATCTCAGGGAAAACTCAGTCTTCGAATTTACCTTTTGAAGGTCCCAAGTAATGTCTTAGGATTGTGGCGCATTCCCTCGCACCTGTACCATTTCTCAAAATTGAATTGAATAATGAGCCCGTAACTGCTCTTTTAGACTCAGGCAGTGTTGGTTCTATTATTTCGGCTGAATGGTATTCCAAATTAAAATCTGTGTGTAAACTTTCTGATTATTGTTCGTCTTTGGTTCAATGCGTTTCGGCAAACTCCTCTCCATTAGAAATTGTAGGTTTTCTGTATGCAAAAATTAGAATTGCCAAATTTACTTGGAAAGTTAAACTGTTTGTGGCTAACCACTTGTCTTGTCCCATTATACTAGGAGCGGATTTCATGTCACACACCGGTCTTGTGCTCGACAATCGCAGCAAGTCGTGCACTTTCCAATTTGTCAGTAATTTCAAAATCCCTTTGTTATCATGTAGTTCTGTATCATGTTCATCTATTTCGCCTACCCAGGATGAGGTGTTGTTAGATCTTAGACATCTACCTGAGGAGCAGACAGAGAGTATTCGTAAGTTGTGTCAGTCATTTCCACATGCTTTCTCTGATATTCTTGGCGTTACTGACCTCATTGAATACAAGATTGAGGTTACGGATTCGAATCCAGTCCGGTTTCCGCCTTATAGGCTGTCTCCACCTAAAATGAAGGCTCTGAAAGAAATCGTTGATCAGATGCTAAAAGATGGTATTATTCGACCCTCTAAGTCGGCATATTCTTCGCCTATTTTTCTAGTCCCGAAACCCCAAGGTGGCTTCAGGCCTGTGATTGATTATAGGGCTCTCAATCGGAAGGTGGTGTTAAATCTGTGCCCCTTCCCGACCTTCACTCTTGTTTTTCATGGTTTCGTAAAGCTAAGTTCTTTACCGTCTTAGATCTTAATCAGGCTTATAATCAGATACCGCTAGCAGAGGAATCTAAACACCTGACAGCTTTTGCCACAGATTGGAACTTGTAGGAATACAACCGCGTGCCTTTCGGGCTCCCCACGGGAGCAGCTGTGCTTACGAGACTGCTAGATAAGGTCTTCTGTGACATCAAATTTGAGTATTTATATCATTATCTGGATGATGTTGTCGTATTTTCTGAGACCTTTGAAGAACACCTAGATCATCTGAAAGAGGTCCTGAGTCGCCTTTGTAAGGCAGGGTTAACGGTGAAGTTGTCCAAGGTTGCCTTCGCTAAACCCTCCATGTCATTGCTAGGGCATATTGTGTCGCCCGATGGTGTCGCAATCGATCATTCTAGAACACAGGCCATCCGTGATTTGAAACCTCCCAAGGACATCAAATGTATTGCCAGGTTCATAGACATGGTGAACTTCTTCAGGAAATTTATTTCAAATTTCGCCAATAGAGCGGCGCCCTTGAACTTACTCCGCAGGAAAGGCGTCAAATTTTAGTGGGGGCCTTCTCAACAAGCCGCTTTCGAAGACCTCAAGTTAGCCCTTTGCAATGCCCCTGTCCTCGCTATGCCTGATTTCTCTAAGAAATTCATCGTCCAAACCGACGCGTCGTCGTCGGCGGTAGCCGCAGTCCTTCTTCAAGAGACTGAACTAGGGAGGCGACCCATCGCCTATGCATCGAGGACATTATCGGACCAAGAATCCAAGTATTCCGTCTATGAACTTGAAGGTTTAGCAGTCTTATTTGCTCTAGAAAAGTTCCGCCTCTATCTGGAACATTTCAAGTTCCACTTGGAAACAGATAACCAAGCCTTAAGCTGGGTCTTAGCTAGGCCGCGTCGTACGGGGCGTATAGCTCGCTGGGCCATCCGAATTTCTGCCTTCCAATTTTACGTTAGGCATATAAGAGGTACTGAAAATGTTGTGGCAGATGGACTAAGCCGTATGTTTGCCAATGACGTAGAGACCCCTGAACAGGTTGATCGTTCTTCCCCTCCCGAGTCGATACTACCTGAGGTTAATGCCATTCTGACTGATGCTCCCATGTTATTTAGGGATATTGAAAAATATCAACGTGTAGATCCAGTGCTGGCTCCCATTATGGAAACCCTTTCTTCTGGGGAACATGTCGTCCCTTATGTATTGAGGAATGGTGTTTTATGTTGCCCGTCGAGGCATGATAAGAAAATGAAAGTTGTGGTTCCAGCTGTTCTTGTACCGATGATCTTCAAGTACTACCATGAGACCCCATTAGGGGGGCATTTAGGCGTCTTCAAAACTCGAGAAAAGATCCGAGAAATGTTCATTTGGAAAGGTATGGACGGTGAAATTCGTGAATTGGAAAAATCCTGTATATCTTGTTGGCTTAGAAAACCCACCATGTCCACTAAGCAAGGGCTATTGTCTTCTCGTCAAGCGTCGCGCCCCACGGAACGCCTCTATATCGACTACGTAGGACCCTCCCCCCAATCAAAAGGGGAATGCCAACAAATTCATCCTTGTGTGTGTAGATGGTTTCACAAGATTTTCCTGGCTATTTCCGACTAAGCTGGCTTCCGCTCAGTCCACCATTTCTTGTTTAAATTCCATCTTCGCTTCTTTTGCTCCGTGTCAATATATTGTTTCTGATAATGCTAAAGCCTTTACCTCCAATCTCTTCCGTAAATTCTGTTTTGATCTGTCCATCTCACATGTAACTACTTCTGCATACTATCCTCAACCATCTCTGGCTGAGCGGGTCAATCGTAATCTGAGTTCGGCTCTTAGGGCTGGTTTACACGGGTAGAGTAGCGAGGCGAGTAGAGTAGTTAGTAGAGTAGCCACGTTACTCTACTCTACCGCTGTCTGGTAGAGTTGACACTCGTATCGTTCATACGGGGTAGAGTCATACAGTAGAGTAGAGTACAGTAGTAGCACCATGTCAAGACGTAAGCACATCGTAAGGAAGTGTTTAAAGACATTTACAAACATATTACTGCAAGAGGTTAGTGAAGCGTTAGAAGAAGAAGTAAATGAGGAAAAAAGATAATGGGTAAGAGGCTGGCTTAGTAGGAGAGATACACTCGGGGCATCGGCATTAATTCTGAGAGAACTTGGCAATTTGGAGAAATATGAGGGGACAAACTCGACACAGTTGGCCAAGAACATGAGGGATCGTCTCAGGAATCATTTTGTTAATGAAGGAGCAGTTCTCTGGCAGTACAAGCATGTGTTTTAATCCAAGAACACAAACGATTGAATTTTTATGACTTTATTAATTATTGTACAAAAAGTAACAACAGTGTAATCATCCCCTCAGGATTTTACTAGTCTTCGTCTGTGAATACTGTTGTGGTGATTTCTAAGATAAAACTATATGAACGAGCTCCAGTCTAATTATAGATCATAATTTTGGCGAAGGTTTTTGTTCCACGGTGAAGGGGTGAGGTACTCCTTTCCCCAGTTAGACTGTAGTGATGTTTCTAATTCCATTTTTTTGTATTTCAGCCAACCTAAATCTTATCCGAATGAAATTTTACAGAATTCATTTCAAAAGTTATAGAAAAAATACCCATTGGCCATCAGTGTGTCGTCTCAGAACCCACGAGTCTCAAAACTCACGAGTAGAATAATCGGTTGCATCATGAATAAATTTTTCGGTGTAAGTGTGTCGGATGGATAATCAATTGAATTATGTGAATAGATGAAAAATAGAAATATGCCTCTTTTTCTTTGCAATCCATGAAGTCCAATGCTGAAGACGGCACAAACACTCAGTTCCCGAGCCATAGGAATTAACAAATGAAAGTGAAAATCCCGGCCAGGAGTCGAACCTGGGACTCCCTGAACCCATTGGACCACAGGCCAGCATGCTAACCATGTATCCATGCAGCCGGACGACATAAAATTAAAGTAGGTATATTGCCTGTTGCTAGTTAAAATAAATTTTCAGTTGGTAGTAATTACCGGAGCTTAGTTCTATTATGAGGCCAGAAGACGGCATTTACATATATAAGAAACTTTATTTTACCGATATTAAATATTACGACTGTTAATTCACTCATTTAGTTTCATTAGAGATGAATTTGGTCATGAGTCTCATCGCAGGGAAATTAAATTACTTATCTCCATTCCCTTCAGAAAGTGGGCGAGTATGATGAACGGTCTCTGATACGCTTTCCGAAAATGATATGAACTCATGCTCCGCACGTATGACTGAGTCATGTACTCCCAGATGCCTTACTTAGCATAGATTAATATATTACATCACGCCCCCACGCGATTACACGAAACGCAATGTTATATACTCGTAGTATTGACTACTTGGGTCACCAAATTTATAAAATCATAAATTAAAATGTGTCAGAATTCTATCTAAAATATAGCGAAGTAGCCAATCGCTATCTTTGACGTTCTGTTGCTATATGACTTAAAAAAGACTCCACAGCGCTGATGTTGATGATATTTTATGATGGTGGTTCTTTCCCCAGCCAAGAAAATGTGGAAAGGTTCATTAAAAATCAATAAGTGATGAAAACAATGAAGGAAAAGGTGGTGGTGGTGATTACTGTTTTAAGAGGGAGTGCAACTGGGCAGCCATCCTTTATTAATACTAATCAGAGGGAAAAAATGGAAGGTGGCCCATACTTCGAGAAAATGAAGGTTTCGGGCAAAGAAAGACAAGGGCCTTTTCTAAAAAATGTAAGTACCCCTGGGGCCCCTTTTAGTCACCTCTTACGATAGGCAGAGGATACTGTGGATGTTACTCTGCCACCCCAACACACAGGGGTAAATAATGGTCGGTGAATGACACAGAGGTGTATTATTATTATTCGCTAGGGGCTTTACGTCGCGCCGACACAGACAAGTCTTATGGCGACGATGGAATAGGAAAGGTCTAGGAGTTGGAAGGAAGCGTCCGTGGCCTTAATTAAGGTACAGCCCCAGCATTTGCCTGGTGTGAAAATGGGAAACTACGGAAAACCATCTTCAGGGCTGCCGACAGTGGGATTCGAACCTACTATCTCCCGGATGCAACATTATTATTATTATTATTATTATTATTATTATTATTATTATTATTATTATTATTATTATCATCAAAACATTTTTCTGTGGTCTTAAATGTAATATAACGTATTTTTTCTTTTGATATAAATTTAATGTTAATGGTATCGAGGCCTCAGGAGAGGCCTGGTGAGTGAGTCACCGCGCACCTCACCCCTCCTGCCGTCATCGCAGGCACCTGCTATCCGGAGTCGTGAATTTTGAGACTCATTGGAATATTAATTTAGCTATTAGTTTGTAGTTGTGAGTTTTGATACCATTTGGTACTAATTTTCGCACGTGAGTTTTGAGACGTAACCGGCCATAAGTACACTGTAAATTACGCTGGCGTAGGCCTAATTTGCAGTAGCTTCTTCGCCATAAATATTCCAATTATTGATCTATTTAATTTTTTTTGTTCGTTGCTTGTACGGCCCAGGTGTAGAGCTTAAGCTTCTAGATCTGACACTGTACTGTAAACAATAATTATTTTGGATATTCCAAACAACCTATGGAAACTATTCAATTTGTTGTGGAAATTACTGTTATTGCTGAAAATTAACGGCAGTGGCAAGTGATATGTAAAAGATCCCTATGTATGTTATTAATATGATTAATGTACACAGTCCTGCACCATTGTATTGCCTAACTTGTCGAGACACATGATGAACACGCTGTGTAACACTGAAACTTGAGAAATCTTCATATTAAGTGAAAATCCAGCTGACACTTGGATCTTCGTATTTTCATGAGTTCTTGATTGTATGTACATCGTAAATTTTTTTATTTTCTGTTTCAGTTCCGTTAACCCAAAACCCTCTTTACCCTTTTCGCAATCAAGTCCTCTTCCGCCGCCCGTCTCATATTCTTATATCTATAAGTAACGCTGTTTATGTTCCATGAACATTCTTTTTCGCTGTAGAGCTCCACAAATTTGCAAGTTTCTTCTTCCGTCCACTTCATTTTGCCGCCAAATAAACGCTCAACGTAATACCACCGTCTGCACACACATGCAAATACAGCAGTCGAATGACGCGGCAGCTGAAAAATCGAGCGTCCTTGGACTTCTCCGCCAGCTCACGGAGCTCGGTTCCGGTGGAGGGGGAAGGATAGTGGTAGAGTTACTTTACCGCAGCGGAAACCCACTCTACTCTACTGCCTGCTAACTACTCTACTCTACTTGCTACTATCCCGGTCGTTTACACGATGCTAGTAGCTCTACTATCCACTCTACTCGCCTCGCTACTCTACCCGTGTAAACCAGCCCTTATTGCCTATCATCATGACGATCACTCCAGGTGGGACACGTCCCTGCATTGGTTAGCCTTCGCTTTGAATTCTGCGGTTCATGAATCTCATAAATTCACTCCAGCGTCATTGATGTTTAAGTTTGTTACCAACATGCCGCTCTCTAACCTTTGGTCTCTTAGTGATATTCTACCAGAGACAGTAGGTCCAGATAATATTAGAGATCTATGGAAGAAGCCTAAGGCCAATCTTAAAATTTCTCATGTAAAGGCTAGGGAAAGATATGATCGTGGACGGAGGCCCACCAATTTAAAGGTAGGAGACGAAGTAATGGTCAAAATCTTTGTTCCCGCGGGCAGATTTCATGGGCCGTGTATCATTTTAGATTTCCTGACTCCTGTTACATTACTAGTGAGTAATCCAGCCACCGAGAGGATCTTTAGGGTCCATATTTCTCAGATTAAGCCTAAGTAAAACTCTTGTTAACTTAGTCATTAACATTTTGATGGAACTCGGAAGGTTATATTTTTTCTTTTGGTAAATCTTAGGCCTTCTGCTCCTTTTTTTTAATGTCTCCTTTATATATGCATGTGTGACCGTCCCCGATGGGTACTCTGCTGTACTTTTCCGAGCGGCCATTACCAAGCTCCCGTCTCCTGCTGAACCACACCAGTGGCAATAAAAATAAAAGTTTCTACGCCGCTGACCCTTCAGCCTCTCCACCAAGATAGTACCCTAAAGCAAATTTCCAACAAAAATTCTGCCGCCGAGATCTTACTGTTGCAGTGCCCCCGCAGCCGTGCGGCGCGTACCGCCACTGAAGTGGGGTACGGGTCCACTCCACTCCAGTGATGTCAACCGGTGTACGGCGCGCCGGAGTCCTCCTTCCGGCAAAGGCTGATGTGCGGCGCACCACCCGCAAGCTACTCGAGGGCTGTAAGCAAACTTCGCATCTGCGGCGTGCTTCACCACGACTACCCCTCTCACAGTGCGGGAGAGCGGTATCTCAGGGTGCTTGAGGGGTCCGGCGACCTCAACTGGACATCGACAGCGGCGGCTGGTCTGGCCGTCAGAATTATCAACATGTACCTTGCTGGTTGCGGCAACAAAGAAAATCTAAAGTTGGTGTTCAAATAATTTCTACAAATCTACTTAAAAAAACTGTGACAATTTTCCTTTTGGTAACATCGTCAAAATTCTTCTACAAATCTATTTCAACCATTAATACCTCTTCCATGAACCTTCAACAAATCTATTGGCAAGGAATCAGAAAATTTTGATTAATTCTTGATCAAACACAAAAGACTTTGAAATTTTTTCTTTCTTCAAGATTCATCTGCTATTCAGCAAAAAGGACTTTTTCATCTATTAATGTTCCGTCAATATTTTCTCATCCATCTAATTATAAGGAAGCTGGAATTCAATTAATTTTTAAATTCTCAAATATGGAATTTTTTAACCTTGTTAAAGAACTTCTCCTGTGTCACCCTTTGGAAGGACTTTTTTTTTTGGGGGGGGGGGGAAGGTCTCTACCGGTTCGTACACCTCTACGCTGCAAATTTGAATTTTCCGCCTTAAAGTACCTCTCTACAGGAGAAACCCTGAACTGTAACAACTGAATCAACTCTACTGTTTATCAGAAGATGTCACTGGGTGTTTTTGATTTGCTTTTGTTGATCAAGAAGTGTGGACATTCTCTAACAGATGTCTCTACTAAAAAACTATGATAATGCACTCTGGTGCGAAGGAATGAACTTTATTGGAGAAATTTTGTATTCATAAGTTTTGTCTTTACTAAATTTTGTTCTTTCATTTGGGGGTTGGCAATATTAAGCTTTCTTTCCGCCTGTTTTGAATTTAACCAATCCTAAATTTCTGTAATTAATTTCCCACCAATAAGGTGTTTCTTCATCGATTTGTGTGTAACTTTTGTTGTTAGCCAATAAACGTTTGTGGGCGGTTCTTAATCATTCATGAAAGGTCTCAAATTTTCCGCGAGGGTATAAAAACTGCTGATTTTCTTGTCTCCGCGCCACTCGAACCACATCTAGCTCTGTGTGTGAATATGTAGCAGGGAGCGGGAAGCGCCCTTTCTTCTGGCAGCTGTTCTTCAACAAGGTAATGGCCGTTTAACATCTTTATTTCTTGCCAGCTCAGCAGTTTATCTCTCGGGGCAGGTCCGAAAACTTTAATATGTAAACTATCCTTTGAAACATGTAAATCTTTCCGGTCTTTTCATATAATTTTAACTGTAAATCGGGGATAGAGAGTGCCTTACCCTCTCGAGCTCCACTTCATCTTGAATTTGAGGTGACTAGGTTTTTGTAACCGTTCTTCTATTCCTTCTTAATATGTTAAATTTATTCTGTATTCGTGTGACCTCCATAGTATGGGAATAGCCCCTGCTTATCGGCCTAGCGCCACTTAGGTTTTAACAATCTGCATGTAGGAGTGCAAGGTTACGCCTCCACTCATCTTGGTATTGTGGGGCCATTTCATTAATCTGTTCTTTTCCACTAAGGCCCAGTAGATTGGGTAGGAGATACCCCTGTTTATATTCGTAAGTTGTGCTTTGATGGCAGTGAATTCTGAAGTCTAGGTAATGCCTTTAATAGGCTTGAAAAATTGAGAGCGGCTTAGCTCTTTTCTCTTGTGGTAAACGTGCTTCAGAGAGGTTTGAGTTTTAAAGGTGGAAGCAAACGCTCCATTGTATTGAGGGAATTTCTGCCCTTTGGTAAGATGTCGATTGTGAGCTGAGTGCTCGGGAATTGTAAAAATTAGGGCTTGTGGCCCAGATTGTGAAAGTCTATCTAAATCTTGGCTTTCTTGATCTTGTACCTGATTTAACTTGTTGTTATTTGTTGTTTGTTCAAAGTCTATATCAATCTGTTAAGTTTGGCTGTTCTGAAAATATAACATTTATTTAAATTTTAATTCATCTTTCGAACTTGTAGTTAGACCCATACCAGCCCGCACCTTCTTTTCACCTCTGCTGATCCACCAAAACCTCGGAACAATTACTACCCAGAAAGTTTTCTCTGCCGCTCAACCTGGACTTTCCCACGACTTCTCCTTGGATTCAACACTTATTTATTTCGCTCTGCTTCATTCATGAACGTACAAAATCTCTGTATGCATCATTTCTTGTTTTGAGCCATTT
This sequence comes from Anabrus simplex, assembly GCF_040414725.1. Lineage (NCBI taxonomy): Eukaryota > Metazoa > Arthropoda > Insecta > Orthoptera > Tettigoniidae > Anabrus > Anabrus simplex. The sequence goes on along the minus strand of NC_090269.1, from coordinate 169,343,679 downwards.
CTGATACGCCTTCTTTTCACGTTTATAAGCTGCTCTCGGTTCGCCATTCCACCAAGATGTTAGCTTTATCCCAACTTTACACTCAGTTGTTTCTAGGCATTCCCTTCTTCTTTCATGTATATCGTCCCCTAATGCGACCCATTATTTTTTATATCCTGAACCTGATTAAAAACTGACGTATTAAAAGATTGAAATACACCAGGCCAAGGATATTCAATTATTTACCCTGGGGTCCGGAATGATGGTCTTCTTTTTAAGAATTAAGTAGTTCAACAAATTTGAAGACATTTCTCAGGCTGTCCCGCCTCCACTTTGTCCAGCACAAATCTCACACGGTGACCGGGATTTGAACCACGGAACCCAGCGGTGCGAGGCCTGCGCGCTGCCGTATAAGCCACAGAGGCTTATTGAATAATAATAAAGAATGTTATTGTTCTTACATCTCACTTACTACTTCTACAGTTTACGGAGATGCCAAGATGCCGGTATTTTGTCCCGCAGGAGTTCTTTTAAGTGCCAGTAAATCTACCGGTACGAGGTTGACGTATTTGAGGAAATTAATGGTACGAATACTGTACCGGGCGGTACACCTCCACGCCGCTAATTTAAAATGTGCGCCAGTTGAAACTCCTCTGCTGGAGGAAGTCTGAACTTTATTGACGGTATTAATTTTTTACTTTCTCAGAAGATGTCACTACCTGTAAATTTTGGAGTTTTAGAACTGTGTCATTTTTGATGTGTTTTTGTTTTGCTTGAAGTAAGAAGGGTGAACTTTCTCTTCTAGAGGACACTACTGAAGAACTACAATAGTGCACCCTAGTGCGAAGAAAAAGAACTGTTCTTTGGAGAAAATTTTATTTCAAAAGTTTGTTCTTTGTTAAATTTATTTCAGTCATTGGTTAAGTTGGCAATATTACCCCTTTCTTTCCCCTTGTTTTAAATCTAGCCAATCCCTAATTTCTGAAATTAATTTTCCACCAATAATGTGTTTCTTCTTCATTTTGTGTAGGGGGTTCTCTTTATTCTCCAATAAAGTGATTGTGGGCGGGTGTTCTCATTCCCCTAACGCCTAGAACCTTCCGCGAGAGTATATAAACTGCTGATTTTTGGGTCTCTGAGCCACTTTTGTTCCATCTTTCGGTGTGTAAAGTACATAGCAGGGGGCGGGAAGCGCCTCTGTCTTCTCCAGCCGTTCAACAACCAGGTAATGGCCTCTTAATAACTTCTTTTCTTGCTAGGTCGGCAGTTCGACTCTCGGGGCGGGTTCGAAGCGTTTCCCCCATGTAACCTTTTCCTAAAATGTAACTACTCTTTTCATCTATTCTCTTTTAAAGCTACATATTGGGATAGAGAGTGCTAACCCTCTCGAGCTCCCGCTCATATTGTTGTGAGGTGAACTTAGTCTTCACAACCTATTCTTCCTTGACGTAATGTAAATTGTTTCTTTTGAGTCACCTCTTTAGTATGGGATTAGCCCTTGTATTAACGGCCTAGTGCCAAGTAGGTCTTAAACAAAGTGTATTAGGAGTGCATGTTCGCCTCCTCTCAAATTGTTAGTTTAGAGGTCATGTAATCAACCTTTTTTTTTTCTCTTGGTTTTATTTAAAAGACCTCAGTAGGTTGGGTATTTTACCCCTGTGTATATGTCCTTAGAGGACAGCTTGAAGGTGGAGTTTGGTGTGGCCTGTGATTGGCTTAAACTTTGAGAGCAGATTGTTCTTTTGGAATTTGACTTTTGTATGCCTCGAGGAGGCTTTTCTGTGTATAGAGGAGCTAGTGCTCCTGAACATGAATGGGGTTTTCTGCCCCTCTGGTAAAACTTATTTTGAAGTAAGGTTGGGCTGATTGCCCAAACATTGTAAAGTCAGGGCGCGAAGCCCAAATCCTGTAAATATTGTAACTACCCTTTGACTTGCTACTTTGTACCTGCCATGCTTGTTATTTCTTTATTTTTGAAAAGAAAATATAACCTTGTTAAATTTTACATTAACTTTGATTCCGTAGTTTGAGACCCGTTCACGCCCGCACCTTCTTTCACCTCTACCTACCACTAAAATACGGTAACAAGTGGTAGCAGAGCGTGGTTGAATGGGTCTCAATTTAGCCCCTTTTGACGGCTAAACATTGTTTTGTTCCGAAGTCTAACAATTTTCTCAGTTGCTGGAATTTTTTTTTGAGTTTTTTAAAATTGTTCTGCCATCATGCCCGGACCTCGCGATGTTCTCCATCTTAACTATTTGCGCAAAGAGGAGTTGATCTATGAGTTAACTATCAGAAATGTGCAATCTGGAGGCACGGTTGCAGTAGACACAAATAAGCTTAGAGAGTCCCTTGATTTGCCCATTTCCATCCCCACTTTGGGAGAGAAAGAAGTTGACGACTCTCTTTCCACGATCGTCGAGAATATTACTGGGTTAGCTTCCGTAGTTAGTTTTTTTGATGAAAATGATCCTTCTCCTAATCAAATTAAGCGTGTGCAAGCCAGGCTATATCACTTTTCAAATAGGGTTAACGATCTGTTGTCTGTGAAGTTGAATGACGTTCAGAGGAAGGAAGCTAGTACGCTGCTTGAAAATATTTCTGAATTATCTGGCAAGGTCACTCAATTGTTAACTGGGGAGGTTCCTCCCAAAAGCGATCTACCCACCACAGTGAATGCAGGTAGTGAGGAAGCGCCTCCCAAGGGAGAAGTCAATAGGATAACCGTTGCTGCTCAAACTATCCCTGCCCCATTGGACAACGAATCTGAACGTCGTGCATCGTTGAGTAACATCCGTTCTGAATTAACTTCCTTGCCATTGAAACCTTTGCCTACTATGTCACCCGGGTTCAGCAGCTTGCCTCATCCATTGGCAATGTTGCTCAGAGGTATATCTAAGTTTTCCGTTAATACCACCAGTGACGTAATTTCATTTTTAAGATTTCTAGTTGAATTTCAGGATCATGCTCTTGTGTTTTCTCTTTCTCCATGTCAAATTTTGCAAATCATCTATCCTTATGCAATTGGTATTCTCTCTGACAAAATAGTAAGAGCCATAGCTGAACAGTCATCTATTGAAGATTTTCATGCACACTTGCTTGCAAATTTTATTCCCGCCCGCGCGAGGTCATCTCTGATTCAGAAGTACTATTACCGTGTACAACGCTTGGATGAAAACTTGGCTGATTTCATACAGGACATTAAGTTTTATACTAGGGTGTTTGCTCTTCATTTCCCTGAGGATCAGATTGTACAAGCTATTGTGGAAGGGATCTCACCACCCTACAGGTCATATTTGTGTTTCGCGGCGTGCCCGCAATCTTTCTCTGAACTTGAAGCATTGGCCGTCTCAGCGGAAGGAGTTAGATACGCTGATTCTTTGCGTGTAGCGAAAGAACCCCCGCCTTCCTTTAGTAATACTCGGCCTCCACCTCGCCGATCAGTCACCCCTCGTAAATGTTATGCTTGTGGGTCGCCTGACCACCTGCGCAATAAGTGTCCACTGATCAAGTCGAGTGGGACAAGTAATGGGGCTGGTTCATCACAAGGCTGTTTTAAATGTGGGGCTTTCTCACATATCGCCAAGAATTGCCCAAATTCGAATAGCAACCCCTCCTGCTCAACTTCTGGTGCAAATTCCACCTATGCCAATAATAAAAAGTGACTAGTGGCTTCGGCTGAGTCGACTAATCCATCTTCCCGAGACTCAGCCCCTAGTAAACAGGTTGTAAATTCAGGGAACGAGCAATTTTCAAATTCATCTTTTGAATGCCCCAAAGAGTGTCTTAGGATTGCGGCGGATTACCCCGCACCTATTCCTTTTCTTAAGATTGAGTTAAATAATGAGCCTATAACCGCTCTATTAGATTCAGGCAGTGTCTGTTCGATTATTTCGGCTGAATGGTATTCTAAATTGAAATCTGTTTGTAAACTACCTGACTATGTCTCCTCTCCTGTTCTATATGTTTCGGCTAATTCATCTCCATTAGAAATTCTAGGTTCCTTACTGGTCAAAATTCGTATTTTTAAATTTACATGGAAAACCAAACTGTTTGTGGCTAAGCACTTGTCTTGCCCCATTATATTGGGAGCGGACTTTATTTCTCACACTGGTCTTGTGCTCGATCTGCAGAGTAAGTCGTGCACATTCAAATTTGCGTTCAATTGTAAAATTCCATTGTTAAAGTGTAATTCTGTATCATGCTCATCTATTTCGCCTACCCAGGATGAGATGTTGTTAGACCTTAGACATCTACCTGAGGAGCAGGCTGATAGTATTCGTAAATTATGTCAGTCGTTTCCAGAGGTGTTCTCTGATACTCTTGGTGTTACTGACCTTATTGAATACAAAATTGAGGTCACGGATTCGATTCCTGTCCGTTTTCCACCATATAGGCTATCTCCACCTAAAATGAAGGCTCTGAAAGAAATCATCGATCAGATGTTGAAGGATGGTATTATTAGGCCCTCTAAGTCGGCGTATTCTTCGCCTATTTTTCTAGTCCCGAAACCCCAAGGAGGCTTCAGGCCTGTCATTGATTATAGGGCTCTCAATCGGAAGGTGGTGTTGCAATCTGTGCCCTTTCCTGACCTTCATTCTTGTTTTTCATGGTTTCGTAAGGCCAAGTTCCTTACTATCTTGGACTTGAATCAGGCCTATAATCAAATTCCCCTTGCCGAAGAGTCTAAACACCTTACAGCGTTTGCCACGGACTGGAATTTATACGAATACAACCGCGTGCCTTTCGGGCTCCCCACGGGAGCAGCTGTACTCACTAGGCTGCTAGATAGGGTCTTCTCCGACATCAAATTTGAATACTTGTACCACTACTTGGATGATGTCGTCGTATTTTCGGAAACCTTCGAAGAACATCTAGATCATCTGCGAGAAGTTCTCAATCGCCTTCGTAAGGCTGGGTTAACTGTCAAGTTGTCCAAGGTTGCCTTTGCTAAGCCCTCTATGTCATTCCCAGGGCATATTGTGTCATCTGATGGTGTTGCAGTCGATCATTCTAGAACACAGGCCATCCGTGATTTTAAACCTCCCAAGGACATCAAAGGCATCGCCAGGTTTATTGGTATGGTGAATTTCTTCAGGAAGTTCATTCCTAACTTTGCTAATAGAGCGGCGCCCTTGAACCTTCTTCGTAGGAAAGGCATCAAATTCGAGTGGGGACCTTCTCAACAAGCCGCTTTTGAAGATCTTAAATTAGCTCTCTGTAATGCCCCTGTACTTGCTATGCCTGATTTCTCGAAGAAATTCATCGTCCAAACTGACGCGTCGTCGTCAGCAGTAGCTGCAGTCCTTCTTCAAGAGACCGAACTAGGAAGGCGACCCATCGCCTATGCGTCTAGGACCTTGTCGGCTCAAGAACCAAGTATTCCATCTATGAGCTCGAAGGTTTGGCAGTTTTATTCGCCTTAGAAAAGTTCCGTCTCTATCTGGAACACGTCAAATTCGACCTGGAGACAGATAATCAAGCCTTAAGCTGGGTCTTAGGTAGGCCGCGTCGTACCGGTCGTATAGCCCGTTGGGCCATCCGTATTTCTGCCTTCCAATTCGATGTCAGGCATATCAGAGGTACTGAAAATGTTGTCGCTGATGGACTCAGTCGTATGTTTTCTAACGACGTCGAGACCCATGAACCGGTCGACAGTTCATCACCTCCCGAGTCCATACTATCTGGTGTTAATGCCATCTTAACAGATGCTCCCATGCTTTTTAGGGATATTGAGAAATACCAACGTGAAGATCCGACGCTGGCTCCGATAATGGAAACCCTTTCTTCTGGGGAACATGTCGTCCCTTATGTTCTGAGGAATGGTGTTTTATGTTGCCCTTCGAGGCATGACAAGATGATGAAGGTTGTCGTTCCAGCTGTTCTTGTGCCTATGATCTTCAAATACTATCATGAGATCCCATTGGGGGGGCATCTGGGAATATTTAAAACTCGTGAAAAGATTCGTGAAATGTTCATCTGGAGGGGTATGGACGGTGAAATCCGTGAACTTGTAAAAGCTTGTAAATGTTGTTTGCTTAGTAAACCCACCATGTCCACCAAGGTAGGCCTTCTATCTTCGCATCAAGCGTCGCGCCCCATGGAACGCCTGTATATCGATTATGTAGGACCCTTCCCCCAGTCAAAGGGAAATGCCAACAAATTCATCTTTGTATGTGTAGATGGTTTTACAAGATTTTCCTGGTTATTTCCGACTAAGCTGGCTACCGCTCAGTCCAACATTACTTGCCTAAATTCTATTTTTGCTTCTTTTGGTCCGTGCCAATATGTTGTGTCTGATAATGCTAAGGCGTTCACATCAAACCTTTTTCGTAAATTCTGTTTTGACTTGTCTATTTCTCATGTAACTACTTCTGCTTATTACCCTCAACCATCGCTGGCTGAACGGGTTAACCGCAATCTCAGGTCCGCGCTTATTGCCTATCATCATGAAGATCATTCCAGGTGGGACACGTCCCTGCATTGGTTAGCTTTTGCTTTGAATTCGGCGGTTCATGAATCACATAAGTTTACTCCAGCCTCTTTGATGTTCAAGTTTGTTCCCAACACGCCGCTCTCTAACCTCTGGTCTCTGAGTGACATTCTACCCGAGACAATAGATCCGGACAACATTAAAGATCTTTGGAAGAAGGCTAAAGCCAATCTTAAAGTGTCTCATGAAAAGGTTAGGGAAAGGTCTGATCGTGGACGGAGACCCACCCCTTTGAAGGTAGGTGACCAAGTTATGGTCAAGAACTTTGTTCCCGCGGGCAAACTTGCCCCCAGATTTCATGGGCCTTGTATCATTCTCGATTTCCTTACGCCGGTTACGTTGTTAGTAAGCAATCCAGCCACCGAGAGGATATTTAGGGTTCACCTGTCCCAGGTGAAACCGGTGTAACTTCTGTGTTAACTTGCTTCATATTATTTTGAAAGGATATGAAGGTTATATTTTTTTTTGAGTTCTACTCTTAAGGCATTCTGCTCCTTCTATTTTATTTTATATGTAAGCATTTCTGTGAAACCTCCCCCGATTTGTTAAACTGCCATCCTTTCCTTGACACGGCCATTACCACGCTCCCGTCTCCTGCTCCACTACACACAGTGGCTGGCGTAGATGAAATGCCATGGATATCTGCACGCCGCTGGCCCCTCAATCTCTCTACAAGCCTGTGCCCTCAAAAGAAACATGATGGTCCAACACGATTCTGCCGCCTAGCTTTTATGTTTCAGTGCCCCCGCAGCCGCGCGGCGCTGTGCCGCGTCTGGGTTTGAGGATGGGCCCCCTCGACCCCAGCGAGGACGACAAGTGCACGGTGAGCCGGAGCTACCCTCCCGGCCAAGGCTGATGTGCGGCGCACGACCTGCTACTTGCCCGCAGCCTGTATATGTTCACCGCGGGCGCGGCGTGTTTCTACACCTCTGCTCCCCTCATAGTGCGGGCGAGCGGTATCTCAGGGTACTTGAGGGGTCCGAGCGGCCTCCTTTGGACGCAAGCAGTGGCGGCTGGTCTGGCCGTTAAAAGCATCAACGTTGAAGTACATATCCACCTACATGGACACTCCAGTTCAACTTTACTACCTTTTCTTGGGTAGTCTACTGCAATATCTGGTGGACTTAGCAAATTTTTCCTCTACTTTAATACTAAAGTTTTTCTTCACAAATCAACCTTCTACAAACATTAAAACAGTACTTCCGCTGTTACTACAAAATGCTGTGAAACTGAATCAAACCACATTAAGGAAATCTTATAAATTCTTCAGCAATTAATCTTCATATCCACAACATAACTTGGACCTTGTCTCAAACTGATTTCATGTGTAACCCCTGGAGGAACTTTTTGGGGGGGGGGGGAGGTCTGTACCGGGCGGTACACCTCCACGCCTCTAATTTAAAATGTGCGCCAGTTGAAACTCCTCTGCTGGAGGAAGTCTGAACTTTATTGACGGTATTAATTTTCTACTTTCTCAGAAGATGTCACTACCTGTAAATTTTGGAGTTTTAGAACTGTGTCATTTTTGATGTGTTTTTGTTTTGCTTGAAGTAAGAAGGGTGAACTTTCTCTTCTAGAGGACACTACTGAAGAACTACAATAGTGCACCCTAGTGCGAAGAAAAAGAACTGTTCTTTGGAGAAAATTTTATTTCAAAAGTTTGTTCTTTGTTAAATTTATTTCAGTCATTGGTTAAGTTGGCAATATTACCCCTTTCTTTCCCCTTGTTTTAAATCTAGCCAATCCCTAATTTCTGAAATTAATTTTCCACCAATAATGTGTTTCTTCTTCATTTTGTGTAGGGGGTTCTCTTTATTCTCCAATAAAGTGATTGTGGGCGGGTGTTCTCATTCCCCTAACGCCTAGAACCTTCCGCGAGAGTATATAAACTGCTGATTTTTGGGTCTCTGAGCCACTTCTGTTCCATCTTTCGGTGTGTAAAGTACATAGCAGGGGGCGGGAAGCGCCTCTGTCTTCTCCAGCCGTTCAACAACCAGGTAATGGCCTCTTAATAACTTCTTTTCTTGCTAGGTCGGCAGTTCGACTCTCGGGGCGGGTTCGAAGCGTTTCCCCCATGTAACCTTTTCCTAAAATGTAACTACTCTTTTCATCTATTCTCTTTTAAAGCTACATATTGGGATAGAGAGTGCTAACCCTCTCGAGCTCCCGCTCATATTGTTGTGAGGTGAACTTAGTTTTCACAACCTATTCTTCCTTGACGTAATGTAAATTGTTTCTTTTGAGTCACCTCTTTAGTATGGGATTAGCCCTTGTATTAACGGCCTAGTGCCAAGTAGGTCTTAAACAAAGTGTATTAGGAGTGCATGTTCGCCTCCTCTCAAATTGTTAGTTTAGAGGTCATGTAATCAACCTTTTTTTTTCTCTTGGTTTTATTTAAAAGACCTCAGTAGGTTGGGTATTTTACCCCTGTGTATATGTCCTTAGAGGACAGCTTGAAGGTGGAGTTTGGTGTGGCCTGTGATTGGCTTAAACTTTGAGAGCAGATTGTTCTTTTGGAATTTGACTTTTGTATGCCTCGAGGAGGCTTTTCTGTGTATAGAGGAGCTAGTGCTCCTGAACATGAATGGGGTTTTCTGCCCCTCTGGTAAAACTTATTTTGAAGTAAGGTTGGGCTGATTGCCCAAACATTGTAAAGTCAGGGCGCGAAGCCCAAATCCTGTAAATATTGTAACTACCCTTTGACTTGCTACTTTGTACCTGCCATGCTTGTTATTTCTTTATTTTTGAAAAGAAAATATAACCTTGTTAAATATTAAATCAATTTTACTTTCGTAGTTTGAGACCCGTTCACGCCCGCACCTTCTTTCACCTCTACGTACCACTAAAATACGGTAACTTTACACTCAGTTGTTTCTAGGCATTCCCTTCTTCTTTCTTGTATATCGTCCCCTAATGCGACCCATTATTTTTTATATCCTGAACCTGATTAAAAACTGACGTATTAAAGGATTGAAATACACCAGGCCAAGGATATTCAATTATTTACCCTGGGGTCCGGAATGATGGTCTTCTTTTTAAGAATTAAGTAGTTCAACAAATTTGAAGACATTTCTCAGGCTGTCCCGTCTCCACTTTGTCCAGCACAAATCTCACACGGTGACCGGGATTTGAACCACGGAACCCAGCGGTGCGAGGCCTGCGCGCTGCCGTATAAGCCACAGAGGCTTATTGAATAATAATAAAGAATGTTATTGTTCTTACATCTCACTTACTACTTCTACGGTTTATGGAGATGCCAAGGTGCCGGTGTTTTGTCCCGCAGGAGTTCTTTTAAGTGCCAGTAAATCTACCGGTACGAGGTTGACGTATTTGAGGAAATTAATGGTACGAATACGATTGAACTTGATTTTTGAACAGTGAAATAGTGCAATAGTCAGGCAAAACAGTTTTCTTGTTTTCTTGTCTGCCATTGCGATATATTTAAACTTTAGTTTTATCATTTAACTAGGCAACTTCCATTAAAAACATAGAAGAACAAATGACGATCGCAAAGCGCATACCGTGTACCACACGTGAGATATCTATCGGTAGTGTTTCGGTGCATCCCTATTGTACAATTGTCAACGACGGGTCCTATATTAAAGGTTAAAAGTACATTGACATATAAAGTGAAACGGTATGAAGTGGTGCATACTCTGAAAGAAAGTTGCTGAAATATATTATAACTATAAATATAAAAAAGTTGGAAGAATAGTAGGCTACTATATAAATATTGAGACTTACGTTATAAAATTAATTCGATATCATGCCACCAGCGAATTTTGTAGTTTCAATATAAACGCATAATCTTCATTGTGTTATTTGATGAACCAACTAGTCTCCGGGCTGGCGACTTAACGTATACCCATAATAACAAACCAGAAGATTTTTGTACTGTAATTTTTTACTAGAATCACGAAAAATACGAGCAACATTGGAATGTTATACGTGTGTCTTGTAAAATAATAACATCACTTTTAGCACTCCCTGTTCCGGATTGCTGACGTCAGGTTTATTGACCACCTGCCCTACTAGAGTGGAGATTTCAGTTCGAGTCTCGAGTGAGTTATATTAAAATCCGTATAGTGTGAAATGCGATGCAATATTAATGATCACGTTTGACAGGCAATGGAATGAGCAAAGTTCGCATTAGTCACTCTGGTCTAAAATACAGCACATTATCACCTCAGATGCACTAGTGCGGATTTGGTCGCCTCCTTAAAAGGGTCTTCGGCAACTATGGCCTCAGTATCTAGAACAAGCTTAATGCTTACAATACCGTAGTAATACCAACACTTTCTTATGCAGGTAAGACTTTGAATAGGATAGGTCTTATTTGAAGTGTCTGGATAAATATCACCAGAACTATATTAAAATAAGTATGTGAAGTACTTGAGTAAAATGACAGGGCCCTCGAATAAACAGCGATACCTTGGAAGAGGCTAACTGAAGCAATTATTATCAGACATCAACTTCGATTGGCTGGCCACTTTGCTTTTGACATGCCTTTTAAAACATATGACTTATTTTCAATTGAGGGATGTACAGGGAGGGCATCAAGTGTCAGAATGACTAAGGAAACTAGGATGATATTGCATACGATGGGCCGATGTGGCGACGTAATCATAAGGACCCACACCATTTTGAACAACAAGGGCGAAGGCAAGATTCCAATAAGAGAGAACGCTGAAAAGAATGAGAAAATCAGCTAAACTGACCACCAGGTTCTACAAAAGCAAGGAGCTTTGGAGCATTTGATGCGTCGGAGTTGCAGCAGAGTTTGTATTCTAGAATCAGTTGCTTCAGCTATCTAAGAACCTACAATCAACCAAATTGGTGCACACAGAAGGTATTATACTTACCAGTGAGGGAATGACTATGAAGATGAAGAGTCGCTGTTTTATATTAAGATATCTCTCCAAGGAGAGAGTGTGAGAGAGAGAGAGAGAGAGAGAGAGAGAGAGAGAGAGAGAGAGTGAGAGATGAGATAGAGGAAATTAAGGAGAAACGAATTCATTTTCAAAAAGAAATCGATGCTTCAAAATTTCACCATATCTCATCATTCATGAAAATGTTAGCAAGGTGTAATAGTCTGGCAGAAAATAATTTCACAACAGGTAAGGACCGGGAAAGGCTCTATTAGTACAAAATTCATTATAAATCTTTAAAGAAGAAATAAATAATCGAACAAACAAACTAACTAACGCGTAGCATATGCCTCCAAAGAGACACGGAAATAGCTAATACCCGATGATAAGGACATCACACTTTCAAGAAATTTTGATAGAACGAAACTGAAAGGCCACCCGAATATACAAAAAGCAAAAGCACTTGTAGCTCGAGGACACCTAGACGAAGTAGCAGAAATCGCCACTAATCTGATACAGGAAACCGCTTTTCCTGCGAAAGGAAGGAGAGCACATAATTGGTTTGACAGACAGTGCTATTTTGCACGAAAAGATACTTTACGTACGTTACATTCATTTGAAAAGTGAGACCACTGATTACTTGGAAACATTAAAGGAAGGAATTACAGAAAACTTCTAAAAGAAAAGAGAGCTGAATATCTGGAAACAGAAGCCATGAAACTGGTAGTCGAAGCAGAAACAGACCCATTCGCTGACCTCAAGAAAAAGCAAACGTGCAGAGCGAGGGAAACATGGGAAAAACACTTCTCAGTGCTTATAAACAGAGACAGCAGGGAAACATGCGACACCACTCTGTCAATCCAGAACACGAAATTAGACTAACCACGGGGTAAGTACAGACGGCAATCAGTTAAGGTAAAAAGGGGAAGACAGGTTTACCGAACAACTCATGTATATAGAACACTTAAAAAGTACACAAGACAATTTACTACAGCTTTGGACAGATCTATTCAACAAATGTCTAAATTTAGGAAAAATACCGGAAGATACTCTGCAAAGGTAAAGGAGAAACGGCAACCTCGACTCATATAGAGGTATAGCTCTAGAAAGCAATCAATATAATTATTTGCAACTATTGTAGCGAATCACCTGAATAATGAAATATACCCATTCATACCAGAATGCCAACTAGGCTTCCGCAAAGGAAAAAGCACGATACAAGCCGCAACATACCTAAAAGAAAAACGTAGAAGAGGCACTGAGACACTCAAAAGGGAAGTACTATATCGTCTTTGTTGACTATAAGAAGGCTTTTGATCTTATCGACAGAGATATCCTGACAGGAAAATTAAAACAAAGAATGGTGTCAACACGTTCGTGAGAATCGTTGAGACCATACTAGACTACAACCTAATCAAAACTGAAGGTGGAGCATCCTCGTCCGGGAAAGTAAGTCAAACAAATGGTGTACCTCAAGGAGACCCCCTAAGTCCGCTACAATTCAACGTAGCAGCGGCAGATATCACACGAATAATGACAGACTCTCCTGAGACTACTCTAATAATGTACGCGGATGATATGACACTGGGATCGAGCTACAGACGACAATGATGAAGTTAGAAGCTTGGGCTTCAGATAACAAGTTTGAAATTAACCAGGAAAAGACAGCAGAGAAGGTGTTCAGAAAAGGTGGCAAGACGGCCAAGGACGACGCTATAAAATTAAAAAAATAAATCACTAAAAATAGTCAAGAAATTCAAATACTGTACGTGGGCATCACGCTCCAGACGGCCATGACATCTTTCAATAACGAAGTTATAGTCAAAACGACAGCAGCAATCAGAGCCATTCACAATATCAAGAATGTATCTATGCTATCCCTTAACACAGCGATGACTTTATTCAAGACCGCAATAATCCCAATTGTCACATACGGAATGGAAATAATGTGGGACAACCTGACAATCGGTGACTTGGAGAGGATAGAAAGAGTCAATGCAAGATTCCACAAGAAGGCACTAGGAGTAGGTAAATTGGCACCCTGCAGACTTGTTTATGTACTGGCACGGGAATCCTACTTCATTCAAGATCTAAGACTCAATCTACCACTGCCGTCTACCGGTACATTCCAAGAGCTTCAGAAAAAAACCTCTTAAGAAACGCGCGGAAATAGACCACGTATTCTACGGCAATGACGCCATGATCGATCGTAACTGGACCAAACAACTTCAAGAACAAAGGCATGTCATAACAATGGCTTCCACCACAAAATCTGCGCAAAGACAAAATTCCACAACCCTTCAGATGACTGTGTTTGCACACTGTGTAAGGAAGAGTGCGACCGCTACCATCTGTTAAAGTGCAAAAATAGACAAAAAAAAACTCTAACAGAATACAGTCAAATATAAATGAACACAACAAACTTAATACTCGTTTGAGTGTTCCTCAAAAATATATATACCTCCAATTAATGACGTTGGCCTACTAAGACGACTGCCAGACGTTTCAGTGACAAGGCGACCTCCTCAGCCCCACGTCCGCTCAGAAATCTCCTCAGCGGGTCTCGCGACATTGAATCTAGAGAATACATTCACAGTAGGACTGTTGTGAGAGGAGACTAAACGGTGGACCCTCAGGAACTTGAGAGCTTCGGTTGGCGACCACCATAGTTTCCACTTACTTGGGACAACTTCATCGCTTTCAACATTTCTATCAGACTTTTTCGTTCTCTTCCGACCTCGACAGTATTAAGTTTGGAGGCTTTTTGTGGCCCTTCTCTTTGATGTTGCCCAGGTACCTTCATTTTTCGAGGATCAGACCACTTATTATTAGAAGATTGTTGCCTAGTTGTACTTCTCCTAAAATTACTTTGTAAATATCACCACACCTGTGTAAACTACGTTCCGGCATGCATTCCAGGTATAAAATAATTGGACGAGTCAGAAATTGAACTCGAGGCTGGGAGTAAGAGTTAGGCGAGTTAATTGCACTCTCCTTGGCTGGCCACTTCTGTTAAGCACATCAATATAATATTTTATTTTCAACTTTTCTACATTTTGTTGTACTACACACATCTCCCCATCTACCAACACCAAACAGTAATTAAAAGGAATATTCCATCTCATGCCCTACTTCACTCACATCTTCAAACGTCACGTGCTTTTCCAGTCCACTAGTCTGACCCTGCGGTCATTAGCACGTAATGTGCCTGGCTGAGTGGCTCGGACGGTTAAGTCGCTGGCTTTCTGAGCCCAACTTGACAGGTTCGATCCTGGCTCAGTCTAGTGGCATTTGAAGGTGTTCAAGTACGACAGCCCCCTGTCGGTAGATTTACCGACTACTGAAATAACCCGGCGGAGACAAAATTCCGGCACCTTGGCATCTGCGAAAACCATAAAATTAATTATTGGGACGTAAAAACCAATAGTATTATTAACACGTAATATCATCTGACTGTATTTTATGAAGCAAGTTGACTCAATAATTAGCTTAATCGCAGTTTTACAAAAATTTTGCGCATTATGTTTCGGCATGACAGCTGTCTTCTTTACTGCAACATCAAGCGGGTTAGGTTGACAAATCTGTAAGCTGTCTGCATCTATGAAGGTGGTTTTTCGTCGTTTCGTTTTTCACATTAGGCTGTTCCGTAATTAAGGCTACGGCCGCTTCCTTCCCAATCCCAGCCCTTTCCCATTCTTACGTCGACGAAAATCTTCCACGTGTTCGTATGAGGCTATAACTGCAGCAAAACCAAATTATCTTTCTTGCATAAATGTAAGAAATGTGAAGAAAGCATTGTATGATATTCTAGGTATTTAAAAGAATGCTGATGAGCCTGGCTTTTACAGTGGTTGTGAAGATTAAACCTGTGGAAACTTATCGCACGATTGTCAAGTTCTGGTGAAAGAGCAAGACACAGTTGTTGTTGGCTAGCAGTCGTGATCGTCGTTTACGGGATTGTTTCTGGATAATTGCGGCAGTAATACAATCCAACGCAGATAAGTGGCGGCAGAAGAAGCAATGCACACTCAACCAACATTACTCAGTCAACGTAAAGTTACTGTTGTAAAGTTAGGCCATCCATCACATTTTATTTTCTGCCGGCTCAGTGATATTGAAGCATTCGAGGCCTAGATTTCCAATCCCGTCTTTTAGGCTTAGGCTACTTACTCAACACCCCGTAATTCTCCGAAAATCGTCGCCATAAGACCTATCTGTGTCGGCGCGACGTAAAGCAACTAGTAAAAAAAAAAAAAAATATATCTCCGAAGGGTCATTCCTCCATATTTATCTTCTTATTTCGATAGTCTTCTTCATAATTTACCTGATCTCTTATGGATAATAATGATGCTGTGGTTTTTAAAATGATAACAAACAATCCCAACAAACACCACCATCGCCAGCTAGTTCGTTGTTATGAAGACCGAGCAATATTTGCAGTCGCCGATGCTCACCAGTGAAGGACTTGGCAATTAAAACCTAAATTCGTAAATAACACCATTGTTACAGCTTTTGTCGAAAACATATCAGACATAAAAGATTGAAACATACATTTTCTGTACTTTTTGTTATATACAGTTTTAGATAGAAGCAATATTTCCAGGCATATTTGCATGTTTGTGAAAGGTGTAATAATCGCGAATACTTCCGTTACTACTATTCGTAAAATAAAATAACATACATACATACATACATACATACATACATACATACATACATACATACATACATACATACATACATACATACATAACAATTGCATATTGATATGCATTTCAGCGTTCAGTCTGCAAGCCCCTGTGAAGTTGTTAAGTGCCCCAGAATCCGCTATTTGTAACTACTGTAGCTCTGTGGCCTCTTATCTTTAAAATATTAGAAACTGAGTCTTACCATCGTCGTCTTGGTTTCGCTCTTCTTCTCTTACGCTCCAAGACAGAAGCCACTCTTCTTCTAGGTAAGCTATCCTGCTCCACTCGCCTCACTTGAACCCACCACCGAAGCCGGCTAATGCGTACAGCTTCATCAATCGAGTTCATTCCTACCTTAGCCTTTATCTCCTCATACCGATTATCCCTGTCATTGTTCCCATTTGTTTGTGCCAGAGATCATTCTCACTACTTTAATGTGTTACCTTTAACTTATGAATAAGATATCCTGAGTCCACACAGCTTTCACTCACGTACAGCAAAGTCGGTCTGAAAACACCGGTGTAATGATACTTTCGTGCGACAGATGACTTCTTTTTTACAGAACAGTGTTGATCTTAATAGCGAGATCACTGCTTTGCTACATCTTGAATCAATCTCACTTAACAATACTAGAAACCTGAGAGAATATACACCTTAAATATTTAATATGATCTACCCGTTCCAGTGTTATAGGCACCGTGCAGATAGCTCGAAATGCTACTACTAGCGCTACACAGTGGCCCGTTCTGAAACAAGAGGTGAGGCGCAGTGCGAGAGTCTCATTACAACGTGTGTAACATTCGAACAAGTTGCGGGTTTAAAGCGATTCAGTTCGGGGATCAAAGTGAATCATCATGCAATAAAGGAAGAAACCTTGTTGTCAGTGGCCACGTGAACGGCGTTGAAGAGTTAATTTTGAATGGTTTCGGATATATCACTGGAAAAGTCACCCGACAAACGTCTGCCAATTTGCCGCCTTATATCGTGAAACTTGAGGTAGGCAAGGTGTAGTTAGGAAAAAATTTATATAGTTTATTTAGTAAGGATTAATTGATGCATGTTTGCTAAGTTGTATGCATTTTTATTTTGTGTTCAGGTTGACCAGAATCGTAATGCCTCTACCAGCGAATATTCCTGTCCTGCCGGCGCCAGAAGAACTTGCAAACGCGTAGCTGCGGTAGTGTACTATAAAAATAATGAAAGTGTTGTCTCCAAAACAGACCGTCCGCAACAGTGGGGAAAACCGAGCCCGAAACCAATGTCAACAGAAAAATATAGAAAAGGCAAACGCGTAGCTGCGGTAGTGTACTATAAAAATAATGAAAGTGTTGTCTCCAAAACAGACCGTCCGCAACAGTGGGGAAAACCGAGCCCGAAACCAATGTCAACAGAAAAATATAGAAAAGGCAAACGCGTAGAAGAACTGTTCGGTAAAAAGACTTTGAGGACATCTCTTCCCCCTTCGAACTAACTGAGGATATTTTAAAACACATCTCTTTCAGTCTCGTACAAAGCATCGAGCAGAAGCAAGTACTGAAATCGAACAATCGTGCAGGGCCGTAGTCACCTCATTGATAGACATGGTAGTGAATGATGTGGAGAGAGAAGAATGCGAGGAAATTGTGACACAGCTATTACATTTCCAAGTCTCTAACGACGTGCGCTTGCCAGACAAACACACCTTTCTCACTGTGAGTGACGAAATGTTTTTTTTACCAGCAAAGTGCAGGTTGATACAGATCATATAATTAAAATCTCCCTGGACACTCTATCTCAATCAGGAAGCCCTCGATGGTTTCAAGAAAAACAGATAAGAATATCTGCTAGCACGAAAGCAAATCGGATCAAAACTAGGCGACATAACTTTGATACTTTTGCTCTCGCATTTCTAAATGAATCTCCAATCGGGGGAGCTGCTTTGAACATTCTTACGGAAGTGAAATGGAAAGTTAAGCAATAGAATGCTATGGAAGTTCATTTGTTGTTCGTGTTATTCGATGAGGTTGCAAATTCGTTAACACGCAACACGTAGACGATGTCATCCACGTGTGGAAAAAGTTCTGTTACCGAGCTCGATAGCTGCAGTCGCTTAAGTGCGGCCAGTATCCAGTATTCGGCAGATAGTAGGTTCGAATCCCACTGTCGGCAGCCCTGAAAATGGTTTTCCGTGGTTTCCCATTTTCACACCAGGCAAATGCTGGGGCTGTACCTTAATTAAGGCCACGGACGCTTCCTTCCCACTCCTAGCCCTTCCCTGTCCCATCGTCGCCGTAAGACCTATCTGTGTCGGTGCGACGTAAAGCAACTAGCAAAAAAAAATGTTCTGTTGGCAATTTCTGTAATATATTGTATATTTTGATTCTTTGAATACACCTTTCTACGTGAATTCTAACACTCGCAATATTGTAAGTACTCTCAACTTCCTCAGCTGTTAATCTCCCGTCATGTAAGAACGGTGGTGTCACGATTATGATACCGCGGCCAGATAAGTTAGTTCTGATGCCTAAATCCTTTATCAGCCATGACCTCATCGCCAGGTTGAAGGAAAGTAAACCACTGACGGCTGTTATGAATGAGTCGCCAGCTCTTCCACCGTAACATTTAGATTTAAAGCGATCATACCATTAGGCGTGATCGCAATTAAAAATTTTGTAGTGTAGCAACCCTTGTATTGAGAATAGAAATACAATCTCTTGATCTACTTGGGGAGGCTGTTCAACCCTAAATTCCGTGCAGTCAATAATGACTCGACAATTACCGTAATTTCTTTTAAATGCTGGAGACATTGTTTCTTGAACATTTTCCTTACTAGGCCAGAATATGAAATGTTTCGTACGCAGTGCCAGTTGCATAAGCACGGTCGTAAAATACGTGGAATTGTTGTCCTGTGAACACTCTCAAAGCAGAATAGGACAGTCCGATTTTCATTTTCATTAGGAAAACGAATAATCTGGTTTCTCTACATAATTTCGAAACGTTACAGTTTGGTAATAACGCAAGGCAAAGACGTCGAAGTTCACACCTGTTAAATCACGCATTTGTATATTGTTCCTTATGGAAGTGTATCCTTGGAAACCTGGACCCTGATCGTCTTCCGTTCCACACATTTGATCATGTTTCGCAATGTCCCCTCCCAGACCGAAATTAAGTGGAATGCATGCTTGTGTATTTACGTCGTTTTCATTTATTGAACAAGAAAACATGAAGTCTGAACAATGAAATTCAGATACATCTGTTCCCACGTATGCATCCTTGGTTATGTTACTTGGGCAAACTGTACTTGAAAATTTTCCGTCTGATTCTTCCTTTTTTAATCGCTTGAGTTGTCAATGCAAGCGCTGTAAGCTGGGTCGCAGCCACACATTCCTCTTCTTGTACTCATCCGGAAATATTGTCGGAACATAGGCTGGACTTAGTGGGTGTCCAGATCTTTTGTTTCCGATGAAATGTGCACTACATATTCTTGAGTAAGTCGTAGGTTGCCAAAGTGATCCATCGGTGCTAAAAATTAAATTAAATCGGATCAACTGAACTTCTTGCAAACATGTGCAGTACGTATGCGTAGGCCTACTTACTTCGTTCGGTTAACTCCTTGTATTATCCATCGCCTCCTTCGGTCCACATCTATCGGTCGTTTTGGAAAACAATTAATTTGTACTTCACTTCTCGCATTTGCGTAAGTATTGGAACATCTGACAACACAGCCATTACCCTACATTTCCTTGATCTCCTTTTTTCTGTCATTATTGTTACGGAGATATCCGTGGTAGTTATGCGTGAAAGAAGGTGAGGGCGTGAACGGGTCTCAAACTACGGAATCAAAGTTAATGTAAAATTTAACAAGGTTATATTTTCTTTTCAAAAACAAAGAAATAACAAGCATGGCAGGTACAAAGTAGCAAATCAAAAGGGTAGTTACAATATTTACAGAATTTGGGCTTCGCGCCCTGACTTTACACTGCTTGGGCAATCAGCTCAGTTTTACCCCAAACACAAGTTTCAACAGAGGGGCAGAAAACCCCATTCATGCCTAGGAGCCCTTGCTCCAAATTACACTGAAAAGCCTCCACGAGGCGTACAACACTCAATTTTCAAAAGAGCCACTCGCTCTCAAATTTAAGCCTCTCCCAGGCCACACCAAACTCCACCTTCAAGTTGTCCTCAACGGACATAAACACAGGGGTAAAATACCCAATCTACTGAGGTCTATTAAATGAAAAGCAGGTTAATTAAATGACCTCTAAAATAACAATTTGAGAGGAGGCGAACTTGCACTCCTAATACACTTTGATTAAGACCTACTTGGCACTAGGCCGTTAATACAAGGGCTAATCCCATACTAAAGAGGTGACTTAAGAAGAGAACAATTTGTTTTACGTTATCGAAGAATAGGTTGAGAAAAATAAGTTCACCTCAAAACAATATGAGTGGGAGCTCGAGAGGGTTAGCACTCTCTATCCCAGTATGTAGCTTTAAAAGAGAATAAATGAAAAGAGTAGTTACATTTAGGAAACGGTTACATGGTGGAAAGCTTAGAACCCGCCCCGAGAGTTAAACTGCTGAGCTAGCAAAGAAAGAAATTATTAATCGGCCATTACCTTGTTGTTGACCGCTGCCGAGGAAAGAGGCGCTTCCCGCCTCCTGCTATGTACTTAATACACTGAAAGATGGAACAGAAGTGGCCCGGAGACCCTAAAATCAGCAGTTTATATCCTCTCGCAGAAGTTTCTAGGCGTTAGGGGAATGAAAACACCCTCCCGCACATTCTTTATTGGCTAGGGTACAGAAACATATCCAAGTAGGGGGAAGATACATCGGATTGGTCGAGAAAAAACTCAAAGAAATTCGGGATAGGATAAATCTAAAACAAGGGGAAAAAGAGGGGTATACAGCCAACTTAAACAATAACAGAAAGAAATTTAGCAAAGAACAAACATTTGAAATAAAAATTTCTCCAACAAAATAGTTCTTTGACTTCGCACTAGGTTGCACTATTGTTGATCTTCAGTAGTGTCCTCTAGAAGAGAAAGTTCATACTTCTTACTTCAAGTGAAACAAAAACACATCACAAATGACACAGTTCAAAAACTCAAGGTTTTCCATGTGGTGACATCTTCAGAGAAAGTAGAGAATTAATAGCGTAGATAAAGTTCAGACTTCCTCCAACAGAGGAGTTTCAACTGGCGCACATTTTGAATTAGCGGTGTGGAGGTGTACCGCCCGGTACAATTATCATCGGAGTAACTACACGCTCAATCATAACAGAACAGCTACTGCGAGTCTGGAGTCTGCCTCACGTGTTGTTCTCCGCCCGGCCGCTAGAGCGACGCGCACGGTGCCTATATTCCCAATTTGACATTCAGTTCTCTTATGTTTCTTGCCTACTGACATCACTTTCGTCTAGGAAAAGCTAATTTTCATATCGTACTCATTGCATCTATGTTCAAGTTCCGAGATATAAGATTGCGGGCTTTCAGCACAGTCTGGCAATGGGACCAAGCCGCGAGCAATAGACCAAACTGTTTATTACGTTACCACCTAAGTAAATATCTCCCTGCCACATTATACCTTTCAGCAGACGATCCATGTAAACTATGAAAAACAATGGTGACATTTAGAGCCGTGTCTAACCCCTGTAAGAACTGTACCTTGAATCAAGGTGAATTTGTTAAGTGCCCCAGAATCCTCTATTTGGGGCACATAAGTCCAGTAAACGCTTCCCATATCTTCCCCGCATGAACCTATCACTACACCATCAATTTCTCACTGCAGTCAAATTGTCAACATGTCAACAATCTATTCTTAATCCCATAATACCACAGTAATATATGTTCTCCAAAGCAAAGCAAAGCAAATTCACCTCCGTACAGGCCATGAAGGCCCTTGGAGGAGTGGAAGGTAAAGGCTTCCACCATTCTTAACTTCGGCACGTGATGGGGTAGAGTGGTTAGCTCTACGACCGACCACCTTTGCCCCCAGGAATTAACCTGGTACTCATTTTTGGTGTAGGCTGAGTAAACCTCAGGGCCATATGTACATCCGGAAGTGGAAATATCGTTTCTTAAATTTTACGGCTTCCTGACGGGGATTCGAACCCACGTCCTTCCGGGCGAACCGAGCACGTCTTTACCGCCTCGGCCAGGAAGCCCCTAACATATGTTTTCCAGATATAGGAAACACTTGTGTATTCCTCTTGTAGCATTTTCACTTACATTGTGTATACTGAAGGTCTGACACTGGCTGCCCTTCTGTGGTCTGAAACAACACTGGTTTTCATCCAACTTACTCTCAACCACTGATTGCACTCTCCCTTCCAACATACCATTGGCTGGTATACTGACCAATGGCATATCTCGATAGTTGTTGCAATCCATCCTGTTCCTTTGTACTGTACAATTACCGTTTTCATACAATCAGAGGGTACCTTACTAACAGGGGCGTATTCTCCTTGAATGCAAGGCATTCATTGCATGCGTTATGATAACACAAAGAACTGTCTGATTTACGATTTTAGGTTGTTTCAGGTCAAATATTAACGATTTCATCTCTCAGAAGTTCAAAAGGTCCGCGCAACTGTACTAGTTCTGTTGCTTGATTACGTATGGTGCTGGTGGAGTCTCGCCGTCTACTTCACTCTCGGAAGAAAGAGACAGCAAATGGAGGAGTTAACGACGTAAGGCATTCAATCTTAAAATTGCATTCAGTGGCAGACGTAGTTCTGAAACCCTCCGAACGATGTCGCTGCAATTGAAACTTGGTCAGAATTTGTCACCCCATACCCGTGCTACCCTCTGCCATCTGTTAGCAACTTGGAGAAAGTCGACATGTTTACAGCGAACGGGACACACAGATTACCCCCTAGCGAGAACCCAACGTGACGAAACTGACCAATGCCACTGGGGTGACTTATCTCCAGTGCTTGAGTTGTGGCTAACTAGTGAGTTAATTCATTGTGTGTTTTGCTGATTAGTGAGTTCATTCTGTGTGTGCTGTTCCTGTGCTATTCGTCGTTTTCGGAGTTTTATTATATTTTGCGCAATGTGGTATTAACGATGGATGAGTCTAAAACGGATATAATTGTAAATTAGTTTGAAAAGCCATTTACTGGTCGTTCGTTTGATGAAAAGATGCAAATAGTTAAAGCCGCGAGACCTCTACCTTCCCTCGTAAATTTCTTCTTCTTCTTCTTCTTCTTCTTAATCTGCTTACCCTCCAGGGTTGGCTTTTCCCTCGGAATCAGCGAGGGATCCCTCCTCTACCGCCTCAAGGGCAGTGTCCTGGAGCTTCAGACTCTGGGTCGGGGGATACAACTGGGGAGGATGACCAGTACCTCGCCCAGGCTGCCTCACCTGCTATGCTGAACAGGGGCCTTGCGGAGGATGGGAAGATTGGAAGGGATAGACAAGGAAGAGGGAAGGAAGCGGCCGTGGCCTGTAGTGGCCGTGGCCTGGATGATAAGTGGGAAACCACGGAAAACCACTTCGAGGATGGCTGAGGTGGGAATCGAACCCACCTCTACTCAGTTGACCTCCCGAGGCTGAGTGGACCCCGATCCAGCCCTCGTACCACTTTTCAAATTTCGTGGCAGAGCCGGGAAGCGAACCCGGGCCTCCGGGGGTGGCAGCTAATTACATTAACTACTACACCACAGAGGCGGACCCTCGTAAATTTAGAAAGAGAAAAGAAGAATTGTGTACGCACTTTCAATCCAGAAACTTACAGTAAAACTGTTTGGCTCGAGTTCACCTACATGTAATTAGGGTGAGTAGAATTGAAATTTACTAAATACATTGTGTTAACTGCATGGTTACTAGTTGCATGCCTCAGTGGAGATTCCAGGATACGCCACTGCTTACTAACATTCCGTGTTCATCTTATTTCTCTATGAAACCATTTTATCCCTCCCTTCCAGTACATTTCATCATTTCAGGCCTAATTTCGTATATTCCTGCTTCTTTGTGACAATGAAGTTTATTTCCTATACTGTTCACTTCCCCCACAGAAATTTCACCAATATCCTTGTCCTTCTCTCAGCAACGTCTCCCGCAATATTTCCTTTTACGTTGAGAAAATTTTAAAAATATTTCTTCCACCTGTCCAGTGATTTCTCTGGGATCTACCCAAATCATTCTTCCTTTCCTTTTCCCCTTCCTTTCTAAATTTCATTATTACTGTCCAGAAAGTTTCCCCTGCCACATGACCTAGCCTTTCCAGGTTATCACCGAAATCTTCCGATTACTTTTTCTTGGATTCAACGATTATTTGCTCCGCTCTGTTTCCCTGATTTGCGTATAGTTACCTGTCTGCTTTAGTCCTTATTCGGACCCATTGCTGATATGCCTTCTTGTTTTTAGTATATAAGCTGTTCTCACTCTATTATTCTACCAAGATGTTTATTATTCCCATCTTTACACACAGTTGTTCTTAGGCTTTACCTTGCATTTTCTATTACAGCATCCCTGTATCCACCCATTGTCTTCCCATTTCCTGAACCTTCTTTCGTTTGGAAATTTTCACTAATTATATCCATATACTTCTGTCTACGGTAAATTCCTCATCCTGAAGATTAGTCTACAGACAGAATTTACTTTTTTCTGTCCTAGCTCTAGAGACTACATATCAGGTAGGGATCAGCATCATCAGAAGTTTCCCGGAATACCCGAATATTCCTAACAGATTTATCGGATTCAGAGTCGTTTATGATATAGGCCTAGTCTATTTTATATCTGGTACCATTACCCTACCATATGTTGCCGTGAATAGCGTTTTGCTTAAAGAATGTATTCGTAACTGCTATTCCCACACTGGCACAGAAGTACAGTAAACTCTTCCCATATCATTCCCGCATTTACCAACCACTTCCTCATATCTTTCATTTCTA
Source organism: Anabrus simplex (assembly GCF_040414725.1). NCBI lineage: Eukaryota > Metazoa > Arthropoda > Insecta > Orthoptera > Tettigoniidae > Anabrus > Anabrus simplex. The sequence continues at coordinate 169,318,770 of NC_090269.1, read as the reverse complement.
TTTCTAACTCTCGCATTTATTATTTTATTTATCGTATGGTTTTTAATGATTCATTATTACTGTCTAGAAAGGTTCCCCTGCTGCTTGACCTAGCCTTTACAGGTTGTTTGTTTTTGATTTTGAAGTAAAGCAACTTGGTGCCTTCAATACTTTATTGCATTCGATATGTCTTAATGATACGATATCACAACTTGATGACGGACATGACTGTTGCTTGCGTAACCATTTTCAACAATACAGAATCATCTGACCAATTGGAAATGGGCTTAGAAAGTGCCAACTTCAATTAATGAAATAATTTTACAAAAATGAAAAGTCTCTTCATAACATCTTGCCCCCCATGAAAGGAGTTCTTTCAACTAAACTATTGTAACATTGTAATCTTATACCTATTGTAAAATCACTTATTCTGAACATATGCATTAATACAAAACTCTATACATACATATTTTTATCATTAAAAGAAAATAATATTGAAATTATATCTTTGATGAAAAATAACACAAAGTTAAAGATATCACAGGAAATCTTGAATTCAGTTCTCCTTGTCATCCCCTTCAATGGGAAGAGGGCATATTTTCTTGATGCTTCGGGTAAAAGTTCCACCAGCCGTCCGAACGGTGACAACCCTCACCTCACCATCTTGTCCAGGGTGAACTTGAACTATCCTACCTCTGGGCCACTCTAGAGGAGGGATGTTGTCCTCAATTAATAGCACCAAAGAATCAACATCAATACGTCGATTAGTATCATGCCACTTGACGCGTTTTTGCAATTCCTGCAAGTATTCTCGCTGCCATCTCTGCCACAACCGCTGCCGAATTTTCTGCAAGTGCTGCCAACGTGACAAGCGGTTATCGGGTTCTCTCAACAAATCCCTTTGCACGGGTTGCACGATCGAGTCACTTAGAAGAAAATGTGCTGGTGTTAAGACTTCTAAATCATTTGGATCATTTGGCAAGGGAGTAAGGGGACGTGAATTTAATACCGCCTCTATATCGCAAAGAATAGTGTAGGTTTCTTCGAAAGTTAGCACACGTCCCTGTGTTTCAGTCAGCAAATGTCTTTTCATCATCTTTACAGCTGCTTCCCACAATCCCCCAAAGTGGGGTGACCGGGGAGGAATGAAACTCCACTGTATCTGCTGCTGTGCGAGTGAGGAGGTAATGGTCGTTGACCCCTTTTCCAAAAAGGATTGGATATCTTGTAGTGCGTTCGCTGCGCCAATGAAATTCTTCCCATTATCAGAGAAAAGCTGCTTACACAAACCTCTTCTCGCCGTAAAGCGTTGCAATGCAGCTAAGAAAGCTTCGGTCGTTAGCTCCGACACCAACTCCAAATGCACTGCCTTGGTACTGAAGCATGTAAATACAGCTACGTAACTCTCGTAAGTATGAATGCGGCCCCTTCTGTGGCTTTCTCTTACAGATATTGGACCTGCATAGTCCACTCCTGTGGTAACAAAGGGTCGAACAACTAACGTAACCCTTTCTTTTGGTAAATCTGCCATGCGTACCTCTGGAACTGTAGGATGGTAACAAAAGCACTTCAGACACCTCTTGACAATCCTTTTCGCTTCTCTTCTGCCGCTGATAGGCCAATATCGTTGTCGAGTTGCATGTAGCAGTTGCTCTGGGGGACAATGCTTCAGACGACGATGTTCATTTTCCATGATCATTCTGGTGATATGATGATTTGCTGGTAGAAGCACAGGATGTCTCTGTTCTGATGTTAGCTCCGAAAAACGAAGCCTTCCTCCAACCTTAATCAATCCGTCACTATCCAGAAACGGACTGAGTGACTTTAGAGAACTCTTCTTTGGGAGGTCTTGATTATTAATTAAGCAATGTAGTACTTGAGGGAATGCTTCTAATTGTGTCCATTTGACTACCTGCTTCTCTGCTTTACAAGTTTCTTGTATTTCTAGTGAACCTTTTTTCCTTTCTGATGGTTTGAGTTTGCAGTTATAAATGAATCTTTGACAATATGCTACTATACGGCATAATTTCGGAAATGACGAGAATTTATTCAGTAGAATGCTGGTTGATGTTGCTGTCAACATAACTGCTGTGACCTTCAGCTCTGGTAGTTCTGTTTCAAATTCTTCTGAATGCTCTGGTTGTTGACGTTGTGTGCGAAGCCAAGAAGGTCCACTCCACCACAGCTTTTTATCTTCGAGTTCTGCTGAAGTAATTCCTCTTGAGAGAAGATCAGCTGGATTTTCAGTCGAAGGAACATGCTTCCAGGTGGTTGCATCAGTGGCTTCTTGAATCTTTGCAATCCTGTTTGCCACAAATGTCTTCAGCAGCCTTGGCTCAGTGTTGATCCATCCCAAAACAATTGTACTGTCACTCCATAATCTGATCTGACCAATTTTTTCTTTCAAAGCACTCACTGTTGTTTTGACAAGTTGTGCAAGAAGAAGGGCTGCCTCCAATTCGAGTCTTGGCAACGAAATGGTTTTTAAAGGAGCTACTTTCGTCTTCGCACAAAGTAAATTGGAAATGTAGAGACCACTTTGCGTTTGACAAACTGCATAAATGCATGCTCCAAAAGCCTTCTCTGAAGCATCACTAAATCCAAACAAATCAAAAGAGCCAGAGCAATTCCCAGGATTTATGTTTCTCATAATTCTGATGTTGTTCAGTCTTTCTAATGACGTATAGTACTCGTTCCAAATCTGAAGGTGCTCTCGAGACAATGGCTGATCCCATTCAAATCCATCTACCCATAAGTGTTGCATCAACAACTTCCCTTTGATCAGTACTGGAGCCACGAGTCCTAGTGGATCAAAAATCTGTGCGATTTTGGAGGCGACTTCTCTTTTGGATCTTGGTGACTGCTTTGTCAGCTCAACTCGAAACTGAAGGCAATCTTGTGCTGAGTCCCAGAGGAGTCCAAGAGTCTTACCAGGTTCACCTTTGTCTAAAACCAGTAAAGTCCCTTCGTCGCTTTTGCTCTCCAAATCCTGCAAGATCTCTTTGCTGTTGGACCTCCATTTCCTCAAATGCATTCCACCACTCTTGAGTATATTTTGTATTTGCCGCCGTAGCCCGATCACGTCTTCTAGAATGTCTCCACCACTTAAGCAGTCATCCATATAAAAATCATCACGAATAGCCTTTGCTGCTGCTGGAAATTCATTTTCATGAAGAGTAGCCAATTCATTTAAGCATCTCATGGCATGGTAAGGTGCTGATGCTGTTCCATATGTTACTGTATTCAACTGGTAAATCCTCACAGGGGCTGAAGATTCCTCTTTCCACAAAATCTGCTGGAATGCTCGATCTTCAGGATGGATGAGGATTTGCCGAAACATCTTTTCCACATCTGCCGTCATGACGTACTTATGGCTGCGAAATCTAAGTACAATGTGAAAAAGATCTCGCTGTAAATTAGGTCCTGTCATGATCTTGTCATTGAGTGATGTCCCGAGTGATGTTTTTGCCGAGGCATCAAATACCACTCTGACCTTTGTGGTGTCACTATCTGGACGTACCACTGGTTGATGGGGTATGAAGTATGAATTTGGTACATCTTGATTTTGGTTTGTTTCAATCAAGCTCATATGCCCTAGTTTTTCATATTCATCCATGAAATCTGCATAAGCTGTCTTGAGTTCGGGGTGTCTGCTTAACCTCTTGACTAATGATTCTAGTCTGTTTAGTGCGTGCTTTCTTGATTCTCCGAGGATGACATCTGGCTTGATAGGGAGCCTTACGATGAATCTACCTGTTGTATCTCTCGAAGCGGTGTCCGTGAACTGTCTTTCACATATTCTTTCTTCTGATGTGTAATGTTGAATCTCCGGAATTGCTTCTTGTTTCCAAAATTTCTCCATCTGATCTGATAATTGTTGATTGCTAATTTTCATGCATGTTGTTGTTGATCCTTGTTTGTTCTCAAAAACTTCACCACCTATAATCCAGCCTAATCGGGTGTTTTGCAGAGCTGGTTGTCCTTCAGCTTCATTCTTGGGTGGACCTATGACTATTTTCCAATAAAGTCCTGCACCAATTAACATGTCGATGTCTCCAGGCTTGTTGAATGTTGGGTCTGCCAAGCGAATATCCTTTGGAATAATAATCTTGTCCTTCTTGATCTCCAACTGTGGCAATCGTCCTGTTATAGTTGGCAAAACTAGAAATTCTGCTTCCACCTCAAATCCGTCATTCTTTGAAGCGAGATGTACTCTTGTGATCCTTTTTGTTTCCACTTTGGAACAATCTACTCCAATGATCTGTGTGTTTGTCTTGACATTCGGTAAACCAAGTTTCTTATACAGACCTTCCTTTATTAGATTCGACTGAGATCCCGGATCCAGTAAGGCTCGGCATGTCATTCTTCTTCCGTGAACATCTTTCACATAAATTAAAGCTGTTGACAAAAGTATTTGTGATATTATTCCTTTCGCCAAGCTCACATTGAGTGAAGCAGGTGAATGCTGAGATTCGACACACAGGTTTATGGGCACTTGATTTTCTTTAACATTTTGTTTCTGTTCGTCATCTTCCTCAGCATGTAAAAGTGTGTTGTGATGAAGTCCACATTTCTTGCATTTTGATCCTCTGCAATTTCTTGCAATATGTCCTGGTTTCAAACAGTTATGACACTGTCCTTTTTCTCGAAGCAGTTTTCTTCTGTCTTCAACTGATCGTTTAATTAATTCTTCACATGTAAAAATGGGGTGACTTCCACCACACAGATTACAGCTTCCCTGAGTCGTCGTCATAACAACTTTCTTGCTAGGTTGTTTGTCCTTCGGATTTGCCTTTGTGTTCAATGCCTTGGTTTTGTTATGATTTAAAAGCATGTATGATTGGGAACGCTCAGTTAAAAATTTCAAGAAATCATCCAATGTTGGCATCTTCTCTGGAGTGTTGCCTTTCACCCTTTCCTGCCAGTCTCTTTGCTCAGTGAAATCCAGCTGCTTCTTTGCTAGATGAATAACCAATGTGTCCCAATATTGTACAGGTTGCTTCATTGCTTTTAATGAAGCCATGTGAGTTTGAATATGAAATTGTAATTGCCTGAGTGATTCAGATTTGTTCTCCTTAAAAACTGTAGGAAACTTGAAAAGTTCATCTAGATGTGTCTCGATTATCATCATTTGATTATCATATGTATCTACAAGCAAGTTCCACGCACTTGTGTAGTTTTCTTCTGAAATGGTAAAACCTTCAATGACTTTGCGTGCCTCGCCCTGCAGAAGACCGATCAGATACTGATATTTTTGGATATTTGTTAGTTGAGTATCATTATGAATGGTTGACTCAAAACTGTTCTTAAAAAGCAACCATTTTGTGAATTCGCCGTTAAATTCCGGTAATTTAATTTCTGGTAATTTATGTATTCTTCTGTTATGATGTTGTGGAACTTCCCGTTGATGAACGGCGTTGTTTACTGCCGTGTTCATTTGAGCTAGTAAATTATTTTGAACATCCTCTGCTTCATCTAATATCGTTTGCAGTTGTGTAACTGCGCGGAAATAAATAGATTCAAAAAGCTCTCGCTCTCCCTCACATTCGTCTTGAAACTGTAGTGCAGCTGTTTCATCAGTGATCTCTGTTTCCTCAATTTTAATTTGTACTTCTTCAAAAGAATTCCATAGCTCTTCACATTTTTTAATTCTAACCTTCGCCTCTGATTTTGACGTGTCATCTGTAATCGACTTTATTATTCTTGTTAACGTGCCTTTTACTCGACTACGCGATTGTTTCAATTTCGTTAGTTGCGACATATTTAAATTAAGGTTATGCTGTGAAAGTTCGAAAGGATTGCGTGAAGGTTATGTATAAGTTCAAAGGAATCGTGTTGCTGAATTGAGGTTATATGACAAAGGAATTTGGATCTTTTATATTTATGACAACAGGAGGATCAAAGGACTTCAATTATCATTATCTTCTTCTTCTACTTATTATTATTATGTTGATCACTGCATGTTTATGTTACGAAAACGTGCGCTGAGAGAAAGAGGCTACAATCTAAGAGTACCGTATGTATAGCAAGGATGGTGTATATGTCAAAGAGACTCACGCTCTCACGGAGATTCTTGCCTTGAGCGGTGAGGAGAATGTAAATCTTGAAATCTTGTCTTTACTTCTTTGGATGTACTAAGTACGAAAACTCGAATCGTACTTGCCTGATTACTGATTTATGCTGCAATCCGTTGAAGTTGTTGGCCTCAGCGGTCTGATCTTCGTTATGAACGAGAATGCAATATCCATGAATGATTCCACGAATTCGAGATGTGTTGTATTTTTGCTCCGATGCTTAACCTCAATTGCGACGCATTGTTTTCACTTCTGCATTTCACATTTCATGATCTTGCTTGTTTTGAACATCTCAGGTTATCGAGAGCCGTGCTGTTGGGCGCCAATGTTTGTTTTTGATTTTGAAGTAAAGCAACTTGGTGCCTTCAATACTTTATTGCATTTGATATGTCTTAATGATACGATATCACAACTTGATGACGGACATGACTGTTGCTTGCGTAACCATTTTCAACAATACAGAATCATCTGACCAATTGGAAATAGGCTTAGAAAGTGCCAACTTCAATTAATGAAATAATTTTACAAAAATGAAAAGTCTCTTCATAACACAGGTTATCCCTTGTAAGGCAGATCCTCCAAGGAGGATGGGCAGCATCTGCCATGTATGGGAATTGTATGCTTTTGTAGCGGAGTATTACGTTGTGTGCCGTGTGCGAGTTTTATGGATGTTGAAGACAGTACAAACATCCAGCCCCTGAGCCAGAAAATAACAATTTGAGGTGAAAATCTCTTCCGCGCCCGGGAATCGGTCCCGGGTCTGTGTGAACTGAAGGAAACTACGCTAACCATTCAGTCAAGGAGCAAGACACTCTCATATTTAAACCCCCATTAGCATTATCCAATCTTCGCTGTCGACCCTGACTACTATGCCGCTCAACGCTTTGTAAAATTTGTCAACTTCATCCTCATCTGCACCTTAACACGGCGAATAGACTGAGAGCTCTCGTCCTAATTCCTACAACTGTTAAATCTACCCACATCATTCGCTCATTTACGTGCCTAACAGAAAATATCTTATATCAAAAAAGGCTTTCACGGCCGCAGATCTTATAATTGTATCTCCAATGGGGGAGCATTTTTTAAACGGAGAAATCATTTCTCCTTTAGCAGGTTAGCAAACTTGATTTGCTAACACGGCGGGGCCACACAGTTTGGTCACTCTCTGTCACACTACGAATAGGGCTTCGGTGACAACTCTTTTTCACTTCTCCACGCTATTTTTTCGGCTGGGTGGCGCTCTTCTCTGCTCAGTCGGCCTAAGAACAGTCAAACGGGCAGACGCCTAGCTGGCTGTCGCCTATCCCTCACCATGTACACCTGTCTCATCAAAGGCGTGGACACATCCTTCACGGATTGGTTCATTTGTAATGAAGTTGATGGACACGGCCACTCGATCTGGGAAGTTGCACGGCTACAGGACAGATCTTCTAGACAGCCTTCGCCAGACGTCCTCGCCTTCTTCCGGGAACAGGCCCAAGTGGAGAACTTCATCACCGCTGGCGCCATCATCTCCGGTCGCCGGCACGAGGTGGTTCCGACTCCCGAGTATATCATCCGTGACCTGCGCTCCATTATGGACCCCCTTCTCACTGTTCCACCCCGTTCCTCCCGCCCGACGAGGTCCCCACCTCCTTCAACCTCCATTACGTTTACCAGCACCACTCCCACCTTCACCACTTCTGCCTCCACGCCCATGACTGCATCGCCCGTCTTTACCACGACTAGCCACTCTTCTCCTATCATGTCTACTTCCCCCATCTACCTATCTGTCTCTGTCCCGAGTCCAGTGCTACCCCCTGTCACCGTTTCGGCTGCCACCTCCGCCGCTCCGCCTGCTCGCCACGAATCCACACACGACGCAGCAACGCTACCTCTTCCACCGTCTCTGAGCTGCGTCATCCGTGGCATCGACCCGGCCATCCCAGAACAGGATATCCAGACCGAAATTCAACTGGCTGGTGTGGAGGCCCGTCGAGCGTTCCGTATCTTCAACGATCACGGCCCAATGTTCATGGTCCGTCTTCAGCTCTCGTCTACCGCCGCCGTTGACCAACTGCTCACCACTGGCGTCCGTCTTCGCGGAAGAACTTATCGAGTAGAACCTTCCCGCTCCCCTCCCCGCCCTGTCGGTTCTTCTTCTCCAAACCCTTCTTCACGCCCACCACCAGTCCCGCCGCCCACTCCCCCGCCACCGCCACCACTTAACGTCCCCGCTCCGCCGCCCATTCATTTTCTCCCGCCCCTCCCGATATTGGACCTTCTCCGTTTACTCGCTACTTCCGTCACCAACATGACCACAACCCTGTCCTACCTTCTCTCACAACATTACCCTCCTCCTGTCTCCAACTTCCTACCACACCCACTCATTACTCCAGCTCAATATATATAATGTAACTCTCTGTACTATTCTTTATATTCCTGTCTCTTCATCCATTTGTTATACTCTTCTGTACCTATCTGTATAACAGCGTATCCTCATTCGTTCTTCTCCTACTTTTCCCTTACGTATGTATATACATACCACTAAATATATTGTTTTTTCTTTCATATATGTATATTGTACACGGCCTAAGAGCTACTTTGTATAGCTGACGGCCCGCCTACCCATCGGGTAGGAATGAAATAACCTTGTGAAAAAAAAACAGTTTGGTCTGCCACTGCTAAGCAGAGTCCTGGAGGGGCGTGCCATTCCAGCTGATGAGTCCAAATGGCACGTCAGGACGAAACTCTGCATAATGCACACGGCCTAACCACCCAAAAGCTGGTTCTATTGCTGTGATTATAAGATCTGCGGCCGTGAAAGCCTTTTTTGATATTGTATCTCCAATGGGGGAGCATTTTTAAACGGAGAAATCATTTCTCCTTTAGCAGGTTAGCAAGCTTGATTTACTAACACGGCGGGGCCACACAGTTCGGTCATACACATACGTCACTTCCACAGGGCTTCGGTGACAACTCTCCACGCCATTTTTTCGGCTGGGTGGCGCTCGTCTCTGCTCAGTCGGCCCAAGAACAATCAAACGGGCAGACGCCTCGTTGGCTGTCGCCTCCCCACCATGTACTCTTGCCTCATCAAGGGCGTGGACTCGTCATTTTCTCCCACTTCCATCCGCGATGAAATTCGCCGCACTGGGACGCATGTGGACGCAGTTCTTCGCCTCCAGGATGGCCTCTCCGGACAACCTTCTCCGGATGTCGTCGCCTTCTTCCGCTTTCCAGGCCCACCGCTCGGCATCATTGAACATGGCATACGACTCTATGATACCGACTACACTGCGGTCGCTACTCCGGAGCATCTTCTACAGCAAATGCTTTCCAATCCTGATTTCCCCATCTCTCCTACCATACCTCCCATCGTTACACACTCCACCCCCACCTTCACTACTACTACCACCTTCACCACCGTCACCACTTCTGTCCATTCTGCTCCGCGTACTTCCACCTGCACAGTTTCGTCCTGTCACCCCTCTTCTATCATGTCTGCCCCCGTTCCCCCCCCCCTGCCCATTCGCAGCCCCCTCCTGCTTCTTTCACTGATGCCACTATCGCAACTCCACCCCTCTCCCCCCGCACTGTAGACTCCTCCGACCCCGCTCTAGACCGACCTTCGTCAGCGAGTTGTGTCATCCGTGGCCTGGACCCTGCACTCACCGAGCGTGACATCCTGGTTAATCTGACCTCCGCCGGCGTTCCAGCCCGTCGAGCGCTTCGCATCTACAACTCCAGCGGCCCGACCTTCATGGTTCGTCTCCAAGTCTCCTCACCAGCCGACGTCGACCGCCTCATCACCACCGGCGTCCGATTTCGCGGACGAACGTATCGAGTGGAGCCTTCTCGCTCCCCACCCCGCCCAGCTCGTTCCGCTCCCCTTCCCACACCTCCTCGCCCTCCGTCCGCCCCGCCACCCCAGCCGCCCCCTCCAGAGATCCCCTTACCCGCTCCGCAACCTCCCTTCTTCCTCCCACCCCTCCCGACCCTGGACCTCCTTCGCCTTCTTGCCACCTCCCTTACCAACATTACCAACTCCCTTTCCTACCTTCTCTTTCAATAATACACCCCCCCCTTCCACCCACTTTCTCCCCGCACCGTATCTGTAATTCTCTTATGTATATCTCTGTAATTCACTGTCACGTGCGCCCGAGATACCTCCGTTTTCAATAAAGTCATTCGTCCCCATTTTCCCTGCTGTTCGTAGGGTTTGGCCTTCGCGGGGTGCATTGCGGGTTTCGCCCTGGTTTCTCCGCCTTGTTGTGCCGGTGCCCTTACGCCAGTCTCTTTCATTTTTTTCCTCTTCCGGTGTGTACGACACACGCCCACTCGTACCTAGTTTCTCTCTCTACCTTTTGTCTCTCTACGGCCTAAGAGCTCCTCAGTTGAGCTGATGGCCCGCCCCTCCTCTTTTGACGAGGGGAATGAAATAACTTGTTTAAGTAAGTAAGTAACAGTTCGGTCTGCCACTGCTAAGCAGAGTCCTGGAGGGGCGTGCCATTCCAGCTGATGAGTCCAAATGGCACGTCTGGACGAAACTCTGCATAATGCACACGGCCTAACCACCCAAAAGCTGGTTCTATTGCTGTGATTATAAGAAAATGTCTTGCGTGCAATAGCACTCCTAAATGAACAGTCCTACCCCACACTCAGCCCTTTCCTTTTTAACACCTGTTAAGAATAATTTATTATCTTCTATCCCTTTCTCGTTATCTTCCCTCACCCGATTATCTTTAACTCCTAACACATCCAGACGCATCTCATTTACTGACTCAGCTACTTATACTTTCTTTCTTCCGTAAGTCCCGTTAGTATTTATTAGGGATGGGCATGAGCGCAGCTCGAGCGTCTCGAGTGTCTCGAGCTGAAGACGTCACTGCTCGATCTAGGTCGAGCAGTACTCGAGCAGGAGTATGGCCAGCCATCTATGAGTGATTACCTTGTACTAAATCAGATGAGTGGCAATCTTCTTTGCTCTTTTAATACTAATGAAATGAAACCAGTGTGTGTACAGGAACACAACTGAACAAACTATATCCTCACCCGGCAATTTCAGAAATAGCTTGTTACATTTCGTACCATGAAAATAATATTTATAATGATACCGCCTTAACATTATTAACGGAATACATCGAATCCCTTACACAGCATAGGAGTATATGGATTATATGCTTGTTATCCTAGAGTAATATTATCGCCTGAGAAATGATACGGCGTAATATGTAAGTAAGTCCGCCTCTGTGGTGTAGTGGTTAGCGTGATTAGCCGCCACCCCCGGAGGTCCGGGTTCGATTCCCGGCTCTGCCACGAAATTTGAAAAGTGGTACGAGGGCTGGAACGGGGTCCACTCAGCCTCGGGAGGTCAACTGAGTAGAGGTGGGTTCGATTCCCACCTCAGCCATCCTCGAAGTGGTTTACCGTGGTTTCCCACTTCTCCTCCAGTCAAATGCCGGGATGGTACCTAACTTAAGGCCACGGCCGCTTCCTTCCCACTCCTAACACCTTTCCTATCCCATCGTCGCCATAACACCTATCTGTGTCGGTGTGACGTAAAACCAAGAGCAAAAACCCAGTTATATTATATCGGACGCAGGACTTCAGGTCTGTTAACATTTTTTTATTATGTAGGAGGAATAGTAAATATAGCATTATAATAAAACTGAACAGAATATATTATTAAAATGATACATACAATGTTCAGAAGAACCAAAAATGGAAGTAGCGACCAAGTAACGAAAGGAAATCCACACAAATACTATCACTATGCAGAGCTCATCGCTATGTCGAGCAGTTACTTCCATTTGAAAAAAAAAAGTAATTCAGGGCATATATGGATTTAATAAACTGATGCGTCCACTATGACTTACGGTACGTATGTATTTCTGTAGAATGGACGCTATCGCTAATGACTCTACTTCTACTCTACGCGTAGTGCCGGAAGGTGAATATCAACGTGAATGAGTGCAGACGGAATTGTGGCTCGAGTCCTAACACACACTCCTCCTTAGCGCACATGCAAGCCTACGTCACGAGGGAATTCCGTGTTGCTCGATCTGGCTCGACCACGCTCGACACACCAGTTCGTGACGTCAGCACTCGAGCCTGCTCGAGCAGGCGATCGAGTGGCCTATCCCTAGTATTTATAACTCTCCACCGAATTCCATTTTGTTCGCCGAGATGTCTCGCTTGTCAAACTGAAGTAGAACACCGTCACTTCCATAGATCCGAGGCTTGCTTGAAACGTTCTGAACTTGGTAAATCTGTGAGATCTCTCCTCTAACGCGTTAGAGACTTCCACTAGACTGCATAGACCTAAACTCCCGAACACAAGGAATGCCATGTCTCGACTCTCAAGACCACTTACTAGACTTGCAATTCAGCAGTATTAACGGACGTAACTGCACCGCTCTATTCACAACAACTGAGGGGTCCAGTGAGGGAGGGAGCTATGCAGCAACACTTGAAAAATAGAATTTTAGTTATTTCTAGTAAATTCCTCTCATCTGTTGTCAATCTTGTGAACTAGAACTGCGTGGCATAGCTAGCAACCGCGCATTCTGCCACACAGTTTCTAAGTTCTGTAAGACACAACACTCAATTTATTCCCATTTCTTGCCAAAGTGGCACAGCTTCCTCTCTCACTAGACTCCTCAATTGTTCCGCACAGACTCCACGTCGGTCTACAGTCCACGGCAATACACATTACACAATACTGCGTACTCCAGCACCGCGATACTCGGACACTGACTTTTAGAACACCCAACACATGCTCGACATACGAACAACAACAACAACAACAACAAGTCGTTTGCGGCGCCCTGTATTTATATATCGGTTGATAAAGTACTGGAATCTTCGCTAGAGTGGGAAAGTTCTCGTTCCTCGTTCCAGAAGGCCCATGGGGAAACTGAATGAAAGCACAATTCAATGAGAGGCCGACCATGCCCTCCAGGCTGGTTGGGACGTCTCCGGTCTGACTCACTAAACTTCTCCCCCTGTGGGAGGGGGCGATAGATTAAAATCCACAGACAGACAGACAGACAGACAGACAGACAGACAGACAGACAGACAGACAGACAGACAGACAGACAGACAGACAGACAGACAGACAGACAGACAGACAGACAGACAGACAGACAGACAGACAGTATGGTTCCAGTGTATGGGATCCTCACCAGGATTACTTGATTCGAGAATGAGAGAAACCCCAAAGAAATCAGCATGATTTGTTCTGGGTGATTTGCGACAAAAGAGTAGTGACGAAAATGTTCCAAACTTCGGGCTGAGAGGACTTGGGAGTAAGGAGACGAGCTACTCGACTAAGCGGGATGTTCCGAGTTGTCAGTGGAGAAATGGCGTGGAATGATATTAGCGGAGGAATAAGATTGAGTGGTGTTTTCCAAACAGGAAACGACTAATTGGGGCAAATAATATTCGTTTACAGGAAGAGGAGCTTGTGATTACAATAATTTTCCAAGGGAGATACTGAATACATTTCCAACTTATTCGAAAGTATTTTAGAAAATACTAGGTAAACAACCGATAGGAAACCTCCCACCTGGGTGTCTGCCTAAACGCATATCAGGGATTACTGATTGATTGATTGATTGATTGATTGATTGATTGATTGATTGATTGATTGATTGATTGATTGATTGATTGATTGATTGATGACAAAAATGAACCGCCTGTTTTCGACTTTTGATTTGTATACATATTCCGAGTTAAATAAGTCTTATTATTATTATTATTCTTCCACTTCTCCCACACCTGTGGGGTCGTGGGTACGACCTGTGTCACACAAGTGGATTTGGCCCTGTTTTACGGCCGGATGCATTTCCTGAAGCCAACGCTGTATGGAGGAATGTAATCACTATTGTGTGTTTCTCGCTGGTGGTTGGTAGTGTATTGTGTTGTCCGAATATTAAGATGAAAGTGTTGGAACAAGCACAAACCCCCAGTTCCCGAGCCAGAAGAATCAATCGGACACGATTAAAATCCTCGACCCAGCCAGGAATCGACATATGATGTCTAGAGATAAAATTATAGTATTACTTACATAGATGTTTCCTATTCCCTTTGTACCTATAAACAATTTATTGCACCCATTGTCAAAACGTTCATAAAACCTGGATGCAAAAATCATTGTAACTAAATTTGAAATTTGATTACCAATTTGAAGATGAGAATCTTCAGACTTAGTATAAAAGCCGCTAAATTTGCAAGACTCGCAAACGAAGCTCTAATGTCACAGCCAGCCTCATCAACCAACACTGTCAATGAATGAGATACATTCTCCTTTCTGTAGACTTGTGCACGTTCTCGATAAGATATAGCCGTGATATACTCGTTAGAATATATTAAATGGTTGACACTTACCGTGGCGGGATCCAGTGGTAATTTCGGCTGTGTATCAACGCTAGGGGATGCCCGAGCTCGCAAACGGGGAGAGTCTGCTCCGGGCGGCACTTCGGCGGACTGTGGACGGCGGATCGGTGAGGAATCTGAAACAAAAATTATCGTATTTCCTTTTTCCTGCATGCATTTTTAAGAAAACGAAATTAGACCTCCTCTGACATATAATGCTAAACCCCACATTGATCATCTTAAAAGAGCCGTGGCACTGCAGTTCTAACGTTATTACAAATCGTTATTCCATGTTGCAGCAGGCTTGTGTTCCAGTTTCCTGAAAGAGTGCATTGATAAAAATATCTATCTTCTATGTATATATATATATAAAATAAGAGTTTTAACCGTACATTGCTCAGAATTTGAAAACAATGGCATTTCTGCATCGGTCATGTCCATAGTAACAAGAAAATGCACTTTTTACTTTTTCGTAATTTCTCTCTGTCTGTCTACCTGTCTGTCTGCATGTATGTATGTATGTACACGCAGCACGAGAAAACGGCTGAAGATAATTTATTGAAAATCGGTATGTAAAGTTGGGGAATGAGCCACTATAATCTAGGCTATAAATAATTTTATTCACGCTGAGTAAAATGGTAGTATAGGGGGAAGCCTACAATTCAATTCTCAAAAATTTGTATTATTAGTGGTCCTATCGATAAATACTAAGTTATATAACTAAAGTTATATAGAATTAAATTTCCGATCATTTATGTCATACATTGTTACCGTACACGCTTTGATAACACAGATATTCATGAATTAGTATTTTTGTTGACAAGTCCATATCGACGCCGAGCCACGAGAAAATGGGTTAACATAATTTAATGAAAGTCGGTATATAGAGTCGGGGAATAAGAAACTACAGTCTACTGTAAGTTATAAACAATTATATTCGCCCTGGATAAAATTGTAGTTTAGAGGAAGGCGCCTAGAGTCGGGAAAAAACTAAATGTGAAGGCCTACAATATCGAAAGCGCGTAACATTGATCAACAATAACATTGCATTGACCATTGTTATGATGTTCTTTGTCTCCTATGCTGCCACTGGACTCTGATAGATGAGATTACTGATGCTTACCGAGTATAACAACCTGACTGAATATTGGCGGGAAATAGCTGGGAATTTAGAAAACTTTCTTCTTTAGCGTGTCATTCCTCTGGTTCATACATTTTCTGATACTGCTGGTACGTAACATACTGGTTCATCATAGTATTCCAGCTATTCGATCTGACACACTGTTTTGAATGAGCAGTGTGCACACTTAAGACAGAGGCCCACTTAGGCCTATTTCAAATTATAGCACCACAATTCACTAAATTACTCAAAATTCAACCCTGAAAAGAGCCGTTTCTTAAGGAAAACTTCTTCCTCTATACTTTCATTAAATTCTACATTCATTTTTTTCCAAATTAGCATTGAAGAGAGGGTTTCTCCTCTAGGTTGGCGGAAAAATTTGCCTCCAAGTGGGATAGCCGCCAGTGTAATGAAGTGAGATTTTCCGACTCGTCGGGTACTCCTAGGAAACAGATTAGTAAAAATGCATAGTTTTTGACCTGGGACTCTCCACTATTCAACCCCTCCCCCCCACCAAGCCGAAAAGACGGAAGCACATTTAAATAGGCTTTTCCTTCGGTTGGTAATTGATGCAGTGCTCTATTTAAGTAAGGAAGATCGTGTGTGGTTTTTAATTTCATCGAGTATTTCATGCGAAAGCATTGCTTTCAATCGCGCCGTTCCAACTGACGTCATTGTATTGACCTGTGTTCATTCAGTCGGGGAAACTACTAAGACAGTCTTCCTAAGGATATAAAAAGGCAGGTTGGAGAGTTGGAGAGTGAGCGTCTGCCTTTATAATGAAAACTCCCCAACGTGATTGTGACTTATGGTAGGCAAGCAGGCCTACCATTACAATGCAAATTTCCTAAGCCAGTCTTCGTATGAGAAAGTACGTTTGATGACTTCCCCGTCGCGTTTCTAGGGCGTTAAGAGCTATGCAATTTAATGCAATCTTGCTGACAGCATGTACACTAGCTGACCTAGAATTTATACAATGTAGAATTCCGTAGCGAAGCACGGGTACATCAGCTAGTACG
This sequence comes from Anabrus simplex, assembly GCF_040414725.1. Classification (NCBI taxonomy): domain Eukaryota; kingdom Metazoa; phylum Arthropoda; class Insecta; order Orthoptera; family Tettigoniidae; genus Anabrus; species Anabrus simplex. Next base: position 169,302,220 of record NC_090269.1, on the reverse strand, counting down.
TGATAAAAGTACCTTCAATAGAGTAGAATGGCATTTCCACTGGCTTCTAACCAAGGTGGCTGTGGTTTACATCCCGTATAATGCATGAGAGAATTTTGAATACATTCAGTACGTGTGATTTACTCTCCACGTAAAACTGGAAGTCCCTTAGTTAAGATCACGATATCAATAGTCATTTAAAACAATCAATCAATCAATCAATCAATCAATCAATCAATCAATCAATCAATCAATCAATCAATCAATCAATCAATCAATCAATCAATCAATCAATCAATCAATCAATCAATCAATCAATCAATCAATCAATCAATCAATCAATCAATCAATCAATCAATCAATCAATCAATCAATCTAGAGCTGTCACCTATCAGTTGTTTACCTGGTCTTTTCTTCAATCTCTTTGTTCTTTTTTCCTTTCTTAAACCGTTTATAATCCAGGGTTGGTTTTTTTCCTCGGTGTCAGCGAGGGATCCCACTTCTACCGCCTGAAAGGCACTGTCCTGGAGGGCGAGACTTAGGGTCAAGGATACAACTGGGAAGGAGGACCAGTGCCTCGCCCAGGCGGCCTCACCTGCTATACTGAACTTGGGCTTTGTGAGGGGGATGAGAATGTTGGAAGGGATAGACAAAGAAGGGAGCAGCCGTGGCCTTAAGTTAGTACCATCCCGGCATTTGCCTAGAGGAGAAGTGGGAACCACGGAAAACCACTTCAAGGACGACTGAGGTGGGAATCGAACTCCCTTCTACTCATTTGATCTCCCGAGGATGAGTGGACCCCGTTCCAGCCCTCCTACCACTTCTTAAATTTCGTGGCAGAAACGGGAATCGACCACGGCCTCAGGGGTGGCAGCTAATCACGCTAACCACTACACCACAGACGCAGACCTTTTCTTACATGTTTAAAAAATATTGGAAATTTATTGAACTTGTTAAATTATTCCAATCCCTATTTCCCCTTCCTGTAAACGAGTGCTTCCTCCAGTTTGTCCTCTTGAATTCGAACTTTATGGACATATTATGACATTTCCTACTGTAAAAGAATCCCTTCAAACTTATTCCTCTACTAATGTATTTGCAAGCTATCATAGCTCGGAATATTTCCGCTTTGCCGAGCAGCTCGTTTCCTTACTTTCAGTTCTTCCCGGCCCAAACTTTGGAACATTTTCGTAACTACTGTTTTGTCGGTTTTCACCCAGAACAAATGGCGATGCTTTCCTTAGGACCTTCTCCTGTTCTCGAATCAAGTATTCCTGGAACCATTCTCTAAATGGGATCTTATCAGTGACTTGTAAGCGAATTCTTTTACAATCTTACTACAACCACAAAATACATATGAAGAGATCTGTAATCTTCATTTTCGGCCCCGTTTAACTGATCACCACAATTGCGATCTTTCTGTATATTAATACCTAGTTTCATACAAGAACCCATGAGTTAGTTTCACCCCATCAACGCAGTAATTAAAACTGAGAAGACTTTAAGATCCATCCGACCGAGCGACTTGTCAATACAGTGGGCCACGCCGCGGTGAGCTCGCTTTCGGTAGAATATGGTTCGAACCCCACCGGTGAAAATGGCATTGTAAATGAACATCAAGACATCCATTGTTCTACACTCATTGCACAACAAAGGGATATCACAACTAGACGTGACGCAATAAAAACAAATGCATTGATTCATAATCAATTGTAAGCGCCAGTTTTTGGAAAAATGATCCGTTATGCGTGGTTTGTCGCAGACTTATTGCCAACACGTGAAATATTCATTAATGTTAACGACGTTTCTTTCTCGAGTGATATTCCCATCCGGAAATGTAACTATGGCAAAGCCGCCTTCGCGCGGTGCTCGTTGTGTGTGAAATTTCTGTATTTCGAATGTTTCTATGATCATCAAGGGGAATGCGCCGTATCTCCTTAAGCGTTAATATAAGAATGAACTTACAAAACATTGTAATCTCTGAAAAATACTATATATGTTATATATATATATATATATATATATATATATATATTGTGAAACCCAGTTGTAATTTTACAATCAACATAATGCCCTTGTATCCACGAACTTGATAAGAAAGGTTCGTGTACTAAACGTCAATGGACATGCATAGAAAAATGAAACAACAACAACAACAACAACAACGAAAAAGGAAATAGTTCATCGGGATTTGAACATAGGGCGCAAAAATGGGAAAATGAAGCGCTGCGCGATGAAAGTCCTGTAATTTTTACCAGATCAACTGAGTTGATTCCGAAGTACAACTAGTGTAGTTATAAGTTTGCGTTTGAGCGATTGTGATTTCGAACCCCAGTGTGAGGAGTCCGGAATTTTCACTCGATGGAGAAGGTGCATACGGAGCGAAACGTGATATATGTGGATGTAAACAAAAATACAATTCCTGTTGTATTGCATCCACTGGAAAAAATAAGTCAGCGCATATTAACACTGACTCACCGAGACAGTGAAGTACTACAAGAAGCCCTCAATCAAATGGGCAGATCTGATTCGACGTCTAAATGTAAATCAATAAAAACAGACTACTAACACTTCCAAGACCCAGTATATGCCGTCAACCAATCGTTGTTTTAGAAAATACGAGGGGCGTACTACACTGCCTGAAAAAAATTAGTACACCCGGAAAGACGACATCAATTTTGATCTGATGACGGCAGGTGCCACCTGGTGGATAGTAGATGTACTGATAATGGATTCAACGTCGTCCGCCAACAGATACCGTAGTGACATAGCTGCCAGGTCGCCATCTGCGTGCATCCTTTAATAGGGAATGTTTACAGCCATACGGCTCAGTGTGATGTAAACACGCGTCATGCCATGGAGAAGCTTTCGCGCTTCCTGTAGCCAACTGAGTGAGTTTGACAGGGGTCTTCCGATGGCGTGATTGTCACACAAGTCGGCCGAGCTGCGTCAGTTGTGCAACGATGTTGGTTGCAATGGTCAAGTGAACATTCTCACACTAGTAGACGAGCTTCTGGATGTCCACGCAGCACAGAGGTCCGCCAAGATCGTCGTATTGTAAGGGCAGCAGTGGCAGATTGTACAGCTACGACAGCACAGATAAGAGGATTTGTCAGCCTAGAATTGTTAACACGAACTGTTGCCAACCGGTTACTAGCAGTGGGACTACGGGCACGCACATCTCTAGTCCGTCTTCCACTCACGTCACAGCAACGACGTGCACGGCTCGACTGGTGCCGTCAGAGGATCACTTGGAAGATGGAATGGCGGGCCGTGGTCTTCAGCGATGAAAACAGATTCTGACTGCACGTAAGTGATGGTCGTTTGAGCGTACGACGTAGACCTGGCGAGTGCTATCTCGTAGAGTGCATTTGTCCAAGACACACTGGCCCCATACCAGGCCTTATGGTCTGGGGTGCAATAAGCTTTAACTCACGTTCACCTTTGGTGTTAGTGGAGGGAACGCTGACCAGCGCTCGGTACGTGCAGAATGTTGTAAGACCCGTTCTTTTGCCATTCATACAAAAGGGAGGTAATGTGTTGTTCCAACAGGATAATGATCGACCACACACTGCGTGTAAAACTCAACGTGCTCTGCAAGATGTGCAGCAACTTCCCTGGCCAGCACGATCTCCGGACTTGTCTCCCATCGAGCACATGCGAGATATGATTGGACGACAACTGACACGTGAGACTCGTCAACACACAACTCTTGCAAAACCATGTGAACAGGTCGAACAGGCGTGGAATAATGTATCCCAATAGTACTCACCATCTGTATGAGCGAATGGATGCCAGGATCAGCGCCTGCATTGCCGCCCGTGGAGGATACACCATGTACTAAAATGGGTGTTTCAGCAAGGATCGACACCTGGTTCCTCAGTACCACTTGAGCTATTGATCTGTAGATGTAATCATTTATGTACTCCATATGCACTGTTTCAAGAATAAATGTTGAGCGAATTGGAAAACTCTAAGAGGATGTACTAACTGTTTCTTCCACAGTGCATTTTTTTTCCGGTCACGAAAGCCCGGAATGACGACCGAGAGGATGTGTCGTGCTGACCACACGGCCCCCGTAATCTGCAGGCCTTGGGGCTGATCAGCAGTCGCTGGACAGGCCAAAACCCTTTTAAGGGTGTTAAGTGCCGTGGGGGGTATATTGTTATACACTTTATTTTTTGTACGTCCGGGTATAGTTCACATTTCACTTTTGAAGTTGGTGACGTGGAACTAGTGTCCTGTTCTACCGTTTGAAAGCAGCACATGCACAAGTGCTAACGAATGCACTCGTCATAGCCATTTCATAACAGCACTGTCAGCGTAGGAGCATAGTAATGGAGCCATGTCGCATCACCAGTCACAAGCCTAGCCATGAAGTCGGCTGGATCTTGACGACACGCCCCTGCTTTTCGTCTGCAGACAAGAGTCTAGACACCCGATTGTAAGTCGCCGTGCACGATCAACTGCAGGGTCTTTCGGCTAATTCCCGTGGTTGCCTCCATTTCCGTAAATGTGATGCATTTGTTTCCTTGGATGGCCTGTTCGACCCGGCCAATGTTGACTGGTGTTGACACTGTCACATTGCTTCCAGAACTGGTTTTCTTGTCCATCGATGTGCGCCCTGTTTTCGAACCTCCCCTCCCCCCAGTTGTAAACTGTTTTCCGTGACGGCGTATATTCTCCACAGACTGCCACCAAGCGCCGATGAATTCCTGCAGTGGAATAGCAACCAAGTCGTATAGCGCTGTCCCTGACGGTTGCTTTCCATGTTGTCTTCTCCTACGCTGACAGTGTTGTTATGTGTACCGGGCGGTACACCTCCATGCCGCTCATTCAAATATTGCGCCAATTTAAACTCCTCTACAGGAGAAGTTTGGAACCTTGAAAACTGAACTAATTCTACTATTTCTTAAAAGATGTCACTACGGTAAATGGTGTAATTTTGAAGTGTTCTGAACTGTGTCTATTTCGATTTGTGTTTGTTTATTCCGTATCAACAAGTGTGGATATTCTCTTCTAGATGTCTCTACAGAGAAAAACTAGGATTACGCACTCTGTTGCAAAGTAATGAAACTTCTTGAAGAAGTTTTGTGTTCATAAGTTTTTGACAATACTAAATTTTGTGCTGTGATTTGTGGGTTGGCAACATTAATCATTTCTACCCGCTCGTTTTGAATTTAGCCAATCCCGAATTTCTCTAATTAATTTTTGACCAATAACGTATGTCTTCTCCGATATGGATATGTTGCTTTAAGCTATCCAATAAAGTTGAGGGGGTGTGTGTACTCATTCTTGAAAGGTCTCGAATGTTCTGCGAGGGTATTTAAACTGCTGATTTTCTTGTCTCGGTGCCACTTCATCGACATCTTGCTTAGTGTGTGATTAGGTAGCAGGGGGCGGGAAGCGCCACGTTCTTCAGGCAGCAGTTCATCCACAAGGTAATGGCCGTTTAATAACTTCATTTCTTGCAAGCTCAGCAGTTTAACCCTCGGGGCAGATTAGAAACTTTTCTCATGTAACCTATCTTTAAAATGGAATAGACATTTGGTAAAAATTTCGTCTCTTTAACTACAAATTGGGATAGAGAGTGCCTAACCCTCTCGAGCTCCCACTCATATTGTTTTGAGGTGACTACGTTTTCATAACCGTTTTTCTTCTCTTCGTAATGTAATAAAGTTTTCTTATCGTGTCATCTCCTTAGTATGGGATTAGCCCTTGCGTAAGCGGCCTAGTGCCAAGTAGGTTTTAAAAGTGTATTAGGAGTGCAAGCTTCGCCTCCATTCTATTTTGTATTATGGGCCAGTAACTTAACCTGATGTTTTATTTTCCTCATGTAAAGGCCCTGTAGGTTGTGTATCAAATACCCCTGTATAATTGGTGTGCCTTAAGGGCAGATAGAAATGAAGTTTGCTGTAGCCTTTGATAGGCTTGTAAAATTGAGAGCGGGTCAGCTCTTTTTCTTAACACTGTAATTATGAGCAAGTGCTCCTTGTACTTAGGGGTTTTATGCCCTTCAGCAATAGTAGTTGTGAGCTGAGGGCTCAAGAATTATACTTGGGGCTTGCAGCCCAGATTTTGTAATAACCCCCGAAATCGTGTAATTTCTTTCTACCTGATTTTGGCTTGTTGCTGACTTGTTATTTGTTGAGTTTTGGAAGGATATATATGAAAATTGTTAAATTTGTTGTCTGTTGAAAATATAACCATTGTCAAAGTTTTAAATTAACTCTAATTCTGTAGATGAGACCAATTCCAGCCAACACCTTCTTTCACCTCTGCTGTCCACCAAAACTCCGTAACAAGTGGTAGCAGAGCGTGGTTGAATGGGTCTAAATTTAGCCCCTTTTGATGACTAAACATTGATTTTCATTCGAACTCTAAAAATTTTCTCAGTCGCTGGGATTTTTTTTTTTATTTTTCAAAATTTTCTGCCTTCATGTACGGCTCTCGCGAGGTCCTCCATCCTTTCTATTTGCGTAAGGAGGAATTACTTTATGAACTATCTATTAGAAACGTTCAATCTGGAGGCACGGTTCGTTGCATGCCAATAAATTTGAAGATTCCCTTGATTTGCCTATTACCACCCCAACGTTGGAAGAGAAAGAAATTGACGACGCTCTCTCCACGATCAATGACAATACTGTTGAGCTAGCATCTGTAGTTAGTTTTTTGAAGAAGGGAATCCATCCCCTAATCAAATTAAACGTGTGCAAGCTCGACTATTTCATTTTTATAGTTACGATGTTTTGTGGAATTGCAGAGCTGAAAGAAGGTGCTGGGTGGAATAGGTCTCACTTACGAAATTGAAGTTAATTTAAAACTTTAACCAAGGTTATATTTTCTTTTCAAAATCAACAGATAACTACAATAGAATAACAGGTACCAAGTAGCAGGAAAACAATTTAAGAAATTACAATAGTTACAAGACTTGGGCTTCGAGCCCCAAGATTAATTTCTGAGCTCTCAGCTCACCACCACAATAGTTAAAGGGCAGAAAACCCCTAAGTACAAGGAGCACTTGCTCCTAATTACAACGTTAAGAAAAAAAGAGCAGAACCGCTCTCAATTTGACAAGCCTCTCAAAGGCTACAACAAACTTCATTTCTATCTGCCCTTAAGGCACACCAAGAAACAGGGGTATTTGATACCCAACCTACAGGGCCTTTACATGAGGAAAATAAAACAGCAGGTTAAGTTACTGGCCCATAATACAAAATAGAATGGAGGCGAAGCTTGCACTCCTAATACACTCTTGAAACCTACTTGGCACTAGGCCGCTTAAGCAAGGGCTAATCCCATACTAAGGAGGTAACACGATAAGAAAACTTTGTTAAATTACGAAGAGAAGAAAAACGGTTATGAAAACGTAGTCACCTCAAAACAATATGAGTGGGAGCTCGAGAGGGTTAGGCACTCTCTATCCCAATTTATAGTTAAAGAGACGAAATTTTATCAAGTGTCTATTACATTTAAAGATAGGTTACAGGAGAAAAGTTTCGAACCTGCCCCGAGGGTTAAACTGCTGAGCTAGCAAGAAATAAAGTTATTAAACGGCCATTACCTTGTGGATGAACTGCTGCCCGAAGAAAGAGGCGCTTCCCGCCCCCTGCTACATAATCACACACTTAGCAAGATGTCGATGAAGTGGCCCCGAGACAAGAAAATCAGCAGTTTAAATACCCTCGTGGAACATTCGAGACCTTTCAAGAATAAGTACCCACACCCCCCTCAACTTTATTGGATAGCTTAAAGCAACATCTCCTATCGGAGAAGACATACGTTATTGGTCAAAAATTAATTAGAGAAATCCGGGATTGGCTAAATTCAAAGCAAGCGGAAAGAGAAGGGTTATACTGCCAACCCAAAAAATGACTGAAAGAAATTTAACAAAGAACAAACTTATGAATACCAAATTTCTTCAAAAAAACTGTTCCTTCACTTCGCACTAGGGTGCACAATTATAGTTCTTAAGTAGTGCCATCTAGAAGAGAATGTCCACACTTCTTGCTACAGAGCAAACAAATACAAATCGAAATAGACATCGTTCAGATCACTTCAAAATTTACAGTAGAGACATCTTCCGAGAAACCTTTGATGTAATACAGATTTTAAAGTTCAGAGTTTCTCCTGTAGAGAGGTTTCAACTGGCGCAATATTTGAATTCGCGGCGTGGAGGTGTACCGCCCGGTACAGGCCTCCCCCCCCAAAAGTCCTTCCAAGGGGTGACACAGGAGAAAACAAAAAATTGTTTAAAAAAAGTCCAAGTTTTTGGCAGATTGGATGAAGAAAAATTTAGCAGAGAAAATAGCAATTTTTGTTTTTCAGTAGTCAGAGATCTCTTAATATATTTGATATTGGTGAGTGCGACTATATTAAGTCCAGTTTTTAAACTTTTATAGTAGATTTTGATGAAAAGGTCTCTATGGTTGTAGAAATTGAATTCCAAAGGAAAACTTTAATTCTTGGAAGAAGAGAAAAGAAATGTCTAAGTCCACCAGATGTTGAAGTTGAATCCAAAAACGCCGTACTTGTGGATATGGAATGTTCATGTAGCTGAATAAGTTCATTCGTTGTTGATTAAGTTTGAAGGCCAGACCAGTCGCCGCTGCCAGTGTCCAGAGGAGGCCGCTCGGTCGGACCCCTCAAGTACTCTGAGATACACCTCTCCCGCTGCTATGAGAGGGGTAGTGGTGGTGAAGCACGCGCCACACGCGGCGATTGTTTACAGACCGCGGGCAGTTAGCAGGTGGTGCGCCGCACAACAGCCTTGGCCGAAAGGAGGGCTCCGACTCGCCGTACACTGGTTGACCTCACTGGAGTAGAGCGGGCACGTACTCCACCACAGTAGCGGTACGGCGCCGCACGGTTGCGGGGGCACTGAAATATTCAGAACTCGGCGGCAGAATTTTGTTGGACCATAATGATTTTAGGGTACATATTTGTGGTGAGGCTGAGGGGCCAGCGGCGTGGAAGTTTTTATTTCATTTTAGTTAGCCACTGGTGTGTTTGAGCAGGAGACGGGAGCTTGGTACTGGCCTAGGTGGACAGGACAACAGTTTAACTGACAGGGGAGGTTGTACAATGACTATTTGAATACAAAGAACATGATTCAAAGGGCAGAAGGCCTCAAAATGAAACCAAAAATATAACCTTCAGATTTCTTTCAAAATTATACGGAGCAAGTTAGCACTGAAATTACCCAGGTTTCACCTGCGACAGGTGAACACTAAATATCCTCTCGGTGGCTGGATTGCTTAGTAATAAGGTAACGGGTGTGAGGAAATCGAGAATAATACACGGCCCATGAAATCTAGGGGCAAGCTTGCCCGCGGGAACAAAATTCTTGACCATCACCTGGTCGCCTACCTTCAAATGGGTGGGTCTCCTTCCACGATCATATCTTTCCCTAACCTTTTCATGAGACACTTTAAGATTGGCTTAGCCTTCTTCCAAAGGTCTTTAATGATATCAGGATCTATTGTCTCGGGTAGAATATAACTAAGAGACCAAAGGTTAGAGAGCGCGTGTTGGGAACAAACTTCAACATCAAGGAAGCTGGAGTAAACTTATGAGATTCATGAGCCGCCGAATTCAAAGCAAAAGCTAACCAATGCAGGGACGTGTCCCACCTAGAATGATCTTCATGATGATATGCAATCAGCGCCGACCTCAGATTACGATTGACCCGTTCAGCCAGAGATGGTTGAGGATAGTAAGCAGAAGTTTTTACATGAGAGATAGATAGATCAAAACAAAATTTACGGAAAAGATTTGAAGTGAAAGCTTTAGCGAAGTCGGACACGATATATTGACAAGGACCAAAAGAAGCAAAGATAGAATTTAAACAGGAAATGGTGGACTGAGCGGTAGCCAGCTTAGTCGGAAATAACCATGAGAATCTAGTGAAACCATCTACACACACAAGGATGAACTTGTTGGCATTCCCCTTTGACTGGGGAAATGGTCCGACGTAGTCGATATACAGACGTTCATTGGGCGCGATGCTTTTGAGAAGACAATAGGCCTACCTTGGTGGACATGGTGGGTTTTCTAAGCAAGCAAGATTTACAAGCCTTTACTAGTTCACGAATTTCACCGTCCATACCTTTCCAGATGAACCTTTCACGGATCCTTTCACGAGTTTTGAAGATACCTAAATGACCCCACAATGGGGTCTCATGATAGTACTTAAAGATCATGAGCACAAGAACAGCTGGAACCACTACGTTCATCATCTTATCATGCCCCGACGGGCAGCATAGAACACCATTCCTCAATACATAAAGGACAACATGTTCCCCAGAAGAAAGGGTTTCCATAATGGAAGCCAGCACTTGATCCTCACGTTGATATTTTTCAATATCCGTAAATAACATGGGAGCATCAGTCAGAATGGCATTAACCTCAGGTAGTATGGACTCGGGAGGTGAAGAACTATGAACCTGTTCAAGGGGCTCTACATCATTCGAAAATATACGGCTTAGTCCGTCTGCTACAACATTTTCAGTACCTCTGATATGCCTAACGTCAAAGTGGAAGGCAGAAATTCGGATGGCCCACCGGGCTATACGACCAGTACGACGCGGCCTACGTAAAACCTAACTTAATGCCTCGTTATCAGTTTCCAAGTCGAACTTGACATGTTCCAGATAAAGGCGGAACTTTTCTAGCGCAAAGAAGACAGCCAAACCCTCAAGTTCGTAGATGTAATACTTGGCTTCTTGAGCCGATAGAGTGCTAGAGACATAGGCGATGGGTCGCCTCCCTAGTTCAGTCTCTTGAAGAAGGACTGCAGCTACCGCCGACGACGACGCGTCGGTTTGGACGAAGAATTTCTTGGAGAAATCGGGCATAGCCAGAACAGGGGCATTACACAGAGCTAATTTGAGATCTTCAAAAGCGGCTTGTTGAGAAGGCCCCCCCTCAAATTTGACGCCTTCCTACGTAGTAAGTTCAAGGGCGCCGCTCTATTGGCGAAATTTGGAATAAATTTCCTGAAGAAATTCACCATACCAATGAACCTAGCAATACCTTTGAGGTCCTTGGGAGGCTTGAAATCACGGATGGCCTGTGTTCTAGAGTGATCGACTGCAACACCATCGGGCGACACAATATGCCCTAGGAATGACATGGAAGGCTTAGCGAAGGCGACCTTGGACAACTTCACAGTTAATCCAGCCTTACGAAGGCGATTGAGAACTTCTCTCAGATGATCTAGGTGTTTTTCGAAGGTCTCCCAAAATACGACGACATCATCAAGATAGTGGTACAAGTACTCAAACTTGATGTCGGAAAAAACCCTGTATAGCAGTCTAGTGAGTACAGCTGCTCCCGTGGGGAGCACAAAAGGCACGCGGTTGTATTCATACAAATTCCAATCTGTGGCAAAAGCTGTCAGGTGTTTGGATTCCTCTGCTAGCGGAATCTGGTTATAAGCGTGCTTGAGTTCCAAATGGTGAAGAACTTAGCTTTACCAAACCAGGAAAAGCAAGTATGAAGGTCAGGAAGGGTCACAGATTGTAACACCACCTTCCGATTGAGAGCCCTGTAATCAATCACAGGCCTGAAGCCACCTTGGGTTCTCGGGACTAGAAAAATAGACGAAGAATTCGCCGACTTAGAGGGCCGATTAATACCATCTTTTAACATTTGATCGATGATCTCCTTCATAGCTTTCATTTTAGGAGCAGACAGCCTATAAGGTGGAAATCTAACGGGGATGGAATCCGTAACCTCAATCTTGTATTCATTCAGGTCAATAACACCAAGAGTATCCGAGAAAACTTCTGGAAACGACTGACACAGCTTACGAATACTATCAGCCTGCTCCTCAGGTAGATGTCTAAGATCTAACAACATCTCATCCTGGGTATGCGAAACAAATGTGCATGACACAGAACTACATTTAAGTAAAGGGATTTTACAATTAGAAGCAAATTTGAATGTGCACGACTTGCTCTGAAGATCGAGCACTAGACCAGTATGGGACATGAAGTCGGCTCCCAATATAATGGGGCAAGACAAGTGCTTTGCCACCAATAGTTTAACCTCCCAAGTAAATTTAGAAATACAAATTTTGGCCTTTAAGGAACCTAAAATTTCTAATGGAGAAGAATTAGCCGAAACATATTGAACCGAAGACGAGCAAAAATCAGGAAGTTTACAAATGGATTTTAATTTGGAGTACCACTCAGCCGAAATAATGGAACAAACACTGCCATAATTTAATAGAGCTGTTACGGGCTCATTATTCAATTTAATTTTGAGAAATGGAACAGGTGCATGGGTATCCGCCGCAATCCTAAGACATTCTTTGGGACCTTCAAAAGATAGGTTTGAAGACTGAGTTTTCCCTGAAATTTCGATTGTTTACTTGGGGCTGAGCCTCGGGAAGATGGGTTAGCCGACTCAGCCGAAGCTACTAGACATTTTTGATTGTTGGTGGAAGTTGCACCAAAAATTGTGCAGGAGGGAGTGCTGCTAGCATTAGGGCAGTTCTCGGCAATATGTGAAAACGCGCCGCATTGAAAGCAGCCTTGGGATGAACCTGCTCCATTATTTGTCCTACTAGATTTGATCAATGGACATTTATTTTCGAAGATGGTCTGGCGATCCGCAAGCGTAACATTTACGGGGTGTGACGGGTCGGCGAGGTGGAGGCCGAAAACTACTAGAGGATGGAGGGGGTTCTTTCGCTACACGCAAGGTATCGGCGTATCTAACTCCTTCGGCTGAGACAGCCATAGCCTCTAACTCGGCAAAAGTTTGCGGACGCGATGCAAAAAACAAGTATGATCTATAAGGTGGTGAAATTCCTTCCACAATAGCCTGTGCAATTTGATCTTCAGGGAAATGTAGAACAAATACCCTAGTGTAGAACTTAATGCCTTGGATGAAGTCTGCCAAATTTTCATCCAACCGTTGTACTCGGTAGTAGTACTTTTGAATGAGCGATGACCTAGCTCGAGCGGGGATAAAATTTGCCAACAGATGGGCATGGAAGTCTTCTATGGATGACTGTTCAGCAATTGCCCTAACTATCTTATCTGAGAGAACACCAATTGCATAGGGATAAATGATCTGCAAAGTTTGACACGGAGAAGGAGAAAAACCAGGGCATGATTCTGAAACTCAACTAAAAACCTTAAGAATGAAATTACGTCACTGGTAGAGTTAACGGAAAACTTAGAAATACCTCTGAGCAAAATTGGTAAAGGATGGGGCAAACTACTGAAACCCGGGGACGTAGTATGAAGGGGCCTAATTGGCGGAGAAGCAGATTCAGAAGGAGCATTATTTAACACGAAGGGTGGAATGGACGTGCGACGACCGGACACATTTTCTAATGGGGCAGATGTTCGTTGTGTAGCCTCCGCAGTACTACCTCCTTCCTCTTTAGAGGAATCCTCACAACTTACGATATTTACTACCATAGGCTGGTCGGTTTTTGGAATAGCAGATCCAGATAACAAATGGCTAACTTTACTAGACATTTTAGGCAGGTTTTCAGCAACAGCACTAGCTTCCTTTCCCTGAAGGTCATTTAACTTCAAGGACAATAGATCACATACCCTATTATAAAAGTGGTACAATCTGGCCTGTACTCTTTTGAGTTGATTAGGAGATGGATCACTTACTTCAAAAAAACTAACTACAGATGCTAGCTCAGTAGCATTATCAATGATCGTGGAGAGAGCGTCATTTATCTCTCTTTCTCCCAAAGTCGGGATGGTAATAGGCAAATCAAGGGAATCGTTTAACTTATTGGTGTCTATCGCAACCGTGCCTCCAGATTGAACATTCCTAATCGTTAATTCATAGATCAATTCCTCCTTGCGCAAATAGCCGGGATGGAGGCTGTCGCGAGAGCCGGACATGAGTTCGAAATGAAAACAATGTTTAGCCATCAAAAGGGGCTAAATTGAACCCATTCAACCACGCTCTGCTACCACTTCTTACGATGTTTTGTGGATTTGCAGAGGTGAAAGAAGGTGCTGGGTGGAATAGGTCTCAACTTACGAAATTGAAGTTAATTTAAAACTTTAACCAAGGTTATATTTTCTTTTCAAAATCAACAGATAACAGCAATAGAATAACAGGTACCAAGTAGCAGGAAAACAATTTAAGAAATTACAATAGTTACAAGACTTGGGCTTCGAGCCCCAAGATTAATTTCTGTGCTCTCAGCTCACCACCACAATAGCTAAAGGGCAGCAAACCCCTAAGTACAAGGAGCACTTGCTCCTAATTACAACGTTAAGAAAAAAGAGCAGACCCGCTCTCAATTTGACAAGCCTCTCAAAGGCTACAACAAACTTCATTTCTATCTGCCCTTAAGGCACACCAAGAAACAGTGGTATTTGATACCCAACCTACAGGGCCTTTACATGAGGAAAATAAAACAGCAGGTTAAGTTACTGGCCCATAATGCAAAATGGAATGGAGGCGAAGCTTGCACTCCTAATACACTCTTGAAACCTACTTGGCACTAGGCTGCTTACGCAAGGGCTAATCCCATACTAAGGAGGTAACACGATAAGAAAACTTTGTTACATTACGAAGAGAAGAAAAACGGTTCTGAAAACGTAGTCACCTCAAAACAATATGAGTGGGAGCTCGAGAGGGTTAGGCACTCTTTAACCCAATTTATAGTTAAAGAGACGAAATTTTATCAAGTGTCTATTACATTTTAAAGATAGGTTACAGGAGAAAAGTTTCGAACCTGTCCCGAGGGTTAAACTGCTGAGCTAGCAAGAAATAAAGTTATTAAACGACCATTACCTTGTGCATGAACTGCTGTCCGAAGAAAGAGGCGCTTCCCGCCCCATGCTATATATGTTTACACACTGCGGAAAATGTTACTGAATTGGCCCCGAGGCAAGAAAATCAGCAGTTTAAATACCCTCGTGGAACATTCGAGACCTTTCAAGAATGAGTACCCACACCCCCCTCAACTTTATTGGATAGCTTAAAGCAACATCTCCATATCGGAGAAGACATACGTTATTGGTCAAAAATTAATTAGAGAAATTCGGGTTTGGCTAAATTCAAAACAAGTGAAAAGAGAAGGGTTATACTGCCAACCCAAAAAATGACTGAAGGAAATTTAACAAAGAACAAACTTATGAATACCAAATTTCTTAAAAAAAAAACAAAAAAAAAAAAAAACCAGTTCCTTCACTTCGCACTAGGTTGCACAATTATAGTTCTTAAGTAGTGCCATCTAGAAGAGAATGTCCACACTTCTTGCTACAGAGCAAACAAATACAAATCGAAATAGACATCGTTCAGAACACTTCAAAATTTACAGTAGAGACATCTTCCGAGAAACCTTTGATGTAATACAGATTTTAAAGTTCAGAGTTTCTGCTGTAGAGAGGTTTCAACTGGCGCAATATTTGAATTCGCGGCGTGGAGCTGTACCGCCCGGTACATTTATAATAGGCTTAATGATCTATTGTCTCTAAGTTGAGTCACATTCAGGGAAAGGAGGCTAATGCCCTCATTGAGAACATTTTTAAATTGTCCAGTACTGTCAGTCAATTGCTATCGGGGGTAACGGCTCCCAAAACTGACCTGCGAATGGCGGTAAACACTGTTAGCGAGGAAAATTCTTCCAAAGGGGAAGAAAATAGAACAGTTGGGGTTACTCAAAAGACACCTGCCCATCTAGAAACCGGCCCTGATCGTCGGCACTCAATTCCGCCCTTCTTTTTGAATAATGCTCCCTCCGAGCCTCCGTCACCCCCTAGGCAGTTACTTACTATGTCACTTGGGTCCAGTAGTTTGCCTCATCCATTAGCCATGTTACTTAGGGGTATTTCTAAGTTTTCGGTCAACTCTACCAGTGATGTAATTTCTTTTTTGAGATTTTTGGTCGAATTCCAGGATCATGCTCTAGTGTTTTCCCTCTCTGTTTCGCAAATTCTTCAAATTATATATCCATATGCCATAGGGGTCCTCTCGGACAAGATTGATAGGGCAATAGCTGAACAGTAATCGATTGAAGACTTTCATGCACACCTCCTCCCAAATTTCATTCCTGCTCGTGCGAGGTCATCTCTGATTCAGAAATACTATTATCGAGTACAGAGACTGCATGAAAATTTTACGGATTTCATACAAGACATCAAATTCTATACCAGGGTGTTTGCTCTTCATTTTCCAGAAGATCAAATTGTTCATGCTATTGTGGAAAGAATATCACCATGCTATAGGTCATATCTGTGTTTTGCGGCGCGCCCACAAACCTTTTCCGAGCTAGAAGCATTGGCTCTGTCAGCCGAAGGAGTTATGTATGCGGACACACTACGTGTCGCGAGGGAGCCCCTTCCGTCATCAAGTAACTTTCGGCCTACACCTCGGGAACCATCACTGCCCGTAAATGTTAAGCTTGTGGGTCGCCTGACCATCTTCGGAACAAGTGTCCATCAATTAAATCTAGTGGGACAAGGAATGGAGCGGGGTCATCCCAAGGCTGTTTTAAATGCGGCGCCTTTTCCCATATTGCCAAGAACTGCTCTAATGCTAACAGCACCCCCTCCTGCTCAACTTCGGGTACAATTTCCACCAACAAGCATAAGTGACCAGTGGCTCCGGCTGAGTCGGCAGATTCATCTTTCCTAGGCTCAGCCCAGGTTAAATCCGGCGAAAGATCGGGGAAATGTCAGTCTTCTAAATTATCATTTGAAGGCCCTAAGGAATGTCTAAGGATTGCGGCGGATTCCCCCGCACCAGTACCTTTCCGTAAAATTGAGGTTAATAATGAGCCTGTAACTGTTCTTTTAGATTATGGCAGTGTTTGTTCTATTATTTCGCCGGAATGGTATTCGAAATTGAAATTTGTTTGTAAACTTCCTGACTATTGCTCGTCTTCGGCTCAATATTGTACCAGTAAAAGAGCCCGACTCTCAGGTTAAATTTTAAAGTAGCATGACTATAGTTCTCAGGGCGAAAAACTGGATTAATTGTAGCTAGGGCTCGGTACAGGAGGTAGGGTCCTATTTAGAGAAAAACTTTGACTCTGATTGCACAAGAGTTTATTCAAATAAGTCATGAATTTGCACATCACCTCTAAGTAGAAATGGATTGTCTTCCTCGTATTCCAATAGTATGGCTCGGGTTCTCCAGCTCACCAAGCCAAGCTGGTTGAAGCACGTTCCAGAAGACTCCAGGGATACCAGGGACTCCAGATACTCCAGACAGAGGCAGCTGGACTGTCAGGATTGACGGCAAGTAGAGATGTCTTGAACTCTGAGGCCCGGGTTGAACCCCGGTGATCCAGGCGATGTTGTAGATAGTCATGTACAACCTCAGCCCAATGAGACTGAGAGGATTGATGTTCCCAAGGTCACTAGTAGCACTGAGTCCATGAAAACCTTGGATGATCAACTTATAAGCAGAGTTCTTGATAACTGTACATCAAGACTTCCAACACTCCGAAAACGATATGAGTGGTATTAATAATTTAGAGTTCATCACTAGGAAAATCCTCGTCCCTGAATAACTTTTGGCAACGAAAAATAAAAGTCCCTTCTTGTGAAATTATAGTTAAACTCAAAGTTCATTACTGGCGAAGGTGCAAGTCTTTGCCTAAACTCGAATGAAAACACAAGTCCATTTTTTTTTTTGCTATGGGCTTTACGTCGCACCGACACAGATAGGTCTTATGGCGACGATGGGATAGGAAAGGCCTAGGAGTGGAAGGAAGCGGCCGTGGCCTTAATTAAGGTACAGCCCCAGCATTTGCCTGGTGTGAAAATGGGAAACCACGGAAAACCATTTTCAGGGCTGCCGATAGTGGGATTCGAACCTACTATCTCCCGGATGCAAGCTCACAGCCGCGCGCCTCTACGCGCACGGCCAGCTCGCCCGGTACAAGTCCATTCACTTGGAAGTTTGAATATATTTAAAGTTAATCACTGGTGAAATTCATAAAGTCTTTGAGTGACCACTGATGAAAACAGAAGTCCTTCCACATAAATAAATTCACTGACGAAATTTATAAGTCTTTTAAACCAACACTGGCAAATGTACAAATCTTTGAGTAAATGTAAGTGAAATCCTAACTTCGTTTAAAGCCGTTGGAAAGTTAAAGTTCATCACTAGCAATGTTTAATGAATCACTGTCTATTAGAAGGATGAGTTCCTCAACAGTCGCAGATATTCCACGTACATAATACAAGTCCATTTCACGAACACTTAGAAAAATTCCAATCGCGAATACTCGTAAATAATACAAGTCCATTCAATGATCACGTAGAAAAGTTCTGGTCTCGAACACATGAAAATAATACAAGTCCATTAAGTGAACGCTTAGAAAAATTCCAGCTTCGAAGACTCGTAAATAATACAAGTCCATTTAGTGAACACTTAGAAAAGTTTCAGTCTCGAAGGCACGTAAATAATACAAGTCCATTTAATTAACACTTAGAAGAATTCTGGTCTCGAACCCATGTAAATAATACAAGTCCATTTCACGAACACTTAGAAAAATTCCAGCTTCGAAGACACGTAAATAATACAAGTCCAAACACTTAGAAAAGTTTCAGTCTCGAAGGCACGTAAATAATACAAGTCCATTTAATTAACACTTGTAAATATTCTAAGTTCAATTACGAAGACTCAGAAAATTTTCTATAACACTCGAAATCTTATGAGTCCACTTTACAGTACTTGGAAGAATAGTCTTCCCACACTTGTATAATGACAGAGTTCCAAGATGATAGTAGCAGCAAGTGTGTCCCCGCTGACTACTCAGCTGAGACTGTATGAATAGGCTACAGTAGGTCCTCCTTTTATTCATGTACCGGGCGGTACACCTCCACGCCGCTTATTTAAAATTTGCGCCAATTGAAACTCCTCTGCTGGAGGAAGTCTGAACTTTATCTACGGTATTAATTTTCAAGTTTCTCAGAAGATGTCACTACTTGGAAATTTTGGAGTTTTTGAACTGGGTCATTTTTGATGTATTTTTGTTTTACCTGTAGTAAAAAGTGTGTACTTTCTCTTCTAGAGGACACTACTGAAAAACTACAATGGTGCACCCTAGTGCGAAGTGAAAGAATTGCTTTTTGGAGAAATTTTTATTTCAAAAGTTTGTTTCATGTTCAATTTCTTTCTGTTATTGTTTAAGTTGGCTGTATACCCCTTTCTTTCCCCTTGTTTTGTATTTAGCCAATCCTGAATTTCTCGAATTAATTTTCCACCAATAATGTGTTTCTTCTTCGTATTGTGTAGGGGTTTTCTTGGTGAACCAATAAAATCCTTGTGGGAGGGTGTTCTCATTCCAAAAACGCCTCGAACTTTCCGCGAGAGTATATAAACTGCTGATTTTCGGGTCTCGGTGACACTTCAGTACCATCTTTTAGTGTGTAAAGTACATAGCAGGGGGCGGGAAGCGCCTCTTTCCTCGGGCAGCAGTTCAACAACCAGGTAATGGCCATTTAATAACTTCTTTTCTTGCTAGCTCAGCAGTTTAACTCTCGGGGCGGGTCCGAAGCGTTTCCACCATGTAACTTTCCCTAAAATGTAAAGACACTTTGTATTTATTCTATCTTTTAAGCTACATATTGGGATAGAGAGTGCTTAACCCTCTCGAGCTCCCACTCATATTGTTTTGAGGTGAACTTATTTCTCACAACCGATTCATCCTTAATGTAATGTAAATTGTTCTTTTCTAAAGTCACCTCTGTAGTATGGGATTAGCCCTTGCATTAGTGGCCTAGAGCCAGATTAGGTTAAACAAAATGTATTAGGAGTGCAGATCGCCTCCTCTCAAATTGTTATTTTAGAGGTCATGTAATTAACCTTTTCTCACTTAATAGGCCTCAGTAGGTTGGGTATTTTACCCCTGTGTTTATGTCCTTAGAGGACAGCTTGAAGGTGGAATTTGGTGTGGCCTTTGACAGACTTAAAATTTGAGAGCGGGTTGCTCTTTTTTGAAAATTTTGTTTTCTGCGCGCCTCAAGGAGTCTTTACTGTGTAATTTGGAGCAAGCGCTCCTGGGTATGAATGGGGTTTTCCGCCCCTCTGTTGAAACTTGTAATGGGGTAAAACTGGGCTAATTGCTCAAGAATTGTGAGGTCGGGGCTCGAAGCCCAAATCCTGTAAATATTGTAATTGTACTTTTATTGCCTTGCTACTCTGTACATGTCTTTCGTGTTAATTCTGAATTTTGGAAAGAAAATATAACCTTGTTAAATTTTACATTAACCTTAATTTCGTAGGTTGAAACCCGTTCACCCCCGCACCTTCTTTCACCTCTACCTACCACAAAAAAACGGTAACAAGTGGTAGCAGAGAGTGGTTGAATGGGTCTCAATTTAGCCCCTTTTGACGGCTAAACATTGCTTTGATCCGAACTCTAACAATTTTCTCAGTTGCTGGAATGTTTGATTTGTCCTGTTTCAAAATTGTTCTGTCATCATGCCCGGCCCTCGCGATGTTCTCCATCTTAACTATTTGCGCAAGGAGGAGTTGATCTATGAATTGACTATCAGAAATGTGCAATCTGGAGGCACGGTTGCAGTAGACACAAACAAGCTTAGAGAGTCCCTTGATTTTCCCATTTCCATCCCCACTTTGGGAGAGAAAGAAATTGACGACTCTCTTTCCACGATCATCGAGAATATTACTGGGCTAGCATCTGTAGTTAGTTTTTTTGACGAAAATGATCCTTCTCCTAATCAAATTAAGCGTGTGCAAGCCAGGCTATTTCATTTTTCAAATAGAGTTAACGATCTGTTGTCTCTAAAGTTGAATGACGTTCAGAGGAAGGAAGCTAGTACGGTGCTTGAAAATATTTCTGAATTATCTAGTAAGGTCACTCAATTGTTAACTGGGGAAGTTCCTCCCAAAACTGATCTACCCGCTACGGTGAATGTAGGTAGCGAGGAAGAGCCTCCTAAGGGAGAAGTCAATAGGAAAACCGTTGGAGCTCAAACTATCTCTGCCTCATTGGACAACGAGTCTGAACGCCGTACGTCGTTGAATAATGTACGTTCTGAACTAACTTCTTTGCCACTGAAACCTTTACGTACTATGTCACCTGGGTTCAGCAGCTTGCCTCATCCATTAGCAATGTTGCTCAGAGGGATCCCTAAGTTTTCTGTTAATACCACCAGTGAAGTTATTTCATTCTTAAGGTTTTTAGTTGAATTTCAAATCATGCCCTTGTTTTTTCTCTTTCTCCGTGTCAAATTTTACAGATAATTTATCCTTATGCAATTGGTATTCTCTCAGATGAAATAGTAAGAGCCATTGCCCAACAGTCATCTATTGAAGATTTTCATGCACATCTGCTTGCAAATTTTATTCCTGCTCGCGCGAGGTCATCTCTGATTCAGAAGTACTATTATCGAGTACAGAGATTGGATGAAAACCTTGCTGATTTCATACAAGACATTAAGTTCTATACTAGGGTGTTTGCTCTTCACTTCCCTGAGGATCAGATTGTACAGGCTATTGTGGAAGGCATTTCACCATCCTATTGGTCATATTTGTGTTTCGCGGCGTGCCCGCAAACCTTCTCTGAACTTGAAGCATTGGCCGTCTCAGCGGAAGGAGTTAGATACGCCGATTCCTTGCGTGTCGCGAAAGAACCCCCTCCTTCTTTTAGTAATACTCGGCCTTCACCTCGCCGACCTGTCACACCCCGTAAATGTTATGCTTGCTGGTCGCCTGACCATCTTCGCAATAAATGTCCATTGGTCAAAATTAGTAGGGCAAATAATGGAGCTGGTTCACCACAAGGCTGTTTTAAATATGGGGCCTTCTCACATATCGCCAAGAATTGCCCAAATTCAAATAGCACCCCCTCCTGCTCAACGTCTGGTGCAAATTCCACCAATGCCAATAATAAAAAGTGACTAGTGGCTTCGGCTGAGTCGACTAATCCATCTTTCCGAGGCTCAGCCCCTGGTATACAGATCGAAAATTCACGGAACGTTCAATCTGCAAATCCATCTTTTGAATGCCCCAAAGAGTGTCTTAGGATTGCGGCGGATACCCCCGCACCGGTCCCCTATCTCAAAATTGAGTTAAATAATGAGCCTATAACAGCTCTATTAGATTCAGGCAGTGTTTGTTCTAATATTTCGGCTGAATGGTATGCAAAATTGAAATCTGTTTGTAAACTTCCTGACTATTGTTCCTCTTTGATACAATATGTTTCGGCTAATTCATCTCCATTAGAAATTCTAGGTTCTTTACAGGTCAAAATTCGTATTTTTAAATTTACATGGAAAATCAAATTGTTTGTGGCTAAGCACTTGTCTTGCCCCATCATATTGGGAGCGGACTTCATTTCTCACACTGGTCTTGATCTCGATCTTCAGAGTAAGTCGTGCACATTCAAATTTGCTTCCAATTGTAAAATCCCCTTTTTAAAATGTAATTCTGCATCATGTTCATCTATTTCGCCTACCCAGGATGAGATGTTGTTAGACCTTAGACATCTACCTGAGGAGCAGGCTGATAGTATTCGTAAGTTGTGTCAGTCGTTTCCAGAGGTGTTCTCTGATACTCTTGGTGTTACTGACCTTATTGAATACAAAATTGAGGTCACGGATTCGATTCCTGTCCGTTTTCCACCTTATAGGCTATCTCCACCAAAAATGAAGGCTCTGAAAGAAATTATCGATCAGATGTTGAAGGATGGTATTATTAGGCGCTCTAAGTCGGCGTATTCTTCACCTATTTTTCTAGTCCCGAAACCCCAAGGGGGCTTCAGGCCTGTCATTGATATAGGGCTCTCAATCGGAAGGTGGTGTTACAATCTGTGCCCCTTCCTGACCTTCATTCTTGTTTTTCATGGTTTCGTAAGGCCAAGTTCTTTACTATTTTGGACTTGAATCAGGCCTATAATCAAATTCCCCTTGCCGAAGAGTCTAAACATCTTACAGCGTTTGCCACGGATTGGAATTTGTATGAATACAACCGCGTGCCTTTCGGGCTCCCTACGGGAGCAGCTGTACTCGCTAGGCTGCTAGATAGGGTCTTCTCCGACATCAAATTTTAGTACTTGTATCACTACCTGGATGATGTCGTCGTATTTTCGGAGACCTTTGAAGAACATCTAGATCATCTGCGTGAAGTTCTCAATCGCCTTCGTAAGGCTGGGATTAACTGTCAAGTTGTCCAAGGTTGCCTTTGTTAAGCCCTCTATGTCATTCCTAGGGCATATTGTGTCATCTGATGGTGTTGGCGTCGATCATTCTAGAACACAGGCCATCCGTGATTTTAAACCTCCCAAGGACATTAAAGGTATCGCCAGGTTCATTGGTATGGTAAATTTCTTCAGGAAGTTTATTCCTAACTTCGCTAATAGAGCGGCGGACTTGAACCTTCTTCGTAGGAAAGGCATCAAATTCGAGTGGGGACCTTCTCAACAAGCCGCTTTTGAAGATCTTAAATTAGCTCTCTGTAATGACCCTGTCCTTGCTATGCCTGATATCTCAAAGAAATTCATCGTCCAAACTGACGCGTCGTCGTCAACAGTAGCTGCAGTCCTTCTTCAAGAGACTGAATTAGGGAGGCGACCCATCGCCTATGCATCTAGGACTGTATCGGCTCAAGAAGCCAAGTATTCCATATATGAGCTCGAAGGTTTGGCAGTCTTATTTGCCTTAGAAAAGTTCCGTCTCTATCTGGAGCAAGTCAAATTCGACCTAGAGACAGATAATCAAGCCTTAAGCTGGGTCTTAGGTAGGGCGCGTCGTACTGGTCGTATAGCCCGTTGGGCCATCCGTATTTCTGCCTTCCAATTCGATGTCAGGCATATCAGAGGTACCGAAAATGTTGTTGCTGATGGACTCAGCCGTATGTTTTCCAACGACGTTGAGACCTATGAACCGGTCGATAGTTCATCTCCTCCCGAGTCCATGCTATCTGATGTTAATGCCATCTTAACAGATGCTCCCATGCTCTTTAGGGATATCGAGAAATACCAACGTGAAAATCCGATGCTGGCTCCGATAATGGAAACCCTTTCTTCTGGGGAACATGTCGTCCCTTATGTTTTGAGGAATGGTGTTTTATGTTGCCCATCGAGGCATGATAAGATGATGAAAGTTGTCGTTCCAACTGTTCTTGTACCTATGATCTTCAAGTATTATCATGAGACCCCATTAGGAGGGCATCTAGGCATCTTTACAACTCGTGAGAAGATTCGTGAAATGTTCATCTGGAAGGGTATGGACGGTGAAATCCGTGAACTAGTAAAGGCTTGTAAACCCTGTTTGCTTAGTAAACCAACCATGTCCACCAAGGTAGGCCTTTTGTCTTCTCATCAAGCGTCGCGCCCCATGGAACGCCTGTATATTGATTATGTAGGACCCTTCCCCCAATCGAAGGGAAATGCCAACAAGTTCATCTTTGTATGCGTAGATGGTTTTACAAGATTTTCCTGGTTATTTCCGACTAAGCTGGCTACCGCTCAGTCCACCATTACTTGTCTAAATTCTATCTTTGCTTCTTTGGTCCGTGTCAATATATTGTATCTGATAACGCTAAGGCTTTCACATCTAATTTATTTCGTAAATTCTGCTTTGACCTGTCCATATCTCATGTGACAACTTCTGCTTATTACCCTCAACCATCTCTGGCTGAACGGGTTAATCGTAATCTCAGGTCCGCGCTTATTGCCTATCATCATGAAGATCATTCTGGGTGGGACACGTCCCTGCATTGGTTAGCTTTTGCTTTGAACTCGGCTGTTCTTGAATCTCATAAGTTTACTCCAGCTTCTTTAATGTTCAAGTTTGTTCCCAACACGCCGCTCTCTAACCTCTGGTCTCTGAGTGACATTCTACCCGAGAAAATAGATCCAGATAATATTAAAGATCTTTGGAAGAAGGCTAAAGCCAATCTTAAAGTGTCTCACGAAAAGGTTGTGGAAAGATATGATCGTGGACGGAGATACACCAATTTGAAGGTAGGTGACCAGGTGTTGGTCAAACATTTTGTTCCCGCGGGCAAGCTTGCCCCCAGATTTCATGGGCCGTGTACTATTCTCGATTTCCTTACTCCCGTTACCTAATTGCTAAGCAATCCAGCCACTGAGAGGATATTTAGGGTTCACCTGTCACAGGTGATACCGGTGTAATTTATGTGTTAACTTGCTTCATATAATTTTGAAAGAAATATGAAGGTTATATTTTTGTTTGAGGGGTTTCACTTTTAAGGCCTTCTGCCCTTGGAATCTGTTTCCTTTGTGGGTAACCATTTATTGTAAACCTTCCCCGACAGTTAAACTGCCATCCTGTCCTTACCACGGCCATTACCACGCTCCCGTCTCCTGCCCAACTACACACGGTGGCTTTCAAATGAAATAAATATTTCTACGCCGCTGGCCCCTCAGTTCCACCACAATGAATGTCCCCTAAAATCATTCTGGTCCAACAAAATTCTGCCGCCGAGCTTTAATGTTTCAGTGCCCCCGCAGCAGCGCGTCGCCGTACCGCTACTGAGGCAGAGTACGGGCCCGCCCGTCTCCAGTGAGGCCAACCAGTGTACGGCGAGCCGGAGTTCTCCTCCCGGCCAAGGCTGATGTGCGGCGCACAACCTGTAACTGGGCCGCGACCTGCATGTTCGCCGCGGGCGCGGCGTGCTTCAACTCCACTACTCCTTTCATAGTGCGGGCGAGCGGTATCTCAGGGTACTTGAGGGGTCCGAGCGGCCTCCTCTGGACACAAGCAGCAGCGGCCGGTCTGGCCGTCTAACTTAATCAGCCTCGGATATATGTAATCAGCTACATAGACATTTAATATCAACAATGACTACAGTTTTGAACCCAACTGCAATATCTGGTGGACTTAGAAAATTTTTCTTCAACTTTAAAAACTGAAAGTTTCCTTCTGAATTCAACCTCTACAAGCATAAAGACTTTACATCTAAAGTCACTATAAAGAATTCTGAAAGTGAATCAAACCAAATTTAGAATTTTTTTATAAATGCTTCTGCAATTAATTTCTATATCAACATCATAACTTGGACCTTATTTTGAAACAAAAGTTTATGTTCTTCTGTGTTACCCCTTGGAGTAACTTTTTTTTTTTGGGGGGGGGAGGTCTGTACCGGGTGGTTGAAACTCCTCTACTGGAGGAAGTCTGAACTTTATCTACTGTGTTAATTTTCAAGTTTCTCAGAAGATGTCACTACTTGGAAGTTTTGAATTTTCTGAACTGGGTCGTTTTCGATGTATTTTTGTTTTGCCTGTAGTAAGAAGTATGGACATTCTCTTCCAGATGGCACTACTGAAGAACTAGAATTGTGCACCCTAGTGCGAAGTGAAAGAACTATGTTTTTGGAGAAATTTTGAATTCATAAGTTTGTTCTTTGTTAAATTTCTTTCAGTTATTGTTTAAGTTGGCAATATTAACCCTTTCTTTGGGCCAGTTTTGAAACTGGCCAATCATAATTTTCTGTAATTAATTTTCCACCAATAAGGTGTTTCTTCCTCATCTAGTGTAGGGGTTTTCGTCGTTAACCAATAAAATTTTTGTGGGATGATGTTCTCATTCCTGAAACGCCTCGAACTTTCCACGAGGGTATATAAACTGCTGATTTTCCGGTCTCCGGGCCACTTCAGTAACATCTATCAGTGCGTAAAGTACGTAGCAGGGGGCGGGAAGCGCCTCTTTCTTCGGGCAGCAGTTCAGCCACCAGGTAATGGCCGTTTAAGAAATTCTTTTCTTGTCAGCTCAGCAGTTTAACTCTCGGGGCAGGTCCGAAGCCTTTCCACCATGTAGGTTTTCCCCTAAAGTGTAAAGACACTTAGTATCAATTCTATCTTTTAAACTACATATTGGGATAGAGAGTGCTTAACCCTCTCGAGCTCCCACTCATATTGCATTGAGGTGAACTTATTTTCACAACCGTTTCTTCCTTAACGTAATGTAAATTGTTTCCTTCTAAAAGTCACCTCTTTAGTATGGGATTAGCCCTTGCAGTAACGGCCATGTGCCAAGTAGGTTTTATATAAAGTGTATTAGGAGTGCAAGAACGCCTCCTCTCAAGCTTGTATTTTAGAGGCCATGTAAAATTCCTGTTTCTTTACTTAATAGGCCTCAGTAGGTTGGGTATTTTCACCCCTGTTTTCTTGTCCTTGGAGGACAACTTGAATGTCGAGTTTGGTGTGGACTTTGATAGGCTTAAATTTTGAGAGCGAGTTGCTCTTTCTTGAAAATTGATTTGTTGTATGCTTCGAGGAGGCTTTACCGTGTAAAGAGGAGCAAGTGCTCCTAGGCATGATTGGGGTCTTCTGCCCCTTTGTTGAATTCTGTATATCGTAAGATTGGGCTTATAGCTCAAGAGTTGTGTGTCTGGCTCTCGGAGCCCAAATCCTGTACTCACTGTAATTGTACATTTTCGAATTGTGTTTCGGCTACTGAGTACCTGTTCTATTTGTTATTTCTTAATCTTGAAAAGAAAATATAACCTTGTTAAATTTTATCTTAACTTTAATTTCGTATTTTGAGACCTATTCACCCCCGCACCTTCTTTCACCTCTGCTAATCCACGAAACCACGGTAACAATTATTATTATTATTGTTCCGAGGTATCTGTGGAACAGCAGAGGTAAAAGAAAGTGCTGGTTGGAATAGGTCTCAATTACGAAGTTAAAGTTAATTTAAAATTTAATAAAGGTTTTCTTTTCTTTTCAAGATAAATAAATAACATAATATAACAGGTACCAAGTAGCAGATCAAAAAATTAAGAAGGTACAATTACAGTTTGTTACTAGATTTGGGCTTCGAGCCCCAGACTCGCAGTCCTTGAGCTATAAGCCCAACTTTACATATATACAAGTACAACAAAGGGGCAGAAAACCCCAATCATGCCAAGGAGCACTTGCTCCCTATTACCCAGTAAAGCCTCCTCGAGGCACACAGAAAATCCACTTTTAAGAAAGAGCAAACCCGCTCTCAAAGATCAAGCCTATTCAAAGGCCACACCAAACTCCACCTTCAAGCTGCCCTCCAGGCACACAAGAACAGGGGTAAAAATACCCAACCTACTGAGGCCTATTCAGTTAAGAAACAGGTCAATTACATGGCCCAAAATTCTGAGTTGAATGGAGGCGTAACTTGCACTCCTAATACATTTTTAAAACCTATTTGGCACTAGGCCGCTTATGCAAGGGCTAATCCCATACTACGAAGGTGACACGATAGGAAAACTTATTTACATTACG
Organism: Anabrus simplex; assembly: GCF_040414725.1. Taxonomy (NCBI): domain Eukaryota; kingdom Metazoa; phylum Arthropoda; class Insecta; order Orthoptera; family Tettigoniidae; genus Anabrus; species Anabrus simplex. The sequence continues at coordinate 169,274,043 of NC_090269.1, read as the reverse complement.
AAGGGAGGAAAAATGGAAATGAAAACGTAGTCACCTCGGAACAATATGAGTGGGAGCTCGAGAGTGTTAGGCACTCTCTATCCCAATTTATAGTTAAAAAGCCAAAATTTTACCAAATGTCTATTACATTTTAAGGATAGGTTACATGAGAAAAGTTTCGAAACTGCCCCGAGGATTAAACTGCTGAGCTGGCAAGAAATGAAGTTATTAAACGGCCATTACCTTATGGATGAGCTGCTGTCCGAAGAAAGAGGCGCTTCCCGCCCCCTGCTACATTTTCACACTAGGAGAGATGTTACTGAAGTGGGCAGGAGACCAGAAAATCAGCAGTTTATATACCCTCGTGGAAAATTCGAGACGTTTTATGAATGATTACAACCCGCCCACGAAATTTTATTGGATGACAGCAAAAACTAATACACCAGACGAAGAAGAAACACCTTATTGGTGGAAAATTAATTACAGAAATTCCTCATTGGTCAAATTCAAAACTGGCCGAAAGAGAAGGGTTATACTGCCAACCCAAACAATGACTGAAAGAAATTTAACAAAGAACAAACTTATGACTAGTAAATTTCTTCAAAAAAAAGTTCCTTCACTTCGCACTAGGGTGTACCACTGTAGTTCTTAAGTAGTGCCATCTAGAAGAGAATGTTCACACTTCTTACTACAGAGAAAACAAAGACGAATCGAAACCGACATAGGTCAGAACACTTCAAAATTTACGGTAAAGACATCTTCTGAGAAACCCTAGAATTAATGTGGTTGTTAAAGTTCAGGCTTTCTCCAGTAGAGGAGTTTCAACTGGCGCAATGTTTGAATTAGCGGCGTGGAGGTGTACCGCCCGGCACTATTATTATTATTATTATTATTATTATTATTATTATTATTATTATTATTATTATTATTATTATTATTATTATTATTGTTGTTATTATTATTATTATTACGGGATGCCTTTGCTGGCAGGACCTAGTGTTTACAGTGCACTATGTCTTCTGGTATGGGCTAGAGCACTTTTGTTACTTTCATTGATCTGTCTCTGTCTTATCCTTGGCTTTGACAAAATGAAAGTGACTGAGGTATGAGCGATGCTACTAATGCCATTCCTTATGCAGACAGTCCTTGCTATGAATGGTGTGAAACTGTTATTCATAGGGTCGGTTGGTGCATGCATTTCAGTGGGCTTGGCAGACTGATATGTAATAGCAACTTCTGGTTCGGTGAGGAAAGCAACGGGAAACTACCTCACTCCTCATTTCCCTAGTACGCCTCTTCAGTGATACCTAAGCCATCTATGACAGCTCATCGCACAACTGTTGAGGATCCAACCAGCCTTCGGGCTGATGGCTAAACATACATACATTGTTACGGGGTTACCCGTGGACCAGCAGAGGTGAAAGAAGGTGCCGGGATGAATGGGTCTAGCTACAAAGTCAAAGTTAATTTAAAATTTTAACAAAGGTTATATTTTCGAAAAACAACAAATCTTTAACAACTTTTCACTTAGTGAAATAACAATGAAGTAGCAATTCAGAAACAAGACTTAGAGAGATCCAAGACTTCAGAATTTTAACACTTTTGGGCAACGAGCCCCCTAGTTTTACAATTGTGACATCCTAGCTCAACTTTACAAAAGCACAAATTTGTTCACAGGGCAGAAATCCCCTAATACCTGGAGCACTTGCTCCCAATTTACAATATCAAGCCTCTCACAGAGGCATTCTTACAATACTAGAAAAGAGCTGTCGTTTTCTCAGTATTCCCAGCCTACTCAAGACAACACAATGTGAAAGTCTAATAACCACTGGCCTTACAAGGCACTATTTAGAAATAGCAATCTTATTACACAGCGGTATCTAGTACCCAACCTACGGGGCCTTAGTAAAAAAGAACAGGTTCAATAAACGGCCCTAGTACAACTGAAATGGAGTCGGAGATTGAGCTCCACAAAAAATTCAAAGACCTGTAGGGCACTTTGCCAACGAAAAAGGGGCTAATCCCAATCTGCTGAGGTAGCGCGGATAAAAATAACTTTAATACATTGCAGAAACAAATGCGGTACCTCAAACCAAGATGAAGGGGAGCTCAAGAGGGTATATCACTCTCTATACCGGATTACAGTTAAAGATTTATGAAATTTTACATGAGCCGAACGGAGATTTACATTTTAGACAAGTTAGTTACGTAGTTAAGGTTTCGAACCTTTCCCTCGGGTTAAACTGCAGAGCTAGCAAGAAATAAAGATGTTAATGGACCATTACCTTGCTGAAGAACTGCTGCCTGATGGAAGAGGCGCCTCCCGCCCCCTGCTTGACACACACACTTAGTTAGATAACGATGAAATGGCCAAGAGACGAGAAAATCTGCAGTTTATAAGCCCTCGAGGAAAGTTCGAGACCTTTCACGAATAAAACAGCCACACCCTCACAATTTTATTTGTGAATGAAAAGTTTACACTCAACATCGGAGAAGAAATACGGGATTGGTTGAAAATTAATTACAGAAATTCTTGATTGGCTAAATTCAAAACTGGCGGAAAGAAAAGATGAACCCAAAGATGAATGAACAAAATTTAGTATGAAAAAGCTTATGAATGCAAAATTTCTTCAAAAAAAGTTGTATCACTTCGCACCAGGGTGCATGATCAGAGTTTTTTTGGGGGGAGTGACATCTATGAGAGTATGTCCAAACTTCTTGATGAATGGAAACAAAAACAAGCAGAAATTCACACAGTACTGGAAGTTTCACAATAACAAAGTTCCATCAAATTACTGTAGTGACATCTTCAAAGAAAATTTATAAGTTGGTCCAGTTTCAAGTTCACTGTTTCTCCTGTAGATGAGTTCTTTAAGGTGCAAGATTTAATTGCGCGGCGTAGAGGTGTACCTCCCGGTACAATTATTAATATTGTTACCGTTTTTTGGTGGATCAGCAGAGGTGAAAGGAGGTGCGGGCTGGAATGGATCTAACTACAAGTCCGAAAAATGAATTTAAAATTTAAATAAAGGTTATATTTTCAACTGATAACAAGATTTAACAATTTTCACTAGGTGAAATAACAAAGAAAAAATCAGGTATAATGCAACTTTACAAACGAAAGCACAAGTTAAGGGGTCTTTACAAATTCTGGGCTACGAACCCAAAGGTTAACAATTTCTGTGCTCTCAGCTCATAACCACGAATTACCAAAGGGCAGAAAACCCCTAAATACATGGAGCACTTGCTCCCATCTCGTAATGTCAAGCCTCCTAGCGGCACCTTTCAAAATACCAGAAAGAGCTGACTCGCTCTCAATTGTCCAGGCCTATTAAAGGCAATAACTGATTATTACACTAAACTGCCATCAAGGCACAACGTATAATGGAACAGGGGTACCTCGTACCCAATCTACTGGGCCTTCGCAGGAAGGAAAACAACAACGGGTTAAGTTAATGGCCCAAAATACAAAGCTGAATGGAGGCGAGTACTTGCACTCCTACATGAAAGCTTGTTAAAACCTAAGTGGCGCTAAGCCGATACACAGGGGCTTTTCCCATACTATAGAGGTGACTCGTATAAGAAAAATAATTTAACACATTAATGAATAGAAGAAAATCGGTTATGAAAACGTAGTCACCTCAAATCCAAATTGAAGGGGAGCTCGAGAGGGTAAGGCACTCTCTATCCCCGATTTACAGTAAAAGTAATAAGAAAATGTTTACATAAGCCGGCACTAAGTTACATTTTGAACAGGTAGGACACTTTGAAATGGTTTCGAACCTTCCCCGGGGGTTAAACTGCTGAGCAAGAAATAAATAAAGATGTTAAAAGGCCATTACCTTTGCTGAAGAGCTGCTGCTCGAAGGAAGAGACGCAACCCGCCCCCTGCTATACTTCCATACACTAAGCCAGATGTTGAAGTGGCGAAGAGCCGAGAAAATCAGCAATTTTTTAAACCCTCGTGGAAGATTCGAGACCTTTCATGAATAATAAAGACACACCCACTCATCTTTATTGGGTAGCTAAGAGTTACACATGGAAATTCGAAGAAGAAACCTCTGATAGGTGGAAAATTAATTACAGAAATTATTGATTGGCTAAGTTCAAAACAGGCGGAAAGAAAGCTTAATATTGCTAACCCACAAATGAAAGAACTAAATTTAGTCAAGACCAAAACTTATAAATACAAAATTTCTTCAACAAAAGTTCCTTCACTTCGCATCAGGGTGCAGGATCATAGTTTTTGGTAGAGACATCTGTGAGAGAATATCCACACTTCTAGATAATTCGTAAACAAAAGCAATTAGAAATTAACACAGTGACATCTTCAGATAAACGGTTGAATTAATTCAGTTTATAAAGTTCAGAGTTCCTTCAGTAGAGGAGTACTTTAAGGCGGAAAATTCAAATGGGCGGCGTATGGGTGTACCAACCGGTACAATTATTATTATTGTTGCCGTGGTTTGGTGGATCAGCACAGGTGAAAGAAGGTGTCGGGGTGAATGGGTCTAACTACCAAATCAAAGTTAATTTAAAACTTTAACAAATGTTATATTTTCTGAGTTTTAACAATTAATAACATCAAAAATCTAACAACTTTTGACTAGGTAAAGAAACAAGACTAGGAAGGATTCAAGATTTCAAAATTAAAACACTTTTGGGCTACAAGCCCCTAGTTTTACAAGTTTGAGCTCCTAGCTCTGCATTACCAAACAATGATTTATTCAAAGGGGAGAAATCCCCTAAAACATGGAGCACCAGCTCATAATTTAAAATGTCAAGCCTCCTAGGGGCACTTTTACAATACTAGAAAAGAGCTGACACGCTCTCACTTTTTCAAGCCTATTCAAGGCAATATCAGACCTTACAAGGCACAATTTACAAAAACAGGGGTATCTCATACCCAACCTAAAGGGCCTTCGTGTAAAAGAAGTAACAGTTAAATAAATGGCCAAAGCACAAAATGAAAGGAGGCGAATACTTGCACTCCACTATACAGCTTCTTAAAACCTAACAGGCACTAGGCCGATGAAACAGGGGTTATTCCCAAACTATGGAGGTGACCCGTCTAAGAAAGAAATTTAAAACATTAAGGAGGGGAAGAAAATCAGTTACCAAAACGTAGTCGCCTCAAAACCAAAATGAAGGGGAGCTCGAGAAGGTAAATCACTCTCGCTCCCCGAATTACAGTTACAGATTTTGTAAGTTTTTACATAAGCAGGCAGAACTTACATTTTAGAGAAAAAGGTTACATATTAAAGTTTCGGACCTTTCCCGCGGGTTAAACTGCTGAGCTAGCAAGAAATAAGAGGTTAAACGGCCAGTACCTTGCTGAAGACCTGCTGCCTGATGAAAGAGGCGCCACCCGCCTCCTGCATCACATCCAAACACTTAGACGTTAATCAAATGGCCAAGGGACGTGAAAATCAGCAGTTTATAAACCCTCGGGGAAAGTTCAAGTCCTTTCATGAATAAAAGAGCCACACCCACTCAATTTTATTGGGTAGCTTACAATTACACACCAAATCGAAGAATAAGCCTATGATTGGTAGGAAATTAGTTACATAAATACTTGATTGGTTAAATTCAAAACAGGCGGAAAGAAATGATAAAAATTGCCAACCCAAAAATGAATGAATGAAATTTAGTAAAGGAAAAACTTATGAGAACAAAATGATCTCTGAAAGATTCTTTCACTTCGCACCAGGGTGCATGATCATAGTTTCTGTAGTGACCTCTATGAGAGAATGTCCAAACTTCTTGATGAATGGAAAACAAGTAGAATTTCACACAGTTCAGGAAACTTCACCATAAAAAAATTACGGTAGCGACATCTTCTGAGAAAATTTACAAGTGGGTCCAGTTTTAAGTTCAGAGTTTCTCCTGTAGATGAGGTTTTATTGGCGCAAGATTTAAAAGTGCTGCGTAGGGGTGTACCTCCCGTTACAATTATTATTATTATTATTATTATTATTATTATTATTATTATTATTATTATTATTATTATTGTTACCGAGTTTTCCGTGGTAGTTAGAGGTGAAAGAAGGTGCTGGGGTGAACAGGTCTCAACTTACGAAATTAAAGTTAAGATAAAATTTAACAAGGTTATATTTTCTTTGCAAAATCAAGAAATAACAAGAATGACAGGTACATAGTAGCATAGCAACCAATGAAAAATGTACAATTACCGAGGTTACAGGATTTGGGCGTCGAGACCCAGACTTACAATCCTTGAGCAATAAGCCCAACTTTACTCGAATATACAAGATTCAACAAAAGGGGAGAAAACCCCTATCATGCCCGGGAGCACTTACTTCCAATTACACAGTAAAGCCTCCTCGAGACACACAGAAACAATTTTTTTTTTTTTGGAAGAGCAACCCGCTCTCAAAGTTCCAGCTTATCAAAGGCCACACCAAACTCCACATTCAAGCTGTCCTCAAAGGACATACACACAGGGGTAAAAAAATACATAACCTACTGAGGCCTATTAAGTGAAGAAACAGGACAATTACATGGCCTCCAAAATACCAAGTTGAGAGGAGGTGAAACTGCACTCCAAATACACCTTATTAAAACCTACTTGGCACTAGGCCGCTAATGCAAGGGCTAATCCCATACTTAAGAGTTGACTTATATAAGAAAACGATTTACATTACATTAGAAGGGAAGAAACGGTTGTGAAAATAAGTTCACCTCAAAGCAATATGAGTGGGAGCTCGAGTGGGTTAAGCACTCTCTATCCCAATATGTAGTTACAGAGGCAGAATTTGAATCAAAAGTCTTTTACATTTTAGAGGAAAGTTACATGGTAAAAGGTTTCGAACCCGCCCCGATGGTTAAACTGCTGAGCTGGCAAGGAAATAAGTTATAAAACGGCCATTACCTGGTGGTTGAACTGCTGCCCGAAGAAAGAGGCGCTTCCCGCTCCCTGCTACATAATTTACACAATGATAGGTGTTACTGAAGTGGCGCAGAGACCCGAAAATCGGCAGTTTATATTCCCTCGCGGAACATTCGAGACCTTTCATGAATGATAACACCCGCCCACAAGCATTTTATTGGACGGCCAAAACATTACAAGTCAAAACTGAAGAAGACATCTAGGATTGGAGGAAAATTAATTATAAAAATTACTCATTGGTCGAATTCAAAACTGGCGGAAAGAGAAGGGTTATACAGCCAACCTAAACAATGACTGAAATAAATTTAACAAAGAACAAACTTATGCATACTAAAATTCTTCAAAAAAGTTCTTTCACTTCGCACTAGGGTGCACCGTTGTATTTCTTCAGTAGTGCCATCTAGAAGAGAATGTTCACACTTCTCACTACAGAGAGAAAACAAAAATAAATCGAAAAAGACAGAGTTCAGAACTCTTCAAAATTTACAGATAGCGACATCTTCTGATAACCTTTAGAATTAACATGGTTGTTAGAGTTCAGGCTTCCTCCAGTAGAGGAGTTTCAACTGGCGCAAGGTTTGAATTAGCGGCGCGGAGGTGTACCGCCTGGTACAGAATTCCCCCCCCCCCCCAAATGTCCCTCCCAGGGGTAACACAGTAGAACGTAAACTTTTGTTTTAAAATAAGGTCAAGTTATGATGTTGATATAGACGTTAATGCAGAAGTATTTACAACCAAATTTTCTTAAATGATTGGATCCACTTTCAAAATTCTTTGTAGTTACTTTTGATGTAATGTCTTTATGCTTGTAGAAGTTGAATTCAGAAAGAAAAACCTTTAATTCTTGAAAGGGAAGAAAATTTTTTTAAGTCCACCAAATATTGCAGTTGAATAAAAAAAATGTAATAATAGTTGATATTAAATGTCCATGTAGCTGATTAAGTACATTCAATGTTGGTTAGGTTTGACGGCCAGACCGGCCGCCGCTGCTTGTGTCCAGAGGAGACCGCTCGGACCCTTCGAGTACCCTGAGATACCGCTCGCCCGCACTATGAGAGGAGTAGTGGTGTTGAAGCACGCCGCACCCGCGGCGAACGTATACAGGCCGCGGGCAAGTAGCAGGTTGTGCGCCGCACATCAGCCTTGGCCGGGAGGAGGGCTCCGGCTCGCCGTACACTGGTTGGCCTCACTGAAGAGGGGCGGGCCCATACCCCACCTCAGTGGCGGTACGGCGCCGCGCTGCTGCGGGGGCACTGAAACATTAAGATCTCGGCGGCAGAATTTGTTGGACCATAATGATTTTAGGGTACAGACTTTGTGGTGAAGTTGAGGGGCCAGCGGCGTGGAGATATGTATTTCATTCCAATTAGCCACAGTTTTATGTGAGCAGGAGACGGGAGCATGGTAATGGCCATGGCAAGGACAGGATGGCAGTTTAACAGGTCGGGGAAGGTTTACAATAAATGCTTAAATACCAAGAACCTGACTCCAAGGGCAGAAGGCCTCAAAATGCAACAAAAAAATATATAACCTTCCGAATTCTTTCAAAAATGTTAAAGTAAATATTAAGTCAGCTACGTTAGCGCGGAAGCTACACAGGTTTCACCTGCGACAGGTGAACCCTAAATATCCACTCGGTGGATGGATTGCTTAGCAATAAGGTAATGGGTGTAAGGAAATCGATAATAATACACGGCCCATGAAATCTGGGGGCGAGCTTGCCCGCGGGAACAAAATTTTTGACCATTACTTGGTCACCTACATTCAAATTGGTAGGACTCCGTCCACGATCATATCTTTCCCTAACCTTTTCATGAGACACTTTAAGGTTGGCTTTAGCCTTCTTCCAAAAATCTTTAATATTATCTGAATCTATTGTCTCAGGTAGAATATCACTCAAAGGCCAAAGGTTAGAGAGTGGCCAGTTGGGAACAAACTTGAACATCAACGAAGCTGGAGTAAATCTATGTGATTCATGAACAGCTGAATTCAGAGCGAAAGCTAACCAATGCAGGGACGTGTCCCACCTGGAATGGTCTTCATGATGATAAGCAATAAGAGCCGACCTGAGATTACGATTAACTCTTTCGACAAGAGATGGTTGGGGATAATAAGCAGAAGTAGTCACATGAGATATGGACAGATCAAAACAGAATTTACGAAATAGATTGGATGTGAAAGCCTCAGCATTGTCAGACACAATATATTGATAGGACCAAAAGAAGCAAAGATATAATTTAAACAAGTAACGGTGGACTGAGCGGTAGCCAGCTTAGTCGGGAATAACCAAGAAAATCTTGCAAAACCATCTACATATACAAGGATGAACTTGTTGGCATTCCCCTTTGACAGGGGGAAGGGTCCTACGCAATCAATATACAGGCGTTCCATTGGGCGCGACGCTTGATGAGAGGACAAAAGGCCTATCTTGGTAGATATGGTGGGTTTACTAAGCAAGCAAGATTTACAAGCCTTTACTAGTTCACGAATTTCACCGTCCATACCCTTCCAGATAAACATTTCACGGATCTTTTCACGGGTTTTAAAGATGCCTAAATGCTCCCCTAATGGGGTGTCATGATAGTACTTGAAGATCATTGGTACAAGAACAGCTGGAACTACACCTTTCATCATCTTATCATGCCTCGAAGGGCAACATAAAACACCATTCCTCAGTACATGAGGGACAACATGTTCCCCAGAAGAAAGGGTTTCCATTATCGGAGCCAGCGTTGGATCTTCACGTTCATATTTCTCAATATCCCTAAAGACCATGGGCGCATCTGTTAAGATGGCATTAACCTCAGATACTATGGACTCGGGAGGTGATGAATTATCGACCAGTTCATGTGTCTCGACGTCGTTGGAAACATACGGCCGACTCCGTCTGCGACAACATTTTCAGTACCTCTGATATGCCTAACGTCAAACTGGAAGGCAGAAATTCGGATGGCCCACCGGGCTATACGACCAGTACGAAGCGGCCTACCTAAGACCCAGCTTAAGGCTTGATTATCAGTCTCCAGGTCGAATTTGACATGTTTCAGATAGAGACGAAACTTTTCTAAGGCAAATAAGACTGCCAAACCTTCGAGCTCGTAGATGGAATACTTGGCTTCTTGAGCCGATAGAGACCTAGATGCATAGGCGATGGGGCGCTCCCTAGTTCAGTCTCTTGAAGAAGGACTGCAGCTACCACTGACGACGACGCGTCGGTTTGGACGATGAATTCCTTCGAGAAATCTGGCATAGCAAGGACAGGGGCATTATAGAGAGCTAATTTCAGGTCTTCAAAAGCGGCTTGCTGCGAAGGCCCGCACTCGAATTTCATGCCTTTCCTACGAAGAAGGTTCAAGGGCGCCGATCTATTAGCGAAGTTAGGAATAAATTTCCTGAAGAAATTCACCATACCAATGAACCTGGCAATACCTTTTTATGTCCTTGGGAGGCTTGAAATCACGGATGGCCTGTGTTCTAGAGTGATCGACTGCGACACCATCGGACGAGACAATATGCCCTAGAAATGACATAGAGGGTTTAGCGAAGGCGAAATTGGACAATTTCACAGTTAACCCAGCTTTACGAAGGAGATTGAGAACTTCTCCCAGATGATCTAGGTGTTCTTCGAATGTTTCCAAAAATACGACGACATCATCCAGATAGTGATAGAAGTACTCAAATTTGATGTCGGAGAATACCCTATCTAGCAGTCTGGTAAGTACGGCTGCTCCCGTGGGGAGTCCGAAAGGCACACGGTTGTATTCATACAAATTCCAATCCGTGGCAAACGCTGTAAGATGTTCAGATTCTTCAGCCAGAGGAATTTGATTATAGGCCTGATTCAGGTCCAAGATGGTAAAGAACATAGCTTTACGAAACCATGAAAAACAAGAATGAAGGTGAGGAAGGGGCACAGATTGTAACACCACCTTCCGATTGAGAGCCCTGTAATCAATGACAGGCCTGAAGCCACCTTGGGGTTTCGGGACTAGAAAAATAGGCGAAGAATAAGCCGACTTAGAGGGCCCAATAATACCATCCTTTAACATTTCATCGATGATTCCATTCAATGCATTCATTTTAGGTGGAGATAGCCTATAAGGTGGAAAACGGACAGGGATCGAATCCGTAACCTCAATTTTGTATTCAATAAGGTCAGTAACACCAAGAGTATCAGAGAACACCTCTGGAAACGACTGGCACAACTTACGAATACTATCAGCCTGCTCCTCAGGTAGATGTCTAAGATCTAACAACATCTCATCCCGGGTAGGCGAAATAGATGAACATGAAACAGAACTACACTTTTACAAAGGGATTTGACTATTAGACGCAAATTTGAATGTGCACGACCTACTCTGAAAATCGAGCACTAGTCCAGTATGGGACATGAAGTCGGCTCCCAATATAATGGGGCAAGACAAATGCTTAGCCACAAACAGTTTAACTTTCCAAGTAAATTTAGAAATACGAATTTTGGCATTTAAGGAGCCTAAAATTTCTAATGGCGATGAATTAGCCGAAACATATTGAACCGAAGACGAACAATAGTTAGGAAGTTTACACACAGTTTTCAATTTAGAGTACCATTCAGCCGAAATAATAGAACCCACACTGCCTGAATCTAATAGAGCCGTTATTGGCTCATTATTCACCTCAATTTTAAGAAAAGGTACAGATGCGGGGGTATCTCATGCAATCCTAAGACATTCTTTAGGGCCTTCAAATGATAGATTAGAAGACTGACATTTCCCCGATCTTTCGACATGTGTACTTGGGGCTGAGCCTCGGGAAGATGGGTTCACCGACTCAGCCGAAGCCACTAGTCACTTATTATTATTGGCATTGGTGAAGGTTGCGCCCGAAGTTGAGCAGGAGGGGGTGATATTCGAATTTGGGCAATTCTTGGCGATATGGGAATGTGCGCCGCATTTAAAGCAGCCTTTGGATGAACTTGCTCCATTAGTGGTCCTACTAGTTTTGAACAATGGACATTAATTGCGAAGGTGGTCAGGCGACCCGCAAGCGTAACATTTACGGGGTGTGATGGGTCGGCGAGGTGGAGGCCGAAAACTACTAGAGGATGGAGGGGGTTCTTTCGCGACACGCAAGGAATAAGCTTCCTGAAGAAATTCACCATACCAATGAACCTGGCGATACCTTTGATGTCCTTGGGAGGTTTAAAATCACGGATGGCCTGTGTTCTAGAATGATCGACTGCAACACCATCAGGTGAGACAATATGGCCTAGGAATGACATAGAGGGCTTAGCAAAGGCAACCTTGGACAACTTGACAGTTAACCCAGCCTTGCGAAGGCGATTGAGAACTTCTCGCAGATGATCTAGATGTTCTTCAAAGGTCTCCGAAAATACGACGACATCATCCAGGTAGTGATACAAGTACTCAAATTTGATGTCGGAGATGACCCTATCTAGCAGTCTAGTGAGTACAGCTGCTCCCGTGGGGAGCCCGAAAGGCACGCGGTTGTATTCATACAAATTCCAATCCGTGGCAAACGCTGTAAGATGTTTAGAGTCTTTGGCAAGGGGAATTTGATTGTAGGCCTGATTCAGGTCCAAGATGGTGAAGAATTTAGCTTTACAAAACCACGAAAAGCAAGAATGAAGGTCAGGAAGGGGCACAGATTGTAACACCACCTTCCGATTGAGAGCCCTACAATCAATGACAGGCCTGAAGCCACCTTGGGGTTTCGGGACTAGAAAAATAGGCGAAGAATACGCCGACTAGGAGGTCCTAATAATACCATCCTTCAACATCTGATCAATGATTTCCTTCAGAGCCTCCATTTTAGGTAGAGACAGCCTATATGGTGGAAAACGGATAGGAATCGAATCCATGACATCAATTTTGTATTCCTTAAGGTCAGTAACACCAAGAGTATCAGAGAACACCTCTGGAAACGACTGACACAACTTACGAATACTATCAGCCTGCTCCTCAGGTAGATGTCTAAGGTCTAACAACATCTCATCCTGGGTAGGCGAAATAGATGAACATGATGCAGAATTACACTTTAACAAGGGGATTTTACAAGTGGAAGCAAATTTGAATGTGCACGACTTACTCTGAAAATCGAGCACAAGACCAGTGTGAGAAATGAAGTCAGCTCCCAATATAATGGGGAAAGACAACTGCTTAGCCACAAACAATTTGATTTTCCATGCAAATTTAAAAATACGAATTTTGACATGTAAAGAACCTAGAATTTCTAATGGAGATGAATTAGCCTTAACATATTGGATCGCAGACAAACAATAATCAGGAAGCTTACAAACAGATTTCAATTTTGAATACCATTCAGCCGAAATAATAGAACAAACACTGCCTGAATCTAATAGAGCAGTTACAGGTTCATTATTTAACTCAATTTTGAGAAAAGGTACGTGTGCGGGGGTATCCACCGCAATCCTAAGACATTCTTTGGGGCATTCAAAAGATGAATTTGAGGACTGAATTTTCCCTGAATTTTCGAGCTGTTTACCAGGGGCTGAGCCTCGGGAAGATGGATTAGTCGACTCAGCCGAAGCCACTAGTCACCTTTTATTATTGGCATTGGTGGAATTTGCACCAGAAGTTGAGAAGGAGGGGGTGCTATTCGAATTTGGGCAATTCTTGGCAATATGTGAGAAAGCCCCACATTTAAAACAGCCTTGTGATGAGCCAGCTCCATTATTTGCCCTACTAGATTTGATCAATGGACATTTATTGCGAAGATGGTCAGGCGACCCGCAAGCATAACATTTACGGGGTGTGACTGGTCGGCGAGGTGGAGGCCGAGGATTACTAAAAGAAGGAGGGGGTTCTTTCGAAACATGCAAGGAATCGGCGTATCTAACTCCTTCCGCTGAGACGGCCAATGCTTCAAGTTCAGAGAAGGTTTGCGGGCACGCCGCGAAACACAAATATGACCTATAGGATGGTGAGATACCTTCCACAATAGCCTGTACAATCTGATCTTCAGGGAAGTGAAGAGCAAACACCCTAGTATAGAACTTAATATCTTGGATGAAATCTGCCAAGTTTTCATCCAACCGCTGTACACGATAATAGTACTTCTGAATAAGGGAGGACCTAGCCCTAGCCGGGATGAAGTTAGCTAGCAAGTGGGCGTGGAAGTCTTCAATAGATTATTGCTCGGCAATGCCTCTTACTATTTTGTCTGAGAGAATACCAATCGCATAGGGATAGATGATTTGCAAAATCTGACATGGAGAAAGAGAAAAAACAAAAGCATGGTCCTGGAACTCAACTAAAAACCTTAAAAATGAAATTACTTCAATGGTGGTATTAACAGAAAACTTAGAGATACCTCTGAGCAACATTGCTAATGGATGAGGCAAGCTGCTGAACCCAGGTGACATAGTAGGTAAAGGTTTAAGTGGCAAAGAAGTTAATTCAGAACGTACATTATTCAACGAGGTACGGCGTTCAGATTCGTTGTCCAATGGGGCAGAGGTTGTTTGAGCTGCAACGGTTTTCCTATTGACGTCTCCCTTAGGAGGCTCTTCCTCGCTACCTACATTCACCGTGGCGGGTTGATAAGTTTTGGGAGGAACTTCCCCAGTTAACAATTGGGTAACCTTACTGGACAATTCAGAAAGATTTTCAAGAACCGTACTAGCTTCCTTCCTCTGAACGTCGTTCAACTTCAGAGACAACAGATCGTTAACTCTATTAGAAAAAAATAACCTGGCTTGCACGCGCTTATTTTGATTAGGAGAAGGATCATTTTCTTTAAAAAAATTAACTACAGATGCTAGCTCAGTAGTATTGTCGGTGATCGTGGAAAGAGAGTCGTCAATTTCTTTCTCTCCCAAAGTGGGGATGGAAATGGGCAAATCAAGGGACTCTCTAAGCTTGTTTGTGTCTACCGCAACCGTGCCTCCAGATTGCACATTTCTGATAGTTAATTCATAGATCAACTCCTCCTTGCGCAAATAGTTAAGATGGAGAACATCGCGAGGGCCGGGCATGATGACAGAACAATTTTGAAAAAGAAAAAATCAAAAATTTCCAGCAACAGAGAAAATTGTTAGAGTTCGGATCAAAACAATTTTTAGCCGTCAAAAGGGGCTAAATTGAGACCCATTCAACCACGCTCTGCTACCACTTGTTCCTAGATATCTGTGGAACAGCAGAGGTGAAGGAAGGTGCGGGGGTGAACAGGTCTCAGGCTACGAAATTAAAGTTAATTTAAAATTTAACAAGGTTATATTTTCCTTGCAAAATCAAGAAATAACAAGAATGGCAGGTACAGAGTAGCAAAGCCACTATTAGAGAATGTATAATTACAGAGTTACAGGATTTGGGCTCCGAGAGCCAGACACACAATTCTTGAGCAATTAGCCCAATTTTACGATATACAGAATTCAACAAAGGGGCAGAAGACCCCAATCATGCCCAGAAGCACTTGCTCCCAATTACACAGTAAAGCCTCCTCGAGGCGCGCAGAAAACACAATTTTTATTTTGCAAAGAGCAACCAGCTCTCAACGTTCTGGCCTATCAAAGGCCACACCAAATTCCAAATTCAAGCTGTCCTCTAAGGACATAAACACAGGGGTAAAATACCCAACCTACTGAGGCCTATTAAGTGAGAAAAGGTTAATTACATGGCCTCTAATATACCAATTTGAGAGGAGGCGATCTGCACTCCTTATACATTTTTTTAAAACCTATTTGGCACTAGGCCGTTAATGCAAGGGCTAATCCCCTACTAAAGAGGTGACTTTAGAAAGAAACAATTTACATTACGTTAAGGAAGAAACGGTTGTGAAAAATAAGTTCACCTCAATGCAATATGAGTGGGAGCTCGAGGGGGTTAAGCACTCTCTATCCCGATTTGTAATTTAAAAAGATAGAATAGATACCAAGTGTTTTTACATTTTAAGGGAAGTTACATTGTAAAAGGCTTCGGACCTGCCCCGAGAGTTAAACTGCTGAGCTAGCAAGAAAAAAGTTATTAAACGGCCATTACCTTGTGGATGAACTGCAGCCCGAAGAAAGAGGCGCTTCCCGCCCCCTGCTACGTACTTTACACACTGAAAGATGTTACTGAAGTGGCGCAGAGACCCTAAAATCAGCAGTTTATATACTCTCGCGGAAGGTTAGAGGCGTTTCAGGAATGAGAACATCCTCCCACCAGAATTTTATTGGTTAACCATGAAAACCCCTACACAAGATGAAGAAGAAACACATTATTGGTGGAAAATTAATTCGAGAAATTCGGGATTGGCTAAATTCAAACAATGGGAAAGAAAGGGTTAATATTGCAAACTTAAACCATGACTGCAAGAAATTTAACAAAGAACAAACTTATGAATTCAAATTTTCTCCAAAAACATAGTTCTTTCACTTCGCACCAGGGTGCACAATTGTAGTTCTTCAGTAGTGTCCTCTAGAAGAGAATGTTCACACTTCTTACTACAAGCAAAACAAAACTACGTCGAAAACGACCCAGTTCAGAAACTTCCATAATTTCCAAGTAGTGACATCTTCTGAGAAACTTGAAAATTAACACAGTAGATAAAGTTCAGACTTCTTCCAGCAGAGGAGTTTCAACTGGCGCAAAGTCTGAATTAGCGGCGTGGAGGTGTACCGCCCGGTACAATAATAATAATAAATTATAATAATAAATTATTATTATTATTATTATTATTATTATTATTATTATAATTTACGTCCCACGAAGTACTTTTACGGCTTTCGAAGACGCCGAGGTGCTGGCATTTTTCCCAGCCGATGTTCTTGTACGTGCCGGTAAATCTACAGCACAAGTACCTTCAAATAGCATGCGATT
The DNA here is from genome assembly GCF_040414725.1 of Anabrus simplex. Classification (NCBI taxonomy): domain Eukaryota; kingdom Metazoa; phylum Arthropoda; class Insecta; order Orthoptera; family Tettigoniidae; genus Anabrus; species Anabrus simplex. The sequence continues at coordinate 169,257,336 of NC_090269.1, read as the reverse complement.
GAGCCTGGATCGAACCTGCCAACTGGAGCTCAGATGACCAGGACTCTACCGCTAGAGATACTCAGCCCAGCCAAGCAAGTAGAAACCCATTTATGATACCTTCAAATTTTTCTTACTCCGTATTATTATGACATCACAAAATGATGTCTTTGATTATGTTAATTTTGCTTATTTGTATTATATTGCTATAAATATATTATAAAAACCAAACACAAACCAACCTGCGGTGCAAAGTCCGTTAGGACCTCAAATCTGAGGGCTCCGAGTAAGAAGCAGGCATGCTACATCTCCATCATGGAGCTGGCAAATGAAAAAATAAATAACTAAATCTATGCTGTTAGCGTTGTTTAAACTGCTCACTTCATAATTGGAGACCATGATGGTTGCATTCAGCCATATCCTTTCCTTCTAGTGGCTTTCGGCGACCCAAGGATGGGAAAGAGCTAGGACTGACGAGGTAGCGGTCTTGGCCTTAATTAAGTTACAGCACTAGCATTAGGTAATATCCTATGTCCAGTTCATTTGTAACGCACACTCATACTGACTTTGATGAAATTAGCAAAGGTATCAAAATCAATCATCCGCCATGAAGATAACACCGTGATGCATGCACATGATTTTGAAATGCATCAAGAAAATCTTAAAATACACATTTAAAAAAAAGAAAAGGAAATGAATGGCAATCAACAAACAGAATGCAGTTAATACCCTGGACAATAACACCACCTTCTAAGTACCTAGTTTTTCATTGTTTCTGAGATTAATACATCTTGTATGCAACAGTGACCACAGTGTCGAAGCTTGTTAGCATGTCGTGAAGTGTTGTATCTTATCGGTACTGCTTTACGGTGTTGCCGGGAAAGCATGAAAGATCTTATCTCCCGCAAAACGCAGGAAAATATCCTACTTCCGTCATCTTCCGAAATGACAAGTGTGATCACAGAAGGCGAGACTAGGGTGCGGAATCCTGGCAATCATCCGCCAAATCTCATGCGGGAGACATAAGATAGGAATAAGAATTACTCCACAAACATTCTAACAGGAGACAGCACTACAAAAAGTGAAACAGCTCACGGTCACAGGAGACTCAACGTGTTGTGATACAGGTCTCTCTAATTAAGAAACTCTAAAACCGACCAACTACGTCAATATTCGAAGTTGTGGATACGTAACAGGAAAGGACTGCCAAACTCTGAATGAGCAATTGCTCTCAAAATGTCGTGCAACATCTCGGCGGTTCGAGCAGTTCCTGGTAGATGTCCTGGCACAATCCGCTGCCGTCATCCAGACTGCGGCGGGAATTAAACTCTTGGTCATGTGTTAGGATACTGCCGCAAAGGGAAAATGCTCATGAACACCCGTCATCATAGAGTGAGAGCAACCTTAGCCTCTGCACTGAGTGATTTGAAATGGGGGCCGATGACATTCGATGTTAGGCCCCTTAAAACAACAAGCATCATCATCATCAGATTTGAAATGGAGAATGTATGGAGTATCCCTTCCACGGGATCCAATAAAGGAGCAGGTATTGTTGCCATCCACCAGCAGACTCGAACAGCTGTTATTCTTGATCCAACCATCCGGTTCGAAAGAGACTTATCCCAGGCCAAGGAAGTTGACCGGGAAAAGAGCATGTATGAACCATGCGCCCCATATCTGAATGAGAGGCATAACATTCGCCCAGGAAACTGGCCAGTGATGGATCTGCTATTTGGAAACAGAGGCAGTGTACCATTGAAAAAACCTTGGAATCCAGCACACAACATTGGAAAAATTATAGTGGATATTTTAAAAGATTCGGTGACAATCTTAAGTCATCACTTACACCACTCCTACATGATACAGCATTTAGTGTTTCTTTTTTGTACAATAATTTTAATATTTTCGGTTATCGTCGCCTAAATTGTAAAAATTAAGGATCCTTGTAGTCATTCACGGTTTGTGAACTGATGTCTTTAGAAAAAATATGTATATAATCAGGTTATCACACAAGTACACTTAGAATTAATTCAGAAACTTTGGATAGTACATTCCGACACGGTATATTGGAATATTTAATGTGAATGAGACAATTTACCGTTTTCTTATCGTTATGATCGTCACGTAGCTATCAGATTGAATTCTGGAGATTGTGGGATCTAACCCAACTGTCGATAGCCATAAAGATAGTTTTTCGTGATTTTCCATCTTCACACCATTCAAATGTTGGGGTTGCACTTTAATTAAAGACACGACAGCTTCCTTCCCATTCTAGCCCTTTCGTATCCCATCGTTACCATAAGACCGTGTCGGTGTGACGTAAAGCAAATCGAAAAAAGAACTTTCATAGCTCACCGGAAACATTCGTGATTCGTAACGCTTTCGGCTCCTTACTACAAACAATCAACCTCAAATGTTTCCAAGCAATAAACACCGCACATGAAGCCATTATCTCACGAGTCCGGCTGATCGCTGCTAAATATAAGACTATTTACCAGAACGTTAACGGCCATTGAAACTTAACGACTTCTTTATAACATCAGTGGACAAGTGGTCATAAATTACTTGATTGAAGTCCTGCGTTAACAGAGATGTCTCAAAAACGTTTATTTACAGCTCCAGATTATAAACACTCATTTAAACTGCAGAAAGAAAAAACAATATAAAATAATAAGTTTGATCAAACGTGTTTTAAATTATGATTATTAAAGTAGAAGCTGTACTCTACTACCATGTTATCCATGGGATGATCATGTGACCTGGTGAGGAGATCTCTTGCCATAAGAGTAACACTTCTGGAGATGGTAAATTCTAGATGAATTTGGAAACGTACGCAGCAGTGTTTAGAATAGATATATACTGTAGATATGGTTTATTTTAACTGGAAAAATTAGGGACATGTGTCCCTGTCTTATACTTCCAGTGAATACATAACGATTAAAATATAGAAAACTAGACTGAAATAAATTACTATGTTATCTCACTGTACATGAGACGTCTATACTACACAGTACAAAATAAATTAACATTTTGCACCTAAGTACAATAATACCTACAAAGAAATTGAAATACAATAAATTACAACAACAATAATATAGCTAACCGGGTAACAATTTAAAGTTCAACTCCACACGGTTCTCACATTGACGAAAGTTTCAGTTTTCAAGCTATGACTGTGGGCAAATCTGGAGCAGGATTACCATAAAAGGGACCACTACTGCTGCTGTAAAAGTAATTATGGTTAAAATAAAAGAAGAAGAAGACCAAGAGAAGAAGAAGGAGGAGAAGAAGGAGAAGAAGAAGAAGAATACCAGGAGAAGAAGAAGAAGAAGAGGAGGTGGAGGAAGAAGAAGAAGAAGAAGAAGAGGAGGTGGAAGAAATGTCGTACTAAGAGCTCATATCCTGGAGATCTTTGGAGCACACTCGTTTAATTCTTCCGTGGTTCGATACTCTGATCACTTGCGGAAGGAAGTTTCACTCCAGGCTCGCCAAAACAGTGACGTAATAATCGTTGTAATAATGATGTTGATTTTAACGTCGCACTAACTACTCTTCACGGTTCTCGGAGACGCCAAAGTGCTGGAATTTTGTCCAGCAGGAGTTCTTTTACGTGCCAGTAAATCTTCCGAGACGACGCTGACTTATTTGAGCACCTTCAAATACCACCACCATGCGTTTGCTGGCGAGATGTGTTTACAGTGCACTATGTCTTCTGGTATGGGCTACAATAAATGTATTACTTTCATTGACCTGTCTAAGTCTCATCCTTAGCTTTGACAATGCGAAGGTTACCGAGGTATGAGCGGTGCTAGTGATACCATTCCTTATGCAGCCAGTCACTGTTATGAATGGTGTGAGAATATCACTCATAGGGTCGGATGGTGCATACAATGAGTGGGCTTGACAGACTGATATGTAAAAGCAACTTCAGACAGTGAGGAAAGCAACTGGAAAATAATTCACTCCTCATTTCCCTAGTATGCCTCTTCAGTGACGCCTAGTCTATCTGGTACAGGTGTTGGTAGGACTGTGGAGGATCAAACCAGCCTTCGGGCTGAATACCCAAAATACATAAATGCCACCGGACTGAACCAGGATCAAACTAGGAAATTGTTGTAGGTTGAGAATTTATGGTTAAGAATAGGGAGCAATATCGTATTCAGCGCTCTGGTAATTTTATCATGGTGTTCAGAAAGGCTATGCAGTAGTCCATACAGGTGGGTTGGAGATCGGTGCAATGAAGTACGCAGCGTACGTCTGCCTTGGAGGCGTAGTTATCCGAGTTCAACGTAAGACTGAGTGACATGATTTTAAAATCTAAAATAACATGTACAACCTACACAGGCACTCTTTCCACGTTGTAAGTTATCTCGGAGTTCGGCTTTCGCGTCTTTGTAACTACGTCACAATAGTCCAATATATCGGGCGAGTTGGCCGTGCGGTTAGGGGCGCGCGGCTGTGAGTTTGCATCCGGGAGAAAGTGGGTTCGAATCCCACTGTCGTCAGCCCTGAAGATGATTTTCAGTGCTTTACCATTTACACACCAGGCAAATGCTGGGGCTGTACCTAAATTAAGGCCACGGACGCTTCAGTAGTATAACTGGAGAGTTCTGCCGCCTCCTCCTCCTCAAGCCCTCCTCAGAGGCCTCCTCCTCCCGCGGGAAATTTGAATCTTAGCGCGAGATTTGAATTTGTAAACAAAGCCACGTGCTTTTTTGACATTCACGTCTTTGGCAGCTGTTATCCGCCAACTTGCAACGCTAACCTCAGTGCCGCCATCTTGACGGGGCTAAACTTTATAGTTACCAACTTAGGCACGTGGTGGTGGGCAATTTGAAAAATTCTGCATGATTTACAAAGCCAGGTGCTTTTTTGACAGCTGTCATCCGCCATCTTGCATCGCTAACATTAGTGCTGCCCTCTTTACGGCACTGTGGGCAATTTGAAAAATTCCACATGCTTATTTGACAGCAGCCATCTTTAATCAACAGAGCACCGTGCTGCCATCTTTAGCTACTACCTTTGAAATGTAGTGGCGGCAATTTCCACGTGATGTTTTGACAGTTGTTATCCGCCATCTTTAATTAACAGAGCACACAAAGCCACGCGATTTTCTGACAGCTGTCATCCGCCATCTTGCATCGCAAACCTCAGTGCTGCTGTCTTTAGCTACTATCTTTGAAATGTGGTGGTGATAATTCGATGCTTTCTTGACAGCACCCATTTTTAATCAACAGAGCACCATGCTGCCATCTTCGGCTAATACCTTTGAAATGTGGTGGTGGCAATTTCCACGTGCTTTCTTGACAGCAGCCATCTTTAATCAACAGAGCACCGTGCTGCCATTTTTGGCTACTACCTTTGAAAAGTACTGGCTGCAATTTCCACGTGATTTTTTGACAAGCTGCCATCTTTAATTAACAGAGCAAACAAAGCCACGTGCTTTTCTGACAGCTGTCATCCGCCATCTTACATCGTTTGCCTGCGTGCTGCTATCTTTAGCTACTACTTTTGAAATGTGGTGGCGGAAATTTTGAAAAATTCTACGTGCTCTTGTTTGGAAACTGTACCGGGTGGTACACCTCCACGTCGCTAATTCAAACTTTGCGCCTGTTGAAACTCCCCTACTGGAGGAAGTCTGAACTTTATCTAAGGTGTTAATTTTCAAGTTTCTCAGAAGATGTCACTACTTGGAAATTTTGGAGTTTCTGAACTGGGTCGTTTCCGATGTATTTTTGTTTTACCTGTAGTAAGAAGTGTGAACTTTCTCTTCTAGAGGACACTACTGAAGAACTACAATGGTGCACCCTAGTGCGAAGTGAAAGAACTGTTTTTTGGAGAAATTTTTATTTCAAAAGTTTGTTCCTTGTTAAATTTCTTTCTGTTATTGTTTAAGTTGGCTGTATAACCCTTTCTTTCCCCTGGTTTTGAATTTAGCCAATCCCGAATTTCTTTAATTAATTTAAGACCAATCAGGTGTATCTTCTCCAACTTGAATATCTTGCTTAAACCTAGCCAATGACGTCTTTGTGGGCGGGTGTTCTCATTCCTGAAACGCCTCAAACTTTCCGCGAGAGTATATAAGCTGCTGATTTTCGGGTCTCCGGGCCACATCAGTAACATCTTTCAGTGTGTAAAGTACGTAGTAGGGGGCGGGAAGCGCCTCTTTCTTCGGGCAGCAGTTCATCCGCAAGGTAATGGCCTTTTAATAACTTCTTTTCTTGCTAGCTCAGCAGTTTAACTCTCGGGGCAGGTCCGAAGCCTTTTCCATGTAACTTTCCTTTAATAATGTAAAGACACTCGGTGTCAATTCTTTCTGTTTTAACTACATATTGGGATAGAGAGTGCTTTACCCTCTCGAGCTCCCACTCATATTGTTTTGAGGTGAACTTATTTTTCACAACCAATTCTTCCTTAACGTAATGTAAATTGTTTCTTTCTAAAGTCACCTCTTTAGTAGGGGATTAGCCCTTGCATTAGCGGCCTAGAGCCAGATTAGGTTTTAAACAAAATGTATTAGGAGTGCAGATCGCCTCCTCTCAAATTGGTAGTTTAGAGGCCATGTAATTAACTTTTCTCACTTAATAGGCCTCACTAGGTTGGGTATTTTACCCTGTGTTTATGTCCTTAGAGGACAGCTTGAAGGTGGAATTTGGTGTGGCCTTTGATAGGCTAGAACGTTGAGAGCTGGTTGCTCTTCCCAAATAAAAATTGTGTTTTCTGCGCGCATCGAGGAGGCTTTACTGTGTAATTGGGAGCAAGTGCTCCTGGGCGTGATTGGGGTCTTCTGCCCCTTTGTTGAATTCTGTATATCGTAAAATTGGGCTAATTACTCAAGAATTGTGTGTTTGGCTCTCGGAGCCCACATCCTGTAACTCTGTAATTGTACATTCTCGAATAGTGGCTTTGCTACTCTGTACCTGCCATTCTTGTTATTTTTTTGATTTTGCAAAGAAAATATAACCTTGTTAAATTTTAAATTAACTTTAATTTCGTAGCCTGAGACCTGTTCACCCCCGCACCTTCTTTCACCTCTGCTGTTCCACAGATAACCTCGGAACAAGTGGTAGCAGAGCGTGGTTGAATGGGTCTCAATTTAGCCCCTTTTGACGGCTGAACATTGCTTTGATCCGACCTCTAACAATTTTCTCATTTGCTGGAATTTTTTGATTTTTCCCTTTTCAAAATTGTTCTGTCATCATGCCCGGCCCTCGCGATGTTCTGCATCTGAACTATTTGCGCAAGGAGGAGTTGATCTATGAGTTAACTATTAGAAATGTGCAATCTGGAGGCACGGTTAGAGAGTCCCTTGATTTGCCCATTTCCATCCCCACTTTGGGAGAGAAAGAAATTGACGACTCTCTTTCCACGATCACCGACAATACTACTGAGCTAGCATCTGTAGTTAGTTTTTTTGAAGAAAATGATCCTTCTCCTAATGAAATTAAGCGTGTGCAAGCCAGGCTATTTCGTTTTTCAAATAGGGTAAACGATCTGTTGTCTCTGAAGTTGAATGACGTTCAGAGGAAGGAAGCTAGTATGGTTCTTGAAAATCTTTCTGAATTGTCCAGTAAGGTTACCCAATTGTTAACTGGGGAGGTTCCTCCCAAAACTGATCAACCCGTCACGATGAATGTAGGTAGCGAGGAAGAGCCTCCTAAGGGAGACGTCAATAGGAAAACCGTTGCAGCTCAAACAAACTCTGCCCCATTGGACAACGAGTCTGAACGCCGAACCTCGTTGAATAATGTACGTTCTGAATTAACGTCTTTGCCACTTAAACCTTTACCTACTATGTCACCTGGGTTCAGCAGCTTGCCTCATCCATTAGCAATGTTGCTCAGAGGTATCTCTAAGTTTTCTGTTAATACCACCAGTGAAGTTATTTCTTTTTTAAGGTTTTTAGTTGAGTTCCAGGACCATGCTCTTGTTTTTTCTCTTTCTCCATGTCAGATTTTGCAAATCATCTATCCCTATGCAATTGGTATTCTCTCAGACAAAATAGTAAGAGCCATTGCCGAGCAATCATCTATTGAGGACTTCCACGCCCACTTGCTAGCTAATTTCATCCCGGCTAGGGCAAGGTCCTCCCTTATTCAGAAGTACTATTATCGTGTACAGCGCTTGGATGAAAACTTGGCAGACTTCATCCAAGATATTAAGTTCTATACTAGGGTGTTTGCTCTTCACTTTCCTGAGGATCAGATTGTACAAGCTATTGTGGAAGGTATCTCACCATCCTATTGGTCATATTTATGTTTCGCGGCGTGCCCGCAAACCGTCTCTGAACTTGAAGCATTGGCTGTTTCAGCGGAAGGAGTTAGATACGCCGATTCCTTGCGTGTCGCGAAAGAACCCCCGCCTTCTTTTGGTAATCCTCGGCCTCCACCTCGCCGAACAGTCACACCTCGTAAGTGTTATGCTTGCGGGTCGCCTGACTATCATCGGAACAAGTGCCCATTGATCAAATCTAGTAGGGCAAATAATGGAGCTGGTTCATCACAAGGCTGTTTTAAATGTGGGGCATTCTCACATATCGCTAAGAATTGCCCAAATTCAAATAGCACCCCCTCCTGCTCAACTTCTGGTGCAAATTCCACCAATGCCAATAATAAAAGGTGACTATTGGCTTCGGCTGAGTCGACTAATCCATCTTTCCGAGGCTCAGCCCCTGGTAAACAGGTCGAAAATTCAGGGAAAGTTCAGTCTTCAAATTCATCTTTTGAATGCCCCAAAGAATGTCAGAGGATTGCGGCGGATACCCCCGCACCGGTGCCTTTTCTCAAAATTGAGTTAAATAATGAGCCTATAAGAGCTCTATTAGATTCAGGCAGTGTTTGTTCTATTATTTCGGCTGAATGGTATGCAAAATTGAAATCTGTTTGTGAGCTTCCTGACTATTGTTTGTCTGCGATCCAATATGTTTCGGCTACTTCATCTCCATTAGAAATTCTAGGTTCTTTACAGGTCAAAATTCGTGTTTTTAAATTTACATGGAAAATCAAATTGTTTGTGGCTAAGCACTTATCTTGCCCCATTATATTGGGAGCTGACTTCATTTCTCACACTGGTCTTGTACTCGATCTTCAGAGTAAGTCGTGCACATTCAAATTTGCTTCCAATTGTGAAATCCCATTATTGAAATGTAATTCTGCATCATGTTCATCTATTTCGCCTACCCAGGATGAGATGTTGTTAGACCTTAGACATCTACCTGAGGAGCAGGCTGATAGTATTCGTAAATTGTGTCAGTCATTTCCAGAGGTGTTCTCTGATACTCTTGGTGTTACTGACCTTATTGAATACAAAATTGAGGTCACGGATTCGATTCCGGTCCGTTTTCCACCTTATAGGCTATCGCCACCTAAAATGAAGGCTCTGAAAGAAATCATCGATCAGATGTTGAAGGATGGTATTATTAGGCCCTCTAAGTCGGCGTATTCTTCGCCTATTTTTCTAGTCCCAAAACCCCAAGGGGGCTTCAGGCCTGTCATTGATTATAGGGCTCTCAATCGGAAGGTGGTGTTACAATCTGTGCCCCTTCCCGACCTTCATTCTTGTTTTTCATGGTTCTGTAAGGCCAAGTTCTTCACCATCTTGAATTTGAATCAGGCCTACAATCAAATTCCCCTTGCCGAAGAGTCTAAACATCTTGCAGCGTTCGCCACGGATTGGAATTTGTATGAATACATCCGCGTGCCTTTCGGACTCCCCACGGGAGCAGCTTTACTCACTAGACTGCTAGATAGGGTCTTCTCCGACATCAAATTTGAGTACTTGTATCACTATCTGGATGATGTCGTATTTTTGGAGACTTTCGAAGAACATCTAGATCATCTGCGAGAGGTTCTCAATCGCCTTCGTAAGGCTGGGTTAACTGTTAAGTTGTCCATGGTTGCCTTTGCTAAGCCCTCCATGTCATTTCTAGGGCATATTGTGTCACCTGATGGTGTGGCAGTCGATCAATCTAGAACACAGGCCATCCGTGATTTTCAAACTCCCAAGGACATCAAAGGTTCATTGGTATGGTGAACTTCTTCAGGAAGTTTATTCCTAACTTCGCTAATAGAGCGGCGCCCTTAAACCTTCTTCGCAGGAAAGGCATCAAATTCGAGTGGGGACCTTCCCAACAAGCCGCTTTTAAAGATCTTAAATTAGCTCTCTGTAATGCCCCTGTCCTTGCTATGCCTGATTTCTCGAAGAAATTCATCGTTCAAACCGACGCGTCGTCGTCGGCGGTAGCTGCAGTCCTTCTTCAAGAGACTGAACTAGGGAGGCGACCCATCGCCTATGGATCTAGGACTTTGTCGGCTCAAGAAGCCAAGTATTCCATCTATGAGCTCGCAGGTTTGGCAGTCTTATTTGCCTTAGAAAATTTCCGTCTCTATCTGGAACATGTCAAATTCGACCTGGAGACAGATAATCAAGCCTTAAGCTGGGTCTTAGGTAGGGCGCGTCGTACTGGTCGTATAGCCCGTTGGGCCATTAGTATTTCTGCCTTCCAATTCGATGTCAGGCATATCAGAGGTACCGAAAATGTTGTTGCTGATGGACTCAGCCGTATGTTTTCCAACGACGTCGAGACCCATGAACCGGTCGACAGTTCATCACCTCCCGAGTCCAAACTATTTGATGTTAATGCCCTCTTAACAGATGCTCCCATGCTCTTTAGGGATATCGAGAAATACCAACGTGAAGATCCGACGCTGGCTCCGATAATGGAAACCCTTTCTTCTGGGGAACATATTTTCCCTTATGTACTGAGGAACGGTGTTCTATGTTGCCCTTCGAGGCATGACAAGAGGATGAAGGTTGTCGTTCCAGCTGTTCTTGTACCTATGATCTTCAAGTACTATCATGAGACCCCATTAGGGGGGCATCTTGGAATCTTTAAAACTCGTGGGAAGATTCGTGAAAGGTTCATCTGGAATGGTATGGACGGTGAAATCCGTGAACTAGTAAAGGCTTGTAAATCCTGCTTGCTTAGTAAACCCACCATGTCCACCAAGGTAGGCCAGTTGTCTTCTCACCAAGCGTCACGCCCTATGGAACGCCTGTATATTGATTATGTAGGACACTTCCCCCAGTCGAAGGGAAATGCCAACAAGTTCATCTTTGTATGTGTAGATGGTTTTACAAGATTTTCCTGGTTATTTCCGACTAAGCTGGCTACCGCTCAGTCCACCATTACTTGTCTAAATTCAATCGTTGCTTCTTTTGGTCCGTGTCAATATATTGTGATGATAATGCTAAGGCTTTCACATCTAATTTATTTCTTAAATTCTGCTTCGACCTGTCATCTCTCATGTGACAACTTCTGCTTATTACCCTCAACCATCTCTGGCTGAACGGGTTAATCGTAATCTCAGGTCCGCGCTTATTGCCTATCATCATGAAGATCATTCCAGGTGGGACACGTCCCTGCATTGGTTAGCTTTTGCTTTGAACTCGGCGGTTCATGAATCTCATAAGTTTACTCCAGCTTCTTTGATGTTCAAGTTTGTTCCCAACACGCCACTCTCTAACCTCTGGTCTCTTAGTGACATTCTACCCGAGACAATAGACCCAGATAACATTAAAGATCTTTGGAAGAAGGCTAAAGCCAACCTTAAAGTGTCTCATGAAAAGGTTAGGGAAAGATATGATCGTGGACGGAGACCCACCCATTTGAAGGTAGGTGACCAGGTGATGGTCAAGAATTTTGTTCCCGCGGGCAAGCTTGCCCCCAGATTTCATGGGCCGTGTACTATTCTAGATTTTGCTTACGCCGGTTACGTTGTTATTAAGTAATCCAGCCACCGAGAGGATATTTAGGGTTCACCTGTCACAGGTGAAACCGGTGTAATTTCTGTGTTAACTTGATTCATATCATTTTGAAAGAAATAGGAAGGTTATATTTTTTTGAGGGGTTTCACCTTTAAGGCCTTCTGCCCTTGGCATCTGTTTCCTTTGTGTGTAATTATTTTTTGTAAACCTCCCCCGATCAGTCAAACTGCCATCCTGTCCTTACCATGGCCATTACCACGCTCCCGTCTGCTGCTAACATAACACAAAGTGGCTTATATATGCCATGAATATCTTCACGCCGCTGGCCCCTCAACCTCTCCACAAAGCCTGTGCCCTCAAAAAATGATGATGGTCCAACAAAATTCTGCCGCCGAGCTTTAATTTTTCAGTGCCCCCGCAGCAGCGCGGCGCCGTACCGCTCCTGAGGCAGGGTACGGGCCCGCCCTTCTCCAGTGAGGCCAACCTGTGTACGGCGAGCCGGATTCCTCCTCCCGGCCAAGGCTGATGTGCGGCGCACAACCTGTAACTGGCCCGCGACCTGCATGTTCGCCGCGGGCGCGGCGTGCTTCAACTCCACAACTCCTCTCATAGTGCGGGCGAGCGTTATCTCAGGGTACTCGAGGGGTCCGAGCGGCCTCCTCTGAACTCAAGCAGCGGCGGCTGGTCTGGCCGTCAAACTTATCAACGTTTAAAGTACATCTCCAGCTATATGGACATTCCAGTTCAACATTACTACCTTCTTTTTTGGATTTTACTGCAATATCTGGTGGACTTAGAAAATTTTTCCTCAACTTTAAAAACTAAAATTTTCCTTCTGAATTCAACTTCTACAAACATAAAGACATTACTTCAACAGTTTCTACAAGAATTTTGAAACTGGATCTAATAATGTTAAGAAAATTTGTTGGTAAATACTGCCGCAATTAACTTCCGTATCAACATCATAGCTTGGACCTTATGTTGAAATAAAAGTTTATGTTCTTCTGTGTTACCCCTTGGAGGGACTTTTGGGGGGGAGGTCTGTACCGGTTGGTACACCTCCACGTCGCTAATTCAAACTTTGCGCCTGTTGAAACTCTCCTACTGGAGGAAGTCTGAACTTTGTCTAAGGTGTTAATTTTCAAGTTTCTCAGAAGATGTCACTACTTGGAAATTTTGGAGTTTCTGAACTGGGTCGTTTCCGATGTATTTTTGTTTTACCTGTAGTAAGAAGTGTGAACATTCTCTTCTAGAGGACACTACTGAAGAACTACAATGGTGCACCCTAGTGCGAAGTGAAGGAACTGTTTTTTGGAGAAATTTTTATTTCAAAAGTTTGTTCCTTGTTAAATTTCTTTCTGTTATTGTTTAAGTTGGCTGTATACCCCGTTCTTTCCCCTTGTTTTGTATTTAGCCAATCCCGAATTTCTTTCTAATTAATTTCTGAGCAATCTGATGTATCTTCCCCCAACTTGAATATCTTGCTTAACCGTAGCCAATAAAGTTTTTGTGGGCGGGTGTTCTCATTCCTGAAACGCCTCGAACTTTCCGCGAGAATATATAAACTGCTGATTTTCGGGTCTCCGGGCCACTTCAGTAACATCTTTCAGTGTGTAAAGTACGTAGCAGTGGGCGGGAAGCGCCTCTTTCTTCGGGCAGCAGTTCATCCACAAGGTAATGGCCTTTTAATAACTTCTTTTCTTGCTAGCTCAGCAGTTTAACTCTCGGGGCAGGTCCGAATCCTTTCCACCAAGTAGCTTTTCCCCTAAAGTGTAAAGACACTTAGTATCAATTCTATCTTTTAAACTACATATTGGGATAGAGAGTGCTTAACCCTCTCGAGCTCCCACTCATATTGTTTTGAGGTGAACTTATTTTTCACAACCAATTCTTCCTTAACGTAATGTAAATTGTTTCTTTCTAAAGTCACCTCTTTAGTAGGGGATTAGCCCTTGCATTAGCGGCCTAGAGCCATATTAGGTTTTAAACAAAATGTATTAGGAGTGCAGATCGCCTCCTCTCAAATTGGTATTTTAGAGGCCATGTAATTAACCTTTTCTTACTTAATAGGCCTCAGTAGGTTGGGTATTTTACCCTGTGTTTATGTCCTTAGAGGACAGCTTGAAGGTGGATTTTGGTGTGGCCTTTGATAGGCTAGAACGTTGAGAGCTGGTTGCTCTTCCCAAATAAAAATTGTGTTTTCTGCGCGCCTCGAGGAGGCTTTACTGTGTAATTGGGAGCAAGTGCTCCTGGGCGTGATTGGGGTCTTCTGCCCCTTTGTTGAATTCTGTATATCGTAAAATTGGGCTAATTACTCAAGAATTGTGTGTTTGGCTCTCGGAGCCCACATCCTGTAACTCTGTAATTGTACATTCTCGAATAGTGGCTTTGCTACTCTGTACCTGCCATTCTTGTTTTTTTTTTGATTTTGCAAAGAAAATATATCCTTGTTAAATTTTAAATTAACTTTAATTTCGTAGCCTGAGACGTGTTCACCCCCGCACCTTCTTTCTCCTCTGCTGTTCCACAGATAACCTCGGAACAGAAACAAAACCACATGCTTTTTGAGAGCTGACAAGCGGCCGTCTTTAATCAACAGAGTACCGTGTTGCTATCTTTACGGCTACTACCTTAAGCACGTGGTAGTGGGCAATTTGAAATGTTCCGTTAGCTATCATCATTAAACAGTAAAACTTTAAGTGCATTCGCGAACCTAACCTTTCATCTACCATTTTGAAGGGGGCTATCCTTAGTTTACGACAAGATGCCCTTCCCGACGCTAATTAGCGCTTAGAGGCTACTACACAAGATAGCGGCGGCTGTTATGGCTACCTCCTTCACCTCCTCCTCTTCTCCCTCTTTCTCTACCTCCTCCTTCTCATCCTCTGTCAAGGCATAGCTTTATCGAACAAGTTTAAACATGCATCGCGAAGGCTAGAGTGAGCACGTTCTGCAGAGATGACGTCATTGTACAAGTTTAGACTTGATCGTTTTCTCAAGAGTGAGTAGGTGTAAGGAATGCAATAAGTACAACATTTTCAATGCGATCAAATATTTATTTACAATGTTCTACAACAGTGTTCGTTTTGCTACTGACAAGGTTGGTATGCTTCTTAACAACGTTTTGCGAAGAGGTAGCATGCTTTCGGACTGCCTCCTGCAACATTCAAATTAAAACAAAACATTTAGAAATATATTATACTAAGTATGTTATGCTTTTCAAAGAAGATAATACACTTCTTACCTTGTTGTTATTCCTTTTCTGAATCATCATCATCATCATCATCATCATCATCATCATCATCATGAGGTACTAGAAAAGTTCATTCATACACTGTGTACAGTGTTCAATCCTCGTATTTGGTCCATCCCAATCATCATCACCATTTTCCCCTCGATGCTTGCAATGACGCTGACAGGTTCTGCATAAAGCTACGTCGATTGACATCTTACTGTGTAGAGGAAGGATGTCCCAAATATCATGTACGTAAGGGGCAGCGTACGTAGATAAAAACCTGGCGGTAAGTATTGAATAAGATGTTTTGCCATCGAGTTTCTATGTTCATAGAATATCTTAATAGCCACACTTACTCGTGTGAGATAAATAAGATGTTGCGTGTGAGCATGCAAACAGCATGCACATTTACAGTTTTGTTCCATAGAGTACGATGTCGAAGCACACATCAATGTTGATGATAAAGAGCTATCCTTTTTTTATCGTCTGGTAACAATATTCGTTAGCGGATGGTAAGTAACATCACTCATATGAATAATAAGACAATAGGCTGCTGTGTTAGCAGGAATGTTTCCAGATGTTTCAAAATCTAAAGGATTCTAAAGGAATATCAACAGGAGATTCTTTTGTAGATTCTTCATGATAAGAGCAGTGTATAACTACAATCGGTGCTTTATTTTTAAATTCTTGAGGTGTAAATAGCGGACCATCTTCTTTCTGATAATACGATGATTGAAATTTACAAAACATGTCATAGAGCATCCCAAATTTATTTTTCTTAAAGTTAATGTCTATGTTTTCGTAGGGATACGTAATTCTATTGAGATATAGTCTAACATGTCTTAATTTACACTGATCAAACAGTGAGCTATCTTTTTCGTGATTGAATTTACGATTGGTCTGAAATTCAAAAATAATATACAAGGGCTTCTCAGTAAAACGTGATGTTTTAACAGCCCAGCTATGCTTGTTTGTAGGTGGTAACACAGGATATTCATGCAGTTCCCAACTTCGAAAACGTATAGGTAATGGTGTATCATTTTCTACAATCTTGAGCAATCGAAGTTTTTCACGATCAGATAAAGTTACACGTGGGATCCTCCACAGTATACGATAAAGTATAATTTTCGATTCCATTGGTGTTTCTGCTGCTTTAAGAGAATTGAAATCACTTCGATCACGGATCAGAATAAGCTCTTGTTTTGCGTTGATTATAATACGTGTAAAGTCTTCTGCGAAGCCAAAAATATGTTTCAGTGATAACATACCCATAAAAGTTCCATCCTCATTAATCATCCAGTTGTTAGTAGCTTTTGCACACCATCCTGCCATCCGAAAAAGATTACTTTCTTCATCACAGAAAGAAGGGTAGAGTTTCATTGCACATTGTACTACAAAAATTCTTCGTTCGATCTATTTCAACATTATTTACTTCATATCGCGCTTCAGAATAGAGAAAAGCTAGAGCATGGTTGTTTAGTTGTGATGTGCTTGGTCCACTTCCATCCGACTTATCTAGTCGTCCTTCAATATAGAGGTAGCTTTCATGTGGTATGGTGTATACATCTTGCTGATTAATAATAAAATGAATTTCATCATTGTTATTTAATCCAAACGTAAAAGGTTGATAGTAATGAAGCTCACTTCGTACTACACCTTCATGAGTTGCTACTGTATTCGTAATGTCTAGCATTTCCTCCATTCTGTTGTAGTAGTGTATAACCTAAATCTTGGAGTATCTGCTTATGGATATCTGTTAACTCGATGAGTCTTCGCACACATGTATTATGTCTTCGGAATGTACACTGTGTTTTATAGATGATTTTCATACAGGTTTGAGATGAAGTTTGTAAGCTACGTACGCGTGCCGATCTAAATGAATAAGCGGATTATGTTTATTTACAAGTCTAAGGGTAATGTTACTAATGTGTTTTACAGACACAGGATGATAAAGAACTACTGCTGGTTTCTCACGAATAGTACATCCACGTTCCTCTGTAATAATAAGGTCGTGCAGGACGTGCGGAGGTTGTAGATTACTATTCAAGTCTGTAATAAGATTACAAGTAATGTTCACATGATAATCATCGAAGAGTGTTATAGGTTGATCAGACTCGTAACGTACGTTCGGTAGGAGCTCCCTTGATGAAAATCCAAGCAATGGTCGAAGCTAGTCAGATTGTGATTTGAAGTCAATCTGAAATGATTATTCAATAACACATTTATGCGTAATGTTGCTTACAGTGAATGAGAACTTGTTATTATGATTACTAAAGCTATCTTCTCCAAACTGATCAATTAACGTACTTTCAATATAGTCATGAATATCGTCTACTGAATAACTGTCTGTGGGTAGCGTTAGCACATACTCATCGTAATAGAACTTGTTTACACCATCACGCACATTATAGATTTTATTGTAGCTTTCAAACGATACTAGTGCAAGACCATGTGGCTGATAGCCAAGTTCGATCGGCGGATTAAAATAGACGGTGGTTTCAGGTCCTTCTCCACGTACAGCAAACGTTCTTTTACTGTTGGTTATCACGTGCACACTAATGCTCTTTCTCTACTGGCTGGGTTTGATATAAGAACATAACACCTAATCGTCCGCACATGCGTGTATTAAATTTTTGCACACGGTTTTTATTGTAAACAATGTCTGCACTGCTTCCGAGATAACGTATAAGCTCAAAGGGAGGAGGTAAGTCTTCATAGCTATCAAAATATCATACTTTAAATTTACGTTTTACATAAGCAACGTAAAGATTTCCAGGTCCGCGAATGTTGTCCAAGTTAATTACGGCACTTTCACGTTCACGTGGGTGCGCTGGTAGTTGATCGCGAATATACACACCTCGAAAATGACGAATTCATAGTTGTTTAGCAAACGTAAAAACTTCATCATGCCTCAGAGCTCGATGTGGCAGTGAGCTCAGTAGACTTTTTTTGGAGAAATGTAGATACCAAGCTCTTTTTTGTATGGTGCTAGCTTCATGTGTAAAACTTTGCCTCGTAATGCAATTGCCTCCATCGTCTTGTTGTGACGTTCACTCTCTTTCAACTGTTGTTTCGCTTCTTCTACAGCTTTAACAGTTCTTGCTACAGCACTAGCACCACCCAGCAATGACCCTAAAGCTGCTAGGCCAGCAAACAGCGCAGGAAGAAATCCTCCTCGTTTTGGTACCGGAATAATTCGTGCACGTTTACTAAACATTGCTCTGCACTTTGGAGAAATTCTCGCTCTTGCTGCGCGTAATGCCTTAGTAATAGCTTTTTTTGCAGTCTTTATAACATCTTTCCATCCAACAGTTTTTGCTTTCTTCTTCTTCATGTAGTTTAGATATCGTTGTTTCACCATGCTGTGCACGACTTTACTCGTCAAGAGCAAATCATAAACTAACCGTTACCTCTTGTTTCGTTTAATATCTATATTACTATTGCCTACTTTATGATTCAGTTATCATGAAGATTATAAATCAGCAAGACACACTACCTGTTACCGACATTGTGCCACATCTCTTACGTAGTTCTAGTACAACTACCAGGCCCGTCGGGATGCGGGAAAACAAATCTTTTACTTACACTTATTACTTCTTTAAATGGTATACGATTCGAGAATATTTACGTTTTTGCAAAAGTCACTCTATCAACCGTATATACTATTCTACAAACTGTAATGCACGATATAGTTAAAGATGGAATAACATATTTTAAATTTAATTCTCATGAGCAAGTACCATCACCAGACGACGTGCTTCTTAATTCTCTTATAATCATTGACGATGTCGTAACAGAACAGCAAAACATTATTCGTGCATTCTTTAGTATGGGACGACATAAATATTATGATTGCATCTATTTATGCCAAACCTATTCTCGTGTGCCTAAGCAGTTGATACGCGACAACGCAAATGTTATTGTGCTTTTTCGGCAAGATGAGCGCAACATGCGACATGTGTATGGCGATCATGTTAACACTGATATGACATTTAATAACTTTAAACGTATGCGTGCTACATGTTGGTCATCACACCGTTACAGCTTTTTAGTTATTGATAAAGAAAGTGATGTTCAGCATGGGCGATATCGCATGGGTTTCGATCGTTTTATATGCATTAACACAGAATTGCAGTAACTACTTGATCAAAAACCATCACCATGTTAACATCTAGTAAGGAGATTACAAAACATATCATCCAAGCTCGAAACAATATTCGACGGAAATTTAAAGAGCTTAAACGTATTCAAGTAGACGCTGATTTGTTTTTAAAAACACAACTAAGTACACCACTCAAAGCAATTTTTCATTCTACTTCATTGCCGCACTCTACTTCAAGTTTTGCTTCTATGCAAACCTCATATAATAAACAGAAGCATAAAGAAGAAGAAGAAAAGGATAAACAAGAGAAGCAAGATGAGAAGGAGAAGAAGCAAGATGTAGATTAAGAAGAGGAGGAGGAGGAGTATAAGGAAGAAGAACTTAACGATACATCACCATCTAAGCGTGTTGAGTTTTTAACTACAGATGTTATTGCTGAAACACCTACTACATCGACGCAAGATCTACCATCTTTGTCTGAGGTTATGATCACGCCAGAGTATCGTAATCAATTTAGAACTTTTATTCAAGATAACTATGGATCTCTCTTTGCATCTTATATATAAAACTGTTTACAGGACAAACTGACACTACGTACGGTATTCGCTACGAAGATGACTGTTTCTGGATAGGAAATTCAAATGTTAAGCTTAATAGCAACAAACTTATTGTAAAAGGTGTTACCTATAAACCTACGAAAGGACTCTTAGAACTTCTTTTCTCACGAATACCTGACAAGGATATAATTTTACAAGATGATCTTAAAAAATATGAAGCAATACCTTTTGCTACTGACGCAACACGACGTAATTACAAGAGAACAGAAGCTGTAAGTGCAAATAAGAGTTACAAGTACCGTGAGTTTATTTCTAAGCTGTTTCCGACTGTACGTAGTCTTGATGTTATCTATAAGCCTTTGTTACCGTATGTGGACGTAAGATACTGGAATGGCCCAAACTTACTCGTTCAACGATTACAACTTTTAAGAGCATTGCAAGATGCTGGTCACACAGGTCACGAATCAGAAATTCTAGAAATAGAAAGAGTATTACGTTATGCCGGTATTATTTTATAATGGCTCGTCAAGAGAAGATCTTACCTGTAAAGGTAAACATCGCACATGAGTTACATAAACCAGCATGTCGCACCTACAGTTGCAGACGCGTTATTAAAAGAGGAAAAGATGATCTCTGGCAAGCAGACTTAGAAGAAATGATTCAATATGCCTCTAGTAATAAGGGGTATAAGTATCTGCTTACTGTTATCGATGTGTACTCGAAGTTTGCTTTTGCACAACCTGTACGTTCTAAAACAGCAGCTCATGTTAAAGAAGCATAAACATATTGTTGAAGAATCAAAACGTTGCCCAAGGCTTCTTCAAACTGATCAAGTTAAAGAGTTGTACAACAAGGATTTTTCTCCTTACCTCAAATTACTTGGCATTCAACACTACTCTACGTTCAGCAATCTCAAGGCAAGTGTTGCAGAACGCTTTGATCGTACACTAAAACAATGATGTGGCGAGAATTTACAGCACAAGGTTCATATCGTTGGACTGATCTGCTACCTAGACTTGTATCTATCGACAACGATACACCTCATCGCACAATCGGAACAAAGCCACGTCTTGTCACAAGGAATATACCTCGCCTAGATGCTATTCATCTTGTAATTAAAGCATGTGGGTTTGTTTCCAAACAAGAGCACGTAGAATTTTTCAAATTGCCCTCTATCACATTTCAAAGGTAGTAGCTAAAGATGGCAGCACGCTGCTCTGTTGATTAAATATGGCTACTGTCAGTTTGTCAGCTGTCAAAAAGCACGTGGGTTTGTTAAAAACCAACAGCACGTACAATTTTTCAAATTTTTTCGCCACCACATTTCAAAAGTGGTAGCTAAAGATAGCAGCACTGAGGTTTGCGATGCAAGATGGTGGATGACAGCCGTCAGAAAAGCACGTGGGTTTGTTTTCTCTGTTAATTAAAGATGGCGGCTTTACTTGAAATGAAGCTGTTAAAGCTTATCACTTGTGATAGCGGCTTGTCAAAAAAACGTGAAAATTGCCGCCACCACATTTCAACGGTAGTAGCTGAAAATGGCAGCTCTGGGCTCTGTTGATTAACGATTGCTGCTGTCAAAAAGAATTTTTCAAATTATCCGCTACCACATTTCAAAGGTAGGAGCTAAAGATAGCAGCACTGAGGTTTGCGATGCAGGATGGCGGATGATAGCTGTCAGAAAAGCACGTGGTTTTGTTTTCTCTGTTAATTAAAGATGGCGGATAACAGCTGTCAAAATCACTTGGAAATTGCCACCACCACATTTCAAAGGTAGTAGCTAAAGATGGCAGCACGGTGCTCTGTTGATTAAAGGTGGCTGCTGTCAAAAAGAAAAAGGACGTGGATTTTTTCAAATTGCCCGCAGTGCCGTAAAGAGGGCTGCACTAAGGATAGCGATGCAAGATGACGGATGACAGGTGCTCTGTTGGCCGGTCAGAGTGCAGAGCTGTTGGACCACAGACCAGCCGTGGCCACTTATGGGCCAAGACCCACGCTGCATCTACCGACACTTTACAGTTCAACCAGCCCCGTATTTATACAAGCCAAGGCAGGACATAGAGAATACGAGAAGACAGTTCGTGAACTAAGCGGGGTAAGTAGAGTGAGACATGGGACGAAGTGACGACAGCAGGCGGGCCGTACTCAGTAGATTGTGAGCGATGTGCAGCGTAGGCAGCGAAGCTTGGAGACGTAGAACAGGCAATGTCCAGCGTAAGTTCGTGAGTTCCGTAGAATGTTTACGGAACAAGAGAGTGGAGTTGACGATTTCTCAAATAGACGTAAATGATGCAGCCGGCGGCACGAGTAAACTTTTTTTTACAATTGGCTTCACGTCGCACTGACAACAGATAGGTGTTATGGCAACGATGGGGTAGGAAAGGCCTAGGATTGGGAAGGAACTGGCCGTGGCCTTAATTAAGGTACAGCCCCAGCATTTGCCTGGTATGAAAATGGAAAATCACGGAAAACCATTTTGAGGGCTGCCGACAGTAGGGTTCGAACCTACTATCTCCCGGATGCAAGCTCACAGCTGCGCGGCCCTAAACGCACGGCCAACTCGCCCGGTACGAGGTAAACAGATGATGTTACAAGCCTGATCAGGAATCACAGAACAATTGGCCCTTCTTACTTACAGTACATGTTCACTAAGGACTGACGTTTGCACGTGTACCGTACTTTCGAATTTTACTTTTACTTACCTCAGCATGAATGTTTCTAGCATATGTTACTGCATGCTTCTTTGAAACATTTGAGTCTAATGGTTTTGCGTCCATTGAAAATAGATATACAGCTTGTTAGCTGGTCTGACGGTTACTGATAAACCCTCATCATTTGCACCGTAAATCACCAGCTGTAGTTTTCTCTCTGTGTTAACAATGAAGATATTTCGTAATGAAATTGACCTTGGTAACTGCACCAAACATCATCTTTGTCCACATTTTCCCTTTCAGATACCCGTTTACTTCTTCCGGAAATTCTTGTGCTTCTGACGGTGGTGTTCTCCCGTGTTTTTAGTGCAACGAATATAGGAATACGACTGGAAGAAATGTCATACGCATTATCACTCTCAAGTTTATTGGTGAAAGTAATCTAAGCTTTGAGATTGCCCAGGCCAACCACTTCGTACAATTTGAGAGGCCACTTTTGCATATGACAACAGTGAACTGTACATCCACATGTCCTTAACCCAACAAACTGTGACGTAATTATAGTCTTTTATTATGACAGCCCGTTTCCCTTGAAGAGAGCTCCTGCTTGTCATTTGCAAGTCTCATAATTTACAATTAACGTGGAATAATAACAATGTTACTTGCTTTACGTCCCACTAACTACTTTTACGGTTTTCGGACACGCCGAGGTGCCGGAATTTAGTTCCGAAGGTGTTCTTTTACGTATCAGTAAATCTACCGACACGAGGCTGTTGTCTTTGAGCACCGTCAAATACCACCGGACTGAGCCAGGATCGAACCTGCCAAGTTGAGGTCAGGCGCTCAAAGACGTCAGCCTCGTGTCGGCAGACTTATTGGCACTTGCGGGACTAAATGTTGACACCTCGACGTCTCCGGAAATCGTAAAAGTACTGAGTGCGACGTAAAGCCCATAACATTAAGAAGCCAGTGGCCATGCCCTGGCCTGTGTGAAAATGGGGAACGACGGAAGACCATACTCAGGGTTGCCAGCGGTGGGATTCGAATCTTCAATCTCTGAATGGAAACTTACAGCCATAAGACATATAACGCGTAACCAATTTACTCAGTATTTCTGGGGCACACTGTATACACAGGATGTACAAAATTTACTATCTGATAAACAAGTGGTGACAAAAGGAACGAAGAAAACTGAAATGAGTGTAGGAACTTACACTAATTTTCAACTTTCATCCGGACTCAACTGGGGGAAATGTAGTTTAGCAACCATAATTATCAGGTAGGAGTCTACTTGGTATCAATTCCGTATTTACTTACGAACGACGATAGGAATGAATGAAGTATTGTATTCGTGCAAGATTTCGACCTCCAATTTCTGATAATGAATTTTCATGACCCGTAGACACCGAGAAAGTTGATTTAACAACATGACAGTGATTTAAGACTTCCCCGGGGAACTCCTTGCGAGGTATTTCGAGGAATATTTGGGTAAATGTATAAAACGACATTACTTTTCTTGCTCCAGTTTCCTTCCTCATTTTAATTTATCCTTTCATCATGGCCTATAATTCTTCGATGACATTTTTGTACACATTGCATGGATAGATGAAGCAGAACATCTTGATAACGAATCAAATTCACGGGCTTTGTTTACTAATGTTCACTATTGAACGAAAGAGATACTTTAAAATGTTTGAAAGGTTATTATCTGATAAGTTAGAAATCCACACGAGTTTATGCTAAAAACTACTGGATTCTTCTGTATGATGTGTAAGATTGGAGTATTCAGTTCACTCCAGAATCGTCTTAAAATATTAGAAATGAAAATAAAATGTTCCTCTATCATAAACCTATAGCATAACTAGCTTAATGCACCAAGTACCAATTCCACCAGGAGGTAGCCACCCACCTTGGGTATACTGTATGGGGAGAAAATAAAAACATCTTGTGACACAAGGACGATAGGAAATGTCTCGCCAACAGGAACAAGAACAATACCAAATTGAGTGAAGTTGTCTAAAAATTACTGTACGCTACGTTTTATCCGTTTTAATTTGATAAGGGGAGAGAAATATCTCAAAATGAAGTCATTAACAGCACTACAACTTCGCAGCCTTGTACCTAGTCACAGATGTTGGCACCGTATTCTGTGTGCTATCGATTTTACAGCAAGGCCGTAATCGTGAACAAAGGCGATATAGCTCAGGAGTGGCATTCACAGTGAACAATCTCACCCTCACATGATAAAACTTCAGCACAATTTCAGGTCAGGTATTATTCCTCTCATTCCACCCGAGCTCAGAACTGAACATACTGACAACCCTTCAGATTATTATTTTTATCTAGCAGAGAGTTATCAATTGCAGTGGTTATTAGGGCGAATATGAACTCGGATTAATCTGTGAATTAATAAGTGATTGTATTGTAGTTATTACGCAGTATTTAAAGTTATGTCCCGTTAATATTATGTGATTTCTGTGATGTCTGCGTTGTAACTGTGTTATAATAGATGCAAGGGAATAATATCAGTAATTCGTTGTTCATTTCTAATGAATTCATACTTGCTTTTGATTATTATTGTACCGGGAGTTACACCTCTACGCCGCGCGTTCCAAATGAGCGCCTAAAATAACTCCTCTCTCCATCAAATGTGAAACCAATAATACAAAAAGTTAGAACTTTACTCTGAAGATGTCACCACTAAAATCTGATATAATTGTGTTATTGTGAAGTTTCCTTAACTGTGTGAATTTCTACTTGTTTTCCATTCATCAAGAAGTTTGGACATTCTCTCATAGATGACACTACCAAACAACTATGATCATTCACCCTGGTGCGCAGTGAAAGAACTTTTCATTTAAAGACGTTTTCTATTCATAAGTTTTTATCTGGTTGATGTTCATTTATTTTTGGGTTGGCAATATTCATCATTTCTTTCCGCCAGTTTTGAATCTAGCCAACCCAAATTTCTGTAATTCTTCTTCGGTTTGGAGTGTAACTTCTAAAGGGACCAATACACATGAGAGGGTGTGGCTAGTGTAATCTTGAATGATCTCGAACTTTCCCCGAGGGTTTATAAACTGCGTCTTTTCTCGTCTCTTGGCCAATTGATTGTCATCTGACCTAGTGTGTGTGTCAAAGTAGGAGGCGGGCGGCGCCTCTTTCATCAGGCAGCAGTACACCGACAAGGTAATGGCCACATAACATCTTTATTTCTTGCTAGCTCCGCAGTTTAACCTAAGGGAAAGGTCCGAATCATTAACTATGTGACCTAGTTTTCCTAAAAATGTAACTTTCTGCCGGCTAATGTAAAAATTTCATAAAATTTTTAACTGTAAATCGGGGATAGAGAGTGATGTACCCTCTCGAGATCCCCTTCATATTGGTTTGAGGTGACTACGATTTGTAACTGGTTTTCTTCCTTTCCGTAATGTCTTAATTTATTCTCATACGAGTAACCTCCATAGTTTCGGAATAGCCCCTGTTTCATGAGCCTAGTGCCCTTTAGATTTTAAGTGTTCATATCTAGGAGTGCAAGTATTCACCTCCATTCCTTTTTTGTTTGGGCCTTTTATTTAGCCATTATTCTTGTTCCATGAAGGCCCAGTAGGTTGGGTATTAAATACCCCTGTATAATCCAGAAATTGTAAGTTGATGTTGCCTTGAATAGGCTTGGAAAACTGAGAGCCTGTTAGCTCTTTTGCAAAGTAAGGTTACTGTATGCCTCTTGACGGCTAGATGTTGGATTTTGAGAACAAGTGCTTCATGAATTAGGGAATTTCTGCCCTTGAGGGAATCTGTGCTCTTTGTAAATTTGAGCTGAGAGCTCAGGAAATGCAAAGCGAGCGGCTTGAAGCCCAAGACTTGTGGAATTCACTATGTTGTATTATCCTTGACTTGTTTCTAAATTGCTAATTGTACCTGTTACGTTGTTATTTGTTGATTTTTGAAATTCTAAACAAATATAACCTTTGTTAAAGTTTTAAATTAACTTTAATATTGTAGTCAGACCCATTCCCCCCGGCACGTTTCTTCACCTCTTTCTGCTCCACGGGTATCCCCGGAACAAGTGGTAGCAGAGCGTGGTTGAATGGGTCTCAATTAAGCTCCTTTTGATGGCATAACATAGAATCCGCTTCGAACTCTAAGAATTTTCTCAGTCGCTGGAATTTCTTTTTTCCTTTTCCAAAATTTGTAAATTTCTTTCATGTCCGTCCCTCGCGAAGTCCTCCATCCCGGCTATTTGCGCAAGGTGGAATTAGTTCACGAATTACTTATTAGGAATGTTCAATCTGGAGGCACAGTTGCGGCAGATACCAAAAAGCTCAAAGTGTCATTAGAATTACCTATTAGTATCCCAACTTAGGGAGAGAAGGAAATTGATGAGGCTCTCTCCACTATCACTGATAACACCACTGAGCTAGCATCTGTAGTTAGTTTTTTGAAGTAAGTGATCCATCTCCCAATCGAAAGAGTGCAGGCTAGATTGTTCCATTTTTACAATAGAGTTAGCGATCTATTGTCTCTTAAGTTAAAAGTTCCTGGTAAGGAGGCAAGTAATCTTGTTCAACATCTTTCTAAAATGTCAAACAGAGTTAGTCAAAAAATCCGCTCAAGCGCCTTTAGTCAACTTGCCTGCTGAGGAAGATTCTTCGAAGGGTGAGGAAGGTAGAAAATCTGTGGCAACTCAACAAACTTCTGCCCCATTAGGAAATGAGCCTGATCGTCGTACATCTATTCCACTTTTCTTTTTAAATAATGCTGTCGCTGAAGCTTCTTCACCCCCTAGGCCGTTACCTACTATGTCACCTGGGTTCAGTAGTTTGCCTCATCATTTGGCCATGTTGCTTAGGAGAATCTCTTTCTATTAACTCTACTAATGATGTCATTTCATTTTTAAGATTCTTTGTTGAATTTCAAGATCACACTCTAGTGTTTTCCCTTTCTCACTCTCAAAATCTTCAAATAATTTACCTTACCCCATCGGCGTCCTCTCGGACAAAATAGCTGAGCAATATGAAATAGAAGACTTCCACGCCCATCTCTTAGCTAACTTCATTCCGGCTCGAGCTAGGTCATCAGTAATTCAAAGGTACTATTACAGAATACAGCGACTGGATGAAAATCTCGGCGAATTCATCCAGGACATTAAGTTTTATACAAGGGTATTTGCTCATTTCCCAGAAGATCAATGTTCAGACCATTGTGGAAGGGATTTCCCCACCCTATATATCGTACTTGTGTTTTGCGTCGCGTCCTCAAAACTCTGCTTAATTAGAGGCTATGGCGGTCTCAGCCGAAGGAGTGCGGTACGCCGACACCATAAGAGTCGTTAAGGAGCCCCTTTCATCTTCTAATAGTTTTCGGCCTTCACCTCGCCGAACTTTCACCACCCGCAAATGCTATGCTTGTGGGTCTACGGATCACCTTCGTAACAAGTGCCCAGTAATAAAATCGAGTGGGACAAAGAATGGAGCAGGGTCATCCCAAGGCTGTCTTAAATGTAGCTCGTTTTCTCATATCGTCAAGAATTGCCCTAACACCAAGAGCGCCCCCTCCTGTTCAACTTCTGGTGCAACCTCCGCGAACTCGAATAATAGAAAATGACTAGTGTTATGGGCTGAGTCGAAGTGTTCATTTTTTCAGTTTCAGCTCCTGTTAAACCCAGCGAAAGCTCCGGTACGCATCAGGGTTCTTCTAATTTTTCATTTGAAGGTCCTAAAAATGCCTTAGGATTGCAGCGGAGTCCCTCTTTTCTCAAAATTGTGTTGAACAATAAACCGGTCGTTGCCCTGTTATACTCAGGGAGTGTTTGTTTCATCATTTCGGCTGAATGGTATTCAAAATTAAAGTCTGCCTGTAAATTTTCTGATTGTTGTTCGACTTCGGTCCATTATGTTTCGGCTAATTCCTCTCCATTAGAAATTTTAGGTTTCATCTTTGCCAAAATTCGGATTTCTAAATTTACTTGGAAAATTAAATTGTTTGCCGCTAAGCACTTGTCTAGCCCCATAATATTAGGAGCAGACTTCATGTCTCACATCGGTCTAGTGCTCCACATTCAGAGCAAGTCGTGCACTCTCAAATTTGCTAGTAACTCTAAAATTCCCTTGCTTAAGTGTAAATCTGCATCATGTTCATCTGTTTCGCCTACCCAGGATGAGGTATTGTTAGACTTTAGACATCTACCTGAGGAACAGGCAGATAGTATTCGTAAGTTGTGTCAGTCATTTCCGGATGTATTTTCCGATACTTTTGGTGTTACTGACCTTATTGAATACAAGATTGAGCTTACGGACACGATCCGAGTTAGATTTCCGCCTTATAGGCTGTCTCCACCTAAAATGAAGGCTCTTAAGGAGATCATCGACCAAATGTAAGGACGGAATTATTCGACCCTCTAAGTCGGCGTATTCGTCCCCCATTTTTCTGGTGCCGAAACCCCAAGGAGGCTTCAAGGCCTGTGATTGATTATAGGGATTTAAGTCGGAAGGTGGTGTTACAATCTGTGCCTCTTCCAGACCTTCACTCTTGTTTTTCTTGGTTTTTCGAAAGTTAAGTTCTTTACCATCTTGATCTCAATCAGGCGTACAATCAGATCCCTCTAGCTGAAGAATCGAAACATCTAACAGCTTTTTCAGTGGATTGGATCTTGTATGAGTACAACCGTGTACCTCTCGGACTCCCACGGGGGCAGCTGTGCTCAAGAGACTGCTAGATAGGGTCTTCTCCGACATCAAGTTTTAATACTTGTATCATTATCTTGATGATGTCGTCGTACTTTCTGAGACCTTTGAAGAGGCACCTGGATCATCTGAAGGAAGTACTCAATCGCCTTCGTAAGGCCGGGTTGACTGTGAAGTTATCTAAAGTAGCCTTCGCTAAACTTTCTATGTCATTCCTAGGACATATTGTGTCGGCCGGCGGTGTTTCTATCGATTATTCAAGAACACAGGCCACCCGTTATTTCAAACCCACTAAGGACGTCAAAGGTATTACCAGGTTCATAGGCATGGTGAATTTCTTGGGGAAATTTATTCCTAACTTCGCTAACAGAGCTGCGCACTTTAACTTACTTCGTAGGAAAGGCGTCAAATTTGAGTGGGGACCGTCTCATCAAGTCGCTTTTGAAGATCTGAATTTAGCTCTTTGCAACGCTCCTGTCCTTGCTATGCCTGACTTTTCGAAAAAAATCATTGTTCAAACCGACGGCTCATCATCGGACGCGGCTGTTGTGCTTCTTCAGGAAACTGAACTCAGAAGGCGACCCATCGCATATGCGTCTAGAACACTATCGGCTCAAGAAGCCAAATATTCCATCTATGAACTTGAGGGTTTGGCAGTCTTATTTGCACTAGAGAAGTTCCGCCTCTATCTGGAACACGTCAAGTTCGACCTGGAAACAGATAATCAAGCCTTAAGTTGAGTCTTACCTAAGCCGCGTCGTACAGGTCGTATAGCCTGTTCGGCCATCAGAATTTCTGCCTTCCCGTTTGACTTTAGGCATATCAGAGGATCTGAAAATATCGTTGCGATTGGACTAAGCCGCATGTTGTCTCATTATATGGAGACCACCGAACAGGAAGATGGTTCTTATCTTTTTTGCTAGTTGCTTTACGTCGCACGGACACAGATAGATCTTAAGGAGACGATGGGACAGGGAAGGGCTAGGAATGGGAAGGAAGCGGCCATGGCCTTAATTAAGGTACAGCCCCAGCATTTTCCTGATATGAAAATGGTAAACCACGTAAAATCATTTTCAGGGCTGTCGACAGTGGGGTTCGAACCTACTATCTCCCGAATACTGGTAGTGATCTATTGAATCTTAGGTTAAACGACATTCAGGGCAAGGAGGCTGACGCTCTTGTTGAAGACCTTTCTAAAATGTCCAGTAAGGTTAGTTAATTGTTATCTGGATCTGCTACTCCCAAAACCGACCAGCCCACTGTGGTAAACATAGCTAGTGAGTAGGATTCTTCCAAGGGTGAAGAAGGTAGAAAATCCGTGGCAACTCAACAAACTTGTGCCCCATTAGAAAATGAATCTGAGCGTCGTAGCTCAATCCCACCATTTGTGTTGAATAATGCAGTCTCTGAAACGGCTTTAGGCCTTTAGCTACTATGTCACCCGGGTTCAGTAGTTTGCCTCATACGTTAGCAATGTTGCTTAGGGGTATATCTAAGTTCTCCGCTAACTCTACTACTGATGTCATTTCATTTTTAAGATTTTTAGTCGAGTTCCAGGATCACGCTCTTGTCTTTTATCTTTCTCTGTGACAAATCCTTGAGATTATTTACCCTTATTCCATAGGTGTCCTCTCGGACAAGATCATTAGGGCAATTGCTGAACAATCAACTATTGAAGATTTTCATGCTCACCATCTGGCAAATTTTATTCCGGTTCGAGCAAGGTCGTCATTAATACAAAAGTATTATTATAGAGTACAGCGACTGGATGAAAATCTTGCCGACTTCATCCAAGACATTAATTTCTACACCAGGATTTTTGCCCTTCATTTCCCTGAAGATCAAATTGTACAGGCAATTTTGGAAGGGATTTCACCACCCTACAGGCCATATTTGTGTTTTGCGTCGCGTCCTCAAACATTTGCTGAATTAGAGGCTATGGCTGTCTCAGCCGAAGGAGTTAGATATGCCGACACCTTACGTGTCGTGAAGGAACCCCCTGCGTCCTCGAGTAATTCTCGGCCTCCAACTCGCCGAACTTTCACAACCCGCAAATGTTATGCTTGTGGGACGGCAGATCATCTCAGGAACAAGTGTCCTTTGGTTAAATCTAGCGGGACAAAAATGGAGCAGGGACATCCCAAGGCTGTTTTAAATGCGGCTCGTTTTCCCATATAGACAAGAATTGCCCTAATACTAATAGCAGTCCCTCCTGCTCAACTTCTGGTGCAACTTCCATCAATGCAAATAATCATAAGTGACTAGTGGCTTCGGCTGAGTCGGCAAATTCATCTTTTCAAGGCTCAGTCCCAAGTAAACCATCCGAAATCTCAGGCTCGGAACATGGTAGAAAGTCTTCCAACCCCACATTTGAATGCCCTAAAGAATGTCTTAAGATTGCGGCGGAG
Source organism: Anabrus simplex (assembly GCF_040414725.1). Lineage (NCBI taxonomy): Eukaryota > Metazoa > Arthropoda > Insecta > Orthoptera > Tettigoniidae > Anabrus > Anabrus simplex. The sequence goes on along the minus strand of NC_090269.1, from coordinate 169,225,952 downwards.
ACCCTCGCACTGGTACCATTTCTCAAAATTGATTTGAATAATGAACCTGTTACAGCTCTATTAGATTCTGGGAGTGTGTGTTCCAGTGTTTCGTTTGAATGGTACTCAAAATTAAAGCCTGCCGGTAAGTTTTCTGATTATTGTCCGTCTTCGGTACAATGCGTTTCGTCTAACTCTTCTCCATTAGAAATTTTAGGTTTCATCTTTGCCAAAATTAGGATTGCTAAATTTACTTGGAAAGTAAAATTGTTTGTGGCTAAGCATTTGCCTTGCCCCCTTATACTAGGAGCGGATTTTATGTCTCACACCGGTCTTGTACTCGACATTCAGAGCAAGTCGTGCACTTTCAAATTTGCTTGTAATTGTAAAATTCCTTTGCTTAAATGTAGTTCTGTGTCATGTTCATCTGGTTCGCCTACGCAGGATGAGATGTTGTTAGACCTTAGACATCTACCTGAGGAGCAGGCTGAGAGTATTCGTAAGTTGTGTCAGTCGTTTCCAGAGGTTTTCTCCGATACTCTTGGTGTTACTGACCTCATTGAATACAAGATTGAGGTTACTGATCGATCCCAGTTAGGTTTCCTCCTTACAGGATTTCTCCTCCTAAAATGAAGGCTTTTAAAGAGATCATTGATCAAATGTTGAAGGATGGTATTATTCGACCCTCTAAGTCGGCGAATTCATCGCCTATTTTCTTGGTTTCGAAGCCCCAAGTTGGCTTCAGGCCTGTGATTGATTAAAAGGCATTATATCGGAAGGTGGTGTTATAGTCTGTGCCCCTTACAGACCTTCACTCTTGTTTCTCATAGTTTCGGAAAGCAAAGTTCTTCACCATCTTAGACCTTAATGAGGCGTGTAACCAGATCCCTGTAGCAGAGGAATCCAAACATCTGACAGCTTTTGCCACGGATTGGAACTTGTATGCGTACAACCGCGTGCCTTCTGGGCTCCCCACAGGAGCAGCTGTGCCTAGGAGACTGCTAGATAGGGTCTTCTCCGACATCAAATTCGAGTACTTATACCATTATCTTAAAGATGTGGTCGTATTTTCTGAGACCTTAGAGGAACATCTAGATAATCTGAAAGAGGTCCTCAATCGCCTTCGTAAGGCAGGGTTAACTGTGAAGTTAACTAAGGTTGCTTTCGCTAAGTCTTCCATGTCATTTCTAGGGCATATTTTGTCGCCCGATGGCGTTTCGATAGATCATTCAAGAACACAGGCCATCCGTGATTTTAAACCTCCCAAGGAAATCCAAGGTATTGCCAGATTCATTGGCATGGTGAATTTCTTCAGAAAATTTATTCCTAACTTCGCTAACAGAGCGGCGCCCTTGAACTTACTTCGTAGGAAAGGCGTCAAATTCTAGTGGGGGCCTTCTCAACAAGCCGCTTTCGAAGATCTCAAATTAGCTCTGTGTAATGCCCCTGTTCTTGCTATGCCGGATTTCTCGAAGAAATTCATCATTCAAACCAACGCGTCGTCGTCGGCGGTGCCTGCAGTCCTTCTTCAAGAGAATGAACTAGGGAGGCGACCCATCGCCTATGCATCTAGGACTCTATCGGTTCAAGAAGCTAAGAATTCCATCTATGAACTTGAAGGTTTGGCAGTTTTATTTGCGCTAGAGAAGTTCCGCCTCTATCTGGAACACGTTAAGTTCGACCTGAAAACAGATAACCAAGCCTTAGGTTGGGTCTTAGGCCGCGTCGTACTGGTCGTATAGCCCGCTGGGTCATCAGAATTTCTGCCTACCAGTTTGAAGTTAAGCATATAAGAGGATCTGAAAATGTTGTGGCGGACGGACTAAGTCGTATGTTTTCTAATGACGTAGAGACCTCTGAACAGGAAGACAGTTCTTCACTTCCCGAGTCCATACTTCCTGGTGTAAATGCCATTATAACTGATGCTCACATGTAGTTTAGGGACGCTGGCCCCTATTATGGAAACCCTTTCTTCTGCGGAACATGTCGTCCCTTATGTGTTGAGGAATGGGGTTTTGTGTTGCCCGTCGAGGCATGATCAGAAGATGAAAGTTGTGGTTCCAGCTGTTCTTATACCTATGATCTTTAAGTACTACCATGAGACCCCATTAGGAGGGCATTCAGGCATCTTCAAAACCCGAGAAAAATCCGAGAGATGTTCATTTGGAAAGGCATGGACGGTGAAATTCGTGAATTGGTAAAGGCTTGTAAATCTTGTTGGCTTAGTAAACCCACCATGTCCACTAAGCTCATCAAGCGTTGCCCCATGGAACGTCTTTACATCGCCTACGTAGGACCCTTCCCCCAATCAAAGGGGAATGTCAAGAAATTCATCCTTGGGTGTGTAGATGGTTTCACAAGATTTTCCTGGTTATTTTCGACTAAGCTGGCTACCGCTTAGTCCACCATTTCTTGTTTAAATTCCATCTTTGCTTCTTTTGGTCCGTATCAATATATTGTGTCTGATAATGCTAAAGCTTTCACCTCCAATCTCTTCCGTATGTTCTGTTTTGATCTGTTCATCTCTCATGTAACTACTTCTGCGCACTATCCTCAACCATCTCTGGCTGAACGGGTGAATCGTAATCTGAGGTCGGCTCTAATTGCCTAACATCATGATGATGGGATACTTCCCTGCATTGGTTAGCCTTCGCTTTGAATTCTGCGGTTCATGAATCTCATAAGTTCACTCCAGCTTCGTTGATGTTTAAGTTTGTACCCAACATGCCGCTCTCTAACCTTTGGTCTCTTAGTGATATTCTACCTGAGACAATAAAGCCCGATAATATTAGAGATCTATGGAAGGAGGCTAAGGCCAATCTTAAAGTTTCTCATGCAAAGGTTAGGGAATGATATGATTGTGGACGGAGGCCCACCAATCTAAAGGTAGGGGATCAAGTCATGGTTAAGAACTTTGTTCCCGCGGGCAAGCTTGCCCCTAGATTTCTTGGGCCGTGCATCATTTTAGATTTCCTAGCACCGGTTACATTGTTGGTGAGCAATCCAGCCACCGAGAGGATCTCTAGGGTTCATATTTCTCAGATTAAGCCTGTGTAATATCTTTGTTAGCCACTAAACTTTGCTGGAACTCGGAAGGTTATATTTTTTTCCTAAGTGTTAGGTCTTCTGCTCTTTGTTCTCTTTTCTGCTCTGTAGAGGTTTGTACGATCTTCACCACTGGTTATTCTGCTGTCCTTTCCCTTGCGGCCATTACCAAGCCCCCGCCTCCTGCAAAACATCTCCTGTGGCAAACATTTTCCACGCCGCTGGCCCCTTAGCCTCACCAACTAAGATAGTACCCTAAAATAAAAAGTCACCAAAAAATTCTGCCGCCGAGATCTGACTATTTCAGTGCCCCGCAGCAGTTCGTCGCAGTACAGCCACCGAAGTGGGGTAAGGGCGCACTCCACTCCCGTGATATCTTGCTGTGTACGACGCGCCGGAGTCCATCTTCCGACAAAGGCTGAAGTGCGGCGCACCGACCGCCAGCTCATCTGGGCTCTATATATGTACCTTTGATCTGCGGCGTCCTTCACCACGACTACCCCTCTCATAGAAGCAGGAGAGGTGTATCTTAGTGTACTTGAGGCGTCCGGGCGACCTCAACTGGATATCGGCAGCGGCGGCAGGTCTAGCCGTAAAAATTGGCAGCATGTATTTCCAGTATACAGAAAAAAAGACTTTCTCAAGCTGGTGTTTAAATAATTTCTACCTATCTACTTAAAAAAAAAAGAGATTTTAAAATTCTTTCTGGTAACGTTATTCAAAATCCCTCTACAAATCCACGTTAAAAGACTTTCGAAATTCTTAATGTCTCGTCCATATTCTTCCACAAATCTATCTGCAAAGAATTAGACATTTTCTTCAACAAATAATAATTTTTTCTTCTGTGTCACCCCTTGGAAGGACATTTTGGGTGGGGAAGTCTGTACCGGCTGATACACCTCTACGCCGCCATTTGAATTTTCCGCCTTAAGGTACTCCTCTACAGGAGAAACACTGAACTTAAAACTGGACCTACTTAAACTTTTACTCTGAAGATGTCTCGGTGTGAATTTCGACTTCTTTTTGTTTTCTATTTATCAAGAAGATTGGACATTCTCTCATAGATGTTTCTACGATCATGCACCCTGGGGCGAAGTGAGAGAACTTTCTTGAAGATATTTTGTACTCATAAGTTTTCTTATTACTAAATTTCGTTCTTTCATTTGTGGGTTGGCAATATTAATCTTTTCTTTCCGCCAGTTTTGAAGTTAGCCAATCAATTATTTCTGTAATTAATTTTCAGCCAATCCCGTATATCTTCTTCGATTGTGTGTGTAAATGTGTACTGTTGCCAATAAAAGCCTCTGGGTGTGTCTTAATTATTCATGAAAGGTCTCGAATCTTCCCCGAGGGTATAAAAACTGCTGATTTTCTTATCTCTCGGCTACTTCATCAACATCTAACTTAGTGTATGGACGTGTAGCAGGAGGCGGGAAGCGCCTCTTTCTTCAGACATCAGTTCTTCAGTAAGGTAATGGCCGCTTAACATCTTTATTTCTTGCTAGCTCAGCAGTTTAACCCGCGAGGAAGGTCCGAAACCTTACCATGTAACCCATCTCTATAAACATGTACATTTTTTTCCAGTTTATGTAAAAACTGCATATATCTGTTACTGTAAATCGGGGATAGAGAGTGCTTTACCCTCTCGAGCTCCCCTTCATTTTGTCTTGAGGTGACTACGTTTTGGTAACTGATTTTCTGCTCTTCCTTAATGTGTTAAATTTATTCATTGTACGAGTCACCTCCATTGTTTCGGAATAGCCCCTGTTTCATCGGCCTAGTGCCTCTTAGGTTTTAAGAAGTTTCTTTCTCAGTGTGTGATTATGTAGCAGGGGGCGGGAAGCGCCTCCTTCTCCGGGCAGCAGTTCATCAACAAGGTAATGGCCTGTTAACATCCTTATTTCTTGCTAGCTCAGCAGTTTTAACCCGCGGGGGAAGGTTCGAATCCTTTTTAATGTAAACCTTACTATATTCATGTAAATTAACCGCAATTTGGAATAGAGAGTGCTTAACCCTCTCGAGCTCCCACTCATGTTGTTTTGAGGTGACTACGTTTTCATACCTGATTTTCTTCTCTTCTTAGTGTAATAAATATAGACACACCCCTTCAACTTTATTGGTAGACTAGGAATTACACATGGAAACCTGAGGAAGAAAGCTATGATTGGAGGAAAATTAGTTACAGAAATTACTGATTGGTTAAATTCAAAACTGGCGGAAAGAGAAGGGTTATACTGTCAACCCAAAAAATGAATGAAAGAACAAACTTATGAATACCAAATTTCTTCAATAAACAGTTCCTTCACTTCGCACTAGGGTGCATAATTATAGTTCTTAAGTAGTGCCACCTAGAAGAGAATGTCCACACTTCTTGCTACAGAGCAAACAAATACAAATCGAAATAGACATAGTTCAGAACACTTCAAAATTTACAGTAGAGACATCGTCCGAGTAACCACTGAGTTAATACAGTTTGTTAAAGTTCAGGCTTCCTCCTGTAGAGGGATTTCAACTGGCGCAATATTTGAATTCGCGGCGTGGAACCGCCCGGTACAGTGTAAATTGTGAAAGATTGATCGCTTGCTTGTTGACTTGAGGTTATTTAAAATGGATATGAGAACATCGTAAAGGGCATTGGGATTCTCAGAAATACCATTCAGGTTAAGGTTTGGATTGAAAAACTGGTCGAGGTGTGTAAAACAGTTTTCTGTGATGTCTAGGAGAGGGCCTTTATTCAGAGTCTATTGTAGTGAAGATATTTTTTTGTCATATATGTTGCCCCATTGCCGAAAATCTGTTGTATTTTATGGCATTAACGTGTTCAAAGTATAAAATTTTTCGTTACGAGGAGTCTGACCTATGTAAGAAGAGTTACAGTTATTGCACTTAAAACGGTATACGCCTGACTTAGAAAAGACATTTGTTTTATTTAAGGAGTTGGAGTTATGTAATAATTCAAGGTTTCTATTATTAGTTCGAAAAGAAATCATGGTATTGTGTTTTTTGAAGATATTAGCAATATTGTAGGCTTTTATATTGAATGTGAATGTGGAATAAGCAGCTGGTTTAGGATTATCTTTTAAGAGTGTTTTGTTAGGATGGTGTTTAAATTTGTTATTAATTTTTTCAATAAAATGTCTATTATAACTGTACCGGGCGGTACACCTCTACACCGTTTATTTAAAAGTTGCGCCAGTTGAAACTCCTCTTCTGGAGGAAGGTTGAACTTTATCTATTCTATTAATTCTCTACTTTCTCAGAAGATGTCACCACGTGGAAAATTTTGAGTTTTTGAACTGTGTCACTTTTGATGTGTTTTTGTTTAGCTTGAAGTAAGAAGTGTGAACTTTCTCTTCTACAGGACACTACTGAAGATCAACAATAGTGCAACCTAGTGCGGAGTCAAAGAACTATTTTGTTGAAGAAATTTTTATTTCAAATGTTTGTTCTTTGCTAAATTTCTTTCTGTTATTGTTTAAGTTGGCTGTATACCCCTCTCTTTCCCCTTGTTTTGCATGTAGCCAATCCCGAATTTCTTAAATTAATTTCTATCCAATCAGATGTATCTTCCCCCAACTTGAATCGATTGCGGGGTCCTATCCAATAAAAACATTGTGGGCGGGTGTTTTCATTCCCCTAACGCCTAGAAACTTCCGCGAGAGTATATAAACTGCTGATTTTAGGGTCTCCGGGCCACTTCTGTTCCATCTTTCAGTGTATTAAGTACATAGCAGGAGGCGGGAAGCGCCTCTTTCTTCTTCAGCCGTTCAACACCAGGTAATGGCCTATTAATAACTTCTTTTCTTGCTAGGTTGGCAGTTTAACACTCGCGGCGGGTTCGAAGCATTTCCATCATGTAACCTTTTCCTAAAATGTAATTACTCTTTTCATCTTTTTCTTGTAAAGCTACATATTGGGATAGAGAGTGCTAACCCTCTCGAGCTCCCACTCACATTTGTTTTGAGGTGAACTTATTTTTTTCAAACTATTCTTCGTTTATGTAATGTAAAGTGTTCTTCTCTAAGTCACCTCTGTAGTATGGGATTAGCCCTTGCGTTAGCGGCCCAGAGCCAGATTAGGTTTTAAAAACAAAGTGTATTAGGAGTGCAAGTTCGCCTCCTCTCAAATTGTTATTTTAGAGGTCATGTAATCAACCTTCTTTTCATGTAATAGACCTCCGTAGGTTGGGTATTTTACCCCTGTGAATACGTCCTTAGAGGACAGCTTGAAGGTAGAGTTTGGTGTGGCCTTGTGATAGGCTTACAATTTTGAGAGCGGATCGCTCTTTGAAATTTGTTTCTGTATGCCTCGTGCAGGCTTTATGTGTAATGTTTGGAGCCAGTGCTCCTGGGCATGAATGGGGTTTTCTGCCCCTTGGCTAATTTTTTTTTTTTGGAGTAAGGCGGGGCTGATTGCCCAAGAGTTATGAAGTAAGGGCACTGAGCCCGAATCCAGTAATATTGTACCTACTTTTTTGCTACTCTGTACCTGTTATGATTGTTATCTCTTGTTTTTGAAAAGAAAATATAACCTAGTTAAATTTTAAATTAATTTTACATTGCACGTTAATTTCGTAGCTTGAAACCCATTCACACCCGCACCTTCTTTCACCTCTACCTACCACGGATATCTCCGTAACAATAACCATTAAATTTAGCAATGGAGCGGGTGATATTTAGTTGGAGGTCCAATAAATAAAATCACTAAGTCCATTTTTTGACAAATGGAGATAATGCATGTATCCGGACCAAAATTTCCTGCTCTTTTCAAATCTCCAATCAGTTTCAATGATAAATAACCGTAAGTGTATTTAACTTGCATAAGTATAATTCGTACTTTCTAGGAATTAAATTTAAGAAATCCCTAAGTCCAAAGAAATCACGAAGTCCACACAATGCAGCAAAATAAATCCCCAAGTCCACTCAAGGCAACGAAAGAAATCCCTAAGTCCACTAAATCCATTGAAATAAATCCTACATTTCCCTCTTCCCATCCTACATATTGTTGTCAACAAATACACTCTGCCAACTTCATTTATTGTTCAACAGTCAAGTCAGAGGAATAATATTGCTTAGTAGTGTATTTGTAACACTCCCGTGTGTAGTGAGGAAAATGCCGAAGTACGTGTTAGGTGCAGATGAAATAGGTATGTACAAGAAATAGTTTTGCTTTATTCCACTTCATTCATATGGTTTTACTGAAAGTTTAGACTATAAAAGTATCTGTATACAAACACATTTCATCTTTCGGTTTAATGTTCAGAGAGAATATTGATGGACCTTGAGGACACCTCCAAAGAACACGACAATGAATTTGTGCGAGAGACTACAGAGCAAGCTGAGTAATCCACCTTTATTCCGTTACAAGAAGACAATGGAAATATGGAAGAGAGTGGCTAGAGAAAAGAGGGTATCTTGTACACTGAAACAGGAAACAGCCAGGCATCAGTTGTGTTATAAGAGATGGTAACTGGTATATTTTCTGCAGAAAGAGAGGATGATAATTTACCAGGTCAGTAAAGAAAATTCACTTAGCAATATAGTATTTACCTCCCCAAGTTCATTTGCCATAATTCAAAATTAAAGGGTTATCTTTTGTGGTATTTACGCTTAAACATTCTTGTGTCTTTTGTTGCAGAGCATGTGAGTTCTGTTCATCAACAAAGCAAGAAATCTGTGACAGCCAATGTTTATTATAGATCATCAGGTACTGCAGATGGTATGAAGAGGAGCGCCGTTAAAGAAGGACAATATAACGACAGTGTTAATATTCAAAGTGTTAAGAACGTGAAAGTGGGCAAGAAAAGAAAGCTCGATGTAAAAAAAACTGGAAACAAAATATGAAAATAGCCAGTAACACAAAGAGTGAAAAAAAGGGTGATGGGGAACATTCCTCCATGCCGGTGCAAGTGTGCCAGTAAATTATCAGTGCTTGACAGGAAAAAGTTGTACGACAGATCTAACAGTCTGCAATCACACACGGAGCAGAACATATATTTACAAGACTATCTGCAGTTAATTCAACCAAAAAGACATCGTCAATAGTGTACCCTGTACCAGGACACAGTATGATGCCTATTGATTCAGATTTTGGAGCAACCGAGCGATATAAGAAGTCTGAAACAGTTTATGGTCCTGAAAAGTGTGTGAAAATGGTAAAATGGTAAAGGAGTGTAAGAAGAAGAACCCCTTTGATGTTGTGTTTGTGCAAAAATTCCTCACAGGTAGTCCTAAAGATCCTAGGAAAGAGTCATTCCTGTCCTACAATATCAGGAAATGTACAGGGGCATATTAAAGCCCAGTTTGCCAGGCTTTTCGAAATGTCGTCGGGTCGTTTTCCAAGCAGGGGGAAAGATGCAATTATCTGAAGAGACCAACGGAACAGTCTTTAAGGAGGTGTCACTGTATAGATACGGTGTATCTAAGAATAGCCTGCTGAATTCGAGATCCAAGGAGAAGTACAGAATGTACTTGCCATTGAAGGAGGGAAAGGTGAAGGACTTAAAACACATGCTCCAGTATGTGATAGTAAGTGACAGATTGTTTTATAGCGGTGTGTTTCAAACTACTGACTCCAGTCTTGATAGTTCTGATGAAATGGGTGATGTGGATTAATACGAGTGACATCTGAAGCCCAAAAATTAACAGGAAAACATTATACAAACCAAAAAATCACGAAGTTCATGAGTGTATTTTGTATTTTATAAACTATATTTCACTACTAATAAGAGCTTTTAATTATTTTAAATAATAGCTGATATGTATATCTCCATATAACAGAAAATTGGATTATAGAAGTGAAAAATATAGATTTTGTGTAAGTTTGAAACTTTGTTTTTCATTTCCTGAAAAGTTGAAAAAACGGACTTAGGGATTTTATTTATTGGACCCTCCAGTTCTTTATTTAAGTTATCCTTCGATAGCGGAATTTTGAAGGCACGGTTACCATACTGTTGTACGAGGCGCGTTTATACGTCTGTGGGTGAAAAGAGTCTTGTTTTATGGTATTAGCTCTATGTGTGGGTTTTCTATAAATCATATATGATAATGAGGAAGGTAATCTGCTTATTGTTATATCTAGATTTGTTTGATTCTGTTTCAAGAGTGAATTTAATATTAGGATCAATTTTATTGAGGCTATTAAGACTAGATGCTGCATTAATAAGTCTATCATCTAGAATCACAAATGGGTCTGTACCGGGAGGTACACCTCCACGCCGCTAATTCAAACGGTGCGCCAGTTGAAACTCCTCTGCTGGAGGAAATCTGAACTTTATTGACGGTATTAATTTTCTACCTTCTCAGAAGATGTCACTACCTGTAAATTTTGGAGTTTTAGAACTGTGTCATTTTTGATGTGTTTTTGTTTTGCTTGAAGTAAGAAGTGTGAACTTTCTCTTCTAGAGGACACTACTGAAGAACTACAATAGTGCACCCTAGTGCGAAGAAAAAGAACTGTTCTTTGGAGAAAATTTTATTTCAAAAGTTTGTTCTTTGTTAAATTTCTTTCAGTCATTGGTTAAGTTGGCAATATTACCCCTTTCTTTCCCCTTGTTTTAAGTATAGCCAATCCCGAATTTCTGAAATTAATTTTCCACCAATAATGTGTTTCTTCTTCATCTTGTGTAGGGGTTTCTCTTTTTTCTCCAATAAAGTGATTGTGGGCGGGTGTTTTCATTCCCCTAACGCCTAGAACCTTCCGCGAGAGTATATAAACTGCTGATTTTAGGGTCTCTGAGCCACTTCTGTTCCATCTTTCAGTGTGTAAAGTACATAGCAGGGGGCGGGTAGCGCCTCTTTCTTCGGCGGCGGTCAACAACAAGGTAATGGCCGATTAATTACTTATTTTCTTGCTTGCTCAGCAGTTTAACTCACGGGGCGGGTCCGAAGCATTTTCCATTATGTAACCCTCCTTAAAATGTAAAGAAACTTGTATCTATTTCATCTTTTGAACTGCATATCGGGATAGAGAGTGCTTAACCCTCTCGAGCTCCCAATCATAATGTTTTGAGGTGAACTTATTATTCTCAACCTATTCTTCGTTAATATAATGTAAATTGTTCTTTTCTGAAGTCACCTCTGTAGTACGGGATTAGCCCTTGTATTAATGGCCTAGTGCCAAGTAGGTTTTAAAAACAAAGTGTATTAGGAGTGCAGATCGCCTCCTCTCAAATTGTTATTTTGGAGGTCATGAAATCAACCTTCTTTTCATTTAATAGACCTCAGTAGGTTGGGTATTTTACCCCTGTGTCTATGTCCAGTGAGGACAACTTGAAGGTGGAGTTTGGTGTGGCCTGGGAGAGGCTTAGAGTTGAGAGCGAGTGGCTCTTTTTGGAAATTGAGTGTTGTATGCCTCGTGGAGGCTTTTCAGTGTAATTTGGAGCAAGGGCTCCTAGGCATGAATGGGGTTTTCTGCCCCTTTGTTGAAACTTGTGTTTGGGGTAAAACTGAGCTGATTGCCCAAGCATTGTGAAGTCAGGGCGCGAAGCCCAAATCCTGTAAATATTGTAACTACCCTTTTGACTTGCTACTTTGTACCTGCCATGCTTGTTATCTCCTTATTTTGAAAAGAAAATATAACCTTGTTAAATTTTAAATTAATTTTACTTTCGTAGCTGGAGACCTATTCACACCCGCACCTTCTTTCACCTCTACCTACCACGGAAAGCTCCGTAACAAGTGGTAGCAGAGCGTGGTTGAATGGGTCTCATTTTAGCCCCTTTTGACGGCTAAAGATTGTTCTGTTCCGAACTCTAACCATTTTCTCAGTTGCTGGAATTTTTGAGGTTTTCAAAATTGTTCTGTCACCATGCCTGGCCCTCGCGATGTTCTTCATCTTAACTATTTGCGCAAGGAGGAGTTGATCTATGAATTAACTATTAGAAATGTACAATCTGGAGGCACGGTTGCAGTAGACACAAACAAGCTTAGAGAATCCCTAGATTTGCCCATTTCCATCCCCAATTTGGGAGAGAAAGAAATTGACGACTCTCTTTCCACGATCACGGAGAACATTACTGGGCTAGCTTCTGTAGTTAGCTTTTTGACGAAAATGATCCGTCTCCTAATCAAATTAAGCGTGTGCAAGCTAGGCTGTTTCATTTTTCAAATAGAGTTAACGATCTGTTGTCTCTAAAGTTGAATGACGTTCAGAAGAAGGAAGCTAGTACGCTGCTTGAAAATATGTCTGAATTATTTAGCAAGGTTACTCAATTGTTAACTGGGGAAGTTCCTCCCAAAACTGATCAACCCGCCACGTTGAATGCTGGGAGCGAGGAAGAGCCTCCTAAGGGAGAAGTCAATAGGATAACCGTTGCTGCTCAAACTATCTCTGCCCCATTAGACAACGAGTCTGAACGTGGTAACTCATTGACTAATGTACGTTCTGAATTAACTTCCTTGTCACTTAAACCTTTACCGACTATGTCACCCGGGTTTAGCAGCTTGCCTCATCCATTGGCAATGTTGCTCAGAGGTATCTCTAAGTTTTCCGTTAATACCACCAGTGAAGTAATTTCATTTTTAAGATTTCTAGTTGAATTTCAGGATCATGCCCTTGTGTTTTCTCTTTCTCCATGTCAAATTTTGCAAATTATCTATCCTTATGCAATTGGTATTCTCTCTGACAAAATAGTAAGAGCCATAGCTGAACAGTCATCTATTGAAGATTTTCATGCACACTTGCTTGCAAATTTTATTCCTGCTCGCGCGAGGTCATCTCTGATTCAGAAGTACTATTACCGTGTACAACGCTTGGATGAAAACTTGGCTGATTTCATACAGGATATTAAGTTTTATACTAGGGTGTTTGCCCTTCATTTTCCCGAAGATCAGATTGTACAGGCTATTGTAGAGGGAATTTCACCTCCCTATAGGTCATATTTGTGTTTCGCGGCGTGCCCGCAAACTTTCTCTGAACTTGAAGCATTGGCCGTCTCAGCGGAAGGAGTTATATACGCAGATTCATTGCGTGTAGCGAAAGAACCCCCGCCTTCTTTTAGTAATACTCGGCCTCCACCTCGCCGACCAGTCACACCCCGTAAATGCTATGCTTGCGGGTCGCACGACCACCTTCGGAACAAGTGCCCATTGCTCAAATCTAGTGGGACAAGGAATGGAGCTGGTTCATCACAAAGCTGTTTTAAATGTGGGGCTTTCTCACATATTGCCAAGAATTGTCCCAATTCGAATAGCACCCCCTCCTGCTCAACTTCTGGTGCAACTTCCAACAACAATATAAAGTGACTAGTGTCTTCGGCTGAGTCGATTAATCCATCTTCCTGAGACTCAGCCCCGGGTAAACAGATCGAAAAATCAGGGAACGAGCAATTTTCAAATTCATCTTTGGAATGCCCCAAAGAGTGTCTTAGGATTGCGGCAGATACTCCCGCACCGGTTCCTTTTCTTAAGATTGAGTTAAATAAGGAACCTGTAACAGCTCTCTTAGATTCAGGCAGTGTTTGTTCGATTATTTCGGCCGAATGGTATTCTAAATTGAAATCTGTTTGTAAACTACCTGACTATGTCTCATCTCCTGTTCAATATGTTTCGGCTAATTCATCTCCATTAGAAATTCTAGGTTCCGTACTGGTCAAAATTCGTATTTTTAAATTTACATGGAAAACCAAACTGTTTGTGGCTAAGCACTTGTCTTGCCCCATCATACTGGGAGCGGACTTCATTTCTCACACTGGTCTTGTGCTCGATCTTCAGAGTAAGTCGTGCACATTGAAATTTACGTCCAAATGTAAAATTCCCTTGTTAAACTGTAATTCTGTGTCATGTTCATCTATTTCGCCTACCCAGGATGAGATGTTGTTAGACCTTAGACATCTACCTGAGGAGCAGGCTGATAGTATTCGTAAATTATGTCAGTCATTTCCAGAGGTGTTCTCTGATACTCTTGGTGTTACTGATCTTATTGAATACAAAATTGAGGTCACGGATTCAATTCCTGTCCGTTTTCCACCTTATAGGCTATCTCCACCTAAAATGAAGGCTCTGAAAGAAATTATCGATCAGATGTTGAAGGATGGTATTATTAGGCCCTCTAAGTCAGCGTATTCTTCGCCAATTTTTCTAGTCCCGAAACCCCAAGGAGGCTTCAGGCCTGTCATTGATTATAGGGCTCTCAATCGGAAGGTGGTGTTACAATCTGTGCCCCTTCCCGACCTTCATTCTTGTTTTTCATGGTTCCGTAAGGCCAAGTTCTTTACTATCTTGGACCTGAATCAGGCCTATAATCAAATTCCCCTTGCCGAAGAGTCTAAACACCTTACAGCGTTTGCCACGGACTGGAACTTATACGAATACAACCGCGTGCTTTTCGGGCTCCCCACGGGAGCGGCTGTACTCACTAGGCTACTAGATAGGGTCTTCTCCGACATCAAATTTGAGTACTTATATCACTACTTGGATGATGTCGTCGTATTTTCAGAGACTTTTGAAGAACATCTAGATCATCTGCGAGAAGTCCTCGATCGCCTTCGTAAGGCTGGGTTAACTGTCAAGTTGTCCAAGGTTGCCTTTGCTAAGCCCTCTATGTCATTCCTAGGGCATATTGTGTCACCTGATGGTGTAGCAGTCGATCATTCTAGAACACAGGCCATCCGTGATTTTAAACCTCCCAAGGACATTAAAGGTATCGCCAGGTTCATTGGTATGGTGAATTTCTTCAGGAAGTTTATTCCTAATTTCGCTAATAGAGCGGCGCCCTTAAACCTTCTTCGTAGGAAAGCCATCAAATTTGAGTGGGGACCTTCTCAACAAGCCGCTTTTGAAGATCTTAAATTAGCTCTCTGTAATGCCCCTGTACTTGCTATGCCTGATTTCTCGAAGAAATTCATCGTTCAAACCGACGCGTCGTAGTCAGCAGTGGCTGCAGTCCTTCTTCAAGAGACTGAACTAGGGAGGCGACCCATCGCCTATGCATCTAGGACTTTGTCGGCTCAAGAAGCCAAGTATTCTATCTATGAGCTCGAAGGGTTGGCAGTCTTATTTGCCTTAGAGAAGTTCCGTCTCTATTTGGAACATGTCAAATTCGACCTGGAGACAGATAATCAAGCCTTAAGCTGGGTCTTAGGTAGGCCGCGTCGTACTGGTCGTATAGCCCGTTGGGCCATCCGTATTTCTGCCTTCCAATTCGATGTCAGGCATATCAGAGGTACCGAAAATGTTGTTGCTGATGGACTCAGCCGTATGTTTTCTAACGACGTCGAGACCCATGAACCGGTCGGCAGTTCATCACCTTCCGAGTCCATACTATCTGATGTTAATGCCATCTTAACTGATGCTCCTATGCTCTTTAGGGATATCGAGAAATACCAACGTGAAGATCCGACGCTGGCTCCGATAATGGAAACCCTTACTTCTGGGGAACATGTCGTCCCTTATGTTCTGAGGAATGGTGTTCTATGTTGCCCCTCGAGGCATGATAAGATGATGAAAGTTGTCGTTCCAGCTGTTCTTGTACCTATGATCTTCAAGTATTATCATGAGACCCCATTAGGAGGGCATCTGGGAATCTTTAAAACTCGTGAGAAGATTCGTGAAATGTTCATCTGGAAAGGTATGGATGGTGAAATCCGTGAACTAGTGAAGGCTTGCAAACCCTGTTTGCTCAGTAAACCAACGATGTCCACCAAGGTAGGCCTTTTGTCTTCTCATCAAGCGTCGCGCCCCATGGAACGCCTGTATATTGATTATGTAGGACCCTTTCCCCAGTCTAAGGGAAATGCTAACAAGTTTATCTTTGTATGCGTAGATGGCTTTACTAGATTTTCCTGGTTATTTCCGACTAAGCTGGCTACCGCTCAGTCTACCATTAATTGCTTAAATTCTATTTTTGCCTCTTTTGGTCCGTGCCAATATATTGTGTCTGATAATGCTAAGGCGTTCACATCTAATCCTTTTCGTAAATTCTGTTTCGACTTGTCCATCTCTCATGTAACTACTTCTGCTTATTACCCTCAACCATCTCTGGCTGAACGGGTTAACCGTAATCTCAGGTCCGCGCTTATTGCCTATCATCATGAAGATCATTCCAGGTGGGATACGTCCCTGCATTGGTTAGCTTTTGCTTTGAATTCGGCGGTTCATGAATCACATAAATTTACTCCAGCCTCTTTGATGTTCAAGTTTGTTCCCAACACGCCGCTCTCTAACCTCTGGTCTCTGAGTGACATTCTACCCGAGACAATAGATCCGGACATCATTAAAGATCTTTGGAAGAAGGCTAAAGCCAATCTTAAAGTCTCTCATGAAAAGGTTAGGGAAAGGTATGATCGTGGACGGAGACCCACCCCTTTGAAGGTAGGTGACCAACTTATGGTCAAGAACTTTGTTCCCGCGGGCAAGCTTGCCCCCAGATTTCATGGGCCTTGTATCATTCTCGATTTTCTTACGCCGGTTACGTTGTTATTAAGTAATCCAGCCACCGAGAGGATATTTAGGGTTCACCTGTCACAGGTGAAACCAGTGTAAATTTTGTGTCAACTTGCTTCATATAATCGTGAAAGGAATATGAAGGTTAGATTTTTTTTGAGTTTCTCTTTTAAGGCATTCTGCCCCTTCTATAATATTTTCTATATTTAAGCACTTTTGTAAACTCTCCCCGCTCCGTTAAACTGCCATTCTGTCCTTACCACGGCCATTACCACGCTCCCGTCTCCTGCTATACACACTGTGGCTTGCTCATATTAAATGTCATGGATATCTGCACGCCGCTGGCCCCTCAACCTCTCCACCAAGCCTGTGCCCTCAAAAGATGATGGTCCAACAATATTCTGCCGCCTAGCTTTAATGTTTCAGTGCCCCCGCAGCCGCGCGGCGCCGTGCCGCGACTGGGCTTGAGGATGGGCCCCCTCGACCCCAGCGAGGACGACATGTGCACGGCGAGCCGGAGCTCTCCTCCCGGCCAAGGCTGATGTGCGGCACACGACCTGTTACTTGCCCGCAGCCTGTATATGTTCACCGCGGGCGCGGCGTGTTTCAACACCTCTGCTCCCCTCATAGTGCGGGCGAGCGGTATCTCAGGGTACTTGAGGGGTCCGAGCGGCCTCCTTTGGACGCAAGCTGCAACGGCCGGTCTGGCCATCCAACTTAATCAACATCAACTACATGGACAGTTACTATAAGAAATGACTACACTTGGGAATTCAACAACAAAATCTGGTGGACTTAGAAAATTTTTCCTCGATGTTAAAACTAAAGTTTTCCTTCTCAATTCAACTTCTACAACCTTAAAAACTTAACTTCTCCTGTTACAACAAAAATTTTGAAACTGAATCAAACCACATTAAGAAAATCTTATAAATTTTTCGGCAATCAATATCCATATCTACATCAAAACTTGGACCTTGTTTTCAAACAAATTTCATGTGTCACCCCTGGAGGAACTTTTGGGGGGGGGGGGGGAGGTCTGTACCGGGCGGTACACCTCCACGCCGCTAATTCAAAAGGTGCGCCAGTTGAAACTCCTCTGCTGGAGGAAATCTGAACTTTATTGACGGTATTAATTTTCTACCTTCTCAGAAGATGTCACTACCTGTAAATTTTGGAGTTTTAGAACTGTGTCATTTTTGATGTGTTTTTGTTTTGCTTGAAGTAAGAAGTGTGAACTTTCTCTTCTAGAGGACACTACTGAAGAACTACAATAGTGCACCCTAGTGCGAAGAAAAAGAACTGTTCTTTGGAGAAAATTTTATTTCAAAAGTTTGTTCTTTGTTAAATTTCTTTCAGTCATTGGTTAAGTTGGCAATATTACTCCTTTCTTTCCCCTTGTTTTAAATCTAGCCAATCCCGAATTTCTGAAATTAATTTTCCACAAATAATGTGTTTCTTCTTCATCTTGTGTAGGGGTTTCTCTTTTTTCTCCAATAAAGTGATTGTGGGCGGGTGTTTTCATTCCCCTAACGCCTAGAACCTTCCGCGAGAGTATATAAACTGCTGATTTTAGGGTCTCTGAGCCACTTCTGTTCCATCTTTCAGTGTGTAAAGTACATAGCAGGGGGCGGGTAGCGCCTCTTTCTTCGGCGGCGGTCAACAACAAGGTAATGGCCGATTAATTACTTATTTTCTTGCTTGCTCAGCAGTTTAACTCACGGGGCGGGTCCGAAGCATTTTCCATTTATGTAACCCTCCTTAAAATGTAAAGAAACTTGTATCTATTTCATCTTTTGAACTGCATATCGGGATAGAGAGTGCTTAATCCTCTCGAGCTCCCAATCATAATGTTTTGAGGTGAACTTATTATTCTCAACCTATTCTTCGTTAATATAATGTAAATTGTTCTTTTCTGAAGTCACCTCTGTAGTATGGGATTAGCCCTTGTATTAATGGCCTAGTGCCAAGTAGGTTTTAAAAACAAAGTGTATTAGGAGTGCAGATCGCCTCCTCTCAAATTGTTATTTTGGAGGTCATGAAATCAACCTTCTTTTCATTTAATAGACCTCAGTAGGTTGGGTATTTTACCCCTGTGTCTATGTCCAGTGAGGACAACTTGAAGGTGGAGTTTGGTGTGGCCTGGGAGAGGCTTAGAGTTGAGAGCGAGTGGCTCTTTTTGGAAATTGAGTGTTGTATGCCTCGTGGAGGCTTTTCAGTGTAATTTGGAGCAAGGGCTCCTAGGAATGAATGGGGTTTTCTGCCCCTTTGTTGAAACTTGTGTTTGGGGTAAAACTGAGCTGATTGCCCAAGCATTGTGAAGTCAGGGCGCGAAGCCCAAATCCTGTAAATATTGTAACTACCCTTTTGACTTGCTACTTTGTACCTGCCATGCTTGTTATCTCCTTATTTTGAAAAGAAAATATAACCTTGTTAAATTTTAAATTAATTTTACTTTCGTAGCTGGAGACCTATTCACACCCGCACCTTCTTTCACCTCTACCTACCACGGAAAGCTCCGTAAATATCTGGCCCTAAATAATGTTTAAAGTCGTCATTGTTATCGATGAAATTGTGTTCTAAAAATTCTAGGTATATTTCCGCTAGCATTCCTGAGGCTGGAGAACCCATAGCCAAACCATCCTGTTGATAAATATAATTATATTATATTGATAATTATATTGTCGAAGATGAAGAAGATGAAGAACTACTAATTTTAAGATGGTCATAAAATCATTAGTTTCAAGTTTGTTTAAGCAACTATATGTAATATATATAATTTTTGATATTAATGCTGGGGTACATATTGACAATACCGAAAGAGTTTAGAGAATGGTGTGGTTAGATTTTAAAGTTATTTAATTTCTCAACTAGTTCTATGGTGTCTTTACAGACTTATTCGATAAAATTTGTAATTATTCTTGAGAAATGTTTGAATGAATTGTGCTAATTTGTAAAGTGGACTGGGTCTGTAATTAATAATTGGTCGAATGGGGACGTCAGTCTTATGAATTTTAGGGAGAGATTTTGCGGTTCGCAGGCCTGGATTCATACTAAATAATCCTGTTTTTCATGTTCAGTAAATAAGAAAGAAGAGTTTTTTAGGGTTTGTTTAAGGAGACGTTGGATCTGTTGGGTAGGATCTTTCTTTATTATAGTAAACGAATTATTACTGAAGAAATATTTGTTTCATTTTTCGATTTAATCAACTTTATCCATCATTACTGTGGGGTTACCGTTATCAGGTTTTGTGATACTGAGGTTATAGTCTTTAATTTTCCTTTTAAGGTTAAGAATGTGTTTACGTTCAGTGATGGGAATAGTGTTGCTATTATCATTAGGGGTGTAAATCTTATTAAGTTTTCTTTTTACGTCAAGTCTAATTTCGTCTTGTAATTCTTGTAACTTTTTACTCTAACTGATGCCCCCATGTTGTTTCGGGACAAATAAAAATATCAACGTGAAGATCCTATGCTGGCCCGTATTATTGAAACCCTTTCTTCTAGGGAACATGTCGTCCCTTATGTATTGAGGAACGGGGTTTTGTATTGCCCGTCGAGGCATGACCAAAAGATGAATGTAGTGGTTCCAGCCGTGCTTGTACGTATGATCTTCAAGTACTATCATGAGACCCCATTAGGGGGCATTTAGGTACCTTCAAAACGCGGGAAAAGATCCGAGAGATGTTCATTTGGAAAGGTATGGACGGCGAAATTCGAGAATTGGTAAAATCTTGTAATTCTTGCTTGCTTAGTAAGCCCAGCTTGTCCACTAAGCTAGGCCTATTATCATCTCATCAAGCGTCGCGCCCCATGGAGCGCCTGTATATAGACTACGTCGGACCCTTTCCCCAATTAAAGGGGAACGCCAACAAATTCATTCTTGTGTGTGTAGATGGTTTCACGAGATTTTCCTGGTTATTTCCGACTAAGCTGGCAACCGCCCTGTCCACCATTTCTTGTTTAAATACCATATTTGCTTCTTTTGATTCCTGTCAATATATCGTTTCTGACAATTCTAAAGCCTTTACATCCAACCTCTTCCGTAAATTCTGTTTTGATCTGTTTATATCACATTAACTACTTCGGCGTATTATCCTCAACTATCTCTGGCTGAGCGGGTCAATCGTAATCTTAGATCGGCTCTCATCGCATTTCATCATGAGGATCATTCCAGGTTTGATCCGTCCCTACACTGGTTGGTCTTTGCTTTAAATTCGGCGGTTCATGAGTGCCATAAGTATGTCCAGCTTCTCTGATGTTTAAATTTGTTCCTAACACGCCGCTCTCTAACCTGTGGTCACTCAATGATATTTTGTCAGAGAAAATAGATCCCGATAATACACTGACTGACAGAGCAAATGCAACACCAGGAAGGAGTGGTCAGAACTTTATGCCAATTGCAGGATAGACTGACGTCACTGAGGTATGCTCATGGTGTGAAATGCGCCGCTGTGCTGCGCACGTAGCGAACGATAAATGGGACACGGCGTTGGCGAATGGCCCACTTCGTACCGTGATTTCTCAGCCGACAGTCATTGTAGAACGTGTTGTCGTGTGCCACAGGACACGTGTATAGCTAAGAATGCCAGCCGCCGTCAACGGAGGCATTTCCAACAGACAGACGACTTTACGAGGGGTATGGTGATCGGGCTGAGAAGGGCAGGTTGGTCGCTTCGTCAAATCGCAGCCGATACCCATAGGGATGTGTCCACGGTGCAGCGCCTGTGGCGAAGATGGTTGGCGCAGGGACATGTGGCACGTGCGAGGGGTCCAGGCGCAGCCCGAGTGACGTCAGCACGCGAGGATCGGCGCATCCGCCGCCAAGCGGTGGCAGCCCCGCCCGCCACATCAACCGCCATTCTTCAGCATGTGCAAGACACCCTGGCTGTTCCAATATCGACCAGAACAATTTCCCGTCGATTGGTTGAAGGAGGCCTGCACTCCCGGCGTCCGCTCAGAAGACTACCATTGACTCCACAGCATAGACGTGCATGCCTGGCCTGGTGCCGGGCTAGAGCGACTTGGATGAGGGAATGGCGGAACGTCGTGTTCTCCGATGAGTCACGCTTCTGTTCTGTCAGTGATAGTCACCGCAGACGAGTGTGGCGTCGGCGTGGAGAAAGGTCAAATCCGGCAGTAACTGTGGAGCGCCCTACCGCTAGACAACGCGGCATCATGGTTTGGGGCGCTATTGCGTATGATTCCGCGTCACCTCTAGTGCGTATTCAAGGCACGTTAAATGCCCACCGCTACGTGCAGCATGTGCTGCGGCCGGTGGCACTCCCGTACCTTCTGGGGCTGCCCAATGCTCTGTTTCAGCAGGATAATGCCCACCCACACACTGCTCGCATCTCCCAACAGGCTCTACGAGGTGTACAGATGCTTCCGTGGCCAGCGTACTCTCCGGATCTCTCACCAATCGAACACGTGTGGGGTCTCATTGGACGCCGTTTGCAAGCTCTGCCCCAGCCTCGTACGGACGACCAACTGTGGCAAATGGTTGACAGAGAATGGAGAACCATCCCTCAGGACACCATCCGCACTCTTATTGACTCTGTACCTCGACGTGTTTCTGCGTGCATCGCCGCTCGCGGTGGTCCTACATCCTACTGAGTCGATGCCGGGCGTATTGTGTAACCTGCATATCGGTTTGAAATAAACATCAATTATTCGTCCGTGCCGTCTCTCTTTTTTCCCCAACTTTCATCCCTTTCGAACCACTCCTTCTTGGTGTTGCATTTGCTCTGTCAGTCAGTGTATTAGGGACCTATAGAAGAAGGCTAAGCACAACCTGAAGGTTTCTCATGAAAATATTAGGGAAAGATTCGATCGTGGACGGAGGCCCACCAATTTAAAAGTTGGAGATCAAGTCATGTTTAGGAACTTTGTTCCTGCGGGCAAGCTTGCCCCCAGATTTCATGGGCCGTGCGTCATTTTGGATTTTATGACACCAGTTACCTTATTAGTAAGCAATCCAGCCACAGAGAGGATCTTTAGAGTCCACCTCTCCCAGGCGAAACCTGTATTATTGGTTTTCTTGTATTCGTTAGCCGCTAAATTTGGCAGGAGTTTGAAGGTTATATTTTTTATTATTAGTCGAGGCCTACTGCCCCGATTTAATTACTGAATTTGGTATATGATCTGTATGTACGATCTTCCCCTTTGGTTTTCCTGCTGCCAATTCCTTAGTGGCCATTACCAGACCCCGTCTCCTGCATCCACGCACTATTGGCACTCAAACACCTTCCACGCCGCCCGCCCCACCGCATCACAAAGATCGTACTCCATAATTTCGAGCTACAACACTTCTCTGTCGCCTAGATCTTACTGTTTCAGTGCCCCCTCATCTGTTTGCCGCCGTACTGTAACATCTTGTGAGGGACACAAGAGGGAAGAAAGGGCCCACTTCGTTCCAGTGAAGACTCCTTGTGAACGGCGCGCCGGGGTTCATCTTCCCGGCAAAGACTGCAGTGCGGTAACCCTACCGCCAACACTTCTGGGGGCTGTACATATACTTCTAATCTGCGGCGACCATCATCACGACTACCCCTCTCATAGGAGCGAGAGAGGTGTATCTCAGAGTTCTCGTGGGGTCCGGGCGACCTTCTCCTGGGTATCGGCAAGCGACGGCAGCGCTTGCCGTCAAATCTATCAACATGTATTTAACATTCTACACCAACAAGGACATTCTAAAGCTGGATTTAATCAAGTTTCTACCTATCAACTTCAAAAAAAAAAAAAAAAAAAAAAAAAAAAACCTTAGAAATTTTTTCTCTTGAACTGAAAATGTTTTCTCTAAATCTTTCTGTGTCACCCCAAGGAAGGACATTTTGGGCGGGGAGGTCTGTACCGGGAGGTACACCTCAACGCCGCGCATTCAAAATAAGCGCCTTAATGGACTCCTCTATCGAACAAAATGGAAACTAATACAACAGGAGCTTAGAACTTTAATCAGAAGATGTCACAACTAAAATATTGAGCAATTTTGTTGTTGTGAAGTTTCCTAAACTGACTGAATTTCTCCTTGTGTTGTTTGCTCTCCGTCAAGAAATTTGGACAATTTTCTAACGATTACGACACAAAAATGTATGATCATGCCCTCTGGTGCAAAGTGAAAGAACTTATAATTTAAAGAAATTTTGTATTTCTAGGTTTTTGTAACTGATTGATGTTCATTTAGTTTTGGGTTGGCAATATTTCATTTTTCTTTTCGCCAGGTTTGAATCTAGCCAATCCCTAATTTCTGTAATTAATTTTCAACCTATCACAGGCTTCTTGTTCAATTCTGAGTGTTACTTTGAATTAATCCAATAAAACTGAGAGGGTGTGGCTAGTTTAGTCTTGAATTTTCTCGAACCTTCCCTGAGGGTTTATAAACTGCGGATTTTCACGTTTCTTGGCCAATTGTTCGACCTCTATCTGAGTGTGTGTGTTGAGCAGGAGGCTGGTGGCCTCTTTCGTCGGCAGCTAGAACATCTACAAGGTTATGGCCACATAACTTTATTCCTTTTTGCTAACTCCGCAGTTTGACCCGAGGGAGAGGTCCGACTCTTTAGTATGTAACAACGTTTCTAAAATGTAACTTTCTTCCGGCTAATGTAAAAACTTATAAAATCTTTAACTCTAAACCGGGGATAGAGAGTGAAGTACCCTCCCGAACTCCCTTTCCTCTTGGTTTGGGGTGTGTACGTTTTTCTCTAACTGTTTTACCTACTGTAATGTGCTAATGTAATTTATAAACGTGTCACCTCAGTAGTTTGGGAATAGCCCCTGTTTCATCGGCCTAGAGCCCTTTAGGTTTTTAAAGTGTTAATTATCTTGGAGCGCAGTACGCCTCCATTCAGTTTGTGTTTCGGGCCATCTACTTAACTGTTCGTTTCCGTATAGGCCCTACAGGTTGGGTACGAGATAACCCTGTTTCAAATTGTGAGTTGGGCCATGGAAGGCCAGAGAGTGTAAGAATTTTGAGGTTGCCTTGAGGAGGCTGAAGGAAACGGAGAGCCGGTTTGCTCTTTTTCAAATTTTTTAATTGTAAAGAGTGCCTCTAGAAGGCCTGAAATTGTTACTTGGGTAGCAAGTGCTCCATGAATTAGGGGATTTCTGCCCTTAACTAAATAATTCTTCTTCCATTTTTAAAATTGTAAAACTAGGGGCTTAAAGCCCAAAGTGTTCAGGTTCTGAATCTCGGATTTTTCCTAATCTGGTTTCTAGATTGGCATTGTACCTGATTGTAATTTTTCCCTCGTGGAAATTTATTACGTTTGTTGTTTATAATGAAAGAAATATAACCTTTCTCAAAGTTTTATTTCAATTCTTGACATTGTAATTAGACCCATTCAACCCGGCACCTTCTTTCACCTCTGCGTTCCACAGGTACCCCGGAACAATTATGATAGGGTTAAGATTATTTTTTGTATGACTACTTTGAATTCAAATGGAGATCTTGACATAATTTATATTTTCGAGTTCAAGTGATAACCATACCATATTTTAACTTTGACCATGCCTGTGAAGGTTAGATTAAGTTTTTTAAAATTAGTATACACAGTTCTTAACGGGTGTACTTTGGTAACATCACATGCAAATCAATACAAACTTATTTTGGACTGGTTAAGTAACATTTACATATTTCTGAATTACCTGGATGAGTTTGATATCTGTAATTCAAGTATCTTTGAACTAAATTCCGTAAGATGACTATGGAGTACTAAAATATATGGTTTGAAAGTATTTCAATCAAACAATAAAGAACATTGAAGTAATTATGAGTGTTAATAAAGTGAATAATTCAATAGTTGAATTATAACGTTTTTCAGTTGAAATATAAGTCTAGGTAAACTGTTACTCACTGATCATTATGTTGTGGCACGATTCCTTTTAGGGCACAGTATGTTGGGTTATCGATAGAGAATTCAACAAGAAAATATATATTCTATGATGAATACTTACGAGCAAACAAATCCGGCCCATGTAGAAACTGTGTTTCAGATTGATAATATAGTGTCAAGCAATGTGATTGACAAGTTACTAACCACCCACCAAAAGGTGAATGGACAGTAACAGTCAAAACTCCTTCCACAAGTTCGAGTCTCTAATCGAATTACGTTGGACTGGCCTATTTCTTATTATATTCCTAAATTATAGAAAATTTCATTACGGGAGGCTCTTTCCGTCCAATTATTTATTTTATACGAAATGTAACATCATTCGCTGGTTCATATTTGTTTCTCCGCATTTAGTTGAAGCCAGTCTTAGAGAGAATCAGTAACGGCTGGGTGGAGTCAGGCGATAGTCACGTAAACGTGGAAACCTTGTAGAAGGGAAAACATCATTGCAATGTACGGGAATGGGCCATATGTTTCACGAAAGTGTACATTAAAATACAAGGTGGCCGTAACTAGAAGTTCTTTCTGTATACTGATTATTTGTTAATTTTTATCATTGTACAAATTCAAGGTTGTGGGTTCGAATCTCAGGAAATCCGTTTTGTATTTACGAGCTTTTACATTGAAGTGACTAATTAAAAGAGATATACTTGCCCATTAAAGGGCAAATTCTGACCGTCCTGTCTCTCCTAGAATCAATATCAATTGAAGGGTTAATAAACGCGTAGCATTAGATTATAATTTATATTCGTATTCTTAATGTATTCATTTTCTCAACAATTCGTTACAATAGTCCTAATACGGAGTACTGAACTGGATGGTGTTTGACTAGACAATACAGGTCACCTGAATACCTGTATGGAACAAGGAGCAAACGGGTGTTAGGGCTATGGGTCATGTTGCCTCCAGAAATCAGGAAAACCTTTGAGGTCAGGTGGCTGAACGTGTACCAAGGCAAGACGACATTCACGAACTGGCTCAGTGCATCATATATCCTCCGATCTTCTCTGATGAGAATGTTACTTTGAAGGCTGCACACAGAATACGCAATCAAACCATATGAGATTCATTCAATTTCAAGTGCACGGATTCCGTCTACGAGAGCTCGCAATACAACTCTGAGAGGAGAAGAGAACTACGTTAAATATTTCTCTCGGAGTCTTCCGTTATATACCAGTTTCTTCGTTCCAGTAATATTTCTCTACGTATATTATTCCGCCAACATTTACTATGTCCATGTTCGCACATTATATATGTTGAACTGCATATCGGTATTTTACGTACAATGGCGGTAGATAATAATTTCATGAGGCTATTATAATCGAATGCAGACTTTGCAAGGCGGACATTCCGATGAGGGCGAGTGGCATCTGCGTGTATTTGAAACTGCATGCTATTGTGGCAGAGTACCGAAGGAGGGGAATGAATCAACCGTGGCTAATATCCCCGTACAGCAGAAAAACCTAACCTAGAACACTCTGAACAGAAACTGACTATTCAGTTAACGAGCTAAATTTGCAGGGTTTAAATGTTAGTTCCCAAGCGAAAGAGCAATATGTGTGTGTTGGGGTCCCACTTTTAGGGACGTACTACGTGATCCTAGAAAATCAATCCACTTAATTAGGGAATAAGTACCACGTTAAATTCTTCTGTCATTGTCAGTCGAGCATAGGGTTAAGCACTCTATCTCTCTCAGTGCCGAACTTGTGAATAGTGAAGCCTTTTATGACCCACTCTTCCAGGGGCCTTAAGCACCTGAAAAGAGATAGTTTCTGTAACCGGGTCATTCTGACATTTAAGTTACGTATACGATTCAATGAACAAATTGATAGGGCCGAGCCGGGCTGATTGGCTCAGACGGTTAAGGCGCTGGCCTTCTGACCCCAGCTTGGCAGGTCCGATTCTGGCTCAGTCCGATGGTATTTGAAGGTGCTCAGATACGTCGGCCTCGTGTCAGTAGATTTACTGGCACGTAAAAGAACTCCTGCGTGACTAAATTCCATCACTTTGCGTCTCCGAAAGCCGTAAATGTAGATAGTGGGACGTAAAGCCAATGACATAACAGTACCTCTGTGTCATCCGTGTCTCGTGGGATACGAACTTATATTTTATCATAATCACTTATCTGGTTAAAAGGTAGACGGAGATGTGTGGCAAGAGATGAAGAAGGCAAGTGACTGGTGAGCTGGCGGATAAGGACTGACAGTCCAGTGCTTGGGAATGGAATTGAGGAAAAGGCGTTTTCATGTGTATTATGAAGGGAGAGCCCCTTTTCATTAAATTCATGAAATCTATTACAATGTTACAGTAATGGAAAATATTCAACTTTACGTTCATTAACTGTTTACACATAAGGTTGTATTTTTGTCTGTATATTTCCAATATTCGGCTAGAATTTTCTGTCTCTGGCGAGATATCTGATGAAAAATTCTGGTTACATTTTTGTTTACCTGTTTTAGAAGAATCACGCCAAATTTGCTGGAGTTATTAGCATGATATTTGTTATTTGAGTAGAAGGCAAAGACAGTGATAAATAATTTAGTCTAAAAATTATTGCAATATTCCAAAGAAGAAGGGAGGTTCAGATGCCTGTTATGTGCTCATTATTGATTTATCTACAAAAATAATTTCTTATACTATTCACGATGGAAAAATAAGAAAATATACTTTAGTTCCTGGGAACAAGCAAATAAGATCAGAATATTGTCAGTAATGAAACCCCAAGTATAGCAATGATTTAGATATGTGGCTCGTACTTTGAACATTATTTTGGTTAGTCTAGAGTCTAGATGAAACTAACATCATAATTTGTTGGTCATGAAAATGAAGCTGAAAAACTGAACAAAAAAAAAAAAAAAGAATGAATGCAAGGAGTTGAGATGTGGACAGGTTGAAAGAAAACGGTACGAGGGATTGTTTCAAGGAACATGTTGCACAAGGACTAAATTAAAAGTCTGCAGGAAACACAATAGAAGAAAAATGGACAGTAATAAAGAATGAAATCAGTAGTGCTGCTGAAGAAAATTTAGGAAGAAAGGAAACATTATCAATGGACAACTCAGAAGATACTAGGCCTGATTGACGAACGGCGAAAGTACAAGAATGCATAAAAGAAGAAGGTAGAAAAGAAAAGAGGTGATTAAAGAATAAAGTAGATAGAAAGAGCAGGAGAGTTAAGAAAAAATGGCTGAAAGAGAAATGCAAGCATGTTGAAGACTGTATGGTTGTAGGGAAGGTAGATGCTGCATGCAGAAGAATCGAGGAAAACTTTGGAGAAAGGAAAAAGAGGTGTATGAATATTAAGAACTATGATCGAAAACCACTTCTAGGGAAATAAGAACAGTTTGAAGGGTGATAGGAACATATCCAAGAGTTATATCAAGGGAAAGAAATAGATGAAAAGGTTCTGGAACGATAATTGGCGGTTGATGCTGATGATATAGGAGACACAATTTTGAGGTCAGAATTCGACAGAGCTTTGCGGGATCCAAATAGGAATAAGGCACCTGGAATTGATGACATATACTCAGAATTATAGACTTACTTAGAAGAAACCAACATTGTAATGTTATTCCATTTAGTGTGTACGATGTATCATACAGGAGAAGTTCCATCCGATTTTATATAATGTTGTTATACCTATTCCCAATAAAGCAGGTGCTCACAAGTGTGAAATCCACAACACCGTTAGTTTGGTATCTCACGCCTGAAAAATTTTACCACTGACTGAATGAAGATCAGTTAGGATTCAGAAGAAATATATTAAAACGTGAAGCAATCTTGACTATACCTGTGATCTTAGAGGATCGAATTAAGAAGAACAACCTTATGTACATGGCATTTGTAGACCTATAAAAGGTAATCCATGATGTTGATTGGACTAAGCTATTTGCAATTCTTAAGGTGATCGAGAAAATATAGTATCAACAACCTGTACAAAAGTCAGCCTGCAGTAATGAGAAAGGAGGGCTTTGAAAAAGGAGCAGCAATCCAGAAGGAAGTGAGGAAAGGCTGCAGTTGGTCTCCTCGCCTTTTCATCGTTTACATAAAATAGCGGTAAAGGAATCAAACAGGAATTTGGAAAGGGAATCACAGTCCAAGGAGAGGAAGTCAAAACTCTCCCAATTTTGGCTGAATTTGACCAGAAGAAGAAATAGGTTTATAGGACACGTTTTAAGACACCCTGGACTAGTCTATTTGGTTCTTGAGGGAAGTGTACTATAGGTGGTAAGAACGGTAGGGGTAGACCAAGGTTAACAAGCAGATTAGAAAGCACAGAAAAAGAATAAGTAAAATGAAGGGCAATTCTTGGAAATATTTTTGTTAGGCCCGCATATTGCTTATATTTTGTTGTATCAAGAATATATACATTTCCTAGGACACTGACAAGTCTGATCAATAAGTCTTTTTAGTAAATGTCATCTTACAGAAAATAAAAATACAGTGTTGTGAGAAACAGGGCCACAATATTTCTAATGCAAACTGTATTTAACACCAGTGTGCCAACATGACACAACTTCTTGATACCTCCTTCTCATTTCTCGAGCACCTTCCTCATTATATGCTCTGTATGTGCGTTGATGAGCAGGCGTCAGGAAATACATCCCTCTCGCGTACCATCTTCTACTTTAAAGGTGATAGACGATGTCATTGTTATTGTTCCGAAATAAGAAGTGAAGGTGAAAGAAATGAAATTAAAATAACTTAAAATTCCCTTTACGAAATTAACGATCAATCCTTAGAGTCAACTTGCTTTCTCACTACCGGAATTCGAACAACATTACTACAGCGGAAGAAGGTATCAGTGACTTAGCTCTATTACTTCTATCACGATTATGCCTACAGATTTCTTCCACACTGTACATTGATGTGACATTTTTCTTTGTATCAACGTTAAGAAACATTAATATAGCAAGAAGAAAAGTCTCATAACCCACTGACTATTGACCTCGGCTATAACTCTCTATTCCGTGTTCTAGAGCCCGTAACGTAGCTCTTCCGCTTCCGCAAAACACTGTCCTTGTTTGTTCTCTTCGTGACTCTTGTACGGAAGAATCTAACTTCATATACCTCATCCCGTGCCTTGATTTTATACTCATATTATTCAATATGGATTGTCCAATACACACTTTGCCAATAAACTTCAGTAACTCTAATATGTTTGGAAAGTGGCAAAGTAGTGTTAAGTGCTATTTGTAGAGGATATTTAAATTTAAACTAGTTCTAAGAGCTTAGAAATGACCACCTTTATTGGCAAAGTCTAGACATATAGTAATGATCACTTTCCAGTGTTTCTTGCTCCTGAAGAATTAGAAATTTGCCGTTGAGCGTGTACAGGTCTATTCTTTACATTTCAGGAGTATGATAGTTCAGTAGTTTTAAAAATAGAAATACTTGTTTTACATAAATCAGTCGTACATACTGAATATCATGAATCATTTTCCAACCAAACTTGACCTATAACAACTGGTATTGGAACAGTATAACTGATACAAGGTAACGTATAATAGATTGGTGTGGAGCCAGTAGTGTTCTAGTACATTATCTCCTGTAAGAAAGATAGAAAAACCCAAATATTGTAGACAGATGTCACTACGACATGCTTCGTACAATTCCACACTGTTTACCTGGAAATCCAGGTCTATTTCTGATAAAATACATTGTTTGCACTCTACTCTGTGTTCTGGTATGATCTAGAATAAGTTCGTAACTTCCATGATCTGTCTCATCCTTGACTCTGAAAATATAAAGACTCATGTATGAGAAACACTCCTTAAACAGCCAGTTCTTATTATGAATAGTATGAAAGTATCGAGTGGGGTTAGTAGATGAACATGTAATATTATCTTATTACTCGGTGATGAATGAAACGGGATATGTGTATAATTTTTGTTTTACTAGTATGTATCTATAAGGACTCCTATGTTATATAGAATCAGCTCGTTTTATTGCATGTGGAATTTTGTAAGGAAAATAACCCTACGGCTGTTTTTGCGACCATATTTCAGCTTTCCTACCAATTGTCATGCAATTCGGAGCGCTCGAAAACAAATACTCCGCTCGTAAGACAACAGACTGTGGAGCTGTTGGGAATTCAACCAGTCAAGGCTAGAGACTCAATATACACATTTATCTGGAGGTTTAAGGTCATAATGACACATGGAACTACAAGTAGTTCGCGATGGCGGGATAGGATACGGCTAGAACTGAGAAGGTGGCAGAGCCGGAATGCTTGTAGTCCAACGAGGCTAGATATTTTGAGCATAGCCACAACGCTTCAGTTCTGCGTGGAATCCGAACCACTGGGACGTGACTTCTCATTACAAAAATCCTATATGCATTGACCAGGATTCGGACCTCGGCCGTCTTTGTGACAGGCCAGCGAAGATATCACCTGCTTATCACAACCATGGAAAGGTAGGGTAGTGGCCTTAATTCAGGTTCACTTATCTGTTATGGAAGTAGGAAACGACAGAAAACCAAATTTTGTTTTATGAAAAACAATCATGTGTTAGTTCGCAGTAATCATTACTAAGTATAATTTGTATGGCGTATTTATACATTACAATATTGCACGTGTTATGTTGTATTAATAGTGTTGTTCAGTAGCTTGGTGTGTTTTGGAAGGCAAGGATAGGAAATGTTGTGCAAGGGGTTATCCGTGGCTAGTGGAAAGTACGAGTTAAAAGGTATTTCCTTGGGCTATGTTTGCAGCGTGATTTGGGTTGGAATTTCCTGGATGCACGTGTGCAGGGTGGCTTGGGTTAAAATTTACTAGTTCTTTGTTCAAGGCGTGGGTAAGGTTGGAATTTCCTGGACCTTTCTTCACAGCATGGCTAGGGTTGGAATTTCCTGGATCTGTGTTCACAGCATGGCTAGGGTTGGAATTTCTCGGGTCTGTACTGTATTCCCAGCATGGCTTAGGTTGAAATTTACTGGATCTTTGTTCACAACATGGCTTGGGTTGGAATTTCCTGGATCGGTGTTCACAGCATGGCTTGGGTTGGAATTTCCTGGATCGGTGTTCACAGTGTGGCTTGGGTTGAAATTTACTGGACCTGTGTTCACAGCGTGGGTAAGGTTGGAATTTCCTGGATCTTTGTTCACAGCATGGATAGGGTTGGAATTTTCTGGATCTGTGTTCACAGAGTGGCTTGGGTTGAAATTTACTGGATCCTTGTTCACAGCGTGTGTAAGGTTGGAATTTCCTGGATCTGTGTTCACAGCATGGCTTGGGCTGAAATTTACTGGATCTGTGTTCACAGCGTGGCTAGGGTTTCCGGAGTATCAGTTTATGCTTTAAAAGAAGCTGTCCTCAGAAGCAAGTTTTCAGGTGTAGGTGAAGCAAGGCCTAGGGATTTGGATCCCTGAAACATGACCTGATATATGTCGCGTGGCTCAGTTCATTTTACCTGATTCCCATGGGCGAACTGCGCATCTGGTGGTGGTGGTGACGATTATGATGATGTAGGGAGAGAGTGATACCCGGTGTCTGCAGGTAACCTATACGTGTCGAATAACACAGAAGGGTCTACTCAAGACTTACCGTCCCCATCGGACGGACAAATCGCTATCACCAGCGTTATATGTCTTCACTATATACGAACTCCTTGAAAATATTTGGAATCTAAACCAGGCTTTCGGCATGCACTCTAGTGAATATAAATTATATACACTACCTCTCCTGACCTGCCCGCCACTATCTATTAACTTAAATTCTGACCTAATGTATAAAGTTTTATTAATTTTGAACGTGTATAGTATTCTTTTTATGGTCATAATGTGTGTCATGCTACCTAACGACTAATTTTCTCTCTTTTTTTGGCTAGAGGTTATTTACTTCCCATTAACTAATACAGGTTTTCGGGGACGCAGGGATAGAAAATGGCTATAACTGAGAATGTATGGCTTTCATTAAGGCACAACTGTTGCTGTGAAAATGGGAAACCATCAAGAACCACCTTGAGGACTTCCGACGAAGGGGTCCGACCCCACAATCTCCCGAATGGAAAGTTTCAGTTTTACGAAACATACCAAGTGGCCAACTCGCTGGGTAATTTTCAATTTCATCAAGTCGTGTTTAGAGGCAAGTGAGTGAGTGAAATTTACTGGAGATAAAATTATATAGTATAGTCATGCAGACATAGGCTCTGTCATAGCACTCAGTGGACTGGTTCGACGCGACTCGTCTGTAATCATTACGTCTGGATTTTTATGCAATATGTATGTAAAATGTAGTAAGTGAAATCTTATCTTACTATATATAAAAATGGATGTATGTGTGTAAATGACACATCTCCTCCTAAACCACTGGAGTAATTTTAATCAAATTTTGAACACTTACTATTTGCTATCTGGAGACGAGCACTGTGGGGATAAGCCATCTCTAGCACCCTTAGGGGTGGGAGTTTAGGGGCGTCAGATATAAAAATAGTCGAAAATAGTGTCGAATCCATAGTTTTCGGGGTCGCTGAGATTAATAGTGACACTTCGAATTTAAAAAAAATCAAATTTCAGACCCCTTTGTGGTGGGGGGTGAGGGGGTAGTGAGATATAAAAATAATCGAAAATAGTGTCGACTCCATAGTTTTCAGGGTCACTGAGATGACTAGTAACACTCCGATTTTAAAAAAAAGTCAAAGTCAGCCCCATTGGCGGTGGGGACGAGGGGGCAGTGATATGCAAAAATAATCGAAAATAGTGTCGAATCCGTAGTTTTCGGGTTCGCTGATATGAATAGTAACACTCCGGATTTTTAAAAATCACAGTTCAGCCCTCTTTACGGCGATGGGCGACGGAGGAGTGAGATATATAAATCTATCTACTATCTATATCTTACTATATATAAAACTAGGTAATGTGCCCGTGCTTCGCTACGGGATTCTCAGAAAGACTGACTTGGTGGTTTTCCTAACTGAATTCAACATAGGTCATTACAAAAACGTCAGTAGGAGTGTAGCGATTGAAAGCAATGTTATCATATAAAATACTCGATCAAATGAAAAACTGCACACTTTCTCACTTTCAACAAACAGTAGTACGGTGCCGATCTAACAGTCCAAAGTTCCAGAGCTGGAATAACCAGGTTGCAGACTGCCTTGAACACTCCTCTGTCATTATTCCGTTACATATGCACACTACACATTCCAATGAGTGCCTCAGGGTAGGGACTGCTATAATGAACCAGTGTGTTACGTACCAGTAATATCAGAAAATATATGAACCAGACGAATGGCATGCTAAAGAAGAAAGTTATCTAACTCCCCAGCTACTTCCCGCCAATATACAGCCAGGCTGTTACTAGGTACGACCAGGCGAGTTGGCCGTGTGGTTAGAGGCGCGCAGCTGTGAGCTTGCATCCGGGAGATAGTGGATTTCAACCCCACTGCCGGCATCCCTGAAGATGGTATTCCATGGTTTCCCATTTTCACACGAGTCACACCAGATTGTACCATAATTAAAGCCTAGGCCGCTTCCTTCACACCCCTATTCCTTTCCTATCCCATCGTCGCCATAAGACCTACCTGTGTCGGTGCGACGTAAATCAAATTTTTAAAAAACCTCGGTACGCTGCAGTAATCCTATCTATCGGGGATGAGTGGAAACAGAAGACAAAAAGCACATCACAACAAACAATGGTCAATGTAATGTTATTGTTGATAAAGTTTCTATATTGCAGGCCTTCACATTAGTTTTCTTTCGATTATGTGTTATTAGGGTGTCTTACAACATTATTTATATCGTAGACTATAGTTACTTATTCTCAGACTTTACATACCTATTTTCACTCAATTCTGTTTACCCATTTTCTCGTGACTCGGCGCTGATATGGACTTAGTAACAAAAATCCAAATTCATGAATATCTCTGTGATTATATGCGGTACGGTAACAATATATAAGACATAAGTGATCGGAAATTTAATAACTTCTTACATAAGTACTACTAACTTACGACATAACTAAAGTTATGTTAGTTAAATAGTATTTATCGATACGACCACTAATATTATAAATACCTTATTTGAGAATTACATTTCAGACCTTCCCCTAAACTAACATTTCACTCAGCGTGAAAAAAAAAATTATAGCCTAGATTGTAGTGGTTCATCACCCGACTTTACATACTGATTTTCATTAAGTTCTCTTCAGCCATTTTCTCGTGATGCGTGTACAGACAGACAGACAGACAGACAGACAGACAGACAGACAGACAGACAGACAGACAGACAGACAGACAGACAGACAGACAGACAGACAGACATACAGACAGACAGACAGACAGACAGACAGACAGACAGACAGACATTACGGTAAAGTAAAACATGCATTTCCTTGTTACTGTGGACATGACAGATACAGAAATACCACTATTTTCAAATTCTGAGCAATGTACAGACAAAACTCGTATTTTATATATAGATTACATTTCAGGCCTTCCCCTAAACTACCATTTCAATAAGTGTGAATAAAATTATTGATGGCCTAGATTATAGCGACTTATTCCCGACTTTGCATACCAATTTTCGTGAAGATACGACCACTAATATAATAAATATTTGAGAATTCAATTTTAGGCCTTACCTAAAGTACCATTTTTCTCAGCGTGAATACAATTATGTATAGCCTATATTATAGCGACTTATTTCCCACTTTTGTCTACCGATTTCCATTAAGATAGACCACGAATAATACAAATATTTGAAAATTAAATTTTAGGTTTTCCTATAAACTGCCATTTCACTCAGCGTGAATACAATTATTTATGGCCTAGATTATATCGACTTATTACCCCGACTTTGCATACCGATTTTCATTAAGACACGACCACTAATAACGTAAATATTTGAGAATTAAGTTTCAGGCCTTCCCCTAAACTACTATTTCAGTCAGCGTGAATAAAAATACTTTATAGCCTAGATTGTAGCGGTTCATCACCCGACTTTACATTCCGATTTTCATTGAGTTCTCTTCAGCCATTTTCTCGTGATGCGTGTACAGACAGACAGACAGACAGACAGACAGACAGACAGACAGACAGACAGACAGACAGACAGACAGACAGACAGACAGACAGACAGACAGACAGACAGACAGACAGACAGACAGACATAAATTATGGAAAAGAAAAAATGCATTTCCTTGTTACTGTGGACATGGCCGATACAGAAATACCATTCTTTTCAAATTCTGAGCAATGTACAGACAAAACTCTTATTTTATATGTATATATGGATGCATGTGTGTGTGTGTGTGTGTGTGTGTGTGTGTGTGTGTGTGTGTAAATGACACATCTCCTCCTAAACCACTGGAGCAATTTCAAAAAAACTTGGTACAAGTATTACTTACTATCTAGAGACTAATACTGTAGGGGTAAGCCATCCCTAGCGCCCTTATGGGAGGAGGGTCGGGGGTAGGTAAAAAAATAGTCGATAATAGTGTCGAATTCATACTTTTTGGGGTCGCTGAGATGAATAGTGACACTTCGGAATTTTTTAAAGTCGAAGTTCACTCCCTTTGGGTGGGGGACAAGGGGGGAGTGATGTATAAAATTAATCGAAAATAGCGTCGAATGCATAGTTTTCGGGGTCACCGAGCTGAATTGTACACTCCGGATGTTTAGTATCAGGAGAAAAACCACGTGGGGACAAGACACCCCAAGAACACTTAGGGTCGGGGGGCGGGGCGAGGGGGTGAGATATAAAAATCATCGAAAGTAGTGCCCAATCCATACTTTTTGGGCTCGCTTAAATTAATAGTGACACTCCGGAATTTTTAAATGTCCAAGTTCAGCCCCTTCGGGGTGGGGGCGATGGGGGAGAGATATATAAAAATAATAGAAAGTAGTGTCAAGTCCATAGTTTTCACGGTCGCTGAGAAGAATAGTGACACTCCGGATTTTTAGTATCAGGAGACAAACCATATGGGGGTAATACAACCAAGGAGCCCTTAGGGGGGAAGGGGACTGAGATATAAAATAATCGAAATTAGTGTCGAATCCATATTTTTCGGGGCCGCTGAGATGAATAGTGACACTCCGGAATGTTTAAAAGTCCAAGTTCAGCCCCCTTCGGGGTGGGAGAGAGGGAGAGTGATTTATAAAATTAATCGAAAATAGTGTCGAATAGGTAGTTTTCGGGGTCCCCGAGGTGAATTGTATACTCCGCATTTTTAGTATCTGGAGACAAACCACGTGGGGATAAGACACTCCAGGATCGGTTAGGGGCGGGGCGAGGGCGGTGAGATATAAAAATCATCGAATGTAGTGTCGAATCCATACTTTTGGGGATCGCTGAAATGAATAGTGTCACTCCGGAGTTTTTAATGTACAAGTTCAGCTCCCTTCGGAGGTAGGGGGCGATGGGGGAGCGATATATCAAAATAATAGTAAATAATGTCGAATCAATAGTTTTCGGGATCTCTGAGATGAATAGTAACACTCCGAAATTTTAGTATCAGGAGACAAACCACGTGAGGTTATACACCCAAGGAACCCTTAGGGGCGGAGGGGGAGAGGGGGCTGAGATATAAAAATAATCGAAAGTAGTGTCAAATCCATACTTTATGGGGTCGCTGAGATGAATAGTGACACTCCGGAATTTTTTTAACGTCCAAGTTCAGCCCCCTTCGGGGTGGGGGCGATGGGAGAGTGATACATAACAATAATCGAAAATAGTGTCGAATCCATAGTTTTCGGGGTCACTGAGATGAATAGTGACACTCCGGAATTTTTTTAAGTCCAAGTTCAGCCCCCTTTGGCATAGGGGCTGAGAAAGTGTTTAAAAAATTGTCCAAAATGACCGAGATAATGAACGTGCGTATGTTCCAGTATGACTTACAAGTATGACTTACTACCTGGAAAATATACTGTGGGAGTAAGACGCCCCTAGAACCACTAGGGAAGGGAGTGAAATGTAATCCATATAAATAAATGGAAGTCAGTAAGTAGCGATCTATATATAAGTTACTGTACTGTATATATATAAATTATGACATAAAAATGAAAGCTGACGCGAATTAATAAGAAACTTCCAGGCATTATAGGAAATTAATACTTGGTACCAGGCAAGCTGATGACTTCAGGATCCCTAGAAAAATCTGAAATTCTCAGCATTCTCCGAGGGGGACACGCTGGGAGTTTCAAATCTACATAAGAACGCAGTCGGATATATTTATCCAAAACGATAGCCTATAGGTTTCATGGGCTTAAAAGTTTCCTGAAAGTCCTAAATTTCAACCCCCTCCCCGTATCAAGATGGCGGCACAATCTGCCAGATGAGCTAGAAAATTGAAATTTGGCAAAATAATACCTTTTAGCCTGCAACCGACGGGAAATTTACGAGATGTTTAACATTTTTATTTTTTAACCCCGATAAATATTGAAATTTGGAGGCAATTTTAATGACGGTGCAGACTTTCCTTTTGAGGTATTTGGTGGGTAAACGGCAAGTCGTATCACAAAGCTGCTGGCACAATCTGTGGTAAATTTGGTGTGATCTACAACTTTGGTCCTATGACATTTTGTCGTATCTCTACCCCTTATACGTTAACATTGGCTCTACTTCTGGATTTATCTAAATTTTGTACTTTGTACACGTATAACTGATGGTTTGAATCGCCTATAGGAAAGGCAAGATAATCAAACTCTACACAAATATTGGCCCACCCAGTAGCCATATGTGAGCCAAATTCTATGTTTGAAACTGTCACATATGTATCTGAAAAGTAATTCATTGTGTGAAAGCCTTACACATATTTCACCCTATTCAACGTTTCTAAAACAATCTTACCTTAAATAGGTGAGATACGAGGAAATATCATAGGACCAGCCATTTAGATTACTAAATTGGGCCAGGGCCGTCTTATCGTACACTCAGTTTTGAGATATGATGCACCGTTTAGCAGCAATTATTCTGTGAATGAAGGTGAACATTCATATGCTTCCGTATGTCGATCTATATTTATTCATTGAAGTCGATTTGTAGCGATCTAGAAGGGGTTTGTCTGCCATTGTAATTAATAATTTACAAATCAATAGTGACTGTCAGCAGGAGGGCTTAGCTGTTGTAATCAGTACTTCCCACATCGACTTTAATTGGCAGTAGGAATGGGGTCTTCCTCCAACTCCTTTGTACCATTGTAATGAATAATTCCTTTCTCGATTTGACTAGCAGGAGGCAAGGGAGCGTGCAATTTTTTCAAAAATCCTTCACCGTGTGAGTTGGCCGTGCGGTTAGGGGCACGCGGCTGTGAGCTTGCATCCGGGAAATAGTCGGTTCGAATCCCACTGTCGGCAGCCCTGAAGATGGTTTTCCGTGGTTTCCCCATTTTCACACCAGGCAAATCCTGGGGCTGTACCTTAATTAAGTCCACGGCCGCTTCCTTCCAACTCCAAGGCCTTTCCTATCCCATCGTCGCCATAAGACATATCTGTGTTGGTGCGACGTAAAGCTAATAGCAAAAAAAAGCAAAACTCCTTTACCGATTCTGTTTTTCAGTAGGCAAAGGTGCCCCCTTGCAAGGGCACCCCCATAATAAAGAAATCTACCCATCAAAATGTGACTGACGTTACGCATAGTAAATTGCAGTATACAAGTGGACCTGCCGTTATTATCACAACTCCGCAACTCACACTGTACATTGGAAATAACGTCTGCGGGCTTCCCTATGCTGTTTCTCGGATAACGCCAAGAGACATGCAATTTTAAAAAACTTATTCACTTCATGTACAGTATTTTACTTCGATATCCGTATACAATATAGAATACCGTAGCGAAGCACGGGTACCTTAGCTAGTATGTAATTAAATGTGGAATATTCATAAACTATATGTAATAGTATTAATGCACGAAATTAACCAACATGTTCGTTTATTATGAGTTACGGTCATGATATGAGACAATTTTTTAATAAAGGTCTATCTTTTATGACGATGACATCGTGGTAGCTTTACATAATGCATATAATCTACTGTTTTCTAATTTTAGAAGTATTAAATGATAAAATTAAAGGCATAATCAAAATACTTCAAATATTTAAATATAATGTTATGCACTGTATATCGTGGAATACATCACACAATATATTGTTGCAGCTGTCCTCGTGCCCTGAAAATGAAACGAGTAAATGTTACTAAATAAAATCTGTAAGCATTAGTTTAAACTCCCTTTAAGTAATACAAATGGTACGGTAACTTTCTTTATCACGATGCATAGTGTCTCCATGGTTTCCATCTTCATGGTTTGGCGCCGCGACGATAAAATTATCTTGCAGTATGAGAATGACTGTTCAACATCGCAGGAAGCCACCTGTGCATCTTTTAAAAGATCAAGCTAGCTCATTGAATTATCTTACGTGGGCTCTTCTTGTTCGCCACAGATGGAGACCTTGAATAACCTAGATTTCGTTTCAAGACTGCATGAAATTTGTTACAACTTCTGACCAATGAAAGGCAACTAGCCTTTCCAGATTCTGAGAAAGGATTAGTATTATTTTAGGCAGATGAGACCCCCAGACCTTCTGCATCAGAGAAAAAGGGTTAGAAAACCTAATTTTAAAGGAATTTTAAAGCCAACTTTAGCAATTGAAATATATTCTATATGAGATCAAATTCGCGAATTATTTTCTTCCTAGTCTGAAAATTAAACGATATGACACAATTTTTAATGCTTTAAGAATAATTACCTAGATACGGAATGTACAA
Source organism: Anabrus simplex (assembly GCF_040414725.1). Lineage (NCBI taxonomy): Eukaryota > Metazoa > Arthropoda > Insecta > Orthoptera > Tettigoniidae > Anabrus > Anabrus simplex. Next base: position 169,184,961 of record NC_090269.1, on the reverse strand, counting down.
ACATTACATTCTTCGTATAGTATGTAATATTAATAACAATACGTAAAATGAAACACAGGTACCACCATATCAGACCACAATTCACCAACATCTTTCATTTGCAATTGTCTAAAAGTAAATGAATGGAATATTTAATGACATAAGAACCCGGGCCTTAGTAATCATCAATATCGTTACTGTACATTCAATATTTGCTTCTCCAGGGAGTTTATGTGGAGTAGCAACGAAGTTTCTCTTTCTTAAGTTTCCAAAACTCATATTGATTTCCGTTGGTTTAATACAGAAGACGCTACAATTGTAAAGGAATATTTATTGTTAGACGCGAGCGATATTTACGTAGTCCAAGTATCAGTTTAATGCTTATGTACAATAGGACGCCGTAATGAATTAAAGATTTATGTAAGGATTCTCAGTTCAAGTAAAGGAAATCAGAACTCAGGTCTTCCAGTGATTTTGCTATTATTTACATGAGTCCGCATAAGATCTTGAGAAGGTAGCAGAATAGCCAACGCTAGCAAAAGTAAGGTGCTTCTAAAGCGTATACAATCTTAAGAAATCAAACTCTCCTTAAGGAAAGAAATTCCATCTGTTGTATCAAGGAAAGGTGACAAACGTAAAGCAGATTATTTTAGGTCAGTCAGCCTGACATGTGTCGCACGTAAGCTCTTGGAAAGCATTATCTACAATTATATTAATATTATATTAAACATTATATTGTACTAGCAGTTTCCCGCTGGCTTCGCCCGCAATGTACATGACATTTCATTGTTATGAAAATTTTGTTATTTAAGAAAATATAACCTTCAGTTTAAGTTTTAATTTTTTTCATGACATTGTAGTTAGACGCATTCACCCCGGCACCTTCTTTCACCTCTGCGGTCCACAAATACCCCGGAACTAGTGGTAGCAGAGCGTGGTTGAATGGGTCTCAATTAAGCTCCTTTTGACGGCTAAACATACTGTCCGCACCGAACTCTAAGAATTTTCTCGGTCGCTGGAAATTTTCTAAATTTGTAAACTTCTGTCATCATGTCCGGCCCTCGCGAAGTCCCCCATCCCGGCTACTCGCGCAAGGAGGAATTAATTTAAGAATTACTTATTAGAAATGTTCAATCTGGAGGCACGGTTGCGGATGATACCACCAAGCTTAAGGAATCCCTTGAATTACCTATTAGTCTCCCATCTTTGGGAGAGAAGGATATTGATGAGGCTCTGCCCATTATCACGAACAACACTACCGAGCTAGCTTCCGTAGTTAGTTTTTTTGAAGTGAGTGATGCTTCTCTTAAGCAACTTAAGAGAGCGCAGGCAAGACTGTTCCACTTTATAACAGGGTGAGCGATCTATTGTCTCTAAAATTAAAGGAAAATCACGCTAAGGAGACGAGTAATTTAATTGATCATCTATCAAAAATGTCCAGTAAGTTAGTCAATTGTTAACTGGCGCAGCTACCCCCAAAACTGACCAGGCCACTGCTGTAAACATTGTAAGTGAGGAAGATTCTTCCAAAGGCGAAGAAAGCAGAAAACCTGTAGCAGCGCAACAGACATCCGTCACATAAAGAAATGAGCCTGATCGCCGTACATCCATTCCAGCATTCTTTGCTGTCTCTGAAGCTTCTTCACCTTCTAGGCCGTTACCTACTCTGTCACCCGGGTTCAGTAGTTTGCCTCATTCTTTGGCTATGTTGCTTAGGGGAATTTCTAAGTTTTCTAATAATTCTACGAATGATGTCATTTCATTTTTAAGATTCTTAGTTGAATTCCTAGATCACGCTCTAGTGTTTTCTCTCTCTCCTTCTCAAATTCTTCTAATTATTTACCCTTACTCCATAGGTGTCCTCTCGAACAAAATAGTCAGAGCCATAGCTGAACAATCCTCTATAGAATACTTCCATGCACACCTTCTGGCGAATTTCATTCCGGTTCGACCAATGTCATCATAAATTCAAAGGTACTAGTACAGTGTAGAGCGACTGGACGAAAACCTCGCCGACTTCATCCAGGACATTAAGTTTTATACAACAGTATTTGCTCTTATTTTCCCAGAAGATCAAATTTTTCAGACTATTGTGGAAGGCATCTCCCCACCCTATAGGTTGTACTTGTATTTCGCGCCGCGTCCTCAAACCTTTGCTGAATTAGAGGCTATGGCGGTCTCAGGCGAAGGAGTGCGGTAAGCCGACACCTTAAGAGTCGCTAAAGAGCCCCATCCGTCTTCGAGGAACTTTCCGCCTCAAACTCGCCGAACTTTCACCACCCGCAAATGTTATGCTTGTTGTTCGGCAGATCATCTCCGTAACAAGTGAACAGTAGTAAAATAGAGTGGGAAAAATAATGGAGCAGGGTCATCCCAAAGCTGTTTTAAATGCGGCTCGTTTTCTCATAGCGTCAAGAATTGCCCTAACGCGAATAGCACCCCATCCTGTTCAACTTCCGGTGCAGCCTCATTGAACCCGAATAATAGGAAATGACTAGTGTCATCCACTGAGTCGGTGTATTTATCTTTCCCAGGCTCAGCCCCTGTTAAACACAGCGAAAGATCACGTACGAATCAGGGTGCTTCTAATTTATCATTCGAAGGTCCTAAAGAATGCCTCAGAATTGCGGCCGAGTCCCCCGCACTTGTACCTTTTTTCAAGATGAGTTGAATAGTGAATGCGTCACCGCTTTATTAGACTCAGGGAGTGTTTGTTCCATTATTTCGGCTGAAAGGTACTCAAAATTAAAGTCTGTCTGTAAACATTCTGATTATTGTTCGACTTCAGTGAAATGCGTTTCGGCTAATTCTTCTCCTAGGTTTCCTATTTGCCAAAATTCGTATTTCTAAATTCACCTGGAAAGTTAAATTGTTTGTGACTAAGCACATGTCTTGCCCCAGAATATTAGGAGCAGCCTTCCTGTCTTCTATTGGTCTAGTGCTCGACATTCAGAGCAAGTCGTGCACTTTCAAATTTGCTAGTAACTGTAAAATTTCTTTGCTTAAGTGTAATTCTGCATCATGTTCATCTGTTTGGCCTACCCAGGATGAGATGTTGTTAGACCTTAGACATCTACCTGAGGAGCAGCCTGATAGTATTCGTCAATTGTGTCAGTCGTTTCCCGCTGCGTTTTCTGATACTCTTGGTGTTACTGACTTTATTGAATATAAGATTGAGGTTACTGATTTGATCCCGGTTCGATTTCCAACATATAGGCTATCTCCCCCTAAAATGAAGGCTTTCAAGGAGATCATCGATCATATGTTAAAGGATGGTATTATTCGACCCTCTAAGTCAGCATATTCACGGCCCATTTTTCTGGTTCCGAAACCCAAGGTGGCTTCAGGCCTGTGATTGACTATAGGACTTTAAATCGGAAGGTGTTGTTACAATCTGTGCCTCTTCCTGACCTTCACTCTTGTTTTTCATGGTTTCGGAAAGCTAAGTTCTTCACCATCATAGACCTTAATCAGGCGTACAATCAGATCCCTCTAGCAGAAGAATCCAAACATCTAACAGCTTTAGCCACGGATTGGAACTCGTATGAGTACAACCGCGTGCCTTTCGGGCTCCCCACGGGAGCAGCTGTGCTATCGAGACTGCTAGATAAGGTCTTCTCCGACATAAAATTCGAATATTTGTATCATTATATTGATGATGTCGTTGTATTTTCTGAGACATTTGAAGAACAACTAGATCGTCTGAAAGAGGTCCTTAATCGCCTTCGTAAGGCAGGTTTAACTGTGAAGCTATCTAAGATCGCTTTCGCTAAGGCTTCCATGTCATTTTTAGGGCATATTGTGTCACCCGATAGTGTTTCTATTGATCATTCTAGAACACGGGCCATCCGTGATTTCAAACCTCCTAAGGACATCAAAGGTATTGCCAGGTTCATAGGCATGGTGAATTTCTTCAGGAAATTTATTCCTAACTTCGCTAACAGAGCGCTGCCCTTGAACTTACTTCGTAGGAAAGGTGTAAAATTTGAATGGGGACGTCTTAACAAGCCGCTTTCGAAGAATTAACATTAGCTGTTTGCAACGCCCCTGTCCATGCTATGCCTGATTTCTCGAAGAAATTCATCGTTCAAACCGACGCATTGTCGTCGGCGGTGGCTGCTGTGCTTCTTCAACAAACTGAACTCGGAAGGCGACCCTTCGCCTATGCATCTAGGACACAATCGGCTCAAGAAACCAAGTATTCCATCTGAGAACTTGAGGGTTTGGCCGTCTTATTTGCATTAGAGAAGTTCCGCCTCTATCTTGATTATGACAAGTTCGACCTGGAAACAGTTAACTAAGCCTTAAGTTGGGTCTTACCTAGGCCGCGTCGTACTGGTCGTATAGCCCGTTGGGCCATCAGAATTTCTGCCTTCCAATTTGATGTTAGGCACATCCGAGGATCTGAAAATGTTGTTGCGGATGGACTAAGCCGCATGTTTTCTAATGATGTGGAGATCTCCGAATTGGAAGATAGTTCCTCTCTTCTCACGCCCATACTTTCGGGCATTTATGCCATTCTAACTGATGCCCTCATGTTGTTCATTGATACTGAAAAATATCAACACGAAGAACCTGTGCTAGCTCTTATTATTTGAACCCTTTCTTCTGGGGAACATGTCGTACCTTATGTGTTGAGGAACGGGGTTTTATGTTTCCCGTCAGGCATGATCGAAAATATAAGTTGTAGTTCCAGCGGTCCTTGTACCTAAGATTTTCATGAATTACCATGAGACCCCTTTAGGGGGCCATTTATGCATCTTCAAAACTCGAGAAAAGATCCGAGAGATGTTTATTTGGAAAGGTATGTGTACCGGCTGGTACACCTCGACGCCTCACATTTGAATTTTCCGCCTTAAAGTACTCATCTACAGGAGAAACTGTGAACTTAAAACTGGATCTTCTTACACTTTTGCTCTGAAGATGTCACTGCGTTAATTTCGTCGTGTTTTTGTTTACTATTTATCAAGAAGTTTGGACATTGTCTCATAGATGTTTCTACTAAAATCTACGATCATGCACCCTGGTGCGAAGTGAGGGAACTTTCTTGAAGATATTTTGTACTCATAAGTTTTCTTATTACTAAATTTCGTTCTTTCATTTATGGGTTGGCAATATTTATCTTTTCTTTCCGCCAGTTTTGAATCTAGCCAATCCCAAATTTCTATAATTAATTTTCAACCTATCACAGCCTTCTTCTTCGATTTTGTGTGTAACCTTTAAATCAACCAAGAAATTGAGTGGATGTGGCTGGTTTATTCGTGAAAGGTTTCGAACTTTCCCCGAGGGTTTATATACTGCGGATTTTCACGTCTCTTGGCCAATTGATCGTCATCTAACCTAGTGTGTGTGTCAAGCAGGAGGCGGAAGGCGCCTCTTCCAACAGGCAGCAGTACTCCGACTAGGCAATGGCCACATAACATCTTTATTTCTTGCTTGCTCCGCAGTTTAACCTGAGGGAAAGGTCCGAATCATCACCTATGTAACCTACTTTCTGACAATGTAACTTCTGCTGGCTTATGTAATAACTTCATAAAATCTTTAACTGTAAACTGGGGATAGAGCGTGATGGACCCTCTTGAGCCCCCCTTCATGTTGGTTTGAGGTTACTACGTTTTGTAACTGGTTTTCTTCCTTTCCGTAATGTCTTAATTTATTCTTATACGAGTCACCTCAGTAGTTTGGGAATAGCCCCTGTTTCACCGGCCTAGTTCCCTTTAGGTTTTAAGAGTTCATATCTAGGAGTGCAAGCGCGCCTCCAATCAATTTGTGTTTCGGGCCATTTACTTGTCCTGATCTTTTCCGCAAAGGCCCTGTAAGTTCGGTACTAGATATCTCTGTGTAATTGATTTCTATTTGTAAATTGTCTCTTGTAAGGCCAGAGATGATTAGAGTTTCAGGCTATATTCCCTTGAGTAGGCTTGGAAAGCTGAGAGCACGTTAGCTCTTTTTCATGTGTTGTAAAAAAATCCTCTGGGAGGCTTAATATTGCCATTTTCGGAGCAAGTGCTCCAGGTATTAGAGGATTTTTGCCGTTTTGTATTTGTGCTTTTGTAAATTTGAGCTAGGAGCTCAAGAACTGTAAAGCGAGGGGCTTGAACCCCAGTTTCTTTAACAGTCACTAAATTTTGGATTTCTTGTCTTGTCTAGAATTTATCAGTGTACCTGGCATTTCATTGTTATGAAAATTTTGTTATTTAAGAAAATATAACCTTCAGTTTACGTTTTAAATTCAATTCCTTACATTGTAGTTAGACCCATTCATCCCGGCACCTTCTTTCACCTCTTCTGCTCCACGGGTAACTCCGTAACACTTACATTCGAGGTAAACCAGGAAACGACCAGATACAAAGCGCAGGAAATGATTATGTTAAATCCTCGAAGGTGGACTTCATATTGTACAGACTGACATTCATTGTGAAAGAACGGTCACAGATCAATTTATCGTGCCGTACAAGGCCCTGTATTTTTAGAACATCACATTAATAATAATCTTCTTGTCCTACCGCTGGGGCCATGGGTGAGACCAGTGCCACACATGTGTTTTCGGCCCTGTTTTACGGCCGGATGTCCTTCCTGACGCCGAACATATCTGTGGGTATGTAATCACTATTACGTGTTTATCTAGCGGTTGGTATTGTGGTGTGTTGTATGTATATGAACAGGAGAGTGTTGAAAAACAAACACAAACAACCAGTCCCCAAGCCAGAAAAGTTAATGACATGCGATTCAAATCCCCGATCCGGCGAGGAATCGAACGCGGGAACCTCTCAGCAGACCGTTCAGCCAAACAGCTGGACAGTTTAATAATAATAATAATAATAATAATAATAATAAATTGTAAACTAGAGATAAGAATAAGGTTTTAAAAACTAAAATATTAAACATTATTATTATTATTATTATTATTATTATTATTATTATTATTATTATTATTATTATTGTACCGGGCGGTACACCTCTACACCGTTTATTTAAAAGTTGCGCCAGTTGAAACTCCTCTTCTGGAGGAAGGTTGAACTTTATCTACTCTATTAATTCTCTACTTTCTCAGAAGATGTCACCACGTGGAAAATTTTGAGTTTTTGAACTGTGTCACTTTTGATGTGTTTTTGTTTCGCTTGAAGTAAGAAGCGTGAACTTTCTCTTCTAGAGGACACTACTGAAGATCAACAATAGCGCACCCTAGTGCGGAGTCAAAGAACTATTTTGTTGGAGAAATTTTTATTTCAAAAGTTTGTTTCTTGTTAAATTTCTTTCTGTTATTGTTTAAGTTGGCTGTATACCCCTCTTTTTCCCCTTGTTTTAGATTTATCCAATCCCGAATTTCTTTTAGTAATTTCTGACCAATCTGGTGTATCTTCCCCCAACTTGTATCTGTTGCGGGGTCCTATCCAATAAAAACATTGTGGGCGGGTGTTTTCATTCCCCTAACGCCTAGAAACTTCCACGAGAGTATATAAACTGCTGATTTTAGGGTCTCCGGGCCACTTCTGTTCCATCTTTCAGTGTATTAAGTACATAGCAGGAGGCGGCGGTCAACAATAAGGTAATGGCCGATTAATAAATTCTTTCTTTTCTTGCTCAGCAGTTTAACTTTCGAGGCGGGTTCTAAGCGTGCAACCATGTAACCTTTTCCTAAAATGTAAAAACAACTGGTATCTATTCTATTTTAAAACGACATATCGGGATAGAGAGTGCTTAACCCTCTCGAGCTCCCACTCACATCGTCTTGAGGTGAACTTATTCTCTCAACCAATTCTTCCGTAATGTAATGTAAATTGCTATTAAGTCACCTCTGTAGTATGGGATTAGCCCTTGTAATAACGGCCTAGTGTCAAAGTAGGTTTTAAAATCAAAGTGTATTAGGAGTGCAAGTTAGCCTCCTCTCAAATTGTTTGAGAGGTCATTCAATTAACCTGCTTTTCATTTAATAGACCTCAGTAGATTGGGTATTTTACCCCTGTGTTTATGTCCGTTGAGGACAACTTGAAGGTGGAGTTTGGTGTGGCCTAGGAGAGGCTTAAATTAAAGAGCGTGTGGCTCTTTTGGAAACGGAGTGTTGTATGCCTCGAGGAGGCTTTACTGTGTAATTTGGAGCAAGTGCTCCAGGGTTTTGATTGGGGGTCTTCTGCCCCTTTGTTAAAATTTGTATATCGGAAAGTTGGGCTAGTTGCTCAAAAATTGTGAACTCAGGGCTCGAAGCCCAAACTCTGTAATCCCTGTAATTGTACATTTCAAATTGTGTTTCGGCTACTAAGTACCTGTTCTTTGTTATTACTTAATATTGAAAAGGAAATATAACCTTGTTAACTTTTACATTAACTTTGATTCCGTAGTTTGAGACCCATTCACGCCCGCACCTTCTTACACCTCTACCTACCACCAAAACTCGGTAACAATTATTATTATTATTATTATTATTATTATTATTATTATTATTATATTTTACTCTGAGACGTTAATGTTTATAAGTGAGAAAAAATAATTTTAAAAATTTGCCTTAGTTACATTATGTATTATTTGTCCTTGCAGATTTCAGGAATATTCAATACGAGAAAAACACATGAATATTTGGAGCAATGATTACAACATTATTAATGACAAGTTATTATTGTTAAAAGGCACCACACTTCGTGAATATAGTATCTCAGCAGTCACTGACGTCTAAGTGATGACTTCAACAGTAACATTTTTTCATAAATAATAAAAAGACATTCGATTTATGAAACGAAAGAAGCGACGAAACTAAATATCATCTCGCTTTCCTCACTTTACCTTGCTGAAGTAGCTTGCTTTACGTCACACCGACACAGATAGGTCTCATAGCGACGATGGGACAGGAAAGGGCAAGGAGTGGGAGGACGTAGACTTAATTAAGCTACAGCCCCCAGCATTTGCCTGGTTTGAAAATGGGAAATGAGTTCGATCCCACCATCTCTCGAATGCAAGCTCACAGCTGCGTGACCTTAACCGCATGACCAACTTGCACGGTATTAAGAATAAGATCCATCTTCTGACCTGAATGCAAGGAATCGTTTGGTGTGCACACAAGGAAGTTAACCTATATTCGAAAAGCATAGTACCTAATACTTGGACCGATTACTTTCTTAAATGACTGTTTTTAAATTTCATGTTTGGGGTAATACTGCTTATATGTACTACAGGATATCGTAAAATATGATTAATATATAATACATTATTCAACACGTGAAGAATCGGATGAAGAAAAAGCTTTGTACTCACCCTGTAGCCTACATTGGAGGAAAATGATTTTTTCTGACGGTCCACTTCTCTAGTGCCACGATTTGACACGATAAACTAAAATATGTCTAGTCACAAGCGGGAGTTAAGTACGTTACTGGTCAATGTGTTAGAGGCATGGAAGTACCACTTATACGAATATTTAAAAGGTATTTAAATGCAAATGAAAGGTATATATTAACTAAATGCTAAATCAGAACTATTATAGGTTTTCTAGTTTATACTAAAAAGGATAATCTCACCCATTCACTGAAAGGAATATATATATCTTTCTTAACAGTACTGAAATTCCATACAGTTTTCTTTACACAGCTTCCAAGATCGATATCAACAGAACGGTCGTAACTGCTGTGAGACTATACTCCGTACACGTGTGTGTATGTACTGGATGGCCAGCGACGAGCGTGCCTCTTGCTTACCGTGCTGCAGAGCTAGCAGGCGGTGGCGAGGCGACTGCGTCAGTGGTGTAGCGGCGCTACTGTGTTCGGAGGAGTTGTCTGCCGCGTAGTCCGTAGTACTGTCTCTTCTAGCACGCATCTCCTCTCCTGCCTCCGGACCGCCGTCCCGCCTCCGGGCTCGCCTCTCTTTGCTGCGGCTACGAGCGGCCCATCGAATCTGAAATAATAATAAAAGAACAGAAAGTTGAATGAATACTGAGTGAATGAATAATTCAAAAACAAGTAGATTTTTGCTATTGGCTTTACGTCGCACCGACACAGATAGGTCTTATAGCGACGATGGGTCAAGAAAGGGCTAGGACTGAGAAGGAAGTGGCCGTGGCCTTAATTAAGGTACAGCCCCAGCATTTGCCTGGTGTGGAAATGGGAAACCACGGAAAACCATCTTCAGGGCTGCCGACAGTGGGGTTCGAACCCACTGTCTCCCGAATACTGGATACTGTCCGCAGCTATCGAGCTCGATGCACAAGTAGTTTTACGTAACTGCTGATATCATTTCTTTTGCTACAGGTTTTACTTCGCATTGGTTCAGACACATTGTATTATGAGAATAGGACAGGGCTAGGGCTGTGAAGGAAGCGGCCGCGGCTTGGTGTGTGAAAGTGGGGAAACAGTAAACCAATCTTGCTGAGACTGCTGAATGCTAGATAACAACTACTCGGTCCGAACTGCGTAGCCAATTCGTTCTGTACTGTTCGATATTGTAGTCATAGCCACGAGATATTTAATTCAGCACTTAAAGCAAATTTGTTGCATGCAGCATAAATTTGAGAAATAGATAGTGGAATTACAGCATTGGATGTAGTCATACGTAGTTTTTCCAAAATAATAATAATTGGATTATCAGGCAGTACTTCAGGCAGTGGTACCAGAATGATGTGTAAAGTAATGAGTTATTGTTAAACGGATTCTTAGTACTGACTGAGACTAAAAACAGGGGAATAATTTAACATACAAAGGATAGCGTATCGGTACCAAATGAAATATTCAAATGAGGGATATTGGGTGGATGGAGCAGAGAAAACTACTCAATGCCGTAGGAATGACGTACTTCGGAAAGAAATGTATCAAGGGATAAAAGGAGAATACGTAGGAAGGTGGTCCAAAGAGTCAAATGAAACACTAACGGCAGAATATAACAGCAAGAAGACACCAGTAGAATTCTGTATAATAGGTGAAATATGACAAAAAAGACCAACATTCTAACTGAAAGGGATAATTGTGTGGTTGGTGGAAGTAAATAAGAATTAAACGTCAAGAAAATATAATAAGAAAGATCAATGCATTCTACGCAATAAATATGTGGAAGTGACAGAGCTACTTAAAAACATACAAAGCAACGGACAAAAATAGGAAAATAAACTATCAATAAATGCCATGCGAAGCACTCTTTGAATTTTTGTAGAAGAGTGCCTTATTTGGAATGCTGTTCTGCAGACAAAGATGTTGAATAATGAGTTATGTAACATCGCATCGATTATATCCTTACAAGAAAGGAATGATTGAAAATTATCCATCAAGAAGAGTCATACGAGACACTCGCAGTCTTCTTGTGCAGTAGTGCCTCTTTTAAACGTCGCTATTGAGCCATGGTTGGTGTATATAGGACAGTGAACTTATACATTTGCGTTAGGATTGCTGGTAAATATATGGGCTCTTTTGCCACGTTACTGTACGTGACTGCTGTCAACACCTATAGCCTATAGCAAAGTCATCTCCGTACAGGTCATGAAGGCCCTTGGAGAGGTGGAAGGTAAAGGCTTCCACTATCCGTAACCTCGGTACTTGTTGGGGTAGAGTGGTTAGCTGAACGCCCGGCCGCCTTTGCCCCCAGGAATTAACCTGGTACTCATTTTTAGTGTAGGCTGGGTGAACCTTAGGGCCATGTGCACCTCCGGAAGCGGAAATTTCGTTTCTTAAATTTTACGACGCCTTTTCGGGCGAACCGAGCACGCCTTTACTGCCTCGTCCAGGCAGCCCCTCCTATAGCCTATAGCAGGGATGGCGAACCTGTGACACGCCAACAGGACTTCTGTGGCACAACATACAAACAAAATTTAATGTTTTTAACATTTATTAACCTAGCAACATAGGATATTCTAACACTACTCTTTAATAAAGAAGTCCGCCACAATTAATTCTATGGCCATATGTACTAGAGAGTTTGCTAGGTTAAAGCAAAAAAATATCTTATTCTTATAATTTACCTGTTTCTTAAGTGTAAATTTCAGTGATGTTTCCAAAATAAAATCATGAAACATTATATTGAGTGGATTAATAAGTAAAGCAATTCAATACCTAAAGGAAGTCACATGAAGGGGGTTTCGTGATGATTTTAAAGGAAAATAAGCGATAACACACTATACAGTAAAAAGTTATGAACAAGACCTTAATTGACACGCTACTCTGTAAAGGTTTGCCATCCCTGGCCTATAGCATATAATATTTATGTATATAAAAAAAGACTGGATATAATCCAGAACACTATGGAACATGGCAACACATGCCAACAATCTTTTTTCCAATGGGCTTTCGTCCGAAGGACCATGCTGCCAGCTCTGTCGAATCGTCAAAGGGAAGGTGGGACTCTAACAGTTCGCGCCATGAAGCCTATCACGGCGAGTTTCCCTACCGGGCGTTAGGTCACGGTTAAGGGACATGGTGATGATTGAGGATTTTAAGATTTTAAGATGTTTTACATGCACCTTACATATGAGTTTAAGGTCCAAGTACACTTCCCAAACTTAAGTTGTGGATTGCAGAGTTTACGGCCCTAAGTGAATTCTAGGCGTTGTAGGGATGAATTTTTCCTAGCAGACAGTATGACTGAAGATATCATCGGAGGTAAATTAAGCCCAGTTTCAAAAGTGCAGTTATTACATTAACTGGATGCATCATCGAGTCGTAAATGATTTATCCTGAAGCGCAGAGTAGATGTACATATGAATATGTCATCAGCATACTGTATGACCTTAACTGATATGCAAAAGTGATTTTGATACAAATCTCAGCCTAAGTCGTAAAGAAGAGGATTAAGTATAGCACCCTGCGGCAGGGCTGTAGTCACTATTCGAGGATCGAACAAACTATTAGCTTGTAGTGATGGGATATTCGATTCATTTTACTGAATCGATTCATTTGATTCCGTTCACGTTACCAAATCGATCCAATGATCCGATTCACGGAACGTTAGAATCACCGGTCATATTGTAACTGTGAAGTGTGCATTGAACTGTAGGTAATACCTATAGCTCAATGGTAGTGTGTACTGCTCAGACAGCAGCAGCAACATTCAATGCTTTCTGCTGCCATCTGGTGACCTTTCTATGAACTGCTTTCCTATGCGTCATCTAACTTTCAAATTCACATTTCTCCTGCAGTCTTCTTTTCACGTCAAGCTTTAATGTTACAAAGCATTTCGCCCACAGTGACAACCCTATTATATAGGTATATAGAATTAGATGAAAAATTTCTGTACACAAAATCATCAACGATCTGCATTTACAACTGTCGCCAAGGTGGAAGATTCCCTATCAATTGTTTGCCTAGACCTTTCTTAAATGATTTCAAAGAACATGGAAATTTCATTGTATTCGCGGTTAGGTACACAATACGAAACAAATAATATTAAAATTAAATGTATGAAAAAATAGGTACTTGTGCGCAGTACTATACATGCTTATTATATTCGAGTACAAAATGCATGTAGTTAATGATATTTATAAAATAATAATCTTTCTTTCCATCATTTTTAATCACTTTAACCACCAGATTTGTTTTTTCTCTGGGACGCAGGGAGAGATCCTACCTCTACTGCCCCAAGGGCAGTGTCCTGGAGCCTGAGACTTTGGGTCGGCATATACAACTGGGGAAGAGGACGGGTACCTCGGACAAGCGGCCTCACCTGCTATGCTGAACAGGGTCCTTGTGAAGGAATAGGAAGATTGTGAGGGATAGACCAGGAAGGGGGAAGAAAGCAGCCTTGGCCTTAAGTTAGGTACCACATCCGCATTTGACTGGAGAAGAAGTGGGAAACCACGAAAAACCGCTTCGAGGATGGCTCAGGAGGGAATCGAATCCCCTCTACTCAATTGACCTCCCGAGGCTGAGTGGACCCCGTTCCAGCCCTCATACCAATTTTCAAATTTCGTGGTAGAGACGGGAATCGAACCCGAGCCTACGGAGGGGGCAGCTAAACACATTAACCACTACACCACAGTGGTGGATATAATAATAATTGTTTCGGGGTTTCCCGTGGAACGCAGAGGTGAAAGAAGGTGCCGGATTGAATGGGTCTAACTACAATGTTAAGAAAATAATTTAAAACTAAAACTGAAGGTTATATTTTTGAAAAAACCCAACAAACTTAACAACTTTTCACTTAGTGAGATAACAATGACATTTCAGGTACAAAGTAGAAAAAAGTCTAAGATTTCAGAACTTTCTTGGGCTTCAAGCCCCTAGTTTTACAGTTTTTGAGCTCCTAGCTCAAATTTACAACAGAGTGCAAATTTACTCAAGGGCATAAATCCCTCAATACATGGAGCACTTGCTCCCAACTCACAATATCAAGCCTCCCAGAGGCACTTTTACAACACTTCAAAAGAGCAGATGTGCTCTCAGTTTTCCAAGCCTATACAAGGCAACATCAGAAAATTACAGTCACTTGCCTTCAAGGCACAACTTACAAATTTGAACCAGGGGTATCTAGTACCCAACCTATTGGGCCTTTGCGGAAAAGAACAGGTTAAGTAAAGGGCCCGAAACACAAATTGAATGGAGGCGTGTCCTTGCACTCCTAGATACGAACTCTTAGAACCTAAAGGGAACTAGGCCGATGAAACAGGGGCTATTCCCAAACTATGGAGGTGACTCGTAGAAGTATAAATTAAGACATTACGAAGAGGAATAAAACCAGTTACAAAACGTAGTCACCTCAAATCAATATGAAGGGGAGCTCGAGAGGGTACATCACCCTCTATCCCCGATTTACAGTTAAAGATTTTATGAAGTTATTACATAAGCCGGCAGAAGTTACATTTTGAGGAAAACTAGGTTACATAGTGAATGCTTCGGATCTTTCCCTCAGGTTAAACTGCGGAGCAAGCAAGAAATAAAGATATTATGTGGCCATTACCTTGTCGTTGCATTGCTGCCTGATGAAAGAGGTACTACCCACCTCCAGCTTGACACACACACTAGGTTAGATGACGATCAATTGGCCAAGAGACCATTCAAGATTAAACTAGCCATACCCTCTCAATCTTATTGGTTGATTCAAAAGTTTAAATGTTAATGTTACGGAGTTATCCGTGGTAGTTAGAGGTGAAAGAAGGTGCTGGCAGGAATAGGTCCCAAATACAAAATTAAAGTTAATTTAAAACTTTAACAAAGGTTCTTTTAAAATCAACAAATAACAACAAAAGAGTAACAGGTACCAAGTAGCAGGAAAACAAGTTAAGAAATTACAATTCGTTACAAGATTTGGGCTTCGAGCCCCAAGATTAATTTCTGAGCTCTCAGCTCACCACCACAATTGCTAAAGGGCAGAAAACCCCTAAGTACGAGGAGCACTTGCTCCTAATTACAATGTTAAGAAAAAGAGCAGACCCGCTCTCAATATTACAAGCCTATCAAAGGCTACAACAAACTTCATTTCTATCTGCCCTTAAGGCGCACAAGGAAACAGGGGTAATTAATATCCAATCTACTGGGCCTTCGCAGGAAGGGAAAACAGAACGGGTTAAGTAAATAGCCCAAAGAACAGAAGAGTTTGGAGGCGTGAACTTGCACTCCTAAATACACTTTTAAAACCTAAGTGGCTCTAGGCCGAAAATACAGGGGCTAATCCCAAGCTAGGGAGGTGACACGTATGAGAAAACCTTACTACATTAATGAAGAGAAGAACGGTTATGAAAACGTAGTCACCTCCTTTTCAAAAATGAAGGGGAGTTCGAGAGGGTGAAGCACACTCTATCCCCGCTTTACAGTAATGATAGATTTATAATTTATAGATTTTACATAGATAGAAAAGAATTTACATTTTTAAAAGGTAGGTTACAAACTAAAGGTTTCGAACCCTCCCCGAGAGTTAAACTGCTGAGCTAGCAAGAAATGAAGATGTTAACAGGCCATTACCTTGTAGATGAACAGCTGCTTGAAGAAAGAGGCGCATCCCGCCGCCTGCTACATATTCACACACTAAGAAAGATGTTACAGAAGTGCCCCGAGACAAGAAAATCAGCAGTTTATATACCCTCGTGGAACATTCGAGACCTTTCAGGAATGAGTAGACACACCCTTTCGCTTTTATTGGATAACGGAAAAACTAATACACAAGACAAAGAAGAAACACCTTATTGGTGGAAAATAAATTACATAAATTCCCGATTGGTTACATTCAAAACAGGCGGAAAGGAAGGGTTTATATTGCCAACCCACAAACCACAGAACAAAATTTAGTAAAAACAAACGTTAGGAATACAGTACTTCTTCCGGAGAATACATTCTTTTACACCAGAGGGCGTTATCATGGTTTTTGATAGAGACATCTGTTAGAGAATGTCCCAACTTCTTGATACGGAACAAACAAACACAAATCGAATGAGACACAGTTCAGAACACTTCAAAATTACAAAATTTACATGGGTTACATCTTCCGAGAAACCGTCGAGTTAATTCACTTTGTTAAAGTTCAGGCTTTCTCTTGTAGAGGAGTTTCAACTGGCGCAATATTTGAATTAGCGGCGTGGAGGTGTACCGCCAGGTACAGTAAAGTAGAAAATTAATCACAGAAATTATTGATTGTTTGGATATAAAACTGGCGGAAAGAAAAGGTAAATATGGCCACCCCAAAAATAAATGAACATGAATTAGTAAAGAAAAAACCTTATGAATCCAAAACTTCTTAAAATCAAAAGTTCTTTCACTTTCCACCAGGGTGCATGATCATAGTTTTTCAGCAGTGACATCTAGGGAAGAATGTCCGACTTCCTGCTGAAGGGCAAGCAAAACAAGTAGAAATTCACACAGTACAGGAAACTTCACTGTACCGGGCGGTACACATCCACGCCGCGAATTCAAATATTGCGCCAGTTGAAACCTCTCTACAGGAGAAACTCTGAACTTTAAAATCTGTATTAAATCAAAGGTTTCTCGGAAGATGTCTCTACTGTAAATTTTGAAGTGTTCTGAACTATGCCTATTTCGATTTGTATTTGTTTGCTCTGTAGCAAGAAGTGTGGACATTCTCTTCTAGATGGCACTACTTGAGAACTATAATTGTGCACCCTAGTGCGAAGTGAAGGAACTGTTTTTTTGAAGAAATTTGGTATTCATAAGTGTGTTCTTTGTCAAATTTCTTTCATTCATTTTTTGGGTTGGCAGTATAACCCTTCTCTTTCCGCTAGTTTTGAATTTAAGCAATCAGTAATTTCTGTAAGTAATTTTCCTCCAATCATAGCTTTTTCTTCCTCAGGTTTCCATGTGTAATTCCTAGTTGAAGGGGTGTGTCTTTTCATTCTTGAGGGTCTCGAATTTTCCACGAGGGTATAAAAACTGCTGATTTTCTTGTCTCCGGGCCACTTCAGTAACATCTTTCGCAGTGTGTGAATATATATAGCAAGGGGACGGGAAGCGCCTCTTTCTCCAAGCAGCAGTTCATCTACGAGGTAACGGCCTGTTAACATCTTCATTTCTTGCTAGCTCAGCAGTTTAACTCTCGGGGAGGGTTCGAAACCTTTTGTATGTAAACTTATTTGCCGACTAGTCACCTCCCTAGTATGGGATTTGCCCCTGTATAACTGGCTGAGTGCCACCCAGGTTTTAAGAAGTTTCATGAAGGAGTGCAAGCTACGCCTCCAGTCAATTTGGTTTTTTGGGCCATTTAATTAACCCAGTGTTTGTTTTCTTCATGTGAAGGCCCTGTAGGTTGGGTACAAGATACCCCCGTTTCACTGTATGTGTTCCTTAAGGGCAGTTAGGAATGAAGGTTGTTGTAGCCTTTGATAGGCTTGTAAAATTGAGAGCGGGTCTGCTCTTTTCCTCTTAACCTGATAATTAGGAACAAGTGCTCCTCGTACTTAGGGGTTTTCTGCCCTTCACCTATGGTGGTTGTGAGCTGAGAGCTCAGGAATTAAACTTGGGGCTCTGTAAATTCTTAAATTGTTGATCTGCAACTTGGTACCTGTTACATCTTTGTTATTTGTTGTCATTTGTTGATTTTGGAAAAGAAAATATAACCTTTGTTAAAGTTTTAAATTAACTATAATTCGGTAGTTGAGACCTATTCCCGCCCGCACCTTCTTTCACCTCGAACTACCACGGATAACTCCGTAACAAGTGGTAGAAGAGCATGGTTGAATGGGTTTCAATTTAGCTCCTTTTGATTGCTAAACATTGTTTTCGTTTCGAACTCCAACGATTTTCTCAGTTGCTGGATTTTTTTATTTTTTCTAAAAATTTTCTGTCATCATGTCCGGCTCTCGCGACGCCCTCCACCCCGGCGATTTGCGCAAGGAGGAATTGATCTATGAATTAACGATTAGGAATGTTCAATCTGGAGGCACGGTTGCGATAGACACCAATAAGTTAAAGGATTCCCTTGATTTGCTTATTACCATGCCGACTTTGGGAGAAAAAGAGATCGATGACCATCTCTCCACGATCACAGATAATGCTACTGAGGTAGCATCTGTAGTTAGTTTTTTCGAAGTAAGTGATCCATCTCCTAATCAACTCAAAAGAGTACAGGCCGGATTGTACTACTTTGATAATAGGGTATGTGATCTATTGTCCTTGAAGTTAAATGACCTTCAGGGTGAGGGAAACCTGTCAAAAATGTCTAGTAAAGTTAGCCAGTTGTTATCTGGACCTGCTATTCCAAAAACCTACCAACCTATGGTAGTAAATATCGTAAGTGAGGAGGATTCCTCTAAAGAGGAAGGAGGTAGTACTACGGAGGCTACACAACGAACATCTGCCCTATTAGCAACTGTGTCCGATCGTTGCACGTCCATTCCACCCTTCGTGTTAAATAATGCTCCTTCTGAATCTGCTTCTCCGCCGCTTAGGCCCCTTCCTACTACGTCCCCGGGTTTCAGAAGTTTGCCCCATCCTTTAGCAATGTTGCTCAGAGGTATTTCTAAGCTTTCTGTTAACTCTACCAGTGACGTAATTTCATTCTTAAGGTTTTTAGTTGAGTTTCAGGATCATGCCCTGGTTTTTTCTCTTTCTCCGTGTCAAATTTTGCAGATCATTTATCCCTATGCAATTGGTGTTCTCTCAGACAAGATAGTTAGGGCAATTGATGAACAGTCATCCATAGAAGACTTCCACGCCCATCTGTTAGCTAATTTTATTCCAGCTCGATCTAGGTCATCTCTAATTCAAAAGTACTATTATAGAATGTAGCGACTTGATGAAAACCTGGCAGACTTCATACAAGACATAAAATTCTATACTAGGTTATTTGCTCTTCATTTTCCCGAAGATCAAATCGTTCAAGCCATTGTGGAAGGAATTTCACCACCTTACAGATCATACTTGTGTTTAGCATCGCGTCCGCAAACTTTTGCCGAGCTAGAGGCTATGGCCGAAGGAGTTAGATACGCCGATACCTTGCGTGTCGCGAATGAACCCCCTCCATCCTCTGGTAGTTTTCGGCCTCCACCTCGCCGACCCGTCACACGCCGTAAATGTTACGCTTGTGGGTCGCCTGACCATTTTCGCAATAAATGTTCATTGATCAAATCTAGTAGGACAAATAATGGAGCAGGTTCATTCCAAGGCTGCTTTCAACGCGGCGCGTTTTCACATATTGCCAAGAATTGCCCTAATGCTAGCAGGACCCCCTCCTGCTCAACTTCTGGTGCAACTTCCACCAAGGCCAATAATAATAAGTGACTAGTCGCTTCGGCTGAGTCGGCGAACCCATCTTCCCGAGGCTCAGACCTAAGTAAACATATCGAAATTTCAGGGAAAACTCAGTCTTCAAATGTACCTTTTGAAGGTCCTAAAGAATATCTTAGGATTGCGGCGGATACCCTCGCACCGGTTCCATTTCTCAAAATTGAATTGAATAATGAGCCCGTAACTGCTCTTTTAGATTCAGGCAGTGTTTGTTCAATTATTTCGCCTGAGTGGTATTCCAAATTGAAATCTATTTGTAAACTTCCTGATCTTTGCTCGTCTTCGGTTCAATATGTTTCGGCTAATTCTTTTCCATTAGAAATTTTAGGTTCTTTAAAGGCCAAAATTCGTATTTCTAAATTTACTGGGAAGGTTAAATAAACTATTGGTGGCAAAGCACTTGTCTTACCCCATTATATTGGGAGCAGGCTCCATCTCCTATACTTGTCTAGTGCTCGATCTTCAGAGCAATTCATGCACTTTCAAATTTGACAGTAATTCCAAAATCCCTTTAATAAATGTAGTTCTGTGTCATGTGCATCTATTTCGCCTACCCAGGATGAGATGTTGTTAGATCTTAGACATCCACCTGAGGAGCAGGCTGATAGTATTCGTAAGCTGTGTCAGTCGTTTCTAGAGGTTTTCTCGGATACTCTTTGTGTTACTGACCTTATTGAATACAAGATTGAGGTTACGGATTCCATCCCCGTCAGATTTCCACCTCATAGACTATCTCCGCCTAAGATGAAGGCTCTGAAGGAGATCATTGATCAGATGTTGAAGGATGGCTTTATTCGGCCCTCTAAGTCGGCGTATTCATCGCCTATTTTCCTTGTTCCGAGACCGCAAGGTGGCTTCAGGCCCGTGATTGATTATATGGCTCTCAATCGGAAGGTAGTGTTACAATCTGTGCCCCTTCCCAACCTTCACTCTTGTTTTCCATGGTTTCCTAAAGCTAAGTTCTTCACCATCTTAGACCTCAATCAGGCTTATAACCAGATTCCGCTAGCAGAGGATTCCAAACACCTGACAGCTTTTGCCACAGATTGGATCTTGTACGAATACAACCGCGTGCCTTTTGGGCTCCCCACGGGAGCAGCTGTACTCACTAGACTGCTAGACAGAGTCTTCTCCGACATCAAGTTTGAGTACTTGTACCACTATCTTGATGATGTCATCGTATTTTCGGAGACCTTCGAAGAACACCCAGATCACCTGAGAGAAGTTCTCAATCGCCTTCGTAAGGCTGGGTTAACGGTGAAGTTGTCCAAGGTCGCCTTTGCTAAGCCTTCCATGTCATTCCTAAGGCATATTGTGTCGCCCGATGGTGTTGCAGTCGATCACTCTAGAACACAGGCCATCCGTGATTTCAAGCCTCCCAATGACATCAAAGGTATTGCTAGGTTCATTGGTATGGTGAATTTCTTCAGGAAATTTATTCCAAATTTCGCCAATAGAGCGGCGCCCTTGAACTTACTACGTAGGAAAGGCGTCAAATTTGAGTGAGGAACTTCTCAACAAGCCGCTTTTGAAGATCTCAAATCAGCTCTGTGTAACGCCCCTTTTCTGGCTATGCCGGATTTCTCGAAGAAATTCATCGTCCAAACCGACGCGTCGTCGGCGGCAGTGGCTGCGGTCCTTCTTCAAGAGACCGAACTAGGGAGGCGACCCATCGCCTATGCATCTAGGACTCTTTCGGCTCAAGAAGCCAAGTATTCCATCTATGAACTTGAGGGTTTGGCTGTCTTGTTTGCACTAGAAAAGTTCCGCCTTTATCTGGAACATGTCAAGTTCGACTTGGAGACTGATAACCAAGCCTTAAGCTGGGCCATCCGAATTTCTGCCTTCCAAATTGACGTTGGGCATATCAGAGGTACTGAAAATGTTGTGGCAGACGGACTCAGCCGTATGTTTTCCAATGATGTAGAAACCCACGAACTGGTCGATTGTTCTTCACCTCCCGAGTCCATACGACCTGAGGTTAATGCCATTTTAACTGATGCTCCCATGTTGTTTATGGATCTTGAGAAATATCAACGTGAAGATCCGACGCTGGCCCCTATCATGGAAATCCTTTCTTCTGGGGAACATGTTGTCCCTTATGTACTGAGGAATGGTGTTTTATTTTGCCCGTCGAGGCATGATAAGAAGATGAAGGTGGTGGTTCCAGCCGTTCTTGTGCCCATGATCTTCAATTACTATCATGAAACGCCTTTAGGGAGGCATTTAGGTATCTTCAAAACCCGTGAAAGATCCGGGAGATGTTTATTTGGAAAGGTATGAACGGTGAAATTCGTAAACTAGTTAAAGCTTCTAAATCTTGCTTGCTTAGTAAACCCACCATGTCCACCAAGATAGGCCTATTGTCTTCTCATCAAGCATCGCGCCCAATGGAACGTCTGTATATCGACTACGTCGGACCCTTTCCCCAGTCATCAAGATAGGCCTATTGTCTAATCATCAAACATCGCGCCCAATGGAACGTCTGTATATCGACTACGTCGGACCCTTTCCCCAGTCAAAGGGGAATGCCATCAAGTTCATGCTTGTGTGTGTAGATGCCTTCACAAGATTCTCATGGTTATTTCCGACTAAGCTGGCTATCGCTCAGTCCACCATTTCCTGTTTAAATTCTATCTTTGCTTCTTTTGGTCATTGTCAATATATCGTGTCCGACAACGCTAAAGCTTTCACTTCGAATCTTTTCCGTAAATTTTGTTTTGATCTATCTACCTCTCATGTAACAACTTCTGCTTACTATCCTCAACCATGTCTGGCTAAACGGGTCAATCGTAATCTGAGGTCGGCGCTGATTGCATATCATCATGAAGATCATTCTAGGTGGGACACGTCCCTGCATTGGTTAGCTTTTGCTTTGAATTCGGCGGTTCATGAATCTCATAAGTTTACTCCAGCTTCTTTGATGTTGAAGTTTGTTCCCAACACGCCGCTCTCTAAACTTTGGTCTCTTAGTGATATTCTACCCGAGACAATAGATCCTGATAGCATTAAAGATCTTTGGGAGAAGGCTAAGGCCAACCTTAAAGTGTCTCATGAAAACGTTAGGGAAAGATATGATCGTGGAAGGAGACCCACCCATTTGAAGGTAGGCGACCAGGTTATGGTCAAGAATTTTCTTCCCGCGGGCAAGCTTGCCCCCAGATTTCATGGGCCGTGCGTCATTTTAGATTTCCTTACCCCGGTGACGTTCTTACTA
The DNA here is from genome assembly GCF_040414725.1 of Anabrus simplex. Classification (NCBI taxonomy): domain Eukaryota; kingdom Metazoa; phylum Arthropoda; class Insecta; order Orthoptera; family Tettigoniidae; genus Anabrus; species Anabrus simplex. Next base: position 169,162,134 of record NC_090269.1, on the reverse strand, counting down.
AGCAATCCAGCCACCGAGAGGATATTTAGGGTTCAGCTGTCGCAGGTGAAATCTGTGTAATTTCCGTGCTAACTTGGTCCATATAATATTGTAAGAATCCTGAAGGTTATATTTTAAAGTTCATTTTAAGGCTTTCTGCCCCTTGTTGTTTTACATTTGGTTGAATCTGCCTTGTATAAGTTGTGTGAAACCTTCCCTCAGGTTACTCTGCTGTCCTCTCCGCAAGGCCATTATCAAGGTCCCGTCTCCTGCTAAATCACACCAGTGGCTAATTAAAATGAAATAAAAACTTCCACGCCGCTGGCCCCTCAGCCTCACCACAAAGACTGTACCCTAAAATCATTATGGTCCAGCAAAATTCTGCCGTCGAGATTTTAATGTTTCAGTTCCCCCCAGCCGTGCGCCGCCGTACCGCCACTGTGGTGGAGTACGGGCCCGCTCTACTCCAGTGAGGTCAACCAATGTATGGCGAGTCGGAGTCCTCCTTCCGGCCAAGGCTGATGTGCGGCGCACCACCTGCTAACTGCCTGCGGACTGTAAACAATTGTCGCGTGTGCGACGTGCTTCACCACCACTACCCCTCTCACAGTAGCGGGAGAGGAGTATCTCAGGGTACTTGAGGGGTCCGAGAGGCCTCCTCTGAACACAAGCAGCAGCGACTGGTCTGGCCGTCAAACTTAATCAACAACTAATGAACTTATTCAGCTACATGGACATTCCATATCCACAATTACGGCGTTTTTGGATTCAACATCAACATCTGGTGGACTTAGAGAAAAATGTCTTCTTCCAAGAATTAAAGTTTTCCTTTGGAATTCAATTACTACAACCATAGAGACCTTTTCATTAAAATCTACTACAAAAGTTTAAAAACTGGACTTAGTCTAGTTGCACCCACCAATATCAAACCTCTTAAGAGATCTCTGACTACTTAAAAATTGGCATTTTCTCTGCAAAATTTTTCCTCATCCAATCTGCAAAAAAACTTAGACTTTTTTAAAACAAATTTCATGTTTTCTCCTGTTTCACCCCTTGGAAGAACTTTTATTTGGGGGGGAGGTCTGTACCGGGTGGTACACCTCAACGCCGCGAATTCAAATATTGCGCCAGTTGAAACCTCTCTACAGGAGAAACTCTGAACTTTAAAAATCTGTATTAAATCAAAGGTTTCTCGGAAGATGTTTCTACTGTAAATTTTGAAGTGTTCTGAACTATGTCTATTTCGATTTGTATTTGTTTGCTCTGTAGCAAGAAGTGTGAACATTCTCTTCTAGATGGCCCTACTTAAGAACTACAGTAGTATAATTGGACAGTTCCGCCGCCTCCTCCCGCGGGAAATTTGAATTCTGGCGGGAAATTTGAATTTTGGCGGGAAATTTGAATTTTGGCGGGAGATTTGAATTTTGGCGGGAGATTTGAATTTGTAAACAAAGCCACGTGCTTTTTGACAGCTGTCATCGACAACAACGCATCGCTATCCTCACTGCTGCCATCTTGACGGGCCTAAACCTCAGTAGTGCCAACTTAACCTAACTAGGGCGAGGTAAACAAAGCCACGTGTTTTTTGACAGCCACGTACTTTTTGACAGACAACAACGCATCGCTAACCTCAGTACTGCCATCTTGACGGGCCTAAACCTCAGTAGTACCAACTTAACCTAACTAGCGCGTGGTAAACAAAGCCATGTGTTTTTGACAGCCACGTGCTTTTTGACAGACAACAACACATCGCTAACCTCAGCACTGCCATCTTGACGGGCCTAAACCTCAGTAGTACCAACTTAACCTAACTAGCGCGGGGTAAACAAACCTACGTGCTTTTTTGACAGCTGACATCCGCCATCTTGCATCGCAAACCTCAGTGCTGCACTCTTTAGCTTGAAATGTAGTGGCGGCAAATTCCACGTGCTCTAGTTTGGAAACAAAGCCACGTGCAGCTGTAAACCACCATCTTTAATCTAGAGAGCACCGTGCTGCCCTCTTTTGCTACTTACCTTTGAAATGTGGTACGTCACAGCTGTCATCCGCCATCTTGCATCGCAAACCTCAGTGCTGCACTCTTTAGCTAGGTACCTTTGAAATGTAGTGGCGGCAATTTGAAAAATTCTTTATGCTCCTGTTTGGAAACAAAGCCACGTGCAGCTATCATCCGCCATCTTTAATCTAGAGAGCACCGTGCTGCCCTCTATGTGGTGGTGGTAAATTCTACGTGCTCTTGTTCGGAAACAAACCCATGTGCTTTTCTGACAGCTGTCAACCGCCAGAGAGCACAGTGCTGCCCTCTTTGTGCCGGTGACAAATTCCACGTGCTTTTTGACAGCTGTCATCCGCCATCTTGCATCACAAACCTCAGGGCTGTACTCTTTAGCTAGATACCTTTGAAATATGGTGGCGGCAAATTCCACGTGCTCTTGTTTAGTAAACAAAGCCACGTGCTTTTTTGACAGCTGTCGTCCGCCATCTTTAATCAATAGAGCACTGTCCTGCGGGTAATTTCGTCAGCTGTCATCCGCCATCTTTAATCCACAGAGCACCGTGCTGCTCTCTGTAGTAGCGGGTAATTTGAAAAGTTCTGTTAGCTGTCATCCGCCATCTTTAATCAAGAGAGCACCGTGTTGCCATCTTTAGCTAGATACCTTTGAACTGTGGTGGCGGCAAATTCCACGTGCTCTTGTTTAGTAAACAAACTCACGCGCTTTTTGTCAGCTGTCATCCGCCATCTTACATCGTAAACCTCAGTGCTACACTCTTTAGTTGAATAATTGTGGCGGATAATTTAAAAAGAAAAATTCTACAGCAGCAATCTCTCGACGCTAATTGCACAAGATGGTGGCAATACATGACTCCTTAAAGGTGCTTATGCGAGATGATCGCTATACATAGTTTCTTATGAGACTCCCTTGGGATGCTTGCGCAAGATGACGGTTACACAAGGCTCCTTATGAGACACCCTAAGGATGCTTGCGCAAGATGGTGGTTGCTCTTATGAGGCGGCGAAAGGATCCTTGCACAAGATGGCTAGAGACGACCCCCCACCCCTAAGGGTGCTTGCGCAAGATGGCGGACGCAAGATGGCGGTTATACATAGCTCCTTATGAGACAGCCAGTACTCGATACAACATGTGATCAGAACATTGATTGATGTGTTAGAACACAAAATAAGTGATCAAGACTAGAATCGAACACTGTACTCGATGTCGTTAACTTCAACATGTGATTAAAACATTGTTTGGTGTGTTCAGAACACTACATAAGTAGAATCGAACGCTGTACAACATGTTAGGGGATACCTTTGTTCTAAGAAGATCAGATTGAAACATAACAAGACTAGAATTGAGCACTGCACTCGATGTCGTTAACCTTAACATGTGAACAGAACATTGATTAATGTGTTCGGATCACTAAACAAGTAGAACCGAACACTGTACAACATGTTAGGGGATACCTTTGTTCTAAGAAAATTAGAATGAAACATAACAAGACTAGAATCGAACACTGCACTCGATGTCGTTAACCTTAACATGTGATCCGATACAACATGTTAGGGGATACCTTTGTTCTAAGAAAATTAGATTGAAGCATAGCAAGACTAGAATCGAACACTGTAAGAACATTGTTTGATGTGTACAGAGCAAAAGTACAACTTCAATGATTTACCTAGTGTAAAACACACACTGTGCACATATCGCATAGCCATCTCGCCTATCACTTGCCTAGTATGAAAATCAAAAACACACTGTGCACATATCGCATAGCTAACTCGGCAACACTTCAAATGATTAGCTTAGTACGAAAATAAAAAAATCTATACCGCGTAGCTAACTCGTTCATCGCACTGCTAAGACGCTTAGTAATTGCAAATACACTGATATATGTCATACGAAAATCAAGAAAGCACACTGCGTAGCCAACTCGCTCGGGTCACTCGCTTAGTAATTGCAACACGACTAGAACACTGATACACACACGGATAAGAATGTTGCGAGATTCTACATACTTACATGTTAAAAAAATATTGGTGGTGAAAGATCATAAATTATATGTACACATGTTGTCTCCTCCAAGTTGTAAGACGAAATAGACGCAGTACTGCGAGTTTCCGCTATAGCTGGCGAACGGAAGTAGCATGATATCTCAGCAAAAAAAAAAAAAAAAAAAAACAAAAAAAAAAAAAAAATACGCGTGAGCTTGCATACATGCAAGTCAGACACAATGATGGATACCGCGATTCAAATCCTGGCAACTTATGCCGTCAGGAAGGGCATCGGACTGTAAAACAATAGTTCATGATACAGCGATTTAAAATCTAAGAAGAGCATCTAGCTGTAAATCCCCGATTCTCGTGTTAGAAGTTGTAAAACAGATACTTAATCCGAGTTCTTTGACGTCAGGAAGGGCAACCGGTCGAAAACAATAGTGTATGATGTAAGAGGCTAGATACTGCCAGTTTTACGTCAGGAAGGGCAACTAGTCTTAAAACAAATTCTTGCGATTTAAAATCTTGGTTTTGCGTCAGGAAGGGCATCCGGCTGTAAAACAATAGTTCGTGATACAGCGATTTAAAATCGAAGAAGAGCAACTAGCTGTAAATCCCCGACTCTCGTGTTAGAAGTTGTAAAACAGATTCTTAATCCGAGTTCTTTGACGTCAGGAAGGGCAACCGGTCGAAAACAATAGTGTATGATGTAAGAGTCTAGATACTGCTAGTTTTGCGTCAGGAAGGGCAACTAGTCTTAAAACAAATTCTTCTGATTTAAGTCTTAGTTTTGCGTCAGGAAGGGCATCCGGCTGTAAAACAATAGTTCGTGATACAGTGGTTTAAAATCTAAGAAGAGCATCTAGCTGTAAAACCCCGATTCTCGTGTTAGAAGTTGTAAAACAGATTCTTAATCCTAGTTCTTTGACGTCAGGAAGGGCAACCGCTCGAAAAGAATAGTGTATGATGTAAGAGGTTAGATACTGCTAGTTTTGCGTCAGGAAGGACAACTAGTCTTAAAACAAATTCTTGCGATTTAAAATCTTAGTTTTGCGTCAGGAAGGGCATCCGGCTGTAAAACAATAGTTCACGATACAGCGATTTAAAATGTAAGAAGTGCATCTAGCTGTAAAACACCGATTCTCGTGTTAGAAGTTGTGAAAGAGATTCTTAATCCGAGTTCTTTGACGTCAGGGAGGGCAACCGGTCGAAAGCAATAGTGTATGATGTAAGAGGCTAGATACTGCCAGTTTTGCGTCAGGAAGGGCAACTAATCTTAAAACAAATTCTTGCGATTTAAAATCTTAGTTTTGCGTCAGGAAGGGCATCCAGCTGTAAAACAATAGTTCACGATACAGCGATTTAAAATCTAAGAAGAGCATCTAGCTGTAAATCCCCGATTCTCGTGTTAGAAGTTGTAAAACAGATTCTTAATCCTAGTTCTTTGACGTCAGGAAGGGCAACCGGTCGAAAACAATAGTGTATGATGTAAGAGGCTAGATACTGCCAGTTTTGCGTCAGGAAGGGCAACTAGTCTTAAAACAAATTCTTGCGATTTAAAATCTTAGTTTTGCGTCAGGAAGGGCATCCGGCTGTAAAACAATATTTCGCGATACAGCGATTTAAAATCTAAGAAGAGCAACTAGCTGTAAATCCCCGATTCTCGTGTTAGAAGTTGTAAAACAGATTGTTAATCCGAGTTCTTTGACGTCAGGAAGGGCAACCGGTCGAAAACAATAGTGTATGATATAAGAGGCTAGACACTGCCAGTTTTGCGTCAGGAAGGGCAACTAGTCTTAAAACAAATTCTTGCGATTTAAAATCTTAGTTTTGCGTCAGGAAGGGCATCCGGTTGCAAAACAATAGTTCGTGATACAGTGATTTAAAATCTAAGAAGAGCATCTAGCTGTAAAACCCCGATTCTCGTGTTAGAAGTTCTAAAAGAGATTCTTAATCCTAGTTCTTTGACGTCAGGAAGGGCAACCGCTCGAAAACAATAGTGTATGATGTAAGAGGCTAGATACTGCCAGTTTTGCGTCAGGAAGGGCAACTAGTCTTAAAACAAATTCTTCTGATTGAAAATCTTAGTTTTGCGTCAGGAAGGGCATCCGGCTGTAAAACAATAGTTCGCGATACAGCGATTTAAAATCTAAGAAGAGCATCTAGCTGTAAATCCCCGATTCTCGTGTTAGAAGTTGTAAAACAGATTCTCAATCCTAGTTCTTTGACGTCAGGAAGGGCAACCGGTCGAAAACAATAGTGTATGATGTAAGAGGCTAGATACTGAAAGTTTTGCGTCAGGAAGGGCAACTAGTCTTAAAACAAATTCTTCTGATTAAAAATCTTAGTTTTGCGTCAGGAAGGGCATCCGGCTGTAAAACAATAGTTCGTGATACAGCGATTTAAAATCTATGAAGAGCAACTAGCTGTAAATCCCCGATTCTCATGTTAGAAGTTGTAAAACAGATTCTTAATCCGAGTTCTTTGACGTCAGGAAGGGCAACCGGTCGAAAACAATAGTGTATGATGTAAGAGGCTAGATACTGCCAGCTTTGCGTCAGGAAGGGCAACTAGTCTTAAAACAAATTCTTGCGATTTAAAATCTTAGTTTTGCGTCAGGAAGGGCATCCGGCTGTAGAACAATTGTTCGTGATACAGTGATTTAAAATCTAAGAAAAGCATCAAGCTGTAAAACCCCGATTCTCGTGTTAGAAGTTGTAAAACGGATTCGTAATCCTAGTTCTTTGACGTCAGGAAGGGCAACCGGTCGAAAACAATAGTGTATGATGTAAGAGGTTAGATACTGCTAGTTTTGCGTCAGGAAGGGCAACTAGTCTTAAAACAAATTCTTGCGATTTAAAATCTTAGTTTTGCGTCAGGAAGGGCATCCGGCTGTAAAACAATAGTTCGTGTTACAGCGATTTAAAATCTAAGAAGAGCATCTAGCTGTAAATCCCCGATTCTCGTGTTAGAAAGAGCAACTTGCTGTAAAACATTCTTAATCCTAGTTCTTTGACGTCAGGAAGGGCAACCGGTCGAAAACAATAGTGTATAATGTAAGAGGCTAGATACTACTAGTTTTGCGTCAGGAAGGGCAACTAGTCTTAAAACAAATTCTTGCGATTAAAAAATCTTAGTTTTGCGTCAGGAATAGCATCCGGCTGTAAAACAATAGTTCGTGATACAGCGATTTAAAATCTAAGAACTGCATCTAGCTGTAAAACCCGTGTTGAGGGTGATTCATTTGTCGGATGGGGGTGATCCTACTGTTGCATATTACATTCTCAGGTAGTTTCGAGGGCGTGCAAAGAGCCAGCATTAAGTAAGGACTGTTGATGGGGACGTTAAACCTTGTGCAGACTCCTTCGAAAATGATTGTGAGTACAAGATCTTGATAGTGATTCATCTGTCGGATGGAGGTGATAAGCTGTGTGCAGGCTGAGGGCGTGCAAAAAGCCAGCATTAAGTAAGGGCTGTTGACGGGGGTGTTAAACCTTGTGCAGGCTTCCCCGATACTGATTGTGAGTACAAGAGTGTTGAGGGTGATTCATTTGTCGGATGGAGGCGGTAAGCTGTGTGCAGGCTTCTTCGGTAGGAGCCGGCACCGGGTTTAACCCTCTCTCTACTATTGTATATTACATTCTTAGTCAGTTTCGAGGGCGTGCAAAAGGCCAGCATTAAGTAAGGGCTGTTGATGGAGGGGTGTTAAACCTTGTACAGGCTCCTTCAACAGGAGAAGCCTACATGCCGGCGCCGTGCAGGCTCTTTCGATTGGAGTAGGCTATATGCTGGCACTGTGTTTTAACCTCTCCGTACAATCATGATATTTTATGTTAGGAACTTACATGGGCTAAATGCTACACATTCCGTGGCAGAGCCGGGAATCGAACTCGGGCCTCCGGGGGTAGCAGCTAATCACACTAACTACTACACCACAGAGGAGGACTATTTCAGTTTTACAGAACAGAATATTTTACAACCTTAATACGCTTATAATCTAGCAATAAGACGTTGTATGATTTACAAGTTGCTTATCAGCACACCGTGTCTTCGTTCAAGGTTAGTGCTGCCGGAAGCCGAGTGTACAATTTCAGCGAACATATACATTCCGCACCTCGCTTCAGACTGCGCCGATACAACTTCAAAGATAGTGTTCTATGTAGTAGAACAGAAAATGTAACCCATAACCCGTTCCTAAAGCTTAAAACAGTAAATGTTTGAAGCTCCCGTTTTTACAGCTAGATGTGGTTCCTAACGTAGCAAGGCCGGGATTAAAAATATATTTTTAAGCCAAGTGCCTCCTCCTGACGCAGGAGTTTAAATAGCAAGAATTTGTTTACGACCGGTTGCCCTTCCTGACGCGAGATTTTAAATCACAAGAATCCGTTTTACAACAGGATGCCCTTCTAGGATTTTAAAAAGCAGTATCTAGCCTCTTACATCATACACTATTGTTTTCGACCGGTTGCCCTTCCTGACGTCAAAGAACTAGGATTAAGAATCTGTTTTACAACTTCTAACACGAGAATCGGGGATTTACAGCTAGATGCTCTTCTTAGATTTTAAATCACTGTATCGTGAACTATTGTTTTTACAGCTGGATGCCCTTCCTGACGCAAAACTAAGATTTTAAATCGCAAGAATTTGTTTTAAGATTAGTTGCCCTTCCTGACGCAAAACTGGCAGTATCTAGCCTCTTACATCATACACTATTGTTTTCGACCGGTTGCCCTTCCTGACGTCAAAGAACTCGGATTAAGAATCTCTTTTACAACTTCTAACACGAGAATCGGGGTTTTACAGCTAGATGCTCTTCTTAGATTTTAAATCACTGTATCACGAACTATTGTTTTACAGCCGGATGCCCTTCCTGACGCAAAACTAAGATTTTAAATCGCAAGAATTTGTTTTAAGACTAGTTACCCTTCCTGAGGCAAAACTGGCAGTATCTAGCCTCTTACATCATACACTATTGTTTTCGACCGGTTGCCCTTCCTGACGTCAAAGAACTAGGATTAAGAATCTGTTTTACAACTTCTAACACGAGAATCGGGGTTTTACAGCTAGATACTCTTCTTAGATTTTAAATCACTGTATCACGAACTATTGTTTTACAGCCGGATGCCCTTCCTGACGCAAAACTAAGATTTTAAATCGCAAGAATTTGTTTTAAGACTAGTTACCCTTCCTGACGCAAAACTGGCAGTATCTAGCCTCTTACATCATACACTATTGTTTTCGACCGGTTGCCCTTCCTGACGTCAAAGAACTGGGATTAAGAATCTGTTTTACAACTTCTAACACGAGAATCTAGGATTTACAGCTAGATACTCTTCTTAGATTTTAAATCACTGTATCATGAACTATTGTTTTACAGCCGGATGCCCTTCCTGACGCAAAACTAAAATTTTAAATCGCAAGAATTTATTTTAAGACTAGTTGCCCTTCCTGACGCAAAACTGGCAGTATCTAGCCTCTTACATCATACACTATTGTTTTCGACCGGTTGCCCTTCCTGACGTCAAAGAACTCGGATTAAGTATCTGTTTTACAACTTCTAACACGAGAATCGGGGATTTACAGCTAGATGCTCTTCTTAGATTTTAAATCGCTGTATCATGAACTATTGTTTTACAGTCCGTTGCCCTTCCTGACGGCATAAGTTGCCAGGATTTGAATCGCGGTATCCATCATTGTGTCTGACTTGCATGTATGCAAGCTCACGCGTATTTTTTTTTGCTGAGATATCATGCTACTTCCGTTCGCCAGCTATAGCGGAAACTCGCAGTACTGCGTCTATTTCGTCTTACAACTTGGAGGAGACAACATGTGTACATATAATTTATGATCTTTCACCACCAATATTTTTTTAACATGTAAGTATGTAGAATCTCGCAACATTCTTATCCGTGTGTGTATCAGTGTTCTAGTCGTGTTGCAATTACTAAGCGAGTGACCCGAGCGAGTTGGCTACGCAGTGTGCTTTCTTGATTTTCGTATGACATATATCAGTGTATTTGCAATTACTAAGCGTCTTAGCAGTGCGATGAACGAGTTAGCTACGCGGTATAGATTTTTTATTTTCGTACTAAGCAAATCATTTGAAGTGTTGCCGAGTTAGCTATGCGATATGTGCACAGTGTGTTTTTGATTTTCATACTAGGCAAGTGATAGGCGAGATGGCTATGCGATATGTGCACAGTGTGTGTTTTACACTAGGTAAATCATTGAAGTTGTACTTTTGCTCTGTACACATCAAACAATGTTCTTACAGTGTTCGATTCTAGTCTTGCTATGCTTCAATCTAATTTTCTTAGAACAAAGGTATCCCCTAACATGTTGTATCGGATCACATGTTAAGGTTAACGACATCGAGTGCAGTGTTCGATTCTAGTCTTGTTATGTTTCATTCTAATTTTCTTAGAACAAAGGTATCCCCTAACATGTTGTACAGTGTTCGGTTCTACTTGTTTAGTGATCTGAACACATCAATCAGTGTTCTGATCACATGTTGCATCGAGTGCAGTGTTCAATTCTAGTCTTGTTATGTTTCAATCTGATCTTCTTAGAACAAAGGTATCCCCTAACATGTTGTACACTGTTCGGTTCTACTTGTTTAGTGATCTGAACACATCAATCAATGTTCTGATCACATGTTAAGGTTAACGACATCGAGTGCTGTGTTCAATTCTAGTCTTGTTATGTTTCAATCTGATCTTGTGCAATTAGCGTCGAGAGATGGCTGCTGTAGAATTTTTCTTTTTAAATTATCCGCCACCATTTTTCTACTAAAGAGTGTAGCACTGAGGTTTACGATGTAAGATGGCGGATGACAGCTGACAAAAAGCGCGTGAGTTTGTTTACTAAACAAGAGCACGTGGAATTTGCCGCCACCACAGTTCAAAGGTATCTAGCTAAAGATGGCAACACGGTGCTCTCTTGATTTAAGATGGCGGATGACAGCTAACAGAACTTTTCAAATTACCCGCTACTACAGAGAGCAGCACGGTGCTCTGTGGATTAAAGATGGCGGATTACAGCTGACGAAATTACCCGCAGCACAGTGCTCTATTGATTAAAGAAAGCGGACGACAGGTGTCAAAAAGCACGTGGCTTTGTTTACTAAACAAGAGCACGTGGAATTTGACTCCACCACATTTCAAAGGTATCTAGCTAAAGAGTACAGCACTGAGGTTTGTGATGCAAGATGGCGGATGACAGCTGTGACGTACCACATTTCAAAGGTAAGTAGCTAAAGAGGGCAGCACGGTGCTCTCTGGATTAAAGATGGCGGATGACAGCTGCACGTGGCTTTGTTTCCAAACAAGAGCACGTGGAATTTGCCGCCACCACATTTCAAACTAATGAGTGAAGCACTGAGGTTTGCGATGCAAGATGGCGGATGACAGCTGTGACGTACCACATTTCAAAGGTAAGTAGCTAAAGAGGGCAGCACGGTGCTCTCTGGATTAAAGATGGCGGATGACAGCTGCACGTGGCTTTGTTTCCAAACAAGAGCACGTGGAATTTACCGCCACCACATTTCAAACTAAAGAGTGCAGCACTGAGGTTTGCGATGCAAGATGGCGGATGACAGTTGTGAGGTACCACATTCAAAGGTAAGTAGCTAAAGAGGGCAGGACGGTGCTCTCTGGATTAAAGATGGCGGATGACAGCTGTCAAAAAGCACGTGGCTTTGTTTACCACGCGCTAGTTAGGTTAAGTTGGTACTACTGAGGTTTAGGCCCGTCAAGATGGCAGTACTGATGTTAGCGATGCGTTGTTGTCTGTCAAAAAGCACGTGGCTGTCAAAAACACGTGGCTTTGTTTACCTCGCGCTAGTTAGGTTAAGCTGGTACTACTGAGGTTTAGGCCCGTCAAGATGGCAGTACTGAGGTTAGCGATGCGTTGTTGTCTGTCAAAAAGCACGTGGCTGTCAAAAAACACGTGGCTTTGTTTACCTCACGCTAGTTAGGTTAAGTTGGCACTACTGAGGTTTAGGCCCGTCAAGATGGCAGCAGTGAGGTTAGCGATGCGTTGTTGTCGATGACAGCTGTCAAAAAGCACGTGGCTTTGTTTACAAATTCAAATCTCCCGCCAAAATTCAAATATCCCGCCAAAATTCAAATATCCCGCCAGAATTCAAATTTCCCGCGGGAGGAGGCCGCAGAACCCGCTTATTATACTACTAACTACAATTGTGCACCCTAGTGCGAAGTGAAGGAACTGGTTTTTTTTGAAGAAATTTGGTATTCATAAATGTGTTCTTTGTCAAATTTCTTTCATTCATTTTTTGGGTTGGCAGTATAACCCTTCTCTTTCCGCTAGTTTTGAATTTAACCAATCAGTAATTTCTGTAAGTAATTTTCCTCCAATCATAGCTTTCTTTCTCAAGTTTCCATGTGTAATTCCTAGTCTACCAATAAAGTTGAAGGGGTGTGTCTTTTCATTCTTGAAAGGTCTCGAATTTTCCACGAGGGTATAAAAACTGCTGATTTTCTTGTCTCCGGGCCACTTCAGTAACATCTTTCGCAGTGTGTGAATATATATAGCAGGGGGCGGGAAGCGCTTCTTTCTCCAAGCATCAGTTCATCTACAAGGTAATGGCCTGTTAACATCTTCATTTCTTCCTAGCTCAGCAGTTTAACTCTCGGGGAGGCTTCGAAACCTTTTGTATGTAAACTACCCTTTTAAAATGTAAATTCTTTCCTGTCTATCTATAAATTACAAATCTGTAAAGCGGTAATAGAGAGTGCTTCACCCTCTCGAACTCCCCTTCATTTTGAATTTGAGGTGACTATGTTTTCGTAACCGTTTTTCTCTTCCTTCTTAAAGTCTTAAACTTATTTGCCGACTAGTCACCTCCCTAGTATGGGATTTGCCCCTGTATAACTGGCCGAGTACCACCCAGGTTTTAAGAAGTTTCATGTAGGAGTGCAAGCTACGCCTCCAGTCAATTTGGTTTTTTGGGCCATTTAATTAACCCAGTGTTTGTTTTCTTCATGTGAAGGCCCTGTAGGTTGGGTACAAGATACCCCTGTTTCACTGTATGTGTGCCTTAAGGGCAGTTAGGAATGAAGGTTGTTGTAGCCTTTGATAGGCTTGTAAAATTGAGAGCGGTTCTGCTCTTTTCCTCTTAACTTGGTAATTAGGAGCAAGTGCTCCTCGTACTTAGGGGTTTTCTGCCCTTCAGCTATGGTGGTTGAGAGGTGAGAGTTCAGGAATTAAACTTGGGACTCTGTTTATTCTTAAATTGTTGATCTGCTACTTGGTACTTGTTACATCTTTGTTATTTGTTGTCATTTGTTGATTTTGGAAAAGAAAATATAATCTTTGTTAAAGTTTTAAATTAACTTTAATTCTGTAGTTTAGACCTATTCCCGTCCGCACCTTCTTTCACCTCTAACTACCACGGATAACTCCGTAACATTCACAATAACAAAATTATATCAGATTTTAGTGGCGTCATCTTCAGAGTAAAGGTGTAACTTGTTGTATTATTAGTTTCACATTTGGTAGATAGAGGAGTTCTTTTAGGCGCTCATTTTGAACGCGCGACGTAGAGGTGTACCGCCCGGTACAGTCATAACTAAAATTTAATACACTATCGTATGGTTTTCCACTCCCAAAGTCACAGCACGCACACGTATATAATTGGATATAAAAATACCTGTGTTCACAATAAGTAACCTACCCACTAAATATAAATGAAGTAAGTTGCTTTACGTCGCACCGGCACAGATTGGTCTTATGGTGATGATGGGATAGGAAAGGGCTAGGAGGGGGAAGGAATCAGCCATGGCCTCGATTAAGATACAGCACCAACATTTGCCTCGTGCGAAAATAGGAAACTTCAGAAACCCATCTTTACGGCTGCGACGGTAGGATTCGTATCCACCATCCTCCGAATGCAAGCTCATAGCTACGCGACCCCAACCGCATTGCCAACTCGCTCGGTCATATTTTGTATAGGCTACCGAGATGTACAGTAGTCCTCTGGTTTTCTGATTCAATATCTTTTAATTTAAGCTATTGCGTCACTCGGCTCACTTACTGTCCAAGTACACCGGTGATCTCGTGATTCGATTATTGAAGTCTTGTGCAATGATGCGACATACGAAGTGAGAAAGTACTGAGTGGTTCTTCCCAGTGTGAAACAGACAATTTCGAGTGGTCATGAGCTCACTCATAGTCATAATGTAGGCTAGAGTTTTAAGTTGAATTAATTATCGAATGTCAACTAAGTTATCGTACTGATTCATTAAACTATTAGGTAGAATGACCTTAACTTACCTATTTACTAGCTAGGTTATTTCGAATTATGTTTTGACTACCTTTTTAATATTGCAAATAAATCCATCTATTAAAAACATTTAAGCACTTTAGGCTTCTTCAATCGTGAAACTACCTGCGTTTCGCCCCAGTGTAGCAGTGGACTCATCAGTTGGATTGCTACAACTTTCTAATACGCTGGTGGCTAGTGCGCAATCGATGAAATTATATTATGGTTTCCTTCTAGAAACCTTATTTTTGATAAATTCATATACAATTTAAACCTCCCTGTAAGAGGACAGTGGATGCAAGTGGGTTTTATTTTCAAATGAGCTGAGAACGGGAGTCCGTTATAGTGTACGATTCTTTCAGTGTGCTATGGTTCTGCGTGTCTCGCTGCAGCGGAAGTTCGGCTCCCCGCCAATGATGAGCCGGGTGTGTGTTGTGCGCCCCTCAGCACTGTCTGCTGCGAGTCAACTGAAGCGTGTTCCGTTTGATCGCTGTTTCTGTGAATCGGTTCACTCGGACACTTGAACGAATCGATACACTGCTTCGAATCATACACTCAGTAGACAACAATATTATCTTGGCTTCGTATATATATTGTCCGTGGAGATATATTTCGGGAAGTTTTAGGTCTTTCACCTTGTGGATTAGGAACTGTATTATACCGCTATCGTACGCTTCCAATGTATCTAGGAATATAACAGTAATAAATTCACGCGTTATTAACTTACTTCCTATATCTGTTGTCAGAAAACTAAGGTTATCGTTGGTCGATCTAGCTTTCCGAAACCCATACTGACTTGATGACAAAACAGTGTTATATTCCAGCCACCATTCTAATCTAAGTTTAAATAACCGTTCGAAAGGTTTAGCTATAATTCTCCTTTTTTTGAGGAAACATGAGTGTTCTTATATTTGGGAGAATTATCTATCGTGATAACTCCTTTTAGTTTGTTTAGGGCTACATTTCTCCTAGCTATCATATGACAGTATTCGGGCGTTCACCACGGCGATGGGTGTCTTTGGGAAGAGAAGACGTTTATTTTTCTCATGAATAGAAGCAGAGGCGGCTATGGTGATAACGTTAACGAGAGCATGGTACATATAAAGTATGGTCAGTATAGACATTAGCCTCGACTGCTATGGTGTATCTAACCCAGTCTACCTTTATAACGTTCTTGTGCTGTGATGGAGGAGCTAGTTGAACAAGTGAAATAACTAAGGCGTAATAATTTGAACCCAAATAATATGGTAACTTTCTCCAATGAACTTCTGTCGAGACAGACGAAGAGCAAAATGTTATATCGATTGCAGAGGCTCGCTGTCCTGCAACCAGTAACAGAGTGGGCGATCCACTATTTAACGCTAATAAATCAAGTTCATATAATCGCCATAAATATAGTTTGTACCTCAATCCCATGTAAAACAGTGGGCGTTAAATTCATCGCAGAAAATATAATGTGAATCCAACTGCTGCATCATCCTGTTCCAATCCTGAGTATGAATTCTCGTCCGCGGTGGGCACTACATCGAGACAAATTTAATATCTTTATTACAAGGACGCAGTCTTGTGGCAAATGTTTGGAAATTCTGTATAGCTGAGAGATCAACGTCCTTTTCTACATATGGGACTGAGTGATTAATTAGTATTACTACCCTCCATGAGACTTTAATTAGGACTGTTAATCTCCATGTCCACCTTCGCGGTCTTTGCGAAGTACATGGTAGCCGGCATGATAGCATTCGTACCAGTTTTCAACAAATCGGTACTTTTTGTGGAATATAAGATCTTTGAGATAATGTATTTATTTATTTATTTATTTATTTATTTATTTATTTATTTATTTATTTATTTATTTATTTATTTATTTATTTATTTCATACCACCAAGAGAGATGTTTCTCCAATTACAGGTGGCTTAGTCACTATACATTAATTATTAAAAACAACAAATGTCAGAAAGAACTTAATATCTAAAAATAAAAATATCCAACATTATTAATAAGTAAAGTAGTAAACGGAATTTACAGCACATTAATACTTTTTCAAGTTCGAACTGGACTTATGTGGATAACCAGGCTGTGAAGAAGGTGAATGTGGATTTCTAGGCTTATATGGGGTGTGAGTTAGTCATGGTGATGGTGATGTTCGAAGTGTCATTTCTTGTTCTTTTGGTGTTGGTAAATTTTGTTGATACTGTAGATATTGTGGAGGGCTGACGCGGTTGACTACTGGTTGGCCACCGGCAGTGGGATAGAGATCCACCGTCTTCCGGATGCAATCTCAAAGCTGCATGCCCCTGGTCACATGGCCAACTCACCCGGTGTGTCTGTCTTGATTTCAAAGATGTCTGAAATCTCTCCACTAAATTTCACTCCAGATGTTGTGTTGGTTAATTGCTCTCGTTTCGTAGTCTAAACCCACCTCCTTTAGGATTAGGAGGAGCATATGTCGATCTATAGAATCATAGGCTTTTTCTAATTATATTTTATTTTGAATAATTTGTTTCCCCTTCAGGTATATTCTAAATTTTATTTATAAACTAGCATGTGCCCGCGGCTTTGACCGCGTTTAGTAATTCAACCGTTAGATATTTCTAAACTTTTTATTTAAAAGCACATTAACACATTATATTCATTAACTCACATCGTTTTGACATAAATTGCATGAAATACATTATTTTGTTTTTATTATATCGTTACTTTCAATGCTTAAGATACCGGGTTGACGGATGGTACAGATAATATTAAAACCATGTAAAAGACCATGCCATATAATACAAAACATATTGTTTCCTTAGAGCTTCGGAATAAAATATAATAATGTCCTTCCATTTGGAGGTAAGATGTATACTGTATTGTGTTTGCCTTTCGAACTCTTGAACAATCCACGTACAGTTGACAATGACAAAAGCACCGTTTTCGAAGATGGAGTCCTACAACTTTAAGCGATTGTCCTATGTCAAAATTTCAGATCTCTGTGTGTTGTAGATTTGACTGGGCTTCGCACACATACACGCACACACTTCCGAATAGTACGGGCTGATGGCTCCTCGTGTCGCGGGCCGAAAATGGCTTCCTACTCAATGGACTTACAGTCCGAGGAATACTACTTCGCCCGCGGCATGCTCAGTCATGGTAGCTCCAATAATATTCGTCATCAGTTTCAGAGCCGTGTTCATTGCATAGGGAAGGATAATCGGTGCCACAATCGTCCACCCCAAGATGTTCGAGGGTACTCCAGGTGACTTCAAATTGTTCAAAATCTCTGTCGTGTAGTTGACAGCCTCATCTGTATGACATGTCGTGTCCATAGACTTTTCAATTTATAGGAAACCGGATAATTCTTGAGCTTCATGTCTTGGAGCAAGAATTGCTTTCAGACACAGCCATGCGTCTTAAGTGAAAACCTGTGCTCACCTATGACAAACATTTCCGTGGATTTGGCTGGGCATTGCACACAGACAGACAGACAGACAGACAGACAGACAGACAGACAGACAGACAGACAGACAGACAGACAGACAGACAGACAGACAGACAGACAGACAGACAGACAGACAGACACTTCCTTTTATAATTATAGATTAGTTACAACAGACCGAAGAACCTAAGAGTTATAAATACTTTTGAGACTCTAGTGTTCCTTCTATGAAAACGGGGCCTATGAGCAGATGGTTAACGTTTCCACACCACACATTTAAACTCCATGGGCGCTGATGTTCCATCTGCCGACGCTAATGGAGCTTGTTTACGGACCAATAGTGCATGTTTCAGTGGTTTACCTGGCCATGATTTGTAATATACGTAAACCGTAGTTGTAGTGAGACGTGCCATTCTCATTATTATTATTATTATTATTATTATTATTATTATTATTATTATTATTATTATTATTATTATTATTTAGCTCGCAAGAATATACCAGATTTCTGAGGTATTTCAATATTGTACTTATTTCACCTATATTTCTTCTTCAATGTTGTTGAATAAATCCTTAATTCTGCCCATCAGGGTTGAAAACCACGGCGGTTCCCGTAGCCATTCGCTTACTTGTGTCAGGCTCCTCCTTTCATCTTTCCTATTTGACCTCCCTTGGTCAATTCTTGTTCTGTTTCAATCTCGCCAGTTTGCGAAACCTGGCGATTTTCACGCCCTTCGTGGTCCTTTTCTCCTTTCGCCTACACTTTCATTCTCGGAAGTATCGGACTTCTATGTTTCCCTTCTTTTTAGTTTTAAGAGAGGATGGTTGCCCACTTGTACTTCCTATTAAAGCAATAATCACCGATATCACCACACCAGTCAAGAATTAAAATCCTTGGACTGGCCGGGAATCGAATCTGAGCCTCCGGGTAAGGCTCGTACACTACTAGGCTGATTTTCCATACGATTGCAGCTTTGACTATTGTTGACCAGTGATATTAATCAATTTTTCTGTAATATCTATACTGAGAATGTCCATCGAAACAGAAAATAGTTATCGAAAGTATAGTAAACAATATTTACAGCAATGTGCGTGATATGTATCCCTCCTACACTGCTTGTTTGTGTCCTTGACCGGAAAGCAAGTGAGGAGGAATTGCAACTGGAAGCAATCAATACCTGAACTTGATATCTCTCTTCAGAGATAGACACTACCCCAGAATAAACACACGGATAAAGAATGAACAAGAGTTTCCTTTTAGCGCGAATACCACTTGATACAAGGTATAGCAGTCAATCAGACGAGCCCTTACAACTAGATGATTTTTTGTGAATGCTATTTTTAAAACAGCAAATACCTAGACTGGCCGCCCCGAAATTCGAAGGATGATCCTTTTTTGTGGAAAAATTGTAGAAATAAAACAGCATATATGCAATTACAGAAATGCTTTATAATAGTTTTCTGTAAGTAATACGTAATCGATCATGTCGTGTCCATTACCTTCAATGTTCTTTCCTTAAAGCATTTCATTGTATAGTAAAGTGAGTTTACTATGCCTTTATGTACTGCACCCACTTTCAATGACTGAAGGAAAACACTCCCACTGCAACACATAACTGGCCATGAGTAAATACTGGCTGCGGTAGATAAACCAACACGATACAAAATGGTCAAATCCTGCGTTATCATTTATGTACTTTCCAAATAAATGATCAGGAAATATTTCACTAACGCACTGTAATTCGACGTGCTTATCGTACTAACCGCCCAAATGCAGTAAATTTGCATATTCGTTTTAATTATTAATAGCAAGTTTGTAAGAAATATCACCAAAAAATAAGGTTCGCATAACTATACCATTCATTCGCGATGATGCTTGTCGGTATTCAATAAAAAGAAGTGAGAAATAGCACTAAATAAAAAATATCCGTTATCTGAATACAGGCTATCATGCCGTTACATGGCTAAAATTAACCCACAAACGCGTTACAACTCTTGGTGCTTCATATATATACCAAGCTCTATAGCTGCAGTCTCTTAAGTGCGGCCAGTATCCAGTATTCGGGAGATAGTGGGTTTGAATCCCACTGTCGGCAGCCCTGGAGATGGATTTCCGAGGTTTCCCATTTTCACAGCAGGCTAATGCTGGCGTTGTACCTTACTTAAGGCTACGACAGCATCCTTCCCACTTCTAGCCCTTTCCTGTCCCATCGTCACCGTAATACCTATCTGTGTCGGTGCGATGTAAAGCAAGTTGTTGCTTTATACATAGGAAGTCTTTGAGGTGTTACACTCCCATTCCTTTCGAAGTTTGCCTGCTTGTGGCTGAGCTAGTGTACACTCAACCGCACAGAAGATGACTTTCTTTCAAGATACTCTTGTCTGATATATAATGAACACATTGCGCAGGAGGCAGGTTCCAAGTGTCACCGGCTATCCACAGTTTACGAATATCCTCGGCGTTTACAGAATGTATACAATTAAATATTTCTTTTCCGGACAATTTCTTTTTGCGGTTAAGTGTACATTCCTCAAGTGAATATCATACTTGCCTATATTAATATTTAATAGTATTTTTGAACGTTTGAAGTGGTGAAATTGCGATGCAGTAGCGCGTGAGGGAGGAGTCACTGTCATAAAAATGACTGTCGGTTGACCACGACGGGCTGGTGATGTAGGAGTGACATGAAAACACGACGTAAAAGTGTCCACTTAAGTGAGACGTCATCAGCCATTGAGCAGACCGGATGCCCAGAGTACGTGATCAGACAGGACAGTACAAACGCTTCATGGACGTTCTAAAGTCTAAAATGCAAGAATGTCAAACTGACAGCGGCATCTGATGGATTGACATGACTACGTGCTGTCAATGAGGGCTCACAACATTTTTTTTTCTAGTTGCTTTACGTCTCACCGACACAGAT
This sequence comes from Anabrus simplex, assembly GCF_040414725.1. NCBI lineage: Eukaryota > Metazoa > Arthropoda > Insecta > Orthoptera > Tettigoniidae > Anabrus > Anabrus simplex. Next base: position 169,141,533 of record NC_090269.1, on the reverse strand, counting down.
AGGTCTTATGGCGACGATGGGATAGGAAAGGTCTAGGAGTGGAAGGAAGCGGCCGTGGCCTTAATTAAGGTACAGCCCCAGCATTTGCCTGGTGTGAAAATGGGAAACCACGAAAACCATTTTCAGGGCTGCCGACAGTGGGGTTCGAACCCACTATCTCCCGGATGCAAACTCACAGCTGCGCGCCCCTAACCGCACAGCCAACTCGCCCGGTTATAACATTTTAAACAACAAAGACGAAGGAACGAGTCCGATAAAGAAGACTGTAGGTAAATCAGAGAACAAATGACAACTAGATTCTACAAAATAGGGGTTTGGGCAGTTTTAATGTACCAGAATTGCAGCAGAGCTTATTATTGTAGAATTATTTCCTTCGTCCATCCGAGAAACAATAATCGATTACCTTGGTGCACTCGGAAGCCTCATGGATGATGGATGCCTAAAAAGCACTACTATACGGTTATAGTGAAACGGCGAAAGCCAATGGGATGATATTATGAATGATAAGATAGTTTACCATTGCTTTCTTCTCTAAACCAAAAAGTATTTTCACAATACCACTAACCCTAAGGCATGCACGAATCACTGCTGTTTCCTTACCTTTACAAGAGATAAAACTGCGGGAGTCAGTGTTCATTTGTCCATCAGATTTTCGTATCTTGAAATAATTAGCGAAATAACTGCAAATGTAAAATGAATATAATTAAAAGTAAAATTGTTTACTTAATTGCCGCAGTCTGAAGCAGCCTACATACAGGGAGTTTGAAAGACGACTACGCATATTTTTTCTGTTTAATGGTAGGATTCTGAATACATATATCGTTAAAATAATTACAGATTTCAAAAAGAAGTGACTTTAAATATTTGATGTTTTTAAATCAGGTAATATCTAATGATGAACGACTTAGTTCTTTCCTGACGTACATTCCTGTATCTTCCAATGTCAAACCGTTGACTTCTTGTTCTACAACTTACACATGCGTACTACCTGAAGACGCAATGCAGTAACGTACTTAGAATTGTTTCCTGCACAACACGCATGGATAAGTGGCGAAGCAGCAGTGAAGTGATGTGTACAACTGCAATGCAGTGATGTACTTAGAATTGCTTCTTACACATTACTCATGCGTACGTCTTGAATCCGCGTTGCAGTGATGTGCATAGCTGCAGGGTAGTGATTACTAAGAAATGCTTCTTAGTGTACGGCCACACTTGCGTTTTTTCCCGCAGCGTGACTGCGGGAAAACACGCGCTAAAAATGCACAACACTGATTTTAATGGGACTGGCCACACTTGCGGGAAAAAGACGCAGCGGGACAAGAGACAAGGCGCGTCTTCAAGGTCGCCCGCTCGAGAATGGGCCGGGGTCCATTTTCTTTGCGTGTTTAACGCTCTCCCGCTCAGCAGTGCCTGGCCACACTTGCGGGAAGAAGACGCTGCGGTTTTGTTCGTGTTTAAAACTTACGAGAATGTTAGACAGTGAACTGATAATTTTGGAGGTACAAAGGTATCCATGCCTTAACGACACCTTAATGTCAATGCAAGTTTTTCTTCCTCAGGAATACATTCCCGCAGCCTTGTGTTTCTTTCGCTGATAGCATTTTTCAACATACAGAAAAGCAGTTCAAATAAGGTCACGGACATTCTGTAATACTCAAAAAAATTATCTTGGTTGTCTTTTAGTTTATAGTGTAGGAGCACAAATTGTCCATTTGATGACCTGTCACTTAATACAGGATGGATCCAATGTTTTCTTTGACGCTGACGACGGCGAAGAACAACCAAGCACGTAACACAACAACGGAATTATTATTTAAAAATGGAATGCCTTCTATATGAAGAGCAATGGCGATGTTTTGCTACTCACAATATACAACCAAAACCAAACCCCATTGCACTAGAGCCCTTGAAGTGCCTTGGCCTACCAAGCGACCGCTGCTCAGCCCGAAGGCCTGCAAATTACGAGGTGTCGTGTAGTCAGTACGACGGCTCCTTTCGGCCGTTATTCTGCGCTTTCTAGACTGGGGCCGCTATCTCACCGTCAGATAGCTCCTCAATTCTAATCACGTATGCTGACTAGACCTCGAACCAGCCCTCAGGTCCAGGTAAAAATCCCTGACCTGGCCGGGATTGTGGTGGTGATGATTATTGTTTTAAGAGGAAGTACAACTAGGCAACCATCCTCCATATAACACTAATCAGAGGGGAAAATGGAAGGGATCCAACACTTCGAAAAATGAAGATATCGGCCAAAGGAAGACAAGGGCCACGAAGGACGTGAAAATGAAAGACTCCCTAGCCCTCGCAAACCTAATAGCGTCGGGGTCGAAAAAGAACAAGAGTTGACGAAGAGAGGTCGAATGGGATAGATGAAAGTCAGGAGCCTGGCACAAGTAAGTGGAAGCAATGCCAGGACTCAGCTAAGGGCCCCGTGGTCGCTAACCCACGCTCTGGAGTTCAAACCCTCTGGGTCCCCTTTTAGTCGCCTCTTACGACAGGCAGGGGATACCGTGGGTGTTATTCTACCGCCCCCACCCACAGGGGAGCCTGGCCGGGAATCGAACCCGGGGCCTCCAGGTAAGAGGCAGGCACGCTACTCCTACACCACGGGGCCGGCATCACAATATACAACACACTAATATAATCACGCCGTACAAACACGGAAGTGTGGCCACGTGTTGTCAAATTGGTGAAAAACACGCAAAAACCCAGCGTGAACAAACCGCAAGTGTGGCCACCCCCCTCGCAGGTCGTCCAGCTGCGTGAAAAAACACGCAGTCCCGCTGCGGGAAAACACGCAAGTGTGGCCGTAGCCTTACACACCACGCATGCATACTGCCTTATGTATGGCATGGCGAGTGGTATAAACTACGGGGCAAACGAAGATACTTCCTTCTTCACAACCATTTCATTCGACATCAAGCTTCTCCCTCGGACAAATCGTTCAATAATTTAAAATAATACGAACTGCAGTTATTCATTGCTACCTGCTTTAAGGTTAAAATTTGTGCTTATCTCCCAAGCATCCTGCATAAACTGTAATATGTGTGTGTGGGAATCCGCAAAGGGCTTTTGCCTCGATTTACCGGCTTGTTCCAAACTACGTGGTGTCTGCTTACGGATTGCTTAGCAAATATTTCGGGCTTTGCCCATAAAAACCCTAAAAAGAACACCTGAAATAGTATCCAGATGTATTAGTCGTGATCTGAACATTATTCATCAGTATCACTCACACCTCAGCAGTTTTCATATTCTCATCCACAAACGAGACGGACTTCAAAATGAAGTACAGTTTGCTCTGACCTGTACCAAGACGCGAAGGGAAAACATAACACATTCACCAAGGAATAGCAAAGCGCATGAATACTCGTGATAAGGAATTAATGAATTTTATGCGGTGAAATTAAGTCTGTTTACAGGAAATGTCTGATACATTAAATGTAGTATATCGGGCATCGTTACTAATGCATTTAAATAGCACATTATCAATAAAAACCACTCCCAGAACAGAAAGCACTTCGGATGGAATAATCACTCACCACAGACCCGAAAATCTGTACAAGAAATCAAGAAATGGGGGATTTTAAAGAGAAGCAACTATCGAGAAAGAGGTGAAGCAGGCTTGAAGTTTATTCGCATTCCATTTTAATGATTGTATGGCAGGAAATCTAGTGTAATTGTAAAGGTTCAAGGAGAGTTAATAAAAATTCTGAGTTTTGCCTATTACTTTGTTATTTGAGCTAAATCTCCTGAAGATCTGAAAAATCGATGAAAACAGATTAATTGCATGGATACAGTCTTATAAAAGGAATATCAAATGAAAGTAAATTAATATAAAACAAATTTGAAAGAATGCGGTGAAATTAAGTTAGTTTGCAGGAAATGTCAGGTGTATTAAATGCAGTTTATAGGGTATTTAAATAGTGAGTGATGCCAAAAGTAAGGAGGACAAAAGTGTACAGTAGACTAAAACGAGGAAAGCCGTCCTAAGAAAGGAAGTTCCTCACCTCAAATATACCGAGGTAGATAGTGGCACTCGATGTTTATGAAGAATTTTCTGAGAATCGTGCAAGTAACGAATTCACAACTTAGTCGAATATTTTAAAAGAAGGTATTGGAAATACATTTTGGAGATTAAGGTATTTTTCTTCTTCTTGCGTTTTCTTCGTCCGGAGATGGGGCCATGCCACATCCTAACCTAACTATTAATTAGTTAATAAATCAATTAATTTATTGTGCTTCAGACAAGTATAAAACTAATGATGTGAAACACACTTGTTGTTACATTAAATAAAAATCAAATATCAGTTTAAAAATATATAATCTCCTATGAATGTGCTTGTAAAATAAAGTAATATCTGAAATAACAATACATTTTTCATCAATAGCATAATACTATTACAAATATTCAGTTATAAATGTTCATAATGTTACAAGTTATTTACTAACGGCTTCAAACCTGTATTAATACTGTAATTATACGTGATGGTAGTGATGTTGTCGAAGGTGATAATGGTGCTGAGGTGGATGGTATTAGTAGAATCTAGGAATTGAACTAAAACTATGGTCGTGACAATAAGAGTTAGCAATTTATAATAGAATTTATAATATTTAGAATCATATTATAATATTTATAATGTATAATAGAAACTAATTAAGTTATTTGTTTACATTGTTTTACTATGGAAGAGTATGCAGTTACAAATATATCTAAACTGCACTCGTTGCTATATTTACACACAGGTGAATTACTATTATGTTGGGTTCTTGATCTTGTGCAGTAGAATCAAATATCAGTTTTGGGCGTGTAGGTGGATTAGGGACAGACAAGTTGAACAAAGAGAGCACGTTGGGGCTACCAATAGGATTGTTAAATTATTTATAGATAAATAGAAGAACTGTGGTTACTAGTCTTCTTCCTAAGGACTTATAAGCAAAGCTGTTTCCGTAAGTCATAATAAGAATCAAATTTAAGTTAATAGTTATTATGTACGTAAAGTATCTAAGGAATTTGTTTTGAACCATTTCAACTTTGTTTTCGTATAGCCTATAGCTCGGATTCCAAATGACCGATGCATATTCCAGCCGACTTCTTACAAACGTGTTGTATAATAATTTTATTGCACCGGATTTGTGAAGTCACGTGTGCATCTCTCAATAATTCCTGTAATCATCTGCAACTGCTTCATTTAGGTGTACAGGGAATATCAAATTAGCGTCGAAGTGCACACCGTGACGAATCGAAGCTCTCTTGTTTCCTCGACATGTTACTTACGCTGCAGGCGCGTCACCCACACAGATTCAGCTGCTGCCACTAATTCCCGAAACTGCCACGAGATGGCAAGCAAGTGTATATTGCCTGCCACTCGGAGCGACAGCACTGAGAATTGACGGTAACGAATGTCATTGCCTTTAAAACATGAATTATTTCGTTCCTCATGTTTGTTCTTTTCCTGCACCACGTAAGCGTCTTCTGCTGTTTTGTACGTGTGGGTACTAAAACTGTGTTGGAAGTGTGAGGACGTTACTTGAAAAGATCCTAAGGATATCAACAAAGAGAGCAGCGCAAGAAGAGAATATATCATCCTGTAATGTGGGAAATTACCTGAAGAGGCTTGATTACGCGATAGGCTTGCGATATCATAGTTATAAACTGACTATATTTAAGTACTCTCAACAAGCGAGTGTATCCAGTTTCATCAAGCGAACATTTGTAGCTGCACGAAATGAACGAGATTCGTTATTACCCCACCCTATAGTTATGATTATTTGTGAATTTTAATACCAGTGTGTAGGTTTCATATGTAAGGGGGTTGAAATAATACAATTTTCCAATTTATTATTTTCAATGTCAATGTTTTAAATTACAATTGTGATTTACGTCGCACCGACAAAGATACGTCTATGGCGACGATGATAGCGGCCATGGTCTCAATTAATATACAGCCCCAGCATCTGCCTGGTGTCAAAATGGGAAACCACGGAAAACCATCTTCAGGGCTGCCGACAGTTGGGTTCGAACCCACTGTCTCCTGGATGCAAACTCACAGCTATGTGCACCTAACCGCACGGATTTATAAATCTCTTTATACTGTAGAATATAAGCTGCGTTGTGGTAAGGGTGTACGTGGGGGAAGTTCAATATTTACTTCGGTATGAACTTCATAGTGTTTCTATCTGTTTTGGTAACTTACTATTGGTTTCAAACACTGGCAGTGGATCTCGATAACATTCAGAAGATATTATACAATGCGTCAGAAGATGAATGAATATCAGTCCTGCTTGAAGAAATTATATTCACATCTTTGAAAGTTGCAAGCAATTATTAGACTAAGTGTTTTATATATGTAATCGAAATGTATAAAAAATTATTTTGATATTCATGATGTCACTTAGGAACGTTTCTTAAGAGTTCATCCTTACTGCGACCATTAGCGGGAAGTACGACCCATACGTACCGGAAGAAAAGTGTACTTCAGTATAAACTTACCATGCCCCAAATCTCTTGTTATGACTGATTCATAATTAATTATGTATTTATATTGGGCCTGATTGAAGAAAAATGGATTTATTTGATTGTTCTTGGGGAATGCTGTTTCTTTCGATTTGTTAGAATGAGCAATTTAAGCCTCATAATTTTTAAAAACTTAAATATTTATACGGAGATGAATATGTTCTCGTAATTTCACAAAACACTCCCCCTTCTTGTATTACTTCTAAATAAATATTCCATAATTGGCTCACACTGACAGTCCCTTAAGAAAATAAATTCTGTCTAAACCAGAGTAACATTCTTTCCACACCTGCAGACTGCTAGATTGAGGCTAGACTCTATTGTACCTTGTACTCCTATAATATTGTTGTTATTCAGAGCAACTATGCTCTTTCATATGTAAGTTAACGACTGGGAGTTCTCCCAATTAATTTTGTACCTGATTTACGACTGATTTAGTCCAATGCATTGTTGGAACTGACGAGCTTATTGTTAATGAAAATATCCCTAAGTTATATTTCAACTGTTCCTTGTCATGTCGTAAAATTACATTTTCTGAATTTTGAGGAAGGAAAGATATAAAATTTCCAAATGTTGTTAAAGTGTAAATTATTCGCTTTAAGTGACCACATGTCCAGGCATTCAACCCAGGGGCTCCCTATTCCTCTGTGAACCAGGGAAACATCGTAGAATAATAATAATAATAATAATAATAATAATAATAATAATAATAATAATAATAATAATAATAATAATTGTTACGGAGTTATCCGTGGTGGTTAGAGGTGAAAGAAGGTGCGGGCGGGAATAGGTCTCAACTTACGAAATTAAAATTAACTTAAAACATTAACAAAGGTTATACTTTCTTTTCAAAATCAACAACTGACAACAAATAACAAAGATGTAACAGGTACCAAGTAGCAAGTTAACAATTTAAGAATTTACAGAGCCCCAAGATTAATTTATGAACTCTCAGCTCACCACCACAATAGTTACAGGGCAGAAAACCCCAAAGTACAAGGAGCACTTGCTCCTAATTACAATGTTAAGATGAAAAGAGCAGACCCGCTCTCAATTTTACCAGCCTGTCAAAGGCTACAACAACCTTTATTCCTAACTGCCCTTAAGGCACACATACCGTGAAACAGGGGTATCTTGTACCCAACCTACAGGGCCTTCACATGAAGAAAACAAACACTGGGTTAATTAAATGGCCCCAAAAAAAAAATAACAGGAGGCGTAGCTTGCACTATTACATGAAACTTCTTAAAACCTAGGTGTCACTCGGCCAGTTATCCAGGCGCTAATCCCATACTAGGGAGGTGACTAGTTGGCAAATAAGTTTAAGACTTTAAGAAGGAAGAGAAAAATGGTTACGAAAACATAGTCACCTCAAATTCAAAATGAAGGGGAGTTCGAGAGGGTTAAGCACTCTCTATCCCAACTTACGGCTAACTTACATGAATACAGTAAGGTTTACATTAAAAGGATTCGAACCTTCCCCCGCGGGTTAAAACTGCTGAGCTAGCAAGACATAAAGATGTTAACAGGCCATTACCTTGTAGATGAACCGCTGCTTGGAGAAAGAGGCGCTTATCGCCCCCTGCTACATAATCACACACTGAGAAAGATGTTACTGAAGTGGCCCCGAGACCAAAAAATCAGCAGTTTTTATACCCTCGTGGAAATTTCGAGACCTTTCAAGAATGAAAAAGACACACCCCTTCAACTTTATTGGTAGACAAGGAATTACACATGGAAACCTGAGGAAGAAAGCTATGATTGGAGGAAAATTAATTACAGAAATTACCCATTGGTCAAATTCAAAACTGGCGGAAAGAGAAGGGTTATACTGCCAACCCAAACAATGACTGAAAGAAATTTAACAAAGAACAAACTTATGAATACCAAAATTCTTCAAAAAAAAGTTCCTTCACTTCGCACTAGGGAGCACAATTGTAGTTCTTAAGTAGTGCCATCTAGAAGAGAATGTTCACACTTCTTACTACAGACAAAGAAATACAAATCGAAACAGACATAGTTCAGAACACTTCAAAATTTACAGTATAGACGTCTTCCGAGAAACTTTTGATTTAATACAGATTGTTAAAGTTCAGGCTTCCTCCTGTAGAGGGATTTCAACTGGCGCAATATTTGATTTCGCGGCGTGGAGGTGTACCGCCCGGTACAGACCTCCCCTCCCAAAAGTCCTTCCAAGGGGGTGACACAGGAGAAAACAAAAAAAAGTTGTTAAAAAGAAGTCCAACTTTTTGTTGAGGAGTTGAAGAATTTAGAAGAGAAAATGTGAAGTTAGTTTGATAAGCGTGGGATTAAATAAAATCCAGTTTTTAACTTTTGTAGTAGATTTGTATAAAAGGTCTCTATGGTTATAGTAGTTGAATTCCAAAGGAAAACTTTAATTCTTGGAAGAAGAGAACATTCATTTTCTAAGTCCACCAGATGTTGATGTTTTAATCCACAAACGTAGTAATTGTTGATATGAAATGTCCATGGAGCTGAATAAATACATTAGTTGCCGATTACTTTGACGGCCAGACCAGCCGCCGCTGCTTGTGTCCAGAGGAGGCTGCTCGGGCCCCTCAAGTACCCTGAGATACTCCTCTCCCGCTACTATGAGAGGGGTAGTGGTGGTGAAGCACGCAGCACACGCGACGATTGATCGTTTACAGTCCGCGGGCAGTTTGCAGGTGGTGCGCCGCACGTCAGCCTTGGCCGGGAGGAGGGCTCCGACTCGCCGTTCACTGGTTGACCTCACTGGAGTAGAGCGGGCCCGAACTCCACCACAGTGGCGGTACGGCGCCGCACGGCTGCGGGGGCACTGAAACTTTAAGATGTCGGCGGCAGAATTTTTGTTGGACGGAAATGTTTTTAGGGTACAGTTTTGTGGTGAGGCTGAGGGGCCAGCGGCGTGGAGGTTTTTATTTCATTTTAAGTAGCCACTGGTGTGTTTGAGCAGGAGACGGGAGCTTGGAAATGGCCTAGGTGGAGAGGACAGCAGTTCAAGTGACGGGGAAGGTTGTACAATGAATACTTAAATACAAAGAACATGATTCAAAGGGCAGAAGGCCTCAACATGAAACCCAAAATATAACCTTCAGATTTCTTTCAAAAGGTAAAAAAAATAAAAACCAGCTAAGTTAGCACGGAAATTACACCGGTTTTACCTGCGACAGGTGAACCCTAAAGATCCTCTCGGTGGCTGGATTGCTTAATAATAAGGTAACGGGTGTAAGGAAATCTAGAATAATACACGGCCCATGAAATCTGGGGGTAAGCTTGCCCCCGGGAACAAAATTCTTGACCATTACTTGGTCACCTACCTTCAAATTGGTGGGTCTCCGTCCACGATCATATCCTTCCCTAACCTTTTCATGAGACACTTTAAGATTGGCCTTAGCCATCTTCCAAAGATCTTTAATGTTCTCCGGATCTATTGTCTCAGGTAGAATATCACTAAGAGACCAAACGTTAGAGAGCGGCGGGTTGGGAACAAACTTGAACATCAAGGAAGCTGGAGTAAACCTACGAAATTCATGAACCGCCGAATTCAAAGCAAAAGCTAACCAATGCAGGGACGTCTCCCACCTAGAATGATCTTCATGATGATAGGCAAAAAGAGCCGACCTCAAGTTACGATTGACCCGTTCAGCAAGAGAAGGTTGAGGATACTAAGCAGAAGTAGTTACATAAGAGATGGACAGATCAAAACAGAATTTACGAAATAGATTAGATGAGAAAGCCTTAGCATTATCAGACACAATATATTGGCAAGGACCAAAAGAAGCAAAGATAGAATTTAAACAGGAAATGGTGGACTGAGCGGTAGCTAGCTTAGTCCGAAATAACCATGAAAATCTAGTGAAGCCATCTACACACACAAGGATGAATTTATTGGCATTCCCCTTTGACTGGGGGAAGGGTCCAACGTAGTCAATATACAGGCGTTCCATTGGGCGCGACGCTTGATGAGAGGACAAAAGCCCTTGCTTAGTGGACATAGTGGGTTTACTAAGCCAACAAGATTTACAAGCTTTAACTAGTTCACGAATCTCACTGTTCATACCCTTCCAGATGAACATTTCACGGATCTTTTTACGGGTTTTGAAGATGCCTAAATGCCCCCCTAGTGGGGTCTCATGGTAGTACTTGAAGATCATAGGTACAAGAACAGCTGGAACTACCACTTTCATCTTTTGATCATGCCTCGACGGGCAACATAAAACACTATTCCTCAGTACATAAGGGACAACATGTTCCCCAGAAGAAAGGGTTTCCATGATAGGGGCCAGCGTCGGATCTTCGCGTTGATATTTCTCAAGATCCCTAAACAACATGGGAGCATCGTTTAGAATGGCATTAACCTCGGGTCGTGTGGACTCGGGAGGTGAAGAACTATCGACCAGTTCATGGGTCTCTACATCATTGGAAAACATGCGGCATAGTCCGTCAGCAACCACATTTTCAGTACCACGAATATGTCTCACGTCAAACTGGAAGGCAGAAATTCTAATGGCCCAGCGGGCTATACGACCCGTACGACGCGGCCTAGCTAAGACCCAGCTTAAGGCTTGGTTATCTGTCTCCAAGTCGAATTTGACATGTTCCAGATAGAGACGGAACATTTCTAAAGCCAATAACACTGCCAAACCTTGGAGCTCATAGATGGAATACTTTGCTTCTTGAGCCGATAGAGTAATAAGAGGCATATGCGTTGGGACGCCTCCCTAGTTCAGTCTCTTGAAGAAGGACTGCCGCTACTGCGGACGACGACGCGTCGGTTTGGGCGATGAATTTCTTCGAGAAATCAGGCATACCAAGAACAGGGGCATTACACAGAGCTGATTTAAGATCTTCAAAAGCGGCTTGTTGAGAAGGTCCCCACTCAAATTTGACGCCTCTCCTACGAAGAAGGTTCAAGGGCGCCGCTCTATTAGCGAAGTTAGGAATAAATTTCCTGAAGAAACTCACCATGCCAATGAACCTAGCGATACCTTTGATGTCCTTAGGAGGCTTGAAATCACGGATGGCCTGTGTTCTAGAGTGATCGACTGCAACACCATCGGGCGACACAATGTGCCCTAGGAGTGACATGGAAGGCTTAGCGAAGGCAACATTGGACAACTTCACAGTTAACCCAGCCTTACGAAGGCGATTGAGAACTTCTCTCAGATGATCTAGATGTTCTTCGAAGGTCTCCGTAAATACGACGACATCATCAAGATTGTGGTACAAGTACTGAAACTTGATGTCGGAGAAGACCCTGTCTAGCAGTCTAGTGAGTACAGCTGATCCCCCGTGGGGAGCCCAAAAGGAAAGCGGTAGTATTCATACAAATTCCAATCCGTGGCAAACGCTGTCAGGTGCTTGGATTCCTCTGCTAATGGTATCTGTTTATAAGCCTGGTTGAGGCCCAAGATGGTGAAGAACTTAGCTTTACGGAACCAGGAAAAGCAAGAATGAAGGTCAAGAAGGGGCACAGATTGTAACACCACCTTCCGATTGAGAGCCCTATAATCAATCACGGGCCTGAAGCCAACTTGCGGTTTCGGAGCAAGGATAATAGGCGATGAATACGCCGATTTAGAGTGCCGAATAATGCCATCCTTCAACATCTGATCAATGAGCTCCTTCAAAGCCTTCATTTTGGGTGGAGATAGCCTATACGGTGGAAATCTCACAGGGATCGAATCAGTAACCTCAATCTTATATTCGTTAAGGTGAGTAACGCCAAGAGTATCGGAGAAAACATCTGGAAACGACTGACACAGCTTACGAATACTCTCTGCCTGCTCCTCAGGTAGATGTCTAAGATCTAACAAGATCTCATCCTGGGTGGGCGAAATAGATGAACATGACACAGAACTACATTTCAACAAGGGGATTTTACAATTAGCAGCAAATTTGAATGTGCACGACTTACTCTGAAAGTCGAGCACTAGACCAGAGTGAGACATGAAATCTGCTCCCAATATAATGGGGCAAGACAAGTTCTTTGCCACAAACAGTTTAACTTTCCAAGTAAATTTAGAAATACGAATTTTGGCATTTAAAGAACCTAAATTTCCTAAAGGAGAAGAATTAGCCGAAACATATTGAACCAAAGTCGAACAAAAATCAGGAAGTTTGCAAACAGTTTTCAATTTAGAGTACAATTCAGCCGAAATAATAGAACAAACACTGCCTGAATCTAAAAGAGCAGTTACTGGCTCATTATTCAATTCAATTTTGAGAAAAGGAACAAGTGCAGGGGGTATCCGCCGCGATCCTAAGACATTATTTGGGACCTTCAAAAGATAAATTTGAAGACTGAGTTTTCCCTGAAATTTCGACATATTTACTTGGGGCTGAGCCTCGGGAAGATGGGTTCGCCGACTCAGCCGAAGCCACTAGTCACTTATTCTTAATGGCCTTGTTGGATGTTGCACCAGAAGTTGAGCAGGAGGGGTTGCTGCTAGCATTAGGTCAGTTCTTGGCAATATGTGAAAACGTGCCGCATTTAAAGCTGCCTTGGGATGAACCTGCTCAATTATTTGTTCTACTAGATTTGATCAATGGACTTTTATTGCGAAGGTGGTCAGGCGACCCACAAGCGTAACATTTACGGGGTGTTATGGGTCGGCGAGGAGGAGGCCGAAAACTACTAGAGGATGGAGGGGGTTCTTTCGCGACACGCAATGTATCGGCGTATTTAACTCCTTCGGCTGAGACAGCCATAGCCTCTAACTCGGCAAAAGTTTGCGGACGCGATGCAAAACACAAGTATCATCTGTAAGGTGGTGAAATTCCTTCCACAATGGCTTGAACGATTTGATCTTCGGGAAAATGAAGGGCAAATACCCTAGTATAGAATTTTATGTCTTGTATGAAGTCTGCCAGGTTTTCATCAAGTCGCTGCACTCTAATATAGTACTTTTGAATTAGAGATGACCTAGCTCGAGCTGGAATAAAATTAGCTAACAGATGGGCGTGGAAGTCTTCTATGGATGACTGTTCAGCTATTGCCCTAACTATCTTGTCTGAGAGAACACCAATTGCATAGGGATAAATGATCTGCAAAATTTGACACGGAGAAAGAAAAAAAACCAGGGCATGATCCTGAAATTCAACTAAAAACCTTAAGAATGTAATTACGTCACTGGTAGAGTTAACAGAAAACTTAGAAATACCTCTGAGTAACATTGCTAAGGGATGAGGCAAACTGCTGAACCCTGGTGACATAGTAGGTAAAGGTTTAAGTGGCGAAGAAGCTAATTCAGAACGTGCATTATTCAAAGAGGTACGCCGTTCCGATTCGTTGTCTAATGGAGCAGAGGTTTTGTTGGGCTCCAACAGATTTAGTACGTTCTTCCCCGGTGGGAGAACGCTCCTCGCTGACAACGTTTACCAGAGTGGGATTGTCGGTTTTGGGAGGCACTGCCCCCGTTAACAGAAGGTCAACCTTACTGGATAAATCGGAAAGATTTTCAAGGACGGCACTAGGCTCCTTCCCTTGAGTATCATTCAATTTAAGAGACAATAGATCACTCGCCCTATTGGAAAAGTGGTACAATCTAGCTTGTACACGTTTAAGTTGATTAGGCGATGGATCACCCCCTTCAAAAAACTAACAACTGATGCTAGCTCAGTAGCATTATCAGTGATCGTGGAGAGAGCGTCATCGATCTCCTTTTCTCCCAAGGTCGGGATGGTAATAGGCAAATCAAGGGAGTCTTTTAGCTTATTAGTATCTACCGCAACCGTGCCTCCAGATTGAACATTTATAATGGTTAATTCGTAAATTAACTCCTCCTTGCGCAAATAGCCGGGATGGAGGACATCGCGAGGACCGGGCATGATGACAGAAGAATACCAATTAGGAAAAATCGAAAAATGCCAGCGACAGAGAAAATTGTTAGAGTTCAAATCAAACCAAACTTTAGCCGTCAAAAGGGGCTAAATTGAGACCCATTCAACCACGCTCTGCTACCACTTGTTACGGAGTTATCCGTGGTACTTAGAGGTGAAAGAAGGTGCGGGCGGGAATAGGTCTCAACTTACGAAATTAAAGTTTATTTAAAACATTAACAAAGGTTACATTTTCTTTTCCAGAGCCCCAAGATTAATTTATGAGCTCTCAGCTCACCACCACAATAGTTACAGGGCAGAAAACCCCAAAAAGGAGCACTTGCACCTAATTACAATGTTAAGATGAAAAGAGCAGACCCGCTCTCAATTTTACCAGCCTGTCAAAGGCTACAACAACCTTTATTCCTAACTGCCCTTAAGGCACACATACCGTGGAACAGGGGTATCTTGTACCCATCATACAGGGCCTTCACTTGTAGAAAAAAAACACTGGGTTAATTAAATGGCCCACAAAATTGACTGGAGGCGTAGCTTGCACTCCTACATGAAACTTCTTAAAACCTAGGTGTCACTCGGCCAATTATCCAGGCGCTATTCCCATACTAGGGAGGTGACTAGTTGGCAAATAAGTTTAAGACTTTAAGAAGGAAGAGAAAAATGGTTACGAAAACATAGTCACCTCAAATTCAAAATGAAGGGGAGTTCGAGAGGGTTAAGCACTCTCTATCCCAACTTACGGCTAACTTACATGAATACAGTAAGGTTTACATTAAAAGGATTTGAACCTTCCCCCGCGGGTTAAAACTGCTGAGCTAGCAAGATATAAAGATGTTAACAGGCCATTACCTTGTAGATGAACAGCTGCTTGGAGAAAGAGGCGCTTCCCGCCCCCTGCTATATATGTTCACACACTGCGAAAGATGTTACTGAAGTGGCCCCGAGACAAAAAAATCAGCAGTTTTTATACCCTCGTGGAAAATTCGAGACCTTTCAAGAATGAAAAAGACACACCCCTTCAACTTTATTGGTAGACAAGGAATTACACATGGAAACCTGAGGAAGAAAGCTATGATTGGAGGAAAATTAATTACAGAAATTACCCATTGGTCAAATTCAAAACTGGCGGAAAGAGAAGGGTTATACTGCCAACCCAAACAATGACTGAAAGAAATTTAACAAAGAACAAACTTATGAATACCAAATTTCTTCAAAAAAAAGTTCCTTCACTTCGCACTAGGGTGCATAATTGTAGTTCTTAAGTAGTGCCATCTAGAAGAGAATGTTCACACTTCTTACTACAGAGCAAACAAATACAAATCGAAACAGACATAGTTCAGAACACTTCAAAATTTACAGTAGAGACATCTTCCGAGAAACTTTTGATTTAATGCAGATTGTTAAAGTTCAGGCTTCCTCCTTTAGAGGGATTTCAACTGGCGCAATGTTTGAATTCGCGGCGTGGAGGTGTACCGCCCGGTACAATAATGATAATAATAATAATAATAACAATAACAATAATTGTACCGTTTGGTACACCTACAGGATATGTAAACCTATTCCATTGGTGTTTTCTCAGACAAGAAAGTAAGAGCCATTTGTGAACAAACATCTACTGAAGACTTCCATGCCCAGCTGCTAGCTAACTTCATTCCGGCTCGAGCTAGGTCATCACTAATTCAGAAATACTATTACAGAGTACAGCGATTGGATGAAAACTTGGCAGACGTCATCCAAGTCATAAAATTTTACACTAGGGTATTTGCTCTACATTTCCCTGAAGATCAAATTTTACAGGCTATGGTGGAAGGAATTTCAACATCTTACAGGTCATACTTGTGTTTTGCGTCGCGTCCGCACACTTTTGCCGAATTAGTATCTCTGGCTGTCTCAGAAGAGGGAGTTAGATATGCGGACACATTACGTGTCGCGAAAGAGCCCCCTCCATTTTCTGGTAATGATCGACCTCCATCTCGCCGAACCCTCGCATCCCGCAAATGTTATGCTTGTGGGTCGCCTGACCATCTTCGGATCAAGTGTCCTCTGATAAGATCCAACGGGACAAAGAATGGAGCATGGTCATCTCGAGGCTGTTTTAAATGCGGCACCTTTTCCCATACTGCCAAGAATTGCCCGAATTCTAATAGCACTCCCTCCTGCTCAACTTAGGGTGCAACCTCCACCAATAATCAAAAGTGACTAGTGGCATCGGCTGAGTCGGCGTGCCCACCTTCTTCAGGCTCAGCCCCGGTTAAATTCGACCAAATCTCAGGGAAAACTCGGTCTTCTAATTTATCTTTTGAAGGTCCCAAAGAATGTCTTAGGATTGCGGCGGATTCCCCCGCACCTGTACCATGTCTCAAAATTTAATTGAATAATGAACCGGTAACAGCTCTGTTAGATTCTGGCAGTGTGTGTGCCATCATTTCGTCTGAATGATATTCCAAATTAATATCTGTTTGTAAATTATCTGATTTTTGTTCGTCTTCGGTTCAATGCATTTCGGCTAACACTTCTCCATTAGAAATTTTAGGTTTTCTGTATGCCAAAATTCGAATTGCTAAATTTACCTGGAAAGTTAAACTGTTTGTGGCAAAGCATTAGTCTTGCCCCGTTATATTAGGAGCGGATTTCATGTCGCACACCGGTCTAGTGCTCGACATTCAGAGCAAGTCGTGCACTTTCAAATTTGCTAGTAATTTCAAAATCCCCTTATATAAATGTAGTTCTGTGCCATGTTCATCTGTTTCGCCCACCCAGGATGAGATGTTGTTAGACCTTAGACATCTACCTGAGGAGCAGGCTGATAGTATTCGTAAGTTGTGTCATTCGTTTCCAGAAGTTTTCTCCGATACTCTTGGTGTTACTGACCTTATCGAATACAAGATTGAGGTTACTGATGCGATCCCTGTTAGGTTTCCACCTTGTAGGTTATCTCCACCTAAAATGATGGCTCTGAAAGAAATCATAGATCGGATGTTGAAAGAAGGTATAATTCGGCCCCCTATGTCGGCGTATTCATCGCCTATTTTCCTAGTTCCGAAACCCCAGGGAACTTCAGGCCTGTGATTGATTACAGGGCTCTCAATCGGAAGGTGGTATTACAATCTGTGCCCCTTCCCGACCTTAACTCTTGATTTTCATGATTTCGAAAAGCTAAGTTCTTCACCATCTTAGACCTCAATCAGGCTTATAACCAGATTCCGCTAGCTGAAGAATCCAAACATCTTACAGCGTTTACCACGGATTGGAACTTGTACGAATACAACCGTGTGCCTTCTGGGATCCCCACGGGAGCAGCTGTACTTACGAGACTGCTAGACAGGTTCTTCTCCGACATCAAATTTGAGTACCAATACCATTATCTTGATGATGTCATCGTATTTTCTGAGACCTTTGAAGAACATCAAGATCATGTGAAAGAGGTCATGAGTCGCCTTCGTAAGGCAGGGTTAACGATGAAGTTGTCCAAATTTGCCTTCGCTAAGCCTTGTGTCGCCCGATTGTGTCGCTGTGGATCATTCTCGAACACACGCCATCCGTGATTTCAAACCTCCTAAGGACATAAAAGGAATTGCCAGATTCATTGGTATGGTGAATTTCATCAGGAAATTTATTCCTAACTTCCCTAATATATCAGCGCCCTTGAACTTACTTCGTAGGAAAGGCGTCAAGTTTGAGTGGGGTCCATCTCAACAAGCCGCTTTCGAAGATCTCAAAATAGCTCTGTGTAATGCCCTTGTTCTTGCCATGCCTGATTTCTCGAAGAAATTCATCGTCCAAACCGACGCGTCGTCGCTGGCGGTGGCTGCAGTCCTACTTCAAGAGACTGAACTAGGGAGGCGACCCATCGCCTAGCGTCTAGGACTTTATCGGCTCAAGAAGCCAAGTATTCCATCTATGAACTTGAAGATTTGGCAGTCTTATTTGCTCTAGAAAAGTTCCGCCTCTATTTGGAACATGTCAAGTTCGACTTGGAGACTGATAACCAAGCCTTGATCTGGGTCTTACGTAGGCCGCGTCGCACTGGTCGCATAGGCCGCTGGGCCATCAGAATTTCTGCCTTCCAATTTGATGTTAGGCATATAAGAGGAACTGAAAATGTTGTTGATGACGGACTAAGCCGTATGTTTTCTAACGATGTAGAGCCCCTTCAACAGGAAGAGAGTTCTTCACTTCCTGAGTCCATATCTCCTGGTGTTAATGCCATTCTAACTGATGTTCCCATGGTATTTAGAGATATTGAAAAATATCAACGTGAAGATCCTCTGCTGGCTCCTATTATGGAAACCCTTTCTTTTGGGGAACATGTCGTCACTTATGTAATGAGAAATGGTGTTTTATGTTGCCCGTCGGGGCATGATAAGAATATGAAAATTGTAGTTCCAGCTGTTCTTGTGCCTTTGATCTTCAAGTATTACCATGAGACCCCCATTAGGTGGGCATTTAGGCATCTTCAAAGCTCGAGGAAAGATCAGAGAAATGTTCATTTGTAAAGGTACGGACGGTGAAATTCGTGAATTGGTAAAAGCTTGTAAAACTTGTTGGCTGAGTAAACCTACCATGTCCACTATGCTAGGTTTATTGTCTCCTCACCAAGCGTCGCGTCCCATGGAACGTCTTTACATCGACTACGTAGGACCCTTCCCCCAATCTAAGGGGAACGCCAACAAATTCATCCTTGTGTGTGTAGACGGTTTCACAAGATTTTCCTGGTTATTTCCGACTAAGCTGGCTACCGCTCAGTCCACCATTTCATGTTTAAATTCCATATTCGCTTCTTTTGGTCCGTGTCAATATATTGTTTCTGACAATGCTAAATTTTCACCTCCACTCTCTTCCGTAAATTGTGTTTTGATCTGTCCATCCCTCATGTGACTACTTCTGCATACTATCCTCAACCATCTCTAGCTGAACGGGTCAATCGTAATCTTAGGTCGGCTCTAATTGCCTATCATCATGAAGATCATTCTAGGTGGGGCACCTCCTTGCATTGGTTAGCTTTCGCTTTGAATTCGGTGGTTCATGAATGTCATAAATTTACTCCAGCTTCATTGATGTTTAAGTTTGTACCCAACACGCCGCTCTCTAACCTTTGGTCTCTTAGTGATATTCTACCCGAGACAATAGATCCAGACAATATTAGAGATCTTTGGAAGAAGGCTAAGGCCAACCTTAAAATTTCTCATGACAAGGTTAGGGAAAATATGATCGTGGACGGAGGCCCACCAATTTAAATGTAGGAGACCAAGTTATGGTCAAAAACTTTGTTCCCGCGGGCAAGCTTGCCTCCAAATTTCATGTGCCGTGCACCGTTTTGGATTTGTTAACCCTGGTGACTTTATTAGTAAGCAATCCAGCCACCGAGAGGATCTTTAGGGTCCACCTGTCTCAGATGTAACCTGTGTAATGTAATTGCTAACTTGCCATCTGTGTCTTCCAACGGTGTAAAGGTTATATCTTCTATTAATGTTAGGCCTTCTGCCCTTTGTTCCCTCATCTACCGTGTATATGTATGTAAAACCTTACCCGCCTGTTATTCTGCCGTCCTTTCCCGTACGGCCATTACCAAGCTCTCGTCTCCTGCTAAAGCATACCAGTGCTTTAAAGAAAAAACATTTCCACGCCGCTGACCCCTCAGCCTCACCTCCAAGATAGTACGCTAAAGCACTAGTTCCAACAACAATTCTTCCGCCGAGATTTTATTGTTTCAGCGCCCCGCAGCTGTTCGGCGCCTTACCGCCACAGTGGTGGGGCAAGGGCCCACTCCACTACCGTGATGACCTCCTGTGTACGGCGCGCCGGAGTCTATCTCCCGGCACAGGCTGAAGTGCGGCGCACCAAGCGCAAGCTTATCTAGGGACTGTAAACAAACTTCACACCTGCGGCGACCATCACCACGACTACCCCTCATAGTGCGGGAGAGAGGTATCTCAGGGTACTTGAGGGGTCCGGGCGACCTCGACTGGACATTTGCAGTAGCGACTGGTCTGGCCGTCAAAATTAGCAACATGTACTTGGCAGCATACAACAAGAAAGACACTCTAAGTCTGGAAATTATCTAGTCATCCACCAAATGGACTTTAAAAAAATGTTTTCTTTCTTCAAAATTCTTCTTCTATTCAACATTAAGTAACTATGTCATCTATTTATGTTTCTTCTATGTACTTCAACAAATCTATCACCAGGGAAGCAAAAATTTTCTTCAAGTTGGGTTAAACAAACTTGGACTTTTGTTTTGGAGAATAATTTTATTCAACATTCTTCTGTGTCACCCCTTGGAAGGACTTTGGGGGGGGGGGGAGATCTGTAACGGTTGGTACACCTATACTCCGCACATTTCAATTTTCCGCCTTAAATTACTTCTCTACAGCTGAAACTCTGAACTTTAAAACTGAATTAATTCAACCGTTTATCAGAAGATGTCACGTTGTTAATTTCGACAAGAAGTGTGGACATTCTCTCACAGATGTCTCTACCCAAAAACTATGATCATGCACCCTGGTGCGAATTGATGGAACTTTTCTTGAAGATATTTTATACTCATAAGTTTTCCTATAACAAAATTTCGTTCTTTCATTTGTAGGTTGGCAATATTAATCTTTCTTTCCGCCAGTTTTGAACTTAGCCAATCCCGAATTTCTTTAATTAATTTTGGACCAATTATGTCCTTCTTCTTCACATTTGATGTGTAAACTTTAGCCGACCAATAAACGCATGTGGGTGTGTCTTAATTATTCATGAAAGGTCTCGAATCTTCCCCGAGAGTATAAAAACTGCTGATTTTCCGGGCTCTCCGCCACTCGTACAACATCTAGCTTAGTGTATAGCAGGAGGCGGGAAGCGCCTCCTTCATCCGCCAGCAGCTCTTAAACAAGGTAATGGCCGTTTAACATCTTTCTTTTTTTCCCTTGCTAGCTTAGCAGTTTAACCCGCGGGGCAGGTCCGAAACCTTTAATATGTGACCTATAATATCTTTAAATGTAAGTCGGGGATAGAGAGTGCTTTACCCTCTCGAGCTCCCCTCCATTTCTGAGTTGAGGTAACTATGATTTCGTAACTTATTTTCTACTCTTCCTTAATGTGTTGTAATTATTCTTATACGAGTCACCTCTATAGTATGGGAATAGCCCCTGTGTATCGGCTTAGCGCCACTTCGGTTTTAACAAGCTTTCGTGTAGGAGTGCAAGTACACGCCTCCATTCATCTTGATATTTTTTGGGCCATTTAATTAATCTGTTCCTTTTCCACGAAGGCCCAGTAGATTGGGTACTAGATACCCCTGTTTCTTTGTAGGTGTGCCTTGAGGGCAGTTGGTAGTAATGTTGGTTGTTGCCTTTGATAGGCTCAGAAAATTGAGAGCGGGTTAGCTCTTTCACTTGTGGTAAATGTGCCTCAGAGAGGCTTGAGATTTAAAGGTGGGAGCAAACGCTCCATTGTATTGAGGGAATTTCTGCCCTTTGGTAATATGTTGGTTGTGAGCTGAGAGCTCAGGAATTGTAAAAATTAGGGTTTGTGGCCCAGATTGTTAAAGTCTATCTAAATCTTGGCTTTCTTGGTCTTGTACCTGATTTGTCTTGTTGTTATTTCTTAAAAATCCGATTTTTTTAAAATGTGAAAATTGTTAAGTAATGAAAATATAACCTTTATTGGAATTTTAATTCATCTTTCGGCCTTGTAGTTAGACCCATTCCAGCCCGCACCTTCTTTCACCTCTGCTGATCCACAAAACATGGTAATAATAATAATAATAATAATAATAATAATAATTGTACCGGGCGGTACACCTCCACGCCGCTAATTTAAAATGTGCGCCAGTTGAAACTCCTCTGCTGGAGGAAGTCTGAACTTTATTGACGGTATTAATTTTCTACTTTCTCAGAAGATGTCACTACCTGTAAATTTTGGAGTTTTAGAACTGTGTCATTTTTGATGTGTTTTTGTTTTGCTTGAAGTAAGAAGTGTGAACTTTCTCTTCTAGAGGACACTACTGAAGAACTACAATAGTGCACCCTAGTGCGAAGAAAAAGAACTGTTCTTTGGAGAAAATTTTATTTCAAAAGTTTGTTCTTTGTTAAATTTATTTCAGTCATTGGTTAAGTTGGCAATATTACCCCTTTCTTTCCCCTTGTTTTAAATCTAGCCAATCCCTAATTTCTGAAATTAATTTTCCACCAATAATGTGTTTCTTCTTCATTTTGTGTAGGGGGTTCTCTGTATTCTCCAATAAAGTGATTGTGGGCGGGTGTTCTCATTCCCCTAACGCCTAGAACCTTCCGCGAGAGTATATAAACTGCTGATTTTTGGGTCTCTGAGCCACTTTTGTTCCATCTTTCGGTGTGTAAAGTACATAGCATGGGGCGGGAAGCGCCTCTGTCTTCTCCAGCCGTTCAACAACCAGGTAATGGCCTCTTAATAACTTCTTTTCTTGCTAGGTCGGCAGTTTGACTCTCGGGGCGGGTTCGAAGCGTTTCCTCCATGTAACCTTTTCCTAAAATGTAACTACTCTTTTCATCTATTCTCTTTTAAAGTTACATATTGGGATAGAGAGTGTTAACCCTCTCGAGCTCCCACTCATATTGTTGTGAGGTGAACTTAGTTTTCACAACCTATTCTTCCTTGACGTAATGTAAATTGTTTCTTTTGAGTCACCTCTTTAGTACGGGATTAGCCCTTGTATTAACGGCCTAGTGCCAAGTAGGTTTTAAACAAAGTGTATTAGGAGTGCAAGTTCGCCTCCTCTCAAATTGTTAGTTTAGAGGTCATGTAATCAACCTTTTTTTTTCTTTTTTTATTTAAAAGACCTCAGTAGGTTGGGTATTTTACCCCTGTGTATATGTCCTTAGAGGACAGCTTGAAGGTGGAGTTTGGTGTGGCCTGTGATTGGCTTAAACTTTGAGAGCAGATTGTTCTTTGGAATTTGACTTTTGTATGCCTCGGGGAGGCTTTTCTGTGTAAAGAGGAGCTAGTGCTCCTGAACATGAATGGGGTTTTCTGCCCCTCTGGTAAAACTTATTTTGAAGTAAGGTTGGGCTGATTGCCCAAACATTGTAAAGTCAGGGCGCGAAGCCCAAATCCTGTAAATATTGTAACTACCCTTTTGACTTGCTACTTTGTACCTGCCATGCTTGTTATTTCTTTATTTTTGAAAAGAAAATATAACCTTGTTAAATTTTAAATAAATTTTACTTTCGTAGTTTGAGACCCGTTCACGCCCGCACCTTCTTTCACCTCTACCTACCACTAAAACACGGTAACAAGTGGTAGCAGAGCGTGGTTGAATGGGTCTCAATTTAGCCCCTTTTGACGGCTAAACATTGTTTTGTTCCGAACTCTAACAATTTTCTCAGTTGCTGGAATTTTTTTTTGAGTTTTTCAAAATTGTTCTGTCATCATGCCCGGACCTCGCGATGTTCTCCATCTTAACTATTTGCGCAAAGAGGAGTTGATCTATGAGTTAACTATCAGAAATGTGCAATCTGGAGGCACGGTTGCAGTAGACACAAATAAGCTTAGAGAGTCCCTTGATTTACCCATTTCCATCCCCACCTTGGGAGAGAAAGAAGTTGACGACTCTCTTTCCACGATCGTCGAGAATATTACTGGGTTAGCTTCTGTAGTTAGTTTTTTTGATGAAAATGATCCTTCTCCTAATCAAATTAAGCGTGTGCAAGCTAGGCTATATCCCTTTTCAAATAGAGTTAACGATCTGTTGTCCCTGAAGTTGAATAACGTTCAGAGGAAGGAAGCTAGTACGCTGCTTGAAAATATTTCTGAATTATCCGGCAAGGTCACTCAATTGTTAACTGGGGAGGTTCTTCCCAAAAGCGATCTACCCACCACAGTGAATGCAGGTAGTGAGGAAGCGCCTCCCAAGGGAGAAGTCAATAGGATAACCGTTGCAGCTCGAACTATCCCTGCCCCATTGGACAACGAATCTGAACGTCGTGCATCGTTGAGTAACATCCGTTCTGAATTAAGTTCCTTGCCATTGAAACCTTTGCCTACTATGTCACCCGGGTTCAGCAGCTTGCCTCATCCATTGGCAATGTTGCTCAGAGGTATATCTAAGTTTTCCGTTAATACCACCAGTGACGTAATTTCATTTTTAAGATTTCTTGTTGAATTTCAGGATCATGCCCTTGTGTTTTCTCTTTCCCCATGTCAAATTTTGCAAATCATCTATCCTTATGCAATTGGTATTCTCTCTGACAAAATAGTAAGAGCCATAGCTGAACAGTTATCTATTGAAGATTTTCATGCACACTTGCTTGCAAATTTTATTCCCGCCCGCGCGAGGTCATCTCTGATTCAGAAGTACTATTACCGTGTACAACGCTTGGATGAAAACTTGGCTGATTTCATACAGGACATTAAGTTTAATACTAGGGTGTTTGCTCTTCATTTCCCTGAGGATCAGATTGTACAAGCTATTGTGGAAGGTATCTCACCATCCTATAGGTCATATTTGTGTTTCGCGGCGTGCCCGCAAACTTTCTCTGAACTCGAAGCATTGGCCGTCTCAGCGGAAGGAGTTAGATACGCCGATTCCTTGCGTGTCGCGAAAGAACCCCCACCTTCCTTTAGTAATACTCGGCCTCCACCTCGCCGACCAGTCACGCCCCGTAAATGTTTTGCTTGTGGGTCGCCCGACCACCTTCGGAACAAGTGCCCATTGCTCAAATCTAGTGTGACAACGAATGGAGCTGGTTCATCACAAGGCTGTTTTAAATGTGGGGCTTTCTCACATATCGCCAATAATTGCCCAAATTCGAATAGCACCCCCTCCTGCTCAACTTCTGGTGCAAATTCCACCTATGCCAATAATAAAAAGTGACTAGTGGCTTCGGCTGAGTCGACTAATCCATCTTCCCGAGACACAGCCCCTGGTAAACAGGTTGTAAATTCAGGGAACGAGCAATTTTCAAATACATCTTTTGAATGCCCCAAAGAGTGTCTTAGGATTGCGGCGGATTCCCCCGCACCTATCCCTTTTCTTAAGATTGAGTTAAATAATGAGCCTATAACCGCTCTATTAGATTCAGGCAGTGTCTGTTCGATTATTTCGGCTGAATGGTATTCTAAATTGAAATCTGTTTGTAAACTACCTGACTATGTCTCATCTCCTGTTCTATATGTTTCGGCTAATTCATCTCCATTAGAAATTCTAGGTTCCTTACTGGTCAAGATTCGTATTTTAAATTTACATGGAAAACCAAACTGTTTGTGGCTAAGCACTTGTCTTGCCCCATCATACTGGGAGCGGACTTCATTTCTCACACTGGTCTTGTGCTCGATCTTCAGAGTAAGTCGTGCACATTCAAATTTGCGTCAAATTGCAACATTCCCTTGTTAAAGTGTAATTCTGTATCATGTTCACCTATTTTGCCTACCCAGGATGAGATGTTGTTAGACCTTAGACATCTACCTGAGGAGCAGGCTGATAGTATTCGTAAATTATGTCAGTCGTTTCCAGAGGTGTTCTCTGATACTCTTGGTGTTACTGACCTTATTGAATACAAAATTGAGGTCACGGATTCGATTCCTGTCCGTTTTCCACCGTATAGGCTATCTCCACCTAAAATGAAGGCTCTCAAAGAAATCATCGATCAGATGTTGAAGGATGGTATTATTAGGCCCTCTAAGTCGGCGTATTCTTCGCCTGTTTTTCTAGTCCCGAAACCTGAAGGAGGCTTCAGGGCTGTCATTGATTACAGGGCTCTCAATCGGAAGGTGGTGTTGCAATCTGTGCCCCTTCCTGACCTTCATTCTTGTTTTTCATGGTTTCGTAAGGCCAAGTTCTTTACTATCTTGGACTTGAATCAGGCCTATAATCAAATTTCCCTTGCCGAAGAGTCTAAACACCTTACAGCGTTTGCCACGGACTGGAATTTATACGAATACAACCGCGTGCCTTTCGCGCTCCCCACGGGAGCAGCTGTACTCACTAGGCTGCTAGATAGGGTCTTCTCCGACATCAAATTTGAATACTTGTACCACTACTTGGATGATGTCGTCGTATTTTCAGAGACTTTTGAAGAACATCTAGATCATCTGCGAGAAGTCCTCGACCGCCTTCGTAAGGCTGGATTAACGGTCAAGTTGTCCAAGGTTGCCTTTGCTAAGCCCTCTATGTCATTCCTAGGGCATATTGTGTCACCTGATGGTGTAGCAGTCGATCATTCTAGAACACAGGCTATCCGTGATTTTAAACCTCCCAAGGACATTAAAGGTATCGCCAGGTTTATTGGTATGGTGAATTTCTTCAGGAAGTTCATTCCTAACTTTGCTAATAGAGCGGCGCCCTTGAACCTTCTTCGTAGGAAAGGCATCAAATTCGAGTGGGGACCTTCTCAACAAGCCGCTTTTGAAGATCATATATTAGCTACCTGTAATGCCCCTGTACTTGCTATGCCTGATTTCTCGAAGAAATTCATCGTCCAAACTGACGCGTAGTCGTCAGCAGTAGCTGCAGTCCTTCTTCAAGAGACTGAACTAGGGAGGCGACCCATCGCCTATGCGTCTAGGACCTTGTCGGCTCAAGAAGCCAAGTATTCCATCTATGAGCTCGAAGGTTTGGCAGTTTTATTCGCCTTAGAAAAGTTCCGTCTCTATCTGGAACACGTCAAATTCGACCTGGAGACAGATAATCAAGCCTTAAGCTGGGTCTTAGGTAGGCCGCGTCGTACTGGTCGTATAGCCCGTTGGGCCATCCGTATTTCTGCCTTCCAATTTGATGTCAGGCATATCAGAGGTACCGAAAACGTTGTTGCTGATGGACTCAGTCGTATGTTTTCTAACGACGTCGAGACCCATGAACAGGTCGACAGTTCATTACCTCCCGAGTCCATACTATCTGGTGTTAATGCCATCTTAACAGATGCTCCCATGCTTTTTAGGGATATTGAGAAATACCAACGTGAAGATCCGACGCTGGCTCCGATAATGGAAACCCTTTCTTCTGGGGAACATGTCGTCCCTTATGATCTGAGGAATGGTGTTTTATGTTGCCCTTCGAGGCATGACAAGATGATGAAGGTTGTCGTTCCAGCTGTTCTTGTGCCTATGATCTTCAAATACTATCATGAGATCCCATTGGGGGGGCATCTGGGAATATTTAAAACTCGTGAAAAGATTCGTGAAATGTTCATCTGGAAGGGTATGGACGGTGAAATCCGTGAACTTGTAAAAGCTTGTAAATCTTGTTTGCTTAGTAAACCCACCATGTCCACCAAGGTTGGCCTTCTATCTTCGCATCAAGCGTCGCGCCCCATGGAACGCCTGTATATCGATTATGTAGGACCCTTCCCCCAGTCGAAGGGAAATGCCAACAAATTCATCTTTGTATGTGTAGATGGTTTTACAAGATTTTCCTGGTTATTTCCGACTAAGCTGGCTACCGCTCAGTCCACCATTACTTGCCAAAATTCTATTTTTGCTTCTTTTGGTCCGTGCCAATATGTTGTGTCTGATAATGCTAAGGCGTTCACATCAAACCTTTCTCGTAAATTCTGTTTTGACTTGTCTATTTCTCGTGTAACTACTTCTGCTTATTACCCTCAACCATCGCTGGCTGAACGGGTTAACCGTAATCTCAGGTCCGCGCTTATTGCCTATCATCAGGAAGATCATTCTAGGTGGGACACGTCCTTGCATTGGTTAGCTTTTGCTTTGAATTCGGCGGTTCATGAATCACATAAGTTTACTCCAGCCTCTTTGATGTTCAAGTTTGTTCCCAACACGCCGCTCTCTAACCTCTGGTCTCTGAGTGACATTCTACCCGAGACAATAGATCCGGACAACATTAAAGATCTTTGGAAGAAGGCTAAAGCCAATCTTAAAGTGTCTCATGAAAAGGTTAGGGAAAGGTATGATCGTGGACGGAGACCCACCCCTTTGAAGGTAGGTGACCAAGTTATGGTCAAGAACTTTGTTCCCGCGGGCAAACTTGCCCCCAGATTTCATGGGCCTTGTATCATTCTCGATTTCCTTACGCCGGTTACGTTGTTAGTAAGCAATCCAGCCACCGAGAGGATATTTTGGGTTCACCTGTCCCATGTAACTACTTCTGCTTATTACCCTCAACCATCGCTGGCTGAACGGGTTAACCGTAATCTCAGGTCCGCGCTTATTGCCTATCATCATGAAGATCATTCCAGGTGGGACACGTCCTTGCATTGGTTAGCTTTTGCTTTGAATTCGGCGGTTCATGAATCACATAAGTTTACTCCAGCCTCTTTGATGTTCAAGTTTGTTCCCAACACGCCGCTCTCTAACCTCTGGTCTCTGAGTGACATTCTACCCGAGACAATAGATCCGGACAACATTAAAGATCTTTGGAAGAAGGCTAAAGCCAATCTAAAAGTGTCTCATGAAAAGGTTAGGGAAAGTATGATATTTTGGGTTCACCTGTCCCAGGTGAAACCGGTGTAATTTCTGGGTTAACTTACTTCATATAATCGTGAAAGGAATATGAAGGTTATATTTTTTTTTGAGTTTTCAATTTCTAGGCATTCTGCCCCTTCTATAATATTTTGTTTTATATGTAAGCATTTGTGTGAAACCTGCCCCGAACCGTTAAACTGCCATCCTGTCCTTGCCACGGCCATTACCACGCTCCCGTCTCCTGCTCCACTACACACAGTGGCTGGCTTAGATGAAATGCCATGGATATCTGCACGCCGCTGGCCCCTCAATCTCTCTACAAGCCTGTGCCTTCAAAAGAAACATGATGGTCCAACACGATTCTGCCGCCTAGCTTTTATGTTTCAGTGCCCTCGCAGCCGCGCGGCGCTGTGCCGCGTCTGGGTTTGAGGATGGGCCCCCTCGACCCCAGCGAGGACGACAAGTGCACGGCGAGCCGGAGCTACCCTCCCGGCCAAGGCTGATGTGCGGCGCACGACCTGCTACTTGCCCGCAGCCTGTATATGTTCACCGCGGGCGCGGCGTGTTTCCACACCTCTGCTCCCCTCATAGTGCGGGCGAGCGGTATCTCAGGGTACTTGAGGGGTCCGAGCGGCCTCCTTTAGACGCAAGCAGTGGCGGCTGGTCTGGCCGTTAAAAGTATCAACGTTGAAGTACATATCCAGCTATATGGACACTCCAGTTCAACTTTACTAACTTTTCTTGGGTATTCTACTGCAATATCTGGTGGACTTAGCAAATTTTTCCTAAACTTTAATACTAAAGTTTTTCTTCTCAAATCAACCTTCTACAAACATTAAAACAGTACTTCCGCTGTTACTACAAAATGCTGTGAAACTGAATCAAACCACATTAAGAAAATCTTATAAATTCTTCAGCAATTAATCTTCATATCCACATCATAACTTGGACCTTGTCTCAAACTGATTTCATGTGTAACCCCTGGAGGAACTTTTGGGGGGGGGGTTGTCTGTACCGGGCGGTACACCTCCACGCCGCTAATTTAAAATGTGCGCCAGTTGAAACTCCTCTGCTGGAGGAAGTCTGAACTTTATTGACGGTATTAATTTTCTAATTTCTCAGAAGATGTCACTACCTGTAAATTTTGGAGTTTTAGAACTGTGTCATTTTTGATGTGTTTTTGTTTTGCTTGAAGTAAGAAGTGTGAACTTTCTCTTCTAGAGGACACTACTGAAGAACTACAATAGTGCACCCTAGTGCGAAGAAAAAGAACTGTTCTTTGGAGAAAATTTTATTTCAAAAGTTTGTTCTTTGTTAAATTTATTTCAGTCATTGGTTAAGTGGCAATATTACCCCTTTCTTTCCCCTTGTTTTAAATCTAGCCAATCCCTAATTTCTGAAATTAATTTTCCACCAATAATGTGTTTCTTCTTCATTTTGTGTAGGGGGTTCTCTGTATTCTCCAATAAAGTGATTGTGGGCGGGTGTTCTCATTCCCCTAACGCCTAGAACCTTCCGCGAGAGTATATAAACTGCTGATTTTTGGGTCTCTGAGCCACTTTTGTTCCATCTTTCGGTGTGTAAAGTACATAGCAGGGGGCGGGAAGCGCCTCTGTCTTCTCCAGCCGTTCAACAACCAGGTAATGGCCTCTTAATAACTTCTTTTCTTGCTAGGTCGGCAGTTTGACTCTCGGGGCGGGTTCGAAGCGTTTCCTCCATGTAACCTTTTCCTAAAATGTAACTACTCTTTTTATCTATTCTCTTTTAAAGCTACATATTGGGATAGAGAGTGCTAACCCTCTCGAGCTCCCACTCATATTGTTGTGAGGTGAACTTAGTTTTCACAACCTATTCTTCCTTGACGTAATGTAAATTGTTTCTTTTGAGTCACCTCTTTAGTACGGGATTAGCCCTTGTATTAACGGCCTAGTGCCAAGTAGGTTTTAAACAAAGTGTATTAGGAGTGCAAGTTCGCCTCCTCTCAAATTGTTAGTTTAGAGGTCATGTAATCAACCTTTTTTTTCTCTTTTTTATTTAAAAACCTCAGTAGGTTGGGTATTTTACCCCTGTGTATATGTCCTTAGAGGACAGCTTGAAGGTGGAGTTTGGTGTGGCCTGTGATTGGCTTAAACTTTGAGAGCAGATTGTTCTTTGGAATTTGACTTTTGTATGCCTCGGGGAGGCTTTTCTGTGTAAAGAGGAGCTAGTGCTCCTGAACATGAATGGGGTTTTCTGCCCCTCTGGTAAAACTTATTTTGAAGTAAGGTTGGGCTGATTGCCCAAACATTGTAAAGTCAGGGCGCGAAGCCCAAATCCTGTAAATATTGTAACTACCCTTTTGACTTGCTACTTTGTACCTGCCATGCTTGTTTTTTCTTTATTTTTGAAAAGAAAATATAACCTTGTTAAATTTTAAATCAATTTTACTTTCGTAGTTTGAGACCCGTTCACGCCCGCACCTTCTTTCACCTCTACCTACCACTAAAACACGGTAACAATAATAATAATAATAATAATAATAATAATAATAATAATAATAATAATAATAATAATAATAATAATAATAATAATAATATGCCCCAGTTACGGTGTGGAGGCATTTTAATTTTATGCGAAATAGGCTGTCTGCGACGTAGAATATTACACTATCCGATGGCGGAGGGAACCATTTCTCTCTTGGCGGTCTATAATTGAATCTTAACTGACTTTAATTAGTAAACAGCAAATGTGTCACCAGAGATTTTTTCGTGCCGAAAATGTACAACATAGAGTATCGATGGATTATTTTCCGCATTTCAAATTGCCGTCAACCTCTATCGAGTTTGAACCCGCGATCTTGAGATCCTGTCACCTAAACTCTACTAATCATCCATAAATGGAGATATCCCATCATGTCGTGATAGAGCACAGAACAAGTTCATTGCTCCGATGAGTTTGTTCCCAGAATTCGCTACTGTGTGTCATGTATTGAAACTGGTACGTGTTATTTCATCAATGCTACACACAATAATGTCATTTAACAGGACTGAGAGCACTCATCATGAATAAAGGGGGGATCAGTTCAATAGCGGGCTCATGATACGGCTATTGTCATTGTCCCTCGGAAGAAAACTGTGCGTGAGATATTTTAACGTGGAGAAACTGATTCCCAATAACAGTCACACGATCCCTGACAGAATTGCCCAATCTGGTGACATAGGATGTATAACGAATGGATACTGTTGGACTGATGCAGACTTCCAAAATCTGGAGACGTTACAGATGCAAGAAAACCCAAAGAATAAGATTAGCCTCTTTATATGGCGTTTGTAGATCTTTTGAAAACCTTCCACTCCGTAAAGTGTGAAGCTCTTTGGAGGATATAATATGCTATGTGACCACAAATTATTTTG
The DNA here is from genome assembly GCF_040414725.1 of Anabrus simplex. NCBI lineage: Eukaryota > Metazoa > Arthropoda > Insecta > Orthoptera > Tettigoniidae > Anabrus > Anabrus simplex. The sequence goes on along the minus strand of NC_090269.1, from coordinate 169,109,400 downwards.
ATAATACGACTCAATTTTGATCAAATGACTGCATCAGAAAGTTACATAGTGGAATTGTATTACCATTGCTTGAATAGGAAAGATTGCACCAGGTAGGAGCGAATAGCTTCTCCAAGGTTCACTTCATACTGATCACTCTAGGATAGAAGAGTCACATTTAAAACATTCGAGGAATGACTATGCTGTAAGCTATAATTTGGATGATGTTTGGTTCAAAGTCAGCCCTACGATGACCTTTCCTCGTTGCATATTTCCAACTAGGCACAAGCCCGATTATACCTCAGTTCAATCCATGGCTGGACTTCAGTCCAGGACCTTCCCTATTATAACATCGCTGAAAATCTCCACTGTTACTGACATTTCATCCACGATTAGTTTGTTGATATGACACTCTTTAGTACACAATAATAAACAAAGATAGGTTAGAAAGGTATAAAATGGTTAACATTTTACAAATACTTGTATAATAATAATATTCTTACGTTCCACTAATTGCTTTTACGGTTTTAGGAGACAACGAGGTGCCAGAAGTTTCTTCTGCAGGCGTTCCTTTAGTGACGGTAAAACTACCGACACGAGGCTGACATGTGAGCAACTTCAAATACCAGCAAACTAAGCCGGGATCGAACCCGCCAACTTGAGATTAGAAAACCAGTCTTCTATCGTATGAGCTACTCAGCCGGGCTACAAATATTTGACAATTTGACCACTTTGCCGTAAATTTGTCTTACGGTTAGGAATCATCTGACAGTTTTCGTCACGAAATTAGCGATAGGACACAATGTGTGACACGATCTTCCCTGTGATCTGAAGTATTGAAGGATGGCCGGTGATAGAGACATAGAGGTAGTTACATAGACCCCGAGTCAGTTTCCCCTTTCGATGCACTGAAACCTACATTTGTCGACTCGAAATTTCACACAGACGTTTCCTGAAAACGATTCGTTAGAGCAAGTAAATTAATCTTTATCGTATTTGGGTTTCATTTATTGGAGAACATATTACGATGATTTGATTTACCCAATATCAATACTTTCATATCTTTACCTTTCATTGAGATTTTTCGGAATTAATTTTGCTAGCACATTAACTGGACTTGCATTCAACATTAGTGTTATTCAAATGGACATTATGACGGGTTAAATTATAGGAGATTTTTAACAAAATCAACACTCATAAACAATTATTACCATAGATTGAAAAATGTCCATGTAAATTAGAATTTTTTTGGTTATGTGACAATCGTAGAACTCTTTTTCTCTTTCTTCTCCTATACATGGTAGTTGCACCTGTAGAAACCGCTATGTGATAAGGTTGGGGAAGAAATACTGACCCACACCACATATAACATATAATAAGAATTTTCTCTGTTGATTATATTATATTATATTATATTATATTATATTATATTATATTATATTATATTATATTATATTATATTATATTATATTATATTATATTATATTATATTATATTATATTATATTATATTATATTATATTATATTATATTATATTATATATTTAAGGGCGAGAATTCTTTGAAATTGCACGCACAATATTTAACCTTAAATGACAGAACCTTACCGGCCAAATTTCTAAGCTGAAAAAATTCTATGTCTATCCAATTTCCAATACCGTCACGTCTAAAGCACTCGGTGGAATTTGATAAAATTTTGCGCAAACGTTCTCAGAGGGATCTATCACATATCTAATTTATGTTTTGTTTCAGAATATCGACCGGAAAATACACTGTTTTTGAAATTGTTTGTGAAATATAACTTACTCATAGGCCAGCTGTAATGTTTACGTGATTATTGCATCGACATACTGCAAGTTTATTGATTTATGAAGGATGTAGTCGACATATTGACAGTCTGTAGTTTGCCAAACGTGTTGAATGTACATCAGTCTGAGAAGAAGTTCCCTACATCACAAATATTCCGTAGAAAATTATCTTTCCTAATTGACTTCAGATTTCTTACAGAACAAGGATACTAAAAGCTCCAAATGCGCTGAAAAGTCGACAAATTAAATTAAACTTTACGACTTCCGCAATACTGTTAGTTCATCAGATCAAAACGCAATCGGAATTTGAAATTCGAACCGTAGTTACCAACCGCATAAGCCCGATTCAAAGCGTTACAAAGAAAGGTATATTATAACGTTATCGAATTTGGCTTTCTTTTAATATAGCCTACGTGCTTAGCAAACAAGCGGCTACTGGACTACAGGACGAAACTATCCTTATACTGGTTTGTTTTCTGACCGACTTTGTTATATGGGAGTACAGGTTGGGTGGTCTTAGCATAGTTTATTCAGAAGTTAGAAGAGACGTGAAAACAGCGAGGTACAAACAGGTGAGAAGAATGTCAGTAGAGTATGAAAATGACGGCGTAGAGGCTAAGTTAGGAATAAACTGGATCGATGAAGCTGTGTCAACCGGTTTCCACGATGAGGTTATGTGAGGCGAGTGAAGGAGGATAGGTTACCTAGGAGAATAAAGGATGGAGCTTTGGAGGGTAAACGAAGTAGAGAGTGACCAATGTGGCAATGGTTAGACTCAATTTTTAATTATTTAGTTTAAAATAAGACGATGTCTCGCCCGACGATGCTAATCCTTCAGGGCAAATCGCGTTAACATTTGGTGTTAATATTCCTCAGATATTCAGTTCAAACACAGGTCCATTCTGAGTTTTCACCAATTAACCTTAGTCATTAATACTGAACTTACGCATGTTTTATCCACTAAAGTCCTAAGCAATAGGTAAATGGTTTCTCCTATTACCAGATAGACCCTAGCGGGAGGACGTAAAATACAGTTTTATACAGAAAGGTGTATGTATGTTGGGTATTCAGCCCGAAGGCTGGTTTGATCCTCTGCGGCTCCGCCAACAGCTGTCATAAATAGCCTAGGCGTCACTGAAGAGGCGTAGGCCCTACTAGGGAAATGAGGAATGAGGTAGTTACCCGTTGCTTTGCTCACCGAGCCAGCCGTTGCTATTACATATCAGTCTGCCAAGCCCACTGAAACATGCATATTCTTTGTAACCCTAATGGTTTTCCAGGAACTTCGGCTTTTGTATGTTAAAACACGCATTCCAGAGCACCCACCAGTCGGCTAGTTCTCAGTAATTTCTAGTAATTCAGACTTGACACGAGAGTGTAGTAAAGTTTCTGCTTAAATATTCATGTCAGAAAACGGTGTCTGTGTGTTACGTAACATTAGTGTAATATTCAGGATGCATCAGTAAATATTGTTTGTGTTATTGTTGTGCGAATACACACCAAGAGTGTTAAACTGGTTTATTTCATTGTATAGTATTTACACTGGAAGGTATATCTTCATAAACTATAGCGAGCAGCACGACATAACATGGCTGACTGCGTGGAATGCAATGCGGAAGTAGCGAAGGGAAAGAACACAAAGGTACATTGCACAAGGAATGTAAAAACGTGCGTCATGTGAAATGTGCCGCTGGTATTGAATATATGACTGCTAATGTAAACTATGCCAACAAATCAATTGTTCTGTAAGTGAAACTAGTGGCAGTGCAACATTTCCTTCAGAGGGCACAATAAAACTGATACTCGAATTAAAGGAAGAAATAAAACAGTGATAAAATGTGAGCAACACTAAATAGCAATATCGTCATATTTCTGTCATTAAAAGCTTGATGCAAATGCTTCTCTGTTATTCAAACAAAAATAAATTATTGAGCGTTGTTTAAATGACTTTTAATTGTTGAGATCGGAAAAAATGTTCTTAAAGACTCACTGAAGTCTCTTCATCACAGGAGTACAGAAATGGAACAATACTCTAAACGAAATACACTGCAAATACTTCGAGTGCCGCAGAGTCCTAATGATGATGACCTGACAACAATTAAATATACTGGAAAAGAACTTTATCTGAGCATAGTTTATGATAAAATGAACGCCGAAGTCGCCGAGCCAATCTTACAGCGATAACATCAAGTTCAATCAATCAATCAATCAATCAATCAATCAATCAATCAATCAATCAATCAATCAATCAATCAATCAATCAATCAATCAATCAATCAATCAATCAATCAATCAATCAATCAATCAATCAATCAATCAATCAATCAATCAATCAATCAATCAATCAATCGATCAATCAATCAATCAATCAATCAATCATTACTGATCTGCATTTAGGGCAGTCGCCCAGGTGGCCGATTCCCTATCTGCTGTTTTCCTAGCCTTTTCTTAAATGATTGCAATGAAATTGAAAATTTATTGAACATCTCCCTTGGTAAGTTTTTCCAACTCCCCTTCCTATAAATGAATATTTGCCTCAATTAGTCGAGCAGCTCGTCTCCTTTCTCCCAAGTCTTCCCAGCCCAAACTTTGCAACATTTCTGTAACGCTACTCTTTTGTCGCAAATCACTCAGAACAAATCGAGCTTCTTTTCTTCGGATATTTTCCAGTTCTTGAATCAAGTAATCCTGGTGAGGGTCCCATAAACTGGAACCATACTGTAGTTGGGGTCTTACCAGAGACTTATATGCCCTCTCCTTTACATCCTTACTACAACCCCTAAATACCCTCACAACCATGTGCAGAGATCTGTACCCTTTATTTTCAATCATATTTATGTGATTACCCCTATGAAGATCTTTTCTTATATTAACATCTAGGTACCCAAAAGGAACTTTCACCCCAACAACCAAATAATTAAAACTGAGAGGACTTTTCCTATTTGTGAAACTCACAACCTGACTTTCAACCCCGTTTATCATCATACCATTGCCTACTGTCCATCTCACAACATTTTCTATGTCTTTTTGTAGTTGCTCACAATCTTGTAACTTATTATTACTCTGTACAGAATAACATCATCTGCAAAGAGCCTTACCTCTGATTCCACTTCTTTATACATATCATTGATATATATAAGAAAACATAAAGGTCCAATAATACTGCCTTGAGAAATTCCCCTCTTAATTATTACAGGGACTGGTCAATTTTCACCTACTCTAATTCTTCGAGATCTATTTTCTAGAAATATAGCCACCCATTCAGGCACACTTTTGTCAAGTCCAATTGCACTCATTTTTGCAGTAGTCTACCATGATTGCGTCAGGGAGTTTGTGATGTGTCCATGGTGAGGTGTGTTACTGTGTACAGTGCATAACGCGTAGTCAAAGATGGAACGTTACTCGACACGAGAGTTGGTAGATATTTATTTAACGTACGGCTCGGCAGGATGTAGTGCCCGTAAAGCAGCATGAATGTACAGAGAACGCTTTCGCAACAGGCGCCATCCTATATACCAAAAATTATGCTGTGCACATGTAAATCTTCCTTCAAAAAGGTATTTTACGGGCTCAGTCACCTGCAAACGCAAAGGAACCAACATCTCAGGATTAGAGTAAACTGAATATGAAAAATGTACAGTACATAACATCCATGGACCCATAAGATCATGCACCACACTGAAATCGGTAATTTCCTTTATACGGATAGTGCTCATGCGCATTTCTCTGAGGTTCAAGGTACAACCCTGGAGCTACTCATAGTCTCTCTATTTCCACCGTGGACGGATCTCTTGGACACGTGCAGTTGAGTGTTTTCATCTAACCAGTGGCAACTGCGCACCATTGGACTGGAAGAGCTCAAGTGTGAGAATAGTTTTGAAACTAAATGCATCGTCTGGCATTAGTAAGAGAACGGAAATGTGCGTCTCCGGTGCTGTAGAATTGTAAACATTTACCATGAACTATCCCTGTCTTATTTCGATCGGCCACCGCTGTTTCAAAGTCTCATCAAGTATGCGGAAGCAATGCCAGGACACCTAAGGGCCCAGTAGTCTCCAACACACGCTCTTAATTTAAAAGCCTCTCAAGTCATTTTAGTCGCCTGTTACGACAGACACGTTATACTGTGGATGTTATTCTACCGCCTCCATCCACTGGCGTTAGTCTCCTCTCTGTTAACTCTCCTCTCCGATCTCCCTTCGTCGACATTTGTTCTCCTCCGACACTGATGGTGTTATGTTCGTGAAGCCAAGGGAGTGACTTTTGGAGCCCTTCACTTCCTTCTGCCAAAAATCTTTGAAATTCCTTGTCTCTTATATTTTCTTTCTGAATGAGAGGATGTTACACTTACTTTTTACCATCACAAACAAATTTCACCACCATTTATAACTCTGTCCTAACTTCAAAATGAGCGTCCGAAAGGATTTCGCGAACGTAATAATAGATCAGTACTTCGAATTACTTTTACGGGTGACGGCGGCCAGGAGACACTATACACAAGCAACGTTCATTTCGAAAGTGTTGCGAAACATGCTTCCTGAACTTTTCTCTCCACCACCATATCTTCCTAATTCCTCAGTCCCTACAGATCTCTTAGGCAAACCGACAAGTAGTTTCAGTCACACTGCCACAGAAGAAATGTGTGGTGAATCAACAGAGTGACATTTGTTCAGTTGCTGTGGAAAGCTTCAAATGTAAATTTAGGTATCAATGGGCAGTCTGAAAATCTTTGAACATTATGTTCTCTGCCTACCGTACTTGCTAAATGAAATTCAGTGTTATTGTGTTACAACGGCAATAAGCCTTATCATTTCATCGTGCATAATAAGTTGTAGAAACGAGTAGATTAAGTGTAATTTACTTCAAAATTCAATACTCCAACTTCTAAGGATGATAGAAGAGGCAAAAACAAACCTTTTGTTACTGGCATTTTTACCCGTTCTTTGCGCGGGAATTTGTAGCGTATTATATGTTCCCTTCATGAATTTATCTGCTGGGACATAGACTGCAAAACCGTCCGTTAATGGTATCTCTCTTATTAATCCTCCTATCAACAGGCACGCATGAGTAAAACGTTTTACCAATTGATTTCCATTAAGGCTGATATATTTCCATTAAAGTTGCTCATGTACATTGTGTTGGAGTGTAAAATCACTGTTTCTACCTTCCTATAAACCTCCAGTCCATTCAGGGATTTGGAAATAATATTGACCCCAAAACCTACCCAAGGACACGTGGATTCTAAATATGAAGTTTGGTAGAAATATATCCAGTAGTTTTCCAGTTATAAGAACTTAGACAAACTAAGCGACAGACACCAAAGGTAAAAAAATATGCAAATGATCATTACTCATTAATAGCTGAAACGAAAATTTCGCCAAAATATTCAGTGTACGTACAGACGGTCGTTACCATTTCATTTACACAGATCATATCATCATGTAACGAAATATAACGGCTGCCTGGCCTGGGCGATATAGGCGTGCTGGGATCACCCGGAAGGACGTGGGTTCGATTTTCACTTCCGGAGGTTACATGGCTCTGACACTCACTCAGCCTACCCCAAAATGAGAATTAGGTTAATTTCTGGGGGCGAAGGTGGCCGGGCGTAGAGCTAATCACTGTACCCCACCAATTGCCGGATATGCGGATTGTGGAAGCCTTTACATTGCACCCTCACCCCCCCCCCCATTACCAGGGCCTTCATAGACTCTAAGGATATGACTGAAAAGTTGAAAATCTCTGGATAACTCGCTTTTTGCAAAACATCGATATTTCGGAAATGACTATGATCGCCGACTGTATACAGAACTCACATGGCTTTAAACAAACTCTAACGCAGTTAACACACAAAATGTCTCCACACACCAAGGTAGGTACCGTACGGTATCTCTCAGTTTGTTTTTCTGTTTAAGTAATTCTCTTTACAGTGAACTAAGTCGCTGTTTAGGTATGTACTGTTGCATTGATGAAGAATTTTTACTACTTTTCTCGCTTGAATTAATAAATAAACATCACGCAAAAGTAACTAAACGCACGTACTTCATTAATGTACACTAGTACAGGATCCAATCGATGTTCATTGATTTCGCTAATGTATTCAACATGTGATAATTCTGAAAAACGTTTTTGTAAAATTAAATTATTTGTGTAATGTATAAACCAAATCTGTATAAGATGTCATCATATCTTTAGAAAATGTCCTTTTCATGTTATGATAACTATAATTCAGTTGCCTAACGTTTCCAATACATATCGTGTCCATTAAATTGTAAAGGAAGCCAAGCTTAGGAGAATGCCGAGTGTGAACGGATATAACAGACTCTCTGCACTGAGTGCATATTGAGACCAAAGAATACATTTTGTGACTTCACACAAGACCGACATGTGGCCATGTTGTAAAAAGTCTTGAGAAATAAAAGACGCACTTATTGTGTGTAAATCATCTTTCGGCTTCCTGTGTTATTCAAAATTATACTTCATAGCATTTTGAGACAAAATGATTTGCTTGTCCTTCCCAGTGGGCGAGTGTACTATTTACCGGACACCTTGTATATCGGGTGGTTCACAGCCCCTTGCGATTTAGTTTTGTACACCCCGCCGCCTTTTCTACAATTCTAAAATACATCGGCCCCTCTCCCTAAACCTGGCTAATATAACGAGGCGTGTGTTTATAGGCCAGAAGACAGTGAGCGCCACTATTAATACTGACACGTTTCCTACCATCTTCCAACCCAGCTCCATACCATATACCACCATACCAATAGCCCTTTTCAGGGCCAAATAAAGAAATCAGTCTGTGGATGCTACCGAGTATGCATCCTTACCACGTCCCAGGTAATTGGCGGCAAAAAAGAAAACAAAAAAAACACGCGCGGGATTCGAACCTTCGAGCACCATTCACTATCACAAATCCCACCGCAATCCTGCCAAGTGAGCTATTGCGAGGCTTGATATCCAGCGCGCAATTTCCGAACTATACAATGCCTTATGGCGACGATGGGATAGGAAGGGCCTAGGAGTTGGAAGGAAGCGGCCATGGCCTTTATTAACGTACAGCCAGCATTTGCCTGGTGTGAAAATGGGAAACAACGGAAAACCATCTTCGGGGCTGCCGACAGTGGGATTCGAATCCACTATCTCCTGGATGCTTCTCACAGCCGCGCGCCTCTAATCGCATGGCCAACTCGCCCGGTATATAGAATACCTGCTCCTGGTTTTCGTGTTCCCTTCATGTTGTAAGGTGCATGTTCCTCGTACCCGTGCTCGTTTTAAGAGTTCATCCGAGGTAGGTACCAGTGGCGCTCACGATTCCGGCTGACACACATCTGATTTAGGGAGAGGAACCGATGTGTTTCAGAATTGTAGTAAAAGCGGTGGGATGCATGCTACTAAATCGCAAGGGGCCGGTGAACCACCCGGTATATTGGATCATATGACATATTTGCTACTGCACGATTTTATACGTATAATAAAATCAAATTGACTTAAAATGTGATTTTTAAATTGAATTTTAAAATCAATCCATTCATTTTTTCCTGTCATTTTTCCCAGTTGTCTAGTGTCGGATTTAATGTGTATTAAGCCTAGTTTTACGGACGGATGCCGTATGTGGACAGACGTATTCAATATTGCACGTTCCTGTGGTGGTTTGTAGTGTGATGCGTTGTGTATGAATGAGGACGTGTATTAAGACGAACATAAACACTCAACCCCCGAGCTACGGGAATTCACTAATCTTAGTTACAATCGCCGACCCGACCAGGAATCAAATCAGAGGCCCTTTCAACTGAAGACCACTAGCACATTTATAAACAGTTACTATCGCCATCTAAACCCGCAATGGCAGATAACGATGCGCTTCCGGAAGGGAGTTAAACATTGTTGGTTGACGGATTACGTGAACTGTTATAAAATAGGCCTACAAATTAATTAATTAATTAATGAGCAATCACACAAACACTTTATCTGACACCCAATACTTGTACGCTGCAGAACTGATCGAAAGGGGTGTAAAATATTTTTATTAACAATATTTTTAGTTTTGCGTCCCGGCAACTACTGTACGTTCACCGTTACCGAAGATAGCCAAGTGCTGGGAATTTTGTTCCGTAGGAGTTCTGTTACTTCCTGGTAAATGTACCGACACAAGACTGGCGTATTTGAGAATAAATACCGTTGGGCTAAGCCGGGATCCAAACCACACGCAGTGCTGTTCCGTCTAAATCACACAGCCTAGCTCTAAATGACTGCAGGTAGAGAATTTAATATTAGTTGTTCAAGTGTTAAGTGAATGTTATTAAACAGACTACAAAACAATGAAGTAAGTTCCTTCCAACCGCTCTATATGTTTGCACTGAAGAACAAATGATAGTAAGCGTAAGATCTTACCATGTTTTAAATGATAACATAGACATACTTCGTTAAATGACACGTCTTTTCCTTGCATATTAAATTTGTCGCTTTAAATATTCAATTGTAAATAGCTTGAGCAGCGTCATCTCTCACCACGACTTCCCTGTACCGCTACTAGTTAACGTACAGTTAACAACAAAAGACAGGAAGAGGCGGGGGAAACTGAATAGTGGTAGCAGTAACATAACGGGAAGTGGGACACCATAGGCCAGAAGTATGTCCAGATACAACTGAACATCATTTACAAAATCAAAATACGAATCCTTATAGATTGGAGAGGATTGTGGAGATTTAAGACGAAGTAAAACTAGATGACCATCCATTAGCATTAATGAGAAAAGGGATGAGTCTTGATCTTAAAGAAATGAACGTACTGGAAATTGACGTGCCATGCCCATGAATGGATTCCATTCGCTTCGTGAAACTAACCCATCTTTTTCCTACTGGCACTACGTCGCACCGACTGAGACAGGTCTTAAAGCGACTACGAGGTAGAACAGGGCTAGGACTGGTAACTGAGCGACGGTGGCAAGTATTTTTCTGGTGTGAAAATCAAGGAAAACCCAATGTTCAGAGTTGCTGATAGTGGGCTTCAAACCCACGATCTACCAAATTGAAGCTAACAGCTACACGGCATGAAATGTTCAGCCAGCTTGCTCGTTAAACCTAATACCGACCAAGAAAGTCCGTTAGGAAATATGAAATTTAAATGTTTGGCACGAGTTACTGGAATCAAAGCCAGATTCTATTGGCGGCCTAGCTCCCAGATAACAGCCGAACTGAGGTGCCACTTCATTTAATCACCGTTTACGGTAGACAGGAGATGCTACGGATGTACTGTATTTTATGGCCCCAAGCACATCGGGTACGCTGTCCCATTCGACGAATTCGATGGGTTCTCTTGCTGGGTAAGAATTATTCAGGACAAATTAGCAACGACTGCCGTTAATGGCGTCTGGTCTTCGGAGAGGCCTGGTGCAGATCTTTCGAGTTAAAGCTTTTTAGGCGATCGGTGCGTCTGTGGGAATGGGCTCTACCTATAATTAATTCTAATGTTGAAGACGACAAACACACACGCACACAAAATCAACCTCCGAACCATCGAAATTAACCAATGAAGGCTAAATCCACGCCTCGGCCGGGTATCGTACCTGGGACCAGTTGGACCAACGGTCAGCACACTAAACATCTAGCAATGGAGTCCGACAACGGCTGCCATGAAGTACAGATATATTACTTTTAAGAACATATTCACTATGTCGTCTCGTAGAAATCATGTATTAGACAAATACATTAGCGAAAGTGTGGCCAGTTCTATACTCCGCAAGGCCTTACTTCTAAACTGAAGTTTCGCAAAACAAATGAGCATCGCCTTCCCTCTGTTGCCAGCGCGCTACGCCCGCGAGAATAGCTGATGCAATACGACCGCGGTAAACAGCCCTTTTAAAATGTAATGCCGTATTCAGAGAAACTAATGAATATTGATTGAAAACAAATTCACAAGAACTACACTTTCTAACAATATCTGGCACTAAAAGAGAATATATTATTAACAATAAAAGAGAATGAGGAAATAACACATCACTAACGGCTAATGGCTGGCACAGAAAGGAGGTTATGGCCTACAATGGGAACACTCTACTGATCTCAGAGTCACTGGAACCTCCAACAATATGAAAAACACACTAAATATTGAAGGAAAATGCGAAAGATCGCGAACCGTACCGAATACCATGTAAATATTAGAGTTGGCAACTAGGTTTCGAGATCGTGCTCTGCCGATAAAAAGCGATATGAATGGCAGCTTGGGATTGGTTGAATGTCTATGCTTCAGCGCATAACCACCAGACAGAGCCAAAATCTGCTAAAACGTCAATTTACAAGTAGAGCCGTACGGAGTATAGCTGGCCTTTCTTCCCTACTCCCTTCTTGTCGTCTCATTGTTTTTCTCATTCTGCTTCTTCCTTGAATTTATTCTCGTTTCTGCAGCAGTTGTCTTTTTGGTTACTTTTCTTCATCCTCGAATCAAGAGTTTTCGTTTCCGTGCGGTCGGGTTGAAGCGGACGAACAGTGTTATTGTAACTGTTCTTTCATTCAGTGGATCGATGCCGCATGCAATCAGAGTGACTGATTTATAAATGAGGTTAAGCTGTATTTGAATATAGGGCTTGGGTTTGAGCTGTCTACCCAATTTATTAAGTTATATGTGAATAATTTGTTTTAACCTTTTAGTAATTCATCACGCCACGGGAATATTTCCTCCTCCCTCACCCTTTCTGGGTTATGCTGTGAACATTTTAGAAATATACAGCTGGCCATGAACATTGTGACACTAAGAAGGACGTTAGCCATCACAATACAGAATGCCCATTAAGCAAAGGTAACGTGATTGCTCGCAGCTCGGTACGAGGTTGACAGCATGGGGAAATCAGTATTGCGTTGCCCCACCACGGGCAGCATTAACTGGCTTTTGACAGATATAGCAGGGAATATTAACATTAGAAATATCAGACTTTTTGTACTTTTGTCCTACACATTAATGTACAAGTTCGGGATGAAGGTGGTGTATCATTCTTGAAGGAACTCATTCTAGTGAAAAGCTTCTGTTGTCACCCGAGTTATGGATAAAAGTTAATTATTCCATTTTGCCATTGTTCTACGAAACCTCCCGATTTTCTAAAACTACTAATGCATAAGGTTTCGGTTTTCGTAGATTTGAAGAAACAGTAGAACTGTACGTTTTGGTGGCATTTTTACAACAAGTACGACAGTCTAGAGTGCAGTACTTTGTTTCGAGCTCAGTGTTTCATTGTGCGAATATTAGTAACGAGTTACACAGTTCGTAATTTTTAGAATTCAAAATTTTCAATTCAAAATGTTCCACTAACATTAAAAGCTACTGAAGTGATAGTATCCAAATTTTAATAAACTTCGTAAAACAATTAAGGAAAGCCGCTAAACAAAAATTATTGTAAATACACCTTCTCATTGCCTGAATTAGATATACTAATGTTTGTTCTCTTCAAAAAAGTTTTTAAATGATATTGTACCGGTTGGTACACCTCTACTCTGCAAATTTGAATTTTCCGCCTTAAAGTACCTCTCTACAGGAGAAACTCTGAACTGTAACAACTGAATCAACTCAACTGTTTATCAGAAGATGTCTCTGGGTGTTTTTGATTTGCTTTTGTTGATCAAGAAGTGTGGACATTCTCTAACAGATGTCTCTATTAAAAAACTATGATAATGCACTCTGGTGCGAAGGAATGAACTTTCTTGGAGAAATTTTGTATTCATAAGTTTTGTCTTTACTAAATTTTGTTCTTTCATTTGGGGGTTGGCAATATTAAGCCTTATTTCCGCCTGTTTTGAATTTAACCAATCCCAAATTTCTGTAATTCATTTCCCACCTATAAGGTGTCTCTTCATCGATTTGTGTATAACTTTTGCTGTTAGCCAATAAACGTTTGTGGGCGGATCTTAATCATTCATGAAATGTCTCGAATTTTCCGCGAGGGTATAAAAACTGCTGATTTTCTTGTCTCCGGGCCACTTCAATAACATCTAGCTTAGCGTGTGGATATGTAGCAGGGGGCGGGAAGCGCCTCTTCCTTCGAGCAACAGATCTTCAACAAGGTAATGGCCATTTAACATCTTTTCTTGCTAGCTCAGCAGTTTAACTCGCGGGGAAGGTTCGAAACCTTTAATATGTAAATCCCTTTTCAGTCTATGTAAAAACTACAAATTTCTTCAACTGTAGATCGGGGATAGAGAGTGCTTTACCTCTCGAGCTCCCATTCATTTTTGAATTTGAGGTGACTATGTTCTCGTAACCGTTTTTCTCTTCCGTCTTAATGTGTTTAATTTATTTTGTATACTAGTCACCTCCATAGATTGGGATTAGCCCCTGTGTAATCGGCCTAGTGGCTCTTAGGTTTTAAAATGTGTATTTATGAGAGTTAAATCACGCCTCCATTCCTTTTGCATTTAGGGCCATTTAAAGTAACCTATTATTTTTCATTTTAGGCCCAGTAGAGTGGGCACAAGTTACCCTTGTTTATTTATAAGTGAGCCTTGAGGGCAGTTTGTAGTAAAGTCCGTTTATGGCCTCTTAATAGGCTTGAAAGGTTGAGAGCGGGTCAGCTCTTTCTGGTATTTTGAAAGGTGCCTCGGGGAGGCGTGACATTTTGATTGCTGGGAGCTAGTGCTCCATGTAATTAGGGGCGTTCTGCCCTTTGGTATTTTGTGGTTGTGAGCTGAAAGCTCAAGGATTGACGAATTTGGGCTCGTAGCCCAGAATTTGTAAAGACTTCTTAACTTGTGCTTTCTTTTGTAAAGTTGCATTGTACCTTATTTTCTTTGTTATTTCACCTAGTGAAAATTGTTAAATGTTGTTATCTGTTGAAAATATAACCTTTACTTAAATTTTAAATTCATCTTTCGGACTCGTAATTAGACCCATTCAAGCCCGCACCTTCTTTTACTTCTGCTGGTCCACGGGTAACCCCGTAACTGATATAATACCGGTAATTCTAATTCAAACTGTACCGGGAGGTACACATCAACGCCGCACATTCAAAACTAGCGCCTAAATGAACTCCTCTATTGGTAAAACAGTGAAAATGAAACTACACCGACTTAGAACTTTACTCAGAAGATGTCACCACAGAAATGTGTTGTAATTTTGTTATTGTACAGTTTCCTAAACTGAGTGAATTTCTCCTTGTTTTGTTTGCCATTCATCAAGAAGTTTGGACATTCTTCCATAGATGACACTACAAAAACTATGATCATGCACCCTGGTGCGAGGTGTGGGAAGTTATAATTTAAAGAAGGTTTGTATTTCTAGGTTTTTGTAACTGAATGATGTTCATTTACTTTTGGGTTGGCAATATTTCCTGTTTCTTTCCGCCAGTTTTGAATCTATCGAAATCCTAATTTCTGTATTTAATTTTCAACCTATCACAGGCTTCTTGTTTGATTCTATGTGTAACTTTTGAATTGATCCAATAAAATTGAGAGGGTGTGGCTAGTTTAATCTTGAATGATCTCGAGCCTTCCCTGAGGGTTTATAAACACCGGCTTTTCTCGTTTCTCGGATAATTAATCGTCATCTTACTGAGTGTGTGTGTCAAGGCAGAAGGCGGGCGGCCTCTTTCATCGGTCAACAGAGCATCTACCAGGTAATGGCCACGTAACTTCCTTCTATTTGTTACCTCCGCAGTTTAACCCGAGGGAATGGTCCGACTTTTAGTTATGTAACCAGCTTTTCTAAAATGTAACTTCTTCCGGCTAATGTAAAAACTTCATAAAAACTTTAACTGTAAATCGGAGATAGAAAGTGAATTACCCCCTCGAGCTCCCCTTCATCTTGGTTTGAGGTGAATACGTACTTATAACTGTTTTTCAGTCTGTAATATGGTAAAGTAATTTCTATACGAGTCACCTCCGTAGGCCCTGTTTCATCGGCCTGGAGCCCTTTAGATTGTTTTAGTGTTCATATCTAGGAGTGCAAGTATACACCTCCATTCAGTTCGTGTTTCGGGCCATTTACTTAACCTGTTTTTTTACGCAAATGCCCTGTAGGTTGGATACAAGATACCCGTGTTTCAAATTTTAAGTTGGGCCATGGAAGGCCAGAGAGTGTACGATGTTTGATATTGCCTCGAGGAGGCTGAAAGGAAACGGAGAACCGGTTAGCTCTTTCTCAAATTTTGTAATTGTAAAGTGTGCCTCTGGGAGGCTAGATATTGCAAATTTAAGTGCTCTTTGAATTAGAGGAATTCTGACCTTTACTAAAGTTGTCCTTTTTTGAATTGTAAATTTGAGCTGGGAGCTCAAGAATTATAAAGCGAGGGGCTTGAAGCCCAGGACCTGTCGAAAACACTAAATTTTGGATTTTCCTTGTCTTGTTTAAAATTTGTCATTGTACCTTTTATTTCATTGTTATGAAAAATTGTTCAGTTTGAA
Source organism: Anabrus simplex (assembly GCF_040414725.1). Taxonomy (NCBI): domain Eukaryota; kingdom Metazoa; phylum Arthropoda; class Insecta; order Orthoptera; family Tettigoniidae; genus Anabrus; species Anabrus simplex. Next base: position 169,093,229 of record NC_090269.1, on the reverse strand, counting down.
GTTCTAAAAGAAATACAACCTTTGTTAGAGTTTTAATCCAATTCTTGACATTGTAGTTAGACCCATTCACCCCGGCACCTTCTTTAACCTCTTTCTGCTCCACGGGTAACACCGTAACACATGCCATTAGAAAAAGTTAATTGTGGTACAGTGAACTTCAAGAAATACTAAAAACTGAAGTATGAATTTTGAAGTTCTAGATGCAGAAGTATAAGACCTCCCTGTTTTTATCGCGCTTCCACAACTGGAGAATATGGGCTCAAGTTTATTAGGCATTCTCATTGCTTCAAAACGCGTCCTTACGTACAAATGAAATGTTCTCAAGGAATAGGTTTCAGCTTATTTTGAAATTTTTTCATTTAGTTGACAACAGTAAGCTTTCTCCTCCTGGCTCTCCAAACTACGATCCCTGTGCTCGATTCCAGCCTCTTGTAGATCATGCTAATAGGCTATTTAGACATCATTATACTCCTCATCAGCAACTTTCCATAGACGAAAGTTTAGTTGGAACTAAATGCCATACACAACTACTCCAATACATGCCGAATAAGCCCCATCACAAGTGGGGGATAAAATTTTGGATGGTGTGTGATGCAGTTAGTAAGTATTGTGTTGGTTTTTATACCTACCGAGGAGCAAGATCCACTGAAGACAGAAACGAAATCAGAATTAATGGACTGGCCTACACTGTAGTGACCAAACTCATGTCCCTAGGGAATTATTTTATGAAAGGTTTTCACGTTTACGCAGATAATTATTTTACGTCAATCCCCCTTGCAAAACATTTATACTCACTTGGAACATTTATTACCGGCACTATACGAAGAAGCAGGAAGGGACTACCAGATGCTGTGAAAAAGCCTTTTAAATTAGTTTGTAATAAATATTTCAGACAGGGGCCAATTTTACTAGTGGGATCCAAACAGAAAAAATCTCAGAAAAATCAGGTGGTGCTTAAAAGTACACGCGGAGCTGCAATAGAAACAGATGTGCCTGCAACTGCTAGAAACATTAATCAACCCAAGAGGAAACCTAACGTGATCTTAGACTATAATCGTTATATGGGTGGCATTGATACAAATGACATGATGGTGTATTTTTATTTAGATGAACGTAGAACTTTGAAATTCTAGAAAAAAGTTGCATTCAATATAATTTCGAGAATGGTCTTAAATGCTTATTTGATGTATTTAGAAAACTGTAACGGAAAGAAAATGACTAGGCTCCAGTTCTACTCCAGTATAATTGAATCTCTGAGTACTGAATGGTTTGAGAATAGACAAAAGATTATCACGAATATTCCCGTGTGTGGCGTAAAACTTTTGTCAGGTACATTAGAAAGACGGTGCGTTGTATGTAGCTCTCCGCAACAGAGAAAGAGGTCGCGAATTGTGTGCATCAAGTGCGATAAAGGCCTGCATACTAAATGTGCAGCTCTTCATAAGTGCCCTAAATAAACAAAATATATTTAAACTCAAACTTTGAACAACATTATATAGCGGTGACGAGTCTTCTTCTCAAAAAATTTCGGTGAGTAAATTTATTTTGTCATTTTCCTTCTTTTTTACTAGTGACATAGTAAATTTGTGTTTGCATTTTTTGTTTTTCTTTTTCTCGTTCAGAGCAATTATTTTGTTCATAAATGAATCATCTATCATTACGTAAATGCGGGTCCCCACGGGTCAAGTGTAGTGTGCCTGCCTCTCACTCGGAGGTCATGGGTTCGATTCCCGGACAGGTGAACCATTTTTACCTGGGTCTGAGTGTTGGTTCGAGGTCCACTCAAACTAAGTGATGACAATCGAGGAGAGATCTTAGGCTAAGAGAGCTACCTTGGTCTAGAAAACCATGAATAATGAACGAGAGAATTCGTCTCACTGACCATGCGTCACCTCGTAAACTGCAGGTCTTCGGACTGAGCAGCGGTCGCTTAGTAGACCAAGGCCCATCAGGGCTTTAGTACCATAGATGTTTTAATTACGCATATTGTATTGTATTGTAAGATGTTTTTAAAAATAGATACTGAAACAGAAAACTAGAAAAGGGGATTTCCGATAAAATAAAAACTATAATCTCAACTATTATTTTTTACTTTTTAATAACTCAGAACTATTTTTATACAATCTACACCACATACATAAAATTTATCTTAAGTGTTTGCCATACATCGATATATACATGAATGTTATCGGTGAGTAAAATTGTCTTATTTTCATTAGGGACATACGTTTGAATTTTAATTTTTTATATTTTTATTTTTCGCGTTCAAAATAATTATTTTATAGAATTATATTTGGAAATAAATTCTGCATTTAGACGTATATTCTCTTGTATCGTAGATGATATTTTCAAAGTAGATATTGAGAGAGAAAGTGCAAAAATGTTTTTCTCTTCCTAAAAGTAAACGTTATCGACAACCATAATATCAACAATAATACTTTTTAATTATTTATATCACTCTAAATCAGTTGTTTATTTTATGTAGTCGACGTGTAGAAAATTTCTTGCCGGTATTTGACATACACCGGTAGATATACGCGAATGTTAAAATGCACGTAATTCTACTAAAAACGGCCTGGCACTTTACAGTAGTAGAGTGCAGAAGGAGCTCTGGCCTCTTCCAGCTGCTAGTGAGCGGCCGATCAGATCGGCTCCTGGCTCCAAGAGGGCTAAAATCTAAAACTCGTAACAACTAATACAAGAAGTTTGGACATTTCTCTACAGATGTCTCTGCTATAATGTTATGCTTTCTGGTTTACTAAACTGAATTGGTTATTCTTTATTTTGGGTTTGTTAAAGTTTACAGCACTTCTATCTCTTCCCGCCAACTTAAGATGTTGGCCAATAGAAAATTTTGTACATTTATTTTTCATCCAGTCAAAGGTCTCTTATATTTAAGTACCCGATAAGAATTGGGGGTGTGTCGGGCCTTCGCCCAGAGTTTTCTGGAACTTTCCCCTCGGGTATAAAAGCTGGCACATTTTCTGACCAGATTGTTTTATTCATCGCTCCAGTCTAGTGTGTGTGTTTATAAGGAGGCGGAGGCGCCTCGTCCATCTTCCAGAGGTCCATCAGTTCAAGGTAGTTACAGTTCTGGCTTAACTAAGTAATAGACTTTGAAAGCTAGCTCGAGGGGTAGGTTTTCAATATTTAACAATGTAACTTTAACTTTCTACAAAGTAAGTTCCAAAATTCAAATGTATATGTCAACCAAAACCGAAGGAACTTAATCGAAATCAGCGAAAAGAGAGTAAGCTACCCTCTCGCGTTCCCTCTCAACTTGATTTTGAGGTGACTATGATTATGTAACCTTATTCAGTTTGAAATCTTAGTAACTTAAATATTTTCTCCATCTAGTCACCTTCGTAGTATAGGCTTAGCCTCTGTAACTTCGGGCCATAAGCCCAAATAGGGTTTTAAGCATTCCATTTGAATTTTCAAGCAGCACAAGTGTCCGCCTCCTCACCATATTGAATTATTTTGTACCAGTAACTTAACTGGTTGTTTTTCACAAAGGCCTGGTAGAATGAGTACTCTATACCTCCCTGTTAAACTCTATTTCATTCCTTTTATGTAAAGATGTTGAGCATATAAAACAGCGAATACTGTTTGAATTGTAAAATGTAGGTTGTGCCTTTGATAAGCCTGAATATTTCTAGAAATAGGTTCCTAAGTGTAAGTTGGTAGAGCAATAACGTTCTTCCTATTACTGTAAAGGTTTAATGGTGCATTTGGAAGGCTGGAATGGTATAATGTTTGGAAAGTAGTCTCCTAGATAATTTCGTGGAGCAAGGGTGCTCTGGTCATTTATTATATTACTTCTGTATCTCTTGTTTTTTCACTTAGCGAATTGTATGGTTAACATTTAACATCTGAAAAGAAACCAAAAGAAAGCAGAGAAAGAAATATAGCTATAATCTTCTGATTGTCTTATATCTTCCACCTCTGTGATACACACTAACACGGCAACAAAAACTATCGAGAAATTCCCAGTTTTGTAACGTTTGTGTTGTGGTGTTCTAGATTCTAAAGAAGCCGTTTATCGTTAACTGACAAATGATGGTACAGTGTCAAGAGTTAAGACGTTTTAATGTAATTTCTTTCGGCAAATTTTTCCTTATTCGATCCCAATGGTGTTAGGTTTTCGGCGGCCTAGTGAGTCTTTTTCACGCGCTTTTTGGCACTTCTCCTTATGTTGCTGAATTTCATTCCCGGAAAGGTCAAACCTCTTCCTTTATGATTTATGATTAATATTAAGAAGGGATGTTTTCTGTGTGTATTTCCCCTTACAACAATGACCACCACCATCATATGTATTTGCGCCATCTGTATAGATACAGTAATGTAGCGGCTAAGCCAGTGAGCAAGTGACACCCCTTCGTGCGCGTTAAACAAGTTATTTTATTAATACTTAATAATTTCTCATAAAACACGGAAACAATTTTTTTAGACAGATGTGTACAGAAGAACCAGAATGGGGGAAATGGGAATATCTCTTTGGTAAACTAAGTGGTCGCATAGCTTGAGGTAGTGCCATTATTTTCAGATACGCACAAATGGAAGCGAGTCGTATGTGCAGTCGCTCATGAAAATGAGCATACGGTAGTGTACGTTTCTCACATTTAATATTTTATGAGTTAATTGAAATTATTTTCAAAATTTAATTCACCTGTCATGTAGACACAAACCCTGTGTTAACCACATCAAATATTATATCCATAGGTTGAATTGTTTCTGAGGAAAGAATACCTGCGAGGAATTTATGCAATACCATGCTCTTTTGAGCAAGTGTACTCTTTTAACCACATACCATCTTCCCTGCGAATCTTAAATCGCAGGCGGTACCAGCAATCGAGGACGACAACTTATTCCACCACTGATACATCACGGAGATGGACATTGGTGGGATGGCGAGAGAGATATATTTGCTCACAGGAAAGGTAGACACTGTCAATACTGCTAATAATCGATGGCAGCCAAGAGGTAGAAGCACTGCACGACTTGATGTTTGTTGTAACGGTACAGAATGTGCTCAGCCTAAATCACGTTCCCGCCGAGTAGTAGAATTTGTACCTCGACCCCGCACATTTAAAAGAAGCGTCATAAGGAACGCTATCAATCGAACAAATCTTGAAACAGCTAGTCACGGCCGACTTGATGCGTCGCTGTAGCTAGCTCCTTACCGGCCTTGACAATCGGGTCCACGCACTGTAATCGGAATAGTTACACAGCTCGACAAGTGGCGCTGGCGGCCGACCTATTTGCGGTAGGAATGCATACTTCTTTATGGAAAATATATTGAGTTTGATTGCCGATTTATCGTAATTTAGAGTTATGGAGAATGTTACATAAGTTAATACTGTTAAAATGATTAATCCTAAAGGTTACTTTCACCGAGCTCGATAGCTGCAGTCGCTTAAGTGCGGCCAGTATCCAGTATTCGGGAGATAGTAGGTTCGAACCCCACTGTCGGCAGCCCTGAAAATGGTTTTCCGTGGTTTCCTATTTTCACACCAGGCAAATGCTGGGGCTGTACCTTAATTAAGGCCACGGCCGCTTCCTTCCCACTCCTAGCCCTTTCCTGTCCCATCGTCGCCATAAGACCTATCTGTGTCGGTGCGACGTAAAACAAGTAGCAAAAAAAAAGGTTACTTTTGTTGATATTTGCCAAAATGATGTGAAATGAAACGGCGGAGAGATGGAGTAGTCCAGCTGAGGTTCTGATATTGACTCCGATTACCGATGCATCTTAATTTAGGGAATAAAATAGTATGTTACATTGCCTAATACTGTTAAAATGATTCATCCTAAAGGCTACTTTCAATGATACTTGCTGTTACCGTGGTTTGGTGGATCAGCAGATGTGAAAGAAGGTGCTGGGATGAATAGGTCTCAATATTCGAAATTAAAGTTAATTTAAAATTTAACAAGGTTATATTTTCTTTTCAAGATCAAGAAATAACAAATATAACAGGTACTCAGTAGCCTAGCAACAAATCAAGAATGTACAATTACGGTTGTTACAGGATTTGGGCTCCGAGACCCAGACACACAATTCTTGAGCAATTAGCCCAACTTTACAAAAATACAAGGTTTGACAAAGGGGCAGAAAACCCCAATCATGCCCAGGAGCACTTGCTCCCTATTACTCAGTAAAGCCTGGTCGAGGCACACAGAAACCAAATTTAAGAAAGAGCAACCCGCTCTCAAAGTTCAAGCCTATCAAAGGCCACACCAAACTCCACCTTCAAGCTGTCCTCCAAGCACATGAAATCAGGGGTAAAAATACCCAACCTACTGAGGCCTATTCAATAAAGAAACAGGACAATTACATGGCCCCCAAAATACCAACTTGAGAGGAGGCGTAACTGCACTCCTAATACACTTCATTAAAACCTATTTGGCACTAGGCCGCTTATGCAAGGGCTAATCCCATACTACGGAGGTGACACGATTGAAAAATGTTATGACATTACGAGTAGAAAGGAAACTGTTATAAAAACGTAGTCACCTCAAAACAAAATGAATGGGAGCTCGAGAGGGTTAGGCACTCTCTATCCCAATTTGTAGTTAAAGAAACAGAATTTATACCAAGTGTCTTATAGGTTACATGAGGAAAGTTTCGAACCCGCCCCGAGGGTTAAACTGCTGAGTTAGCAAGAAAATAAGTTATAAAACGGCCATTACCTGATGGTTGAACTGCTGCCCGAAGAAAGATGCGCTTCCCGCCCCCTGCTACATAATCACACTAGGAATGATGTTACTGAAGTGGCCAGGAGACAAGAAAATCAGCAGTTTATATATCCTCGCGGAAAATTCGAGACGTTTCAAGAATGAGAACCTACATCCCCCTCAACTTTATTGGCTAGGGTCATGCAACATATCCATATCGGAGAAGACACACATTATTGGTTAAAAATTAATTAAAGAAATTCGGGATTGGCTAAATTCAAAAGAAGCGGAAAGAGAAGGGTTATACTCCAACCCAAAAAATGACTGAAAGAAATTTAACAAAGAACAAACTTATGAACACAAAATTTCTCAAAAAACAGTTCCTTCACTTCGCACCAGGCTGCACAATTGTAGTTCTTCAGTAGTGCCATCTAGAAGAGAATGTTCACACTTCTCACTACAGAGAAAACAAATATAACTCGAAAAAGACACAGTTCAGAACTCTTCAAAATTTACAATAGTGACATCTTCTGAGAAACTTTAGAATTAACATGGTGGTTAAAGTTCAGGCTTCCTCCAGTAGAGGAGTTTCAACTGGCGCAATGTTTGAATTAGCGGCGCGGAGGTGTACCGCCCGGTACAGTTTCAATTCTTGGAAATCCTTAACTTAAAAATTAACTATAATGCTGAATAGTTCATGAACTCATTACGGATACACACCATACTCTTAGACAAGGTCGGACTCTGTGGAAATATGAACACTTCAGTTACCTTCACCGTTCAGTATTCAATCAGTTTTACGTTATACACAAACTATGTCTTATTTGAATGAAGCTTTCATGCCTGATCTAGTCTTCATTATCAGGATTGTTGCAATGTATAACCTTATGGCATTTTTTAACGCGAAGGGGAGCTTTGACAAACACTTTGTGACAGTTGGATATTAATTTATATACTTCAGGGTAGCTCCTTCTAACTTCTTCAGGTACCCTAGGCATGTGCAATACATGTCACATGCATCATTTTTTATTATAGTGTTTTAAATCTCTTGCTGCCTTCACCATATATAGAGCAGCGTCAATTACAAATGTAAAAAAAATTGTTCTCCCCTTACCTGGTGATGATGGAGATGGTGCTTGTGGTTTAAAGGGGCCTAACATCTAGGCCATCGGCCCGTAATGTTACGAAATGAGACAAAATGTAATGAGAATTTAAAAGTCCAAAATCATCCACTGACCAGAATTCACCCGCGATGCCCCAGCTTTCCAGAAACTATCTTAAGACGAAAGTGCTTCTAAATCACAACCCTTAACCGGTAATGCTTGTTGTCTAAAGAGGTCCAAAATCCAGGTCAACGGTACTTATTGCTAGCAAAGTAGAACTTCGGTATTTCTCATGTTGCGGTACTAATAAAAAGTAGCGTAAACTCACGGTATTCCACACATTATGATACTACTCACTTATTGTACGTCGCACAGGTAACGCAAACCTATGGTGTTTCTCACATAATGGTGCCACTCATAGGCAACGCAAACCCATGCTGTTCCTCACTTAGGTGTCGGGCGTCGGTATTCCCATATTGTTCCTCACATATTGAGTACTAATCACAGGCAACGCAGACCGACGGTGTCGCTCATATAGTGGCACTAATCACAGGCAACGCAGACCGACGGTGTCGCTCATATAGTGGCACTAATCACAGGCAACGCAGACCGACGGTGTCGCTCATATAGTGGCACTAATCACAGGCAACGCCCAGACCCGTGGTGTTTCACACATAATGGTACTAATCAAGGGTACTGTAAACCCACAGTGAACCATTCTCTGTTGCTACAAATCACGAACCTATTGTCTACCTAACGTAGTGGTACTACTCGCAAGTAAAGGTGACCCATGGTGTTCCCCGCATTATGGTACTAATCACAAGTAATTTCATGGTTCTAATACGATCATCCCTTGGTCACCCCTTTTAGTCGGCTCTTACGACAGGCAGGGGATACCGTGGGTGTATTCTTCGTCTGCGTTCCTCACCCACAGGGGTTAGAGAGAGAAAATGACAAGAAAGAAGGGATCCACCACTCCGAAAAATGAAGTAACGGACTAAGAAAGGCAAGCATCACGAAGGGCGTGAACGTGAAATACTTCCTAGGCCTCGAATGCTCTAATACCATCGGGGTCGGAAAAGAACAAGAACTGGCCAAGGGAGGTCGGACGGGATAGATGAAAGTGAGGAGCTTAGTACAATTAAGTGAAAGCAATGACAGAATTTAGCTATGGGCCCCATGGTCGTCAACCCACGCTCCCAATTTGAGAGCCCCTGGGGCCTTTTTTAGTCGCTTTTTACGACAGGCAGGAGATACGTGGGTGTAATTCTTCGTCTGCGTCTCCTACGCACAGGGGATCCCCTTGCCTGGTTTGGCCACAACAGATTCACTGAAATGTTGAAGAGAACTGCAAATTTTCGAATGATTTGCCTTCTCTAGCACTTCACATGGCAGGAGGAACGTATCTTCAGGCCGGTCTTCTTGCAGCGTGCCAACAATCACATATCGTCCATCCACATATACCCTAGTCACGTTTATTGAAACCCATATCTTACTCTCTCCCACGCCACACCTTATTATATCCAACATCTCTTCATACAAGGGTCAGATAGTCCCTTCTGGAACCAGAATCGTTGGGAAACTGTCTGAAGCTTCGGTTGTTAAGTTTCTTTAAAGGGAATATTAGACGAAACCATCATCCGGCACAGATCTTGCGAACATTGTGAACAATGTGAACTTTATATCGGGGTTTCGAATAGCCGACGTTCCCTATTTTTCGAGACCAGAATGCCCAATTGTTCAGTTTCGCAGTGTTACGGTGTTGTAGCACAGTGAAGCATTTCACCTCACACAACTTACAAAATGATATCACTCCGTACATACCGAATATATTTCCATCGAATTCGCGAACAAAACTTCGCAATTTCTCACTAACAGAGACTTTAGTTTTCGGCGTATAGAAAGCAACAATGACTGCACATTCCTTAATAGCCAAGGTCATTCAGCGTGTTGAAGGGTGAAGGAGAGAGATATGAATTGTACCGGGCGGTACACCTCCACGCCGCTAATTCAAACTTTGCGCCAGTTGAAACTCCTCTACTGGAGGAAGTCTGAACTTTATTTACTGTGTTAATTCTCAAGTTTCTCAGAAGATGTCACTACTTGTAAATTTTGAAGTTTCTGAACTGGGTCGTTTTCGATGTATTTTTGTTTTGCCTGTAGTAAGAAGTGTGGACATTCTCTTCCAGATGGCACTACTGAAGGACTACAATTATGCACCCTAGTGCGAAGTGAAAGAACTGTGTTTTGGAGAAATTTTGAATTCATAAGTTTGTTCTTTGTTAAATTTCTTTCAGTTATTGTTTAAGTTGGCAATATTAACCCTTTCTTTCCGCCAGTTTTGAATTCGACTAATAAGGAATTTCTGTAATTAATTTCCCACCAATAATGTGTTTCATCTTCATCTAGTGTAGGGGTTTTCGTTGTTAGCCAATAAAATGATTGTGGGCGGGTGTTCTCATTCCTGAAACGCCTCGAACTTTCCACGAGGGTATATAAACTGCTGATTTTCGGGTCTCCGCGCCACTTCAGTAACATCTATCAGTGTGTAAAGTACGTAGCAGGGGGCGGGAAGCGCCTCTTTCTTCGGGCAGCAGTTCAACCACCAGGTAATGGCCGTTTAATAACTTATTTTCTTGCTAGCTCAGCAGTTTAACTCTCGGGGCAGGTCCGAAGCCTTTTTACCATGTAACTTTCCCCTAAAATGTAAAGATACTTGGTATCAATTCTTTTTTTAAACTACATATTGGGATAGAGAGTGCTTAACCCTCTCGAGCTCCCACTCATATTGCGTTGAGGTGAACTTAACGTAATGTAAATTGCCTCCTTCTATAAGTCTCCTCTTTAGTATGGGATTAGCCCTTGCATTTGAGGCCTAGTGCCAAGTAGGTTTTAAATAAAGTGTAGTAGGAGTGCAAGAACGCCTCCTCTCAAGTTGGTATTTTGGAGGCCATGTAATTGACCTGTTTCTTTACTTAATAGCCCTCAGTAGGTTGGGTATTTTTACCCCTGTTTTCATGTACTTGTACTTTGATAGGCTTGAACTTAAGAGCGGGTTGCTCTTTCTTAAAATTTGTTTCTGCGTGCCTCGAGGAGGTTTTACTGTGTAGTTGGGAGCAAGTGCTCCTGGGCATGATTGGGGTTTTCTGCCCCTTTGTCGAACCTTATATTTGGGTAAAGTTGGGCTAATTGCTCAAGAATTGTGAGTCCGGAGCTCGAAGCCAAAATTCTGTAAAAATTGTAATTGTACATTTTCGAATTGTGTTTCGGCTACTGAGTACCTGTTCTACTTGTTATTTCTTAATCTTGAAAAGAAAATATAACCTTGTTAAATTTTATCTTAACTTTAATTTCGTATTTTGAGACCTGTTCACCCCCGCACCTTCTTTCACCTCTGCACATCCACTATACTCCGTAAAAATAATAATAATAATAATAATAATAATAATAATAATAATAATAACAATAATAATAATTGTACCGGGAGGTTGATATTCAACTGTGTTTCTGTGATTCTTTTTATTTCTTGGTCTTGATAAGAAAATATAACCTTGTTAAATTTTATCTTAACTTTAATTTCGTATTTTGAGACCTATTCACCCCCGCACCTTCTTTCACCTCTGCACATCCACAAAACTCGGTAACATGAATAATAACAAATAAGTGCAGAATTGCCTCTGCTTCCTTGTAAAGAATAGCCAGGTTATCAGGAACTGGCCCAACCAGCCAACAATAGCTCTCACCTACTAGAAACATTCTATACACTCTTCTTCAGTGGGAGTATTTTCCAGTCTATCCTGAAAAATAACTTCTCGAGCTTATACTGAATTTTATAAAATATTCTGTGGCAGCACCAGCGTGAATCTCAGAACTATAATTGTACTTTTTGGACCTCTTTGGGAGGAGCTAGTGTGTTTTGTTTCTGTGTGTAATCTCCTTAATAACAAAAAGCTGTATATTTTGAAGATCTGTTCACATAGTATGGGACGGAATAATAAAGTATAGTTTATAGCAAAAGGATAAAGAGGATATCTGATAACTGCTTAATCGTACGATATATGACATTTGGCGACCGTGACAGGACTTGTCTGTTGTATTGGAGTTGATGTTTTCACTGAACCTTGTATGTGCTTGTTACGGAGTTATCCGTGGTAGTTAGAGGGGAAAGAAGGTGCTGGGATGAATAGGTCTCAATCTACGAAATTAAAGTTAATTTAAAATTTAACAAGGTTATATTTTCTTTTCAAGATCAAGAAATAACAAATATAACAGGTACACAATAGCCTAGCAACCAATCAAGAATGTACAATTACGGTAGTTACAGGATTTGGGCTCTGAGACCCAGACACACAATTCTTGAGCAATTAGCCCAACTTTACTCGAATATACAAGATTCAACAAAACGGGGAGAAAACCCCTATCATGCCCGGGGGCACTTACTCCCAATTACAAAGTAAAGCCTCCTCGAGGCACACAGAAACCTTTTTTGAAGGAGCAACCCGCTCTCAAAGTTCCAGCCTATCAAAGGCCACACCAAACTCAACTTTCAAGCTGACCTCCAAACACATGAAAACAGGGGTAAAAATACCCAACCTACTGAGGGCTATTAAGTAAAGAAACAGGTCAATTACATGGCCTCCAAAATACCAAGTTGAGAGGAGGCGAAACCGCACTCCAAATACGCCTTATTAAAACATACTTGGCACAAGGCCGCTAATGCAAGAGCTAATCCCATACTAAAGAGGTGACTTATATAAGAAAACGATTTACATTACATTAGAAGGGAAGAAATGGTAGTGAAAATAAATTCACCTCAAAGCAATATGAGTGGGAGCTCGAGAGGGTTAAGCACTCTCTATCCCCATATGTAGTTACAGAGGCAGAATTTAAATCAAGAGACTTTTACATTTTAGAGGAAAGTTACGTGGTAGAATGTTTCGAACCCGCCCCGAGGGTTAAACTGCTGAGCTGGCAAGAAAATAAGTTATAAGACGGCCATTACCTGGTGGTTGAACTGCTGCCCGAAGAAAGAGGTGCTTCCCGCCCCCTGCTACATAATTTACACACTGATAGATGTTACTGAAGTGGCGCAGAGACCCGAAAATCAGCAGTTTATATACCCTCGCGGAACATTCGAGACCTTTCAGGAATGAGAACACCCGCCCATAATCCTTTTATTGGACGACCAAAAGATTACATGTCAGAAGTGAAGAAGAAAACCAGGATTGGTGGAAAATTAATTACAGAAATTACTCATTGGTCGAATTCAAAACTGGCGGAAAGTGAAGGGTTATACAGCCAACCTAAACAATGACTGAAAGAAATTTAATAAAGAACAAACTTATGAACACCAAATTTCTCCAAAAACACAGTTCTTTCACTTCGCACTAGGGTGCATAATTGTAGTCCTTCAGTAGTGTCATCTAGAAGAGAATGTTCACACTTCTTACTACAGAGAAAACAACATTGAATCGAAATTGACATAGTTCAGAACACTTCAAAATTTGCAAGTAGCGACATCTTCTGAGAAACTTTAGAATTAACATGGTGGTTAAAGTTCAGGCTTCCTCCAGTAGAGGAGTTTCAACTGGCGCAAAGTTTGAATTAGCGGCGCGGAAGTGTACCGCCCGGTACAGTGCTATCAGGTTCGGTTGTTATTGAATATCGTCTATTCTTCCGGAGTAGTTTTTATTTTATTTTGCGACCATCGCGATGACGACTGTGGAAAAAGAAGACATTTGGAAATCGGCCTTGAAGAAGCGTAGAATTTTAAGGTCAGTGTACCGGGCGGTACACCTCCACACCGCTAATTCAAAATGTGCGCCAGTTGAAACTCCTCTGTTGGAGGAAGTCTGAACTTTATCTACGCTATTAATTCTCTACTTTCTCTGAAGATGTCACCACATGGAAAACTTTGAGTTTTAAAACTGTGTCATTTGTGATGTGTTTTTGTTTCGCTTGAAGTAAGAAGTGTGAACTTTCTCTTCTAGAGGACACTACTGAAGATCAACAATAGTGCAACCTAGTGCGAAGTCAAAGAACTATTTTGTTGGAGAAATTTTTATTTCAAATGTTTGTTCTTTGCTAAATTTCTTTCTGTTATTGTTTAAGTTGGCTGTATACCCCTCTTTTTCCCCTTGTTTTAGATTTATCCAATCCCGAATTTCTTTGAGTTTTTTCTCGACCAATCCGATGTGTCTTCCCCCTACTTGGATATGTTTCTGTACCCTAGCCAATAAAGAATGTGCGGGAGGGTGTTTTCATTCCCCTAACGCCTAGAAACTTCTGCGAGAGGATATAAACTGCTGATTTTAGGGTCTCCGGGCCACTTCTGTTCCATCTTTCAGTGTATTAAGTACATAGCAGGAGGCGGGAAGCGCCTCTTTCCTCGGCAGCGGTCAACAACAAGGTAATGGCCGATTAATAACTTCTTTCTTTGCTAGCTCAGCAGTTTAACTCTCGGGGCGGGTTCTAAGCTTTCCACCATGTAACCGTTTCCTAAATGTAACTACTCTTTTCATTTATTCTCTTTTAAAGCTACATACTGTGATAGAGAGTGCTAACCCTCTCGAGCTCCCACTCATATTGTTTTGAGGTGAACTTATTTTTCTCAACCTATTCTTCGATAACGTAAAACAAATTGTTCTCTTCTTAAGTCACCTCTTTAGTATGGGATTAGCCCTTGTATTAACGGCCTAGTGCCAAGTAGGTCTTAATCAAAGTGTATTAGGAGTGCAAGTTCGCCTCCTCTCAAATTGTTATTTTAGAGGTCATTTAATTAACCTGCTTTTCATTTAATAGACCTCAGTAGATTGGGTATTTTACCCCTGTGTTTATGTCCGTTGAGGACAACTTGAAGGTGGAGTTTGGTGTGGCCTGGGAGAGGCTTAAATTTGAGAGCGAGTGGCTCTTTTGAAAATTGAGTGTTGTACGCCTCGTGGAGGCTTTTCAGTGTAATTGGGAGCAAGGGCTCCTAGGCATGAATGGGGTTTTCTGCCCCTCTGTTGAAACTTGTGTTTGGGGTAAAACTGAGCTGATTGCCCAAACAGTGTAAAGTCAGGGCGCGAAGCCCAAATTCTGTAAATATTGTAACTACCCTTTTGATTTGCTACTTTGTACCTGCCGTGCTTGTTATTTCTTTGTTTTTGAAAAGAAAATATAACCTTGTTAAATTTTACATTAACTTTGATTCCGTAGTTTGAGACCCGTTCACGCCCGCGCCTTCTTTCACGCATAACTACCACGGATATCTCCGTAACAGTCAGTATTCACGAAGCACTATAACGCCGTCATAGAAATGATTAGTAAGAAAGTCACTGTAGACGAAATTGTCTCTAAGTTTTCTGTACTTGAGATCAGACACGACGATATTGTGGCTCTCGATAATGATATACAGGATTTACTTTATTTAAGTGAGTGTACCGACGAGGAAATCTTACAAGAGTTTGAGACAGTTGATGAGTACAAAGAGAAGTATTGTACACTGAAAGGCAAGGTTGATGAACTGAAGAAGTCCCAAGTAAATGTGGCACGATCTCTTTCCGAGTCATGTGATTCTGGAAGAAATCGGCTTAGGTTACCGAATTTGGAATTGGCTAGATACGGTGGCGAGATCTCCCTGTGGATTGGATTCTGGGCACAGTTTTCCCATATTGATAGAGACCCGGAACTTCGTAACGAGGAAAAATTCCAATACCTGTTGCAGGCTACAGTACCTAAATCTAGGGCCAGGTCCATTGTAGAAAGTTTTCCGCCTTCAGGCGAGAATTATGAGAAAGCGATTCAATCACTGAAGGAGAGGTTCGGTCGTAAGGATATCTTGGTACAACATTACATTAGGGAATTGTTAAAACTAGTTACTGATCATAGGAACATGAAACTGTCAGTACTTTATGACAGATTAGAAACACTATTACGTGCATTAGAATCGTTGCAGATAAAATCCGATAATTACGCTGCCATTCTCTTCCCGTTAGTCGAGTCATGTTTGCCACTAGAAACGTTGAAGCAGTGGGAGCGTACCAATGGAGATTGTGATAGGACCTTAGAGCAACAGATGGATAATTTAATTACTTTTGTCAAAAGAGAAGTACAGGCGGAAGAGCGTATGGCCCTTGCTAATACTCGTTTCGGTACTTCTAATTCGCAACCGATGGATAGAGGAAATTCTTCTTCTTGTGAGACTCAGCTTTGTGCTACCGCAGCTGACTTAGCCAATCTGTCTTACGAATCAGTGCCTATTTTGTGAAGGCAAACACAGTACCACTGACTGTCAGAAGGCCGTGACCATGTCTATTGATGAGAAAAGGAAGCTTCTAGCTCAGGCTGGTTGTTGTTTCGCCTGCACCAAGAAGGGCCATCTTGGAAATCGATGTCGGGCGAGGTGTAGTTCTTGTAGGGGCCGACACATTCTGGTGATGTGTGGCAAAGTCACGGCCAGTTCAGAGGTAGAAAAGGGAAACGTTGTGGCACGTCCTTCTTCGGAATTAGATCTCCTTGCTACTAATCATAACTTGATGTTTGGTGTCTCAAATGAAGTGTTCTTGCAGTCCTTCGCTGCTATTCTGTACAATGGTGATAAGCAGCGAAGGGTTCGTGTTTTAATAGACAGTGGATCACAACGCTCCTATATCATAAGTAGCTTGGCGAGAGAAATGAAGTGTAATGCCATTGGTGAAGAAAGTCTGATTCATTCTCTGTTTGGAGGCTGTAACCTCGGATTGGTGAGGCACCGCTGTTATAAAGCTCATCTACTAGGGTTAGATAGAGACTTCGCCTGTAGGTTTTCAGTACTGGACCAAGCCAGCATCGCTTCGTTTATCCCGTTGGCCAGGCTCAGCACGGAAATGAAGGAAGAGCTTCAACAATTAGGTTTCAAGCTCATTGAAGACATGCCTGGGCCCATAGATGTACTGATAGGAGCTGATATAGCGGGCAAGATCTGGTCTGGCAACAGAGTAATTCTTTCTTCTGGTGTTGTGGCAGTTGAAACTTTATTTGGCTGGACTCTAATGGGCAGTGAGAAGAAGACACCCATTGCCAGCTGCTGTACCAATCTTGCCACAACCTACACTATGACAACTGTAGTTGATGGGGACATTGCTGATCCGTGGAAACTTGAGGCCATTGGTATCTGTGATTCAGCTGAGAAGCAAGATCGAAAAGCTAAGCGATTAACTGTTTAGGAACATTTTAAGAGTACTGTTGAATATGTGGACGGTCAATACCAGGTTCGACTTCCGTGGTCCCTTGTTTCAGAATTGTCCTCTAATCTTGAAGTGGCAGAGGGTCGGCTGGTGAGAACAACAAGAAAGATGCGCCGTTCCAAAAATTTATTTGAAGATTCATTATTTCGTGAAAGGTTGAAGCTTAACAACTTTGAAAAGGCGAAGGAGAATGGTAAGGGACACTACTTGCCCCATCGTCCAGTGATTAAAGAGACTAGCAATACCAAAAAAGGTGCGCCCCGTCTTTGACACCTCTGCAAAAATTGCTGGTTTTCCTTCACTTAATGAATACTTGGAACAAGGACCGAATTTCACTGAACTGTTGCCCGACATTTTGATGAGATTTCGAAAGAAAACCGTGGGTGTCTCAGCGGACCTAGAGAAAGACTTTCTAGAGATTGCAATTCATCCTGATGATAGAGACTACCTCAAGTTCCTGTGGTGGGACAGTGACGGCAGGTTAATGACATTGAGACACTCCCGCGTGGTTTTCGGGGTGACCTGTAGCCCTTTCATCTTAGCCGCAGTTCTCGATCACCATCTCAGTAAATGTGTTGAGAGTTATCCTGTAGAAGATGGTGCAGTTTTGAACAAGCTGAAGACCGGATTCTATGTCGATAACTTAGCTATGAGTGTAGACAGTCCTTCAGAGGCTGAATATCTGCCGACTCTTGCTACATTGTTATGGCTAAAGCAGGATTTAATCTCAGAGTGTGGGAGCTCTTAGGTGACTCTTATGAAGAGTCGGCTCCTATGCTAGGACTGAAATGGGATCGTAAGAGTGACAAGATCAGTCTAAACATCAATTGGTGGGAGAAAGCTACTCAGATGGGCTGTCTTACAAAGAAGAACGTTATCTCCACGACACAGAGAATATTCGACCCAATTGGCTTTAGTGGACCTGCAACTTTGAGTTTGAAGCTGATGTTACAGAACCTATGGGAGAAGAAATTGGACAGGGATGACCCTATAGATGATGAAAACGAAAATATTTTTAAAGCTTGGCTTCAACGAGTTCCTCTACTCAAAGAAATAAACATCCCTCGAAATATTGGGACTTCTCACAATCGTTCACTGCACATTTCCTTGAGGCAAGTTTCAAGGCGTATGCTGCGTGCGTAGGTTTGCGCAGTGAAGCTGAAAGGGGAGATGTAGAGGTCAATATGGTGCTGTCTAAGTCGAGGGTTGCGCTATCCTTGAAACTTACGATGCCAAGATTAGAGTTGATGACAGCTACCATCGGGGCGAGATTGCTGAATTCTGTTCGAGATGCCATTGGTTGGACCACCGAACCCATTCATGCATGGAGTGATTCGAGCACGGTGCTTGCCTGGATCCGAAGAGAAGAAGAGTGGCCAGTCTTTGTCAGGAATCGTGTTAAGGAGATACGAAAATTAACTCAGGAGGTTGAGTGGAAGCACATTCCTGGACCTTTGAATCTCGCTGACCTCCCTTCTAGAGGATGTACAATTGAGCATCTCGTCGCTTCACATTGGAGGGATTGGCCCCCATGGTTGAGACAACATCACGATTCTTGGCCTCTGTCATCTTGTACATACGTTGAGGAAGAAGGCCAGTCTAACAAGGATAGTGAAGAGGTGTTGGATCCTGTTGCGGCTTCTAGTTCAGATTCTTATGATCATACTGAGTCACCAGTGTCGTTTAGATACCACCAGGTCTTAGTATTGACCCTCAAGTTACTCGATATGGAAGACTGGTGAAAGCGCCGCATCGTTTAGACATGCAGAAAAGGAAGATACCATGTCACTACGTTTAGTAATTTTCATTTCAGAAAATTAGGTGGGAGGATGTGGCAGCACCAGCGTGAATCACAGAACTTTAATTGTACTTCTTGGACCTCTTTGGGAGGAGCTAGTGTGTTTTGTTTCTGTGTGTAATCTCCTTAATAATAAAAAGCTGTATATTTTGAAGATCTGTTCACATAGTATGGGACGGAATAATAAAGTATAGTTTATAGGAAAAGGATAAATGGGATATTTGATAACTGCTTAATTGTAGGATTTTGAGATTTTGTTCATAATATGCCACAAAACTAAAAATGGCCAAAATATGCCCAAAAACCTGCTTTATTTTCATGATTCTTTTAAACATGTTGAAAATGCAAGACTACATGGTATAATGTTAAGGAAAACTGACTTGTCAAAGAAATCCGACCCTAGTGATGAGTAACGGATACGTCCAGCCAAATGCAGTTCAACATGGTGCGATTCAATTCTTCTTCAAAGAAAGTGCTTCGTCAAATGCACGTTTGGTTAAATGCAAACCGTGTACAAGGACGCATATGTATAAACGAAGCATTGCTTTCAAGTTGTTTGGCATGTTTCGAGATGGGCGGGAATGTTGAGTGGACCTCGCACGATATGGATGGGTGCCTGTACTGCCACTGTGGACAGGATGATCGCCGTATCACCGTACGTGAGCTGTCAACGTCCGTCAAATCAGTGTCGGATCCATACAAAGCATCGCGCGCGGGGAACAGGGGCATCAGAAAGTGTGCTCCGAACAATTACCCTAGAACTACGTCCATCAACAGAAAGCCTTGCGGATTAGGAATTGCCTGGATTATCTTAGCCGATATTATTTATTTATTTATTTATTTATTTATTTATTTATTTATTTATTTATTTATTTATTTATTTATTTATTTATTTATTTATTTATTTATTTATTTATTTAGTGCCTAGTTTAGTGACCAAGGTCTTCTTGCTCTTAACCATATTACGTTTACAGTCCCAAATTAAACAGAATAAACCGAACGAGTTGGCCGTGCTGTCAGGGGAGTGCAACTGTGAGCTTGTGTCTTGGAGATAGTGGGATCGAACCCCATTGTCGGCAGCCCTGAAGATGGTTTTCAGTGATTTCCCGTTTTCACATCAGGCAAATTAAGGGCAAAGCCACTTCTTTCCAACTCCTAGGCCTTTCCTATTCCATCGTCACTATAAGACATATCTGTGTCGGTGCGAGGTAAAACCAAACGTAAAATAGGAACAGAATAATTAAATTGATAAAATTTAAATGAAATTAAAACTGAATCCAGCTAACTAATTAAACTAAATTAATGCTAAAACTTGACACAATGTGAGTTATATCTAAAACTTAAAGTAATCTTCCAGCGTTTTTTTAATAAATTGCGACAGGGGACGAAATCTGGTGCCAACATTTCGTGTCACGTGCCGAGCTAGGAAAGTAGTTAATTAAATTGCAGGGACCTGTTAATCAAGCTCGGTAAAGGAGCTAACTTGAGCGACGGATCAGTTTCGACGTAATCCTAAATGAGAGGGTAGCGGCCTTGGCCTTATGGGGGTATGAAAACAAGAAAAGACGGAAAACCACTTTGAGGGCTGCCGCCGGTGGGATTCCAACCTACCATCTTCCGAATGCGAGCTCACAGGTACGGAACCATAACCGGACGACAAACTCGCTCTACGTTCCAGGAAGTATTTTAGTGACTTTAAAGAATGTAACTACGTCCTCGAGAACAAGTAAGATCAAAAGGAAGGAGCACGGTTAATGGAGATTTCTTAGCTAGTTCACTCATGAAGGTTTATATACACTTTGTTAATTACAGGATGCTTTTATATGGTTTTGTAACGAGTTTAAATGATATAATTCACTACATATTTTCCTGGAACCAGTTTCCTTCCGGATATTAACGGCATTGCCACCTACATATTTTCTTTTTTAAATTCTTTTTAAACAGAATAAGGAAATTGCTTGATGACTGGAAAGGAGGTATATCTATCTGAGGAACTTGTGGTACGTCCACGATGCACTGACCCTGAATGCTTTTGTTCAGAATCTATAGATTCTCATGGTGAAGCAGGGAATACAGAAGGAAGGCAAACGCGATGCTTGGCAAGGAACCAGTCCACTATGAGGAAGACACATTATTCTGAAGATACTCTGACAAAATGAAGAAAAGAAGGGCCATAGTGAAGGCAGCCACCAAAAGCTGAGCAGGACAAGTTTGTTTCACTGCCACCTACACAGCTAAAATATGACAATCAAACAGGCAGAGGGAAAAAACTAGAGATCATAAATATATAAATCTAACGATGTACTCTCCGCATTTCTAGGACTGAACACCGAACCAATACGTCCATGCTAGACGAAATAGGCATTTAGCCTGGACTTATCGAGAAGATCAACCTGGCTTACCTCCAATACTTAGAACATATCGCCCAAAGTTCAGACACTTTAGAGAACCTTGCGATGGAGCAAAAGGTTAATTACAAGAAACCTCGAAGAAGACACCCAATCAGCTTCAGCTTCTAGTGGTGAAATATTTCCACGAGACTGCCGTTGTAGGGGCAGACCGACAGACTTGGAGCAACTACATCAGGACAGCAAAATAATGAATCGTCGCCATGACCTGTCGAAGGTAAAGAGGAGGGGGAAGTTCTGGATAAAGGATTAGATCGACATTTTATATTCTAGCTAACAGAACATACCCGTTGTTGAAGTGCCGATAGTTGGCGATGTCTATGACTTCTGTTTGTTCACTTCGTTGACGTGTAATTTTTAAATAGCAACCTTCACATACGCTGGTTTCCAATTTTATTTAGCAAGACCTACCAAACACGTGTCAAACACAGTACAACACTCTAGATCAGATGGTCTGGAACGAGTTCCTTTACAAACAAAAGCCAGATTTTCTGAAGAACCATTACGGTTAGAGAATAAGTGTATGTGGCCAGTTTTGTATAACAGTGTATCTTACGTGCACATTCTGGGGTTTATTTGGTGACAGTACTAACCCTTTGCCCATTATTTTAGTTTTTAGTGGACACTACATGCGCAAGCTCACTAAATACCTACGTATTAATGTCCGCTATTAAGAAAAAATTGGAAAGGTTTGTTTCTGAACTTAATATCCGAAATGCATACATACCAAATTTCCAAGGGATATTCGAGTATGGTACCCTGGGTATCCTCCTGATCATTCATTCACCGCGGCTAGGTATTTGCAAATTTTAAACCTACTGACTTCAGGGTAATATATAGGAGAGAATGTTCCCAGCACTTTCTAATGCGATCTGCAGAGCACGGTAGTCCCTGTTTCTGGCACATGTCAAAGTGAATTTTCCTGCAATATCCTAACGCGGATATTTCCCCAAGGAATTTAGGCATTTCCGTGGCGTAGCCAGACTAGTCGTGCTCGTGGAGTGCGTTGCAATTTCACCTTCGGGTCGAGCATTACTAACGTTGACTAATTCGGCTCCGTATGTCACCATCGACATCATATTTTCCTTACTGAGTACCTGTACATTTTCTTTGAACACGAAAATCTTCGGTGCCACCATTCATTCGATTGCTGCTTTGGCTCGGGTTTATATGCCCGTCCCTTGTTTCGTCAAAGGCCATAATATGCCGCATAAATGCGCCACCTTCATTGCTGTATCTGTCAAGATAGGTACAAGCTATATTCCCACACGTTTGTCAGCAAGATACAGTTTTCCTCAGGTTGAGAATGTTCTTCAGGATGTGTCACACCGACTGATAACTAAGAGCAACGTGTAAGGATAATTCCCGGACAGCCCATCAGTGACCTACAGCAATGAGGCCTCGCACTATCTCTACGTGGCCTTCGGGAATGGACTGCCGAACTAGGCTGGAAAAATCCACGGACACAATCCCATCCTCCACTGAACGCACTTGATCATCGTGCAACAGACCGATATGGTAATGCATCTTTCCCACAGACTTCAAGTAAGCCTTAATAATAATAATAATAATAATAATAATAATAATAATAATAATAATAATAATGTTATTTGCTTTACGTCCTACTAACTACTTTTTAAGGTCTTCGGAGACGCCGAGGTGCCGGAATTTAGTCCCGCAGGAGTTCTTTTACGTGCCAGTAAATCTACCGACACGGGGCTGTCGTATTTGAGCACCTTCAAATACCACCGGACTGAGCCAGGATCGAACCTGCCAAGTTGGGGTTAGAAGGCCAGCGCCTTAACCGTCTGAGCCACTCAGCCTGGCAAGTAAGCCTTGGTAACATTCCCGTGCTTTTAGGTCATGTGTCGCTCGTATCCTGTTCCACGATCACTGTTGTAACTTTGGAAACACGTGTTAGGGCGGTATAGAACACTTGACCCACTTCAACTGCCCACACTCGCTGCACTGACTGCTTCAGGTGTTATACGCAACGACACAAGCACTCACTGTTGCACTTCACTGCCTGTTCTAGTGAATGCGCGGTGTTGTACCGTCGTCCCGACAGTGCTGGCAATATTTTATTTTCAACCCTCGTATGTATAAGTACCAAGATGACATCGGCACTATCAATGTGCAGAGAAACGTCTGTTTACCACGGCCCCGACTTGGCAAACTGCCGTAAACCGTTATAAGAAGGTAAGTGTACTATCATTCGGGACAACATGAATAAATATCTATCACATGTTTTAAATGTTTAGCTGATAAGTTTTCCCTATCGCAACCTGCATTGCAGCCTTGTAAAATATTAAAGTTCACATTTGCAACACCATCAGAATAAGAAATATAAGAATCTTCAAGTTCCCTTTGCCCAAACTTTCTTGACGTAGCTTGTCACTGCAGTTTTTCAAACTGAAACAGGATTAAATCAGAAATGAGCACAAAATGGAATGTGTGATCATTTTATTGAAATCTCAGTCACTAATTCTTCCTAGTCAGGCATCTATTGTAGCACTCAAAGGACTTCAGATTTATGCAGGCAGCTCGTTTCTCAGCCCTCGAGAACGGCTAATTAAGTTATAAAGGTTCGCACGTAAGGAGAATATCACGCACTCTGCACTCAGACAAGAGAACTACTTCAGAAAGCCACAGCTCATGTACATCCATAAAGATGAGTTAGGAAGTAGGAACAAAGCATATGTGAGTTAAATTACCTCCTAGGTTGAGAATTGGCTCAATACTTAGTTTGAACTGGCCATATTGGCCTGCTGGCTAAGAAAGTTGCTCCTGTCGTTAGAATACTACGTAAACCGAAAGGAGAACTCCCCGCTGTTGATATAATAAGGTGCGTTACATATTGGCAAGACTGCTATGGTTCTGTAGCGTAGTAAACAATCCTAGCAAGAAATCATTATGCAGTGTAAACAGGAACACATCGGATTTGCAAGACATGTAGCATTGCCACAAAGTTATTTTATTATTGGTAAACTTCAATAATAGAATATACCCATTTATAGAGTCAACTAAAAACCAAACCAACTCAAACCCCATGGCACAACCGCTACTCAGCCCGAAGGCCTACGAATCCTCTCGACCGTTCTTGACTTCCTAGACCGGGGCCGCTATCTCACAGTCGGATAGATCCTTAACTGTAATCACGTAGGCTGAGTGTATCTCGAACCAGCCCTCAGATCCAGGTAAAAATCCCTGACCTGGCCGAGAATCGAACCTGGTGCCTCCTGATAAAAGGCAGGCACGCTACCCCTAAACCATGGGGCGAGCATAGTGCCAAGTAATGTTGCAAAATTATAAGATCACTTCATTTCAATGTTAGCGGTTTTAAATAGCTATGTGAAACACATGGTCAGTCAAATTTTCCACTACGTTCTGCAACAGAGAAATTTTAATCTTCATCCATGCAGAAATTAAATATATCTTCAGTTCTTTGCCATCACCTTACCGCTTCCTTCCTTCCTTCCTTCCTTCCTTCCTTCCTTCCTTCATATATAGTAATATAAAGGATTTCCTGCAAGTTTTCAATAAATATAAAGTCTACAAAAATTTCTGGCCACCACAATAGCACCTTTTTGCTGAAACCATATCTTTCTGAGCACACACGACGTACTGAGGTTTTGTCTTGTAGCAAAACCTGGAACGCTGTGCCAGTCGCCCCTGAAATTTTTTGATAGTCTGCGACTTTCGTACGACCTGCGGAGAAGGAAAAACTGGTTGTTCCTCAGAAGGTCGAATGGGTCCACTGGAATTCCACAGGAGTTCTTTAATGTGGCATTAAATCAATCGTCACGAGGCTGACATATTTGAGCACTTTCAAATACCACCAGACAAATGAGGACTTAGGAGTGTTTCGTTGTATACCGAAAACTTGTTGAACCTATTTTCGACAAGTTAATAGTCTTTTGAAAACGGGATTCAGTTTTTAATTTGACTTGCTTAAAATTTTGTGTATTTTTTTGTTGTGTATTCACGTCTTGTAAATTTAATGTTTTTTTCTCAAGAGTATTTTAAAATGTTTTGTACACATTTTTAACAACACTTGCCGATTTTGAATTGTAAATCTGAGGATGACCTCAAGAGAAGGTCGAAACCGGAACCATACACATGAAATGTAATTTGTAGCCATTTCATTTTAGTATTGTATTGAAAGGTGGATGATTTCCCTTTCACTCTCCTGACACGAGTCCTATGGTGATGACGGGATAGGAAAGGGCTAAGAGTGAGAAAGAAGTGCCCGTTACCTTCATTAAGGTACAAACCTGGCATTTGCTTGGTGTGAAAATAGGAAACCACGGAAAACCATTCAGGGCTGCCGACAATGCGGTTCGAACTCACTATCTCACAAAAGCTACGTGACTCAAACCACGCAGCCATTCACTCGGTTCCGAAACCCGTAAAAGTAGTTAGTGGGAAGTAAAACAAATAACGTTAAATATTATTAGTACCTTTTAAATTGTTAAGTCAGTACCTCACCAGGTATCAACACCCTGGGAAAGCACTGCAAGTTGGATTATGAGCTCCTTAGTAACATTATTGAAAGTGAAAACATATTTCCGATACATTTACCGGATTATGAGTTTGAGTTGAAAATGTTAGCTGACCCATTTAGGTGAAATATCAACTTATCGACAAATGATCGCGGATCGGATCACTCTTCTCAGAATACGTTCCAGCCTATATCCTAGCCAGCATCTTCCTGTTCAGGGGAGAATGATTTTCGCCTCATCCAATTATAAATTTCCCTGTGGACAAAATTTTCCGTTAGCGGTTTATAATGAGACCTTGTGTGGCAATGTGTTTTCCCGACCTCTAAGGGGATAAGTCGTGGGTTCTCAGTCCCATGCCCATCCTCTCCAGGTATTAATCTATTATTTCTCTCTTGGAAGTTAATTCGAAGGTTAGGTTCATCTTAGAGAACTTTAATGCAATATTTCATCATCGAATACCTTATGAGGAATGGAATTTATATTCGTTTGGATGAACCAGGCTCGTCCTTGTCTCTACAGTTACGCAGACCTCTCGGCACTGATTTTCTTCACAATGTACCCTACCTCGTAAAGAAATCTAACAATTTTTCGCATGACACAATTATCATACTGTCTGTTAAATATTTCATGTAGACTTCCATATTTGACACAGGCATTGGGCGACAGTTAGTTTTCGTGTGATAGAGCTGAACCAACCTTGAGCGTGTTGAAGAAGCTGTGTGTTTTCTGGGCGACATGAGGCACGCTAGATGTGGACTGCGCTTGGCTGGGACCTGGCGCTGACGTCGGTTTGGGCAGGCGCTCTCCTTCCTTAACGAGATCATCGCGGCGGGAGCTCAAGTCCGACGCAGACTTCGAGAGGTGGCGCCCGAGTACTCCCTGGCTCTCGCCAGCATCCACGTTCAGCCGTGACCGTTCCGCTGCAACACAAAGGACATGCAACATTAGTAACTAACATGGGAATGTTCGTAGTTATATGAGAATACCTGTCAGGCAGGTACTCACTCAACACTTTATAGACTATGTCCGGAATAGTAGCAAGATATGCGCACAATCCATGCCGTGTTGAGTGATGTCCTTGTTTCGCGAAAATTATCACACCCTAATTCTGTCAGGTTGGTAAAGGTGGACGAATGTCTCTAGACTTAACAACTTTTTGGAAAAACTGACCCATTTTTAGGAACAAAATATCAAAGATTAATATTTCTATAAAATTTAAAAAAATAAATAAAAATCACCAAACATAAAAATTAATATTCATATACAATTAAAATAATTCGCAAAAATAAAATAAAAATCTAAGAAATTATAAAAATCATTGTTTTCTTGACAATTATAATTTTATTTTCACTAACCTGCAAAAATAGAGGTAGTTGAAACATAGTAGCGGAGGGTAAAGTAAGGTGTTTTTGTACTTATATGATGGTTGATTTATATATAAGAAAATTCTAATTCTTTATTCCTTAGATTGAATTTGTTTTACATTATAATGGCCCGAAGGCAATGTGAGAATTTTCTTTTCTAATATCTTCTGTCATCATCAGAAATTAAAACTATTTTATTACATTCAACAGAATATAATTCGTATATATAGGATCTAATTAAATTCATCGTTCTATATTGTTTTATTTTTCGTCAATTATTTTTTATAATCATAAAAAGTAATTTCATTTTAACATCTGATTCTTTGACTCCTTTTGATTTTTATATTCTTTGTCTTCTACTCTATACGCGTACATTTTTTATTTTAAACTAACGTGTTCCGTCATCATTTTACCACAGTTTTCATCTTTCATTTTTCCTAAAACCTTCTTGTTAACTTGCGGTAATTCATAAATATTATCTTTTTATATTCGCTTGTATCAAATTCATTGTCTTCATACCGTTATGAATTGAATCAGTTCTTATATCATATATAAATGAATCAGTATCCATATAGCACAAATCTATATTTTTCCATATTTTTGTTTCATAATATTATAGTGAAAATCGTATATTTTTATCTTTAAAATATCATAAATATTCATTCCAATATAAATTGGTTTATCAAATTTAACTTCTATTTTTTTCATATGAGTAGCAACTAAATTTTCAAAAATATTGTTTAGTGAATATAATTTACTTTAGAAACATATTTTGTATATTTTACTGGATCAGTCATCATTTTAATATTTTGTCTATTTCTAATGTTTCCCATTGTTTTACCGAAGACGGTGGTATTCATTAATTTACAGAAATCTTTTTCAGGATCATTAGTTGCTTTTGTTCTCATTTCTGTATTCAAGAGTATATATTTTAAAACCAATTTGATGGTTTAAATGTTAAAACTCTATGAATTTTTGTTAATTTTAATCTAAGATTTAGATTAGATATTTTTTTTTGTACCGGGAGGTACACCTCCATGCCGCGAATTCAAAATCAGCGCCTTAAGAACTCACCTATCGATCAAAAAGTGAAACTAATAACACAACAAGTTAGAACTTTAATCAGAAGATGTCACCACTGAAATATTAAGTAATTGTTTTGTTGTGACGTTTCCTAAACTGACTGAATTTCTCCTTGTTTTCTTATATACATCAAGAAGTTTGGATATTTTTCTACAGATGACATTACCAAAAACGTATGATCATGCGCTCTGGTGCAAGGTGAAAGAACTTATAACTTAAATAAGTTTTGTATTTCTAGGTGGTCCATAACTGATCTATGTTCATTTATTTTTGGGCTGGCAATACTTCCTTTTCCTTCCGCCAGTTTAGAATCTAGACAATCACTAATTTTTGTAATTAATTTTCAACCAATGCCGCATTTCTTGTTCACTTTGAATCGGCCAATAAAAATTAAGAGGGTGTGTCCTGATTAGTCTTGAATGATCTCGGACCTTCCCTGAGGGTTTATAAACTGCGAATTTTCACGTTTCCTTGCCAATTGATCGTCGTCTTTCTGAATGTGTGTGTTTAAGCAGGAGGCGGGCAGCCTCTTCCGTCGGCAGCTAGAACATCTACAAGGTAGTGGCCACATAATTCTATCTTTCTTGCTGTATCCGCAAATTATTCCGAGGGGAAGGTCCGAATCTTTAGTTATGTAACAAACTTTTCTAAAATGTAACTTTTATTTTGGCTAATGTAAAATCTTCATAAAATATTTAACTGTTAATTGGGGATACAGTGTAAGTTACCCTCTCGAGCTCCCCTTCATCTTGGTTTGAGGTGTCTGCGATTTTGAAACCTTTTGTTATGGATTACAGTAATTTCTATGCGATTCACCTCAGTAGTTTGGGAATAGCCCCTATTTCATCGGCCTAGAGCCCTGTAGGTTTTTGAGCTTTGATTAACTTGGAGCGCAGTTTACGCCTCCATTCGTTTTGCGTTTGGGTCAGTTATTTAACCTGTTCTTTTTCCATGAAGGCCCAGTAGTTTGGCTATTAAATACCCCTGTAAAAGTAAGTTCAATTTCTAAATGGTGGCTTGAGAGGCCAGAGATTGTAAATTTTGATATAATGTTGCCTTGAGTGGACAGTAACATACTAAGAGTCTGTCTTCTCTTTTTCAAAGTTTTATAAGGTTAACGAGTGCCTCTGGAAGGCTAGATATTGTATTCTGGGAGCAAATGCCCTTGAAGGAGTGGATTTATGCCCTTAAACGAATTATTCCTCGTTTTTAATTTAAGTTTTTGTAAACTGGATCCGGTATCTCTGGAATTGTAAAACTTAGGGATTGAAGCCCATAATCTGTAAAATACACTATCTTGGATCTTCCTTGTCTTCTTTCAAGATTGCTTTTGTACCTGACGTATTGTTATTTGTTGAATCTTTTTTTTAGAAATATGACCTTCCGTTCAAAATTTAAATTAATTTTCATATTGTAGATAGACCCATTCAAGCCCACACCTTCTTTCACTATCTCTGCGTTCCACACAAACACCGGAACAGTTTTAATTTCCCATAGTGTAACACATATTTTCTTCATTATTTAAAGTTCTTAATAATTTATTTTCACCCTCAGGTGCTAATGGTAAATCTTTATGTAAATCACGTAATTCTCCTGAATATTCCAAATAAATTTCAAATATATAACCATCTGTATAATTATCTGGTACTGGCTTAACATTTTTCCATTAAAATAATCATGATCACACCACTCAAACCCGAAAAAGTGTAAATATAGTGACATATCCCAATCGTATAAATTATTAGCGTCTAAATAGGCTAAGTAACTTCATTATTTTTAGGATTATAATTGTACCGGGCGGTACACCTCCACGCCGCTAATTTAAAATTTGCGCCAGTTGAAACTCCTCTGCTGGAGGAAGTCTGAACTTTATCGACGGAATTAATTTTCTACTTTCTCAGAAGATGTCACTACCTGGAAATTTTGGAGTTTTTGAACTGTGTCATTTTTGACGTATTTTTGTTTTGCTTGTAGTAAGAAGTGTGAACTTTCTCTTCTAGAGGACACTACTGAAGATCAACAATAGCGCACCCTAGTGCGGAGTGAAAGAACTGTTTTTTGGAGAAAATTTAATTTCAAAAGTTTGTTCGTTGCTAAATTTCTTTCTGTTATTGTTTAAGTTGGCTGTATACCCCTCTCTTTCCCCTTGTTTTGTAGTTAGCCAATCCCGAATTTCTTTAATTAATTTCTGACCAATCCGATGTATCTTCCCCCAACTTGAATATGCTGCTTATCCCTAACCAATAAAGTGATTGTGGGCGGGTGTTTTCTTCCCTGAAACGCCTCGAACTTTCCGCGAGAGTATATAAACTGCTGATTTTAGGGTCTCGGTGCCACTTCTGTTCCATCTTTCAGTGTGTAAAGTACATAGCAGGGGGCGGGAAGCGCCTCTTTCTTCGGCAGCGGTCAACAACAAGGTAATGGCCAATTAATAACTTCTTTCTTTGCTAGCTCAGCAGTTTAACTCTCGGGGCGGGTCCGAAGTTTTTCCATAATGTAACCTTCCTTAAAATGTATCTATTCTATCTTTAAACTGCATTTCGGGATAGAGAGTGCTTAACCCTCTCGAGCTCCCAATCATATTGTTTTGAGGTGAACTTATTTTTCTCAACCTATTCTTCGTTAACGTAAAGCAAATTGTTCTTTTCTAAAGTCACCTCTGTAGTATGGGATTAGCCCTTGCATTAGTGGCCTAGAGCCAAATTAGGGTTTGAAACAAATAAATTAGGAGTGCAGATCGCCTCCTCTCAAATTATTATTTTAGAGGTCATGTAATTAACCTTTTACATTTAATAGACCTCAGTAGGTTGGGTAGGTTACCCCTGTGTCTATGTCCTGAGAGGACAACTTGAAGGTGGAGTTTGGTGTGGCCTTTGAGAGGCCTAAAGGTTGAGAGCGTGTGGCTCTTTATTGAAAATTGAGTGTTGTATGCCTCGAGGAGGCTTTTCTGTGTAATTTGGAGCAAGTGCTCCTGAACATGAATGGGGTTTTCTGCCCCTCTGGTAAAACTTATTTTTCTTGCTAGCTCAGCAGTTTAACTCTCGGGGCGGGTCCGAAGCGTTTCTATCATGTAACCTTTTCCTAAAATGTAACTACTCTTAGCATCTGTTATCTTTTAAAGCTGCATATCGGGACCACTTGTTACCGTGTTTTAGCGGTAGGTAGAGGTGAAAGAAAGTGCGGGCTTGAACGGGTCTCAAACTACGGAATCAAAGTTAATGTAAAATTTAACAAGTTTATATTTTCTTTTCAAAATTAAGAAATAAAACAAGTACGGCAGGTACAGAGTAGCAAGGCAACCAAAGGAGCAATTACAGTATTTACAGTATTTGGGCATCGAGCCCTGAATTCACACTTCTAGGGCAATTAGCCCAATTTTTACTCCAAAAAATAAGTTTTACCAGAGGGGCAGAAAACCCCATTCATGTTCAGGAGCACTTGCTCCAAATTACACAGAAAAGCCTCCTCGAGGCATACAACACTCAATTTTCAATAAAGAGCCACACGCTCTCAACCTTTAGGCCTCTCAAAGGCCACACCAAACTCCACCTTCAAGTTGTCCTCTCAGGACATAGACACAGGGGTAACCTACCCAACCTACTGAGGTCTATTAAATGAAAAAGGTTAATTACATGACCTCTAAAATAATAATTTGAGAGGAGGCGATCTGCACTCCTAATTTATTTGTTTCAAACCCTAATTTGGCTCTAGGCCACTAATGCAAGGGCTAATCCCATACTACAGAGGTGACTTTAGAAAAGAACAATTTGCTTTACGTTAACGAAGAATAGGTTGAGAAAAATAAGTTCACCTCAAAACAATATGATTGGGAGCTCGAGAGGGTTAAGCACTCTCTATCCCGAAATGCAGTTTAAAGATAGAATAGATACATTTTAAGGAAGGTTACATTATGGAAAAACTTCGGACCCGCCCCGAGAGTTAAACTGCTGAGCTAGCAAAGAAAGAAGTTATTAATTGGCCATTACCTTGTTGTTGACCGCTGCCGAAGAAAGAGGCGCTTCCCGCCCCCTGCTATGTACTTTACACACTGAAAGATGGAACAGATGTGGCACCGAGACCCTAAAATCAGCAGTTTATATACTCTCGCGGAAAGTTCGAGGCGTTTCAGGGAAGAAAACACCCGCCCACAATCACTTTATTGGTTAGGGATAAGCAGCATATTCAAGTTGGGGGAAGATACATCGGATTGGTCAGAAATTAATTAAAGAAATTCGGGATTGGCTAACTACAAAACAAGGGGAAAGAGAGGGGTATACAGCCAACTTAAACAATAACAGAAAGAAATTTAGCAAAGAACAAACTTTTGAAATTAAATTTTCTCCAAAAAAACAGTTCTTTCACTCCGCACTAGGGTGCGCTATTGTTGATCTTCAGTAGTGTCCTCTAGAAGAGAAAGTTCACACTTCTTTCTACAAGCAAAACAAAAATACGTCGAAAATGACACAGTTCAAAAACTCCAAAATTTCCAGGTAGTGACATCTTCTGAGAAAGTAGAAAATTAATTCCGTCGATAAAGTTCAGACTTCCTCCAGCAGAGGAGTTTCAACTGGCGCAAATTTTAAATTAGCGGCGTGGAGGTGTACCGCCCGGTACAATAATTATTCATATATTTATTATTAGCTTTAGCATATCATTTTATACTTTGTGATATAACGCTTCTAATTCATCTTTCAATCATTAATAACCTTTCATAATCGTTTAATAAATCTAGTTCTACTTTAGTCATTTTTAACATAGCATCTCATGCTACACAAGGTGCAGTAAAATACCAAACAGGATCTAATTCATATGCTTTAATACAAGCATCTCTAAAAGTTTCAAACATATCTGCTAATAATAGTCAGATGTATTATATGATTATGTATATTTTACCACATTCCTAATATTAAATTTCTTCCAAACCAGTTTTGCATGAATATATTCTTCAGTAGTTATATGAGAACGGAATAAAAACATTCTTTTTTGAATTTTTTCTTCACAATTCATATAATCATAAGGATGAGCACCTTTTATAATCATTAAATCTAAATCTCACTTTTAAAATATTTGCCTGTTTTTCTAAATTGTTCCTTTGTTAGATTAGTTGATAATTTATCTAGACTAGAAGCCATAATTTTATATACATCTAAGAATCGTAATGTTAATCCATTTTATACTTTTTCACTAAATGATTTATACTTTTCTTCATTATTTGGTATTGCATCAATATCAGTTTTACCAATTCCTAATTCTTTTAAGAATAAATGAACATCATATTTGGATAAATTACGTAAATATACAGTAGAATAGGTGGATATTTATAATTAATATTTCAACCTTCGTGGGCCGCTCACATAAATTTTCCTGTTAAATGATCATGATCTCGTACTCTATATTCTTAACTTATGCATGTACACAAATAAAACAAGTTTTCGAATTTTTAAAATTTATTTTATCTTTTTTGTGATAAGTAATGGTTTATTTTCTTTATATTTTTTTTACAAATTTCCTGTGATTCTTTTATAAGCATTTCTATGAATTTTTAGGATCATCTTCACCAGCATATTCAACTGGAGGTTTATAATTTCCATGAATATATTTTATATAATAACTAAAAGAAATGGGGCTTTTGTTTTTGATATTTATTAGTATATGATTTTTCAGGACTAAGTTGACAAGTACGCATATTTTTTAATAAATACCCAAAGTCGGCATTAACTACAAGCGGAAGCCTTAATGAGTGATTAAAATGCTTAAATTTTATATCCTCTCACATTTTAGGCATATCTATGTTTACTTCTTTTTGATCTTTGCATGTTTTCATGTTTATCTAATTTTTCTTGAGAATTATAAAATCCTAAACATCTATCACAAATAAACACCCTATGTTCATGTATATTTGTGTGATTTAAAGCTAATGTAGGTAAATCTTTGATCCAACAATAACGTGAGTTGTTGTCTATTTTAATCAAAAGCAAATTAACATGATTTTCTTGTTTATTCTTAGTATGATAAAGTGGATTATAGAACATAATTTTCATTTTCATTATAAGTATATACACTGATTGATATAATTTATTCTTTTTCAGATTTCCTTATATTTATTATTTCTACAGGAAACTCATTTTTAATTTTTCACAAATTTCATCTAATTCTGGAAATTTATTTATATAATTATCCACATGATCTTTTGGTTGATCTAAAACATATTTTATTGCATATAGAAAACACATTTGATCTTTATTTTTAACATTAATTATAGCTTTCTTATTCTTAATTCGTTTAGGTAAATCCAAATACGAAGAACCATAAATTGGGTTATGCTTATTAATACATAATCCTGAATTATTTATAGAATACAATGAAAACCGATTGTCTTCCTTAAAATTCTTGCATTTCCACTAACAATTTATATGTAGATCTTTGATAATATTCTTCTAAATCAGTTGATCGTAATATAACTTCGTTTTTTTTAATTTAAAATCTTGTATTTCTCCATGTGTTATAAATTACAACAAAATCCAATATTAACTGTACCGGGCGGTACACCTCCACACCGTTTATTTAAAAGTTGCGCCAGTTGAAACTCCTCTTCTGGAGGAAGTCTGAACTTTATCTACGGTCTTAATTTCCAAATTTCTCAGACGATGTCACTACCTGGAGATTTTTGAGTTTGTGAACTGTGTCATTTTCGACGTACTTTTGTCTTGCTTGTATTAAGAAGTGTGAACTTTCTCTTCTAGAGGACACTACTGAAGATCAACAATAGTGCACCCTAGTGCGGAGTCAAAGAACTATTTTGTTGGAGAAAATTTAATTTCAGGAGTTTGTTCTTTGTTAAATTTCTTTCTGTCATTGTTTAAGTTGGCAATATTTACCCCTTTCTTCCCCTTGTTTTGAATGTATCCAATCACGAATTTTTTCAATTAATTTCTGACCAATCTGGTGTATCTTTCCCCAACTTGAATCTGTTGCGGGGTCCTACCCAATAAAATCTTTGTGGGAGGGTGTTTTCTTTCCCCTAACGCCTAGAACTTTCTGCGAGAGTATTTAAACTGCTGATTTTAGGGTCTCCGGGCCACTTCTGTTCCATCTTTCAGTGTATTAAGTACATAGCAGGAGGCGGGAAGCGCCTCTTTCCTCGGCAGCGGTCAACAATAAGGTAATGGCCGATTAATAAATTTTTTCTTTGCCAGCTCAGCAGTTTAACTTTCGGGGCAGGTTCTAAGCGTTCCCCTATGTAACCTTTTCCTAAAATGTAACTTCTCTTTTCTTCTATTCTCTTGTAAAGCGACATACTGGGATAGAGAGTGTTAACCCTCTCGAGCTCCCACTCACATTGTTTGAGGTGAACTTATTTTTCGCAACCTATTCTTCAGTAATGTAAGTTAGTAATTTCTTAAGTCACCTCTGTAGTATGGGATTAGCCCTTGCATCAGTGGCCTTAGAGCCAAAATAGGTCTTAAAGACAAAGTGTATTAGGAGTGCAAGTTCGCGTCCTCTCAAATTGTGATTTTAGAGGTCATGTATTAACTTTCTTGTCATTTAACAGACCTCAGTAGATTGGGTATTGTGCCCCTGTGTATATGTCCTTTGAGGACGGCTTAAAGGTGGAGTTCGGAGTGGCCTATGATAGGCTTGTATTTTAAGGGGAAGTTGCCCTTTTTGAAAATTGTGTTTCTGCCTCAAGGAGGCTTTTGGATGTAATTGGAAGCCGGTGTTTCTGGCATGTTTGGGGGTTTTCGGCCCCTTTGTTGTATGGTGTTCATTGTAAGGTTGGGCTCATGGCTCAAGAATTATGTTTCTGACTTTTTGAAGCCCCAAATGGGGTACCTATGTAAATGTATTTGTCAATCGTGTTTCGGCTACTAAGTACCTGTTCTATTTGTTGTTACCTAATTTTGAAAAGAAAATATAACCTTGTTAAATTTTAAAATTAATTTCACTTTAGTAGCTTGAGACCCCTTCACCACCCAGCACCTTCTTTCATGCATAACTACCACCAAAACACGGTAACAAGTGGTAGCAGAGCGTGGTTGAATGGGTCTCAATTTCGCCCCTTTTGACGGCTAAACTCTGTTTTGATCCGAACTCTAACCATTTTCTCAGTTGCTGGAAATTTTTTATTGAGGTTTTTCAAAATTTTTCTGTTATCATGCCCGGCCCTCGCGATGTTCTCCTCCTTAACTACTTGCGCAAAGAGGAGTTGATCTACGAATTAACTATTAGAAACGTGCAATCTGGAGGCACGGTTGCTATCGACACTAACAAGCTTAGAGACTCCCTTGATTTGCCCATTTCCATCCCCAATTTGGGAGAGAAAGAAATTGATGACTCTCTTTCCACGATCGTC
Organism: Anabrus simplex; assembly: GCF_040414725.1. NCBI lineage: Eukaryota > Metazoa > Arthropoda > Insecta > Orthoptera > Tettigoniidae > Anabrus > Anabrus simplex. Next base: position 169,056,740 of record NC_090269.1, on the reverse strand, counting down.
GAGAACATTACTGGGCTAGCATCGGTCGTTAGTTTCTTTGATGAAAATGATCCGTCTCCTAATCAAATTAAGCGTGTGCAAGGCAGGCTATATCATTTTTCAAATAGAGTTAATGATCTGTTGTCTCTAAAGGTGAATGACGTTCAGAGGAAGGAAGCTAATACGCTCCTTGAAACTATTTCTGAATTGTCTAGTAAAGTCACTCAATTGTTAACTGGGGAAATTCCTCCCAAATCTGATCAACCCACCATAGTGAATGTAGGTAGCGAGGAAGAGTCTCCTAAGGGAGAAGTAAATAGGAAAACCCCCACTGCTCAAACTATCTCTGCCCCATTGGACAACGAGTCTGAACGCCGTGCATCGTTGAGTAACATCCGTTCCGAATTAACTTCTTTGCCCCTGAAACCTCTACCTACTATGTCACCCGGGTTTAGCAGCTTGCCTCATCCATTGGCAATGTTGCTAAGAGGCATCTCTAAGTTTTCTGTCAACACCACCAGTGAAGTTATTTCATTTTTAAGATTTTTAGTTGAATTTCAGGATCACGCCCTTGTGTTTTCTCTTTCCCCTTGTCAAATTTTACAAATAATCTATCCTTATGCTATTGGTGTTCTCTCAGATAAAATAGTAAGAGCTATTGCTGAACAGTCATCTATTGAAGATTTTCACGCACACTTGCTTGCAAATTTCATTCCTGCCCGCGCGAGGTCATCTCTGATTCAGAAATACTATTATCGGGTACAGCGCTTGGATGAAAACTTGGCTGATTTCATACAGGACATTAAGTTTTATACTAGGGTGTTTGCCCTTCATTTTCCTGAAGATCAGATTGTGCAGGCTATTGTAGAGGGAATTTCACCTCCCTATAGGTCATATTTGTGTTTCGCGGCGTGCCCGCAAACCTTCTCGGAACTTGAAGCGTTGGCCGTCTCGGCGGAAGGAGTTAGATACGCCGATTCTTTGCGTGTCGCGAAAGAACCCCCGCCTTCCTTTAGTAACACTCGGCCTCCACCTCGCCGACCAGTCAATCCCCGTAAATGTTATGCGTGCGGGGCGCCTGACCATCTGCGCAATAAGTGTCCTCTGATCAAGCCTAGTAGGGCAAATAATGGAGCTGGTTCATCAGAAGGCTGTTTTAAATGTGGGGCTTTCTCACATATCGCCAAGAATTGTCCCAATTCGAATAGCACCCCCTCCTGCTCAACTTCTGGGGTAACTTCCAACAACAATCAAAAGTGACTAGTGGCTTCGGCTGAGTCAACTAATTCATCTTCCCGAGGCTCAGCCCCTGGTGAGCAGATCGAAAATTCTGGGAACGTTCAATCTGCTAATCTGTCCTTTGAATGCCCCAAAGAGTGTCTTAAGATTGCGGCGGATACCCCCGCACCTGTTCCTTTCCTTAAGATTGAGGTAAATAACGAACCTATAACAGCTCTATTAGATTCAGGCAGTGTTTGTTCCATTATTTCGGTTGAATGGTACTCGAAATTGAAGTCTGTTTGTAACCTACCTGTCTATGACTCTTCTCCTGTGAAATGTGTTTCTGCTAATACATCTCCATTAGAAATTCTAGGTTCCTTACTGGTCAAAATTCGTATTTTTAAATTTACATGGAAAATTAAATTGTTTGTGGCCAAGCAATTGTCTTGCCCCATTATATTGGGAGCTGACATTATTTCTCACACTGGTCTTGTGCTCGATCTCCAGTCTAGGTCGTGCACATTCAAATTTGCTTCTAGTTGTAAAATTCCACTATTAAAGTGTAATTCTGTGTCATGTTCTTCTATTTCGCCTACCCAGGATGAGATGTTGTTAGACCTTAGACATCTACCTGAGGAGCAGGCTGATAGTATTCGCAAACTGTGTCAGTCGTTTCCCGAGGCATTCTCTGATACTCTTGGCGTTACTGACCTGATCGAATACAAAATTGAGGTCACGGATTCGATTCCTGTCCGTTTTCCACCGTATAGGCTATCTCCACCTAAAATGAAGGCTCTGAAAGAAATCATCGATCAGATGTTGAAGGATGGTATTATTAGGCCCTCTATGTCAGCGTATTCTTCGCCTATTTTTCTAGTCCCGAAACCCCAAGGGGGCTTCAGGCCTGTAATTGACTACAGGGCTCTCAATCGGAAGGTGGTGTTACAATCTGTGCCCCTTCCCGACCTTCATTCTTGCTTTTCATGGTTTCGTAAGGCCAAGTTCTTTACTATCTTGGACTTGAATCAGGCCTATAATCAAATTCCCCTTGCTGAAGAGTCTAAACACCTTACAGCGTTTGCCACGGACTGGAATTTATACGAATACAACCGCGTGCCTTTCGGGCTCCCCACGGGGACAGCTGTGCTCACTAGGCTACTAGATAGGGTCTTCTCCGACATCAAATTCGAGTACTTATATCACTACTTGGATGATGTCGTCGTGTTTCCGGAGACCTTCGAAGAACATCTAGATCATCTGCGAGAAGTTCTGAATCGCCTTCGTAAGGCTGGGTTAACTGTCAATTTGTCCAAGGTCGCCTTTGCTAAGCCCTCTATGTCATTCCTAGGGCATATTGTGTCACCTGATGGTGTAGCAGTCGATCATTCTAGAACACAGGCCATCCGTGATTTTAAACCTCCCAAGGACATTAAAGGTATCGCCAGGTTCATTGGTATGGTGAATTTCTTCAGAAAGTTCATTCCTAACTTTGCTAATAGAGCGGCGCCATTGAACCTTCTTCGTAGGAAAGGCATTAAATTCGAGTGGGGACCTTCTCAACAAGCCGCTTTTGATGATCTGAAATTAGCTCTCTGTAATGCCCCTGTCCTTGCCATGCCTGATTTCTCAAAGAAATTCATCGTCCAAACGGACGCGTCGTCGTCGGCGGTAGCGGCAGTCCTTCTTCAAGAGACTGAACTAGGGAGGCGACCCATCGCCTATGCATCTAGGACTCTATCGGCTCAAGAAGCCAAGTATTCCATCTATGAGCTCGAAGGGTTGGCAGTCTTATTTGCCTTAGAAAAGTTCCGTCTCTATCTGGAACAGGTCAAATTCGACCTGGAGACAGATAATCAAGCATTAAGCTGGGTCTTAGGTAGGCCGCGTCGTACTGGTCGTATGGCCCGTTGGGCCATCCGTATTTCTGCCTTCCAATTCAATGTCAGGCATATCCGAGGTACCGAAAATGTTGTCGCTGATGGACTCAGCCGTATGTTTTCAGACGACGTTGAGAAGCATGAACAGGTCGACAGTCCATCACCTCCCGAGTCCATGCTATCTGAGGTTAATGCCATCCTAACAGATGTTCCCATGCTGTTTAGGGATATCGAGAAATACCAACGTGAAGATCCGACGCTGGCTCCGATAATGGAAACCCTTTCTTCTGGGGAACATGTTGTCCCTTATGTTCTGAGGAATGGAGTTCTATGTTGCCCTTCGAGGCATGATAAGATGATGAAAGTTGTTGTTCCAGCGGTTCTTGTACCTATGATCTTCAAGTATTATCATGAGACCCCATTAGGAGGGCATCTTGGTATCTTTAAAACTCGTGAAATGATTCGTGATATGTTCATCTGGAAAGGTATGGACGGTGAAATTCGTGAATTAGTAAAGGCATGTAAATCCTGTTTGCTTAGTAAACCGACCATGTCCACTAAGGTAGGTCTTTTGTCTTCTCATCAAGCGTCGCGCCCCATGGAGCGCCTGTATATTGATTATGTGGGACCCTTCCCCCAGTCAAAGGGGAATGCCAACAAGTTCATCTTTGTATGTGTAGATGGTTTTACTAGATTTTCCTGGTTATTTCCGTCTAAGCTGGCTACCGCTCAGTCCACCACTTCTTGTCTTAATACTATCTTTGCTTCTTTTGGTCCTTGTCAATACATAGTTTCCGATAATGCTAAGGCTTTTACATCTAACTTATTTCGTAAATTCTGTTTTGACTTATCCATCTCTCATGTAACTACTTCTGCTTATTACCCTCAACCATCTCTGGCTGAACGGGTTAACCGTAATCTCAGGTCCGCACTCATTGCCTATCATCATGAAGATCCTTCCAGGTGGGACACGTCCCTGCATTGGATAGCTTTTGCTTTGAATTCAGCGGTTCATGAATCTCACAAGTTCACTCCAGCTTCTTTAATGTTCAAGTTTGTTCCCAACTCGCCGCTCTCTAACCTCTGGTCTCTGAATGACATTCTACCCGAGATAATAGATCCGGACAACATTAAAGATCTTTGGAAGAAGGCTAAAGCCAATCTTAAAGTGTCTCATGAAAAGGTTAGGGAAAGGTATGATCGTGGACGGAGACCAACCCCTTTGAAGGTAGGTGACCAGGTTATGGTCAAAAATTTTGTTCCCGCGGGCAAGCTTGCCCCCAGATTTCATGGGCCTTGTATCATTCTCGATTTTCTTACGCCGGTTACCTTATTGTTAAGTAATCCAGCCACCGAGAGGATATTTAGGGTTCACCTGTCCCAGGTGAAACCGGTGTAATTTTGTGTTAACTTGCTTCATATTATTTTGAAAGGATATGAAGGTTATATTTTTTTTTTGAGTTTCACTTTTATGGCATTCTGCCCCTTCTATAATATTTTGGTTTTAGATGTAAGCCTTTTGTAAAACCCGCCCCGATCCGTTAAACTGCCATCCTGTTCTTGCCACGGCCATTACCACGCTCCCGTCTCCTGCTCCACCTTACACTGTGGCTTCATAAGATTAAATGCCACGGATATCTACACGCCGCTGGCCCCTCAACCTCTCCATAATGCCTGTGCCTTCAAAAAGACGATGGTCCAACACAATTCTGCCGCCTAGCCTTAATGTTTCAGTGCCCCTGCAGCCGCGCAGCGCCGTGCAGCAACTGGGGAGGGGGATGGGCCCCCTCCTCTCCAGCGAGGACGACATGTGCACGGCGAGCCGGAGCTCTCCTCCCGGCCAAGGCTGATGTGCGGCGCACGACCTGCTACTGGCCCGCAGCCTGTATATGTTCACCGCGGGCGCGGCGTGTTTCAACACTCTGCTCCCCTCATAGTGCGGGCGAGCGGTATCTCAGTGTACTTAAGGGGTCCGAGCGGCCTCCTTTTGGACGCAAGCTGCAACGGCCGGTCCGGCCATCCAACTTCATCAACATCAACTACATGGACAGTTACTATAAGAGATAACTACATTTGGGAATTCAACAGCAATATCTGATGGACATTGCAAATTTTTCCTTCACTTTTAAGTAGTAAAAGCTTATCTTCAGAAATTCAACTTCTATAAACCTAAAGACTTCACTTCACCTCCAACAACAAAATTTTGGAACTGAATTAAGAAATTTCTCAAATACTTCTGCAAGTTATCTTAATATCAACATCAAAACTTGGAACTTATTTTCAAACAAAAGTTTATGTTCTTCTGTGTTACCCCGTGGAGGAACTTTTGGGGGGGGAGGTCTGTACCGGGCGGTACACCTCCACACCGTTTATTTAAAAGTTGCGCCAGTTGAAACTCCTCTTCTGGAGGAAGTCTGAACTTTATCTACGGTCTTAATTTCCAAATTTCTCAGAAGATGTCACTACCTGGAGATTTTTGAGTTTGTGAACTGTGTCATTTTCGACGTACTTTTGTCTTGCTTGTATTAAGAAGTGTGAACTTTCTCTTCTAGAGGACACTACTGAAGATCAACAATAGTGCACCCTAGTGCGGAGTCAAAGAACTATTTTGTTGGAGAAAATTTAATTTCAGGAGTTTGTTCTTTGTTAAATTTCTTTCTGTCATTGTTTAAGTTGGCAATATTTACCCCTTTCTTCCCCTTGTTTTGAATGTATCCAATCACGAATTTTTTCAATTAATTTCTGACCAATCTGGTGTATCTTTCCCCAACTTGAATCTGTTGCGGGGTCCTACCCAATAAAATCTTTGTGGGAGGGTGTTTTCTTTCCCCTAACGCCTAGAACTTTCTGCGAGAGTATTTAAACTGCTGATTTTAGGGTCTCCGGGCCACTTCTGTTCCATCTTTCAGTGTATTAAGTACATAGCAGGAGGCGGGAAGCGCCTCTTTCCTCGGCAGCGGTCAACAATAAGGTAATGGCCGATTAATAAATTTTTTCTTTGCCAGCTCAGCAGTTTAACTTTCGGGGCAGGTTCTAAGCGTTCCCCTATGTAACCTTTTCCTAAAATGTAACTTCTCTTTTCTTCTATTCTCTTGTAAAGCGACATACTGGGATAGAGAGTGTTAACCCTCTCGAGCTCCCACTCACATTGTTTGAGGTGAACTTATTTTTCGCAACCTATTCTTCAGTAATGTAAGTTAGTAATTTCTTAAGTCACCTCTGTAGTATGGGATTAGCCCTTGCATCAGTGGCCTTAGAGCCAAAATAGGTCTTAAAGACAAAGTGTATTAGGAGTGCAAGTTCGCCTCCTCTCAAATTGTGATTTTAGAGGTCATGTATTAACTTTCTTGTCATTTAACAGACCTCAGTAGATTGGGTATTGTGCCCCTGTGTATATGTCCTTTGAGGACGGCTTAAAGGTGGAGTTCGGAGTGGCCTATGATAGGCTTGTATTTTAAGGGGAAGTTGCCCTTTTTGAAAATTGTGTTTCTGCCTCAAGGAGGCTTTTGGATGTAATTGGAAGCCGGTGTTTCTGGCATGTTTGGGGGTTTTCGGCCCCTTTGTTGTATGGTGTTCATTGTAAGGTTGGGCTCATGGCTCAAGAATTATGTTTCTGACTTTTTGAAGCCCCAAATGGGGTACCTATGTAAATGTATTTGTCAATCGTGTTTCGGCTACTAAGTACCTGTTCTATTTGTTGTTACCTAATTTTGAAAAGAAAATATAACCTTGTTAAATTTTAAAATTAATTTCACTTTAGTAGCTTGAGACCCCTTCACCACCCAGCACCTTCTTTCATGCATAACTACCACCAAAACACGGTAACATTAACTATTAAAGTTTTCTGGTATTAATAGATTTTTAATTTTGTTGATAACAATATATTTAAATTGATTTAAAAATTATCCTGGTTCTACAATATTATCGACATTATTAACTTCAAATGTTTGTATTCTCGATTGTATGCTATATATTTTCTATTTGTTACCGGGATTTCGTGGTGAAATCCCGTTGGCTTGAATGGGTCTATTTACAATATCAAAGATTCCTTTAAAACTTTTAAATAAAGGTTATACTTCCTTTCAGAAAATCAAACTTAACAACAGTTTACCAGGTACAATGACAATTTTGATATAAAAATAGAAAACCCCAGAATAGGGAATTTAACCATTTAGGCTTCAAGCTAGAAATTTACAAGTTTACAATGATGCAGATATAGCGTTAAATTAGACACAAATTTCCCGAGCACTTTGCTCCAACCGTTACAAATTTACGGCCTTCTAAAGGTACCACTAGTATCACACAAAAACCAGAAAGAGTTTACAAGCTCTCCGAATTCAACAAAGGAGACTGGTTCCCGATTTCTTACAGCCTACTCAAGGCAACATTACACAAAAAATCTTACTATTTCTGGCCTCTCTAGGCCCAACCTACAATTTACAATGTTTGTGCACAGGGGTATCTATTACTCAAACTACTGGGCCTTCGTGGAAAAGAAGAACAGGTTAAATTGCTGGTCCAAACAAAATATATGGAGGCGTACACTAGCGCTCCTAGAAACTCAGTTTAAAACCCTAATTGGGCTCGCGGCCCGATGATGCAGAGGCTAATTCCAAGCTACTGAGGTGAATAGAAAGAAGGTTAATTAATGCTTTACAGAAAGAGAAACAGTTACAAAATCGTAGTCACCTCGAGATAAATTATAGGGGAAATCAAGAGGGTAACGCACTCTCTATCCCCGATTTAAAGTTAAACACTTTATGAATTTTACATGGAAAGGAAGAAGTTTACATTTTATAAATCAAACGGTTACACAGTTAAAGTTTAGAACCTTCTCTCGGGCAAGTTGCAGAGATAGCTACAGAGATAGAAAACTGGTGGCCATTACCTGGGCTGATGTACTGCCTGCCGAAGGATGGGGCACCCCCCGCCTCCTGCCTTAACACACACGCTCAGTACTTCGACGATCAACAAGACAAGGTAGCTCGAAAAAGCCGCAGCTTATATAACCGAGGGGATGGTTCGAGAAGGTTCTGGACTAAATCCGAACACATCCTCTCATTTTTATTGGATAGTTTACAAGTAACAAGAAGCCTATGATAGACTGAAAAATGAATGTAAAATTTCTAATTGGCCTGATTCGGAAGTTGGCGGGATGAGAAGGAAGTATTGAAAATCTTGAAATATCAAAATAAATGGAGGTTTATTTAGTTGAGAAAACATAAGGACACAAAACTTATTTAAATCACTGGTTCTTCCACCGTGCACCAGAGTGCATGACCACAATTTTCGTAAGGACATCTATGAAGAAAAGTTCAAACTTTTTGCTGTACACCAAAACAAAATAAATAAATTCAGTCAGTTTAGTATTTTTTAAAATAACACAATACTCTGTTATCTATGAGTGACATCTTCCGATTAATGTCCCAACTTTATGCACTAGCTGTTTCAAGATTTGTATGAGAGATAGCGTTCCTTAAGGCGCTTCTTTTAAATGTGCGGAGTTGAGGTGCTTCCGGTACACTATTCATTTTTATATTTCCATGATTGAAATCATGATCCTCAAAATTTTCAATAAATCTCTCGTGTTCATTTTAGCTTCCAAATTATAGTTTCATTATTAATTTTCAAAGGTTTTGGTTTCAATTTTATCTAAAATGAATTCGATCAAATCAGGTTTCGTATATTTAAGGTACCTTTTCATATATTTTTTCATGTTCTTCATGTAGTTGTTTATCATTTTTTATTTTCTAAAGTGCATTTGTGAATTATTATATCAATCAAATCAACTTTCTTAAGTTGAGAGAACTTTTCAGTTTTATTTCCCTGTTCAGCTTCCATTTATTAGGAACGAACTTCTTAAAATCCAGCAAAATTTTACTTCATAATATTTTAAAAATCTTAAAATAATTTCTAAAAAAATCCTTCTCTACATCATCTTAAACTGATTTATCTCTATCTCTAAAATTTCAGCTCTAAAAAATTATTCCATAAATTTTATATTTCTCTGAAAGTTAATAACATGAATGTTATGACCCATATTTAATAAATCAGCTATCTTTGCAATAAAAAACGTATAAGGTATAGCTTTTTCTATAAGTATCATTATACATTTCAAATACTTCCTCAATTTTAATTCTATCCTAAGGACTTTCTAGTAAATCTACCAAATACTTATGAAAACGTTTCTTTCTATAGTCATATTTGTTATGAGGATTTACCTTCGTTGGATAACAATAATTATAACATCAGTTATTTAATACATTGGAGTTTCCACAGATCTGACAATATTTGAAAAAATCGTTATCCATTTATAATGAATGATTTTTTATTTATCCTGAACTTTTTACATCTGTTTCATCTGTCTCAAATGTTTTCATTAAATCATCTTTCCATTTCAATTTTATCCATAAAATGATTCCATATTTTAGCATTTCTTTCAGTTTCTCTAATTTCAATATTATTCATTATTTTTAAGTATTCAGCGATGTGTAATTTGTAATGTACTGATTTACCTGTATAATTATTAATGAAGGTTGAAAATACTCCTTTAATATCATTTCTATTTCTAGCATCTTCAATTAAATTTAATAAATGTTTACGAAAACGATTTAGTCTGTACGATCTTGTATTGCGCTTACTATTCTTTACATTAGGATGACAGATATAACATCTATTATTTAATTTGGTATTACTTCCACAAGTATTACATAATTCTGGAATTTCCGGATGTTCTTCTTGTTCTATTTGTGGTGGTTCTCTCATTTTCTCTTATATTGCAATAACAAGATCAGTTTTTTTCATATTATAATCATTTTTAACTTTATACCGACTTCCCAAACGTCTTAATTACGGTATACTATTTTTATCGCTTAATTTTTCTTCTGTTTGATTAGATTTTTGTACTATTAGATTAATTAATTCATCCTTTCTCAACTTAGAGCAACTGTTGTATTCCGTTTCTTTACGATTATTTGTAATTCTGGGACAGTCTTTTTGTTCAGTTCAGCTTCCACATACACACATATATAATTTTTTTTTCAATATAAAAATGGATAACTTATAGAAATTCTCTTAAAAATCTTCCGATAGTGTTTAATGATCAGAAATTATTTCCAATTCTCTTTATCTTCAAATTCTATTATAAAATCTTCTGGTAATTTTTGATATTAAGAAATTATTTCCCAATCAACTCTATCTTGAAATTTTCTTATAATATCTTCTAATAATTTTTGATATTCATAAATTATTCTCCTTACTGAGCTCGATAACTGCAGTCGTTTAAGTGCGCCCAGTATCTAGTATTCGGGAGATAGTGGGTTCGAACCCCACTGTCGGCGGCCCTGAAGATGGTTTTCCGTGGTTTCCTCATTTTCACACCAGGCAAATGCTGGGGCTGTACCTTAATTAAGGCCACGGTCATTTCCTTCCCAGTCCTAGCGCTTCCCTATCCCATCGTCGCCATAAGACTTGTCTGTGTCTGTGCGACGTAAAGCGGATTCTAAAACATATGTATAACTAAAGGAGACTAGGTAGATTCACTGTTATTTATGCTCATTGTGTTGTCTGCGTCGACTAGTTATTATGCTGGTCACTTAATTGTTAGATAGTGATTGGAACAATCATTAGGCGTTTAGGTGGTTTCGAAATTTGCTCTCTGCCAACACAGCAAAAAGAAATTGGCATGCCAAACGCGTACTCCCAGTAATGAATTATAGTATCGTACAGGGGGTGTAGTTGTCTTTTTCCACTACTGACGAAAGCTTAGTGAAGTGCGCGCATTGGAGCGAGTAAGTAGACACGGGAAGGTTTCATTTGATCTCTCCTGCTGTATCTGTCACAAAACTGTTTAAAATAGTCCTATCACTATCTAATACATATTTATCGAATCCTTCTTATTCTTCTCCCCATGTCTGCATCTGCGCCTTTCAATCAGGCACTCCCAAATTTACTTGAGTCGGCACGTCGAGTTTCAGTTCTGAGGCCTTAAACATTTCTTTCTGCTACCAGCTTACATTACTCTCTTTTCAGCAAGTCAGGGTCAGTATATCTCCTCCAGGTCACCTTTGCCTTTCTCTCTCTGCTATGTTCCTCCATGTTCACGGAACGATACACCAGGTGGGATTTATCTCATTATATTGCACGACCATATCAGTGAAAGTGTTGCTTTTGTAGCTTTTCACTGATAGAAGTGACCTTAAAGGCGTTCATTTCAGTGCCAGTAGACCACCGCATCCTTCGTATCTCGGTCACATCCTGCTATTGATTATGCTCCTCTTTTCATCGCCCAGCATTCAGATCCAGGTGATTGATTTATACGCCTCACCCTTCAGTTTGACCGGCATCCCATCGTCGCACATGACTCCACTCACCGCACGTCATGTACTCCAGCCGACATTAATGCAATGTTTAACGCCAGGATTTGACGTGACATCAGTACTGACGATGTATCCCAGATACTTGCCATGTCTAACTTGTTCCGCACACCAGGAAAATGCTGGGGCTGTGCCTTAATTAAGGCCACGGCCGCTTCCTTCCAACTCCTAAGCCTTTCCTATCCCATCGTCGCCATAAGACCTATCTGTGTCGGAGCGACGTAAAGCCACTAGCAAAAAGAAAAAAAACTCGTTCTGGATTCGCACAATAATACCACATGTTCTCCCTCTTCGAGTGATTCTCAGCTCATTTGATTCTAGTGTTTGGCATTTTTCCAAAACTTGTTCGACCTCTTCTCAATACTCCACAGTTAAGACGATCACATTCACATACAGCATGATCCAAGCAAGGCTGGCATGTGCTCTTTCAAATAACTGATGAGAGTACTGAACAGCAGCGAGCTTAGCACCGATCGTCGATGCACAACTACGACATTAAGGGAGCTTCCGGAGGTTCGAGGTCCAGTGAGAAGACCAGTAGGTAGACGATAGCTCAGTTTTGAACGATATCTACATATATCTTAGGGGATTTCTACTCTCGAAGGGTGGCCCAAACAATATCCTTAGAGACGCGGTCATGGACTTTCTCCAGATCTGTAAAAAATACGCGAAGTTCTTTCAGTAAATCATGAAACAGTATTCTGAGCGTTGTATATATCGAATTGGTTACTAAAAATTAATGAAAAAGTATTCGAAAGGAGATTAAGGACGGTTGTTCAGCCACTACTGAAAGAAGAAAAATGTCGATTCTTGATCATCAGATCGATAACGGTTCTGATGTTTCTCATTCGTACGAATATACCGAATGAAGAAAATGTTCCATATCTCTATGCAGGGAAAGTCTCCAGCTTGTTGATTGTTGTTTAAAGGGGAATGATAATGGGAGTTCATTAGTAGCGCTCATTAATGATACATCAGATGAGCCCGGAGGCCAGTTTCCATCCAGCGGCATTCTCTTTCTGATTTTACAGAGTCAGTACTCCCTGTGAAGGAGTTTGCTATCTATGAGTATGGTCAAAATTCTGTTTAAAATAATCGTACCAGTAACCTCGTACTTTTGACGAAATATATTATACAAGAAGGTCCTTATCCATGTTGAGAAATTAGATATTAAACTTACTCTTTGCACTTTTTGTGTATTTTAGATTAAATCCCTTAACATTTTCCACGTCATTTAATTTAATATATGTGCAGTACGCGTTCGTATTCGAATGGTGGCGCTTACAAAATTGTAAATATACGGATGCTCGTTGCTGAAATTATGTGAAGTGAAAGAGGTCTACAAAACACTTCATTTGTATTTGTATCATTTCAGAAGTACTTCGAGCTCCAACTCTCGAGAGGAAATAATGCATTATATGCTTTAAATTTTGTAACCAAATAATCGTCAACGTCTGAGTTTCATATGGAGTGACTGGATGCTAAATAATTAAGTGAAAGTGTCTTCAAATCCACCAGATCGGAACATGTCGAATCAAACGTCTACTGTAACAAATTTTAAATGGCATTGTGCTGATAATATCCAGACGAAAGGCCCAGCGACTGCGTCTTTCTTCATTCCTAACTATGTTTGAGTTAAAGGAAATGTACTACCTACGAATGACAACGAATTCACACGTTACCCACGTCTTTATATCTGGATATCAGAGATAAACTACCATAAACGCAAAAACGACGGGTATCTTTTATCGTATGTGACTTGTTTTGGTCGTGCCTTTCTATTTCGCAGAAATGAAGATAAGCTACATGCAAGATTAACCCAGCGATATACAAAGGCAAGTGATCATACATCAGTTCAACGTTACGCCGTCACACTGGCTCTTACGATAGTTTACCATGGTCAGAACTGTCATTTCTACCTGTATTAAGGTAACGAAATATATGGCTTGAGCAACTTCTTTCTGCTCTCATGTAAAAATAGTGAAATATCACGATAATTTAACTCTGACGTCCAGAATTACGGCTGCAACAACAATGCGGGTTCATACTTGAAATTTACACTGTCTGAAATTCACACTAGTTCATGGAATACGTTTTTGTATGTATTAATTGATTTTATTCAGTAAGGGGCAGACAATTAATGGAAGCTATTTATTATTTCTGTACATAGTGACAGTGGTTGGTGTTACCACGTATTGGTATAAAGTATGGTTAGAGTGCAATTTACATGTTCGAGCGTATTTGATTTCTGTTTAGATTTTTTGGATAGTAAGCAAAATACACCCAAAACTGTGTGATTTTCAGCCTCAGCTAAACAAATAGGCAACTGACAAGAACTACTTAATTACTATTGTACCGGGCGGTACACCTCTACACCGTTTATTTAAAAGTTGCGCCAGTTGAAACTCCTCTTCTGGAGGAAGGTTGAACTTTATCTATTCTATTAATTCTCTACTTTCTCAGAAGATGTCACCACGTGGAAAATTTTGAGTTTTTGAACTGTGTCACTTTTGATGTGTTTTTGTCTCGCTTGAAGTAAGAAGTGTGAACTTTCTCTTCTAGAGGACACTACTGAAGAATTACAATAGTGCAACCTAGTGCGAAATCAAAGAACTATTTTGTTGGAGAAATTTTTATTTCAAGAGTTTGTTCTTGGTTAAATTTCTTTCTGTCATTGTTTAAGTTGGCTGTATACCCCTCTTTTTCCCCTTAGTTTGGATCTGGCCAATCCCGAATTTCTTTAATTAATTTTCCACCAATAATGTGTTTCTTCTTCCTCTATGTAGGGGTTTCTTTTCCCTAGCCAATAAAATTTTTGTGGGAGGGTGTTTTCTTTCCCCTAACGCCTAGAATCTTCCGTGAGAGGATATAAACTGCTGATTTTGGGGTCTCCGGGCCACTTCTGTTCCATCTTTCAGTGTATTAAGTACATAGCAGGAGGCGGGGAGCGCCTCTTTCCTCGGCGGCGGTCAACAATAAGGTAATGGCCGATTAATAAATTCTTTCTTTTCTTGCTCAGCAGTTTAACTTTCGGGGCGGGTTCTAAGCGTTCAACCATGTAACCTTTTCCTAAAATGTAAAAACAACCGGTAGCTATTCTATTTTAAAACGAAATATCGGGATAGAGAGTGCTTAACCCTCTCGAGCTCCCACTCACATCGTCTTAAGGTGAACTTATTTTCTCAACCAATTCTTCCGTAATGTAATGTAAATTGCTATTAAGTCACCTCTGTAGTATGGGATTAGCCCTTGTAATAACGGCCTAGTGCCAAAGTAGGTTTTAAAAAATCAAAGTGTATCAGGAGTGCGGTTAGCCTCCTCTCAAATTGTTATTTTAGAGGTCATGTAATCAACCTCCTTTTCATGTAATAGACCTCAGTAGGTTGGGTATTTTACCCCTGTGAATACGTCCTTAGAGGACAGCTTGAAGGTAGAGTTTGGTGTGGCCTTTGAGAGGCTTAAATTTTAAGAGCGGATCGCTCTTTTGGAATGGAGTGTCATATGCCTCGTGGAGGCTTTTCTGTGTAATTCGGAGCCAGGGGCTCCTAGGGATGAATGGGGTTTTCTGCCCCTCTGTTAAAACTTGTGTTTGTGGTAAAACTGAGCTGATCGCTGAAGTCAGTGCGTGAAGCCCAAAACCTGTAAATATTGTAACTCCCCTTGTTTTGCTACATTGTACCTGCCATGTCTGTTATTGCTTTGTTTTTGAAAAGAAAATATAACCTTGTTAAATTTTGAATTAATTTTACATGCACTATAATTTCGTAGCTTGAAACCCATTCACACCCGCACCTTCTTTTACGCACAACTACCGCTAAAACACGGTAACAAGTGGTAGCAGAGCGTGGTTGAATGGGTCTCAATTTAGCCCCTTTTGACGGCTAAACATTGCTTTGACTCGAACTCTAACAATTGTCTCAGTTGCTGGAATTTTTTGAGTTTTTCAAAATTGTTCTGTCATCATGCCCGGCCCTCGCGATGTTCTCCTCCTTAACTATTTGCGCAAAGAGAAGTTGATATACGAGTTAACTATCAGAAATGTGCAATCTGGAGGCACGGTTGCAATCGACACCAACAAGCTTAGAGAGTCCCTTGATTTGCCCATTTCCATCCCCAATTTGGGAGAGAAAGAAATTGATGATTCTCTTTCCACGATCGTCGAGAATATTACTGGGCTAGCATCTGTAGTCAGCTTTTTTGATGAAAACGATCCGTCTCCTAATCAAATTAAGCGTGTGCAAGGCAGGCTGTATCACTTTGCAAATAGAGTTAATGATCTGTTGTCTCTAAAGGTGAATGACGTTCAGAGGAAGGACGCTAATACGCTCCTTGAAACTATTTCTGAATTGTCTAATAAGGTTACTCAATTGCTAACCGGCGAAGTTCCTCCCAAAACTGATCAACCCGCCACAGTGAACGTAGGTAGTGATGAAGAGCCTCCTCAGGGAGAAGTCAATAGGATAACCGTTGCTGCTCAAACTATCTCTGCCCCATCGAACAACGAATCTGAACGCCGTGCGTCATTGGGTAACATCCGCTCTGAATTAACTTCTTTGCCATTGAAACCTTTAACGACTATGTCACCTGGGTTCAGTAGCTTGCCTCATCCATTGGCAATGTTGCTTAGAGGTATCTCTAAGTTTTCCGTCAACACCACCAGTGATGTAATTTCATTTTTAAGATTTCTAGTGGAATTTCAGGATCATGCTCTTGTTTTTTCTCTTTCGCCATGTCAAATTTTGCAAATTATCTATCCGTATGCTATTGGTATTCTCTCTGATAAAATCGTAAGAGCCATTGCCGAGCAATCATCTATTGAGGATTTCCATGCCCATTTGCTAGCTAACTTCATCCCGGCTAGGGCCAGGTCCTCCCTGATTCAGAAGTACTATTACCGTGTACAGCGCTTGGATGAAAACTTGGCTGATTTCATACAAGATATCAAATTCTACACTAGGGTGTTTGCTCTTCACTTCCCTGAGGATCAAATTGTACAAGCTATTGTGGAAGGCATTTCACCATCTTATAGATCATACTTGTGTTTTGCGGCGTGCCCGCAAACTTTCTCTGAACTTGAAGCGTTGGCCGTCTCAGCGGAAGGAGTTAGATACGCCGATTCTTTGCGTGTAGCGAAAGAACCCCCGCCTTCCTTTAGTAACACTCGGCCTCCACCTCGCCGATCAGTCAATCTCCGTAAATGTTATGCTTGCGGGTCGCCTGACCATCTGCGCAACAAGTGTCCACTGATCAAGCCAAGTGGGACTAGGAATGGAGCTGGCTCATCACAAGGCTGCTTTAAATGTGGGGCTTTCTCACATATCGCCAAGAATTGCCCAAACTCAAATAGCACCCCCTCCTGCTCTGGTGCAAATTCCACCCATGCCAATAATAAAAAGTGACTAGCGGCTTCGGCTGAGTCGACTAATTCTGCTTTCCAAGGCTCAGCCCAGGGCAAAAGGGTCGAGAATTCAGGGAATGAGCAATCTTCAAATTCTTTTTTTGAATGCCCCAGAGAGTGTCTTAGGATTGCGGCGGATACCCCCGCACCTGTTCCTTTTCTTAGGATTGAGTTGAATAACGAGCCTATAACAGCTCTCTTAGATTCAGGCAGCGTTTGTTCCATTATTTCGGCTGATTGGTATTCTAAATTGAAATCTGTTTGTAAAATCCCTGACTATGACTCATCTCCTGTTAAATATGTTTCGGCTAATTCATCTCCATTAGAAATTCTAGGTTCCTTACATGTCAAAATTCGTGTTTTTAAATTTACATGGAAAATCAAATTGTTTGTGGCCAAGCATTTGTCTTGCCCCATCATACTGGGAGCGGACTTCATGTCTCACACTGGTCTGGTGCTCGATCTTCAGAGTAAGTCGTGCACATTCAAATTTGCCTCTAATTGTAAAATCCCTCTATTAAAGTGTAATTCTGCATCATGTTCATCTATTTCGCCTACCCAGGATGAGATGTTGTTAGACCTTAGACATCTACCTGAGGAGCAGGCTGATAGTATTCGCAAATTGTGTCAGTCGTTTCCCGAGGTGTTCTCTGATACTCTTGGTGTTACTGACCTTATTGAATACAAAATTGAGGTCACGGATTCGATTCCTGTTCGCTTTCCACCGTATAGGCTATCTCCACCTAAAATGAAGGCTCTGAAAGAAATCATCGATCAGATGTTGAAGGACGGTATTATTAGGCCCTCTAAGTCAGCGTATTCTTCGCCTATTTTTCTAGTACCGAAACCTCAAGGAGGTTTCAGGCCTGTCATTGATTACAGGGCTCTCAATCGGAAGGTGGTGTTGCAATCTGTGCCCCTTCCCGACCTTCATTCTTGCTTTTCATGGTTTCGTAAGGCCAAGTTCTTCACCATCTTGGACTTGAATCAGGCCTATAATCAAATTCCCCTTGCCGAAGAGTCTAAACACCTTACAGCGTTTCCCACGGACTGGAATTTATACGAATACAACCGCGTGCCTTTCGGGCTCCCCACGGGGGCAGCTGTGCTCACTAGGCTACTAGATAGGGTCTTTTCCGACATCAAATTTGAGTACTTATATCACTACTTAGATGATGTCGTCGTATTTTCAGAGACCTTTGAAGAACATCTAGATCATCTGCGAGAAGTTCTCGATCGCCTTCGTAAGGCTGGGTTAACTGTTAAGTTGTCCAAGGTTGCCTTTGCTAAGCCCTCTATGTCATTCCTAGGGCATATTGTGTCACCCGATGGAGTAGCAGTCGATCATTCTAGAACACAGGCCATCCGTGATTTTAAACCTCCCAAGGACATCAAAGGTATCGCCAGGTTCATTGGTATGGTGAATTTCTTCAGGAAGTTCATTCCTAACTTTGCTAATAGAGCGGCGCCCTTAAACCTTCTTCGTAGGAAAGGCATCAAATTCGAGTGGGGACCTTCTCAACAAGCCGCTTTTGAAGATCTGAAATTAGCTCTCTGTAATGCCCCTGTACTGGCTATGCCTGATTTCTCGAAGAAATTCATCGTCCAAACCGACGCATCGTCGTCAGCAGTAGCTGCAGTTCTTCTTCAAGAGACTGAACTAGGGAGGCGACCCATCGCCTATGCGTCTAGGACATTGTCAGCTCAAGAAGCAAAGTACTCCATATATGAGCTTGAAGGTTTGGCAGTCTTATTCGCCTTAGAAAAGTTCCGTCTCTATCTGGAACACGTCAAATTCGATCTGGAGACAGATAATCAAGCCTTAAGCTGGGTCTTAGGTAGGCCGCGTCGTACAGGTCGTATAGCCCGTTGGGCCATCCGTATTTCTGCCTTCCAATTCGATGTACGGCATATCAGAGGTACTGAAAATGTTGTTGCCGATGGACTCAGCCGTATGTTTCATAACGACGTAGAGACCCACGAACCGGTCGACAGTTCATCACCTTCCGAGTCCATACTATCTGGTGTTAATGCCATCTTAACAGATGCTCCCATGCTTTTTAGGGATATTGAGAAATACCAACGTGAAGATCCGACGCTGGCTCCGATAATGGAAACCCTTTCTTCTGGGGAACATGCTGTCCCTTATGTTCTGAGGAATGGTGTTCTATGTTGCCCTTCGAGGCATGATAAGTTGATGAAAGTTGTTGTTCCAGCGGTTCTTGTACCTATGATCTTCAAATACTATCATGAGACCCCATTGGGGGGGCACCTGGGTATCTTTAAAACTCGTGAAAAGATTCGTGAAATGTTCATCTGGAAAGGTATGGACGGTGAAATTCGGGAACTTGTAAAAGCTTGTAAATCTTGTTTGATCAGTAAGCCCACCATGTCCACTGAAGTAGGCCTTTTGTCTTCTCATCAAGCGTCGCGCCCCATGGAACGCCTGTATATTGATTATGTAGGACCCTTCCCCCAGTCGAAGGGAAATGCCAACAAATTCATCTTTGTATGTGTAGATGGTTTTACCAGATTTTCTTGGTTATTTCCGACTAAGCTGGCTACCGCTCAGTCCACCATTACTTGCCTAAATTCTATTTTCGCTTCTTTTGGTCCGTGCCAATACATTGTATCTGATAATGCTAAGGCTTTTACATCTAATTTATTTCGTAAATTCTGTTTTGACTTGTCCATCTCTCATGTAACTACTTCCGCTTATTACCCTCAACCATCTCTGGCTGAACGGGTTAACCGTAATCTCAGGTCCGCACTTATTGCCTATCATCATGAAGATCATTCTAGGTGGGACACGTCCCTGCATTGGTTAGCTTTTGCTTTGAATTCGGCGGTTCATGAATCACACAAATTTACTCCAGCTTCTTTGATGTTTAAGTTCGTTCCCAACACGCCGATCTCTAACCTCTGGTCTCTGAATGACATTCTACCCGAGATAATAGATCCGGACAACATTAAAGATCTTTGGAAGAAGGCTAAAGCCAATCTTAAAGTGTCTCATGAAAAGGTTAGGGAAAGGTATGATCGTGGACGGAGACCCACCACTTTGAAGGTAGGTGACCAGGTTATGGTCAAAAATTTTGTTCCCGCGGGCAAGCTTGCCCCCAGATTTCATGGGCCTTGTATCATTCTCGATTTTCTTACGCCGGTTACCTTATTGCTAAGTAATCCAGCCACCGAGAGGATATTTAGGGTTCACCTGTCCCAGGTGAAACCGGTGTAATTTCTGTGTTAACTTGCTTCATATTATTTTGAAAGGATATGAAGGTTATATTTTTTTTTTTTGAGTTTCACTTTTAAGGCATTCTGCCCCTTCTATAGGATTTTGTTTCTTATGTAAGCATGTTTGTGAAACCTGCCCCGACCCATTAAACTGCCATCCTGTCTTTGCCACGGCCATTACCACGCTCCCGTCTCCTGCTCCACTCTACACAGTGGCTTAATGAATACCATGAATATCTGCACGCCGCTGGCCCCTAAACCTCTCCACAAGCCTGTACCCTCAAAGAAGATGATTGTCCAACACAATTCTGTCGCCTAGCTTTAATGTTTCAGCGCCCCCGCAGCCGCGCAGCGCCGTGCAGCGACTGGGGAGGGGGATGGGCCCCCTCCTCTCCAGCGAGGACGACATGTGCACGGCGAGCCGGAGCTCTCCTCCCGGCCAAGGCTGATGTGCGGCGCTCGACCTGCTACATGCCCGCAGCCTGTATCTGTTCACCGCGGGCGCGGCGTACTTCAACTCCTCCGCTCCCCTCATAGTGCGGGCGAGCGGTATCTCAGGGTACTTGAGGGGTCCGAGCGGCCTCCGTTGGACGCAAGCTGCAACGGCCGGTCTGGCCATCCGACTCAATCTACATCAACTACATGGACAGTCACCATAAGCAATAACTACACTTGGGAATTCAACAACAATAATTGGTGGACATTGCCAAATTTTTCATCACTTTCAAGTATTAAAAGTTTATCTTCAGAAATTCAAATTCTACAAACATAAAGACTTTCATTCACCTGCAACAACAATATTTTGAAACTGAATTAAGAAATCTTGTAAATGCTTCTGCTATCTATCTTCGTATCAACATCATTACTTGGACTTTGTTTCAAACTGATTTCATGTGTCACCCCTGGGGGAACTTTTGGGGGGGGAGGTCTGTACCGGGCGGTACACCTCTACACCGTTTATTTAAAAGTTGCGCCAGTTGAAACTCCTCTTCTGGAGGAAGGTTGAACTTTATCTATTCTATTAATTCTCTACTTTCTCAGAAGATGTCACCACGTGGAAAATTTTGAGTTTTTGAACTGTGTCACTTTTGATGTGTTTTTGTCTCGCTTGAAGTAAGAAGTGTGAACTTTCTCTTCTAGAGGACACTACTGAAGAATTACAATAGTGCAACCTAGTGCGAAATCAAAGAACTATTTTGTTGGAGAAATTTTTATTTCAAGAGTTTGTTCTTGGTTAAATTTCTTTCTGTCATTGTTTAAGTTGGCTGTATACCCCTCTTTTTCCCCTTAGTTTGGATCTGGCCAATCCCGAATTTCTTTAATTAATTTTCCACCAATAATGTGTTTCTTCTTCCTCTATGTAGGGGTTTCTTTTCCCTAGCCAATAAAATTTTTGTGGGAGTGTGTTTTCTTTCCCCTAACGCCTAGAATCTTCCGTGAGAGGATATAAACTGCTGATTTTGGGGTCTCCGGGCCACTTCTGTTCCATCTTTCAGTGTATTAAGTACATAGCAGGAGGCGGGGAGCGCCTCTTTCCTCGGCGGCGGTCAACAATAAGGTAATGGCCGATTAATAAATTCTTTCTTTTCTTGCTCAGCAGTTTAACTTTCGGGGCGGGTTCTAAGCGTTCAACCATGTAACCTTTTCCTAAAATGTAAAAACAACCGGTAGCTATTCTATTTTAAAACGACATATCGGGATAGAGAGTGCTTAACCCTCTCGAGCTCCCACTCACATCGTCTTAAGGTGAACTTATTTTCTCAACCAATTCTTCCGTAATGTAATGTAAATTGCTATTAAGTCACCTCTGTAGTATGGGATTAGCCCTTGTAATAACGGCCTAGTGCCAAAGTAGGTTTTAAAAAATCAAAGTGTATCAGGAGTGCGGTTAGCCTCCTCTCAAATTGTTATTTTAGAGGTCATGTAATCAACCTCCTTTTCATGTAATAGACCTCAGTAGGTTGGGTATTTTACCCCTGTGAATACGTCCTTAGAGGACAGCTTGAAGGTAGAGTTTGGTGTGGCCTTTGAGAGGCTTAAATTTTAAGAGCGGATCGCTCTTTTGGAATGGAGTGTCATATGCCTCGTGGAGGCTTTTCTGTGTAATTCGGAGCCAGGGGCTCCTAGGGATGAATGGGGTTTTCTGCCCCTCTGTTAAAACTTGTGTTTGTGGTAAAACTGAGCTGATCGCTGAAGTCAGTGCGTGAAGCCCAAAACCTGTAAATATTGTAACTCCCCTTGTTTTGCTACATTGTACCTGCCATGTCTGTTATTGCTTTGTTTTTGAAAAGAAAATATAACCTTGTTAAATTTTAAATTAATTTTACATGCACTATAATTTCGTAGCTTGAAACCCATTCACACCCGCACCTTCTTTTACGCACAACTACCGCTAAAACACGGTAACAACTATTATTACCACTAATGGACGCAAAACATTAATAGTGAAGTTAATATCTTATCCAAACCACGATACTGGTGGCCTAATCAATGCCAAAGGCTAAGTTAAGCCATCCTGAACCGGAATACACTTGTAGTGGAATGCACAGTTACTTCCTGCTCCTATTCTAGCCATCAGAACCTGGGATACCCGTCCAAAAGGTCATCAAGCCCAACTTTGCTTAAACCTTTACAAAAATCACCGGAATCGGTGTATCAGCATAGCTACGCTGTTGACTGAAACATGTACCAACAAAATACGTAGGCCTCGTTCACTGAAAATTGGAGATACAAAGATTCTGAGCACAGTGATTTAGGAAACAGGATGGCAGAGAAAGAGAAATGAAATGGGAAATTATCGAAGTTCAGGAGTCATCGATTAAATCACAAGGTTCTCAGATCATGTTGGTGACTTCGATCGCAGCTCATTACAGTGGCATTTGGAAGTACTCAAACACTCCAGCCCCATGTCGGCATACTGTAATTCTCCTGCAGGTGAAACTTTTGGCA
This sequence comes from Anabrus simplex, assembly GCF_040414725.1. Taxonomy (NCBI): domain Eukaryota; kingdom Metazoa; phylum Arthropoda; class Insecta; order Orthoptera; family Tettigoniidae; genus Anabrus; species Anabrus simplex. Next base: position 169,033,704 of record NC_090269.1, on the reverse strand, counting down.
CAGCGGTGTCTCTGAAAATGGCAAAAGTAGTTAGTCGGACACAAAGCTAATACAGTAACATTAAAATTATTATCAGTATTGACATATGGTCGGCACAGTTTTGGAGCTAGTAACCCAACGGGCCTACACACTCAGAAAACTTCCTCTCTATTTATGTGATCAGAGTAGGGAAATTAGCAGCAATCATCGTCAAAAGCCTTTTCTGTAGAGGCTGCCTGTGACTTAGGACGGCTATGGACATTAATGCAAACGTCTTTGTTATTTGCAACATCGAATTTCACTTCAGCCTGTTGGGCTATTATGGTATTTCCTCTCCCTTCTGTGCGATTGTCTGCTTCACTCAGTCTTTTCTCTTTCGTTTCACGGCTTGCTTTTGTCCAGAGTAAGTGAGCATCTGTCCAGCCTTCCAAGAAATCCCACGGGAAATTAAGCGATCTGTCCGACATCGAGCCACAAGAGGCTTAGTCAGGAGTAAACGTTGCAGCAGTGAATTAAAGTCACTGTCACGTTCATTAGCTGAGTAAGTATTATCACGTGAATAAAAAATGATTTTATACCGTTCATTGAATGAAACTACCGAGCGTGTTGGCCGTATGGTTAGGGTCGCGCAGCATTGGGAGACAACGGTTTCGAATCCCACTTTCCGCAGCCCTGAAGATGGTTTTCCGTGGTTTTCCATTTTCACACCAGGTAAATACCTGGGCTGTGTCTTAATTAAGACCATGGCCACTTCCATCCCACTCCTAGCCGTTTCCTATCCCATTGTCATCATAAGACCTATCTCTGTCGGTGCGACGTAAAGCCACTTGTAAAAAGAAAGTTGAATAAAACTTTCGGAAGACAGTCGGAAATTGCTCCACACAGACAGCTTCAGGACCACCTCATGGCCCAATAGGGTGGACGAAGACATTTGCTATTTCTACACCACGACAGTCGAGTACACTGGGGATCATCTGCTTGTTTCGGGTAACGTTGCCAGCAGCAATATCGGTTAGGCAATGAATAAATTCTGACTTGCTGCTATTCAACCTGCTATTTAATGTCATGTAAATTGTATATCACTCTTCCTTCACCTTACGTAGACCAGGTGGTTCACTCAGCTTACACGCAGAATGCGTACTAGGTTAATTCCTGGAGGGGGACACAGCTAACCACTCTATCCCTTTAGTGCAGAGATTACGGATTGTGGAAGGCTTTATTCCTACTCCTTCAAAGACTTTCATGACCTACATGGAGAGTTCTTTACTTTCAAGTCTTGTAGAACCCAACGTCTTGTCCATAATGATCATAGAATTAGGGAAGTTTGTAATTGCATGTATACTGTAGTCATGTTATCCCCCTGTGACGGGTATTCCTTGCCTGGGGTAACAAGTGACTGACCCCACAAATCTCTTCACTGAATCTGGTTTTCTTTGCACTTACTTGTGCTAGCGTCCGTACTTTCAACTTTCCTATCCGACATCGCTCGGTCAACTCTGGTTTTCTGCCGACCTCGGCGGAATTAGGTTCACGAGGTGTACGGATCTTCCATTTTCATAGGCTTCATGGTCATTTATTTTATTTTCCCGATACCCTCATCCTTCGTAAGACCTAATATTGTCCCTGATTAATGTTCAGAGAGGATGGCTGCCCGGTTGTACTAACCACCAGTCATTTTATCACAAAAGACTGGATTATCCTCCTCTTTTCCATCATAATCACCATTAAGACTGTATTATTTAGTAGTCACAAGCTCATTCATCTGTATTTCTCATAATACCTAGTTATAAATGTTGGATTTGGTAATGTATTTCTTGTAAAAGGAAGGGGCAGCCTACTGGTAAAGGAAAGTATCTAACGAAATCTAATGGCTGATTCTCATTATCTGAATCCGATTTCATCAACTAACTCACTATGATGTTCTCACTTTGCTTAGTGATAGACGCCGTTAACTGCTTTATTATGTAGCCTATAGTTTTTCAAAGAATATGTGTCTAATTCCATGGCCTTCTAAGCTAAGAGATCTTTACCTGGATCTGAGGGCCAGTTCGAGGTCCACTATGTTGACGTGATTAGGTATGAGGAGCTGTCTGACGATAAGGAAGAAGCTCTGGCCTAAAAAAACTAAGAATAACGACCGAGAGGATTCGTCGTGCCGACCACACGTCACCTCGATGTATTCTGCAGGCCTTCGGGCTGAGCAGCGGTCCCTTGGTAGGCCATAGCCAATTCTGAGCTATACAATCGAACATATATGCTTGAACGTCCTAGTTGGTCGTGACAACATTCCGAGTCTTGCAACAAGAAAAATCACTGTTGATAGTTGTGTTCCAAACCGTAACAGATTGTTACGCGCGCGCGCACACACAAACACAATATATATATATATATATTTGACACTAGGTTACGTCTGAAGCAGTAGGCACACATGTTTCATATTCTGATTAATTAGAAGCTTCTCAGTGTCAACTTGTCACGATTAAGAATGACAATAATTAAATATTTAAGACGAAACACTTATGAGGTTCTCATACGATTACTTTTTTAAAAAATTAGCTACTGTACCCATCTTTGAACCGAGCACGCCTTTACCGCGCTAAATATACATCATTGTAGTGTCATTGAATCAACAATTTGAAAATGAACCAGACAACGTGGTTGATGCCAAGGACAATCAAATCTATTCCCCAGGTGAAGCAGACATGCCTTTACCGCCGTAAATATATGATCGAGTTTCATTGTATAAACTTATTGTACGTTAACCAGACAATGCGGTTGGTAGCAGAGACCATCAAACTCCTCCACAGATGAACCGGGCACCAAAAATATATCATTGTTGTTTCATTGTATCAACATTTTCTTCATGAAGCAGACAACGTGGTTGATATCAAGGACCATCAAATCTACTCCTCACTACTGGTTGCTCCCTCACATCTCACAAGGAATATACGTGAAGTGTCTGGTGGGTATTTATCACATCCTTTGTACATGGGCATAAACGATCCACTATATGTCAGTAACGCAAGCTTCAGCTATCCATACTGACTCGTTCAGTTTCATTAAAAATTAAAAAAGAAAAAACAATTGTTCGAAATTCCGCATAAACACTCACAAGAATCATTGCAACCTCCCTTTTCAAACTTTTGAATGAATGGTACAAGTTCACCAAAGAGATTTTATTTTTTTAAGCGAGTTTTACTCGACTTCCAGAGCCGTAAAGCTCTCATCTACACTCATGCGATTATCATTGTTTTCTGCTTTATTCGAAAGCATGATTAAGCATGCCTGGAATAAAGCTAAATTTCCAATTGATGCTCCAGATAATCTTATCTGGCCCACTGAAGATTCAAGTTTCATCAACTATTAACTTCAGAAACGCATCCTTCATTTAATGTGCTTTTCGTCTCTCGCAGTTTTGCTTAACATCAAGGCTCATTTATGTTTAATTTTATGTTAGAACATATAGAATTCCTAGAATAATAATTATTTGTAGCTGAGATTCCTGTCGTATTCATTATAATACCGATATTTATCCAGGATCAAAGACATGTATAATTGTTATCCCTAAGGGCAGTTAGAATTGGTACAATAGGCATTGACTGCAGCTGGACTTTCGATCGTATTTGATTTTTGTACCTTTATCTATCAGAAACTACAGGAATGTTTCTTGTTAGATGGAAAAATATTGTTGTCAGCGATATCTGCTGGACCAGAAGATATTACGCCCTCGATTAGCATCTAGAACCTTCCCCCTGCAGGGTTCATCCAGTCCATACGAGATTTTAATTTGAAGCGAAAATGGAATGAAAAATGGTCTTCCAAGGAACCTCTACAATGGCTCGCTCTCAAGGGTAGGAACGTCAGCCCCCTGGATTTACCATACCTCAACACATATGGGCTCGTATTAATAGGGTACGTAACCAATCATGAACGCTGGGCTTCAAACAGACAGCTGCTTGTTGTAACTGTGGAAGTAACAACCTTACCATCAGCCATATATATCGCATGTGAATGTCCTATCAGGTATTTTGCTACCAAAAGTGAAGAATTCATTAATGTAATCACTGAGATAGCTGACCGGCTGAAGAAAATTGTCAGCTGCTACTCGGACCACTGCATTCTCTCCTTTTACTTTATTAAACATTTTGTATATACCTTGCAAGTATACATTTTATGTTTTACGATAAATTACATTTCTTAATCTGATGTCCATTGCTTTGCGGGCGAGACATAGGGCTTTCAATGACCTATGCCAGTCTCATCCTTAGCTTGGACAATATTAAATTGACTGAGGTATGGGCGATGCTAGTAATGCTGTAACCAAGGTTGAGTTTTGTGTTTGTGCCATTGGTGAACTCGTGCTTGAAACAAGAGCAGTTAATACACACACAACTGAGCTCAATAAGCAATGCAATTTAAACATGGTTGACAGCCCTACCAATTACCCCGTTCAAGTTAAGGCACGTGTATAAATGTTTATGACTGAACACATAAGATGCACAGAAGCTGGCACATTACCGACCAAGGGAATGATTCTACAGAAATAACTTTTGAGGAATGTTACTTTTATCTCACCCTATGCATACACTTCCTTTAATACAAGCTTTACTGATGTCCTTTTCTTAAGAAGAGGCTGTAGAGGTGGAATAACAGGTTCGTATAGATTGTTGAATGTGCCAGTGAATCTACTTACATGTCCCTTGTGAATGAATATCCTAACAAACTCTGAAATTTCAACAACCGTGATCACTGGATCAGCTGCATTAGAGCCGATCACTGAGAAGTAGGACTACTGTACAAAGCCATTTCAATCAGCAATAGAAATAACAAGAGTAATAACACATTTTCAGATTTAACTGGCGGTTGAAAAGTTAGTGGGATATACCCTTCTGTCTCCACGAACGCCGCAAGTGGAAGTGTAATAGGAGGAACATCTGGTGTAGAACGAAGAAAAACAAGTTTACTCCGAACTTGGCAAGCGAACTCTACAGGCAGGCCTGAAACAAACTCGTAAACTGTTCTCCTACGATGTCGGATATTAAATATTAATGTTTATCAGAAACTGTTAATAGATTTAGATATTATCTTAAGAGCCATAAACTGAAATCAGTCACTATTAATTAGACAGTAATTATTTAATAGAGATGAATTTCTGAATTGTAATCAATAAGATGCTCATGGCTATCACAATCAATCAATCAATCAATCAATCAATCAATCAATCAATCAATCAATCAATCAATCAATCAATCAATCAATCAATCAATCAATCAATCAATCAATCAATCAATCAATCAATCAATCAATCAATCAATCAATCAATCAATCAATCAATCAATCAATCAATCAATCAATCAATCAATCAATCAATCAATCAATCAATCAATCAATCAATCAATCAATCAATCAATCAATCAATCAATCAATCAATCAATCAATCAATCAATCAATCAATCAATCAAATCATTACTGATCTGCATTTAGGGCAGTCGTGCAGCTGGCCGATTCCCTACCTGCTGTTTTCCTAGCCTTTTCTTAAATGATTGCAATGAAATTGAAAATTTATTGAACATCTCCCTTGGTAAGTTTTTCCAACTCCCTTTCCTACAAACGAACATTTGCCTCAATTAGTCGAGCAGCTCGTCTCCTTTCTCCCAAGTCTTCCCAGCCCAAACTTTGCAACATTTCTGTAACAATACTCTTTTGTCGCAAATCACCCAGAACAAATCGAGCTTCTTTCCTTCGGATATTTTCCAGTTCTTGAAACAAGTAATCCTGGTGAGGGTCCCATTAACTGCAACCATACTCTAGTTGGGGTCTTACCAGAGACTTATATGCCCTCTCCTTTACATCCTTACTACTACCCCTAAATACCCTCACGACCATGTGCAGAGATCTGTACCCTTTATTTACAATCATATTTATGTGATTACCCCTATGAAGATCTTTTCTTATATTAACATCTAGGTACCCAAAAGGAACTTTCACCCCATCAACCCAATAATTAAAACTGAGAGGACTTTTCCTATTTGTGAAACGCACAACCTGACTTTTAACCCCGTTTATCATCATACCATTGCCTACTGACCATCTCACAACATTTTCTATGTCATTTTGCAGTTGCTCACAATCTTGTAACTTATTATTACTCTGTACAGAATAACATCATCTGCAAAGAGCCTTATCACTGATTCCACTTTTTTACACATATCATTGATACATATATAAGAAAACATAAAGGTCCAATAATACTGCCTTGAGAAATTTCCCTCTTAATTATTACAGGGACTGGTAAATTTTCACCTACTCTAATTCTTCGAGATCTGTTTTCTAGAAACATAGCCACCCATTCAGTCACTCTTTTGTCAATTCCAATTGCACTCATTTTTGCAGTAGTCTACCATGATCTATCCTATCGAATGCCTTGGATAGGTAAATCGCGTTACAGTCCATTTGACCTCATGAATCCAAGATATTTGCTAGGCTGGAATCCAAGTTGAGCTTCAGTGGAATAACTCTTCCTAAACCAAAACTCCCTTCTACCAAACCAGATATTAATTTCGCAAACATCTCTAATATAATGCAATGCATGTCAAACTGACTGGCCTGACCACCAAACAGACGTACTGTACACTTAGCTCATAGCACGTGTATGATGTGAAGACGGAATGAATCGCACCGGCGCATTAACCTGTGTCACACGCACACCACTATCCCTGGTATTAGTTGCAAATTGCATCTGAGAGTTTGTGATGTGTCCATGGTGAGGTGTGTTATTGTGTACAGTGCATAACGCGTAGTCAAAGATGGAACGTTACTCGACACGAGAGTTGGTAGATATTTATTTAAGGTACGGCTCGGCAGGATGTAGTGCCCGTAAAGCAGCACGAATGTACAGAGAACGCTTTCCCAACAGGCGCCATCCTAACTGGAAGAGTTTTATCACCGTGGACACCAACTTACGAGAGACGGGGTCGTTTACGCCACAAAGAACCGGCCAAGGTTCCTGCCTAAGTCATGTCCGAATACCAGACTTTGAGCAGATGGTGTTGGATCGCGTGGCCGACCACCCAGCAATAAGTACCCGTCAACTTACCCGTGAAAAGCACACTTCAAAGGATACAATATGGAGAGTACATCCCTATCATAAAGAATGTGTGCAAGCACTGGAACTAACGGATTTTGAGCTCTGCGTTCACTTCTGTCAATTGCTTATAATCCGCAGTGATTTAGTTCCGAACTTTGTACAGCTTGCTAGTTGCTTTACGTCGCACCGACACAGATAGGTCTTATGGTGACGATGGGATGGGAAAGGCCTAGGAGTGGAAATGAAGCGGTCGTGGCCTTAATTAAGGTACAGCCCCAGCATTTGCCTGGTGTGAAAATATGAAACCACGGAAAACCAACTTGAGGGCTGCCGACAGTGAGGTTCGAACCCACTATCTCCCGGATGCAAGCTCACAGCTGCGCGCCCCTAACCGCACGGCCAACTCGCCCGGTTGTACAGTTTGTATTGTTCACGTATGAGGCCTCATTCACCCGTGATGGTGTTTTTAACAGCCACAACAGTCATGTCTGGAGGGAGAACCATCACCATGTAATCAATCAATCAATCAATCAATCAATCAATCAATCAATCAATCAATCAATCAATCAATCAATCAATCAATCAATCAATCAATCAATCAATCAATCAATCAATCAATCAATCAATCAATCAATCAATCAATCAATCAATCAATCAATCAATCAATCAATCAATCAATCAATCAATCAATCAATCAATCAATCAATCAATCAATCAATCAATCAATCAATCAATCAATCAATCAATCAATCAATCAATTAATCATTCAATCAATCAATCAATCAATCAATCACCCTTTCCTACATATGAAGAGTTATTTAAAAAGTAATATGGGGAATAATGTGTCTCTGAGTATGTTGTATGTTGTATGTTGTATGTTGCCCTGAGATATTAGGGGCAGATTTTATATCACATTCTGGTCTAGTGGTCAATCTTCAGAGCAAGTCTTGCACGTTCAAATTTGAAAGTAATTTCCATAATCCTCTTTTAAAATGTGACTCTGCTTTATCGTCGTCATATTCGCCTACCCAGAATGAGACGTTGTTAGATCTTAGACATCTACTTGAGGACCAGGCTGATAGTATTCGTATGTTATGTCAGTCATTTCCCGATGTATTTTCGGAAACCCTTGGTGTTACTGGCATAATTGAATATAAGATTGAGATAACTGATTCGATTCCTGTAAAATTTCCTCCGTATAGGTTATCTCCACCTAAAATGAAGGCTCTTGACGAGAATATGGATCAAATTTTGAAGGTTGGCATTATTCTGTAACATTTTGTACGGTACATGTTACATTTCGTTTTTGTTACTGCTTTTCATGTTCTCATAAACTGTTACTACGTTACCAACTGTTACTAGGTTATATTGGTATTCTGGCACCATGTGGTGACCACAGGTTAGGCCGAAGCTACTGCTCAATGACAGAGTACAGGTTCAATATTAATGTTACTCACGATAATAATAATACTTGTTACGGGGATACCCGTGGAGCAGAAAGAGGTTAAAGATGGTGCCGGGGTGAATGGGTCTATCTACAAAATCAAAAATTAGTTTAAAAATTAATCAAAGGTTATATTTGTTTTAGAAATTCAAACTTAACAATTTTTCATAACAATGAAACATCAGGTACAATGACAATTTCAGAAATTGGAAAATTCAAGATTCAGACCTTGACAATTCTGGCCTACAAGCCCCTAGGTTACTATTCCAGAGATACCGGATCCAGTTTACAAATTTAATTCAAACAAGGAATCATTTACTCAAGGGCAGAAATCCCCCAATTCAAGAGCACTTGCTCCCAAAATACAATATCTTGCCTTCCAGGGGCACTCGTACTGTTACGGAGTTATCCGTGGTAGTTAGAGGTGAAAGAAGGTGCTGGGATGAACAGGTCCCAACTTACGAAATTAAAGTTAATTTAAAATTTAACAAAGGTTATATTTTCTTTTCAAGGTCAAGAAATAACAAGTATAACAGGAACTCAGTTGTATATCAACACGTTACGAAAGTACAATTACAGTTTATTAATGGATTTTGGGCTTCGAGCCCCAGATTCACAATTCTTGAGCGATTAGCCCAACTTTACTTATGTATAACGTTCAACAAAGGTGCAGAAAACCCCAATAATACCAAGGAGCACTAGCTCCCAATTAGACCAGTAAAGCCTCCTCGAGGCACACAGAACCCAAATTTAAGAAAGAGCAACCCGCTCTCAAAGTTCAAGCCCATCAACGGCCACACCAAACTCCACCTTCAAGCTGTCCTCCGGACACAACCTACTGAGGCCTATTCAGTAAAGAAACAGGACAATGACATGGCCCCAAAATACCAACATGAGTGGAGGCGTACTCAGCACTCCTAATACACTTTATTAAAACCAAATTTGGCCCTAGGCCGCTTATGCAAGGGCTAATCCCATACTACGGAGGTGACACGAAATAAAACTTTATTACATTACGAAGAGATGGGAAACTGTTATAAAAATGTAGTCACCTCAAAACAATATGAGTGGGAGCTCGAGAGGGTAAGGCACTCTCTATCCTAATTTGTAGTTAGAGAGACAGAACTTTATACCAAGTGTCTTTTACATTTTAAAGGAAGGTTACATGATAAAAGTTTCGAACCTGCCCCGAGGGTTAAACTGCTGAGCTACCAAACAAAGAAGTTATTAAAAGGCCATTACCTGATGGATGAACTGCCGCCTGAAGAATGGGGCGCCTCCCGCCCCCTGCTATATAATCACACTAGGAAAGATGTTACTGAAGTGGCCCCGAGACCAGAAAATCAGCAGTTTATATATCCTCGTGGAAGATTCGAGACGTTTCATGAATGATTACAACCCGCCCACAAAATTTTATTGGTTACCGAACACAGTTACAGAGCAGGTTGGGGAAGAAAGCCCCGATTGGTCGAAAATGAATTTAAGAAATTCGGGATTGGCTAATTTCAAAACTGGCGGAACGAACGGATTAACATTGGCAACTCAAACAATGACAGAATTTTTTTTTACAAAGAACAAACTTATGACTACAAAATTTCTTCAAAAAAAAGGTTCCTTCACTTCGCACTAGGGTGCACAATAGTAGTTCTTAAGTGGTGCCATCTAGAAGAGAATGTTCACACTTTTTGCTACTGAAAAAACAAAAACGAATCGAAACTTACATAGTTCAGAACACTTCAAAATTTACAGTAGGGACATCTTCTGAGAAATCATAGAATTAATGTGGTTGTTAAAGTTCAGGCTTCCTCCAGTAGAGGAGTTTCAACTGGCGCAATGTTTGAATTAGCGGCGTGGAGGTGTACCGCCCGGTACAGTTACTATTACCGAAACTTTGAGGAAGAGCTAACAGGCTCTCAGTTTCTTCTAGCCTACTCAAGGCAACATCACATGAAAATCTTACAATCTCTGGCCTCTCAAGGCACAACTTACAAATTATACAGGAGTACCTGGTACCCAACCTACAGGGCCTTTGCGAGAAAAGGACAGTTTAAATAAAACGGCTCGAACACAAACTGAATGGAGGCGAACACTGCGCTCCAGGTAATGGAATATTAAAACCTATAGGGCTCTCGGTCGATGAAACAGGGGCTATTCCCAAACTACTGAGGTGGCTCACATGGAAATATTACAGAAAGGTTGCAAAACGTAGTCACCTCAAAGCAAGTTGAAGGGGAGCTCGAGGGGGTAACTCACTCTCTATCCCCGATTTAGAGTTAAGTCTTTACATTAGCCGAAAGAAAAGTAACATTTAGAAAAGTTTGTTACATAGTTAAAGATTCGGACCTTCCCCTCGAATAAAGCTGCGGAGGTAGCAAGAAATATTTTACGTGGCCATTGCCTTATAGATGTTTTGCTGACCGAAGAAAGAGGCGGCGCCGCCTCCTGCCTTAACACACACACAGAAGACGATGATCAATTGACAAGGAAACCGGAAAAGTCGCAGTTTATATACCCTCAGGGAAGGTTCGAGAGAATTCAAGACTAAGCAGGAAACACCCTCTTAATTTTTATTGGCAGATTCAAAGTGAATAAGAAATGCGGGATTGGTTCAAAATTAATAACAAAAATTTATGATTGGCTAGATTAAAACCTGACGGAGAAACAGGAAGTATTGCCAACCCAAAAACTAAATGAACATAGATTCACTTATTAAAAAACTAGGAATACAAAACTTATTTAAGTTATAAGTTCTTCCACCTTGCACCGGAGTGCATGATCATAGTTTTCGGTAGTGACATCTTCTGATTAAAGTTCCAATTTCATGTGGTATCAATTTCACCTTTTGACCGATAGAGGAATTTATTAAGGCGCTTATTTTGAATGCGCGGCGTTGGGGTGTACCTCCTGGTACAATAATAATTAAACACTTTTGTGCGCAGTGGAATATAGCCCAGAGGGATCCGGGACATAAAGGATGGTAACAAGATATACATCTAAATGAAAATATAATTTCAATAATCATAATAATAACATTTCAGTAGAATAGATAAACGTATGTGTACACAACCGACCAGCGGGTATAAAGCATAACAAATATAACTCGATGGATACTGGGACAAGTATTGAAAGTTTAAGGTACGTGTTAAGTTTAAATACATTATATAGTTAATACAGATGTATAGACATGGAAACTGCCAAATGGTTAAAATGTGATATAAATTGAACTGAATGAGTAACATAATTCATAATAATCTACAGTTAGATTGATCAAGCGATAGTTAAGTTCATTACAAGTCAAGTCTAAATTTTTAATACCTAATACCGTACAATCGTACAAAATTTCAAACAAGATGAGGGGTGGAGGCAGGACGGGAATGAGGGAACCGAGAGACACGACTGACGCGAAAAGAGTTCTAATAGGAGTAACGGCAGGCAATGAAGATAGATTTTCCTCGAAGAGTGAAGTAATTAAAAAATACGGTAAAGCGTGTAAGTCCAAGCTTGCGTTAAAGATCACTAGCCAAAAACACAACTGAAGTTTGGTGCCGTGCAATTGCAGGACTCTCCCAACTCCGTCATTATTCAGAAATATGAATGCACGATGTTTTACATGAATTGATCTCTATGTCTCACCTGAAACCAAAACAGCAGCCGCCGAAGGGACCAGAGAACCAGCTCTGACCAGTGTGGTATGTTCGCACATCTAGCGGGGAATGGCCTCTCGTACAATCTGCCTAGGTGTGCGAGGCGTATTTATATGATCGACAGTTCATTGTAGAATGTGTAAGACATTAGAGCGACGTCAGGTGAGCGGGAGAGTCAGCTGATCGTTCAAAATAGCGGTCAGTTAGTGGAGAACAAGTTCGGCGGATGGTAGTGTAATCTCAATGGCCGGTACACAACGTAAGTCGGGACAGAACAGCGCAATTCGACCTTCAAAGTCGGCGCATTCATCGCTAATCTTTCTTGTACCGAAACCCCAAGGTGGTTTCAGGCCTGTAATTGATGGCAGGGCGTTAAAACGTAAGGTTGTTTTGCAATCTGGATCCCTTCCTGATCTTTTTTCATGTATCTCTTGGTAGCGAAGACTAAGTTCTTCACCTTAACCAAGCGTAGAACCAGATACCTCTGGCGGAAGAATTGAAATATCTGACTGCTTTCGCTACAGATTGGAACTTGTACGAATGCAACCACGTACATTTCGCGCTCTCCACGGGCACGGCTGTTGTTACTAGACTGCTAGATAGGATCTTCTCAGACATCAAATTCGAATATCTGTACCATTATCTTGATGAAGTTGTGATTTTTCTGAAATATTTGAAGAACACATAGATCATCTTAAGGAAGTCTTAAATTGTTTTCGTAAGGCCGGATTAACAGTAAAGTTTGCTAAGGCAGCGTTTACTAAGTCTTCTATGTCTTTCTTAGGGCATATCGTGTCACCCGATTGAGTTTCAATCCACAATTCCAGAACGTAGACAATACGTGACATTAAGCCTTCGAACGATTTAAAAAGAATTGCTAGATTCATCGGCATTGTGAATTTCATCAGGAAATTTATTCCTAACTTTGCTAGTAGGGCGGCGCCCCTAAACTTACTTCGTAGGAAAGGTGTCAGGTTCGAATGGGGTCATCGCAGCAAGCTGCGTTAGAAGACCTGAAGTTGGCTCTCTATTACGCCCCATTCTCAGCTATGCCAGATTTCTCCAAGAAGTTCATCATTCAGACAGACGCCTCATCATCTGCGGTCGCTGAGTCCTTCTCCAAGTATTTGAACTATGAACGCGTCCAATTTCCTGTCCGTCCAGTACCTTATCGGTTCAAGAATCCAAGTATTCCATTTACGAGTTAAAAGAATTAGCTGTCCTATATGCCTTGGAAAAGTTTCGCCTTTATCTTGAACATGTTAAGTTCGAATTAGAAACCGATAATCAGGCTCTGAGTTGGGTTTTATCTAGGCCTCGTTGCACAAGACGTATTTCCTGTTGGGCCATCCGCATCTCGGCGATTATATTTGACGTGCGACACATTGGGGGATCTGAGAATGTGGCTGCAGATGGGTTAAGCCGCATGTTTTCTGATGAGGTTGATTATACTGAGTCGGAGGAAAGTTCTTCTCTTTCTTGTGTTAGTGCAATTTTGACTGATTTCCGTATGTTATTCCGTGACATTGAAAAATATCAACGGCAAGATCCTGTGCTGGCTCCTCTTATGGAAAACCTTCCTTCTGGGGAATATGTTGTCCCTTATATTCTGAGGAAAGGGGTTCTGTGTTGCCCTTCGAGGCATAATCCAAAGATGAAAGTTGTAGTCCCCACTGTTCTTGTGCCCAAGATCTTCAAGTATTATCATGAGACCCCATTAGAGGGACATTTAGGAATCTTCAAAACAAGAGAGAAAATGAGGGAAATATTCATCTGGAAGAGTATGGACGGCGAATTTTGGGAAATGGTTAAACCTTGTAAATCTCGAATGCTTAGTAAGGCCACGTTGTCTACTAAGCTAGGTTATTGTCATCCCATCAAGCATCTCGCCCTATGGAGCGCTTATGCGTATATTACATCGGAACCTTCCCTCAGTCTAAGGGGAACGAAAGCAAATCCATCCTTGTGTGTGTTGATGGTTTCACAAGGTTTTCATGTCTATTTCCGACTAAGGTGACCACCGCTCAGTCTACTATTTCTTGCCTTAATGCTATTTTTGCTTCTTTTGATTCCTGTCAATATAAAGCCTCTGATAATGCCAAGGCATTCACCTCTAATTTATTCCGAAAATTATATTTTGACCTATCCATCTCACATGTAACCGTACCTGCCTATTACCCACAAGCGTCTCTAGCTGAGCGTGTTAATCGTAATCCTCGATCTGCTTTGATCGCGTTTCATCATGAAGACCATTCTAGGCGGGATACTTCACTGCATTGATTATCTTTCGAATTCAACTCGGCTGTTCACGAGTCACACAATTTTCACCTGCATATCTCATGTTCGTGTTCGTTCCTAACACGCCGTTATCTAATCTGTGCCCAATCAATGAGATTATGCCAGAGACGATAGACCCCGATAATATTAGGATTCTGTGGAAAAGGCCAAAAGTAACCTTAAAGCCCCTCATGAGAAAGTGAAAGAAAGATATCAACGTGGACGGAGACCTACCAATTTAAAGTTGGGAGATCAAGTCATGGTGACAAATATCGTTCCTGCAGGAAAGCTTGCCCTCCAGATTTCATGGACCGAGCATTATTCTGGATTTCTTAACGCCGGTTACCCTCTTGGTGAGCAGACACCAAAATAATGTTTAGGGTTCATCTGTCCCAAGTAAAACCAGTATAATTCTAGGTTCAGTATAAGCCACTATGCCATGGCATTGCAAATTTAATTATATTTCTTTCCTTAACAGCTTAGAATCTTAAGGTCAAAAGCGGACGCCTTCTGCCCTGTTAGCACTAAAAAGTCTATTATGTAATTTTTTTCTTTACTTTTCTAACTTTTGTATAAACCTTCCCTGCAGTAAGATGATGATCTTAGTCCCTTTACCGTTTGCCATTACCTTGCCCTGCCTCCAAGCCTGAGCCTGAATTCCACGCACTTGTCCTCTATGCCGCCTCTCTTAACTGCACCACCAACCCAAAATAAACTCTCTATATAAAATCAGTTACTTTTGCCCAGGAAATCATTGTTGCGGTGCCCTATTGTCCTCTGAGGCCGTGTCACAACAACTGGCGAGATGTGCCGGTTCGGGATAAGGGCCCACCTCGCTCTGGCCCAGTCTCCTTCACTTCGGCAAACTTGAGCACCATCATGAGGGGCAATGGCTGGGATGCGGTTCTACAACCGCCCACTTCATCATTGGGAAGAACTTCTATTTTTGGTCCGTGGCGACCATCACCATTGCTACCCCTCTCAAAGTAGTGGGAGAGACGTATCTGAGGGTGCTTAGGGGGTCCGAGGGACACCACTCTGGCATCGGCAGTGGTGGCCTCTAGTGCCGTCAACCTTGGGTATAACCAACCAGACTTCTACAATTTCACAAATCACATCAATAATTATTTCCTTCAAATATCTAGTCAATGAACTTTCCATCAAGAATTTTTTGACTTTGATCTCTACATTTCAAGTTTCTAAAATGATAAATTTCTAAACCGTATCAACCGTGGAAAGTCTTTTGGAGGTGGAGGTAAACCAACTCCGTTCATTTAAAGTGAGCGTCGTTTATAAGGCCATCTGTGATATTACCAGTGAACTGTCTATATGCAGAAGTGTCGAACGTTGACTTCAGACGTCTCTACTGTTGATTTATGTGCCCCACTGTTGGGAAGTTGAACAATTAATCTTTAAAGAAATTCTTAGTTTCTAAGTTTTCAAAACTGTAATACTTATAGATTCTTTTCTGTGTTCTCAGGCTACTAGCACTGCTAACCCTTCCTGCTTCATGTAAATTTTCGACCAATCAGGAATTTTGGATATTTATTAAATTAACCAATAGAAATCGAGAGTGTGTACAGGGCTTCGGTTCAGAGTTCTGGAACCTTCCACTCCGCAATAAAGCTGGGACATTTTGGGTAATGTTTTCTTTCGATCACTTCAATCAAGAGGTTTAGAGTGTGTTCGGAGAGGAGGCAGAGGGCGATCCTTGCCCATGTATTGAAGGCCCACCAGTTCAAGGTAATGGCAGACATCTTTTAATCATGTAATATTTTCAGAGGGGAACGTTTCAAAATTCTTTCTTAAAAAACTAAATCTTTCAATGTAAATTTTCAAACAAGTCTAAAGACCTTAATCTAACTTAGGGAATAGAGGTTGTGAGCCCTCTTTTCTTTCCCATCCAACTTGGTATTGGGGTGAATGATTTCGTAAACCTTAAAATTCATCTCTTCCTTTCGTAATTTAAAATTTTCTCTCCATCTAGTCACCTCCATAGTATAGGCTTAGCCTCAGTAATTTCGGACCATAAGCCCACATAGGGTTTTAAGAATTTTCAAGTGAATTCAAAGGAGTACAAGTGTTCGCCTCCTAACATTTTGGTTTATGACCAACTTATTAAATTCTTTTCTTTTTCACCAAGGCCATGTAGAATGGGCACTTATTGCCTCTGTTAATATTCAACTATTCTTATTTAAATGTAACTGAGGCTGTCGAACGAATAAAACAGTGGAAACTGTTTGCATTTGACCTAATATAAAATTGAGATTGTGCCTTGGAGAGGCTAGATTGGAATATATTTTGGAGAACGTCTCCTAGAGAGTTAATTGTGTGGAGCAAAGACGCTCTTTTCAAAATTGTAACATTGGAGCTTCAAGCTCGTTATGTAAATTTTTGAGTACCTAATTGTTTTAGTGTTTTTCAAAGTCTTCATTGTTACTAGAGTTGACGAACTCACCTTGTATATACAACTGTTATTTGGTGTTTCTCATTAAGTGTTGAATTCAGAAGAAAGAAAAGGGAAAGAAATAATATTCCAAATTCTAAAATTTTAAATTATACTCTGATCTTTTCGCTGTCCACCCATTTACGCTCGTATCTTCTTACACCTCTGTGCTCCACGGAAAGTCCGTAACAAAAATATTTACATGTTTACAAAGTACTGTGCAAAGTAAACATAATTTCTCACTGTTCACTAACTCTCTATCGGCAATAAGCTAGTCATTCGTGCATTCACACAATTCCCCGAGTCGAAAAATGAAGGACAGGTGTTCGTTCTTACAATAACAGTGTACTCCGTGTGGTAATTAGATATGGAGGCAACTACCACTCAGTTGTCAGCTTACATATTGAAAAAGACCCCATGACACTAAAGCCCTTGAAGGGCCTTGGCCTATCAAATGACCGCTGCTCAGCCCGAAGGCCTGCAGATTACGAGGTGTCGTGTGGTCAGCACGACGAATCCTCTCGGCCGTTATTCTTGGCTTTCTAGACCGGGGCCGCCATCTCACCGTCAGATAGTTCCTCAATTCTAATCACGTAGGCTGAGTGGACCTCGAAGCAGCCCTCAGATCTAGGTAAAAATCCCTGACCTGGCCGGGAGTCAAACCCGGGGCCTCCGGGTAAGAGGCAGGCACGCTACCCCTACACCACGGGGCTGGCTGCTTACACATACTTCCAAAATTTTAAATTTTTAGGTGCATTTTTCAGGAATCGTGAAAGTTCAGTAATAAAATTCTGAACACTTCTTTAATTTGTAATATATTTTTTCCCTAAAATGCAATTTCATTCGGGCAACATTAAAAAAGCGTTAAACATATTCAAGTCCTGAAGTTCAAGAATTTTTACTGAGCTGAAAATTAATTCGTTTTAAAACAACTTGTGGGGATTCTGTGTGCTTTGATATTGGTTTCATAATGAATAAATAAAGCAAATTATTTCTAAACATCTTTCAAGGTTTGAGGGGAGACATTTTTCTTTTTGAGAACCAATTTTAATAGGATGAAATGATTTCGCCCATGTGGTTTGGGTGCCACAAAGACGTGATTCTGGGGATCCGCCGCATCAGAGGTTGCCGTGGGAAACATGCATCAATAGATTTTAACGGGTTCAAGGTGTCAGTACACACGCTCATTGGACAGCGCGTACCGCAGAGCTTCAAGTATAGCATAAGTTTCTGCTGTGTTCACACTACAGGTTTCTGGTAGAGGAAAGAGCAACATCTTATTATCAACAAGGAGCGAACAGCCTATTTTCGCTTCTGCCTTCAAACCATCTGTCCAGGCTACCAATTATCATCTCATACACTAAAGAATGTTTGCAAATATCTGCGAAAAACAACTCCATGCCGGTTAAACTTCACACCATCTCACCTTGTATACCATTTGGTGGACAGCAAATCCAGCTAGCCGCCACCACTGTTTTACCCGTTAGAGACGAGAAAGCAGCGCAAATGCACTACTACCGAACTCCTTAACACCCCCTCAGAAAAGTCGGACGAATAGGAGTCAAATTACCATATACGTCGAGACACGTCAATGCATATACAACCAAAGAAGTTTGTCGTGAACCGAGGTATGCAAATGTAAGCTCTGCGGGCAGCAGTGTGGAAAATACTGCGTGCTAGATTGTTGAGCTAGAAGAAACTACCTGTCCCTTACTAGTGATGATGATATTTAGGAACTTAAGTTGACATATTATAACCTATTTAGTGCTGAATAAAATCATATTACTGGTACTCCGAAGGCGAATTTTTCGGTCCTGGAGTATTGGTCTACACAAAATTTCCTGGATAGTACCAGGTTAAGGGAACGAGATGCAGATGAAAATAGTATTTTAAGTCGTCGTATAAACAGAAGGTCACTCAAACCTAATACACCACTTTTCTTTTTACAAAGTTTTATTATTTTATTAGGTCCAGTATGGCAACCTGGTAATGTATTTTATTAGTCCACGTTTAAAATGGTGTCTTATGGACTCCCACAGAGTTTGACCTAGTCATTAATTTACCATATACGTAATCATCCTTGTAATTTGTGCAGTTCCTAGGCTAGGTTCAAAGGCTCCCTGGTTTTACTCTTGGACGAGGCGACGATTTCAGCCGCGTCTTCTTTAATCTCCGGTGCTCAGAGACTGGCTGTATATGCTCGTCTCTTTCTTCACATAAAATGGTTCAGTACATAGCTTCACATCGGGTTGGTGACTGGAAGAATTTTCGGATATTTGTTTAACGTCGCACTAACACATCGAAAATTCTCGGGGACGCAAGGTTTGGGAAAGGGCTAGAATTGGGAAGGTAGCGGCCTTGACTTTAATTAAAGTACAGCCCAAGTATTTGTCTGGTGTGAAAAGCGGAAACCACAGAAATCAATCTTAAGGGCTGCCGGCGGTGGGATTCGAATCCACCTTCTCTCGAATGAAACCTTACAGATAAGCAACCCTAACCATGCTATTATTATTCTTGGTGTTTATCATCTTTATACAACTGAATTTCATCCGGGGACACTTCTAAACACTGCAGACCGTGTGTGTGTACAGAAATTGATGTGCCTGAAATCGTTATCGAGGCTGTTTAATGTGGCTTTGTGGAAAGTTCTTGTGTATACTGTAAATGCCCTTGCGTTCGTGCAACCTGAGACTACCTAACAAATATTAAGGAGCAAGCTACACGTCCCTACGAAGGTACTGACCTCGCACTGACCTGTCTGTCAATATATCCAGTCCTCAGTAAAATAGACTAAATTGCAAAATAACAAATAAAGATGGTATTTTTAGCGGTTTATAATCACGCTAACTCAGACAGGTTTTCGGCTATAATGAGAAAGATCTGAGAGGGAGCGGCTGTGAAGTATAACCTCAGCATTTCACTGGCGCAATAATGACAGACCACAGTAAACCGTCTTCTGAGCTGCTAATGTTGGTCTTTGAACCAACTATCCTCTGAATGAAAGTTCGCAGCAACACAGCCCTTACCATGCAGCCAACTCACTCGTCCAAAGAACGAATGAAGTTGCCGGGTCAGACTGATCACCAACGACAGAAAATCAGCACAACACATTTAGAATAATCAAGAAGGATAAATTAAAATTAAAAGGGGGCATTAGCTCTAAAACAGCTAAGAGAGGTTCGTTAGCTATTTTACACCCACACTTTTTTCACAGCGTAAAACATGTAACAATTCATAAAGATATAAACGTGAAAAATAATTATTTATACTGTTAACCTATCTGGGGCTCATTTATAAACAAGGACTAATCTCAAACTACAAAGTATGAGTTAACCTTAAGTGACAACGATAAGAATGTTTGGAATGAATTAATTACTTTGTTACAGTATGTGGAAATCCTGAGTTACCTCATTAAACAGGGGATACTATAATCCAAACCTACATTTTAAAAATTAAATTTGTTACGGAGTTATCCGTGGTAGTTAGAGGTGAAAGAAGGTGCTGGGATGAATAGGTCTCAATCTACGAAATTAAAGTTAATTTAAAATTTAACAAGGTTATATTTTTCTTTTCAAGATCAAGAAATAACAAATATAACAGGTACTCAGTAGCCTAACAACAAATCGAGAATGTACAATTACAGTGTTACAGGATTTGGGCTCCGAGAGCCAGACACACAATTCTTGAGCAGTAAGCCCAACTTTACCCGTATGCAAGATTCGACAAGGGGCAGAGAACCCCAATCATGCCCAGGAGCACTTGCTCCCAATTACCTAATAAAGCCTCCTGGAGGCACACAAAATTAACTTTTAAGAAAGAGCAAACCCGCTCTCAAAATTCAAGCCTATCAAAGGCCACACCGAACTCCACCTTTAAGCTGTCCTCCAATTACAATAACACAGGGGTCAACAATACCCAACCTACTGAGGCCTATTCAGTGAAGAAACAGGACAATTACATGGCCTCCAAAAATACCAACTTGAGAGGAGGCGTCCTTGCACTCCTAATACACTTTATTTAAAACCTACTTGGCACTAGGCCGTTAATGCAAGGGCTAATCCCATCCTAAAGAGGTGACTTATATGAGAAAACGATTTACATTACATTAGAAGGGAAGAAACGGTTGTGAAAATAAGTTCACCTCAAAGCAGTATGAGTGGGAGCTCGAGAGGGTTAAGCACTCTCTATCTCAATATGTAGTTTAAAGAGATAGAATTTTTTCCAAGAGCCTATTACATTTTAGAGGAAAATTACATGGTAAAATGTTTCGAACCCGCCCCGAGGGTTAAACTGCTGAGCTGGCAAGAAAATAAGTTATAAAACGGCCATTACCTGGTGGTTGAACTGCTGCCCGAAGAAAGAGGCGCTTCCCGCCCCCTGCTACCTAATTTACACAATGATAGGAGTTACTGAAGTGGCGCAGAGACCCGAAAATCAGCAGTTTATATACCCTCGCGGAACATTCGAGACCTTTCATGAATGAGAACACCCGCCCGCAAGCCTTTTATTGTACGACAAAAAAATTACATGTCAGAATTGAAGAAGAAAACCAGGATTGGTGGAAAACTAATTACAGAAATATATGATTGGCCAATTTCAAAACTGGCAGAAAGAAAGGGTTAACGTTGCCAACTTAAACACAAGCTGAAAGAAATTTAATAAGGAACAAACTTATGCATACTAAAATTCTTCAGAGAAAAAGTTCTGTCACTTCGCACTATGGTGCACCGTTGTATTTCTTCAGTAGTGCCATCTAGAAGAGAGTGTTCACACTTCTCACTACAGACAAAACAACAATACATCGAAAAGGACACCGTTCAGAACACTTCAAAATTTACAAGTAGCGACATCTTCTGAGAAACTTGAGAATTAGCACTGTAGTTAAAGTTCAGGCTTCCTCCAGTAGAGGAGTTTCAACTGGCGCAATGTTTGAATTAGCGGAGCGGAGGTGTACCGCCCGGTACAGACCTCCCCCCCCAAAAGTCCCTCCAAGGGGTAACACAGAAGACATAAACTTTTGTTTTAAAATAAGGTCCAAGTTATGATGTTGATATAGAAGTTAATTACAGAAGTATTTACAACCAAATTTTCTTAAATGATTTGATCCAGTTTCAAAATTCTTTGTAGTTACTTTTGATGTAATGTCTTTATGCTTGTAGAAGTTGAATTCAGAAGGAAGACTTTTAATACTTGAAAGTGAAGAAAAATTTTCTAAGTCCACCAAATATTGCAATCGAATTCAAAATTGTAGTAATTGTTGATATTAAATGTCCATGTAGCTGATTAAATACATTCAAGGTTGATTAAGTTGGACGGCCAGACCGGCCGCTGCTGCTTGTGTCCAGAGGAGGCCGCTCGGACCCCTCGAGTACCCTGAGATACCGCTCGCCTGCACTATGAGAGGAGCCGTGGAGTTGAAGCACGCCGCGCCCGCGGCGAACATATAGGTCGCGGGCAAGTTGCAAGTTGTGCGCCGCACATCAGCCTTGGCCGGGAGGAGGGCTCCGGCTCGCCGTACACTGGTTGGCCTCACTGAAGAGGGGCGGCCCCATACCTCACCTCAGTGGCGGTACGGCGCCGCGCTGCTGCGGGGGCACTGAAACATTAAGATCTCGGCGGCAGAATTTGTTGGACGATAATTCTTTTAGGGCACAGGCTTTGTGGTGAGGCTGAGGGGCCAGCGGCGTGGAGATATTTATGTCATTTAAATAGCCACTGTGTGTTGTTGAGCAGGAGACGGGAGCGTGGTAATGGCCATGGTAAGGACAGGATGGCAGTTTAACTGGTCGGGTAAGGTTTTACAATAAATGCTAAAGTACAAAGCGCTTGATTCCCAGGGCAGAAGGCCTCAAAATGAAACCCCCCAAAAATATAACCTTCCGAATATTTTCAAACATGTTAAAGCAAATATAAAATCAGCTACGTTAGCGCGGAAGCTACGCAGGTTTTACCTGCGAGAGATGAACCCTAAATATCCTCTCGGTGGCTGGATTGCTCAGCAATAAGGTAACGGGTGTAAGGAAATCGAGAATAATACACGGCCCATGAAATCTGGGGGCAAGCTTGCCCGCGGGAACAAAATATTTGACCATCACCTGGTCACCTACCTTCAAATTGGTGGGTCTCCGTCCACGATCATATCTTTCCCTAACTTTTTCATGAGACACTTTTAGATTGGCTTTAGCCTTCTTCTAAAGATCTTTAATATTATCATGATCTATTGTCTCAGGTAGAATGTCACTCAGAGACCAAAGGTTAGAGAGCGGCGTGTTGGGAACAAACTTGAACATCAAAGAAGCTGGAGAAAAACTTATGGGATTCGTGAACCGCCGAATTCAAGGCAAAAGCTAACCAATGTAGGGACGTGTCCCACCTAGAATGATCTTCATGATGATAGGCAATAAGCGCGGGCCTGAGATTACGATTAACCCGTTCAGCCAGAGATGGTTGAGGATAATAAGCAGATGTTGTCACATGAGATATGGACAGATCAAAACAAATTTTTTTTCGAAAGAGATTGGATGTGAAAGCCTTAGCATTGTCAGACACAATATATTGACATGGACCAAAAGAAGCAAAGATAGAATTTAAACAAGTAATGGTGGTCTGAGCGGTAGCCAGCTTAGTCGGGAATAACCAAGAAAATCTTGTAAAACCATCTACACATACAAGGATGAACTTGTTGGCATTCCCCTTTGACTGGGGGAGGGGTCCTACGTAATATACAGGCGTTCCATTGGGCGCGACGCTTGATGAGAGGACAAAAAGCCTATCTTGGTAGATATGGTTGGTTTACTAAGCAAACAAGATTTACAAGCCTTCACTAATTCACGAATTTCACCGTCCATACCCTTCCAGATAAACATTTCACGAATCTTTTGACGGGTTTTAAAGATGCCTACATGCCCCCCTAATGGGGTTTCATGGTAGTATTTGAAGATCATTTGTACAAGAACAGCTGGAACTACAACTTTCATCATCTGATCATGCCTCGAAGGGCAACATAAAATACCATTCCTCAGTACATAAGGGACCACATGTTCCCCAGAAGAAAGGGTTTGCATGATCGGAGCCAGCGTTGGATCTTCACGTTGATATTTCTCAATATCCCTAAAGAGCATGGGAGCATCTGTTAAGATGGCATTAAACTCAGATAGCATGGATTCGGGAGGTGATGAACTATCGACCGATTCATGGGTCGAGACGTCATAGGAAAACATACGGCTGAGTCCGTCTGCGACAACATCTTCAGTATCTCTGATATGCCTAACGTCAAATTGAACGGCATAAATTCGGATGGCCCAACGGGCTATACGACCAGTACGACGCGGCCTACCTAAGACCCAGCTTAAGGTTTGATTATCGGTCTCCAGGTCGAATTTGACATGTTCCAGATAGAGACGGAACTTTTCTAAGGGAAATAAGACTGCCAAACCTTCGAGCTCATAGATGGAATACTTGGCTTCTTGAGCCGATAGAGTCCTAGATGCATAGGCGATCGGACGCCTCCCTAGTTCAGTCTCTTGAAGAAGGACTGCAGCTACCGCCGACGACGACGCGTCGGTTTGGACGATGAATTTCTTCGAGAAATCTGGCATAGCAAGGACAGGGGCATTACAGAGAGCTAGTTTCAGGTCTTCAAAAGCGGCTTGTTGCGAAGGCCCCCACTCGAATTTGACGCCTTTCCTACGTAGTAAGTTCAAGGGCGCCCCTCTATTAGCGAAATTTGGAATAAATTTCCTGAAGAAATTCACCATACCAATGAACCTGGCAATACCTTTAATGTCCTTGGGAGGCTTGAAATCACGGATGGCCTGTGTTCTAGAGTGATCGACTGCGACACCATCGGGCGAGACAATATGCCCTAGGAATGACATAGAGGGTTTAGCGAAGGCGACCTTCGACAATTTCACAGTTAACCCAGCCTTACGAAGGCGATTGAGAACTTCCTTTAGATGATCTAGATGTTCTTAAAAAGTCTCCGAAAATACGACGACATCATCAAGATAGTGGTACAAGTACTCGAATTTGATGTCGGAGAAGACCCTATCTAGCAGTCTAGTGAGTACAGCTGCTGAGGTGGGGAGCCCGAAAGGCACGCGGTTGTATTCATACAAATTCCAATCCGTGACAAACGCTGTAAGATGTTTGGATTCTTCAGCCAGAGGAATTTGATTATAGGCCTGATTTAGATCCAAGATGGTGAAGAACATAGCTTTGCGAAACCATGAAAAATAAGAATAGAGGTCAGGAAGGGGCACAGATTGTAACACCACCTTCCGATTGAGAGCCCTATAATCAATGACAGGCCTGAAGCCACCCTGGGGTTTCGGGACTAGAAAAATAGGCGAAGAATACGTAGAATTAGAGGGCCTAATAATACCATCCTTTAACATTTGGTCGATGATTTCTTTCAATGCCCTCATTTTAGGTGGAGATAGCCCATAAGGTGGAAAACGGACAGGAATCGAATCCGTGACCTCAATTTTGTATTCAATAAGGTCAGTAACACCAAGAGTATCAGAGAACACCTCTGGAAACGACTGACACAGCTTACGAATACTATCAGCCTGCTCCTCAGGTAGATGTATAAGATCTAACAACATCAAATCCTGGGTAGGCGAAATAGATGAACATGGTGCAGAATTACATTTCAATAAGGGGATTTTACAATTAGAAGCAAATTTGAAAGTGCACGAACTACTCTGAAGATCGAGCACAAGACCAGTATGGGACATGAAGTCGGCTCCCAATATAATGGGGCAAGACAAATGCTTAGCCACAAACAATTTAACTTTCCAAGTAAATTTAGAAATACGAATTTTGACATTTAAAGAGCCTAAAATTTCTAATGGAGACGAATTAGCCGAAACATATTGAACCGAAGACGAACAATAGTCAGGAAGCTTACAAACAGATTTCAGTTTCGAATACTATTCAGCCGAAATAATAGAACAAACACTGCCTGAATCTAAAAGAGCAGTTTTAGGCTCATTATTTAACTCAATTTTAAGAAAAGGCACAGGTGCGGGGGTATCCGCCGCAATCCTAAGACATTCTTTGGGAGCTTGAAAAGATAAATTTGGCGCCTGAGTTTTCCCAGAAATTTCGACATGTTTACAAGGGGCTGAGCCTCGGGAAGATGGATTAGTCGACTCAGCCGAAGCCACTAGTCACTTATTATTATTGGCATTGGTGGAAGTTGCACCAGAAGTTGAGCAGGAGGGGGTGCTCTTCGAATTTGGGCAATTCTTGGCGATATGTGAGAAAGCCCCACATTTAAAACAGCCTTGTGATGAACCAGCTCCATTATTTTCCCTACTAGATTTGACCAATGGACATTTATTGCGAAGATGGTCAGGCGACCCGCAAGCATATCATTTACGGGGTGTGACTGGTCGGCGAGGTGGAGGACGGGGATTACTAAAAGAAAGGGGGGGGGTTCTTTCGCTACACGCAAGGTATCGGCGTATCTAATTCCTTCCGCTGAGACGGCCAATGCTTCAAGTTCAGAGAAGGTTTGCGGACACGCCGCGAAACACAAATATGACCTATAGGATGGTGAAATACCTTCCACAATAGCCTGTACAATCTGATCTTCAGGGAAGTGAAGAGCAAACACCCTAGTATAGAACTTAATATCTTGGATGAAATCTGCCAAGTTTTCATCCAACCGCTGCACACGATAATAATACTTCTGAATAAGTGAGGACCTTGCCCTAGCCGGAATGAAGTTAGCTAGCAAGTGGAAGTGGAAGTCTTCAATAGATGATTGTTCGGCAATGGCTCTTACTATTTTGTCTGAGAGGACACTTACGGAATAGGGGTAGATTATCTGCAAAATTTGACACGGAGAAAGAGAAAAAACGAGGGCATGATACTGAAATTCAACTAAAAAACTTAAGAATGAAATTACTTCACTGGTAGTGTTAACAGAAAACTTAGAAATACCTCTGAGCAACATTGCTAATGGATGAGGCAAGCTGCTGAACCCGGGTGACATAGTAGGTAAAGGTTTATGTGGCAAAGAAGCTAATTCAGAACGGACATTATTCAACGATGTACGCCGTTCAGACTCGTTGTCCAATGGGGCAGAGATTTGTTAAGCTCCAACGGTTTTCCTATTGACTTCTCCCTTAGGAGGCTCTTCCTCGCTCCCTACGTTCACCGTAGTAGGTTGATCAGTTTTGGGAGGAACTTCCCCAGTTAACAATTGGGTAACCTTACTGGACAATTCAGAAAGATTCTCAAGAACCACACTAGCTTCCTGCCTCTGAACGTCATTCAACTTCAGAGACAACAGATCGTTAACTCTATTAGAAAAATGAAATAACCTGGCTTGCACACGTTTAATTTGATTAGGAGAAGGGTCATTTTCTTCAAGAAAGGTAATTACAGATGTCAGCTGAGTAGTATTGTCCGTGATCGTGGAGAGAGAGTCGTAAATTTCTTTCTCTCCCAAAGTGGGGATGGTAATAGGCAAATCAAGGGACCCTCTAAGCTTATTTGTGTCTAACGCAACCGTGCCTCCAGATTGCACATTTCTGATTGTTAATTCATAGATTAACTCCTCCTTGCGCAAATAGTTGAGATGGAGGACATCGCGAGGGCCGGGCATGATGACAAAACAATTTTAAAAATAGGGAAAAATCAAAAAATTCCAACAACTGAGAAAATTGTTAGAGTTCGAAAACAAAGCAAGGTTTAGCCGTCAAAAGGGGCTAAATTGAGACCCATTCAACCACGCTCTGCTACCACTTGTTACGGAGTTATCCGTGGTAGTTAGAGGTGAAAGAAGGTGCTGGGATGAATAGGTCTCAATCTACGAAATTAAAGTTAATTTAAAATTTAACAAGGTTATATTTTTCTTTTCAAGATCAAGAAATAACAAATATAACAGGTACTCAGTAGCCTAACAACAAATCCAGAATGTACAATTACAGTGTTACAGGATTTGGGCTCCGAGAACCAGACACACAATTCTTGAGCAGTAAGCCCAACTTTACCCTATGCAAGATTCGACAAGGGGCAGGGAACCCCAATCATGCCCAGGAGCACTTGCTCCCAATTACCTAATAAAGCCTCCTCGAGGCACACAAAATTAACTTTTAAGAAAGAGCAAACCCGCTCTCAAAATTCAAGCCTATCAAAGGCCACACCGAACTCCACCTATAAGCTGTCCTCCAATTACAATAACACAGGGGTCAACAATACCCAACCTACTGAGGCCTATTCAGTGAAGAAACAGGACAATTACATGGCCTCCAAAAATACCAACTTGAGAGGAGGCGTCCTTGCACTCCTAATACACTTTATTTAAAACCTAGTTGGCACTAGGCCGTTAATGCAAGGGCTAATCCCATCCTAAAGAGGTGACTTATATGAGAAAACGATTTACATTATATTATAAGGGAAGAAACGGTTGTGAAAATAAGTTCACCTCAAAGCAATATGAGTGGGAGCTCGAGAGGGTTAGCACTCTCTATCCCAATATGTAGTTTAAAGAGATAGAATTTTTTCCAAGAGCCTATTACATTTTAGAGGAAAATTACATGGTAAAATGTTTCGAACCCGCCCCGAGGCTTAAACTGCTGAGCTGGCAAGAAAATAAGTTATAAAACGGCCATTACCTGGTGGTTGAACTGCTGCCCGAAGAAGGAGGCGCTTCCCGCCCCCAGCTACATAATTACACACTGATAGACGTTACCGAAGTGGCGCAGAGACCCGAAAATCAGCAGTTTATATACCCTCGCGGAACATCCAAGACCTTTCATGAATGAGAACACCCGCCCGCAAGCCTTTTATTGTACGACAAAAAGATTACATGTCAGAATTGAAGAAGAAAACCAGGATTGGTGGAAAACTAATTACAGAAATTTATGATTGGCCAATTTCAAAACTGGCAGAAAGAAAGGGTTAACGTTGCCAACTTAAACACAAGCTGAAAGAAATTTAATAAGGAACAAACTTATGCATACTAAAATTCTTCAAAAAAAATGTTCTTTCACTTCGCACTAGGGTGCACCGTTGTATTTCTTCAGTAGTGCCATCTAGAAGAGAATGTTCACACTTCTCACTACAGACAAAACAAAAATACATCGAAAAGGACACCGTTCAGAACACTTCAAAATTTACAAGTAGCGACATCTTCTGAGAAACTTGAAAATTAGCACTGTAGTTAAAGTTCAGGCTTCCTCCAGTAGAGGAGTTTCAACTGGCGCAATGTTTGAATTAGCGGAGCGGAGGTGTACCGCCCGGTACAATGTTAATATACTACTTCCCTGAAAACAGCACAGAACTTGTAATATTACACCTTGTTCCTCCGACCTGATAATACCTAACAAAGATCGAGGAACAAGCAGCATATCTCTACGAACATACAGAACAACGAGGCTACTCAACATTTCAGCAAGGAACGAAGGGGAAATTGTGATTACCACCATGAAGGGACGCAATGATCCCAGATGTAGAAAAACCAAGCTCTCTCTATACGGTACAGCTGAAAAAAAAAGCATTAGTTCCAGCTAGAGGATCCACATTAGGAAATTCAAAGGGAGGTCAATGGTAGAGTGTCCGACTCATAATCCCAAGTTCGTGTGTTTGATTTCGACCGAGGTACCCGATTTATGAAGGGTTGTAAAAGTCTTGGCACTTTATGTCATTGCTGTTCGCATGTTAAAGATCTCTGGTGGCGCACTCAGTGTCACACAACGAAAGTAAATTATCTCCTCCACAGTATACGTCCATTAGAATTCCACTTGCGGTACTAGACGGCAGTACAAACGGAATAGAGTAGTTAATAGATGACGCCACTTAAGATGGTCTAGTACTCGATAACTGAGGCCGTTATTATGTTATCTTTGTACCGGGCGGTACACCTCCACGCCGCGAATTCAAATATTGCGCCAGTTGAAATCTCCCTACAGGATGAAGCCTGAACTTTAACAATCTGTATTAAATCAAAAGTTTCTCGGAAGATGTCTCTACTGTAAATTTTGAAGTGTTTTGAACTATGTCTATTTCGATTTGTATTTGTTTGCTCTGTAGCAAGAAGTGTGGACATTCTCTTCTAGATGGCACTACTTAAGAACGATAATTGTGCACCCTAGTGCGAAGTGAACGAACGGTTTTTTTTTAAGAAATTAGGTATTCATAAGTTTGTTCTTTGTTAAATTTCTTTCATTCATTTTTTGGGTTGGCAGTATAACCCTTCTCTTTCCGCCTGTTTTGAATTTGACCAATGAGTAATTTCTGTAATTAATTTTCCACCAATCCTAGATGTCTTCTTCAGTTTTGACTTGTAATCTTTAGCCGACCAATAAAAATTTATGGGCGGGTTGTTATCATTCATGAAAGGTCTCGAATGTTCCACGAGGGTATATAAACTGCTGATTTTCTTGTCTCGGGGCCACTTCAGTAACATCTTTCGCAGTGTGTAAACATATATAGCAGGGGGCGGGAAGTGCCTCTTTCTTCGGGCAGCAGTTCATCCACTAGGTAATGGCCGTTTAATAACTTCATTTCTTGCTAGCTCAGCAGTTTAACCCTCGGGGCAGGTTCGAAACTTTTCTCATGTAACCTATCTTTAAAATGTAATAGACCTTTGGTAAAATTTCGTCTCTTTAACTACAAATTGGGATAGAGAGTGCCTAACCCTCTCGAGCTCCCACTCATATTGTTTTGAGGTGACTACGTTTTCATAACCGTTTTTCTTCTCTTCGTAATGTAATAAAATTTTCTTATCGTGTCACCTCCATAGTATGGGATTAGCCCCTGTATAACTGGCCGAGTGCCACCTTGGTTTTAAGAAGTTTCATGTAGGAGTGCAAGCTACGCCTCCAGTCAAGTTGGTTTGTTGGGCCATTTAATTAACCCAGTGTTTGTTTTCTTCATGTAAAGGCCCTGTAGGTTGGGTACAAGATACCCCCGTTTCACTGTATGTGTGCCTTAAGGGCAGTTAGGAATGAAGGTTGTTGTAGCCTTTGACAGGCTGGTAAAATTGAGAGCGGGTCTGCTCTTTTCATCTTAACATTGTAATTAGGAGCAAGTGCTCCTTGTACTTAGAGGTTTTCTGCCCTGTAGATATTGTTGTGGTGAGCTGAGAGCTCAGAAATTAATCTTGGGGCTCTGTAAATTCTTAAATTGTTAACCTGCTACTTGGTACCCGTTACATCTTTGTTATTTGTCGTCATTTGTTGATTTTGAAAAGAAAATTTAACCTTTGTTAAAGTTTTAAATTAACTTTAATTTCGTAAGTTGAGACCTATTCCCGCCCGCACCTTCTTTCACCTCTAACTACCACGGATAACTCCGTATCAATCATAATAATGATCATCATCATTTGTATGCGACAGATGGGATCCACTCTCAATCCCGTAGCCTAACTTCCCATTACGACCTTAGCCTGCCAAGTCAACTGCTGCCCAGCCGATGGTTTGCAGATACTAGAGTATCACGTGGTCAGTTTGACGATATTATCAGCCGTATTGTTTGGTTTTCTTGACCGGTTCCGCTACCTCCCGTAACAACAGCTCCTCCGTTGGTTTCATGAGGCTGCGTCCCCGTTCAGCCCTCAGTACAGAATTAAAACCCCTGCACCGCCCGAGATTCGAAAAAGAGACCTTCACATAAAAGTTCACCATGCTACCCTTATACCAAAGGGATCAGTAATCTCAGTCTCACAAATTAGAAATAACATTTCCGTCGCAGTAGTTTGTGGTCAACATAGTGATCGAAGGTGGATCGCGAATGGACACTGCCTCGCAGATGGTCACAGAGAAACTCTGTCTCCCATATAACTAGTGAAGTATGACAAGTGAGATTGTAGATTGCAGTACAAAACCCCTGGGGACTGGTGACACACGTGTACGGGGGTGAGTTCAAGGTAGGACGTAACATGCGTCCCTCATCTTGAGCGAGGATTAGCCTCGACCGGGTTAACTAAGTGAAAGCGAGTCGACCGCTGCGGGAATCAATAGGAGAATGCAGGCGCCTGCGGGGTGGCGTCGTGGCGCCAGGACGCTCGGTTTCCATCCCACTCTCTCCCATTCCATTCATATATTTCATTCAAAACTCTCGGAAAATAACTATTGCGCATTTAATGGAATTTAAGGTCTGTAAAAAATGCCTTGTGGAATATTTTAACAAAAGTGGCGTTTGTAATCAGCATTTCACGCAGGATGCAGCAAGACAAATCTTGAAACACAAGTATTCGCCAGTGAAAGGGTCAATAACGACGCTGAAAACATCTAGAGTTAATAGAATGTTTTATCCGATCTGCAGCTTTTCATTCGGTTGACACGTAATCATTTATCAACCAAATGAATGGCTCCTTCCGTGGTGCAGAGATAGCGTCGGCCCTCGCATCTCAAGATTGCTGGTTCAAACCTAGCAGAGATTTCTGAAGGGTGGAGGAGAGTCCTTTCGGTGCTTCATGTCGTACGGTCTCGATACAACAGCCTTTACATGTCAGCCATAGACTGTCAAATAGACGTTTGGGTTCCCCGCCATCTTTAGAGAAAACGGAACGTTGAACTGCACGCAGGTAGCCTACATGGCGTCAAATCAAAATGTGCGCAATTGGGTCGTACTTTACCATCATAGCAAGAAAATTTAACTAAAGGAATGTGAAGTTACAAGGACGAGGTAATCAGAGAAGGAAACTACAAAGTGTACACAGTACAGTATTAAATCAAAGTCGGTGAAACTATCCATAACATCAGTCCACTCTGTAACAACACAACCTTATGAGCTACAGGCCTAGGCCACGACTTCTTTACTCTCTCCCTGTCTTCATTTATGAGCAGGGGATATTTTGACCATCCTCTCTGTGTACTGGACTCGCAAAGCACACAATAGATTTAAGTCATTATATCACCATTAGGAAGACTTCTTTTACAAGAACGTTATAGGCTATACTGTTTAGTTATGTTAGCTTTCCTGGGAAGCATGAAATTTAATAAAATATTGCAGCAAGGAGACAAAATTGCGTATCCATAACCCTTATAAGTGAATACTCTACCTAATCAAATATTAAATGCATCAAAGTAATACGGGTAAAATTTGTATTTTTAAGCACAATCTACAAGCAGGTCCGCGACAAAACATTTTATTTATCCTCAATACGTAACTCTCAAGAAGTGCATTTATGGTTACTGTTTTACGGTTCTTCAAACAGCAAACTGCTATTCTGCTGCTGAGTATGCGTGCCCGGTGTGGTATAGATCCAGCCGTACACGGCAAGTGGACGTTGCACGTAATGAGACCTGTCGCATCATCACGAGCAGCGTACGGCCTAAGCCTTTGGCTTTGGATAACTTGCATTGGCTTGGTGGCATCTGCTGACATCCATCGGGGGATAGCGACAGAAAACGAGAAGAATAAAAGGTTGTCGAATGTCATGGGATAGCATGCCCACGCCTAACTTATAGAGAACAACAGAGGCCATTGGAGAGATAGCACACCAAGCCTGACCTTGCAAACGGTGAGTGAGACTCAGTAGTTCTAGAGAACAGATTCTACCATACGAGGAATTTCCTCCTGGCAGGTGCGGCTTCATGATACCATCTGCAGAGTTGTAGAACCACCAGATTGAAATATATAATATACAATGATAAGCGATACCATCCTCCACACTGAGTATTGTTATGGGGCCAAAGATCTATATCCGTTCAGATCTGGCAATCTTGTTAGGAACTGCGAACGACAGAACATTAGGTTGCAAGCATGAGAGCACACTTAACTACAGCTTTCTCCGATAGGTGCCTAAGAGTCGCCCATAATATTCTGTATGAACTGCACACCTTACAGCACGGCTGGTCTGTGTGTCGCTGTAACCATAAAATGAGTAAATAATACACTAGAGTTAGCACCGGCGCCACCGTCTGCGAGACAATCACATCAGCAAGCAGAGCATGTTGAAATCTAAGCTGCTTGGCAAAAAGTTCCAACGCTTTGCTTATGAATGCAAATAGAGGACGTTTAAAACTGTGTGGATATTGATATAGTTTAAAATTCTTGCAAGCCAGCATTCTCAGAAACTACAGTATAATTGTGATGCTTCTGTTCAGTAGAAAGAAAGCCCAGAAAGGCTTAAATACAGGAGAAATGTGTGATAAAAGAAGACGATGTTCAGCTGCGATTAAGTAATACAAAAAATTCACTGTTCATGTTAAATCTTCAAACAACGTACTTTAAGATTGGGGTACGTAGGCCTATATTTCTCTATATTTTGTGTACATGGTCAGGACTTAAGAATAATTATATCCAACCACCGAAAACATTCTCGCTCATACGAAGCGAATGAGCGAGTTTTTAGGTCTACAAGTAATCATGAATATGTTTCTCCGTAATGGTAGGGAATTCTTCGGAGTTAGGTAGTCATGAAAATGAAAACAGGAACGTTAGTACCATGAGATAATGTTTCCCCTACATTAAGAAAGTCGGCTTTCAAAGTTGTATGCAGGACTCTGAACCTCTGTAAAAATGAGTATGTCGATACTAGATCAACATTTTTTCGATAAGCGGAAGAAAGACTCTTCTTTGTAATCTTTTAACTGTTGGTTTTTGTACAAGTCAGTTATTTATATCTTCGATGTCCCTCGAAATCGGGGTCTTACAAATTGGAATGTATGTCTACGTGTATTTTTTCGGTACATTTACGGGAGCTTAATGCTGATAGAACATGGAAGAAGGCGTTTCTGAGGTGTTGAAGGACGTATGCACAAGAGCTCAGCTGGCACTTCCCGTTTGTAAAACGAATTTAGATTTTTCTATTACACTTACTGCAGTGGACTGGGCGTCACAGAACAGAACCAACAACATACGAGCCGCTACTGCCACCTGGTCATACAGAAGGATGGTAACTTAATTTCAACTTTGATTCAATGTTGTGATCAGAGCTGATGAACTCCCCATTTTTCTATTGAACTGTAATTTGTTGTCGTTCATCAAAGTAATGTCAAAAAAAAAAAAAACCCAGAAAGGAAAGGAATGAAATTTCATATTTTAGTGTTTTAAAGTTATACTCTCGTCTTTTCTCTGTCCACCCATTCAAGCCCTCACCTCTGCGTTCCACAGAATCCCCGGAACATAAATAACTGAATGGAAGGTTTGTAATTAGAGTATTTTGTTTAAAAAAAGGGGGAGGGAGTGTTACTTACTGAATTAATACTAAGTCTCTTTGTTTTTTATTAAAATTATCACATTGTATTGTTAAAACAGTATACATTAACATGGGAGTGTGTTACAACTTTTAAAGGAATGTTCTGAGCTTAAGAGACTTTGATTCCCACTCCCGTGAATCTTTATCTTTTCTTCTCTTTGAATGCATATTGTCATCATTGTTTTGGGATACATTCATCACAAAAGATGTGTGGTATTATACTCATCTTGAAAATTAAGTTTTATGTCGGAACTAATGCAGCTCAGGGAGTGAACGATATAACCTGAGAATTCTGAGAACTGAAGGTGCGTACAAGAGACGTTAATCAAACTTTCATGATTTGTTTTATACATTGATACAAATTACATTAAACTCTCTCTTGTAGTGAAGAGAAACTGTTATGTACATATACGCGAATTTTATGTTGAGTTACTTTTAGTTGAACTATCCATAAGAATAATTTCATCGCACTCCTGTGCGGTAGTCAGAGGGAATTTCTGTTTTCCTTCTCGAGCCAAGTTTCTATTTTGTGATTGACTCATATTTAATCTTTGCCTCATGTGTTTTCCTATATACTACCATATTCTGCTTTTCTTCATTCTTCATTCTTCATTCTTCCCCTCCACATGTGTTCTATAACCCAGAATACCAATTACAAATAGCACATTGCAACTGAAGGATGCAAATTGATATACCAGTTCCGCAGAATCGAAGAACATGTACGTTCAATCTGACTTACGATATCGCAAGACGTCACTAATTTCTAAAGGTAAGGAATTCTTAAAATCGCAGTATAAATATTTACGGCATCCCACTCGATTTATGCAGAGGTTAATAATGTTTGACGAAATAGTAATTTTTAATATCACTCGAAATTATTTGTGCTAGATAAGTTACAATAAAATTGCACTGAATTGAATTACGATTTAAAATTTCACCTAAAGAAAGAGAATAGGAAAATGTTTATAAGGAAAAGTGCGATGCTTACGAATCTACAGTTCCAAAGTACAGTACAGAGAGTTGCGTTCATCCCTGCGTACACTTCGATGTTGCGAATTGCGGTCTCCCCGTCGCTCAATAAATACGACTTATGCGATACGACCTATGTGTAAACCTTCTCAGTTATCAATGAGTACGTCTAATTAATGATTTATCATATCAAGTGTCTGCTGACATTAAAAAATTCGCGAGAATTATCTCAGAGTGAAATATTTTAAGAAAAGAGGGCACCAAGGGCTGTTTATATTTCTGTGAGACGTGTGCCTCATTGAATAGTGAGGGAAACGTTCTTCACTTAAGTCATCTGCAAGTTCTAATGATATTTTAAATCGATGTATTACGCAAGGAATTAAAAGTTCAAGTAAATATATAATTAAATAAGTGAATGTTAAAGGCTAAGTCAGTAAGTTAAAATATGACATTGGTGTAAATACATAGGTTTCCATGTTTCGCGAGGATTCCAGGTTATTCACTTAGAAGTACGAGCTCCCATTTTGGCACTGAAGGAAACACCCTTCCTCTTTCAGTGTTCAGCGAAGTATTAACGAGATGAAAGATTATAAACTCATTCAATCATTTTTCTTCGTTGCACAAACTAATTCCACCCCAAAGTTAATATTCCTCACGAGTAGCTAGTACTTCAGAACTGCCTCTGCTAAGAGTCCATATTGCGCAGCACTATCTTGCGTTACAGGATTATAAAATATTCATCAGTTCCAACGACCGTGTCAACCAACAGCGAGCTCCGGCAATGAAACATGTGAGTTAGGGCGGCTACTGAATAATCTAGCTTCAATCAAAGACCTGTAAGCGCTGTTACGGAGCTTTAAACTCATCCTGGACTTCAAAGGACAAGGACGAGGACAAAAGAAAACATACAGTCGTAGTACACAGTGATGACGGGTTTCGCAGTAAATATAGCGAGCAAGTTTCTAATTATGCGTGAATGTTAATCTTGACAAATGAGGTTCTGAAACACTGCAACATAATCAACCACCAAATAGAGAATTTCATTGGATCCTTAAGTGATAAGGTGCCAGCTTACCGACATATCCATTTCAATTAAATGTTGACTGTAAATTTCGAAATTTTGCCACATAATAAGATCGAAAGTATAAGTCTGTCCGTCCGTCTCTCCGTTCATCCGTCGCATAGAGGAGTGTATCACGCAAAAAGCTCGCCAAACGTCGAAAACATGAACTTGGTCAGATACCGTAACAAATTATATCCCTTTGAAGGTCAATAAATATTACGTCACATATCAGTAGTTATAGTAACCCCACACCTAACATCTTGCCACACAAGCAGTCAGAAGTGAGTAGTCATTAAACTGCGGAGGTAGCAAGAAAGAATGTTTTTATGTGGCAATTACCTTATAGATGTTCTGCTGACCGAAAAAAGAGGCGGCCCCGCCTCCTGCCTTAACACACACACACTCAGAACGACGACGATCAATTGGCAAGGAAATATGAAAAGCCGCAGTTTATAAACCCTCATGGAAGTTTCGAGATCATTCAAGACTAATCAGGACACACCCTCTTAATTTTTAATGGCGGATTCAAAGTGAAGAAGAAATGCGGGATTGGTTGAAAAAAGTTACAAAAATTCCAGACTGGCTAGATTCAAAACTGGCGGAAAGAAAAGGAAGTATTGCTAACCCAAAAATAAATGAACATAGATCAGTTATGGAATACTTAGTAATACAAAACTTTTTAAACTTATAATTTCTTCCACCTCGGGGCGTGATCATAATTTTTAGTAGTGTCATCTGTAGAAAAATATCCAAACTACTTGATGAATGGCGAACAAAAGAAGGAGAAATTCAATCAGTTTAGGAAACTTCACAATAACACAATTCCTCAATATTTAAGTACTTACATCTTCTGATTGAAGTTCCAACTTGTTGAGTTATTAGTTTCACCCCTTGATCGATAGGGGAGTTTATTAAGGCGCTAGTTTTGAATGCGCGGCGTTGAGGTGTACCTCCCGGTACAATTATAATAACGGGGATATGTGAAAATTTAAGTTTGTATTAGTATTTAACAGAACGAACCCATCCTTGATGGGTGGTAGTTCGATCATCTGTACTCGTCGTTGAGTTGTAACATTTAAGGAGGACACTCTCGAGTCCAGCCTATCTAGAACTGGCCAAATTACCAGCTCAACAGCGGTCGGCCGGCGGATAGCCTGCTTTAAACATGAAAGCAGGAATTACCGCAGAATCATTAGACTTACAAATAAAAACAGATATGGCTTTCCTGTAGAAAAAAGCATTTTGCTTAGTTTTCCTTGGTGATAGGGCTCATTTGTTGCCCATTATTTTCTGTTTTTAGTGGATAAAACATGGGCTAGTTCAGTAAATTAATATCCGCCATTGACAATACGTTAATTGTTGATGGAGAGTTAGAACAGGCTTCTTCAGGATGACCAGATATAGGCTACTTTACTCCGGCACGCGGTTTATTTACTACCAGCCGTATTAATCGGCACTGCCCGGGTACTTTACTGAATGTTTACTTTTAAGATTTGTATTACCTGTTAATTATGTGTGAAACGTATTTTTGTATATACCTTTATTGTGACGTTAATTGATATTTTAGGAACTATTTTTAGTTAAAAGCTCTAGTTATGTGTTCAGTTTCAAGTTTTACCTTTAGATTATTTTTTTCGCGTTGTGGAAGCCCGGATAGTCTGCGAAGTAGGTGATCCTTTCAAATAAATAATGACTGTAGGTCGCCATACATACTGTCACTGGGACTGTCAGCAATCATCCTAGGGACAGTTTGGGTATTTTCTTCACCACTTGTACCCCCATACCAATGGGGGCTATAGCTTTACTTGAACGGCATCCGGAGTGTAACTATTCATGTCAGCGACCCCGATATCTATTGTTTGGACAAGAATATTGGTAATTTTGGATTATTTTTTTCTATTCCAGCCCTCTCCAAGGGGTGCTATCGGTGTCTCACCCCTACAGTACCTTTTTCAGAGAGTAAGTCATATCTGTACCATTTTCATTGAGAGCTGTTCTGGAACACACAATCATCCATAATCTTGGACATTTTGGACCTTGTCTTTATCACATCTTCTAACCCCCATACCGAGGGAGCCGAACGTCGACTTAAACGGCATTCGGAGTTTCACTCTTCGCCTTAGTGACCCCGAAAACTGTGGATTCGACACTAATATTGATAGTTTTCGATAATTTTCACATGTCATCACCTCTCCACCCCTCCCCGTAGGAGTGCTAGGGGAGTTTTACCCTTTCAGTATCGTATTTCGGAGAGTAAGTCATATGTGTGTCAAGTCTGGTTAAAAGCTATGCGAAAAAGTACACACATACATCCATAATATGGGTCATTTTGGACATTTTCTGTTTCACCCTTTATGACACCCATGTATGGGAGGGGGTGGTAAAATTGCGCTTAAACGGCATCCAGTGTATCACCATTCGTCCCAGCAATCGCGAAAAGTATGTATTGTATGTATTGTCGATAATTGTTACATGTCACTCCACCCCACTCCTACCCCAAGGGATGTCTTTCGCCTACAGTATTTTTTCCACATAGCAATAGTCTGTATGTATCAAGTTTTCTTGAAATTGACGCAGTGGTTTAGGAAATGCGGAACAAACCCACATACATACTGTTACGGGGTTACCCGTGGAAGGCAGAGGTGAAAGAAGGTGCGGGCTGGAATGGGAATTAAAATTTCATAAAGGTTATATTTTCAAAAATAGGCAAACTTAACAATTTCACATAGAATTTGAACATTCAACAAATAACAACACGTCCACAAAAATCAGGTACAAGATCAGGAAAGCCAAGATTTAGAGACAAATTAACGATCTGGCCTTCAAGCCCCACTTTATATAAATTCTGAGCTCTCATCTCACAACAACGTATTTACTAAAGGGCAGAAAACCCCTAATAACCTGGAGCACTTGCTCCCACCTAGCAATGTCAGGCCTCCTGGAGGACATATCCAAATACTAGAAATAGCTGACCCGCTCTCAATTTTTCAAGCCTATTAAAGGCAATACCAGACTTTTACACATGATTGCCATCAAGGCACCACTTACATTGAAACAGGGGTATCTTTTACCCAACCTACTGGGCCTTCGTGGAAAAAGAACAGGTTAAATTAATGGCCCGAACACAAACTGAATGGTGGCGTACACTTGCGCTCCTAGATAATGAAGTATAAAATCCTAACTGGGCTCTCAGCCCGATGATACAGGGGGCTAATCCCAAGTTACTGAGGTGACTCGAAAGAAGGTTAATTTAATTCATTACAGGAAAGGAAAAACAGTTACGAAATCGTAGCCACCTCAAACCAAGTTGAAGGGCAACTCGAGAAGGTAACGCACTCTCAATCCACGATTTACAGTTTAAGATCTTATGAAATTTTACATTAGCCGAAAGAGGGTTTACATTAAAAAACAGGAGATTACGTAGTTAGAAATTAGAACCTTCCCCTCGTGTAAGTCTGCGGAGGTAGCTATAGAAAAATAAGACAGGTGGTCATTACCTTGGCGGTTGAACAGCCTGGCGAAGAATGAGGCTCCCCGCCTCCTGTCTTAACCCACACACTCAGAAAGATAACGATCAATCAGACCAGGTAGCCAGAAAAGCCTCAGCTTATATACCCGAGGGTATTGTTCGAGAGGATCCTGGACGAATCCGGACACACCCTCTCAATTTCATTGGCAAATTCAAAATGAACAAGAAATGTGTGATTGGTTGAAAATTAAATGCAGAAAATTCCTGATTGGCCGGATTGAAAACTGGCGGGATGAGAATTAAGTGTTGCAAACCTTGAAATGACAAAAATGAAAGTTAATTTAGTTGAGAAAACATAATAACACAAAACTTCTTTAAACCATTTATTCTTTCGTCTTACACCACAGTGCATGACCACAGTTTTTGTTAAGACATCTATGAAGGAACGTTCAAACTTCTTGAAGTAAACATACACAAAGCAAATACATCCAGTCAGTTTAGGTAACTTCACAACAACACAATTACTCAATACTCCCATGGTGGCATCTTCTGATTAATGTCCCAACTTCACGCAGTAGCTGTTTTTCATTTTGTTTGCTAAATATAGTTTTTTAAGGCGCTTCTTTTGAATGTGCGGAGTTGAGGTGTACCTCCCGGTACAAGAATAATTGAAGTGAGCTTTGGTGCTCTTGTACATTTTTGTAACACGTATTCATAAGTTTTTTTTTTTTTACTAAATTATGTGCATTCATTTTTGGGTTGGCAATATTGATTTTTTCTTTCCACCAGTTTTGAATTTAGCAAATCATGAATTTCTGTAATTAATTTTCTGCCTATCACAGGCTTCTTCCTCGATTCTGAGTGTCACTTTTGATGTTAACCAATAAAATCCTATGGGTGTGTCTTGATTATTCGTGAAACGTCTCGAACTTTCCCCGAGGGTTTATAAACTGCGGATTTTCTCGTCTCTTGGCCAATTGATCGTCATCTAGCCTAGTGTGTGTGTCAAGCAGGAGGGGGGAGGCACCTCTTTCATCAGGCAGCAGTTCTTCAGCAAGGTAATGGCCAATTAACATCTTTACTTCTTGCTAGCTCAGCAGTTTAACCCGAGGGGAGGTCCGAAACTTTAACTGTGTAACCTACTTTTCTGAAAATGTAATTTCTGCCGGCTTATGTAATAACTTCATAAAATATTTGACTGTGAATCGGGGATAGAGAGTGATGTACCCTCTCGAGCTCCCCTTCATATTGGTTTGAGGTGACTACGTTTGTAACTGGTTTTCTTCTCTTCCCTAAAGTCTTAATGTATTGTGATACGAGTCACCTCCATAGTTTGGGAATAGCCCCTGTTTCATCGGCCTAGTGCCCTGTAGGT
The DNA here is from genome assembly GCF_040414725.1 of Anabrus simplex. Classification (NCBI taxonomy): domain Eukaryota; kingdom Metazoa; phylum Arthropoda; class Insecta; order Orthoptera; family Tettigoniidae; genus Anabrus; species Anabrus simplex. The sequence continues at coordinate 168,991,788 of NC_090269.1, read as the reverse complement.
TTTAAGGATCCATATTTAGGAGTGCAAGTACTCGCCTCCATTCAGTTTGTGTTTCGGGCCGTTTACTTAATCTGTATCTTTCCGCAACGGACCAATAGGTTAGGTACAAGATACCCCTGTTTCAAGTTTTTAAATAGTGCCTTGTAAGGCCTGTGATTAGTAGATTTTCATGTAATGTTGCCTTGAGTAGGCTTGGAAAACTGAGAGCACGTCTGCTCCTTTCTAGTGTTGTAAAAGTTCCTCTAGGAAGGCTTGATATTGTGTGTTGAGAGCAAGCGCTCCAGGTATTGAGGGATTTCTGCCCTTGTATAAATTTGTGCCTTTTGTAAATTTGGAGCTAGGAGCTCAGGAATTTTAATGTGAGATCTTGAAGCCCAAGATCTGTTTATACCACAAGTCTTGTCTTTCCTAAACTTGTTTACTGCTACTGGTACCTGTTACCTTGTTATTTGTTGATTTTTGAAATTCTATAGAAATATAACCTTTGTTAAAGTTTTAAATCAATTCGTGACATTGTAGTTAGACCCATTTACCCCGGCACATTATTTCACCTCTGCTGGTCCATGGGTAGCCCCGTAACAAGTGGTAGCAGAGCGTGGTTGAATGGGTCTCAGTTAAGTCCCTTTTGACGGCTAAACATAGGTTTCGATTTTCTCAATCGCTGGAATTTATCTTTTCCTATTTTCTAAATTTGTGAATTTCTTTCATTATGTCTGGCCCTCGCGATATCCTCCATCCTGGCTACTTGCGCAAGGAGGAGTTAATTTACGAATTACTTATTAGGAATGTTCAATCTGGAGGCACGGTTGCGGCTGATACCACCAAGCTCAAAGAGTCTTTAGAATTACCTATTAGTATCCGAACTTTGGGAGAGAAGGAAACTGATGGGGCTCTCTCCACTATCACTGATAACACCACTGAGCCAGTATCTGTAGTTAGTTTTTTTGAAGTAAGTGATCCGTCGCCAAATCAACTTAAAAGAGTGCAAGCTAGATTGTTCCATTTTTACCATAGAGTTAGCGATCTATTGTCTCTTAAGTTAAACGAAGTTCAGGGAAAGGAGGCAAGTAATCTTGTTGAACACCTTTCTAAAATGTCCAGTAAAGTTAGTCAATTGTTAACTGCGTCTGCTACTCCCAAAAACGACCAAGCCAGTGTTGTAAACATCGTATGTGAGGAGGACTTGTCGAAGAAATTAGAAAGCAGAAAATCGGTAGTTACTCAACAGAAGTCTGCCCCATTGGAAACCGAGCCTGATCGTCGTACATCTATTCCACCTTTCTTTTTGAATCATGCTGTACCTGAAGCTTCTTCACTTCCTAGGCCGTTACTTACTATGTCACCTGGGTTTAGTAGTTTGCCTCATCCTCTTCAGCTCAAGAATTGTAAAGCGAGGGGCTTGAAGCCCAGTTTTTCTTAAAAACAGTCACTAAATTTTGGATTTCTTGTCTTGTCTAGAATTCGTCAGTGAACCTGACATTTCATTGTTATGAAAATGTTGTTATTTAAGAAAATATAACCTTCAGTTTGAATTTTAATTTTTTTCTGGACATTGTAGTTAGACCCACTCATCCCGGCACCTTCATTTACCTCTGCGTTCCACGGATAACCCCGGAATAATAATAATAATAATAATAATAATAATAATAATAATAATAATCATAATAATAATAATAATAGGGTCTAATAATAATAATAGTTTTGCGTTCCTTTAACTACTTCTCTAAGACAAAGAGGTAGTGGTTTTTTGTCCCACAAGAGTACTCTTACGTGCCGGAAATCTGTCGAGGAGACTGACGTACTTGAGCAACTTCATATATAACCCAGCGCTACTCGGCCTGGCGCGGCAGGAAGGGCATCCGGCCGTGGCCATACACATGTGACACCCATCTCACCTATTACCACAACAGTGGGAAGAAAGGTTAACGGAGTAAGGAGAAAAAGTGAAAACACCAATAGTACGAAATATATTTTCTCACATCGAACTTTTTTTGTTGAGTTCCCCCACAGTGTTGAGTTTTATTCATGAAGTTTGACATTCTTATATTAGTGAATGTTGAAACTTGCTCTACGAAAATATCGATGAGCAAGTAAGATCTGAGCTAGGAAGCTACACAAGTGGCCGCTCACCAACAAACACTACTTAACCTACTTTGAAAGCTGACCTTTCTTAACATGGTCATAAATATATGGTTATAATGTTTTCATGTACACTAAATCATTATTGTTTTGGCCATTTTCCCGTGTTAATTCATTCAGAGTCGCCTCCAGACGTTACGGTCTTCATTTCTAGCTGGGTCTATTTAGGCATTTATCAGGTCTCTTTGTTTATTAGGTTTGACCACCTGAGGGGTGATCCAACTCTTTCATACTTTTTTCAGACATATAAAAGACCTCATGCGTTGTCTGTTCTCTATCAGGTGAGAGAAACTTCTTGTTTTCTTTTTGCTAGCAGTTCAACTTTTTACTAACCCATCGAAAGTTTTCAGCGATGCAAGGTTAGCCATGGCCTGGCATTAGCCTGGTGTGAAAATGGGACACAACGGGAAACCTTCTTCAGAGCTCTCGACGGTGGAATTCGAACCCACCATCTCTCGAATGCAAGTTCATAGCAACGCGACCTTAACCGCACGCACAAGTCACTCGGTAGTGAGGTATCTTTATTCGCTCCACAATGTTTTCAGTGGACTAGAGAGGGAAAGAAGAGTGAGGGATATATACCTGGACAAAGCATGACTTCAGGTTAAATTTTAAAAACTTATTTAACAATAACTCTTTTCTTTCCTTTTCTTTTCTTTGAAAATCAGAAAACAACAACAACAATGGATATCAACAACAGGAAATAAAATACAAGCATAGCTAATTTATAACCGGGGAAAAAGGACTCCCATTTTCATATTTGACATAGAATCGAAAGCACACCAGTAGGTCTTATAAATATACAAATCACCGGACGAGTTGGCCGTTAGGCGTGCGCAGCTGTGAGCTTGCATCTGGGAGACAGTGGGTTTGTACACCACTGTCGGCAGCCCTGAAGATAGTTTTCCATGGTATCCCATTTTATACCAGGAAAATGCTGGGATTGTACCTTAGTTAAGACCACAGCCGCTTCCTTCCCATTCCTAGCCCTTTCCTATCCCATCGTCGCCATAAGACCTATCTGTGTTGGTACGATGTAATACAATTGTAAAAAAAGATATCTTTGGCATTAAAAGGTGAGGCAACAGCCTTTACAAATGTAGTTCTCCAGCAGAGGGAATATTGAGCCTTACTTTGTTCAAAGAGACAGAAGCAGAAGCTTCTAGAGCAAAGTTTCCAAGAGGGGAATCGAAACCTCATTAGAGAAAAGTTACATATCAGAAAGGCTTCGAACCCTGAACACCAATTTACAATTTATAGAGTACAGTGGCCTAATAGGTCCAGAATTTACATTCGATTAACGAGTTCATGTCAGAACCTCTCTAGTTACATTTAATATTAAAAACCTTCAACCGGGCGAGTTGGTCGTGCGCGTAGAGGCGCGCGGCTGTGAGCTTGCATCCGGGAGATAGTAGGTTCGAATCCCACTATCGGCAGCCCTGAAGATGGTTTTCCGTGGTTTCCCATTTTCACACCAGGCAAATGCTGGGGCTGTACCTTAATTAAGGCCACGGCCGCTTCCTTCCAACTCCTAGGCCTTTCCTATCCCATCGTCGCCATAAGACCTATCTGTGTCGGTGCGACGTAAAGCCCCTAGCAAAAAAAAAAAAAAAAAAAAACCTTCAAGACCTTTTACACTCGCGACCCTTATTTCATAGGGGAGTACCACCAAATAACGGATCGAAAATTCCAGAACACAGGAGCCGATGTTCACACTACACGGCCAAGAAATTGAAAACAAAGGTTAACGGAAAGGCCGAGGACAAAATGAAATGCAGGATGAACCCACGCAAGACTCGTAATGAAATACAATAGTGCTTAAGGCCCAGTGACACAGAAGATAAGCCATGCTACTTGTTGACTAAGACAGGAAAAATGTAAGTTCAAAAAGAAGGCAGAGAAAGTTTGAATTAGAAATCTTAGTTACCAGAAAACAAAGTGAAGAAGGGAAAAGAGGGTTCACAGTCGCGCGTCCCTATTTTTTACATGGTAACCGAGTCCATAGACTGACTAGAAAACCTACATTTTGAGTCCTGACAGAAAAAAGAGAAACCCTACATTAAAATTTGAGGAAACGCAGATCGACCTAACAGTTCCATGCTAGGGGGAACGCTGGAATTTTTCCTTTGCCATACGTAGATCAAGTTCACATATTTAGGTGAGAGTTCTGCTTTACCTCATACTGCCACCTGTACATCGTAGCCAGCCCAACCCCATTATCAAGCCCCCGAAAGAGGTCTTCTCAATGAACGTATCACTCTCAAAGTCCCGAAGAACATAGACAATTAAAGGTTTCATAGGGAGCTGGGTGATTGTTCTACGAAATGACGTAATTAAACTGTCTGACTGGTGGAAAATGACAGCATAAGGCAGTAATCTGATTGGTTGATAGATAAGTATTAGACAGTAGTGACAACTCACAAACAGCTGAAGCATTTCCCCATCGAGTCCAATCCACTAGGTGGCACTTAGAAACAACAGTGTTAACATCTTGTGAAGATACAAGTAGACAGAATTCAAGTAGTCGTCGTTAGATTACACTACTGAAAGTTGATAAAGCGAGATTTCAAATTCAGGGAGAGGCCATACTACTGTTACAGTAATCATTCCACCCTGGCAGCTGAAATTGAGTTTAGTCACTTTGGCAAAGAATTATTCAATATCTTCGAAACGTCGACAACCGGTGTACCGTATGCAACGAAATACAATACTCAAGCTTCAATGGATGATAGAAGAGACGAAGAAGAATACGTTTCAATTAAATTAACACAGGCCAGAATTTGGTAATTGAAGTTATTTTTGACGTAGTTAAAAATAAGACCGTAGTACTTACAATTTCATTGTAATTCGTTACAAAAATTGTTCAAACCTGCAGCGTCCTGTTGCAAGGACAATACAAGTGTCTTTGACTTCTGATAATATTATTACTATTTGCGCAGTTCATGGATGTTTGGCGATCAAAGAAATACCTAGAGGGAGATAGAGATTGGGGTATAATTGGCGAAATACCATCCGATATCGACAAACAATTTGAGGATAGCAGCTCCGATGGGTCAGATATGAGAAAGCTGTGCTATCACCCTCTGGGTTACAGAGTATATTATAGGAAGTTTGAGCCAACACCATTTGAGACATCTCGGAAACAGAAGAGAAGAAAGAAGAAGGAAAATGAAAGGTAGAGCATACTTTGAAGAAACTCCAGGCTACGACACCTATTCCTATTTGTTCGAAGTAGAAAGGAGTACACAGCAGTTAATTTAGGTAAGGATAGGTCACACCAACATATATTTTTCTAGCAGTGTTGGGTTAAAACAGTTTTGATAACTTGCTATGTCGAAGTAAATTAAAGAAAATTTAAACGCAAGAAAACAGAAAAAAATATTACTGCAGAGGATGTACATTGTTTTCTAGGTCTGTAGTGAGTCGCATCACCATCGCGTACCTCAAATTCGTATTTACTGGTCAAGTAGTGTAAATTTTGCAAAGCCTATTATTCAGGAGATAAAAAGGGAAATATATTATCATATTTTATTTAACTTGCGTGCGGCGGGTAAGAGTACCATTCCATACAATAACAAAGATAAGGTGTACAAAAGTCTACCCCTGGTAACCTAACTTAAAGAGAACTCCCAGTCACTTAGATTTTCTGATGAGAGACTGATATTATTCAGGGACAGCTCCACTCGCAAACAACCTAATCCTAACAAACTTATCAAGAGAGGTTATAAGCTATAATTTCGTGCGGAATATATATATATATATAATGCGTATATTTAATGCGTATAAAAAGAAGTCCGATAAAAAAAGGTACCTCCAAGAACCTTTCTTTGGGAGGAGTGGACGTGTGGTTGAGAAAATGACAAAACCCCTCAACGATGGAAATTATTATGACATTAACATACGGCTTCCTCCCCTGTATTTATAATGCGCTTCCTACAATCAATCTGCGCTCCATCTACCTGTTACTTCAAGAAAATAGTGCACCCTATATTATGATACAACCTACGGCCCTCCTTGCAGTAGGCCTAGGTCTACCCTTCATCCGCTAAACTGTACGCTATCTTACCTTCTTCTTAGAATTTTTGCCCTGATAAATTTTATTTTTGCGGTTTGTGCACCCTTTTCTCCGGACTGTAAGGATGGTATTAACTGTGCCCAATCAGCTGACAGCCTATCGCCTGTAAGACGGTGATCCAGAGACTCAGTGGTAGTCTTCTAAATCTCATCTTCGTGTAAAATAGAACTTCGGAATATCACGATGCTGACTACAGGTGAGAAACGTCGACGATCGACACAATCCTTCAAGATCAAGGGAGATGTCTTATCGTATGTCAGAAATATTACATCACGATTTTCTGTTGTGCTCGTACTGCGGAAATGTTTACATGTCAGAAATGTTCCGACGTATTGTTTACTCTATGAATAACGAGTTTAACGGAACAACTCAAGCAGTTAGTGATTATTAGGCTAGAATTTACAGAATCCATGGTCTTCTGAATATCATTCTTAGTGTGGGTTGGGCAGGCAAATCGTTGACGAATATCGATCACTGTATTTACAGATGGAAGGCGCACAATCGTCTCACGCAAATTAAGTAGGCTGAACAGTTCTGTATGTGGGAAGTGTTCGCTGTAAAATCTATTATTCAAGCTTGAGTTTTGCAAAATAATGTGTTTTAACCTTAAGAACAGATAGTAGTAGTGCAGGCATTAGTAAATAAATAAATTTTTTAATCCCACTAGAGGTATGAGACCAGCAAAATATATTAGAGTGTTAAGGGTTAACGTCGTACTTTTGTAAGGGTTAGGATAGGTTTTCAGGGTTTTATCGCTGGAAAATTGAAGGAATTTCTGTGCCTTCTAACGAGGTATGGAGTGTTCATGGGCTTACCTTATGTGATTTTTCCATGTCAGGCTAATGTAGGCACGTCAATAAGATGTTCGGGAGATTTACCCTCGGTATTTTCACCCATTTTCTGTCTGCGAATATGTATTTTCTAAATGTAACATTCCATCATACTCTTACGATATTAATTCGCTTTTTCCTACTCGCAGAGTAGGTCGAGTTCGTCCTTGGATTCAACGAGGCATTCGTACCCCATTAAGTAATTTTCTTACGTCAATCTTTGGGGACTTCATGTGCTATTGAAACTCTATCCTTTTCCTGTTTCTTGCCTTTGATAAAATTATTCTTTCTTCTTGCTTTGGCGCACATGTTCTTGCAGCTCATTTTGTAGTATGAGACTAGCTCTTGCTTTTTTTTGGGAGAAAATACCAATCGGGGTTTCATTTCTGAAATGTTGAGAGTAACCAGTTCGAATTACTAGAACTAACTTATAATTAGAAACTTACATACATACAATTCATTCTGTTGTTAAATGCGTCTCTAGAACCAAGACGTGTGCATGTTACCCTCTTATTGTATCGTCAGTGCTCTGAGAGCATTACTTTAATGTTGTTTCACATTTATCATAAAGAAGCTCCCAGGTAATCGTAAAAGGAGTATTGCTTTAGATAAATTGAAGGGGTCGGGGCAAAAGAGTGCCAAGCAACATTTTCTTAACTTTAAGGGAGAGCAGTTAGAAAGTTTGTTCAAATCGTGAAATCGTACCATTCACGGGAATGATGTAATAATAGCTTTGAAAGGTTCAGTAATATTCATTGTATGTGATTTTCAGGCGTAATTTTTTTTGGGCTGCTATTTGTAGAGTAAAAGTCAATACTTTTAATACCACGTCGCAGAATACTGTGGCTTGGCACTTTATTGCCCCAATGGGAGTGACACTTATCTTAGGAATATTATTTTATGATAATGAAACAATGTATGATATTTTAACTATTTTAATAAAAAATGAAAACTAACACCAATTAAAATAACATTTCCACCAATAATATTTAAATTGGTAGCAGTAGAAATCGGGATAGAACTGGCAACTAAAAAGAAATTTAAGTAAATCAACATAAACCCATCACGGAAAAAGGTCTGTTTGTATCTTTTAACTATGATGTTCTTTTCAAAATATGGAATTTAGGGACTTATAACTGCACATGTATAACATTAAAACTAAAAGATCAGCTGCTCCTTTCCTACACTTCTTCAACTTCGATAGTGTCTTCAGAATCAGGAATCAAGCTGAGATAAAACTGGTGATGGACAGGTGGGACATAGTCCAGGAGTTTCAACACATCTTGCAGTTTATTTTTCTTTATTTTTCGCGCAGTAATGTACTTTCGTTTCAAGTTCAAAGTTGTGGTGTTGCCTCTTTTTCGCACGCTACAATCTTCAAAATCCATATTCACTCTTGTTTTTAGTTTGATAAACCAAGGATTACTTGCTTCAAATTTGATCAAATTACGTCTGTGAATTTACATTCCATGCCATTTACACATGTTTTTTACTGGTGTTCAGGAGTCCAACTTTTAATGCTGCCAGGTCATAAAAGTCGTCTTGTTTCATGTCTGTTACACTGAACTTCTTCTTTCTCCCAAATTATTGAATGATACATTTCTAGTCGGCAGCGTCGCACACAGGCGGTTGACTTCGTTGGTAGGCCTACTTCTCAATTTTAACAAAGTCTTTATCTGATGGCAAGAATGTGTGACCAGATGTTAAAACCAGTGTTCGATCTCATTAAATCGTGTAGTGTGAATTAAATATGGCCAGAGAGCCATTATATTCCAGTTTTTTACTGGCCCCCGCAGTTATCAGAAAGAATCACAAGCTTTTTAGCATCGACGGCGTTTGTTTTCAGATACTTCAAAACTGCACTACCTATTTCGTCACTGCCTATCCTACAATACTCTCATCTCACAAAAACATGCACACTAAGTCTTTACCACAGTCATGAATGCCTACATTGTATGTCCACAATTTCCGTAGCTTGTCTCTCCTTCAGGTGCCCTGTATCGCCGTTTTACATGAATAAATAAATAAATAAGCATTTTGCTTATCAAAATCAGCGAGATCCCAAAACCCATTAAATATTGACAATATCTGTTGTTCTTCAAGTTCAAAACATCTCAGGGGACAGCGACATAGCTCTCCAACTTTTGCTCCTGGAACAACTTTTCCGGTCTTACGCGCAACATATTCTCTTCCTTCGTTTCGCCTCTTCTTTTTCATCTGTATCTTAATACGTCTATTTCTCTTCCTAGAATTCGGGCCTTTCTCAGGCAAATGTTACGGTATCCTTGAATGACCCAGGATATCCTAAACAGTGCAAAACACCAAGTCTTAGTACGAGAAATACCCATGTTTTATCTTCTGTTATGTAACTAATAACGATACTTTAACAAGAGTGCTGCAAAATTATGCACTAGTTTTTCTGTTAACTCGTATAAACCTCTGGTCGCAAGTGACAATGTAACCTTTCTTGAGAAAAATGATGACTGACAGCAACAGATTTAAAATTGGAGCAATATAGTGCCAAGCCACATAACGCATATTTGCGAATGTTGGTCAACAAAGGCCTTAAACTAACCAGAGTAAACTTTGAACTGAAAAAGCCACTTGTTATAGATCCAAGAGTGTGTTATAATGGTTCTTGAAACATAACCTAATGACTTAATAAGTTACATAACCCCAGTAACAACGGCGGAAACTTTAATTGTGGTCAAAATAATGCCAAGCAACATTTACCTCACTTCCACTTTGAGAGGAAATTTCGCATGCTATGTGAGGAAGATAGTCAGCGTCTACATCAGGATCACTGAGATATTCTTCAGAATCACTCGAAAACACAAGCTTCCTCCTACAATCCATGGTAATCTGGGTCTCCTGGTTGCTTGACACTGTTTTGCTCCGAGTGTTTCTAAGAACTGTTGGGGGCAACAAGATGAAAGTCACATGCAGTGCCACTTGAATGTGTTTCTATGCAAGTTTCCAGTGTTTACTGATAGCTTATCATAATCCTCAACAAATGGTACCGACAGCTCACTTTTGTCAAAAATGTTGCTTGGCACTCTTTTGCCCCGACCCCTTCAATTGTTTATATTTGTTGAGGTCACCCTACCTGCACATCTATTTACTCATTATCTCGTTTACATATTTACATACTTTTTTCATTGCTTGAAAATATAAAAGGAGAGTTACATTTTTGATAAATACATTTTGCAAATTTAAGAGTAGCTTCCTTTCCGTAACCACCTCGTCCAGCCCAGGGGTCCTGTCACTCCTAAATCCCACCTCAACTGTCACAATTATAATGGTTGGTTACTCCACTTCAGTAGCTTTATTTGAGCATCTCAAATGACGAAGGATATATGCCTGTGAAAACATATGACCAATTCGTAAAGTGGAGTCAACGTTAAAAAGATGATTCAGATCACAGGAGGATAGATTAGGGTTAATTGTTTCTGTACCTACCAGGTGCACACCCTCACTGTCGGTTTAAATTGTGCACCTTCTCCACTATCGTCATCTCTGATAGTGATTAAGTACTCTTAAGACTTTGTAAAACTTCCTTCCCCGATGGTCATATGGCTCTGGCATCTATTTTCTAGCAATGTCTGGTGGACCAAGACCCAGTTAATCTACAGAGAAATTTAATTTTTGATAGCTGGTAACCTATTTTACTTGTTCTTGTTTCCTTTATTCTGCTGAAGTTGTCAACTCGAATCCTGGTTCCTCCTCTAATCTGCCTATCACTTGCCTGTAATGAAGTTTTCTAGCAAACCTAACTGAGGTTAGTGAATGGAAATGGAAATTAAGCCTATCAGCGGTCCGGATTCTAATATAGCCTAGAACTTTCCCTTGGAGATTTATTTAAGATGAGCGCATTAGGGCCGTCTTGTCTAATATTGCTCCGGTGATTGTGTGCGCGACTTGACGTAGGTTAGAGTGGGCAGGAGGCATGGAGTGGCCGGCTTGAAGAAGATCCAACACTAACAGGTAATAGCTGAATAAACCTAAATATGTGATTGTGCCGGCTTGTGTTCTGAGGGGAAGATTTCAGCGCTTTTCTTTAAAATATGGTATCTAAGCTTTTTTTCGTTGTGATGTAGGACCTTCTGCGCAGTCTTCGGACTCAGTTTACTGTATATTCCTCCCTGGAAGAATTATTTAATATAAAGGAGTATGAGTGGTTACCCTCGGAACTCTCTTCTTCTATTTTTGAGCTAGGTGACTGGATTGCTGTATTTAGAATGTTAAACTAGTAGTATTTAGTGTAATATCTTCTTTCCATAGATTTTCTTGTTGTAATCTTGTTGTTGTTGGGTTTTTGGGTAATTATGTTTTTAACTTTACTTTAATAACATTGTAATATTAAGCTACTAGTAATCTCAACTTATAGTATTGTAAGCTGTAGTGTTAAGCGCTGGAAATACTTCAGTTGTGTATTAAATTTCATATGATTGTTACCGTGTTTTGGTGGATCAGCAGAGGTGAAAGAAGGTGCGGGCTGGAATGGGTCTAACCACAAGTCCGAAAGATGAATTTAAAATTTAAATAAAGGTTATATTTGAACTGATAACAAGATTTAACAATTTTTTCACTAGGTGAAATAACAATGCATATTCAGGTACAATAATAATTTTACAAGCGAAAACACAAGTTAAGGTGTCTTTACAAATCCTGGGCTTCGAGCCCCAATTAGACAATCCTTGAGCTCTCGGCTCACAACCACAAATTACCAAAGGGCAGAAAACCCCTAATTACATGGAGCACTTGCTCCCACCTGGTAATGCCAAGCCTCCTAGAGGCACTTTGGTTACCAGTCTCCAAGTCGAACTTGACATGTTCCAAATAGAGGCGTAACTTTTCTAGAGCAAATAAGACTGCCAAACCTTCAAGTTCATAAATACTTGGCTTCTTGAGCCGATCAAGTCCTAGACGCATAGGCGATGGGTCGCCTCCCTAGTTCAGTCTCTTGAAGAAGGACTGCAGCCAAGCCGACGACGACGCGTCGGGTTGGACGATGAATTTCTTCGAGAAATCCGGCATGGCAAGAACAGGGGCATTACACAGAGCTAATTTGAGATCTTCGAAAGCGGCTTGTTGAGAAGGACCCCACTCAAACTTGACGCCTTTCCTACGAAGACAGTTCAAGGGCGCCGCTCTATTAGCGAAGTTAGGAATAAATTTCCTGAAGAAATTCACCATGCCAATGTATCTGGCTATTCCTTTGATGTCCTTAGGAGGTTTGAAATCACGGATGGCCTGTGTTCTAGAATGATCTACAGCGACACCATCGGGCGACACAATATGCCCTAGAAATGACATGGAAGGCTTAGCGAAAGCAACCTTGGATAACTTCACCGTTAACCCTGCCTTACGAAGGCGACTCAGGACCTCTTTCATATGATCTAGACGTTCTTCAAAGGTCTCAGAAAATACGACGATATCATCAAGATAATGGTATAGATACTCAAATTTGATGTCGGAGAAGACCCTGTCTAGCAGTCTCGTAAGCACAGCTGCTCCCGTGGGGAGTCCGAAAGGCACGCGGTTGTACTCATACAAGTTCCAATCCGTGGCGAACGCTGTAAGATGTTTAGATTCTTCAGCCAGAGGTATCTGATTATAAGCCTGACTGAGGTCTAAGATGGTGAAGAACTTAGCCTTTCGAAACTATGAGAAACAAGAATGAAGGTCGGGAAGGGGCACAGATTGAAACACCACCTTCCGATTTAAAGCCCTATAGTCATCACAGGCCTGAAACCACCTTGTGGTTTCGGAACTAGAAAAATAGGCGATGAATACGCCGACTTAGAGGGTCGAATTATACCATCTTTCAACATTTGATCTTTGATTTCTATCAGGGCCTTCATTTTAGGTGGAGATAACCTATAAGGTGTAAACGTAACAGGGATTGCATCAGTAACCTCAATCTTGTATTCGATAAGGTCAGTAACACCAAGAGTATCTGAGAAAACTTCTGGAAACGACTGACACAACTTACGAATACTATTGGCCTGCTCCTCAGGTAGATGTCCAAGATCTAACAACATCTCATCCTGGGTAGGAAAAGCAGATGAACATGATACAGAATTACATTTCACTAAGGGGATTTTACAATTAAAAGCAAATTTGAAGGTGCACCACTTGCTCTGAATGTCGAGCACAAGGCCGGTGTGAGACATGAAATCCGCTCCACAAACAGTTTAACTTTCCAAGTAAATTTAGCAATTCTAATTTTGGCATACAGAAAACCTAAAATTTCTAACGGTGAAGTGTTAGCCGAAATGCATTGAACCGAAGACGAACAAAAATCATTAAGTTTACAAACAGATTTTAATTTAGAGTACCACTCGGCCGAAATAATGGAACACACACTGCCAGAATCTAATAGAGCAGTAACAGGTTCATTATGTAACTAAATTTTTAAAAAAAGGTACAGGTGTGGGGGTATCCGCACCAATCCTAAAACATTATTTGGGACCTTCAAATGATAAATTAGAAGACTGAGTTTTCCCTGATATTTGGTCGGATTTAACAGGGGCTGAGCTTGAAGAAAATGGGCACGCCGACTCAGCCGAGACCGCTAGTCACTCTTCATTATTGGTGGAAGTTGCACCCGAAGTTGAGCAGGAGAGAGTGCTATTAGAATTCGGGCAATTCTTGGCAATATGGGAAAAAGCGCCGCATTTAAAACAGCCCGAGATAACCCTGCTCCATTCTTTGCCCCGTTGGATTTGATCAAAGGGCACTTGTTGTGGAGATGTTCTGCAGACCCACAAGCATAACATTTGTGGGTTACGATGGTTCGGCGAGGTGGAGGCCGAAGATTACTTGAAGAAGGAGGGGCTCCCTCGCGACACGTAATGTGTCCGCATATCTAACTCCTTCTGCTGATAGCCTCTAACTCAACAAAGGTTTGAGGACGCGACGCGAACCACAAGTATGACCTATATGATGGGGAAATGCCTTCTACAATAGCATGCACAATTTGGACTTCAGGAAAATGAAGAGCAAATACCCTCGTGTAGAATTTAATGCCTTGGATGAAGTCTGCCAGATTTTCATCCAATCGCTGTACTCTGTAATAGTATTTCTGTATTAGAGAGGACCTTGGCCTAGCCGGAATGAAGTTATCTAGCAGGTGGACATGGAAGTCTTCAATAGATGATTGTTCAGCAATGGGTCTTACTATTTTGTCTGAGAGGACACCAATGGAATAAGGGTAAATAATCTGAAGGATTTGACACGGAGGAAGAGAAAAACAAGAGCATGATCTTGGAATTCAACTAAAAACCTTAAGAATGAAATAACGTCACTGGTAGGGTTAACAGAAAACTTAGAAATACCCCTGAGCAACATGGCTAATAGGTAAGGCAAACTACTGAACCCGGGTGACATAGTAGGTAACGGCCTATGGGGTGGAGAAGCAGTTTCAGGGGGTGCATTATTAAACACAAAGGGAGGAATGGATGTGCGACGACCGGACTCAGTTTCTAATGGGACAGTTGTTTGTTGGACTTCTACAGATTTCCTACTTTCTTCCCCGTGGGAGAATGCTCCTCGCTAACTACGTTTACCAGAGTGGGTTGGTCGGTTTTGGGGGCTACTGCCCCAGTTAACAATAGGCTAACCTTACTGGACAATTTAGAAAAGTTTTCGAGAAGAGCACTAGCCTCCTTCCCTTGAATGTCATTTAACTTAAGAGACAATAGATCAGTAACCCTATTGTAAAAATGGAACAATCTAGTTTTTAAACGTTTAAGTTGATTAGGGGAGGGATCCCCTCCTTCAAAAAAACTAACTACGAATGCTAGCTCAGTAGTATTGTCAGTGATCGTGGAGAGAGCGTCGTCAATCTCTTTCTCTCCCAAAGTTGGGGTGGTAATCGGCAAATCAAGAGAATCTTTAAGCTTAGTGGTATCGGCCGCAACCGTGCCTCCAGATTGAACATTTCTAATAGTTAATTCGTAAATCAATTCTTCCTTTCGCAAGTAGCCGGAATGGAGGACATCCCGAGGGCCGGACATGATGATAAGAGATTGACAAATTTAGAAAATAAGAAAATTCCAGCGACGGAGAAAATTGTTAGAGTTCAAAACAAAAGCAATGTTTAGCCGTCAAAAGGGGCAAAATTGAGACCCATTCAACCACGCTCTGCTACCACTTGTTACCGTGTTTTGGTGGATCAGCAAAGGTGAAAGAAGGTGCGGGCTGGAATGGGTCTAACTACAAGTCCGAAAGATGAATTTAAAATTTAAATAAAGGTTATATTTTCAACAGATAACAAGATTTAACAATATTTTCACTAAGTGAAATAACAATGAATATTCAGGTACTATAATAATTTTACAAGCGAAAACACAAGTTAAGGTGTCTTTACAAATCCTGGGCTTCGAGCCCCAATTTGACAAACCTTGAGCTCTCGGCTCACAACCACAAATTACCAAAGGGCAGAAAACCCCTAATTACATGGAGCACTTGCTCCCACCTCGTAATGTCAAGCCTCCTAGAGGCACCTTTCAAAATACCAGAAAGAGCTGACCCGCTCTCAATCGTCCAAGCCCATTAAAGGCAATAACAGACTATTACACTTAACTGACATCAAGGCACAACTTATAATGGAACTGGGGTATATCGTACCCAATCTACTGGGCCTTCGCAGGAAGGAAAGCAAAAACGGGTTAAGTTAATGGCCCAAAAAACAAAGCTGAATGGAGGCGAGTACTTGCACTCCTACATGCAACTTGTTAAAACCTAAGGGGCACTAGCCCGATTACACAGGGGCTATTCCCACACTAGGGAGGTGAATCGTATAAGAAAAATAATTTAACACATGGATGAAGAGAAGAAAATCGGTTATGAAAACGTAGTCACCTCAAATCCAAATTGAAGGGGAGCTCGAGAGCGTAAAGCACTCTCTATCCCCGATTTACAGTTAAAGTAATAAGAAAATATTTACATAAGCCGGCACTAAGTTACATTTTTGAACAGGTAGGATACTTTGAAAAGGTTTCGAACCATCCCCGGGGGTTAAACTGCTGAGCAAGAAATAAATAAAGATGTTAATTGGCCATTACCGTTGCTGAAGAGCTGCTGCTCGAAGGAAGAGGCGCAACCTGCCCCCTGCTATACTTCCATACACTAAGCTAGATGTTGTTGAAGTGGCGACGAGCCATGAAAATCAGCAGTTTTTAAACCCTCATTGAAGATTCGAGACCTTTCACGAATAATTAAGACACACCCACAGGTGTTTTTTGGTTGCCCAAAATTTACACATTAAAATTGGAGAAGAAGGACACTATTGGTCCAAAATTAATTAAAGAAATTCGGGATTGGCTAAGTTCAAAACTGGCGGAAAGAAAAATTAATATTGCCAACGCATAGATGAAAGAACAAAATTTAATAAACTTCTGATACAAAATTTCTTCAAAAAAAAAGTTCCTTCACTTCGCACCAGGGTGCGTGATCATAGTTTCTTTTTGTTTTTTGCAGTGACATCTATAAGAGAATGTCCAGACTTCTTGATCAATGAAAAACAAAACAAATCGAAATACACACAGTGACATCTTCTGAGAAACAGTTGAGTTGATTCGGTTTTTAAAGTTCAGAGTTTCTCCAGTCGAGGCGGAAAATTCAAATGTGCGGCGTATAGGTGTACCAACCGGTACAATGATGACGCTGGATTTAGAATGTTAAGCTAGTAATATTTCTTGTATTTTTTCTTTCAGTGGAATTACTTGTTGTACTCCTGTTGTTGTTGTAGTTGTTGTTGGGTAGTTATGTTTTAAGTTTACCTTTTTATCATTTGTAGTGTTAAGCTTGTAGTAAGCTCAACCTGCAGTATTGTAAGCCGTAGTGTTAAGTAGGGGAAATATTTAAGTAGTGTGTTGTATATTATGATGCCGGATTTAGACTGGTAAACTAGTAGTATTTATTGTAATATTTTTTACATTGTGTTACGGCGATATCCGTGGAGCAGAAAGAGGTGAAAGAAGGTGCGGGTTTTGAATGGGTCTAACTACGATATCAGAAATTGAATTAAAACTTTAACAAAGGTTATATTTCCTTTTAAATAACAAACTTAACAAACCTTCCACTCAGTGAAATAATGAGGTTACGGGTACAAATAGCAATCTTGAAACAAGACTTGGAAAATCCAAGATTAGTGAATTTTTACGGATTTGGGGCTTCAAGCCCTTAGTTTACAAATTCTGAGATACCGGATCCAGTTTACAAACTTCTGAAATCTCAATGCGTAGAAAGGGACGGAAATATCCCATTTAAGAGCACTTGCTCCAATATTTACAATATTAAGTCTTCCAGAGGCACTCCTCAATATAACAAAAGCTAGAAAAGAGCTTACATGCTCTCAGTTTCAAACAGCCTACTCAAGGCAACATTACATCCGAAGGTTACAATCTCTAGCCTTTCAAGGCACGATTTACAAGGGAAATAGTTTTACACAAGGGTATCTAATACCCAACCTACTGGACCTTCATGGAAAAAAGAACAGGTTAGATTACTGGCCCGAACACAAAATGAATGGAGGCGTATACTCGCACTACTAACTGAAGAATAAAATCCTAACGGGGCTCTCCGCCCAGAGATACAGGGGCTAATCGTAAGCTACTGAGATGACTCGAATGAAAGTTACTTTAAGGCATTACAGAAAATAAGAAAAACAGTCACAAAATCGTAGTCACCTCGAACCAAGTTGCAGGGGAACTCGAGAGGGTAACACACCCTCTATCCTCGAATTACAGTTGAAGATTTTAAGAAATTTTTTCATTATCTGAGCGAAACTTTACATTTTAGAAAAGGCTGCTTACATAGTTAAAAATTCGGACCTTCCCCTCGGATAAATTTGCGGAGACAGCAAGAAAGAAAGAATTTATGTGGCCATCACCTAGCTGTTGTTCTGCCTGCCGAAGAATGAGGCGCTCCTCCTCCTGCCTTAACACAAACACTCAGAAAGACGACGATCAATGAGACAAGATAGCCAAAAAATCCTCAGCTTAGATACCCGAAGGGGAGTTCGAGAGGAATCTGGACGAGTCCGGACACACCCTCTCAATTGTATTGGTACATACAAAAGTTACATGCAAAAAATCAAGAAGAAGCCCTTGATAGGCTGAAAAATAAGTACAGAAAATGAGTGATTGGTCACCTTCAAAAACTGCCGGAAAGAGAAAGAAGTGTTGCAAACCGAAAATAAATGAACATTGATTCAGTTAAGAAAACCGAAAAACACAAAACTTCTTTAAATAATAATTTCTTCCACCTTGCACCAGAGTGCATGACCAGAGTTTTTGAAATGACATCTATGGAGGAAAGTTTAAACTTCTTGAAGTAAACCAACACAAAGCCAATAAATCCAGTCAGTTTAGGCAACTTCACAATAACACAATTACTTAATACTTCAGTAGTGACATCTTCTTATTAAAGTTCCAACTTCATTTAGTAGCAGTTTCACATTTTGTGGGATAGATAGAGTTCAAGGCGCTTCTTTTGAATGTGCGGAGTTGAGGTGTACCTCCCAGTACAGTTACAATTCTCAAATTATTTCCCAACTGCTATTTCTTTCTGGTTGTTGTTAAATCATTAAACTAATATATTTGTAATTTAAGGAAGGAAAGAATAAAATTTCCAATTTTTGCGAGAGTAATCTTTTCTCTTTACTCTTGAACGACTGCCTTCATTCTAACTTCACTTTTACAACATTTCTCTTGTCTCTGACATCATTATCTGACGTAACGGTGATCATGTGTATCATGATGGTTCTCGAATTCTCGGCTTGCATATTTAAGTCCCCTGCCCGTAATGTATCGCCAGTTCCTGGTGATTTTGGGCACTCTGCTACTTCCTCATTGAGCTTCTTCTCCTCCTAGTGTTCATCTGTCTGCATTATGAGGCGTGTGAGAGAGATATGGAAGTTTTTCTTCAGTGTATTTTTATTATTGAGGCCTTCACTAGTCGTCTTCCGTACTCTAATCTCCATGGGCTCGGTCGGCCAGGTTAAACATGTCATATGGTCTTATTTTACGAATCTAATATCTGGTTTTCTACTTAAATTTTCACACCAAGTAAGAATGAACAATATTTGTTGTCTGCAAGATAACTACAGTCTGGTTTGGAATGTTATCAGTTCATGAACATTTTCCCTGCGAAATTCACATTTTTTCCTTTCCATTTTTCTCTTCCCATCCTATGCATTCCCTTATCTAGACATTTCTCTTTCATCTTCTGTTTTATTTTCCATACGTGGGGTTGATTTCTGATTAAATGCGTCTAAAAGTTGAGGGAAATTTCGTTAAAAATATGCCTTAAACATTTAAAATCTCTCTAACACTAATGTGGTGAAAGTGCATTTTTTTTACAGTTATAAGTTTTGGAACCTGGAGGCTTGTTGTTCTACCATCTTTTGACACGTGTTCTCTCTTGTTTAACTTTCTTAGAAATTAATCATTGAGAACTGGAGATTTTTATATTCATGGTGTAGCCTTTGTAACTGACATAACCCGGTATCTCTGGTTATTGATGCATCACACCTTTAAGTAAGCTTTAATGTCACTTAAGCATGTCATATTATTATAAATTTCAACATTCATAATTGTTATTACTTTTGTTATTCACATATGAGTTTTGTGTAAAGTAGAGCATACAACAATATAAAAGTTATTTTACTCAGTGAAAGCCTTGTTAAAATTACTGTAAATTTGCAGTAAAACCTATTTAACATATTTTTCGTTTTAAACTGCTAGATAATTAGGTATTCAACAAAAATTATTTGCGTATCAAAGGTAATTTTTATTTTTCGATCATGCAGGATATTTACATATTCGATTTAAATATGCTTTGTCACTTTATGTCTCGGTCACCTTTCCCTTTTCAACTTCTGTCCTAAATCGCCTTCATCCTGTTCTCCATAGAATTAACCTCTTGAGGACATTCAGTATTTATTGAGCTCCACTGTGCCTTACTCAGTTATACTAGAATTAGTGTGTAGTTGACCCACAATTAGACATTTATCGTAATAAATTGGCTTCATAAAAAAAAATCTCCTTGACGTAGTCTAAATAAAGGATATGGGTACTATATGAGCAAACTGTGGTTGCCTACAATATAGTTGGAAATGTCGCAGGGTCTTGTCGGCACTTAGAAGTACCACTGTAAAATTGTTTAAAACTTACTTCTTATATTATTGTTGCTTTTACAACCTCTGAGCTGTGTAAAATAATTGGGGATTGAAGGGTTAAGAAAAACACGTACACGGAGTCCCCATGTCAGAGGGATCAGCAATCCTCAGTCCTACCCTCGTCCTAAACACACTTTGCTACTTTAATTTGTGTAATTCTATCATGTTAGGAAGGTGACAAGCTGTGCTGAGAGAGGGTTGTAGCGAACTACTACCATTTGAACTTGTTATTAAAGCATAGAAATTAATCTTTATGGTGGCAAAATATATAGCTGTTCCAAAAAAAAGGAACATAATGTATTGTATATTCCTCGAATTTAATATTTTATCAGATTTAATTGAAATTATTGTAAAATTAAAATTCACCTTGCATGTACTGTAGATGGATACCCACAACAATCATATCTATATGTTCAATTGATTCTGAGAATAGTGAACATGTGAGGAGTTTGCCATGCACTCATAAATTGCCATTCATGTACTCAGGGTCTTTGTACTCTTAGCCTGTCTTTGTGACAAGAAATATACCACATACATGATATACCTACTACTCTATGTGACGTAACTCTCAGAAATACACGATGGTTTACTTTGATAACATCCAGAGTGTTAGTATGTTTTACGTAAAGAATTAGGAGTGATTAATGACTCAGGCTGACTAAATTGGACTTCTTACCTCAACACACTGTTTCAGACCTCTCTGGCTTCATGGCAAGTTTGAGCAGGACATACCGAGCTTTCCAGTTTTCCATGTCCATCTCATTCCAGTGACAATCTACAAATTATTTCTCATTTCCATCTGCTTTATGTTTCGGACTGCGGCAGCCAGCACATTTCTTTACTTAGGCATTAGTCGAGGAATTACACTTCTGCGGGTTCTAGGCTGAGAGAATTTAACCCTTTACTGTTCAGTGTGTACATTTGTCTGCAAAACAAGTTCTAGCCATAATCTGTGACGAATTATAATTCATGCTAGTTGTACCGAGAGGTACACCCCCAACGCGGCGCATTTAAATCTAGCGCCTAAAAGAACTCCTCTACTGGAGAAACTGTGAACTTGAAAACTTTAAAACATTACTCAAAAGATGCCACCACTAATATATGATATAATTTTGTTATTGTGAAGTTTTCTGAACTGACTGTATTTCTACGTGTTTTGTTTGACATTCATCAAAAAGTTTGGACTTTATCTCATAGATGGCACAACCAAAAATCTATGATCATGCGCCCTGGTGAGAAGTGAAAGAACTTTTGATTTAAGGAAGTTTTGTATTCTTAACTTTTCTTATTGATTGATGTTCATTTACTTTTGGGTTGGCAATATTTATCTGTTCTTTCCGCCAGTTTTGAATCTAGCCCTGTAATTAATTTTCCGCCTATCACAGGCTTCTTACTCGGTTCTGAGTGTTACTTTTGAATTTAACCAATAAAATTCTGTGAGTGCGTCTTGATTATTTATGAAGCATCTCGAACATTCCCCGAGGGTTTATAAACTACGGCTTTTCTCGTCTCTTGGCCATTTGATCGTCATTTAAGTGTGTGTGTCAAGCAGGAGGCGGGCGGCGCCTCTTTCATCAGGCAGCAGTTCTTCAGCAAGGTAATGGCCACCTAACATCTTACTTTCTTTCTTTCTACCTCCGCAGTTTAACCAGAGGGAAAGGGCCGAAACTTTAACTACGTAACCTACTTTTCTAAAAATGTAACTTTCTGCCGGTTAATGTAAAAACTTCATAAAATCTTTTACGGTAAATCAGGGATAGAGGGTGATGTACCCTCTCGAGCTCCCCTTCATATTGGTTTGAGGTGACTACGTTGTAATGTCTTAATTTATTCTTGTACGAGTCACCTCCATAGTTTGGGAATAGCCCCTGTTTCATCGGCCTAGTGCCCTTTGGGTTTTAAGAATTCATTTCTAGGAGTGCAAGTACACGCCTCCATTCAATTTGTGTTTCGGGCCATTTACTTAACGTGATTTTTTCCGCAACGGCCCAATAGGTTGGGTACTAGATACCCCTGTTTCAAATTTTGTAAATTGTGCCTTGGTGGCGAGTGATGGTAATTTTCTGATATTGCCTTGAATAGGCTTGGAAAACTGAGAGCACGTCAGCTCTTTTCAAGTGTTGTAAGAATGCCTCTGGCAGGCTTGATGTTGTAAATTGGGAGCAAGTGCTCAATGCATTGAGGGATTTCTGCCCTTGAGTAAATTTGTGCTTTTGTAAATTTGAGCTAGGAGCTCAAGAAGTGTAAAGCGAAGGGCTTAAAGCCCAGTTTTTTTTTTTTTTGTTAAACAGTCACTAAATTTTGGATTTCTTGTCTTGTATAGAATTTGTCAGTGTACCTGACATTTCATTGTTATGAAAATTTTATTATTTAAGAAAATATCACCTTCAGTTGAAGTTTTAAATTCTTTTCATGACATTGTAGTTAGACCCATTCACCCTGGCACCTTCTTTCACCTCTGCGTTCCACGGGTAACCCCGGAACACTAGTAATAATAATTCCTCCTCCTGGTCTTTTCCCAGTTGGGTCGAAAAATTATTAACTGAAAGGGAAATGAACATGGAAGTTCATTCGTCATAAGAACGTGTCAGCTATATTATATAAGAAGCAATTACTAGCAAGGGAAGGAGAAATGAATTTTCAAAATAATATCGTGTTGTCAGGGATATATTTTTAGTAGCTGACTATCTTCAAACACAGGGCAATAAGGCATACAAATACAGACGTACAGTTATACCACATACCACATTAGCTCGAGCATAATTTTCACTAATATATCTGCAGGCTGATCAGAAATACAAATATATATTTCGTGATATAGAAAAATTAAATAATGAAAAACTCCTCACCAAAGTATTATTGGATCATTCATATTGATGTTTATACCTGTTAGATCATGGTACATTACCCACAATATCCCCAAATACATGGAGCACTTGCTTCCAATTTACAACATCAAGCCTGCCAGAGGCATTCTTACAACACTTCAAAAGAGCTGACGTGCTCTCAGTTTTCCAATAGCAGCTAAATCTGGGACTGTACCGGAAACTTCTCTCCTTCTGGGAAAACTAAACTTCAGTAAGTTATTTCCGTAATGTACACGACGCGATTTACTATAGTCTGTGTCGAATGGGGAACATTTCGACCTGGAGAGGCCGACTCAGAATTGTCCAACCAAGCGGCTGCTATGTTGTAGCGTTATCGCTGTGGATGATTTCGCTACCTTGATTATCATTTGCAAGACACAAGTTTTGTTTTTACTTTATAGAAAACGACAGCACCAGATATAGCTTTCCATTTCATACAGACTACGGCGGAGAACGTATACGGTATGAAGTTAATGAGAACATGAAAATTACACATTTATTGAAACAAAATATGGAAGGATTGTGGAATATTACCTAACAGTCCGACAATCACACTTTTATAAAATGTATAATGTGAGCGATACTTACAAATTAAATTCTGGGCTGTTTTGTTCCTTGTCAGATTCTTCTAAAATTGGGCACTGTTATTTAAATACCGAAGAGTAAAAATAAGAGTGTTTCAAACCTTTCTCTCCACAATGATCAATTATACGCATTTTTTCTAATTTGAAAGTATATCCTAACATCCTACATTTTAGCGAATAAGCTGCCACTTACAAACTCCGTATTTCATTACCAAATACTACGAAAACTTATACAACAGCGTCATTTTCCGCACATTACTGTGCTAATATAAACGTTCAATGAAATGTTTGATTGAGCCATAAAACGCGAACTGCATTGTAATTAAAACCAGTGATGGATTGAGGTAATTCTTATTTCAACATCCAGCTGTCGATTTATTCCTAAAGAGCTCAGCCTGAAGAGCTTAATCTTTAATTAAATGTTTTAGCCAGAATTAAATGGTTTCATTAAATATTTTGCGTGGATAAGCAAGAAATAAAGTGCACAGTGCATGTACCTGGAATTTGTGTAAAGTAGAATATGTATGTACCAATAACTGGTTTAAACAAGATGGCATATATACCAATAACTGTTTTACACTACAGAGCATACGTACAAACAATATATTGTTGAAAACTGTACAGTGTATATGCGGTCAAATGTTCTAAACTGGAGAGATTATGTACGTATGTACTTTGAATTTTTATAAACTGGAGATTTTATTATTAAAGTTGTAAATGGGAGAGTATCTTACAGCAACTGTTTTAACTAGGATAGTAAACCTACGATCAATTCTTGTTAAGTGGATAATGCACGTAACTAACAATGTTGTAAACTGGATAATGTATGTAACCAACAATTGTTGTAAACTGAAGAGTGTACATTTATGATCAATATTGTAAACCGAAAGTTGCATATATTATTTTTAAATAATATAGCCGAGGACAAATTTTACCCTTAGACGTCGTAGAGTTTGTAAGATGTGGGGAAGTTTTCATCTTATATAACGATATGTACGCATATTTCTTATTTCTGACATCGGTGGGCATGCCGGTTTGTCATTGTTATATTCCTGACATATCGGATTTTTTTCTGGCCGGGTTTGTTTATTTCAAGGCATTAAAATGCGACCGCTCCATGACGTGGACATTGTACAGAGCTGCTGACCCAATCATCTCTATAACAACTGAAGGGATGTTAAACCAATATGAGATCAGCAGTCAGAAATGCAGCTATTCTTGATGAAATCCTGATCGTGATGAAAGAGAACTTTGTTTTGGTTTTAGGAGGAGGCTACGTTCATGGTCAGCGGAGAGACTCGTTCTTCATTCACTTCTCATGGAGCAAATGAAATGTACGCTTTGATCAGTTTGT
Organism: Anabrus simplex; assembly: GCF_040414725.1. Classification (NCBI taxonomy): domain Eukaryota; kingdom Metazoa; phylum Arthropoda; class Insecta; order Orthoptera; family Tettigoniidae; genus Anabrus; species Anabrus simplex. Next base: position 168,966,750 of record NC_090269.1, on the reverse strand, counting down.
GAACTCTGACAGTGACCTCTCCCCGTATCCTTGAATAATCTTCCTGTTCAAAAACAGATGCTTCTCCTATAACCACGTGGTAAGATTTTCGTCATTCTGCCATTGACACAGACAGCCAACGTTGCGCGTGCGAATTGGACGTTTTGTGACACTATCAGTGACGACGCGATCTCAACGTAAAGTGGATTTCTTGTGAGTGATGTTTTCTGTCTTACTTACCACATTTTACTTACATTTATGTCGCTGTAGATTTGGTTGCACGTGCAATTGAGCTCATTCAAATGAGACTAAACAAATTAAACTTCCTTCAGCTTATGTTTGTTGTTTACAATTGGCTTTACATTTGCCTGGTGTGAAAATAGGAAACCATTGGCTGCCGACAGTGGGGTTCGAAACCGCAGCTGCACGCCCCTAACTGCACGGCCAGCAAACTCGGCCTTCATCTTTTCCCAGATATTTCAGGTCGCTGGAGCTCATTTTTATTTTGGCCGATGGTTTAAGGCCGGATGCGCTTCCTGACGCCACGCGATTGAGATGAGTATCAACCTAGGATCCGCCAGGATCGAACCCCAACTTTCCTGTAGGAAGCCAGAAGCTAAGCCATTGAGATAATCACACCTCCCTCTCGTTGAAATGAGACTGACTGATGTTATTTAAAATGGAGTTATGTGATCATAAAGTTAGATAATGTTGTCATATTGAACCGTGCGTGCAAGACTTTACACTGTGTAACGCTGTTAAAGTTCCACGTAGCGAGTTAGGTTTGAATGTTCGTGGAAACAGTATAAAAACAATAACAATGAGGCAGTGAACATGCAGCATTGATCTGAAGGGTGTGGTTGCAATGTCTCGAAAGGAAAAAACTTTGTCGCCAATGCTATCCCAGTACACAAGATTCAAATTGCAGTTCATCACGCCAACACTCCACACTTCACGTACCAACCCGAACGAAGTTAATGTTTAAGACGATTAGTTGTCACAATTCTGTCATTAACGCTAAAAGCTGTCGAGCATAAACGTGTCGATATAATCTTCACTGGCTTCTGTTCAAATATAGTGCGTACACGAGAGTGGTCTCTCTGCCAGATGACCAAACAAGACGTGAGCTTTGCGCATACGATTAAAATATGGTAATAGATCCTCAAACGGGCATATTCATATTGTGAAAAGTTGGCTTTTATTACCCGTGGTCATAGTCAAAATTGCGTTCGTGTGGAACTTTAATACCCGTATGCACAGCAATAAGATAATGTAATTTTCTTTCACTCTTTCAAATGTCTATGCTTAGAACCAGCAAACCAATATCAGGTTGTTTTCAAATACGTTTTGATGTTACTGCGGTGGTTACAAAATTCGCTTCATTATGATCATGCTCCCCTACAGATTCTAAATTTCATCATGCTCGTCAGTAAACCGTGCACTACAGTTCTTTACCGTATATTTCCACTGCTTTCCTCCTCAGTTAATCTTGTAGGGTATTTTTGAAATTCAAATCCATCGCGAACACTTCAATTTTCTTACATGGCTTTGAGAACATGGTGATGTTTAAAAGGACAATGCCAGCACCTACTCCTACACCTTATAAAAGACAATGAGACACGGGTATGTCAGAGTGTAGTGTTGTGTGACTGGTATGGTAACTGGTAGCTTACCCGAATTTGAAACTGACTGTGTGCATTCTGCATCCAATTGAAAGGGTAACATCTTAATATTTTCCAAATTCGTACGTTCCTCACCACCAGATGTATCATTCCAGGCTTGTGTCAATGTCATACTTTCATATGTGCGTACATATGTTATGTTATGCGACTCTCTCAGAATGATTCTGATGGTTCCGTCAGCTTCCGCTTCCAACACTAGCACTGTACCGCGTCCGGGGAGCCATCTGGTGACGAATGAACGTACCTCTTCTACTTCTATTGTAACGTCTAAATTCAAACTTCATTGTTTGAGATGATTTTATCGTGGACAGTCCAGGTTTCCTTCTGAAGACGTAGAGCAAAGTTCTCTGCGAAACGTAAAGAATTTCACCTTATTTTCTTAACACAGCATAAGCCCAAAAGCCTATATCTTGTCTATGAGTACGGGCCGTGAAAGCATTACTGGCAACAATATTGGCCCTAAAAGCTACCCAAGGAGAGGTGGATTCTAAATATCAAGTTTGGTAGAAATATATCCAGTAGTTTTCAAGTTATAAAAACTCAGACAAACTAACAACAGATAGACAAGCAGACACCAAAGCCAAAATATATGCAGATGGTCATTATTACACCTGAAATGGATAACTGAACGAAAATTTCACCAAAATAGTCAGTGTACAGATACACGGTCGTTACGATTTTATTTATAGATTAATGATCTGTCTATTGGATCAACGATACCTAGGTAAAATATTAAATATGAAAACTACAGATTCATATCCCATGTTTCGGACTGGTCTCGTTTCTTTTAATTCATGCCAATCCAAGTAAGATTTTACTAAGAATAAATCTAGTTTTAGGTATTTTTTTACCTCTAGAAAAACTTAGCCACTCACATGAAGGGAAACGAGGATATACACTCGTGTGTCCTAACAGCAAATTACCAAGAGGGGAGAAGATTACCTAGAGAAACCTACAATTAATTTAAGTCTAAAGAGTAAACCCGCATTGAAATTGCACAAACGCCAGACGACCTAACTGTTATATGCTAAAGGGAAACGATGGAATAATCCCTAGCTACACACGCATAAAGTTCACTTAGTTAAAATTCTGCTTTCTCAAGCTAGCCCCGCCCAAGCATCTCCTCGTAGGAGATTCGTAAGTCACGTAGGGCACTCAATGATACAGCGCGCAAGATATTTGATTCAAAAATACACAGCTTAATAGAGGGCTACCAGACAGCTACAGAGGAACTTCTGTGTTTTAATATTCGATTGGAAGAAAAATGTTCATATCAAGCATTATTACTGGCGAATCAATTTGATAACAGTGATGAAATTTCCAAAATAATAAATAACTGAATGATGATACAAATACAAACGTTCTCGCTAATTAATTTTACACTGAACACAAGGTAGCACTAGAAAATGGCTTTGAGAACATGGTGATGTTTAAAAGGAAAACTTCTACAATACAAGAAAGTTCAATCAGTTATGAATAGATAACATCACAGTCGCAGATACGGCGACAGTTTAAACAGACGGGAAGACCTAACTCATGGCACAATTATTATTATTATTGTACCGGGCGGTACCGCTAATTCAAATATGGCGCCAATTGAAACTTCTCTACTGGAGAAACTTGGAACTTTAACTACTGAACTAATTCAACGGTTATTCAGAAGATGTCACTGAGTGTTTTTTATTTGCCTTTTGTTCTTCAACGATTAAGAGGTGTGGACAATCTCTAACAGATGTCTCTACCCAAAACTATGGTAACACACTCTGGTGCAATGGAATGGAATTTCTTGAAGAAATATTGTATTCCTAAGTTTTGTTTTTACTACATTTTGTTCTGTGGTTTGTGGGTTGGCAATATAAATCCTTTCTTTCCGCCCGTTTTGAATGTAACCAATCAGGAAATTATGTGATTAATTTTCCACCAATAAGGTGTTTCTTCCTCGTCTTGTGTATTAGTTTTTGCTGTTATCCAATAAAAGCGAAAGGGTGTGTCTACTCATTCCTGCAAGGTCTCGAATATTCTACGAGGGTATATAAACTGCTGATTTTCTTGTCTCGGTGCCACTTCAGTAACATCTTTCTTAGTGTGTGAATATGTAGCAGGGGGCGGGAAGCGCCTCTTTCTTCAAGCAGCAGTTCATCTACAAGGTAATGGCCTGTTAACATCTGCATTTCTTGCTAGCTCAGCAGTTTAACTCTCGGGGAGGGTTCGAAACCTTTAGTATGTAACCTACCTTTTAAAAATGTAAATTCTTTTCTGTCTATGTAAAATCTATAAATTGTAAATCTATAAATTACTGTAAAGCGGGGATAGAGAGTGCTTCACCCTCTCGAACTCCCCTTCATTTTTGAATAGGAGGTGACTGCGTTTTCATAACCGTTCTTCCTTAATATAGTAAAGTTTTTTCATACGTGTCACCTCCCTAGCTTGGGATTAGTCCCTGTATGATCGGCCAAGCGCCACGTAGGTTTTAGACAAAAACTTGGTGTAGGAGTGCAAGTTATCGCCTCCATTCAATTTTGTATTTTGGGCCATTTACTTAACCCGTTTCGTTTTCCTTCCTGCGAAGGCCCAGTAGATTGGGTATTAGATACCCCTGCTTCACTGTATGTGTGCCTTGAGGGCAGTTAATGTAAGTTTATGGCCTCTGAAATAGGCTTGAAGATTTTGAGATCGCATCTGCTCTTTCTTGTGTGTGAAACGTGCCTCTAGGAGGCTTAACATGGTAATTGGGAGCAAGTGCTCCTTGGCATGATTGGGGTTTTCTGCCCCTTTGTGTGAACTGGGTACATTGGTAAATTTGGGCTCATAGCTCGAGGATTGTTATTGTGGGGCTAGAAGCCCAGATCTTGTATTATCCCCTAACACTTACAATTTCTTTGTACCTGATTTTGGCTTGTTATTGACTTGTTAAGTTTTCAAATTCTATGTCACCACTGTTAAGTTCTGAAAATATAACCTTTGTTAAAGTTTTAAATTAACTTTAATTTTGTGGTTGAGACCTTTTCCAGCCCGCACCTTCTTTCACCTCTAACTACCACGGATATCTCCGTAACAATTATTATTATTATTATTATTATTATTATTATTATTATTATTGTACCGGGCGGTACACCTCTACTCTGTTTATTTAAAAGTTGCGCCAGTTGAAACTCCTCTTCTGGAGGAAGGTTGAACTTTATCTATCCTATTAATTCTCTACTTTCTCAGAAGATGTCACCACGTGGAAAATTTTGAGTTTTTGAACTGTGTCACTTTTGATGTGTTTTTGTTTCGCTTGAAGTAAGAAGTGTGAACTTTCTCTTCTAGAGGACACTACTGAAGAATTACAATAGTGCAACCTAGTGCGAAATCAAAGAACTATTTTGTTGGAGAAATTTTTATTTCAAAAGTTTGTTTCTTGTTAAATTTCTTTCTGTTATTGTTTAAGTTGGCTGTATACCCCTCTTTTTCCCCTTAGTTTGGATCTAGCCAATCCCGAATTTCTTTAATTAATTTTCCACCAATAATGTGTTTCTTTTTCCTCTATGTAGGGGTTTCTTTTCCCGAACCAATAAAGATTTTGTGGGAGGGTGTTTTCTTTCCCCTAACGCCTAGAATCTTCCGCGAGAGGATATAAACTGCTGATTTTGGGGTCTCCGGGCCACTTCTGTTCCATCTTTCAGTGTATTAAGTACATAGCAGGAGGCGGGAAGCGCCTCCTTCCTCGGCAGCGATCTACTACCAGGTAATGGCCTATTAATATCTTCTTTTCTTGCTAGGTCGGCAGTTTAACTCTCGCGGCGGGTTCGAAGCGTTTTCCATCATGTAACCTTTTCCTAAAATGTAACTACTCTTTTCTTCTTTTCTTGTAAAGTTACATATTGGGATAGAGAGTGCTAACCCTCTCGAGCTCCCACTCACATTTGTTTTGAGGTGAACTTATTTTCTCAAACTTTTCTTCGTTTATGTAATGTAAAGTGTTCTTCTCCAAGTCACCTCTGTAGTATGGGATTAGCCCTTGTGTTAGTGGCCTAGAGCCAGATTAGGTTTTAAAGCAAAGTGTATTAGGAGTGCAAGTTCGCCTCCTCTCAAGTTGTATTTTAGAGGTCATGTATTAATCTTTTCTCACCTAATAGACCTCCGTAGGTTGGGTATTTTACCCCTGTGTATATGTCCTTTGAGGACAACTTGAAAGTTGAGTTTGGTGTGGCCTGGGAGAGGCTTAACTTTAAGAGCGAGTGGCTCTTTTCTAAAACTGAGAGTTGTATGCCTCGAGGAGGCTTTGCTGTGTAATTTGGAGCAAGGGCTCCAGAGGTTTGAGTGGGGTCTTCTGCCCCTTTTGTTGAAATTGGTATATCGTAAAGTTGAGCTAGTTGCTCAAGAATTGTGTTTTCAGGGCTCGAAGCCCAAATTTTTTAATCCCTGTAATTGTACATTTCAAGTTGTATTTCGGCTACTAAGTACCTGTTCTATTTGTTGTTACCTAATTTTGAAAAGAAAATATAACCTTGTTAAATTTTAAAATTTAATTTCTCTTTAGTAGCTTGAGACCTATTCACCACCCAGCACCTTCTTTCATGCTTAACTACCACAAAAACTCGGTAACAAGTGGTAGCAGAGCGTGGTTGAATGGGTCTCAATTTAGCCCCTTTTGACGGCTAAACATTGCTTTGATTCGAACTCTAACAATTTTCTCAGTTGCTGGAATTTTTTGAGTTTTTCAAAATTGTTCTGTCATCATGCCCGGCCCTCGCGATGTTCTCCTCCTTAACTACTTGCGCAAAGAGGAGTTGATATATGAGTTAACTATCAGAAACGTTCAATCTGGAGGCACGGTTGCAATAGATACTAACAAGCTTAGAGAGTCCCTTGATTTGCCCATTTCCATCCCCAATTTGGGAGAGAAAGAAATTGACGACTCTCTTTCCACGATTGTCGAGAATATTACTGGGCTAGCATCGGTAGTCAGCTTTTTTGATGAAAACGATCCATCTCCTAATCAAATTAAGCGTGTGCAAGGCAGGCTGTATCACTTTGCAAATAGAGTTAATGATCTATTGTCTCTAAAGGTGAATGACGTTCAGAGGAAGCAAGCTAATACGCTCCTTGAAACTATTTCTGAATTGTCTAATAAGGTCACTCAATTGCTAACCGGCGAAGCTCCTCCCAAAACTGATCAACCCGCCACGGTGAATGTAGGTAACGAGGAAGAGCCTCCTCAGGGAGAAGTCAATAGGATAACCGTTGCTGCTCAAACTATCTCTGCCCCATCGAACAACGAATCTGAACACCGTGCGTCATTGAGTAACATCCGCTCTGAATTAACTTCCTTGCCCTTGAAACCTTTAACGACTATGACACCTGGGTTCAGCAGCTTGCCTCATCCATTGGCAATGTTGCTTAGAGGTATCTCTAAGTTTTCCGTCAACACCACCAGTGACGTAATTTCATTTTTAAGATTTCTAGTGGAATTTCAGGATCATGCCCTTGTGTTTTCTCTTTCCCCATGTCAAATTTTGCAAATTATCTATCCTTATGCTATTGGTGTTCTATCTGACAAAATAGTTAGAGCCATTGCCGAGCAATCTTCTATTGAGGATTTCCACGCCCATTTGCTAGCTAACTTCATCCCGGCTAGGGCCAGGTCCTCCCTTATTCAGAAATACTATTATCGGGTACAGCGCTTGGATGAAAACCTGGCAGACTTCATCCAAGATATTAAGTTTTATACTAGGGTGTTTGCTCTCCACTTCCCTGAGGATCAGATCGTGCAAGCTATTGTTGAAGGGATTTCACCACCCTACAGGTCATATTTGTGTTTCGCGGCGTGCCCGCAAACCTTCTCTGAACTGGAAGCATTAGCCGTCTCTGCGGAAGGAGTTAGGTATGCCGATTCCTTGCGTGTGGCGAAAGAACCCCCGCCTTCCTTTAGTAGCACTCGGCCTCCACCTCGCCGACCAGTCAATCCCCGTAAATGTTATGCTTGTGGGTCGCCTGACCATCTGCGGAATAAGTGTCCTCTGATCAAGTCAAGTGGGACAAGGAATGGAGCAGGGTCATCACAAGGCTGTTTTAAGTGTGGGGCCTTCTCACATATCGCCAAAAATTGCCCAAACTCAAATAGCACCCCCTCCTGCTCAACTTCTGGTGCAAATTCCACCTATGCCAATAATAAAAAGTGACTAGTGGCGTCGGCTGAGCCGACTAATCCATATTCCCGAGACTCAGCCCCTAGTAAACAGGTTGTAAATGCAGGGAACGACCAGCCTTCAAATTCATCTTTTGAATGCCCTAAAGAGTGTCTTAGGATTGCGGCGGATACCCCCGCACCTGTTCCTTTTCTTAAGATTGAGTTAAATAACGAGCCTATAACAGCTCTCTTAGATTCAGGCAGTGTTTGTTCCATTATTTCGGCTGATTGGTATTCTAAATTGAAATCGGTTTGTAAACTCCCTGACTATGACTCATCTCCTGTTAAATAGGTTTCGGCTAATTCATCTCCATTAGAAATTCTAGGTTCCTTACATGTCAAAATTCGGGTTTTTAAATTTACATGGAAGATCAAATTGTTTGTGGCCAAGCGTTTGTCTTGCCCCATCATATTGGGAGCGGACTTCATTTCTCACACTGGTCTTGTGCTCGATCTCCAGAGTAGGTCGTGCACATTCAAATTTGCGTCCAATTGTAGAATTCCCTTGTTAAAGTGTAATTCTGTATCATGTTCATCTATTTCGCCTACCCAGGGTGAGATGTTGTTAGACCTTAGACATCTACCTGAGGAGCAGGCTGATAGTATTCGGAAACTGTGTCAGTCGTTTCCCGAGGTGTTCTCTGATACTCTTGGTGTTACTGACCTTATTGAATACAAAATTGAGGTCACGGATTCAATTCCTGTCCGTTTTCCACCGTATAGGCTATCTCCACCTAAAATGAAGGCTCTGAAAGAAATCATCGATCAGATGTTGAAGGATGGTATTATTAGGCCCTCTAAGTCAGCGTATTCTTCGCCTATTTTTCTAGTCCCGAAACCCCAAGGAGGCTTCAGGCCTGTCATTGATTACAGGGCTCTCAATCGGAAGGTGGTGTTGCAATCTGTGCCCCTTCCCGACCTTCATTCTTGCTTTTCATGGTTTCGTAAGGCCAAGTTCTTCACCATCTTGGACTTGAATCAGGCCTATAATCAAATTCCCCTTGCCGAAGAGTCTAAACATCTTACAGCGTTTGCCACGGACTGGAATTTATATGAATACAACCGCGTGCCTTTCGGGCTCCCCACGGGGGCAGCTGTGCTCACTAGGCTACTAGATAGGGTCTTTTCCGACATCAAATTTGAGTACTTATATCACTACTTGGATGATGTCGTCGTATTTTCCGAAACCTTTGAAGAACATCTAGATCATTTGCGAGAAGTTCTCAATCGCCTTCGTAAGGCTGGGTTAACTGTTAAGTTGTCCAAGGTTGCCTTTGCTAAGCCCTCTATGTCATTCCTAGGGCATATTGTGTCACCTGATGGTGTAGCAGTCGATCATTCTAGAACACAGGCCATCCGTGATTTTAAACCTCCTAAGGACATCAAAGGTATCGCTAGATTCATTGGTATGGTGAATTTCTTCAGGAAGTTTATTCCTAACTTCGCTAATAGAGCGGCGCCCTTAAACCTTCTTCGTAGGAAAGGCATCAAATTCGAGTGGGGACCTTCTCAACAAGCCGCTTTCGAAGATCTTAAATTAGCTCTCTGTAATGCCCCTGTACTTGCTATGCCTGATTTCTCGAAGAAATTCATCGTCCAAACGGACGCGTCGTCGTCAGCTGTAGCTGCAGTCCTTCTTCAAGAGACTGAACTAGGGAGGCGTCCCATCGCCTACGCATCTAGGACTCTATCGGTTCAAGAAGCCAAGTATTCCATCTATGAGCTCGAAGGGTTGGCAGTCTTATTCGCCTTAGAAAAGTTCCGTCTCTATCTGGAACATGTCAAATTCGACCTGGAGACAGATAATCAAGCCTTAAGCTGGGTCTTAGGTAGGCCGCGTCGTACTGGTCGTATAGCCCGTTGGGCCATCCGTATTTCTGCCTTCCAATTTGATGTACGACATATCAGAGGTACCGAAAATGTTGTTGCTGATGGACTCAGCCGTATGTTTCATAACGACGTCGAGACCCACGAACCGGTCGATAGTTCATCACCTTCCGAGTCCATACTATCTGGTGTTAATGCCATCTTAACAGGTGCTCCCATGCTTTTTAGGGATATTGAGAAATACCAACGTGAAGATCCGACGCTGGCTCCTATAATGGAAACCCTTTCTTCTGGGGAACATGTTGTCCCTTATGTTCTGAGGAATGGTGTTCTATGTTGCCCTTCGAGGCATGATAAGTTGATGAAAGTTGTTGTTCCAGCGGTTCTTGTACCTATGATCTTCAAATACTATCATGAGACCCCATTGGGGGGGCATCTTGGAATCTTTAAAACTCGTGAAAAGATTCGTGAAATGTTCATATGGAAAGGTATGGACGGTGAAATTCGTGAACTTGTAAAAGCTTGTAAATCTTGTTTGATCAGTAAACCCACCATGTCCACTAAAGTAGGCCTTTTGTCTTCTCATCAAGCGTCGCGCCCCATGGAACGCCTGTATATCGATTATGTGGGACCCTTCCCCCAGTCAAAGGGTAATGCCAACAAGTTCATCTTTGTGTGTGTAGATGGTTTTACAAGATTTTCCTGGTTATTTCCGACTAAGCTGGCTACCGCTCAGTCCACCATTACTTGCCTAAATTCTATTTTTGCTTCTTTTGGTCCGTGCCAATACATTGTATCTGATAATGCTAAGGCTTTTACATCAAATTTATTTCGTAAATTCTGTTTTGACTTGTCCATCTCTCATGTAACTACATCTGCTTATTATCCTCAACCATCTCTGGCTGAACGGGTTAACCGCAATCTCAGGTCCGCACTTATTGCCTATCATCATGAAGATCATTCTAGGTGGGACACGTCCCTGCATTGGTTAGCTTTTGCTTTGAATTCGGCGGTTCATGAATCTCACAAATTTACTCCAGCTTCTTTGATGTTTAAGTTCGTTCCCAACACGCCGCTCTCTAACCTCTGGTCTCTGAATGACATTCTGCCCGAGACAATAGATCCGGACAACATTAAAGATCTTTGGAAGAAGGCTAAAGCTAATCTTAAAGTGTCTCATGAAAAGGTTAGGGAAAGGTATGATCGTGGACGGAGACCCACCACTTTGAAGGTAGGTGACCAGGTTATGGTCAAAAATTTTGTTCCCGCGGGCAAGCTTGCCCCCAGATTTCATGGGCCTTGTATCATTCTCGATTTTCTTACGCCGGTTACCTTATTGCTAAGTAATCCAGCCACCGAGAGGATATTTAGAGTTCACCTGTCCCAGGTGAAACCGGTGTAATTTCTGTGTTAACTTGCTCCATATTATTTTGAAAGGATATGAAGGTTATATTTTTTTTGAGTTTCACTTTTAAGGCATTCTGCCCCTCCTGTAATATTTTGGTTTTAGATGTAAGCCTTATGTAAAACCTGCCCCGACCCGTTAAACTGCCATCCTGTTCTTGCCACGGCCATTACCACGCTCCCGTCTCCTGCTCCACTCTACACAGTGGCTTAATGAATACCATGAATATCTGCACGCCGCTGGCCCCTCACTCTCTCTACAAGCCTGTACCCTCAAAGAAAATAATTGTCCAACACAATTCTGCCGCCTAGCTTTAATGTTTCAGCGCCCCCGCAGCCGCGCAGCGCCGTGCAGCGACTGGGGAGGGGGATGGGCCCCCTCCTCTCCAGCGAGGACGACATGTGCACGGCGAGCCGGAGCTCACCTCCCGGCCAAGGCTGATGTGCGGCGCACGACCTGCTACATGCCCGCAGCCTGTATCTGTTCACCGCGGGCGCGGCGTACTTCAACACCTCTGCTCCCCTCATAGTGCGGGCGAGCGGTATCTCAGGGTACTTGAGGGGTCCGAGCGGCCTCCGTTGGACGCAAGCTGCAACGGCCGGTCTGGCCATCCGACTCAATCTACATCTACTACATGGACAGTCACCATAAGCAATAATTACATTTGGGAATTTAACAACAATATTTGGTGGACATTGCAAAATTTTTCTTCACCTTTAAGTATTAAAAGTTTATCTTCAGAAATACAAATTCTACAAACATAAAAACTTTACTGCACCGGCAACAACAAAATTTTGAAATTGCAACCAACCAAATTACTAAAATCTTATAAATGCTTCCGCAATTAATCTTAATATCAACATCAAAACTTGGACCTTATTTTGGAAACAAAGCTTATGTTCTTCTGTGTTACCCCTTGGAGGAACTTTTGGGGGGGGAGGTCTGTACCGGGCGGTACACCTCTACTCTGTTTATTTAAAAGTTGCGCCAGTTGAAACTCCTCTTCTGGAGGAAGGTTGAACTTTATCTATCCTATTAATTCTCTACTTTCTCAGAAGATGTCACCACGTGGAAAATTTTGAGTTTTTGAACTGTGTCACTTTTGATGTGTTTTTGTTTCGCTTGAAGTAAGAAGTGTGAACTTTCTCTTCTAGAGGACACTACTGAAGAATTACAATAGTGCAACCTAGTGCGAAATCAAAGAACTATTTTGTTGGAGAAATTTTTATTTCAAAAGTTTGTTTCTTGTTAAATTTCTTTCTGTTATTGTTTAAGTTGGCTGTATACCCCTCTTTTTCCCCTTAGTTTGGATCTAGCCAATCCCGAATTTCTTTAATTAATTTTCCACCAATAATGTGTTTCTTTTTCCTCTATGTAGGGGTTTCTTTTCCCGAACCAATAAAGATTTTGTGGGAGGGTGTTTTCTTTCCCCTAACGCCTAGAATCTTCCGCGAGAGGATATAAACTGCTGATTTTGGGGTCTCCGGGCCACTTCTGTTCCATCTTTCAGTGTATTAAGTACATAGCAGGAGGCGGGAAGCGCCTCCTTCCTCGGCAGCGATCTACTACCAGGTAATGGCCTATTAATATCTTCTTTTCTTGCTAGGTCGGCAGTTTAACTCTCGCGGCGGGTTCGAAGCGTTTTCCATCATGTAACCTTTTCCTAAAATGTAACTACTCTTTTCTTCTTTTCTTGTAAAGTTACATATTGGGATAGAGAGTGCTAACCCTCTCGAGCTCCCACTCACATTTGTTTTGAGGTGAACTTATTTTCTCAAACTTTTCTTCGTTTATGTAATGTAAAGTGTTCTTCTCTAAGTCACCTCTGTAGTATGGGATTAGCCCTTGTGTTAGTGGCCTAGAGCCAGATTAGGTTTTAAAGCAAAGTGTATTAGGAGTGCAAGTTCGCCTCCTCTCAAGTTGTATTTTAGAGGTCATGTATTAATCTTTTCTCACCTAATAGACCTCCGTAGGTTGGGTATTTTACCCCTGTGTATATGTCCTTTGAGGACAACTTGAAAGTTGAGTTTGGTGTGGTCTGGGAGAGGCTTAACTTTAAGAGCGAGTGGCTCTTTTCTAAAACTGAGAGTTGTATGCCTCGAGGAGGCTTTGCTGTGTAATTTGGAGCAAGGGCTCCAGAGGTTTGAGTGGGGTCTTCTGCCCCTTTTGTTGAAATTGGTATATCGTAAAGTTGAGCTAGTTGCTCAAGAATTGTGTTTTCAGGGCTCGAAGCCCAAATTTTTTAATCCCTGTAATTGTACATTTCAAGTTGTATTTCGGCTAGTAAGTACCTGTTCTATTTGTTGTTACCTAATTTTGAAAAGAAAATATAACCTTGTTAAATTTTAAAATTTAATTTCTCTTTAGTAGCTTGAGACCTATTCACCACCCAGCACCTTCTTTCATGCTTAACTACCACAAAAACTCGGTAACAATTATTATTATTATTATTATTATTAATGTACCGGGGGTACACCTCTACGCCACAAAGTTAAATCTTCCGCCAATAAATCCTCCTCTACCGGAGAAACTGTGAACTTTTAGAACTGTATTAATTCATGAGTTTTCTCAGAAGTGGTCTCTACTATAAATTTTGGGATTACAAAGTTGTCTATACTGTGTGGATTTCAACGTGTTTTGTTTTCTATGGATCAGGAAGTGTGGATATTCGCTAACAGGTGTCTCTACCCAAAAAAAACTATGATCATGCACCCTGGTGCGAAGTGAAGGAACTTTTGTTGAAGAAATTTTGTATTTATAAGTTTTGGTCTTTACTAAATTTTGTTCTATCATTTGTGGGTTGGCAATATTAAGCTTTCCTTCCGCATGTTTTGAACTTAGCCAATCAGTAATTTCTGTAATTAATTTTCCACCTATCAGAGGTTTCTTCTTCGAATTTCCATGTGTAACTCTTAGCTACCCAATAAAGTTGAGTGGGTGTGTCTTTATTACTCATGAAAGGTCTCGAATCTTCCACGAGGGTTTAAAAACTGCTGATTTTCTCGGCTCTTCGCCACTTCATCGTCGTATTTCTGAGAGTGCGGAGGCGAGTAGGCGCCTCTTTCATCAGGCAGCGGTTCTCCGTCAAGGTAATGGCCACATAACATCTTTCTTTATTGCTTTCTTCGCCAGTTTAGCCCAAGGGGAAGGTCCGAATCTTTAAACATGTAATTTTAGTTTCTAAATGTAACCTTCTTCTGTCTAATGTAAAAACTTCAAAAGTCTTTAACTGTAAATCGGGGATAGAGAGTGCTTTACCCTCTCGAGTTCCCCTTCATTTTTGATTGGAGGTGACTACGTTTTCATAACCGATTTTCTATTAAAATTTTCTTATACGAGTCACCTCCCTAGTGTGGGAATAGCCCCTGTTTAATCGGCCTAGTGCCCCTTAGGTTTTAACAAGTGTTCATGTAGAAGTGCAAGTACTCGCCTCCAGACATCTTATTATTTTGGGCCATTTTATTAACCTGTTCTTTTTCATAAAGGCCCTTGTAGGTTGGGTACGAGATACCCCTGTTTCAAATTGCAAAATTGGGTCATAGAAGGCCAGAGTGTTGTGAATTTTTGATGTTGAGAATTTGAGAGTCTGATAGCTCTTTCCTTAAAATTTTGTACTTACGAGGTGTGCCTCTTGGAGGCTAGGTATGTTGTTGATCGGAGCAAGTGCTCCGTGAACTTGGGGTTTTCTGCCCCTGAACCTTTGTACCTTCTTTTAACTGGGAGCCGTGAGCTCAAGAAATGCTAAGCGAGGGGCTGGAAGCCCGGATTACTAAATTTTGAATGTACTGACCTTGTAAATCTTTGTCATGGTACCTGATATGTTATTACGATCGCACCTAGTGAAAGATTGTTAATTCATCTTTCGAACTTGTAGTTAGACCCATTCCAGCCCGCACCTTCTTTCACCTCTGCTGGTCCACGGGTAACCCCGTAACAATTATTATTATTATTATTATTATTATTATTATTATTATTATTATTATTATTATTATTATTATTATTATTATTATTATTACGGGGCTACCCGTGGATCAGCAGAGGTGAAAGAAGGTGCCGGGATGAATGGGTCTAACTACAAAAAGTTAAAGGTTATATTTTCTTGAAACAACTAAATTCAAGCAACTTAGAGAAATAACAATGACATAGCAATTTAGAAACAAGACTTAGAAAGATCCAAGACTTCAAAATTTTAATACTTTTGGGCTACAAGCCCCTAGTCTTACAATTTTGAGCTCCTAGTTCAACTTTACAAAAGCACCAATTTGTTCAAAGAGCACAAAACCCCTAATACCTGGAGCACGTGCTCCCAAAATTGCAATATCAGGCCTCCCAGAGGCAATTTTCCAACACTTGAAAAAGAGCTCAAGCTCTCTCAGTTCTCAAGCCTATTCCAGGCAACACAGTATGAAAATCCAATAATCACTGGCCTTACAAAGCACTATTTACAAAAGCCATCTTATTACACAGTGGTATCTAGTACCCAACCTACGGGGCCTTAGTAAAAAAGAACAGGTTCAATAAACGGCCCGAGTACAACAGGAATGGAGTCGGACATTGAGCTCCACAAAAAAATTTAAAAACCAATAGGGCACTTGGCCAACGACACAGGGGCTAAAATCGATCGGCATGCCACCTCTCTTATCGATATGCAGCACACATCCCGCCTTACTAGCGTCAACAGCTGGCACGCTAAATCTCGCAAGATGTGCACATTTTTCGAAGAAGTTTGTTGTCCATTTAAACCTGAGCTGGCAAAGACATTTGCTCGCTTTTATAACGGATAATTCTTGGTGTCTGGTCGTGGAGCTAGAGACAGGAAGCTCGGCTATTTGCTCACCGGCACATATAGTTATCACTGTTTCACACTCTCTCCCAGGCCAGCACTACCTTGTGGGAGTGACGTATTTCGTAATATTGAATACTATGACACCTTTACTAATGTATACAGTAATACGTATATTTAAAAACAGTTTTTCAGACTGAGTATTCTTTGATAACTTACATTTATCTTTATCGATCTAGTAGCATTTTAATAAAGAGACCTATGATAAAAATATACAGAGATAAGGCGATGCTACGTAAACTGTTTTCCTCTGATCACTGTAACAGTTGTAGGAAAGACGTGAACGACTTCATTAGAAGTTAAATCGTAACAGCCAGCCGCCTTGGTTACGGCATTTCCAACACGATGAGAGTCGAATATTATGTACATTATTTCATGACACAAGACTTCAGTAATGGAAGTGGCATCGTCCATATACCATGCAAGTTAAGTATTATGACGTAGTTGGCAGTTTATTTGGAAGATTAATGATATAAAATAGCAAGGACTAAGGGAACACTAACAGTATAGATTTTGATGTTGCAACCCACTAAAATATGAATAATTTTCTCACGAAATTGTACAAACAAAAATGCCTTGACAATAAATGGAAGTTAAAAATCGTCAAAGTCAATATTGGAATTGTGGAAATGTGAATACAACAAATAAGTCGAAATTTTAGAGTTTTTTTACATCTGATTTATTTACATATAATAGTCTATATATATAAAATAAGAGTTTTGTCTGTACATTGCTCAGAATGTGAAAAGAATGGTATTTCTGAATCGGTCATGTCCATAATAACAAGAAAATGTACTTTTTACTTTTCCGTAATTTCTGTCTGTCTGTCTGTCTGTCTGTCTGTCTGTATGTATGTATGTACGCGCATCACGAGAAAACGGCTGAAGAGAATTTAATGGAAATCGGTATGTAAAGTCGGGGGATGAGCCGCTAAAATCTACGCTATAAATCATTTTATTCACGCTGAGTGAAATGGTAGTTTAGGGGAAGGCCTTAAATTTAATTATCGAATATTTATATTATTAGCAGTCCTATCTATAAATACTATATAACTAAAGTTATATAGAATTCAATTTCCAATCATTTATGTCTTATACATTTTTACCGTACCGGCTCTGATAACACAGATATTAATGAATTTGTATTTTTGTTGCTAAGTCCATATCAACACCGAGCCACAAGAAAATGGGTTAACAGAATTTAATGAAAACCGCTATATAGAGTCGGAGAATAAGAAACTACAGTCTAAGCTGTACATAATTTTATTTTCCCGAGATGAAAAGGTAGTTTAGGGGAAGGCGCCTGAAATTTAATTTCGAAATACCGGTACCTATGTTATTGGTGCTATCGAAAAGTACGGTACTACATAACAAAAGTTATAGACAATACAATTTCCGATCATTTATGTTTCATTCATTTTTACTGTACCGACTATAAGAGTGGTATTTCAGAAGGCCTACAATATCCAAAGCGCATAACACTGATCAACAATAACTTTACATTGACCATTGTTTTTTGTGATGTTCTTCGTGCCGCTCAACTCCGATAGATGAGATTACCACAGCCTATCGAGTATAAGAGCCTGAGTGAACATTGGCGGGAAATAGCTAGGGAGTTGGAAAACATTCTTCATGCCACTCCTCTGGTTCATACATTTTCTGATACTGCAGGTACGTAACACACTGGTTCATCATAGCATTCGAGCTATTCAATCCATACTCTGAGTCACTGATTGGAATGAGTAGTGTGCATATTTAATGGAATAATGACAGAGGAGTGTTCATGGCAGTCTGCGACCTGGTTGTTCCAGCTCTGGAACTTTGGACTGTTAGATCGGCACTGCAGTACTGTTCGTTGAAAGTGAGAAAGTGTGCGGTTTTTCATTTGATCGAGTATTTTATATGATAACATTGCTTTCAATCGCTACATTCCTACTGACGTTAGGAAAACTACCAGGTCAGTCTTTCTGAGAATCCCGCAGCGAAGCACGGGCACATCAGCTAGTTAATACATAAAATTATTGCAATTGTTTAACAAATGAGCACACAACTGGATAGAGAAAAATACAAACAGAAACCGTCTTTAAAACTTTTATTCATGAATTATTTAAGTCTCAGAATATCACAATAATGCCCATCTGTAGATGACAAGAATTAACAAATAACCAATAAATGGATCACACAAACGTATATCACATTTTTATACAGTCCACCTTGATTTGTTTTTTAAATTTACCCTTAGCACTTCCAGCACTTCAAACTTACAGAACACTACTTAGCTGCTCTACATTTTCTCCCAACCATCTCTTCCTTTCCGGAATGTACATTAAGACATAGTCACATTTCTCGGACATACTTTCGGATTTACTGTAAGGCTCAGAAGATTTCAGCACACAGTCGACTTAACAACCTAACAGTAACACGATAGCACTGTTCATTTGCGGTGGCTGTAGGCTAAATGTAGAGCGGGTCATCCATTCAGGTGCGATATTTGTGTTCGGACGTCCGATGGTGCACTGCGGCATCTGTTTAAATTAATTCCATGTCGGTCGAATCTGCGCACAGGTTGTAAGCCTGTGTTGGATTGTGTCTTTATGCTGACATCAGTTGCACAAATCTGTATCCATCATATATGATGAAGTCTGCTGTTTGTCGGTATAATGTCATGGATTACTTTATACCAGCTTTCTTTTACTGCGTCTGAAAGTATGCGATTAGAGATATTCCTCCATACTCGATTCCAGTTGGTTATCATAGCCGCTTTCGTTATGTTAGGGGCTAAATACTGCTGAGACAGTATACAGTTCTTTGTTGTTGAGACATCGTGAGATGTGACGACATCCTTTGGCATGTAACTTGACTCACAGATATCTTGCGTGAGGTACATGATGATGTCATAATAAGCTGGCACAGTTGAATATTGCACCATCTCGTGAGGACATTCTTCTTCGATTTATGATTTCCAGTTCTTTGTTACAGCTTTAAGTTTCTTGTTAGAAACACGGTTTTCGCTTTCTCTTTGACGTCGATTAGTCCCAGCCCACCCTGCGATTTAGGTAAGGTGAGTGTACTTCTGGGAAGTAGTATTAATGATCCTTGCCAAATGAACCAACCAACAACCGAAATTATACGTTTACCAATCATACTTGGTGTACCGGGTGGTACATCTCCACGTCGCTAATTCAAACTTTGCGCCAGTTGAAACTCCCCTACTGGAGGAAGTCTCAACTTTATCTAATGTGTTAATTTTCAAGTTTCTCAGAAGATGTCACTACTTGGAAATTTTGAAGTTTCTGAACTGGGTCGTTTTCGATGTATTTTTGTTTTACCTGTAGTAAGAAGTGTGAACTTTCTCTTCTAGAGGACACTACCGGAGAACTACAATGGTGCACCCTAGTGCGAAGTGAAAGAACTGTTTTTTGGAGAAATTTTTATTTCAAAAGTTTGTTCCTTGTTAAATTTCTTTCTGTTATTGTTTAAGTTGGCTGTATAACACTTTCCTTCCCCTTGTTTTGAATCTAGCCAATCCCGAATTTCTTTAATTAATTTATGACCAATCAGGTGTATCTTCTCCAAAGGGGATATGTTGCTTTACCCTAGCCAATAAAGTTTTTGTGGGAGGGTGTTCTCATTCCTGAAACGCCTCGAACTTTCCGCGAGAGTATATAAACTGCTGATTTTCGGGTCTCCGGGCCACTTCAGTAACATCTTTCTGTGTGTAAAGTACGTAGCAGGGGGCGGGAAGCGCCTCTTTCTTCGGGCAGCAGTTCATCCACAAGGTTATGGCCTTTTAATAACTTCTTTTCTTGCTAGCTCAGCAGTTTAACTCTCGGGGCAGGTCCGAAGCCTTTTCCATGTAACTTTCCTTTAAAAATGTAAAGACACTCGGTGTCAATTCTTTCTGTTTTAACTACATATTGGGATAGAGAGTGCTTACCCCTCTCGAGCTCCCACTCATATTGCATTGAGGTGAACTTATTTTCACAACATTTCTTCCTTAACGTAATGTAAATTGTTCCTCCTATAAGTCACCTCTTTAGTATGGGATTAGCCCTTGCATTAGCGGCCTAGAGCCAGATTAGGTTTTAAATAAAATGTATTAGGAGTGCAAGACCGCCTCCTCTCAAATTGGTATTTTAGAGGCCAGTTAATTAACCTGTTTCTTTACTTAATAGGCCTCAGTAGGTTGGGTATTTTTACCCCTGTGTATAGGTCCTTGGAGGACAGCTTGAACGTGGAGTTTGGTGTGACCTTTGATAGGCTTACATTTTGAGAGCACGTTGATCTTTCTTGAAAATTGTGTTTTCTGCGCGCCTCGAGGAGGCTTTACTGTGTAATTGGGAGCAAGTGCTCCTGGGCATGATTGGGGTCTTCTGCCCCTTTGTTGACTTGTGTATATCGTAAGGTTGGGCTTATAGCTCAAGAATTGGGTGTCTGGCTCTCGGAGCCCAAATCCTGTAATCACTGTTATTGTACCTTTTCGAATTGTGTTTCGGCTACTGTGTACCTGTTCAATTTGTTATTTCTAATTCTTGATTTTGAAAAGAAAATATAACCTTGTTAAATTCTACCTTAACGTTAATTTCGTAGTTTGAGACCCGTTCACCCCCGCCCCTTCTTTCACCTCTGCTGTTCCACAGATACCTCGGAACAAGTGGAAGCAGAGCGTGGTTGAATGGGTCTCAATATAGCCCCTTTTGATGGCTAAACATTGCTTTGATCCGAACTCTAACAATTTTCTCAGTTGCTGGAATGTTTTGATTTTTCTTTTTCGAAATTGTACTGTCATCATGCCCGGCCCTCGCGATGTTCTCCATCTTAACTATTTGCGCAAGGAGGAGTTGATCTATGAATTAACAATCAGAAATGTGCAATCTGGAGGCACGGTTGCGGTAGATACAAATAAGCTTAGAGAGTCCCTTGATTTGCCCATTTCCATCCCCACCTTGGGAGAGAAAGAAATTGACGACTCTCTTTCCACGATCACTGACAATACTACTGAGCTAGCATCTGTAGTTAGTTTTTTTGAAGAAAATGATCCTTCTCCTAATCAAATTAAGCGTGTGCAAGCCAGGTTATTTCATTTTTCTAATAGAGTTAACGATCTGTTGTCTCTGAAGTTGAATGACGTTCAGAGGAAGGAAGCTAGTATGGTTCTTGAAAATCTTTCTGAATTGTCCAGTAAGGTTACCCAGTTGTTAACTGGGGAAGTTCCTCCCAAAACTGATCAACCCACCACGGTGAATGTAGGTAGCGAGGAAGAAACTCCTAAGGGAGAAATCAATAGGAAAACCGTTGCAGCTCAAACAACCCCTGCCCCATTGGACAACGAGTCTGAACGCCGTACCTCGTTGAATAATGTACGTTCTGAATTAACATACTTGCCACTTAAACCTTTACCTACTATGTCACCTGGGTTCAGCAGCTTGCCTCATCCATTAGCAATGCTGCTCAGAGGGATCTCAAAGTTTTCTGTTAAAACCACTAGTGAAGTAATTTCATTTTTAAGGTTTTTAGTTGAGTTCCAGGACCATGCTCTTGTTTTTTCCCTTTCTCCATGTCAGATAATGCAAATCATCTATCCCTATGCAATTGGTATTCTCTCAGACAAAATAGTAAGGGCCATTGCCGAGCAATCATCTATTGAAGACTTCCACGCCCACTTGCTAGCTAACTTTATCCCGGCTAGGGCAAGGTCCTCACTTATTCAGAAGTACTATTATCGTGTACAGCGGTTGGATGAAAACTTGGCAGATTTTATCCAAGATATTAAATTCTATACTAGGGTGTTTGCTCTTCACTTCCCGGAAGATCAGATTGTACAGGCTATTGTGGAAGGCATTTCACCATCCTATAGGTCATATTTGTGTTTCGCGGCGTGCCCGCAAACCTTCTCTGAACTTGAAGCACTGGCCGTCTCAGCGGAAGGAGTTAGATACGCCGATTCCTTGCGTGTCGCGAAGGAACCCCCTCCTTCTTTTGGTAATCCTCGGCCTCCACCTCGCCTGACCATCTTCGCAATAAATGTCCATTGGTCAAATCTAGTAGGGAAAATAATGGAGCTGGTACATCACAAGGCTGTTTTAAATGTGGGGCTTTCTCACATATCGCCAAGAATTGCCCAAATTCGAATAGCACCCCCTCCTGCTCAACTTCTGGTGCAAATTCCACCAATGCCAATAATAAAAAGTGACTAGTGGCTTCGGCTGAGTCACTAATCCATCTTCCCGAGGCTCAGCCCCTGGTAAACAGGTCGAAAATACAGGGAAAAGGCAGTCCTCAAATTCATCTGTTGAATGCCCCAATGAATGTCTTAGGATTGCGGCGGATACCCCCGCACCCGTACCTTTTCTCAAAATTGAGTTAAATAATGAGCCTATAACAGCTCTATTAGATTCAGGCAGTGTTTGTTCTATTATTTCGGCCGAATGGTATTCAAAATTGAAATCTGTTTGTAAGCTTCCCGACTATTGTTCGTCTTCGGTCCAATATGTTTCGGCTAATTCATCTCCATTAGAAATTATAGGTTCTGTAAATGTTAAAATTCGTATTTTTAAATTTACTTGGAAAATTAAATTGTTTGTGGCCAAGCACTTGTCTTGCCCCATTATATTGGGAGCTGACTTCATTTCTCACACTGGTCTTGTGCACGATCTTCAGAGTAGGTCGTGCACTTTCAAATTTGCGTCTAATTGTAAAATCCCATTATTGAAATGTAATTCCGCATCATGTTCATCTATTTCGCCGACCCAGGATGAGATGTTGTTAGACCTTAGACATCTACCTGAGGAGCAGGCTGATAGTATTCGTAAATTGTGTCAGTCGTTTCCAGAGGTGTTCTCTGATACTCTTGGTTTTACTGACCTTATCGAATACAAAATTCAGGTCACGGATTCGATTCCTGTCCGTTTTCCACCATATAGGCTGTCTCCACCTAAAATGAAGGCTCTGAAGGAAATCATTCATCAAATGTTGAAGGATGGTATTATTCGGCCCTCTAAGTCGGCATATTCTTCACCTATTTTTCCAGTCCCGAAACCCCCAGGGGGCTTCAGGCCTGTCATTGATTATAGCGCTCTCAATCGGAAGGTGGTGTTACAATCTGTGCCCCTTCCCGACCTTCATTCTTGTTTTTCATGGTTTCGCAAGGCCAAGTTCTTTACTATCTTGGACCTGAATCAGGCCTACAATCAAATTCCCCTAGCCGAAGAGTATAAACACCTTACAGCGTTTGCCACGGACTGGAATTTGTATGAATACAACCGCGTGCCTTTCGGGCTCCCCACGGGAGCAGCTGTTCTCACTAGGCTGCTAGATAGGGTCTTCTCCGACATCAAATTTGAGTACTTGTATCACTACCTGGATGATGTCGTCGTATTTTCGGAGACCTTTGAAGAACATCTAGATCATCTGCGAGAAGTTCTCAATCGCCTTCGTAAGGCTGGGTTAACTGTGAAGTTGTCCAAGGTTGGATTTGCTAAGCCCTCCATGTCATTCCTAGGGCATAGTGTGTCACCTGATGGTGTTGCAGTCGATCATTCTAGAACACAGGCCATCCGTGATTTTAAACCTCCCAAGGACATCAAAGGTATCGCCAGGTTCATTGGTATGGTGAATTTCTTCAGGAAGTTTATTCCTAACTACGCTAATAGAGCGGCGCCCTTGAACCTTCTTCGTAGGAAAGGCATCAAATTTGAGTGGGGACCTTCTCAACAAGCCGCTTTTGAAGATCTTAAATTAGCTCTCTGTAATGCCCCTGTCCTTGCTATGCCTGATTTATCAAAGAAATTCATCGTCCAAACCGACGCGTCGTCGTCGGCGGTTGCTGCAGTCCTTCTTCAAGAGACTGAACTAGGGAGGCGACCCATCGCCTATGCATCTAGGACTCTATCGGCTCAAGAAGCCAAATATTCCATCTATGAGCTCGAAGGTTTGGCAGTCTTATTTGCCTTAGAAAAGTTCCGTCTCTATCTGGAACATGTCAAATTCGACCTGGAGACAGATAATCAAGCCTTAAGCTGGGCCATCCGTATTTCTGCCTTCCAATTCGATGTCAGGCATATCAGAGGTACCGAAAATGTTGTTGCTGATGGACTCAGCCGTATGTTTTCCAACGACGTTGAGACCCATGAACCGGTCGATAGTTCATCACCTCCCGAGTCCATATAATTTGATGTTAATGCCATCTTAACAGATGCTCCCATGCTCTTTAGGGATATCGAGAAATACCAACGTGAAGATCCGACGCTGGCTCCGATAATGGAAACCCTTTCTTCTGGGGAACATGCTGTCCCTTATGTACTGAGGAATGGTGTTCTATGTTGCCCTTCGAGGCATGACAAGATGATGAAGATTGTCGTTCCAGCTGTTCTTGTACCTACGATCTTCAAGTACTATCATGAGACCCCATTAGGGGGGCATCTTTGAATCTTTAAAACTCGTGAAAGATTCGTGAAAGGTTCATCTGGAAAGGTATGGACGGTGAAATGCGTGAACTAGTAAAGGCTTGTAAATCCTGCTTGCTTAGTAAACCCACCATGTCCACCAAGGTAGGCCTGTTATCTTCTCATCAAGCGTCGCGCCCTATGGAACGCCTGTATATTGATTATGTAGGACCCTTCCCCCAGTCGAAGGGAAATGCCAAGCTCATCTTTGTGTGTGTAGATGGTTTTACAAGATTTTCCTGGTTATTTCCGACTAAGCTGGCTACCGCTCAGTCCACCATTACTTGTCTAAATTCAATCTTTGCTTCTTTTGGTCCGTGTCAATATATTGTGTCTGATAATGCTAAAGCTTTCACATCAAATTTATTTCGTAAATTCTGCTTTGACCTGTCCATCTCTCATGTGACAACTTCTGCTTATTACCCTCAACCATCTCTGGCTGAACGGGTTAATCGTAATCTCAGGTCCGCGCTTAATGCCTATCATCATGAAGATCATTCTAGGTGGGACACGTCCCTGCATTGGTTGGCCTTTGCTTTGAACTCGGCGGTTCATGAATCTCATAAGTTTACGCCAGCTTCGCTGATGTTCAAGTTTGTTCCCAACACGCCGCTCTCTAACCTATGGTCTCTGAGTGACATTCTACCTGAGACAATAGACCCAGATAACATTAAAGATCTTTGGAAGAAGGCTAAAGCCAATCTTAAAGTCTCATGAAAAGGTTAGGGAAAGATATGATCGTGGACGGAGACCCACCAATTTGAAGGTAGGCGACCAGGTGATGGTCAAGAATTTTGTTCCCGCGGGCAAGCTTGCCCCCAGATTTCATGGGCCGTGTATCATTCTCGAGTTCCTTACTCCCGTTACCTTATTGTTTAGCAATCCAGCCACCGAGAGGATATTTAGGGTTCACCTGTCACAGGTGAAACCGGTGTAATTTCTGTGTTAACTTGCTTCATATAATTTTGAAAGAAATAGGAAGGTTATATTTTTGTTTGAGGGGTTTCACTTTTAAGGCCTTCTGCTCTTGGAATCTGCTTCCTTTGTGTGTAATTATTTTTTGTAAACCTCCCCCGATCAGTTAAACTGCCATCCTGTCCTCACCATGGCCATTACCACGCTCCCGTCTCCTGCTAACATAACACACAGTGGCTTATATATGCCATGAATATCTTCACGCCGCTGGCCCCTCAACCTCTCAACTATGCCTGTGCCCTCAAAAAATGACGATGATCCAACAAAATTCTGCCGCCGAGCTTTAATGTTTCAGTGCCCCCGGAGCTGCGCGGCGCCGTACCGCTCCTGAGGCAGGGTACGGGCCCGCCCTTCCCCAGTGAGGCCAACCTGTGTACGGCGAGCCGGAGTCCTCCTCCCGGCCAAGGCTGATGTGCGGCGCACAACCTGTAACTGGCCCGCGGCGTGCATGTTCGCCGCGGGCGCGGCGTGCTTCAACTCCACTACTCCTCTCCTAAGGGTACTTGAGGGGTCCGAGCGGCCTCCTCTGAACTCAAGCAGCGGCGGCTGGTCTGGCCGTCAAACTTATCAACGTTTAAAGTACATATCCAGCTATATGGACATTCCAGTTCAACATTACTACCTTTTTTTTGGATTTTACTGCAATATCTGGTGGACTTAGAAAATTTTTCCTCGACTTTAAAAAATAAAAGTTTCCTTCTGAATCCAACTTCTACAAACATAAAGGTATTACTTCAAAAGTTACTACAAGAATTTTGAAACTGGATCCAATCATTTTAAGAAAATTTGTTGGTAAATACTTCTGCAATTAACTTCCATATCAACATCATAGCTTGGACCTTATGTTGAAATAAAAGTTTATGTTCTCCTGTGTTACCCCTTGGAGGGACTTTTGGGGGGGGGGGGGAGGTCTGTACCGGGTGGTACACCTCCACGTCGCTAATTCAAACTTTGCGCCAGTTGAAACTCCCCTACTGGAGGAAGTCTGAACTTTATCTAATGTGTTAATTTTCAAGTTTCTCAGAAGATGTCACTACTTGGAAATTTTGAAGTTTCTGAACTGGGTCGTTTTCGATGTATTTTTGTTTTACCTGTAGTAAGAAGTGTGAACTTTCTCTTCTAGAGGACACTACCGGAGAACTACAATGGTGCACCCTAGTGCGAAGTGAAAGAACTGTTTTTTGGAGAAATTTTTATTTCAAAAGTTTGTTCCTTGTTAAATTTCTTTCTGTTATTGTTTAAGTTGGCTGTATAACACTTTCCTTCCCCTTGTTTTGAATCTAGCCAATCCCGAATTTCTTTAATTAATTTGTGACCAATCAGGTGTATCTTCTCCAAAGGGGATATGTTGCTTTACCCTAGCCAATAAAGTTTTTGTGGGAGGGTGTTCTCATTCCTGAAACGCCTCGAACTTTCCGCGAGAGTATATAAGCTGCTGATTTTCGGGTCTCCGGGCCACTTCAGTAACATCTTTCTGTGTGTAAAGTACGTAGCAGGGGGCGGGAAGCGCCTCTTTCTTCGGGCAGCAGTTCATCCACAAGGTTATGGCCTTTTAATAACTTCTTTTCTTGCTAGCTCAGCAGTTTAACTCTCGGGGCAGGTCCGAAGCCTTTTCCATGTAACTTTCCTTTAAAAATGTAAAGACACTCGGTGTCAATTCTTTCTGTTTTAACTACATATTGGGATAGAGAGTGCTTACCCCTCTCGAGCTCCCACTCATATTGCATTGAGGTGAACTTATTTTCACAACATTTCTTCCTTAACGTAATGTAAATTGTTCCTTCTATAAGTCACCTCTTTAGTATGGGATTAGCCCTTGCATTAGCGGCCTAGAGCCAGATTAGGTTTTAAATAAAATGTATTAGGAGTGCAAGACCGCCTCCTCTCAAATTGGTATTTTAGAGGCCAGTTAATTAACCTGTTTCTTTACTTAATAGGCCTCAGTAGGTTGGGTATTTTTACCCCTGTGTATAGGTCCTTGGAGGACAGCTTGAACGTGGAGTTTGGTGTGGCCTTTGATAGGCTTACATTTTGAGAGCACGTTGCTCTTTCTTGAAAATTGTGTTTTCTGCGCGCCTCGAGGAGGCTTTACTGTGTAATTGGGAGCAAGTGCTCCTGGGCCTGATTGGGGTCTTCTGCCCCTTTGTTGACTTGTGTATATCGTAAGGTTGGGCTTATAGCTCAAGAACTGGGTGTCTGGCTCTCGGAGCCCAAATCCTGTAATCACTGTTATTGTACCTTTTCGAATTGTGTTTCGGCTACTGTGTACCTGTTCAATTTGTTATTTCTAATTCTTGATTTTGAAAAGAAAATATAACCTTGTTAAATTTTACCTTAACTTTAATTTCGTAGTTTGAGACCCGTTCACCCCCGCCCCTTCTTTCACCTCTGCTTTTCCACAGATGCCTCGGAACACTTGGCATGGGAGGAATTTGGATCAGATACCATATTTTGCTTAAGCAGTACATATTCACACACATTATTCCTTGTTGCAGGATGAAAGATCTATAACTAACCTGTTGCAATATGCGCCTTACAGAATGCGGAGCATCGGCCCAGTTCTTTTTGATCATTTTGTGCACACTGTTAAAGCAGGTTATTCCCAGAATTTTAATTTATTGTGTTAATGTTACACACTCTGGAAGTGCCCATTGGACACGGCCCATTTTCCCAATCCACATCGCCTTTGTCTTTGGGTTCAGCTGAACCCCGGAATATCTCCCGTAATCCTCGATTACCTTGAACAAATGCTGGATATCAATGGTTTGATTAATATTAGAGTAGCGTCATCTGCGAAGGCGACAATATCTATATTACTAGGACTGAAAGTTTGATGTAGACTGCTAAGAAGGGAGAGAACAAAGATCAACATAGACAGCGGAGACCCTTGTCTTACTCCTCTGTGGATGTGGATTGGCCTTGTTAAATAACCATTTATGTTAATCCTTGAAGAGCCTCCATTAAGAAATTTACGTTTGATAGTCGTGAATCGAGTGTCAAAGCCAAGGGCATTTAGAGTTCCTGTACCGGGCGGTACACCTCCACGCCGCGAATTCAAATATTGCGCCAGTTGAAACTTCTCTACAGGAGAAAGCCTGAACTTTGACAAACTGTATTAACTCAACGGTTTCTCGGAAGAAGTCACTACTGTAAATTTGGTAATTTTGAAGTGTTCTGAACTGTGTCTATTTTGATTTGTGTTTGTTTGCTCCGTATCAAGAAGTTTGGTCATTCTCTAATCGATGTCTCTACCAAAACTTTGATAACGCACTCTGGTGTAAAGGAATGAACTTTCTTGAAGAAATTTAGCATTCATAAGTTTTGTTTTTACTAAATTTTGTTCTGTGGTTTGGGGGTTGGCAACAGTTATCCTTTCCTTCCGCCTGTTTTGAATTTAACCAATAACTAATTTTTGTAATTAATTTCTGACCAATAGTTTCTTTCTTTCTCAATGTTGATATGTAACTTTCAGCTATCCAATAAAAGCGAAAGTGTGTGTCTACTCATTCCTGAAAGGTCTTGAATGTTCCACGAGGGTATATAAACTGCTGATTTTTTGTCTCGGGGCCACTTCAGTAACATCTCTCTTAGTGTGTGAATATGTAGCAGGGGGCGGGAAGCGTCTCTTTCTTCAAGCAGCAGTTCATCTACAAGGTAATGGCCTGTTAACATCTTCATTTCTTGCTAGGTCAGCAGTTTAACTCTCGGGGAGGGTTCGAAACTTTTAGTATGTAACCTACCTTTTTAAAATGTAAATTCTTTTCTGTCTATCTATAAATTACAAATCTGTAAAGCGGGGATAGAGGGTGTTTCACCCTCTCGAACTCCCCCTCATTTTTGAAAAAGGAGGTGACTACGTTTTCATAACCGTTCTTCTCTTCTTTGATGTAGTAAAGTTTTCTCATACGTGCCACCTCCCTAGCTTGGGATTAGCCCCTATATGATCGGCCTAGCGCCACATAGGTTTTAGACAAACTTGGTGTAGGAGTGCAAGTTATCGCCTCCATTCATTTTGTATTTTGGGCCATTTAATTAACCCGTTTTGTTTTTCCTTCCTGCGAAGGCCCAGTAGATTGGGTATTAGTTACCCCTGTTTCCTTGTGTGCCTTTAGGACAGATAGAAATGAAATTTGTTGTAGCCTTTGATAGGCTTGTAAAATTGAGAGCGGGTCTGCTCTTTTTCTTAACATTGTAATTAGGAGCAATACTTTGGGGTTTTCTGCCCTTCAGCAATTGCGGTTGTGAGCTGAGAGCTCAGGAATTAGACTTGGGGCTCGAAGCCCAAATCTTGTAACAAACTGTAATTTGTTAATTTGTTGATCTGCTACTTGGTACCTGTTATACTTTGTTAATTGTTGATTTTGAAAAGAAAATATAACCTTTGTTAAAGTTTTAATTAACTTTAATTTTGTAGTTGAGACCTATTCCAGCCCGCACCTTCCTTCACCTCTAACTACCACGGATATAGCCGTAACAGTTCCAATTATATATTTTTGATTTACACTGTCGAATGCGTGGTCAAAATCTAGTGATATTAGAAGTCTCTTTTTATTGTTGACCAAGGACTCGATTATAATATCCCTAATTACACATAGAGAATTTATTACAGATCTTCCTGGTATGGCACCAGACTGGTGTTCGGATGTGGCATGTCATGTAAAAAACTCTTCCTAGATCATCGGAACTAGGAGATTTGTTCGGTGTCCTTTGTCGTATTGCCTGCTGGATTTCTACTAAGGTGATGTCTTGGGTTAAATCTTCTTGTTCCCCATGCTTAATTCTTCCTCTTATACCATCAAGGAGTGGGTGTTGGTGATTTATTATGTTGGGCGACTTTTCTTTATACAAGGATTGGAAAAAGCTCTCCGCCATTTCATTTATTATTTCGGGGCTATTCGTTATTTGTCCATTAGTTGTTGCGATGTGATGAATGTATTTTTGACGTCCTTTCATGCAATTCCTTATAAGGTGGTAAATGGAAGGAGACCCGTTGGCAAGAATTTTATGATCTTGCGCTTGAATTTTTCAGACCTTCCATTTCTATTCGCTGTATCGTTAGTAGCTGCACGCTTGTTTTCTTTATTCTTCGATACGTATCAGGTTTGGTAGGATCTTCCTTATATAACTGTCGTAAGCATTTATAATGGAATTATGTTGTGTGGTTTAACTGCTTTCTCCTCTCGGCACTGTATGTCTTCAATAGCCAGATCGTGCGAGGTTTAGCGTATAATAGCCACCAATCAAGAGTCTCTATATCGGGGTATGCATGTTTTCCATTTATGCCATTCTGTGAAAAATCTTTATTTAAGTCTATGTTCTTCAAAATAGATTCATTTAACCTCCAAATTCCTCGTCTGCGTCTTGGTCCCCACTCAGGTTGTCGGATCTTACAGATAAACGCACAGTGGTTTGAAAATTCCACTGGGCATACATCTGTTTCCCTCACTTGGTCTTCCAGTACCCCGCTGACATATATTCTATCTAGTTGAGAAGCGCCACCTTGGTAATAATACGTATATCCAGCTGTCCTCTTTTGCTTCATTTCCCATGTGTCTTTTAGGTGTAGACCTTTTATTAAATCAGATAGCGCGGAACATCCCTGGAGCTGTGCTGTTTGTTCTTTGGGTGATAATACTGCGTTAAAATCACCTCCAAGGATCATATTTTCTCTTTGTAAATAATTGGAAGGATTTCTGTGCTATAGAATATCCGTCTTTGCGTCCTTGCTTGTGAGCCTGATATGATGTGGCATAGATGTTTATAATTAGTAAGTACCGAGTAAGTAAGCTGATTCCTCGAGAATTGGCAGGAGTGCTGTGTCCCAGTATGGCAGATTGTCCTTAATGTATATGGCTGTATCGCGTTTGTGCTCGTTAACATTAATAATTTTATTATATCCTGGAATGAAAGCAAGGTCTTCAGTTGCCACTTCTTGCAACATAACTATATCCTCGTCCTGGTCACGAATGATCTGTTTAAGAAGCGAATGTATACTTGTAGATTGTTTACAATTTAGATTTAGTGTCATCAGTTTGTATGTTAACAGAATACTCGTGAAAACATGCATGTTTCTTCTCCTAATAAATTCAAAGGGGATAGAGGAGGGACTCTATCGTCTATCTCCTACTCTACTGCCCTGTAGCCGCGGGTCTCTGCTGTGGTATGGCTTCTGTGTTTCCTCCCTCGAGAGTCCATGTGTTTTTACTTCTGTTTTGCTTCTCGAAATGGCAACTTCTTGGGTTGGTGTTTCATTTGTCTTCAAGCTTTCTTTATTCCCTGACATCGTCTCTTGTATTTCCATAAGATTTTAGGTTTCCGCTTCGATCTCATCGGCCCATTGCATGCTATTAGTCGTACGCTCTTCTTCAGTGGTTGAATACTTATGTCCTCTCTCCTGGTTTCTTTAGTGTCCTAGCATTTATTATATTCTCCGCTTCAGTGTTGACAGGTGTGTTTAAAATTTCCTGTTCGTGGTCGTGTATTAGATAAAGTTCTGTTCCGACATGACCTTCATTCTTGTGTTGACTATTATAGGATGTTTGTTGTTGTCCGTGTTCGTCTTGTGGTGATAGTTGTATTTGTTGTTGTGTGGATATGTCGTTCGGTGAGGCTGCCTGGCTGATTTGTGTTGGCGATAAGGCATTGGAGTTAGTGATTCATCCACTTCGTGTTGTTCTTCAGCCTGTGTTTGTACTGCGGCAGGTTTGTCTGTGTGAGGTACGCTTGTGGTTACAGTATCCATCTCTAATGCAGCGGGTGAATCAGTGTGACGTTCCCTGTTCTCCAGTTTATCACTCAGTAATCTGAGCCCTGTTTTGTTGTCGTTCTCGCCTCGCCTTGCGGGACAATCTTTCTAAAATGATCCGTAGCGATGCAGTAAAAGCAAGTTTTAAGTTGCCCTTCATATATTACCTGCGCTTTATATCCCTCTATGACCACGATTGGTGGTATGACAGTTTTAAGTTCTATTCGCATTGCTCTGATACCACTGTAAATGTTATAGATGTAGGTTGAAGACCATCTTTCATTTCTGATTTCCCTGACTTTCCCATACTTGCCAAAAAATGACATTATTTTCTCGTTCGGCATTTCTATTGGTAGTTTCATTATTCTGAGCAATTTACTATCAACATCTGCACATGTTATAACAACATCAGAGAAGGAACCATTACATTTTCGTACCTTTGATTTTCCGTTTGTAGTTAGTAATATCTTCTCCATCAGTAGTGTATTGGTCAGTTTGATGTAGACAGCGGTTTCCAGATTGTCGAGTTGAATGGCTTCCAGTTGATCAACTGTAAGTTTTAACATTTGCTGAATCCACGCATGAATTTCTGCAGCCCTGGTTTATTTGTCTTGTCAGTAAATTCACATTTCATTGTATTTCTCCTAATGCTATTGGTTGCCATTTACTGGAAAATATTAACGCATCAACGTCACACGCAATGAATGCAGAGTACAGCGAATCGCTCTCTGCCATAGCTCAAACCGGAATTGGAGATGAACGGTAAGACGGAAGATGTCAACGACCGATATAGTATGAAGAATATGACAGACCAAAACCAAGTTAACAATGAATTAAATTAAAGATGACTGTTTCTTCATCAAATATGGAGAGAACTTAATGTGGATTTGCGTAAATGAAATGATATAAACTAGGATCATAATAAGGGATTTTGTTATGGCCGTTTACATGAGGAAGCAGCTATTCGGAAAGACCAACAAGGACATCAACATGGTAGTTGAGAAACATTTGTAAAAAAGCTTACAACGTCATAAGTATTACGCCACGATAGTTTTTTGTGTCTAGTGAATTACTAAATAAAACAATTCGTCGCGCATGCTCGGTAGCGAACATTTGGACTTAGTTTCGGATATTAATTCCGTTACTCACACGAACACTATGACGTCAAGTACATCACTCCTCAAGCGCTCTGTAAACAGTCATGTGCTATCGTAATCATATATACAGCAATATTCAATACTTGTACAAGAAGCAGTATTTTTGCACCGTATGTCGTTCCTCGCACGTTAATGGAAATATCTAATGGTCTAACATTTAAGAGTGAATTGACAAAGGTCCGCTTCTCTCTCTCTGCCGCACTGCTCTTCCGTCTTTCATTTTATCCCTTTTTGCCGACAAATATCTTATCATGTCCATAACTTTTTTTGCAAATCGGTAATTAACCAATCAAACACCTGTAGAAAAACAAATTAAACAAGGGAGATAGAGTTGTATTGGAATAATACCGCGGAAATCAGATGAAGCGTCCAAAAACTGGCTCTACGCTGGAATTCTGAAGGGACTCGGATACGAAAATGGCCAAGGAAAACTTGGAGACAAACTATTGAGAAGAAATTTGGAAATCAGGG
Source organism: Anabrus simplex (assembly GCF_040414725.1). NCBI lineage: Eukaryota > Metazoa > Arthropoda > Insecta > Orthoptera > Tettigoniidae > Anabrus > Anabrus simplex. The sequence goes on along the minus strand of NC_090269.1, from coordinate 168,933,051 downwards.
AAATCGTGAACAGAGGGAAAGAACATGTCCACGAATACAGATGGAGTTCATTCTCGGACGTTCTATGCTCTGTACGGAGTAAAAGGAATTGCGTCAAGTATGTTGAGAGAAAGATAATATGATATTAACCCCAGTAGCTATAGGTTTTAAGTCTTTGAGATGAAATATATTTCATGAGTGGCTATGAAAGTTGCCATGACAAAGTGTGAAAAATTTTATCTCGTTAGAAGAAAAAGGTGAAAGCTATTTTCTGACTTAGATATCTCGTAATTTGTGTACAGTTAGATTTACTATATTTTCATAATATCAACATGCAGCTGACATTTTAACTTACTTCTCAAAACTCATTGCGAATTCTATACGCAGCGAAGGGCTCGGGTACTGCTAGAGTATCGTGTATAAAAGCCAAAATACATCTCTGATCATGTAGGCATTTTTTTTTTTACAAAAAGTGGTCTCAAATATCCCTTCGGGAACATCGACTGATCATAAATTATTTAATAAATGAATGATTAATTGATTTGCATCTAACGAATCGTCTTCGAGAGATATTTGAATGGAATTTGGAGTTGACAAGCGTAACTTTCAGTGCATCGAAAGGGCAAAACTGACTCAGGGCCTGCGGAACTACCACGAATGAAATAATTTCTGTAGAGAAAGGTGTGGTGAGGCCTCTGTATGTCTCTCAGTCATGGCCATCCATTAGTACTTCACATCACAGCCTACACGGTTGCTAGGTAATATCGTGTCACACATATTGTATCGGTGATCCTTGGCCGTAAGATATATTTATATCAACAATTTGTTGCTTATATCTATGTCATATCTGTCTATCTTATATCTATGCCAGGCTGAGGAATAAACAAAAATACAATAGCACAGTCGCTAGATTCTCGCTAACGTGGTGACGGATCCAATTCCGGGCAATACGTATGGGATTTTTGAAATAAATTTTCATGTTCCTTTGGTTCGGTCTCAAGGTAAAACCGCAGGTACTGTTGTTATGATCACAGTCTCAACAGTCTCGTAAGTCTACAAGCTTGCTTGCTTGCTTTTATGTACGAACATACATAGATATATACACCGAACAAAAAAAAAAAAAAATAGTTACCCCTAGAGAAATTATAGCAAGCATAATTTCATGCCGAGTAGCTCTGCCTCTGGACTTGATAACCGCCTGGAAGTGAGCCCACATGTTGTGCAAGTACGTCGCATCCAAGTAAGCCACTCGCTGAGGATTTGGTCGCGCAATTCTACCGAATTGCGGCGATGCTGATATCGGCGTTTAGCTTTTCCAACATGTCCAAGAGATTTTCAATGTGGTTCAAGTCAAGTGGTTTTGCAGGCCAATAGAGATGTAATAGGGTGGGGGAGTGTTCATAAAACCAGTCACATATGCGTCCAGTGACACGATTGCCCTCTTCTGCCACTCAGTCACATCCTTACATCTACTCCATGTTGATGTACACTGTCCGCTTGAAACATCAATGTGTCACTGATCGCTACCGCCTTATACTCACGAAGAGCATGTGCGCGTGCGGCTGATCTCGGGACTCGCTCTCTGAGCCATCTGTACAGGCTTAACCCTCTACTGCATGAATTATTTTTCGTTTTCGTTTGGTGAAGAAAATTTCAAGCTTTAATGTTCAACATACGTTCAGTGTATTAGATGTACCGGCAATTCTTAACTCATATGTGATGTGGATTGCCATAGTTGAATATATATACCATTTTTCACGATTTTACGCTAAGCTTGAACACATGCCCAGCCAAGCGCTCGCAGCGAACACGTCGAAGAGAGCCAAGCACCAGCCGAGCTAGCACTCTGTACAAGCGAACTCGCCTACCGTCAAGTCTCTCGCCAAGCTCCCGCTCTGACTACCAACCAATCAGAGGGCAGCACCAGCCAACCAGCCTGCCAAACCTTGTGCGGGCCCACGAGCAATTTGTCTAGTGCTCAGTGTGGTCATTAGTTCGTATCTTGTCTTGGCGTGATCCAATTTAAAACTAAACCTGATACGACTAGTGCCCACTGAGTACGCCAAGTAAGACGCCGGTCCTCAGTTCGAGTTTGACCGTTTCCAGTGCTTCACACCACCCCTGACCCAATCAAGCACTAACCATGACCCGGCACCCACCAGATTTCGACTACATTCAAGCCTTTACTGACCTAGCAACCTCACTATCCAATAGTACTGAACCTCGTTCACCTTCATCCCAAGAATGTATGGATAATGCTGGTGGATCGAGTAGCCAGGACCCATACAAATCCCCTCACTATCCTGAACCAACAGAAGAAGAAGATACCTATGAAAACCCGTACCATTACCTAAAATATGATTCCCCCTTCCCAATCTCTCCAAAGTGCAAATCAATCATCCTTCCACCCTCAAACCCAGGTCCAGTACGTGTCATGCGCCGTCTAGTCATAGAAGCACTAAAACCACTCATTTCCCGCTACATTGCCATAATAGAGGAAACCCATAACAACCTACTAATAATAACCCCATTCAAGAATATATTTCTCAATACCATCCTGAACAGCCTCACGAATCCAGAAATTCCCACCCCAATAATCATCAATCCATTAAATAGCACCTCAAACCAACCATCATCTACCGAGTCCACACCTACTAAAACCTCCCCAATACCAACCTCCAGGACAACCGAAACACAAACCAACCCACCACCACCTACCGAGTCAACAGAAGTACAAACCAATCCGCTACCACCCCCACCACTTCCACCACCACCTGCCAAGTCCACCTACGCACAAACCAATCAGCCACCACCTAACACAGACTCTTACGCTGAGACAGACAGCAGGCGTAAAAAACCTGCCTCTAAACCACGCACTCACAAAACACCTTCAACAACACCAGTCTGCACACTCCCACGCCCCTCCTTAATTACACAGTGCTTTAATTGCCTTCAATTAAATCACATAGCAGCTTCATGCTCTGCAGATACCCGCTGCAATAGGTGTGGTGGCAATCACCGCCACACTGATTGCAAGGTACCTAAGGCCCAACCGAGCTGCGCCAACTGCCACGGCAGCCACGCGCCTCATTTCCTGGTTGCCCTTTCATTAAACAGGCAATTAGGGCACACTACAGACAATCCAGCCATTTACACCCGAACCCTGCTCCACCGCCACTCCTTAATCTCCCAGCTTTATCTTCAACACCATCGAACCCACGACCCATCACTGCTGCAACCACCACAGACACAAGTACACTCCTACATTTGCTACTACTGAACCTACTCTCAAACCAGATAAACTACCCAACTACCAACCTCAATACATGCCCCACCCTGACCCCCAACCAAGCATAAACCCCCACCAAGTCCAAGCTTAAACCCCCACCAAGTCCCAGAAGAACACCAAGTCCTCACTTCCTACGAAGCAATCAGCAGCCTTCTAGCCTTGCAACAACCTCGCAATCGAAATAAAACCACAACAACCTCTCGAAACCTCAACAACCTACAATAAATTCCACAAGAAAATAAATTCCATAATCATAATAACAGAAGCACTGGAAACCACCGGACGCCGAGGCGGGTCACACACAAAACTGCCAATTACGATGCTATTTAGTTTCAAAATTTACAGTGCAGCTAACAACTCGCACACGCAATAAATTATGTAGCGTACACAACAATGACAGGGCCCTCTGGCGCTTACACTGACAAACTCAACAGTGAAGCAACATTGGGCATGGCTAGTACCCGGATGGGTGACCGCCGAGACAGCTACCTGTCCTTGAAACAAATACTAACAGGAACTATTCCCACCAGCCATGGCACGATACCTCAAATTCGCACGCCAAATTATACTCAATTTATTTGACCTTTATCATACGAAATTAAATATTTCAATACATCTACTACTATTATTATTATTATTATTATTATTATTATTATTATTATTATTATTATTATCACCCTACAACATATTTTTATTATTCTTAAATCTATTTCCCAAACAACCCAGGTGAGGATCGCTAAAGCGAAACCGGTACTGGAATATAAGCAAACTACAGGATATTTGGTTTACGCTAAGCTTTTAACATTCAAAGACCGAACATTACTACCTACTGGCCATGGGTACGTACTGCAAGGCACAAGTACAGCTTGCAGAACCGTAGGTCGGTAATGTCTTTGAGGTTGAGCCAGAGGTACTCCTGAAGCCTGTGGTAATGTGATGGAGAGGGCCCACGTAAAATAAACGGTGGTTGGTTCGCGTGGATGTTGACGGGGTGGAAGAAGTACCTTTGGTTGTAGGGCTGTTTTGTCTTATGTTATGTAAAAAAAAATTGTGTCCAATTGATTGTCTACAATATTTATCCATTTATGCAGGTGAAAAGTTATTTGTTGCCTAAAGGCAACAGTACGCAGTAGAGGGTTAACGAAGCATCTATGCATGCGCACTAGGATGACTAATTTTTTGTCCGGTGAGCTTCCACACAATCATACAGATTATTTGAAGGGCCTCTCAACTTGGGAGCGTGGTTTTGTAACCATAGGGTCGCGTCCCTACAAAGGTACATTGTTTCTTCCTCAGGCAACTCCTCTTCTCTTAAGACCCCGATTGTCTAGGTAGTCTTTTCTCTTTATGGAGCTTTCCTTTCCTTCACCGATACCATCATTCTTCAAAGGATAGAACTTCTTCCTTTTCTGGTATGTCGATAGGGGATATATTCAATTTTTTTCCATTAAAACAATAGTCTCATCAACATCACGCACATATTTGCAAGAAATAGGACTTGATTTACGTCCAACCAACACAGATAAATGTTATGGCGAAGATGGAATAGGAAAGGTCTAAGAGTGGGAAGGAAGCGGACGTGGTCTTAATTAAGGAACAACACCAGCATTAGCCTGGTGCAAAAATGGGAAACCAAAAAAAAGATCATCTTCAGGGCTGCCGACAGTGGGGTTCGAACACACTATCTCCCGAATGCAAGCTCACATAACATTCGCCCAGGAAACTGGTCCGTGATGGGTCTGCTATTTGGAAGCAGAGGCAGTGTACGTAAGCATACGTGGGAAATATTGAAAAGCTTGGAATCCAGCATACAACTTTGTGAAACTTATAATGAACATTTTAAAATATTCGGTGACAATCTAAAATCATCACTTATACTACTCCTACATGATAAATCATTTAGTGTTTCCTTTTTGTACAATAATTTTAATTTTTCGGTTATCATCGCCTAAATTGTAAAACGTCAGGATCCTTGTGGTCATTTACGGTTTGTGAAATGATGACTTTTAAATAAATAAATAAATAAATACATAAATAAATAAATAAATAAATAAATAAATAAATAAATAAATAAATAAATATATAAATAAATAAATAAATAAATAAATAAATAAATAAATAAATAAATAAATAAGTACACACATAGCTTGGCCAGTCACTGTGGTGGCACTGTGCAGTAGCAGACAAAGCTCAGGGTATGGCTTCCTTTCCTTCCCTTCATAAAATATTGCACAATCTAGCAGAGACCGTGTAAGAGCTACAGCGCGTGTGCTCGGTGTCAAGTACGAACAAAATAAACAGCAGTCTTTGTTCCGGACGAACAAGTTGAGAGTTTCGTTTCGTTACTGCCGGAGGAGTTTAAATTGTCCTTTATTTTTCCGGCAAGCGCACGTACGGTGAATGGATAAAAGTTCTTTGCATGCTGGACTTAAAGACAGAGTTTTGATTATTGTTAATGTTAACAACTGGCACAGTTGCTGACTTGTTTAGTCTCTCTGCGATCGGTTTAACGTCGCACGAATACATATGACTGCCAAAGGTGGAGTTCGTCCCATCATCTCCACGAAGCTCTATTTACTTGTTTGTCTGCAGAAAGGTACTTTATTGCTCAGCGCTGAAGTACTGGGGGATCGAATGTTACGTAATCACTTGACTTTTAAGAAGGACTCGTGTCACTTCATCACTGACAAATTAATACATTCCTTTTCAACGACGTTTATCAACACATTGCGAATAAGTTTCATGTTACTACCGTCAATTTAAGTCTTCCGCCATATTGTTGTGGTGGATGTACACTGACTGAGCAAACGTCAGGGATAGCGGAGCGCTGATGCGCAGGTGTGTTGTCTGCGCACCACACGCCCCTGTGCCAGCGAAAGTTGTATAGGAGACCTTGTGAGTAGTGGCTGTGCATGTGACAGGGGTAACATGGAACGTCGTTGTGAGCTGACACCGTTCAAACGGGGTATGGTGGTCGGTGCCCGACGGATGGGAAGTGCGATTTCGGAAGTGGTGCGGGAATTCGGCTTCACACGATCAACCGTGTCCAGGGTGTATCGTGAATGGTTGAATGCGGGTGTCACCGTCCACAACAGACGAAGGACCGGCCGTCCAGCCACCCTCGATGACCGTGACTGGCGACATCTGAGACGGATTGTCAATAGTGACAGACGGGCAACCGTGCAACAAATCACTGCTCAATTCAACACAGGCCGTGCTAGACACGTCTCCCAGTGGGCAGTCCGTAGGAACAACGGGTTCTATGGGGTTTGGGAGCCGGCGCCGCACACGGGTGCCACTGTTAACCCAACGTCATCGGGTACAACGACGCGCATTTGTCGCCAGACACCAGTGATGGACACTGGAACAATGGCGTAACGTGATATGGTCGGACGAATCACGATTTCAACTGCACCATGCCGATGGGAGACACCGTGTGTGGCGCAGACCACATGAAGCGATGGATGCCGCATGCCTCGAAGGTGTGGTCCAGGGCGCTGGTGTCTCTGTTATGGTCTGGGGTGCATTTTCCTGGTATAGAATGGGCCCCCTAGTTGTTCTGGAATAGACTTTGAATGGTACGCGGTATGTTGAACTGCTCGGAGACCATCTCCACCCATTTTTGGCCTTCCAGCGCCCAGACGGTTCTGAGGTGTTTCAAGATGATAACGCGCCGCCACATCGCTCCCTCGTTCCAGGAACATGCAGCGGAGGTCCAACGACTGCCATGGCCACCCAGGAGCCCCGATATGAACCCTATCGAGCATATCTGGGATATCCTGGAACGCAGGCTCCGTGCCATGGATCCTGCACCCACGAACATACCAGCATTGGCGGCCGCTCTGCAAACGATTTGGTGTCAGCTGCGTCCAGAGGACTACCAGGGACTTGTCGACTTACTTCCACGGCGTCTCATTGCAGATCGCAGGGCCAGAGTAGGCCCCACACGCTATTAGGTGACTATCCCATGACATTTGCTAAGTCAGTGTACTTCCCTTTAAAATCACCAACACCTTATTTTCGACGTTTTACTGCCTTTATCCCTAGTGATTTAATATCGCACTAACACATTGCAAGTTTCCGGTGGCATAAGGATGGGGAAGGGCTACGACTGGAAAGGGAGTGGTCGTACACTCAACTGGTGTAAAATGGGAAACAACGGAAAACCATTTTTAGGGCTGCCGACGGTGGGGTTCGAACCCACTGGTCTTCCGAATGCACAGCTGGGCTCCACAGTCGTACTCGATGGCGCTCCACTCGGTCTTAAAGACAATAAGGGATATTTTAATGTTCGTGTGGCTAATGCTAGCAGACCCTCCGACGAGCGTGGGTAGCATGTGCCACGTGTCATTGTGGTACAGGATAATGTTGTGTATGGTGAGTGAGTTGCAGGAATGTTGCACAAACATAGCATCCCTGAGCTAAGGTTATTAACCATTTAAAATTGAATTCCCCAGCTTGGTCGGGAATCGAACCCTACAGTTGGTGGAATTCATATAACTCGTTTCTGTCCAAGAGGACAATAAGAAATACGTCGACAGAGATTTATTCATGCGCACTTAGAAATTGCCTTACATCGGTCACGTCGTTACTTATTAGTTTATGTGAAGGGAATGGAGCTAAAATTTGTGTTCAATTATTGTTATCTTACGCTGAAGCTAATATGATGGAAACAGAGAAATGGCATTATTGTTATTTGAAGTGTAGAATCATCACTGCTAATATTCTGTGGAGAAAACATTTATTAACAAAATGAAGCTGCTTCCTTTTACGAAAATTAACCACAGCATAGCAATTTAATCCTGATGAATGTCAATACTGTGCAACTGGAAAAGATTGACATACTCGTAACATAATATGCGTGTTACTATTTTGAGTAAATGTGATGCTGAACAATCGAAACACTGTCAACAACAATGACTTCCGTTACTGCCTTCGAGGTGTACAGGCCGTATTGTAGGACGCGTGCCAAGCCGATCAGCTGATCGATTAGGGCGGCGTACATGAATGCTATGAATGATACTTGTGAGTGTAAAACATAGTAAGTGAGATCATTCTTTGAATAATTATGATTATTAAAAGACAGACCTTTATTTTTAAGTGTATTGCAAAAATGTATCACACCAGGATTTACATAAACAGCTCTTGCTTAGATAATGAGACCTCGTAGTTTAGGTTAAGTATGTTATTTTCATGTGGTGATTAATGTAAACTCAACGACCGTAATGCTTCTCGTGGCATTTACTCACTGAATTGTTACCGCATAGCACACTTTTTTAGGAAATATTATGTTTATAGTTTAAGTAATTTGCCACATTGCCAGAAAGTTGTGCACATCACGACGAATATCCAACTATACACCAATATTTTCATTTATTTTGAATGAGGGTAGGAGAAATATATGGAAGATGAAAATTCTAACCGAAAATGTAATTCTTACTTACGAAGAATACAGTTTCACTCGTTTTCCCGAGCGTGAGGTTCAGTTCTGCTTTTGACTTTCTTCTTGTTATGTAGATGTACGTTTTATTGTTGATAAAGTACATTCCTGAAAGGAACATCATCAGTTACGAAGTGAGCTTACATTTGTGGTATTTCCTGGGGTAGATAGTATTGGGAACGTGCAATACAAGCGGAATCAAGTTCAAAATATAGAAGTAAATACAATTTATAAAACCCAACCTTCTATTAAATGTTTGTATCATTGTTATACATACACTTTAAACGATCTATATTAAACTATTGCTAGTAGACACTATTTCGGCACTGTGAGCAATGTAACGTAATTCCTTCTAGGATAGTGCCAACATTTCTAAGGAAAGGAACCCACGAAAGCTGCACTGTATAAATGATCGTCTAGAGCAGGGCCCCTCAAACGCCCAAAATCTCACGCGTGCAGATAGAGGCGCAAGGCTCCGTGTACTGTGCATCGCTGCCGCTCGGCATGGCTCGGATCAACGCTTCGTCTCTGCGCTACTCGGCCAAGCTCGGCTCAACTCGCCTATACTCGGCTCAAGTCAGCCCGGATTTGGAGCGCTACGGCGCAAGTGGGGCAGAGGGAGACAGGCGGAGCGAGCGAGACAGGCGTGAGGAAAGAGAGAGGAAGCGCTATTACTCCAAATCGAGGAGTGGGGGGTCTGCACTCTGTTCAACCAAGCCAAGTTATCTCTTGCACCGGGCACAGTGCATGCACCACGCGCATGTACCCTGAGAGGCCCTGGTCTAGAGGTATGGTGGCGCAGTCATATTATTATTATTATTATTATTATTATTATTATTATTATTGTACGTTCGTTGTGTCTATATTTTGTATTAATGCACTCTGTATTATGATTTGTTGGGTACATAGATGAGTAGGCCCAGATCAATCATTATGCATTGACTATTTCGATCACATTTGAGGTCTACTTCTCCAGGTACCGGTAAACCTAACTTACGAGATATCAAACGATTACAGGTGTTAATGATCTAACCTGTTATATTAATACAATATTTGAGAACTACAATACACAGTCGTATGGAGTGCTTGCAATAACTCGGGCCGGACAGAGGAAACTGTTTGCGTTTTTGCGCGACGTCATCCGAGCTACACTACGGCCCGTACATTACGAAGGCAGTGCTTCCGTTAAAGAGCAAAGACTTCTTTTACGTATGACTAGTGACGTCAAAATATCAGCCGCAAATCGGTTATAGTTATTCGGGCACCAAGTAATGGCAATGAAATTCCGATTCTCTTTCAAAAAAGAATGCAGCCTTCATGAATACATATATCTTGTTTTTATTGTGAACATATCCCTCTTGGTCGACGTCGTCTGTTTTGTACCTGATTCTTGGATATATAATGGAGACGGTGTTGGAATGTTTCTTGAAGGCTACTGTACCGGGAGGTACACCTCAACTCCGCTCATTCGAAAGAAGCGCCTTAAAGAACGTTCTCATACAAATTATGAAACAGCTACGGCATGAAGTTGAGACATTGACCAGAAGATGTCGCCATTGAATTATGGAGTAATTGTGTTATTGTGAAGTTGCCTAAACTGTCTGTATTTATTGGTTATTTTGTGGTTTACGTCAAGAAGTTTCAACCTTTTCTTCCACAGGTGCAAGGTAAAAGAATTAATGATTTAAAGAAGTTATGTGTCATTATGTTTTCTCAACTAAATTAACATTCATTAATTTTGTTATTTCAAGGTTTGCAACAGTTCTTTCTCACGCCACCAGTTTTTGAATCTGGCCAATCGCTAATTTTCTGTAAATATTTTTCAGCCAATAACTGGCTTCTTGTAGGTTTTCGTTTACACAATAAAATTGAGAGTGTGTCCGGATTTAGTCCAGAACCCTCTCGAACCGTTCCCTTTTCAGGCTATCTTGTCCCTTGATCGCCGAATTTCTGAGAGTATGTGTGTTAAGACAGGAGGCAGGGCGCCTCATTCTTCGCCAGGTAGTTCATCAGCCCAGGCAATGGCCTCTGTAGCTACCTCCACAGACTTACACGAGGGGAGGTTCGAATTTATAACTATGGAACTTCCCGTTTACTAAAATGTAAACTTTCTTTCGGCTAATGTAAAATTTCACAAAATCTTAAGCTGTAAATCGGGGATAGAGAGTGCGTTACCCTATCGAGTTCTTCTTCAACTTAGTTTGAGGTGACTACGGTTTTGTAACTGTTTCTCTTTTCTGTAAGGCGTTTAATTAACCTTCATTCTAGTCACCTCAGTAGCCTTTGCATCATCTGGCCGAGAGCCCAATTAGGGTTTTATATATAATTTTCTAGGAGCGCAATTGCACGCCTCCATTCATTTTGTGTTCGGGCCAGTAATTTAACCTGTTCTTCTTTCCACGAAGGTCCAGTAGATTGGGTAATTGATACCTCTGTGTAAATATTTGTAAATTATAGGTTGGGCCTAGAGAGGCCCAGAAATTTGTAAGATTTTGTTGGTGTAAGTTGCCTTGAGCAGGATGTAAGAAATTAGGAATGCAGTCTCCTTGGTTAAAGTTGGAGAGTATGTAAGCTCTTTTCTGAGATAAGTAATATTTCTGTAACATTGAGGGGTGCCTCTGGAAGGCTGTAAAATTTTCATCGGTTGGCGCAAGGTGCTCTATTTTGGAAGATTTCTCCTTGTCTATGTAAACGCTTTGGTTGTGGGCCAATCGCCATTGAAATTTGTGTCAAACTATCTTCATTCCTTTTCTTTTCTACTTCGGTTTAATTTGATACTCCTGATTTCTTGGGCATTGCGCTTGTTCCGAGGTATCTGTGGAACAGCAGAGGTGAAAGAAGGTGCGGGGGTGAACGGGTCTCAAACTACGAAATTAAAGTTAAGGTAAAATTTAATAAGGTCCCTCCAGGGGTGACACATGAAATGTGTTTGAAAACAAGGTCCAAGTTATGATGTTGATATGGAGATTAATTGCAGAAGCATTTATAAAAATTTTCTAAATTTGGTTTGATCCAGTTTCAAAATTCTTTGTAGATATTGCTGATGTAACGTTTTTATGTTTGTAGAAGTTGAATTCAGAAGGAAAAACTTTAAATTCTTGAAAGAGAAGAAAATTTTCTAAGTCCACCAGATATTGCAAAAAAATCCAAAAAGGTAATAATTGTTGATGTGAAACGTCCATGTAACTGACTAAATATATCAGTTGCCGATGACTTTGACGGCCAGGCCAGCCGCCGCTGCTTGAGTCCAGAGGAGGCCACTCGGACCCCTCAAGTACCCTGAGATACCGCTCGCCCGCACTATGAGAGGAGTAGAGGTGTTCAAGCACGCCGCGCCCGCGGCGAACATATACAGGCTGCGGGCAAGTAGCAGGTTGTGCGCAGCACATCAGCCTTGGCCGGGAGGAGGGCTCCGGCTCGCCGTGCACAGGTCGACCTCGCTGGAGTAGAGGGGGCCCTTCCTCTATCCCAGTCGCGGCACGGCGCCGCGCGGCTGCGGGGGCACTGAAACATTAAAGCTCGACGGCAGAATTTTTGTTGGACCAGAATGATAGTAGGGTACATTCATTGTGATGAGGTTGAGGGGCCAGCGGCGTGGAGAAATTCTTCACATATGCAAGCCACTGTGTGTTGTGGAGCAGGAGACGGGAGCGTGGTAATGGCCGTGGCAAGGACAGGGTGGCAGTTTAACTGTGCGGGGAGGGTTTACAATAAATGCTTAAATATAACAAAAATCATAGAAAGGGCAGAAGGCCTTAAAAGTGAAACCCCTCAAAAAATATAACCTTCACATTTCTTTCAAAATCATATGAAGCAAGTTAGCACAGAAATTATACCGGTTTCACCTGCGACAGGTGAACCCTAAATATCCTCTCGGTGGGGCTGGATTGCTTAATAATAATGTGACCGGCGTAAGAAAATCGAGAATTATACACGGCCCATGAAATCTGGGGGCAAGCTTGCCCGCGGGAACAAAATTTTTGATCATCACCTGGTCACCGATCTTCAAATTGGTGGGTCTCCGTCCACGATCATATCTTTCCCTAACCTTTTCATGAGACACCTTAAGATTGGCTTTAGCATTCTTCCAAAGATCTTTAATATTATCTGGATCTATTGTCTCAGGTAGAATGTCACTCAGAGACCAGAGGTTAGAGAGCGGCGTGTTGGGAACGAACTTGAACATCAAAGAAGCTGGAGTAAACTTATGAGATTCATGAACCGCCGAATTCAAAGCAAAAGCTAACCAATGCAAGGACGTGTCCCACCTAGAATGATCTTCATGATGATAGGCAATAAGCGCGAACCTCAGATTACGATTAACCCGTTCAGCCAGAGATGGTTGAGGGTAATAAGCAGACGTTGTCACATGAGAGATGGACAGGTCAAAGCAGAATTTACGAAATAAATTAGATGTAAAAGCCTTAGCATCATCAGACACAATATATTGACACGGACCAAAAGAAGCAAAAATAGAATTTAGACAAGTAATGGTGGACTGAGCGGTAGCCAGCTTAGTCGGAAATAACCAGGAAAATCTTGTAAAACCATCTACGCATACAAAGATGAACTTGTTGGCATTTCCCTTTGACTGGGGGAAGGGTCCTACATAATCAATATACAGGCGTTCCATGAGGCGCGAAGCCTGATGAGAAGACAAAAGGCCTACCTTGGTGGACATAGTGGGTTTACTAAGCAAACAAGATTTACAAGCCTTTACTAGTTCACGGATTTCACCGTCCATACCCTTCCAGATGAACCTTTCACGAATCTTTTCACGAGTTTTAAAGATTGCAAGATGCCCCCCTAATGGGGTCTCATGATAGTACTTGAAGATCATAGGTACAAGAACCGCTGGAACGACAACCTTCATCATCTTATCATGCCTCAAAGGGCAACATACAACACCATTCGTCAGTACATAAGGTACAACATGTTCCCCAGAAAAAAGGGTTTCCATTATCGGAGCCAGCGTTGGACCTTCACGTTGATATTTCACAATGTCCCTAAAGAGCATGGGAGCACCTGTTAAGATGGCATTAACCTCAGATAGCATGGACTCGGGAGGTGATGAACTATCGACCGGTTCATGGGTCTCGACGTCGCTGGAAAACATACGGCTGAGTCCGACTGCAACGACATTTTCAGTGCCACTGATATGCCTAACCTCAAATTGGAAGGCAGAAATTCGGATGGCCTAACGGGCTATACGACCAGTACGACGCGGCCTACCTAAGACGCAGCTTAAGGCTTGATTATCTGTCTCCAGGTCGAATTTGACATGTTCCAGATAGAGACGGAACTTTTCTAAGGCAAATAAGACTGCCAAACCTTCGAGCTCATAGATGGAATACTTGGCTTCTTGAGCCGATAGGATCCTAGATGCATAGGCGATGGGTCGCCTACCTAGTTCAGTCTCTTGAAGAAGGACTGCAGCTACCGCCGACGACGTCGCGTCGGTTTGGACGATGAATTTCTTTGAGAAATCAGGCATAGCAAGGACAGGGGCATTACAGAGAGCTAATTTAAGATCTTCAAAAGCGGCTTGTTGAGAAGGTCCCCACTCGAATTTGATGCCTTTCCTACGAAGAAGGTTCAAGGGCGCCGCTCTATTAGCGAAGTTAGGAATAAACTTCCTGAAGAAATTCACCATACCAATGAACCTGGCGATACCTTTGATGTCCTTGGGAGGTTTAAAATCACGGATGGCCTGTGTTCTAGAATGATCGACTGCAACACCATCAGGTGACACAATATGCCCTAGGAATGACATGGAGGGCTTAGCAAAGGCAACCTTGGACAACTTGACAGTTAACCCAGCCTTACGAAGGCGATTGTGAACTTCTCGCAGAGGATCTAGATGTTCTTCAAAGGTCTCCGAAAATACGACATCATCCAGGTAGTGATACAAGTACTCAAATTTGATGTCGGAGAAGACCCTATCTAGCAGTCTAGTGAGTACAGCTGCTCCAGTGCGGAGCCCGAAAGGCACGCGGTTGTATTCATACAAATTCCAATCAGTGGCAAACGCTGTAAGATGTTTAGACTTTTCGGCAAGGGAAATTTGATTGTAGGCCTGATTCAGGTCCAAGATGGTGAAGAATTTAGCTTTACGAAACCACGAAAAGCAAGAATGAAGGCCAGGAAGGGGCACAGATTGTAACACCACCTTCCGATTGAGAGCCCTATAATCAATGACAGGCCTGAAGCCACCTTGGGGTTTCGGGACTAGAAAAATAGGCGCAGAATACGCCGACTTAGAGGGCCTAATAATACCATTCTTCAACATCTGATCGATGATTTCTTTCAGAGCCTTCATTTTAGGTGGAGATAGCTTATAAGGTGGAAAACGGACAGGAATTGAATCCGTGACCTCAATTTTGTATTCGATAAGGTCAGTAACACCAAGAGTATCAGAGAACACCTCTGGGAACGACTGACACAATTCACGAATACTATCAGCCTGCTCCTCAGGTAGATGTCTAAGGTCTAATAACATCTCATCCTGGGTCGGCGAAATAGAGGAACATGATACAGAATTACACTTTACAAGGGGATTTTACAATTGGAAGCAAATTTGAATGTGCACGACTTACTCTGAAGATCGAGCACAAGACCAGTGTGAGAAATGAAGTCAGCTCCCAATATAATGGGGCAAGACAAGTGCTTAACCACAAACAATTTAATTTTCCATGTAAATTTAAAAATACGAATTTTGACATGTAAAGAACCTAGAATTTCTAATGGAGATGAATTAGCCGAAACATATTGGATCGCAGACAAACAATAGTCAGGAAGCTTACAAACAGATTTCAATTTTGAATACCATTCAGCCGAAATAATAGAACAAACACTGCCTGAATGTAATAGAGCTGTTATAGGCTCATTATTTAACTCAATTTTGAGAAAAGGTATGGGTGCGGGGGTATCCGCCGCAATCCTAAGACATTCTTTGGGGCATTCAAAAGATGAATTTGAGGACTGAATTTTCCCTGAATTTTCGACCTGTTTACCAGGGGCTGAGCCTCGGGAAGATGGATTAGTGGACTCAGCCGAAGCCACTAGTCACTTTTTATTATTGGCATTGGTGGAATTTGCGCCAGAAGTTGAGCAGGAGGGGGTGCTATTCGAATTTGGGCAATTCTTGGCGATATGTGAGAAAGCCTCACATTTAAAACAACCTTGTGATGAACCAGCTCCATTATTTGCCCTACTAGATTTGACCAATGGACATTTATTGCGAAGATGGTCAGGCGACTCGCAAGCATAACATTTACGGCGTGTGACTGGTCGGCGAGGTGGAGGCCGAGGATTACTAAAAGAAGGTGGGGGTTCTTTCGCTACACGCAAGGAATCGGCGTATCTAACTCCTTCCGCTGAGACGGCCAATGCTTCAAGTTCAGAGAAAGTTTGCGGGCACGCCGCGAAACACAAATATGACCTATAGGATGGTGAAATGCCTTCCACAATAGCCTGTACAATCTGATCTTCAGGGAAGTGAAGAGCAAACACCCTAGTATAGGACTTAATATCTTGGATGAAATCTGCCAAGTTTTCATCCAACCGCTGTGCACGATAATAGTACTTCTGAATAAGTGAGGACCTTGCCCTAGCCGGGATGAAGTTAGCTAGCAAGTGGGCGTGGAATTCTTCAATAGATGATTGCTCGGCAATGGCTCTTACTATTTTATCTGAGAGAATACCAATTGCATAGGGATAGATGATTTGCAAAATCTGACATGGAGAAAGAGAAAAAACAAGAGCATGGTCCTGGAACTCAACTAAAAACCTTAAAAATGAAATTACTTCACTGGTGGTATTAACAGAAAACTTAGAGATACCTCTGAGCAACATTGCTAATGGATGAGGCAAGCTGCTGAACCCAGGTGACATAGTAGGTAAAGGTTTAAGTGGCAAAGAAGTTAATTCAGAACGTACATTATTCAACGAGGTACGGCGTTCAGACTCGTTGTCCAATGGGGCAGAGGTTGTTTGAGCTGCAACGGTTTTCCTATTGACGTCTCCCTTAGGAGTTTCTTCCTCGCTACCTACATTCACCGTGATGGGTTGATCAGTTTTGGGAGGAAATTCCCCATTTAACAATTGGATAACCTTACTGGATAATTCAGAAAGATTTTCAAGAACCATACTAGCTTCCTTCCTCTGAACGTCATTCAACTTCAGAGACAACAGATCGTTAACTCTATTAGAAAAATGAAATAACCTGGCTTGCACACGCTTAATTTGATTAGGAGAAGGATCATTTTCTTCAAAAAACTAACTACTGATGCTAGCTCAGTAGTATTGTCAGTGATCGTGGAAAGAGAGTCGTCAATTTCTTTCTCTCCCAAAGTGGGGATGGAAATGGGCAAATCAAGGGACTCTCTAAGCTTATTTGTATCTACCGCAACCGTGCCTCCAGATTGCACATTTCTAATAGTTAACTCATAGATCAACTCCTCCTTGCGCAAATAGTTAAGATGGAGAACATCGCGAGGGCCGGGCATGATGACAGAACAATTTTGAAAAAGGAAAAAGTAAAAATTCCAGCAACTGAGAAAATAGTTAGAGTTTAAATCAAAGCAATGTTTAGCCGTCCAAAGGGGCTAAATTGAGACCCATTCAACCACGCTCTGCTACCACTTGTTACCGTGTTGTTGTGGTAGGTAGGGGTGAAAGAAGGTGCGGGGGTGAACGGGTCTCAAACTACGAACTTAAAGTTAAGGTAAAATTTAACAAGGTTATATTTTCTTTTCAAAATCATGAATAAGAAATAAAAAGTTGAACAGGTACACAGTAGCCGAAACACAATTCGAAAAGGTACAATTACAGTGATTACAGGATTGGGGCTCCGAGAGCCAGACACCCAATTCTTGAGGTATGCGCCCAACCTTACGATATACAGAAGTCAACAAAGGGGCAGAAGACCCCAAACATGCCTAGGAGCACTTGCTCCTCTTTACACGGTAAAGCCTCCTAGAGGCATACAACAACGCACTTTTTCAAGAAAGAGCAACTCGCTCTTAAAATTTAAGCCTATCAAAGGCCACACCAAACTCCACCTTCAAGTTGTCCTCTAAGGACATAAACGCAGGGGTAAAATACCCAACCTACTGAGGCCTATTAAGTAAAGAAACATGAAATTACATGGCCTCAAAAATACCAACTTAAGAGGAGGCGTACTTGCACTCCTAAAACATTTTGTTTAAAACCTAATCTGGATCTAGGCCGCTAATGCAAGGGCTAATCCCATACTAAAGAGGTGACTTATAGAAGGAACAATTTACATTACGTTAAGGAAGAAAAATTTGTGAAAATAAGTTCACCTCAATGCAATATGAGTGGGAGCTCGAGAGGGTTAAGCACTCTCTATACCGATTTGTAATTTAAAAAGATAGAATAGATACCAAGTGTTTTTACATTTTAAGGGAAGTTACATGGTAAAAGGCTTCGGACCTGCCCCGAGAGTTAAACTGCTGAGCTAGCAAGAGAAGAAGTTATTAAATGGCCATTACCTTGTGGATGAACTGCTGCCCGAAGAAAGAGGCGCTTCCCGCCCCCTGCTACGTACTTTACACACTGAAAGATGTTACTGAAGTGGCGCAGAGACCCTAAAATCAGCAGTTTATATACTCTCGCGGAAAGTTCGAGGCGTTTCAGGAATGAGAACACCCTCCCACAAGAATTTTATTGGTTAACCAAGAAAACCCCTACACAAGATGAAGAAGAAACACATTATTGGTTGAAAATTAATTCGAGAAATTCGGGATTGGCTAAATTCAAAACAATGGGAAAGAAAGGGTTAATATTGCCAACTTAAACCATGACTGCAAGAAATATAACAAAGAGCAAACTTATGAATTCAAATTTTCTCCAAAAACATAGTTCTTTCACGTCGCACCAGGGTGCACAATTGTAGTTCTTCAGTAGTGTCCTCTAGAAGATAATGTTCACACTTCTTACTACAGGCAAAACAAAACTACGTCCAAAACGACCCAGTTCAGAAACTTCAAAATTTCCAAGTAGTGACATCTTCTGAGAAACTTGAAAATTAACACAGTAGATCAAGTTCAGACTTCCTCCAGCAGAGGAGTTTCAACTGGCGCAAAGTTTGAATTAGCGGCGTGGAGGTGTACCGCCCGGTACAGTGCTCATTATCCTCATTTGAACCTACGGCAAGAAATGCTCCTTGTAGGTGCTGACCTCTACATGGAGTGTTCGTACTGCGATGCTCCGCCCCCTAACCAATTAGAGCTCTCTGCGGCAAAGCTCTTCTTCGTTCATCCTTGCTCAGTGTGAGAGCGGCCATTATAGTGTTGCGAGTAGTAGAGATGGACCTGCGTTCCGTGTGTCTCATGTGTGAGAGGATTTCGGCGTGCATCATGGACTACGGCTGAAGAAAATGGTGTGAGGGCTCCTTCTCTCGCCTTCAATATGTTTTTAATGTAATCTTCATCTTGGGAGCGTCGCCAGACTGTAAGATTTGTAAAATTTTCCTTATGGTTGTATCATCATCTATGTGAGTATTAAAATGGCGCTATGGCGTCATCTCAAGTTCTAGATTTCTCTCCGCCCCTTCGCGTAATGGAACTACTTTTGGTATGGATCTACTTAGAAAATTTACTGGATTATGTGGCGTGTGGGACTCTAAGTTGCTTTCCGTCGTAATGATCTCAGCTTTTCAAAAAAACTGAATTACTAACAGGCAATGTAACATTTCGGTTTCTTGAGTAATTATTTCCCAAATGGATCTGGGATGAAGTTAAATTACCAAATTAATCATGTAGAAATTTTTGAAGATCATGTAATATTTAAATTTTTATCTTTGTCAAATCACCCCAACTAGGTTGAGTTTTGAACCATTTGAGTTCTAACCAAGAGGACGGAAGTTTTATTTAATTTTTTCTCTGTCTTAATTTTAATTTTCTTGTTTCATTCTTGGTTCTTTTCGTGTAAAATTATGCTTTTCTCTTTCGTTGTTCGGGCTATTGCTCCCGTTGTAACCTTTGGTTATGCTTGGTACTTGGTGTTCGTGCCTTGCTATGACTACGGGTCATTATTGTTATTGTTGATGATTGAAGGATAAAAAAGGGGATGATGATGTTTCCTGTTTATCTCGGAGATTAACTATCTTGTGTGACGATTCTATTTTATTGTATGATTTCCCCTTGCTATTATAAAATTTTGAGCTCGCATTTGAGCTATTTAATTTCAAAATTCTGTTTTAATTGCTACCTGTGTGAAGAGTCGTTGTGATAATTCTATCTGGACTGCCGGTAATTCTTCCTGTTGGATAGAACTCCGTGGTTAAAGTAGTAATATTCTAAAGAATAATTATAAGCAAATAATTATTTTAATTACCCTATTTCCTCTAGTATGATGAGGCCTCCAGATATTAATTAATGTTATGACTAGTTCATTTTCTTTTGCGTTGGTCGACCACGATTTTTGTCATGTTAAACTTTTCCTTGGTATGTTAGCTTATTTTTGACTGGTTTCTTTCAATATTCCTGCTTTGACGCTTTCGCTGTTACTATTTCAATTCATTTTATTTATTAAATAAATACTATTTATTTCCTTTTCAAAAAGATATGTTGTTCTTCTTTTAAATAGTTAGCAATTTGATACCACGTACCTTTATTATTTTCCACGGGTTTTGATGAGACACTCTTCCATCAGTTCAGGTAAGTCTCTTTCTGGCTTGGTTTGGTGATGTTTGAGGGTGTCTGATTACGCTTCCTGTTTTGCCTTTTGAATTAGCTCATTTGTGTACCAGCTAGTTTGTTTTCATTTATTTCACTGCCGTTATCGTAGTGCTTGTGTGTTTGTCTACGTAACGGGACAGGGCTTGAAGCCCAAATCTGTTAAATTCTCTAATATTGGGTTTTCCTATTCTTGTTTCAAGTTTGCCATTTGTACCTGTCACCTTGTTATTTCACTCATTGAAAAGTTGGTAAGTTTGTGATTTGAAAAGAAATATAACCTTAATTTTTAAAGTTTTAAGTTAATCTTTGATATAGTAGATGGAACCATTCAAGCCCGCACCTTCTTTTACCTCTTTCTTCTCCACGAAAACACGGTAACAGCTACAATGTCACGAATCTGTTGGCTCCCGACTGATCTGAAGCGTGAACCCCTTCAAAACATTACTATCCCTTTGGTCCAACAGCTCGGTGAGTGACTGTTTTACCTTACGGTACCCTAGTCGATTAGCAGTGAACTGAAGGGGCATGGCCAGTCGTATGGAGTCTCAATGTTTCGTTCTGCATTGTGTACTCTTTACAAAGGCATGACCCGTTCATTTACTACCATTATCGGGAGCACAACGAAGATTCAGTTCAGATTCAGGAGGGCTGCCAATTCAAATGACGTCAGATGGATATACACTGCTCATAAATAATTAGAGGGACAACATTTAAACACCTGCATTATTTTGTCAGGAATCGTTGCTGGAAGATGGTTGTGGTGATTACTGTTTAAGATGAAGTACAACCAGGCAACCATCCTCTATTTTATATGGAAAATGAAACCTTTATTTAACTGAAAAGTGCATATCCTGTTCACTTCTTACCACATGTTTTGGTGCTGTGACCAGAAATTCAACACAATGTCATAAATAAAATCTGAAAGTCCTTCAGTTACTTCAAATAGAGCACAAAAGGAAATATTTCAATATCTGGTTGGCCCTCCAAGTGTCCGTATTACTGCCGCACCTCTTCGAGGCATGCTCTTGACAAGTCAGTTTCTTGTGAAATGTTGTCCCGCTCCTCAATAAGGACCTCTGCAAGTTACTCTAGGGTCTGAGGTGCTACAGGACGAGCATGAAGTTGCCTGTCCAGCATATCCCATAAATTCCTAATGGGATTAAACTCAGGACTCAGAGCAGGCCAATCTAATGTCTAAGGTTTGGCATGTTCCAGATAAAGGCGAAACGTCTCCAGAGCGAACAAGACTGCCAAACCCACTAGTTCATAGATAGAATACTTGGCTTCTTAAGCCGATAAAGTCCTAGACGCACAGGCAATGGGCCGCCTTCCGAGTTCCGTTTCCCGAAGAAAGACAGCAGCAACAATAGATGAAGAGGGCGTCAGTTTGGACATTGAAATTCTTGGAGAAATCAGGCATAGCCAATACAGGGGCATGAAAAGGAGCTAATTTAAGCTTTCAAAAGCGGCTTGCTGCGACGGCCCCCATTCAAATTTGATACCTTTCCTACGCAGTAGGTTCAGGGGCACCACCCTGTTAGCGAAGTTAGGAATAAATTTCCTGAAGAAATTCACCATGCCTATGAATCTAGCGATTCCTTTGATGTTCTTAGTAGGCTTGAAATCACGGATAGCTGTGTTCTGGAATGGTCTGTGGAAACATCATCGGGCGACCCCATGTGCCCTAAGAACGACATAAAAGATTAAATAAAAGCTACCTTGTTCTGTCAACCTAGCCTTCCGAAGGCGATTGAGAACTTCCTTCAGATGATCTAAGTATTCCTCGAAGGTCTCTGAAAACACGACGACATCATCAAGGTAATGATACAGATATTCGAACCCGATGTCAGAGAAGACCCTATCTAGAAGTCTGGTACGAACAGCTGCACGCGTGGGGAGACCGAAAGGCACGCGGTTGTATTCATACAGATTCTAATCCATGGAGAAAGACGTTAAATGTTTGGATTCTTCCGCTAGAGGAATTTGATTATAGGCGAGGTTAAGGTCTAAGATTGTAAAGAACTTCGCCTTGCGAAACCATAAAAAACAAGAGTGAATCAGAAAGATTATAACACCAGCTTACGATTCAAAGCCCTGTTATCAATGATAGGCCTGAAACCACCTTGGTATTTCGCCACAAGAAAAATGGACGATGAATACGCCGACTTTGAAGGTCGTATAATACCATTGCTTAACTTGTGATCAATGATTTCCTTCAGTCTTCATTTTAGGTGGGGATAGCCTAAAGGGAGGAAATCGTACAGGAATCGAATCAATTACTTCGATCTTATACTTAATCAAATTGGTGACGCCAAGGTTTTCTGAAAATATGCCAGGGAAAGATTGACACAACCTTCTAACGACATCTCACTCTGGGCAGGCGAGATGGATGCGATAGAATTACATTTCAAAAGGGGGATATTAAAGTCATAAGTAAACTTGAACGTGCACGACTTGCTCTGTAGATCGAGCACAAGACCGGAATGAGACATGAAATCGGCCCCCAATATTAGAGGGCAAGACAATTGTTTAGCTACAAACAACTTCACTTTCCAGGTAAATTTGAAATGCAAAAATGAAACATAGAATTTCTAATGTAGATGAGTTAACCGAAATACATTTAACATAAGAGGAACAATAGTATGGAAATATACAAAAGGTTTTTAACTTAGAATACCACTCTTCAGAAATAATGGAACTCACACTTCCTGAGTCTAATAGAGCAGTGAGTGGTTCGTTATTTACTTCAAATTTCAGACATGGCACGAATCCTGTGGTCTCTGCCGCAATCCTGAAGCATTCCCCATGGCCTTCCAATTATAAATTAGATGAAGTTGTATCCTTAAATGATTCCTTATCTGATCTAAGGGGGGCTGAGCCTATGGAAAGTGAATATTGTGACTCAGCCAAGGACGCTAGTCATTTCCTATCACTTGGAATCATGGAGGCAGCACCAGAAGTTGAACAGACTGTTGTGGTGTTACTTGAAGGGCAATTCTTTACCAGATGGGCAAATGACCCACACTTGAAGCACCCTTGAGACGTACTACCTCCGTTCCTATTTCCGCTCAATTTGACCAGGGGACACTTATTCCTACGTTGTTCATTTGCGTGTAGGAAAGGTTCGGCGAGGTGGTGGCCGAGAAATGTTAGATGACGGAGGTGGCTCCTTGGTGACTCGTAAGGAGTCGACGTACCTTACGCCTTCTGCCTCGAGTTCCGAGAAAGTTTGAGGCCGAGATGCAAAACATAGGTATGACCTATAGGGTGGAGAGATACCTTTAACAATTGTCTGCACAATTTGTTCTTCAGGGAAATGAAGGGCGAATACTCTGGTGTAAAACTTAATATCTTGAATGAAGTCTGCCAGGTTCTCATCCAAACTCTGTACTCTAAAATTGTACTTCTGAATTAACGATGGCATAGCTCTAGCCGGAATAAAGTTTGCCAGGAGGTGGGCATGGAAGTTTCCTATCGATGATCTATCAGCTGTTGCTTTTACTATTTTCTCCGAGAGGACACCTACAGAATATGGGTAAATAATTTGAAGTGTTTGGGAGTGCGAGAGAGCAAACACTGAAGCATGATCTTGGAATTCAGCTAAGAATCTAAAGAAGGAAATGACTTCATTACTTGAGTTTACTGAAAACTTGGAAATGCCTTTCAGCAACATGACCAATGGGTGAGCAAAACTGCTGGAATCGGGCGACATAAGAGGTGACGGCATAGGAGGTTGAGAAGGTTCCAACACAGCATTAGTCATAAAGAACGGTGGGAGTTGTCTTGGATGACCAGACTCAGTTTCCGATGGGGCAGATGTTTGATGAGTAGCAACGGAGTTCCTACTCTCCAAATCTCTACTAGATTCTTCCTCAGTAGACAAGTTTACCATGGGACCTTGGTCGCTTTTAGGAATAGAGGCCCCATAACACAATTGACTAACTCTATTCGAAATATCAGAGAGGTGTTCTAATAGATTACTGGCTTCCCCAGCATGAACCTCCTTCAGTTTTAGAGAAAATAGGTCCTTAGCCCTTTTGTATAAATGAAATAGCCTAGCCTGAACTCTCTCAAGTTGATTAGGAAATGGATCAATTACTTGAAAGAAACTAACTACTGAAGCTAGCTCGGTGGTATTGTCTGTGATGGTGAATAGAGCCTCATCAATTTCTTTCTCCCAAAATACCGGGATACATATAAGACGCCCTAGAGATTCCTGAAGTTTGGCAGTATCTGCCACAACCGTGCCTCCAGGTTGGACATTCCTAATTAGAAGCTCGTAGATTAGTTCCTCCTTGCCCAAGTACCCGGGTGCAAGGACTTCACGAGGACCAGACATGTTGCCAGAAGAATATAAAAAATTTCAAAATTTCCAGCAGACGAGAAGATTTTTGGCGTTCGATGCAGATTTGTATGTTTAGCCTTCGAATGGGGCTTCATCTAGACCCATTCAACCACGCTCTGCTACCACTTTTTACCGTGTTTGCGTGGAACCAAGAGGTGAAAGAAGGTGCAGGCTTGAATGGGTCTATCTACGACAGTCAAAGATGAATTAAAAACTAGAATGGTCATATATCTTTTGATTTATTTTCAGACATTAAATTTTGACACAACAATTTGCTTGGCGACAGAAGAAGATTTTAGGTACAGAGCTAGTTTGGTACAATGTAGAAAAGAATAACCAAGAAATGATCAGCTACAAATTGAACTTCAAGCTCCTAATTTACAAAGTCCCTAAATCACAAGAGTTGCGCTTAGTTTGATACTCAATGAGACGAATCTTCCAATTTAAATCACACAGTTTTCAAGAGCACCTTTTACTCCAAAAGATACAAGTTACGGCCTTCCAATGGCACTATTAATTATTCACAACAATCTCTTTTACATTGCAAGAAAGAGCCTCGGTGCTCTGTAATTTTACCTAGGAGACTGCGCTCCAATACGTTTACCGCCCAATCAAGGCAACATTTAACTTTTACATTTGTGGTCAGAGCGTCTTTGCTCAACAAAATTTACACTTTCTGGCCTCTCTAGGCACAACCTACATTTAACAAGACCGTATTAGGTGTTTTTAACACTACATAGAGGAAATAAAACCGGGGTATCGAGTACCCGTTCTACTGGACCTTTGTGGAAAGCAACAGGTTCAATTACTGGCCCAAAAACCAAAAATGTATGGAGGTGGGCTTTTAGGCTCCTTGAAATAAAATATTAAAACAATACTTGGGATTGTGGCTCGGCGATACAGAGGCTAATCCCGAACTACTGAGGTGACTAGATGGACAAGATATGTTACAATTTACAATAGTGAAAACAGTTACAAAATCGTAGTCACCTCGAAATTAAACTGAAGGGAAATTCGAGAGGGTAACGCACTCTCTATCCTCGGATTTCAGTTAAGTACTCTTGACTTACTTGAACTTCTACATGAGAGGAAAGAAAAGTTTTCATTTTAGGAAATTTACGGTTACATTATTAAAGATAGGAAACCTTCCCGTCGAGCTAGCTTGCAGAGATAACTACTGAGTGAGGAAAATGGTGGCCATTACCTTAGCTGATGTTCTGCTTGCCGATGGATGAGGCCACCGCCTTCTCTATTAACACATACACTCAGTAACAAGACGATCAATAAGCCATGTTAATTCGAAAAGGCGTCAGCTTTTATACCCGAGAAGAAGGTTCGAGAAGGTTCTGGACTAAGACCACACATACCCTCTAATTTTAATGGACAATTGAAAAGTTACAAGTGGCATGTTTTTGACAGAAAAATAAATAAATCAATTTTTTAATTGGTTGAGATTCCAAGTTGGCGAGAAGAGCTAGAAGTGTTGCAACCTTAGAAATATCAAAACAAAGTGTACCGGGAGGTAAACCCCAACGCCGCGCATTTAAATCTTGCGCCTAAAAGAACTCCTTTACTGGAGAAACCGTGAAATTGAAACTAGACCTACTTAAAACTTTACTCACAAGATGTCACCACTAAAATCTGATGGAATTTTGTTATTTTGAAGTTTCCTGAACTGACTGTATTTCTACTTGTTTTGTTTGTCATTCTTCAAGAAGTCTGGACTTTCTTCCATAGATGTCACTGCAAAAACACTATGATCATGCACCCTGGTGCGAAGTGAAAGAACTTTTGGTTTAAAGAAATTTTGTATTCATAAGTTTTTTTTACTAATTGATCTTCATTTATGTTTGGGTTGGCAATATTTATCTTTTTTTCCGCCAGTTTTGAATCTAGCCAATCCCAAATTTCTGTAATTAATTTTAAACCTATCACAGCCTTCTTCTTCGATTTTGAGTGCAACTTTTAAATCCACCAATAAATTGAGAGGACGTGGCTGGTTTATTCGTGAAAGGTTTCGAAATTTCCCTGAGCGTTTAAAAACTGCGGATTTTCACGTCTCTTGGCCAATTGATCGGCATCTAACCTAGTGTGTGTGTCAAGCAGGAGGCGGGAGGCGCCTCTTTCATCAGGCAGCGGTACTCCGACAAAGTAATGGCCACATAACATCTTTATTTCTTGCTTGCTCCGCAGTTTAACCAGAAGGAAAGGTCCGAAACATTAACTATGTAACCTAGTTTTCCTAAAAATGTAACTTTCTGCCGGCTAACGTAAAAATTCATAAAATAGTAAACTGTACACGGGGATAGAGAGTGATATACCCTCTCAAGCTCCCCTTCATTTTGGTTTGAGGTGCCATATTTGTTTCTGCAAAGTATTAAAGTTATTTCTATCCGTGCGACCTCAGTAGTTTGGGAATAGCCCCTGTTTCGTCGGCCAAGTGCCTTATAGGTCTTTAAATTTTTTTAAGCTCAATCTTTGGCTCCATTCATGTTGTACTCGGGCCATTTATTTAACCTGTTCTTTTTCACTAAGGCCCTGTAGGTTGGGTACTAGATACCTCTGTGTAATAGGATTTCTAATTTAAATAGTGCCTTGTAAGGCCAGTGATTATTTTGTTTTCATGTTATGTTCCCTTGAGTAGCCTTGGAAAACTGAAAGCAATTTAGCCCTTTTACATGTGTATAAAAGTGCCTCTGGGAGGCCTGATATTGTAATTGCTGGAGCAAGTGCTCCACGAATTAGGGGATTTCTGCCCTTTGAATAAATTATTGCCCGTTTGTAAATTTGAGCTGGGAGCTCAAAAATTGTAAAACTAGGGGCTTGAAGCTCAAGGGTGTTAAAGTTCTGAAATCTTGAATTTTTTCTATTTTGTACCTGAAATATCATTGTTATCTCACTAAGTGAAAAGTTGCTAAGTTTGATGTTTTTCAAAAATATAAACTTCAGTTTAAGTTTTAAATTCTTTTCTTGACATTGTAGCTAGACCCATTCATCCCGGCACCTTCTTTCACCTCTGCGTTCCACGAGTAACAACGGAACACAAAGAATAATCGATTCAGTTTAGAAAACCTATAAATACAAAATATCTTTAAGTGTTTAGTAGTTCCACTTTACACCAGAGTGCATGACATCAGTTTTTAATAGAGACATCTATGGAGAAAGGTCCAAACTTCTTGAAACAGTTGTTGCAAACTTTGTGTGTTACATAGTGTTCTTCATGGCACTTCATTTAAATCCATGGGGTGAGGTGTACCTTCCGGTACAATAATACTACCACTGGTACCTGTTCGCCCGCTATTTAAACTGCGTGACGTCTCTATGGCCATCTACGTCAGGGAACACGAACTTTTATCAAATTTTAAAAACTTTCTTCTCCGACGGTTAGATGGCTCTGCCATCTATTTTCTAGCGATATCTAGTGGCTAAACACAACTAATTGTTCAAGTCACTTTTGCTCTCGTGCTCGGTAAACCTTTTTCTGATGATTGATTATTTTCTGTACTGAAGTTGTCAACACTTCACCTAGTTCCTCATCGAATGTAATCTGCCCATCGCATGCCTGTAACTATATTCTCTAGACAATCTAACCCGGGGGTGTGTATGGAAATTTAGCCTATCAGGGCTTTGTATTTTAATTTAATCTGGAGTTTCCCCTACGTAGCTACTTAAGGAGAGCACTTTAGTGCCGTCTTGTCTTATTTTGCTCCGGATACTGAGAATGCGACTTGACGAAGGGCCGAAATCAGGGTGTGGCCGGCTTGAAGAACAACCAGCGCTACAAGGTAACAGCAGAATTTACTTAATCATGCGATTTCAGCGGCGGGTATTTCGATGGGGTTGTTTCATCTGTTTTCGTTATATTTAATACGTAATCTTTTCTTTCTGGGCTGAAATGTTGGACCTTCTGCGCAGTCGTCGGAATCTGTTTATATAAGAGAGGACGACTGGTGACCCCTGGATCACTCCCCTACAACGTTTGAGCTGGGTGACTAAAGTTTCCAACGTCTGAGTTTTGGAAATTTAGTCTCGGCTTTTAAATTCCCCCTGCCTTTAGTCCGCCCTTTTTAGTATGGGATGTGCCTCTGTGTCAATGAGCCTTAAGCCCGCTTTGGTTCTCGTCTCTTCCCGAAGTTTGGTTAAGGTTTTTCACCTCCTTGCCTTTGTTAATGGCCTGTTATGTGTAACATTTTTTATTCTTAAGGCCTTGTGGCATGCTCTTTTATTTTCTTTATAGTTCTCAGGGTTACTGTGTCTGTGGTCTGGTTCTCTTTGGGAATAGTACTAAAACTGACTGTGAAACCTTGTAATACGTAAGCCCACCATTGGGCAATCGATGTATGAACACTATGAAGTGGCATCAACCTAGAGGTTACTGAGGGTAAGTGATAAGGTAAATAGCAACAAATTGCTTGATTGAGGCTAGCCTCTATCATATCTGGGAGTTGAGACTCCTATAATCTGGTACCCGTTCGGAGCAACTATGCTCCTTCATAACATTGTACCTGTCAGGGGTAATTATGATCTATGCATACGTAAGTTAACGACTGGAATTTCTCCCAATTAATTTTGTACCGGATTGTAGACTTCTAAGTCCAATGCATTGTCTGGAGCTGACGAGCTCGGGGTTAATGTAAGTATCCTCAAGTTATATTTCGACTGTTTCTGGTTATGTCATTAATTTAATAATAATGTTATTGGATTTACGTCCACTAACTACTTTTACGGTTTTCGGAGACGCCGAGGTGCCGGAAATAAGTCTTTCAGGAATTTTTTACGTGCCAGTAATAATGTACCAACAGGAGACTGACGTATTTGAGCACCTTGAATTACCACCGGACTGATTTACGATCGAACCTGCCTAGTTGGGGTCAGAAGACCAGCGACTTTGTCGTCTGAGTTACTCAGCCCGGCTAGTCATTTAATTTCTCTCCCTCCGAATTTTAACAAAGGAAAGAAATAAAATTTTCAAACTTTTCTTAAAGGAAATTTTGCCCTAAGTGATCCCCTGTCCCCTCCAGGCGCTACTATTCCTCTGTGAGCCACGAAATCGTGGTAATAACACTCGTTATCACCTCAGTACCACGTACAGACGTATTGATTTGAATAGTCCATTTCGACGTTCCGTCTTACTCTACTAGATGGTGTCGTGAACTGAATGCCTGAGTTTTGAACAATTTTGTGGAGTGATGTGTGACCAGAAATTTTTATTGAACCGGTGATCTTGTGACCCGGAGGCTGACACTATCATTGATCCACACAGGGAGTTTTCTTTATTCCCTGCTTCTCCAGCAAGACTTGTCAAACGCTCTAACAAGTTCCATACTTCCATAATTGCACAACAGAACAAATACCATTTTATTTGCTTTCGTACTTTACACAAAGCAATACTCTACAATTCATACAACTATCTGTTCCATTTATTGTTAAGTTATTTACCGCTATAATGAACTTATCTTAATCCTCCCATGCATCGTACGGTGTTCATGTCCGACGGTGTGTCATATACAATTACAGCACAATTACCCCAAAAGTCACCATATCGATGGTCGAGGACGAAATGGCTACAATTCGAAATCAACGATACACTTGTTCGACAATTTTTATGAAATATTGGTGAATACACAGTTCTTACATCGCTCAGTATAATCTGGAAAAGAATTATCATTCTAAATGAACCTTTCGCTTTTTCTTTGCTAGTTGGTTTGCGTCGCACTGACACAGATAGGTCTTATGGCGACGATGGGATATGAAAGGGCTAGGAGTTGGAAAGAAGTGGCATTGGCCTTAATTAAGGTACAGCACCAGAATTTGCCTGGTGTGAAAATGGGAAACCACGGAAAACCATCTTCAGGGCTGCCGACAGTAGGATTCGAACCCACTATTTCACGGATGCAAGTTCACTGAAACTTTCGAATTAAACACGGCGACTAATATCAGAACATTGGAAACCGTTACAAGTGCTTCCAGGCATGAATATATTAGATCTTTGTTGTAACACTTTCGAATGTTCTAGCTATACAATTATGATAAAATCTCAAAAATGCATTGTTTCAGTTGTAACCCTAGTTCTCAGCCATCGATATGCTTATCAAGACGTTGTGACACATACCTACCCACCACAATCTTCTGCTGGTGAATATTATTTAGCATGCGCATAATATATTTTCAGACAGTATAGTTTGGAATACTGATTTTTTTTCTTCCCATAGGAATGATTACAATTTAAAAAAGAAGTGCTCCGCTGAATTTGTCTAATATTGGTGTGCTTGTGGTTGAAACCAGTCTTAATGCATTCATAAACCCAACTTTGTGTCGATATCTCTGTGAATAATAATTTCTGGAATGGGAATGTATTGTATTTTTCGAAAACAATAATATCATCCAGGATGGTAATATTTCAAACTAATTGGAAACATATTTGAAGTAGACGTTCCTCTGGTCTCACCCTGTTAGGCCACAACCACAACCAAATACCACAACAGAGACTACTGCAACACAGTTAGTACGCACATGGCATTCGTGGCACATAATTCTGTACAATACAATTTTCTTCATACTATGTCACAGTCCGTACGTTTTCATTCTTCATACTAATATGGATAGTAAAACTTTACTTTTTTAAAATTGGCTTTACGTTCCACTAACTATTTTTACGGTTTACTGTTTTCAGACACACCTAGTGTCAGAATTTGTGACATAGGAATTCTTTAACGAGACAGAAAATCTACCGACAAGAGACTTAAGTATTTGAGCACCTTCAAAAGCCACCGGACTACGCACTGAACCACTCATCTCGGCAAGTGGAAATTTACCATATAGTTGAATAAGTTCCGTGTGGTTGCGATGTCGGTACTCTAGTCACAGTAGCCGTGCCAGTAATATATTTACTTGCGGTTACAATCCCGGCACTGAAGTTACTTGCGGTGTACGATACTGGTACTGTAGTTACTTGCGGTGTACGATACTGGTACTGTAGTTACTTGCGGTGTACGATACTGGTACTGTAGTTACTTGCGGTGTACGATACCGGTACTGTAGTTACTTGCGGTGTACGATACTGGTACTGTAGTTACTTGCGGTGTACGATACTGGTACTGTAGTTACTTGCGGTGTACGATACCGGTACTGTAGTTACTTGCGGTGTACGATACCGGTACTGTAGTTACTTGCGGTGTACGATACTGGTACTGTAGTTACTTGCGGTGTACGATAGCGGTACTGTAGTTACTTGCGGTGTACGATACCGGTACTGTAGTTACTTGCGGTGTACGATAGCGGTAATGTAGTTACTTGCGGTGTAGATACCGGTACTGTAGTTACTTGCGGTGTACGATACCGGTACTGTAGTTACTTGCGGAGTACGATACCGGTACCGTAGTTACTTGCGGTGTACGATACCGGTACTGTAGTTACTTGCGGTGTACGATACCGGTACTGAAGTTACTTGCGGTGCACGATACCGGTACTGTAGTTACTTGCGGTGTACGATACCGGTACTCTAGTTACTTGCGGTGTACGATACCGGTACTGTAGTTACTTGCGGTGTATGATACCGGTACCGTAGTTACTTGCGGTGTACGATACCGGTACTGTAGTTACTTGCGGTGTACGATACCGGTACTGAAGTTACTTGCGGTGCACGATACCGGTACTGAAGTTACTTGCGGTGCACGATACCGGTACTGTAGTTACTTGCGGTGTACGTTACCGGTACTGAAGTTACTTGCGGTGTACGATACCGGTACTGTAGTTACTTGCGGTGCACGATACCGGTACTGAAATTACTTGCGGTGTACGATACCGGTACTGTAGTTACTTGCGGTGTACGATACCGGTACTGTAGTTACTTGCGGTGTACGATACCGGTACTGTAGTTACTTGCGGTGTACGATACCGGTATTGTAGTTACTTGCGGTGTACGATACCGGTACTGAAGTTACTTGCGGTGTACGATACTGGTACTGTAGTTACATGCGGTGTACGATACCGGTATTGTAGTTACTTGCGGTGTACGATACCGGTACCGTA
The DNA here is from genome assembly GCF_040414725.1 of Anabrus simplex. Lineage (NCBI taxonomy): Eukaryota > Metazoa > Arthropoda > Insecta > Orthoptera > Tettigoniidae > Anabrus > Anabrus simplex. The sequence goes on along the minus strand of NC_090269.1, from coordinate 168,900,262 downwards.
GTTACTTGTGGTGTACGATACCGGTACTGTAGTTACTTGCGGTGTACGATACCGGTACTGAAGTTACTTGCGGTGTACGATACTGGTACTGTAGTTACATGCGGTGTACGATACCGGTACTGTAGTTACTTGCGGTGTACGATACCGGTACCGTAGTTACTTGCGGTGTACGATACCGGTACTGTAGTTACTTGCGGTGTACGTTACCGGTACTGAAGTTACTTGCGGTGTACGATACCGGTACTGTAGTTACTTGCGGTGTACGTTACCGGTACTGTAGTTACTTGCGGTGTACGTTACCGGTACTGTAGTTACTTGCGGTGTACGATACCGGTACTGAAGTTACTTGCGGTGTACGATACTGGTACTGTAGTTACATGCGGTGTACGATACCGGTACTGTAGTTACTTGCGGTGTACGATACCGGTACCGTAGTTACTTGCGGTGTACGATACCGGTACTGTAGTTACTTGCGGTGTACGTTACCGGTACTGAAGTTACTTGCGGTGTACGATACCGGTACTGTAGTTACTTGCGGTGTACGTTACCGGTACTGTAGTTACTTGCGGTGTACGATACCGGTACTGTAGTTACTTGCGGTGTACGATACCGGTACTGAAGTTACTTGCGGTGTACGATACTGGTACTGTAGTTACATGCGGTGTACGATACCGGTACTGTAGTTACTTGCGGTGTACGATACCGGTACCGTAGTTACTTGTGGTGTACGATACCGGTACTGTAGTTACTTGCGGTGTACGATACCGGTACTGAAGTTACTTGCGGTGTACGATACTGGTACTGTAGTTACATGCGGTGTACGATACCGGTACTGTAGTTACTTGCGGTGTACGATACCGGTACCGTAGTTACTTGCGGTGTACGATACCGGTACTGTAGTTACTTGCGGTGTACGTTACCGGTACTGTAGTTACTTGCGGTGTACGATACTGGTACTGTAGTTACTTGCGGTGCACGATACCGGTACTGTAGTTACTTGCGGTGTACGTTACCGGTACTGTAGTTACTTGCGGTGCACGATACCGGTACTGTAGTTACTTGCGGTGTACGTTACCGGTACTGTAGTTACTTGCGGTGTACGTTACCGGTACTGTAGTTACTTGCGGTGTACGATACTGGTACTGTAGTTACTTGCGGTGCACGATACCGGTACTGTAGTTACTTGCTGTGTACGTTACCGGTACCGTAGTTACATGCGGTGTACGATACCGGTACCGTAGTTACTTGCGGTGTACGATACCGGTACCGTAGTTACATGCGGTGTACGATAACGGTACCGTAGTTACATGCGGTGTACGATACCGGTACTGTAGTTACTTGCTGTGTACGTTACCGGTACCGTAGTTACATGCGGTGTACGATACCGGTACCGTAGTTACATGCGGTGTACGATACCGGTACTGTAGTTACTTGCGGTGTACGATACCGGTACCGTAGTTACATGCGGTGTACGATACCGGTACCGTAGTTACTTGCGGTGCACGATACCGGTACTGTAGTTACTTGCGGTGTACGATACCGGTACTGTAGTTACTTGCGGTGCACGATACCGGTACTGTAGTTACTTGCGGTGTACGTTACCGGTACTGTAGTTACTTGCGGTGTACGTTACCGGTACTGTAGTTACTTGCGGTGTACGATACTGGTACTGTAGTTACTTGCGGTACACGATACCGGTACTGTAGTTACTTGCGGTGTACGATACCCGTACTGTAGTTACAGTACTATACCATTAACAACATTTTAATTGATGTATAATACAGTACGTAGGTACTTGCCAGGTGGCTGCAGTCCGTCGTGTGTTCGAGTCAATACATCTATCGAATGGTCTTGAATGACATCGATTATTTCATTGATGGTGTCTGTACCGGGCGGTACACCTCCACGCCGCTAATTTAAAATTTGCGCCAGTTGAAACTCCTCTGCTGGAGGAAGTCTGAACTTTATCTACGGTATTAATTTTCAAGTTTCTCAGAAGATGTCACTACTTGGAAATTTTGGAGTTTTAGAACTGTGTCACTTTTGATGTATTTTTGTTTTACCTCTTCTAGAGGACACTACTGAAAAACTACAATGGTGCACCGTAGTGCGATGTGAAAGAACTGTTTTTTGGAGAAATTTTTATTTCAAAAGTTTGTTCTTGTTAAATTTCTTTCTGTTATTGTTTAAGTTGGCAGTATACACCTCTCTTTCCCCTTGTTTTGTATTTAGCCAATCCCGAATTTCTTTAATTAATTTCTGACCAATCTGATTTATCTTCCCCCAACTTGAATATGCTGCTTATCCCTAACCAATAAAGGTTTGGTGGGAGGGTGTTCTCATTCCAAAAACGCCTCGAACTTTCCGCGAGAGTATATAAACTGCTGATTTTAGGGTCTCTGCGCCACTTCTGTTCCATCTTTTAGTGTGTAAAGTACATAGCAGGGGGCGGGAAGCGCCTCTTTCTTCGGCAGCAGTCAACAACAAGGTAATGGCCGATTAATAACTTCTTTCCTTGCTAGCTCAGCAGTTTAACTCTCGGGGCGGGTCCGAAGTTTTTCCATAATGTAACCTTCCTTAAAATGTAAAGACACTTAGTATCTATTCTTTCTTTTAAACTGCATATCGGGATAGAGAGTGCTTAACCCTCTCGAGCTCCCACTCATATTGTTTTGAGGTGAACTTATTTTTTCTCAACCTATTCTTCTTGAACGTAATGTAAATTGTTCCTTTCTAAAGTCACCTCTTTAGTATGGGATTAGCCCTTGCATTAATGGCCTAGTGCCAAGTAGGTTTTAAACAAATGTATTAGGAGTGCTGGTCGCCTCCTCTCAATTGGTTATTTTTGAGGTCATGTAATTAACCTTTTTCTCACTTAATAGGCCTCAGTAGGTTGGGTATTTTGCCCCTGTGTCTATGTCCTTAGAGGACAACTTGAAGGTGGGGTTTGGTGTAGCCTTTGATAGGCTTAAAGTTGAGAGCGAGGGGCTCTTTTCTTGAAAATTGATGGTTGTATGCCTCGTGGAGGCTTTATGGTGTAATTTTGGAGCAAGTGCTCCTGGGCATGAATGGGGTTTTCTGCCCCTCTGTGAAAAACTTATTTTGGAGTTAAGTTGGGCTAATTGCCCTAGAAGTGTGAATTCGGGGCTCGAAGCCCAAATCCTGTAAATACTGTAATCGCACCTTTGTTGCCTTGCTACTCTGTACCTGCCATGCTTGTTATTTCTTAATTTTGAAAAGAAAATATAACCTTGTTATATTTTAAATTCACTTTAATTTCGTAGCCTCAGACCTGTTCACCCCCCGCACCTTCTTTCACCTCTACCTACCACAAAAACACGGTAACAAGTAATAGCAGAGCGTGGTTGAATGGGTCTCAATTTAGCCCCTTTTGACGGCTAAACATTGCTTTGATTTAAACTCTAACAATTTTCTCGGTTGCTGGAATTTTTGATCTTTCCTGTTTCAAAATTGTTCTGTCATCATGCCCGGCCCTCGCGATGTTCTCCATCTTAACTATTTGCGCAAGGAGGAGTTGATCTATGAGTTAACTATCAGAAATGTGCAATCTGGAGGCACGGTAGCGATAGACACCAACAAGCTTAGAGAGTCCCTTGATTTGCACATTTATATCCCCAATTTTGGAGAGAAAGAAATTGACGACTCTCTTTCCACGATCACAGAGAATACTACTGGGCTAGCATCGGTAGTTAGTTTTTTTGACGAAAATGATCCTTCTCCTAATGAAATTAAGCGTGTGCAAGCCAGGCTATATCATTTTTCAAATAGAGTTAACGATCTGTTGTCTCTGAAGTTGAATGACGTTCAGAGGAAGGAAGCTAGTACGTTGCTTGAAAGTATTTCTGAATTATCTAGTAAGGTCACTCAATTGTTAACTGGGGAAGTTCCTCCCAAAATTGATCAACCCACCACGATGAATGTAGGTAGCGAGGAAGAGCCTCCTAAGGGAGAAGTCAATTGAATAACCGTTGCTGCTCAAACTATCTCTGCCCCATTGGATAACGACTCTGAACGCCGTGCATCATTGAATAATATACGTTCTGAATTAACTTCCTTGCCACTGAAAACTTTACCTACTATGTCACCCGGGTTTAGCAGCTTGCCTCATCCATTGGCAATGTTGCTCAGAGGTATCTCTAAGTTTTCCGTTAATACCACCAGTGAAGTAATTTCATTTTAAAGATTTTTAGTTGAATTTCAGGATCATGCCCTTGTGTTTTCTCTTTCCCCATGTCAGATTTTGCAAATCATCTATCCCTATGCAATTGGTATTCTCTCAGACAAAAGAGTAAGAACCATTGCCGAGCAATCATCTATTGAGGATTTCCACGCCCACTTGCTAGCTAACTTCATCCCGGCTAGGGCCAGGTCCTCCCTTATTCAGAAGTATTATTATCGTGTACAGCGTTTGGATGAAAACTTGGCAGACTTCATCCAAGATATTAAATTCTATACTAGGGTGTTTGCTCTTCATTTTCCTGAAGATCAGATTGTACAGGCTATTGTAGAAGGAATTTCACCATCCTATAGGTCATATTTGTGTTTCGCGGCGTGCCCGCAAGCCTTCTCTGAACTTGAAGCATTGGCCGTCTCAGCGGAAGGAGTTAGATACGCCGATTCCTTGCGTGTCGCGAAAGAACCCCCTCCTTCTTTTGGTAATCCTCGGCCTCCTTCTCGCCGACCAGTCACACCTCGTAAATGCTATGCTTGCGGGTCGCCCGACCATCTACGGAACAAGTGCCCATTGCTCAAGCCTAGTGGGACAAGGAATGGAGCTGGTTCATCACAAGGCTGTTTTAAATGTGGGGCTTTCTCACATATCGCCACGAATTGTCCCAATTCGAATAGCACTCCCTCCTGCTCAACTTCAGGTGCAACTTCAAACTACAATCAAAAGTGACTAGTGGCTTCGGCTGAGTCGACTAATCCATCTTCCCGAGGCTCAGACCCTGGCAAACTGGTCGTTAATTCAGGGAATGTTCAATGTGCAAATCTATCTTTTGAATGCCCCAAAGAGTGTCCTAGGATTGCGGCGGATACCCCCGCACCGGTCCCTTTTCTCAAACTTGAGTTAAATAATGAACCCGTAACAGCTCTTTTAGATTCAGGCAGTGTTTGTTCGATTATTTCGGCTGAATGGTATTCTAAATTGAAATCTGTTTTTAAACTACCTGACTGTGACTCATCTCCTGTTCAATATGTTTCGGCTAATTCATCGCCATTGGAAATTCTAGGTTCTGTAAATGTCAAAATTCGTATTTTTAAATTTACATGGAAAATCAAATTGTTTGTGGCTAAGCACCTGTCTTGCCCCATCGTATTGCGAGCTGACTTTATTTCTCACACTGGTCTTGTGCTCGATCTTCAGAGTAAGTTGTGCACATTCAAATTTGCGTCCAATTTAAAATCCCCTTGTTAAAATGTAATTCTGTATCATGTTCATCTATTTCGCCTACCCAGGATGAGATGTTGTTAGACCTTAGACATCTACCTGAGGAGCAGGCTGATAGTATTCGTAAATTATGTCAGTCATTTCCAGAGGTGTTCTCGGGTACTCTTGGTGTTACTGACCTTATTGAATACAAAATTGAGGTCACGGATTCAATTCCTGTCCGTTTTCCACCTTATAAGCTATCTCCACCTAAAATGAAGGCTCTGAAAGAAATCATCGATCAGATGTTGAAGGAGGGTATTATTAGGCCCTCTAAGTCGGCGTATTCGTCACCTATTTTTCTAGTCCCGAAACCCCAAGGGGGCTTCAGGCCTGTCATTGATTATAGGCTCTCAATCGGAAGGTGGTGTTACAATCTGTGCCCCTTCCCGACCTTCATTCTTGTTTTTCATGGTTCCGTAAGGCCAAGTTCTTCACCATCTTGGATTTGAATCAGGCCTACAATCAACTTCCCCTAGCGGAAGAGTCTAAACATCTTACAGCTTTTGCCACGGACTGGAATTTATACGAATACAACCGCGTGCATTTCGGGCTCCCCACGGGAGCAGCAGTACTCACTAGGCTGCTAGATAGGGTCTTCTCCGACATCAACTTTGAGTACTTGTATCACTACTTGGATGATGTCGTCGTATTTTCGGAGACCTTTGAAGAACATCTAGATCATCTGCGAGAAGTTCTCAATCGCCTTCGTAAGGCTGGGTTAACTGTTAAGTTGTCCAAGGTTGCCTTTGCTAAGCCCTCTATGTCATTCCTACGGCATATTGTGTCACCTGATGGTGTTGCAGTCGATCATTGGAGAACACAGGCCATCTGTGATTTTAAGCCCCCTAAGGACATCAAAGGTATCGCCAGGTTCATTGGTATGGTGAATTTCTTCAGGAAGTTTATTCCTAACTTCGCTAATAGAGCGGCGCCCTTGAACCTTCTTCGTAGGAAAGGCATCAAATTCGAGTGGGGACCTTCTCAACAAGCCGCTTTTGAAGATCTTAAATTAGCTCTCTGTAATGCCCCTGTACTCGCTATGCCTGATTTCTCGAAGAAATTCATCGTCCAAACAGACGCGTCATCGTCAGCAGTTGCTGCAGTCCTTCTTCAAGAGACTGAACTAGGGAGGCGACCCATCGCCTATGCATCTAGGACTATATCGGCTCAAGAAGCCAAGTATTCTATCTATGAGCTCGAAGGGTTGGCAGTCTTATTTGCCTTAGAAAAGTTTCGTCTCTATCTGGAACATGAAAATTCGACCTGGAGACCGATAATCAAGCCTTAAGCTGGGTCTTAGGTAGGCCGCGTCGTACTGGTCGTATAGCCCGTTGGGCCATCCGTATTTCTGCCTTCCAACTTGATGTTAGGCATATCCGAGGTACCGAAAATGTTGTTGCTGATGGACTCAGCCGTATGTTTTCCAACGAGGTCGAGACCCAGGAACCGGTCGACAGTTCATCATCTCCCGAGTCCATACTGTCTGGTGTTAATGCCACCTTAACAGATGCTCCCATGCTCTTTAGGGATATCGAGAAATACCAACGTGAAGATCCGTCGCTGGCTCCGATACTGGAAACCCTTTCTTCTGGGGAACATGTTGTCCCTTATGTTCTGAGGAATGGTGTTCTATGTTGCCCTTCGAGGCATGATACGATGATGAAGGTTGTCGTTCCAGCTGTTCTTGTGCCTATGATCTTCAAGTACTATCATGAGACCCCATTAGGGGGGCATCTTGGAATCTTTAAAACTCGTGAAAAGATTCGTGAAAGGTTCATCTGGAAAGGTATGGACGGTGAAATCCGTGTACTAGTAAAAGCTTGAAAATCTGCTTGCTTAGTAAACCCACCATGTCCACCAAGGTAGGCCTGTTGTCTTCTCACCAAGCGTCGCGCCCCATGGAACGCCTGTATATTGATTATGTAGGACCCTTCCCCCAGTCAAAGGGAAATGCCAACAAGTTCATCTTTGTATGCGTAGATGGTTTTACAAGATTTTCCTGGTTATTTCCGACTAAGCTGGCTACCGCCCAGTCCACCATTACTTGCTTAAATTCTATTTTTGCTTCTTTTGGTCCGTGCCAATAAATTGTGTCTGATAATGCTAAGGCGTTTACATCAAATCTTTTTCGTAAATTCTGTTTTGACTTGTCCATCTCTCATGTGACGACTTCGGCTTATTACCCTCAACCATCTCTGGCTGAACGGGTTAATCGTAATGTCAGGTCCGCACTTATTGCCTATCATCATGAAGATCATTCTAGGTGGGACACGTCCCTGCATTGGTTAGCTTTTGCTTTGAATTCGGCGGTTCATGAATCTCACAAGTTTACTCCAGCTTCTTTGATGTTCAAGTTCGTTCCCAACACGCCGCTCTCTAACCTCTGGTCTCTGAGTGACATTCTACCTGAGACAATAGATCCGGACAACATTAAAGATCTTTGGAAGAAGGCTAAAGCCAATCTTAAAGTGTATCATGAAAAGGTTAGGGAAAGGTATGATCGTGGACGGAGACCCACCCATTTGAAGGTAGGTGACCAGGTAATGGTCAAGAATTTTGTTCCCGCGGGCAAGCTTGCCCCCAGATTTCATGGGCCGTGTGTCATTCTCGATTTCCTTACGCCGGTTACGTTGTTATTAAGCAATCCAGCCACCGAGAGGATATTTAGGGTTCACCTGTCGCAGGTGAAACCTGTATAATTTCTGTGCTAACTTGCCTCATATTATCTTGAAAGGAATATGAAGGTTATATTTTTTTTTTTTGAGTTTTCACTTTTGAGGCATTCTGCCCCTTCTATAATATTTTGTTTCATATGTAAGCATTTTTGTAAAACCCTCCCCGAACCGTTAAACTGCCATCCTGTCGTTGCCACGGCCATTACCACGCTCCCGTCTGCTGCTCCACTACACACAGTGGCTCGCATCTGAAATGAATTGCTGCACGCCGCTGGCCCCTCAACCTCTCCACAATGAATGTACCCTACTATTATTCTGGTCCAACAAAAATTCTGCCGGCTTGCTTTAATGTTTCAGTGCCCCCGCAGCCGCGTGGCGCTGTGCCGCGACTGGGATAGAGGAAGGGCCCCCTCGACCCCAGCGAGGACGACATGCGCACGGCGAGCCGGAGCTCTCCTCCCGGCCAAGACTGATGTGCGGCGCACGACCTGCTACTGGCCCGCAGCCTGTATATGTTCACCGCGGGCGCGGCGTGCTTCAACACCTCTGCTCCCCTCATAGTGCGGGCGAGCGGTATCTCAGGGTACTTGAGGGGCCCGGGCGGCCTCCTCTGAACGCAAGCAGTGGCGGCTGGTCTGGCCGTTTAAATCATCAACGTTTGAAGTACATATCCAGCTATATGGACATTCCAGTTCAACCTTACTACCTTTTCTTGGGTATTCTACTGCAATATTTGGTGGACTTAGAAAATTTTCCTCAACTTTAAAAACTAAAGTTTTCCTTCTGAATTCAACTTCTACAAACATAAAGACATTACTTCACCAGTTACTACAAAATTTTGAAACTGAATCAAACCAAATTAAGAAAATTTTATAAATGCTTCTGCAATTAATCTCCATATCAACATCATAACTTGGACCTGGTTTTCAAACAAATTTCATGTGTCACCCCTGGAGGAACTTTGGGGGGGGGGGAGGTCTGTACTGGGCGGTACACCTCCACGCCGCTAATTTAAAATTTGCGCCAGTTGAAACTCCTCTGCTGGAGGAAGTCTGAACTTTATCTACGGTATTAATTTTCAAGTTTCTCAGAAGATGTCACTACTTGGAAATTTTGGAGTTTTAGAACTGTGTCACTTTTGATGTATTTTTGTTTTACCTCTTCTAGAGGACACTACTGAAAAACTACAATGGTGCACCGTAGTGCGATGTGAAAGAACTGTTTTTTGGAGAAATTTTTTTTTCAAAAGTTTCTTTCTGTTATTGTTATTGTTTAAGTTGGCTGTATACCCCTCTCTTTCCCCTTGTTTTGTATTTAGCCAATCCCGAATTTCTTTAATTAATTTCTGACCAATCTGATGTATCTTCCCCCAACTTGAATATGCTGCTTATCCCTAACCAATAAAGGTTTGGTGGGAGGGTGTTCTCATTCCAAAAACGCCTCGAACTTTCCGGGAGAGTATATAAACTGCTGATTTTAGGGTCTCTGCGCCACTTCTGTTCCATCTTTTAGTGTGTAAAGTACAGAGCAGGGGGCGGGAACCGCCTCTTTCTTCGGCAGCAGTCAACAACAAGGTAATGGCCGATTAATAACTTCTTTCCTTGCTAGCTCAGCAGTTTAACTCTCGGGGCGGGTCCGAAGTTTTTCCATAATGTAACCTTCCTTAAAATGTAAAGACACTTAGTATCTATTCTTTCTTTTAAACTGCATATCGGGATAGAGAGTGCTTAACCCTCTCGAGCTCCCACTCATATTGTTTTGAGGTGAACTTATTTTTTCTCAACCTATTCTTCTTGAACGTAATGTAAATTGTTCCTTTCTAAAGTCACCTCTTTAGTATGGGATTAGCCCTTGCATTAATGGCCTAGTGCCAAGTAGGTTTTAAACAAATGTATTAGGAGTGCTGGTCGCCTCCTCTCAATTGGTTATTTTTGAGGTCATGTAATTAACCTTTTTCTCACTTAATAGGCCTCAGTAGGTTGGGTATTTTGCCCCTGTGTCTATGTCCTTAGAGGACAACTTGAAGGTGGAGTTTGGTGTAGCCTTTGATAGGCTTAAAGTTGAGAGCGAGGGGCTCTTTTCTTGAAAATTGATGGTTGTATGCCTCGTGGAGGCTTTATGGTGTAATTTTGGAGCAAGTGCTCCTGGGCATGAATGGGGTTTTCTGCCCCTCTGTGAAAAACTTATTTTGGAGTTAAGTTGGGCTAATTGCCCTAGAAGTGTGAATTCGGGGCTCGAAGCCCAAATCCTGTAAATACTGTAATCGCACCTTTGTTGCCTTGCTACTCTGTACCTGCCATGCTTGTTATTTCTTAATTTTGAAAAGAAAATATAAACTTGTTAAATTTTAAATTCACTTTAATTTCGTAGCCTGAGACCTGTTCACCCCCCGCACCTTCTTTCACCTCTACCTACCACAAAAACACGGTAACAGTGTCGACCATTTAAATGGTTTCTGATTGATGGGCGCTGAAATGGGCTAAATGTTCTCATCTGCAAATTATCAAAATAAAATTGAGCATAGTACATATTAAAAGGCGAAATTGCTTCACGTACCTATTCGAAACATATCCACTCATACCTTTCAGCCTTTGTAATGTAAACTCAAACGCATCTAAAACGAAAAAAGAAAAAAAAGCACCACCACCAGCAACAAAACCACCATCGCCGCCCCCGCCACCATCATCACCATGATGCTGGTATCAGCATATCAGTTTAGTATGACCAGCTTTAGTGACTATAACGTACAAAAACCCGTTGGCCTTTACTACAAAGGATCCCTTTATACTCGTATAAACTGGTGGGAATTTCAAACTATCGTGAATACAAATCGTCCGATGTTTTTATGATTTTAAATTATTCATAATAGATATGTAAACGTTCATCATTTACTGCATAGTTCACCTACAATAAGTACGGTGATGTTATCTCGAAACTAGAGCGAGAGGTTGAATCGAACGTTGTTACCCGCACGACTTTCCGGGAAATGTACACAATGGGCCGGGTATATAGCCGGAAAGAGATACAGTAGAGTAGTTTACTGAAACAGCATTACCTATAAATGGTTTTCATGATAAGAACTTCATCGCCTGAATTCGTACTTTACAAGCAATATATTCAATTTCACATACAATATCTACACACTCTTCTTGCAGACATAATGGAGCAACCATATTATTCTAGTGAACGGCATCTCCATCTAACTACAAACATTTATATTATATTTTTAATACTGCCCACCATGGCTGTAATGCTGAGGGTCTCATCTGCACTGCCGACTAGTTTGGCCGTAAGTATGCCATCAATTATGTATGATTTACAAGAAACTAGCTGTTGTTCCTCTCGTCGAGAGGTTTATTATTATTATTATTATTATTATTATTATTATTATTTATTTTCCTTAAATTGTACATGTACAATTTAGGGGTGGTAGATGGAGAAAGGGCAAGCCCCACATACACGGAAGTGCCTCCATCTCCACATGTGTACATAAACTCTACTGAATATTTACATACAAACTTATGTAGACAATTTTAAATTTACATATTTACACTACAAACACTGTACCCTTAGAATAATAATTATCTTGATTTATCCTGAAAATATTAGAGTAAGAACACCCAGCCATTTATACTCTCACTCAGACCCCTGTATACACACTCATTCACAACCACTCACACACGCGCACGCATACACATTCGCCCACATACACCTGTACTTGCACCCATCCTTCTTGCAATTCGAATTTATACAAGTTATATACATCACATATAGGTTTATATTTACATATACATTTTCTTTACTTCGCGGAGGAAGTGAGGAAGAGGAAGTAGCTTTACCTCAGATGGTATAAAGTTCCACGTACGAGCAGCCCTTGAGTAAAACCCATTTAAATATGAGGTTGTTCTAGCGAAGGGAGGGACAAGAGTAACTCCTTGGCCTCTTTTAACAGAGCGGTAATTGAGCTGCAGGCGGTGGAAAGGGAAGAGGTGTGTGTTATCTGTCAGGGATTTCCTAAGGAAGGCTACATCTATTTGTGTACATAACGAGTTCACTGGTGGCAATGACCTGGCTGTGTTTAAGGGGATGTGTTTGTTAATTAAACGTTCTGCTCGTCGCTGGATACCTTCTAGTTTCCTCATATTTTCCGTTGTAGTTGGATGCCAGGAAGGAAGGCCATATAATAGTATGGGCCGCACAAGGGAAATATAAGCCGTTCGTAGGGCTTTACTTCTTCCTCCCGAGATACATCTACGGACGAAACATAGCGCCCGGTATGCCTTACACCTCACTTCCTCCACGTGTTTATTCCATTTCAGATTGTCCGCAAAGTGAATACCGAGCAGTCTGATGGAGTTAGAAGTCGGCAGTTGGATTCCACATAGAGTAGGTTGGTTCTGGAGTGGTTGTTTAGCTCTGCTTAGTCTTATATATTTATATACAATCTATTTACCTCACACCACAGAGCTATACTATCCAGATCCGATTGGAATTGTACAATATCATCACTGTTTTTCATGGCTCTGTTAATGACTGTGTCATCGGCATACTGCGCCATGGTCGAATTTACACAATCCGGTAAGTCGAGAGCATAAATCGTGTACAGGAGGGGCCCTATCATACTGCCCTGAATTACTCCAGAAGTAATTGTGGTTTGGTCTGATTTGGCTCCTCCGTACACAACACATTGCGTTCGACCCACCAAAAATGACCTCAACCATGACAGCAGTTTACCCTGAATGCCGTAGTTGCTAAGTTTTAACAGAAGTCTTTGATGTGACACCTGGTCAAAAGCTTTGCTCCAGTCCAGAGTCACACAGTCTATTTGTGAGACATCAGTCTGCTCCAAAGAGAACTGCCAGTCATCAATGACTTTTGTCAGAAGTGTTGTGCAGGATTTTCCCGGAATGAAGCCGTGCTGGTTTGAGTTCAGCAGGTTTCTCTCCTTGAGAAAATCCAACATACATTTAGCAACTAGACGTTCCATACATTTACAGACCCCTGATGTTATAGAAACTGGGCGGTAATCATCTACGTTTTCCTTATCTCCATCTTTGAAAACTGGCACTACGTTGGCTTCTTTCCACTCCAAAGGTACAGACCCGGTATTAATGGAATAGTTGAAGAGAGCGCAAAGCGAGGGCGCCAAGGCGACTGCACAATTCTTGAGAATTCTTGCTGGCACTCGGTCCGGCCCGGTCGCGGCACGAGGTCTTGTTTTCAGAAGGCTCTCCTTTACTTCATTCGTTGAGAAATACAGGTTGGCTAGAGGGAAGAGAGGGGTAGATGTTGTCCTTGAATATAGCATGTTCTCTTCCTCAGTAGGGACGGAGAAGTTACTTTTAAATTTCCTGTTGAAGGTGTCTGCAATTTCTTGTGGTGTGGAGACTGCCGTACCGTTATGTTTAAATACAGATGGAGCTCTGTTGCAACCTTTACTTCTGAGAAGAGCCCAGAGTTCCTTGGAGTTGGTGTTGAGACTGTGGATGTAAGAATCGTAGGAATCTCTGATAGATTGTTTAGCCTTGTTCCTAGCCAGCCTGTATTTCTCCCACTCATAATCGGTTGGATTTCTTTTCCATTTCTGGTACAGGCGGTCCCTTCTTCGAATTTCTCGCACAATCTCCTTGGTAATCCATGGAGATTTCCGTCTGCTGGTTATATTTACTGTTGGTGTGGTTTCTTCTACGCATTGAAAGAAAATTTTCTTCCAGTCGTTCCATATCTTGTTTATGTCAGTACTGCCGCTGAAATCTGAGGTGAGAACGGGGAGGCGGTTGGATAGTAAAGTGGATAGATCGTTCCAGTTTGTTCGGGAAAAATTATAAACTGTTCTGGTATGGAGTTTGGGGGATGGTTTTATATGGGTCAGTGTTGCGAGGATTGCCTGATGGTCACAGAATCCAGGAATAGTATTAAGAGATTGGACGGACTGTGGTATATTACTTAGGAAAAGATCAAGGGTTGAACGTGTTATTTGCGTAATACGCGTGGCTTCGAACATTAATTGATGAAGGAATAAATCATAGAAAGCGGAAAGGAATTTATTGGCGAGGGGGTTATTTGGAACAGGTGCAGCATTTCTGGACCACTTCATTTCTAAGTTGAAATCACCGACAATATAAATGGCATCGTAATTTTGTTGTACATGTTGCACACGCTCGAGAGAGAGGATTAGTTCATCGTTCATTTCCGGCGACGACTTAGGGGCGCGATAAATTGATCCAATAAGGAATCTGCGTTTGTTGCACGTCACTTCCACCCACAGTGCTTCGGCTGCTGTCTCCAGGTGATGAACTCGAGTTGGATTACATTCTGGCTTGGCTGCAATTAGAACTCCCCCTGCAGAGCGGTGGGTTCGGTCCTTACGGAACAATATCAGCGAGTCAGGGAACACTTCTGAGTCATTAATTTTGCTGGACAACCACGTCTCATTGACACACACGATGGTCGGGTCAAGGCTTTCAAGCGATGCGTGGATATTTTGTAACCGTCCAGGTCGCATAATACTGCGCGCATTGAAGGCAAAAAGTGATACATTTTTATTTACATATGTATATTTCGAATTATTCATTAAGTCACTGGGCGTATCACTGGTAACTGTAAAGAACGAGTCTGATAACAGCGGCATTTCACACTTCCAGCATAACCATGTACGGGAACCGTTCTTTATTTTTCTGAATTCAGACACTGAGACTTTTGCGCAGGTTCTATGGCCTTTTAGCGAGCAATAATTGTTACAGTGGACAAATAATTGATTCCTCCTACCACTATTTCCGCAAATTGTGCACTGTTGTGGACCCGGGTTTAGTTCGATGTCCCCACTTAGGGCAAGTGCCAAGCACAGCAGTGGCTGATTATCTACAGGCAGTCTGACAACACCGCTCTCGTCCCTTCGCCGAGGCCGACCTATGGCTGCCATCCCCAGACTTTCAGCACTGCACCACGTCAAACCGTTAAGACTACATTTTTCACTCACCAATAGTTTTTCCAATAGAATTATGTTTTCCAGGTATCCAGGAGGGTTATCTGAAGCGATTGTAGCACTTTTGGAGTATTGCACTGCACTCTTTACCACCAAAAATATAATAATACTACGCATGACACTCAGCGTCACTTCTGCACACGCCGCCATCTTAACTCGTTGCAGAAAACCGACCTTCGTAATCCTATCAGTGGTAATGTAATCTGGAGGATATGATGGGACAGAGCATACCTCAGTAATGACATTCAGTTAGTGTGATGTTATCTACAATATAAATGTTCAGTCCGTACATTTCAGCGTTTCTCGGAGTGCGGTAGAGTGGCGTAAATTGGTGCTATCTTAAATTGGTCATATTCTTAAGTACTTCGAAAGTTTCAAGATAATTATGACTAATTAGAAATACTCGTTGTCAAGTACACATACCAGAAGCATAACATTGTGTCAATATTGGATGTTGGTAGATGTGGAATTTTCAGACGTAGTGGGAAATATCCGAGTTACCATATCAAGGGGTAATTTGATTGTAGTTTCAGTTGTTACTCTCCTTGGGGTAAATGGGTGGTATGGGAGACCGCTTATACTCCTCATTCATCTGCAATGAAGTAGGTAAATTGTTTGACATTTATCATTGCAGAAATCAATGCAAAAAGGAAAAGAGCATAAAGTAGCCCAGAGTACAACATGCTTTTTGTACCTTGGGCCACCAGACATAAAGAGTAGTTTAGCTTATAAATAATACCGAAAGGTACTGACAACATCAAATATATTTCTGCTTAATTGCCATCGTATTGAAACATTGAAGAGCAATGCACTGCAGTGATATATTTTTCACAATGCAGTTGTTAGGAAATTAAAATTTTTATTCGAAGATGGAACGCATATTTTCATACCACCAAGTTACCCAAAATCACATTTACCTTAGACTGAAGTTGAAAATACGTACAGTTCAATTACAGTCTGTCCGCTTGCTTCTACATTACGGGAAACCGATTAAACATAATTTCTCCAAACTTGGTATATAGGTTCAGGGATAGTCGGGGTGTTCACTAAGCTATATATTATTTTCTTATTGTATAGTGGAGCAGCAGTAATAAGGATATCAATTTAAATTCAATTCCTCTCTCTGTATATCGGTGGGTGTATTTCCACATCAATAGGGAAGTACTGAATAAAAATGCAAAGAAATTTCATATTGAAATTAAGGTTAAAGTGTCAAGTCAGCGAGTATTGTAGTGTGCGTTTAACGTGACTGCCTCATTTCTGAAGTCCTTGGGTTCAATTCTCGACCAGTCTACTTATTTTAATTCTGATATGAGAGGCAGTGGACTCGCCAAGAAAGCCAAGTCCTACAGCTGAGGTCTTCGTCACGTTATTCACGTTGTGTTCCTGTGTCCGCAGGCCATCTGCGTGAGTAGAAGTCGTCCAGGTAGACCAGGACTCCAATCAGCTGTTGCAAAAGGTATTCTGGGAAGTTTTCAATGATATGGACCACTATCTGATCTGTAGTGAGTTAATTATCTCTAGGCCTAGGATAGAGAAAGTGAAATTTGTATGCGGACGAATAAGAGTAGAGAAAGACGTGGAAATTAGACATAAGTAAGCTACATGAATATGATCAGCGGAAAGTTCAAGAAAGAGAAAGTAAGCAGGTTAACTTTATAGAAAGAGAAGGGAGGCATACAGACATGTTACAGCAAAAACAACATAGAAATGCCTAGGAACACTCTGTGAAAGTTGAGAAAAAGCAAACGTCCTTTTGTCTAATCTAAA
The DNA here is from genome assembly GCF_040414725.1 of Anabrus simplex. Lineage (NCBI taxonomy): Eukaryota > Metazoa > Arthropoda > Insecta > Orthoptera > Tettigoniidae > Anabrus > Anabrus simplex. The sequence goes on along the minus strand of NC_090269.1, from coordinate 168,883,377 downwards.
GAACTAGGAATGGAGCAGAGCCATCCCACGGATATATTAAGTGTATATAATTTTCACATCTTGCTAAAAACTGTACTTTACCTAACCACACACCTTTCTGTTCTACTTCTAGTGCTGCCTCCACTAACTTAGGCGATAGGAAATGACTAACGCGCCAGGCTGAGTTACCAACCTCAACTTCTCGAAGTCAGGTCGAGCACGGAACTCCCTGAAAATGAAAGACCCTCTAATACGTCCTTCAAAGGTCCGAGGGATTGTCTCAAAATCGACTATAAGCCTCCAAGACTTGTGCCCTTCTACAAAATTGAGATAAATTATGTACCGGCAACGGCTCTGTTAGACTCAGGAAGTGTTAGCTCTGTTATTTCTGAGGATTGGTATTCTAAATTGAAAATTTGTTGTGAATTCCCTTATTATAAATTTTCTTCCGTTAAATGTGTTACCGCGAATACTTCCTTTAGAAATTTTCGGATTTATTCGTGCTAAAATTTGCATCTCTAAATTTACTTGGTAATTTATATTGCTTGTTGCCAAGCAGCTGTCAAGCCCTATGATATTAGTGGCAGATTCCATGTCACATTCTGGTTTAGTGCTCGTTCTTTAGAGCAAGTCTTGCACATTCAAAATTGAAATGTTTCCCGCATTCCCGTTTTAAAATGTAACTCTGCTTCATCTTCTTCAATTTCGCCTACCCTGAGTGAGATGTCCTTAGACCTTAGACATCTACCTGAGGACCAGGCTGATAGTATTCGTAAGTTGTGTCAGTCATTTCCCGATGTATTTTCAGAAACCATTGGTGTTACTGATCTAATCGAATATAAGATTGAGGTGATTTGATCCCTGTAAAGTTTCTCCCATATAGGCTACCTAAAATGAAGGCTCTTAAGGAGATCATTGATCAAATGTTGAAGGATGGTATTATTCGACCTAAAAATTCGGCGTATTCATGGCTCATCCTTCTTGCACCGAAAGCCCAAGGTGGCTTCAGACACTTATTGATTACAGTGCGTTAAACCGTAAGTTCGTGTTGCAATCAGGGCCCCTTCCTTATTTTCATTCATGTTTCTCTTGGTTTCGTAGGCTAAGTTCTTCTTAACCAGATATCCCTGGCGGAAGAATCGAAATATCTGACGGCTTTTGTTACCGACTGGAACTTGTACGAATACAACCGCGTGCCTTCGGGATGCCCACGGGCGTGGCTGTTCTGACCAGACTGCTAGATAGGGTCTTCTCCGACAAAAAAATCGAATATCTTTACCATTATCTGATGATGTGATTTTATCTGCAACCTTAGCAGATCACTTAGCTCACCTAGAGGAAGTCCTAAATCGCCTTCGTAAGGCTGGATTAACAGTCAAGTTATCAAAGGTATCTTTCTCCAGGTCATCGATGTCTTTCCTAGAGCTTATTGTGTCACCCGATGGAGTTTCAATCGACCATTCCAGAACGCAGGAAATTCGTGACTTTAAGCCACCTAAGGACATTCAATGAATCGCTAGATTAATCGGCATGGTGAATTTCTTCAGGAAATGTTTTCCCAACTTCGCTCATAGGGTGGCACCCCTAAACCTCCTCCGTAGGAAAGGTGTCAAGTTTGAATGGTGGCCATCGCAGCAAGCTTCGTTCGAAGATTTGAACGCAGTCTTAGCTATGCCAGATTTCTCTAAGAAGTTCATCGTTCAGACAGACGTCTCATCATCTGCGGTCACTGCTATTCTTCTCCAAGAATCTGAACTCGGGAGCTGGACAATTGCCTATGGGTCCAGGACCATATATGCTCAAGAAGCCAAGTACTCTATTTATGAATTAGAAGGACTGGCTGTCCTGTTCGCCTTGGAAATGGTCCGCCTGTGTCTGGAAAATGTTAAGTTCGAATTAGAGACCGACAATCAGTCTCTGAGCTGAGTTTAGACTAAGCGCCGTCGTACAGGACGTATCACCCGTTGGGCTATCCGCATTTCGGCGCCCATGATCTTCAAGCATTATCATGAGGCCCCATTAGGGGGACATCTAGGCATCTTCAAATTAGAGAAAAATCAGAGAAATGTTCATCTGGAAGAGTATGGACGGCGAAATTAGGGAAATGGTTAATGCTTGTAAATCTTCTTTGGTTGGTAAGCCCACGTTGTCTACTAAGCTAGGACTATTGTCATCATATCAAGCACCTCGCCCTATGGAGCGCGTATACATATAATATTACGGACCCTTCCCTCAATCTAAGAGCAACGGGGACAAATTTATCCTTGTGTGTGTAGATTGTTTCACACGGTTTTCATGCCTACTTCCGACTAAGCTGGCCACCGTTCAGTCTACCTTATCTTGCCTTAATACTATTTGTGCTTCTTTCCGTTTTTATCAATACATAGTCTCTGATAATGCCAAGGCATTAACCTCTAATTTACTTCGCAATTTCAGTTTTGAGCTTTCCATCTCATGTGTAACAATATCAGGCTATTACCTACAACCACATGTAGCTGAGCGTGTTAACGGTAATCCTCGATCTGCTTTGATCGCTTTTCATCATGAAGGCCATTGTAGGTGGGATACTTCACTGCATTTGTTATATTTTGCATTCAACTCGGCGGTTCACAAGCCACACAAGTTTTCACCAGCATCTATTAAGTTCGTTCCTAACACTCTGTTGTCCAGTATAGGGTCAATCAATGAGTTAAAAGACCCCGATAATATCAGGGATCTGTTGAGAATGGCCAAAAGTAACCTTAAAACTTCTCATGAGAAAGTAAAAGAAAGTGGACGGAGACCCACAAATTTAAAGGTTGGAGACCAAGTCATGGTGAAAACGTTAGCTCTTGCAGGCAAGCTTGCTCCCAGATTTCATGGACCGTCTGTAATACTCGATGTTTTAATGCCAGTCAACCTCTTGGTGAGCAATCCAAATACGGAAAGAATTTTTGGGGTTCATGTGTATCAAGTAAAACCGTTATAAAATCGCTGTTGTCTGGATAGGCCATGAAGTGATGGCATTGCTAAATAAATTACATATCTTTCCTTAGCAGCTCAGTATCTTGAGTTTTTATAGATAAAATTAAAAGAGCAGGCCTTCTGACCTTGTTAGTAGTGAAAAATTATAAGCCTTTTTGTTCATTTCTTGATTCTATCTTCTTGTAAAAATCTTCCCATCAGTATTTTTTTCTCCTCCTGTCTTCCATTACCCTTCCCCTGCCTCCACGCCTGGGCCTAGATTCCACGCCATTGTCCCGTATGCCGCACTGCCTTAACTGCACCACCATTAAAGAATGAACTCTCTCCATAAAATTAGGCACTGTTGCCTAGGAATTAATTGTTGCAGTGCCCTGATTTCATCTGAGGCCGTGTAAACGAGCGAGAGTTGCCGGCACGAGGCACGGCCCCATCTCGTTCCGGCCCAGTCTCCTTCACAACGGCAAACTTGGGCACCATCATTAGTGGCAATGGCTGGGATGCGGTTCCACAACCGCCTAATTCATCATTGGGCTAAACTACGATATTTGGTTCGTAGTGACCACCACCATGGCTACCCCTCTCAAGGTAGCGGGAGAGACGTATCTGAGGGTACTTAGGGGTGGGGTCGGGGGAACCCCACCCGAGCTTCGGCAGTGGTGGTTACTAAGGACCAAGGAGCACAGTTCCGCCCAATGATGGTGTGGGCGGTTGAAGTTCAGCCAAGTCATTACCCATGATGATGGTGGCCAAGTTGGCCGTTGAGAAGGTGACTTGGCCGGAACGAAGCGGGCCCAAACACCGCGCCGGCACCTCTCGCCATTTGCTACGACATGGCCTCAGTTGAAATTAGAGCACTGCAATAATTAATTTCTGGGAAACAGTAACTGATTTAATGGGCAGTGTTTTTGGTGGAGCAGTTAAGGTTGGCGGCATATAGGACGAGTGAACGGAATTTCTGGCTCAGGATTTGAGGCGGGGCAGGTTACGGCAGACAGGAAAGAAATTATTGGTGGGAAGGTTTTGACGAGAACAATACAAATGAGATTTGAAAAATAACTTAACAACCTAAAAATTTTCAACATTAACAGTGTCAGAATACCTCCTTGTTTAAACTTTCTTGCCGGGAACTTACGTTACTAAGCTGCTAAAGAAAGAAATATATTTAAACTGTCAATGCCATCACATGGTGGCCTATACTGAAAAGCACAGAGCTCACACAGCTTTTACTTGGGACATATGAACCCGAAAGATTTTCTCTCTTTCAGGGTTGCTCACCAAGAGGGTGACCGGCGTTAAGAAATCAAGAATTATACAGTACAAGGTCCATGAAATCTGGAGGAAAACTTGCCTGTTGGAATAAAACTCTTTACCATGACTTGATCTCCGACATTTAAATTAGTGGGTCTCCGTCCACAATCCTATCGCCCTTTCACTTTCTCATGAGAGGCATTAAAGTTATTGTTGCCCTTCTCCACAGATCCCTGATAATATCTGGGTTGATTATCTCTAGTAAAATCTCATTGATTGATCACAAATTGAACAAAGGAGTATTTGGAACGGAATTAAACATCAGAGATGAGGGAGAAAATGTGCATGACACATGAATCGCCGAGTTGAATGCAAAAAATAGCCAATGCAAAGAAGTGTCCCAACCAGAGTGATCTTCATGGTGAAAAGCGATCAGAGCAGATCGAAGATTACGCTTAACCCGCTCGGCTACAGATGGTTATGGGTAGTAGGCTGACGTGGTGACATGTGAAATGAATAAATCAAAACAGAATTTACCAAATAAATTAGAGGTGAACGACTTGGCGTGATCAGAAACTATATATTGACAAGGTCAAAAAATGCCAAAATAGTATTAAGGCAAGAAATACTGCAGTGGACTGAGCGGTGGCAAGCCTAGTCGGAAACAGCCATGAAAACCGTATGAAACTATCCACACACACAAGGATGAAATTGTTCCCGTTCTCCTTAGATTGAGGGAAAGGCCCGAAATAATCTATGTATAATCGCTCCACAGGGCGAGATACTTGATGAGATGACAATAGCCCTACTTTCGTAGACAACGTGGGCTTGCTAAACAAACAAGCTTTACATGCTTTAACCTTTTCGCTAATCTCGCTGACCATACTCTTCCATATAAACATTTCTATAATTTTCTCTCTATCTTTGAAAACGCCCAAAGGTCCCCCTAATGGGGTCACATGGAAATACTTGAAGATCATAGGCACAAGAACAGCTGGAACTACGATTTTCATCTTTTTTCGTGCCGGAAGGGTAACACAGAACCCCATTCCTCAGAATGTAAGGGACAACATGTTACTCAGAAGAAAGGGTTTCCATAATAGGAGTCACCACTGGATATTTACGTTGATATTTTGCTATATCAAGAAATAGCATAGAGTCATCAGTCAAAATGACACTAACACTACGAGGTATAGAAATAGAAGGAGAAGAAATTTCCTCCGGGTCAACAGAATCGACCTTGCCAGAAAACATACGGCTTATCCCAACTGCGACCGCATTCTTGGATCCCCGAACGTGCCGCACGTAACACTGAAACGCCGGAATTCGAATAACCCAACGGGAGATTCACCCTGTACGACGGGGCTAGCCAAAACCCAGCTAAGGACCTGATTGTCGGCCTGCAATTCGAACTTAACATATTCAAGTTAAAGGCGGATTTTTTCAAAGGCAAACAGTACAGCCAGGCACTCTATCTCGTGTATGAAGTACTTGGCTCCTTGAGATGATAATGTCTTAGATGCATAGGCAATTGGCCACCTTCCGAGTTCAGATTCCTGAATAAGAACAGCAGCGACCGCAGATGATGAGGCGTCTGTCTGTACAATGAATTTCTTAGAGAAATCTGGTATTTCTAAGACTGGGGCGTTACAGAGAGCCAACGTCCAATCCTCGAACGCAGCTTGCTGCGATGGCCCCAATATAAGCTTGGCACATTTCCTACGGAGGAAGCCTAGCGGTGCCACCCTATTAGCAAAATTGGGGATGAATTCCCTAAAGAAATTCACCATGCTGATGAATCTAGCAATCCCTTTAACATCTCTGGGAAGCTTTCCTGCGTTCTGGAATGATCGATTGAAACTCCATCAGGTGACACAATATACCCTAGGAAGGACATAGATGACTTGACAAAAGATACCTTTTATAACTTGACGGTCAATCCTGCCTTTCGAAGGCGATTTAAGGCTTTCTCCAGATGAGCTACTGTAAGTGTTCTTCAAAGGTTTCAGAGAAAATAACGACATCATCTAGATAATGGTACAGATATTCAAATTTGATGTCGGAGAAGACCCTATCTAGGAGCATAGTAAGAATATCCACGCCCATGGGCTGCACGAAAGGCACGCGGTTGTATTCGTACAAGTTCCTGTTGGTAGCGAGATGATTGTTTGTACAAACAGGTGGGAAGAATGACAGAAAGTTACTCGGAATGTTGAGATAAATGCTGGGTTAGGAATGTACTCAGTGAACGAAGCGGCTTCAGTGGTTGGGATCAACTGTGGTGAACTGAGAGAGAGAGGTTACCTGGGAGAATAATGGGCTCGGTCATGGAGGGTAAGAGAAGTAGGGGAGACCAACACGGTCATGTTTATACTTCGTTTAAAATGTTCTAATGTCCCACTTCCTTCCATTTTTGTGCAGCATACCAACTGTCATTGTGTGGCAAGATAATGCTCGTGCCCATACACTTCACATCACCCAAGAGGCTCTAGGAGATTTGGATTTCATTCAGTGCCCTGAAAAGTCACTGGATTTTTTACTATTTCACCACTTTTGCGTCGTGATTGGATGATGTCGGAACCTCCGACAACCATCGGCATAACATCTGGAAGATCTACGTGTGTAATTGCAGAAAGAGTGGTTGAATGTGGCTGAGGGCACTATCCGGAAACTGAATGACCTTATGTCTTGTTGTATCACCGTCTCTATAGCCGTGAAAGGAAATCTTGCCAATGTTGAACGTTGTTTTACGGAATAAGGACAAATCACTACTGGTTTGTAATACGATTTAACAGCCTATGATTGTTTAATGAAGTTTCAAATCTGCATGCCCATCAGTATAGTCATAATTTTTATCTCATTTCTGGAGGTAAGTGACGAGCTGAAACGTAAATTCCAGTGGTAAATTGCATGCTGCAATGTGAAAAATAATTTCATTGTCAATAATTTTAATATATCCTAAAACAAAAGTACTTTATGAATACATTAATGAAATGTCTAAGAATATCATTAAAATTGTGTTAGTTCATTACGGATAATAAAATCCTAGGCCATTCATGAAGTGCATGTGGTACGAAACAGTCAGGGAGAGTCATTTGACGGAACGTTTCTTGGTCCTCATTATAGAAACTTTGAAAAAGTTCCCCTTTAACTTCTGGGTCTGAAGTTAATATTTCTTTACAGGGACCGTATGAGATCGTGATAAGGAGGATAGAGAACTGTGCGGCCGAGATGGTTGGAACAAATGAATTTACACTTCACCTCCAGCAACACAAATACAATAAAACAACAATGGCATACTCGGGCTTTGGATACCTTCCGTATGATATGGACGAAAACTCCTCGGTAAGTGATTTAACAATAATATAATATTACGGGTAAAATGTCACTATAACTACCCCTGTGTTTACGATAACGTAGGAGAGAGTCCCAACCAAGACGTTGTGACGAAGTGTGCTGATGGATTATATTTTTGCAAAGCAGATTTGTTCTTTTACAATCGTAAATTTCAGTCACAATATGGGAGATATACACCTGATGATTTTCACAATAATAATTTCGTGTGGCTTTTGATAGCCTTCCACAGTCCTAAGATGAGGGTGAGTGGCGTCAGTCGTCTTATTGTGGCCGAGGATAGTGTTGTGTGGTGTGTAATTTGCGGAAATATTTCGGAGAGCAAGTGGATTGAGTCCCTGAGCCAAGTGAATTAGCCTATAAGATTATATTCGCTCGATCCACCTGAGAAGCGAACCCTGGACCTGAGGACCGATGACGAAGACGGTCACCACTCAGCCATGCAGGACTTTCAGAATTAAAAATGTAAGAACGTTCCTCAGCTTGTCTAAGGTATTTCTGGCGTCATCGGAACATTCCCAATAACATTCCTGACGTCCTCTGACTTTTCTGGTGGAAATTTCAACTGCAATTTACACTGCAGCCTTATAGGTAGAAAGTGTTGTTCACACCCCTAGTGATTCGAATAAAATCGAACCTATAGCAGTCATTTCAGACTCACATATTCCTGAGTTTAGTCTACGACTCTCATTGACTTAGTAAATATCTCCACAATTCTCTATCTCGACGACCTCGTTGTTTAGCAACACATTTCTTACCTTTAAATCATGGAAAACTTCGTTAAACAAGGACTGCCATTACTTTGAGCTAATGGACGTCACCGCCTCCCCTCACAATCACACACACTAGACTGGAGCAATGAATAAGACCCCTGGTCCAAACCTGTGCCAGCTTTTATGCTCGAGAGGAAGGTTCCAGAAAACACTGGGCTAAGACCTGACCCACCCCAAATTTTCATTGGGTAATTAAACAGATACAAGACAATGCTCACTGGATGAAAATTAAATATAAGAATTTTTCTATTGGCCAGCATATTAAGTTGGCGGGAAGAGTTTTAAATATTGCAAACTTTAACATACCAAAACAAAGAATAATCAATTCAGTTTAGGAAACCTTAGAATTCAAAATTATTTTAACAATTTACTAGTCAATCTTCTCACCAAGGGCACAACATACGTTACTGTAGAGATATCTGTGGAGAAATGTCCAAACTGCTTCTATTAGTTGTTGCAAGTTTTAGATTCAAGATGGCATTCTTCAAGGCACTTCATTTGAATGAAGTACAATTACTATTATTGTTACGGGGATACCCGTGGAGCAGAAAGAGGTTGAAGAAGGTGCCGGGGTGAGTGGGTCTAACTACAAAATCAAATTTAACTTAACATTTTAACAAAGGTTATAATTTATTTTCTCTTTTAAAACAAAACCAACAAGTAACAATGTCTGAGGTACCGGTAGCAAAAACAAGTCTAGTAAAGACAAGAGGTGGTATTGACAGTTCTTGGGCTTCAAGCCCTACTACACAATTCCTGAGCTACACACTTAGCTTTACAAAGATCACCAATTTATGCAAGGGCAGAACACCCCTGAATACATGGAGCACTTGCCCCCAATTTTTAATATCAAGCCCCCCAGAGGCACTTTTACAACACAAGAAAAGAGCTGACCCGCTCTCAGTTTTTTCCAAGCAATATCAGAACCTTAGAATTACTTGCCATCAAGGCACAACTTACACAAATGAAACAGGTGTATCTCGTACCCAACCTATTGGGGCCTTAGCAGAAAACGAACAGGTTAAGTAAATGGCCCGAAACACCAAGTTGAATGCAGGCGTGAACGTGCACTCCTAAATATGCATTCTTAAAACCTAACAGGCACTAGGCCGATGAAACAGGGGCTTTTCCCAAACTATGGAGGTGATTCGCATAAGAATAATTTAAGACATTGCAGAAAGGAAGAAAACCAGTTAAAAACGTAGTCATCTCAAACCAATATGAAGGGGAGCTCGAGATGGTAAAGAAGAAGGTTACATATTAAAGTTTCGGACCTATCCCCCGGGTTAAACTGCGGAGCTAGCAAGAAATAAGGATGTTAAACGGCCATTACCTTGCTGAAGAAATGCTGCCTGATGAAAGAGGCACCTCCTGCCTCCTGCTTCACATACACACACTCAGTTAGATGTTGAATAAATGGACAAGAGACGTAAAAATCCGCAGTTTATAAACCCTCGGGGAAAGTTCGAGACCTTTCATGAATAATCAAGCCACACACTCTCACTTTATTGGTAGATGAAAAGTTTACACACAAAATCGAAGAATAAGCCTGTGATAGGCTGAAAATTAGTTACAGAAATTAGGGATTGGCTGAATTCAAAACTGGCGAAACGAAAATGTCAATATTGCCAACCCAAAAATGAATGAAAACGAAATTTAGTAAGGAAAAACTTATGAGTACAAAATTTCTTCAAAAACGTCCTTCACTTCGCACCAGGGTGCATGATCATAGTTTTTGTAGAGACATCTGTTGCAGAAAGTCTAAACTTCTAGATAAATGGTAAACAAAACTTCATAATCACAAAATTAATGGGGTGACATCTTCTGAGTAAAAGTTTAAATAGATCTAGTTCCAAGTTCAGTTTTTCTCCTGTAGAGGAGTTCTTATTGGCGCAAGATTTAAATGTGCGGCGTAGGGGTGTCCCTCCCGGTACAATTATTATTATCATCGTCGTATTGTACCTGTCCAAGGCATCAGTACATGAACCAGTTCATTGTTCATGTACTGGTGCCTTGGACAGGTACATATTTGGCGCCCAATAGCGTGGTGTGGTATTGTTGTTTGGGGCGAGTTCCATATCGTTATCACAACGCATAATTTAGCGTCCCGTAACGTGTGGTATTTTGGTTGTTGGGGCAAGTATTGTAAAGCCCTGCGTTACCATAAATATTGATAGCCAATATTAAGGCGCAAGTTCGAATACCACTACTATAAAAGGAGTACCTCAGATAGTAGGATTATCAATTTGATACGGTTAGAACTGAAAGAATGGAAACACCAAATTTACCCGTATATTACTTTTGTTAGGAGAGAGGAATATGAAATAGGATCAGTGCGTGTGAACGTGGAAGTCAATATGAGTAATATGTCGGATAGAGTGCGTAAGCCGCTACCATAGACAGTTACGTCACGCGCAATGATATTTAAATGAGTGACTGGAATAAATTACATTTAACGGATGTAGGGAGAAGTTTGAATAGATCGTGTACCAGGTTAAGTGGAAATATACACGATGGTCACTCAGAAGTATGGCGGACCTGGAAAAAGTTATGGAGTTGTGTAACTTCAGGGGAGCAATGAAATGACCTTCCCATTGTTGAGGATAAAATGACTGGACTGAGTTCTTCAAATTCTGCTGGTCACAGGTTCATGTCGAAGGCGATGCATTTGTAGCAGCCCTTGGTAGTTTAGGGGATTCATCAAATGTAAACAGAATAGATATCGCGGACAAGAGTGGAAGCCTCATCACTCTTAATTTTTTCTGAAAATGAACAGTGCCATGCTGTCAGTTCGAGACGTGGAATTGTCTGCTAAAGCACCTTCCAAATCTCTATGCTGAAAACATCCATTGTTTATTAAGTGCATAACATTTCTGGCACACGTAAAGTACCGAGCCCATTTAGGTCGCGGATTTAGGTAATATTTATTTTAATAAAGGGCTACATAAATTTATTTATTAAAAAAACAATATGTCGGGATAATGCTTATGAATTACGTAGGAAAATACTAGGGAAACACAAGTAATTGTTAGCAGGTGTGGCGCAGCTCTTTTGAAGCTAATTTTGGCGTAAAACGACTTGGTCATTTTCAAAAATTGCACACCTTCCTAAGTTTAGGAGATTGAATCGTATGAACTGAAATACCACGAGCAGCTTAATTCTGGGGGGCACAAATTTCTCATAAATTGAATCATTATGGATGTGGAAGGTATTAAGCAGTTGATGGCCGCCTTACTGGCCGAACAAAATGAGAAGCAGGCAGAGCTTTTCAGGGAACAGAGTGCGAAGTTTGATGAGCGTCTTGCGAAATTGAAACAGGCTAATGCGGACAATAGTGAAAGACAGGCAGGACTTTTAAAGGAGCAGTTAAAGGCCGATACTGAGAGGCAGGCAGAACTATTAAATACACTAGGACAGGCAACCACACAAATTGAAGAACGTTTAGACGAGCACAATAGTCGAGTAGGTCAGCTCACTGCACGGTTAGACGGATACGAGGCGTCGTGTAAAGCCCAAGCCGCGGAGCTTAAAGAACACGTTACCTCCCGCATTGATGACGTGACGAAACGCATAGATTCCCTCACGTTGAAGATAGATCAAACCAGTAGCCGTCTGGATGAGCGTACAGCCGAAATAGAAATAAAAATGACAGCTCAGGAAAGCAAAATGGAAGAAATGGAATCGAAGATTAACGCCAGCACGGAAGCCATGATAGACCTACAAACCAGATTTGAGGACCTGTCTTTAAGGACTGAAGAAATGGAAGGAAAGATAACGCAGGTTCGGGACGGCACAGAGACTAAATGCAAGGAATATATTGACCGGCACATAGATCGAGTGAAGAATGAATTGAACGTTACCGCCGAGGGAAAACAACGGGAAACGCAGGGAAAGGTCCAGGAGTTGAAAGATAAAATTGATAAATTTGAACTGAAAGCCCATAAAGCGACCATGAAATTAGATGTCCACGAGAGGTTAATCTTGGAACTCCAAGAAGAAGTAGAGAACCTCAAGACGCAAGAATCTCGAGGAGACGACCTGTTGAAGTCCATCTTGAACAAGTCCGATAAGAAGGACCAGGAACCGTCAGGAACGCACAACGAATTTGACTTGACGGGAAAATCAGTTCCAACCCATGAGAACAATCAAACTCGCTTTATGTCAGGACGTAGTTCAATACCTCAGGATCTTGGTTCGATCCCTTTTTACAACCTTTTGCGTTTCAGTCATGATGAACCTAAGAAATTCGGGTCCAATGCCCATATGACACCGAAAGGGTTCTTAAATGAGATGGACCAATATTTTTCCGACCACAATGTCCTCGCAGAGAGGCGCCTACGGATAGTTGAAAGATACCTCGCGGACCAGCCGTTGATATGGTTCAAGGCATTTAAATACTGCTTGGACGGATATGAGGAATTCCGGCGTAGGTTTTTAGGAAAATACTGGGACATCCAGACACAGCAAGGGTTACACCTCGAGCTGTACTCACGGCGATACTCGACAACTGGACAAACGAGGTTTTGCGAGTACTTCGTCCATCAGCTTCTTCGCATGAAAGAGTTAGACAGCCCACCTTCCGAGTTGGAGCTGATCTCTGCAATCGGGAAACAACTTCCACCGGAAGTCCAAAAGATTCTCATTTCTGCCAATGTTAAGACCGCAGTAGAAGCTGAGCACATTTTACGCCAGCTGGACCAGACAACAAGTGGAGGACACGTAAGACAGAGACGCCATGATACGGTGCACACGATAGACGTGAAACCAGAAGGAGGATCCTCGAAACGTCGAAGTCAGGGCACGAGTACCGAAGAGAGAAGGGAAACCTACTCAACGTCGAGGGATGGTGATAGAAATCCTCGGAGATGGAGTGAGCCGAGAGATGGACGCCTTGAAGAGTGGAATTCCAGGAGTTATGACTACCAAAGACGACCTGAACGGAGAAATAGGTTTAGGTATAGTCAGGTCGACCATTGTAGAAGGCCATACGGTAGATGGAGAGGAGAGAGTAGACGGTCATGGAATAGACCGAGGAATATGGACAACCAGATACTGGATCGACAAGCGGAATCGAAGAGGTACGTCGAGCAGCTCCGAAACCAGCCCGCAAGAACTGACAAATGGCAAAGGCCTATCCAAGAGATGGTATCTTCTGAAGAAGTTACAGGAGCTGAGAGTATCGAATTTCAAGCTCAACGGGAACAAGACCGAGGAAACCGGCTGAACCCTCATGCGTCAGAATACTTCGCAGGGGGCGGAGCTATTAAAAAAAGCAGAACTAGGTAGCGAGGAGATAGTTTCTCCCCACATTAGCAACCATCGAGACGAGTCAGAAGTAGTCATTGTCACTGTACCGGGTGGTACACCTCCACGCCGCTTATTTGAAATTTGCGCCAATTGAAACTCCTCTGCTGGAGGAAGTCTGAACTTTATTTAAGGTGTTAATTTTCAAGTTTCTCAAAAGATGTCACCACGTGGAAATTTTGTAGTTTCTGAACTGTGTTGTTTTCGATGTATTTTTGTTTTGCTTGTAGTAAGAAGTGTGAACATTCTCTTCTAGAGGACACTACTGAAGAACTACAACGGTGCACCCTAGTGCGAAGTGAAAGAACTGTTTTTTTGGAGAAAATTTAATTTCAAAAGTTTGTTCTTTGCTAAATTTCTTTCAGTCATTGTTTAAGTTGGCAATATTAACCCTTTCTTTCCCCTTGTTTTGAATTCAGCCAATCCCGAATTTCTTGAATTAATTTTCCACCAATAGTATGTTTCTTCTTCGTATTGTGTAGGGGTTTTCTTTATCCACCAATAAAATGATTGTGGGCGGGTGTTTTCCTTCCTGAAACGCCTCGAACTTTCTGCGAGAGTATATAAACTGCTGATTTTAGGGTCTCTGTGCCACTTCTCTACCATCTTTCAGTGTGTATAGTACATAGCAGGGGGCGGGAAGCGCCCCTCTCTTCGGGCAGCAGTTCAACATCCAGGTAATGGCCAGTTAATAACTTATTTTCTTGCTAGGTCAGCAGTTTAACTCTCGGGGCGGGTCCGAAGCATTTCCACCATGTAACTTCCCTAAAATGTAAAGACTCCTTGTATCTATTCTCTTTTAAGCTACATATTGGGATAGAGAGTGCTTAACCCTCTCGAGCTCCCACTCATATTGCTTTGAGGTGAACTTATTTCTCACAACCGATTCTTCCTTAATGTAAGGTAAATTGTTTCCTTCCTAAGTCACCTCTTTAGTATGGGATTAGCCCTTGCATTAGCGGCCTAGAGCCAGGTTAGGTTTTTAACAAAAGGTATTAGGAGGGCGGATCGCCTCCTCTCAAATTGTTATTTTAGAGGTCATGTAATTAATCCTTTTCTCACTTAATAGACCTCAGTAGGTTGGGTATTTTACCCCTGTGTCTATGTCCTGAGAGGACAACTTGAAGGTGGAGTTTGGTGTGGCCTTTGAGAGGCTTAAAGTTTGAGAGCGTGTGGCTCTTTCTTGAAAATTGAGTGTTGTATGCCTCGAGGAGGCTTTTCTGTGTAATTTGGAGCAAGTGCTCCTGAGCATGAATGGGGTTTTTTGCCCCTCTGTTAAAACTTATTTTGGAGTAAGGTTGGGCTGATTGCCCAAGAATTGTGAAGTCGGGGCGCGGAACCCTAATCCGGTAAATATTGTAACTATACTTTTGTTGCCTTGCTACTCTGTACCTGCCATGCTTGTTATTTCTTAATTTTGAAAAGAAAATATAGCCTTGTTAAGTTTTACATTAACTTTAATTTCGTAGCTTGAGACCCGTTCACACCCGCACCTTCTTTCACCTCTAACTACCACGGAATACTCCGTAACAGTCACGATTGACTCATGGGAAATTCAACCCGAAGATTTGTTAGAGGATCCAAGTCCATGTTGTAAAAAGATTATCCGAGAACTTCCAGTAATTTATATTCGTGTCCAAGAGTTACGTGTACGCTGTCTAATAGACACAGGAGCTAGTGTCAGCGTAGTTTCATGGACGTTTGTGCGTGAAATAAGTCAAAATTCAAAATTCCGACTTTAACCGTTTCCAAGGTGAAGGTGCGAGGCATCATTCTGGATCGCACGGCAGTATG